>NC_138787.1:2677500-5223423 GCF_965178545.1 Coloeus monedula
TTTGTAAAGGAAGTTTCTTCTTTCAACAAGGCAAAACAAACCAGTGATTGATATCCAGTGTGGCATTTGAACACCAGAAAGTGTTACCTTCCATGGAGGTGAATGTAGTTCAGTTTATTTATATTCTACCATTTAGGAGAGAATTTTACCTAAAAGGACTTAAAGATGTAAGCAGTCACCCGTAGCTGAGGCATGTCTGCAGTGCCCCTGTGCACTCATAAAAATAAATGGTGTGCATAGCACCGAACACACTATGGTGCATAGTTTTTAAAATTAATTTTATCTCTATATGACCCCTGATTTAAAGTGCTGTGATTTGCAAATTTTTTGAGGTGTGTGTCCCACCAGCAAGGTGTAAGTATGCCTGGGATGCTCTGGCATATTCTTCCATCCTTAAAAAAAGGCAATAATTGTATGTACCACCTATAAATAAACAGATTTCTGGAACAACTCGGTAGCCCTGAAACCTGCTGTGTGGCACTCGAGGACAAGCACAAATTAATCATTTTAAGATTGTCCTGAGGATGGATTAAGCTCAGGCCATTTCCTCTTCCCTCCTGCAGCTTGGCTGTATCCAGCAGTGTTGGAAGGCACATTTTGTGTATCTGAGAACCAGATCTGAAAAGCCATTTAGCACCACTTATTAAAGCCAGCTAAGAGCATAAGCACGCAAATAGTAACTCATGAGGTCTCACTGATTCATGGTATGAACCTACACAGCTCTCCAGGGAGGGGGCTTTGGCCAATATGCTTAAATCATGGGAGGGATTTTTCTAGATGCCAAAAGGATTAGGACGCTTCGTTTTCATTAATAATCAGGCACTGTGCAAGGGCCCACCATGTCTTTGAAAATTCTTCTCCACGTGTTCGTTTCAGTATGAAATCATCTGGTGGGCTGCATCCTCCAGTGGGTGCATATCTGTTTGTTTCTTTTAAAAAGCTTGACTGCTTCCAAGAGCAGGAATAAACTCTTAGAAATACCTAATTAGTGTATTCAGATCATAACCAATACAGCATTACAGGTTTTTATTTCCTGTTCTGTGTTGATTTTTAATTAACACTGACATTTATATATAAAATACTTGGTTTTCAAAAGGCCAACTGGAGACCCTCTTGTGGATTACCTCATCCAAGCACAGATTTTTTGGTGTGCATATTTGTAATTGTTTGAAGGTTTTCCAAGCATATCTTAAAGTCATACCACAGTTTTCAAACACACTTAAAAGAATGTTATAAGGGTATGAAACATCAAAGAAAAAAAATTAATTTTACACAGTAACGGTGCTTAGAGTTTGTGACAGACACTGGACGTGGAAAGAATATTTAGGCCCACAACCTGTGAAGGCTGGCACACAAATTTAGGGATATAGCTGCAGTCCATGGATTTGGAGATGGGCATGGACAGTATGTATGCTTTTGTGGGATTCCTCTGGTCTGCTTCAAAATCAGTGGCACTTTATGGTTTTGATTTTGGCTTTTCTGTAAAGAAGGAAGAATTTCTAATGGTCTGAAAGCATCAATCCTTCCCTGAGAGATGAGACAAAAAGAAAAACATTAAACAGAAATTAGGAGACTGAGCCTGCTCCCAAAGAAATGAAGGTCAGAAACAGTCTCATTTTAATGGAACCAAGTCTAGTAGTAAAATTTCTGCCTTCCTCTTAAATATTAGTCTTCCTTTGCTTCTCTTCTCATGTGTCTGCCACAGCTCTCATCTCTCCAGCAGCTGTGATCTGCTGCCAAGATTTGCTCTACTCTCCCTGTAATTTATGACCCTGTCATGCAGTTTATTCATACACACTTTCCCAGTGGCAAGGCTGAGGATACCAAGGTATCTAAACGCTGCTCACAGAGGTGCGTGGAGCGAGCTCTGGAGAGGCAAAGCACATGCCTGCCTTTATTCAGGTGACAGCTGAGGTAAATCAAATAGTGGAATAACTGCAACAGGTAAAGCTACACACTTTAATTAGTCTTTGCAGGGTCAGAATGGGAGCCTTTGAGCTGCAAACCCTCGCAGATCTGCAAGCTGAGAGCCAACATCAGCAAGGAATTCAGTGCCTTGGGTTGCCTCTGGCCTAACAGTGCTTCCCCCAGCTGATCTGCTTTCTCTTGGCAAGGTTTCTACCAGACACTGTTTCTACAGGAGCCAGGGGCATAAATGACACGGCTGTATGCACTCAGGCACTAGGACACCAAAATTTACTGTCTTTCAATGAGATTCAGGCTCACAAGTCTCTGGGACCTGGCCTGTCAAACAATCTTAGGTCATAAACACATGGGAGGTAGATGTCCTTTGGCCGACGTGAGCCCCAGGCATCTCAGAGGGGCTTAAACACCAGTACTCCAGAGCCCAAAGCTTTACCACAGAGTCATCTTACAACAACACTGGCAAAACACTGGTGATTTTTCTGTGATCCTTAGGATTCTCTTGTCTTAAAGATTTCTTTCCCATGCACAGATGCTCAGTCTTCTATTAAAAATTCCTATCAAAGGTATGTCTCTCTCTTCCCCACTTTTTTTTCCCCTATAAGAAATGTCTCAGGCTGTTTTATTTGATAGAGGAAAAAGAGTAATTTTTAAAATTTATATTTAAGGAAATTTTTTTCTAAAGAAATGAGACTTACACAGGCCCTTTGCAGCCTTCCATTTCTATGTCCCTGTGCACCACTGAAACAAAATTTGAAAAAAAGGGAGAAGGAAAAGTCCATCAGGAGATAAATTCTTTGTGTAGCACTAATTTTCAATACTACACATGACATTTTTGACTGTAAATTCATTGAAGAGACCTTCTGTCAAAAACTTTCCCTTCATTTTATGGGCATGTAATCTTCATTTTATACTAATGCACTCCATGGAAAATGTGAATGTTGTTCCTGGAAAGTGATCTACGACCTCTTTCCACATTGTACATAAATCTGGAGAGTCTAATCAGATGCAGAAGCAATGTATATCTCCACACTCTGAAGCTCTACCTTCCCCTATAAATCTTTCAGATGTGGAATGGACAGCAAGTGGGTTTATACTAATCCTGCCAGATTAATACCCCAATCTGATGATAGGTATTTAAGTAATGTTTACTTCAATTTCAGCATGACCTGGCTAAGCAAAAATGTGCCTCCAATAAGTATAGCTGGCTTGGGACATATTCAATCAGTACAAACACCAGATGCATCATCAAGAGCTTTGGGGTATTTGTTTTTAGCATATGACCACAAGATATGATGCATCTTTGAAAAAGTTCCTACTTCACTTAATAATGATGTTCAGCTTTTTCGGTGTTGCCAGAAGCTATCCTGGAAAACATAATGAGAAACTTTCCTCTTCAGACTGTGTCAAACTATTCAGGCTTTTTTCCCCGCTTTGAAACAGCTTTTTTTTTTTTTCTCTGTTTCCATGTCTGTAGAAATGCTAATCATTACCCTAAATTATCCAGCTAACAGGCTGAAATTCTGCTCTTTTTAAGAAAAGTGTGAATTTTCTTGCTCAGCTCAAGGGGCTGGACTGCAACCATCTTATTGTAAGGTAAGAGATTTAGTTTTCCACCCATTACATGCCTAAGTGCCTGCCTGACCACTGCTCCCATGCCATTACAGGGAAAGCGTAACCCAGAAAGAATAGGCCAAACTACAAAGCCATCCCTCCGCCCAGCAGTCAAAGGTGCTGGCTGGTCTTGAGAGGAGAATTCTGCAAGAGAAGAGATGTGTTTGAATCACCAGCTTTCCTGCAAAACACTTTGAAGCTTTAAATCAGTGTGTAAGTGTTTGGAAGCAGTGAAACAGATTCCTGGAATATGGGCATGGCTCCTTGTTCTGGGCAAACTGACTTGTTTTCTCTTGTGATGTCCCAGTGGAAAACCTCTTGCAGCATCTCTAGCTAAGCCAATCCCACACATGTCATGGCTGAATCCTATCAGTGACAAAACTTCAATTTCCACATGAACTCCTTTGGTGTGGCTATATCAGGGTAGATGGCAAAAAGAATAATGTAAAATGGCCCATGAAAACCATGTATATTTTTGTTACTACAGTAATTCATCGTCTCAAGAGTGCTGATGAAACTCTAGAAATACTGTCAGAAAGGTAAATGAAGTGAGTGATGGCTGTTGGAATGCTCCAAATCTGAAAGATTTCATGGATAGGTAGCTCACTACAGACTGAAAATACGAGCTCCAAGCCAGTCCAAGATGCAAAGAAACCCCCAAAGCATAACAAGGACCAGAATCAAAAAACATATGCAGACTATTATCAGTTTTGAGTGCCAGAAAAAAAAGTCTAACCCACGATAATCACCAGTTGAAAGTAAAGAAAGAATTCAAAGGATTAATGACAGAGCAGAAATTTTCTGAGTCAGTCTTGAAAGTCCTTTGCCATGAGGCCAGCTTTCAACCAAAATGGATCCAAGCACAACTAGAAGGTAACATGAAGCCACCCCAGAAACAGTTAAACAATGAGACGTAGGTCTAAGGTAGCTCCATTTGCCAGCTTGACTGTCATTACAGGTTCCCAATGGAAGTGATGGGAGGAAAAAATAATTTCAATACTGATGCCTATAAAGAACCAAAACTGTCCCTTGGCAAAGCTCCCCAGGGAAGAATCATACCTGTAAGAAGCCCTGACTTCAGACTAATTACGAGTTGACAGATTGACACAAAATGAAAGTCCGGCCTGCTTTATTACAATTTCTTGCTAGAAGCTCAGCTTCCACACAGGGTTTGAATAAGTCAGAAATAGCCCTTCTGCCTTATTCTGGGCCTCTCTCTGGGCTGGATTCCCATCCACAGAAGAGAAAGAGTTGTGAAAGTCCCACAGGAGAAGTGACACTACTGCTGGGCCATAGAAACAGCCAAGCTAAAATAAATACATCAGAAACCAAGGAACATCTTGCTGGCCTGGACTATCAGGAGGCAGAGGGTAGAAAAGCAAGAAGAAGAAAGTGAGAATGAAGACAGGGAGAAGACTCAAGTTCTACCCCAGAAGCTGGAAAGTATAGAGCAGGAGGCCAATGAGAACTTCTGGGCAGGGCTGAAAAACAAGTGAAAGTGAGAGCTTCTCTCATCTCTGAGAATGCAGCCAAAAAATCAGATTACTTACAGTAAAAGAAGAAGAAGGAAACAAGAAAAAAGAAAACCCCCTCAAAACTGGCAGCAAACAACTATCCACACTCCTTGGCTCCATGTAATGCTGGGTGGAAGGGGTAAGAAGGAAACAGGGGACAAACTGCAGCTTGGAGCCAAAACATTTCCTTTGGGATGCTCCTGGCTCAGTTCAGCCCTTTGTGACTCTCAATCTCAACCCCTTATGCACTCCCCTATAATCATCATAATATGTGGCTGTTTGCTTGCTCAGTGTATTCAACTTCCTCACAGCAAGCCAAGCTCAACCCAGCACTAGCATTTATTTCTGGATTTTAACCAGGCCTGCCTAAAACCAAACAAGACTCAGTGTGGTTTGCCATATTCACTGGGAGAGAATAAAAGGAATTGCACTCAAACACCAGGGTTTGTGGCCAAGTTCACCTCATGCTGCTGGTGGTGATATCACTGTTATTTCACTTCACTTTAGTACTTTTAAAACTGCTCTGGAAAAAGGGAGGGTTTCAGCTCCATTTCTGATCTTTGAGAGAGATGCAAGTGATCCTAACAACATAGACATAACTAACAGTTGTCGTTTCATTAAAAGAAAAAACCTTTATTACTCAAAAGTCTAATTATTGTTAGAAACCCGTAATGACTAAGTAAAAACAGCCACCAGAATGTGAGCAGGGCAGACATCAACTTGGGAGATGGAACAGCCCTTGAGACAAAATAGTTCCAGCTCTGCCTAAAATAACATCTTTCAAGAGCTGGCCCCATCGTGCTTGGTGTCAGACACCAAGCCAGGTCCCACAGCCCCAGTCAGTGATGCTCATGACACATCTTGAAACACCGACTCAGACCTCCAGAGCTGTCCTGAGAGTTCCCAGAAGTGCTGCAGAACTCCTCTGTCGGGGCATCAGGATGCGATTTCCAAAGGATTTAGGGCAACGTGAGCAGGATTCAGGCATCTGTGAAAGTCTCTGCCAAATACCTCAAAATGTGATGAAGAACAGGTTTTCAGCTCTTTGAAGCTGGTGCTGCCTATTCAGAAGCTTCACCTGGGAATGATGGACTGTGCCATGCCACTTGTCTGCCAATTCCCATTGTCATGGGTCTACTGAGAGTTCTCATTTTTGCTGATGTTTTGGCACCAGGAAGCATGTCAGGATCTCTGTTCTTAAGTCACTTGTATGTGATGTAAACACCTCCTTAAAAGTCAGGAAAACAAACAAACAGCCTGAAAGCCCCAGGAGGACTCCTTTACCTGGGAAAGAATGAAAATCTCTTCCCCCTTGCCCTCCAAAGCCACTCCCCTGATTTTGCAGGGAGTAGCTCATGAGGGTTAAATGCCTGGGGCTGACAGTACTGCAGACTCTAATGCAAAACAAGAGCTGTGGCTGCAAACTTCTCATCACTGGCAAACTACAACAGTTTGGGTAAACCAAACTAAATACCCTAATCCATGGACAGCAAGAGAAAGGAAATGCGTTTTTCTGTGTTGATGACACTGAACAATTCGTTGGGAAGGACTAGGGAGGAGGGAGAAGAGAAGGAATTTCCACTGAGAGTGCCAAAGATGCAATTAATGTCCTGTCACGGAGCATTTATATGCGATGAAATTCATTCCTGTGCTGAGAGCCGGCATAAAGTTACGTCTCCCTGAAGTTGCAGTTAACAGGCAGAAGGAATGGATTTCATTTCAAGAGCGATGTTCCGGATTCCTGGACGAGACACTCAGCAGTGAATAAAGCACTGTGCAGTAGAGCCTCAGCAGCCTTGAAGTGAATTTTGCTGTGACCTAACAAAAACCACAGACTTGAAATTGTGATGATTCAGAAATTTTCAGCTCGCAACAGGGGTTCTTGCAAAATATTTGGGAACTGCAGGAAGCGTTTAATGGTCTCCCTATGTCAAGGAGAGGAATCCTGACCTTTTCTCTTCATGATTCTTGTTCCTTATAAGCAATAATTTTAGGAGATGATTAAGCCTGGGTGGCCTTTTTTTCTAAGGTTGCTTATAGAATAACAAGTGACTTGGGTTGGTCCTTTCTGTACTGATTCACCTTCTCTTTGCTATAGGAATTTGCAGAAGAATGACTACAGGGACAGATCGTGCTCCCAGTCACATGTGGATCCCCACAAGGCTGTGCAGCAAAGGAAACCAAGTAGAGAGGTTTATCTGCAGAGCAATACAACGGAGAAACAAAAGTCAGGAGAACCTTATAAGGGCATCTGCCTTTCCTAGCCAAGAGTCAAAAAGGTAGGATTTCAGTAGGAAAAAAAATTTGAATAGACCAAGAACATGAATCAGAATACCAATGGCTAAAGCAGAGGTTTGGGACATTCCTAATCCTTATTTGGATGCAGAAACCATGAACGGGTGGTTTATAAATTCAAACTGATGTCATCTGAAGGAAGACTTCAGGTGAATCTTCCTTTCATTTCCTCTTAGCTTGAGGGACAAGCTGACAGCAGGACAGACAAATGAGCTACATCCATTTCCTGAAATAAATAAGAGACTTCTCACAAAGTTTAACAGCATGCAATATAATAATTACTACATGCTTGTGTTGTAATTACTGTCAGAGATTCCTTTAAAAAAGAAACCAGGCTGTTCCAAATCATCTTGAAATACTACTCATAAGACTATTTCTGCCTGCTTGTAAATGATGGCTATGCAAGAAACTAATTTGAGCATCACTGGAAATTATAATTTTGTTTTGTATGCTTCCAGTAATGTTTTCTCAAACAGGGATCTTGCATTTGTCCCTGTATTTGTGTAATTATGTGGAAAGCATTAGACACAGTCACACGCTTGCTGACACTGTCTTTTCTCATTCAAGTTTCAGACAATACAATTTTCAGTTTGTGTAAATACTTATACTGCTCTAAGACCTAAGAGCAGTGCAAAATGATGTGAACTGGACTTAAAACAGACAGAAATTAGGTCAATGTCAATAATTTAACCTTTACAGGAACTATACCTGATATAGGAACCTTTTATATGCCACTTGCAAGTAATGGCTAAAAGCAGATATTTCTTCCTCGTGTTTCCACCACATCCTGTTCCTTAGGTAGTTAGCTCTTACACTTAAGCAGTAATATATCATAACTGTTATATATCATAACCCTCCTGTCCTGGAAGACTTCTCATCACCCTTTCCTTTTCCATGTCAATTGAGCTTAATTAGCAGCTTGTATCAGCAGCAGGATCTGTTCACACATTCATTGGTTCTATACTCAGTAACTGGAAAAATGACCTCAAATTGCCTCCTCATTGCATGTATGTATGTGCTTCCTAGGATGGAAACTCCTCTTTTCCACTGACTTCCACTCAGTAATTCTTCCTTTGGAGCAGGCTAGGTAAAGTACATCCAACACTCATACAGCAACGTTTTCTGACAATGTGCTTTTCACCTGGCTTTTATCAGAGAATTCCAGACATAAGCTGGGATGTGGGATGGAATTTGAGGATGGCACATCATATCTTAGGTCTCAGAAAAGCAGGAACAGTTTCTGAAAGCAGGTTCTCATTTCAAGGAAATGGATATTTGCTGGTTTATGATGCTGAGTCCTACTTCAAAAGCTAATGCTCTCCCTTGCTGTGGCCACCTTAGTTCTGTGAATATTCTGAGGGATAATGTGTGTCTGGTGACTCAAAGAAATAGATAAATAAAAAAAAAAGGCAGTGCGATAGATCTAAAAATAAAAATTAGGAAAGGTGGGAATTAGCTCACCACAGCTCGCCTCAATTGCCAGGTCAGGTTTCAACTTCCAGTAAGTTTTCAGCAGAGTAGCTTGTGTAAATGTATCTGTGGGCACTCCTCATAGAGGGGAAAAGAAATTTCCTTGAAAACAGATACCTGACATCACAACTATGTGTTTTCCTGGAACAGAGCACGCGCTGGATCCGTACTCTGCCTACTGACATAGTCTTCATCCCAAGAGTGATATTACTGCTTGCACGTCAGTAAAGAGAACACAGTGGGTTTGCAGGAAGTGGAACCAGAGCGTGGTGTTCAACATGCTAAAGAACTCATGGAAAACTGTGGATGTTCACCTTAAAGATGTCTGGAAACACCGTAGACTACTTCACACTCAGGTTTGCCTCAAGAGTTGCTTTTATACATTAAGAACCACAGCAGACTTTTTAGATTAATAATCCCTTCGCCAAGACAGAGTATGTGTGAGAAGCACGAAAATGGTTAGCAACACAACTTTCCTGTTTGATCTGAATTTGGGTGCTGGTCCAGGCGCTGCAGCAGAATGAGGCATGCACCACGCTTTGTTCACTGGCAGCCTGAGAGCCACACTTACTGTGCACATGCTCTGTTTTGCAGTATTCCTTCAAATTAGGGAAAAGAAGCAGCAGAGATGCCCATGGGAAGAAGACACAAGAAAGAGTTTGACAAAATTTGTGTACAGCAGGGTTACATTAGGGCGTCACACTGAAGAACCCTTCTACTTAATAAAGGTTCAACATCTAAAATTTCTGGTTTTCACTTTCCTTTTGTTCTCAGGGTTTATTTTGGACAGCAAGAAATAAAATCAGAGAAAGAGGGTGTTAAATTTATTGTGAATGGAATGCAATGACACCGATTTTTCCAAGTGAGGTGTGAAAGCTTTTAACCTTGAGTTCCCAGCAGCAGATAAAACATCACTCAGGGTTTCTATTTCCAACCCCTACGTTACACCTCACCTTCTCCCCGTGCAGAACATTACTCCTCCTGAACGGAGAAGTATCCGCTTACAGGCAGCGCTGCTCCAAGGAAAAAAAGAAAAGTTTGCCTCTACCCTCAAAAATAGCCATTTTGTTCAGCCAGATGTTCTACAAAATGGCACGGCCGCTGTGCTTGAGGGGGGCCGGGCCTCCCACCCGGCGGGGCTCGGCGGGGCGGTGGCGGCCCCCGCCCGGCCCCCGGCGGCGCCGAGGCCAATGGGCGCTGGGGCGGCGGCGGCCGCCTCCTCCCGCCCAGCCCGCCCTATATAGAGCCCGGGCAGCGGCGCCGTCCCGTCCGTCGGGCTGTCTGTGCCGAGCCGTGTCGAGCCCAGCCGTGCCAGGATGCCGGGCCGCGCCGTGTGGCGGCTGGCGCTGCTCGCCCTCTGCCTGGGGGCCGCGGCGGTGGGGGGACATCGCCGCGGAGCCGGCGGCAAGAGCCGGCGGCAAGCGCAGACCCAAACCACCTCGCTCCCGCAGGGCACCGCCGCGCAGGGAAAGCGTGAGTACCGCCCCCGGGCAGGGCAGGGCGCGGGGCTTGGCACGGCAGCGCCGGTGGCCCCGGGGGGCTTTGTCTGTGCCCCGCGCTCGCCCTTAGCCGCCCCTCGGCTCGGCGGGACCCGCACACGTGTGCGCCCCGCGCCCTTTCCCTCCCGGCTGCTGCCCTCGGTAACGCCGAACTTTGCTTTCTCTTCCCCCTCTGCATCCCCATTCCTCCCTCGCCTGTTCTCCCCCCAGAGACCTGCTATGACAATGGACGGTACTATCAGATAAACCAGCAGTGGGAGCGTACTTACCTGGGAAACACTCTAGTCTGTACCTGCTACGGTGGGAGCCGAGGGTTCAACTGCGAGAGCAAGCCCGAACGTAAGTTGGTGGCCCCTTTTGTCTGCATCGAGACCCCAGCACGGCTTTTGGTGCCGAGTAAGCCAAGCCTTGTACGAGTTAGGGCTGGCAGCCCAGGTTTTCCGCTGAAGTTTGGTACTTAGGGTCAGTAATGGGATCTACACTCAATTACACTGAAGATCTGGCTTGGGATTTTAAGAAATGCTTTTCATTAGCGATGGGCCTGCCACCAGAATCCTGAGCCAAACATCACTCATCTCTCTGGAGGATTGGATCTAAACATTAATTTTGGAGCCAGCCTCTTCTTTATAATGAACTGAACTGACTCCTGGACTCTCACGGGGAAGTTCAAATCTGGAGTCACTTTGCAGCTCTGGCTCTGCTCTGTTTGATTGCTTCACCCCAACTTTTCATAGCTGTGCAGTGTCGTCAGCTTGTTTAAAAATATTTCAACTTACAACTTTCTGCAGCCCCCTGGCCGTGCTGTGAGCTTTCTATAATTGAGTGTAAAATGAGATTGTTTAGTCTGTGCAGAAGAAGTTTAGGGAACAGAAAGAAGTTTAAATGCAAGGTCTGCTGGAGGCTGCATCTCTCCAGGATTAGGTGTAGTTCAGATTATCAGATGCAATTGATCTGTATTTATTGGTCTGAAGCCACTGGTTTGCTGTAGTTCCTTTATGTTGCTTTGGAGATAGAAGAGACAAAAAACTGGTTCCTGGCTGACAGTGTTCATGTAAGACAGATGTGAGCATCTCAGCCATCTGTTTGGAAGGCTCGTGTGCTGTCTGCCTCACGGCTGGAGTATTTTAAGGAGTGCTCAGTCCCCTTACTCCATAAAAGAGGGTTCAATTGACTTTTCCTTCCTCTGCAGAAATTCCCAAGTTTTGCAGTTTTGAAGTTCAATAGCAAGTTTTCCTTATGACACAGTGGACTTTATCTGCCCAGTAGTGAAGAAAGTTGTTCTGCTTCACATCTTGAGTCTGGTGGCAGCACTGATGTTCTGTAATCACTTACTCAGGCATGAGTGTGGGCAGTACACAAGTAGTGAACTTTGCTGTTGACTTTGGTGGGAGTGCTGCAGAATTTGGGATTAATCTACTTAATTTTTGCTAAATCAGAGTGAGGAGGATTAGCATGAAAAAGGACACAGTTTCCAGGGGTTGTTTGCTCCCTCCTGTCTTCTCTACTGTTGGCTTCAAACAGCTGGGATTGATGCTTTCAGGCGTGCCTGCCATGTGCAACTTTTGGTTCCCTGAGGGAGGGAAGAAGAGGTGTCTGAGGTTATTCAGCATCATGGGCACCTTGAGAGGGGGCAAACTTTACCCAACTTTTTCTCTGCTGTTTCATCCTATGAAGAAAGAGGGGACTCATAGGCATTTTTCTCCAGGAAAAAAGGAGTATCTGTGTGAGGAGGCAAGGAATGTGTTTCTGTTGACTGTATGTGTTACTGGTGTGGTTACATGAAGTTGATTTTCTTTTAATTTTTTTTTCCCCCCCTCATAGCTGAAGAGACCTGCTTTGACAAATACACTGGATCCACTTACAGGGTAGGGGAGACTTATGAGCGCCCCAAGGATTCCATGATCTGGGACTGTACTTGCATTGGAGCTGGACGTGGGAGAATCAGCTGCACCATTGCCAGTATGTAACTAAGAGCCTGTTCCTAGAGCTATTGTTCCTTCGTGTCATATTTTCCAGAGCAATTTACACAATATTCCCAGTGCCTATTAGCTAAAGTTGAATGGGGTTTAATCCAAAGCCTGCTAAAGCTTTGAAACTGGAAGTCCTTGCCCCATGTACATACACAACCAAACTCCTCTTTTATTCAAGAGGTCAAGTGCTATGTGAGAAAACATAGGCCAAAAATTACTGCTAGTGTCCAGCCATACTGATTAGTAATTTATTATATACAAGAGTGTGTATAATACACAGATGCAATTATGAAAGTAGATTTTTGACTGGGAAAAAGTCTGCTCTGCAGCTGGTGATTCAAAATAACACCATCAGCATTAATGGGACTACTTAGAATAAATGATAATAAATAAATGCCAACTGAGAGCCAGTCCTCCATCCTCCAAAAATGTCACTGAACACTTGTCTCTAAGGGAGCTGAGATTTGATATCCAGATAGCAGCTTAATGTGTTTCTGCAACTCCTTTTTCACTAGCCTGACCCATACTTTCCTCTTGCTCTTCTCTCTCTTCCCTTGGTCCTTTCTCCCCAGCTCCCCTTTCACGTCTCTGTCTGGAAATCCTTTCCTTATTGAGTCACTGAATTGTTCACAATTTCCCTTTAGTTCATAATTAAACTTTCTGGGAGCACAGAGGAAGATTGCTGTGTGTAAGGATTTTTAGGCTGAGATTTCAAAGTCTCTGAGGTATCTTTTGAGAAAAGTCTTGCTCTTAAAAGTATCCAGTTTCTTGTTTAAGACACATAGGCAGATCCTAGTAGTGTTGCCACAGAGGACTCGGAAACCAGCCATCATTGTAACCTGGGAAAAAAATAATGCATTAAAATAGAGCTGGAGCCCTTCTGAATTTAATGGCATTTTATTGGGCAGGGATGATAAGTGTTGTAAGAAAGAGTCAGTAAGGAAATTGCAAGTGTAAGAGCAGCCTTGTTTCCTCATCATCAGCCTGGTTTAGAGCTCACTGGAGAGTCTCACTGACTGCAACTGGCTTTGAATCAATCTTCAGAACTCCTACATTCCCTGCTTTCACAAATGAGCCCACAGAACATTTTACTGGCTCTTAATAAATGATGGGATGTGGGTGTTTTTTCTTTCTTGCTTTTTTTTTTTTTCCTTGTATTCTTTCAAAGAAACAAGCCCTGTGTTTGCGAACTGCAGTGTGCAGTGCTTCCCTCCCTCAGCCTGGGCTGCCTCAGAGCTGTGGGGCACTGCTGGGCTTGAATCTGCCTTTCCAGGGCAGGCTTTCCAAAGCCAAGAGATCTGATTTCCCACTGGTCTGTCACACCAAGCACCTCCTTATCCTCCACGTGCTGTCCTGGCCACCATGTCCCTCATGAATGGCCACAGAGAAGCCCAAGGGGCATCACTTCCAGCAAGATGGAGGCAAAACCTCCCCCACCAGCCCTCAGCCTGAGAACAGGGTGTGAGGGAGAAACAGCACCTCATCACTTCTTGGCATTCCCTTTTCACCAGCCAGGCTTTGGCTGTGGTTTGGAACATGGAGAAGTTAGCTGAAGGAGGAGGACAGGGCCTGGGAAATACAGAAAGTGGCGGGTGCCAGTGGGAAAGATGGAGCACCATTTTACAGGCTGATGTCCCCCCCTCATCCTCCTCACTGTTCCCTCTCCTTGCTGCCCCACCCCAGCTGACCCCCTTTGCCCCTGGCCAGGTGGCCCTTACCTTGTGACCACCATGCCATCCCTGATGTGTCCCTCACCTCGGCTCCCCTCTCTCCCACCACAGATCGCTGCCATGAGGGTGGCCAGTCCTACAAGATCGGCGATACATGGCGCCGGCCCCACGAAACAGGCGGGTACATGCTGGAGTGTGTGTGCCTGGGCAATGGAAAGGGCGAGTGGACCTGCAAACCTGTGGGTAAGTGGCTGCTCCTTGCTTCTCCCTCAGTGCAGTCAGGGCGTGTGGGCCCTTTTTCCTTGTCTTCCCTGTGGTGTCCCCATGTGGGAATGCCCTGGGTGGGCTCTGATCCACTCTCCCCTCACAGCCGAGCGATGCTACGACAACACAGCTGGGACATCCTACGTGGTGGGAGAGACCTGGGAGAAGCCCTACCAGGGCTGGATGATGGTGGACTGCACCTGCCTCGGTGAGGGCAGCGGCCGCATCACCTGCACCTCCAGAAGTAAGTGCCAGCCTGGCAACTGCTGGCTGCTCTGTTTTATTTATCTTACTTAATTTTTCATTTATTTTCTTACTTATTTTCATCCTGCATGGGAAAGGAAAGTTATTCCCTCATCTGCCCTGTGCAAGTAACAGTAGTTGGAGAGGGATGGCTGTGCCCTGGGAGGTGGTGGGACGCAGACCCTTCTGAGGAAAGAGAGGCCTGTGTGGTGCCCCAGTCACCATTTGCAGTCTGGGAAACATCCCCCAGAGCTGGTGATCAGCGCTGGGGACAGAGGTGCCTGGATTATTTGGGGATTTATTCTCGTGGAGAGAGAAGGGTTTAAGGAACCTGCATGTCAGCTGAGCCATAGCCAGGCATCTCCCAGGAAGTCAGGGAAATCGCTTGGCCCACAAAATGGCAGAGAGTTTAGCCCAGGATGCCTATTTCTGTGCTTTCAGGTAGCCTTCTGAGGTACAATCAGGAGTTTTTAAAGTTAACTACCCTTTCCAACAGCAGGATCTGCAAGATTAAAATGTTTTCTTGTTTCTTTCTCTCTATTACTGTTTTAACTTATGTGTCAGCTAAACCAGGGTTTGTTTTGCCTGCTCTACCATCTCTCCTATCACTTTTCCCACCCCATTTCCTGCTCCAGCAGCACAGGTGGTTTTGTTTTTTTAAAGTTTTTGCATCATTGAGGGACATTACCGTAAATACTCCCATTTTATTTGTATTTGCAAAGCAAACAGGGCCCTTAAAATCCAAAATCTTGCCTGTTTATTTACCTTCTGTTCCAGTCCTCTTAGCTCCACCACAGAGCTTGCTCCTATCTCGGGCTTACACGAGTTGCCTCAAGAAAATTTAACTTTGTACCTTACACCTTGGTTATGCAAGGTCTGAGAAACTCTTCTGTAGCCTTTCAGTTGCCTCGGGGCACACAAGTAATGGATTTTTGCTGATACAAACAGCAGACATGTAAGAATAAGACACTAAGGAGAGTTGAGATTAAAATGGAAGATCTGGAGAGACTTGTTCAAGAAATAAGCTGTAAAAATCAACCCAGCCTTGACAATATTAAGTCTGTTAAAGACATACGAGGAAAAATCATTAGCTGTCAAATAGGAATGAATAAAACAGAATGTGTTGTTTGTGAATTTTGGAGGACTTATTATTACTAATAAAATGTATTTGGCAGTAGCTTTCTTTCCATAACTGAGGTCTGCCCTGTTGTATCATGGGGGAAATTGCAATATAATGACCTGTTCATTTTTCGTTTTGTTTTCCAATTACATTTGAATAGAGAAATTCAAGTTTATGTATATAAAATGATACTTCTAGCCCACAAAGTGGCTTAATACTTCAAGTGGGTGCTGCTGTTATATATCTTTTATGGCCAGCATTTTCCAGAATCACAGCTGTTTGCTTCAGTGACATTTCAGCTTTTCATTGAGAAGAGTGTCCATGAGACACGTTTTTTTCACATTTGCAAAATTGGATGATGAATACCTCACCAATTTACCATTCTTCTGGCAAATGCTCAATTTCTGGTCGTTTTAGCACTGTGAATCAGTAACATGTTTTCTGCATTCACATTCTATCCCCTGTGCTCTCTCAGTGGCAATCTGGCTTAATGCATATGTCCTTCCACAGTTCTTCATAAAGCCGTGTTCATTGATCCATGATTATATTTGAGCCACTGTATCAAGTTTCCCTTGAATAAGAAGGTAAAATGTTGTAATGGAAGAAGAACTAGTTAATCCATGTGGATCTGGCATCCAGACAAAAGTAGTTTGTTGTGCTGTCCTTTGAACCCTTTTACTCAATTCATCGTGGGCTGTGGGTTATTGAAGAGATTTAGAAAGTCTGGTACTCCTGGTATGACTTGAGCAGCTTGTGTGAACTTCACTGCAGCTTCATGCAGGCTTGTTTTGGAAGAAAAGTGGGATTTTACATGTTGCCCTCAAACAGGTTTTAGTCCCTTCCAGATGAAAGAGAGCCCTGAAATTGAACTGTACCCTTTGTGTAGTATGAAATGACCCAGCTACAAAGACTCCTGATTTTTTCTTAAAAGAAAAAAAAAGGGGCATTAAAACAAGCTTTGAAGGTGTGTGCTGGACAGAATGGGTTTAGAATGACTTTAAAAAGTAGCTTTTTGACAACAGCTGCAAAGTGAAAGAGCAATTCTGGAAATGAAGGGAAATTTTTCCTTAGGCTAAAGCACCAGGATTTTGGGATGCTCTCAGCCTGTGCAGTTTAGGGCAGGCTTTAGTGCATGTAGGAATTGCAATGGTGGGCTCCAGAGAATGAGGTGGGCCTTTAATTCAGTCTTTAAAGTATGAGCTTGTTTGATAGAGTTGGTGGTTGAGTGCTGGAAACTGCCCAGTGAAGCCACCCAGAGCAGGCACAGCTGAGAGTCGTGTTCCTCACACAGATCGCTGCAATGACCACGACACCAAGACTTCCTACAGAATTGGGGACAACTGGAGCAAGAAGGATAACCGTGGGAACTTGCTCCAGTGCGTCTGCACCGGGAACGGCAGAGGCGAGTGGAAATGCGAGAGACACACGGCCCTGCACACCACCAGCACTGGTAAGTGGGGCATCATGGCATGGAACATAGGGAAAGGGAACATGAGTGGCACGTTTTGACAGGTTAGGACTTGGAGTTGAATTGTTCCATCCTAATTCAGGTATTTCAGAGTCTTGTCTGGGAAGGATCAGCAGCAGAGAGGGTCAGAGTTCAGGAGATGCTCCTTGTTTGTGCGTGTGGAGAGAAGATCAATTGATACCTTGTTTCCATGCACGAATGGGGCTGGCACATACACATGGGATTGCCTGCACAGTCACAGGGCAGTAAATCACATCTAGGGCCCTGCATCCACAGGAGCTATCTTTGTCTTGGGAGCATGGCACTCCAAGTTAATGTTTGAACTTTATGTATTTGCCTCAGGGTAACTTTCTTGAAATCTCCTTAATTTAAACCCCACTGAGACCATCTGGTTTCTTTGACATGATAAATACACCTACTAATGGGTGAGCTTTAAAAACCCAAAAATGTCAAGGAATGTATATAACGCTGTCTAATACATGTACGTGAGAGAGCTTGTAATTTCGGTATGAAATATTGCCTAGTTTACAGAGAGCATATCTTTTGTGCCCAAGGTTTAAATCTTCAGCTCCTAAATTCTTTCTTTTTGTCATTTTAAGGGTCTGGGTTTCTTATCAGTGAATGCAATGTAGAACTTCTGTTTTTCTGCAGTGCCTGCACTAAAGTTTTCTTGGTAAATGACCTTTAGCTCCATTGGGTTAACTTCAAATTCTCAGAAGGTCTAAACTTCAAAATGCAGAACACTTCAAGGGTGCCAGTATTTTGTTTCCATTATTATTTCCCCTATTTCAGCAGAGCTGAATTTGTGGAGGTTCCTGTGGGAATCATTAGCAAGAAATTGATATGATGTAGAGAACAAAAAGCCTCTTTGCCTCTCAGTATTATTCCAAATGATAATGTGCCAAAAACTTTGATTCAAAATTTTAAAATTGCCCAGTAAAAGAATACATTTTCAGTTTATTCTTCTTGTTTTTAATGAAAAATTCAAAACTGATCCTTTTTGCCTTATCTCGCTACTTCCTTGGTAATTTTTTATTGTCTTGTCACTGATCTTGATTTTTCTGTTCTGCAGTTCCTTCAACTAACTTTTTTTTTCGAAAAAAAAAAGGTTTTCTTAACAATTCCTGTGAAAAGCAGTTTCTAAATCCTTTCTAAAGCCATTCTACAGGGCTGGAAACCAGAGACTGTCATTAGCAGAAGGGGGAGTTGCTCTTCTAATTTTGAAAATTGCTAAGTGGAATAATTAAGCTGCATCTCAGGAAGCTTATGAGTGTTGTGCCTTCCATCTGATGGAGTGCCTCAGGTTTTATGATCTCAGCATTTTACGGCAGCATTCTGTTGCTGAGCTTTTCACGCCACATGTCCCTTGTGTCTCGTGTTGTGCCACAGGCTCTGGCTCTCCCAGCATCACCAACGTGCAGACGGCGCTGTACCAGCCCCAGCCGCAGCAGCCCCAGCCCCAGCCCTACGGCCAGTGCATCACGGACAACGGCGTCGTGTACTCCGTGGGCATGCAGTGGCTCAAGACACAGGGCAGCCAGCAAATGCTGTGCACCTGCCTGGGCAACGGAGTCAGCTGCCAGGAGATAGGTATGAGTTGGTGTGTAGTGCCTGTTCACGCCTGTGAGGTCTCTAGGACTTGTCCTGTGGTGTAATTTTCAAGTAGAACCCTCTGTGTGCATATCAGAAATGTACTCTGAAGAAGACATCCTGAAGAAAGGTGCAAGGGGGGAAGAAGTGGTTTGGTTATTCAAAGCCTGGTTCTGTAGGGCAGAAATGTTTCCCAGTGAGCTATATATAACCTGCTGAGGGGAAACAGAGCCCTTGGGGAGCAGCATTAATAACTTTATTCAAATGGAGCTGCGATAATATATGTTTGGGAAAGAATGTAAAAAAATGCCACAGCTGTGGAGCTGCCTATTGGTGTGTATTGGCCTGGGTCCATGGCAGTCAGTGTGGGTTCCCAGCAACCAGCAACTTGGCCTGGAAGGGCTGTTTTAGAGCCCTGACATTTGGGGATTGCAGTCTAATGCTGTGATTTTTCTTTTTGAAGCTGTGACCCAAACGTATGGTGGCAATTCTGATGGAGAACCCTGTGTCCTGCCCTTCACCTACGATGGAAGGACTTTCTATTCCTGCACCACCGAAGGCCGCACAGATGGGCACTTCTGGTGCAGCACCACTTCCAACTTCGAGCAGGACAGGAGATACTCCTTCTGTACCGAGCAGAATGGTGAGCTCTTCTTTTAGAGGGTCTTCACATGCATGTGACCCTGGTGTAGGGATGGAGGAATGAGCAGAGGACACAGGAACAGGCTGCCTGACCAATTCCAGCAGTCTGGAGGGACTTCAGGTAGTAAGGCAGTGCTGTGAAAGGAGGGCTGCCTGATGACAGAGCACTTGTGTGCTCTTGGCATCTTTGGAGGGTGCTACAGATGTACCCTTTGAGTCCTGTTCTCTCACCTCTGAGCTGACCTTAGAATGGGAGTACCTGGTCAGGGTGGAGCTTTGGCCCAAAGGATGCTTATCTTTGGCTTTGCTTGGGTGCATTGCTTCAAGTAATGCCCATATTAGGCTGCAAAGAGGAGGATATCCATGGAGTACAGTTTGTCACTCCCTCCATCCTGGCTATCTAGCCAGGCTGCCATATATAGCAGTGATCTTCATGTGATTTGTGGTCACCAGTCAAGAGCTGGGGCATGACTAATGCAGCAGCATTCCCTCTTGTCTGTGGATGGTCAGTGTTCCCTTTGCAGCACACATCTACCTGTGTGGTTGCACTTTCTGGAGTGCCTGTCAGACATCCATGGAGCAGTGTCCAGGCAGCATCTTTGGGATCTGACCTTGGAAAGAGTATTTCATGTTCTGCCATGAAAATGCTGCTTTTTACACTGCATAGACACTTCTAAAAAAATTCTGTTCTACTTTGGTTGTTTTTTTCCTGATAAAAGTCAAGCCTTTCTCTGACGGGCATATAATATTTTCTTTTTTAAAAAAACAAACAAACCAGCCACCCAAAAGCAACAACAACAAAACCCCTCCCCTCCCCCCCAATGAAAAACCAAACACTGTCCCTGTCCATGCACACATTCAAGTTTTAGAGAGCTTCTTGTGATACACTTTGGAAAAGAGAAATGTGATAGAGAAAAAGCTCAGTAAATGTCTTCTTGTTCACCAATATTTGTAAAGCAGAGTTGCTCAAGAGGTGATTAGTTCAGGTAGATTACAGCCCTCTTTCCACTGCTGCTTGCAAAACATGAAGCTTCCAGCCTGCAGAGAGGTTTTGGCTTGCCCTGTGGTACATAACTGAACTGTAACCCTTTCCTGAGGGTGAAGGCTTCCCTTAGAGCTGAAAGGCACTGCTGGGAAATAGCTCCAGTGAGATAATACCGGTATGCTGAGAGCTATGAGTTTATTTCATTCCCTAGGCCTTGGGAGAAGGGATGTGCAGAACTACTTCCCAAACACACAAAGTAAACTTCAGTTTTCCCTATTTCCCGGGAGTTCTCATGGCTGGCTCTGCAGCTCCTTCCAAAGCAAAGCTTGAACTGAACTGACCTCGTGCAAAGCTTATGTTTCCACATCTGAATTAATTAAAGGCAAGAAAAGAAGCCTGTGGATTATATACAGGGCGCACATGGGAAAAAGCAGTGCTAGTGGTTTGTTTTCCAAGCTCTTTCATGCATGCTAAGAGAGTGCAAAGGCTGCATTTGCATCTATTTTCTTTTCATTTTTGTAGTTTTGGTCCAGACACGTGGTGGCAATTCCAATGGTGCTCTGTGCCACTTCCCCTTCCTGTACAACAACCGCAACTACACCGACTGTACTTCTGAGGGACGGAGGGACAACATGAAGTGGTGTGGAACCACTGAGAACTACGATGCTGACCAGAAGTTTGGATTCTGCCCCATGGCTGGTAAGGCTGAGAGCCATAAAGGGGTTATGGAGCACTTGTATGTGGTTCTTCGAGCTGGAAAGTGAAGACCTCTCTGTTGGTCAGTTACTGATGACTTCCAGTGAGCTGTGTCCCAGCCCAAAGCCCTTTAAGGCATTTCTGAAGCTTTGTTTTGTCCTTTTTTCCCCCATTGACCACCTCTAGCAGAGATTTAGGCAATGTTGGGAGAAGGCAATTTTCATTCCTCCTTTGCTACAAAGCATGCTAGGCATGCTCCTCAGCATGTGCAAACTGGTGGAGATCTGCTGGGGAACCTAAACTGGAGTGGGTGCCAGAATTTCCTTGTTAAGATGCAGAAACCACTACGTGGTATGAAGGGGTATTGCAAATGGTCTCAGTCCTCAAGATGTTGTAAATTCTGGCCTCATAAATATCCTTCTGCTTTCTTCTCACCCAGCCCATGAAGAAATCTGCACAACCAATGATGGTGTCATGTACCGTGTCGGGGACCAGTGGGATAAGCAGCACGACATGGGCCACATGATGAGATGTACTTGTGTAGGAAATGGCCGTGGAGAATGGACCTGCATTGCCTATTCACAGCTCAGAGGTACTGATTTCCATGTTGATACCACCACTTTAGTCCAGGTGGGAGAAATTGGTATGCTTTTCTGTCGTTGCAGGCTTGAGCCCAGGCTCAAGAACTGCAGTTTACTCTTTGGAGTAGGAAGGGAATTAGAGGAGCTGTGAAGTTCTTTGCTTGTTATGTGCTGGAAAAGTATATTCCAGCCTCCACAGGCTCAAGCAGAAGCAAACCTTGATGATCTTGATCATGCTATCCCTCCTTCCTTTTGTCTACATTTAGGAATTGGCACCACTATGATTTTACAGAGAGCTCAGTATAGGCACCTCCCTGCCTCGAGAACAGACAAAACTCCAGACTAGTCTGAAGTTTGAAAGCAGAGCTGTTCTGTTTTATTGTTCTGTAGTGAAATTTTCAATTCCTCTGTGCTGAACTAGCCTTTTGCTGGCTAATCTATATGAAAAGCTGGCAGGAAAGCATGGAGATTATTCTTATTTATTTACTCATTTGTATGAGTGGTCCAAGTGGAGAAGTACTTAAGCAATACCAAAAAAAGAAGACTTAAAAGCACAGACATTTGATCATCCTACAGCTAGCTCACAGCATTGGCTTCATGTCTGGAAAAGGCAGGGGGGTTGCTGTCAAGAGGCCAAGAAAGGACTCTTTAACACCACTGCTGAAATGGCATATAATTTATAGGGAAAGGCTCACTCAAGGGCTTTGGAAGGGTTTTTTTTAATGTGTTTCCTTCAGAACAGTGAGAAAGGCACTGCTCAAAGTTCTGGTCTGTGCAACTCCTGTTTCCACTTACACAGCTAGTTCTCTGCAGTTCATTCTGGAGTGGAAGTGGTCTTTCTTGATGAGGAGAGGGTAGAGATACTTTGCTTTGTCAAAAGGCAAAGGTTATCTGAGTAGAGCTGTTTAAACAGAGCAGCCAGACCTTGGTGCCTGCAGGAGAGTCTGAGCACTCCTTGGTTTATCCTGATGCCGTGCCCATGGTGTGGGAAAATATGATAGGGAATGAAAGCCTGGACTCACTTCCCCAAGGACAGATGATCCAGAGGTGACTCCGGAACTGAACTTGGGTCTCCTGGGTCCCACTTAACAAAACAACTTGCTTCTGGGGTGGTTTTCATGTTTGTTTTGTCTTTCTGCTCCTTGCTGTGATTAGACTGGCTTTAGGAATTCTGGGCCAGATCCCAGATGGACATTGAACCTAATAGAGTGATACCATTGTACTAAAGCATGGGGTCTGGTTGCTGGGTTTTGAGGGAAGAGTAGACTGGTAGGCACTGGCAGCATCTTGTGTGTGTAATAGATCTGCCTCTGCCTTCAAATCACTACAAAGGGTAGCAGAGATACCTGACAGAATAACATCATGAGAATGGCTGGTGCTTCCTCATTATATCTTTATAAATTTGGAGGAGCCCTTTTCTCCTTGTGTAGTTCCAGTGATTTGAGGCAGTACTCACTGAGGAGTTTCAGTTGATGTTCCTCAGAGGAGATGATTGGAGAATCAGTGTGGTGGTTTAGATTTTCGTTCACATGTGGAATCTGTCCAAAGGAACGGCAAGGCAGTTCTGTAGCTGGATTGTGTCCTGCAGACCTCTTTTCTGCAAGTGTTGCTTATTTGCATACTGCTGATAGATGAACTCGGGAGCAGGGGTGTGTGTGCAGCACTGTGAGGGTCACAGATTACAGGAGGGCTCCTTTCTGCTGGAATGGAGCTTGTCATGGTCAGTCTGTGTGGTGATCAAGCAGAGGAAATGATGTCCCAAGCAGAAGGGTTCTCTCTTAATACTTAGACCAATTGCTGATAAACTCTCTACTCTCTCCCCCAGACCAGTGCATTGTGGATGGCATCACCTATGATGTGAACCAGACCTTCCACAAGCGTCATGACGAGGGGCACATGCTGAACTGCACCTGCTTTGGCCAGGGCCGGGGGAGATGGAAGTGTGATCCTGTTGGTGAGTCACTGGCTGCCCCCACTTGCCAAACACCTGTTGTGGCTCTCTGTGTAAACCGGTATGGAGAAACCGGTGTGTGAGTTTGGGCCCAGTCTTTGTCCACTTTCTGTCCTAAATTGTACAAATGCAAAAATAGAAGCAACACTGCTTTTGCTGGAGGGTAAGTGAAAGGGCATTTGTTAATTTAAGAACATAAGCTTGGGTTATCACACCTGCCACAGAGGAATCATGATTGTGGCCAGCCTATGTTCTAAAGTGTAGCAGGTTCCCAGGCTGTGGTGATTTGGCTGGATTCTGGTACCTGACCTGTCAGCTGAGCAGGGCTCTCAGCCTGAACACTGACAAAACATGCAGCTGGGCACTGATGCTGGGATCAGTTTTCTTGCCTTTCTCTGTCCTAAAATCTTTTGGAGTTTTCTCCCTGAGCTGAGGAAGGAGACCAGCACATATTAACTTACCTTGGACTGAATTGATTTTTTTGGCTGCCCTTTGTTCTGGCAAAGAGGGAAAGCTCAGGATGAGAGCACATGTTAATAGTGCTCTGGAGGTTAGCTAAAACCATCATGGTTCTCTTCAGGAACAAGGAGATTTCATCTCTTCTGCCTCCCCCCCTTCCCTAGCAAACCTTGATTGGAAGATAAGACCTGGTTGTTTGGTTTGCAATTACTAAGTCCAAGAGAGCTTCAAACTATTGCCAAGAAAATCTGTTGGAAATTACTAGTTGTGAAGTTCTACTTTATTTACAGTAATACCCGTACAAGTTTACTCAAGGAACATGGATTGTAAAGCTCCTGAAAATTACTAGTTTGAAGGAAGGGGTGGGGGGATGATTTCAGCTTTCTATGTAGGTACAATTAAAGTTTTAATTTTGTTTGCTCTCTCTAAACAAAGCTCTTATTTATCCAAGCAAACATAATGCTAGTTCTCACTGAGAATTTCCATTGAGCCAGGCATACAGGCAGTTGTCAGAGTAGGTGTACTGAAGTGCTGTACTGTGCTGTATTTACACTAGTTAAGCTGATTTCAGGATCTGATCTGTCCCCCTTTGGTTTCTACAATGGTAAATAGGGAAAGATTCTGCTGAAAATTCGTGGGACTTTTAAATCACAAATGAATTCTGTTGAAGGCAGGAGGAATTTTTGCCTTTGATCTCCTTGAGAGCAGCATGGTTTGGCTTTGGATGAGATGAGCTCAGTTGGCCAGAGCAGAACTGGGCTCCAGAGTGGATGAAATCCTTTCTAGAAGGAACACCCCACTGAAATGCATCACAGCTGATTTAGCCCCCTAATATCTAACTTAATACATGCAGTGATTTGGAATTCAAGTTCTGTTGCCACTTAATGTACATTTATATACATTTTATGTATATTTTCAAATGAACATTGGTGTTGCATTTCTTTGTGCCAAAGTCTCTTGGAGCTTTCCTCTGTAGATATTTCAGTGTGGTTTCAGTAACACACAGTAGTGAGCCGTCTCTGTTGTGCCTTCAGACCAGTGCCAGGACTCGGAAACCCGCACCTTCTACCAAATTGGAGACTCCTGGGAGAAGTATGTCCATGGGGTCAGATACCAGTGCTATTGCTATGGCCGTGGGATTGGAGAATGGCACTGCCAACCTCTGCAGACCTACCCAGGTAAGAAACCCAACAGAAAATGAACTCACCTGCTGAGTAAGACCTGAGGAAAGCTAGCTTTCCACCCCTTGCATCACTGTTCAGGTTTCTGTACCTAATGCCTTTTGGTTTCCTTTTAAAACTGAAGAGATTTTCCCTGTCCCTTGGCAGACACAAGCAGGTGTCGGGGTTATAAAGAGGGGCCCAAGCTATTTGCAGCTATTCCTGAGGCCAGGGTTAGTTCAGAGAGTGCCTTCCAGTGCACACAACAGCTTGGGTTTACATTGCCTCTTGGTATTTAGTGATATCACACGTGTAATCTTCAGCTTATATTGCCTGAAACTCACACATGTGTAGCCCTTCCTTTTCTGCTCATTACAGAAGCAAAATCCACCACGGAACGAAACGTTTTTCCTGATCAGTGCCCCAAAGAAATTAAATATTTGAACTCTTGTTTGTCCAGGCAGTTCCAGGAACTCTTTATAGGGATGGGCAATGCCTGTTTGTTGGTTGTTCAGCTTCAGTTCCCCGAACAGAACATAAGGAGAACCTCTCTACTTTCCTGTTTGAGGTTGCAACTGCCACTGTCTTAATCTGAATAAGATGAAGTATTAGGGCTTGCTGAGCTTCACTGAGTCCTGTCAGACTGCTTAAACAAACATCTCCCTGAGCTATGTGAAGTATGCATGCCTCTAGCCTGGAGACCAGGGCTTTGGGCTGCTTTAGACACAAGAGTGACTGAAAATGTGTAAATAAACCAAATCTAAAGTTTCTGAATGTAGGTTTGGGGTTAGGTGAGCTTTGAAATTTTCTGCCTGTGGGCGCAAGTTTGTTTTTCTAGAAATCCTCTTAAATGGGGAACAGGTATATATGTTACATGGTTGTCCAGGTAAATTATTATTAGAAATGTTGGGAATGCGGTGAGTGTGCAGCTATTTAATGGCTAAAACACTTTCCTGTACATTCTGGGGATCTCTTTGCTGGGATTTTCTGAGAACTAACATGAGGACAGTGCTGCTGAGTGTTCAGTGAAACCTCCCCAGTGGGGCTGGGAGGGACTGAAAGGAGACCCATGGGATCATAAAACCTGTCCTTCTCTATTGGAGAGCTTTATGGAGAAAATCGGCCTGAGCCTGACCTAGCTGAATGCAATCAGTAGTCTTAAGCATTAGAGCACTGCAGAACTTGTATTTTCTTGAGTTCATGGGCCTGTTTTGTGTCAGGACTTCCACCAGCCCTTCTGGTGGGGTTTGTGTGCAGGAGACAAGTCTCACTATCTGCAGAGTCCTCCACAGAGTTATGAAAATTCAATGTTTCAAATGAACTGATGAAGAAATTTAGTCAAATCATAGAAGATTAGTGGTTTTTGTTCAGGGTGTACTCAATGTCAGATCAGGAATTTTCCCTCACCATGCTGCATGATTAGACCCAGATTTGGCAGATGATTTTTTTATCAGCTTCCCTGCTGCCACTGCAGAAGATATCAATGATGAAAATGGTTGCTGAGAAGTTCCCCCCATCTCTTTGAACAACAAAACTTTGCTTTACAGACTTTTTCTGTACTAGACCTCTCCCATGTTCCATTTCACTGATAGCTCACAGGAAATGGACCCAAGCAGTGCAGATTAACTCTCCCACAGAATATATTGTGATTCACTGGTTTTCTAGGTAGAAATGAAGCATTAAGGATAGAAAGGCAATAAAACTGATTTTCCGTGTATAGAAATACTATGTGAGCCGTGCAGCTTTCTTGCTTTTTGGTGACTCCACAACATCCCCAGTATGTTAAAACTGGCAGTTCTTTTTTTCAGGATCAACTGGGCCTGTTCAGGTGATCATCACAGAGAGCACGAATCAGCCAAACTCCCACCCCATCCAGTGGAATGCTCCTGAACGGTCTCACATCACCCAGTACATCTTGCGCTGGAGACCGGTGAGTGCCACATTTGTCATCATTTGTTCATCAAGAGTACTTTATTTGGCTTTTTCTGGTGTCTGAAAGAAGTGGTTGACACACTTTCAGCAAACTTGAGTTGCTTGTTCAGTGTCTTTGTCCTGTTGAGGTCAACAGCTACTCTTGAGCATCAAAAAGAGCCAGTGCTGTTTAACAATTAAATGTTTTCCTGCCTGAACTTCAGTGGTTGCTGTGTTCATAAAGTATTTTATTAAACAAAGCACTAAGTACAGCAAGCAGACAAGTTTATATCCTTCCTTACCTTAGGAATGTAAATCCTTGTGGAAGCTTCTTCATCCAAAGAAATGCTGTTTTAGTAACATGCATATCCAGAGACAACTGGGATACATTTTATTCTATTAATGAGGAGGTAAAAATGAGTAGGATGTGAAGTCATAAACAGCTCAGTGTAGGATTAAATAAACAGTCACTCCCATCTTCTCCGAAGTCTAAACCAAAACTGGTTAACCACTGCTTGCTGGCTGATTCCTCTGTGAGGAATGATTTGGTTTAACCAACGCAGATCAGCTGTGTTCCAGCTCCCCTGAGTACAGCTTCACAAAAGACCACTTAATGATTAAGAGCATTAGTACCTCAATGGTGCCTGTTATTAAGAGAACAATAAAGGCCCTGATCCAAAGCCATTCAAGGCACTCAAGTCTTTTTACTGACTTCAGTGTATCTTGGATGAAGGCCTGAATGAAATGGACTTTAAAGCACTGGAATACAAACCTCAGAGGATGGAGCATTATTTTAAAGCTTCCCATAGAGTTCAAACACAGGGTAAAAGGGAAGAACTTTTCTGTATATTGTTTTCAGATGATGGGTTAGAGTGTTTTTATGAACAGCCTTCAAATATGTATTTTCCAGCCACTACTTCATGCCTTACTGTGCTTTTGATGAAGGAAAGAGTTGAGTTTGTGACAAATAATGTTCCTTTTAAAGGGTAAAGTTCAAAGCTAGGTTGTTTTTAATTTACTCCTGTAAAACCTAATAACTCAATGCCACTAGTCCTGCTTCTTGGCATACTTTTCTCATCTCCTTTGTCTTGATTCTGTCTGTGCATTAAAGCCATTCAGGTCATACCTTTGTTTAAATATTGCAGTGATTAGTAACCACACAGCAGGTTAGGCCACTAGATCCCCCTGCTTGCAGCCTAGGGAGTCTCTCACTATCTGAGTGTCCATTTTCTTGCAGAAAAACTCTGGAAGGCAGTGGAAGGAAGCCACCATCCCTGGCCACCGGAACTCCTACACCATCTCAGGCCTGAAGCCTGGTGTGATATATGAAGGACAGCTCATCAGTGTCCAGCAGTATGGCCACAAAGAAGTCACCCGCTTTGATTTTACCACAACCAGCACCACAGCAGTGACAAGTGAGTTGAATCCAGGAAAACCTAATCTCCTTCACCCAAGTCCTTGCTTCGTGCATCCCAGTTAACACAAAAGTAGTGATGCTTAATGCAACCTCTGTTTCTTCTCTCTTGCAGGCAACACTGTTTCAGGAGAGACAACTCTTCTTCCTCCCGTGGTTGCTACCTCAGAATCTGTCACTGAAATCACATCCAACAGCTTTGTTGTCTCCTGGGTTTCTGCTTCTGACACCGTTTCTGGATTCCGTGTTGAGTATGAGCTGAGCGAGGAGGGTGATGAACCACAGTACCTTGGTGAGACAAAATTGGAGTGTGCCAGACCAAAGCATTGCTCACAGTCAGTGCATTGCTGTTTTGTGGCAGTCAGTAGAGCTGGTGTAAACGTCTGAGCATCTCCCTGTCTTTCAGTAGGATTGAATTAGGATATGAGAGTGGCAGGACCAGCTCAGATGAAAAACTCACTTAGTTCATTGTCCTTTCTCCATTAAGAGCTGTAAGAGAACAAGGCAAGTATATAGCAATATCCCCTCAGAATACTGTCCCAGAATTCTGCAGAGGAAAACTGCCTGAGCCAGGAGCAGTGGATGAGTAATAACTCTGGGTAGATATAATTATTCTTTTCATCTCCATGAATTTGCTCAGTTCTTTTTCCTTTTGAAATCATGTGAAGTTACTGGCTTCCACAGCATCCTGAAGTGAGCAGCAATGCAAATGAGAAGAGAACCAAATCTGTTTTTTAGAACCTGCCTCCTGGCTAATTTCCTTTGCCTTACCTTTGTCCTTCCATCAGAACAGACAGAGAGAAATCATTCCCAAATGCCCTCTCTTGGCTGCTTGTTGTCTCATGGATATCTCATGTTCCAGTCTGCTGTCAGTTGTTTTGTTTGGATCAAATCTTCTCCATCTTTGATAACATGACAGCTTAACTGAGCTGGGAAGCTGGTTAAAGGCACTGGACTCAGACACAGGAGTCGAAACTGCTTTTCCAACATCTACTCTAGACCCCTTGTACCACATGCAGTTTCATCTTAACTTCTTTTTCCTAATTTCCTATCTTGACAGTGGTAATAGCAATATCTCACCTCAGATATTTCATGTTATACTAGTTATTGGGCTATGAGTGTGGTAGAAGAACACGACAAAAAGAGTAGCAATCTCCTGACCTAATAACTCTCCCTGGCCTGTTGCTCCCCTGAACTCACAGGCTTGGACACTGAGCAGAAGTGGCTCACATGGGGGCTGCCAGCACTGTCACCACCTTTCTTTCTGCCCAGACAGCTGAGCTGTGCTGTGAAGCAGCTCCTGAGCTCATCTGTCTACAGACAGAGATTTACAGGCAGATTGAAAGGCAATTCCCAGTTTCCCTTAAGATGCTTGGCTTCAGTCTGGCCAGCAAGGAGCTGCTTCTTGGGGAATTTTCTACATCTGGCATGTAGGTGGACATCTGGGAGCAGGGAGAGAAGTTCACCAGCCCTCATAATGTCATTCTTCTTCACTCATGAGTCAGTGTTTCCACATAACCTATTCATGTGAAAGTTTTTCCATATATTTCTGTACTGAAAATGCAACAGTCAGGATATGAAATGAGTGTTCAGCTGAGATGGCTGCAGTGTGCAGGGGGCTGCTGCTCAAGCTGCCCTGCCATATCCCACATCAAGCCCTCTTGCCTTTGGTTGCTGGTCCCAACTCTCCACACAACTCTTCTGAGGTGAACTGAAGACAGTGCAGAAAAACTGTTGTTTTATCGCAGGAAGACTGTGCTTCAGCCCAGATTAGAACAGACATCTCAATTACTTTTTTTGCAGAGAAAGCAAGAAGATGGAACTGCTAAATTAAATTTTTCTCTCCTGCCTTCCTCAGATCTTCCAAGCACAGCCACTTCTGTCAACATCCCTGACTTGCTTCCTGGTCGCAAGTATATTGTTAATGTCTATCAGATCTCTGAAGAAGGAGAGCAGAATCTGATCCTGTCTACTTCACAGACTACAGGTATGTGTGGGTGGCTCTTGCTGTGCTTTGAAAGCTGTTGTTACTCTTTGCTCAAGAATTTTTGGTTACCTCTTATCCTCACACTTGCTGTCCTCCTCTGTTTATTCCCTTAAACAGCTCCTGATGCACCTCCCGAGCACACAGTGGAAAGTGTGGATGACACATCCATTGTCATCAGCTGGAGCAGACCACAGGCTCCAATCACAGGTTTGTCCAATTGGAGTGCACCTATTCTCCTTTATTGGTAGAATCTGAAGTGTAGGTGAAAAAGAAAATGAGATATAACTCTGGGACAAACTTAGTGCAAAATTGTGTCTGGTCTGAGAGACCAGCTGGAAAGCACATGGGCAGTTTAGCATTTCCTTGGCTTCAGTGACTGAACCAAGCAATTCAGAAAGCTGGATGGAAAACAATTCCTCCTGCATTTGTGTTAAAGAAAAACAAGCCCCAAGACCTTATATTTGTATCTGTCGTTCAGACCATCCCATAGGGAGCATGAGAACTGTACATGCCTAAATCCACATGTCAGACCTCAGAAATATGCTAACCCAGGTCAGACTGTGCTTTGGGAAGGTGCTGTGAGTGTGTGGTCTGTAGGTGGGACGTGAGCATGGGCAGGCCACAGGTCCTGCTGAAGTTCAGGGCTATTTTTATCAAAGCTCAGTAGCGAGATCAGTTCAGCCCTCATTTCTAGCATTCTTTGTGCTTACTGATTGTGCTGAGGATTACATATTTCTCTTGCTTCAGGCTACAGGATTGTCTACGTACCCTCTGTGGAAGGCAGCAGCACAGAGCTCAACCTGCCTGACACTGCCACCTCTGTAACACTCAGTGACCTGATGCCGGGGGTTCAGTACAACATCAGCATCTATGCAGTGGAAGAAAACCAGGAGAGCACGCCTGTCTTCATCCAGCAGGAAACCACTGGGGTCCCACGCACAGGTAATGCTCGTATTCTGGATTTCAGTCACTGAGATTTCTGTTGCTAGCTAAATGAATGCTTAAATGAACTCAGTTATGGTTTTGTGGGTTTGAATTGTAAATTTTGCTGGTATTGAAGTTCTGTAGTAAAATTGAACTTAGTGACACAGTCAAGACACCACTCTGCATTAAGAGGATTGTAATTCCTAGGGATTGGACTGCAGGCAGTTCTTGAATTATCTGCAGAAGAGAGATCAGTTTCTCAGGTTATCGTAGGGAAATCCTACTAAGAAATCTCCTGAAGTGCCTGGTATATTGTTTTGCCCCAGTACTTGGCTCACAGATGTTCAGGGTTATGTACTCAGGCACCATAACACATGTTCAAATGTTCACCTGACTCTTCACTCTCCCTTCCGGTCCTACCCATTATTTTCCTTTGCAGTCAGTGGGTATGGGAGATTACTCAGCATTGACTGATGTGCCAAAACACCACCATAGGCTCTAAACTTGAGGCACCCAATATTTAAAAAACTACTGGTTTCAGGGTTCTTTTAAGTATCCAGTTGGACTGAATAACCAAACCAAAAGAAGGGATAGTGAAAGAATTGGGATCTGATGTGGTAAGCAGTGGAATTTGATGGTCCTGCAAGTTGCAAGCACGTGTTTGCAAATGGGAATTCACCAGGAATGAACTCAGCTCAATGATTTTATGGTTTGGCTTCTGCATCTTCCAAAAATGTGCACTGGTTAACCTTAGGGCAGTATCAGTCCTAGTCTCAAGAAATTGAATTTAGACACAGGAATTCACGGGTGCAGTAATGTGGCCCAGCACTGAGGGAACTGCATTTTGCATTTGACTATAATAAGGCCAGATCAGCCCCTGTACTTGTTTAATTACAAAAGGTGGATTTCAAGTTAATCATAGACATTCAGAACATGCTGTGGGTTTTTTAAAATCCTCTCTTTTAATTTTAGAAGGAGGTTACTGTTTCCAATCTCTGGAGTACTTTTTTTCCCCTCAGGCTTTGGTTTTGCATATACTTGAAGTTCTGTAGCATATTACATCTGGTTTTTCAGTTCTCTTTCTGTCATAGCAAGATACCTTCTGAAGACATAATAGACTTTAAAGTAGATAGTGATGTTAGAAATTGTAGTCTGCTTGAATATTGTCTGGGGACGTGTGTAGGCATATTTACAGTAAGGTTACCCTGACGTTTTAATTTGGTAAATATTCTTGGGCTAGCCATTCTTCAAGCAAAATTCACTTTTTTTTCCCTTGCATGGAAACCTATAGCTTCTCCTCCTGCTAAGGACTCCCTCTGACAACTACTGTACCCCTGTGCTTTCAGATGAAGTGCCTTCCCCCAGAGATCTGCAGTTTGTGGAGGTTTCTGACATCAAGATCACCATCATGTGGACCCCACCCCAGAGCCAAGTGTCCGGCTATCGGGTGGAGGTGATCCCTGTCAACCGCCCTGGCCAGCACGGACAGAGACTGCCCATCACCAGGAGCTCTTTTGCTGAAGTCATTGACCTGATCCCAGGAACAACCTACCTCTTCAAGATCTTTGCTGTAAACCAGGGCAGGGAGAGCAAACCTTTGACTGGAGAGCAAACCACCAGTAAGTGTCTTTCCTCTGTGCTTTTTTCAGCCTTTTGAGGCGTGTATTTCGCTGTCGCTTGTAGAAATGTATAAACAGAGCACTTGAAGTGCAACAGTTCTAGCCCAGGAGGTATCCCATCAGTAGGATGACAGGGCTGGGAATTCATTCAGTATAACAATGATCTCTTCAGCAGATTTATCCTTCTCCGGGGCTTTCCAATGGGAGTTTAAGTCTCATGGCACTTTAAAACAATTTCATATGGCTGGAATTCAACTTTTTATTACTGACTGAGAATTGATGGACCCTGCAGTTCTTTTACAGCACAGATCACAGCCTGTGATTTTTATAACTTTTTTTTTTTGCTGGTACCTTAGGGCAGATTTCAGTATGACTTAGAAGCCTTGCTGAGTTTCCTCTGAAAATCCCCATCCCCCTTCTGACAGCTCCATGCCTATCTGGCTCCACTGGCAGCGGTAGCAGTTGTGCCTGCCAGTGATCATGCAGGATCCTTCAGAACCCAGCAGCTAATGATCTAGAGGCAGTGCAGCACTTCGCCAGTGTCAGGAAAAATGCACTTTGTCAGGCATTGTTTTTTGCTTTGCAGCAGTGCAGAGAAGAAAGAGGAGCAGTGGCTGGGCAAGGTATAGGTTTTCAGGTGGAAGAGTAGGAGTTTAATCTGGGTTTGAGTGGTTATCTCCATTTTTGATCCAAGAGGAGCAGATCAGACAGAACATGGGACATGGTTTGTTTGATCAGATCCTGTTTATTGGGCAGTAGAAGGGTGAGTGGGTGTTTGTGGTGTTCTTTGACTGAATCACTTTATTCGAAGGGGTGAAATGCAGCTATGTGCATCTGCTGCTCTTCTGATACTTTTCAGTAAATAAGAGCAACTTCTGAGAACCCAACCAGGCTCTTAGTAACATGAGAGGGAAGGAAAGGAAATGAGATAGTGTGTGAATATAGCCATGCTGTTTGGGAAGTATCCTTACTTATATCCATTAAATTATGAGCCATGAACAGTGCCTGTCCCTTGACTGTGCAGGGAGAATGGGATCCTTATGTCTGTCCTTTGACATAGGTGTCTAATTTGAGCATAGAACAGATGGTGTGAGCACCCTCCCTCCTCTTTCAAGTGAGGCTTTCAAAAGCAAGGATGTGACTTAGGAACCTGAACTCTCTTGGAAGCATTTAGAACAAGAAGGGCCCAGTTCCCAGCTAGATCTGTAATTTTTTGTGGTTGTTTTGAGGATCCTGGGCTAGGTGTAGGGTTCCTCTGAAACTCCACATAGAGGTGTACATTGGAGTATAGACATGTAATTCAGACAGCACAGTGTCAGTCACAAATGTCTGGAATCATTTTCCATAGGCTGTGATCATCCGCTTAACTGCTTTGCCTAAACCACATTGCAGAAACTATTCACATAAATTGCATCCTGTAATCGAAAGTCCTGGGAAACAGAAATCATTCAGGGTTCCCAAGGAAAACCCTGCAGCAATAGTCTCTTCCCACGGTGTAAATGTGATTCTCTTTTTGGCCTTCCGTTAAAAAGCAGTCTACAAATAAACTCGGAGTGTATGCGTGTGGCTTTTCAATCTTCCGCTTTTTCCTCTAGTGTGGGGAGGAGAAGTGATAAAAGCCTAATAGAGCTGGCAAATTAAATTGTGCAGAGAGGAACTGACTTTAGGCTACACATTTTAGGAAGATACAATCTTTGTCAGATGAGATTTAGCACAGATGTAAGTACCAACAAGGGATAAAGTTGACTTTCAGCCTGTGGGTTGGAGATGGGCTTAAGCAGGGTCACACTCCTCCTTTTTCTTTTAGAGTTCTCCCCAGTTTTTTCCAGTGGTGGAAGAAGGAAGACCTCACTTCCTTTTTCCTCCCTCCTCAAAAATGGAGAAAATAAAAAGGACAAAAGCATCTTCCCACTGAATCAGTGGGAGAGTGATGAAAACATGATTTTTTCCACCAGAATATTACTTCTTCAGAAGGAGAAAAAAGCATTTGCCAGCAAAAAAGAGAATTGATGAGACCTCACTGCTCTTAATTTTAACATGTGATTAGAACGTGGAAAAGGGGGGGAAACCTGCCATGTGAACACTATGAACTCCTTGCTGCAGGCAGTGCTACCCTGCCTGCTGTGGGGGCAAATTCCCCTCCAGAGCCTCACCTTGCCTCAGCTGAAGGCAGTGACATCTCCTTCAGTCACTGGGCTCCAGTGTGGTGCTGAAGGAGCTGTGCTGCCTCAGCGTCTTGTTTCTATAGTTATCTGGGTTATCAGCTTCAGCAGCTTCCCGGGGGCACTGATAAAAAGGGGAGGAAGCCTGGTAAGAGCTGTTCCCTGAGTCCCAGGGGAGAGATGAGCATTCTTGGAATTGTTGTATGGTCAGTTCCATGGTGTGAGTATTTTTAAGTAGATCTAGGAACTGGTTTTCTGCAGAAAGTCGCTGACTGTTACTTATTTTGACATTCAAATGACAAAGTAGGGGTGGTTTATTTTGGGAAGGGATTTTGAGAGGACTGGGCAAGGATTTAAAAGAATTAATCTTTTTCATGGAAGAGGGCTAAAATTAGGTTTCTGTGCTTACACTGACAAGTCTAAACTGAGCTGGTTTTTAAAAAATGCTCAGCGCTCATGAGAAACTGTTGAAATTCCTGAGTGTGTTGGGTTCATCTGTCATGCCTCAAACTTTAGGCTGCCTTCCCCATGGGATGCAGAGATGGCTGCAACCCAAATCAGTCCAGCCCAGAATGCTCAGGTCTGGTCTGCGTGTCTCAGTGTGTTAATGGATGGCACTGAGGCGTGGATATAGACATGAAATAACTTTCCAGCTTTCTCATGGTCCCACCTTCTCTCTTCCCTACTGCTGCCCTCACACAATGCATGAGAAGTACAGGCCAGGTGTACACACATGGTTTGGAAGTGGGGGTGGAGATTCAGCTGGGAAAGCTGATGGCCGTTCTGTTTTTCCCCTCCAGAGCTCGATGCCCCCACCAACCTGAGGTTCCTCAACACCACGGAGCACTCGGTGCTGGTGCTGTGGACACGGCCCCGTGCTGTGATCACGGGGTACAAGCTGACAGCAGGGCCCACCAGGGGAGGGCAGCCCCGCACCTACAACGTGGGACCCTCTGCCACCAAGTACCTCCTGAGGAACCTGCAGCCTGGCACCGAGTACACCGTGTACCTCGTGGCGGTTAAAGGCGACTTGCAAAGCAACAGGGAGACCGGAGTCTTCACCACTTGTGAGTGAGACACACACACACCACATGCTCCTCTTCCTTTATACCCTTGCCCTTCTTCAGAGCTTGTGCTGAAAGTGCCTATTGTGAATTGATTTATGGAAGCAACCTTTTGAAGTAGCATTCCAGCAGAACAGCTTGGGAAATACTCCTTGTTGTTCTTTCTGAGCTAGTTGGCAGGGAAAAGAGTTATTTGCATCAAAATCTTCCAGTAAAATACATTTCAGCTTTCCTGATGATTAAAAACTAGAGGGAAAACTTACTACTGGTATCTCACTTTCTGCTTAACTGGGTGTCAGAGAAATTTAATTTTACCTGATCTTCCTAATTGTTTGGTTTTGGCATGACAAATCAAGGAAAGCATACAACTCTCTTAAAATGGGCAAGGAATAATTAGTCTGTCATTTATATAAAGCTGAAAGCAGTCATTTCTCAAGCCCAGCCATACCATCTAAGGCAGCTCAACTGCAGTTACCCAAACTGACACAAACATTTCATTCTATCTTTTTATTTTATTATTTTGCATTTCAGTCGTCTGTATTTGGGAGGCTGGCTTGGAAGAAATATTAAGCAAATTTTGGAAGGAAAGGGATTTCTGTAAGAACCCACACATACTTCTAGAAAGAACAAATAGATTCAGTGTTTAAATAGTGATGAAACCATCATATACACTAGCAAAACTCAAAGTCACCCAAGCCCAGAACCACATCCTCTTTTGAAAAGAGAATGTGGTTTCTTTTAGAACAATGTGAAACTAAAATAAGGGCTCAAACTTTTAATCAGAGTAACATTGTTGACATTGGCAAGGTGCTTTTTGCTGACAGTCTTATCTATAAATACTCCTCAGTTAGAATATGATCTGGTATCTTAGATTTAATGTTGCCTTCAAATTCTGGCTTGTCTGAAAGAAACCAGTCCAGTTTAAGACTATAGAATTAATTAACCAAGCCTCTTCATTAATAACAAGGCCATTTCAGATTAAACTCAGTGGCATTATTTAGGCTGATTCTGGCATGCACAAAGGCTTTGGCTTCTGTGTGATGCTTCTGACAGATACCAGTGAAACCACAGGTGCCTCAGACTGACTTTGAGCTCCTTTCTGCTGATTTCTCAAGATGTTGGTGAGGGATGACATGGTCCTTGCTGGGACAGCTGGATGACAGACAGGGGTGTAATATTCTGCTGACTGGAAGGCATATGGTGGGTGAATCAAAAAAATAGCTGAGTTTTGAGGAACACTTTAGATATCATGCCAAAAACCAGGATTCCCCAAATTTTTGGGGCTGGATGCATAGAGGATCATGCATCCAGTTGAGTATTTTTGTTTTCCTCAAGAACAAAAGCTCTGGCTATGATTAGACCACTTGCATACTGTGTCTGTCAAGCCCAGCAGCAGACAAAAATCATCTGCCAGATCCTTCCCAAATCACTGGATTTTCAAAAATGATCTAGTTCAGCACGCATTTCATACCTCTGGCTGTTTGTACTGCTGTAGGTCAGGTTTTCAAACTGTTTGGAGCCATCACAGCAGGTAGACTTCAACTCTTGTCAATTCACTTCACAGATCAGCCTGCTGGCTCTGTTCCTCCTTTTAACACAGAAGTGACTGAGACCTCTATTGTCATCACCTGGACACCTGCCCCAAGGATTGGTTTCAAGGTAGGAGGAACTAAGTCCCATGCTGGTTTTTCCTCTTCACTGTGGTGGGGAGGGCAGATTAAAGGCATTTCCTGTGGACTGCAGTGAAGATGGCAGCACAAAGGGGAGAGGTGCAAAGGGCCTGCTGCTTACAGGGAGTGGGTCTAGATGACAGAGGTCAGTGCAGTCATGGGGCTTCAGGTCAAGCGGGACATGTGAACCACAAGTTACAGGATTAACAGCTGGAGTTCAGCACAAGGGCCCATAGTGCTGCTGTTGGATGATCAGTCAGGATGCTGACAGCTTGTGACTGAAAAGCAAACCTTGCTCCCCTGCAGCTGGGAGTGCGCCCAAGCCAGGGCGGAGAGGCTCCTCGGGAGGTGATCTCGGACTCCGGCAGCATCGTGATCTCCGGGCTGACCCCTGGCGTGGAGTACACCTACAGCCTCACAGTGCTGATGGATGGCCAGGAGAGAGAGACCCCCATCGTCAGGAGAGTCACTACACGTATGACACACTTGCTTTTCCACCATATTCCTCCTTCTGCTCCCCACATCAATGGCTGCCTTCTGGGACGCAGTTCTGGTCTTTTCTCCCTGTTGTGGTCTGGTTTTTCTTTTTGATACATAGGTGACAGTAGCACTGTCTTGTGCAGTGCAGAGTCACAGCTTCAGGAGAGTGTTTTTAGCTAATTCCACAGGATGAGGATATTGTGGGGAGAGGGGTGCTGAGGCAGCCAGCGTGATTCTCAGTGCCAGCAGTGACCCGTTTGTCTGAACACTTGCAGCACTGGCTCCGCCAACCGGCCTGCGCCTGAGGTCCAATCCTGACACTGGCATCCTGATAGTCTCGTGGGAGAGAAGCACATCTCCAGGTAACCATGTGAACTCACACTGTGCTCAAACCTGCTCTTGTAGCAGAATGCTAACACTTGTTCTGTGGTGCCTTGCAGTTTGGTGAGAAACTTGCTGTTGAGTAATTTAAGGAAAAATGTACATGTTTCTAGATACATTTAAGGATGTAATTCACAGTTAACTTGCCGTAGGACTCTTAATGATTTACAGTCCATGTAAAATGCTATTTTGGAACATGAATGTGTTGGAATATTTCAGCTGTTTTAAGGATTTGAAGGGTTTCTTCAGGTATCTCCAGTGGTTGAAGAATAGTCCAAGGCAAGGAAAGCAAAATGCACCATAAAGACTTCTGGAAGTGACAAATGAGCTTGTGCAATTGAAAGTGAGCATGGAAGTTCTGAAAGTGTTCAGGACCAACTCCTCTCCCACAATAGCTGATGGGAGCTGCACAATTGACTCTTGTAAGAGGTGGATTGAAAGTTTTTGAAAACCCCTGTCTGTTGGTAGCTGAATCTTTCCCTGACAGAGTCCTGAGAAAAGTTCCTCTCAAAAGTCCTGAGACTTTCAGTTTGGTGAGGTCTCAAAGGGAACTGAAATGCTGTGAGGGTGGCATGGCTAGCTCCTGGGAAGCTCATTTTGGAGTGCTTGACAAAGCAACCTCTCACCTGCTGGGTTCAGGGTGACAAAATCACTTGTGAAACGTCATGTGTTTGCTTCAGATGTTGCACTGAGGCCTCTGCTATGAATGGATACAGCAGGAGATTCCTGACACTGGCCTCCCTGTATTTCAGGCATCAGCGGGTACCGCGTGACCACGGCTCCCACCGACGGGCAGCAGGGCTCTACCCTGGAGGAGGTGGTGGGTGCAGATCAGACCACCTGCACCTTTGAGAACCTCAACCCCGGCGTGGAGTACAACGTCAGTGTCTACTCTGTCAAGGACGACCAGGAGAGTGTCCCCATCTCGGAAACCATCACCCCAGGTAACGAAAGGATGAGCAGCACTTTCAGCTGCTCAAGGTCAAATGGCTGAGCCCAAGAGCTCTACGTTGCAGAACTTCTATTAGTCTGGTGGTGGGAGGGCTTAGACTTCACGTTTAGTCTCAAGAAGCAGAATAGCCATGTTCCAACATGCGAGAGAACTTGTAACACCTGTGTACTTCTCTGCACGGGCAGCCTGTGTTGTGTGTCACAGGGTGGTGGTAAACACATGGATCTGCTCCATCAGTACACTGAGCTGGGCAGCTGCAGGGATTTAACTTAGCACTGAAGTGCCCCAGCATCTGGAGCACAGCTGGTGGGAACAGGAAGTAGGTGAACAAACGTATGAGTGGGAAGTGAGCACAGGAGAAATTCTGGCAGCAGTAGTGGCAGAAGATCACTTGAGCACAGTGGAGAGGAAAGCCAAGATGGAAAGGTCCATTACTGTAGCACTAGAGACACAGAGTGATGTGTGCCACCTCACATGACGTCTGTGGGGACTGCAGAAACTGCCTTTGTAGCCACAGTAGCAAAATTAATGTGCATTTCCCTAAATGGTTGCATTTAGTTTTCCTTTGCGAGGGCTTCGTTTGTTTTTGTTTCTGCTCTGAGATGATGCCAGCTACTGTGTTTGCTTGCTCTTGTAACACTGCTTTAAAATTTCTGTGCTTCACTGAAGTGCTGTGTGCTCCCTGGGGTGAACTAATACTGTGATGCTGCATAGTTATGCAGTAATAGCTTTAGCCCTTCACCATCTTCTGGTGGGGGAAAGCTAAGAATGTATGTGTCTGGCTTTTACAACTCTTTAAAGGTGATATGGTACATGCATTCCATGTGGATAAACAATTATTTTACAGAAAACTGGCTTTTATTTTGTACCTATTCTGTAAAATAAGTGTTTTCCTAGAAAGACATTAAAATAGAATATAACCACTATTATTAAAGCAATATTTCTGTCCATAATTCCTTTTCAAACTAACTTGTAATGAACCGAATGGATCTTTCTCACTTACTGATGTCTGATCCTGAGTGAGGAAGAGCATCCATTAGTTCCCACTGATTTCAGGATCACCCTGATAGAAGTTACACAGCCAAATCTTGTGGCTTAAATCAATACCAGTTTATTGACTTGAGCAACTGAAGGTTTGGCCATTGTCAATTAAAGATGCCTCTAAAATTACCCACTCCTGCCAGTTCTGCTGGTCATAACATGCAGGAAATGAGCACCTTTGCTAATGGAGTATCAATTGGGAAAACAGTCACAGCTGTGCTTATTTTCCCTACAGAAATTTAGGCAGCATCTAAAAGGTCATTAAAGAGCATCCTTATTCAGTGGCTAAAATTTGAGATTTTGAACAATTTTAGCTGCATATGTCAGGCTCTTGGCCACATCATGTGCTGGGCATAACCTCTGAATTTGGGGATGTTGTCACTCCGATAGAATTAATATCATCTAAAGGTCATTTTTAACCATTTACCCTGTTTCCAAGGAAGTGCTCTATTACTTACTGTTCCATATTGTCCGGTTTTAGCACATATATTGCAGCAGTTAGTTGGTAAGTAGAACTTGAGGAATTCTGGGCCAGATCCTCAAGCCTTTGCAGGGATTTGAGGCTTTCTTCCAAGTGCAGTGTAAATAGTTCAGACAGTGGATGATCTGCCCTGGAGCTTTCTGAAGGTTCTCACCAGCTGAGGGTCTGATTTAGTCCCTTCAAATGAGCTGATGTTTTTGTGATCCCTGTGATAAAAGTTAGATTCATCGTTTGAACAAAACAAGAATTTTAGAGGGTCGATCAACTATTATTTCAGAGTTGTTTTATTTACACTTCAGTAAACTTTGCTCTCTTGTAATTTACCTGTAAAAAGAAAAAAGGACTGTGTTTCTTCTGCTTCTGTTTTTGTCAGAAAATGATGGGTCTTTGTGGCTTATCATTGCTGAAAGTAAATTTGTTGCAAGTTAAGTGCCTCTTGTAGGGCTCTTTGAAAATTGTATGTCTAAAGAGGATCGGGGTTTCAGCTTCTGAGGGGATCGGGGTTTCAGCTTCTGCCTGCCCAGGGGAGCAGCTGGAGACTGCACTGAAGGGTAAATATAAGAAAACAAAACTGGAAAAAGGCAAAAACACAACAAGAAAACCCCACCAAAATCCTCCCTTTTCCCCCAAACCCCAAGAGAAATTCTGCATATCACCGCAATTGCTTCCAAAGTTCTGTCGATGTTAATAGTGATGAACACTGCTTTTTTCTCCCTTGTCTTTCTTTTGCCTCCGTGTGTCTCTGCCTCTCCCGTTTGCTCTTTAACTCATTAGAGGTGCCCCAGCTCACTGACCTAAGCTTTGTTGACATAACTGACTCGAGCATCGGCCTGAGGTGGACCCCGTTAAATGCCTCCACCATTATTGGGTACCGCATCACAGTAGTTGCGGCAGGAGAGAGTGTCCCTATATTTGAAGATTTTGTGGACTCCTCAGTAGGATACTACACAGTGACAGGCTTGGAGCCGGGCATTGATTACGACATCAGTGTAATCACACTCATTAATGGCGGAGAGAGCGCCCCTACCACTCTGACACAGCAAACGGGTGAATTTTGAAAACTTCTGTGTTTTGTGGGCGGTGTCACTGGCTGTCACTGGCTGTCGGGGTGCCGGGGCTTTGTCAAAGAGGAATTGAGCCGCTCGCTGCGGGGAGGCCAGACAGACCCAGCTCGCTGCTTTCCCCGGATGGCAGCTGGGGATGGATGTGCACTGCTCGCTTTCAAATTGGAGGCATGTTAATGCCATGAATGGCTGCAGACTTGCCAGGCTCATTCACCTTCTGCTAGTCAGATTTCCAGGATCCAGCTGGAATGAAGAGCCTGAAACACGAGCTGTGTGTTCGCCAGACTTTAAAACTGTGATTCCCCAAAATAGGGGTGCTAAAAGGCGGAGTAGATCAGCAGACACCCTCCAGCCTTGACAGCTGTTTGAGCTTCCAGCAGCCCGTGTCCGTGGTGGCCCCACTCTTTCCACAATGCCCCAAAGGATGCAGATGGACACCACTCCCTGAGTACATGCCAGTGACAGCCATGCCACACCGTCAAGGGTCTCTATAGTGCATGAGCTGAAGGCGAGCTGGAAACTGGTTCTTGCATGAAATCTTGTTGTGTTTGAAAGTCCTGAGGCTGTAAATCCTTCGACATGAGTAGAAGTAGAGTCATAGGAAATTAGTGATATACCCTCTCCTCTCCTGTGTATGCATGTATGGATTCTAGATGAGATTACTTTTCCATCTGTAAGCTGCTGTATGGCAACTTTAAACCTCTCTTGGCACCACATCTGTAATACAAAATCCAGCTGCTAGAAGCACATTACTGAAACTTGCTACCTTGTTTTTAAATTAGCCCCGTGGGGTACATTTAACATATCAGGAATTGCCAAGAGGTTAAAGCAGCCTGACAGTAGTGCAGACACATTTTTCTCTTGACTGTAGTAGAACCAAATGTAGTTTAGAAGTCTGTTTGCATGAGTCTGATGCCGTAGTCTGTTGTGCATGAGATACTTTCTCTGGTGATTGGTTCCCTGAACAGACATCTTGATCGATATGAATCTGAGAACTGAGGTAGATTTGTTCTTTGCTGTGTAGCTGTGCCTCCTCCCACTGATCTGCGCTTCACCAATGTGGGGCCTGACACCATGAGGGTGACTTGGACTGCCCCGACTTCCATCGTGCTGAGCGGTTTCCTGGTGCGCTACTCCCCCGCCAAGAAGGAGGAGGATGTTGCAGAGGTGACAGTCTCACCCTCAGACAACATGGTCATCTTAACAAGTGAGTGGGTTACCTACATAAGTCAAGCATAAGAGGCCCCCCCCATCATAAAATCATAGGATTGATTACTAAGAGAAAAGAATTCCAAGGCCACTGAGTTGAACCATCATCCTAGCTCACCACCAAGCCATGTCCCCAAGTGCCAATCCACACACCTCCTGAACATTTCCAGGGATGGTGACTCCACACCTGACCAACCTTTCAGTGAAGGAAATTTTCCTGATGTCCAACCTTGACCTCCCCTAGTGCAACTTGAGGTCTTTTCTTGTCCCATCACTTGTTACCTGGAGAAGAGACTGACCCCCAACCTTCCTACAGCCTCCTTTCAAGTAGTTGTAGAGGGTGAGAAGGTCCACCTGACACAAGATGAGGCAAAATAAAAATTGTTTAAATGTGGCTGGCCAAGTTCTCAGCTGATCTAAGCTGATGTTGCAAGTAGCCTCATACAAACTCACACTAAGTGTGGTTTGACCTCTAGCTTTACCCAAGTTAAAGCCAAACCACAGGCAAGTTTTTTCCTATCAATCCAAGGACAGTGGTGAATCAGGTGATGAGGCAACTGCATTGATTTGCAGCCTGGTTAGGTATTAACAGTAAATACGTGTTATTCACCTGGTTTGCCAGTAATGTCAAGGACTTCCAGTGCAGAGGTTCAGGGAGAGGATCAGAATATGCAAAAGGTCATTGCTCCTTTGACTTTGTATGCTCAGACCAGAAAACCCATACTGTTTGGAGCGTTACAGGACATGGCAACAAAATGTGGGCATTTTCCAAAAGCTGACAATTTTTGGGGCAAAAGCTGTGTGGTATTTATAGTTGGGGGTTTTTTCTCACTATCCTAGAATCAGGTTGGTTAAGGGAGGGACAATACCTGCTTTCAGAATAAAAAACTAAATCTGGAGCTTTTCTGACTTAGAATAGCTGTGTTGGAAATCCTTGGCCCTATTTCAGTTTATATCAGCTAAATCTGTGGCCTGGTGCATAACTAAACTAGTAGATAACTAGAAGGGACCCTGTAAAAAGGTAATTGCTTCTAGTCAATCCCCACAAACTAAGGGAGCACTGACATAGGATATCATGCTCCTTCAGGCTAAAGCACTGCAGAGAACCATAATGCCACAAAAATAACGGATTCAAACTTTTGGTTGTCCTGGAGGCTCACATCTTCCATCAAGCAAAACCTGATTGTCTGCTAAGAAATGCAGTTAAAATTGTGTAGGTTGATTCACTTCTTGCTGTTAGCAAAGAAGTACATCCAAATTCCTGTTCTTCAACTCCACAGACCTGCTCCCTGGTACTGAATATCTGGTGAAAGTCTACAGTGTTTCCGAGCAGCGCGAGAGTGCGCCTTTGTATGGAATCCAGAAAACAGGTACTTGGATGCACATGTGGTTAATGCCATCCTTTAAGAATTCATTAATGGGACTTCATTGCTTTTTTTCCTGTGATGACACCAAGCAGTTTGGTTGAGGTCAGTCCTGTGTCTCTTGAAACACCTAGGTCTCGATTCCCCCACCGGCCTCGACTTCTCAGATATAACTGCAAACTCCTTCACCGTGCACTGGATTGCTCCTCGTGCCACCATCACGGGCTACAGGATCCGCTACCAGCCGGAGCAGGGCGGGGCCCGGCCCAAGGAGGAACGTGTGCCCCCCTCAAGGAACTCCATCACCCTCACCAACCTGCTGCCAGGCACCGAGTACGTGGTCAGCATCATCGCCATCAATGGCAGGGAGGAGAGCCTGCCCTTGGTTGGCCAGCAAACAACAGGTGAGCCTTGAGGGAATGCTGGATTTGGAGTGTCCTCTAGCAAGGCAGTTGCTGTTAAACCACATCTCCCCTGCCAGCTTCACTCGTGAGGAAATGCCTGTGTACTGAGGTAGGGCCTGATTTAGAGAAAGGTGGTAGGACCCATGCTACTTTCAGATGTTTCTAGGGCCAGCAGAACTGTTTTCATTAAATCCAGTGCAATGCCATATGGTTTTTAACCAGATCCATCTCTTTGGAGAGGAGTGTGCACTGAGCCAGAGGACAGACAGATGAGTAGCGGAGGTATAAGTGGAGTATGTAGCTGATGTACAATTGTGTTGAAACTGTCTTCTCAATTCTGTTTTTCTAGTGTCTGATGTTCCAAGGGACCTGGAAGTCACTCCTACCAGCCCGACCAGCCTCAGGATTTCCTGGGATGCTCCTGCAGTGACAGTCAGATACTACCGGATCACTTATGGTGAAACAGGTGAGGGCAGGCTGTGACAGCCCGTCACAGACCAGAAACTCTATTCTGACACCATTAGAAAGCAAGTAGCAAAGGTACCTTGGACTGTAGCGGACATATAGGTGCCTCTTTTAAAGAAGAGCAAATCCTATTTTGTCTACCCAAAGGGAAAGAACATCTGGAGTATTGCAGTAATTTTAGAGGTGGTTCTGTGTACATATTTCATTCTTGGAATGGTCAAAACAACTTTGACCCAACAACAGGGTTCTGTCTTCAGCTTGATGTTGATACAGGACTGTCCTGGTTCTTGTAGTGATTTTAAATGCATGCTTTACAGATCCCTTACATTTCTTTTTTTTAACCTACTTTTCCTAGGTGGAAGCAGCCCCGTACAGGAGTTCACAGTGCCTGGCACCGTGTCTACTGCCACCATCACTGGCATCAAACCTGGTGTTGAATACACCATCACTGTGTATGCTGTAACTGGCCGTGGAGACAGCCCTGCCAGCAGCAAGCCAGTCACTGTCACCTACAGAACAGGTGAGACCTCATTAAATCAAACAAACAAAAAAAATGCCCCACAGCTTTGTGTTGGCTTTTCCCCATAAATGTGTATCACTGATCCCTGGTTTCTTTTAGAAGCCATGGGCTATGGGGCCATGAGTTTCAGTGGAGCTGTGTATCTTGGTGGCCCAGCATGATAAGTGATGGGGCACAGAAGGGGATCGTGGATGTGAAGGAGGGGAAACCCTGTGCAGTCCAGATGGGGATAAAAGCAGTGCCTGACTGCTCATTGCAGAGTGGAAATCCTGTTGGGCTCTCCTATTGTGGGGTCACTGCTATCTTAACTCTAGTGCATCACTGTCAGATTATGTGATCCTGAGACGACCTAACTTTCTAACTCCAAGACTGTTGTCTCCCTCCTGATTTGGATATAGCTTAATCCTACTCCTGCTGTAGCTGCAGATAAAGGCATTTAATAGCCTTTAAACAACAAAAATCCTCAACTAACATTGCTATGAGATCAGTCACCCACACATCATGGTTAAGGCTTTTTTGCTCTGGGCTAGCATGAGGCACAGATAAATAGCAACATGTGTTTTCTCTTCCAAGCAGTGCAGAATAAAATTCAGCCAGGACACAACAGTGGAGGGAGGGTTTCCTGTACCAACATACTCAGAAAAATTATTTTTATTACCCAGAAATAGACACACCATCCCAGATGCAAGTCACCGATGTCCAGGACAACAGTATCAGCATCAGATGGCTCCCTTCAACATCCCCAGTCACAGGGTATCGAGTGACTGCTGTCCCCAAGAAGGGACACGTGCCCACAAAAATTAAAAATGTCCCTGCAGGTAAGAGTCATGACATCCTTCACTGGATCTGTAAAGAATGCAGGATGTGACCACTCAAATCTTGCTGCTGCTTGTACCTTTTCTTGCCATCCTGATGACTTTCCATTGTGTCTCATGCAGGAGAAGCTAGGGCAGATTTTCGCCCCAAAAGCTTTGTATTTCTTTGACACCACTGTATTGCAAAAATTTATTCTTGGCAGCCTCAGTGTGCCTGAAAAGCACCTGCATTTCAAAGAAATACCACTGGTTTTCTAGCATCCAGCAAAACTTGCTCTGAAATCCTTCTGGAGGTCACATAATGTGACCCTTGCTCATAGCATGGACTCAGTCACATACACCACAGGTGTGTAGTGTAGTACCTGTGGAACCTGCTGTGTCAGCTCTCAGGAGCAGTGCATTTTGTGGGATCAGCAGAGCACTTGGGGATGCTTGTGATGCAGCTGAGTTGATGGTCAGTCTTTACCCTGGAAAATGATGAAAGCTGCTCTCCCTGTGCTTTGTTTTACCCACTGTGCTAACCTGCCCTTTCAGCTGTGCAGCCTTGGAGCAGGTACAAATTGCAGTTGTGCACTGCCAGAGAACCATGGTGCAATTTAAAGGCAAATGTAATTTGTCAATCCCGCCTTGTTTTAATTACACTTATTCATGGTATGGCTTAGACAGGCCATTCAATCAAGGCTGTTTTGAGGCCAGCTCTCTGCAGCTTTGTGCTGTTCTTTCTGACTGATGGTGTTCTTTCCTGCCAGATCAAACTCAAGTCACTATTGAAGGTCTGCAGCCCACAGTGGAGTACACGGTCAGTGTCTTTGCTCAGAATCAGAACGGAGAGAGCCAGCCCTTGGTTGATACAGCTGTCACCAGTACGTATTTCACTTCATGGGAACAAACACGTGTTTTCTCTTGATGTCTGAACCTACTATCACATTCCCAGGGAAAGCAAAAACCAGGGTCCTGGTCTCCAGGAGAGAGTGAGGTGGTTTGCTCTGTGAGAAGTACCATGCACCTAAACTGCAGATGCTGGCACAAATGCAGTCCCTCTGCCTCAGACACTGCCAAAATGCAATTTCCTGCCTCCTCAAAATGCTGTGCTTCTCATTTTCTTTCACTAAAGCCACAAAGTCTTTTGGGGTTTTGTTTGCCATCAGCCAATCAGTGGATAAAATATGCCAAGATCTCCTTTGTGTGGAGCTAGATGGCAAAGGTGATTCCAGTTAAGGAACTGGACTGGGATTGGGAGCACTTGCCCTGTGTGAGGGAGTAAAGGAAACTACATGGATTATACCAAGAATTTGGGATGAAGCACTGCAAAAGAAAGAACAATTCAAGGTTTGAGGTGCCCTGTACAAAGCAGCAGTCTGCTCAGGACACAGGAGGGACCTTGTAACTCAGGGATATCTCTGAGGTAAAGTGCCTTTTGAGGGACACCTCTGGGGTAGGGATTTGTGTGATTGTTACTCTGCTCAAGCTTGTATTCAAAACCGCGACTCAGCCCCAAACACTATAGACAACAGGAGCTTCTCCACACCTTTGCAGAGATGGGTGAAGTCCACATTCAAACCAACAAATTCCTGGACAAAAATCACCTTTGCCAACTAGAAAATGTAGAAAATTGAGGACTAATACAAAATGGCAAATGAAAAATTGGAAACCTTACAGAAAAGTAGGATTTTGATCCAATATAAAAATGACACGCTACATCCTCCCATTTTGTGTAACAGATGGGTGTATTTCTGTGGTAGCCACTCAGACTTCTGAGGAGCAAGGCTCACTTCCCCTGCTGTCCTGCACTGAGCTCCCACCTTGCCAGGAAAATCCCATGAATTGGTTTAATTGGGAGGTGTGCGTGTCACCCATCTGCACCTGTGGACATTCCCTGCGCACTCAATATAAAGCTGAAGTGTTTCTAACTGATTTTACAATATAATGTGCTGAGTAATTTGCTTTCTTGATGAGTGTGTTAATTGGATATTAATTTATGAAAGAAAATAGCGGGATGGATTCTCCTTGGACTGGCACTTGCACAGCAGCTCACAGTGATGAACAGCAGGTGCTGTGAACCCAAACTTACAGAGTCAGGTGGGTTCTCTGGCTGCTTTTAGCACTAGTGACCATTTATGTGGGAGAAATGGGTCTTAAAATTCCCATTGCTTTTTTTTCTCTTGTCCACTTTTAAAGTAGCTTCATGCTACTAGAGTTGTGTGAAAAGGGTTTTGGTGCCAAGTGGACTCAAGAGTAGGTAAGAATTGGTGTCCTGGCTGCTTTGAAGGTGGCAGTGCAGGTCTTCTTGGTTTCCTGCTGCCTGGCACCAGCAAACTCAGCCTTAGGGATGTGAGCATGTGTGCAAGGTGCAGCACAGAGGAGAATCCAGTGCCCCCTTGCCACGCCAAACCAAAAACTGCTTTGCATGTAATCGAAATGCTTTTTATTTTCCTCACCCACAACCTGCTTTTTATCACTTAACCTCTTACCGTTAATTTGCCTAACAGACATTGACCGCCCTAAAGGACTAACATTCACTGAGGTGGATGTTGATTCCATCAAAATTGCTTGGGAAAGCCCGCAGGGGCAAGTCACCAGGTACAGGGTGACCTACTCAAGCCCTGAGGATGGAATCCATGAGCTATTGCCGGCCCCAGGTGGCGAAGAAGACACTGCTGAGCTGCATGGCCTCAGGCCAGGTTCTGAGTACACTATCAGTATCGTTGCCATATACGATGACATGGAGAGCCTGCCCCTCACTGGGACCCAGTCCACAGGTACAGCTCCCACCACCCCAGCAGGCCATGGCAGCAGCGGCTTCTGCCCCGAGGGGTAAAGTGTGCTTCCATGTGCAACTGGTGTTTCGTGCCGGGACAGCCCCAGGGGCAGCCCAGGGGATGGGATTGCTCCTGAGGGGTGGCTTAGCTGGGGCCATAGAGCTGCTTGCCAGCAGAGTCAGCCTGCACACACATCAGGGAAGGCAGGAAAGAGAGCGGGATTGAAGGAGCAGATCCTAGAGAAAAGAGGGAGGGGTGTCCTGTCCCTGGTCAGGGCGCCTTATCTGTGGTGAGCGCTCTCACAGCGCTCTTGTCTTGCCTTTAGGTTATGGGAGAGCTGAAAGCACAGGTAGTGACCAACAGCAGAGATGAGGGCAGATTTCATCCCCTGGGGGCTTTGCTGTTGGATGGAGCCAAACATCAGCAGGAAGGGCTGGGAGATTGCTGAACCCTCAGGTCTCACACAGCCTGCAGATCCCTCACTGGCACTGCTCTAGGGACCACAGCCCACTGCATGCCCGTACCCTGCACCCTCATCACCTCCATGAGAACAGGAGGGTCCCTTCTGTGCCAGGCTGATCCAGCTATAATTCCATGCATTGAAAATTCCTTGATGAAAAAGGAAAATTACTGCAAGGAATTAGCTTAACATTGCTTCCAGCAATATGGAATCCATTGCAAGCTTCCAGCATTACCAGATGTGGCTTTATTACAAAGACAGGTAGCACCTGTGTAATAAAGGTCTCCCATTCATTTGTGGCTGAAAAGCTGGCACTTTAATTCCAGGGGAATTAAATGGAATGAATTTAGTGGGTCCTAGTGTACAGATTTACTGTGCTAAACTGAAGCAAAGTGATGTAATGATGGAACATCTGGCTGACTGCCTGCCAGAAATGCCAATATAGTACTTTTTCAAACCCACCCTCTGTGATTTACCTTTTGTGGGCTGTTCAAAGGTGGATTTGAAGTAATTCTAGACTTTCCATTGACTCTCATGGGCTTTAGATTGAGCTCTGAGCAAAGCCAGAAGGAAGAATTATCCTGTATTTCTACTTTGTTAAACTGGAAGGCTTTGACAGCAATGTGCCATAGTGGGCACTGTGGTAAGGTATATCTTTGTTCTGTTTACAGCCCCAGGCTTAGCAACAGTAAGGCAAGAAAATATTTCAATGGACACTCCTTTTTTTAGGCAAACATTTGTTTGTAAGGATATTGGATGTGTTAGCTCGTGAACAGGCTCTGGTGTGATGAGCCTCATGGCCACCACAGCTCTGCTTTTCCATTGCCTTGCTCGCTGTGTAAGTGGCTGTAAAATGCTTCCCCTCTCCATTTGCAGTATTTTTGTATCTTCTCTGCAATTCCTGAGCCTGCTTCCTACTTACTTTTGTAAATCATCCGTTGTATTTTAGAAATGAACAGACAGGGACAAGTGGAGCAGGACTAAACCGTGAGCTGTGTGATGAAAAGCAGAGACTGGTAGAACAATTAAAATAGACTGGCCTACTAGAGATTGAAGCACCTTCCTAAGCCTTTACCTTATATTATAGCAAATGTCATTACTCACTTAACTTCAGGGTTGAAGCATTGATATCTCCTTATTTCTGCTGAAAAGAGTTACTGTAGATTTGAGAATCTCCTCCTGAATGCCATGTCCCTTCCCACAGTGCTTTATGCCTGTGTTTGCACAAGGCACTCCACTTTCCTGGCCTAAACCTGTCTCCTGTTCAGGAGAGAATATTGTCTTATCCAAGACTGTCTTTTCTTAAACTCACCACACGCTAATCTGGATTTTTGCAGCAATTCCACCTCCAACAAACCTGAAGTTTACTCAGGTAACTCCCACCAGTCTCACCATCAACTGGAATGCACCAAATGTTCGCCTCACTGGTTACAGAGTCAGAGTGAACCCCAAAGAAAAGACTGGTCCTATGAAAGAAATCAACCTTTCTCCAGACAGCACATCTGCAGTCGTGTCTGGCTTGATGGTAACTTTTTTCTTTGTATTGTGGGAAGGAGATGTTGGAAGCAATTTCAGATTCCTGGGTCAGGAACTTCAGTTGGAATAGATCATTACAGCTCCTGAGGGTCTGGCTCTGAAGCTGATGGCAAGTCAGACTGCAGCTACTCAGTACTGTAGTTTTTTTAAAAGCCAAGTAATTGGCCAGCTGAATCTGCATTCTACCCCCTTCCTCATCTAGTACAGAGTGGATGCCTAATCAAATGCAAATTATCAGGTTCACAATCAAAAGTAACCCAGCAAAATGCTTTTACTCATCTTTCACAAAAGAGGTCAGATAAAGTGATGCAATGTGGAGATTTCAAGCTGTGATATGGGAGCTCTGGCAGTCTATTGCCTATTTTTAAGACATCTGCAAAATATAAGTTAAAAATGCAAGTCTTTTGTGAGTAGGCTTAAATTTGCTATATAGCCATCTTCTCCACTGGAAACATTTCAGGAGTTCCTGAACTGGAGAAGGCTGAAAATCACTGCTTTTATGGTTCCTGCAATCTTAAAAAGATACTGATCTGTTTTTAAGGAGTTTTATGAATCATTTTCAGAAATGAGCCTTTAAAAACATTCTAATCTAAGTGGACCCATGGTCTGATGCAGCCAAGAACAAAAACCCCCATGCTGTTACTTCCACAATTCTCTTTTATTCATATTATTTTATTCCTTATCATAGCAAATGACATCCATTAACTGGGAAAAATAGAAGGGAAATTAGAGTTTTTCTGAAGAATCAGCTTTGAAGCACAGTTTCTAAAATGAGGGGTGATAAATAAGCTTCTTCCAGGATTTCTTGTGCTCCTGAGTGTGCCCTGCTTGTCAGGGTCCATGTCTGCTCTTTTATTACAGCTGGAAATAATTAGAATTATCCCATCAGTCCTTCCCTGACTTATTTTAAGGCTTCCTATTTCAGTAAGTGGTGACTGAGAAACGTGGCTCCACCAAACACTGACTGAGGAGTATTTCCCCCTGTGCCTTCTCGTAACGTGGTGTAACTCTGTCCATTCTAGGTAGCAACCAAGTATGAAGTGAGTGTGTATGCCCTGAAGGACTCCCTGACCAGCAGACCCGCCCAGGGGGTGGTCACCACCCTTGAAAGTAAGTGGTGGCCCTCCCCAAATGACCACTTAGTGCTGTGTGGGTGCAGTGGCTGGGAGCCTGCTCCACGTCCAAAGTGGGGCTCTATCCAAAGCTCCATCCCAGGCTTCACCAACACTTGGCTGATGATTCCCAGTCCCCACTGTACTGACAGGACCCCTTTTCCTTGTGGTGCAGATGTGAGTCCCCCTCGCAGGCCCCGGGTGACAGATGTCACTGAGACAACCATCACCATTACCTGGAGAACCAAGACTGAGACCATCACTGGCTTCCTTGTGGAAGCCATTCCTGCGGGTGGCCAGAACCCCATTCAGAGGACCATCAGCCCTGAACTCAGGAGTTACACTATCACTGGTAAGTGAGGGCTTCTGCAGCTGCAGGGTCATAGCAGAAAGTACACTGGGTTCTTGTTTTGGGACTCAATATCCTTGATGAGAAATACTGTAGGAACAAAAGGTGGGAAAAAACATCTGAGGTATCAAGACTAGGCTCCAAGAAGAGATTATTGAAAGACATTCTGATGGCCATCTTAGGTGGCTTCCTCTCCTTAGCTAACATCTGTGTTTCAACTTCATTTTAGGCTTGCAGCCTGGCACTGACTACAAGATCTACCTGTACACTCTGAATGAGAATGCACGCAGCTCCCCAGTGGTACTGGATGCCTCTACTGGTAATGATCTTGTCTGACCTTTCTGCTCTTCTGAGTAATCACATATGGTAGTTGGGAGTTGTCTATATCTGATCACGTTTAATATTCCCTGTGACTTAGAGCAATAGGTTTTACTCCCAAGTTTGAGAAGGGTGTCAAGCATGTGTAGCTCAGGTGAAGCTGGTCTTTTCTGCATTTGACCCGTTTTCTTTTGTTTCCACCCAGCTATCGATGCTCCTTCTAACCTGCGCTTCCTTACAACCACAAGCAACTCCCTGCTGGCCACCTGGCAGCCTCCCCGAGCCAAAATCACTGGCTACATCATCAGATATGAGAAACCTGGCTCACCAGTCAAGGAGATCCTGCCTCGCCCCCGGCCTGGCACCACCGAGGCTACCATTACTGGTGACTGTCTTGTCTGGGAGCTCTTCACCTGAAACTCTTGAATTGAAAGAGAGAGGGAGGGGGAAGGCCTAATTATAAAATGTGTTGATGATTAGCTAATAGAGAAAGTTGTGTTCCTTTATTGTGGTTTCCAGTACTAGAGAGTGGTCCTAGAAGCACACCTGTCCTATAAACACATTCCAATGCACTGGTCAGAGCAACCACCACATTTGAACGGTTCAGTGTTTGCTTCCACTGTCACCACAGTTATTGTCCTTTCAAGGAAAAAAGCCCATGATTCTGGCACCCCACCAGTCACACGTGGTGAAGATCCCTTAAGTTTGAGTCTGTGATCCCAGCTGACGTGATCAGATTGCAGACTTGCTCTGAGGAGCAGGAGGCTGAGCTCTCTGCACTCTCCTGAAAACCTCAGATCTGAAATACACATACCTGATACTGTAGCCATTCTCACCTCTCACTCTGCCTTAGATCTCACACATAATCACAAAAGAAAAGCAACTCATAAGTCTAAAATTGTTTTATGTCCTCCCTTCCTGCCTAGGTCTGGAACCTGGCACTGAATACATCATCTACATCATTGCTGTGAAGAACAGTCAAAAGAGTGAACCACTGGTTGGCAGAAAAAGGACAGGTAAAACCAAGCTCTGGATTGTTCTGTGCCAACAGGAGATGTCTTCCAGTTGGGGAATACAGTTGGGGAGACATTGAAGGACACTTGTGGAGGACTGAAATAATGTTTTTTAAAATATCCTGTTCACATCACTCAGCCACACCTTTTCTTTGAGTCAAATAGGCTTTGTAAGGAGATTTTCCTTTCTAAGGATGCAGGAGGTACACTTCTAAATTTATATTAATCACATTTACCTGTGTTTGAACACTAGGAACAGAACAGTGTGCTTGGTGGGTGATTCTTGCTTGGGTACCTAATTGATAATTAAATCAGGGTTAACATTACTGTCTAACACTTGATGGCATCAAATGCAGAATCCATTCAATTTATTCCTGTTGCATTTCTCTTACTTTGCAACTTTCACAGTACAAGATTGAGATACCTATAGCAAGCAAAATACCAGCTGGGCATGCAAATGCAATCAAGGAGCAAGTTTCTTCCTGCTCACCACTGATTCCTCTTAAAATGATAATCTGCAGCTATCTCTTGTAATCATTTCTTCTCAATTTGAGCAGTGGTTTTGGCATCTTTGGGTTGCAGTGTTTGGAAGTGTTGCTCAGCTGTATGAAAATTTTATACTGACACACTTCTTATGCCTATGTGTGAAAGAGAGAGATAGAAATTACCTTTACAATCACAACAAGGTCATAAAAAGTGTGTTATGTCTTGGGATAATTGCTAATATTTGATGCTTGGAGTGGGGTAATACAGCTGTTTCATTTGCCATTGTTCCTTTGCCATGCTTTGCTTGATGGCCTCTAACCTTTCTTTGGCCAGATGAGCTCCCCACGCTGATTAGCAGACCACACCCCAACCAGCCCGACATCCTGGACGTGCCTTCCATTGATGAGGGGACCCCTTACCTCACGAACAATAGGTATGACAATGGCAACGGTATCCAACTTCCAGGCTCCTCTGGGCACCCTCAGACAGTAGGACACCAGGGGCAGCAAGTCTTCTTCGAGGAGCACGGGTACAGGCGGCCTGGACCCACCACAGCCACTCCCCTCAGGCCGGGATCCCGGCGGCCGCTGCCCAGCGTGGATGAAGCCATTGAGATCCCGGGATACCAGGTGCCCATCGTCGTGGAGCCCTCGTACCCGCACTCCCGTGGGCCCCGGCGCAATGACACCACAGGGCAAGAAGCCCTTTCTCAGACCACCATCTCCTGGAGGCCGCTGCTGGAGAGCTCTGAGTACATCATCTCCTGCCAGCCCGTCAGCCAGGACGAGGACACTCTGCAGGTAATGGGGCTGTCTCAGCAGAGGGACAGTGTAGCCTCACCTGGGGCAGCCCCCAGTCCCTCTGCTGTGCTAAGGAAGTGGCAGGAATCAGCCTAAAGAGTGTGTTTAACACATAGCTGAGATCAGGATGGATAACAGCCTCCCTCCTCTCCTTTATGGAAAAGACTACTGGATGAAACTGCAAAACCAGAACGCTTTGAAATGCTGTCAGCAGTGACACTTCACCAGGGCAGGGGACAGTAAGCCGAGTGGGAGTTTCAAAGATTGAGGTGCTGCTTGTCCAAGCTAAAATACTCCTCCTGTATTTCCTGTGGTTTCCCTGAAATGGCAGAACTAACCCTCATGATCCATAGTGCAGAGTGGCCAAGTTTAACTTGGTGTTGTTTGAAGTTCTCAGAGTATCTAAGGGGAGTGGTCTGGCTCCATCATGGTACAGAGCATAGGCGTCATCCTAAACACCTTGTCTTTCCTATGAGAGCAGTAACACCTAAAGGGTATTCCCTCCTCCCTTTCTGGTGACCTGGCATTGTCTCTTGTTGCAGTTCAGGGTTCCTGGCACTTCCTCCAGTGCCACACTCAAGGGTCTTACAAGAGGGGCCACCTACAACATCATAGTGGAAGCCCTGAAGGATCACCGGAGGCAGAAGGTGCTGGAGGAGGTGGTCACAGTTGGCAACACTGGTAAGGAACAGTCTCAGGGAGTCTGGCTGAATCTGTGTAGCCCCTGCCTCATTCCCTGTACTCAAGGTAACCTACCTGGTACCCAAGCTTGGCAATGGTTCAGAAAGGAAACTTCTCCTGACAAGGACAGTTCATAGCAGGACCCTGGGACAAGGGATTTGTGAGGTCCTCTGGTTTTGGATAACTGACACACACTGATGGTGGGATGAGAGCTATCCTGAGCTGCTGTGTAAGCACAGAGAATGTGCTTTGAGGCTCCAGGCACACCCCAAGGCCCCAAGAGAGATCTGGTACTTGCTGTGCTTAAAGGGAGTCAGAGTCACTGGTGCCTCATATCTGTCATAGACGGGACCATCAGCTCTTACCCTGATCATCACACACTGAACTCGTGGTTGTGAAGCCACCCACCTGCCAGCCAAGGCACACACCCAAGGTGTCAGATCACTCTGCCCAGCAACAGGGTCTGCTCTCCTTCTCCCAGCCCCCTGCCATGAGATAGAACCTGCAACACCCCAAAAAAGGGCACATCATGCAGCTACCAACCCCCTGCTGTTCTCTCAGCATCTTACAGCAAATTTTCTCCTAAAAACAGGCAGAGTCAGATTGTTGCTCACCAGCAGCAAATGCAAAAACTCACACTTGCTTGAAACTTGGCAAATCAAAATGAAAATAGCCTTCATGTCAGTTTTTTTTATCATTCAACTGCTTGGACACATGCAGATGGAAAATAAATCACAGGGAGCTGGGTTGCTGACAGAACCATCAAGTATATGCCCATGGGGTAGTTCCATTCCTGCCAGGATATTGCAAGAAGAAGAAAGTGTGTATTCACTGAAAATCATCCTGTCCTTCAGCAGTTCCCATGCTGTGTGTGATGCCTGTTTCTTCTCTTTTTGTTCCAGTGTCTGAAGGACTAAACCAGCCAGCTGACGACACCTGCTTTGATACTTACACTGGCTCTTTCTATTCCATTGGCGAGGAATGGGAGCGCTTATCTGAAACTGGCTTTAAGCTCTGGTGCCAGTGTTTAGGCTTTGGCAGTGGCCATTTCAGATGTGACTCTTCTAGTGAGTAGCTTGCTGTTAACCATCCCCATCCCCACTCTCCCCCAGCACCAGTGCCATGTTTGACAGAACCAGCCTCATCCAAACATGATGCAAATGAAGGCAGGATCTGAAGTCGTTAAACCAAAGCAGTGTTTTGCATCATGAGAAGTGATGGAAAACTTTGGTTACCTCTGAGCTGTGCAGCTAATCTAGAATTGCCATCAGCAGCAATCAATATTGTATTGATAAGTGATGTTTTTACCTTGCCAGACATGTCTGGGTAGTATGGGAAAGTGTGGATTTCAGTGGGTATTATAGCCAGTGCTGGTATTACAATAAATCTGGCTTGCATTGCAGGCAGCCTTTGCAAAGCAGCTTGCAAAACCAGTTTTCTAATTTTCTAACACTTCTGCCCAGGGCATTAAGTTTTATTCTTTGCAGAACTGTGGTTTACATGGAAGAATATCTGACTTGATGTAAGGGAATGGAACAAAAGTCTGTGATTGAGCAGTTTAACACAACACATACCCAACTAATTAAAATTAGGCTTTTAAATTGTGGGATAAGCTCAGCAAAGAGATTATTTCTGCAATTTCCATAGACTCAGAGGAGTCTATGCAAAGACACTTAATTTTACAGGAAAAGACACTTATTTTACAGGATTAATATTTATATTTCATTATTTGATACACATGGCTTACCCATTGTGTCTTGCAAGATTGTGGTGAAGTTTATACTGGGTATTTGTCCAAAAAAAGAGCATTTAAAATATTTTTCTCTCCTTTCCTGCCCCACATCTATTAAATTCCTTTTCATTTCTTTTCTTCTCCTATGAACCAAACCTCCTCTCCCCATTCTTTGTCACATCCTACTTTTTTCCCAACAGCCTCTACACATTTCCCAGTGCTGGAACAGCCTTCAGCAGTTAAAAACTGCAGGAGCTGAACCCATTTCCTCCTTGGGACTTAGATGAGCTGAAAAGATTCTTTCTCCTGCCCTTCCTGAGACAATGCCAAGCTATTTTCCTCCTGCTGCATGTGGTATAACTACTGATTCTTGTTCCTCTGCCTTCTCCAGAGTGGTGCCACGACAATGGAGTTAACTACAAGATTGGGGAGAAGTGGGACAGGCAAGGGGAGAATGGCCAGATGATGAGCTGCACCTGCCTTGGGAATGGAAAAGGAGAATTCAAGTGTGAACCTCGTAAGTCTCTTTCTGCTGGTTAGTCTGGGCTCCCATTCAGGAAATCTCAGCATCTCAACTCTGTCCTGCCAGGGGGACAAGCAAAGTACCAGTGTATCAGTGCATCTGATTCAGGCTGAACTGTGACAGCTTCAGTCTGTTCTCGCAAGAGCTGAAGGCATAAATCTCACATTCCTGAGCTTGAAAAGAAGGAAAACCTTTTGTTAGCTCAGGTCACAGCACACTGAGCACTTGTCTTCCTCTGGCCCTGGAGCTGCACACCAGGGACATGTCACTGCACTCAGATGGGTGGATTACCCCAGCTGCACTTTCCTGCAGGGCCTGTCACCTCAAGCTCCTCTGGCCTTCCCTCTGTGACTTAAACTTCATTGCTCTTGTCAGGAAAATACCCTCCTGTTGTAGGTTTGAGCTGTGAACATGACTGATGTTCCCCTGCCAGTCAGGGAGCCTCTGGTCAGACAAGGGGAGCATGCCTGTGCAGGGGCTCTCCTTCTGATCACCAGGCTGCTTTGAGCATATTTAAAGCCAAGCCCAGGCCCTGCAGCTGAGCTCTGCCTGTTCCTCCACAGATGAGACCACGTGCTATGACGATGGGAAGATGTACCACGTTGGGGAGCAGTGGCAGAAGGAGTACTTTGGGGCCATCTGCTCCTGCACTTGTTACGGAGGACAGCAGGTGAGCAGGAGGGATGTGTTACGTTGGACACAGGGAGTGGACAGGGGTGGCTGTGCTGGGCTGCACTTCAAAGACTGCTGGGTTTCAGGTCATGGAAAGGGCCCATAGAAGAAAAAAAGCAAGTAGGAGAGCTGAAGTATTTGCATCAGTGCCTGTGTGGTGTAACACAGGAGCAGCCTTAGTGGTGGTGGTGGCGGCTCTGTAGCCACATGTATGAATGTTCATGAATTAATGGCTTGAAGATGGAGGGTAGATTTACATGGGATATTAGGAAGGAATTATTCCCTGTGGGGGTGGTGAGGCCCTGGCACAGGTTGCTCAGAGAAGCTGTGGCTGTCCCATCCCTGGAAGTGTCCAAGGCAAGGTTGGATGGGGCTTGGAGCAACCTGGGACAGTGGAAAGTGTCCCTGCCCATGGCAGGGGAATGGAATGGGATGGGCTTTAGGGTCCCTTCCAACCCAAACCAGTGTGGGATTCCGTGAGCCCTGGCAGCTCCTTGGCAGTGGCACCGACGTGCCCGTTCTGTCCCCACAGGGCTGGCGCTGTGACAACTGCCGCAGGCCCAGCGTGGAGGTGGCCCCCGAAGGCTCTGCTGGCCACACCTACACACAGTTCACACAGAGGTACCACCAGGCCACCAACACGGTGAGTAGAACTTTCCTTGTCTGCCCTGTCCTGGTGTGATTCTGGCATGGGCGGCGGGGTCTCTGTAGGGCTCGAGGGCGAGAGCAGCATGCGGGTTCGTGCTCCCCCAGCAGTGCATGATGGCCCCCAGTGCACACACACACTGCTTGAGCTCACCCCACACACACAGTGCCTCAGTCCCAGCAGGGCCTCATTGCATGCTCCGAGGCCGTAGTGCATGGAGTGATTTCCAGCTGTGTGCTTTGTGCTGGGAAACAGCCCCACGGGCTGCCAACAGCTCCCAGCACAAACCACACCCAGGACAGAGCTCTAACTGGATTTCCTTCCCTCCTGACAGAACGTCAACTGCCCCATTGAGTGTTTCATGCCCCTAGATGTACAGGCAGACACACAACATCCACGGGGACAGTAACATCAAGCAAGACTTCTTGCGGCCATGGCAACAGACAAACCAAAGTATAAATCCCTATGTGCCACGATTACCATCCAAACTGGAGTGATGCTAGCAAAACTGCATCTAGTGAGAATGGCCCCTGCTCTGGAGCCATTTTCCCAGCTTAAGCTCAACTCACAGCTTCTCCAAGCGCCACTCTTGGAGTGTTTCAGACTTTCTCATGATTGATAGCAATTGTCTTGGTTTTGCTCAAAGTGTTGAATTCCAGTCAATATTTTCAAATTTAAAGGGGGCAAAAAAAAATGGAGAGGAGGGGGAGATGTGGTAAATCACAGATTTGGTGGGGGATCAAAATACTGAGGGGGAGGGAGGGTGTACAAATTCAAGGTTCCTGTGCTATGCAAGAACATTTGAGTACAACATTACTGAGGTTTAGGGATAGGAAAGTCCACCAAACACTTCTGCTTTCACATAAGCGTGCAGCCAGCAATAAGATAGGAACAGCAAATCCAATCACTGTGATATTTAAAATATGCACAGTCCTAATTCTTTCTTGATGATCCTAGTATTTTTCTAGCTGTATCTTTATATCTCATACTGTTATTTATCAGTTTTGTTCCCCTGACCTTCAAGTGTTTTTATATGGGAATAAAATGTATGGAAGACACTTAGTATGCAGTTGACAAAGAGGAATTTGGTGTAATTATGATCAGTGATTATTTTTATACTGTAAGTGCCAAAGCTTTACTACTGTGGAAAAGAAAAAAAACCAACTCTTTTAATAAAAAGATTTACAAACCAGACATACAGTTTAAGGGATTCTCTTTGCTGCCGTGGAATTTAGGATGAAGATGATTATTCTGAGCTGGATAATTCTGAGCTGGATAATTCTGAGCGGGATGATTCAGAGCTGGAGTAACATTGCCTTGACACAAGATGGAACAAACATGCCCAAGAAGAGTGAAGTAAACCTCAAGAGAATATTGGTAGAGCAGTTTGTTAATTAAAGGCTTTCAGCTGCACCCCTGGCCCTGTAGAGCGCAGACAGTGGGTAGGTATGGCCCGGACAGGAGGCACAGGCTTGCTTTGGGGCAACAGGGAAGGGAGGGAAAGGCAAACAGCCCCTGCTTTTGCTGATGAACTGAGCTAGGGATGGTTCCATACCTAGAGTTAAATAAGCTTTCAGAATTAAATAAGCTTTCAGTGGCACAGTTGCCAGAATATCCAAACCTGTGAAGCTGAATGATTCAGAACCCAGCAGGAGCTGGCACCAACTGGGTCTAAGCCTGGGTGTTACAGGCACAGGCCCCTTTCTTGTCTCCTGTGCTTCTACCTCATGGTGGGGAGGGAGGTAAAAAAAATGCTCCTCACAACCCTTTTGCAAACAAAGCCAGTGTTGATTAGAGTGAACCAAACCAGCAGTGAGTCCCTTTGCTTGCGCTGCCACGACCTGTACAGCCTTTGCAAACGCAGAACAGGACAGGTCCTGTCATGATTGCTCAGCCCCCTCCCCTGGCTACACATGCACTGTACTGCTCCAGTCACTGGGATTCTCTGGATCCAATAAAGCATCACATGAAAACATGGTTTGGCTTCTTGACATGTGGCAGTTGCTGTCAGGGATTGCTATCTACAGAGCACCCCAAACCTCTGCAAAGAGTGGGGTGGTTACAGCAGCAGTCAGTTCTACCCCCGCAGTGTTCAAAAGCCAAACAAGTCCCTTATAAAACCTGAGAACTAGAACTAGCCTAGACAGAGACACTGAGTAATTTCCCATTAAACTAGACTGGTTTTCCCAAGTGAGGGCTACATACTTTGGACCAGAGAACAACTGCAACAATCCTTTCATGGTAAATAATTCACTTTGCTGATACACTGAAGAGGAGTTATAGCCCACCTCCTCTCCTCTGTCACATCACTTGTACCAGCAGCAAACATCTCCCTTCCCCACAGGGAGCATTTCAAGATAAAATCACTTCAACAGCACATTTTCCCAAGGTCCCTGTAGAGAGGATTGTCCATGCCTTAAAGCACAAGGTGCTCACAGCAGTGCCAAACCCTGCAGAATTTAAGCCCTTAGCAGTTCTCCAGAAGAGGAGGCACATCTCCACAGGCTTTGTCTGCTCAGCTTGGGGTAGAGCCCAGGACCAACCACTCAGGGCTCTCTGCTCCAGGGTCAAGTCCCCTGGTGGCTTGGAGAAACAAGTCCTCTGTTACTGCTTGCCAAGGCCCAGAATGCTTCCTCCCTGCTCTCCGTTCACTTCCACGCTTTGGGAGCTCTTGTGCTGCCAGCACAGGGCCTGCCAGTGATGGTGCAAATCCCAGCCTGGCAGCAGCTGCTCCTCGGAACACATCAGCTGCAGGAACATTCCCTTTCCTCTGGGACACAGACACCAAGCAGAGCTCACAGGCCCCTTTTCATCCCTGCAAACATCCAAGGGAGAAGTCCTTCCTTTGGCCAGCAGAGCAGCAGCCTTCAGGAGGGGCTCTTACCCATCACCCCAGCCCTTTCCTACAGCCACTCTCACAGCTTCAGGAGAAGCTTCCTTCTGGAGGAAGGTGCCAGGCTAGTTGCAATTGTCACTGCAGCCCACGGGACAAGCCATTCCCAGAGACATTCCTGTGAAGTCACCTCACACCTGGAACCAGACCAGAGATTTTTATCATCCTTTATCCACTCAAGTGGGGCAGGGTCATCAAGAACTCTTGTTTGGGACATTAAACAGTCCAAGTTACCCCCTCTGACAACTCCTGCCTGTCCTTTAACCTTACCACAGGCACAGCAGGCGGCAAAACCATCCCTCTACAGGTGCTGAGATGTTGTGTACAAGTCATGCAGCACAAGCAAAACAGCAGACAGGCCCTAGAAAGGTATCACCCTAGGCTGACATTTCCTATCTCATGCAGATCTCGCCTGGAAGATCAGTCAGTACCTATTAACTTCCTTCAGTAAATAAACAGTGCCCAAAGGACAGCAAACAAAGCATCAGGGGAATACACAGAACAGGAGCTGCCAGATTCTTACTGCCAGTCTCTGGTTTAGCCAGAGAAGATGCAGGTAAAGAATGGACAGAGAGATTCCCCAGAGAACCTCACAGCAGGGTCTGTGCCAGCTACAGCCACAACAGTGGGACAGAAAACACATGAAGGAGCATTGTGGACTCTTCTCTGTGGAAGAGTCCCAACCCCCAACTTTTAAAGGAAAATTCCAAGCAATTACAGCTCATGGGAAGTAACAGCACAGGAAAGTCAGAGGCCAGGGTGGGGGTTAGCACAGCAAAGGGGCCAGGAAGAAATGGACCATTTTTTATTTTGGATTGCTGTCTTAACCCATACCAAAACAGTAGAATGCTCTCTACCTTGTCCCATGTAATCCAGTCACTTGGAAATAATCCACTGGAGAGATCAGAAAAGAGGAGTCTGCTCCTTTTCAGGCTGGAGCAAGGGCAGATGAAATGACAGCATTAAAGGAAAACCAGTCTTGAATACCTCCTATGTCCTAGGAAATGTCTTTGCTTTGCTCCATTTGAACCAGTCTGGATCAAACAGGCAATCAGGTAAAACAAATTCATGGCTATAGTCACAGCAAGTCAGCAGCAGAGCCAAGAGCACACCCAGAATTTCCCCTCTCCCAGGTCCATCTCCCACCTGGGCAGCCCAGCTCAAGCCCAGGGCACACATGGACACTCCCTGCTCTGCACTAGCTGAGAGCTGAGCCCACAGAAGTGTTCACTGAAAAACTCTGGGCTGCTCCTGGGCAAAACTGAACAGATTTTATAAAGTGGAACCAAAAAGAAAACAGGCACAGTGATTGCCAGCAAAAATGTGTCTGGGCTCATCCTTCACTCCTCTCACTGTGCTCCAGAATTTCACTTTGCTTTTCCCAGTCAAGAGTTCAAATCTGCTTAATGCTAACTGCGGACAATGGAGAAGTGAAGTGGCTCTGGCCACCTCCCCCATTCCATGCTGTGGACTCTGCTCTGCTGCCAGTATGGGAACAGGCCTGTCAATGGGTCTTTCACCTTGGAGAAAGCAACATGGCAATTGCCAAAGCACAGACTGTAGGACAGAGTGCCTCTTGCAAAGCACCTGCTCCCCCTTCTCCCACAGGGAAGAGGATAATGGATTAGAAGCACCTGCTGACTCAGAAAAACCCCCACCGCCCCAATTCAGATCTTTATCTTCTATGAGAAGCTGAGCAGAAGCCAAGCTTTCACACCATTGCACAGGCCATCTAATGCATTAGTAGAGTCTGGACCATAAAACCTACTTCAAGAAGAAACCTTTTTCCTGAGGACACAGAATTTGGGTGACAGGGACCACGCAGACTGCACATAGCTAACAACTGTATGTTTATTTGTAAAAGACACTGATTTTCTACACTGGCAGCCAACTTGTGCCACATCCTTCTCCCTTAACATGGGGGAAGGCCTCTTCACAGTGACCAGCTCTTGCTAAGCACAGGCTGCAGGAGCCTCCCAGTTCCACCAGTGACATTCTGGTCCTGGCTGCTGGTGAGGCTGTGGCCAGAGAGGGCTCAGTGGTGGAAGAGCCGGAGGTTGGTGTGGATGAGGGTGATCCCCAGCTCGTTGCAGGCCTCGATCACGACGTCATCGGCAGCCGAGCCCGAAGGGGCAGCGATGAACTGCACTCCACTCTGCACACACAGGGAGGAATGGAAGGATCAGAGGATGGAAAACCAAAATCCCCCTTGGAAGGAGTTGGCAGTCCCAGTCCTATATCCACATCCCACTGAATGAAGGCTTCCATCCCCAAAGCTGCTCCTCAGGGGAGCAGGAAGTTCTCCCTGCTGCTCAGAAATAACCCTAAAATGGTTTCTCTGGAAGTGACAGGCCTTGGCTTGATATTCCTAAATTGTTTAATAAACTTTAATCCCCTATTCATCCCAAATCTACAAACTGAGCAATGACTGGATAATTACTGTCCATGTGAGACCAGTAACCATCAGCAACATCCTTCCCAGGATCTGCTATCCTAGTGCAGGGATTTTGCTCAGCAGTGCACACAAAATGAAAAGCTCAAGCTGCACAGACACTCCCCTGGAGCCACCCCAACCTCCTGGCCCTGCCATGACCTTACCCGCTTGGCTCTGTCAACGTTATCCCTAAAAGGGAAGAAGGCATCGGAGCTGAGGGACACAGCAGACAGCTTGGCAATCCACTGCTTCTTCTCTGCTTCTGTCAGCTGCTTGGGCACCTCTTCAAACAGGGCCTGCCACTTCACCAGGTCCTCATCCTGCAGGCACAAGAAGCCAGCTCAGCCCCAGAGCACACGGCTCCATCCCAGCCAGGGGGATGAGTGATGGCATCCCTCTGACACTGGGCTTTCTGCTGCTGGGAACTTCATACCAGGGCGTTTAAAACACACCACCACCATCAGCTCTTCTTGCATCCTTTTAACTCCTTCCTTCTCCTCACCACAGGGCTTGAAGGATTCCTTCTCTCCCTCAATTCCAAGATGCTCTGCCTGCAGTGTGCTGCTCCATAAATGCCAGCAGGCATCTGGTAGATGACTTTACCCATGACCAACAGCAGCTCAGTTTATGATTCACCTTCTTAAACAGCAACTGCTCCAGTTCTTACCCCCTTAAACAAGCAACTGCTCACGAGGTGATTCACAAGGTCCCTAATCCAGCTCTTGGCTTTTGATACTTAAAAAGGACATACTATTTTGTTGTCTCACTGTGGCCTGTAACAGGGAGGTCAGAAAGATTCTGAGAATCTGAAATGCCACACAAACAAACAGCTCTGTGTGAGAAGGTGCCACTGACAGGACAGGGAGAACTGGAACATCAGCTGGAGCTTTAACCCATCCTCACTGCTGGGAAGAACCAGGAGCTGAAGCCAAGCTGCTCACTGAGGCACAGGGCAGGTTCCAGCTCCCAGGGCTGTGGGTGCAGTGTTGGAGGGACAAATCAGGACACTTTGCCACAGGGCCAGTAAATGACCCTGGGGGATCACCACCCAGGACCCAGGCTCCCCCAGCTCTTTGGGGTCACCCATTACAACACTCACACCAGGTATAAGTCCTGCACAAAGACCTCGTCTGGCAGAGCTGTGCTGCAGGGGGAGCTGTGAGCAGCCCTCACCTCTCCGATGGTGTCGGTGACGTACTGATCGATGGCGTTGGAGATCTCGGCCCGCTTCACGCCTGCCTTGAACTTCATGGCCAGCACGTGGGGGTGGTGCCGCAGCCACCAGTTGTTGGCCTTGTCCCCAGCCAGGCGCGTGCAGTGGATCCGGGACTGCTGCCCCGCGCCGATGCCGATGACCTGGAGCACAGGGGTACCAAGCACAGTCTGAGATCACCACCACAGCTGCATTCCAGACAAGCCCTTAAGAACGGCCTCCCACAATTTAGCTGCTCCTCACCCATGCAGCTGAAGAGTGTAGGTAATGAGCAGGGAAAACTTGGGAAATGCCTGCATCCCTGATGCTGTAAATTGGTTACAGGGCCAGCTGTCTGCACTGCTAACTTCCACAGCTCTGCTGAGCTGACAGTCACGCTCGAAACACGTCTGTTCTTTCACCCTTCTAAATAACACAGCCCCAGCCATCAGAGTCAAACCCTTAACCTCAGGAGAGTGATACAGTTACGGCTTTTAAGGCAAAACAAAATCCTGCAGGTCACAGAAACAAATGTGACTGCCAAGAGCTGGCTGGCTTCCTGCCCCTTCTGGAAAAGGGCACTTCAGTCAGAGCATTAATGTCTGAGCCCAGGTCACCCAAACACCATCATCTCTCCGCTGAGTCAGGCACACACAGCTTAACCACATCAGCTGAGAGGTGCAGTTCGTCTGGCAAGGCTGGTAAGAAAGTAACCCCACTGCTCACTCAGGAATGCTGGTCAGTGGCACCATTACATCCCATGAATTGTCAAGGCCCTGGAGCCACCACACATCTCCTGTGCTGCCATCTGCCAGAATCCAGGCTTTTTGAGATAGCTGCTGCTAACCCTCTTTAATAACACTTGTGCTTGATCTCTAACAGATAAGCAAAATCCACACAGTGGTTTTATCTCAAGGAAGCTGCCAGGAAAATACAGCACTTGCTCAGCTCAGCCACCAGGGACGGCAGACCTGGGCTGGTAACTTTTGTCCATCCTGTGGGTCCCGCTTCCATTTCAATCTGGAGATCTGACAGGAAACAAAGTCTCTCCCATCATTTCCTGCTCAGCCACATCTGAGCTGTTCCCCAGACTGTTCTCCAGGGACACAGTGCTGAGGCTTGAGGTGCTGGCCAGTGCCTCCAAGTTCCCAACGCAGACTGGGACAGATGGTAAAGCCATAAGTCAGAGGCTGCCCTCAAAGGAATGAGTCATTTGTCTTCCCATTCATCAAGACACAGTGACTTCACCTCTTACCAGAACCATAAAACATTCTGCTGGATCCTGTTCCCCCAAGGAGCAAATGAAAGGCTTGGGCAGCCATCAGATATGATCTGCGCAGCCATAACTGAAGTCATCAGTGCCTAAGAAACCCACAGGGATATTGGTGGTAGCACAAACACTGAACAGATGCAAAGTTTCTTATGGTTTAGTGGCACCTTCCCCCTGACAAACACTGCTGATGTCCAGCCTCTGCTCCCAACACACCCACTTAGAACTCGCAGGGGACCCTGGACCCTGAAGGAGCTCAGCTGCACACTGGTGTGTTATCACTTCCACAGGGGTTTATCCTCCCTCCCTGCACAAAGGAGAGGGCTGGCTGTGTCCCACAGCACACCAGGAACTGCCACCCAGCCCTTCAGAGTGGGACTAGCAAGGCCAGGCTAAGGCAGGAATTTTTAGCTGGGGATGCAGATGTTGTGGAGTACCGGACTGGCTGCTGCTAGCAGGGGCCAAAATACCATAAAACATTCCCAAGTTTCTGACATTTGGGATGTTCTGTGCCCTTTCCCAGCCAGAACAGTGCCTCATCTTCATTACACCCCTGTGAGCTGTGGCCTGGCACTCCTTGATGGAATAGGGTGTTCTGCTACCTGTCAGCACCCAAGAACCTTTCTGAAAGAGCCTTTTCCTTTCCTCTGTGAACCAAAGTATTTCACTTTTTTGTGACCTACATTTTGTCAAGAGATTAATAACTAAATTGTGGCTTGTATTCAACAACTCCAAAATGGCAGGGACTTTGTACTTCAGCTGATCAAAGTGATGCAGCCTGTACCATCTTCACAAGCATCCCCAAATCTACAGAGATTTTATCTGCAACACAGGTTCAAGCCATTGTTTTGACTTTCTTAAAACCACAGGTTTTGATGGAATGCTGCTGGGGAAGATTTCCTCAGTCCAGCCTGGAATTTCTGGTCTAGAGATAAAAAAAAATGAGTAGATTGAGCTTCTGCTTAATGCAGCCTCTAGACCTGTACCTGACTCTCCCCTCACACTGGCCTGTACCTATTCCCTGCCTTTTTCACTTTATACAATCCTTCTTCCTACACCTCATCTCTCCCTGCCCCACATGGCACCCTTCCCCCATACAAAAACACAGCTGAAACCTCAAAATCCTCCACAAAGGAGCCATTCCCCCTTTTCCTACGCAAAAATTAATTATGTTTCTTTCAGAGTTTAATCTCCTGGGAATCCAAAAGTGCTTAAGCAGAGCCTATTAAGTGTGAGCAGTGAAAGGAGACAGCAGCACAGGGTGAGTAGAAAAAAAAAATCTATCACTAAATAGAAAAAAGATTGGGTGAAAATTAAGAACTACTTGAATAAAACACTTTGCTTCATAGGAGAGTCAAACACACTCCATAGCTGGAATGCTGTGCAACAGCACAGAGTGGATGAGATGGATAATGCCCAAAGGATTCTTGCAAAACAATCCAGACTGCTCTGGGTTTACTCAGATTTACCCTGGATAATGAATGAAAATAAAAACCCTAAAGACACTTGGAAATATAAAAATCTAATAAAGGACTTGACCATTGGGAAGACAAACAAAACAGTGAAGTCACTGGGAAAGCATAAGGTAAATTAACAGGTTTGTTTTATGCTACCGTACAGAGAATAAAGAAAGAATAATTTTAAATTGCTAATTTAAAACATGATGGTGTCATTAAAGCAAGTGTAAATCAGCGTGGTACAAGCTGAAAGTCAGCCAGAACAAGTGGAAGTGTTTATTGCAATTAGTGGCAGCTGGCTCCCTGCAAATGAAGTGACACTCAGGTCCAGAAATGCTTCCCACTCCACACTTTCCTAGGAAGTAGTAACACAGCTACCTCACTGGAGGGGCTGATCCACTCCTGAAGCCAGTGGAGCCAAGCTGTTAAACATTTCGGAGGTCTCATACACCAGAGTTTTCCTAGGCATCCCCATCTCCTAGGGATGCTGTGAGGCTGAAATAAGCCCTGGAAAACCGAAAGCAATGGGACTGAAAGCAAGGTGGACTTCGCCAGACTTGGCTCACGTAACCCAAACCAGGTCAGATCCTGGAAGAGCATTTGAAGTGTAACAATGTGGAAGCTGCTTTCCATAATGTATTTGATTAAAATCTGCAAGCCACCCCTGCAGCCCAGCCAGCTGAACCCCTGCCTGCCCAGGCTGCTTCTCCCTGCTCCCTCCTGCCCTCTCCCTTCCATGTGGTACATCCATTACCACACACACTCTGGAAACATCTGCAGCACCACGCTCAGCCCAGACTTGCAAATGCACGGGGGAAATTGGAGATGGCTGCTGTGATGAGGGAAAAGGAGCAAAGACAGCGACACCTTTGTTCTGGGGGTATGAAATCTAACGTTGCTGAGTGCAGAGAATCATTTAAAAGAAAAAAAAAAAAACCAGCATAAAGCAGAATAAAAGACAAATGCTGGCTCTCCAAAGACATATTCTGAGGAACCACACAGCCCCAGGAAGTCCTGTGAGACAGCCCTGCAGCATTTTCAGGCTGTACCAACAACCTGACAAAAACAGATCAGTGCCAATGCAAGGGAAGCACTGCAGCTCAATCTCAGTCTCCACCTGCAGGGTTCACTCTTTGCTCCATTTTGCTGATTTATGATTTACTACAGCTCAAAACCACTCTTTGTCTTTTTCTTCCTGTCTTTTTTTTTAAATAATCCGTGCCTACCGAAAAACGTCCATGCTAAACAGCACCATTACAAGAATGATCCGCTGAGCAAAAATACAATTTCTATTACATTTACACTAACTTCTTGATAGCTGATTTGGGCCAAATGCCTGGTGATCACTTGGAAAGAAAGGATTTTTTTTAAATTCAAGAATCAAACTGAAAGAGGGGAAATTTAGGTTAGATACTAGAAAGAAGTTCTTCCATGTGTGGGTGGGCGAGGCCCTGGCACAGGTTGCCCAGAGAAGCTTTGGCTGCCCCATCCCTGGAAGTGTCCAAGGCCAGGTTGGAGCAACCTGGGCCAGGGGAAGGTGTTCCTGCCCATGGTAGGGGGTGGGATGAGACGGGCTTTAAGGTCCTTTCCAACACAAACCACTCTGTGGCCGTATGATTCATAATCTCAATTACACATTTGGTAATACCCCTATAAATTCCAGCACCCATCATCAGTTTTTTAAAAAAAACATAATCAGGAAAAACAGAAGATTTTTATTGCCCTGGAGGTGTGAAAAAAAGAAAGCATATCCCATCTTTCTATGTAAAAAGTGAAAATAAAGAAGCATTTGGACAGTCAGAATCCAGCTGTGAAATCTACTGTAATTTCCTAAGGCTCTACACTGACTACAAGACTCCCTGAGAAAAATGACGTGAAAGAACAGAGTAGTTAGAAAGAAATTACTCAAGGCCATAGTGCAGAAGCACATAAGAGCTTTTCCATCCCCACCAATGCAAGAGCCAGCCCTGCCATTACCATGAAAAAATGACAGCAAGGTTTTGAAGCAGCCTCTTGAGGAACAACTGTTGTGCACAGCGCTGTCCAGGGCAGCTCCTCCGGCCCTGTGCAGCAGCTCCCTGTGTGCTGGAGGCTTCTGCAGGCCTGCCAGGGCAGCCTGGGAGCAGTGGGGTGGGGAAAGCCCTGCTGCAGTTACCTGCCCGTCCTTGGCGTAGCAGACCGAGTTGGACTGGGTGTATTTGACAGCGATGCTGGCCACAATCAGGTCTCGGACAGCAGCCTCGGGCAGCTGGAACAGAACACCACTGTCAACACCACCCTGACACCCAGGAGCAGCCATGCTACACCCCAGCCCTCACAGTTACTGAATCAGACACAGGCAGAACAAGGTAGCTAAAAATACCCTGGTTTGTTCAATTACCAGCAAATTTTGTTTAGATTAAAACCCATAAATGATTGGTTTGGCAGCTGATCTCCCAACTCTCAGGGGTAAGACTCAATCTCACCAGGTTCTACCACTGGCCTTAAGCCTGAAAACTCCTCTGCATTTACTGTCATCAGATGTGCTCATAGGCAAACACCAGGACCACAGCAATTAGAACAGCTCCCAAAATCTGTATTATTTTTAAGTTCCATTCCTAATTTATGAAAACAGTTTTTATTACCTCAATGTCTGAACTTGCTTCTGAGCCCATGACTAATCATGTGCTCATTAACATCTGTTTTTTTAATGAGAACGAGATCAGAGACAAACAAATCACTGAAAACTTTCTGGTGATGTGGGCTCTAATTGCTGAGCAATAGCAGCCAGACCAGAGTTTAAACAACACAGTGCACACAAAAGGGTGATGTAAACAAAGAGTCAGGATATGTGATGGATCCCTGGCACATGGCTGTCTCACCATTAAAAATTGCACACGGTAGCTTCTTGTTTACAAAGAGTATTTACAAATATTGTGGTAGTCTGAAATAATGGGAAAGGTCCAGCTCCTCTTTGATTCCTCCAAGGAATCTAAACCAAGGAAAGCTATCCTGATTTACCCAAGTATATTAGGTCCAGAAAGTCCGCTGCATTGTTTGGTAAGAGCCAGTTAAATCTCATTAAAAAATTTTAGGAGCTCTTAAAATTGCCCAGTGGTGACCTCCTTGATGAAGGCACAGCAGTTCATTCATTCCACGTTGTGTTTAAGCACATTTATCTCCCAAACTCACATTTTTATTCTTGGTGACGATGTTCTTGAACAGCGACCGGTCGATGACCGCGTTGTTCCTCTTCTGCATCAGGTTCAGCCCATAGAGGGTTCGAACCTCCAGGTCATCGGGCTCATAGTGGGGATCCATCTGAAAGCCAAAGACAGGCCAATAAAGCACTTTCAGCCCAAAACCTACAGTCTTCCAGTTTGCACACAAAGGGGAAAAACACAAGAGTCTTCCAGCCTTCCAAAGGAAGGCAGAAATATTTGGAGCTGCTTCCTACATGCCTCAGGCTACAACTCCCACCCCTCTGTGGCATTCAAGGGAACAGCTAATGTGATTATTTCCAGAGCTGCACTCTTGGGGCACATCTCCATCCAAGCTGGAAGCATAATTAACTTACACCAATATAGGGATCAGGTTAACTGCAACTGTGACACTGCACTCAGGTCCACCCGTGCAAGGCCTTTTTCAGAATTTCGGTGGCCCCAGCTGAGGTTTCAGACAGGAAACAACCCAGACTGAGGTGACCAGCTCTAAACAGGAGCATGCACATGCTTTTATGTGGTTTTCCTAATCCACTGAAATGTTTTAGGCCAACTTTCCTTAGCACTGCTCTGCATTCAGCCCTGAAGAGACAGGCTTCACCACTACGACCTCATCCTTGCAGTTAATTAATTCCAGAGGTAATCAGCTGCCAAGACTGTCTGCAATTTCATTCCTTCTTGCCTGAAGCTCCTGAGCCATCTTCTCCAGCTCCCCTGGCAGCTACACTACAACTGGAACTTCAGCTAAGCCTTGCATTTTCTTTCTGTGATGCTACCGTGAAGTTCTTTTCTCAGAGGCAGCAGAAATAGGACCTGACAGCAATCTGTGATCTATTAGTCCTGTTCACCAAAACTGGGTGATTTTGAAGTCCCAATCACTGCAGGAACTAGGAAGGAAACCTGACATTGACTTGGCCACATAATACTAATATTCCTTCACAAGCATGCTGGCTGCAGCATGTAAAGGTGCATCATCTCAGGTCAAAAGTGTCTGTGCTTCCAGCTCCATCCCTGACTGGAGCAGGGGTACAAACCTGGAGGACACAGTAAGCACCATTCTTCTTTTTGGAAAGGATTTTGAGAGCTTCTTCCTCATAGCCAGGAGCCACCACACCATCGGACACCTGCAACACACAGATTTCAGCTTCCACAGGAGAAGGGGGGCTAAGCCTAAAAGCTCCACCTGCCATTCCCAGAGAGGCACACACACCTCTCCTGGGGTCTGTATGCATCCTACAATAGCAAAAGCACTGTTACACTATGGAAACAAAAACCAGCAGAGCACTGTGAGCTCCTGGCAGGGGTTAGTAAAAAGCACCCCACATCACTTCAAGCAGAACAGAACTAATAACTAATATCCTCCTCCGGGGGAAAACAGCTTGACCATGACATCCCCACTTCTCAGCCTCAACAGTAAACGTGCCTTAAAAACCAATAAATTCTTATTTCAACAGTGACACTCCTGAGGAAGTAAAACCATTGGCAAAAGAGCTGTTAAGAGCATGGAAACTGAGAGTTTATATTCATCAGTGCCACGAAGCGATACACAACTTTCACATTTGTATCTTACAGTGTGGGTGAGATTTTTACAGTTTTCAGCAGCACTGTAGCAAATGTTACCCTCACAAACCAGCTGAATGTGCTCTTTCATTTGTTTGACATCATAAAATCACAGAATGGTTTGGTTTGGAAAACACCACCTCATTCCATCCTGCTGTGGACAGGGACATCTCCCACTAGACCAGGTTGCTCCAAACCCAAAAGGTTCTGTGATTCTAAGTAAAAAGCACAGCCTGGGAAGTGGCTGACCCTACCTGTAACTGGTAGGTAGCAACCTGTGTCCAAATTTCTACCTGGAGCAAAGGGCTGCCCATCAACATTCCAGCCCTTTACTTCTCCCATGACATCTGCTCAACCAGAAACTTCTGACAGCCTAACCAGGGTTTCTTTCCAGAGGTCTGCAATCATCTCATGGAAAGCAGCACTGCCAGCTCTGCTATTTCACAGGCTCTAGCACACAGCCAGGTGTTAATAGGTAGGAAAAACAAATGCATCAAAAGACTGGCGTAAATTCTGCACTCCAGATCAGAGATTACACAAATTACAAAAACCAGTAAAAGTCTTCCAGGTAAAATAGGTTGATTTCCAGTGAAAAGGCTGCTACAAACCAATGGCTGCATCTAGAGTGATTGTCCTTGATACCCTAGAATGATTTTCTGCTGTCACTAACCTCTCTGGAGATGATCTTGGCAGTAGCCACGTCGCAGATATCAGACAGGGCAATGAAGTCACCGAAAGAGGACATCCGATCAGCACCTGAAAAATCCAGACTTCACTCCTTTATCAAACTACAGCATCACACAAAGAAAACTCTTCATTCCTACAGTCCAGTCATTTGCTATGAGAGCTAAGAATTTAATCCCACCGCAAAAATAACAAAAAAAAGAAGAGGCCATAAAAGCAAGAAGGATGAAAAATCCTACCTCAAACATATGGACCTTTAAATACTCCCATAGTTCAGATATTCTTCCTTCTTCACTGCCTCTGTCAAAGCTCTAACTCTCTAATGACTACCTCCAGCACTGCAAGCAGCTCAGCTGTACCCTTGGTGGCAAGAGGACAAGGAGAGGCAAGGATCACACAGAAAGATTTTAGATGGGAGACAGTTGGAAAAAGAAGAAAGCTTTTAGATGGCTATGCTCCCACCTGGCTTTTCCTGCAAGAAAGCAGACCCAGAAATGTAGCAACTTTTTTCTTTTTTTTTTTTTAAATAAGTATTTTCTGTATTTAATGGCATAGCTAAGGTGAACTCAATTCCCATCACAAATGCTCCACTACTCAGCAAGGTCAATTCTTCTGTCCCTGCCATTCTAAGGGTTTCTTTTTCTAGCAATCATGCAGTTGTTTTGTGACAGCAACACTCTAAGGTGGTCTGTGAAGAATGAATCCAAGCCAATGTGCTCCTTAGCAAGTTTGCCTTGTTTTCTATAATCTGTGCAGCTTTTCTAGGAATGCCATGGAAAATGAGAGACGTAGCAAAGTATCTCAGCTAAGCAGAGGAACTTGGTTTTGTCCACTTTTTTTAGCTTCTTTTGTGAGCTCTGCCATACAGAAGCATTAAAAAAACCGCCATCAAATACCAGACAGAAACATCTCTACTCAAGTTAAATATTCCTGAGCACGCCAATTATGAGTGTGCTACCAGCACCACTGCTCACCCAGATCCTTTAGTCAAAGCCCCACATATGTGTGTGTGTGTGTGTGTGTGTGTGTGTGTGTGTGTAATCACACATTTAAACTTACAAATGTATCATCTTACAGGTCTTCTATATTCACCAAGGAACAGAATCCAAAGTGGTTTTAGCTCTTTGAAACAGTCAGTATACAAGGGCTGCTCTCTTGGAGAGCAGCTTTTGATAGGCAACCAGGCAGATCCTCATGGAGAAAACCCCTCTGGAGGAGGAGTGTGGTGCAAAGGGAAGAGGTGAGAATGCTGCTCAGGTGCTGAGCCCCGAGCTCAGCTCTTTGGACAGGCTGGTTTGCCGCAGTCATTTGGAGCCCTCACCTCTGCTCCGGGCGTAGGCAGAGGCCAAGGGCGTCAGGGTCTTGTGGAAGTCGTGCACCATGCACACTTGGGCCTCCTCCTCGCTGAGCGGAACTCCAACAGCAGCACCTAGTGGGAAACACGAGCCAGGGCACTCAGACTGCTGCTGCCTGCCCCAGGACCTGCCCACACAGCCGGGGGAGGAGCACATCCCACCCTACCTGCGGGACTGACGTGCTTGAAGGAGGCTGCGGCTGGAATGCCCAGTGCCTGCTTGAGCTCCTTCACCAGCTGCCAGGCATTGAGGGCATCGCAGAGGTTGATGAACCCGGGAGAGCCATTCACCACTGCAAACACAGCATAGGGACACGTTAAAGTAGCCAAACCCTTCTCCCCAGAGCCTGGAGAGCCATTCACCACTGCAAACACAGCATGTGAACACGTTATAGCAGGCAAACCCCTCTCCCCAGAACCTGGAGAGCCAGCACAAAGGATTTCTCCCAGCAAGCACTCAAATCACTATAAACTGTTCTTGTTCAATGACCCTGGCTCCTCAGCAACTGGTGGAGTGCCCAGAAATGCACACCAAGAGTAAAGGCCATTTAAAAGTCTGCTCTCAAAACACTTTGCTCTGGCCCTGGAAGAAGAACTGCTCGCACTGACATGGCAGCACTGTGAGCATTTCAGGAGACTGGAGGAGAAAAGACCATTTTAACAATAATCCAGAAGCAGTGAACATAGCATTGTTCTGCTGCCATACTGGGAGGCAGAGCTGCAAGCAAATCAGCCTCCAGTGCAGGAATGGAAAAGCTTCCTAAGAGGTCCCAGAGTTGAAATGGGGAAAACGCTGCAACACAAAGCCACACTGCTTATTCAGCAGGACAATGCCTGCACACATTGAAAGCAGTCTCAAGAACAAGAGCAGCCAGACTTTCCCTCCAAAACAGGGGTTTCCCTCACTACTGTGGCAAGTGGCACACCCTGTAAAATGGCAGAGAGACACACCAGACCTGTCTCTAATTTGCAGGTGGGACTAGTATCCTTTCCTGCTGCCACCATCAGCAGAAGCAGCATTCTACAAAACCAAGGTAACAACCCCCTGCTCAAAACCATCAAAGAAAGAAAGACAAAAAAAAGAACAAAACCAATTCAAACCTAGAGAAAAACAGCTTGATTTCTAGGCAGAGTAAACAGGGACACACACAAAAAAAATGGGGAAGATACTAAACAAGGAAAAATGGCAAGTAGAAAAACATCTTAAAAGGATGACAAGGTTTTCCTTTGCAAAATCTGGATCTAATGTCAGGCAGAAAGTACACTACACAAATCTGTTCAAAGTATCTTGGACACACAATCCTACACTGACAGAGAACACAGAGCTGCAATTGGTCTTGTGGGGCTCAGCAGAGCAGCTTTCCTGTCTCACACAGCTGAACTTTTTAATTGCTAAGTTAGTGCCATTCAGTAATAAAGCAGCTGTGAAGGCACTGCTGGTCCTTCCTTGACTAAGGTACACGACAGTCTTTCAATTTCAAAGACATGTCCAACCACCTCCATTCCCAGCTATCCCAGAGCTCCCTCTTGGCCAGCACAGCTGAGGCCTCACCTGTCAGGGGCAGTTTGGGTCTCGTGGTGTAGAGCTGTGCAGGACTCTGGTGAGGATTCATGCCATACCTCAGGGGCAGCTGGGACACTCCCTTGCTGTACTCCTTCCTGAAGTAGTCAGAGATGGCTGCATCGTACTGAGCAGTGTGGGTGAAGGCCTGGGGAAACAATGGGCAACACCTGTCAACTTAGAAACGTCAACTTACAGAGGATTTGGTGTTTAAAGAGGTAAAGAGCCAAAGGCACATGAGCCTGGCCCAGCCCTTCATGGCAGGAAAATGTGACCAACCTTCAGTGCCAGCAGGCGCCGGGTTTCCATGGCAGTGTCTTTGTCCCTCGATGCTGCCATCTCTTTAGCTATGGCAGCGTAGTCTGCAGGGTCACACACGACTGTCACACGGGCGTGGTTCTTGGCAGCTGCCCGCAGCAAGGCCACTCCCCCTGCAAGAGAGGGGCACAGGCGTGAAGCACTTCCCTCCTGGACACAGCACAATCAGGAGGCATGGCTGAGGCCAAGAAGAGATGTGAACCATCAATCCTTTGTGCCAGATGAATGTGTCCCCTCTCTCCAGCACAGAGAGTGAGAATGCTCTTCAAAATGCCCAAGGCTGGTGAGTTTGACTCAATCTGCTGCTGAAGGTGCACACTGACTGGCCTTGGCAGAGCCAGGCACAGCTGCAGGGGCGAGGAAACAGGATGTGGGCTGTGATGAGCAGATGGGGCAAGAATCTCTTCGAACAGCACAGCCACATCCCAAAGAGGATGGCTGTCCCCACACATGGCTTAACCACCATCCTCTGCACGCCGGGCCAGGCAGGGGTCTGCGGAAAGATTTGCTTTCACGCTGCCAAACAACAGAGGTTCCCAAATGTCTCTGCAAATAATAATGAGTCTTGCCCAGGTCCTCTGTGTGAGATAAAATGCCACACTTCTTCCTTCAGTCTGACTGCACTGCTATTGCAACTCCTTAAATCATACAAGATACTAGGCTGTTGCAAAGGAAAAGTAGAGGCTGGCACTGCTTCATGCAGAGCAAGCATTACTCCATAAAACATTTAATAGAGAGCTCTGCTAGGCATCATTTGGACTAAACTACTGCAAGAAAATCCAATCCCAATCCAACTGCATGGCACAAAACTGCACCTGTACTGTTCACAGGCTGCCAAGCAGAGATGCTGCAGTGAAGGAACAGCAAGCCTTTGGGGTTAATAAATAGCAGCAAGAGAAAACATGCTAATGCAGGTGTCCATGCTTCCCAATTCAGGTCCTGAGGACACTCCCACATATTCAGACCAACCCCTTTCCTTGCAATGGCTTCCTGCAGTGAAGCTCTCAGCCACCCTCAGAGCACTTTCAGTAGTTTCAGCTTTGCTATGCAAAGTTCATGGTTTTAAAATTTCTATTATTCTGTCAGGCTGCAAAAGGGGTTTAGTCTGCTCTCCATGTTTCAGTAGGAAGCATGGTCCACTAGGCCTGTCCAAGCACAGCCCTCAGGCTCCTTTTGGGCAGTGCATGACTTCCCCCCATGCAGCACGCCTTGCCAGCCTGTTATTGCCATTTTAATTGCTTAAAAGCAACAAGGCTTACCCAACTATGCCTTCAGTCTGCTCCTTGCTGCTCCTGAGCTCTTGAGCAGACTTCCTTTATAGGTGTGCAAGGCCACCAAACAAAAAGAGAAGAACTGAGACCACTCAGAGTTCAGAAGCATACAGTCTGTCTGGAAAGCAATCGCTCTCCCTTTAACTTACCAATATCAATCTTTTCCACTGCGTCCTGTACAGTCACACCAGGAGAAGATACAGTCTTCACAAAGGGGTACAGGTTGCACACTACAACTCTGAGAATTGAAGGGGAAAACTGGATTATCCAGGAAGAAATAAAAGGGCCAAACTGGGCTTGGCAAGCCCAAGATATCACCAGTGATTTTATGGTCGTCTCTCAGATCAGGGACCAGCATAAAATCCTGTGGCCAAGAACGGTGCTCAGCCCAAGGGCAAGTGATGGTACAGTGCATTAGGACATGTAACTGAACTCTGTGTATCAAACCATGTCAGTACCACAGTTTACAGCAATCAGATTAAAGGAAGAGCTTCTTTAAATACATGTGCCTGAATATAAATGTTTAGTAATTTTAGTCCACACTTGAGCCATTTGAAAGGCCTTCAAAGTGGGCTCTCAGCAGTACTGCAAATGGGCATCCACCAATTCTCGTAAGAGAGTAAGCACCCCGGGAAGGTCCACAGCAAACAAAGTGCAATCAATCTAATTTTCCACAACTTTTCCAAGAGCAGAAAATGACCTACATGTCACCTTCTGGACTTTTAAAATACCAACAACATATGACACCTGAGTGTGCAGCCCAAATGCCATAAAGCTTCTGCAGCACATGAAAGCAGGGGAGAAAATCGACTTTTCCCTCTCAAGCCAAGACTGGACCTTATTGGAATTAGTTTTTCCATCTGATCTAGAAGCAGGTCTGTATTCCAGCAAGCATGATGTAATAACTTGCCTGTCCCATCCTACCAGAGCCACAGGAACTGCAGTGAAAGGCAGGATTTGTTCTGACCTTCACAAACAGGGTTTTTAATCCAAGAGAATTCATTTACTCTCTTGATCTGAGTACATGAAGGTATCAAACTCCAAGGCATGCTCAGTATGGCACGGAACTGCTGTGATGAGTACCCTTGCGTCCAAACTTATAACATTCCTTTGTTCCCACTCCATGTGAACTCCAGCAGAAGGGATGATAAGCTTCCAGTATGGCTTTCAAAACCCCTCATGTCTCTAAATTTCCTACAATGTCTTTTATTTTCTTTTCTGTTTCTCATGCCCCCTTCCCCCCAATCCACTCATGCTCCTGACCTGTTGCAAACCATCAGGAATCTGTGGACTTTAACACCGCTAATGCTTTATCTGTGCAAACCAAGACAACCAATATCAGGCTTTCCTTCATTGACTTGGATATGCAAATTTTATGCAACTATGCAAAGACAGTCCTGCTGAGGATCAACTACTCCTGCTTTTTGCAAGAGAACCTGAATCCAAATTATCAGTCTGCGTGCAAGTGCACAATAAGTCACTGATGTAAGGGCACGTTATTCCCCCTGCAATTCAGCAGAGCCTGCTTTAATATGCAGCATGATCTGAAGAGCCACCACTGCTGAGCCATCTAAGAGGATTCCTGTGGTTTTAAATTTCAGGTTTTCAAATTCAGCCCAGAAATCCATCCATCAGTTTTTAAAAGTAATTTTACAACTCCAGATGCATTCTGGCCCACAATCATACTGTACCTCCCACCCTGGATACACCTACAATTTGCTACATCCAGCTCAGCCATTTGTTTCTGAACCAGGAGCTGCTCCCTGACATATAACTGGTTATTCACAAGCAGTAGTTGGATGTTAACACCAGTTAGTCACATACAGCCCCAAACTACCCTGTGTGACTGCACCAAGTAAACACATTCCAACAAAAACTGAAAAAAAAAGAAATAAATCTTTGGTACATTAGTGCACAAAATGGGTTACTTCAGTTTCTGGGTGCAGCTCACTTGCTCCCAAGACATCTCGCAAAGTTTTAAGTTTTCTGTCTCTTATCTGTGTGTTTTCTGTCTGAACAAACGCCGTGTTCCTGACCTACTTTCCGTGTCTATTCTTTATTTATGTGTTGAAACTCAGTAAACATTATGCAAATATCAAAGGGTATATTTACTAAACAAGCATTTCAAAATCGGGAATTGCCATCTGATCAGACACGTGGAACCAACCTGAGGGAAGATGAGCCAGCTCCCAAAGTACTGAACTCAACTCTGCAACACATGTAACGTGGCCCTACACTGACTGTGTGTAACGTGTCAGAATTCCCAGGGAACCAGGAGAAATTCAGACCTCCGAGTCCCCAACGTAACCTTCCCAGTTTAGTCTTCTCTTGCTCCAAATGGTGAAGAGACGCCTGTAGAAAATTATACTTTTAAATACATTGTATGTCCTGCTAGGGCAAAGAAAGGAGACTGCAGATCTGCTGGTGTGTACATGTTACAATCCCTACTGCTCCCCTTCCTTGGTGTTGACTGGGCTCTAATTCTGGTTTTTGATCACTGATGGATTGCATCACATCCCCCAACATTTACCTTACAAGGCTGAAATCCTGTTTCTTCATATCAGCATTATCCTCTGGAATATTGCGAGCCAAGATGCCTAGTTACAAAAAACATCTTCATTAAAAAAGAACTAAATAACTAACAGGTTTTTAATTCAACATCTCCCTTCACACTGTGCTTTTTTCCTCAGAGACTTTCTATAGTAACATTTTCATTCTAGTTCAGACAGCACCCTCAGCCCCTGCTCCTTTATTCCACTCTAGGGAGTCTTTGGCTGTTCAAATTCCACACTAACAGGTGTTCTTCCCTGAAGGCCAAATCCTAGAGCATTCCAAGTACTGACCAGCAACCTCAACAATGTACTTTCTAAGCACTCAGTTGCTACCCTTAAAACACTGAAACCATCATTAAGGACTTCATGGGAGAGAAAAAGGGCACCTGCCCTTTGAGACAAGAGAAGCAAGAGAGAATGAGCAGTGCAGGTGGCTGGTGGGGTCTGGGAACTCAGAGAAACACGAGGGTGACAGGGTGGCACAGTGTAAGGAACAGCACAGTCCTGCTTTTAGGGTCATGGGAGATTGTCTCCAGCCCTCACATACGATGGGCAACAGGTTCCACGTGAGGTAACTCAAGCACAACAACAGGAGATGAGAGAGCGGGTGGATTAATGTGCTGACAGACCACTGATCAGAGACCCTCCCTGCTGAAGAGGAGTCAGAGAACATCAGAGCATGCCGAAATCACCCCCAAAGCCTGCGCTGTTGTGTTCCTTATGCTGCTCACCAGACCCAGCCACAGGTTAAACCCTGTGGAGCTCCCTGCCCCAGCACGTCTGCAGCTGACTCTGCATTCACAGAGAAGCTCTGTTACTCATAGCCCCGGGGAGAGAGCTCTGCTAACTGTAGAGACGCCAGCATAGCAACAAGGAGGTAATTCAGCCACCCTGCACTTCTCCACCCCTTGGCTTTTCACCTCTCCTTCTGTTCCTGGAGTAAATCTGTTCTCATTACTCGGTTCTTCCACACAACCCTTAAAAAAGACATCTGTCAACTCCTCCTTCCCACCCTCCCTGCCCTCTTCTAGACTGAAAAATGTATTAGCAGACACATACCAGCGTGGACTGCAGGATGAAGGGTTTTCACACGTCCACCCAGCATCTCAGGGAAGCCTGTCAGGTCTGAAACATCTCTGCCCAAGAAGAAAACAGCAGGGTAACAGATGTGCCACACTGACTTTATCTAGAGGTTGAATGACCCAAACCAAAAAAAGTGTATAAATTTCACTACAAAATCCACCTACGCCAAAGGGACAACAACATGCTTTTCCCATGAATGGAAATAGAGTTCATGGGTCACACCCAGCTAAGAAGTGCAATTATTTCTTGAACACACTGGAATAACCAAGATAAACAAACCCCAAGTCAGAATGGTTTGTAGAGAGAGAATGGAAGGCCGTGTGGAGGTGCTCTTCCTCCCAGCTTAGTTTCACTACTCCTTGTGACTGTTTAGGGTGGTAAATAACAATAATAATGAGGGAAGGCAAAATGTGAGCATCCTTTGCTTCAGGCTTCATTGACAGCACAGCCAAGGAAAGAAGTTGGAGAAACACAACCAAGTGCTGGGTAACAGTGAGCTCTGGGGGTGATGTAGATTTGTGCTGGTGTGTCCCAAGAGCCACCCACTGTGTTCACGGGGAGCAAAAATTGAGTCAGTCACCTGTCCTGCCAAATAATTGTCATTTTTTTCATCACTGCACTGAAACCCATTTTTCTTTGGCCAGAGCTGTTTTTTAAATCACAGCATGGAAGAAACCAGAACAAATTTCCCCAGAACCATGGGCTAAAACAGCCAGTGACTGTACCTGACCTTTTTCTAACAGTGGATGCACAACACTTAAAGGCTCTGTCTGCATTAAGTGATTGTGCTGGGAAAATTATTTGTGACCAATGAACTCCAGTGAGCTTTAACATGTTCCTCACACATCAGTGCTGTCCCAGGACTAGGCAAAGGTCAGCTTTCACCTGGCTGTGAGGAGGTGCACTCAGGGCAGATTATGAACAGCAAGGTAACAGACTGCCCCATGGAAACAAAGCTGGCTCAAGGCAGACGAGGCATCCCAACAAAAAGCTCCAACACCTCTCGGCACAGTAACACTCCTCAGCTTCAGCCAACAGACCCCTGAATAAGAAGGTTCTGAAGTTTGCTTTGGGGCAGGTTTGTTTTGGTTTTTTTTTTTTTGGGGGGGAAGGGAAGACTTACTTTCAGATCAGTTTTCAACGACTTTTGTTCACAGAAAAAAACAATTTAAGTAACCTCCGGGCCCAAACGAGCATTTTTGGTAGTGATGTACAGGGGAGTGTGTGTACCTGACAGGCAAGCCAGCATCCCTCAGCGACTTGGCTGTTCCTCCGGAGGCAATTAAACCCAGGCCAAGTGCATTCAGGCTCTTCGCAAATTCCACCAGGTTGGTCTTGTCAGAGACGCTGAGTAAAGCTGGCACACGGGAAGACCACGAGTGTTTGGGTTTAAACAGTGGAACAGAGAAAACGACAGGATTAAGCGAGTGAAGCTTTTATAAGTTCCGTAGTTTAGCAGTGTATGCGGCGCCAGGCGCCTGAGGAGGGGAAGGGGAGCACCAGAGCCTCGCGCTTCTCCTCAGGCGAGGCCGCGGCCTCAGGGCGCCCAGCGCGGAGCCGCATCGCCTCAGCGCGCTCCCGCTCCCCGAGCCCCGCAGCGGCCCGCCCCGGGAACGCGGGACACCCGGCCCGGGGGACACGGGCAGCGCCTGCCCGCCGCCGGCACACCGCGCGGGAACCTCCGCTCAGGCGCCTTCCGGGGCCGCCCTGCCGAGGAGAGCCGGCGGCCATTGCGGGGCCGGCGGCGGGGCAGCCCCCCACCCCTCACGGACACCCTCTCCGCGGCCATCGGCGGCCAGCGCCCGCCCCGCGTTACCGAGCTGCTGCCGCGCGGCCATGGCGCCGTCGGTGGGTGCAGGAGGGCGCGGAGGCACGGAAGGGACGATCGGCGGCGGCCCGGCGGGATTTGGGCGCACGGGGGCGGGAGCCGGAGGGGGCGGCCCGGGCGGGGCGGGGAATGGAGGGGGGCGGCGGTGCCCGGTTCGGGTGGCGGGCACGTGTATTTTGGGACACACGCGTGTCCTCGGGGTGCGATAGCGGGGTGCGGTGCCCCGGAGGGTGAGGATGGCCCGTGGTGTTGTGTGCGCCACGTGTGTGCGAGCGGGTGTTCCTGCTGCACATGTGCTCAGTGCGTGAGTGTGCACGACATGGGTGCACCAAACATACAGACACACACACACACATATATATATATATATGCACTGACATGGGTGCACCACCCACACGCAGAGGTACGTGTATGTGCACAGACATGCGTGTGCACACATACAGAGTTTTCCGCGGTGGGAAACCCAGCTTAGTACACAGGTGAAAAACGAGGTGTAGTGAGGCAATACCTCATGGTAGTGGAAGGTGGTGCAGTAAGGACCATTAATTTTTTCCAGGAGTACGGACAGGAGTTTCATCTGTGGAAAATCCTCTTGCAGAGCTTCCACACGGACAGAGGCAAAACGCTCATTTACCAAGTCTGAGGTAAAAAATCATTTGCAAATAGTAAAATTATAGTTTTCTTTCTTTATTTATTTTTCTCTCCATAAGGAGAGCTATCACGGGGAGCTTTTTTCCACTGTGGGCCTCCAGATTTCCTGATAATCCTTGCAGAAGAGCTTTGCTTGTTTTCCTTCTAGCCTGTGGTTCATGGGTAACACTGACTGAACATGTTGGCTTTAACAGGTTAAAATCTGTGCAGTGCCCCTGTACACCCCAGCAGGGTCTAGCTGCAGCACTGGGACAGCAGTGCTTTGCAAGTAGAGAGCTCTGCAATTAATTTGCAGCACAAGCCCTGGCCCCACCTGGTAATATTGAATCAGCAATAATGTCAGCACGGGCAGGCCCCTGAGGCATCTCTGCGTACTTGTGTCACGTTTTCATCGACCACACAGGTGTTCACTGTACACCTGCAGCTCCCAGAGCACTCAGACTGCATTAAGCTCTCCACTTGCATTAAAAAAAGAAGGGATAAATGAAATTTTTTAGCTCTTGCGGGCAAAAAGGTGGGAAGTACAGTGCAAGTGCAGCTGGAAGGCCCAGACTGCTAGCTGTTTTGATTTGTGAGTCTCTGGGCTTGAGCAGTATTGTCTGTGTGAGGAAGAGTCAAGCCAGAAATACCAAACAGACTGAGTAAACCCAGTGTGTGTATTACTCTCAGTAGCAGCTAGTGACAAGCAGTAATAAATTGCTGCTCAGGAGGGTGGCTGGGGCCAAATGAAAATATACTGCTAAGTGGTACATGAGCACTATCATTATGAAAATACACACCATGGAGAGAATAAAAGTTGTGCAAAGAGTACAGCTGAGGTGGGCTTTGGTGATGATTAATGTATGAGCAAATGAACAATTTGACAGAGCGCTGCATTTTTATCCAACGTCGGAGAGCGACTGTGCATTCCAGAGAGTGACTGTGTATTCCAGCAGGGTGCCTGGTGGCCCTGTCAGCCTGTGCACAAGGACAGGGATGCAGCTGCCTTTGGACAAACAGTGGGAGGGACGTTATCAGTGTCAATAATGGCGTTGGCTCTGTTGCCTGTCCAGCAGTTCGTTGTCCCTTGGTGCCTGAAGTGAGGTTTCTGTTTGTGCAAGAGTGGCAGGGGGTGGTTGGGCTTAACCCCTGTCCCCGCACAGGAAGGACAGAGGAGCCAGCCCAGAGGAGGTGACCAGCAGGATCAGAGGGATGGAGCACCTCTGCTGTGAGGAAAGGCTGAGAGAATTGGGATTGTTCAGCCTGGAGAAGAGAAGGCTTTGGGGTGACCTAATTGTGGCCTTCCAGTACCTGAAGGAGCCAACAAGAAAGATGGAGAGAGACAACTTACAGGGGCCTGGAGTGACAGGACAAGGGGAGATGGGGTCAGACTGAAAGAGAGCAGGGTTAGATTGGATATTGGGAAAAAAATTCTTCCCTGTGAGGGCAGTGAGACCCTGGCACCAGTTACCCAGAGAAGCTGTACTGTCCCATCCCTGGAAGTGTTCAAGGTCGGGTTGGATGGAGCTTGGAGCAAGCTGGGATAGTGGAAGGTGTCCCTGCCCATGGCAGGGGGTTGGAACTGGATGATCTTTAAGGTTCTTTCCAACCCAAGCCATTCTGAGATTCTGCATCCGAGAAGGGATGTTCTGGCTGTGTGCTAGAGGGGTGTCTGGAGTTGGATGTGGTTGATATGTCCTGGTTTGGGGGTGGCTTTGCAGGGGAAATCAGACAGTCTGCCTCCCCAGAGGTTTAGTTTTGCTTTATAGAGCTTAATTGGTTTTGGTGATGTTTAGAGGATATTCAAATACCCTGTGCTCTGCTCATGTCCCATCATTTATTCAATAGGAATGAGGTCTCTCTGGAGCTTTTTCCCGGTGTTTTAAAGCATTACAGAAGCTCGTCCTGAGCCAAGAACGCAGTAACATCATATTGGAAATAATGGGAAGAGGTAAATGCTAGAATTACAAATACCACATTAAGGTTATTTCTAAATCATGCTAGGGCGTGCATCCAAGAAAGAAAAATCAGGCTTAATATGCACTGTGCTCTGCTGTGTTAATAAGTAAAAAGAGGATGAAGCTGAATAGAGGCATACAAAAGGGATGGTGTTGCTGTTGTTAGGACAATACCCTAGATTCCCTTCTCTTGAGACTGTAGGGAGCAAGCAATGCTTTTTAGCTTGGCTCTGAATCTCTGTTGTGAGTTTGTTTTCAGTTGTTGTTTTTTTTTCATGTAGCAAACCAAGAAGAGTGTAGAAAAACAGGTCAGTTTGGCTGTTGGTTAATCTGTTAGGGTAGGAAGCAAACAAGGTAGGATTCTCCAGCTACCTGCAGCTGTCTGTGGGCCTGCCAGTGGACAAGGAAGACCCAGCCAAAATGTAGGACTCTATCTAAAGTGGAAGTCCATGGCTGGCCTGGTTTGGGGCTTCAGAGATGGAGTGCCATGAGTAGTGGGTGTTACACCAGTGGTCTGATCTAGATCTGTCCTAGCTCAGGAAAGGTGTCTCATCACCATGAGGCTGCTTTGGAAAAACATGTTATTGTGGGCCTCTCTGCCTGTATGAACACAGTCCTCAGCTTTGAAATTCCCCATCATGCCAAGCTTATCTTCTTTAACCAGGCCCTGCTTTCATTTATATACCCCCCCACGCTTTTCCTCAACAACCCCTTGCCTCTGCTATGCTCTGTGTTGCCCTCAAGCAAAGGTTGTGGTATTCAGCATGATGTAAGACAAATACATCTCTGTCCTACTCAAACTCCTGTCTTCTCCCCTGGCAGTTATTAAATGGGAAGCAAAGAAGTGCAGATGAGCAATATGTTACATTCACAAGGGGCACTGCTTCCTCTGCATTGTTCTGGTAATCTGGTATCTCCCTTGAATGCTGTTTACCAGGCACTGGGCCTCAGTTTCTCCAGTCTCCCAGAGACCACAGTCTTGCAAGTACTTTTCTATGCTCCTCCCTCAGTATTATGGGATTGCTTACTGCAAAAGTCTCGTGGAGGCTTCAAGTGCCCTGTCTCAGATGCTGCACAACAGTAGAGGTGGGAGTGGAATTGAATCCAGGCTGTTTCTCAAGGGTTACTGCTATATCCAGGCTTTTGGTTTGTCTGCCTTTTGCTCTCAGGGTTCATGAGAACTGCAGGGTAAAATCTTTGGTGTATTCCAGGAGAAAAAGAGCTGCTAAGTATTGCTCTGTTGAACCTTGTTCAAGAACTGCATCACACTGCCTGTGCCACTCGCTACCAGTTAACTCTGGGGTAGCTTCAGCCCTGAGCTGATGAACAGGCTGGCCAGGAGTGTTCCACAATAACAGAGAGGCTCAAGAGCCCTGATCTATTTTGAGTTTCTTTTTCAGCCCTTATCAGCTTGGAGCAGCTTTTGTTTTACTGTGTTCCTTGGAGGTCCCAGTTAAATCACATCCGTGGTGTGCCGGCTGTCAGCTGTCCTTGTAAATCCCTGCTCAGGGTCCCACGGAGCTGCTGAGGTGACAGTGAGCCTTTAGCTAAAGTTCAGAGACACCAAAGAGCTCTGCATGTTCAATTTGACCTGGGGTGTGAAGGTTACATCCCCTCTTCACTCACTAACACCAGTGGCTGGTTTTCCCAAACCTGTGATATCAATGTCTAATGGTTTTCCTGCAAAAGAATCAATTTCCATCTAATGGAATAAATATTGCAGATTTCAGCCTGAGTTATTCTCCTAATGCTCTGGGTTATGAATGAGGCCCAAAGGTGCATAAACCGAACAATGATTTATTTTCTAAACATTCCCATTCCTTTCCTCCCACAGGCTGGTTCCTATCCAAGCATAGAAGGAAAAATACTATGAAAAAAGTAAGAAATATTTTCTCCTGTTGGCGACTCAGTGCCTACTCTATGTAGGCCTACTCAGTGCCTACCCACATGTAGGCTGTGGCTGAACAGGTCTGTTTGCAATTGAAAATATGGGCTTTGCAGTAAAAAAAAAAAAAAAATCTCATCCACTTTGAGGTTCCTTGGCTTCTTGGAGCTATTTGTGTGAAAGGAAGAATTCCCAGAGAAAAGAAAAGGAAATATTTTGTTCAGGTGTTTTTGCTGTAGGTGAGAAGAAATTACTTTATCCACAAATAAACAGGCTGCTCTACCTTTTCATAGCACCATGGAATCCCAGAAAATGGCTTGGCTTGGAAGGGACCTCAAAGCTCATCTCGTTCCACCCCCTGCCATGGGTAGGGACACCTTCCACTAGCCCAGGGTGCTCCAAGCCCCATCCAACCTGGCCTTGGACACTTCCAGGGATCCAGGGGCAGCCACAGCTTCTCTGGGAAATTGAAATCACTGATTCTTTCCCAGAGGAGCTGTTTTTATCAGCGTCTCCCTTTGCCCCCAGCTCTTTGGACACCAGCGTTTGTGTCCCTGGGTGAGAGAGCTGCCTGCCGGGAGAGCAGTCCTGCCGGGATGCTGCCGGGATGCTGCCGCATGTGCAGGGAGCCGGCTCCCACTAGAGCGCGCTAGGACAGTTAAAATGGGGCTGGTTTTCTGCTGGCATCAGGGTGGAACCATCAAAGACGCCTGTGTAAGGAAGGAATGGCACTTCTGTTTCTCAGCACGGATTCTGGCTGGGTTCCTCATCTTTTGGGTACGCTTTCCCTGGAAGAGTGTGCAGTAAAGCCAGCTGTAGCTTGCCTGAGAGCACTGAGGTTTGGGCTGGGTCAGGTACTGGCAAAAACCTGTTGGAAGCCCCAGCCTGGACGGAGGGCAGGGAGGAGCTTTGTCCTCAAGCCCTGGCCTATCTCACAGTCCCTTTGCTGCTCTGTAAGGCAGAGGAAGTGGGAATCTGTGCAGTACTTGGACATGGACAGCAGTCCACCTCAAAGTCCCATTGTTGGTCTGCTGTTGTCATTTGTGCATTTTGAAACTACCCCTAACGAACTTGCCCACCTTCACAGGAGAATTTCCTGCCTCAGCCCAAGCTCTTAGACCCCTGTCTGCTACCCTAGTTTGCTTCATGTTTACTTAATTAGCCAGCTGGAGCATAATTCCTTTCATGATCTACAGTCTAATACATAAAGATGACAGTGACATGAATCTTGGCTTAGGTTTCAATTTGCATGTTAATTCATTGTGGTTCCCCTGATAGCTGGAATTTGCTCCAACAGGATCTGGGAGATGATGAGATGGGCGGGGTGTTCTCCTGTGTCTCAGCGAGAGCCTGGAGCGATAGGTGACATAGTTTTACTGTCCACCAGGCATCATCTCCTGTAGATCTACATTGAAAAGCAAAGCAAAGGTGAAAAGCAAAGCAAAAATCCTAAATGAGGAGTTTTTCTCAGTACAGAATGCAAATAAGAGTCATGGCTCTGGTAGTTGAGAAGCATCTGGAAATCAGTGAAGCCTGGTGAGACAGCCTGCAACAGATTAAGAAGGAGCACAGTGATTTTACACAGCAATCCAGCCCCAGTCATCTCTGGTTCAGAAAGCCCTCGACACACTTATCTAGAGAAGAGAGACTCTCCAGGCAGGGAGGAAACAGTGATTTCCCTGAGTGGAAGACAGGCCCATGTTGGCCGTGAAGGGTTTAGGCACAAACCCCATCACTCCATGAGACTCATCTGTCTGTCTGACATCCAGGAGCTGGCTTACCAGGAAGGAAGTGCTGGGAGCCTGTGTTCGGTTCCAGCGCTCTGGGGGACCCTGGGAACACTGTTGGGCTCACAGGAGACTGTCAGCAAATGCAGGCAGAGCTGCCATTTGCCAGCATGCCTGAGAAAACAGAGGCTTGCCAAAGGTGGCACAAGGAGGCTCTCCTGGAAAGACAGCCATAGGTGGTTATTTATCTGTTACATTAGAGCTAAGTGAGATCCAGACCCCGGAGAGCCGGGATACAGGATAAAAACAGGGCTTGCCGCAAGACCCTGTGAGCTGAATAGAAATCATGGCTAAATTGGAGGATGGGAAAAGAGACAGGGTTGTGTGGAAAGGCATGGCCAGCATCACACAGCAGGCAGAGCCACAGCTGGCGAGGCTTGGAGCAGTCTCTAGCTGGCAGATGGGTTTAGGTGCAGCAAATCATCCATTTTCAGATTTTGCTGATTTTACACAGTCTAATTTTAATAACAGAAGAAAAGAGTGAGACTTCTTTTTCATAAATCACTTATTCCTTTCCTTTTTCTTTTTCTCCCAAGTAACTGCACCAGGTCACTGTATTTTGGCCTTAGAAACATGGATAACATTTTATTGAAGAATTGTGGAGACAAAAAATTGAAAATAAATGTTATCCCTTCTCTGTGTTCAAAACCCAATGGCTTTGGATTCTCCAGGAGCTTCTTGTGCTTTCTGGAAATGCTGTTACCTTGTATGCCATGCATTCATAATCAGCTGTGGTTCCTTCTTTCTGTTCTGACCTTCCTTGCTCAGAGTCTCAAGTCACAACAGGACAAAGTCTGGCTTTTGAGAATCATCTTCCTGATACTTTATGGCCAGAAAAAGAAGGGATTTTTTTCCCCCAGAAAACATTATTAAATCAAGCCTTTTCATTTTTCACTTCAATCAAAGCCAAGTTTTTCAGCTTTTCATTAAAAACCAAGTATTTGAAATTGTTCAGGAGGCCTTAAAATGAACATTTCCAGGTTCTAGAATAAACACTGTCATTTTCCAGAGTAGGATTCTTTTCAGGAGAGTAGGATTTAATAATGTAGCTTCTATTCCATTAACCAGGCCCCCCAGGTAAATATTTTGAGCTAGCTTAGTACAGCTCTGGATTTTGGGAAATGCAAGGTTATGATAAGCTTGTGCAAATTTGGTGAGGGGCGTTGGCGTTTCCCTGCATGTAACGGGGGGGAAAAGCCTGTTCACAGTTGGTGAAAAGCCCTGGGCAGGACTGAGTGCCATCGATCCTGGGCACAGAGTTCCTGTGTTCATGTGGCAAATCCACCTGGAAGTGGCAGGGAGCTGTCAGGATGGGGATGACGAACACCACCCCTCATTAGGCAGAGCTGAGGCAGGCACTAATTAACCTGGAGCTGCAGTGGTGCTGCTCGTGGCTCATGTCGTGATGATTCCTGACCCTTTTGTGGTGAGGGCAGGATCAGTGTTGGCTCTGCTTGGTGCAGCTTTCCCCCACCTTTTCCTCCACCTGTCTCCATGCATTTCAGGCATGCAAACCGTGTCCCTGTGCCCATCTGTGCTCAGTGGCTCTGGAGCCACTGGAGCTTTAATTGTGTGGAGCTGTTTTCCTGGGCTAAATTAGCAGACGCATGGGGGTGACAATTTTGGCCCCATATGAGTTTGGTGGTAATAACTGAGCCTGAGACTCAGGCCAAGGCAGCAGGGCCAGAGGGAATTTAATGGGACTTCCTGCAAAACACAGCTACAGACTTTCAATTGACTTTCTTCAATTTACCTAACTAATGTCTCCTCCAGCCCTGCTTTTTAATTCATGATAATATAATCAATCACATAATTATGACCTCATCTCATTCTCTGTTAAGACTTGGGTGACAAATAAGGACAGGGTCACACTTCAGTTTGTGTTGCTGTGTTTTATTGTCTAGATGAAAAGAAGCAAACATGCCGGGGACAGAATTTCCAAAACAAAATTCTGCTGACAATAGGCAACATTTAGCTTTTTCTGGAGAGCTGGAAAGTAGGACTTGTTGGTTGGTTTCAGTTACACTGTTTTTCATGTAAATACACACCTTGTCAGACCTGGGAACAGACTCTTTTTAACTCATCTGACGAGCACACATCGGCATCATAACAAACACATGGGGAGAAGAACGATTTCTCCAGGCAAGAGGCAGCTTAATCCACTGGGTCAGATAAAAATCTTTCAAACAGAACATGGGAACTTCTCCTTTTATAGATTAACCACAGCAAGGGACTGAAATCCCAGTGTTAGGCAGCATCAAACTCCACTGATGCCATAAGCCATGGCAAGGAGCACACTGAGAGCAGGAATTAAGAACATGAATGAATCATGTGAAAGGGTTTTTACTCCTGGATTAGTGTTAGAGACTTGGGTCTAATGTTATGGTTTGGGGAAAGGATGGTTAAATTCTTCACATCCTGTATTTTTGGTCAGGTTTGACATTTCCCTGCCAAAAGCCCCTTTTGCTGACCCGCCGTTCATAATTTTACTGGGTTATCAGTGTCATCCCATCTGGAAAGAGGGTGGCTCTTTTCTTCACAGACATTTTAGGCTAAAGAGATCCTCTTCTCGGCATCTTGGGAAGACCCTAAATGCTGAATTTTAGGGGGTTACTTGTATTCCCAAGAAGGGATAAACAACAAGGCTGTGGGAAGTCCAGTGTCTGAAGTCTGATCTCTGGTTCTGTTACAGACCTCCAGTGTGACACTTGGAGCAGACTCTACCCTTGCACAACAGAAACAAACCATGAAGGTTGAAAACTAGAAGAGAAACATTTAGAATGTATGGAGTGTTTTTATAAACCCATCAATTTTCAAGCCACTTTCCCAGTTTCCCGAGCCTAACTTGAAAGTTATGAGTGTTTGGGGTAGGCAATACCACACAAACAATAACCACTTCCAACACACGAATATTCACAGACCTCTCACTGTTGCTACTGTGGAAGCATTGCTGTTTCTCCTACACATAATACCATGTGATACTATTCATACTGGTTTGATGCCCCAGTTTGAGCTGTGTCATGCCACGCACCAGTTTTGCTACTGTCTTGGTTTGAGACAAATTTGGAAGAACATCCCAAATGAACGTATCCTCTAATAGAAGGCAGATTTCTTGCAGCCCCTCCCCCACAGGTTCGGAAAGAAATTTCCTTGGAGGAAAGTGAATAAAACTATTTATTTAATAAGCAAAGTGCACACAGGCACGGGAAAAAGAATGACTAATGTTAAATAATGAAACCTCTTGCTGTGAAGAAGACCTGGGAAGATTTTCAAAGTCCTTTTTGGGTGTGACTCTCTCTTCTCCGGACCACAGTGTAGGGCCTCCCAGTGATGTTCTGGTGTTGCTGAACAGCCCAGAAGAGAAGAAGCAGCCAAAGTCCCAGGAAACTCCTTGCTTTAGCTAACGAACCAGAACCTAGCTAAAGAGCAAAAGGAATGCCACCCTCTTCCCTGCTGCAGAGAGCTGAGAGCTGAGGAAAAAAAAGCAGGAAGGTGCTTTCCACCGCTCTGCCGCAGCAGCGCATTATCTCTGTTTTTAACACAAGCCGCTGAAAGAATTCCACTGGCTCTCCCCCCCTCTCTCTTAAAGGTACAGAAAGGCACAGGATTGATATCTGGCATAGGGCAGATGATGGGGAATACAGTATCACATAGTCACCCCAGGACAGCTACTCGTTTCTTGTATTCACACTTGGTAGCTGAAATACTGCAGCCCTCTGAACTTGCTTTCGTGTTTCCCCCTGATTTTCACTCATGCTCAGATTAGCACTTAGTCATCTTTACAATCCTTGTGTTTCCCTGTGTTCTCTTCTCTACAGCATGACCAAAATTTGTTTGCACAGGATTTTTATGAGCTTCTGCCCTCATTAAAAAAGGGCCAACTTGTCTTGGGAAGTTTCCCCCATCAGTTTTGACATCTCCTGCAGCCTGCATTAATTTCTATCGCTTCCCCCAATTTCCCTGGAAGAAATTCTGATTAGGCAATAAGTGCTGGGCCATCCATCATTTCATGCCAGTCACAAGGCACACGGTGCTTCTCAGCCTGGAAGGCACAGATCGTTCTTAATCAACCCGAGTGTGCCATGGGTAACAGAGCTAAAGACCTGATTTCCGTGGCCGTCCTCCGGGACCCTGTCTAAGCATAGAAGTAAGGCAGAGCCATTGTGAGCACCGTGTAACTGTGCAGCACAGCTGATTAAACCCCTGCAAAGCTCAGAGGGCTTCACAAAAGTCCTGTCAGTCAGCTCGCTTTTGATTTCAGGTCTGATTTTCATTTGTTTACAGCATCGCCCATTATGTGTAGAGTGTTTGCTAAACACTGAAGAATAATGGTCCTGTCCCACGTAGCTGACAGCAGAAGGGCTGACAAAAGGAAGGAAGGCAGTAAAAGGGGTAATTTATGTATGAGTCATGCTTCCCAGCCAGCTGTGCCGATAAAAAATGGCCACTTTTATGGGAAGGCTGGAAAAGAACAACAAAATTACCTTTCTGAAAAAAAAAAAAAGCCAACCCAAACCAAAGTATTTGGACCAGCAGTTTGATTAAAGATGACTTGACTGCCAACAGCACAGGGAAGGGAGTCCTGGGGAGGCATTTGGGTTTATCAGATGCAGGGAAAGATGTTTCTGGCACAGACACCTGTACTAAGACAATACAGAGACAGCAGCAGGAGGTCCTGCCTATGGCACAGAAAAACCTGACAAGGAAGCAGGAAAACAGAAGATACGAAGTGTGAGAGATGAGAATTGATAAGCAGGGGTGGAGTTACGAGCTGGGAACAGTCGGTGAGGCAGGGGAGGAAGTCATTGGAGGTACTTTTATGGCAAATTGCCGAGCAGTCCCATATCCACCTAATGCACAGAACTCTGCAGGAAGATTTATGTTGTCATCCAGCCACGTGACTTGGGGCCTGACTTTGCTCCACTTAGAGGCAATGACAGATTCCTATTGATTCATGGGAACCATAGAAATCAAAGAAAACTTGCTGTAGCAACTGGCTAATTCAATAAAAGCATTGATTTTTCCGGCTGGACAATTAGAGAGCATGAATGCAGTGTAGCTGATTTCTGTCTCTGAATTAATGTAACAAATGATCATTGATTCAAGTGAGAGGAAACTGTACCCCAAAGGAAAGGACTTTCCATAGTAAAAATACCCCAGCCCATGTGGGCTGGTCTTTAGTGTGCCACAGATCGAGCTGGTTATGATTCTGTGTCTCTGCTGGTTAGCACACTTAGTTGACTGTCACCTCACAGAGCAGCCAAGGTAAAGGCAGACACGCAGGGCCAGGGAGAACTCTGGAAAGGTGATGCAGGAGACCACAGAGTTCAAAACAGGTAGTGGGAGCACCTCATAGCATCACTTCAGATGAATGGTTCTAGTTTTGTCCTGGATTTGAGATGGAATCATGGAGTGGTTTGAGTTGGGAGGGACCTTAAGGCTCATCCAGTTCCACCCCCTGCCATGGGCAGGGACACCTGCCACTATCCCGCGTTGCTCCAAGTCCCATCCAGCCTGGCCTTGGACACTTCCGGGGATGGGGCAGCCACAGCTTCTCTGGGCAACCTGTGCCAGGGCCTCACCACCCTCACAGGGGAGAATTTCTTGCTAACATCTGATCTAGACCTGCTCTGTGTCAGTTTGAAGCCATTCCCCCTTGTCCTGTCACTCCAGGCCCTTGTAAATAGTTTCTCTGCATTTTCATTGTCGGCTCCTTCAGGCACTGAAGGCGGCAAGTAGGTCACCCAAAAGCCTTCTCTTCTCCAGACTGAGCCATCCCAGTTCTCCCAGCCTTTCCCCACGGATGTGCTCCATCCTGATCATCTTGGTGCTTCTTCTGGACTGGCTCCAGCAGCTCCATGTCCTTCCTGTGCTGGGGCCCCCAGGGCTGGAGGCAGCTCTGCAGGCAGGGTCCCACCAGATTGGAGCACACAGTTCTCTCTTCCTGCACAGTGAGGAAGATAGTTTGAGACCCCCTCAAAGCCTTAAAAGAAGAACTTTCTAAACCACATGCAGTAGCTGTAAACAGGCCCCAAGATTTTCAGGGCTGCTGGGTATTGGCAAACCTAGGTTATGGCTTCATGCTTTGCTGCCCTGGCTCAGGAGTCAGTGTTCCAGGCAGTGTGATGATTTCTTTCATAGGAAACTGGTGTGTCACTTGTCCATTTGCAAACCCTTTTTGCTGTTGAGATTAGTTTTAATGGTATTGAAGCATCTTGAACTCACTGCACCATGGAAGCCCCCAGACTGGACTGAGGAGTCCCATCTGCTGACAAAGCACCCACCAAAGGTGACTCTCCTTGCAGCAGGGAGCTCATCCCGGTGTTCCCAGCTCCTGATTTCAGGCTGGCTGCCGTGCATGTGCAGTGCCACGGGTGTGCTGCAGTGCTGGCACAGAGGCTGCTGCTGTTCCCTGCTGGGTGTCACCTGGGCTGCAGGGGCAGGACAGGCAGTGACACTTTAGCAGCTGCGGTTGTTTGCGTCAGCGCGTGTGAGTCAGGGCCCTGACCTGGGGGATGTTCCACGTTGATCCCTGGGCCTTGACGTGGATGGGCCATCCCAACACCCCTGCCCTGCCAGATACCACCTCCTCTCATCACCCCACTGCTTCTGTGCTTGGTGCCTTTTTTTGTTCCATTTCTAATGGCCTGTACCTGCAATAGAGGTGTTCTGAGAGGGCCCAGCAGACACAATGCACCTCATCACTCACAGGAACAGGAGTGAGCAGGTGTGATAAGAGTTGTGGAGCACTAATGGAGCGGGATGCTCAGTGCTGGAGGGGAGGAGGGATATTTCGATCAGGCACTGGGATAAAAGCTAAGCTGCTTTACAGCACAGCCTGCTAGAAATCAGTGGTTAGAAAAACGTGTCTATTAAAAGGTCAGGTGTGGTCCTGAGTTCTAGGCTGACACTTGCACAAGCTGGTAAATGATACATAATGAACACCTTACTTGCTTAATTTTGTCTATTTGGGGTCACTGTGAACAGCCCATTAGAAACTAGTAGGTTTCTCAGAGGCTGCCAAATGCTGGTTGTTATTATTTCTGCAGATAATACTGAATCTGTAACTTGTTTGAGAGCAGCTTATGCAATATTTGGTGATCAAATTTGGAGCATTAACTGGATAGTTTAACTACTTCGTGTGCTTCTCTTCACTGACCATGAGAGCATAACTCTTAGACTCAGATTTCTCCTGTGCAACAGTCAGAGGGACAACCACAATTAAAGTTTCACTACTTTCACTACTCCAAACCACTCAAAAATTGTGATGGCCTTTCTGATGTCCATGTTTTTTTAGAGTCTATGGTTTTCAGCTTTACTTTTCAGTTGTGAGAGCTGAAAATTAATCTTTTGCTTCAAGTAAAGAAGAGCTCTCACTTATATCCCAGATCCTAGCACCAGACACATCAGGGAGAAAAACTGAATACCTGAGAGCATAAAACTCCAGATGTACTTTCAGAATACAGCACAGGATTTGCTCCCAAGAAACTGTCAGTGCTCCTGCTGGAAGTGGAGAGTGCTTGCTGAAAAGCAACGTGAAAGGTGCAAGACTTGTTTAAAAATTCACAGCCACGTTTACATACTTAAAACTTCTCTCCCGGTATAGTGAGAGAGCTCCACTCCTGTAACTGCTGGTAGCTGTCATGGAAGCCTTTTGTTTCCTAGTGAAAGGTACAGAGGCAACAGATGAGCTTTGATGCAGAATGTTCAAAAGTCTGATTTCTATTGCCTCTCCAAAGCCTAGTCCCCAGAAACTTTCCTTGACCTCTTCCAGATATGAAATAGTCCAGGACGGGCTTTGGTGCTCTTCTTCATAAGATTCTTCCATGTCCTCCCCACAGGCATCTTGCCAAACAGCCAAGGAAAAGTGTTACCAGCACTGCTTTCTTCTGTGGATGGATTTTGATTATTAATAAAATGGTTGGGATGAGTGGAACTATTTCACATCTTGTCAAAGCAGCACAAGCAGGATGCTGCTTTTGTGAGACTTGCCACTGCATCTTCCTCCTCCAGATCATCCCTTTCATGTGCCTGAGCAGCACTGAGGTGACAGCCTGCTTCATTAAGAGCTGCTACAGCATGGGAAACAGCTCAGGAAGTGGTTTACAAGCAGCAAAGAGAAAACTCAGAGACAGAATGAAAAAAGAGGGGAAGGAAGAGCTGATTGCAGTTTTAAGTTGCATTTCCACGACCTTCCAAGCAGGCATTCCAGTATGAGTACATTAAATTCACGTATTTCTCAACAGCAAGGGCTGTTTAGCAATAAAGACCTTTGGCACTGAAAGAGGCTCAAAACAAATCTTTGCAGCCAGCAATAAAACACAAGGAGTGTCATGCTCAACATCGCTGGGTCGCGTAGCTTGTTAAGGCAAGAGGCTGGAGGCTTATTTGTGCAATCCCTGCAAGAAGTGTCCTGTGACACACTCACTGTCAGAGATAACTGCCTTGGAGATTAAAAAAGAAAAAACTACATGTAGTCCTACAAATGCAGTGCTGCAGCCACAGTAAATTGTGCACACCCACAGACACACAGAACATCAGAGCTTTTTGAAACTTGAACCAAGCTGCATTTGCAATTGAGATGAGAGCTGTTGATTGTTGCCTGTGGAAAAAAATTACTGCAAGAGATGCTGCTTGTGCATCCTCTGAGCAGCCTGGTCTAGGGGAAGGGGTCCCTGCCCTTGGCAGGGGCTTAGAATGAGATGACTGTAAGATCCCTTCCAACCCAGGCCATTTTGTGATTCTGTGATTCTAGAAATTGAGAAAAAAAAAGGGCTCAAAGCCAATGCATGATACAGGCCCTTGTCTGGAAGTTCCCAGCATCCAGTCCAGGAAAAAGGCAGTGTGGGGTTTTCCCATTTTCTCCTGTAAAAAAGGAGATGTTTGACTCCCCAGCTTTCCTGAGATCTGAATAGTGAAATAGTTCTAACCAATATTTATATTAAGCTTTGACTTTGGTGGTGCTTTGCATTGCACCTGCAGTGTGCCAGGAGCCTTCCTGCCATCCAGGAGAGGCCTCTGGCTCCCACAGCCTGGTGCCCCAAACCTGCAGGGATTTTTTCCACAGGCTGTACTTCCCGTTTGTGGGGAGCTGTTCCACTTTTCAGTTGTCTGTGGACTTAAACACGTGTAGAAATGATTGTAGAAGTGGGTTATTTAAACTTCGGCTTATGTAAGGGCTATAAATTTGAAGATGGTTTCTTCCAGGGATTTTGCAGGCAGATTTGAGTTTGCCCTGCTTGTACTCCAAGGAGAACTGAGGAAATATGGAAGTCTGTCCATGGTTATGATGCCATGATGATTTTTTGCCTTTTCTTTCATACCCCTTTTATATAGCTTTTTATAGCTTTTTGTATTCTTAGTGGGTTTTAGCCTACATTCTTAGACTTATTTTGTTAAGCTAGGAGACTAAACATCTTAGAAACCCCAGACACCAATATCCTCTCCAGAACACATTTTGTAAACTAAGATAGGACCATCCAGGGGGAAGGTTCCTTGGGGAGGGGGCTCACTTGAGCCTCTCATTGGGGAATCTTTGATAGATCTGCTAATTAGTAAGATCTATAATGTTATACCCGATGGATCGTGTGTGTGCATTGTGGGGCGCATTCTGGCCCATTCCACCTGGGCGTGGTGCAGCTAAGGATCCTTATAAATAAATACAGAGGTAAAAGCCTTTTCTCCCTTCTAACCGTGTTTGACTCTTGATTTTAAGACCAGGAAAAGGCATCAGTTAGCTGACACACCGTTCCAGCTCAGCTCACAGTGAACTCCAAGCATCACAGCCACAGCTCTGTATGCCTTTAAAAATCAAAACAAAAATAGGCACTCGTCAAGACTCGGGGCAAGGTGATGCTGAAAATCCCTGTGCTCTCCCACCACAGTGTGTAGCTATGTGTGTGTATATGTGAGTTATTCCACCTTCTTCCATGCATGACAGTTTTTCTTCCAGAATCTCTCTCCCTTCCCAAACCCACTGTTTAACCAGTGCTTGATAAGGATGTTTTAAATCACGGTTTTCATCAGCTTTCCCATGGAATTTAAGATAACTTCACTGTCACAAAATATCCAATTGCACCCAAATGGCATTAACATATGGGACTGGGGGAGATTCCATAAATACCAGTGGTGCAGGAACGAAGTGTTTTACATTAATGGGGCCCTGAGGCTCCTGCCTGCCTCCAAGTGATGAGCTCCTGGGCAGCCTTTGTGCCCAAAGCAATCTGAAAATAGTCCTGCAGCACAGAATTGCTTGCAGTATTTTGTCCCATTGTTAGCCCACCCTTTTTCCAAATGAATCTGTGCCCACTTTGCTTCATGTAAATGCAGGACATAAAATGTTGATTCTACAATAGCTGGATTAGTCAAATGAAGACCATGTCTAGGTATCATGGAGTCCCCAGTTTGCTGTTCTTGGGCTGAGAGGAAAAATGTTCCCAATGGGAGACAATTATCTGTTGTTTGCTGATTTCTGCTATTACCTGTTAGGTTATTTGTGCACTTCAGGTCCCTTCATACAAGTCAAACAGCCTGCACTGGTGAGAAGGTTCATGCCTTGCTGTGCCCTCTGCCTGACACTGGATATTACCTCCACATTTATCCTCTGGTTTAACTTCCAGGAAGAAGTTATATCCCAGATAAATACACAATCCCATTTGCCCTCAGTAGTCTTAATGTTGTCTTTCAATTGTCAGGATGGCACAAACTAAGCCTTGTTCACCCATTTCTAGTGAGATATAGGTATATATCTATCACAGTCTGTCTTGGAATTAGTTTTGGAAAGCCAGGCATCAGTTAGCTCCTTCCCAGGGTCACATGGATTAATATCTGCAGAGGGCACCCTCTTCCATGGCATTTTTTCCTCAAGCAGACATCTGATGCTACTTCTGTTTTCTTGGAGGCAGTGAATGTTGCTTCCAGTGCATCACCAAGTGCCTCATTATTAAATAATTAGAAAAGGTTTTTTGTAAGCATTTTGACTGTAAAGAGCCACAATTACTATTGTTACTACTACCTTCTGGCAATGCAGAGGAAGACACCGGTGAATCTTTCTTTGATCTTTGTTGAAACAAGCTGGAGGAAATGGGCAGACCTTTGGACTCTAAATAATGATACTACCCATAAATAATAAATCTCTGCAGGGCCCTTTGTAGACAGACTGTAACTTCCTGCCCAAAGGTGTTAATCTTCACACACAGGCACAGTGTCTGTCCTGTGCTCCTCTCTTATCACTGGTCCTGCTGCTTACACTTCTGATTGTGGTAGTTGTAATGGCATCCAAAAGGACATTCATCCTTTGGGATGGGTTTGGGGGGTATTTTATAATGGGTTTTTATAATGTGAAAGTTTTTCCAGACAGAAGTTTTTGGGGGGCAAGGAAAAGAAACCAAGAGGTAACAAATAAGGTCACTTTTTGGAGATTTTCAGACATCCAGATTGGCAATGAGGGGAATACTGGCCAGAAGCTGCAAAACCCAGCAAGATATTTGGGATGTCTTGGACTTCAGACCAAGGAGTTCAGAACACAGGGAGCAATCTACCTTGCTGATAGTCAGAGGGGTCTGCCAGGCCTGCCAGACATCCAGAGGTCCTGGAGCTGTGTCTGTAGACAACTTGCCTTTCAGCTTTACAGCACACACGTAGTGGGACCGGCACAAACACAACCTGTCTGACCTGCTGAGGAGGTCCTGCATGGTGCATCATTCTATGCCCACCAAGCATGGCTTGGTTTGGGTGTGATTGACCATCTGTGCCTATCGAGAAGCTGCTGGACTTGCTGTGCAAATCTATCCAGTAGTACTGGAGTTCAGTTTCTCCTTTTTCTCTGTTCCATGCCCAAGATAACTTCCACGTGATGGCAAAGTCCCAATATCAACACAAGACTTCATCCTGCTGTCATTTCTGTTTGAAAAATGAAACTGCAGCAGAAGTCAGCTCTCTGAGGTGTAAATCTAGAGTGGGGTCTGTCTGCTTGGACATCCAGGGATGTGCATCTCACAGGGCACCTCCTGAGGTGAGGACACATCTTGGAAGCACCAGTGAGGGATGCAGGTGGCAGGGAGAGGGGAGCTGCAAACTCGGCGTGTGCAGGTGGGGCCCAGGTGGGTGGCAGCACATCTTCCAGCACATCCTACAGCACCTCCCAAGGAGCTGCCTCTCCCAGCACGTGTCCCACGCCTGCTCCCTGGCTCTCCAAGGATCAGCCTGTGTGCCTTGTGCTCAGGCACACACGGGTTTTGAAATGGCCATAAACTCAGGGCATGCCTTATAATGAGCCCTTCTGTGCACTGCAGTTCCTGAAGGACCAGGCTGATTCCTCCCGGGAAGGGAGTCATTAGGGAAAGGAGGGGTGAGCACTCTCTCCCAGGCTGATTGCAGAGCCACCCTCCCTTGCCCTTCAGTGAAGATTGCCCATCTCCTCCGTGTGAGTCAGAGAATCAAACCCTCTTTTGGGACAGCTGCCTTTTATCAATGACCTGAAGAGGGAAAAGAGATCTTTAACCTTTCCTTTGGTAGGAATGAAGGAGCTCTCAGAAATATCTACAGAAATACTCTGTAGGTAAGCAAGCCCCTCTGTGCTCCTGTCAGTGCTCCTCCATCACTGTGCTGCTCGTGAGGGATTATTACAACACATATTTTTCTCTACAGCAAGCAAGTTCCCAGCTCCAGGAGGCTGACAGGCCTTGTGTAACTTGTCATTACTCATCAGCACTCCCTATGCTCGTTTAGATCTCAGGGTGTGGTTTTAATTAGCTGATTTTGTAACAACACCCAGGTGACTTGGTGATGGATAGTCACCCTAGAAACCTATTCAGCAGGAGTGTAGTGGCTCTTTGTCCTTAGACTGTGCTCTCAGATTGCTGTTTGCTTCTAGAAATTGAGATTGTGGGGTTGCTTGTCTACCCTTCCCCATAGCTCCCAAGCCTGTTGATGGATAAATCCCACAGAAATGATCAGCCCTGTAGATACTTCATTGAAATATGCAACCAGGTAGAAGAGAAAAAATATGAGAAGTGCCTGGACTGGGAGTCTTGTGCTTGTTGTAGAAAGTCCATGTGAGAAGGAACATGTGAATGCACCCCAGCTATGGGGGGAACAAACACTGCTCACGACTCAGTTACTAAATCTGAGCAGACCTATAAGTAGGTGTTTTATTATCCCATAATATAATAAAAAATTATGGTTTTTCCTGGTTTTTGCATGATTATGTGTATTGGGTCAAACCACTGCATTATGGAACATAGAAAAAAACCTTTATTAAATCCCCAAGACTGAGGATTTAACTTCGTTTGATGTGCAAATACAGTTAATTTTTAATTCGACACAATTTTAATCTTTCAGAAAATGTGTTTCCATTGCCTACAGAGCAGCCCACCCATGATACAGCTGTTGTCCCAAGCACATCCTGCCTCTGCTGTTTCCTTATCCTTACAGACTGTTCTTAGGCCTCTCAGCTTGGAAGCTGTTTTGTTGGAGCTTTTTTGGGCAGCTTTGCTGACACTTTGGTTTGGAAAGCACAAGTTGTGCCCAGCCTTAAAAATACCAATTGTTCTTCTCAAAGTCAAATCTATTTTTCACAGTGACCTTGTTTTGACCTTGGTATCAGTCTTGCCATGAATAGTGTGATCCCTAATTAGTCCATCTGTCAGCTGTCCAGGCTCACGTGATGGGACAGGAGCATTGCTGGCAGATTGGAAACCAGCTGAAAGCACAAAGAATGATAAATGAGAAATGTCAGGATTTGGAGGCTAATAGCCATCTCTTGTTGGCATCAGATCTGGGTTTAACACTGCTAATGATCTGAAGGAAGGGTTAAAGGACATCCTAATGAACCTCCCATATCACCCGCTTGCTCCAGCCTTGGGATTCAGTGGGTTTGTGTAGATTGGGAGTTGGGCCCTGGCCCCAAGAATAAGGCTTTTGAGAAAGGGTTTTAGTTAAGCAGGCACCACCCGTAACTGTGTGAGCACAACAGACCCCAGGTTAGCGGCTTCAGTGCATTCTCTCAAGAACTGTACCTTGCTGGGCTTATTTGACGAGCAGGAAGGTGGAACAGAGTGGGGGGTGGCTCTACTGGTGACCTTCTGCCGTAGCAGGCAGAGACTGAACTGGGGTTATTGGTGCCTGCCAGGATCTACCAGCAGCAGCTGCCTTTCACTGCTCGTTTTGTGGCCACAAGTCTTCTCTGACTAACTTTTAATCCTGATCCAGCGTTGCGTGTCGATGGGATCACAGGAGTTTGTAACCACTGGAAAAGGGGGAGTGTGAAGCCTGCAAGCAACCCTGTGGCAAGGTAGGTGAGCATGTGGGAGCCTCAGAAATCCAGCCCTCAGTGCTGGGCATGGTGGGAAGTGATTCATGCACCTGTAGGTTTGCTAGGACCAGATGTGGCTGAAGGTGACCTTGGGAGCAAAGGAGTAGGGTGAAAGACTGGCTGGGAACAGGGCACTTCTGAACAGAGGCACCATGGCTTTAAAACCAAAAGTTGCATTTCCCTGCCCTTTCCTAAATCTGCTCCAGCAGAGCATTGTTGACGTAAGAGGAAAAACCCCAATGATGAGCTCTTCTGCAAATCCTGTCCCAGATGTTTCAGCTTGTCATGCCTCTAATTCATTTGCAGGATGCTTGGACTTGGACTAAAATAAAATTTATTTTCATGCTTAACTGCGCTGATATTAGAGTATCCCAAAACTCTACTTGGTCTGGGGGCTTGTTCCTGGAAACAAGGTTGCTTTGCAGGAATAAGGAGGTAATATCCAAGAACTTTGAGCCAAAAATCAGCTGCACAGTTCTTCTTGAACTCTTTGGAGCAGGCCCTGTGTGATGCAATCCTTGTATTGATGACAGTGACAAGCCACTTGAGGAAAAACTGCTTCCAGGAGGGGCTGCTTTGCAAATGCATTTTAATATGGGGAAAAAAATCACCAATGAGTAATGGAAATGCATTTGGTGGCAGAATGGGACCGTGGTGGTGCCACATCACCTGCAGTTTCATACTGACTAAAAATAGTGCTGCCCATTTTAGTTCTTCTGAGTGCTCTGAATTTTTAAAAAAATGTTGAGTGAGCATCTTTCTCAAAACCTTGTGTCTTGGTCAAGTGCCTGAAATTAGGCACCCCGGAAATGTGTAGGAATTTGCATTTCCAGGCTCCTGTCATGCCCTTGGAAGGAATTAGGAGCAATTCCCAGGGAGTATGTGCAGCCTCTCCTGGAGAATGCTGTGGGCTGCTCAACAAAAGCCTTTTTTTACCATTTCCCCATTTCTACCATTACAACACTCAAGTGGTGTTTGAATTTGTCTGCGATTGCAGCATCATCCAGGGCTGTGCACTGTGTTGTCTAATGCTGTCAAGTCCTCAGGCAACTGCTGCTCTACCTGAGGGAGGCAGGGCTTTAAGCTGGCTGCAGACTTTTAAATTGTACCTTCCTTGGTGCTGCAAGGGCATGTGATGTTAGACCCATGGAATTGTTAAGGTTGGGAAAGATCTCAAAGATCATCAAGTCCAACCATCAATGCAGCACCACCATGTTCACCACAAAAACACATCCCCAAATGCCACATCCACACGTTTCTTGAACGCTTCCAGGAACAGTGACGGGCACTGACTTCAGGGGGGTAAATACTCTGCCCTGTCAGGCTTGCTCCAGCTCCCCTTGTATTTCACAGCCAAGCCAGGAGTGTTCATGAGCAGTCAGCTGCATTTTATGGTGCTGCTGTGGGGACCTGCCACTTTGGCCAAGAAACCAGTGAGACATGAACAGTAAGTGTGGCCATTTCTTCTCATCCCCCCGCTGTGTTAGGGCTGGAGAGAGCCCTCAGCTCCCTGACTGATCCTGTGCAGCACCTCCTCCACAGCAATCTTCTCCACTCATGGATCCCTCCCTTGTTTCTGCCTGTGGCACTCACAGCTGCCAGCCCTGACACGTCAGGACCTGACATGTCCTCCTGCAAGAATGTTTCCAGTACTCTTGCAGGTCATTCACTCATGGATTTCTTCTGTCTTGTATCACTTGCCTCCGTTTTCATTTCTCATAGGTAACTGGGCACACTTGGGAAGCACAAGTGCACTCATTGCTACTGAAATAAAAACTCCTCCTGCTACTTGAAAGAGCATCCCAAGGAAAGGTCTGTTTGTGAATTCTGGCTGTGTGGGGAGAGTCTTTCTGCCCTGTAAGATGCAGCCCCTGCAGGGTGATGTGAGCCGCAGCCACCGCTGCAGTACAGGGGATGAATCATGGCTCTAATCATTTGCATTGGGTAAAATCACAGAGCAGAGCTCCCCTGAGAGTTTCCTCAGCTCCATGGGCACAGAAACAGATGCTGCTTTTCTTCTCAGTGATCTGAACCACCCTCAGTGGGTTTGCCCTTCAGCCCAGAAGAGCCCTAGCTGTTCAACCAGAGGAATAAACCAACTGAGGATGTATTAGGAGAGGGAAGAATTTGGCCTTTCCCTCCTTTGCTCCTCGGGCTATTTGCACATTGGCACACTGGGACATGTTCCTGCTCTGGTCACTTTGTCCACAGCCTCCTGTGCCATCTGCAGGAATTACCAAGTAAAGGAATTAAAAAGCAGAAGAGTATAATGGTTTAATAAAGTCCTCATCTTGTCTTCTGGAACGGGAATGCTGTGGTGTTTGGGGAGTTGAATGCAGGTGCTCTGAGAGCCAACTGACATTGGGTTATTCTGATTTTACAGTGGTGATCTCGAACAAATTATCCTTTGGGTACTTCCCAAGGGGAATGTTTGTTGACTCAGTTCACAAAGGAAGTAAGGATGTGCATTTGCTTGGGAAAATTATTATCCAAATCATAGTGCTCTTTGAAACAGTTGTTTGACTGAATACCAAAAAGAAGCAATCAGACACTTGCTTTAGAAGGCCTTGGCAAGGCAGTGAATGGTGAAATTATAAATTTCTTCTCTCTTACCCCCTCAGAGCAGAATTATCTATATTTGGATTTCTTTTTTCAGCCCCAGAGAGGAAGTGAATGAAGTTTGCAAATCGTGTTTGGACCAAATGCAGTGAATCCGGCTGTGCCTCCTATGTGGAGTTGAACCAGAACCGTGTCCCAAGGAGCACTGCTTGTTCTCAACTCACAGACCCAAATGAAATCCCTCTCCCTCCTAAGGGTATTTAGTAGAGAAAAAAAAATAAGGGAATGTAGAGCTGGTAGGTTAGACATTTAGGTTTCTTCCCATTGCTATCAAAACTGTACTAGGGAAGCCTTTTAGGTTAATTTTAGCTCCAGCTTCACTCCCACCATTGGAATGTCCAATCTATTTAGATTGAAGGTATGTGGGGCAAGGACTGCTCTGGATCTGTTGCCATTCCCACCTTTCCAGTGCTTCCTCACCAATCCAGAGAAGCTGTTTCTCTTCACCAAGTACCACATCTCTCTCTTCCTCCTTTCCTCTTGGTGCTTTCAGCAACCCTTGGATCAAAACTCCTCTGCTCCTCTTCTGTCCCTGGGTGGAGTTTGGCAAGGACTCCTTCAAGATGGTTTTCATTTTTGAGGTATGAAGCTGTTTTGTGGCCGAAAGAAATGTCATGTACAGGAATATTTTTGGATGTCCTTTGTGGAATTTGTTGAGTACAGTGGTGTCTTCCATTGTTTGCCAAGTGCTTCGAGGACGATCTCGGTGTTACCAGACACCTGAGGGGGACCAGAGCTCTTCCAGCTGACCAGAGCCCATTAGACAAGTCCATATTTCAGATTTGTGCTGGTCCTTTCGTGCAGTGAGCAGTTCCCTGTGCTGTCACTGTTTCCCTCCGTACCTGCCTTTTCTCTTTCCTCTCATCTCTGGCTGTTCTTTTTAGGTATCACTAACTTGGGGAATTCAATGATTAGTTGAATAATGAGTGTTCAAGACATTAATGCCCTGAAATCTGGTGAAATCTGATCCATTCATTTGGTGGATCATTTGGTGGATTTGGTGTGTTTCACAGAAATCAGTCAGTGAGAACCCCAGGACTGATTTCCTGGAGGGAGGGGAAGATGCAGGAAGCTGAGCAGTTAGATCAGTCCCTGAGATTTTGACTTATATATATATTTTTCACCTCTTTCATTTAATTTACTTGGACAGGTAGGTCTAATTGAGACATTCATAAGTATTAAAACCCCCCTAATTCCAAATCAGCAATGGCAGGAAGATGCATGCTGTGGCTGTGAATGCTTTCTTCCCAGCTATTCCCTGTGAACTCGGGGAAGTCAGACTGGCCTGGCAAGTGGCCTAAGTCTGCTGCTGATGACACCTCTCCAGCAGAAGTGGTGTGTGGGCAGACAGGGAGTTTCATCATGGGGAGGAGGAGGAGGCATGCATCACCTTTTGTTTAAGCAGAAGCATCTTTTTGGAATGCTATCCATTTTATCGGTTAGGGTTTGGACAGGGAGCATCCAGGAGAGGCTGGATATTGTAATTAACACAAGTGGAGGCAGGCTGCTGCATCTGCCCGCCCGCCCGGAGAGGAAGAACCTGTTGAATTTGCTAGGAGCTATTGCTGTGAGGACAAGAGCCACAGTTCCTGGGAGTACAGCAGCCACAAGTGGATGGAGTAGCTGCTTCAGAGCTATGCTGTGGGGAAGAGGCAGAGGCCTGGATATCGGACACTGGATGCCCTTTTGGGTTAGAGCCTCCACTTTTGCCTCCTAAGCACGGGGAGGAGGAACACGCAGCCCCCTCACTTTCAGTCGCGTCAGCCGAGGATGGCTGCGCTCTCTCAGCACCTCAGGATCCTGCTCTGGAAGAACTGGCTGAGTGTCAAGAGGCAGCCGGTGAGTGTGGGAACATAGGAGTGCAGGAGGGGGAACCTGGAAACACCGGGAGCTGAGGAGTGAGGGGGGGCACTGTAGGGAGGGAGGTCGTGCTGTTAGAATGGGAGGGTGGTGGTAGAGGCAGAAGGAAGGAGGGGAATGGCATGGAAGTGAAGGTGGATCTTGTGTTGGAGCTCATGCATGAGGGCTCAGGAGTCCAGATGGAGTACCATGGATGCTGCTCTTGTTCCCTCGGGACAATGTCTGTGCAAACAAAACCATGCACAGACTCGTGGGCAGCCCTGAGTTAAGGCTGCAGTTCTGTACCTGCTGCTGTGTGAGCAGACCCTGTGGTTGGTGTACAGCCTCTGAGGAGCACCCGGGATTTGGGGGTGATGGGGGCTGTCCTTACACAGAGCCATTTGTAAAGGATGGATAAAGAAAAAAGTAGCTCTGAGAGATGCAGGTAGGACAGATTTCCAGTGCAGTCCAGTGTGCTGCAAATAAAACACCCCAATGGTCTTTCTGTCCAAAAGACAAAGCATTGCCAGCAATGTCCAGAGAGTGATCTGAGCTGCAGCAGCAGCAGCAGGGAGGCAAATGTTTCTTTGGGAGGCATTGCAGGGCCAGGCAGAGTTGTTTTGTCCCAGACCAGTTTTGGTACAGCTGCGTGTGGTATTTTCAGCAGAAGCCTGGGCAGTTCAGGGAGCTGTACCATAACCTGTGCTCTGGTAACCCAAACATGGTGGGGTTTAAACTTGCCTTGGTGGAATGGATGCCTTGGCAGGCACAGGAAATGCTGACCAAAGAGAAATGTCCATGGAGGGCATGATGTGAGGATGAAGTGAAAGGCCTTGTATGACTGTGTGCTTCTGCAAGGTCTGTTCCAGCTCACCCTGCCCTATCTCTTGGTTTGGGGCCTGATTCAGAGAGGTGCTGAGTGCCTCTGACTCCTCCTGGTGCTCCACTGGAGCTGTGGATATGCTGTTCACCTTAGGAGCCTTCTTCACTGCTGCAAAATACACTCTTCCTGAGATGCAGAAGAATCCCAATAAATTACCTCTAATTTCTCAAGAGAAATTGTAACAGCCTTGTTAAAAGCAGAAGGCTTGGGTCCCTCTTAGCTCTTGTGTACCCAGAGTAAATGCCAACTAAGCCCTACCTGTGCTTCTGACCACAGTCTGACTTGCTGTAATTCTGGCTTCCTGTGGAGTTGAAATATCAACTCTGTAGAACTGAAATGTCAATTAAAATAAAAATCTGGCCACTGCTGACTATTTTATGGCATGCATGCCTTGCAACCCTCCTTAATTTCCTTCTCTTGCTCCAAATTAGGGAGATTGCTCAGACTGGAGAGGGTGTGAGGAGGTAAACTCAGATCTTTTTGGGAGCAAAGTTGGGCCTGAGTGCCAAAGGGAACTGGAGATATTGGTGCCTCTTGCATGCTGCACTTCATTATTTAAACAGAGGCAGGAGAGGGAGAGAAAATGTGCACTCACCCAGAGATCCTAAGGAAGCTCTGAGAGATTAAATCAACTTTTAGCAGTGAAATAATCCAGCAGCTAAGGGATTATGCAACCTACATCACAGTTCTTAATGTCCCAAGAGCCAGGTTGGTTGTGGTTCCATTCGAGTCAACATGTTCCACCTGCAAGCAGTTTGGCCAGGGTGGTTGTCTTGTTTTTGTTCACTAGAAATGCCTGGGACAGTGAGAATACTGTGATGTTGCAACTGATGTGCCCAGCTACTATTAAACCCAATTAAGTCAAAGGACAGAGATACCAAGGGAAGAGATATCTGGAAAGTGAGGAGTATAAGCACCATTTTAGCTCAAAATGGGGAGGGACAACGATTTTCCTGAGTAGGAACAATCAGTATTCATTTATTGTCCCAGGAATGTGACAGATGTCTGGCCCTTCCTTTAGGCAGCTTCTGACTAATATCAGTTTCTGTGCTGTTACCCCATAATTTTACTTTAGCCTGTGTGGTGCTAAACAAGGAGGACACATTAATAATACCATTTGCATGTGAATTAATCACAGTTAAACTGCGTGTTTGGGGACTGATTATAGGGAAAGCATCTGATATAAAAAATTACTAAAATATGTCAGTGTCAGTGATGGATCTTGTTACAAATTGGCAGTGTATACATAAAAAGCAGGAAGGGTACTGTCTGTCAGAGCTAAAATGTTGCTGAATGCTGAAATTATAGGAGCACCCTGTGAAGCGGTGTGTGGGGAGGTGCCTCGTGGTTTGATGTCTGTCACTTGCCTATTTTGGGGCATGAATTTGCTCCTACTTTCAAGTCTGTGTCACCTCATCAGGGATGATAGGGACAGAGCTGCTGTAGAACAACCGTCTTTAAGCTGAATTGCTCTCCAGGATTTGTTTGTCTGCCTGTTTGGCTTTATGTTCCAGTGAGTGTTACAGGAACTGAAACCACGGTTATGGGCTTGGAATTACTTTGGAAAAACAGTTTTGGGTAATATGTGCTGATCTGAAAAAAATAGCAACACAACAATGAAAAATGGGATTATTTTGAAGAAAGACATCTTTGCAGTTACAAAAATTGGCACTAAGATAGAACAACAATTTTGTAGCACAGAGTAGTTTGAGCTTAACTACTGATGGATGGAAAACTCTTAATCTAGTAGGCATGGGAGCAAGCTAGCCAGCTAATGCAAAAGCAGGGGATTATTTGAATAATTGTGATTTCCTAGCTCACAGAACTCCAAGGTTTGTATTTTAAGATTTTGGGCCTCCTCCCTAGATTGGTTTACCATACTAGATGATTAGCAGACTGTGTTTTTTTATTTCTTGTCCACTGAAAGGGGCAATCCTCGTGTCAGAGAAAAGAGTTCTCTACATGTTCATGTGTTTTTCAACACGCTAGACCAATTCTACATCATTTCTCTTCCATCTTAGATTAGATATTAGGAAAAAATCTTTCTCTGTGAGAGTGGAGAGGCCCTGGCACAGGGTGCTCAGAGAAGCTGTGGCTGCCCCATCCCTGGCAGTGTCCAAGGCCAGGTTGGACACGGCTTGGAGCACCCTGGGATAGTGGAAGGTGTCCCTGCCCATGGCAGGGGGGTGGAACTGAATCAGCTTTAAGGTCCCTTTAACCAAAACCATTCTGGGATTCATCTCAGCTCACCTGTATGGACTGCTACAGTCTGGAGATGGAAAGGTGACAGGGATTTGGGCTGCTGGGGTCAGAAGTTCTTATAAAGGATCTTATCTTGATGATGGGTGTTCCTGTGTGCCTTCTGTAGGCTGGCTGCACAATTCCATAAACCCCTTCCTTTACCATCTTGTAAATGACCACTGGGAAAATCCTTCCTTCCAGCTCTACCACGAGGCCCAACTGTTTGTGAAGAACAGCGAAATTTTGGGGGAAAAAATGCTGTAGGCTTGTCAAACACTTTAATTTTGGGGTATAATTCAAACAAAGTTCTATTAACCCATAATCTCACTGAAAGTGAAACCAACCTTTCACACTGCAGCTGCTCAGTCTTCCGGTTGGTGCTTCTCAGCGTGCCTTTACTGTGACATAGCAGTGTCTTAAAGCTGGGTAAACACTGTCCCCCATAATTATCAGCCAGACTGAAACCTTGTGCTGTTTCCAGCCTTGTTATTTGCTCTTAACATCTTCGGTAGTTTTTCTTCCTGAATAGATAAAGCTTGGATTTTAATTGTATGCATACCAAGACAGGTGTGATTTACAATGCACCTTATAACTCATTTAGGGCACCACTTGTACATTCCAGACAGGCTCTGGGACACATCAGTGTGACAAACGTAACCGATATATTTTCATTGCTGTTTTATAGGTATGGTCGTTTGTTTTAATTTCCTGGCCTGTGGTTGTTTTCATAATCTTGGCCATTATCCGTCTCAAATTCCCTCCAGAACCACAGCAAAACTGTAAGTAACTGGTTTTGGTTTTATGTCTGTGGGGTTTAGTTCTCATTTCAGTGACTGATGTGTTCATTTGATGTGTTTTGTTACTTTTACAAATTTGGCTCCATGTAGTTTCCAGTGGAGATTTCCTGGGATGCATCATGCTGTAAATAAAATGTGTGTGTTCTTCTGAGGTTGTTTTTGCTCGTGATTTTTTTTTTTCAAATTAGCTTTATAATTAGAAAACAACTTTAAAGAACTGTGTCATCGAGATTTATTCGGATACTGCTGCGTAGACAGCAATATAAATTTCCAGGATAAATGGAGGGAGAAGAGGGTAGCTGGGGGAGATCTTGCTCAGTAAAATGAGTGAGGGCAGAGGCTGCAAGTGTGATTATGGAGGTGAGGTAGAAACATGAGACTGGTCAACATGAATGCCACAGGCAAAATGTGCACATTAAAGGATCTTGCTGCTAAGGCTCAGCAGAAGAGCAGTAACTTGCTTGGCTCCTGTGACCTGATGGTGTAGGTGAGCCCTTGTAATAAAAGTAGCAGCTCTTTGGGTTGGTCAGTAGCTGTTGGGGGTCAAATGGGTGAAGAGTTTGCACAAGCTGGTTCTTGCTTGCAGGCCTTGCTCCTTGGGTCAGGAAGTGCCCATCTCAGAGCAGGGATGCACTTGGATGTGCGCTACAGCACTTCTGCTGATTAGTGAGTCCTTGCCACCATCAGAAGCATGTTCCAGCCCTGGGCACATTTGTTCATGAAGTTACAGAGTAAAGCAGAGCAAGGAGTTTATCCAGTGGGAGCTTTTTTACCTTTCACAGTGTTAGTTTTGAGTTGAATCAAATCATAGAGCTGTAGAATGGTTTGGCTTAGAAGGGACCTTGAAGATTTTCAACACCTGGCTGATAGCAGAGGCACTGCCATGGATGACCCACATCAGGCTGTCATGGACCTAGCATGGGCAATGCTGGGGTTTTGTGTTTGGGGCAGGGAGACTGAGGCAGGAGGAGAGGAGACAGTGTCTGGCAGTGGAGGAGACAAGCAGCTCGCTCCCAGTGTTTATATCCCATGTGTCAGACGTGGTTGGGAGGGATCTGCATCTGACCACCAGGAATGTTCACCCTGGTGAGTGACAGGTGTGATTCTCTGATTAGAAACTCTTCGATCCTCTGTGAGGTGTGAGAAAGGAGCACACAGTGGCCAATATCAGACATGCAGTTAGGATAGCCCATGTTACAGAGAGTTTACAGCCTAATCCCAGTGAAGCTTTGTGTGTCTCCTTCTGTAGGCAGGGATGGAGAGCCAAAGCAAGTACTTCCTGAAAGTATTGTAGGAGTTCTGTAATGGAAAAGGACATTCTTGATGTGTTGGGATCATTTTTTAGTCCCAAGCCCATCTGCCATCAGCAAAAGACCTCTTTAGGCATGTTGTATATTCCAGGTTCTCCCAAATTCCCTTGAACCAGTTGGAGCAGGCAAGACAGGACACGTTGTACTTTGTGAAAACCCTGGATTTTGCCAAGTGTGGAAATGGCAAACCTCCCACGTTGCCCCAGCAGTTATGTACTTCCTGTGCCCAATAAATCCCATAAGTTGGATGTCAGGAAAGCCATCTGGATGGGGAAATATTTATTCTTTTATTTGTCACAGTTATTAGTTTGAATCTGTATTTATTTGGAGCATTTTTCCTCTGGATGATCACATCTCTGCCTTAATGAATTAACAGGAATAATCTTAGGAACTTCAAGTAGCTCCATCACTTGTGCTTTGCAGGAAAGGGGAAGATGGGGCAGTATCTTTGGATGAGTTCCCTTTCCTTCTGCAGATTAATTTTATTTTAGTACAATTCTCAGTAAGTATGTGAGTAGGCATCTGTCTCTCTTAGAAGTGGATGGTAGGAACTCTCTATTGCAAGAGAGGCTTTTTTGCTGGAAAATAATGGGTTTGGTGTATTCTTGTGATCCAGATGTTCAGAGACCATCTAAGAATCCCGAGGGGATAGAGAAGGCTGTTAACCAGAGCATCAAACATGCAGTTTCTGCTGCTGTTCTAGTTAAATAAGAACAGTTGTTTGACAATTACTTTTTCTTTTTTTCTTTCTTTTTTTTTTTTTTTTTTGTGACAACTGGAAAAAATGTATCAAACTTTTTGCTTGACAAGCAAAAGATAAATCACTTGGGAACTTTCCTTTTTGACAGAAAAGCAAGCAGGGGTGGACACATCTAGGAAGACTATTACAGGAGGGAATTTTATTCATTTTATTCATAAAATTCACCTTATGCTGAGTTCCAGTGCCTGCCTTAAGACAGAATCGTTAAGTAGTGACAAGAAGCTGTTTCCAGTTCTGCTGTCAAGAGATTATTGCAGGTAGACAAAAGTCAGGAAGCACAGAATCAATGGCACAGAGATGGAATAAGCTACGCAGATGCTGAGGTTTGGAGCCTTAGAGATAACCCCACAGAAAATCCCACTCCATAAGCTTATCTCTTGTATTCAGGGCCACAGAAATATCATGAAATCTTTTTTTTTTTTTTTTCCAATTAAAACAGCTCCAATTCGAGACAGTAATTTCTTCTGAAGGGCAGCTAATACACATTCAGTAGATGGAGGATTATGTGGAGAAATTACCTGGCAAATATCAGTCAAGAGTGAACAAATGGCAAGGGTTTCCTGCAGGAGCAAGTTGCTTGTGCTGAATTACATTGTGTAGCACTTAATGCAAAGGGAGCTTGTGCCAGGCTGAGCTTCAGAGGGAAATGACATGCCAAATAAATGTCACCACTCAAGAGATGCTCATAGGAGAACTAAGAGCTGAGGAAAACAGGGAGCTGAAATCTGATAAATAATTTTCTTCACAACTAAAGCATCTTGTATCTAAGAGGTAAAAAAACCCCGTATCTCTTCTTTATTCAGGGATTCTGTTTGATGATGTGTTTCCAGGTCAGCAGAGATTGTTGTCAGGAGAAATGAAAAAGAGATTTCACTGCATACCCAGTTTCTGTGATGATCCCAGAGTCTTACAAACAAAATCCCTGCACAATTTACTATTCACATTGCAGTTGTGACTTCTGACCTTTTTATTTCAGCCTTGGTCTTTACTAGGAGGCATTGGGATGTGTATGTGTGGAACAGGAAGCTCTGGACTAGAAGCCTGCAGGTGAAAGCCCCTGGGTTTGATGGTATCATCCAGACTTTTGTGCCTGTATCACCTTTTTCTACAGTAGGGACAGAAGTCCCTTTCTATCCTACAGGTTTTAGCAAGGTATGGGAATTGTGTACGAGATACAATCTGTCCCTCAGGGCTCAGCCCACTCAGTCTGCAGAGGAGCCCAATTACGCTCCTTGCTTTAACGAGCCCTGTCACACCCTGTCACACCCTCCCCGCCCGCTTTCTTCCTCTCCTGCTGGCCTCCTCTCCCCTGCTGTCAGTTCGACCTCATCAGTATTCCCGGTCGGAGCTCTGCTGGGTGTGGCCAGTCCTCCACTCGCTCAGAAACCCTGCTCAGCTGGGCTGTGGGGAAGGTGTGGGACAAGCCTCACTCTGTTAGACCCCGGGTGTACTCTCCTGCGGCACTCCCAGGGACAGCTGGGCTGTGCAACCCATGCCTCATTCACAGACAGTTCTTCTTCACGGACAGAAGCTGTGCTCTCGGGTCTGGTCTTAAATCCACCACATTCTGCCAGGGAATCTGGTGGATTCGCAGTGAAGCACTTTCTACCCTTCAGCTCTGCCCAGAATTTCCACCCAGATTTCCCCAGCGTTGTGGAGATGCCTGCAAGGGGGCATTGCATCCACTCAGAGATGTCTGTCAGAGACTCAGCAGCAGAGTCCTCCACAAGGCTGCTCTTTGCAGCCAATATTCTGGGGGAATATCATCAGAATTGGGCAGTAGGCTGCTGGCCAGTAGCAGCACAGCTGTTTGGGTCTAGCTTAGAGCCAGAGCTGTGTGGCACAACACTACGTAGGAACAGATACCCTGCTCTCATTCTTGGCTCCAGTGCTCCTGGGAGAAGGAAGGCCCAGGATAGGAGCTCTCTCTGAGCTACATCTCATTCAGTCTTACTGTGATGGGTAGCTAGGATTTGAACAGCTCCACAATTGGCTGGAAAAATCAGTATGAGCCCCTGAACAGAGACCTCTGATGCCTTAGAAGGTATCTCACCTGGAGGTGAGAAAACTCTGAAAATATGCTGTACTTTATTAGGAATTTGCCTCGTAGTTGGAGGGAGCTGTACTCATCTCTTTTCCCAGTAATGTGGAAAAATTAATAGGTTCCCATGCTAATTACAGGGAGTTGGGATGATGGCTCAGCTGCACAGGCCACTCCATTCATTTGGATGTCATGGGTATTTATGCAAGTCATAATCCACCCCCAGGGTTCAGCCTATTCTGCACACAGACAAGCACACATCAGACTTCAGGCTCTCCTTCACCACTTGCCTGTGGTGGAGCAGCCCCACTGCTTGTGTTCCTTTACATTGCTTCATTGTCCTCCTTTCTCTACACATCAGATTTTTGTCTGTGCTCATCTGCAGTGATTAGCAAAATGCCTCATCAGGTCTCTGGCTTTGGCATGACCTTTGTTTTGTTTCATGCTGTTGTGCCAGGGAGCAGACTGCCATATAACCCTCTGTTCCACTAAAATAAAGCTGAAGGGGGTATGGATTGTATTAATTAACCCCACATTTGCTGGAACAGTCATACACATTGATCTCCTTGCATGTAGAAGCACTGCCCAGCCATACAGTTTCTTGTCTTCCCCTTAGCTTGGAGACCAGTTGCCTAAAGAGAGCACTGTGATGTTTGTAATGCCTCCCTTGTCATAAATCTCCACACTTCCTTTTCTTTCCACAGACTCTTCCGCCTTTTGGGGTGTGACTGAAGGATGTTCAGAGTTGGAGATGGGAACTCCTGACTTACCGCTGTGTTTTTTCCTTCCCCATTCAAGCAGGGCCTTGGGGCGGTCACTTAATTCTAATTGACTTCCTGAAACATCTCAATCCAGGTGCTGGGATCTAAAAGGGCAGAAGTATTTTTCCAAAGGTGCTGAGCAGTTTGGCTTAGACTGAAATTATTAGTTGTTGGTGCCTGTGTTTCTGGAAAAGAGGTCACTTTTGTTTAAAGAATCTAAACCTGGGCTCTGGAGGCACTCAGCATTGAAAGATGGTGGTTGGGTAAACACAGTTTCTGTGCAGGTATTTTTTCAAGAGTCTAGATATGGATTTAAGCTTTTAGGTTCCAGCTTCTTGCTGGGCAGTGTCCTGACTCTCTTCTTAGATCCTGTTTGTGTAGTCCCCTGCTGCTCATACAGACAAGAGCAAGCTGGCTGCGTTACAAGACCAGGTTAGCCTTGTCTGCATTAAATACTGCTTTTAAAAAGCCCTGTAGGAAAAGGGCTTGTTTGCAGTTCCTGCTTTCTCCTGGTGTGTTTGTGCTTCAGGCAGTGGAGCATCCCTTCCTAGCACTGCCAACCTCCTCGGCTCTGCCCCGTGGTGCAGACAGCATCTGTCATTTCCCCACCTTGACTGAGTTTGCAATACCTCTTTGAAGGGTTCCAGGTTCCACCTCCCCTCCTTTGTTCTTGTGTTTGGTTTGGGGATTCTTTCTCCTCCCTTTACACCTGCTGCTCTTTGGCTCCTTTGTGATTTTTATGCTCTCTGCTCTTTATGTTCTCCCTGATCAGTCCGTGAACCTGTTGCGATCAGATCCAAGTGATGATTTTTAATTTATTAAATAAGGAGGTGGAAGTGGAAGGTCTGTGGGCGAGCAAAACCAGCTTGCCCAGTCTTAATAAGCGTGGAAGTAGGTGCTGTCTGCTCTGGGCTGGTTTTATTGCAGAGCCTGAAGTGCTTGGGGGAAGAATTAGGCAATGAAATGAAATGTTTCCTCCGTGGAGGCCACCGAGGGAGGGAGGAGCCTGGCTGTGAGTTGTCTGCTGCTTTGATTGCACTGTCGTAGGCAGGCAGCTGAGGACATCATGAGAAAAAAAGGATCCTGTTGCTGTAAAGATTAAAAAATGCGGGGTTTTGAATCTTACCCAGGCACCATGTGTGTCCTGGGGGAGGGTTGAGTGGAGTTATCTGGGGTCCTGCTGAGCTTTCATTTCAAAAAACAGGAGATGGAAAAGGAGGCTGTAGTGAGGTGGGGATCAGTCTGTTCTGCCATGTCTCAAGTGAAAAGATGAAACATCCTTAGATAGTGCCAGGGGAGGGGCCAGATTAGATATTAGAAAAAAAAATTGCACTGAAATGTCACAGCAATAGAAGTGCCATGGCAATTAAATATTCTCTTTTAATAGGTGAGGCATAAGCCAGCTGGGTATTCACGTGTAAAAAGTACCCTGCTTAAAAATGAATCTCATCCCATAGATTTGATGATTTGGTTTAATTTTTGGAGAGAGGTTCAAAGTCCCAGCGTTAGCATAAAGCTTTCCACAAAAAAAAACTAGGCAGCTGAAGTTGTTGCTGATAAATAGGTGTGAACAAAGCTGGAAACGAGCAGTTGCATGTGGTTGGAGTGAAACAGGATCTTTGTCATGTCATGAAACAGGCACTTTTGTCTTTTTGACTGTTGAAAAAGCAGAGGAATAAAGTTTAAAGTGGTGCTGTGTGACAATGAGGAAGACTAGAAGGGAGGCGAGAAGGTTGTGTGTACACAAACACAGCCAGACATTTGCCATGGAAAGTTGGGAGGAGGTCACCAGAGCAGGAAATATTCTCACCAGAAGTTTTGGTGACTCTTGAGATAAATATGGATCACAGCTGATAAACAGTTTGGGGTCTTTTGCTGCTGTGGGTTAGACCCCCACTGCTCAAGGATGATTTGAAGAGAGTGTGTAGGAACACAGAGCACAGAGTGTTCCCTCCACTACAAAAGTCCTGGAAGGTTTAAGGTCTCTTCAGCCAGAAGCTGAAGGGGTTTAATCCAAGTAATCATATTTAGTAGCCGCTGACAAATCCGTTTTTGTGAATTTGTCTAATTCTTTTGAAATCAGTGTCTCTATCCCATGGCAGTAAGTTTCACAACATTTTGATATTTGTTGCAAAAAGGTATTTTCGGTCCTGTTTGCCATTTACCTCCTGATCTCACTGTGTTCTGCTGTGCCCGTGTTGTGAGGGGTCATCATTTTCTCACCCTTTTAATCACTGGTTCCTGACTTTATTTATTTCTTTATCAAACCACATTTTGCTCATCTTTTCCCTAGCTGAAAAGTCCCAGCTATGATGTCCCCTCATATGATTTGGCAAAGATTGAATGCATTTTCAATTAAACACAATACTTCCTGATGAAGTCATTTGCTCATTAATGCCTCTAATTCTCCAGTAGGAGAGCTGAGGTTTGTATGGATTTTTTATGAACTGTGGGAGGAATTTGGAAGGACTTAGAGCATATGAAATGCCAGAGTGTGCGAATTCTGAAGGCAAGAGAATTTTTTCATGCCCAAGGAGAGTGGTGGTGATATGACCCTAAGCTAGGGGTGGATAGAAACCAGAAAAACTCGGCTGAGGGCTGCTGTGTTCATGGTGCTGTGCCTCTGATCTGCTGGATTCCTGGCTGGATCAGCTAAATGGCTGGGCTCAGCTATAATGCAAATGCCAGAAACCTCAGTGCAATGGAAGCAGCAAAATCAATGTGGCAACATGAAACATGGTCCATTTAGGTTTAAACATTTGGGTCAATTTCAATTAATCTTACAGACCATAGTGAAATAGTTATTTTCATCCCTCTTGTATGACATTTAGAACCACCCTGACATTTCTCATTGTTATTATACCAAGCACCTTTACCTGAAGAAAACAAAATGGTTTTGCTCATGTTGAAGGGAAGTGTGCTGGAATTTACACCATTCAGAAAAATAGGAGAAATTAATTTTCTTTGTTTTTATTCTGGATGAGAGCAGATGGGGAAATGCCAGAATTCCCAGTGGCATGCGAGCATTAATTGGTATCTTATGTTTATTATTACTGCTCTGCATGCCTTGTTTCTTTCCAGCTCTTGGAGATGTGGCTGGCCTGGTTAGATGCTACTGAACAGGGAGAACCAGCCCATGTAGCACCAAGCCTTTGGCCTCCTCTGCCCTTTGGGATGCCTGTCTTTCCTTCAGTTTTGGAGTCCTGCTTTTAGTAGGGATAGGAAATCCAAGCTCTCTGTGAGAAGGCACAGTAAAAGCCTTGGGGCTTGGGATTCTGCTGCTGGCAGACCCAAAGTCAGTCTTTACTAACAGGATACAGATCTGGGCTTGGATTTTGATTGCAGAGGTGTCAATTTGACCAGAAGTGTGAGAGGGTGACCTCTCAGCTCAGACATGTGGCAGCAGTGGGTGCAGTGATCTCTCCCACTTGACTCACAGGCTCCATAGTGAAATCCCCCAAGGGAAATTGTAGTTTTAGCAAATTAAGAGGTTTAAAGCTAAAGGCAGTGGGGAGACTGAAAAAAAGTTGTCACGTGTTGTGGATCTGTTCTGTTGTGGGATGTGGAATCATAAATTTGGGGCTGGGATATGGCATTGCCATAGATTTGAGTGGGAGAAGGAGCTGCCTGTGGAAGACGAAGGGATTCCCAACAGTAGAAATACTGCAGAAGTCTCCAGTGGGGGTGTTACACTTCAGATTGGGAAACTGTTGCCATGGAAGGACTGTCCTTTAAAATTTGCAGAGCAGGTACAACTCTCCTTCTGTCACATTTCCTAGCTGGTGCTTACACTGTGTACTGATGTCACTGGTGTGCTGGATAAACCTCAGCCAGGGCAGGGACAGGTAGTTACGGAGGTCTCCTGAAGCTGCTTTCTCCCTGGCCATCCAGGCAGTGGTTCCAGGGCCAGCAGGGAATTTGTTGGTGTGGGCAGGACTGCCCGTGTGGCTCTGTGGGGTCACGTCTCCTCACCATGAGCAAGGGGACGGAGGGAGGGAGGATGGAGCAGGGAGAGCATTGATCTCGTGACTTGCCTTAGCATCAGTAAATGCCTTCCTTTGCAGGATGTAGGGCTGAGAACCAGCATGGGTCTAACTCACACCACATGGAAATCTGGCCCAGACATTTTGGAATTTTCTGTGTCATGGTCTTTCTCAAAAAGCTTCTTTAATTCTCTAACTGCTGTCAGAGCCCAGGCCTCTTCCAGAAGAGTCCTCCCTGGCACTGCCACTGCCTCTGTGCCAGGAGCATCGTGGGGTAACACTGGCTCATGCCTGCAGTGACTCAGGGATGGATCAGGCCCCGTGGCTGCATCCAGCCACCAGCAAACTGCTCAGCATCTGCTGCGAGCTGGCAGAGCCTCGCTGAGTGCCTCAACCTCATGGGCCAACGAGGTCTTCACAGGCATTGTGCCACCACCACGAGTGGCAGCACTTCCAAACTTCAGGTCACAAGTTCCTGGCTCTTTATATTTGAGGCTGCTGTTTCAAAAGAAAAGAAAGAGCCGGTACCATCACTCTGCTCTTATGCTGAACACCTCGCTTGTGATAGAGCAGATGATTGTTTAATTGCCCACTTAGTTCAAAGTGTGCCACCTTTGAGTCCAATTCTAACATTTGTTATTGCTGTTTGTACCTCAAGGAAGAGTCTTCCTCTGCTCTGGATTCATCAGGATCTCTTTGGTTAATCACCTCTGTAAACTGTCTGTCAGTTAATCACCTCTCTGTCTCTGGAGAAGACCAGTGCTCCCCAGACCCATCTTTGTGTTCCCTGTTCAGCCTTTCCCTGAGGAGTTACACAGCTTTAGCTGCTCCTGGTCTACTAAGAGACATGAGCTTATCTCCTGGCCCTGGTGGTCGTTGGTAGATGTGGAGGGCAGTGAAGGGTGGAGCCGTTTCCCTCCCAGCTCCTACACATCATTGTGGCTATGCCCTCCATCCCAGGTCTCATGGCTTCCCACGTCTTTGACGCTTCATTCTGGTTGGGACACCAATCCAGTGAGGTCTGTAGTGTGCATTTTTGAATTGGTGTGCAGGTCAATGCCCTGCATGGGAATGAGGATGTGGGAGATCAGAAGGAAGATGCAAGGAAAATGTCCGTGTGTGCAGGGTTGTAATTGGTGATCCCAAAGGGCAAACACCACAGACATGGCAGGGATATTCACACAAGGGTGCTTCCAGATTAAAGTGTCCTGCTCTAAAGTTTCCCTCATGGCTAGCAGGTAAATTACCCTGCAACACGTTTAGAGTGGTGGATGCTTGGTCCTGTGGCCCCAACACCAGAAGTTCTGCCTGTAGGGATAAGAGAGCTCTTTTACTGCCCTTGGTGCTCTGTGGTTACCAGGAGCTGGTTCAGCCAGCTGTGTAACTCCTGAGGGAATGAGGGAGGGAAGGGTGTAACTCCTGAGGTGACTTGAGGGATGTGGGGAGTGTTGGGGGAGCTTCCCATGGCAGGTAGCCTTCTCCTCTGGCAGCATCCGTGTCCTCTAATTTTCTCTTGTACACCTAACTCTCCACTGAGGTGTAGAAGAGAATCACACCACCATCAAAGTGGATACCTGTACCTCTGCAGGTCTCAGAGGCCTCTGTGCCACTTGCTGTCTTGCTCAGTGGGAGCTCCTGTGCTAAACCATGAGCTCTTGTGTTCATGTGCTGAGGAAAGCTCAGGAAAATCCAGTCTCCATCCAGGAGACCAACAGCCATGGACTCCACCTACTCCTGCCAAGGCCTCTGGGAGCATCTGGGATTTGAGCACTGCTCTAATGAATAAATGTTGTACAAATGTAGCACCGTGTCCTTGGTGAAGGGGTGAGAGATAAAGCTGTGCCTGGGTGAGAGTCACAGGGCATCTTTGAAGACTAAAAGAGCAAGGTGATCAATTACCACAAGCCTGTCTGCAGGCCTTTAGCAAATCTGGCTCCTTTCCATAGCAGAAATAATAGCAATGTCCTTTGCCAGGTAATTTTCCAAATGATTATTTTAAATAATATGTTGCTGTGATCCAGCAAAAGAGTTTGAAGATTTATGGGAGCGTTTGTCTCCAAGAGGAAGAGCAGCCGTGAACTCTGCGGGCTGGCAGCGAGCAGCACGGGGCAAGTGGCACATAAAACACTCGAGTGTCTCATTGCTCAGGTCCACTCTGTGTCTGGAGAAACGGGAGACAGGGACACAGAGCTCATCCCTCAGCACTGGCTGCCAGCATCCCAGGTCACCAGGCAGATGGTGCTGGAGCTGCTCTGAGCTGGGCGGTGGTGATGGATTGCTCCTCTGCCTTCCCAGGGCAGCTCTGCACAAAAGGCAAAGGATGTTTGTTGGTCCTGGATCCTCTGCCCCTTCCTGTGGTAAAAGCTGAGACAAAGCCCTGTTTTAACAGCCTGCCTTGGAAATAGAGATTGTGGTGTTGCATAGAAGCCAGTCCAACAAGTGTTGGAGAACACATTCTCATGGGTGCTTCAGGTTACTCAGGCCATGTGCCTGCTTTTATTTTACTTCACTTTTTAAAGACAGAATTAGGATATCTTAATCTAAGGTGGTTTTTTTTTTGTCATTTCTTGCCTGTTCTGGGATCGTGGAGGGGGGAAATCTGCAGTTGCTTCAGGACTGACAGGTATCCTATGAACAAATAGCTTGGCTCTTCTTCCTATTGACTGGGACCCTGAACAACTGGGTCTAGTGGAAGGTGTCCCTGCCCATGGCAGGCATGTTGGAACTGGACAACCTTCAAGGTTTCTTCCAAGCCAAACCATTCTATAATTCTATGATTAAATAGCCTGTGATGGCTTTGTCAGTGTTGTGGAGGTGCTTATAGTGGGATTTGGCAGATGACACTGCCTGGGTGGAGTCAGTGAAAGGAGCCTCAGTGAAACTGAGAATCTGTCCTGTCGTTTAGGAAGGGAAAATAGCACACCCTGACAGAAACATATGGCCAAAAAGTGCATGTCCTCATTATCATAATGGCATTTTCTCTCTCTTTCTTCCTCCAGGTTATCTTGCACCCCGAAACCTTCCCAGCGCAGGCTTCTTCCCGTTCCTGCAAACAGTGCTGTGTGATTCTGATGCCAGGTGTAAGGGCACACCATACACACCAGAAGATCTGCTGCCGAGACTCAATGACATCTCATCCCTTAGACTGTAAGGGAATCTGAATATTTCCAGGTGTTAGAAACTGTAAAACAAAGCCTGTTTTGAGGGGGAGGGAGCATCCATGCATGTCTGCATGTACGTACAAGTTTGTCCATGACAGATACACCTCAACTACCTGTTCTAACAGATATCTGACACTTAGAAAAGAGAATATCAGCTGCAACATGGACACTTCAGAAATAATCACCTTAGGGAAAGCTCTCAGGAATGTGTCCACTGATTCAGGCTTGAATCTTCTGCTGAAGAGAATTTTGCTCCCTGAGAAAGCTCTTCAGCTCACCCAGATCAAAGCAAAGGAACTTTTTTTTTTTGCATGACTGTGGGTCAGGTCAGTGATAAGACTTGCCCCCAGAGCAGCCCAGAATGCTGATCTGCCACTGGGAGGGATCAGTTCAGGATGCTTTGGCTGGAAGTCTGGATGTTAGTTCTGGAGCAACTGCTCTTTGAGCAGGCCCTCCAGGTGCCAGCCAGAGCAGGTGTCCTCTCTGGAGGCCATCAGATGTGTTGGGAAACACACGAAAAGGGAGAAACAATTTGTGCCCACAAAAGCACAGAGATTTGCAGTGTGGAGCTGGCTGGGCACGTTTTGTTGGAATGTCAGTTTGCTGAAATGGAAATGTTCAGCAGGAGCATTTCAATTTCTTGATGTTCCAATTGAAGCCAAGTAGCATTTGCTTTGAGGCATGCCAGCCAGGGTGGTTTCTGTGTCTCAGCTGCCCAGTTCTGACACACCCCCAGGGAACATGCCATGCTGAGGCCTGGCTGGTTCATGGAGAGCTGAAAATCTGGGCATCTCACAATGGCCCTTGTTGCTTGTCTTTGCTCTCAGGTGAGAGGCTGCTCCATAGTGGTTGTGTCAGAGCCTGAAAATCCCTCTTGGCCAGAGCTTGAGAGTCTGAAGAGCTAAAATGGGCCTCACCAGAGAGCACATCAGGCAGGATGGGGCATCCTGGGGTTGGTGGCTCCTTAAGGATCCTCCTTAGTGCAGAGAGAGTGTAATTTCCTAGGCCAAGTCAGAATCTCTCCATGGGTGGGAAGGATGACTGGGGATGTGGGCGACTGAAGTTGCACAAGGTGAATCCTAATCAAATTCAAGGTCATGCAGCAGAAGAGAGGAGGGAAGGCAAAGCCACATGGAGACTGGATGCCTGGATTCACAGCTCCTTTCCTCAGTGTCATTGATTTTCCCTGGGCATGTTAAACAATGGTTCATTTGGGGTATTGAAATGAAGAAATGGGAGCTTCTAGTGCCAAAGCTGGAGGTCTTCCATGGGTTTCAGTAGCTACACATCCTTCTTGCTTTCTGTTTTTTGTTTCTGAAAAGCTGTTTAGGAAATAAGTGGTTTTTCCTGCCAAATGAAAATCAAAGAAATTGGCCAAATTTTAGATCAAGAGTGTGAGTCATTAACAGGCATCTTGACCACTCTTGATGCTCGAAGTTGTCTGTGTGAAGTATCATTATAGATATGTGGCCATACCTACCCTTGTATGGTCAGTGTCAGCCTTACAAGGGAAAACACCTACTGTTAAGTAGCCACAGCAAAACTAGCAGGGAAGAGCAGAGTCTAAAACCTCAGGAAATGATTCCTTGGGAAGGGGAAGGCTCCACATGAATAGGAGCAGGATCCCCATGGGTGAGTTTGTCACAAAGTGTTTGAGCTGTGGCCCTTCACTACCTGGATAGATTATTTTGTAATACTCAGCTAATCGAGGCTGTTTTTCTCCTCTCCCATTGTGCGACTTACTGAAGCTCTTGTTAAGCTGTTTTATAACTTCCCTAAAACTGTGTATAACCGGTGGTCAGCAGAGAAAATGGGTGAGGTTCTCACCTTTGATTCTGTTCCCTAGAGGCATTTACCAAAGTGTGCAAGGTGTTACTTGAAATTTCTCTTAATAAAAAGGAAGTCCAAAAGCCAAGCTCAGCAATGACTTCTTCCACCCTTTTCTCCTGTAGCAAAATGTTTGGGAAGGATGAACAGGTCCTGTTGCCTGGAAGGATTTCTTGGTAAGGCCATGTACTTTGTAGCCATGGTTCTGTACTTTTGCTTCCCCAAGATATGTGCCAGGCCTCCAGAAGGAACCAGGCTTTTGCATAACCCAGATTTCAACACACCTGCCATGAAATCCGGCCATAGACACATTCTGAGTTAAGGCAGTAAAGCATAAGTTAATTATAAGAAATTCTGGGAGTTGTTACAGGTGTCTCTTTCATTCTTCTTTCCCCCAGCAAGCACAGGAGCTCATCCAGTGTAGCCAAGGACAGGCAGCCATCATCATGGAGTGTGGAGGGTCCGGAAAGCAGGAATGCTTCACTGGGTAGGTTACTCGCTGCTCTGGGAAGGCTGACCTTTTGAAACTCTCTGGACAGAGCTGCAATTCTTAGAGCACTGCTGAAATGATTCATGTGTTTCATAGAGGCACGTGGCCATGGCCACGACATTAGTGTAAATTCTTGGGAGCAAGTACAAGTAACTGTCTGTAGAAAAGACTTTAGAATTTGGCCAAGAAACCGGGATTAAAAGGTTGTGCTTCACAGGAGCAATGCAAGATCACAGATTGATTGGACATTAATTAGAGACCTGGCTGTTTGTGGAATACTGCCCTTTTACTGCCCACAAATTCTCCATAAACAGCTTATGATTTCTTTTCAAATGTGTTTTTATCCACGGTTATCCAGCAAATAAGTTGTCTTCTGTGCCAGAGTGGATATTTATTGTTGGTGATGTTCTCCTCTGATGTGATTCTCTTTCCTGAAGGAACTTTCAGACTGAAAGTTACCATGAAATCATTACAATTATTATTTATTGATGGTAATGGCTGGTACAATCTGCAAGCCATCATGATGGATAGTCCTTTCTGCAGGGAGCTCACGATGAAGTGAATGATTACAGATTTGCATTTGCCTGTTCTGCTCCAGCCATTCACTGTTCCAATTAGCATTCCTGCCAGCACCCTCTGTGGTGCACAGACAGAAAAAGGCTGAATGCAAAAGGGACCAAGTGCAGAGGTGTGTGGGGGGGAAAGTAAATCAGTGAACAGTTATGGGAGCTACTGACTCATGTTGATGCTCAGCAAGGATCTCAGTTCTACGTTTTATTAAAAAAAAAATTTAAAATGGTAGGTCATGGCCCCATGTAACAAGTTACAGTGTCATCCAGAATGTAATTGTATCAGAAAAAAACCTGAAGTACTTACAAGATGCCACTGGCTGTACCTTTGGAAACAGATTAATAACAATGGTGCACCCAAAGCCATGCGTAGCTGTCCTCTGCAAGAGTTTTATGTAGCAAAGAGGTTTTAAAAGACATAAGTAAAATACAGTGTTTCAAACTGTTATTGCAGCATTTGGGGATTTGGTGTCACATGGAGAGAAAAACCTTCAGAACATTTCATCACCATCCATCTTGACTTCCAGCACCAACATGTTCAATAGGATCCTCAGTTTTGGGAAGGTAAGTCTGTATTTGCATAGTAGCTGAGTGTGAACATTTATGTATCCTCATATTTAAAGAATTAGAAGCTCCAAGTACCAACACACAGCTTTTATTGCTTTAGGATCTCTCCTATTATGTGAATGAGCTTTATTTTGGAAACATAGTGATTGTGGGTGGATTTTTAAGCTTTGTGGAAAGTTTTTTATCCTCTAGGCAGAAACCAGGCAAACCTTGGGACATAATACTATGGAATGTAAAATATAGTCACACACAATACCCTGAGATACTTTGTTCAGAACTTGTGTGAGTTAAGGTGTTTGCAGTATATTTTCTTTCTTATGAAATTAAAGATATGGTGTCACAGGCTTTGACATTTATTTGCCCTTGACAGTCATGCAGTGGCATCAGAGGCACTGTGTTTCTTATGTAGGTATTGAATATTTACAGGATCAATTCCTTTGTGACAGAAATTTGGTACAATGTAATGGACACTTTCTGTGTTTTGGTGTCAAGGCCTACGAACACTTATACACACATTTCTCTGTATAATATATGAGGAGTTTGAGAGGATTTAGTGACACTGTTCAGCTGTTAGAATTCTGCCTATGTGTAAGTGCTTGTAACCACAATGCTTTTCAGATGTCACTGCTATCCCTTAAAAAAAGCCTCATCACTGCCTTTAAAACCATCCCAAGTACACTGTTGCTTTACAGCTGCCCTGAATGTTTTGTTGTTCTTTCAGAACCAGCCCCAACACTCCACTGCAGGGAATCTCAGGGCCCTGCTGTGTGAGGTCTTGTCGCGGTACCTGGCACATCCCGGTGCCACGGGAGGGAGCATGGCAGCCAATATCCACCACACCTTCTGCTTCACCCACTCGTCACTTCTGGAGTCGTTTGCCCAGGAGTTCAGGAGCCAGCTCTCCCAGGTGGGTGCCTGGGACCTTCCCTGGGGACTGCAGCTGGGAGTTGTTCCTTCCCTGGGAACTGCTGCAGCAGTTCACACATGTCAGGCAGTGTTTGGGAGCTACCACATGGGCCCTTGTGGGCAGGAGTTGCTCATCTCTGTACCCAAGTGCAAGTAGGGCACAGTGAGGCTGAGTTAATTCTTGTGCATGGAGTTAGCCCAAAGACCTCCAAGCTGAGTACGTGGCTTGAAAGCCAAGGATCATCCAGCCATCAGCTCGTGGCCACTGAGGATTCTCACCACACCTGGGCCTTGCTTCTCCTCTTTGCCCTGCTGCAGTGACAGGTCAATAGAACAGTGTGAGGATGTGGTGTAAATAAGAATGTTTAAACCTTGGGAAGGCAATAAATTTAATTGTGTATTACCTCAGCTGTATAACTTCATCCAGTGACTCCTGCATCTGATCCAACAATTCATGATTGAAGCAGTAGTCGTCTTTGGAAAGCAATATAATTAAAGCAAATTAATCCTTTAAAGGTGAAGCCTTCTTTTTTTTTTTCTTCTTTGCCAGGGTTAGGATTGATATTAATTTTCTTGTATTCCTAGTCTTTGGATTCTTCAGGACATTGTGAATTGTAGGGCTTGTCTGAACAGAGAATTTATTGTACAACCTGGGGTGTGAAGGTGAAGCACAGTCACACTCTCAGTTATTGCCTGTCCTTTGAATGTATTGTTTGCAGACTTGCATGCAAGTGCAGTGCCAGCTGAAAAACATAAAAAGGACCCCCCAGCGGCAAGGCTTGTGGTTATTAAACAATTTCTTCTGGTTCTTAAGTAATTTCATACGTTTTTATTTGTTAAGGTGCAGCACAACCCACAGTACCAGGAGACCTTTGTCAACGAAATGGTCTCGTTTCTGAGGCTCGTCTCCCAAGTGCAGAACGACACCTCCCTGTGGCACCTGCTTTTGCTGGCCCCAGATGTGTTCCAGGACAACATGCAACTGCGAGACTTAATTGATTTCCTTCAAAATCCAAGCAGGTAAAATAGAGAAAATGGCAGGAGAAGCACTGAAAGTTGGTGGGTTTGTGTATTGGCCTCTAAGGACATCACCTCTCCTCTTGAGGGAAAGGTGTTACCTTAAAAGTGTGATTTGTTTGGGGAATGATGCAGCTCCACACTAATGCATCTCTAAAGATGTCCATGGACTGTGAGCAGTGTGTTGTTTTTCAGTGACTCTTGTGTCATTCTTTTAATGGGAACTTGATATAAACTCTTGAGTTTTCTCCCAGCCTGCTTAGAGGCACTGTCATGCCCTTGTGCAGATAAAAAGCTGGTGAGTCACAGCCACTGCCTTTGGTGGAAGAAAAGCCCTCCTGGCTGGGTGAAGAAAGCAGCCGGCTGCTTCTTTCCAGAAAAGCTCAGAGCCAAGGTCAGGTTGCTTTGGAACACCTCAGGCACTTGTAGGGGAGCCATAATGTTGTTTTTTAAAACTGACTACCTAATCTGCTGCTGGTTTAATCTTTCAGGACTGGTCCCAAGAGGGCAGAAAGGAGAGGGAGCCTAGTTTTCTAACATATGGGCTTTAACATGTCTGACCTGGAGAATAAAGTGCCAGTTATGCACTTGCTCAATGGTTATAGTTAACCCTTATATATGATATGATATTATATGATATTTATTATATTTATTATATATATTATATTTAAGGCACAGCTGGCTTAACTGCATTATTTAACTGTGCTGAAATATTTGATGCAGTTTGCACCTAGGACAATAGAAATTTCTAAAACAGGCTTAGGCTTGAAATCCTTTTCCTGGTCTGTACTTGGGCTAAACTCTCCCTGATCTCCAGAAGACTTGAATTACTCAAGATTAAGGGACTCTGTTCCAAGTCATCTTCTGGATGTGTGACTGACCCTGCTATAAAATATTCTGGATAGTCCAGTTGTTACAGCACATGGAGGACACCAAGAAACAGCATTTTCAGACTGCTTTTTGTTTTTATCTTGCATACATGAGCAGTTGGATAAAGATGTCAAAAGAAGTTGTAGAAACTTTGCCACTTTGATTGCACCCAGTCTTAGAGGGACTCACTTTTGATCGCTGGTGTGTTGCCAAGGCACTTAAAACCCTGTACATTTAATATCAAGGTAATTTTCCATGCTGCATTGTGAGACCCATGTGTAAGTTGTAATGTCCTTATCCTTAAAGGAGTCAGTAGCAGTGTGGCAAGAATTGTAATTTCATTCAGAAACGTTTTGTTCGTGCTGCTGTTTCAGTCACAGGATTATTGCATTTGTTTGCATTTACTGCCTCCCAGAACCCAGCCTGAGAACCAGCCCTGTTTGAGTGCCCAGGGAGAATTAATATTTACTGTGCTGCTCTGCTTTGCTCTACAGCTGCAGAACTGGGCGAAGTTGTCATAGGCACGACAAAGAGGCACATAGAATTTCATCACCAGAACTGTGCAGTGCTTTTATGCCTGGCATCTGGCACTGTAAATGCATGAGTAAAGAGTTATTGCAAAGAGATTGCACAAATAGTACTTTTAATGATGCTTACAAAAGCACATCTTAGCGAGCCTGGCCACGTCTCTTACTCAGGCAGGACCGAACTCCTAAAGAAGTGCTGCACATGGGATTTTTTTTGGTGGTAGAAATATGAAGGTATAGAAGAAAAGAACTTCTGCTCATTGTGGCATCTGTATTAACCAAGTGATAAACACCACCACTGTGAAACAGTAACTTCCAAGTCATGAATCCTATAGAAAGTTTAGCAGCCGATTTTATTACTCACAAAAACCTGTTTTGCAGACTTATTTCACGAATGTTCCTGTTTGTTGCTGTAAGATAGTTTTTCAGCTAAGCACATAGCTGAGCTTTTTCTCCACAGCCAAAGTCTGCAGAAGTCCTGCAAGACTGAAATAAAAGGGCAGCAACAACACTTGTTTCCATGTTTGCTGCCTTCTGATCTGCGTGATATGCATCCTCTTTTGGCAGCCTGTGCCTGCCTCTTCCTTGGCTCTGCCATTGCTCAGCTAAATATGTCACTTATAACTGAGTTTCTTCCCCTCTAAGACTCTTACAAGCACATCTGCAGAATGAAAATGCCAAGCACCAAGCCTACGAAACCTGCATGGAGACGTTGTGTTAAATTAGGAGAGAAGAGATCCCCAGTGCTCTGTCCTCAGTAGCAGCCTGTTCCCACAGATCAATATGTATTTATTCATGTCACTGACATCAGCCCAGCCAGGTTCTTTATGTATTATGTACAGAACTTCAGGCAGGTGAGAGAGAGATGGTGCATTTCAGTGACCCCATGCCTACAGTGAAGAGCTACTCTTTATACAGGAGAAGCAAAAGGGACTAATAATCACAGTGAAGTTTTCAGTAACCTGCACACCTGAGCAGGCAGTCCTGTAAATGAGTTCCTCTGTGCTACAATATGCCTGATTATCAGCTTATTCCTTCCTAAGACTGAAAAACATTCCTTGCTTCCCTGTCAGCCAGCTATTACAGCATAAAAGAGGAAAGAAGGAGAATTGGAAATGGCAACAGTTTTTTGTAATTGCTTCTTCCTTCCACAGATGTGTTTCCCCTCGGGATCCCTGCTCTCTGTGGAGCCTTGTCTCCTTGGTTCTTGGCTTTTTTAGGAGGAAATTCCCCCGCAGCAGTGAATGACATGGCTGGTGTGTCACCTGGGTGTTTTCTGAGACCTGCTGGCAGAATTTAAGTGGCCTGCAGATTGTACATAACTCTCTGAACAAGTGCACCTAGTGAGTGCCACACGTGTTTGTGCTAATATGCCACCATGGCCTTCCCATCAAAGCCCCTGGTGTTTGTATCCTGTGCATGATCAAACAAATAATTAAAAATAGGGGCTACGTCTTGTCTGTCAGACATTTTAAGAATGATAGGCTGTACTCCAGCTGTTTCCTGTTAGAACATTTGTTCTATTTCTTCTCATAAACCTGTAACCACAATTCATTTTTCTTTCCCCCCCCCCCCCACCTTTAGTGTTGTGCTGGCAGCTCAGAATGTCTCTGCATCTCTTGTGGGTGATGATGGATTCAAAACTGTTCAGAATGGGGCTACAGATTCTCCACATACCCTGAACTGCTTGGAGCAAGGTAAGACTCCTCCATTGAGTCATATCTCTGCTGAAAACCTGTGGTGCTGAGGAGAGGCAAACTGCAGGCTAATAAGTAACCATACAGATTGCACACATTATGCTGAGTTCAGGGCTCAGCGTAATGGATTCTTCTTTCAGCTTTTTACAAATGCGAGTAAAATGCCTCATTTCAAATGGAAAAGTAAAAAAGCTTGGTTTTGTCAGTAGACAATGAATTAACATGAGTTTGCAGCCTCAGTGGAAATGGGGAGCAGTAATGTTTTACCTTGATTCGCTTTTTTGGGGGGTGATGTCAAAATCTGCCTCTGGTTGTGGGCTCTGTCAAACTCGGCTCGGTGTGTCAAGGCAGGGGCTGGGGCTGGGCTGCAAAACAAGCTTAAATTAGCCCTTCCTTTAAATCCCTGTCCCTTCCAGCAGAGACAGTGCTGGATATCCCCCTCTAACTGGGGATCTGTGAGCAGGCAGGGGAAAGGAACAGCAGCTAAATGCTACAAGGGACAGATGGGTAATGCTGTCTGTCCTCTACTTGTTTCATGGAGATTGTGGAAGTTGAGGTGGATAAGAAGAAAGATGAGATGTGCAAGTAGGGAAAACATGGAGAAGTGGCTGGTGAGAGGACTGGACACATGGGGATATCAAGATGAGTGTAAATGGCTGTGGGAGACATAAATGATGCTGCAGACAGAGCTTATGTGTGAGCAATAAAAAGCAACCCTAAATGAAGGGAAGGAAACCATAATAAATACCTGGCCACCTTACCCTGCATTACTGATAGCAAAGTGCTCCTAAAGCAGGAGGAGACCTCTGTTAGCATCCAGATCACAGGAGAAGTGAATTGTTCCTGAGTGACTTCAGCATGGAAAGTAATTTCTAGGATGCCAGGCAGCATCCTCACTTCCCTCGAAAGGCCAGGAAGAGTTACACCCCAAAAGAACACTCAGATTTGTAACCAGCATATTGTGGCTTGTGGTAGGACCCTAACTTTGTATGTGCACATTATCTCAGATAGATTTGCCATTGTAGCACTTCTCAGGTTCCAAAATTACATGATCTTTACTAATACACTTTTCACATTTTTGTTGTAGATAAAGAAAGCAGTTGGCTGACCAGATCTATTTGTAATTCCTTTGTTCACTGGAAAGACAATCACACTTTAGTATCTGAATTGGAGGAAGTTCTAAGGTGAGACATTAGCTAAAGGGATATTACTAACAGTGTAATTCAAATCTACGATCTTTGCTCTAAATCACCTTACATTTCCACTTGCATTGATTTCATATTCACTAAAACACTTTTTTGTTCCCCTCCAGAAAAATAAGGTCACCAGAGATTGGTGGAAAGCACTCCAAGAGGTCCATTAATTCAGATGATTTAGAAGCCATACAAAAGCATCTACATCGTTTAAAAGGCTTTGAGGAAAAAATGAATAGAAGTGAATTAAAAAGCTTAAATCTATTCAGAAATTTGAAGAATGAAACATTACAGAAATTGTATGCATTTCTTGAACTGGGAATGAATCCACATCATTATTATAAATTAAAGGAACCATATAATAAGGAAATAATTGATGAAATCTATAACTTCACATCACTGCAATTACAGAGTGACTTTAATGGGACTTCCATTTTCAATACAATGACCCAGTGGAAAGAAATTCAGAGGGCTTTAAAATTAGCTACAATGCTTTGGAATCCAGCTCTGCTAAATAATTCTAATTATAGTACACTGCAAACTAAGGATGCTCTCAAAATGTTGCTCTCCACAAGCATGCCATCACTTCTGGAAGGTCTCAGAGACCGTTTGGGTGGAATGCGAGAAATCCCATCTGTGTTTTCTGATGATCTGCTTGAGCCTGAGTCCTACAGAAACTTCCCAGAGCAGCTCCTAGCTCTCCAGAAGATGTTTTTTAGAATGACAGGCACAAATGTAGGTTATCAGTACCTCCTGCTGCCTGTGTTTGAGCTGATGAGGGCTGTAGAGAAGTCCATGGGTGAGGCCTGGTGGGATGAGTTGAACGTCTACTGGCGCATTGGGGAGAAACTGAGATCCATGAAGTGGAATAACACAGCCATCGTTGCCTATGGCCAGTTTTTGGAGGTGTTAAACAGCCATTTGCAAAAGCTGAGCAACAATTCAAGTGGTGTCCTCAGTGAAGAATTGGATCAGCTGTCAGAATTTATAACAGCCGTGTTTAAAGAGTTTGGGGAAAGCTCTGGAGTAGCCAATATCTCACAAGTCACTCAAGCTGTCCAAAAGACGTTGGACGTGTTAAAAGACCTACAGCTGCGTTATAATGTCAGTAAATTAAAATCTATAGATATTTTCTTTAATTTTGACAACAAAACCTTCGAGAGCTTGTCTGAACTTCTGAGAACAGGAATGAAAATCCTTCATTCTACAAGTGCCAGTGAAGGTACCAGTGAAGACATAATTAACCCTATCTATAATTTAACTAATCTTCTACTGCAGGAGTTCAGCCAGCCTCCCTCACAGCACAATACCTCACTACAGGCAAAAATTTGGGAGTTCCTGCATTTAGCCTTGGGTCCTTTCCTTGAGAACAGCAGCAATGGCTATAGGACACTCCAGAATTGCTCCTTTGAGGATGTGCTCCACGTAGCCCTTGAGGTGCTGTTTGAAAATGCCACTCTAAGGGAGTCCTCAGCCAGGAGCCCCTGCAAGCCCCTCTTGGATTCCTTGGGTGTGGAGGGAGGGACAGGGAGCAATGACACCTTTGCCAGGGTGTTCCAGCTGGCCATAACCAACCTGGAACTGTCCCCAGAGTTTGCTGCTGCCTACAAGAACAGCAGGGAGCGCTTTTTCAAGGAGCTGTTGTGCCTCACCCGAGCTCTGCGTTTTTCTCTGAGTTTCCTTTCCAAGTTAAACCTTGTCTCTGAGCTGGGAAACTCCTGGCTCCAGGAGCAGGCGAGAGCTCTGAGTGCAGCCATGGAGGGGCTGGTGCAGGGTGATGCCTCGTGCCCCATCCCAGCCCAGGATGTGGGTGATGTGCTCCCATCCCAGCTTTTGAAGGTGCTCCTTCCTGCCCTGCTGAATGACACAGTGCTGAGCTCCCTGAACGTCTCTGACAGCTCAGCAGACTGGGATGGGCTGCCTGTGTTTTCCCATCTGTCACCATCTGCTTCCATGAGGAACAGCAGTCTATACGAGCTGCTGCAAGTGGGCAGAGCTGCCTCCAGCCAGCCTGAGTGGGGACACTTCTCCCGGCTGTGGCACGCCACTGGCAGCCTGCTGACTTCCAAATGGAGCCTAACAGAAGTGGCTGAATATGTGGAACTCCTGCACATGATGAAGAAAGCTCTAATCCTCGTGGACTTTGGGGTAGCTCTTGGAAAAGCACTGGTGCATCAGATCTTTCATAATTCTACTGAAGCAATTAAATCCTCAGATCTGAGTGATTTGTATAGTTCATTAAAACTCTTTTTCAGTTCAACTTCTGCCACAGACAGCACACTGGACTTGGAAAGAATATTTCAAGAAATACTTCCTCTGTATGAAGGGGATGGTGAAGGATTGTTCTACTCTAATCCCTATGGAAAAGAAAATCAAGATATTCTAACTATGGCTGCAGTGATTTGGAACGAGATAATTTTAAACAGGACTCATTTTAGTACAGAGAATGCATGGGAGGTTATCAAAATGATTGCACTCGATGCAATCTCACTTGAAGACATTGAAAATTATCTCAGCACAAATGAAGAAGTGTCATCATTATTTTCTGACTTCCTGTTGACCCCTGGAACTTCTGAAAATGTTGCAGAACACCTCTTGTCCCTTAAGCAGCTTCTTGGTGCGATGGCAAAGGTGAATACCAGTGATCATTATCTGCTGATCTCTTCTTTGTCTAAGCTAATGCAGAAACTCCAGAGTGGCCCTCCTGGAAGGCAGGAAAATGAACTTGGTGCTTTCTGGCGTATTGCTGAAGGTCTCCAGTCCTTGAACTGGAATAGTACAGACAGTCTCACTGCCCAGTCACTTCTAGACATGCTACAAAATCTGCTAAATACCATGGATAATGACTCCAGTCTTCCTTTCAGTAAGGAACTGAAGCAGCTGCTAAACATTGCATCCTCCATCTTTGAGCTGTATGATGATGAAGACTCCAGGGGAACCAACATTTCCATGTACTTGCAGGCCATGCAAAGGGGTATCTTAACTTTGAAAGGTTTGCAGAAAAGGTATAACATCAGTGAGCTTGAAACTATCAGCCTGGTACTTGATTCTTACAGTAACCATACCCAGAGACTCATGGAAATGTGGAGAGCAGGAATGAAAGTTCTTCATGACACCAACTTAAACAAAACACTCGAGGAAAAAATGGATGTTGTCTATAATTTCTCTCATTTCCTGCTGCAGGAGTTCAGCCAGTCTCCCTCACAGCACAATACCTCACTACAGGCAAAAATTTGGGAGTTCCTGCATTTAGCCTTGGGTCCTTTCCTTGAGAACAGCAGCAATGGCTATAGGACACTCCAGAATTGCTCCTTTGAGGATGTGCTCCACGTAGCCCTTGAGGTGCTGTTTGAAAATGCCACTCTAAGGGAGTCCTCAGCCAGGAGCCCCTGCAAGCCCCTCTTGGATTCCTTGGGTGTGGAGGGAGGGACAGGGAGCAATGACACCTTTGCCAGGGTGTTCCAGCTGGCCATAACCAACCTGGAACTGTCCCCAGAGTTTGCTGCTGCCTACAAGAACAGCAGGGAGCGCTTTTTCAAGGAGCTGTTGTGCCTCACCCGAGCTCTGCGTTTTTCTCTGAGTTTCCTTTCCAAGTTAAACCTTGTCTCTGAGCTGGGAAACTCCTGGCTCCAGGAGCAGGCGAGAGCTCTGAGTGCAGCCACGGAGGGGCTGGTGCAGGGTGATGCCTCGTGCCCCATCCCAGCCCAGGATGTGGGTGATGTGCTCCCATCCCAGCTTTTGAAGGTGCTCCTTCCTGCCCTGCTGAATGACACAGTGCTGAGCTCCCTGAACGTCTCTGACAGCTCAGCAGACTGGAATAACCTGTCCATGCTCTCCAGTGTGGCACAGGATGAGCTCCACAACCTGCTGCAGAGACTCCACAGCACCTTCAACCTCACTAAAGGGAGTTACTACACAAGTGTCTGGGATGTGTTTGACAGCTTCCTCAGCACCAAAAGGAATGCAGCCAAAGGAGCTTCCCTTGCAAGGCTGTTGGAAGCAGCGGCAAGCGACTCTGCCAGCAATCTGTCAGCTCTAGAAATCACACAAGCCACCCTCTACATTCTCAAGGGCCTGAACATCTCTGGCCTGCTAAACGAATTCAATATAAGTTCCAGCTCAGCTTTCCTCTCCAACACAACCAGTTTTGACAGTGTGATTGATATCGTTGCTCATCACTTCATTGTCGTGGCAGAAACCCTTTACAACAAGACCCTGCCTTGGACTCAGAGTGACCACACTCTGTCCCCAACCAGCTTGATCACACGGTGAGTTTGGGTTTTGGGTAGTGCAATTCCAGGATGGATTGTGACCACAGCTCTCATTCTGGCATGAGAAGTATGGAATTTTCTTCCAGTGGAACAACCTAAGCCTGCAATCACCATAATTTAGGACACGAGGTATAATGTGGGTTAAATTGAAGAAGAGGAAACTTCTTGAGCTGAACATACAGCTAAAAGTCAGACTTTCAGAATATTTTGTGTGTTGGCACGTACCAATTCACAGCAAATCAGAGTCCTGAAGGAGTCTTACCACCAGTGGTAGGCTCTTTGGAAACCCTTCCTTTGTGGGATGACTCTCTAATTTTTGGTCCTCGGTCTCTCCTAGGTGTGCCTTTCCATCTATATAATGCATCCATCACAGAGATGTGAACCTTTCAAGTTTGTTTTCTTATTTTGAGAGTGAATGACAGCTTTGGGAAATAACAGCAAAAAGACCTGATGGTATAAAACTGGGAGGGTACCCACTTAGGAGAGGTGGCTTTCATCTGGAATTCTTATTTACTCTGCCAAGGAACAGCTGACATGTTGCTCACTAATATACCTTGTTTTTGAAAGAGAAGCTGATTTAAATTCCTGTCTTCTTTTTCAGATTTCTGTTTTTAGAATTTGAAAACACCATCTTGCAGGTGACAGCGAATAACAGCTATAACCCTTACCTGATGTGTTTAATAAATGCCACAGAAGCTGGAGACGGGGAATTGACAGGTGATCATGATTTCATTAATGCTGAGAGGCCTCAGCTGGAACGTGTCCTGCCTGTTTTTTGTCTAATGGTGTGAAGGAATGGTGCTACGTGGTTTTGTCTGCTGGCAATTAACTGGAGCTGTGAGACCTGGGGAAGCCAGACTCGGGTTTTGTTTGAGTTATGTCACACTGCGATTTTAAGTTTCCATCCCAGTCTCTCCAGAAGGCACATCTCCTCCTCTCTGTGTGATGACAGGTTGCTGACACTCAGACAAAGCAATCTTACAAATAGAAACCTCTTTCCCTTCACAGCTTTATGTAGCTGTGAGATGACAGCAGTTATTCCTGAGAGTTAACATGGTATTTCACATAGATATTCATCATTTGTGCTTATTGTAACACCTGAGAGGTTTTACCTGTTACCAGGATGGGGTGGATTTCACTAGGAGCAGAGCACCTACTTGAACTGGATTCATTACAGTCCAGATTAGAACCTAGGCCGTGATCTGTGATTTCAGAGGTCCTCAGCCATGGGAGTTTGGTGGAAAGTAGCAATGATCAGTTGGCCTCAGAATAAAAGTGCTGATATTCCCATCTGTGAAGTTTCTGGCATTTTTGTCTGGAATAACTATTGTTTTTTTCCCCTGCACAGAAAACATCACACTGCTTTTGAAGCAAACTCATCTGAAAAAGAACTCTTTTATGCAAAATAATACCTCTGAGGAACATTCATCCATACCAGAGCTCCTGAAGCTAAAAGTGAGTCTGCTTAAAATGCTGACTTGAAGGACATCCCGCAGTGATACATGAATGTGCAATGGAAAAAAGTTTTCTTAAAAGAACAGCTGATAAAAACTAGGACTGAAACTCTGTGTTCTGCCTGCTGCCTGTATTTGAAGGTCACCTGTAAACTGGGTTGAGGGACTTGTTCTTTTATCTGTCCCTACTGAGTGTGCACCCGTGTTTTGGAGGAGGTGGAGGTGTTCCTGTCCTCCTGAGTGCTGGATAGGATGGCTCTGTTTTCCACCAGCCATCCCAGAAGGATGAGCACTGCAGAGATGGCCAGTAGCAGCATATTCCTCAGTGCACCAGTAGTTTTGAAGTTCAGTACATTGAGACTTGCTGAAGCACCTTGCAGAGCTGAGATCATTCTGGGATGCCTCAGCTTCACTTGAGGAGGAGGTAGGGAGGAGTTCTCAAAGGCACAGATAGGGATTAGATGCCTCTGCCCTGCTGAAAATCCACAGAATTGTGAATTCCTGATTGGCAGTTGGAAGCACGACTAACTGGGTTACTGCTGTGCCTAAGGAGCTCTACCAACACCAGCAGGGCTGGAGTCAAGTCCCCACATGCTCCCCTAGCCCCAGATGTCTCACAACACCAGAATGGCTTCTGAGATTAAGCACCAGTATTGATTCACTGAGTTCCCTCCCTGGCTTTGGGTTTGGCAATGCCTCGTTTGAATAAAATGCTTCTTAGCCCATGCATTCATGACTGCACTAATAGCATGCATATACTTTAGACTATTGCTCCATATGAGAAATAGCATTTAAAAGTCCTTTTAGAAAAATAACAGCAGTATGCAATGTTGTTGCTGTGTAATATATCTGTAACAATAATATGACGAGCCTCAGTGTGACAGGTACTTAGAGGCATAAACCTGAAAATAATTCTTCCCATAAGAGCCTGATAATGTAAATAATGATGTCAGACAAGAGGGAAGCCCATGATAGCAAAGGACTATAATTTTACATGGGTTGGCAGATGAGGAAGCTCTGAGTTCTGGCCAAGTCTCTTTCCTGTGCTGCAGTAGATGACCAGGTGGTATTTGAAAGGCTAAACTTGTTGTGCAAGGTAGATTTATTTCGTCTCTGGGAAGATTAATGAGTAAACAGGCAAGTCCAATGGAGTATTGCTGTCTGTGTGTGTTGGGCAGGGGAAATGATATGTTAAGGATTCCAAGGGTTTTAGATCCAGCCAGGTCTGCCAGAAGGTCAGATAGTGATTGTTACAAGCTGTTCTTTTGGAGACCTTTTGAATGAACTAAATAAATATATATATATTTTAAAATCTTAGTCCTAAGGAGAAACAGAAAGGGACAGCTAGACCCTTCAAAGCTTGCCTTTTGTAATTCCGTCATCTAACCTCAAACCCTGGTGTTTGTGCATTTGTCTTCCTTTTTTCAAAATGTCCTTTGAAGATCTCTCACCTCCGGGGTCTGACAGCACTTCTGTGTGACTACAAGAGCTTCAAGTCAATCCAGCACCTCTGCCACCTCCCTGAGGTTCCCTTTGGGGAGCTGTGCGAGCGAGGCCAGTCTCAGGAGCAGCTCCTCCGTGCTGCTGAGCTGAGCAGCCAGCTTGTGACCAACGTACTGAATCACAGGAGGATCTCCCAGGAGCTCCAAAATGTACTCATTGGGGATGCCACAGGCATCCAGGCACAGCTGAAGTGGTGAGGCAATCCCTCTGTTAGAGTTAGAAATGGTTATGAAATGACTCTTGCTTTCTCTTTATATTCTCAGTTTTGTTTGTTGTTCTGTTTTTCCAATTCAGGCTTCAAGAAAATGTACCAGAAATTGCTTTCTTTCAAGAGATTCCTCAGTATATGGCTACTTTGAATTCCATGTTGAACATCACTGAGAGTTTAACAGACTCAAGCAAGCAAGGTACTCTTCTCTGTTTTCTTTATGATGTTGGTAAACATCACCACTGGTACCACACTTTCTGCTGGCAATCCCAAGAATTGCCTAGCTGCCAGGAAGAAGTGATATTAATGGAATAACCATACACCATGACCTTGGGATCCTTTATCTGGGGTGCTTCTAGAGCCTGTTCAAGACCACCCTTTGTTTTCTTTATAAAGAAAGCACCAAGTCTTTCAATCTGAGCAAATTTTGCTATCCTGAGACGTGATAGCCCACAAGCCAGACTGTAAAACCTAGGAAATAGTGACTGTATGTTCCAAGTTTTTGTTGGAATTTTTCTTATCAGCGGTGAGGTACCACACTTCCATACTTCACATAAAGTCTTCTCTGTGTGCTTGAGATCTGCTGCGTGTCTGGAGAAAACCATTACATCAATTGCTCTTTGACTGTTTGTTACAGAAAAGTTAAGAGATGTGTTTAAAAATGTGGACCAGCTCAAAGAGGACCTCAAAAACACAACAGGAATGTCCACAGCCAGCATTGATGCTCTTCTGGAAGCATCTTTCCCAGAAAACAGCAGTCAGGTAAGTTTGCTTTTATCCTGTTGGGATATCTTGTTGCTTTCTACTGCTCAGACCATTAAAGCCAGTGTTTGTTAGTGAATGCAGCTGAGCAGATCACTGGGTGTGTGACAGCACAGATGACCCCACAGGGAGAGACAGCAGAGCATGTTATGGATTGGAATAACCACCAGGAATGCAGCAGGAGCATCACTGATGTCAGCCCAGCCACTGGAGACCAGGAGCCATATGGTCCCTTTGGCTGCTACTGGCAGCTGGTCGGCAGCCAGGCACTGCCTGGAGAGGGATCTGGAGCAGGGCATGGCTCTCTGGGACACACTGATGGGGGCTGAGCAGGGTCTTCAGTCAGATCCTGGTCACTGAGAAGTTGTCCCAGTCCAGGAGGAAAAGTACATTTGTAACCACAACTTGTGAGAGCACTCAGGGTCCAGAATCATCTCCCAGAATGAGAGATGAGCTTCTCTTTCTCAGCCTCCTGCTCCTGCAAGCAGAGCTCCAGATGCTTTCCCCCTCCCAGCCATCTTGTCTGGACTGGGCCCCAAAGAGCATACTCTTTTCCAAACTTCACATGCATCGGTCAATGAGAAATTGAAGCCACAAAAGCTTTTACTACTGTGCAAGCTGGGTAGTAAAACATAGTCCTTAGGATTTGTCCCTGGGAGTGGGAGTAATGGGCAGGCATTTTCTGGTTCTTGGGTGGTTGAAATACGGCTCTGTGGAAGGAACAACAGCAAGGCAAGATTGATCCATGCGTGGTGGAGTGTGCAGTGCACCCCTAACAAATCTCTCTTCCCTTGGTGCACGCCCAGCTCATCTCTCAGGTGCTGCAGCTGGAGTCCTGCAGCGCCCGTCCCGCTGACCTGCAGCTGCGAGCGGTGGCGCGGGAGCTGTGCAGCCTCCCTCTGCCAGAGAGGACTCGCAGCACCTACATCCTTGGGGTCACCCTGTTGAGACACTTGGACATCTACAATTTCTTGTACAAGGTTAGTGCTGGATATTTAGAGTGGTTTCTACATTCTTTGCTGCACGCAGTGGCTGAAAGGTCATAAAATATCATTGCAGTGGCCAGAAGCTACACTGATTTACACAAGCCAAAGATCAGGCTTTGCTCATGCAGCAATTTTTACTGCATATCCATGCTGTGACAGTGTGGATATAAATGAGAATCCCAGCTGGTGTTAAGCAGCAAACCTCATTTAAAGGCACTGGGCCTACTCTAAATGCCTCCCTATCTGCTAGTATCCTTTATGTGCTGTCACAACCTCTTGAACACTCCCAGCTGACCCAAAAATAAGGTACTGAGCTAAATTTTTTGATTGCTTGAAAAGGGAAGCCCTGGAAAAAGTCCTGTAAAATACCATTTCCCTATCTATCTGGAAATACAACGTTATTAAATGATTCAAATTTCCCCCCACCAACTACAGAAACAGCATCTAAGAAAACATTCACAGAGATGTGAATACTGAGCATGTATTTAAAAATACAGGAGTGACCCTGGGCAAAAAAAGTTGTTAAATGACAATGCCAGTGAATTTGGGCTCAGGTCAAAAGTCACTCATGGTGTTTGACACCTGTGCTGTGTGAAATGAGAGACTTGATCATATCCCAGCCAGTATCTGACACACATTTCCCAGCTGTAGGTGTTTGGAAACACACTGTTAAATTATGTAATGTTCAGGGGTGTAGCTTGCAAAAGTGCTTGGGGATTTAGGAATACAAATCCCATTCATTTCCCATGGGACACCCACTCTGTAAAGCCTCCTAACTGTTCTGAAAATCCCACAGTGCTCATGTTTGTGTTAACACAATATGGGAGTGTACATGCCTGTGCACGCAGATTCCTGCTCATCATAATTGATTTCCTTCCCGACTCTTGCAGATGTTTTTCCCCAAGGAACTTCAGAAACCCATGGACAAGATGTTAGCCCTTCTGACAAAAATGAAATCTTTCAGACACCAGGTTGAATCTGGTGCTGATCCATTACTACAAGCTATTCATTCCCTGAAAAAGCTCCGGCAGTCCAGGAAAATGCCACTGACTAAGGTATGTGTAGTCTGCATGTGCTTTTGAGGCAAAATACCACTGGAATGGTTTCCACAGTAATTTCCTACCCTAGAAGCCACAGGTGCATTAAACCATAGATTCTGTTTCAAAGCAACAGTATTGTGAGAAGAATCTCTGTCAAACTTATCCCTGGAAATGTTCAAGGCCAGGCTGGATGGGGCTTCTGGAAGGTGTCCCTGCCCATGGCAGGGGGTTGGAATGAGATGAGCTTTGAGGTCCTTTCCAACACAAAGCATTCTGTGATTCTGTGTTGCCTTCCTGGGTGGGTTTTGATTTGGAGCAGTGGGACCATCATATGCTCATGAGTGGGGAACATGTGCTGTGGGAGGGACACTTGGAGCAAGAATCCTCCTCTTGAAGGAGAGAGGACTTCCAGCAAAATACTGGAAGGATCAGCTGGTGAAAACAACTGGAGAACTGCCCGTTAAAGGCAGACCCACCAAAGTCAGCAGCAAAAACTTGCTTTAGCTTTAGTGTGCATTAGATCACACCCAAAGCCTCGAGAGTGCCCGAAACATTCAGTACAAACCCATTACTGCTGTGACAGCTGCAGTAACTCCAGGATGCACTGCCTTCATCCAGCATGGTGTCTAATCCATCTCTGATCCACAGTCGAGGAGAGCACAGATGACAGGAGTTGTTCCTGGTCATCATTCTGCCTGCACATTGCAGAGGCACGTGCAGCCACGGACTGGATGGGGACAGTGATGTGCACATCCATGTGACAAATCCTGTGTTGTAACCCAGGTGTGTGAATGTCACCAGGCACACCTTATAGGGAATTTCTCTGCACGGATTGTAGGCACTTCCACTTTGGCTCTCGTACCTGGAAATAAATGTGCCACCTCTGTCATAGCAGAGATTAACCAAAAAATGCATGATTTCCATGGAAACTTCCTATTTTTATAGAGGCTAACTTCTCATAAGAAAGCAGTATAAAAATGTTCAGTCCTTGCCTTCTCATTCTGTTATTTCTCTCAGAGTGGGGTGCTTTCAGCGTGCAGGATTTGTTTGTGTTTTGTCTTTTCTGCAGGCATTGTTTAAACCAAACAACTTCCGGATAACACATGGCACATTTAAATCCATGTCAAAAGTCCTCTGCAACCAGGAGATCACACCCCTGTTTTTTGAGTCTTTGCTTCCAGACTTTGGAGAGCCCATAAGCAACAGTTCTAATGCAGAGGATGCCTATGTCCAAAAGCTGATGAGGAAATATGGGATTCCTCAGGATTCCAGTAAGTCTGGCTTCTCCCTAGGGCACAAACATTTCAGAGCCGAACTCTGCTATTTCCAGACAGATCTAGTGCTGAGCTATTCCCCGTATGTCTCTGAGGGCTGTAAGTGCTCATTATTTATGGTAGCTGAAGATCTGCACTGCCCTAATTATGGTGGTTTATTTCCATAAATGTTCAAAGTGAAACTGCCTGTGCAGCAGAGCAGTGCTTGGCACTGCCCTGGCTCCCATTGGTTGATGATCTGGTCCTAGGGCTTGACAGGTCACTGCTTTTTCTTGATGTGTAGTTTTTCTGACTCTACTGACATTATTAGCTCCTCTGAGTTCACAAAACTCCGTTTAACCTTCAAGCAGATAATGTTGGCTCGAACAGCGAGCCTCTTGTTGTCTTGAGTTCAGCAACAGGAGATCTTGGGGGTGGATTGCTTTTGTCAAGATGCATTAGATCAGTCAGTGAAGAGGGCCCTGAAGTCATTCACTGGACACAGCAACAAACTGGGCAGATGGGAGAAAAAACACACTGGTAGCTTTCTTGTGTCTGGTCTGTTTGCTCTCCATGCAATTTGTTTGCTTTTCTCCCCTTGCAGCCCCGTTTTGCTTATCCTTTTACCTGGACCTGGTCAAGACCCCGACCGGAGCTTTGATTTGGTCTTTTTTAAAACCAATGGTGCTTGGGAAGATCCTTTTTACACCAGACACCCCAGAAACTCGAGCAATCATGGGAAAGGTATGGCTCTGTTCCAGGACATCAAGATACGCCCACTCCAAAGGGTTGTAATTTATCTAGCACAGGCTTGTTTCTCTGGGAAGCAGAGGGCTGCTTTCTCACTGTTTGGAGTATTAATCAAATTATCTTTTTCTACTTGCCTTGCTGGCTATATGAGTCATCTTTTGTCTTTGATTGAATCTTCCCTCCAGAAGCTGCTGTTGGTCTAATATTTCTAGGACAGTTGTTTAGGGCCTTCAGTTTATGAAGTTTCACCCCCATATTTTCAGCCAGTAGGAGAGATGTGTCTCCCAGGACAAATGCTGTAACCAGTGCTTGTTCACAAGCAGGCCAGTGGTAGAAGGAAAGCTGATACTCAACACATGCTCTAAATATCATATTTTTAAGTACTTGCATAAATTCAGTGTGTTAAGGGGCATTTTGCCAAACAGTGAGAGGATGCTAGGAAAAATCCTAAGGAAAACAAATTTGGTCTCAGCTGTTTTATTAATTTATTTATTGGTTAAAATCTGTAAGGTAATGAATAAATGAATCCTTATATGCTGTGGGCTTCTTTTGTAGTCAAATGCAACCCTGGAGCAGATGGCTGATTTAGCCCTGAAGTCCCAGGAGTGGCTGGACCAGTCTCCTGTCATCCTGAGTTCACTGACTAAGTTAAACCAGACAGTTCCAGTGATCAAGGTATGACTTCCTACCTTCCCTCTCTCTCTTGCCAGAAGGGAAGTGGGAGGATGGATTTGTTCACTGAAGTAAACTGGGGTTCCGGGGACATCTTAGGTCAGCTGGAGTAACCCTTCTCAGGATGTCCTGGACTTCACAGTTTCTGTGCCTGCCTGTTCCCATAACAGAAATGCTCCTGACTCACCTCTCCCTGCAAATTCTCTTTCTCAAATGAACTGTTTGTAACATGCTCCCTGACCCTGGCCATGCTGGGGCCTGCTGGAGGGCTAAGATGAGCAAGGAATGCTCTTCAGTTTGTAAATTAACTTTCTGCTTGATGGAGTGATCCAGCCAGCCAAGACCAGGCAAGAAATGACTTTTTCAGAAAATGAAACAGTATCTATAATAAGCATGTAGTTCTGGGTGCACACATAAGAGCTAGGAGATGTTTTGTACCTCAGTGAATGTAAATAAAATTTCTTTTTCCCCCTCCTAAGGAGCCTAGCCTTGCTTGGATACAGAAAGCAGTAGACTATAATGTTCCACACACTTGTTTCCCATTCTTTCCAGTAAAAATTGTCTCCTTTTCTTACAAAAACAAGATCCCTGAAACCCAAAAGCATTTGCAGGTAATTTTAGGGGCTGGGATTCATTCTAATTTCCATGGCACCAAGAGAAAATCTAGAGCGGAATATGCAAAAGTGAAATTAAATATTCTCTGCTGATTGCACTCATTGGTGGAATAATAAAATATTCAGCCAAACAAAAACCTGTGCTGATCTCCAAGTTAAGTTTTGGTTGCCTACCCATTGCGCACTGGCTGTGTTCAGGGGACTGAAAACAGACACAAGGGAAATTTACTTCTAGAATAACTAAAACTATCCATAATTTTCTTGACGGGACTCTAGTGCCTGGTGGAGGCTCAGTAGGCATCCTTTCTTGACTCAAGGAGCACTAACTTGGACTCAGAGAGCTCTCTGTGTCTCTCATTGCTGGCATTTCCCCATCCTGATACAGACTGAAGGGAATAGGAAGGGGTCTGTACAGCTGCTCAGTGAAGGCAGCTGCTCTGTTGTGTTTTAGAACTCACAGTGAGTGAGCTCAGGAGACTTCTGGTCAAACTGATGCTTTTTCTTTCTCTGCTTGTTGATAGAATGCCCTGCAGAACCCCTTTGTGCAGGTCTTTATCAAGCTGATGGTGGATCTGGATGCAGCTGAGCTCCTGAGTCAGATAAATGAACTGGGTAAGTGTGTCTGTATGTGCTGCCCTCTTCTTTATGTCTGGGAGCTCCAGAGTCACCCAGCTGCAGCCATCCCCTACTTCTGCTCTTCCCTGGCCCACGTTGGAGGCTCCAGGGCAAGGCAATCCCAGCTGTGATCCAGAGATCTTCCATGGAAAAGACTCTTAGGGAGCAAAGGGCTGGTGTGAAGAGCTGTTTCTCCTGGGTGTTGAGGGATAGAGGGATGGGAGGCTCTGCCGCGGTCTGTGGCCACTGGAGGACACTGTTTAGCCATAATTACGACTTCAAATGAGCTACCTGGGATTCTGCTGGGAAATGTGGAGAGCCCCCTTGCATCGCAGCAAGGTTCAGATGAAAAGTTCTCCAGAGCAGAAAAGCCAGGGATCAGATAAAGATACCCAGGCTGATGGAGCCAGAGGCATCAATGCAGGAGATGCTCTGCTGCAGTTCTCTGTTCTCTGGTTGGCTTGCAAGGCCCTTCAAGGTGACATTTGCTGCTGGGCACTGTGAGAATCACCAGCTAACAGTGGTGGTGGGTACATCCCTGTGAGTGCACAGTGTGGGGATCACAGTTCCTTCCTGCCTGGCCTTGCTGTCCCTACCTGCTTTTGCCATGAGTGGCCAGGCATGTCACCATAAATCTGGACTGTGCCAGCGAAGCCCAGCAGCAGCCAAGAGCGATTATGGTCTGTTGCAGTCATTTACATCCAGTTGGTGATGACCCCTGTGTTATTCATGAGCAGCAGCTCCTGCCTTAACTCCCCATAAAGCCACGGTGCCTGCAGCAGCTGTTCCATATTAGTTACCTTGCATTATGCAGCCACCTTTGAAAGCTGCCAGCAAACAGCAGCATCTTTATTAACTGCAGTATCAGGTTCAGTCCACACATCAGCACAGCACACACAGCTCCACCTTGATGTGCTTGGATAAAGCACGTCCTCCCCTGAGACACGGCAGCTCAGCAGGCACGTTGATTACATCCTAAACCAGAGGGTGTGGAAGGAATGGTGAGCACCGTGTGTGAGCCTAAAACCTCAGCAGGTGAGTGGGGACTTCTGATTTGGGACGGCTGTCACATCCCACTGCTGGCATCCTCCCAAAGGCAAACTCACGAGCATATTACAGGTGATTAACATAAAAACTGGGTCAACACCATGCCTTCATTGCACTGCTGAGTGCAGAAATGTATTTCACACTTCATGTTTAGTATGATGGCTTTTGGTTTGTTTTCTTTCCTCCTTTGCGGTGCCATCGTTAGTGTAAAGGAGTGGAAGGATGGGGTGGATTTTCTGCTGGGTGTAGTGATGCTGGTGGGTCTGTTTGTGGGGTTCTGCCCTAGATGATATCCGGCTGGAGTTGCAGAACAATGCCGACGTTGTCGATCAGCTGAGCACTTTGGCCACCCTGGCTGTGAATGTGTCCTCGTGCGTCTCCTTTAACCGCATTCAGGCAGTGCAGGACTTGGACGAAATGGAAGCGGTGGCTAAGGAGCTCTTCCTGAAGAACGAGCTGTTTGCAAGTATGTGAGAGTCTCAAATCCCCCTGTCAATTAAATTTAGCCTGATAGGGTGTGGGAATGCAGCAGAAAATATTTGGCTTTTCACCAGTGAGTGTTGTGGTCACAGCACCCACCACACAGCAGTCGATTTGGAGCCAGGGTGTGTGGGACCTGCACACTGAGATCTCCTTTTTATAACTCCTCTTCCCTTACACCTCCACTGTCTGTGGTCAGCTGGTGATTTCTCTTGCTTAAGTCTCAGTTTGAACAAAATCCCACTGCCCCAAGGTAATCTTTGTGCAGCCACTTTCTTTCAGGCTCCCACGGGAAAAGGTGCTTTAATCAAGAAAGGTATCACAGAATCATTCAGGTTGGAAAAGACCTTAAGATCCTCAAGTCCAAATATGAGACAATTCAATTTATTAGAAGGTCATAAAGCACTTGAGATATTTCAGCCAAGCACTGTACTGTTATACTGGGTCTTCTCAGTCACACTTTTCACATTTGTGGGATTGGATTGTGGGATCAGACTGCAGAGAGGGGTGGAGGGAGCAGGGAATAGGAACCTACATTTGTATCATTAATATATCCTAATATTTAAAGAAGGACCTCAATTAGGATTTACTCACAAGTCCTGTGACCTGTTTGGTTTTATACTTCATCATTGAAGGGTCAATAGAAACTTCTGCTTCTCTTAGAGCTTCAAACCCTGGTAATATTTGTCCTTTCCCATAGAGACAGTTTCCTTCCCTGTTTGTCCTCCATTCTATCATGTCTTTTATATATAGAATAATCAGGAAAAATGTTCTGGATAGAAAAATGTCTGTGAAGAAGCCTTGTAAAAATGAGGAGTTCCCCTGTATCTGTGTGTGCTGCTCCCACGCTGTCGACTCCAAAAGAAAGCCTTTTACCTTTCTTTTCCCAGGTATCATTTTCAAGCTGCCTTCAAGCCCTGGACACTCAGTTCATGGGGGCCTGTCCCTCCCTCCTGTGCTCAACTACACCATCCGAATGAGCAGCAGGATAACCCAAACCACCAACAGGATCCGGGAGCGCATCTGGACCGTGGGCCCGCACAATTCCACCTCCCAGAGCCAGATCTACAGCCGGGCCTTTATCTACATCCAGGACAGCATTGAGAGGGCCATTATTGAACTGCAGACTGGCAAGAAACCAGAGGAAATAGCTGTTCAGGTCCAGGCCATGCCTTACCCCTGCTACAACAAGGACATGTAAGTTTGGGTGGCTTTTGTCTTCATGCTTTGTGTCAGCTCATCTTGTCTGACTGGTGGAGTTCACCAGCTGTGCTGGTTTCCTTAATACCATGCTCACACAGCATAAAAATAATTTAATTCTGTTTGATCAGAGTTTTTTCCCAAGGGAAAAGAGGGAATTTTTGACTCTAAGATGGCCTGTTTAGTTTGCCTGATCTTTTGTTTTCAGTGCTCTGTTGATACCTGGATTGTGATGGTAACTGTAGGTTTTATAGCAGGTAGAACTCCCTGTCCCTGTTTTACTACACATGGAGGGATTGAGGGTTGGCAGGACTTGGGTTAAGTACGAGTCCTGGCTTGTTCTGCAGGTGTTCATATGCAGACAATGCAGCAGAACTTAGAAAATTGATTTATTGGGGAAAAAAAGGGTCCCTAGGTTTATGAGCTTTATGGTGGCCAAACTGAGTGGAAAACACACAGGGAAGGGATTTCAGTGTCCATCAGGGAGCACTGGAGGATGTTCTGCAAGAAGTATTGGTAGGTGTGGGGGTCACTCTGCCCTGACTGAGGGTCTCCGTTGGAGCAAAAGGACAGGCTGGACCTAGGAGCTTTTTCTACCCAAAAACCTCCATGCCAACTGCATGAGCCAAAAGATTATTTGAGAGCTATAAGATATCAACTTAGGAGCCATAGTGGACCTGTTAATCTCCTGTGTCAGCTGTCATTTAAGAGAGCTGGGGACCTATAACCTCTCCTCGGGGCAGCAGCATGTGAGGTGCTTGCCAGGACACAGGCAGGAAGCATCCAAACCCACTTCTGCAGCAAATTCCTGGATTATTGCTGAGAGAGAGTTTTGTACAGTGATTAACTGGCTGCTGCAGGCACTTACTCCAGTGCTGTCTGCTCTTTTTTGTTCTTGGGCTGCTGGGAAAACCACTTGCTTTTGGGTTTCCCTCCCCACCCTGGGTTCAGAGGGACACGTTTGCTCAATTATTAAAATACCTCAAGGCTTTGGATTTGTATCCAGCAGAAGTCATCACAAAATGCCTGCTTATTGGTTGTTATTGCACAGTTATCACCCTGTAGAGAAAAAGAGGGAATATAAATATATATATATATATATAACCACGCCAGCACACAAAAAGTGTTGGGATATGCTGAATTTTTAGGAGCCTGAAAGACCTTTTCCTGATTCTTTAAAAATAAGGCTTCATTTGCATGGAAGCATTTCCAGAAGCACTGGTTTATAGGAAGTTTTCAGCTTTACAGGTAAAAAAAAAATTAAAAACAAATACAATGTTAATTTCTCAGTGTTATTGTTAAATATTACTGTTACATTAAAGATTTGGCAGGAATAACACTGATTATGGGTTTTAAGCCAGGCTTAGAAATTAAGAAGGAAAGCACAAGCCCTGCAGATGCAATGAAGGGAATCTCCTGCTATAAAAACTTGTTTTCCATGGCAAAAGGAGAAATTTATTGTTGGCCATTGTTATTTTTTTTTTCTTCACACATTTGGCACTGGAAGAAGGTTTTAATTAAAGTGAGGAGCCAAGAAATGTGACCTGGATGTGCAGTACCTGTCCTGTGGGATGGTAGGACAGACAATCTGTAGGAAAACACCCATATCCAGACTCCAACACCAGGAATTATGGCCTGATAACAAAATTGGGCCATTCTATCTGTGAACAGAACTGGGAATTATGGCTGGTTGCTGTGATGTTTCCAAATGGAATGCAGCCCATCACAGAGCCAGGAGATGCCACTGCCAGTGGTGCTGCTGAGCGAGGAAATCCCTCTGCAACTTGAAAAAAGATTCTGAGCAGTCAGGAGTTTGATGAGTAGAAAATCCAATGCAATGGCAAAGGAGCCTTTTTTTGTAATTATTAATTTTACTCCACATTTTGAAATATAAGCATGTCTTTTCTTATGCCAGAGTATTGTTCTGAAAAATATATTCTTGTATAAAGCCTTAATCCCCAGAACATTTTGTATTCAGCTAAAGCCTGCTTTTGCCTTTTACAGGTTCTTAACCAGCGTGACATACTCTCTTCCATTTGCTCTGATGGCTGCCTGGGTGCTGTTTATAGCTGATTTTGTTAAAACACTTGTTCAGGAGAAAGATCTGAGGCTTTATGAGGTATGGGGAAACTTCCTGGGGCGTGCAGAATTATAAACAGATTTTCCTTATTAGTGGCTAGTGTGTCTGATGTTCAATATTAAATGGAGCAAAACAAGCATTAAGGAAAATATTCCAGATACCTTTTGTTTGACCTGCAGTGTGTGAATTCTGACATTGTAGCCAAGCTCAAAGCCATGGAAATGCAGGGTGTTTGCCCTTCAAGTGGAGGGAATATTGCTTTGCAGTGCTGAACACAGGAAACATGGGCACCTCACAAAATTACAGGGTTTCTGAAGATTTAAAGCTCTCTAAAAATTGACTTTGAGTCATACCTACTGGGGACAAAGACATGAAAAGTGACTTATTTCCTATCCTTGAAGTTATTATACTTAATATTTCAGAAGGTGCTACATATTACATCAGCTCCTCTGAAATGAAGTTCTTCATTCAGGTTGCCTGTTGGAAAAGAAATGACATTGAGACATTGGGAATTTATTAAATTAACTCAGGTTTTCAGTGTGATCACTGTCAACAGAGATGAACAGCAAAGAACTTTTGTCAAACTAAGCTTCAGCAAGCAACAAGAGCTTTGAGCAGATTTGTTTTTTATCCAACACCATGGAAACAAATACTGATTCATCAGAAATGTTTCCAAGAAAGGACACTCTGACCTGTGATGAGGTGGAAAATGAGTGAACCCCAGTGAATGTTCACTGGCAGCCCCTTACTCTAATTTAGGCAACCATTTTCACTGTCTCCAAGAACCACAGCATCAGTAATCTTTTTAGCTGTGTAATAATCCACAAGAAGACACCAGCACCTGTAATTTTTCTGGGTTTACCAATACAAATTTACAGTTTTATGCATGTATGGGGAATTAATCATCAGCTAATATAAATTAATATTTCTTCCTTGTAACCACAGTAATTTAGCTATTATTTGTTATCTTGGGCTTGTGTGAGAAAGGTCTGGTTCAAAGAAATTTGAGAGCTTTTGAGCTTAAGCCACTGGATCAATTATCATTATTTAAAGAAATAAGCAAAATGCTTTAGAAAAGTTACCAGTTTAAGGCCAGAAGCTGCTTTGCTTCCTTGCAGACCTTGCAGGTCCTGTCTGTGCTGTTCTTTTCCAACAGACTGCTTTGCAAACCTTGGGCATTCCTGAAATGGGAGTGTGTGGTTTGTCCCTGGATAGAATGAGTATGGTCTGGTTGCAGGCCCTGTCCAGAAGCTGGAAAAAGAAATCATTCAATAACAGCAGAAAGAGCTCTTCATTTCTCTCAAATGCCACCTGTGATTGTTTTCCTCCCCTTCCTCTCTGCAGTACATGAAGATGATGGGTGTCAACGCCAGCAGCCATTTCATCGCCTGGTTCATCGAGTGTGCCATCTTCCTGCTGATTACTGTCACCTTCCTCATTGTTGTTCTAAAGGTGGGGGAGATCCTTCCCAAAACAGACACAGCGCTCCTGTTCCTGTACCTGATGGACTACAGCCTGTCCATCATAGCCATGAGCTACTTCATCAGCGTTTTCTTCAACAACACCAACATTGCGGCCTTGGTGGGCAGCCTCGTGTACATCCTCACCTTCTTCCCCTTCATCGTGCTGCTCGTCATCGAGAACCACTTGAGCTTCTCTGTCAAGAGCCTCCTGGTGAGTTCTGTTTCTCCATATTTCCAGGCATTGTGTGGAGGCAGGGACTTCAGTACACTCCAGCTCTTACTGCATCTCCTGTCCTAAATATACGGGAATTTGGCACCTTTCTGAATTCCACCAGTGGATGTTGACAGGCATGGCGGGAGAGTTGGCCAGGGCCTGTTTGAGGGACACCTGGAATTAGCTGTGTCCTGTGACTGAAGGCACTACTTGTGGAATTTTAGTGAGTTCCCACCTACCAGCTGAATCACAGTAGTTCGAGCTATGTACTTTCCCCTTTGGAATTGCAAAGGAAAATGGGAAAATTCACCTACTGTGAAAAAACAGCCTGTCTCAGTAAGGGTTTTGGTAGCAGGGCTGGGTCTGCTTATTGCTGCCTCAGATCATCCTTTGGCTTCCTGCATCTCAAATTCCTACACATGGGAATAGATGTAAAGCCTTGTTTCTTACCAAGGGGCAGAGTAGGTAGGTGTTAGGTTCCAGAAGCCAGACTTGTTTTCTTTGAGTCACCAAATTCAGGAAATGACATCTATGAATGGAAATGCTAAAATAATTAACCACATGGCTCCGTGAGGTAATTCTCAAGCACTGTTGTATTTCAAAAGCCTGAAATAAAGCCCTGTATGAGGGAGGAAGATGCATCCTGGGTGTGGAAGCAAAAGAAAGTCAAGCTCTAAGGAGACATTTCAGCCTCTCACCAGGTAGCATTTCCCATCACAGGCCTGGTCCAGTGCTCCTTGACTGCTGGGAAAAAAACCAAACCAGACACTTATTTTTCTGGCTATTGGAATAAGCCAGTGATTGGTTGACTGACCTGACTTCTCTTTGAGACTAATTCGTATGTTCCTTGTTTTCAATTTTGTTTATTCCCCAGAGTCTGTTGTCTCCAACTGCCTTCAGTTATGCAAGTCAGTACATTGCTCGCTACGAGGCACAGGGCATAGGTGAGTTTATTGCAGACAAAGCCAGGCTTTGAGCTCTCCTGGGGTGACATTTCACTGGCTGAGATGGATTCTGATTGTATTTTTCAATTCCTCTCTTCAGGTCTGCAGTGGGACAACATGTACAAGTCCCCAATGATTGGAGACAACACTTCCTTTGGCTGGATGTGCTGGCTCATTCTGATAGACTCCTTCATTTACTTCATCCTGGGGTGGTACATAAGGAATGTTTTCCCAGGTAAGGATGCAAAGCATTGAGGGTGGTGTTGTAGCATCTTTTTTGGGAAACAATGGACACAGAGCTGGCTGATTCAGTGGCTCAGGCAGTGAGACAGTGCACACACTCTGTCCCAGACCAAAGGGAGCATGACTTTGTGGGTGTCTGAGCCTATTAATGGCACTGAGAGAGAGCAGTGCAAGGGAGAATTAGGGTTTTTCAGCCTATCACATGGCTAGGTAGATCTCCTGAAGAAGCTGAAGCCAAGGACACAGGAGGGTGTGATTGCAGTCTGGTGGGTGAGTGAGAGTGGAGCATGTTAGCCTGCATTTGTCAGCTGAGTGATTTCGAGCTGTGTTACTTACATCATTTGGTTTCAAAAAGTAATTCCTGCCTTGGGCAAGAGCCAGTACATTTGTCTTTTGCTTTTCTTCCTCACCTAATGAAGCAGTCCACGGGCATACAGAAATCTACCCAGTGGAAAATGTAAAGTTCTTCTGCCCTCCAGCTATGGAGTTACTCGGAATAACAAACTAGTGAGTGCTTCCTATTGTGCCAATCAGAAAACTCCCTACCAAGTCCTGGTAGTACATGAGCATATCAAGAGATCTCTGCAAAGTTAATTTTTGCTATTCTGAGTGCACCCCAGCAGTGACACTTCCTGAGGAACAGATACCTGAACGAAACTCCTGTTCCCGCAGGTAGATACGGCATGGCTGCTCCCTGGTACTTCCCACTGCTTCCATCTTACTGGATCGAATACAACAGCTACCTGCCCTTCTGGGATGAGAAACAGAGAGGCTTGCTCTTCTCCAAGCTGATGTTAAGGAAAGAAGTCACCCTCCCCAATAAGATATGTATGTGGATACTAGATGGGGTAGCAATAATAACTTATATTTTGGGTAAACAAAGCCAAATTTGTAAAGGGGCACCATACACAGAAAACACCATTGATCCTTACTTTGAAGCACAGAAAAAATGGAAAACTGGTATTCACATGAATGGAGATTTGGCTCTTTAAATTATATTTATTCTTCCTATTTGTTGTGGAGAGTCAGTTCTGATTTTCACATGCATATTCGTGTGTGTTGTAGTTGGGCAGCTACCTTCCATGCCTGTCTCTCTGTGTAGAAATACTTTTGTTTGGGCAAGCAGATACAGGTTTCCACTTGGCAAAGGGCACGTGTGCTTCTTTGCTTATCTCTTTAAATGTTTAGCCAGTATTGAGATCACACACAAAAGCTTGCTGGTTCCACCTAACTGAAAATAACTCAGTAGTTTTGCTGCATGTCCTCCAATTTTCTGTGCTTGTTTAGTATAAATAAAGGTAGGTGCTCTGAAACACCTAAATATGAGACCTTTTCAGAAGCGATTAATGCCTGTTGTCAGGAGTTATTAGAAGCTGCAGAAGTAAAAAGGAGAAATCCCAGAGAGCTCAAAATGATACAGATCCAGTGACATGTTCTTAACATTCCTAGCTGAAAGGCACCTGCCTTTGCTGTATTTTGGTTTTCTCTGGGATGAGAAAAGTAGCACAACACGTACTGCACTGCAGGAACTGTCCCTGACCCTTCTCTTTGGTGTCAAAGGTGCCCCCCACCCTCACGTGGAACCGGAGCCTACTGACCTCACCTTGGGAGTCTCCCTCCACGGCATAACAAAGGTTTATGGATCCAAAGCTGCAGTGGACAACCTCAGCCTCAACTTTTATGAAGGGAATATCACTTCCCTGCTGGGACACAATGGAGCTGGGAAAACTACAACCATGTGTGTATCCTTTAAAGCAGCTCTTTTTTATTGTGTGGGGTGTGATTGGGTGAGCAAGAGGGCAAGTGGGGCTGTGCAGCAGTGGGAGACCGTGGAAGGTGCTTCACTAGGCCAAATCCCTCATGTAAGTTTCATCTTGTTCAGGGGTGACTTCGGGAATTCTTTCATCTGTTAGAATTCTTTAGGTTCTAGAAAGTCCTTTTCTCCTTAGGAACATGCTTTTTAATCTGGTGCGATACCAACATACACAGCACAGCAACTGTTCAGGTGTTTTGTTCCATGGCCTGGGGTTAGGATGTTCTGGAAGCTGTGGGGAGCTCGTGCACACACCAAAGCTGAAGTGATACTAGCAAGAAAACTTAATAAAGATAGACTTCAGCTGTACAGACTCATGTGTTGGCTGGGCTGGAGTGGCAGGGGATTAATGCATTGGCCTTTCAGCCTTGCTGTTTATAAATTATTATTTGACTTGTTAGATAACAGCACTAACACAGACCTGTAGAACTTGATTTCTCCACTGATATATATGTGCATATCTCTGAGAGCAACATTAAGCTGATAAATAGAAGCCTCAGAAGAGCCAAAACCAGTAAGACAGATGTGTGCTTCACCTCAGCTTATTATCTATTCACCTCATATTCTGTTTGCAAAGTGTAGCAAAGGTGATATGCAGAAAAGTATAAAACCTTCTTGAAACTTAACACAGGCTTCAAATCCTGAGTAAGGTCACAAGTTACTGCTTTTTAATGATGGTTAAAAGTCCCAGGAGAGAGAAAAACTCGGTGAAGGTGGAGGGCGGTCTGAGATGCATCTTTTCCCTTGAGTCCCTGCAGGACAGCACCAAAAATGAGCTGTAATGTGCAAGTCATTATTCTGAGCAGAGGGAGTTTGACTCAGCTCTTGCTTGGTGGGTGATTATTTCCTTGAACTAGATGAAAGTGCTGCCCACTGTGAGGTGTCTCATCCAGAAGTCCTCTCCCATTTCTCATGAATAATGGCAGTGAAATCAGGTTTCCATGCTCTGCTGTGGTTAGTCAGATGAAGAGGTGGTTTTCAGTCTCAGCTGTGGTCACAATATGAGGCTGTCTGGGTGCTGCAGGCAAACCTCAAAGAATAAAGAGTAACTGCAGTATACGAATTCCCAGTAATTAAGCTGGAAGTCAAGGGCATTCCTGAGTATTGACGTGTGGGATATGCAGTGGTCTGACCTAGGGAGAGGGAGGCTGAAGAAGATAAAAGTACAGGTGAGGAGTAGCCAGGGTGAGCTTGGAGCTTGATCTTGCAATCCCACAGAGGGGTACAAGGATGTCCATGGATGTTAATTGGCCTCTGCTCTGCCAGAGCATGGCTGGGCAGCAGAACACACAGTGGCCAGTGGTGGCTGGCTGGAAGGAGTGGGAGGGTGACACAAGGAAACCTTGGAAGTGGTGACAGCTACAGGGCCACATGAAAAAAACTACCCATGGCTTTCTCCTTTTTCTAACTTCCCTTTGTGTTTATTTTTCCTTCAGATCCATTTTGACTGGGTTGTTCCCTACATCGTCAGGCACGATCTTTGTGTATGGCAAAGACATCAGGACTGACCAGGAGGTGATCAGGAAGAACATGGGGGTGTGCATGCAGCACAACGTGCTCTTCAACTACCTCACCACCAAGGAGCACCTGCTGCTCTATGGCTACATCAAAGTCCCTCACTGCAGCAAACACGAGCTCTACGAAGAAGTGAAGAGGTATAAAAACAGCAGCGTGGGAGAAGGGAGAGAGGGCTGTCAAAATTGTTGTCTGGTGGTGCCAGTGCCCCTGCAAAGCTCAAAATCATGGATTGGAGGACTTATTGCAGCTCCAGCTTAGGGTTCAAATGGTGCCTTGCTCTGACTAGAGGAATATATTGATACCTATGGCTGTGAGAAAACAATATCTCTTCTCCAGGGGGTTTACAAGCTGCTGTGGCAATTATTTGGAGATGAATTTATAGGCCTAAGGGTCTACTCCTTGTTGCTTTACAGTTTTCCTCGGAAAGAGATTTAATCAACCAGTCAGAAAGATGATGTTGGCTTTATTGGTTTTGCAGAAAAATGAAGCAGCCAGAACATCCCAGGGAGTTTGGATCTTGGTGTCTCAGTTGATGGGGTTGAGCCTTTAACCTTGACTTGTCAGATGAAAGCTTTGGAAACATCCTCAAAAATGTTTTAAATTAAAATCCCGACGACTGAGCTGCAGGGTGACTCTACAGTGTGACCACGCAGCAGAGCAGTCCATACTTGAGCAGTTTTTCATTTGCAGTTACAGTTTTTCTGGGTGTTTTCAGATTCCCTGCTTGGAAAAGATGCCTGAAGGACAACTTTTGGGAGTTGTTTTCCCTCTGTTTTCCAGGACTTTGAAGGAGACTGGGCTGTACAGCCATCGTCACAAGCTGGCTGGCACCCTCTCCGGGGGGATGAAGAGGAAGTTGTCCATAGCTATTGCTCTCCTGGGGGGATCCAGGGTGGTGATTCTGGATGAACCAACCACGGGGGTGGATCCATGCTCCCGGAGGAGTATTTGGGAAATTATCTCCAAGAATAAGAAAGGTACTGTGATGAGAGGAGATGTTGCCCAGAGGCAAAGGTGATTCGTGTCACTTTTGCAAAGATGGTACCAGTGGCTTTGAACTGTGGGTTTCGGAGGCCACAGAGAAAAAATTGTGGGAGCCTGGGATTTTGCAGGTCCAGAGGGTGCATCCTGGTTGGTTCCTGTAAATTCACAGTGCCATTTGAAAAATAACTTTACCATAGTACACAGCTGTTTACAATATTGTAAAATTCATCTCTCTTGTTGCCTTTCATCCAATTTCACTAATAATTACCAAAAAATGCAGTCGATTTTCACCTGATACTCTGTGTCCTCTCATTCAGCAAGGCTTTCACCTGTCTCACTGTTGAGATAAGGACAGATCTGACCAGAATGTGATAAAGAAAATTGTCATAAACATTCATTGTGTTGGTTTAACGATGTGGACTTACTTGCCATGGACTGACCCAGAACAAGGGGAAGCTCTGGAACCCCTGTAATTGTATTGATGATATCATTGTGTGGGGAAATAGAGGAAGAAGTTTTTGAGAAAGGAAAGAAAAGAACCCAAATCCTTCTAAAATCCAGTTTTGACATAAAACCACGTGTTCATTCTGTGGTGACTGTGTTTTCCAGGCAGAACCATCATTCTCTCCACACATCACCTGGACGAAGCAGAAGTTCTGAGCGACCGGATCGCCTTCCTAGAGCATGGAGGGCTCAAGTGTTGTGGCTCACCGTTCTACCTCAAGGAAACCTTTGGGGATGGCTACCACCTGACACTCACAAAAAAGAAGGTTTGTGTCTGAGCTGGTCCTAGAGCTCCTGGCAGCTCTGTCTCCGAGGGAGTCATCAAGGCTGGTTGAGGGATGTATTGGCAGGAGCTGAGTGACCTCCATGGCCTTCTGAAAACAGGAATGTCAGTGCTCTGCTTTGTGGAAAAAGAGCAAGGTTTCCTTGAAGGGTTAAGACAAGGCTGGATGCAGAGTGTGAACTCTGGAGTTCAGAGGAATAAAGCAGATGCAAGGAGCTCATCCATGGTGTCTGGCCTGAGGCAAAGTGTTCTGCTTGCAAGGAGTGGGGAACTCTGCCCTTGATAGCATTTATTGCAGTGCTGTTGGTACTCCCAGCACACAGATCCCATGAGAGATCAGCCTCTCTTCCAGAGTGCTGGCACTGGAGACACAGAAAATGAAAAAAGACCTATGAGCAAGCCCTGGTTTTTATGGGAAAAACAGTGAGTTTGTGCTGGCAGCCAAGTTCAGCTCTCTGGTGGCCAGGCTTTTTCTCTGTTGTACTACAAACTTCAAGCTAGGGCAAAATGGTTGATTCAGCCCAACCTGGTGAGGTTTTGGATGGACCAAGATGGGACAGTGTCACATGTCCCTTTTTCAAGGGCCAGAAACACAGTTTCACCTGCTTTTGATGTTTACACTGACATGTTGGATAGCTGGACTGAGATCACTTACCATTTATGCTCTGGGACAGGATCTGGGCTACGTCCTGCAGAAGGAAGGTTGACCTCACAACCTTTTCAGTGACCACAGAGCATTTTGTTCCTTTTTCAGAACATGATAGAGGAATGTGACACCACAGCAGTGACTTCCTTGATCCAGTCCTATCTCCCAGAGGCTTATCTCAAGGAGGATATTGGTGGAGAGCTCGTGTATGTCCTTCCCCCCTTCAAGTCGACAGTGTCTGGGGCCTACCAGGCCCTTCTCAGAGCCCTGGACACCAGCTTGAATGATCTCCACCTGGGTTGCTACGGGATTTCCAACACAACTGTGGAAGAGGTATGAGCTGCTGGATTTACTGAAATATCACAGAGATTATTTTCACAGCACTGTGTGGCTCTGTTCTCTGAGCATGTTAGGAATTACGTGAGGGTTTCAGGCAGGGAAGAAGGGCTTACACTTAGGTACACACAAATGTGTAGATGTGTCCAGAAATCTGTACGTACACTAATGCACAGTCTCACCTTGCTGACAGCCTTTTGATGTTTTACCCAGAAAATGAGGCACTGGAGACAGACTAAGGAGAGAATAACACAGGCACCTTTCTGCCCAAGGGAAATCTCTGGTCAAATAAACACATTTAATTGCATCAGAAGTAAAAAGTAAATGATGAGCAGTGATGACGCTTGTCTTGCAGAAAGGAGGGAGGGAGATTGTTACCTTCCTGCTCAGAATTTCTTGCTTTCTTTTAAGGTGCTTTCCTAAGGCAGCAAGAATAAGTTGTACATCGTGTCCCACGTGCAGCTTGGGTGCCATGGCTGCACACTCCCAGCAATGGAGGCAGTGGGATTGTCAGGAGCTAGAGGGTGAATATCCCAAGGAAACAGGTTTGAGTTTCCACTGCTGCAGCAGAACAGAGACAGGAGGTGACAAGGAGCTGGGCAACAATTTTATACTGAAAAAAAAGTGAATTTCTCTCACAGAGCACAAAGGGAATAGAAAGAGGATTATAGTGCATAAGTGCTGCACCAACTACCGCTACAAAGCAGGAGAGTGGATTCTGGTAATTGTTTTGGTAAATGGAGTCATTTGGACAAATTTTCCCCCATATTTTCTTGCTCCATAGGTGTTCCTCAATCTGACAAAAGAGCTAGTGAAGGACCAGCAAGAAGATGCTGCACTGCCCCATCAGCTGCCTGGAGTCAGTGGTCACACTGGTGGTGACGAAATGTCTCTGAGCACAGACACCTTCACAGAAAGAGACGGTACTCAGTCACCTACAGGGTTTATTCCAGATTTACTGCAGATGCAAATGCTGACAGATGGACTGATTTGAGTTCCCCGTCTTCTTTCTTTGTTGAAAACCACATTTCACCCAGCCAGGAATCACAAACCCTATAAATCACTGGAAATCATCGGTCCTTTAGAGCCCCTGGTTTGGAATAGTCTGAATCACAGGATAAATTGCTAAAGGGGTTTTGTTTGCATCTGCCTTCCTTTAAATTGATCCAGGTTTTAATCTAATCAAATACAGCGTGTGGGTGAAAGAGTAAATGTGTACTCTGAAAGTAATTGCTGTAATAGATGCAGAGGATTATTTCTCCATAACTACTAGAATTGGAAAGAAACTTTCCAATCCCTTAGTCTGTTGGAAAAGCAACACAGCTCTAAGCTGGGTCCTCCTTGCTGCTTTTTGCTGTGCCCCAGACATTGCAGTTTGGCAAAGGAGCCCAAGCGACCAGATGGTGGGGTAAATTCTCATTCAGAAGAGAACCAAGCTACACCACTATCCCTGAGGGTCAGAGACCTGCCAAAGGTGGCCCAACCCAGAAATGAGAAGTGCCTGGCTGCAATGCTTTCTTGGGTTAGAAACATTGCTTTGTACTTGCAAACATACTGTTTATAGTTAGGGAGGCATCTCAGGGACAACAGAGAGGTGGTTTTGTACTTCTCAAAGATGACCTGCACTGTAAATGTTACTGTAAACAGTCACTCATGTAGAGAAGTGTTTTATTTCATCCTTAAAAAAAGGCTGAAAAGGATTTGCTTCATGGTGTATTATATGGGTTAATATTTCATAAGGAAGAATAGGTGGCACAGGATTTGGCTCTGCTTTTGGTATACCACAAAACCTGTCCATGCAAGAGGTCCAGTGGCTTCTGCTTGTTTCCTTACTTTTTTATTTATTTGTCTGAGGACCTGCTTTTTAAATTATGAAAGATTTGAGCTTGCAAATCTAAAAGAAAAATATGTTTCCTCTGTAGGCTGCACCTGGGTAGGTAGGATGTAGATAACTTACTTCATCTGGAAGCCTGTGTTCCTCTTGCAAGGTCCTACACATACACATTTGAAATTTAACAGAAGAAACTGGTGTTACATGAGCCGATGGCTGGAGTCCTGTCCCACGCCTGATCCTGTGTTTGTTCCACCTTAGTAGTCTTGATTTGCCATCTGTAAAGGTGTGCAGGAAGTAAAATAACCTCCCAGAGTGCTCTAACCATGGCTTGCCTTCATGGCACAAATGCTGAGCCATGACCAAATGCCGTCCTTTGTGCCCAGACCAGCTCCTGATCAGGTCCAAGAGCCTGCGGGGTTTGCCGCTGCTGCTGAAGAAAACCTCAGCCCTGTTCATCAAGAGGTCCCACCACACCCGCCGGGACGTCCGCGGCTTCATCGCCCAGGTCATCCTCCCTGTGCTCTTCGTGATGGCTGCCATGGGCCTGGGGACACTGAGGACCAAGGAGACCGAGTACCCCGAGCTGCTGCTGTCCCCCTCGCTGTACGGCACAGCCGACCAGGCAGACTTCTTTGGGTGAGAGCTGCTCCTCAGGACCCTGACTCCCCTTGGTACAGAACGAGCCCGTTCAGGATCATTTCTGAGCACAGCCAGTGTCCTACACATAGGACACGTAGTTATGTTGTGCAGACAACACAGAGGAACCCTGTTCCTAAGTGATCTCTGAGGAGATGGCTTGGCTCAGACCAGAAAGCCTCAGAAAAACAACGTCTCAGTTAGATTTAACTATGAAGTGTGTGAGGAATACTCTTGGTGTTTCCCAGTGGAGCCCTCCAGCCCTGTAACAGCCATAGGGATTTTCTTAATGTATACATATATACTCCTCCCCCAGTGTGAAATGAGGTAGCCACATGTGTTACCTCCAACATTACAACTCTGAGATCAAATTCTGTCCATCTTGTGAGCATTGCCCAGCTTCTCTGTCAGTGCAGGATGTGCTTTCCTGGCCAGACCCTGCTGGTCCAAGGCACACAGGCAATTGGGGCTTTTCCAGTGTGATTAGGGTGTCTGAATTATTTCATTCTCCTTAAAAATCCTGTTACCAAAAGGATTATGATTTGTATCACTCGGTTTTCATGTTGTGAACCTCTTTCTTTCTCCAGTGATTCTCAGCTCTAAAGCCATCTGCTCTAGGTGTTCTTCCCAGGATTCCTGATGCCTTTCCGTTTCAGTCCTGCTAGATGAGGGAATGAGCCAGAGCTGCATATCCAAGTCCTCTGTTCCTAATGTTCCCTGCTTCTCCTGGTAGATCGTTGCTGGAGAGCTGGGGCAGAACCAAGGACAATCTTTCTGAATGGTCGAGACCAAGTGGATGTCACAGATGAGAGAGTTGATTGAGACAGCAAGCAGTGCCTGAAAATCGCAGTAGATTTGTTTTCCTCAGAAAGAGAATCTTGATTGTCCAAAAGTATCTAAAGGCAGCAAATCCCTGGAGTAGCTGAGGTTATGAGGACTCCTTTTAAACCTGTGGGACTGTCCTCATGTACTGCGTGTCCTTCGGTGCTGCTTCCACAAATACTCAATTATTTAACATCTTAAATCCTGTTTGATTCAAACACAGTTTTCCTCCTCACAGTGGTAGTGGAAGTTCTTTGAACCGTTTCCTGTTTTCTGTTTTTCTTTGTTCATTCTTAGGAATTTTAATGAAAGCACAGCTGCTTTAGTTGCTTCGATGCTGGCTTTCCCTGGGACGGATAACACGTGCATGAATGAAAGCAATTCGTAAGTAGTTCTTGGGGTTTTTTCCACTTAAGCTCCAAACCTGCAGGAGAACTGGCATGACACTATTAGCCATTAGACCTTAATAACCATCTTTGATCATCTGCAGAATTCTCATGCATTGGACTCCTGCATTATTAGCAGTGATAAGGAGGCAGCTTTGGTGGTGGCAGGATGCCAGGATGAAAACAAGCAATTCTCCTCTCTGGGAAGTGGTCCTTGCCACCCCAATAATTCCAATTATAACGTGAGCCCTCACAGCAAGTTCTCAGCACAGCCTTTATTGGCTCTATCTAAAAGCTGTGCCATGAGGGCTGGTTTGTTTTGGGCTTTGCAGATAAATTCTCAGGGAATTGGTGGTAAAATCCTGGGCAGACTTGAATGCTCGTGCAGGCAAATATTTACCCTGAGTGTTTGCAGTGACTGCCCAGGCAATACAGCCCATCACAGGAGTGCCCAGGGATTGCCACAACAATAGCCCTTATTTCTGGGCTGGTTTCAGATGCTTTTGGCCTGTGAGTGCCAATTCCTCGCACTGTCTACTGGAGGAATGAAGTGGTGCCTGGATTCCATCTGATCAGCCGAGTGAATCCAGGCACAGGGAGCAGCAGGGAGGGTTCTGTGCCAGAGGGCATGGGAGGCAGCAGGAGGCTGGGGATTCCCTGAAGCACCCAGAGCTGACAAGAAGGTCTGCTTTCCTGCTGAAGCTGCTCAACTGCCAGCCTTGCTGTCATTAAACATGACAGCAATTAGCTTCACTTGCACACCTGAGCACAGAGAGCCTCAGAGGAAAATGTGTTCCTTTTCAGGCAGTGTTTAACAGAGGACATGCTTGGCCAGTGGATTACCAGTGGAAACCAGAGAACCAAGTATTCTGCCTGCAACTGCACAGATGGCATCCAGGTAACTTGGATAAACCCAAAAGTGAGCAGGCTTGGGGGATAACTGAGGGCCTTGTTTGTTGGGAGTGGTTTTATGGGCTGGCATGATGCTAACTCAGTGTTCCAAGTCCTCCTGTCTCTTTTTGGCCTTGTTGAATTTGTACACTGGATAACCACTCTCTGCACCAGTTTGGGGATACGAAAGGAAACAGCATCCTCAGAAGATTCACACTCTGACATCCCTGCCTTGCTCCCCATGGTAGGAATAGGCTTAATGGTGGTTTTGAGGGTTGTATGATTGTCCCTTTTGGCAGAGGTGAGCATGTGTTGAAGAGGAAGATTTCATTTTATACAAGCACTGTCACTATATAAAAGCACAGCTATTTTTGCTGCTTGCACTTCAGAATTCGACTTTATGCAAAGTCTAGAATTGCTCCTTGTTCTAAATATTAATGATTAACAATATTAATTATTTGCATTACAGTGGTACCTACAGACCCAGATGTGGGCACTGCTTAGTGTCTTTGCATGCACACAGGGAAAAGGCAGATTCTGCTCCAAGGGTGTTAGAGTTTTACTGTTCAGTTTGGGGTTGAGCTCTCCTCCCTCCAGTGCTGTTCACCTGTCCTCCGCTTTTTTCCATAGCAAATAAACTCATGGCATAATGTGATGCCATTTTAACATAACAGATGTACTTAGTTGAATGTTTCTAGTCATTCTTTAACATGCAGCTATTTTGTGCAGTTTTCTGGACATACACTTAATTTCACATCATTGAAAGCATTGGCATAATTTCTCTAGTAAGTTGGGATAATGTTCAAAGCTGATTCTCACCTCTAGCAGGCACAGGCAGGTGTTCCTCAGCATGGAAGAAGCTATTTTGTGTATTCAGATGAACAGATCCACAGTGGGGGAGTCCAGGGCTTTTGTTATAGATGAGCTGAAGGAAGCAGCCAACATGCTGTCTGGGAGGACACTTCAACCTCATGGAACAGTGATGTGACTTTGGCCCTCAGCATGTTAAATTATATATTCAGGACTGATTCAAAGTTTCTCTGAAGCCCAGGAAAACATTTCCAGTGACTGACAGTAAAGCAGAAATGTAAGAGTGTAGCTGCCGTTAAATGGAAGATGAGAGTTTGAGGCCACCACAGAGTTTTCTGCTCTGTGAGTTGTTTTGCCCTCTGCAGTTGTCAGTGCAGTCACTCTGCTAAGTAGGATCAGCCTTAATTCAGCCAAAATCTTCCTCTGTAGCATGAAGCACGTTTCAAGGTCCCACTGATGCCAGTAGAGTCAAAGGGTGGATTTAAGCAGAGGTTGTTTTTAAGCACCTCCCAGGATGTGTTGGGGACAGTGTGCAGGGACATGTGCTGTGGTGTCCCTGCACCCTGGCTTGGGAAGGAGCAGCTCTGCAGGAATGAGGCTCAGGACCAGAATGCTGTCATTGCCTGCTCTCAATCTTGTCCTGATGTGGTAGTTTCTAGTTAAAACACAAACACTAAAGTTTTTCTTCGTTTGTCTCTCCTCAGACATGTCCACAGACAAACTATACACCCCCTCACAGAAGGACCTTCTCCACAAGGACACTTTACAACCTGACAGGGCACAATGTGGAGACCTACATCCTGGCAACCACCAAAGACTTCCTGCAGAAACGGTATGGCACAGACTCTCCTCCCTCTCCTCTGAGCAGCACTGGGAGCAAGGCAGGACATCCTACACCTGTGACATCCCCTCTGCCTGAAGAGGTGGCAGTGCCATAGGGGTTTAGGACCTGGTGAAAGGAGCTGAAGTGTCCTGCAATCATGGATAAAAGATAAAGGCTTGTGCAAGTGCTCTGCTTGATCATAGCAGAGATAGCCTGGGGATAATGTGTCAATCATCTGGCATGTTGGGGCTGGATCTGCAGACAAGCCTTTGTCTGACTCAGAAGTCTTGAAAAAGAGGAAAATCTGACACAGCCTGTCATGAAGTAAACCCTGGGGAGAGATTTTCCTCCAGGTTTGATTCTCTGAAGAGTCTCAGCATGTGCTTCACTTGAAGGAGCACATCCATTCCAGTGAGAGCAGAGTCTGAGCATTTTCTTGTGCCACGGGGCTCTCAGAGCTGTTGGTGGGTCTGGGCTCTGCCAGGCAGCTGCACAGCAAGGCTTGGGGCAGAGGTAGCCTGCCCCAAAGGCTGGCAGGAAATGTGTTCATCTGCCACTGATGAACTGAACTGCTCATCTCCTGGGTCAGAAGCAGCATCTCACCCCTGAGTGGCAGGCACACAGCTCAGGAGTCCACACGGCTCCAGGATCTTGCTCAAAAGGAGGTTTTCAGCACAGTTTTGTGACAGTGTTGTCAAGCTTCTGTTTCTCTTTTTTCCCCCCAAACAGCCACCTGCAGCAGTGGTGGCTTGGCCCCACACTGGGATAAGCTCTCTGCAGTCAGGCTGGAATTGCCTGGTGTGGCAGTGGCACACTGACATGGTCCATCCAAGGGAATCAGAGCTTTGGGATGAGGGTAGCAATGCATTTCCCTCTGGTTTTCACTCAGGTACGGTGGCTGGAGCTTCGGGCTGCCTTTGACAGCAGATCTGCAGTTTGACATCAGGCCAGTGCCCCCCAACAGAACACTGACTAAGGTAACCAACCTCCACCTGCTCATCCTGGCATGGGAAGTGTGGGACTCAGGAGAAGCCATGTTGAGTTCATGGATATTCCAGAAAAGAAAGCAAAACCCCCTGAAATCTGCAGCTTGGCATGACAGAGATGACTTGCAGTTCATTTCCATTTCTCTCTCCATTCTTTTTTATTGGTCTCACTTCTCTTGCTAGCAGGAGGCAATTTTTCTGCTGTCATAATTTTATTATACAGAGGTGAAAAGATCAATTAGTAGCACCTTTATCTCATGAGGGAATGTATGTACCATAATGAGGGCTGGCTGGTGCATTCTGATATGCCCGTTTCTCTGGTTTTGCTCTGTGAAAATGTTGTAAAGCACCAGAGCTGAAATCTGAGGTAGTTTGCACAAGTGAAGCAGGACAAACCAACACGTCAGTAACAACTCCCAAATGGTTTCAATTTCTCAATTGTGTGCAGGTGTGGTACAATCCTGAGGGTTATCACAGCCTCCCAGCCTATCTCAACAGCTTGAACAACTTCATTCTTCGAGCCAACTTGCCAAAAAATGAGACTTCCAGATATGGTAAGTGTCCCTTTACATAAGCAGATAACTTCTCCCCTTTGGAGGGATATCCTGGTTCTGCTGAAATCAATGACAACACTTATCTTGACTTCAATGAGGCCATTTCTTTATTCACTGTTCTGCAATTCCTTTCAAAACAGAATTGAAAAGCACGAATAAATCACCAAGTTCATTAGTCTTAGTCAGAGGCTCAGGGGAGCTGGACAGAGGGGACCCCAGCTCCTACATAAAACGCTTCATCCAGGAAATGCCAGCAGTTGGTGTTTGATTTATTGCCTCTCATGTGGCACAGGAAGAGCTGTCTCTTGATAGGTGCCCATTAGTTATGCAGGGAAGAGCTCCTCTAGGTCATCTCCGGGAGTGGGTTAGATTAGGAAATTTTAATGTCACCCTTCTGCTGAGAGCAGCCCGGGGTGTGTGGGCATGAGTGTGTCTGGGTTTGAGTGAGAGTGGGGAGAGCGACATTAATAAGAAACACAATTTTCAGCTGTATTTTCCCTCTGACACATGACATACACAGATCCAAGGAGTGCTGATGGCCCATTTGGGGTCCTCATAGCTTCTCCTTGATAATGCAGTGACCCAAATTCCTGCTGGTAAACCAGGGCACCCTGCCTTTCCCTTGGCAGTTTAGCCTCTTTCGAAGTGCAGTGTGGGCACAAATCTGTCTGTATGTGTGTCTGCCTCCAGAGAGGGCCAGGGTGCAGAGAGAGATTGATACTGAGAAATCTTATACAGGGATTTTTGGGCTGTGCTCTGCCAAGAGCAGCAATTGTGTGCAGAAACACCCTCCTGATTGACTTCCTTGGACAAGCGGTGCCCTTCCAGCCATGTCCTGGTCAGGCCTAGCCCTGCTCACCTCAGAGGGCTGCTGCCCCTGGTGACACAGGGACAGGTGGCAGTGTCTCTTGGCTCATAGGACATGTCTGAATTGAGCTGTAATGGAACCAGGCATGTGACCTGAAGCTTTGAGTGTGACACCCTGAATTCAAGCAGCAGCAGATGCTGATCACAAGTGGCCCCGGTGTGTCTCTTCCTGCCTCACACCACTACATCAAGACTCCCCTCCCAGCCAGCTCAGCTCACAGAGAGTCACACCAGAGCCTTGTCCTGGCCACCCCCTCAAACAGGCCCTGGCTGTCCCCTCTGGGGTTTGCAGTGTGCCCTCAGCTCACACATCACAGAGCTGCAGCCCAGCTGCCGAGATAAGAGACCCCAGCCAGGCACTTCCAGCAGCAGGAACATCCCAGAGCAGCTGAATTATTCAGCAGTGAAGCTCCTTGCTCTGTCTCTGTATTCCCAACACATGCTGTAGCAAGAGCAAAGGCAGGAAGTTCGTGTGAACAGCCAGAAAGTTTTCACAGGGAAAGTTTTATACCAGCAAAACAGCAATTTTCAGAGGGAAAGAATAGCAGCAGTTTTTGTTCTCTCTGTCCCCCTGCTTATGTGTTTTTGGAAAGAAATGCTTAGTAGTAAATGACCAGACAGATAATTCTCTCCTTCCCACTAATCATCCAAGCCAGAGAAGGGGAGAAATAGAATGAATGGATGAGGCTGGTTCCCCTGAGGCAAAGTAAATCCAGTCTGAAATACAACTGAAGGGACATTCTGTGGGATGTGCTCCCAGCAGCTCAATCGAGTTGTTGCTGTGACAAATAAATGACAGTTTAAGAACCATTGAAGTGGCCAGATAAAAGTGTGTTGTCACTTCAGCAGTCAGAAAGAGGTGCCAGTTCTGCTTTAGAGGTTTGACTTAGGGTATATTTTGAAAAAAATACATAAAAAGCTTTTTACCCCGCCACTAAGCAAGTCATAATAGCTTTTGACTTATGTATATTGTGCTTTTTCTTCTCTTAATCCCAGCTAACAAAAAAGGAGAAAGCATTGAAATGGAAATTTTGACTTCTAGCCTAAGCTCCAGTAAAGGAAAATGGCTTTATAGTGAAGTATTAACAGATTAGACAGTCAGTATCTTTCTTTCTTTCTCTCCCTTTTGGAGAAGGGAAACATTTCCTGGCTGTTTGTATGGCTTTATCAGCAGTCCAAGATTTTAATCCCATTTCTCTCACTGATGACAAGACTGAGGTTTGGTTGGGTTTTTTTTCTCCAAAATTAATTTCCATTGGAATCCTTCCTTTCAAATTCATTTGCTCAGGATGGCATTTGGTCAGCTAAACCCACAGGCTCCTCCCTTCTGATTCCCCTGTCAGAGTGCCCATTCTTAGGGAAAATTACTCAGAATAGTTCTTCATCACATCATTCCTAAAGTCTGGCACCTGGCTATGAGGAGTTTAAATTTCAGAGGTGGCATGTTCTAGAAAATCTCTGCATTTAACAGCAGCTGGAGGTCCCCCAGCACTCCCTGAGGCATTTACTGAGGTGTCAGAATATGAATTGGGAACCTCATTTTTAGGCACATAAACATGGGAACCCTTTCTCAGGCACTGGAGTCTTAGAGACTGGGCTGTCATCCTGGGGGGGCCAAGGCAGAGACCTGCCCTGGAGGTTGGACCTGGCCCCCCATGTTCTTCCTTTTGCTTTTGTAGGCACAGATTGCCTCCAGACATGGCAAAAGCACTGTGGTGAACAATACCAGTGTATATTGGGCTAGGTGTTCTCCTTGCAAAAGAAGTACGTAAACCACATGTGAAGATACTTGCTCATGAGCAGGGAGTTTCTCTGCTGCAGTTTGGGCCTGATACAAACCCATTTTTTAATGGATTTTTTTGGAAAACATCGCAGGGGACGTACCAGTGTGGCAATTAGATTTTTGCTAGTAACTTCGAACAAAATACTCTCTTTTTTTGTTTTTTTTTCCTAGTTTCTTAAGACAGAATAGTTCAGCATTAATTCACTGCCACTCTGGGGGCAGAAGTGTCTGTAGCTTACCTGGGTTTCTGCTCTCACCTCCACAGATCCTTTATGGAGAAAGACATCTATCACAGGCAGGTAGCAGTTGTGGAGAAGGGCAGCAGGGAAAGACTTGTTCCTGGTGATAAAAGAACAAATGGAATGAGGTGGGATCATCAGACAGCAGCTTTGAAACAGAACATATTCATCAGTTTTGAAGGTGTCAGTGCTGAGGAATCTGAGCTGGAATACACAGGCCCACAGGCACGTGCCTGATTTGAGGTGTGGGAAGGGAATGGTGCTGTCAGCCAGACAGATGTAGGAACAAGGCCTACGGTTTGAATTTCAGATCTGCTGTGCAGCCAAGTGAAGTCACAGGAAAAATGAGGATGCTCAAAATTCTGCCCAAGATCGCACAGAGATGACAGAGCAGAAACACACTTCTCATCTGCTTTTCTGCTTTTCTCTCTCAGTTTTCTATATTATTGTCAATATCAGGAGCTGGTGAAGAAAGCTTTAATTTGGACACATTTTCAATTTTTTTTTTTCTTTTCCCTGTAGGTATTTTCTTATCAGCTCACCCATATCCTGGAGGACAGAGTCAAGAACAAGTAATGTAAGAGGATTCCTCTGGCTGATGCCTGAATTTTTTAGCTTTAAAAGGAGCAAGGCAGCTTCTTGGAAACCATAAACCAGTCTAAATTACTGGATATCTTTCTCTAAGTGATGAAACTGTTCTCACTTGTCTTTGTTCCCTCTATGCATGAATAGGGTCCTGCTTGCCACCAGAGCTGGGGATTCCTGTGAGGGTTTTTTTGCAGGATCCCTTGGAGATCTGGAGGTCACAGTTACAGCCTCACACATTAGTGTGCTTGGGCATAATAATAATAATAATAATAATAATAATAATAATAATGACATCATTTTCCTTTTGGCCCTTCCACTCCATGCCGGGGTCCAGCACTACAGCTCAGTGCTGTGAGTCCCTTTTGCTGGGCATCACTGCCATCAGCAAAGGCAGCAAAGAAAGGAAAAAATCCTCCTCTGTGAGGGTGGTGAGGCCATCCCTGGAAGTGTCCAAGGCCAGGCTGGATGAGGCTTGGAGCAGCTTGGGATAGTGGAAGATGTCTGTGCTCATGGCAGGGGGTGGAAGGGGATGGGCTTTGAGGTCCCTTCCAGCCTCAAACCATTTCAGGATTATAAAGATGCTGGCCCAGAATCAGGACCTTGTTGCTTCTAAGCTCTGACTAATCCTCCCAGTGAGGGAAATCTGCCACTCCCACTCACCAAATGCATCTTTCTCCCCTTTTCTCCCAGGCTCAACAGCTTACTGGACATCATAGTGTCAATGTCTGTTTTGGTGGGCTACTCCATCACCACAGCCAGCTTTGTGCTCTACATGGTCAAGGAGCATCAAACCAAAGCCAAGCAGCTGCAGCACATTTCAGGCATTGGGATGACAACCTACTGGGTGACCAACTTCGTTTATGATCTGGTAAATAATTCACATTCCTAAATGCACCAGGAGGAGCATCACACAGCACGGGGGGAAAAGACATTCTTTATTTAGAGTTGGTTGCCTAGACTTCTTATTGCTATCAAGAGTGTTCTGTAGTAATTGTTCTCCAAGGCATTGGGGACGATTAAACGTGAACTGCAACACTGGATTCTGCTAAGCAAAGGCATTCCTGCTCTCTGGAGTGTATGCAAAGCACCCGGCACATTTATATGGGAGCAGGCTGCAGCTTGATTTCCATTCCAGCAGCCAGCTGCTCCTCTGACAGCTTGCAGGGCTGGATCTGCTGTCACCCAGGCTCCACAAATCTGGGGTGAGGCTTCGGGGCTCAAGGCTACAGCCAGTTTGGGAACCCTGGCTGGGACAGCAGCAGGCATCCCACAGCTGACACAACCCTGCTGGGCAAAACCCCATCACTGGCTTGAATGCTGTCTGTAAGATTCTATGTTCTAAAGTTTTTAAGCCAAGGAAAGCTACAAATGCAGCCCTGCAGGACCTGAGCAGGTTCCTTTTCACAGTGCTGTATAGATGTACCTTGTTGAGCTTCCAGCACTGTGCTGCGTTCCCTGGCATGGGCATGTCCTTGTTGCCCCTGAAGTTGTTTCCTCCTGGTGCAGAGGGTTAATGGAAATGGTTGTTGGAAAGCACTGCTGGGCCAAGAGGACAAATGTTTGCAGTGTCTGCAGGCTGAAGTGCTTTGTGTCTCCTGCATTCCCTGTGTGCAGGGTGTCAGACCCTCCCACAGGGAATGGGCAGTGCAGCCAAGCGCAGCTCCTGAGCCTGGCATTGCCAGCTGGGCTGCAGTGCTGAACAGCTCCACCTATCCCACACATTTCTGTTGATGCAGATCTGCAAGAACCTAAAATCCCAGTGATTCTATCACTTCCTGGAAACAGGAAATCTTCATTTGGGTGACCAGTCCCCTTTGGTGCAGGGAGAACTAAGGGCTGAAATCCCATGGGGAATGTGAGCCAGAAGTGCCTGCCTGGAGGGGCTGATGTGGGCAGGCAGCAGCACAAGGATCCCCTGCCCTGCAGGAGGGCTGGAAGGGGTCCCAAGGCAGCAGCACAAGGATCCCCTGCCCTGCAGGAGGGCTGGAAGGGGTCCCAAGGCAGCAGCACAAGGATTTCCTGCCCTGCAGGAGGGGCTGGAAGGGGTCCCAAGGCAGCAGCACAAGGATTCCCTGCCCTGCAGGAGGGCTGGAAGGGGTCCCAAGGCAGCATGGCCCCAGCCTGGCTCAGCAGTGCAGCCCTGAGCTGCAGCACAGCAGGGAGGGTGGAGCAGGCCTGTGCCTGCCTCCCTGATCCAGGCCCTCACTCCAGCACTGCCTATTTGTAAGTCAGCCTGTGGAAAAATCCCCGGAGTCCTTGCACAGTCAGTATTCAGCAGGCTGAAACTAATCCAGAGCTCTCGGCAACTTGATATTTCTCAGTGAATCCCTGCCAGTAAATTCTGCTAAATCCCAGCGCTGGGGAAGAGAGGAGCTCTCCAGGCAGACGTTTGGTTGGTCTCTGGCTTGACTCAACACTATATAGACTAGATTTACAGGGCACAATGAAGTGGTCTGACTGCAAGGCTAACAGAAAGCCCAAAGGCATATTTTTCATTCACAACCTTTTTTTAAGGTACTTTCTGCCCACAGTCCTCAATGCTGAGGCTTTGCCTACTCAAAGAGGCTTTGTGGGAATTCATCTGCAAGCCTGGGGAGGATTGAAAGCCCACCTGTGTTTGGTTTCCCTTAGAAAAACCAAGCTGCATTTGTGGGACCAGATTCAGTCCTGGTGTTGGTGCTTCTGTATCGTTGCAGGAAGGTGTTTCAGAACTGTTGTCCTAGTAACATCTTTTTAATATCATTTTGCAGGTACTTTTTATGGTCCCTATTGGACTCTCAGTGGGAGTTATTTCAGCCTTCCAGATCCCAGCTTTCTGCAACAACAGTAACTTAGTGGCAGTATTTCTTCTGCTGTTACTGTTCGGGTAAGTGTGGGGCTTAGTTATTTAAATATCACTGCTCAGGGTAAGGCACTGGATTTTGCAGGCTGCTGGAGGCTGAGATCCAGGGGGGGCATGTGGGCTTTTCTCTTCAACACGCACTCCACAAACACGGACTAAGTTGCTCCTTCCAGGGGCAGGGAGGTAAATCCCAAAGCTGGGGAAGAGAGCTGTTGTTGTGCCTGCTTTATTCAAAGCAAACACTACTTGAGGATGTGGAAGTATTCAAGGTCCCAGCAACAGCTCAAGCTGTAAGCAAATGCTTCCTGACCTATTGCAAAGTTCAAGAGCATTTTAATATCAGAGAGCAAAATAAACAGCAGTAGCACAATTCAGGAAAACTTCAACAAACTCCCCCGGCTTTGAATCCTCCAGGCCCAGTCTCTTTGTTTTCAGGTGGGGTTCTGTGTTCAAAGTATGTATCATAAACCTTTTCTCCAAATTCTAACAGACACAAAGGCATTTTTCTTTTCTTTAAGCTCTGTAATGTGGAAATGTAGTTACATGCCAAAACAGAGCTGTTATGTTATGTTATGTTCCAACCCTGGAAGTGTTCAAAGCCAAGTTGGACAGGGCTTGGAGCAACCTGACCTAATGGAAGGTGTCCCTGTCCATGGCAGGGGGTGGAATGGGATGGGCTTTAAGCTCTCTTCCAACTCATACCATCCAACGATTCTATGTTGTCTGATGTATTCAGTGGTTTGTTTTCAAAGTAACCCTTTGAGTTACCATGGTTTTCTCTGCACTGTTGGTATGTATAGATATGCATCATTTTCCTGGATGTACCTGCTGGCTGGATTTTTCAAGGAAACAGGGATGGCCTTCATTGTTTACGTCTGTGTTAACTTGTTCTTCGGCATCAACACCATTATCACTCACTCGGTTGTGTTCCTGCTCTCCCAGGAAAAGGCCACAGACCAGGTAGGAGCCCCACTAATACTGACCCTGTGGTGACACAGCAGGAGGCTTCTTGTGGGCTTGGTGGCTTTGATCAGGTCCATAGCAGCTGGACACAGTCACAGGATTTCACGGGGTTCCCTACAGACAGGACATGAGTCACGTATGGAGCTTGCTTGTCTGTAAATCTGCACCCCCAGCAAAGAAGGAAACAGTGGTGGCAGAGGGGAGAACATGAAAAGAGAGGGAGAAAACTGAGGACCCTCTTTATAACCACCCTGGTGGTGGAAGATGAAGGGCAGGAGGTGGGTGGAGATGTTTGATAGAAAGTTGTTGATGAACACTTCAAACCATTGCTGAGTTCTCGCAGCACGAACTGTGGGGAGTGACAGCTGAATGTCACTGCCCTGAGTCTGACATGTGCTGCAGTAAGCCCAGCACCAGCTGTCTGTCATCCAGGTCTGTAATGCAGTCATCTTCTCCCTGCAAGGATGACAACCCAGAGACAGTGATGATTCCCTAAAGTAAAGCCTTCTCTTAAACTGAGATCTCCCTGGGAATGGCTGGGATTAAATGCACGCCTTACACTTAGATTTCTTTTTTTATGGAGGGCAATTACAATAGCTGGGTTGCATTTTTCTCTGTATCTGGACAGAGTTTGTTCAGCAGCCCCTTGGGTTTTAGGGATATGCAATTATGATCACCTTTCATCCCTGTGCCCCAGTGGCAGGGAGTCAGTTTCTTTCCATGCTAATTTAGTGCCTCTCCAGTTTGCTTTGTGCACTAATCCTTTCTTCTGCTAGAAATGCACCAGAGTTCTTTACTGTGAGACTGTGCACTGGGCTGTTCTGCTGTGAACTAGCTGGAAAAGCCCTTCCATGTCTAGAAAAGCCAAATCTTGTGTTTTATGGAGTTGTTTGTCCAAGGAGAAGAGACAGGACAGTGCTCCAGGGGAGCAGGCTGTGCTGGACAGATTTGGGGGGCACAGTGGCAGAACTCAGTTCTGGCGCTTGGGCAGGTTCTGGGTGCTGGAGCAGCATCCTGGGAGCAGCATCCTGGGAGCTGGCTGCTGTTTACTATGGGTGATCACAACCTCAGAGCTGCCTGTTGACTTTTATGACCTTGTGCCTGTGAAACGAGCTGTCTCCAGAGCTCTTTGCTCTCAATTTATCTCTGCTCTGAGACACAGGCAAATCCCAATGTAATTGTTACACTTCAGTCCCACAGTAAAACCTTTGAATTTATTCCGTGAATAAAAGCAGTGACTGACTGTGCTGCTCTTTGTTTTTTTCCAGGGTTTGCATGATCTTGCTGAAAATTTAAGGCATGTGTTCCTTCTGTTCCCACAATTTTGCTTTGGCTATGGCTTGATCGAACTGTCACAGGATCAGGCACTGCTGGGCTTCTTAAAAGCCTATGGAGTGGATTACCCTGACAAAACCTTTGAGCTGGACAAGACCACGTCCAAGCTGTTGGCCATGTTCATCCAGGGCACCGTGTTCTTTGCCATTCGTCTCACAGTTCACGACAGGATGATTCAGAGAGTCTGGAACAACATACTGGAGTAAGTAACATCTGGAGCCTCGCAGGGGAAGCAGCCCCAGCCACAGCTCCGTGGTTGCATTCCGGGCTCCCGCACCATCATTGTCAATTATGAAGCCCATCAATTTCCAGGACAATTTGTGAATATGGAGTGAGTTTTCTCTGGCAGGAGTCCCAGTAATTAGAGTATTAACTAACAGAGGTGTAGTTTATGGAGTCCCCTGGCAGTTGGTGCTGGCTGGGACTGCAGCCTGGGGCTCAGGGTTTGGTGGGCAGGTGCTCAGCTGTTGGTGCGGGGCAGTCATTCCACTGGCAACCTCCTCTGTTTGGCTCTCCCCGTCTCCTCTGCCCTGGCTGCACACAGAGAGGAGTGAGAACATTCCTGTCACCTGCGTTAGGAGCGTGTCCACAAGGCAGGACCTGCTCCAACCCAGAATATTTGCTGAAAAAGAGGGAAAAACAATAGGCAGGAAGAGACCCCTGGGTGGAGCAGATACCAGGAGAGAATAGAAACTGTATATCTGAGTATTTTGTGCATGCCCTGGGGTCTCACAGAAGGCTCCCTGGGATCTATCCCAACTGCTGGCTGTTGCTGGAGGGTAAGTCCCTCTCTGCCCTCCCCCAGGTTCCTGTTTGACAGAGTCCATGGCAAAGCCTCCCTTCTGCCACCCGCCGCCACAGAGGACGGGGATGTCCAGGCAGAGAGGAGCCGGGTGGAGTCTGGCAAAGCTGACTTCGACGTGGTGCAGCTCCAGAACCTCACCAAGATCTACCACCTCCCTCACAAACGCATCACAGCAGTGAAAAACATCAGCCTCGGGATCCCTGCTGGGGAGGTGAGCCAGGGGAGAAGGCTGTGGGCACCTTCCAGTCTCATTGTCATCTTCTGTAGTGGTTTGTTCTGCTCTGGCCTCTTCCTTCCTTTGCCCCATTTATTGATTCTTGCGGTTACAGCAGTGACAAGAGGCTCCTGATAGATTTGGGACACCAACTGACAGTTTGAAGGCCCTAGAAAGAGGGAAGGTGGATGGGAATTGATGGAGCTGTATTCAGAGCAAAATGTCTGCGTGCTCTGTTTGTACAGTGCAGTCTTGGGGGGGGGGTCACTGGGGATCACCAGGTGGTGAATGAAGACAGCAGAATGTGTCCAGCTGAAATTATTCACCTGAATTGCATGGGAGATGGTGAGTCAGGCTTATCTGCTTGTGTTTCCCATCAGGGGAAGACAAGTCACTTCAGCTGAAAACACGTTTTCATGAATCAGGACCTAAAATTAACTCCAAAGAAAAAAACATTCTTTGGTCATGTCAGTGCAGTTGCCTCCCTGAGAAGTGAAAAGACAGGAGTAAACAGAGCACCTCTGAGATCCAGAGGAAACTGGATACCAGATTCTACCTCATGCTGTGCACCTGACTTGTGGGGAAGCTTGGAATTAATCCTTGGCACCTGGTTTATTGTCATTGCCTGGATCCCACTGAGATGAAATGATGTAGGGTGCTGGGCAGGACAGCATCCTCATGTGGAGACTGGTGCTGGTCTTTATGGCAGAGGATTTTTTATAAGCCAGGACTGGCATTGAGGTCTCTGACTTCTGGCAAAATTCACCCTGATGCTGGTGGGATTTAGGGCACCATTCCCCACCTGTCAGCAGAAGCTGTGGCCCTGAACTGCAGACTGTGCACAGATTCTGTCCCTGTATGGACCAAGGTGGGGAAGAACCTTGGATTTCTGTGCATCTGCAGTGGGCCCAGCACAGGAGGACTCTCACGTCAGCTGATCTGTACTAATGAGAGCAAAATAACAATTTTAATTAAATAATAATATAAAATTATCAGCACAATGGTGATGGCTGATGCAACACACAACTGCCTATCTCCAACCTTAGCAATAAAATGTGGATTTTTACCATGAGATACTGGAACTGCACTACAGGGAGCCAGTTCTTCTTCTTACTAATGGAGTGCTTTAGTGACATTATGGGACAAAAACCTTGTGTTGCATTAAGGCTTTACCAGTACCAGCCCAAACCTCACTCAGCCCATTCCCATGAGCAGCTCTGTCCCTGCCAAGGGGAGGCTTTGCACAAATGAGCCGATGGGGATTTGGCCTGAGCTCCTGCAGGAATGTACCTCACAGTAAAAGGAATGACTCTACTGGAGGCACATCCTTGATTCTTCACCATATTAAACAAATGGTCCTAATATAAGCTGGAGTGTATTGCACCATAAACAACCTCCATTATAACACTGGGATGTGCTGAGTTCCTCTGGCAATTCATCTTGCTCAAGGGGCTGGACAAAGATGGGACAAGGTGCACTGAGCACCCATCTCAGAGCAATATTTCTGCATTACAAGTACAGCACTCTTTCATTCTGACTTTTCTTTCCCAGTGCTTTGGCTTGCTTGGTGTGAATGGAGCTGGAAAGACAACAATCTTTAAGATGCTGACAGGGGACATCGGAGCATCCAGCGGAAGGCTGCGGGTGCAGGATCATTCTGGGTATGATGGATGTGATTTTTGGGGAAGCAAATCAACCTGAGAAAAGTTTTTAAGGCTGGGTGACAAAGGAGAAGAAATGTAAAAGTCTGAAATAAAACATTCAAGCCAGAGCAAAAATAAACAAGGTGGGGAATTCGTCCTTTGAAGGTGGCATGGTTGCTTCCTAGGGGGTTGCATTTTGCTCCTGGATCTCTGCTGTTCTCAGAGGTGTTTCTTCCACTTCAGTCCATTGCAAATGGAATCAGGCTCAGATCCTCAGCAGTGTGATCCCACTTCTGAGCTAGACCTGGAGACCAGTAGGGCTCACCTCAAAGCTTTCTTTAACAGTTGTAGGCTTGGTGGCAGCTGTGCCATCTGAGGTGCTGGCAGCAACTGGAGAGCTACATACTGGACACACAGCCTCTGCAGAACTGGGGGTCTGAAAGCTGGAGCTCTGCAGATGCACTGCATTTTCCTTCAAGGGTTGGGGAAGGGGATAGGAAATAGGAGAAAGGGATTTTCTCCCTCCTGTTGATTCCAGGGTGCAATTCAGTGTCTCTACACTGATGTGCCAACTTCCTTACACAGGTCCTTGAATGACATCAGTGAGGCCCACTGGTCACTCTTTGGCTACTGTCCTCAAGAAGATGCCTTGGATGACCTGCTGACAGTGGAAGAGCACATGTATTACTATGCTCGGCTGCACGGCATCCCAGAGGGGGACATCAAGGGAGTGAGTAACAAGGGCTTGGCTTGCATCCTTTTTTGTAATTTGGAGCCTTTAAATGAGTCTTTCAATAGATAGATGTGTGGTAATCCATGGCTGGACATGTTGTGGAAGCACAACTCTTGCTCCCTAGGTTGTACTCCAGCTCCTCCACCGGCTGAACCTGATGGCCTACAAGGACAGAGTCACCTCTATGTGCAGTTATGGCACCAACAGGAAACTGTCAACTGCTCTGGCTCTCATTGGGAATCCATCCATTCTGCTGCTGGTGAGAAATGGGAGCCTTGGTGGGGGAAGAAAGGAGTCTTTGGGCTGGCAGGAGAACTTGTCTCACAAAACCTCCTCAGGCACAGCTTACAGGACACTCCCCACATGCCCGTGCTTGGCCTGACAACAGAAACCATCACAGGAAAGTTTAGGTTCCAGCAAACACTCATATTTTCTTTAAGGGCATAAGAGAGTGGCAAGTCTTTCAGTTTCTCTGATAGCACCTTCCAGAGGTCAAAAATAGACCCTTTATTTGCCAATTAAACTCTCCTAGTTCCCAGCTCTATCTTGTTTTTTATCTCCATCAACTAACCTGCACAGCCTTGCAAGAAAAGCAGCATCTAAGGCTCCAAAACTGTAGGAGAGCAAAGGGGCCACTTCCCTCAGGATTAGAACATAACTGCTTTTCTAGGTTTGGCTTTCTGTCTTGTCTTTCACTTTGAATTTCCAGTTCTTCCATGGACTTACACCATTGCTAAAACATACCTTTTTGTGAAGTTTTCCCACTTGCTATGATGCCTTAGGTTTTAACTTTTATATTTTTCAAATCCTGTACTGCCTGGTGTGTAACTCTGAAGTTTCTTGTAGCCTGTTAACTTCTGCTCTCTCAAATAATAAAGCCTCTCTGGGCCTGCTCTTCAAGGACCCAGACCATCCTAGGCCCAAAAAGTATAAACCAAAAAGCCACTAAAGGGGGGCAAGCTGAGGGGAATTACATCATTAAACTGAAGCTTTAATTAGAGAATTTATGCTGATATGCAAATGAACCAAACTTACTAAAGTGTGAAGAACTTATGTCCATCTTGGGGTCCCTCTCAGCAGTAGCCCCTGGCTCCCCAGGGGGTACCTCTGAAGGCCTTTCAGATAAATACCTACCTTTATTCCCTTATTCTTGTCAAGCCTCTGTTTTTAGGAGGCCTCTCAAGGCATCAGCTGTGTATTGAAGGTGTGCAGAGCTCTGTGAGCAGAGTTCCCAATATTAAGCTGGATACCTAGTAGACATAAATATCCCTTGTCCCAACTTGTATCAAGCCCAGCACTGCTGCCTTTATTTCTGACCACCTGCTGGTGCTCCAGCTGCTTTTGTGAGATAAAAAATCTCAATAAAAAGAGGAGGAGGTGGGGGAATTCTCTCTCTACTAACTGCTGCCTGAGCCCAGGCTTCTTTACTTTTTAAGTGCAAATTTCCAATCAGTCCTGTCTTTCCCAATAGGATGAACCGAGCTCTGGAATGGACCCGAATGCCAAACGCCACCTTTGGAAAATCATCAGCGAGGAAGTGCAGAACAAATGCTCAGTGATACTCACGTCTCACAGGTAGGGCTGGGCTGGCTCTGCCTCCTATTTTGGGGTCAGCAGAGGTGTGGAGAGCCCATCCCTCACACTTCCCACTGGTCCTTGCACAGTTTCAGGGCACTGAGCTGTGACAGGTTTGGGGGTTTGTTGTGGCTGAATGTGGTGTCCACAGAGACCCACACCACTTTAGGGAAGATCAGTGATGTTCTCCAGTTACTTAACTATTTTTTATACCTTCTCAATGGCTTATTAGAGTTTCTGGGTTGGTTTTGTAGCATGGAGGAGTGTGAAGCCCTCTGTACCAGGCTGGCCATCATGGTGAACGGGAGTTTCCAGTGCATTGGCTCTCTGCAGCACATCAAGAGCAGGTCAGTAAAATGAACCTATTTCACTTTTACTGAACAGCCTCTGGAGTTACTGACCTACAGCTTTGAGTGCTCAGAACATGAGACCTGTGTCACCAAAACAATGACTTTTCCTGGTTTATGTCCCTTATTCACCACTGAAATTCTGTGTTAACTAATGCACTTTCTACTCCCTCACAGCCTGTCTTCCCAGAATGTGTCCCCCAAAGTAATCTGTTCACTGCTACAAATGAGAAATGCATATTAGGGTTGAGCTTTGGTTCTGTTAGTTATAACAATAGCTCGGCTTCTTATTAAGTTTCACTCCAGGTTAACAACCCTGACCCCATTCAAGCTGCACCATGCCTGGATTAGATTTCCCCAAGGAGCCTGTGCAGCACTCGCAAAGGAGTTTCTTCATCAGATTTTCTCTTTTCTACAGTGCTAATGGTGATTTTCTTTTTCCCCTAGATTTGGAAGAGGATTCACTGTGAAGATGCACTTAAACAGCAGCACGGTTTGCACTGAGACGCTGACAGAGTTCATGAAGTCACACTTCCCAAATACATGCCTGAAGGTAAGCAGGGCAAATGCTTTCAGGAGAGGCTTTCAAAATCCCTTCAAAGTGACCAAGAAAATCTCTGCAAGGTGGACATCTTACAACATGCTGTGCCCACAGACCTGAGTCACACTTGTCACTGCCTTCAGCTACACTGTCCGAGGGCTGGAGCATTCCCGTTCCTTGGTGGCTGAAGTAACATCAGCCAAAAAGCTGCAGTGGCCCTGCAAGGCAGCTGTTAGGTGACCCCCTGCCCTGGGAATGCCCTTCCCACTGAAGGCTGGAATGCATGGAGACCCACTTCAGGTTCAGTGGGAATGAGATGCTTCCAGTGCTTCCAGTAACTGAGTAATTGTAAAACCAGAGTAACTGAGTCACAAATCCCCTCCATTGTCTGTAACCCAATCTCTGCATGAATCAAAACTGCACACTTGGAGCTGGAAAATGCTATGGCCACCCTGGAGCTTCCAGCCTTGCAGTTTAGTTGTCCTCCCCCAGTCACAAACCCCCACAAGAACTCCCAGTGGGGAAACACTACCAGACAGTACCATTCAGAAGACACCACAGCCCCTGCTCCTTCATCCTCCCGTGGTCCAGCTGTTGGATGTGTTGGTTCTTGGCTTTCCCCCACCACTCCTGTCCCCACAGGATCGGCATTTCAACATGGTGGAGTACCACGTCCCGGTCTCTGCGGGAGGGGTAGCGAATATATTTGATCTCCTGGAAGGCAGCAAAGCAGCCTTCAACATCAGGCACTTCTCTGTGAGTCAGACAACGTTGGAGGAGGTAAGGAATTAAAATGTGAGGCCATTCATTTAAAACTGCTAACGGGAGCAGACTGATGGTTGCACATAATGGACTGCTGCACACAATAGACTACAGTTTGAAAGGGATTTCCATCTATATTCCTCCTGGGGGTACTTTATCAGTGCTGCTGCCTCCAGGTACCTCTGCTGGTGCTAGGGAAACACACCGAGAAAGCTGCCTGGAGCATAAAGGATCTGTTCTTCCCTCTGTCACTGCTGATTTCAGCAGCCTCGTGGGTGTGGGTGAAGGGCAGGGCTATGAATCACCCCCAAGTCCAGGGCTAGGATTTCCACCAGTACTGAAAACATGCTCAATTTCACTTTTTGGGTTGGAAGTTCATTTAGCATTACTCCAAACTTAGCTTTGGGGTTCATTCCATGTTCCCTTGGAAGAATGTTCCCACTGGCAACAAAATCTTGTAGGGAGCACATCAGCTGAAGGGATTGCCACAAGGACTGTCCAGAAGAAATCACCCTGTTCAGCATCAGCACCTGGAATATTAGGTTGGTCCCAGAGAGAGGAGCAGAGCTGCAGCCCTGTAGTGCTATGGATTGTGACACAGCAGTCTGGGAGGGGAGTTCCTCAGTGCTGTTTCAATAAGGGGCAGTGGTTGTGAGAGAAACAGGCGGGCAAAGCTCAAGAAGCCCCAGCTCAGGTTTTGTGGGAGGACAGCTCAGATTTTTGAATATGCAAATATGATTGCAGGGAGTGTTCTGGTAAGAATCCTTTCTGTATTCATTAGCTGCTGTTGAAAGGAAGGCTGTTACATGTGATTTTATACACCTCTCTCTACACTCTGCAGTTGTGCGTGCACAGATGTCAATTACACGGAGACAGATGGGTTTATGAAGTAATAACAGGACTGTATTACAGTGGGATCGAAATGAGTCACTGCATGGGCATTGCCTCGCTGGTGCCTTGGGAACCTGAGCTGCAGGACAATTAGGTTCTGTGCAGGAATGTCTGCCTTCGGGTCCCGGGTGTCGATTCCGCAGGACAGGAGTGCACATCCATTTATTTACATTAGCCCATAGAAGCCCAACAATTTGCAATTCTCAAATTCAGCGTGAATCCATCCCTGAGCGCGCTCTCCAGGCTCACAGTCAAATGAACAGCCATGCCTTTTTCATATTCATTCATATCATAAATTATTTATGCTGTCACATACTGAGTGTTTTCCTTTAAACTTCTAGGTTTTCATCAACTTTGCTAAAGATCAAGCAGATCCCGATGGCACGGATGCAGGCCCTGATGTGACGCTGGACAGCTCTGACACAAGCAGCCAAGCTAGCACCATAAGCTCCATCTATTGAAGGGATCCACCCACACAGGATCATAGAATCTGGGGAAAAGACCTGACAGCCCCTCCAACCCTGTTTTCAATGATTTTAGGGTGATGGGGATAAGCAGTCCCATTTTCTTAAAGTGTTTTTTTTTTGATATGCACTTAATTTGTCACTAGGAACATGGTAGGTGTTTGAGACTGGCACTTGGTTACAAATCAGATTGGTCTTTCCACTGGTTCTTTTCCCCCCCCAGTTCTTGTTTTATGATCACTGTAATAGCTGTGAGGATTTAGATAACATCACCTGCTGCTCGTGGCCGTTTGTTTACAGCAGATATGGCTGTGCTGGAGCAGAGGAGCTGTGGGCAGTGCAGGGTGTTTGACCACAAAGCAGCCCCTGGCTGCAGAGGAAAAGCCACGCTCCACTTCCTGCTCAGCAAGACTTCCTGGGTGACTGAGTGAAAGTGGCTCAGTTTTGACAGGCTCCCCCCTGGGGAGATGGGGCTGGTGGCCTTGCCCCTCCTCACAGGGGGTTGTGAGGGAGTAGGTGTGAGGGAGTTCCATACTGACAGTCGCAAAGGCCACTGCTGGGGGCCACCTTTGGTAACGACATAGAGCTTATCTGGTTATGTCAGGACAAATATAACTATTTTAAATGTTAGTGCTTCCAGTGGTTTTGGTTTGTTCCTGTAGCTTATTCCAGCTCTGTGTAACTCCTTGAGTGAGTCCTCTGGTCCCAGGAAGTTCCTGGCTCCTGGTACCCAGTGGAAGATGATTCCCCCACGAGCCCCTTTCTCCTGGCTGGAGTTCAGGGCTGCTCGGGTATAGCCGAGGAGTGGTACAGGGCAGGTCTCTTGGTTGAATGCTCTGACAAGAAGCAGCTCTTTGCTTCCTAAGATTGTATTTCCCTGAGCACAGCAGAAGCAAGGAGCATCTCCCTTGCTCATAAACCCTCCAACTCCAGCAGCTCTGCCTCTTTGTGTCCTCTGCAGTGACCTTCCTCCTCAACCCCACATGCTGGCTGCCCCCGTGACTCTGGAGCTGTGTTTTCCCACATAACAAGGCATCATTAGCTCCTGCTTCAAAGACTCTGCCTGCTGGCTTTAAAGGACTGCTCTGCCCACCTCTGAGAGCAGCCCCCAGCAGCTGAGTTCAGCATACCACCACACACATCCTGCTCTCCTCCCCCAGAATGATTAATAGATAGAATAGTTTAATATGATTCTTTATTATATGTATCAGCATAAGGGCCCAAAGACTCGGGTTTGGGTCAGGGCACTGATGTACATTCAAGCACAAAATGAACTTAAATTCTGAGCTCAATAAACTTGCTGTTGCTGGTAAAAGAGATTGCAGATAAAGCCTTACCTTGTGAGACCTGGGGTGGCCCATACAACTTGCCTGGGTTCACCTACACAATTCCAGCCAGGTGGTTTCTTTTTCCCCTTTTTTTTTGCCTTCTCACAAAACTAATTTGAGTCAAAGGAGCCTTTGATGAAAGCTTCAACGACACATCTTTCTTACCCGGATCATGAGTTTGACTAGGTCAGCTCCAGTGTGATGCCAAGGTTCGCTGAGAAAATCGTGCAAGGAATAGGTACTTTATGAAATCCCAAACACCCTTGATATTCACTGGGATACTGAAGTTCAAAGTTTAGCTGCTGCAAGGAGGTCACATCCTCTCCTCGGTGTTGGTGTAAACTTCTTACTGATAGCAGGAGGAGTTTTATTATGGATTAAAAGTATTATTGAGCTTTGAATTATGCCTCAACCTGCTGACTGTAATTAAAACTGGGGTTCAGCTTCTTTCCAGAATGCATTTGACACCTGCAGTTTATAAGTAACTGAAAAAGCTGCCCAGACAGCCATTGTAGCTTCTATTATTATGTCTCCAGCTCTGCAAAAGCTCTTTTTTCTCATTTTCATTGCACATCTTACACAGATCATAGTATAAAATTAAGCTTTTCTCTAATGGAGGGCTTGTGCTCCCTGCAAAGGACTCGGAGCATGAATGCCAATGATTTAAATGCAGCCTTGTAATACCAATCAGAGTATTATTTTATTATGTCGATGGCTTTGCAACTGCCAGTGAAAGATGGATCTCCAGACTCTGTCCAGATGTACTTTACATGTAATTGAGGGAGACTGATACAAAACTATTCTTTTGTTCCTTTAGAGCCTACTAATCAAACAGGAAAAAAAAAAAAAAGGAAGTGATTCATTGGAATACTTCATTAAGTTGCAATTTAATTGTGTGAAATAGAGTTTTGAGGGGAAAAAAAAGCAAAAAGCATCCTTTGAATTTCCACCCAATTCTGGCATTAATAGAAACATCTGCTCCATGTGAAATGTGTCACGGCCATGATACATGCTCCCCGCTCTCACTTGCAGGTAAAAATAAACCATCTGCTACTGCAATCAAGGCTGTGGGTATTGGTCCAAGCAAGCCAGAGTTTATATCCTGGGGGGAATTTAACTGAGGCCCGTGGAGAAGCAGTTACAACTGTTTAGGGGCTTGAAGCATCTGGCAAGGAGGTTGTATATAACGTCACCAGGGGCTGAATTACCTTTCGTGCTGCATTACAAACATCCCCATTCCCTGCAGAGCCTCAGATTCATCCTGTCCCTTTTGGAGGTAGGACACGCTCCAAGCTCAATTCCAAGGCAAAAATCTTGGAAGCCAGTACTCTCCTGCCTCTGAACACCAGCTCCATGCCTCTCATCACCTCTTGGTCTCCCTGAGAAGGTTCCAGGGGTGGCCAGGAATATGGAGCACTGACTGAGAAACCACTGATAAGAATCTGAAAGGTTTTGAGTAGGGTCTACAGGGCAGGAGAAGGATGGGGTCACTCCTCCATCCTCACCTGTGGTTGTAGTAGTGGGTGCCCCCACTGTCAGCCCTCTCTGAATCCGCTCAGAAATGTTGGCTTTACATGACTCTGCTTTCAAAATGAGCCACCAAGCTGCCTCCTTCCTCTGGCCTGAGCAGGGAGCTGAGATTGCTGCCCCTCGAGCACTGCGTACCACAGCACATCACCTCTCCAGGAGCCAGAGATGAGTGCTGCAGTCCAGGGGAAACAAACTTCTCATCTTCCTCCTTTAATGCAGTCTCGCCTCCGTCACCCCAGTAGCCCTCCTGGAGGCAGCAGTGCCAGGCTGAGCCCTTCCAGCGCGGCCACGCGGCCCCGGTGCGTTAATTGGAACGGGCTCACCCCGGCTTCATTTAAAATGCTCTGGCACATCACACACACACACGGGAGAGGCAGTGCAGGCACTAAACAGGGACAGGGAGTCAAGGAGGAATTTCAGAATTAGTTGTGTGCATTGCAAGGCTGATTGAAGGCAGGTTTGTAATTGGAGCTGTGGACTTGGAGACAATGATTCAAATCTCCATCCTGGCTCTCCTTCATTTATCACTCTGTGCTGTTGATGAGAGCACAGTGCTGCTCCAGCCGGATCCTTGCTTAGCTTCTCTCTCCATGTACATAGCCACTGAGGGTTGGCTTTGCAGGATCAGAAAGGGTCTGGCAGGGGCTGAGGAACTGTCCAGAGGAGCCAGTGTTAAGTAAAATATTGCAAATATAAATTCAAGGTCTCGAACAGGATTTTTTGGTCCTTTCATGAGAGCTGCAGGAGTGGTTTTGTTACCGGGTCAGTTCAGAAAACATGTTTACAGTCAAATGAACACATCCAGGTAAACAAAATTCAGTGACTAGTAAAGCTCAGGAGCTGGTGATGCCCACAGACCTGCAGCTTGTGAGGAGTCACTCCTGGGATCCAGAATTTGCAGGATCCACCTTCCTAACAGGCTCAGTATGGGGCTCTAGGCTGTTGTAGGAGCTTCAGCTTTCTTCCATTGCTGCAGCTTCACTGAAGCTGCTGTGAGGGTTTTTGGCTTTTTACAAGCCAAGAAAAATATCTGTCTCTTCACTTAATAGGGGAAGGGTTATTTTGTGAGCTGGTGGAGAAAGAAAAATGGGTTTTGGATGGCAACAGCACATAGTATGATTTTACTCTTTTTTTTTTGCGGACAACAGCTGTGATCTTGCATAGCTCTAACAAAGTATCAACAGCATATTAAAACTGAGCACAACACAGAAAAGCAGCAGTGGGGAATGACAAAAAAGTTGAATTCACCAGAATTATTATTCCATGGCAGTATTTAAATAAAAAAAAAATCAGTCTAATTAATTTAGTTGTTCAGGGAGAGGATGGAAAGAAGGAAGATGGCTGTAAAATAATAAGAGCAACATTAGTAAGGGACACAGCCAGCACTTGCTGTTGGCTCTGCTCCTCATGCTACTCACATACACAGCAGCGGGAAGCAGGGAGCATGATGGGGAGCAGACAGGGGAGTGCAGCCCTTTTTGGGCCAGACCATACTCCTAAAAATATCTGCAGAATGCACAAGATCACCCCAGGGAGTATCAGAGTTCTGGGACTGGAGGCTGCCCCACATCATGGTACAACCCTGCGGCACCTGGATGCTGGCACGTGCCAGAATGGGAGAGTCCCACTGGTTGAGCCTGGGATGAAGGACACAGATCCTTGGGCCTGCAACCATGGAGCAACACTTGGAAACAGTCCCCTCTCCCAAGTGCTCATCCTGGGGGGGGCAGCCCCCACTTCATTGCTCACTGCTGCTGGAGGGCACTTCTGGAAACAAGGCCTTCACTAGGGAGAGCAATCCTGAGGGCCCTGTGCCGGGGGTGAGACAAGTAAATGGTAGCATTCCCATGAGCTGTAGGGCTCAAAGCAACAATCCCACCATCTCCCCAGGCTCCAAAGTAATGGAGGTACTTCAGTTTTAAGCAGTGAGTCTTTCACTAGACCAGCATGTTGGGTAGCATCTCTTAAAAAGAAGTCAGGTCTTCACTGACAAAGAAAAAAACAAAGGACAGCCACGACAATTTATGGTGACGCACATGAGATGAAATCCAGGTGAAGACAGGGTAATAATTGAGGCTCTTACCTCCATTAGCGGGTCAAGGTGAACTCTCAGCCCTCTATTCTCCATGTTCTGGCTGCCAGCTGAAGGGTTTTTGCCCAGCCCTCTGCTTGAGTGTGCACTGCCTGTTTCCCAGCCAGAGACAAAAAAATTGAAGCACATCCAGTGTGTGACAGGGAGAAGAAAGCAGGATGATCTGCCTCTCCATAACCAGACCCAGCTGCACAAGACAGCAATGAATTTAAGTTAAAATGATACCAACCAGATTGAAATGCAATTAAAGGAGTCCCCTTAGGGTTGCACATCCAATTAGTAACATACCTTTAATTACACCAGTGCAGTTTCAAACAGACACGTGCTGAGAGAGCCATCAGCACAGAGCTGAAGCCTGCCTGGTGACCCATATCCGTGGGGCCCCAGAGGAGTTACACGTGGGTTTGCATCACCAAGAGTGGCCTGCTCCTCCTCTGGGGAAGAGCTTCGGGGGTGGCCCAGCCTGGCCTGGAAGCAAGGCAGAGGAGAAACACAAAAAACCTTTTTCAGCTGTGTAAGAGCAGTTTTCTCCAACAGACAATTGCTGGAAAACAATTAAGATCCAGGTGCTTCTAAAAGGTAAGAGTTTTTCACACTTTTTTTGTACGTGACATTTCCCTCTTGCGGTGCCAGAACGTGCCCTGCCTCCAAGAACTGTGAAAGTTAAAGCACTGGAGTTGACTTTGATATGAAAACTCATTAAAAAATTAAAAATGCAAACATTAAGAATTGCTAGAAACACCAGAGCACTTCCAGATATCCCTCAGCCATCTCTGCGGAGTTACATGAGGTAAAAGAACTCAAAATACCTCCCCACCTTTAACCTTGAGCATAATGCCAGTCCCAAAGCAGCCAGATGCAGTGGCTGTGAGTCTGGCGTATGGTCTTTGGTCTGGAGCATGGTCCTTGGTCTGGAGCCTTAGTTGAAGTCCCTGTCAAAGCCTGTAGTCAGGCTGCTCTGGACAGCAGCAGGCTGTGCAACCATGCCTTGCTCCCCCAGGTTCTTGTTTAAAATCCTGTCTAAGAGACAAAATAAAGCTGAAGGAGACTCTCCTTTGCCCACTGAAGCCTGAGGGCTGGCGTGTGTCAATAACCCAGGTACCCCATTTTAATGCAAACTCGCATCACCTTGCACCACACTGCACCCTAGGATCAATTCGGAGAGGTGCATGAAGCAGGTGCTTCATCCATCTTCACATGCTCCTCCTCAGTGTTTCTTTAAGTACCTTCAACATCAGTAAAGTGAACAAAAGTTGAGACCATAGGCTTAATCACATTAACAATTATAATCATTCCCATCCATCACCACAAAGCAGCTGCGGTGCTGCTGAATCCGTTCTGCTCCAGGAACCCGGGGAATCTGATCAGCCAGACAAGGGCAGCTCCAGGCTTGCCATAAAAAGGAAGAGAGCACTTGCTCAGCCTGACTCCTTTATTCACTGTTTTTATGAGCCTTCAGAGCCTCCCCAGAAATTATTAAAGCCTCTCCAAGGAGCGCAAAGCCGCAAAGGGAGCGTTTCCTCCTGGGCTGGTGCTCACACTGCGATAATGCCCTCCTGAATATACCAGGGCTTGGGCAGTGAGGCCTCTCCTTTCACCTGCTTCCTGCGACATCAGTATTTGACCATCCTCATTACAGACTCAGCAAGTGGCTTTTTTCCCCCCATAATCAGCTCTTTGCCACACATGAGTGGATGGCAGCAAAGGCAAAGCTGGGATGTTTGTTATAAACCACCCTGGCTGGCTGTTTGAGGGACCCTCCTGCTCCTCGGGGTCGGGTCATAAACTGGGATGTGTGAAATTGGGCAGGATTAGGGAATACCATGATATTGCAGCAATGGGGACCTTCACTGGGAGGATTTGGGCTGAAGACCAGGCAGTGTACAAGCATGTGCAACCTTTAAAGGTCCTAGAGCTAGAGCTGGGCTCCCAGACACCTGCAGGGGTGGAGGTGTTTGAGGAGGAACGGGATGGTTTGCTCCGTGCCTGCTGCCCTGCCTTCCCTGACAGTAGGGTAGCAGAGCAGAGGGATGCAGCTTCAGACCGAGTTCATATTTCAACCATTCCAGAAATCCCATGTGGCAGAACGACATAACTGTGCCAGCCGACAGGAAAATGTCACTACTGGGTGAGTGTCAGTGACCCATGAGAGCAAAAAACCTTCACAGCTCCCTTGGAGAGTCTGGATGTTATAGGGGTTATTTTTCCACTGTGAATATCCTCCATGGGGCGATTTCAGGGCTTGAAATCAGCTCATATATGATACTAATATAGTGCCCCTGTGAATAATATAGCACCGCTTCTCCTGTCAAGTGAAATGGGAGAGGCAAGTGTCCCCCCAGGACTGCGAAGTTTCTGTATTACTCACCAGCCTCATCCTGATAAATCAAAGCTGCTGTGTTGTACTTCCCTCCCACCCCCTTTGGCATTTTTGAGCTCTGGCTTAAGGCAGGGTGAGCTGCCTTGGGCTGTGTAAGGGAGCACTCCGGCCTATGTGGCTATATAAGTCCTTGAAATCACCTTAGGATGTGGGAAGCTGTTTTCCCATCCACCCAGGCTGTGACATGCAGAGGTGCTCAGCACCCATCTAGTGAAAACAGGAGACTCTGTGCCAGGGCTTTCCCATCCCCATGGGCCTGTTTGCAGAGTGGGGCAGGAAAAAGGAGCCTGTCCAAAGGGTTTGGATGGCTCAGGGCTGGGAGTCCCAGCAGCAGGATGGGGCAGTGTGGGTGCAGGGCTGGGGATGTGCGCTGGCTCTGGGAGTGCAGGGGAGCTCACAAACCATCCTGCTTCCCTCAGAGATGGATCAAGAGGACAGATTGTAGGAAAACCAGAGCACAAAAATAGGGGTTGTGCTTTCAGCATGGTACATTTGAGTGACAGACCCTGATAACTCAGAGGGGAGGGTGCCATGGTGTCATCCACTGTAATGGTTTGGCTCTCTTCCCTGCAGAGGCTGGAGAAGCCAGACTGCTCCCAGGCCAAAGGGAAACAGCCCCCATGGCTCACAGGTCAGACCACTGTTTCTTCTGGAAGTTTATAGCAATCCTATTTGTGGATTAAAATGCAGCCGCCGAGGCTGCTCGTACAGGATTTACGACGTGGCCTCAAAATACAGGGGAGAAGGAAAGCTGAACTCTCCTTTGATGTTTGCAAGTGTAAACTGCAGACCTGAGCTGAACACACTGTAAATAAGGACCATTAATCATCAGCTAAGTGCCGTGCAGTTGCTGTTATTTATTATAACAACATAAATCATCAGGAGCTGCTATCATGTTAATTTGGATTTAGTATGGATTAGTATGGAAAAAAGAATATCCTCATCTATTTACAAAATACATACCTTTACTTGTAAACACATACAGATGTGCTGTGGGTTTTGTTGCTTAGTTTCCTCCAGCTAGGAAGCAAGTCAGGAAAATGCTCTGGGAGCTCTGCATGTGAGGGATTGCCAACAGTTCAGGCCAAGCTGCAGCCCAACAAAATCTCTCTTGTGATGACACAGTAAATCAGCACTGAGGGGGAAGCAAGACTAGGAGGTGTTGGACCTGTTTTGCCACCCCCAGCCCTCCTTCCAGCCCCTGTGCTGGCACTTCCCACCTACTGCATTGCATCCATGGATCTCAGCAGCAATTCCACAGGTTTCCTTATTTTTTTATCTGCAGCTCAGCTCTGGCTTTCACATTGAAAAAGCACCAGGCATGGGTTTTGTGGGATGCTGGAGCTTGCTGCTCCTGCCTTTGGAAGGAAGGCTTAGCAGGGAAGGAGCATTTTCTTTTAAATTAAGGGAGCATTACCCACATATTTCATATTCTCCAGAAATGCCAGCTGTACTCCTTGCTGGTGTATTATGTTTTCCCCCTGATTTGACTTTATTCAGGCTCAAAGGTGGGGCTGAGACATTCATGCACCAGAGCAAGGCTGGCAGGACACCAACCTGGTGTTTTGGGTGTGGAGCTCATGCCATACTGGCTCCATCCCTCTCCATAGATAATTTCTAAATTTGGTGGTGACACAGCTTCACTGCCCAGGGATCTGCATCTTGATGCTTGGGCACAGCATCTGTCTCTGCCCTCAAACACTCAGGTGTAGCTGGGGGGTCTGCTCTAGCACTCAACATAACTTGAATTTTTTAAAGTTGCTAAGAAATCAACAATTTCATCAAAATCAACAACAAATTTCTTCCCAAAGTCAGTCCACAATCCTGGTTATCTGCTTTATCCTGGTGGAACTGGAGGTGCTTAGCGCTGACTGAGGGCATGGAGATCCCTGACCAACCTCATGGAGGTCACCAGTGCTGCTTTAGCTGGAGGTTAGTCCTGAATAAGAAATAGGCCTTGATATCTGGGAAACAATTGTGGTTTGCATTTTTAAAATGTAACTGGAAGGGAAATAAAAAGCATTTGATTTTTTGGGGTGGCCCAAAGATTTCCCTTAGACTTGAAGCTGCAATGATACATTTAAAAACAGTCACAGGTACAAAGAACAAAAGCAATGTTGCACCTGCACTTTGACTCCAACGGGTCCAAACCCACAAGTAATTGCCTTTAATGGTCTCTGTCATTTTTAACCTGTGTTTTGTGAATGCCAGATGAACAGACATCAGACCAGGGTGAATTTCTCCAAGCACTGAGCCAGAGCTGAGGTTTGCATAAATTAAAACTGGGTTTATTATAATAACTCTAGCACAATAGGGATAGTATAATAAGATTAATTAGAGGAGGGCTAATAAGAGGGTTCAAGAACCTGCACCCAGGTTCTTCAGCCATTTCCTTGGACTTGTATCCCACTCAACTCAAAGACAACCCAACATTTAAAAGATGCTGCAGAGCCCTGACAGTGTTTTCCCCGAGCATCCAGGCTTGCCTCACACCGACCATATGTCTGTCTCTGTCTGCTAGCAGATTGCACCAAATATTTTCCTTTTTTATGGTGGCTGAGCAAACAAACACCATCTGTGGGGCTCGCTGAGGGAAATCCTGGCCCCCTCAGTGCCAACGGGAAGGCAGCCACACATGTCCATGGGGCTGACACTTCTGACATCCACAGCCTGAGACAAGAACTTTCCTCTGCTCCTCATCTCTGCCCATCCGCACAGTTGAGTCAGGACCTGGCATTTTGCAAGCAGATTTAAACTCAGATTTTATTAAAGAAAACTTGGGTCCCATCAAAGCGGATGTCCCAAACAGAAAGTCCCAGACTGCCTAGCCTGACCCAGGTTAGTGGGTAGCTGGAAGAAGGCGAGAAGGCTGTTTTTTGATTGGCTCTATCTTGGATGTATCCACCCTGCCAAGGCCTTTGGGCATTTTCCAGCCATGCTGAAATCCCTCAAATCCCTCAAAAAAGGACTGATGGGGATCTTTGGTCTTGTTTGATCTGCTTAAAGCCAGAGTTCTGGTAGGGCAGGTGATGGGGGATGCAAATTATCCCCTGTTCAAACCTCATTTCCTTTGGTAGTTAAAGCTCTAGGGGGGCACCACTTGGTATGGAGTGTCTGTGCCATCCATCTGTGCACCCCAGCACTGGAGCAGGGGAGCATCAGCAGTCACTGCAGCAAAGGTGTGAACGTGGTCCCCGGCTGGGCCCAGGGTTTTCTCATGTTTCGCTGTTCTCTGTTACTTGTCTTTCTGCGGGAAATCCCTTTTCTGGTCAAATCAGAAGGGTAATTTAAATTTTGTAAAATCCCCCACGGTTTTGACCCATGTGGGCATTGACAGAGATCTCCTGCCGGGCACTGGGCCCAAAGATGCAGGTGGAAATTACCTGTCACCTCTGTTGCTTTTCCGCTTGTGCTTCTGCAGCACTGGGTTCAGAGCTTGTGCTCTGACCAAATCTTTTCTACAAGTGCCCTTTGGATTTAGCAATTCGCACGGTGAAAGCAGAACCAATGAACCACAGGCTTCTCTGCTGCTGCCTTTAATTAAAAATGCCATGTCTAACACCAGCAGATGTTCCTGCTATCGAGACTCGAGGAATAATTTAATGCCATGTAATGCAATGCTGACTGTGCTGCTTAGTCAGAAAGTGTAACAGACTTTTTTATTATTATTATTATTTCCTTTTGGGGATCAAATCCCTCAGTATTTGAAATCTCAAAACTTGGTAGTCTAACAGCCCTAATCAATTACTGCACTGAATGATCTCAGCAGCCCCATGTCTGTCAAACCAGTGCCGCAGCCCACGATGCCTCTGCGACCACGGTGAGCTCACAGGGCTTTGGGTGTGGAGCAAAACTGGCCTCAGAGGGGTGGCCCGAGGAGCAAATGAAGCCTCAGTTAAAGCCTTTGATTCAGACATTTGGGGAGAGAGGGAATTCAAAGATGAGGCTGTACCTCCTCCAATCTTTTCTTTAGTCTTCTGATGAAGAGGATCCATCCTGTCGCCTTCTGTGGGTGCTCAGGGCATCGAGCTGAGCACCCCTTCCTGGCAGCATGCAGTGGTTTCAGGATGTGCTCTGTATTCAGGTGGATGAGAGCAGAGGGATCCCTCTTCACAGAGCTTTGGCTCTTTTAACCCCTGGGAAAACAACTAATTTACAAAACTCAATGGAACTGCTTCCCTCTGCATGCTCCTTCCTGTTACACAATGAATCACGTAATAATTGTATATTTGTTGAGAAACAGCTGGGGAACTTCACTAAATGAATAAAATATCAGGTAGCAGTGTATTTCCATAAAAAAGTCTTTACCAGATGGGCAATTCTTTGAAATGAAGCACGAGGTCGACACGGATTTTTTACCTTCCTCGTCAGCCAGGCAGCCGAGCCATCCTTCAGCACAGGTTTGGGTCCGGAGCTTGGCATTGTTTGGAAATCCCATTTCCAGTCCAGCACGGTGAGGATGAGCCTTGCCTCAGCGGGGCACGGAGCTGCTGATTCATGCACGCACCAAATGCCTCTGCCTCACTATATCACACCACTGCTGAAACCCTTTTACTGGCTCTCTGTCATGTGACAAATTTATTTTAAAGTGTGCGGGCCTTATACCGCCTGGAATGGCTTTACTTGTACTTTAAATACTGCATAAACCAAATTTAGAGATATATTTCTTGCTTCCCTCTGTTCCCACATCACTTTTTTTGCTTCTGACTGTCCAATTGGTTGCAGTAATTCACTGCTGAAGAAGACATTTCTTAGATTTCCAAGAGCACCAGCTCCTTAACCTTTATAAAATTAAGGAAAATGAATCATTTGTGACTTTTACATCTTTCTTGAATGCAAGTATTTGTTAGATGCAGGCTGCCCAGGGCAGTGCTTTGCCTCAGTTTAACTTAGTTGTAAATGTTTGTAAATTCCCACATAATGTCTCAGCACAATGGAAACTATGCGAGCATCTGTGGATTTATTGAGAGAGACACTAACCATATTTCAGCTGGAGGAAAGGAAGAGGAGGCACTTATCTGGTTTACTGTCCTATACAGTATATATCGGCATCTCATATTTTGTGAACATAAATGCCAGGTTGACTCAAGAGATCTATGGATCAAGTGCTGTTTGTAACCTGCTCTGAATGCTTCAAATTGTGTTAAAGTTTCATCTCAGCAGTGAGCCTTTTGCCATCTTTCAGGATCCCTGGTGGACTGGGAGATGCTGGGAGCTGGGTTTTTGGAGCACAGGATAAGCACACAACAGCCAAGTAAGAAGGAGTAGAGTGTTAAGGCTGCACCTGGCAACTCTTCATTTCTAAGGGAAAAATGACAGGCTTAGCTTATTTTGTGAGTTTATCCTGATTCTGGCAACGTGAGGAGCAGGTCCCTGCCCCAGCTCCATCCCCTGCAGCCCAAGGAAAGGGGTGAGGGTGCCTTGTCCAGCTGTGTCCCTTACTGTCATCCCCCTCCTGCATCCAGGTGCGCTGGTGCATGCACACAGGATGGGAAGAGGCACCGTGGGACCTGCCAGTCCCCCAGCTTGCAGGGCTTGGGGACAAGGTCCTCTTCGGGCAGCACAGGCCCAGGGCACCTGTGCCTGCCCCTTTCCCTCCCCCAAGACAGGCAAGGAGGATGCTGTGCCCTGAAGCAGCTCGCTGCAGTCAGACCCTGACAGACACACATCCGAGCCCGCCTGCTGCCCGCGAGCATCCGACACCTCCACGTGTCCCTTACAAGGTGTGCTTTTAACACAAAGGGGTTTTCGTTGCACTTCCACGCTCGCCTCCGTGGCTGCTGTTCATTCCCCAGCGCCGCTTCCCTGGCGGATCCGCGCCGCCGGGGGTGCCGGGCTGTCGGCAGAGGGGACACCGCGCCGTGTTATTAACGCAGCGGGGCTTCCCTGAGCTCCAGCGAACAACAGCCCATTACAGAGACACAGCCACACTTTTCACAGCGGGATCCGGGCGCGCCGATGCAGCTCCTGCGCTGTCGATGGCAGCAAACAGCCCCACTCTGCGCCGGGGAAACGAGGCGTGTGATGATCGGGGGGCCGGCACCCATCCCGCCCTGGCCCTGGTTCTGTGAGGACAGTGTCAGCTTCAAAGGCTGCTGTTTGACTTTCCAGCCCCTCCATGGATTCCTCTCCAGGGATTAGGAGTTATCATGAATGCAGAGAGCATGATGCTGCTTCACCTTGTGATGTGTCAGCTTGCCCCAGACAACAGCAGCAAATGTTCTCAGATCCAACGAGCTGAGAGATTTCACAATTCCACATCTCGTGTGGAGCTCACTTCCCTGCACCTCTGGCTCATATTAGTAAAAAAGATAAATATTTAGCCTTCCATAAGTAAAGAAAAAAAATTCCCAATCTAAACCATCCCTGGCGTTCAGGAGCCACGGTGGGAACCAGCTACGAAAGCAGAGGAGTGTGACACTTGAAAACTGGAGAACCACCTTCTTAGAAGACATTAATAACTTATTAAGAAATACCTCCAGCCCTGATTTAACACCCATTTAAGTAGAACTCCCTCTGTCTAGATAAGGTAAGGCTGGGACACCCCCCTGATGTCTGTTTCCTATGACTATCACCAACCAAATTTTGCAGCTCCACGCTGCCATGTTGTTTTATGATGAAGTTCTCTCAAAGAATAACTTGCTCACTTTAATCATGTTTTGTCCGAGATTTATGGCTTGATGCTTATTCACTGGCGGAGCTTCTCCACGTGAAATGTCAGTAAGCCTGTTATAAATTGCTCCTGGCATTCCTGCTCTATCTTTTACTTGGCCAGGAGTATTTCTACCTGAAAGTGATAAATTCCTGCTATAACTGCTTTATGTGCTCCAGTAATTACGCTATAGAGGGATGGTGGGGGCTGCATCTCTGTGGAGGTACCACCTAAAAAACATCAGCCTGCAAAAGTGGGAGATTGGACTGAAGCCTGGGGTGCTGCAGGACATACAGGCTGAGGGAAAATCCACCCTGGAAACCCGAAATAATGGTGACTGGTTAGGTATCTCTCTCAGAGGAAGCTGAGGAATGGGCAGAAGAGAGGGGGAAGAAAATGAAATGTTTAAAGTCAGGGTGGAATAGCATTGGCATGGGGCAGGCACCGTGCCTGGGCTGGGTGCCAGACGTGAGGGGTGGGTGCCCTCAGCACCACGATGCCGTGTCCACCCACCTGTCTCAGGCCCTGTTTGCATAGGGGATATTTATGCAGTGTTAGACATGTTTGTTATAGATACACAAACACTGGAAAGACGCATGTAGGAGCATCAGGTTTGGGTATGTGATCGATTCGGATGCTGTTGTGGTATCAAGATGGGCTGAGACCAACAGCACGAGGTTCAACAAGGCCAAGTGGGTTCTGCACTTTAGCCTCAGTAATGCCCTGCAGCTCCAGGCTGGGGCAGAGGGGCTGGAAAGCTGGGAAAAGGTCTGGGGATGCCAGTGGCAGTGGCTGAACATAAGCCCAGGTAGACAAGAAGGCCAATGGCACCTGGCCTGTATCAGGAATAGTGTGGCCACAGGACCAGGGAAGTGATTTTTCCCCCATGCTGGGCACTGGTGAGGCCACACCTCATGCATTTGTGTCTGGTTCTGGGCACTTCAGGACACCATGGACATTGAGAGGCTGGAGCAGATCAAAAGAAGGGCAGTGGATCTGGGGGAGGGTCTGAAGCACCAGGAATGGCTGAGGGAGTTGGGGGGGCTCAGCCTGGAGCAAAGGAGGCTCAGGGGAGACATTCTGGCTCTGCACAACTCCCTGACAGGAGGGGGCAGCCGGGGTTTCAGGCTCAGCTCCCAGGGAACAAGGGAAGGGACAAGAGGAAATGGCTTCAAGCTGCACCAGAGGAGGTTCAGGTTGAACATCAGAAGATTAGACATTGGGAGGGGCTGCCCAGGGAGATGGTGGAGTTGCTGTCCCTGGGGGTGTTCGAGGAATGACTGGATGTGGCACTCAGTGCTCCGCTCTGGTTTACACAGTGGGGATCGGTTACAGGTTGAGCTCGATGGTCTCAGAGGTCTTTTCCACCTGTGTGGAAAATCACGCTGTGAAAAGCCAGTGTGCGTAAAGGAGACAGGGAGTCCTGCAACTTTATTCAAATAAAGGGGGAGAGTCCACTGGCACATACCCGCGTGGGGTTTCAGAGGACGCAGCCTCCTTTTATCCTAAACTCCTGGCCATATGTTGCCCTTTTCCTTTCCCCATCAGCTGAGGTACTAGGAAGGTACAGCCTTTCCAAAAAGGCTACTACATATTCCCCGTTGAACACGTAGGCCATTTGCCCCTAAAGTTTGGAAGTTCAGACGCTCTGGGTTCTGCAATAGGCCTGTGCAGACCCGTTTCTCCTATTACCCTAACATTCAGAAGTTTAAACTGTCCGGGTTCTATAACAAACTTGCGCAGTTTGATGCTCCTAGAGACAAAAAGACCCATTTTTCCTCAAGACTCTGAAGCCATTTTTTCAGACCTAGTCATTCTTGAAGACATTAACAGCCTATTTTTCCTATCATTACTGAAGACCCCCACCCATCGAGTCGTAGGTGAAGGCGTTAGCACCCGTTTTTCCGACCACACCCTAACTGACCCTGTGTTTCTGGGATCTCCGCCCCGAATTTCGCCCAGCCCGCCATTTCCCCCGCCCGCCCCGCCCCGCTCCCGGAGCGCGGGAAACGCTGAGGGCGGGGAGCGCGCGCGCGGTTCCGGCGCCTGCGCGGTGGCGGCGGGCGGGGGATTCGGAGCGGCGGCGGGAAGCGCTAAGGAGCTGCTGAGGGAAGCCATGAGGGAGGCGCTGCGCGGACGCTCGGGCAACCAGCCGGCCCCGGGCAGCCCCCTACGCCCCGCCGCCCCCTCCATGGCGCCGCCCGGGCACCCCTGGTCCCACACCCGCGCCGCGCTGGGGCGGCTGGAGAGGGCGCTGAGCTGCTCCCGCTGGTAATGGATGTCCTCCTTCCCCCTTCCCCCCGCCGTTTTCCCCCACGCCTCCTGCCGTGTGGCCGCGCGTGTTAAAAGTGCCGCGTTTCTCCTTCCTCTGCCCACAGCGCCGGCGTCCTGCGGGAGCCCGTGTCCCTGGGGCAGTGCGAGCACGTCTTCTGCCTGTAAGTACCGGGGCTCGCCCGCCGCCGCTCCCCTCGCCGCCGTGCTGTGGAGAAAGGACGGGGAAGTGGGCACCGGTGGTGCCTTCTGTCTCTCCGGGGGACTGAGGGGGAGAGGAAAGCGGGAGCTGCTGTTCCCCTGTGGGTCTCCTCCCGGAATGCTGATTCAGGCTTCAGGATGCTGGCCAGGTGTGAAGGGAACCCTCAGTCTGATGGAGGGAATTGTCGGCTTGTAGTGGAGTAGAATTCCAGAACAACTTGCAGTTCTCATCATCCTCAACTCCTTTCTCTTTCTCCTCACATGAAGAAAAAAGAGCAGCTTGCAAAGGTGTTTCCTGTTTCCAAGGGGCTTTTCCTCTGCCCCAGAGGGTTGGGTGGTGCTTGTTGGTTTGGCCTTCTACCAAGACTTTGCTCCTTCAGATCTGCATCTGTTCCTATTTTCATGCGCATCCAAACACGTTGGGATAGGCAGGATTACCTCTGCTTAGAGTTGGTCAAATATGAGTGCTTCAAAAAAGTGACTTAAATTAGAAACATTCGGCCAACAGGGCATTTCAGAGGGGGTGGTGGTCACGTTGCCTGTCGTAGGACAACTCACTGCATCGTCAGTACAGGCAGAGGCTGAAATGTTTGTGCCCCAGAATCGCATTTGGGTGAGGTGGTGGAAGCTTGTGGCTGCCCTGTGTGTCACTGCTCTTCACGGCATGCACATGCAAACAGGGGGAGTTAAAAGGTCCGCTCTGTGTTTTAAACAGTTTCTCTGCACAGCACAGGTGTAAGCAGTCTGATAAAATCCCACCTTTGTTAGGGTGGAGAGGAGGGATGCTTTCTAACCTCTGCTTGTAAGCCAGCATAGATACTCAGCTTTGCTTCCTGTTAATCTACAAGTCACTGTGTCAATGAAAGTTGAGGAAAACCCTCCCCTCCTCCCTCATGGATGTGTATCCTCTCCCTGTCTTCAGCTGCACTTATCTCATAGGAGTTTACAGTGGTGAAGGCCTGAAGGGTAAAATACAAGCAGAGTATTTCCTTGCTTTTTATTAGGGAGTAACTGATTATGGCACAGATGCCCTCAGCATCTCTTCCCCTAGTATGGATGTATTTAAAGATGCACAAATGACTTATTTCTCTCCAGACGTGTGTGTTCTTTCCCAGCTGTGGCTATTAATTGCTGTAGAAGATTCTTGAAGAGGGACCTTTTACATGGGCACGTAGGGATGGGACAAGGGGGAATGGCTTCAAATTGAAAGAGAGAAGGTTTACACTGAATATTAGAAAGAAATTCTTCCCTGTGAGAGGGTATGAGGCCCTGGCACAGGTTGCCCAGAGAAATGGCTGCCCTATCCCTGGAAGTGTCCAAGGCCAGGTTGGACGGGGTTTGGAGCAACCTGGGGTAGTGGAAGGTGTCCCTGCCCATGGCAGAAGGTGGAATGAGATGGGCTTTAAGGTCCCCCTTCCAAGCTGAACCACTCTATGGTTCTGCTGTCTATAGGAATTTTTAAAATTCTTTGTTTCATTTATATGACCTGTCTACAGATTACTTGGTTAAGTATCTCCCAGGAGCTTGTACAAGTTATAAGTATGAACATGTGGCTTAATAAATGTAATTGTTTGGGTGTTGGGCATCTAAGGCCTTGTGGTTTTATTTTGGATAACCCCATGTGTATTCTGGGTGGCAGGTTTCAAACACCCAGTTTGTTGAAGTTTTGTGGGGTTTTTAAGAAAAATTTTCCACACATCAAGAAGACAATGCAGTTTGTATTGATGAGCCTGGAAAGAATAGCTAACAGTAGTTATGAGCGCTCATTAGCAGCTATTTCTTGCTCCAGAAAAATGAGTTTATTTGCTATTATCTGAGTTATTGTTGTGCTTGATCTTTTCTTCTTTGTATGCCTGACCTTTTAGCAGCATTTCATCTGTCCTTTGATGACTGAGTCTTGGGCAGTGGCTATTTTTTAAAATAAACCTAAGGAAATTCAGATTAATTTGTTTAGAAGCAAATTAGGTAGGGCACGGAGGCAGTCTGCAGTACTCTGATGTGGAGTGATTCTGGTCCCCTGCTGAAGGCAGGCGTTTATTAACACACCCAGGGAGGGTTGGGGCAAATGGCCGGAGCTGGCTTCTGAAATATGAAGTGAAATGTGTGAAACTAATGAACTGCAGAACTCAGGTCACACATGAAACAACTGGTTCTCCCTCGGCATGGTTTTGTTATGGACAGGGATATTTATCAAGATCAGTTTCTGCGGTTTTATTGGAGTAGCTGTGCTAGGTTACCTGCAGTCATTATCAGTTGACTACAAAACCCCAACAGCTACATGTAATTAAGACATGTTGTGGTATAAAAGCCATTCTGCATTTCCTTTGCAGTGCCATTTACAGGGGTGGGAAACCTGAGGCCAGCTTCCCTAGAGGAGACCTGGTTGGCCCTTCCCTTTGCTCCAAGTGATTTGTCAATATCTAGAATATGTTGGAGCCAAGAGCTGTGCTTCAGTCTCCCAAACACAGCAGTGCCTCAGCCACGAGGGCCTTTGCCTGTTTAAGCACAAAACACACCTAGGCAGCAATTTTTACATGAGTAGTGAGACTTTGGAAATTAATTCACTCTTGGCTATGTGAAACTATAACCTGTATTTAATAGGATAGATTGGAGACAAGACATAACAATGGCCCTTGAATGTTGCAGTTCAGGTGGCAAATCATAAGGTCTTCTCACTGGCCTAATCAAAAGAATAAAAGCCTTCAGGCTGATATGGGGACAGTAGTATTACTGAGTAAATCTGTTTCCCCACCAATCCCACCATGGTCATCTGACACAAATGCTCTGAAAGACAGCAGTGATAAAATACTCTGAGCACCTAGAGATCCTCGTGGGACTTCATAGAGAGACGTGTTCACGCAGGTGAAACTTCTTCACAGCATCAAGCAAATTTTAACTAGGAGAAAGTGTAAATGGTGGTTTACTGTGGGTTGGCTTTCTGGCACTTGTTTAAAAATGGAAGGCTGCAGAATAGCAGATGTGTAGGAATGTGTAGTTTTAACTGTTTGAGCCTAATTGTTACTTGGAGACAAACAGCAGTGGAGCTTTTGAAAATTTGGATCGGCTTGTGAGTGTGGAAGTCACGAGGCACCCTGTTTTTCATGACAGTGTCCTGACGAGGCTCTGGAAGTGGGTTGCTTAATTATGTTCGGCTTGTCACTTGCCATGATAGATATGTCCTGTCCTGCATTTGTGACTAACTCGTGTGGGCTTTACAACAGCGGTTTGTCAGTGCTAAAATAAGAGATTCTCGCTGAGCACTTGGCTGGGAAACTGTTGATGGGCGGCTACAGTAGATAACTTACACGGGATAATGATTTTCCATTTGCCTTTCAGATCCTGCGTGGGTGACTGTGTTGGCACCGAGTGCCCTGTGTGCCACATGCCAGCCTGGGTGCAGGATGCACAGATCAACCGGCAGCTGGATAACATGATCCAGCTCTGCAGCAAGCTGCGGCAGCTCCTGGGCGCCGACGCCTCAGGTGAGACTCACCTGGATCCCTGGTGGCTGCAGAGTCCAGGCTGCTCCATTCCATCTCCCAGGCTTTACAGGGAATGAGCAGTGCAGCCCTGCTTAAAATTCTGAGAGGCTGTTCCAAATCATGTTTGGAAAATTTGATTTGAAGAGAACTGTCTGTATGGATTGCTCGTTCTTTGAATCTGTTTTACTAAGAAATCCGCATGAGCGGGTTAGTCCATAATTCATTAGAATCTGTCTTCCAAAATTAGATGAAAGTGGGAGAGATTGCCAAGTCACGTGGCACAAACCAGGGGCACAGGTTGTCATATCCTATGGGAGCCCCAGTGTGTAATGTTCTGCATTGTGTTAGGGGGGCCCTATTAAAGAATTAATGCAGCTCTTCTCCTGCCTCTTGGGTTTCTGTGCACTGAGTTGTGCCTGCTGTCCCAGTAATTTTCAGATTAGGGTTTTTGCACATGGGAAAAATTATCTATGGTCCTTGCCTAAAAAGGGAAGGAAGCAAGTCGTAATTCATTTATTTTCTGGTCCCTAACAATCAGCTAGTCTGCTGCAGTGAAGCTTTGTCATTGCTGACTGTGCTAGAAGATTGCAGAGAACGTACTCTGGGAATTCATCTCTATCAAATTTTAGGCTGCTTGTCAAAGTAGGAAAAACTGTAGTGAAATAAGCGTAGGTGATTGTGTGTTTCCTCTGCAAGCTCAGAGAGGAGCATTTATGTAACACCAAGTTTTAGAAAACATTCATTTAGTTGTCAGATACAGAATAGGTAACTTTTCCTTCATTGTTGATTCCTAATATGTTTGTCTAAATTAAAGATTCTTTTTCTATGTCTAATCCCATCGGCACCTTCATTCACTTAAGGAATAGTTCTTTATTGACACCAAAATGCATTTTAAGTGAGGAGGCTGGAAGCCTGTGTCCAAATGTAAAGGAATACATTTTATATAGATATAAAATCTTATGGTGGTTAAATCTTCTGGAGCATAGAAAACAGATGATGGCTTAAATAGGATTTCAGGGAAAGATTTTAAGTGATGAAAGCTTTTAAAAGCACACTTGGAAGAGAATCATTCTGAGAGGAACTATTTGTAATGCTATAAATAAAGCATTTAAAATACAACATGGGAGCATTATTGATACTGTTTAGATGTTTTGGAGAACTCTTAGAGATGGATTAATTCTTAAAAAAATTGGTCTGATGTTTAACTGTACTGAAAATTGAATAATACATTTAATCCCATAGTTCTTCTAAAATAAAGTCTTCATGGTGTGGCTAGGCTGCAGAACTAAATGAGGTTCTTTTTATCATCCCTTGTTCTGACTTAAAAGCAGACACAGAATAGAAGTTTACAAGAGTGTTTTATATTAAATGATTCAGGAGGTGCCTTTCTGTGACTTGTAATCTTTGCAGTGTGCTAAGGATTAGTACAGTGGCCTTTTGGATGTCTGATACTGAGGTTAGGAGAAAAACCTCCTGAGCTGGTAACAGTTCACTCTCAGGAATGGCTTGAATTCATAAGTAAATGAGCACACCTCTAAGAACAACTTCAATGTGTTGAAAAGGAAAAAAAAAAAGTATGGTTGAAAATCACAGCATTTTGTAGCTTTAGAGATTTTGAGAGCAATTTCTTCAGGTTGTTTTGTCCCTCATCACTGGCAAATCCGTCACCTCCCGTAGATGTCTGGATACATAAAGTTCTGCCTTGAACTTAACGTATCCAAAGTGAAATATGTTTGAGTTTGGAGAATCGCGGGTTCTTTTCTCTTGTTAAGGACTTTCTTTCATATTCCTACAGCACTGTACTTCTGTCAACAATAGTTTCTTCTCTTTTGTGTTAGAAGGTCAGAAATAGTACTTTATGTTCAAGTAAAGGAAATAGACCGAAAAATCAATCTTTCAGTGCAGGAAAGGAAGAGAAGCAGTTGAAAAAAAGAATATTTCCATACATTTGTTTTATGTCCCTTTTGCATATTTGCTGTGTATGCCTTGTTTTGAGACAGTTGTGGCTTCTCTTAAGTCTTCTGTTTGAGATCCTTGTTGACACTGAAATTTCTAAGTGCATCCTACTACTCATTGTTTTAGTCTCTGACAGAGCTAGTGCATGCAGCAAGTTGTGTGTTTTTCTTTTAAAAAGCCCCACAGAACTGCTGTGACTGAAAAGGATAGGGTTAAGCTCACACTGAATATTTCAAATACAAAATCTCTGTACCCTGAGGTTCCACAGTAGACATGAGAGGGATCTCACTTTGTATTCCATTGGGATAAGAATAGCTTTTGCCAAACAGCATGTGCATTGTAAGAAGCAGCAGCAAATAATTCAGGAAAGACTGCACAAAATAGCTACTACTTCCCTTTTAAATTAGAGGGAAACACAGCAAATGACACTCCTGGGGTGACTGAAAATGAATTGACAGACAACAAACCTGAAACTGGCTAGAAAATGCAAATTATAGGTGGAAAAATCAAGCTATAGGTAGGAAATGCTGAGCCTCCAAATTAATTCACTTGTTAGAGATTTTATATCCTTAGTCCATGGCAAGGTGAGGAGAGCTACCTGACCATTTCCTGCCTGGTGTTGCACCTTCCGAAGGGTAAAGGGAAGCTGGCTGGAAGGCACCACAGATGGGGATGTCTGGAGCTCAAACTCTTTAGCTCTAATGTTGCAGTCCAAGACATCTTGAGAACTGATGATGGGATTCACGGGTGGGTAATTAGTGAGAGCTTGTTGAATCATGGGCACAGTGTATATAAAACACGAGAGATGTTGATTTACGGTGATCATTTTGAAGGAAGTTCTAAATACTTAGGCAGACTTTCCTGTGTAATGTTCTTTAAAAAAGAAGAGATTGCTGTAAATTTTCAGAACCATCACCAACCATTTATGGTCAATTTTACCTTATTCTTTGTAGAAATCTGCTTCACTCTTAACACATCAAACAGAAAGTCTTCCTCCCTTCTCATGCAGGGCTACACCTCGCAGGTGTTGGTCAAAGCTTCCTAAGCTAGTGCAGATGCTGGTGGACAGTCAGAGAGATCACCTTTCAATCAGCCTTTATAGTATCATGACTTTGTTTCACATTTACTGGACAAAAAGACGTTGCACTCCTGTTTTAACAGATAACACAGCATTTCGTGGATGCTATGACATTTTTCGTAATATCTAAAGGTGATGTTTTGAATAGCTGGAATTTCTCCCTTTCCCCCTCGGTGTTGAATACTTAACTTGCAAAATAATCATTCTTCAGCGACGGCACTAATGTTGCACAGATGGTACCAAAGCGCTTCCCTTTGATTTTTAATAAGGGACTAGTTCGTCAAAGAGATTCTCAACTTCTGTTCTGAAACCCGTAATAGAGAATAATTTGAAAGGCACACAATGTGCATCATTATATTCCTTTGATGCAGATTAATGATAGCTAAACCACATTTCCTAATTGCTCCTTTTTTTCCCCCCTGCACTAGCCTGCTATTGCACTACAGCAGAATTTGGAGAGGGAGCTCTAGTTGCAAGGCGCTGACTATCTCCTAGTGTTTTTGTGTACTTTCAACCCTTTTGACACTTAAGAAATCCAACTCTATTAAATGTCAGCATTGAGAAACTTGGGCTTATTACGTGCAAATAACTCTAATTTAGAAATAATTCAGTTACTATATTGTGTATCTGAATGTTACATTTAATAGGTAATGGAGACTAAATTTACTGCATTTATTATAGGCTGATTCTATTACTGTTATTGTGGATGCTCTTTATGCCATTGCAGATTTTTAAAATCTAGGATTAGGAAGGCATGCTCTACTGATTCACCTTGTCTAAATACATCTCTAAAAATTTTTGGGAGGACACTTATGTATTAAAAAGATAATTAAATCGAAATCATAATAGTGGTTTTTTTCAATCCTGTTGAGATCTGAGCTCTGGCTTGAAACTCGGAGACAGCAGAGAATTCATTGGGATTGATTTTATTGTCAGCAATTTTCTCTGAAGGTACTTTAACTGAATGAACTTAGCCACCAGATAATAGCCTCTTTATATAAATTAACATTTACATATTAAACCATAAGAGCTTCCTTTCAGCTTCTTGGCACTGGGTCTCCCCTCTTTCTTTCTCCCTCTCACAGCTCTTGGTCCATCAAAAGATTCGATTTTCAGGAAAGGTGGATTGGCCGTTTGTCCAGATTACTTTTACTCCCTACCTTGTACACTTCAGAAATGGAGGAAGGGGTAGCAGAGTCTAAGAAAAACCAGAAAATTAATAAAAATGCAGTTTCCTCCCCAGCAGGGTGTGGAGATGCCCTGGGTGTGCAGGACTGGCCTCTGGATGGGGTGGGTCTCCTTGTCAGGATACGGGGATCTTTTAATCATGTCCACAAGTGCCTCCCTGTTCTAAAACGTGCAACATGCTCTCTTACACCTCAAGTCGTTGCAGGCGAGGAAAAATAATCCTGGGAAAGTATTTATTTGGCACGTTGTTACACTTTCAGCAGTGTTTTAACAGCCTGACTAGTAAGTCCCTGCTGAGCAACCAATTATGAACAGATCAGTTCAGGAAGCCTCGTGGTGGATTTTTCGCAGGCTTTCCTGCTGCCAGAAGTGGTACATCCAGTGTAAATGCTTCATTGTGTTATGCTGCTTCAGATCATACTTCTGAAGGACAGTGCCTTTGATTGAATTTGTCACTTGGACTTTAAAGTCTTGCTGTGCTATACACATCAAAAAGAATTCTGGCCATCGTAAAATTGTACAAATTACTTCTGCAAGCCGATTTTATTCTTTCTCTTTACTTGGGGATGACTGATAGTTTTAGCAAGGTAAATATTTTACAAGGAAATCTGCTAGTTTGTGTAAACACTGAAGGCAAGACAAGTAAATAGTAACTTGTGTTTTATATTTTGCATCTGTTTGCAATCAAGCTCTTGCTTTTTTTAGATGTTATTGTCAGAATGAGTTTGGATATGATCTCAAGGCTAGCTAGTTCTGAGATTTTGGTCTCAGTTTCAGTGTCTTTTTTCTTGTTTGCACCAAGCCCAGCCTTAAAGGAAAACCAAATAGCTGTAGTTCTGTACTTGATGATTATCTTTAGATGCCTAAATGATTGATTCACTAGCCTCAAGCTGTATTCTTAGTGACACTTTTGGTCCGATGGCTTACATATTCCTCTAGCTAAATCTAATATGTAACATGATTTAATTCAAGGGGTAAGTAGGGTAATTGGATTAAGACTAAGGAAACATTTAACTTTGCAATATTGCTTTAAAAGAAATCTGTGAACGTCTGTTTAATTGTTGAATTACACAGTTCTCTTTTAAGTGGAGTTTCAAATGCTTTTTTTTATGACTAAGGGATTGGAACCAGTGTGTTTGCTGCTGAGAGTTTATCCCAGCTTGCTGTGAAAAATGGGCTGTAGTTACTAACACCAAAAATAAAAGAGAAGGTATGCAGAAAATAAATTATCCATAGAAAGTTAATGCACTGAAATGAAAGTGATAGATTGTTGCAGTGAGTGTCTGTCACTTTTAATAATTGAGACTTCGTATAGTTTATTCCAAGAATGCTTAAAACCCTCCCCTCCCTTCTAATCTTGGTCTTAGTGCTGCTTCAGAAAAAAAATAGAAATAACAAAATTCATATTGGTTTTGTGTTTGCTTGCTATAAATCACCAAGACTTTTGTGAGTGGTAGTCCCTGAGGTATGAGGCAACAGAAGGAATGAGTAGTGCATTTACTTTGGAGGACTTGTCCAAATAACCTAAAATAACTTGGGTTCCCACGAAGGAATTGGTACAAAATCTGCTATAGTTCTTTTGTGTCAAAAGACCTGTCAAATTAAATTAGTGTCTAACTTTGAGGTCACTTTATACTCCTTAATTTATTCTTAAGCCATTGAGGACAGTATTTATAGTCCTTGTTCTCACCTGTTATTTCATGTGCTGGGAGTACAGGATATTCCTCTGTCATCTTGGTCATTGATTTGTAATGTGCTGTACAAATTGATTTATAAAATTGCTCCACTGCATATTTTTAAAGAAATGTTTGAGATATCAAAATGCTTAGCTTCCTTGAAATTATTTACTACCAAGGGGTAAAGGAGCAAATGACAGGACATGATTGCTTACAGATTTCCTATATATTCCTCTGATTCATCTGCCGTATCTGTGGAATCAGTCAAGATTTCTCAGCAATGCTCAACATTTTTATAAGGATATTATTTTTGCTTGCTTACAGCTATTCTTCCTTTTCATCTTCAGATGAACTGTAATATCTCTTTAGAAAATTGTTTCTGTGCTCTTTTGTGTATGCACATGCCTCTTTGTTAAACCTATTTCCAAGGAAAACTCAGTGAGAGAACCAACTTCTGTCCTTTTCTGACCTGGCCGGAACTCTTCTGTGCACGTGCTGTGTTGTGAACCCAGGCTGCTGAGGAATTTCTCTGCCAGGATGCTCACTTGCCTGATGGATAGCTGTAGCTGCACTGGGATCTCTGAGCTCCAGAGTGGCATGTGACCTTGCCAGGGCTTTTAAAGTCACTACATGTGTCTTCTCAGAAGGAATGAAAGCACTCATAGATTGTATTTAGTAACACTTCATCAGTTACTGCAGTTGTTGTTATGATTTTTATTTTTTTTTTTGCTTTGTGAGGTTCTGAAGAGTACTCCATAATTATTTTTACTCTTCCCTGATGTACTTAGATTCAGCAGAAGTTACATCCACACCGACTGACTCAGACTTGGGAAAAAAGAGCAAGAAGGAACAGATAAAAATGTGGTTCAGTCCAAGAAGCAGGAAGATTCGATGTGTTGTGAAGAGGAGTCAGGCTGAGACTAAAAGCAATGACCTTGGTCAAGACACATCTTCAGTTTATGATTTCTTTCCTTCCCCTCCTCAAGAGAAGCCCTCCAAGCCGACAAAAAGACCAACCCAGAGACAGAGGAAGAAGATGAAAAAGAAACATCTAGCAGACATTAACAAAGAGTGGAACTTAGAGAAACCTGAGCAGAAAGGAGTCGAGGAGAAGATTCCCAAGGAAAAGTGTGTGACCATCTGCAGTCAGCCAGTAGTGCTGTGCACTCCAGAACCAGAGAGTCCTGAAGAAAGACCTCAGCAGGAGTCTGTAAAGGAAGCTGACTCCAGCAACAATACAGAAGATATGGAAGTTCTACCACAGGCAGAATCCCCAGAGAAGAAAGATAGTGGTGAGGTTGTGTGCTCTGCACGAGATAGCAAGGAAAAATATAGTGCTGCAGAGACAACACTCTCAATAAAAAAAGCAGTTATGCCTTTGAAACGTGGAAGGCAGCAATCCAGACTTCAGGGTACTCCTCAGTCTAAAAGAGCAAGGAGAAGTGAGAGGGACGTTCCTGGGAAGTCAGGCAGGCAGGCCGATGGCTTAGAGGAGTCACTGCAGGGCTCCCCCATCTCCCCAGCGACGGAACACCAGACACCAGTTCAGATTTCTTCCTCTGCATCCAATCTCACTGACACTGGAATGAAGACAAGAAGATCTGCAGCCCTTCAAGTGATAAACAGTCCTTCACTTTCAGAATCTCCTTCTACCCCATCCACTTCCAAGACTTGCAGCCAAGTAGCAACACCACTCAGTCCTTTTGTGTTGAAATCCCCTGGTGGCAACACAATTGCCAGAAGGAATTACAAGGGAGAGACTTTGCTCCATGTTGCTTCCATCAAGGTAGGACCATCATCTTCTAGTTCAGCTTTAAACAGAAGTTTACAAAGACAATGTTGTTTTAAAAATATTCTGGAAACCAGTTACTTTAGAACACTGTGTTTTGGGGAGGGAAATCTCATTTTGTGATCTTTTTCTTCTGGGTTTATTGGGAAGTTTCCAATCTGATTCTCTGATTTCATAAAGAAATGACTGTTGGAATGATCAAAGATGATTATACTTGGAAACTCAAAGCATTACAGTTTCAGTTATACCTGTGAGTTCTAGGAAGTGATAAGCATTTAAATGTTTTGGCCTTGTGTGCCAGAACGCTGTCTCTGATTTGTCATAAGGAGTTTCGGAACTGTTTCAGATCTCTGATCTTGATCAGTTCAGTCTGAGCTGGTAACTCAGCCAGGACAAGATCTGAGTTATCTACATAACGATAACTGTGAGATATTATTTAACTATTATGTAAGCTTTGAGATCCACCACCTGATGCAAGTGTTGGCTCAAGGGGAGTGAGGTGCTGCACCCTGTGATTCCCATGCTGAGCCCTATGCTCTGAAGGAAAGGGACAGGGCTGGGATGTTCTCAGTTTTATGTAAGGTCAGTGTTAGTCATGGAATGACACCTAACACTCATTATGTTGTTATTATCTTAACCGGTTCCTGGTGTGGTAGAACTTCATGGCTTTGCTCTTTGCAGGGGCTGTCCTTGCCCGTTGCTTTGTAAAAGCTGGGTAAAACATGTCCCACTCATCAGATGCACTCATGGCAGCTCCCTTCTGAGAGGTCATTTCAAAGAGTTTGTGGTCTGGCAATTTAAATGCACTTTGTGCTAAATCATAAAATACAAATGCTGTGTGATTAATAAACTGCATATACTGGAAGCATTGATTGCTCCATAAGCACCTGACATTTATACAGCACTTCTCTCTGGTGAGACAGAGGCTGTTCTTGATAAATAACTGTGTCCTCTTTCAAAGGCATTCTAATAAGCCACTCCTGCTGCACAAGACCTTTTTAAATGGAAGTGTCAGCTGAGCTGAGTCGAGTTCAAATCTCGTATTTGATGTCATTAATATGGAATTAGGGAGGAGAAAATGAAATGTTGTCCTCACAGGACTCAAGAGCTTTGAAGGAGGGGTCTCCTAGTACTTCTCGTCCTAAGTCCCGCATGTTCCTCTTTATTAAAACACTGTTTACAAATTACCCTTCTGTGATTTTCTGGGGATTTGTAATGAATACAGTCATGACTGACTGGTTCTGAAAAAAATGGATCTGCCTTGGCAAGTTTTCACACAGGTATGGTTTCCAGCAATATGCCTGATGCTTTGGAACGCAGATATTTCATCTAAGAAAACAGCACCCCTGCAGCTTGTTGAGACATGGAGTATTGGCATATTGGTGATATGCCAATAAGGTGGTTTTTCATTGCAAAGCATTTTGAAAATAAATGAGGAAAAATTAAACAGTTCATGCTGTAGACAAAAAGGATAAACATGTTTTGATTATCGAAGTTCAGTGGTGTTGCTGGCACTCCTTACTGCCGTTGGTACAGCCAAAAAAAAGCTGACTTCCAGCTGGAGTGTGGGCAGTGGGATGGGCTTTTTCAGTCCTGTGTGTGAATTCCTTTTGGTGTTGTCTTCTGATGTTTATAATTATTGAGCTAAAATGGGAAATGGCTTCTGTTCCTCATTAGTTCTGCTGTGGTTTTTATCCAGCAGCTCCATATTCATTGAGGTGCTCATTAGCAAAGGCTTGTGTAGCTAGGTAGGGCTTCAGGGTGATCCCAAAGTTTGCTTTGAAATGGAACTAAAATAACACAAGGGAAGTGATCTCTCAGTTATGATCTTTTAACCTGCAGGAACCCTGTATGGAGCTGATAAAAGTATTTTCTCAGACTGTTCTTGAAAATACCAGGCTTTATGCCCTTTGTATATTCTCAATGTGGGGTTTAGATTTGTTTGGTTGGGTTTTTTTGTGGGGTATTTTTCTTTGGGTTTTTTTTTTTTTCCAAATTAGTTCTGGGTTTTTTTTCTGTTTCTGAAAGAAGCATTTCTCTTCCAGTTTCGTTTTATAGGCAATTTTTTTTTCTTGTTATTTTCACAGTAATGTTTTTCCATGTGTGTAAAGGGAAACAGACTTGTAGCTGCCACCCTCCCCCAAAGTAAAATGAAGTCTAATTCTCTGGGACTTCATGAATTATAAAAATAAATCTGTATTATTTTCATTAGCTGTTAGGATCTACTGCCCAGATTTTAATTGAAGCTAATTGAATTCTCCCTTTTTTCTTATTTAAAATAGATTATGCCCAATGTTAGCAGGCATGAAAAGTTAGAGTGTTGTGCTGTTTCTAATGATTCTGAGGGATTGAGCCCATTTACTACTACTCCTAGTAGTTATTATTTTACTGAAATCAAAATGATTCTCAAGAAAGGTTCTAGTGTGGATGAACCTAATGCTGAGTTAAACTAATAAATGAAAATAAATGTGACTCTTCTTGTAGCAAACAGCAGATGTGTTTATCTTCACAGTCATTAAAGGTAAAATCCCAATTAGTTAAAATACAGAATGTGACCTATTCAACTCTGAGTATTCCAGACTAGTGGAAAATTGCCCAATCAACAGCCCTTCCACACGGGAGTTTTTTACAGGAAGAGAGCAAATTGTTCACAGGATCAGCTCTTCCATGGCAATTAAATCACAGCACAGCGCCACGTAACGAGTTTGTCTGGAGTCCTAAACCTTCTGTGGAGAGAAGAACCCCCCAGTTCCTTGGCACTGCATTTCAGGTCTGGGTAGTGCCTGTGCTTCTGCTTTGCCAAGGGAGGTGATGGGGCAGAGCACAGTGGGACTGTGCCACTATGGATTCCAGGGAGAGGGACAGTGAACTGCAACACAGGAGGGTGACAGAGGATCTTGGCAGCAGCTGCACGGTTACAGGGAGTGGATGGGAAAGAGCTGGGAGAAGGCTTGTTAATGCTTCAAGTTAGAGGGAAATGGGGAATTGCTCCTGCTCTGAGGAAAGAAGAATTTGCCTCTATGCAGAGCATCTCCTTAGTTTGAAGAGAGAGATGGTGTATTGGGACTAGTTTTGGTTACCTCCTGTCCCAGGTGCCCTTTAGTTTTGACAGCTCAGGATGGCTTTCCCTCCTTGCTGTCACTCTAGGGAGGGCTCACAGAAAGGCTTCACCCATGGCTAGCCTGCTGTGCTGGACTCTTCATGATCTTTATAATTAACACAGTAAAATAACTGTGAGAGAATTCCTTGAGCCTGTGAGAGTGCTCCTTTTACTGCTTTATTACCAGTTAACGACACATTAGGAAGGAGAGCAGAGAAGATGATGTGGTTTTGTGAGCATGTGATGGCCAACATCAGGATGGCTTTTAAATCTTGTTTTCAGGTGTCTGACCTAGTCAGCTGGGAACTTCCTTTCTTTTGGTACTGGATCTCTTGTGTGCCATGGTTGAGAGCTGTGTCACAGAAGAACATCTCCCCTCCTGGAGAAATGAGGTCAAGGCAAATATGAAATAGTGCAATGGTTTCAAATGCAGGACTTGAGAATATGGAAACTGGCTGTGAGTCAAAGCAATCCATCTTCCGAAGTGCTGATTTGGAAGCTTGGAAACAAATTACAGTTGCTTTTTCAATAATGCTTGGTTGTTACTTGTCTTGTTTCTGAGGCAGGTTAACTTCTTGCATGTTTTCTCTTTATTGAAGGTTAAGCATAGTTTCTTGTATGTTTGTTATTAGGGAGCGGTCTGCTGTGTAGGGAATTAATTTGGAGGATTTTGAGGTGAGGAACTTGCAGGTTCCTGGAAAGAGTTCACAATTCCTGTAAAGCACTTTAATTCATATTTGTCCTCCTTGACCATTTATGAGTTGTAAATAACCTAGTTCCCCCCCGCAGCTTAAATGAGCAAATGTCATTGTGTTTGAAAGGTGGCTTTTTTGGTTCATTTGCTTGACCTGAAGACTGAAGTGGCTTGATTACATTTGTAAATGAAGGAGCAAGTGTTTGGTTGAAGGGTTACAGGTTTTTAGCTTCATCTTCATGTCCTGTCCTAATTCTTTGCATCTCTCTCTTTAACTGGTAGAATAGGTTTTCTTGTAGAATATGTTCGCATTTATTTAATAATTTGACTTTTCGGTGAAAAATGCCTTGATTAATGGAAATTGTAAAGGGCAAAATGAAAAAAAAACCCTGTAAAATGCGACTGAAAGGACACGTGCAGTTCTTAACCATATGTAATAAAATCAGGACTTGAGGGAGAAGGAAAAGAAAAACCCTACAACCTTGTGTAAGCCAAACAGAGATAGTTTTCTGGGCTTGAGCCAGCCGTGGCTGCAGGAACTAAATTCTCATTGGGAGGAGGAAGTGCTTGTAAAGCCGAGTAAATGCTCTTCCCCGTCTAAGCTACTGCCGGCTCCAGGTCTGCCAACAGATGGCCCCAGCGCCTTTCCTGCTTCTCTGGCTTCCCGAGCTCCCGTGAGCTGCGTTGCCGAGGAAGAGCAGACCCATGGCCTTACTGTTTTGTCACTACAGCTGAGCTTTGTTATGAGCATGAAATGTCCTGAGCTTTGTTTGTTCCGAATGGATAATTCTGCATTCTGCAGTAGCTCCTGCCTCTTCAAGAGCTGGATGTAATCCTTCATTGATAATTAGATTTCAAAATAAACACTTGTCTGTGAATTCTTAATGGTAGGAGCATTTTTCTAGCTGGTGTTTGCTTTGTTCTTCCTTTCTGAACAAGAAGTGTTTCCACTTAACGTTTCCCCTCTGTTGCTGCAGACAGCCAAGAGGGTCTCTCCTTGTGTCACTTGGTTATAGCTTCTTAGTGGAGACTGCTGATTTTCTTGTTGCATCAAGTAAACTCAAGGAACTAAATGTACAAAATTAATTTCGGCATTAGTCAAATCACATGTTTAATGCAGCATGTTGGAATTAGTCATTCCATACTAACAGGTGTAGTTTCTTCTGCTCTTTTGTGGAGGAAAGACATGGAATTGACATATTTGTGTCTGGGACTTGCACCTATGTGGTGCTTACTCTTTCTTGTTTAAAGTTTAGCAAAGCATTTATGAGCTTATAAATGTTAGTAATTCCATCAACTTTGATAGAAGTGGCCAATGTAAAAGAGAAAACACACTTTTTTTTTTACCCTTGGATCGCAGTTATTTGGCTTGACTTGTCATCTAAACCTGTTATCAGCCTCTGGAAGATCCAGTCAAAGCTCAGAGGCACCTGTGGTTGGATTTGATGATCTTAGAGGTCTTTTCTAACCAAAATGATTCTGTGATTGTGGTCCTGCTTGCAGGAGGGACTTGGTAATGTGTCTGTTAATGATCTGCGACTTGAAATTGAGTCTTCTGCTTTTTTTAGGTAAATGTTCACGTTATGGTGACTGACTGAAGAGCCTCTGAGGACACAAAAGGCACATTCTCCTGGCTGTTTTGTTAAAATCTCTCTTGTAATCCTGATTGGCAGCGCCCATCCAGTCACTGTGCAGCTCATGACAGCTTTCCCTCCTTGCTGTCACTCTCAGTGCTCAGTACTGGTTGTAGGGAGCAGGTTCCATTTACAGATGACATGATGACAATATTTATCTTCTGTAAGCAGCAAAACACCAATTTTCCAATTCTGACGTGGGCCTGGATTTAAGTCAGTGGATGTTGTCAGTCCTGGTGTCCACACCATCAACGTTTCCTTTGATAAAGCCACAGTGGTGTTTTACAAATCAATGCTCACATAACTGATCTGAAAAGCTGTGATAGTATCTGATGCCCACACAAATTATTAGCTGTGCTTCCTGCTTTAAAGCAGTACTCCTGAAATGTCAAACCCTTGCAGTACATGTTTGCAAACTGAACTTTAAATGATAAGCTCAGCTCTCGCTCATTATAGATAATTGTGTGTTCTCTCTGTTGGGAAGGATCTTAATGCTGAGCGCTGTCTTGGCTGCCTCTGAATAACTCCTCAGGTTTGATGCATGTCTGTTACCTTGCAACCATAAAGAGTATGCTGCTGCTAGAATCCTTTAATTGCTTTGAAAGGTAACATTTTGCTGGGACATCCAGGTTGTGAATATAATGCATGAAATTTATCTCTGATGTGTTAATTTTCTTGATGGTTGTAAAGCCAGTGAGTCTCAGCATTATTTCAGTGAATTTTGAGTTTACAGTTGTTGCTTGCTGGATTTATTTTTGCAGAGCAGTCTGTCTTAACATTTTTTCTAACTTAAAGAGTGAAGATTAAAGCTGTTCTGTTTTTTCAAAGTGCTTCTTGGTAACAAAATTGGATTAAGTTTGTTTTTATTGTATTTAAAGCTTAATTTAATATTCTCTTACCTTTTCTAAGGCATGCTGTGAGTAGTACCTAGAAATTCCTTGACTTTCCACAACTTAAAGGCATTGAACTTGATGTATATAATGGATTAAATTTTTCTCCTTCAGATCTTTTTTTGTATTGTATATTTGGCCTTGGCAAGAGCTACATACCAGTTTGTATATTTGTATCTTCATTTGGGATCACAGTACCCTGGCCTAGGCAAAGTGTCAGCAGTTGTCTTGAAACACTTGATTTTGCCTAAAATAATAAGAATTGAGGCCTGCACTGCAGAGATCTCCTTGCCTCAGCTTCCACAGCTGAGCTCCTTACCTATTTATAGCTGCATCTGGATATGCTCCAATCTTATTACCAACTTTGCTTTTCAGGGTGTCAAAACCTCTGATTCGCAAATTCTGCCCTTCTGCTTCCTTTGCCTCATCTCTATTCAGCCTCTTTTCCGTAGCCTCTGCATCAGTTTCTACCCTTTCCACACCTCCTTGCTCACAGTAAAAACTGAATATAGCATTTTTCCAAAAAGAAAATTAAAATTGTTTGGTAGATAACTGTCAGAGAAAGTGTCAGTGAGATTCAACATAAAGTAGTAATTGCAGTGTAAAATAAAACTCTTTTCCTTTCATGGAAAACCAATTCCTAGAAGCTTGTCAGGCTTATTAATTTATTTTACCTATGTTTTCAGTCAGTTATTTAGATGAGTTTGAAAAAAATCCAGTCTGAAGAACGAGGAAATTTTCAATAAACGTTCTTGACTTTAATCCTTGCAGTTGACTATAGTGGACAGATTGCAATTAGCACAAACTTTTCCATTTATTTTGAATTAACTCTGTTACATGCATTGTTTTTGTCTAGAAATATGTAATTGTGTAAAATGTGTGGGTGGTTCTAAATGAACAGCAATGATTAAGTGTGGTCTCCAGATCAGTTGAGCTTTTGTTATCATGACAATATCTACATGGAAGGCTTATATCATTACATTTTTATTGCAGCTAAATTTATAATTTGGCATCTCTCAAGTTTGTGTTGTATCTGTGTATTTTCTTCATTACTTTCTCATAACTATGGCCTTTTCCTGTGTAGGGTGACTTAGCAGCTGTGGAGGAGCTGCTGAAAAACGGGGCAGATCCCAATGTCAAAGATAATGCTGGCTGGACACCACTGGTGAGTGCTGAAGGCTTCTTTCTCTCATCTGTCTGCTAATCAGATTTCACTTCATCCCTCCTTTCCCCTCCCATATTTTAGTTCCCTTCACACACATTTAGGTGACAGAGAATTATGCAAAGTGAAGAAGTGATGATAAACAAGGTTAAAAGAATTCATTAGCAAGCACTGACCTGCCCAGGTGTAATTCTCCTTTACTGGGGTGTAGGGCAGGCGCTGAAATCGATCAGCCTGTGACTCTGCAAATGCAGAAAATACAGCTACGATAACTTGAAAATGATGAATTCCAAACAATGTTTGTATTTAATGGGTTCCTAATGTCCTCAGTGGTTTGGAAATATATCAAGTAGTGGAGTGAAAAAATTGCTCACTAGAATTACAGAAAATAAACAAAAGGTTCTTGTCAACCATGACTTCTTCCTCTCCTGCAGAATACTCCTGATAGCCTGTAATGTGGGGGTTTTGTTCCCTGTAGTCTAATTTGCACACAGTTGGCCTTTGTTCAGTTCTTCTCAGGGCTTTTTGTTAGTGCTGGGTTCCCAGGTTAATTCCTGTCAGGAGTGTAATGCGGTAGCCTTGCATCATCTTCCCTGGCCATCTGCGGAGTGCTGGAAAGTGGAGCTGCCGTGAGAGGAGTCCTTCTGTGAATTCTGTTTCACCCGAGTTTCCCTGCCGTGGTTTTCCCCCCCAGCACGAGGCGTGTAACCACGGGCACAGGGAGGTGGTGGAGCTGCTGCTGCAGCACCGGGCGCTGGTGAACACCACGGGCTACCAGAACGACTCCCCGCTCCATGACGCTGCCAGGAATGGGCACGTGGCCATCGTGGAGCTGCTGCTCCTGCACGGCGCCTCCCAGGATGCAGTGTGAGTACATGTGGAATCTTGCTGGCATTAACCACAGCTACAACATCCAGAGTAGATGTTAAGTGAATATGAAGCAGAGCTAGTAATAAATGTGATTTGTATGAAGTGAGGGGGGGTGGGTGTTAAATGTGTGCTCTGTTGTGCTTGTATCTTCCTTTTCCAGGTAGGTGTTTCCTTTCCATTTGGCTTTGTCCTAAGCTTTTCTCAGGACGCCTGAGTCATAGATAGCTGGAGTACTGGAGACTCTACTAGGAAAGTAACAACATATGCTCACCCTAATCTTACACTTTCCTGTTGGCATCTTGTTATAGCTGCTGTCAGCTCTAAGATGCTGAGCTAGATGAGTTTTGAACTGCTACAGCTGTTTTTTGTCTCGTTACTTTTACTACACTACTTGCTAGCAGAAGGCATTTTGCTCCAGTCTCTTCTCTTTTCACAAATGACATAGACACAGGCGGAGATTTGGGAATTCTCATTTTTGCGTTTTTGGATCAAAGCACTAATCCCTGGTACACCTTTTAATTAAAAAAAAAAAAAAAAGCTAAGTAATATATTCAGTTGACTCTTCTATACAGTTAAGTCTCCTGAAGATTTTGGCATTTGTGTATAGGAGGTGCTAAAGCATCTTTCAGTCTGTGAATAACCGTGCAGCCTATTAGTATTTCAGACACTAAATGTAATTCTAGGTGTTGTATTGTTGTTGTGCCAAGGCCTGTGTGTATAAATTTGAGTCCAGTTCAAGTTGTCAGTAGGTGTGTGTGTGTATAGTAACACAACAGGATGAAGTCTAGCATGATACAAGTTTCCTTGGCAGCCACAGGAAGAAGCATAAGCAAGTTCAGCTTAATCACTTCAGCTCTCAATATTCACACTCTTGGAAGCATACAGAATTAAGGTGCTTTGTGGGAAAGCATAGGGTTTTCATAAAGTCCTAATCTTGAATATATTAGAGTTTAAAAAACAACAAGAAAAAGCCAAAACAAATCAACAAGCTCTCAAGACTTCAGCATGAAAAAGTAAAACAAGGATCAGTTTTGTCTTCACTTTGTTCTTGAGCAACAGGGACCCGTGCACCTGGAAAAGCTGACAGCTTCAGAGATTTTTAAGCCTTTTGTATATGAGGAACCGGTGGTGTCACACTTACCATGTGTTTGTCTGGTGTTTGAAAGCATATCACAGCCAACAGCTTTGCTGCAAGGTTGTGACAGGGTTTCAGCTCTGGTGGGTTTGCACAGCTCAGGCTCCAAATGTCAGCAGTGGACTCTGCAGGTCTCCTGTTAGCCTTGGTCTCTGCTGCGTGTGCTCACACAAACAGAGGTGAGGCCGAACCTCTTTCAGCTCATTCTACATGAGCAAACATGACTCTGTTGAAACAGAAGCTTTTTAATCAGGGAAGGAGAGATTTATGTAAACCTTAAGCCCTGCTTTAACTTTTCACTGACTGTAGATAATGTTTAGTAAAAGTCTCTGAGAACAAATTTAGTTGCCATTAATCTTTGTGTGATTTGTCTGACAAAAGCAACCATGGGTGCTGTGGCACAAATTCAGTCCTGTCCATCCCTCCTGTAATAACTGAGGCTTCCAGATCTTCTGTAGGCTCTCTATCTCTGGTTGAAATGCCACTGTGTGTTGATGGAAAGGGGTTGGGGTTTCCCCTTCTCTGTTTTTACAGAGAACATTAGAGCCACAGAGAAATAGATGTACAAGCAAAGTGTTCAGGCTTGAATAGTAAGACTCTGCTGACCTCTTCCAAGCACTGTCAAGAAACGATGGAAACAGGAACACTGTGTGTGGGACTCCTGAGAATGCCTCGTGCCTCCCTTCCCTCCTGTGCCCTAATAGCTTCCAGCAATGAATTGTGCTGTGATCTTTCCCTGGATCATGACTTTGCAAATCTTACAGGGTGTTTTTGCTGCCACTGCCTCTGGTAGCTGTGGTCCTAATTAAGCAGTGGTTGGATTTGCCTAGGTAAGTGGACTCGAACCTTCTTTTGTGTAGAAGGTTTACTTAATTCTTTCTTCCTAGTGGATGCAGGTACCCTTATAATGGAGTCCCATCTGACAAGAAGCTTGTTTTTCTTCAGTGACATTTTTTCCTAGATCCCTGAAATCAGCAGACCACAGTTTTAAAAACAGGAGATGAGAACAGGCTGATCACTTAAAATGGTGCAATTATAGTTCATTTCATTATGGCTAATTATAATTGGTGTCTTTGTACTTAATGCTCACCTTCACATTATTATTTCAGGGTCTTTACAGTAGAAATTGAAGCAGTGATGAGTAGAACTTACAGCTCTTCTCCAAGGTTTATTTTCGTGGAGTGCCTTAACTTGAGAGGTGTTCAGTATGTGAGCTAAGACTATACCAAACCTATTTTGTCAAATGGATAAATTGGTCTAATTTTAGTTCACTTTTTTTTTTCTTTTTGGTGTTTAAAACCCTTTCTAGTCCTTTTGTAGGCTCTTCAGACCTATTCTCAATGAATTAAGTTTCAGCCAAGGAGAGGGCCCTCCTTAATGTGATGGGATAAAGTGATTCTTCTTTATCTTACCGGAGCAGGGAGGAAAGTTTGATTAGTTCACTGTGGTTGCTTAAGTGTTTTACTTTAGCTAAGCTAAGTAAAATGTGAACATGACAAATGTATTCAAATGTTACTTGGGACACCATGAAATATGTAGCATGAAACCTCACAGAAGTGACTGATGTCTTGCTGCTGTCTTAGCAGTAGAATTAACTCAGTTTTGTGTCTTAATATCCCTTGTGTGTTGGAGAGTTAATCTACTGGAATAAAAACAGAGCTTGCATTGAACAGCCTGCTTGGAGCAGTAGTTTTGAAATTTAGCATGATACTCAATTGTGCCAGATGAAATATATTTTAAAGGTGTGCAGTAATGACTGACAGCAGGTCCAAAGGTAGGTAAGACCCACTGGTCTGTGGAGGGATGTAGGATATATCTGGAAGCAAATACCGCTTCTTCCTGAGGGACCTCAGTGGGTGAGGTACAACCCTATCCAAAGAGCTGAGACTTTGCAGTTTCGGATTTAGATATCAGATATTCACAAATCCATCAAGTGCATCTCATTCCAAGTGCCTTTCAGGCTGTTTTTGTCCTTTCATGTTAACTCATAGTGCATTAAGAAATAGCTCTACATAACAGGAAGCAGCCACATATCTTTTGGACCAAGCAAAAACAGGTAAGGGCTTCCTTTTTTGGCAGAAAGTAATCCTGGGATTTCCTAATTCCTTGGCAAATTTTTTTTTTTTTTTTTGGAAATCTGTGAGATTTAATAGTTGTGGCGCTTCATTTGTCCACAACTTCATTGAAGTTTTCACTGACTGGGAGAGATACAAACTACAAACGAAAAATATTATATGGACCAGTGGACCTATTAATTGTCCTACTGGTCCTGTTAATTTTTTAAAGTTAATCTCCTACACATAACTAATTTTTATTTTTATGGCTTTTTAAAACGTGCTTGAATTCTGTCTTTTTTCCTTGCTTCACAGCAAGCCAAGTGATTTGAAAAATTAGATCTCTGCATTTGCAATTTCACAGTACTTCCTAAATGCTTTCACTCAAATGGGCTGTCTTTCCAGTTCTTCATGCACAGTAAGTTCAGCATTAGTAAAAACTGTCGTCTTGCTCTATTTTTTTAGGTGTAGTAGTTGTGAGTCTGACTGAACAAACCTGTGGGAATGCTTGGGGGTGGGTAGACCATGGTCCTCAATTATGAATGGCACAGGGACAAAAATGATTATAACCTGCAGTCATTCCAGGAGGCATTAGACCCATGAGTCTGATATCTTTTTGTCTGCTTGTTCTGAGTCAAGATAGTGCAGGTCTTTGCTGTCTAAGTGCAAGACATTATGTTGAACTTGCTGCTGACAGCAGGTTAATTAAAACCCTGGCTCTGTTTGGATATCTCAGATGGTCTTTCTGGCTACACAGATTAGGTTTTCTTCCCTCTGTCAGGTTCAGGAAAGGTTTCTATTTAGCACATTCTCAAAATCCAGGTGCTGCCTGGAGAGCCCTGTGCCACTCAGATTTCCAGGTGGGAGTGAGTGGGTACTGCACTGAGACCTGGCTGCAGGATTTCCATTCAATACTGAACTCTTGTGGGGCTGAGACAAAACTTGGTTTATGGAGCAGCTTAAAACTCATTACAAAGAATTACAAAGTATTATCTCGTGGAAAGTCATACTCAGAAGATTTGGTTGGGTTGCTCTTCACTGGGCTCATCTTTGTTCTCAGCACAGCCATCCTAGTCTTGGATTGGATTTGTTCCAGCTGTAACAGCCCTCTGCTGACTATTCAGTACCTTGATGGCTAATAGATGGCTGCTTGCACCCAAGGGTACATCTGACTCTTGCATGTTTTAAAAAAGCTTCCAGAAAGCCCACTTGCATTCTGGTAGAAAGAAGGATGCCTTGGAGACCTTGTATTCCAGCTTAAGCACCTCACTGATTTCTCTCTAGCAGAAACAGTTGTGTCTTCCTGCTGAGTGTGGAACTCATCATGTGCACTGGACCCTTTCCCAACAAACCCAGATTTGTAGGAGGAGCACACAGAGTTATTGGCATTTCTGAAAACACTTTGTGTGTTAGGGTGGACGAAATGTGCATGTCTAATTTGGTTTTGCATATTGGATTAAAATTGATCTTTTACTCGGAACAAGGTGGATGATTTCCCTTGTTCAGCTGGTTTGGATAAAGATGGACGTGAGCACCATTTGCCTAAAGCTTCTGTTTCCCATTCCTCTGCCTTACTTAAAAACTACAAATATAGTTTTCATCCTTTCTCTTTGAAAAGTAAATTACAACACTATCCTACTTGAAAATTTGTTATTAGGTTGTGTTCCTTGTACTGTTCTTTTTTTTATGTAAACCCTCTTCTCCCCTGTTTCAGCTACATTTGCTCACTCTCCTTAAGCTCAACAATCTGCTTAGTTGCAAATATTCAAAACTTTTAAACCATCTCTTGTGCTGGTGTTCCTTTTTCAGACCTCAGCTCCCAAGTTTGTCACAACTTAACTGTGCCACCTTAGCATGCTATAAATAGCCCTTCCTTCTTCAATGCTGCCTAATGATGGGACAGCATATCACAATGGTCTAGTAAGAAGCAACTGAAACAAGCTTAAAACTAGGAAAAAATTGTAAGTGAATACAGAAGGAGTAGCTGGAGCTCTTATTTGTACAGTTTAATTGGCAAAAAGTTTTCTATATTTAACTGGGATGGTCTATATATTTATCTATGGTAAATATTCATGAGGTTTTTTTCCAACAGTCAAGAATCTTACTGTGCCTTTGGAGGGAAAAGCAGTCCCAAATCTCTACTACTGGCATGCAGTGATTTCCTCCCTCTGCTTAGCTCTCAGTGAAAGGTCAGCCAACTAGCCTCAAAGTGATTTTTAGTGTGTGTGATTATATATATATATATATATCCCCTCTCTGGATGCATTGTTCAAAGGAACTTTATCTTGCAGCAGTTTGAGTCGAATGTTGGCCTTATTTCAAGGAAGGGCAAGAGCTACCCTGATGATGCATGACAAAGCAGGAACAGCATGACAATATTTAATGGGCTGCAACTCCCAGGACTGGGCAGAGATTTAACCAATTATCTTTTAGTCTGCAGAGTTTTTCTGTCTTATTCCTGCACCATGCTCATTAGTAGCATAGAAGAGTTTGGGATTGGTAATAGTGTAAAATACCATCCTGGACTCTTCTGTGGGGGATTTTTGTGGATTGTTGTTTTCCTAAGGGGCTGTGCTAGTGAGCAGTGCTCAGCCAGTGGCACAGAAGGGTGCTGAGGTCAGACATCCCTTTCAACTTAGTGCCGGCCAAAGCCTCCCAGTTAAGTCAGAGTGGAGACTTAATAATTTGAGCTTCTATTTGGGCTGGATTGGGTTATGGCCTTATGTGGAATTACCTGTAAAGCTTCCTGGATTCCTGCTTTGCACAGGAATTCGTGGCTGAGAGAATGGCTCTTCAAAGCTGCAGTGGTTTTGTGACCTCTTTAAATGTTTCATTGTTTGATGACTAAGCTTGCCAGATTTCAGACACTGAGTCAGGGCTTTGTTCTCGGTGACAAGCTTCCCCTCCATAACGAGCTCTTATTGTGCCTTTGGAGAGCCAGAGCTAAGTGTGTTGGGGAGAAGAGGATCAGCTGCAACAGCCATTAATCTCAAAAGGGGCAAAGCAAGCAGAATATTCCCCAGAGTGCTGGTAGAGGCTCCTGTTTGCTGATGGCAATTATACCTGTTCTGCATTTTCAGGCTTCCCTCCCCTCACTACTGTCCTGCAGCAGCAAAGTTGTGTGAAGAAGGAATTGAAGCCATGGCTGAGCTTGGTGTGTTTATAGCAAATCACCTCTGTCTGAGGAGTGCTAAAAGAGGAAATCAGTCTTGAAGCACAGCTAATAACTATGAGGTGCCACATACAATCAATAGATTTCGACAAAATTGGCAAACCGACTAAAATCTGACTGAATTGGCTATAATGTGTTGTGTGGAACAGCACACTGAGGAAAAATGAGATGCATACTCAGATTTTGGGAGTGCAAGGGAGCCGTGGTTCCCAAGTAGGAAGCAGATAGCTTTTTCTGTAAAAGCACAGCCACATCAAGCTCCCATGTTTAATGCGCTATGGAGAATCTTCTGACATGTCTTTTATGGCAAATGGATAAGCCAAAAATACATTTTTTGGTTACATGACTGCAATGAAAGATTAAAGCTGAAATTTCTGGGTCTTGCAAATGATATCAAAGTGCATCTTGAAACAGTTTAACAAGGATGTGGCTTATTTAACTGAACATTCTGCTCTGAACATCCCTTACTCCTCAGCTGAATGCAGCAGCTTGTAATTCTGTATCCATCTGTCTTGGATGCAATTCTTACTTTAAGCTTTGTGCTTTTAGCTGAAATTACATATTAATAAGAAAGTGGGAGGGAAAGCTACCCAGCTAATATGCATGGTTAGTTAAGAATCAAGTCACATTTTATTTACTTAAACCCATCTGTGCTTGTTTTGCCAGTAATATATTTGGTCGGCGGCCTGTGGACTATGCAGAAAGTGAAAAGATGAAATCTGTGCTAATGTTACCAGTGAAGAATGAATCATTTTCATTTAACCAGCCCTCTGAGGTAAATGTCTTGTGGGATTGTTTTTGTGTTTTGCTTTTTAACAAAAAAACAGGCCACGTGTTCTTCGTTGAAGTATTGAAGGCTTGGCTGTAAGTACAGTGCGTCACCTGCTTTACAGGGAGATTTAAAATAGGCTGGGAAACTGTCTTGGACAGTATTTCTAGGATGTATGTGGAACACTGACAAGCTATGAAGTTCTGTGTTAGAGCTTTATCTGGGAAAACAAAGGATGTTTCTTGTAATGTGGTTTTATTATAGGAGAACGAGCCTGTGCTATTCCTCAAGTATCACTGCTTGAACTTTACTATTGATGTTGTTTTTCTGCGTAGCTAAATTTGTTCTACTTACCAAACTGTCTGCAAGCAGCAGCAGTCTTTGTTCCAGGTGCTTTTTGTGTCCCCTTAAAAGGCTGTTCTACCATCGTCCTTTGTCCAATAATGAAAATACCAGCTCAGCAGTTGACAATAACTTTAGGGAGATTGTTTTGGGTTTGGGGTTTTTTTTCCCTCCTCCTTTGGACAAAGACTTCTCAGGACTTGTATCCAGAATCAGGTACTCAGACCTAACAAGTTACTGCATTATGAAATGCTTTGTGCTTCCTAATGAATGAGGATTAAGCTGACCTGGCTGATAGAAACAGCCCTAATCTACTCCAGCCTATGTAGCCTGCTATGATCCCTCCTCATTGAGGGCACAATATACCCAGTGGCCAAAAGTAAACTATTGCAGCTAAACCAGGACTAATGTGGCTGTTCCTCCTACCTGTAGCAAATGTGAGATGTGGCTCTTCTGTGTCAAACCATTTTGGTATTTGCATTTGGTTTGGGGTGAGTGTGTGCCAGGGGATGGCTGCTGGCTCACTTGGATGATTTGATCCAGAGCCTGAGGCTGTGGGGTGACTGGATCTTAAAGATGTCTGTGCTATGGAATCTGGAGTATTTAGGAAAATCCAGGAGCTAAAGTATTCTACCCTTGTGAGCATAAAGCTCCTCTTTGCATTAGTACTGTCCGCATCAAAAACCCCACTTAAGCATTCATTGCTTACAGGGCAAAGTATTAGGGATCCTGACTAAATGGAAATGCAGATATTAATTATAAAGGTTGCTCAATACCATATCTGTTGTTAATACTTCGCTAAAAGTAGGTGGTTTTACTACTTAATTAGGAATTTTTTTCTCTTCAACACTGCAGTCTGCCAAGCTGTTTACACGGTGTCCAACCAGCTCTATGTGTGCACCCCAGTGTATTTAGAAAGCACCAAAAAGGGCAAGGGAGGAAAAACTGCTCCATGAGGTGTTTTGGTACCTTGCATAAGCTAAATGAAGTACCTCTAATGTGAAGCTTTTTTCCTGTGGAGCTGATTTGTTACATGGAGATTTATTCGTGGACCCTGTCCACTAAGCTTGCCATGAATTGTGTTTCAAAATGCTTATTCTTGAGAAAGAAAGCTGTCCAGTAAGTAAGTTGCTTTCCTTATGTTCCCAAACATTCAGCTTATTGCAGAATTTTCTGTTCACGCAGGCACTGAGCTCCAGCCAGCCAAGAAATGGACCTCTTGGTGTACTGGGGAGCAATCTTAGTGCGGAGCAGCAGAAATTGCTGAACAAATTAGCAACAGTCCTGAAGGCCCAGAGGTGCACTGAATTTAACAGCAGAGGTATGGAGTCTTGTTGAAATGTCTCTGTCCAAATATAAGTAATTACAGTTCTGCACTTTATCCGTTAAGATACTACCTGCAGCAGGGCTTTTTATCGCTCCTGGGAAGTGCAGTTTCTGAAATCCCTGAGTTGTAGCTGTAGTGGAGTGATGGTGTGTTTTGCATGTAAACACATATAAAGCTGGTCTGTCTACCAAGGCAGGAAGTTTCTGGGGGAGGCACAGTTTGGCAGTTTATTGTCTGTTATTTAAAATCCCAAAGCCTCCTCAGAGACCTCTTTTCTTTACACCTCTTTTACCAACTTTAAGGTCTCTGCTCTGTGTGAGACATCCTGTAAAGTTTTACTCTCCAGAAGTGAGCCTTGGGCAAATGGTGCCTTGAGAAAAGAGCATGGCATTGACTAAAAGTTGACATGTCTTCTCACATGCTACCCTCCTTCAGACTTTGTTCTTCATTAAATTGGTGAAGCCAGACTATGGGGTTTGGTTGAGTTCTTTTCCCCTCTTTGAGGACAGGAACATTATCTTAATCCCTCGTTAGTTTTTCTTTGGAGTGCTTGGGAACAAAATGCTAAGGTAATTTCCCCCTACCATCTTTCACTTCTGGGTTACTACTCCAGAATTTTGAGTGGAGTTCTGTTAGCTCACCTGAAGATTTAAGTGTTAGCGTAGAACTATAAAACCATCCCTTTTTCACAGCAAGTGTATGTTGAAACCCACAAAATTTCTAATAGCTCTTCTACTAACTCAGATTATAGTGTCAAAAATCACCTCCTTGCGCTGGAAAGAGTGGCTGATAAATTATTATGGTCTGGTTATTCTTTAAATAATGATTGATTGCTTTTCAGCCAGGCACGGTTCTGATTTTCCTGTGCTTTTAGTCTTACTGATGTAATCTTTCTCCTAGTAACTCATCTTGTTATCCCCGATGTTCCAATGCCAAGTACTGTCAAATGCATGATGGCTGTTCTGACTGGATGTTGGGTCCTCAAGTTTGAATGTAAGTATTAAATATGTGGGATTCCTTGGGGTTTCTAACCAGAAATTGTAGATGGGATTCCAAGGAAACTTTTTTTTTTAACTGCCCTGATATCAATGCTATCTTAACACAAAGTGCAAGGGATTGTTTTCAAATCTCGTGAACGACCAGAAATTTAATTGAATACATTTAATTAAATGTAGCTACTACTTCCTTGGTAAATTAGTGCATTTCATCGTTAGGTGTGTTGGATAGGTCATAGTCTAAGTGTAAGTAGGGAGTGAATTTCTTCCTTGCTACATTAAGACTGGCTTGGAAGATTATGGAAGATATCCTGGGAGAGAAGGAAGGATTTTATTGAATTCTAGGATTTGTTATGAGCAGTTTGCATTGAAATTGAGAGGAGACTTTGGCTTGTTTGGGATATATGCTCCAGGCCTGTAGGAAGTAAGCTTATGTTTACATACAAGCAGAGATCTACTGAAGGTTGTAACTTCTAACCCAAGTTAGTATGCAAGTCATCTTTCATGCAGTCTGTAATTAATGTTTATAACAGTGCATGCTTTTTTATACAGCTCTTCTGTGGACTTAGACCCTAAATTTTGATTTTTTAGTTTATTCCTTCTGATGTATTTCTTAGTATGTGCTTTCACAGTAGTTGCAAAACCCATCTTCTTCCCCTTGACCTTTATGGCTAAGTCCCTTTAGCTAATAAGTACACTACAAATGAGTTAATTACCCGTGGAAAACTCACAGGCAGATTTCATCCCAGTTTTCCACTGTGTGGCTAAACATCAGAACATAAGGATTCTTTAATGATCTGGATTTTCCGCTCACTAATGTTCATGAAGACACTGTGCAAAGCCTCAGAAGGTGCAAACTAAAGCACAGCATCAGGTTGAACACTGGACTCAGGGTGTTCATTTGGCTTCCAGACAGTTTGTTCCATGCTGTTTTTTTTAAGACTGAATACCATGTTTCTGTGGTGAATCCCGTGGCAGGTGCTTGGCTTCACTCAGCCCAGAAGGTTTGCATGCATTCTGTCCTACATGCTGCCTTTATTTCATTTCATCTCCCTGCTAGTCAGATGCTTAGAAAACTTCTGAGTGGAAGGGAGATTTCATTAGTGAGACCTGAATTTAAATCTTCATGGAAGAACTTTTATGTTTAGAAGTGATTGGAAAAGAAAAAAAAAAATTAATGAAATAGTCCGGGGGTTATTCAGGGAATATTTTTATGGGGTTTTTTTGCAGCTGTGTTTTATTTTATGTTGTTGGTACTGATTAGTACAATCCTGACTGCTAATGCTCCCAGCTTAGTAAGCAACATACTACTTAAAAGCGAGTGATTCTCCTCCCTAGTGGGAAATGTTAGCAATAACTCATGGGGTCTGATGCAGCTAAGTGCCTATAATTAACAGCACCACTCCATCTGTTCCCACCAGTCTGTTATCAGTCTTCTTCAGAGTCATTACAAGTTAAAGATTGTTATAACAAATAATGGGACTCCTGCTGATGGAACATTTGTCTAGGAAAAAGAGGTCCTTGCTTTTCTTTTCCATTTCCATTTATCGTGGCTTTTTGACTTCTATTTGGATAAGTTTCCTTAAATGTGATGCAAATAAACTTCCAGAAGTATGTGCATGTTCTGGTTATATAATAAATTTAAGAAGTTGTTTACGGTTCACTGTTCTAAACCATTCACTTAAAGTGAATTCATGTTGAAAAAATTCACTAAAATATTTGAAAAAAACAAAGCTCAGTGAGGCACTTAATGAAGTGCTGACTGTGCATAAATGAGTGTTTGAATTTTTTTTTTACTACAAGGTAAGCTGCATTTGACTGTTATCCCTAAAGTTGTATTTATAGCCTACACATTATACCACTTCTTAAAGAAACATCACAAGCTTGCAAAAACAGTATTTCATTTGAGAGTCTCTTATGTTAACTCTTTTGTTACAGCAGGCTGTGAATCTGTTTCTCTCATAAAAAGCAGTTTCCTTCTCTTGGATGATTCTAGGATACTCCTGTTTCCATGTGTCTGTACATGCACATCCAGCATCCTAATGGTGTTGGTATTGGTAGAGAGGTAATGTGGAATTTTCCAGCAGAGTTTGAGCTGAGTCTTGGAGAGCCAAGACTCAAGTACATATCCTCAGTTTTGGGGTTCCCTTTTGTCTTCAGGTGGGAGATTAGGATGAAAGGATGTCACCACTGAGAAACAGTAGATCTTCACAGAAGAAAAATTGCATGTTACCAGTTGCTTTTCCACCTTTTCTGTAAATGACACGGTGTCAGCGGTGCATCCACTTCCCAGGCACCAGAGAATTGAATTGAGGCAGTGTTGTCACTGTGCTCCTTGCCCTTGGCCATATCTTTCACTGGTTTCATTATTTTATTGCCTTTATTATTTCTGGGATGGTAATAGGGCACGAAGTGGCGAGTCATTATCCTTCTGCGAGTGGGCTGAGACAAAGATTCAAGTATCACTGTATTTCCTCTAAGCTTTATGTGGAGCATAGAACAGTGTAATTAAAACCAGCAGAAGTCTTTAATAGCTTTTCAGCTTGCTTTTTTCTTAAAGTTACTGTCATCTGTTAAAGCAGGGAATGAAAAATGATCTCAGTAAGGATATGCATTGAAACAAGCTTGTGTCAGTCCTGGCAGTGAAGTGTCTGGCAGAATTCTAAGCATCTGATTGCTCATTCCTTCCTCTGCTTTGCTTACCTGGAGCAGCAATGATTCAGCTCTGATCATTATAAGGAGACAGAAAAAACTGCTTTTCCTGTAAGGACTCGAAACAACAGGGAGTTGACTGGAAGAGCTAGAGGACTGCATGACTGACATTTCAAGGTGAAAACATCTTTTTGAATTTCCTGTGCCCATCCTTGTTTAGGCTGTTAGAGCAGAGGAGTGCAAAGCTGCTTGAGCTGACTGCTCCTCAGGCTGGACTGTCTCTCTTTCATGCATAAAGATCTTGTAGGTAACTGGCTGATTCTCAGCAAAGCCCTCCCTTCTTAAAACACCCCAAATTTTTGATCACTGGAGTTTCATGTTCTGTTTGCACTTGGAAACTTACTTCAGCTGCCTCCTGCAAAAGGACTCATAGCTCTGAGAGGCTTTAGAACTCTCCAAAGTGCAGGTTCTGGTTGTATTGGGTGTGCAGCTGAGGGCAGTGCTTCAAACCAGCAGGGGCTGAACTTTTGCACTCCCACAGTGTCTGCACCTGCTGGAAAGGAGCTCACAGTTTTACACTGTGCTGGGGTTTGCAGAGGAGAAATTGGGCATGAGAACATCTTTAAATGTGGTGTTTGCTGAGATTGGAAGTGGGTTGGTTTGAAATAAGGTCTAGAAGAAAAGGAAACCTTGGTGTTTCCAAAGCTCCCTCTGTTCTGTGTCATCCAGGTACTCAGTTTTTCATATTTGTGGCAGTCCTTTGTTCTAGCTCACTCCTGGTTTGAAGAAAACATTGCATTATGGAAGCCCTTTGTAAGGAAGAGGATGGGAAATACAACCTCATTCATTAAAAAGCCTGTGATGGGATCCAGAGGATGAGCACTCCTGGTGGAATTTAACCTGCCCTTAGGAAGGGCTACCTTCAGACACTTTGATCACTCTAGAAACAGCCGTGGCCAGTAGGGTTTCTTTCCAAAGAAAATAAGACACCTGAGGCTTCAAGAGAAGGAATGATTTTCATACCACATGCTCCCAGCTTCTGGGAATGTTTCAGGACTTCCTAAGCATCTGTTCCATTGTGTTGAATAAATATCACCTGGATTAACTTGTAAACTACCATTCTTAAGCAGATTCACTTCAGTCTCTGCAGATCTTGTGTCATTTCCGTGTGATAAAAAAAGACTGCTCTTGTTTCACCAATGAGATCTTTACCTCATGCCATGAAAATCTCTGAATCTGAAGTCACTTTATAAGCATGTAAGAGACAGTATAAAAATTCTTTCCTGTGCTGTAGTAGAGGCCAATAATGTTGTTTATGAAAACAAATTGAAGCCAGCCATGCCAAATTCCCCTAAAGCTTTCTTTCAGTCCAGATTTCTTCCTTTTCTAGGGAAAAAAAAAATCCCACCAAGCTTTACTCAATCTGCATGTAAGTTTTAAAACCCCCAATGCAGACTGAGCTAAGGAAGTATCAGTTGCAGTCTCTACTAGATCTTGGATGTGTAGTATTTCATCTTCTTTGTTGCTATCATGTATTCCTAAATTACCTTCAGCCATTCTGAGGGATTTTTGGGACTAACCTCTGCTCTTTGCTTTATTAATGCAAATCCAACAAAACTCCACTAAGGCTAATTGAGTTACTGAGAGATACCCCTGGGTATCTGTGGGTGATTACAACTTGTTCCTGGCAACCAGGTTTTTTTTGTACTTCATTCTCTTCAAATTGTTTTTGCTGATGCAGTTAGTTTCATTACAAACCAATAAGACTTACATGAATAAGGATTAGAGGGCTCTGATCTTAAATTTTGCAAATAATGATTTCTTTTATTTCCAGTACTAGCAGCTGCACTTGTATCAAAGGTCAATTAGAGTGGACACCCTGTTAACCTGCTTGCTCCTTAGATCTGGAAGGTGAGAAGGCAGGGGCAGCTGCTCAGTGAGGTAATAAGGATCAGTGTAAGTAGTGATGCTTTACTGATCTTGTTAATGAGGGGAAAAAATGAGCGGTGCTCTGCTTGCCAAGTGTGGTGGCACCAAGCTAAATGCGGACACATTAAGCTAAAACTTCTTTCTGCCATGTTTTCTAGGGACTTCAATGCAGGCCTGGGTTTTGCTAAAATTTGGTGCAAATGACCTTGTTTATACCTAAAACTTGCAAGTTTGAAATCAGCTCTTTAAGAGGCTCTGAGGCTTGTCATGTTCTGTATTTCTAGGGCAGAACTCTGCATGACCCCTGTGCCCATGGGATCTGGCCCCACAATGGTGTTGTGTCAGGCCAGCTTCATTCATCAGTGCTTGCACACTGAAGCTGGCACTGCAAGGCAGCTCTAGTCCATGAGAATTGAAATGCCACTTGCCTTCATACAAGTCGTGCCCTTTCATGGGTGATTGATCCAACTACTGAGATTAAACTAAAGGGCCGTTAACACATGGTTGTAATAATCACCCTCTTCTCTTCAAGGAAGAGAACATGGATAAACCTGAACAACCTCAAATTTAGATGGTCCAAACTTATCGGCAGTAGTATTAGGGAATAAGTCAAGATTGGCTGAGACCCTGTGCAAGTTGAATGGCCTTATTTTAGAACAGAACAGACTTGATTTTTAGTCAGGCTTGCTGGTCAAGAATGCACAGACTGCGAATGTGTGGAGGAAAAGAACACAACCCTGATCTCCACCTCCTCGTAAAACTACAGGTGTCTTCTCAAAAGTAAGTTAGGTTCCCTTCCATTTTCAGAGACCTTCTTTAGGGCTGTCCTTGTCCTTCTGAGATTCAGTCCTGTTCTGAACATTTTTTTGCATAAGTACTTAAGGTGTCCATCTCAGTTTCAGAAGGGAGATGGTGTCCTGATCATTTTTTAAATTAGGATAATAGCAATTATTTTTTTCAGTCCATTCATTTGACCAGTGCCCTGGCATCAAGTTCTCACTGGTGGCTTTTCAATATAGTGCTAAAGAAATGAGAGTCTTATCTCAGGACTTTTGGGAGTCAATTAAACATGGCTTCTATTTGAAATCAAAGGGATTTGACTTAAGTGATGTAATGTCGAAAGAGCTTCTGGAAAAGTCCCTGTAGAAGTAGCAGACTGATACACCTGTGGGTAAAGTATGGAGTTTTATTTCCTTTTATACATTATCTTAATCAGTATGATACTCAGTTGGGCGAAGAGACCATTAAAAGGGAACTGTCTTGTTGTCCAGCCACTTATACACGTTAGCAGCTTTAAAGTGAATAATGCCTGCTGAAGGAAGTGACCTGGGCTATACTGAATGGACTCAACTTAGCACTCAGTTTTCACAGAAACTAAAATCCCTAGCAGTGGAAAAAAAAAAAAACCAGGTTGGAAGGGCCTGCAGTGTGTTCTAATCTTCTGTTTGTATCCCTGCTCTCAAGTGTGAAATTGGGATATTATTGTTTTAAGCACAAGGTCATTTTGTGGTGGTCGATACCATCTCCTGGAAGAATGGTAAAACTTGTGCATTCCTGCTGCTTCCAAATGACACCATAACACAACCAAAGCTGATTATGCTGTCTTTGAGAACCTCACTTGTGCTATTGCATCCATTAGGATTCACTGCACCTGAAAATGATAATGGAGATTTAGAGATATAGAAGCAAGTGGTGGCTTGACACTACATTTTGTGTGGAGAGGGGGGAAAACAAACAGGAAAATAATCTTTTGTTAAAACAAATGAATAATGAATTAGGTAGAAAAACAGCTTAAGCCCTCTCTCATTTTATCTCAAATATGAGAACAGGAGCATGTTCCCCTTTTGTTTCTTTTTTTGTTATGATATTTGAGTTCTTTAATTCTTTAATGCAAATTTTGTAGCATGCAGGAGTAGTTGAACAGAAAGGAGCCACTTGGCAACAAATCAGTCTGAACAAAATCTGCAGTCAAAGGACATACTGGTATCCATCACTTAAGAGTATTTTGCTTTCCTTCCTCTAGTCAGGAATCCTTCCTCCATGGATAGATAATCCTTGACTGTTCACCTCAGTGTTGTAAGCACCTTCCCCAAACACTGGTTGCTACTGCATCAGTTTTTCTGGCCCATGTGTCAGAGCAAATTCTCCTTCTAGATCTTGTGTGAAAAATATGTTCACTAATTGAAAATGTACTATTTTTCCATCACCAAAAAACCCCAGAGGGTCTGTTGCTCCATGAAGGTGTGTGTGTGTAGGCCTAACAGTGTAGCCTCTTAAAATATTTATGTCAAGGGAAAATACCTGGGCACTGAGAATGCATGCTCTTGGCTTTTTATGCTATGTGGAAAACATAGCTTTTGTGTCACAAACCTGTTAAGACACAGATTTGGCCTATTTCTAGCTGGGAAAGAAAAGTTAAAATTAATGAGAATGCTGATCATGCAGACACTTGGCTGTTTGCATGCTTCCAGTTTCTCCAGGAAACAGATGTCTGCCTTGTGATTCTTGTGGGCACAGTGAAAACAGGACACAGGTGGACGAGTCTCTCTTCTGGCCCTGTTGGAGGATTGTAATTACGTGTGACAAGGAACTTTGAGGCTTTCAGGCTCCTTGGAGGACCTGGCAGTGTGAAATGGACTGATGTATGTATGTGAAACAGACCTCACTGATTTTGCATTCTATGACATCAACACTCTGCTAACATTAGTCACTTCCCTGACTTCATTTTTTTTTTTTTCAGGCAAGCAGCAGTTCAAAAAGACATTGTAGTCTTTTGTATTCATTCAATCTTTTATTACTTTTGTATCACATTTGCTTCATTTACTGATGCTGGCACTGGATGCTCAATTTGTGATGTACTTACTGTATCAAACCTCATCTCTGTAGTGAAAGTCCTTGAAATTGAGCTTTTGATGGTGGATTGAAATAAAGCATGCTCTTAATGAAAGGACAGTTCCGTTCTTGAGATTAGATGAGACTTCTTCCTTTATTGTAAGTGGCACCCATTAATATCTGTATTTCCTTGGAGGGAAAGGATAGCAGTGTAAGTTAGAGGCACATGGACGCAGGAAGTCTTGTTGAATTGTAGTGATTTAAAATAAATAAATAAAATGTGAAATAGCTTTTAGATTTATTTTTGAGTTATGAGTACTGAAATTAAGTTATCAGTATTCATAGCTGTTATCAATAATGAATATGTGAGTTGCCTTTCTGGAAAATCCATGACTAGGTTTGCCCTTCTAGTTCATGTTAATTTTCCTTGAAGGAATGAACAAGTGCAAATAATCAATCTGATACTCGTACAGGGAGGGAGGTATTTGCTGCAATATTCAGCCAGTAGTAATTTTCTGTAGGGGTTTATCTTTTTTGATGTAAGCACTTTGAAGGACTCCTACTACCCAAAATGTGAATTCCCATTGCATTTTGTGAGTTTGTATGAACTGACAGCAAATTACTGAGAGTTTCTTTCAAGATCTCTGTGGATTAGATATTCCTGTCCATTGGCTACTTACTGCCATGGCATCCAAGGACCTTTGTCAGTTATATTTCTCTTCATAGCCTTGGACTTCCTTCCTTTTTAGGATCAATCCTCCACGTTTCTCTTTTGATTTTGTTCAGTTTATATTTTTTATGTACTGTGGGTTTCCTATTTTCCCGGTGCAAATAAGTTGCCTGAATTAGAAACACTGTACAAGGAGTGAGGTGCTATAAAAGTTACAGCCTCGGCCACATTGTAAATCCTTGTGCAACCGTTTTCAAAATCAGCTTTGCAAACTTTTTTCCTGGGTAATTCTTATTAATGACTGCAATGTACATGCAGGCAAAATGTTCCATCCTTGAATGGGTGACCACAGCAATTCCTCTCCCTGGCGTGAGGTCAGGCAGTACGCTTTATGGACGTTAGCAATGCATTACCATCAGTGCATTCTCCATTGGAAAAAATAACTGGCCTTAAAACAAGGTAAAAACATGTTGACTCTAAAAGACAATCTCATTATGCAGCAGTGCTAACAGAAATGAATGCCACTGTTAAACCCCAGCATAAATCTCCAGTTCGTGCTGATCCTGGAGACCTTGAAATCCCATCTGATTTGTTATTTGAGGCCGTAGCTGCTCAGAAGCAGCTTTGTGCTTGCCTTGTAATTGCTCTTCATCAGGCAATTGTGTCCATTTCATAACTGCCGTGTTGGCTCTGCATGCTGGCTTTGAGCTTCCCAACGATCAGCAGTTTGACATTTGACATTAAGTGGTTGACCTTTAGAGGGTAAGAGGAAGAGCTAATAATTTCTGGTGTTTATAGCACTGATTTTAGTGCCATATTACTTCTCTCCATCTCACTTTGCATCTTCAGGCACTGTTGTAAATTTTTTCGGGTTTTAAAAGCAAATTGCTAAAGCACACAAGCTTTGGTGCTGTGTGGATGTAATGTCTTGCGCTGAAATAATTTTGTCTTAGCACAGCTCTTAATTCCCTAAAATGACATGCAAGCCTCTCTTGAAGCCTGGGGTCTCTAACTTTTGCCTCCCTTACTGTGGTTGTTGTAGGGGTACAAGCCTGTCTGCAGAGCTGTGTTCGAGAACAAGAAGAGAAGTATGAAGTCCAAGGTGGCCCCCAGCGAGGGCGGCTCAACCGGGAGCAGCTGGTGGGTTTTATTGCTCCAGACAGCCTGGATTAATGACCTGGGGCTCGGGCAGCTCTGCCCTTTGCCACATGCAAAGGTGCAGGAGATGTAAAATTTTAATGTGGTCTTGTACAGAAATTTGATTATGTGCAAGGTGATCCAAAGAGCTGTGAACACCCATAAAGCTGTCATTTTTCTCCATTAGTGGAGATGTTGCTGTAACCTTGTCAGGGGAACACTGTATTGCACTCACTGTATTACACCTGATGGGCCAGGAAGTGATGTGCTTCTGCCTTCTCTGCTCAGCTTTAGAACACAGTTTGGAAAGTTGAAAGAAAAATGTTTTTATTGCTATTTGTTTCCATTTAGGGCTACTTTTATATTTAACTGGGATCATTCCTGGTTACTTGCTGGATTACACTGGAGAATTTATTAACTTCATTGTAACAGTAGCTGTAAATATTCCTAACTCATAGTTCAAACCCCATTGTGCTGGAAAGTATTTAAACAGAAGCAAGGATTTACCACATAAACAAGCTTTTCTTGGTTGTATACTTACCCTTAGAACCTTGCATGTTACTGTTCTGGTGTCCAGTGGTGCTTATTTTAAATTGTAGCTGTTTTGTATGCTCTGATTTTTCCTTTCCACTTTCTTCCTCTCTGTCAGTTGTGAAGTCCTGTATTTATGCTTGGTTTTTTTTTCCCCCCACATAGCTGCCTAAGTTGTTTGATGGATGCTACTTCTATTTTTTGGGATCTTTCAAACATCACCAGAAGAGTGATCTGCTGGAGCTGGTGAAAGCAGCAGGAGGCCAGGTCCTGGTTAGGCAGCCCAAACCAGACAGTGATGTGACACAGACCATCAACACAGTGGCCTACCATGCAGAGCCCACCTCTGACCAGAGGCTCTGCACCCAATATGTCATCTATGACGTGGCTTCCAAGTTCCAGCCGGAGAAGATCCGGCAGGGCAAGGTGTGGATGGCCCCCTCCAGCTGGCTCATAGACTGTGTGATGTCATTTCAGCTCCTGCCTGTGAAGTGAATATCAAATAGCAGCATCTCGAGAGCAAGGCTTTAAAATGGGCTGAATCTTGAGCAGCTGGGACACGCTGGCAAACGCTGCTCTGAAGCTGTGATTTGGATTCAGGAGAGCTTTGAGCATTTAAGTGAGTGACTAAGATAACTGATATGCTGGAATAAATGAATGTACAATGGAGGAGAGGATTGTAAAGTGTGTCTTGGCTTATTTAGTATGTTTTATTTTTGCACCAAACTTAATAAATGCTTAATAAATCACTGGCTTAATAGATCACTGACTTTTTGTAACTGGGATTTTGCAAAATGAAACCTTTTACTTTCTTGATTTGAACCAGCCCTTTGTAGGCAATTGAGCATGACCCCTTTTATGTTGTGTTTAACATCCATTGATAAAGATCTACTGTATTTATCAAGATTTTCCAGGCCAGAATTTGTGTTTTTTAAAAAATGGACTCCATGCATTTGACCCTGTGCAGACATGTAAGGTGATATGTGACATTTATTATAACTTCTTACAAGTCAATTTTGCTGGAAATTCTTGGCATGGGATAAGTCTTGGAGAAATCAGAGTTAAATTAATGGCCTGAACTCATCTGGAAGTAGACAATTTGAGAACACTGTATTTAAAAATCTTGGTCTAAAATTTACTTATTTGTAAAAAGGTGACTACTTTACTCACTTCTGTCCTCATTTATGCTTGTAAATGTGTAACTAGAATTCAGTTCTATTTTCTGAAGGCTTTGAAGCTTCAGGTTCCTTATTAAATTATTATAATAAATATTTTTGTAAATTTGGATGGTTGCTCTCATGGCTACTTTAAAGAAAAAAAATAGTGATCACGAAAGAATTAGGTTTCACTTTGCACAGTTGCACCTAAACAGCTGGCTACACTGGATCAATATTTGATTATTTCATATTTATTACAATATTTCTCATAATGGCTCAGAAGTTATTGTCAGAATCTTCCTTCCTCACTCTGTGCTCTTGTGTAATGTTTTGTATCTTAGTTTGTGAATTTGTAATTGAAAAATGGTGTCTTGGAATAATACACAATAAGAATGATGGTTGTGGGATAGAACAAAAGTTGTGTGTGTTTGTTTTTGTATTGTTTGTAATAAGGAAAGTTTTGTATGCATTAAGTTGGGAGCATCTGTTGCATGAGCTTGGTTGCAGAATAAGTGCATATCCCATACATATCTCAACAGGTAAATAGAAATGCTTTTCTGTGAGCTCAGTACAGCTGTGGAGATGGTGTACCACACCCAAGAGCTGCTTTTGCAGAGGAAGAGAGCTGTTTTCTGTAACCATTGCTGCTGGAGGTCCTGTGCTCTGTAGAACTCTTAGAACTGTACACAGCAGGTAGAACAGGTACAGTTTTCAATAGCATCTGCTGGATTTGAGTAGCTGGAGTATCTTGATCTATCACTTATGCTAGACTGAGTGATTGCTCTTCAGTAAATGCAGGGCTCATTAATTAGTGGAACAGCTCCTGGGATAAATGTGGTTTGGAGTTTTGTGCAGATAAATACTGGCAGAGAATGAGGTACCAAGTCGATACTGCATGGGCTTGGGCATTTGTCTTAACAGTTATGGCACATTTTAACTTGGCATTTCATAGTACATCAATATACCTAATGCAGTGTTCTTTGCAAAAGTAGCAGTGAATCTCTGCAAAATTCGTAAGAATGGAGATTTTCTGCCCTGTATCAGAAAGAATTTCGACCCATCAGTAATCCTGCTCTATGTCCTAAAGTAGAGGCAGCACTTTTACAGATTTAGCCGTTGTTCCTTGGCAGATGCAAAGAAACTCAAGTTAGAAAATTGCCATGAATGTTTTGGGTTTTTTTAAGCTATGCTCCGAACCTCATCCCTGTTCCCTTGAATCCAGTTGTGTTATCAAGCATTTCTCTCCAGTCACATTAAGAATCACTCCATATCATACTGAGGAGAGATCCTTAACCAAGATTAACTCTGGCCCATCTGCTTCAGGTCTCTCAGAGTGTGATCAGCTTAAGTAGATGTAGCCTTGAAGAGCCTCACAGTGGACCTGGATGCCAGAGTTACAGCAGGTGCCAAACACTACTGAAGCACTGCAAGTACGCAAAACTTAGAGGTCAGTGACACAGAGGCTGCGTAATTTGCTCTTGCTCATTGTTGAAAGCAGAGGGATAGCACTTGATAAAAGAGCCTTGTAGTAAGCATAGATCAAGTGCCTTAATCCACTGGATGGATTTTGGCTCCTGAAAGCAAGGCTCCAAACTCCTGAGGCATGTGGTAAGGAGTGTGTAGGGATCATTTTTCACTGTCTCTTCTAGTCCAAAACCTAGGGTGCACTAAAGGAAAGTACTAGGAGGCAGGCTGAAAATGGAAGAGGTATTTCAGGAAGTGTGAGAGACTTGTGGCCCTGATGGCCACAGTAGTCTGGCTTAGTCAGAAGCCGTGAGTAGATGAATTTATCAAAGAAAATCTTCTTTTAAAAGGTAATAAAGAACCTTAGCTATAACATGTATTTATAGTAGTATTCTCCTGATAACCTGCATATACTTAATGTGCACAGATGATTGGGGCATCTCATAGAAATATACTTTGGGTTGGAAGGGACTTTAAAGATTATCTAGTGGTCATTACCTCATGTGAAGAGATAGAATTCCAAGACTTGCATTCCAGATTATAGATGATTTTATTGATCTTGATCAAAAATACTGTAAATCACAGAATGGCTTGGGCTGGGAGGGACCCTAAAGCTCATCTCATCCCACCCCCTGCAATGGGCAGGGACACCTTCCACTATCCCAGGCTGCTCCAAGGCCCGTCCAGCCTGGCCTTGGACACTTCAGGGATGGGGCAGCCACAGCTTCTCTGGACAACATGTGCCAGGGCTTCATCCCCCTCACAGGCAGGAAGTTCTTCCTCAGGTTAATGATTTTCAAGCATCTTCCCTTGAAAATGATCTGTTACTCATAATTAATTAGTTCATTTGGAACACCTGATAACACCTTCAATAGCAAAGTCTGGGGTTCAGTGACAGCATCAGTTTAACACCCCTAATAGTTAACAGAAGGTAACATCTTTAGTAAATACTGTGAGATCTTTTTGAGTGATGTTTCAATATTTCTGCAAGTGGTTCAGGGAAACAACAGGCAACCAAGTAGTACCAAGCAGCAGTAGCTGCTTTTGCTCTCAAATCAGAAATGGCATAGCTGGGAGGTGCTGTGGCTCTGTTGTCTCACAGCCCTCTTGTAATGATAACAAGCACGGGAGTGTCCGAAGGTGCATCTCTCTGGTAAAAGAGATGTCAGCAAGTGCTTCACCCAACTGGCACCTACACAGCCTTTAGGGGGATAAAGCCCCTCTCTTGTGTGCTGTCCTAAGCTCTTGAGCTGAGGTTGAACCTGACTGGCTCTGTTGGGACCCAACGTGGTTATCCCTGATCAGCCTGGGCGAGGCTCATGGAAGGAGCGAGCCACTGAAGGCAATTAATTCAAGGAAGGCAATAATTCTAGGCAGGGGATTGAAGCTGGTTCCATTTCCTCCAGAAGTCCAGTGTCTTAAGACCAAACTTACTCTGGAGCAGTTATTTTCTGTGGCAGTCTTCCAGGAGAATTGGGTCTTGGCTAATGAAATTCCTGCACACATTCTGCTCAGGACAAAGCTGTCTGCATGGAAGCTGCAGCCTGGTAAGACTGCTCATTGGTGTGGGTTATTTGGGGGAAATGTATAAACACAGGGATCATCTGGTCCCCCTGCCTGTGCTTGCTGTGCTGCTCCCAACTCCTGTGGGCTAGCTTTGCTGCCAGCATGGCAGAGGGAAGGGAAACATCAGCTCCTCACTGCCAGCCCTGTGGTGCTGACAGCTGCTGGGCAGGAACTGTTCTGGCCTGGCCTGCCCTGTCCATTGGGTGAACTACCAGCAAAGTCTGGGTAGCAGCATCTTGGCATCTTGTTGAGGACAAGTCTGTGAAACACAGTAGAACAAAGCTTTTCCTTTTCCTCCTTAGGCTATTTTGTACCTCAGTGCTGGAAGATCACCTGGAAATGGGGTGGATTTGATGTCACATTCATTGGTATTAATTGGTTTGCTCCCATAAGCAGTTTGATGGAAAGATTTGAATCTTCGATACCTACGGGGACTGCTTTGTGTTTAGAGAGCCAACAAAGCAGGCTTAAATACCAGCTTAAAAACTACAGCAAGAGGTCTTTGGACAGCCAGATAGTATTGGCTTGGAATTGGGCAGCAGTGTCTCAATGGAACAAATGAAGATTCAGTTGTTTTTAATAGCAGTGCAGCATGTTCTATCTTTTCAGACTTGTTTGATTTAAATTAATGGTAGTTTAACTAGTGTTAAATTGCCCTTAAAAGCAGAAGAACATTTTGTGTGTAATCAGATAGAAGAAGGGGAGGAAGCTTCCCCACCTTTATTTATTTTTTTTCCTTTTTTTCCTACGGAGAAAATGCACTTTGTGTGCTTCAATTTAATTCCTGGCAGGAGGTCTGGTCTGATGAAGTAGCAGAGAGCCGTCAGCTCCCGCTGCGTGTGTGAGACCCTGCTGTCGTTCTGCTCTGAGATGCTGAGGCCGCGGGGCGGCTGCTGCGCAGGGCTTGTTGTGCAGCAGGAGTTGGGATGTCTGGCTCCAGCGGGTGTGGGAAGAGCTCTGCTCCACAGCTGGGAGGAGCTACAGAGCAGCACCGGCCGTGGCTGCCTTACAGGGCCTGCCCTGGGTGTCCAAGGGTGTCCCAGAGGCCGGGAAGCTCCTTCCCTGCTGGGCACAGCTGGCAAGCACAGCTCTAGAGTTCTGAGCTCCCTTCGGGGCTGTGCCTGCCCAGTGACAGTCACTGCAGCAGTAGTGGCTCTGCCAGCAGAGCAGTGCTGCCGCAGGGGCTGCACCAGAGCAGGGCTTCCCTCCACAGGCCCCGCAGCTAAACAGGTACACAGTGATAAAAGGGTTAAAATGGGGATTAAGAAATGGAATGTGAAGCAGCAGCTAAGCTGGCTGTTTTGCTCAGCTTGCTGAACTGATAAAAATTTACTTATTCTTCAGCTAGTGTGGGGCTGGGTTAATTTCCTGCTAGTTTGGCGAACTGCTAATTCTCAGAAGAGCCAGACTCTTTGGTGGCATGAGCAGGGGTGAGGCTGCCTCTTATGGTGGCTCAGTTGCAACAGGAAGGCTCCTGAACTGAGGTTTTTGGATTGCCATGCACAACTGTGTGCTTCCCAATTGCCTGAGGGGGGTCCCAGTCTCTGCAGGGGTTGTGCTGAGTGCTACTGGCACCCTGACCAGGGAAATGGTTTTCTCCTGCTCTGCTGGAAGTGTCAGCTTTGAACAGCTGGTGCCAGGAGAAACCCAGATCAGCTATAGTTTGGGTCTAGCTGGAATTCATGGTCTAGCAAAATTTAATTCTGCAGCATAAAAGATCTGAAGGAACATTTAAAAAAAAAAAAGTGGGCCTTTTAATTGAATTAAATATTAATATGGATAATGCAATCAATGCTTTATTGATTGCATTAGCCACAATAATGTTTAATTCAATAAGTCTGCAGTGCTGGATTTTTTTCTCCTCTTGTGCAGCAAGGGAATGCCATATGCTCTGCCTGGCTGTGTCCCCCAGGCTTGTTCTAGGAGAGCAGGAGATGATAGGATTGGGAGAGGGCAAGGGAGCCAGACTGTGCTCTGGGTTGAACTGCTTCGTGTGCCCTCAGATTGGCTGTGTAAAGCCAGGGTCACCTGCATGGCTGGATTCAAACCAGCTACCCTTAGTGGCATGCATCATTTTTAAAGCCCTCCCACAAACAATATTGTTATTCATGCAAATACTGCCCCTGACCCCTGTGTGCTTTGCTTCTGGAGCCCATGCCCGGTGCAATGCTTCATTCCTGCTCTCAGCAGTTGAGTCCCAGCAGCTTGTGTCTGTCAGAATGGGAAGATTTTCTACCCTAAGCTCACTAACGTGCTTCTGAAGAGGTGCCAGGTTCTGGTTTTAAACCCAGCCAAGCTTGAACAATTTTATCTGTGGTTGTAGGCAGAAGGCTTTTATTAAATTAAAGTCACAGTTTTGTTTAACTGCAAAATTGGAGGCAGATGTTCTCTCCAGCTCAGTCCGCTCACAGTACAAGGTTTCTGGTCTCTGGTTCTTTTCTCGCTGTGTACCTGTTGCACAAGGTGTGGTAAAAACATCTGGGAAGAGCTTGGAATAAACACTGGGGGGGTTTTCCACTGAGGGCTTTTTGTCGCCTCCTTCAAGAGTGCTTGATGAAAGAGACCTTGACTCAATAAGGAGAGATGGAGTTCGAATTAGCCCACACAGAATTAGCAGCTGCTGCAGTGTCTGGGGCTCAGAAATAGCTTGTCCCTACCTAGGCTCAGGTCTTGGAAGCTACAGATTTGGTGTCCCAGCCATCAGCAGGACACCAGCCTTGCCCACGGAGCTGGCTGGGTGTTTGGGCCTACCCTGCACCCTGGGGCAGCGTGGGACATGCAGGTTTTTAGCAATCTCTGTGGCCACTGAGGAGATCCTCACCAACAGGCAGAGAAAGTGGGGGGGGAGAAAGGGTCAGGATTTGATTTGGTCTTGTTGCATTCCATTTACATGTGTCAAATCCCAGGAAAAAGCCCATAACCTTGCTTTTATTTCCTCCTTACAGGGCCCGTGTGTTTCAGCATGAAGCCTTATTAGTGTGCAGGGAATCTGGGTGCAGAAGGGATGGGCACAGTGAGCTCAGCTGCAGTCAGCCATCCATCAGGACCAGGTTTGGACACAGCCTCATATTTTCCCTTGGTTTTGAGAGCCTGCAGTCAGGTACTCCAAGGAGGATTTGGACTGAAAGACAGGCTGTGAATGCAAAATGCAGTTGTAGCTCCCAAACTCACCCGTAAATGAGTAAGTGACCAGATGCAGCAGCTCCTGCTGTGGTTGAGCTGCTGCAGTTGTGGCACGCTAAGATCCGCAAGTTGGAAGGAGCCACAGTTCCTACTGAAGGCCAGGCAAGGCAGTTCTGGCTCTGGATCAGTCTCTGGATGGTACCACAGTGATCTGTTAAATTGGGGATGGCACTTGCACTACAGGCATGAGCAGTAACATTTGACCACGATAGGTAAACACACCTGAGTGCAGCAGGGAGAGAGGCTCCAAGCAGGCCTGGGGATGTGCTGCCTAGTCCCACGCATAATTAGTGCACATTAACGTAACTATTTCAACTGTCTTTGTGTATTAAATGACAATATTCACTTCTGGTCTCATTCTTTCCCTTTTTCCCTCACATCACTGAAGGAAAAACACTTGAGTCTTGACAATTCCAAAGCAGAACACACAGCAAGTGAAGAAATCCTCAAATAAAGACATTTGAGGCTGTTTTGTCTCTCCATTGCCATGGTCATCCTCACCTCCTCTGTTCCAGCTCTATGCTGTGTCCAGGCTGCTCCTGGTATTTCGTCTTCAAACAGATGATGTTAAAAAAAGATAATTTTGTACCTGCTGGAGGAGGGAAATCATTGTTTTGGTGCTGCCTAGGTCAGCACAAGAACTTGGGAAGGAGCTCATGTGTTGCACTGCCCATCAGCATTTGTGTGGCAATGGAAAAGGTTTTATACAGGGGTTTCACAGCTCTGCTCTTGGGATGAGCAACAGAATTCCCCTGCTAAGGGGCAGCTGCAAACTCACTCTCTGAATCTTCACCTCTCCAGACTCTATTTTGCAGATTGGAGAGCTCTCTTTGATCATCTTGCAACCACCTTTGCATGGGTCCCTGCTGTGCCCACTTCAGGATTTTAGACTCATTCCCTACATTACAGCAGTTCCACAGTCGGGTTCCCAAGTGTTTCCCTATAATGCATTTTGCATTAGTAGCTAGTATCAGGAAATCTAGTACCAAAAGGTTAATGTACATCCATTAGTCCTCTTTCCCCCCTTCTTCTTTATGTGCTAGTAGAAGACAACCAATTTCATTAAATACATTAGGTCTGGAAAGGGTCTGGAAGCACTTGAAATTCTGTATGTGCAGAGCTGTGGGGCTATTAATATTGTCTTGTCTAAGCACTGCGGGTAAAGTGGGATCTGCGGATGTTGAATGATACCTTTCAGGTGTTTTCCAGCCTCCACAACCTTTCTCCTCTTAAAAAGAGTTGGGGTTTTTGAGACCTTCTCAATTACTTGCTTGGCATCTCCTCCTTCTGTGTGCTCTCTCAGCTGTGGGCAGGATAAAGGAGGAGAGGGATGTCAGGGAAGTTGGGATGGTTGTGTGGGCAGCTGAGCTGGCTTGGACAGCCAGACTGTTCCTCCAGCTGCAGCAAGTGGTTTTCTCCCTCCTCCCCCTGAAGCCAGCATTACAATTTCTGTCCCACTAATTAGGGCGAAGCTGAACCCTGTGAGTATCTCATTGCATTCTCTGACCTGCATTTTAGACAAGGTCAAGCTGCTTCAGTGAAAAAAATCTATTACTCTAACAATCCCAAGCGGCAAGTGGAAGGGCTAGAGGGGGACTGGCTGTTTTGCCTCCTAATGTGTTTATGATTTGAGGAGCTTGCCACATTCTTTAACTGAAACCTTATGTTTAGCACAGCAGACCTTTGAAAGTCAGTAATTTGGGCTGTGATGCTGTAATGTCCCCTGTCTCTGTGTATTTTGGGCTTTCATAGCAAGGCTTTGGGAGCAGGAGAAGCTGCTGGAAGCACCCCCCAGCAAGGAGCAGCAGAGACAGCGTGTGATGCGCTGATTGCAGCCCCCATTCCCTGGCCCCCTTTGCCACTGGGGGAGAGGAGGTAGACAAAAAAAGTATCTCTGCTGAAGGCTAAGTGACACGAAGATTTTTAGGTGAAATGGGGGCATCCAAAGCAGGGTCCATGAGCAGCTCTGGGCATGCAAGTTCAAACGTAGCAGAATCATGGCCGAAAGAAAAAAAAAATCTCATGGGCTTTAATTTCACTTAATGAGAAACCATTCACAGTGTTCCATTTCTGATCTATATCTTTCCATTCCTATTCTAATGGTAATTACTGTAGCAGTTTATTAACAAAGAAATCATTTGATAGCTTTCACATGATCCCATACTTCAAGTATCTAACAACCTATTGATTCGATAGCTTGGCAGCATTCCTGATTGAGGAGCTGGAGTTAGATTTTTTTTAAGCACTTTGATCATCTCACATGCAAAGGATAATTATTTTTCTGGATGAAACATAGGCTGGATTGCAGAATGATGGAGTCTGCAGCACATCCTTGTGTGGGATCCCTGCTGTACCCACAGTCAGAACAAGCAATGTGTGTGCTCTTATAGAGGGCTGGATTTCTGATCCCTGAGTTACTGCAATCAGGTGTGCAGCACACCTGCAGAGAGGTAATTGCAATATTTGTCACTGCTGAGTGTAATTATGCTGCCCAGAGAGCTGTGGATTCCCCACGCCTGGAAGTGTCCAAGGCCAGCTTGCATGAGGCTTGGAGCAACCTGGTCTAGGGGAAGGTGTCCCTGCCCATGGCAGAGGGTGGAACAAGATGGGCTTTCAGTTCCCTTTCAGCCCAAACAATTCTATGGTGATTCTTTGATATCTTTATGGAGGGTTTTGTGTTTGCACCTGTATGCCCTGCTCTCCTGGGCCCCAGGTGCTGCATGGAGCAGGTTTTGCAGTGACAATGCATTTTGGTAGCCCTCGCTCATGCCGCAGACTCGTGGCATTGCTGGGTCATTCTCTCCCCGCTGCTCTCACGTTCTGGATGGTTCCTTACTCTTTCAAGATGACTGGGGAAGTTTCCCTGGACAGCAGTTCACACTGGGACAGAAGACCAGGACACTGCAGGAGCTCCTGGAGGGCTGTGCAGTTTGTGAGGGGGGAGTCTGCCCGAGCACACAAGCCCAGGACCGTGGTCCAGCCCCTCAGAGACAACCAGCAGCCAATCTGCCACTGTACAAATAAGGTTGTGTTTCTGGGAGCAGTGTGTGGCATAGGCTGCTTGTGCACGTTGCTGTCATGCTTTTTGAGGACTTCTTGAGATTGTTCCAAATTTTATTGGAAGCCAGTGTGGGAACTGTGTTTCTGCTGTTTGATGGGGAAGCTTGCCTAGAAAGAGGCCCAGCTAATTCAGCAGGTAGATTTGGACCAAATGCCTTTAGTCACATCATGAGCCCTTCTGAAAGGAATGAGGGGAACAAAATACATGGAAGCAATTTGCTGGAAGTTTTCTCATGCAGGTTTGAAAAGAACAGAAACATTTGGCCTCCAAGAGGAGAACCTGCCACCTGTGTCCTCTCAGGGCATTTTATGCACATGACCCAGATGGGTCCCTGAACTGGCTGGTTAATAATTCACATACTTCTGGAGCAGCCTGGATTGATCATGCAATGCCCAGGTGACCCTACAACCTGTTGAGAATAAGGTGCTGGGAGAACTTGAATTACATGTTGGTCATTTTCTCATCTCATATATCACAGACTGAAAGCTTTATGACTTCAGAGCTTACTGTATTAATTTTATGCATGAGTGCTTTATTTTTGCCATATGAGATATATCACTGGCTTACTAGAGCAAAATATCATTAGACCTGGAAGAGGATTTGGTCACTTAAACTTTGTCACCAAGGATCATTGCACACAGATTATGTAGGGCTGTACTGTGCCATTTCTCATGTGTTTATTAAGTGATTATAAATATCCAACTGCGTGCCTTCAGGGACAGTTGAGATCTGTGACTGCAGTAACATTTCATTTAGAAAGGTGGCACACAAGCAGGGATTTGTGCCTTGGCAGGGCCCATCAAAGGGTTTGTCTGCTGAGAAGGTCTGTTCCACCTTAGGGAGCTCTCCACTGTTTTTAAGGATCGGTCATAGGTTGGACTCGATGGTCTCAGAGGTCCTTTCCAACCAAAATGATTCTGTGATCCTGTTAATATTGTGCATTTTTTGACATCCTGGTGGCTGGCCAGGACCCTGAGGCACCCAGCCTGCAGCCCATGCCAGAGCCCTGGAGTTAATCACATTGAAGTACTTTGGCTGCTTTGTTTTCCTCCATCTCAGTTCAGGATGTCAGTCTTGAAAACACCACAGACTTTTCAGAAGTGCTGAGCCTACAGTGTCCATTGTTTCAATAATAATGAGTGGAATTTTAATATGAACCCATAAAATATAGTTGTTCACCCTGAACATTCAAACTACTTCTGCACAAGCCATTTACTGGCATGAGGTGATAGGACAAGGGGTGGTGGCTTCAAACTGACAGAGGGCAGGTTTAGATTAGAATCAGGAAGAAATTCTTTTCTGGTGAGGCCCTGGCACAGGTTGCCCAGAGAAGCTGTGGCTGCCCCTGGATCCCTGGGAGTGTCCAAGGCCAGGTTGGATGGGGCTTGGAGCAACCTGGGATAGTGGAAGGTGTCCCTGCCCATGGCAGGGGGTGGAACAAGATTGGCTTTAAGGTCCCTTCCAAGCCAGGCCATTCCATTTCCCAGAGTCCAAAGCTGTGCAGGACCACAGCTGTCCAGCCCAGAGCTCTTCCACTCCTCAGTCACCAAGACCAAAGAGCAGCCCACATCTCCAGACTTCTCTTTCCATTTGCTGCCAAGACTCCCAGCAACCTGATGCCTTGAGCCAGGTTTTCCAAAGCACTCTGGCCTCTTCACTCACTGCAGTAGGTTTTATTTTCCACTTGTAAAGCATTTGCAGGAGAGCTGGTAAAGGCTGGGCCTGTTTGGAAATGGATGCTTCTTTAGGTCCCTTCTTTTCATGTAAAATTTTATATTAAAATGTTTCCTGCTGGGCATGTAAAGCACAACCTGGAAATGTAGCTGTTCTCCATTTCTGGATTTCCACTTATAAGTGAACAACTCAGGCCCACCTTTGATTCAGTGATCCACAGAAGAAGAAACAAACCTGCTATCTGCCTCTTAAAAGTTAATTAATGCTTCCATGATTCACTAATGGAAAAGACGGAAATGAGAAATAGGTGAGCAGTAAAGAGCTGCATAAATTCACCAACAAAGCTGAAGCCTGCAATTGTGTTCTGAGCCTGAAAACACGAAGAAATGGGGTTTAAATGATTTGTGACCAGAAGAAGGAAGAATTTCCTTCTGTTACACGACTTCATGTAACTTTTATTAGTTTGATGATGTACAGAGGGACTATTTCTCTTGGAAATGGCTTTTTGGTTAACATTTCATTTTCCTCCCCAAAGTTAGCTCTCTTGCAGTGATATGAAACACAGCTTCCTGTGATTTCCTAGCCCCCAGCTTTATTAACAGCACTTGTTGTCGTTGCAAATGATCTATTTCAGGCCAGGCCATAAAGCTCTTGTCTTGCAGGTGAGCGAGCCCTTGCCCTTTATCGCGCAGCATTTCCACAGCAGGGCAAGGATGAAAAATTGGTTAATAAAAAATAGCAAGAATAAAACTCATAATAGGTTGCATTGATAGTTGCATCGCTTTAATACTGGCTGCTTCTCTTCAGGAATCTGAGGCTGTGCACTAATTTAATATCACTAAATTGCCCTGGTATTTGGTGTGATCTGTCCCGATATTGCATTTCCAGCCATTGTCACTTTGCTATTACTCAGTGCATCCAAATAACACCTGGAAAAGTACCAAGGTCACTTCTACTTGCAAAAAGCACACGTTTCCAGGGTCTTAGAGGTGGTGCAGATTACCTGGCAGTGGATTAAAATACGTTTATCACCAAATAGATATGAGAAAATCAGATGGAGCGGCCTCTTGCCATGGGAATAATTTCCTGTGGGGAATGGAGCTTTTAAGATCATGTCTTGGGAATGGGGAGAGATTCCTGGTGTTGTTGGTGCTGAATGTAGCATCTTCTCATGAGGCCAGTTTTTACCCCTGCATCCTCTCCCAGGAGTAGGTTCTGGTCCAAATTTCTGTTTGTTTGAATGGAACGTGGCTCAGTTGTTCTCATGTTTTTTTCTTTTCACATTTTCTAGCCTGCTTGGTTTCTCTTTTCAGAGGTAACAGAAAGGCTGTGATGCCTCAAGGCTTCCCTCCTGTGCTGTTGCCCACTGGTGGCCCCTGCACACGGAGGCTGCAGAATCTTTGCTATGTGTTATGTTCCACGGGAGTTTTTATTCTCAAAAGAGTGTTTTTAGTCTCAAAAGCTAAAGCCAAATGCCCTCATTGGGTAACACTACTTGAAGAGTGTGTCTGACAAAATGACAGAACCAGTCTGTGATGTGGGTGGATTTCTCAAAGCCTCTCTGTGCCCTGCTCAAGGTTAGAACTGCAACGGGCCAAGCCTGGGCAGTGGCACTTCCCTTAATGGGGCAACTCCTTCAGAGGATGCTTCAGTGGTCAGGAATTCAGGTGTGCATCCACCTAAACTTCTATTTCTATGTGGACCTAACCTGCAGGATCTTGTCTTCCATTTGGGAATTTCTTATTTCTGCTCTTAACATGATTTCACAGAAAAGATTCCTGTATTTCTGCTCCAAGGCATCACACACTCACGGGTAGCAGACAAACACTGGGGGAGTGGGGGGAGTTTTGGCCTAGGAAATGATGGCTTTGGTTTGTGATCCACTTTCTCAAATCCAGAAGGATGCAGAGAGGTGGGACTGCAAATGGTGCTTTGGTCCCCACGCGAGACCAGCCTTGGATCTTCTCAGAAGCACCCAAGAGGAGCAGGCAGGGAAACTCCATGGGCTCATGGCATTTGTGCCATGATTTTAAGAATTGTCTTTCCCTAGGTGCCTCCTGCTCCCTTGCCTGAGGCACCTGTGCTTCCTTCCATTTATTATTTTTCACGCTGCTGACAAAAGCAGTGGGATTTAGGATGTTTTTTAGGAGGGCTTAAATATCCCATGGAGCTTCAGAGCATGATAGCAAACACACTTTATTGTCCAGGCACGTGTCCATTTGCTTTCCTTTGACCCTGGCGGGGCAGGGAGGGGCAGTGCTGCTGTTTGTTTGCAAATGCAATTAGCCCAAGTGCGCAGGCCCGGGGCCAGCCGGGAGGATAACCTTGGATCCGGGCAAAGTGAGGGGAAATTTAAAGTCATCTGCAGCTCCAATGGGTCCCCACACACCCCTTTGGCTCGCAGCTTCTATTCGTGCCAATAAAGTGCGAGAAGATCCGCGATACAATGGGAAATTGCTTCTTTGGGTATCACAGTATCTTGACTTCGAAGTGCTTTAACCTTGGCCTCCTGCTTCCTGCGGGGCCTGTTTGCTGTGCTGCAGAAGTGCCGACACCAGCCAGGAACGTATAGGATTTTCCATCTGAGTAAAATTAAACCCCGAAACCTTTACCATCCTCTTGATGCCAGACATGCTCTACCTGCATTAAGTTGAGCTTAATGGACTGCAAAATGAGCCTTTCAGCATGTATGGGAGTGGATTATTTGCAGGAGAGTAACTTCCTCACATTTTTATCTCTTCCCTTTCCCAAAGCTTTTGTCCTTTGGAAAAAAAAAAAGAGAAAAGGCAAATACAGCCAAATTATACTAAGAGAGTCGGGCCCTAGGAAGTGCAGAAAACTGTTTGGGCAAGGCAGAGGGTGCATCCCTCTGGTCAGGTAAGTAGTGAAAAGAGCAATGACCACTGCTCCCAGTCTCTTAAACCAAACTGATGTTCATTAGCCAAGCTCTTGGTGGCAGTGTTGGGGATGGTACAAACACTCCAGGCCACACTTTTCAGCACGCCAGCTGAATTCCTCCCCCTGTCTTTATCTTTCCCAAAGTCCTCCAGGGTAAGACCTGAGGCTGCAAAAGACAGCCTGCTGGTGGTGGGATGCTCCTGTCTGCACTCTCCACTCATCATCTCACCCTGTTGCACCAGGGGTGGTGGTTTTACACTGAGGAGGGTCAGTTTATGGTGGATATAAGGAAGATGGTTTTTGCAATGAGGGTGGTGAGGCCCTGGCACAGGTTGACCACAGAGGGAGTGGCTGCCCAATCCCTGGAAACATTCAAGGCCAGGTTGGATGGAGCTCTGAGGAGCTTGGTCTAATGGAAAGTGTCCCTGTGCATTGCAGAGGGGTTGGATTAGATGGACTTTAAAGGTCCCTTCCAACCCACACTATTCTGTGAGTCCATGACCATCACACACCATTTGGAAAGACAATATAAAGCCTGGTGAGCCCCCCTTTTCATCTGCTTCCTTGGAGTTTTGCCTTCCAGATTCACAAGACTTTCTTCCCAGACTCCCTAGGCTTGGGTTTGGCTGTTTCTCCAAATACAGAGCCAAGCCACTGCTGGAATACCTGAAGAGACAATCCCTATGGGCAACAGGATAATCCCTATGCACAACCAGGAAGGAGAGTGGGCTGGTGGTTTCTCTTCAAGCTTTCATGGGTTATCACTGTCAGGAGAACAGCAGCGTGGAACATTGTGTGTTTAATGACCAAAAGTACCTTCACTGTGTCCTTCCTGGTGCCAGATGCCTTACAGTCTAAATGAGGATCTTTAATAGTGGCATTAATTATTACTGAATTCCTGCTTTGTCCCACTGAAACAAGTCTAATAGCTCACACTCATTCTTCCTCTCTCCCCGTCCTTTCCCCAGATCACTGTCTGCTGTATCTGATGCCAGCATCAGAAAGGCTCCTTTCACCTGACTGCTTGGGGCACCAGCATGGGGTGATGTGCACAAAAGGTCAGGCACAGGTCCCAGCGCCAGGGCTGCTCCGTGAGCTGAGGATCAGGAAGGCTGCATTGGGAAGGATGCTCTGAAACTGTCAGAGGGTGTCACTTGGTGCTACCATACCCATGCTCTTGCCTTCTTTTGTGGGAAGCCCAGTGCCAAGAGAATATCAGCTCCCAGCTCCCAGATAACTAACTGAAATAATTAATTAATTAAATGCAGACATCTCTTCCCTGTGAGGGAGGTGAGGCCCTGGCACAGGGTGCCCAGAGAAGCTGTGGCTGCCCCTGGATCCCTGAAAGTGCCCAAGGCCAGGTTGGACACTGGGGCTTGGAGCAACCTGGTCTGGTGGAAGGTGTCCCTGCCCATGGAAGGGGGTGGGATGGGATAATTTCTAAGGTCCCTTCCAACCCACGGCATTCCCTGATTCTATGAAATAGTGGCTCCAGGGGAGCCAGCATAGCCAGAAGACAGGAACTCCTGAGAAAGGAGAGGCTTCGTCTGTCTCTTGAGCAGCCATGGGTAAGACCCAGCTGCCTGCCCAAAGATGAGGTCACCTCTGCAGATGGGTGCAACCATCACCTGTCCTGTCCCCAGGGGCAAGACCAGTCAGTTCTGGCAGGGACACAATTTCCTTCTGTGCCATCCCAAAGGAGCCTGGCTTAGCTTTCTGGTTGGGTTTTGTCTTTCCTTCTGATTTCCTAGAGCATAATTATCCATGTGTCTGTGTGGGGTCTGAGTGGGGGCATGAACTGGCATCTTCTGAGAGCAGAGTTCTTTTAGGTAATGGAGTTAGTAATGGTATAAAGATTCTTTCTCTTAAAAAAAAAAGGAACTCTATCTGCAAATACAAATAAATCCATATGGTATATTAGATGGTCATTTAAAGGTTCCAACCCAAACCATTCTAACATCCTAAATATATAAATACAGGCACTTCCCTTCCATGCCTTCCATCCCCTGTGTTTTAAAAGCTAAGCTTCCACACTACCAGGAAGGTGGATTCTTGATAAATTTTTCATTTTCTCTATTGACTTGCTATTGCAAACCCATGTCCTTTTGCTATGTAAAGGGCATTCATTTGCCATATATATCCACATGGGCCCTCTTTCCCCTTTAACAACCACCAAAGAGAAACACTTTATTGCTCTTGCTGTGCTGGAATCCCAGGATTTGCTCTTTGCTTTCACCTCTAGCAGAGCTATGGCTGGATAGGGGTTGCTGCAGTGGATTTGGCATCCAGGGGATGGTCACCAGGGCACTCAGCTCACTATTGCCACTGAAGCCGTTATATGCTGCTGCCTCAGGAGCACTGGTAGCATGGAGAGTACCCAAAAATCAGGATTTTCCCAGTCTTAGCCTGGTTTGGAGTGTGCTTTGCAGCTTCCTGGGGGAGAAAGACATTGCCCTGCTGTGCTCCGGAGCTGAGTCAGTCCCCCTGGGGTGTGCAGGAAATAATTCTGTAATTATAAAACAATCTTGACTAATGGCATATTAATGAGGACAGGGAAAGGTGATGCTCTTGGGATGGGCTTCCCCACTGCTAGGAGGAGGAGGGAGCTGTACACAGCTGCTGCATTTGGGGGGCAAAAGATGGCATCACATCAGGGAGGCGTGGGTGTACCAACCCCAAGAGGAAGGGCTTTTTCTGACTCTGGATGTGTTTCTTCTGCAAAATTCACTGTTGCTCCTGCTGAAGGTGTTGCCTCTGAGCTGTCCCCTCTCTGACCTGCTCTTTTGCTCCAGTTCGAGTCCTTTTGGCTCCTTTTGATTTTCTAGCTACATTTCCTAGGCTGTCCCATTTCTATCTCCCCTCATTTTTCCAACCCATAACTCTACCTTCCCTTCCCCTACTTTCTGCCCTACCAAGGCCCCTGCTCTTCTCTACCCCTCAGCATCTTCCTTCACCTTTATCCACCTTCTCCATCTCCCACAAATACCTGTTGTATTTTCAGGAGTGCTAGCCTGGGGGCACGGGGAGGATGGTGCCCACGGAGGAGGTCGTGCTCCCCCATCTGATAACATATGTATCAGGCACCTTTCCCTTTAGCTAGCAGCCTCTGGAAGCCCAAGATGAACCTTTCAACAAGATTAAAGAGATGGTATTAATTGCTATCGATCACGGGTCAACAAATTAAATTGCATCTGCAACTGCATCTCTGAGAGGTCTAAATGAGAAGAGTAGTTAATGGGTCTGGCTGGCCCAGAGCTGTGATTAATTAAAAGCAGAAATGAACTACAACATTTAAAAAAAAAAAAAAAAGAAAGAAAGGAGATTGGGATGAGGATGAAATTCTGTAGGGTATTTGGAGAGCGCCTGATGGGATTTCAGTTCTGGATCCACCCTGGCCTGACAGAGGCTGATGGGAAGCAGAGCTGGTGGCAATGATTTTTGGGGCTACTGGCACCCCAGTGCTGTGGAAACACTGCCCACCTATGACTGGCAACTCTTCCACATCAGCAGTGCAAGTTTTCTTAGAAAATGATCTGTGCCCTTCGCTTCTCCCTGTGGTCCCAGAGTGATGCCTTGGTGCCTGGGGAGAGCTGTGGGATCCCTCAGTGGGACTGTGTCTCACGCTGCTGGATTTGGGGGAATCAGACCCCTTCTACAGTCTGAGCCATGGACATCCCATCCCGTGCTGGGATCTGCAGGGCTTTCCCTCATGTGACCCAGAGCTTGCTCCAGCTCCCTGTGCGGGGTCAAGGGATCCCCCTCCATCTGCCTTTTCCCCATTTGGTTTTAGACACAGTGCCCTGAAAGAGTGAAGGGCAAAACCCCGAGCATTCCCATGTTCCTCAGCAATCCCACTGCTCTTCCCATGCCAATCCAGCATCACAGCATCCCAGTGGCAGCTGGGAGAAAAGTACTCCTGGGTGGGAATAAGGGCGCTACTGTGACTCCTTGGGAAATAATGAAGTAGCACAGCATGGAATGGAGATGGTGCTTAATTAATAATGAAGAAAATAATAATATGTGGCACGTATAGTGCTGTACTTGTTCCAAGCACTGTACAAACATTAACTACAGTAATTAAGCTGTAATTAATTAGAGTAACTACTAATCAGTGTAAATAATGATGCATCTGGAGGTACCAAATGGGGTTTGTGAACTGAAAGCAAATTTCCATGTTCAGGAAATGGCATCAAATATAAAATGGCACCAGTAAAAGGCAAAAGCAGATGGAGGTTAAAGTGAGAGTCCATGGCAGCTCCCCAAACGGGAATCCTGGTTTGGCACAGCAAAGCTGGTGTACTGAGTTACTGCTGAGACACTCCATGAGCAACCCATCCCATCCATGGGATTCTCATGGCCACTTCCAGGCTCCAAGCCTGCTCTTCCCACCCCAGCTGCACTCACCAATGCTGGGAAGAGACAGGGACTGCAGCAAGGGAGGAGATGGGGAACTGGGAGCTTGAGGGGCTGATGATCAGCAGAGTAAAATACACCACAAATATATAATTTTGGGGGGTTTTTTTGCTGGTTCACACACTTTATATTTAACAAAATAATTTTTTAATAATATAGTCTTTTACACATCAAATATTGTTTCTAGGACCCCTCCCTCCCATTTTTACAGATTTTCTTTTTTCTCACTAGTTTCAGGCACACTATTGTTTGAAAGTTTTGAAACTGGATAGTCATTGACAGGCAACAGCTTACGAAGAAATGTGGTGATGATGTCTCTAATGGTACCAGCTCGGCCTGCAGGGAGCCAATGCTCAGCCACAGGACAGCAGTTGCTGTGCTAAGTGCTCCTCCCACCCCTGCCCTCCAGGAAAACACCAAAATGGGGAAGAAATAAAAGTATAAAGGCAACAGTGTGTATAAACTGAGCCTGATGTGCTGACCTGCTTTCAGTGAGGATGCTGTGGGGAGGATCTGCTGCTGTCGCTGTCGAGAGCAGGTGCTGGACTGGAGTCTGAACTCTGAACAAGAGAAGCACCACCACCCTCATGGCCTTGACCAAAAAGCAGGGAACCAAGCGTGGACAGTGATGGGAAAGGCTCCTGCCCTCGCCTGCGCAGGCAGGGCAGGGAGATGACATTGGTGGCTTTTCTTTCACAGTATCGCTTGGAAACTGCAGCCTGAGAAAGCAGGAGGTACCAGTGCTGGAAAGCCAAATGGGGACCCTTGGCTGCTGGGGGCCATGGGGACCTCTGCTCTGACAGTCAGGCACAGAGAGAGCTGCTTTCTGCTGGGTGCAGCCCAGCCCTGCTGCACCGTGGCTTGCTTTATCCCCGGCACTGTGGATGCTCCCAGGGAGAGCCAGGGCAGCTCCCTCCTGCTGTAGCAAAGGGTCTTACCTGCCAGCTGAGCCAGTTTAGTGCTGCCACAGACGTGGGACATTCCTGGAAACCTCCAGAGTGGGGTGATCCCATATTTTAACTGTGACCTGCTGTTGCTGAAGGCAATGGAACACTGCCCTTGGCTCCAGCGAGAGCAGCCTCGGGATGGGACAAGGCAGGTGAGCACACATGCTCAGCCCAAGAAACGGGAACAGGTGGGGCCCTCTTCCCTCTGCTCCACCACTGCTGCCCCAGCCAGGAATCACACACAGACAAGCCAGGTCAGATGTTGCTTTCATGGAGCACCTTCTGGTTGGCTGCCCCAGCCTGCCCATGCACCTGCCGTGGGCTCTGCTCCCATCAAGGTCACGGTCACTGTGTAGGTGTCTTCAACTTTATTGTCCCCACTCAGTGGAGAAAGTGTAACACAGATACAGCTTTGTGTCTTGGCTGTCCAGTCTATACCTGTGCATCTACCTCAGTCCTGCTGCAGGTTACATTCCAGTTGGGTTTTTTTTTAGCCCCCCATCCCGTTCAATTTCTACCTCCCTCCTGTCCTTAGTGCCACCTGCGCTTACAGACACAATAAAAATGCTCCATCTATTGCTCCACTCATAGCTGTATTGTCCCGATGATCCCAGCTTAGGAAGAGGCTTTAAAAAAAAAATCACAATAGCAAAAAACCCTCAAATAAATAATGTGAAAAACCCCACGATCCACACTGTAGAAAGTGAGAGCAGTGAATTGATCGGTGCCTCGGAGGCATCGCCAGGCCAAGAACGTGCGCGGGCCGTTTTCCCGCTGTCCTCCCCCAGTCCGAGCAGCGCGTCCCCACCGATTACAACAGCACAGCAGGCACCTGCACAGCCGGTACAGAGTAACTAAAGCGGGAGAGGAGCTGCAGGGGGCACAGGGAGACCCTTCCCCGCAGGTACCGATCTCTGCTCGTGTGGCACCCTCGCAGGGCTTGCTGGTGACCCTGCTGCAGCTGGCGGGAGGTTGGACGCGTGGGCAGCACTGAAGCCGTTCCTTTGTCACCATCACCACGAGTGGGTTGTTGGCCGGGGGTGCTGCTACAGAGCCTGCTTGCCCTGGCACTCGCGCTTGGAGCACTGCGCCGGCTTCCACCAGTCCCCGTTGTGGCAGTGGCAGATGTTGCAGTCGTCCACCTTCACCTCGATGCCCGCGGGAATTATCGTGGTGCCCGCAAAGCAGTTGGGACCTGTGGAAACACACGGGGGTGACAGGATAAGTACTCTGTGTTTGGACTGGGGGCAGCAGCTCTGCTCTAAGCCTGGGACAGGTAGGCCAGCCCCTTGCTGCGCTCTGGCCACGCCACCACCGCTGCCGAAATCTGCAGCGATGCTCCTGCCTTGCTCAGTGCTGAGCCTTGGACCCACAGCAATCCCTTCTCTCATATTTTGGTTGCCCTCAGGCACTAAAGGGAAAAAAAAGGCCTTGAAACTTTCCTCTCTCTTTCTGCACCCAGCCCCTAGAACAAATGGCATTTGCACTCAGCTTTTTCTACTAGGTTGACCACTAATTTAGTACCTCTTTCTCCTTAAATTTTGGCTGCAAGATGGACAAGACCATGAGGACAAGCATGAGGACACAGCCCAGCCTTCACTGCTCCAGCCTGGTGAGCCTGCAGGGAGCTGCAGGGGCCGGAGCCAGTTCATCCCCTAGGGCCATTGGCAGTCGTGCTCCAACACCACATAACCCCAAGGACCTCCACCAGCTTGGAGCTATTAACCATAAATGATTTATTGCATCACCTCTCAAGTAAGCTTTCTGATAAAAGCTGGGGTTTTTTTCCTCAAAGATAATTCCTTTAATCTGCTTATTATTGCTTTGGGTCCTTTTATTTTTGGCTTTATTACACAATATCAAAGCTGAGCAGCAAGTCAGCAAGGATCTTATTTCCCAGTCACAGAATGGTTGGGTTGGAAGGGATCTTAAAGCCCTTTTCTCCTCCTCATAAAAGCCCCACAAATATCCACTGTCCATCTGTCCCTCTGCAAGCTCTCTCCTCTTTCCCTCCTACTCCTTCACCGCTTAGTGCCAGGAATTAATGTCAGAGCCAGCAGCACACACAAAAAATTCAAGGCACTCGCATTGGTGGCATTGGGGAAGCATAAAGACATTTGAGAAGTGTTTAATGGCTCGAGTGCTGCTCCGAAATGCTGGCCACTGGTTTTAATCTATGCCTCCAGTGCACGAGGTGCATTCCAAAGGCGAGAGCGTGTACAGAGATGGAATTATGGGCAAGTTGTTCCTTAAGTCTCTATGAGGCTGGAAAAGGCTAAGCTGTAGCCAGCCCAGTGCCAGGCTGCCATGTTTTATAGTCTCAGAGAGCTATTTATGAGTGCCCTGGCTTCAGTAAGATGCTCCTCAGGACCCTTTGTTGAACAGGCCACAAGTTTGGCAGGGCTGGGCTTACCCAGACAATTCAGGGTGCCTGAGTGTGACTTGCGTTTCAACACCCTCCCACCTTCATTAAGGGCCACTTCAAACGTGGCTCTACAGCAACATTCCACATCCATCTTCATGAGGCCACAACAGAAGGGCCTGAGAAAGATGCCTTGGACGGCTCCTGTACAGAATTTGGGGTGACAGGGTGTACCCCAGGGCTGCTGCTTCCTTCCATGGGCAGCACCGGGGAAGGCAGGCTGCAGCACTGGGAAGGTCTGTGCTGCTCCATGCTGCCTCCTCCTTGGCCTAGCCAGCACGTGAATTCCATGATACCAGGAAGAAGCAGGCTTTTACTCCAGACAAGGAGATTCAACTGCACTTGTTGAGCCAGAGCACAGGTGACACAGGGCTGCTGGCAGTGGAGGAGCCTTGGGAGTGGGGATGTTTTGAGGCTGGGCTTTGAGCTGGACAAGCTCCAAAGAGCCCCTCCAACCTCAGCCATTCCAAACTGCAAAGAACTTTAAAGCCAGGAGCTACCAGCCAAGAGTATGAACAGCCAAACCCCACATAAGCACACTTGGTATCTGTGGTTTTCCTTGCAGGCATGAGCCTGTTTTGGTCATGGGCTGAAGACTTCCCAAGTTGTTGTCTGTCTGGAATACACCTTCCTGGTTGGAAAGGCTGTCATCCCAACTGTGGTATGTCTCTGGCAACCCACTGAAGTTGTCACAGTTTCCCAGAGTCTTTGAGTCCCTGTGCTGTCTGTGCTCTTCACCGCTGGTTTAATTCTCTGTTTCCTGGAGCCCGGAGGGTGGGGGTGTGTTATGAGCCAGCGTGGGCGTTGCTGTCAGGTCATCTGCTGCTGTTAAATGCCGGGGGTTCAAATGCCATGGAAATTCCCGTAACTGCAGCTAGCTGTATTGGAAGTTGAAATAAATGCCTGTGATGGCACGTTAATGGGATGCTCCGACTTCCTGCTGATGTCAGGGATGCCCAGGGTGGGCAGCCTCCACACAACAGCCTGCTCTGTGCTCCCAGAGCAAACAAAACCCTTTTCAATGTAATATAAACAAGAAGCTTCCTCTGGAGATGAGGGTGGCAAGGAAAAGGGATGATAATCTTCCCTTTTGTTGTCCTGCCCGTTAAGCACCTCATTTGAGAGGCCAGTGCTGCTTCAACACCCACACATGTCTCCAGACACAGCTTTCTCCAGATTTACAGCACTGCCAGCCCATTCCGGGGGCTGAGAACAGGTGGGAGGCTGGCAGTGAGCGGAGCCAGCAGATTTGCTCACTCACAGGTGAGTCACCTTTGCCTTCCAGACAGGGTTTGGGGACCCAACACCTCCCTCATGGGATTTTGGCACCCCAGTGGTGCAGGGATCATGATCAACCACGGGTGGTGGCGTTGGGACTGGCTGATAGGGTGCTGCCAACTGGGCAAAAGCTTCTTTTTCCTTCTTCCTGCTTATCTGTCCATTCCTTGGCTGCCCTTCCTCCTCCCAGCAACCCCAGGTCTCTTCTCCCTCCTGAGCGTCCCCAGGGGGTCATATGGAAAAAAAAAAAAAATCAGTAAATACCCCTCCATTAATGTCCCTGTCCCAGGACAGGGAGGAACAGAAAGCAGACACTGTGATGAAAAGAGGAGACAGATGAGGGGCATGTGCTAAAAACATCACCTGTGCCTCTGAGGTCCCTGTTGGAGAGGGGATCCCTTATTCTGGGGACAGCAGCACAGCAACGTCCCTGCCCCAGCCAAGGACACGGGGCAACTCTGCAAATCTGTAATTAAACACTAATGATCTGCACCCCTGATTCCTGTTGAGCCTGGAAGGACCTGGCAAGCACCTCTGTGTCTAACAGAAAATCCTTGGGGTACTGCCACCCCCCCAAAGGGGCTGGGCAAGGGAAAGGGGGAAAATGACAGCTTTTTGGGATAAATCCCAGGGACTGCCAAACCAGCCCTCACTGGAGCAGCACCGAGCATCCCCAGGCTGGCCTGGATCACCTGGGCACACCCAAGGAAGGAGCTGTAGTCAGAGGCTGAACTGAGGGAAAAATCACAGCAATTGGGTTTGTTTTCTTTGTTCTTGGCTTTTAGCAAAATGGAGGAAAACATGGCTTGAGGCTCTACTGACATCTGCCCTCCTGTGGGATGTTCTGCCTCTCTCCTGTCAGACTTCAGTACTTTTAATTTGGGCCAACACTGTCACTGCTCTGGACCTCTTCTTTCCCAGCACTCTCTCAAAATAGCCCTCTCTGCACTGCCTGAGTGAAATGTTTCTCTTGCTCACCACAGTGAGCTGGATGGAGCTTTACTGCATCCTTTCTCTCTCTCACTGCTATCCCCATCCCTATAGAAACATGGATTTCTAACGGAAGGCAAAATTTCCACACTGCATTTGTGATAATTCAACTTAAATTCCCATTGCTTGAAATCCAGTTTTCCAGCACAATCACTATCAACCAGCCTCTCCCCCCACCCCTTTTTTTTTCCTCATTTAAACTTCTCTCACCTTCACACTGGAAAAGTGGATTCTGTTTGTCCAAACTGGGATGCAGCGAGCATCGCACTCGTGGTGGAGGCACGAGAGAGGCACTCAGAGAGGGACCCTGCACTGCTGGAATTGAGGTGAAAATATGCTCCAGCCAAGTGGCATTTTCTGTGCCATGGCACCAGTCACCAGGGAGTTTTCCAGAAACTTTGGGATTTATAGAGCTGGCAGCTCCTGGTGGAAATAACCTTTATCACCAGGGGATCTGCATGGCTGTGCCATGTGCCTTGGAGGGGCCGCAGCCCCTAAAGTCACAACCAGAGCCCACAGCAAGAAACCCAAGTCCTATTTTTTTTTCTCTGCAGCAGAGCTAAACAGACTCTTTTAAATTCTCTAATATTCTTTTTCCCTCCCAACATTTCAAGAGCTCAGGGCCCCACCCCAGTGCTACTGAGGACTGGCCTGAGCTTTTCCCACCGTAGCTGCTTGGAGGAACTGGATGAGACCAGCCAAATCAATGGCAAAACAAGCCCCCAAAGAATGACACAGAACAGCACTGTGGGGTTTTTAAATTGTTATTCTAAGGAAGATGCTGCTCAGAAACATTTGATGACATGTCAAGCACATCAGGTTACTTATGATAATAGCAGCAGGAACAAGAAGCTGCTTTGGGCAAGGGCTGTCGTCCTGCTCTTGGTAAAAGCATCTTAAACCACGACTGTGATGATAACAGGACACTAATCACCCTTTTTCCCTGCTCAGGGAGACTGATGGGAGAAGTTTGCTGCTCCCACAGACAGTGTAATTGTGAGATTTGCTTTGCTTAACATAGTTAATACTCATAAAACCCACAGCACTCCAGGCTGTTTGCTGGAACAGCTGTGAAGATTTTTATGGAGATATATTAGGGACATTCAGATGCTGGTTTGATGGGAGAGATGTAAAAAAATCATATTTCGTTTGTTGTTTGGGAAGAATGATGGAAAATTCTGCAACCATCTGCTGAAGATCAGGTACTTGCATGATGCCCCTGCTCCACTGCACCCCTGTTCTGGAGGGAATTCGGGGCTCAGGCTCTCTCCAACACCATGAGCTGATGCCTTGGAGCCACTCAGTGCCGAACAGCAGCGTCCCCCCAGCTCCTTGTGACTGCTCAGATGGGTTTTACTGAACTCAGCAGCTCTGCCCGTGGCTTTCAGCAGCTCTGAATTTAGCTTTGTGTGTGCAGAGAAGCAATAAAAGGAAATCAAATGTTAATCAAACAGCAAGCATGGATCACTTCAGGCCAACTGTGATATTCAGATGTGCCCTGAATAGCATCTTGCCCCAGACAAAGCTCATCATCTCCACCAGAACTTCTCATTGTGCAACCTCTGATTTCAGCAAGAGTGGTAGTTTCCCCTCAGTTAAATATGTCTCCTGCCACTTCTTTGAGAGCCTCCCCATCCCTTTAGGAAATATTAAAGCTGACTCCAGGAGAATTTAGCTTATTCAGTCAATGGATTCCATCAAGGAGAGAGGTGCTGATGGCTACGCTTATCTGCCTAGTTAAGACAGCTGCTAAACCAGCTCAATTCAGCAGCCATCCTTCAGGCTCCCAAGTGGTGTGCCCCACAATTAAAGTTGCAAGGGCTAAGTGGAAAACGGGGGTGTTTCCTGACAGTATTTAGGAATGGATACATCCTGAAACATCCCCCTGGACACTCACTCAGCTGAATGAGGCTCAATGACTTTGCTTTTGGAGCTTGACCATGAACACAACTGGGCGTGGGGGTTTTCTGCTGGCAGTGTGTGTTAGCCTGGGGGAGGTGTTTCTACCAAGCATGGCCAAGTGCCTTCCCAGTGGGAAGGCAAATCTTCCTCTGCATGTCTCCACAACACAGGCCTCTCCCAGGCTTCACATGACCATCCCACACCACAAGCCATGCAGTCTCCAGCACTGGTGTCCCGTGCTGAAACAACCCCTTGCAAAGCAGCAACCAAATAAGGATGACACTTGGAATCCACACAAGGATGCTCGTGGATCCCCAACAGAGAAAGAGGAAAAACACAGCAGAATCCCCAGGCTCTGTCACAGAGGCAAAAAAATTGCCCGTTGCCTGCATCTTGGGACTTTTTCCATGTCCAGGCTGAACTCTGTGCTCAGGAGGGAAGGAAACCCAGCATCTTGTTTTTAATGATGGCCTCTGTTTCTGGAGGTTAACACCATTCCTCTCTGCTGATCCTGCAGGATGTTTTCAAATGTTCATTTAGCTCTGCCAATGCTGTTTATGTGATCACTTCATATTGCAAGAAAAGAGCTCAATTTGTGGCTTTAATTAACGAGTTGGGGAGGGAAGAAGTTTTATTTTCACTGCCTGGTATGGAGAGTGCCAGCCCCCCTCTCTGGGGGGAGGAGGCAGTGGGTGAAACCAGAGGTGAGACATAAAGAAATCAGGTGGAGATGCTGAACTTTGCCTTGCTGAAAATTAAATTTGGCGACGCTCTGCAGGGGCAGCTGAAACCCCCCCCCAAAGAAAACAACCCTTGAGCTTAATTGTGTTAGAAAGAGGCCAGAGCTGGAGATCCTGGCTCGGAGCACGGCTGAAGCCTGAGGGTGCACTGGAATCGGGGCTGCCATGACCCCGCGATGTGGAGCAGTGAGTTCACACCCTGTGAACCCGCCCAGCTCTGGTCCCTGTCTGCCACTTCTCAGTGGTGGCAGTGGGGACAGCACTGTGCTGTGGCTCTGCTGCTCCCTGCTCCTGCAGGTGACGTCCATGTCCTCCAGCTGCTGGTGGACAAAGCTCCTCCCAGTACAAACACCAGGGGAAAAGAACCCCCTGGACTCCAAAGTCCACCCAAACACCCAGCCTGCGCAGAGACTCCTGCATGGCTGCAAATGGGACTGCTTCAGGTCAGTGTCCCCATCCCAAGTCTGGAAGCCCCTTCTCAGCCTGATCACTCCCTCAGGCAGCAGAGAGCTCTCTTGTGATGCAGAGGCTGCATCAATGCATCATCTGCCCCCTCAATAACATCTGGATGCTGCTCCATTTTCAGGAGGAACTAGGAACCAAATCTACCAACCCACACCAGCCCAAGTGCCACAAATTAAACCTCCCTCTAGAGGGCCAGTGGTGGCTCCAGCAGCCTTCCAACCCCCTGCCATTTAAAAGCTCGGGAATTGTTCTCTCCCCCTTTTTGGACTGCTGTTGGTATTTAGAAAACCAAAAGGAAATCTTGTCGTCCATCAGTTTAACACCATTTCCCCTTGTCCTTTCAGTCTGTGGCTCCCAGCTGTGGTAACAAGTGTCTCCTCCTCAAGGTGACCCCAAGATGGAAGGTTCACTCTTCCTTTGCCACCTTGTCTAGCCACCCACGGAGAGATGGCACCTCCAATAAATGCCCTCAGTTTATTCTGTAAAATGTTGCAAAATTAAAGCCTCTTCTCTTCTAATTTGTGGACAAACCCTGCTGGCTCTGGCTAACAACTCCTGGAGTCATCTGGTGGTACCTTCTAGACATCCATCAGCTTTCAATTGTGTGCACCACTGCCCCAAAGAATTACTCTCCTCTGAAGCTGATCTGCAGCTCTTTTCCACCCTTCCTGCATTTTTCACTGCTCACAAGACAATGTTAACGGCCCTTCTCAAGTACTGCCTATTTACGGGAGAGTTTTTTCCAGCCATAATTCACATTATTGGGTGCCTGAAGATGCCTAAAAGTTATTTAATCTCTGCATTAGAAAACAGATATGTATCTGCAGTATCCTTGTCCAAATTAAATCCAAGTTGCTCACTCCAAGCCAGCCCTCCATCATTAGAAGGAATGCATTAAAAAGGTGAGGGGGAGGTGAAAAGCTCAATTCAGGGCAATGGGAGCTGTTCCACTGATTTCTGCCAGCGATGCAGCCGCACAATAAAGGAATTACAACACACCAGCAGCTCCCACCCAGCCCAGTGGAACAGGGATCTCCTGGTGGCCCCACATCCCCTCCTGGCTCTCCTCACACCAAGATGGTCACATCATCCAGGTTTTGCTCAGGCAATCCCAAGTATCTGCTGTCTTGGAGTCTAATGAATGCAGGGGCTCCACTTGAGTTCCCTAAATTATGAGCTGGCACCCAGTGACAGAGACTGATTTAGGCCTCACTGTTTTGCACCACAGTTAGAAAAATACTGATGGCTCGTTATCCGTCTTAATCAGCAGCAGCAAACAAATGAGGGACAGGGAGACATCCAGAAGGGAACACACCGCATTACTCCTCCTTATTGATAGCACAGTTACTTAATTTGATGTGGAGACATAACTTCAGGCATCACTAAATACTGGAGCAGGGACGGTTTGGTGCAGGGAAGATCTATGGGTGCAATTTAAAAGCCGTCTGTTTGGGAGCAGTGACGTCCATGGGCGCCGATACCGATCCGAGCTCCGCAGACAGGCCGGACACCATCCCTCACCAAGACAAATGACAACAGGGGCCCTTCCACAGCTACAGTGTACCAGCTGAAAATTACAGCCCCACTCCACTCTTCATCCTCTGTGCTTGTGGGATGAGCAGGACAACAGGGGACCAAGCCCAAGGTAGAGCAGAGAGTCCCAGAATGGTCTGGGTTGGAAGGGACTTTAAAGCTCGTCCACCTCCACCCTCTGCCATGGTCAGGGACACCTTCTGCTGGACCAGACTGCTCCAAGCCCCATCCAACCTGGCCTTGGACAATTCCAGGGATGGAGCAGCCACAGCTTCCAATCTCTGATGGCTTCTGGATGGTCATGTCCAACCTGCCCTTCCCTGGGCACTGCCTGTGCCAGGGCAGCAGAGCTCTGGATCGGACCTTTGGCACAGCTCACTCAGGGAAGGCAGCATGGAAATGGTGGAGCAAAGCTCATGATCTGGGTACACTACAGAGACATGTACGGTTCCCACTGCTTTAGACGACGGTATCTGCCTCCCCACATGGACATTCTCCCCAGTCCTGTGCACCCAGCCCCTCTGTTTCTGATCCCAAGTGCACCAAAATCAAAACTGGGAGCATATCCCAGTGCACTCTGAGCTCCCTGCAAAACCTCCAGCCCCAGTTTGCCCATTTTACCAGGTTTCTAACCCATTTGTGGCTTATGGACTGTTGGCCCGCAGGGTTAGGCATTGCTGCAGGGCAAATTAATAGATATCGAATTCATAACCCTTTATTCACTCTGCTGACTCAAACATCCAAATGGGAGCAGCCTGGAAGTGAAACCAAGGAGGTTTCACCTAGCTGGAGGAGCCAGCACATGGATCAGCTCCCAGACAGCAGAAGAGCATCTCCCAGGGCTTCAGACTCAGCTGTAAATTCAGGGCTTTCCCCCCTCCTTTTGGTGTAAAATGCAGGTTGGCATTTTCAACGTCACCTATGAGATTTACATACCAAATTCCTCTTCATTTTAAAAGGATCTATGTGTGCAAATACCTTGATCAGCACTGGAAAGTTTAGCAAGTTTTGCAAAGGCAAAGGGCCCAGCATTGCACAGGCAGGAGCTGTGCATCCAAAGCAGGTTTTCTGAATAAGATTTTACTGTGCACACTCTGGGCTGGAAAAGAAAAACAGGAACACCTCAAAGCCAGCAGTAACCATCTATTAAGGGAGAAATGTGTCTCTCAACATTTACCTGAGCAAACAAACAGAATTTGCTCTTAAAAGTCTTTTTGCAGACAGCATAAAGCTCTGGGAGCACACCATAGATTTTTTTTCTTAAATACATGTAGATTGTAATTGTGGGCAATGAAAGCTACTCAGAGGTAATTTTAACCTTTCAGGTAAGTAAAAGGCTTTCAGAAAGTTGTCTAAATAGGTATTTCCCAATATGAGTTCCAACAGTGCTGAAGGCACATTCATTTTTTTAATGGTTCAAACATGGCAAATAAGGTGAGGTGTTTCTTTTTGAGCTGGTATCAAATTGATTAATTTAAAATAAATCAGTTAATAAAACTACCATTAAACTACTGCATCAGCTAACAATGTTACCAGTAAAATCAACAGCCAAAGGGAGGAAAAGTTGGACCTTCCAGAGACTAAACCTTTAAGTGAAGAAAAAAAAATTAAATGCCTGTATAATGTGCTGTTGTGTTTGTGCTGCCTTCACCTCGCTGGAACAACGCATGCCACAGGACAGGCTCGGCCCTAGTGACTGTGCCCTTGCGGCCGGTATTTCCCAAGAAAGGAACTGGGATGCAGAGCAGCAAACTCATCCAGGGACTTGGCTGGGTGTTGACCCCGCAGCGGTCTGGGCACCTCCCAGGGACACTCCCACAGGCAGCTACAGCTCCTGATCCATGCAGGCGTGGGAGGACACCCTAATCTAGGGAAGTACGGGCCCAAACAGCCCCTGGATGCCAAAGCACCAGGCCTGTGGTCCCTGCCCAGATATCCCCATTCAAAGGCAAAGGTTAACAACAAAAGAATAACAAGCAGGACTTTTTCTCTGGGTCTTGTGAGCCTTTAGCCAACTTATTTGCCTATTGGTTGCGCTTCATGTGAAAATATAATGATTTTTATGGCCCACTTTAACATTTTTATGTCTTTTTTTCTTCAGAGAAAAAACCCCACATTTGGTGTAAGAATTAAAACAGTATTTCATGCTTAACTGCAATCACAGATGATGTATGGAAGAGAGCTGGCTGCATGTCAACTCAATATAAAGCCAGAATTGAATCTAACTTGGTCACTACAGCTGTGGGATGTTTTATGGGGTGAGGGGATTTTTTCAGATCAGTCATAAATGAAATGGAAACTGTGACTGGGCTCATTTTGTATCAAACAGGAACAAAAAAATGTAGGGAAGAGCCAGGATTGCTACACATTTGTCTGAGTTGCTCCTTTAGAGGTGCAGTGTGCTGCAGACCCAACGCAGCCCCGGCCGATGCCGCAGCGGCGATGGGTGCCTGTTGGCACACAGCCCCTACCAAGGGAATGGGGTTCTCCTGAGCTGTGGGAACCACATGCTCGGGATCAACCTCCAGCTCCTGTCTGGAAAACAGCTTCACTGCAGTCCAGATCCCTGTGGGATGGGGTCAATTGATGGAAAAATGCCCTCATGCCTTTGTGCCATTGTGGCATGAAGGTGATGCTTTGGGGGCAGCAGCACAGTCCCAGTTGTGTTTCCCACCTGGTGACAGATTTTTCTGATCACAGCTTTGAATGTGGGATTGTGTTAGAAATGGGATTTCAAAGCAAAGATAAAACTTTCCCTGTAAGGAAGGAGCTGCCCTGGAAACCAGTCCTTTCTGCTCTGCTCTTGGCTTGTGTTTGAGTTGTTGGTTTTCTGCTGCTGACTTTGAGCAGAACCCATCTCCTGCTGCCTTTACCACCATTCCCATCTCCCTGGCCTCCACAGTCTCCACCACTATTCCCATCCTCCTGGCCTCCGTGATGATGGACACAGAAATGATGGCCATGGGCAGGTAAGACCAAGTGAAAGGGGAATTTATGTTAAAAATCTAAGTCAGTCAGCAAACGTTTCCCTGGGATCTTCTGGAGGGTGTTTAACAGTATCAGCCTTTGGATTTGCCTGTTTTCATCCCTATAAATTTAGGTAAGGCTGCAGTGGCAAAGCTCCCATTTCTATGCAAATCCATACAAATGATTGATTACCTGTAGAAAGGGAATAACTGCAATGGCAGAAACACAACTTCTTAGTTTATGTGGGGAATTTAATTACCTGCCTGTGGCACAGAAAAGGAAAATCAGGAAAACATCTTTTCTGACCCCACCCCAACCATTAAGCCTGATGTTAGAGAGACAGGATGTGGCACTGTTGTGCCAACATCTGCATCTCCTGAGAAAAGAGGAGAGGAGGGGATGGAACGGGCAGGGCAGGATGGGTGAATGGATCTTGAGGACACACATGGGGCAGAGCAAAGCACTGCAAGGATGGGCACACCTTGGTCTGATGGACACAAGAGCCAAGCAGAGGTTGGTGCTTTTGGAATAAAGAGGCTCCTGAACACTTCTGCTGGGACCTGTCCTGATTTCTCCAGCAGCTGCAGAAGCAGCTGCAATCCATGTTTTGTCCCAGGTTTTGCTCTTCCTATTCTACTACCTGAATTTAACGGTATCCATGGCATTTCCAGGATGCTTTCAGATGGTGCTGTGAGAAGTAAGATGAGCAGTGCAGATTTTGCATGGGAACAGTAGCATTTAATGAAATCATCCACTGGAAAAAGGATGGTCCTTTCCTGTGCTAGGGATTCTGGGTGTCACCACAAAAGCCATAACCACAGTGCACGTGGGCTTTACACTCTGGCAGATGTGGTATTGTGCTGATGTGCTGGGACAGGACAGTTATTCTGTAACCGCTGGGAATGATGAAAGGCTGGAGAAAAATTACGGTGGATATACATGGTTCTGCATCCTTCCTGCCCAAACTTCCCAAATGCTTCCTTATCCTTCACTCTGCATCTGGTTTTATTACTTAATTCCTGGATGAAACTCTTGCTCACCCTCTGGTCTCAGTGGCACCACAGGATCTGAAGGGCTCACAACCTGTTATCCTCACACAGTCCCCTGGGACAGGGAAGTGTGCTGGGGAAACTGAGGCACAGAGGCAGTGGGGACTCCTGAGGGGATGCAGGTTATTCAAACTAAACCCAGCAGAAAACAATTCAACTTGCAGCAACAGGAAGGTTTGAGGCTGCAAACTGCCTCTTCAAGTGTGATGGGAATTGGTTCACACCTTATTGGCAGAGGGAAGGAACTGTGGGAAAGAATGGCAAAGTGATGGACAATGACTTCCAAAAGTTCCCCATTTCTGAGTGTTCCCACACTCTTCAGCTAGTATTCCCTGCCTTGTTTTTCCTGCATTCATTTTGTGCTTTAGAAATCTTTTTTAAAGCCAGAAGGGAGATTTAGACATTAGAACAAGCTACTGACCTGATACGAGTTAATGATTTTATAAAACCCCTAAAAAATGCTTTACTTTAAAAGATTGATGTTTCTTATTGTATTTTTTCAATGCCAATTAATTACTTAATTCATTAGCAATGTAACACAAGAATAGTCTTTGAAAATCTGCTGCTTTGTGTAGATGCCTTTAATTATGGATAATTAAATACTGTGGAAGGACCTGATTATACCTCTGAGCATTTTCTAATCTGGAAAATGAAACACACTCCTGTACTCCTGAACACGTAAAACAAAAGCTGAGCTCAACAGCCACAGGAAGTAAAAAAAAATGGGAAAACATACACCCCAAAAGCCAGAACCACCCCAAACCCTGCAACTAAGAGAGAGTGGGAATTCCTGGGGAGGCTCAAAGGCTTTGTGCATGCCCTGATACCGGGTTGGACCCAGACCCTGCCTTGTCGGGGATATGAGGGGGGCCCACGTGTGCTCAACGCAGAGCTGCTGCAGCCAGCAGGCAAACATGGGCCCAGCAAACAGAACTCCCTGTTAACACTTGCTGAAGCTGGGAACAGATTTCCAGATGCCCTTGTACGTATGGCAGCAATGGCCAAAACTGCCAAAAAGACCAAAGCACTCTCCAAATGTAATCACAGCTGACCCTGGAAGAGGAAAACTTGCCAATGGCAGAAGTTACGCTACTGGTTTTTTTCTGTCTCAGAGTTTTAGCCCCAGGAGAAAGCCTGGGAAATGCTTGTTTTGAAGACAGCATTGCCCCAGTGCCTCTGAGACAGATCCCCTCCCTGACTCTTACTTTGTGTCCTTCCTCCCTGGGCCATGAAGTGATTGCCAGACTCAGGGAATAAACTCTCTTGTCTTTATTTATTTCTCAGCTGCCAAATTCTGTGAGAAAAATTAGGACAGGTCTTGTGAAACGTTAGGGGCAGGATGACATGAGGGGGACAAATGTATGTCTGGCACGGATTGGAGACACTAAAAGAAGGAAAATGTCACCCCTAACACGTGGGCTGCCTGCCTGCCTTAAATCAAAGCAGCAACGTGGCATGTTGCTACTGCATCCCTGCCCATGGCAGGGGCTGGATGATCCTTAAGGTCCCTTCCAACCCAAACCATTCTGTGATGATTTGTGAGTACTGCTGTCCAGGTGTGGGATGGTGCCCTGCCCCAGAGATCCCCTCCTAGGGTGCACTGCCAAAATCCTCGACTGATTTCAGCAGAGAAATGCAGAAACTCTGCTGACGTGCAGTGAAATGCCCAAGGAGACACTGCAGCACACGGGACACGTTGCTGGGATGTGGTGCTCATGGCATTTGTCAGGAGTCCTACCTGGTGCTGGCAGGTGCCAGGGCTGCCAGCAGTGGCAGACCTGTACCAGTGTAGGTGGCTCCAGCCCTCTAACTACTGAAGATCTCACCGACACCAAGCTGCAGTCGTCAGGCACCGAGGTCTAAAGCAGCTCCCTCCGTGGTGAGGGTGAGAACCCACCATCCCCCAGATCTATGATTTACATGTTTCCCTATGATTAGTTCATGTTTCCCCCCTCCCAGTTCTATGTACATGTATATTCATCTTCCCTAGTTAAGATGTATTAGTTCTACAAAATGCTGTGTACTCGACACCCCATTGGTTCATTCCCCAAGTCCCCCTATGTGTTATTCCCATTGGTTCCTTCACTGCTACACCGCCTACTTGTCCTTATCTCATTGGCTGGAATCCCTTTCCCCGCCTTCCCTAGCCCCACTATAGAATCCCCTGGACCCTGTCAAAAATTTGGCTCTTTGTCCTTGTCCCTTCACCGGAATAAACCTCTGCGTGGAATCCGTATGGAGAGTCCCCTCTCTTCTTCTTTGCCTCCGCCTGCGTGCCCTCACAGCTGCCTCAGAGAAGACTGCTCCCTCGGGTGAGGAGCTCTTCCCCTCCTTTGTGTGTGCCACCTTCCAGAGGGGCTGCAGCCTAGACCTCTGGGCTCCTCTTTATTGGCACGCTGGGTGCAAAGCCCCTCACAGACCCTCTGCTGCTTCCACCTCACCAGCTGGGGAAGTTTGTGACACGATGAGCTTACGTGGGGCATTTTATTTAATTTTTTTTCCCCAAAAAATTAGTGGAAAACAAAAAGTCAATGATGTTTTGCTGACCCCCACTGCCGTGACCCATTAATGCACAGTGATGAGAACCATTGGGCTGGCCCCACCTCGGAGCCAACATTCAACGAGCCCATGCGATCCCTGGGTTACTGCAGCCTTCCCTGTGCCAACACTTCTGTACCAGAGCACGTTGTGTCTAGAAAGCCCAGACCTCAGTCAGGAGCAAAACACACACATTTCCTTGCACTTTGAGCCTCACCTCCACATCTGGCAAATCCTATTGCAGCAAGGAAAAGCTTTCACACAGAGCTTTGGAACGCTGGTGCATCCATGGGTGGAAGAGCCCAGCCTGCTTGGCACAGGCTGTCCCAGGCAGTCTGACAGTGCCTTCAGCATCCCACGTGAACCTGTCAAGCACCAACACTGCCACTGCTCTTAATTAGCTGATGCTCTCCTTTCCTCTCATCTCTGGCTACTTTAACCCTAGGTTAGAAGAGGAGCTTGGGCACATGAACCCAAGGGGGAGAGCGCAGGCAGCACTTCCCTGAGATGGAGAAAACAAGCAGAGAAGGGGCAGTGCACACTGCAAAAACACTATGCACACAACACAGGAGCAAGGAAGGCCCTGGTTGTTTTTTGCTGGGGGCTTGAAATGCCTTCCGTGGAGGCCATCCCACTTTCAGCAGCTCTCCTCCAGCCTTTAGATCCATAGATGCAAGTTAGGCTAAATCTGCAAAGAAAAGTAGCCACCTTTATTTCCGGGGTTGACTCAACTGGGAAACCCAAATAAGCATTTGGGCAGGTATGTCTCTCCAGTCTGGGTGAAACTGTCCAAGAAGGGGCTCATACAGGCACAGGAACTGGCCCTGACTCTTCTGCATGTGAAACCTTCACTGTCGAGCTCTTAGGATGAATGAGAGAGTGGGCAGATCCTCAGCTGCACACCAAGCATGGATGTTTCCCTTGGAGCAAGGCAGACAGGCCAGTTAACATCAGCCTCAGGAACTGGATCACAGCGTATTCACTCTCTGGGGAGGGTATGATGTAGCCCAGACAAAAAGTGGTTTCTGTACAAAACACAGCAAATATATCTAATTGTTACTATCGTGGGCAGGTTTTCATTTTTATCAGAGTTTCCCACTTAATTTCCGATTTAACAATTACAGTTTGACGTTGCCTGTAATAAATTTCTTTTTTGTTTGGCACAGCTTGAGAAGTAACCAGAAATTCCCTCTTGCCGCGTTCCCTGTAGCACAGAGAGGGTCCCGGAGCCTGGCGGGCACCAAGTGAAGAAAAGCGAGCTAAAAGCCCTCCTCAGCAGCCGGCAGCCGCTGCCCCGGTCCGTGACCCGCGGGATGGGCTGCGGGGGACGCGCCCCGGGAAGGGTCTGCGAGCACAGCGCGGCCGCCGCTCCCGGCGGGATCGGGGATGACGCAGCCCGGGCAAGCGATAATCCTCATGCGGGAGGAGCCCCTCGGACGTCAGCGGGGGGGATGAGTCACAGACCAGCGAGCGAGGCTGTGCTGGGAGGAAACTCAGCGGCGGCTCAGCTTCAGGAAATCGGAGCCTTTGGCAAACCGGGCTGGCTCGGCACGGACGCGCTGCGCCCGAGCGCCTGACGGGGATCGGCCACTGCCTGGGTGTTGTAGCCCTTCCTGTACGCGGCGAGAGCTTCCAGGGATGCGGCAGCTGCAGCTTCTCCGGGCGGTCTGTGCCAGGGCCTCCCCACCCTCACAGGGAAGAATTTCTTCCGAATGTCTAAACCTGCTCTCTGTCAGTGGAAAGCCATTCCCCCTTGCCCTGTCACTCCAGCCCCTTGTTAATAGTCCCTTTCCATTCTTCTTGTCAGCTTCCGTCAATCCTGGACTTGGTTACTTACCCAGGTGAGAGGGAGAGCCAAGCAGGAAGGACATTTCCCATCACAGTCGGAGCTATTTCTCCTATTCCTCTCCCACTCACACGGGGAGGGAAAGTCAAAGGTGTGAACACTTTCTGGTTTTAGTAAAAATCAGAGCAGGCTGTCTGTAATAGGGCAAAAAGCCCCTTCGTTTCTGTCTTCTCCACTGAAATATTCCAAAGTATGAAATAAAGGTCTACATCTAAAACCATGTCACGCCTTCTACCCTCATAGATTTGAGGAGTTTGTTCCAAAAGCATTAAATAGGGCATCTCATCACTTCCAGCTTTTTCCCAACCCTTTTTAACATACAAACAGTGAGTTTGCTTTAACTGGCCTTTTTCCCACAGAGGTTTCAGTGAGTCAGCATTTTCTGACCAACATATTTCCATCTTCTTCAAATACTCTCAGGCGGCTTGCAGTGAAAAAGTCTGAGCTTTGTCAGGCTGGGGAGAACGTTGTGTGCTCATCTTCACACAGATCCACTGCTCTCAACAGATCCCCAGGCAGGACATCAGCACTTCTCTTTTTCGTACATCAGGTCCTGCTCCATTTATTCTAACAAACTGCTTCCCTACCAGCACTACCTGGCACAAAACATTTGTAACTGGGACAAATTGTGTTTTACTTGATGTAAAATGAGTTACACCAGTTTGCATCCATTGTGGTACCAGTCCATAACTACTCCTTTTTCTTTGAACTCCTCAGCGAATTCCTTGAGGGGATTAGGATTTCAGAAGCAGGTACAAGTGGAAAATGGACATCCTGGAGTTCACCTCCAATTACAAAGTGCTGATAGGGTCCCATGGGCAAGTCCTCTGCCCAGCCTCTTTCCTTGAGCAGCATCAACATGGCCAGAGCTACATAGAACTGACCAAGGCCAACCCCACCAGCCACAGCAAAGAAAGCAGCATCCTCTCCTCGTTCCCACCAGGCTTTTATTTCCTCATGACCAAACCTAAGCTCTTCCGCCTTGGGTAGTAATTCAGATCAACACTGCAGAAGGGTTTTTGAAACACGAACAAGGGGAGCAAGAAAGGAACCCCTGCAGCAGTCAAGCTCTTTGCAGCCTGTGCTGCAGGGATGGAGCCAAGGCAAGGCTCATGCTGCAGGAGCAGTGCCCTGGTGCTGGGCTTGGTGACCTGCACTGAGAGCTGAAAGCGCCTGTGCAAAGCCAGCATGTGAAGAGAGGCAGCTGAGAGTGAGGGAGTGGGCCAAGGGGGTGGAAGGAAATGGATGCTGATGTTTGTGGACAGAAGAGCACCTTACACAACAGGGAGTTGTGGGATGGCTGGCACTGTCCCAGCCTCTCCCCATCCTACAGAAACCTCCCACAGGCAGCACAGCTCCACCACTGTCACACAGCAGCACCACTGCCACCCATGAACCATGTCCTTGCACCCTCACCTGGTTGTACTACACCAAATTATGGCTCCCTCTGGCAAACGGCTCCATCAGAACTGCATTTATTTTTGTTCTGCCCAGGTGATGCACTTCACCAGCCAATCAGGGAGAGAGATGAAGAAAACACACCTTCAATCCACTTTCTAGTCTCTCCAGCCAAAATGATGGGTGAGTTGGCAAGTGACGGGCCGGGGTTGTGTACGGCCACACAGTAACACCCAGGCTGAGGTTCCTGCCCCGCTGTCCTTCACGGAGCTGTGCCCGTGTGGGAGGGACAGAAGGCAGCCCTGAAATGCAGCACCCTGCCAAAGGAGAGGGGATGGAGATGTAGGAAAGGTGGAGGGAAGGAAAGGAAGCAGGAGAAGAAAACTTCTAAGCGCCTTTCTTAATTCTAAGTCTTCTCAGACTTGCTTAGCTCTAATCTTTAATTCATATTTTCATTAGAGTCTCTTTGCTCTATAAAGTCTGCATTTCATGTAAAAAGAGCAGCTCAAACATAAATTATTTGACATAAGTCAACCCCTTGTTAAAATCCTCTACTCTACATACGTGTAGGCTCCAATAAAGAAGCATTAAACATTCATTAAATTAGAAATACATGAAGACAGTGTCTGCCCCTCTTCTCATACAGATACGCTTCGTAATCCCAACCTCCTAGAGCAGCCAAAGCAAAACCTCTCTAATCCTTTCAGAAACCCTGACCATGCAAAACACCCCAGACTCCTGCAATGTGCCACTGAGCCACCCAGAGGCATCAGCAGGTCAGGTGGAGTAAATCAGAGTAAAACAATGCTGTGTGTTACACCAAGTGACACCGACACAGGATTTGGCTTTAGGCTTCTGTTGCAGCAAAGTGGTTTACAGCAATGTCACTGGATCATAATGTCACTTTTGGTATTTTAAAGTCATACCAAGAATCAGGTGGGGAACAGCAACATGATGCCTGCTTTAATTTCAGTACTGCCCCAGCTCCTTGTGTTCTGCAAAGGAACCTGGCTTCCCAACCTGAATCTAGGAACTTTTCCCCTCCAAAAAACCCCTAACCCGCCCCTTCTCTGCAAGATACTACCATGATGATAGTGAATCTTGAACTACCACTCTCACATGCCAGTGCACACAAACTTCAGCAACATTTCCCCAAGGGAAAACAATCACTACGAGCAAAAGCTTCTTGGTAAGTATTTCTGAGTTTGAAGAGTAATGAAGGAAATGTATTTCCCACGTCTCTGAGAGCCGTGTCCGCTGAAAGAGAGCTTTGGAGCTGGTCCCATCCCACAAATGGCTTCTCATGATCCTCCCTGACCCTTCTCTTCAGGGTGCCTGTTACATTCATTTGAACTCTGCTTCATTTGAAGCACGGAAGCATGGTTAGGACCTGGGGTACAAATTCAGGGTAGCAGCTTTCAGCTCCTGCCTGGCCTTCAGCAGTCGGGCAGAGCCTTTTCCTGTCGTGTTTAATTTGTGAATTATCCCTTTCTTGCTTGCTGGGCAGAGGCAGAGCGCACAGAGGCGTGGGAAGCAGCAGGTGACCTGTGCAGGTGAACACGTTGGGTTCAGGGGCTGCTGTCCCACTGGCTCCAGGCTGCAGCTGCCTGGGAACGGAGCTCTTCCAGCAGCATCCCTGTCACTGCACAGCCCAGCACCCCGGTTTTGTGCGGGCACTGAGCTGTGGGATGGAGCTGATCACATTAAGTGCTGCTCAGTTCAGGGGTTTTTTGTTCTCCCCCTTGTTGCTCTCAGTCTCACTTCGTCCGAAACGTTAGGAGGTGACAGATTCAGCTCAGCTCTCCCCGATGCTGTCCAGCACCAGCACGGCTGATTTTGCAAGTTTTAACTTTTCCAAAGCTTTTCACTGTTATAGAGGACTCTTCCAACAGCTCTGATCATGGGGAGCAGATCAATCTTGACTCAGCAGGGCACTTAAGCATCTGGATAATCCAAGTGTTGGAGATTTCCAAAGCAATGGAGGATCTAGCTCTTGACAGATGCTTGCATGTCTAATAATTCTCACCGGCAAGTTCAGCATCTATGTGCCTTTAACCCCTTGGCCTGAAGCGATCAGAGGGACGAGCTCCACTGAAAATCAGTTTCAGGGAAATGGCTTCTCAAGGAACAGTAAAGCAAGTACTGGAGTATTTTGTCAGCTTGGTGTCTGCCTGGCCCAAATATACCTTGTTTTCAGTCTTGATCTTCTACCAGCTTTCAAATCAATCCTTTCTTTCCTCTGCTGGTAATCACATCACTGCTTTAATTGAGCTAATAGGGCACCACAGTTCACACTCCTGCTGGTCATCACAGAGAACATTATCCAGTCCTTCCCGTGGCCTCTCAGGCTGACACCTGAAGGGAATGATGGCCGTGGGGGTGACCAGGTGCCCCAAAAGTTGGCTGCCATCAGTAATTCACAGCCATGGAGGGTGAGGTGGCTACACTATGCTACTGCCTTCAGCTGCCAGGACCTGGGGAGAGGATGGTGGAGTCCAGCAAAATCCGGCTTGGGCAACACTTCTTCTCCTTGGCTGGGCACATTCCCTTGCATCTGCACAACCAACCAGCACATTGCACAGACTGTGACTGAAGGGGGTTTAAGTGCAATCTTAAAATCTGGCCATTTCAGGAATTTCTGAAATAAATTAGAAATGGAATTTTATTTAGTCGTTGGTTTGGGTTTTTACTTTTTCTAAAGGGATCTCTCCATGGCTCCAAATCACTGTTTTCCACAAAGTAAATGAATATGAAGTCTTCTCTCATCCTCTTGCCACATTTTCTGTGTCACCTTTATCCTCCAACAGTTGTATATAATCAAATGGCAGACAAAACTTCCTGTCCCCAAATCCTTCCCTCTTTTTTTCCTCACACTTTTAGTAATTTTTTTCCATGCTTCCTTGTCTTTTTTGTCACTGATCAAGTTGGAAGCAGAAGCTTTCCAAAACAATGACCTGGAGCTTCAGCGATCCACATCTTGCAGATAAATAACAAGCTACATTTATGCAATAAAGCACTGCCACTGGATTATTCCATATTAAAATCTTGGCACTTTTCAAGACAGCGGTAATTTGGAACAATGGAGACCATGTGGGGAAGGGTTTTTGTCAGTATTGGTTACCAACATGCACTGTTAATCCACTACCTTCACCTAAAAGAATTTACATTGAGATGGAGCCTTTTGTCCTGCAAAATCCCAAAGGGTTTTGCAAAATGAGCAGCTCCCACTGCCCTCCCAGGACAGTACTTGGGCAGTGGCTTGGCTGCATCCCTGGCTGGGAAGGAAGAGCTCCCTGCTCCATGACTGCATCACCAGTGCCTCCTTCTGTGGCATCCACACTTCCTGCCCTGCTTACTTTGGGAATGGAAATGAAGTTCATGGACCAACTCTGAACTGGCTGGCCAGGACAGGAATAGCCTGGCCCATGTCCAGACACCAACTGCCCCACTGCCCACGGCACAGCTTTTCCAAAGGGACACCCCCTGGGGACTCCCAAAAGTCTCCCACTTAGAAAAAAATGCATTTCTTCACAGCACTTGCTAAGAAAAGGCAGCCTCAAAGGTCTGCCCCCGGGTGTTGTTCTACACAGAGACATGGAAAACTCACTCAGGGACATGTGCAACACCGATTTGTTTGCCAAAGGAAAGGTTTCAAGGGGCTGGGAAAATCCTTGGGGGTTTCCTGAGCACGCAGTGTTGCAGCAGGATCAGGCTGGGGTGCAGAATGCTTATTTCAAATTAACTCCAACAGAGAAATAATGAGCAACGAGTTTATATTTCAGTAAATTAAGAGAGAAGCTTAGGGAAAATGTGGGTTTATACGCACAGAAATAAATTATTATTTACTGACTTTTGTGCTCATGCCCTCAGATATGAAGACATTTGTAGGGATTTATTAATATTTATAGCACATTATAATAAATACCCACAAGAGCTTTGCCTGAAGACATGCTATTTTACCAATGTAAAATCTGCTGAAGGTCAAAGGGATCTTTTACTTGTGTGTGGATGGCAGGATCAGCCTCTTTACTTGGAAATCTGTATCAACTGTGATAATTTAAAACTTTAATTAAAGACTCAGTGACAGATTATCTACGAAATGTCTTCCTGCTGCCCAGTATTCCATCACTAATGTCTCCAGAAGCCCAGGCTGAGTAAGCACACTCGCCAGGAGATATTTTACTGTGGACATGTTAGCTTTTATCTGGCTCATTGGGTAACAAATTCTTTTGTTGAGGATTGATGACAACAAAAATTAAATTAGAGTCAAACCAGACCCCAACCCAAAAATTTATAGTATTTGTTTAGTTCATACCTCAAGAAAATGAAACACAGGGAATTTCTCCCTTTGTGCACTGCAGTAGGTGAGAGTCGCTTGGAGCTGGCAAAGCAGAGGAACCCATTTAATCTGGATCACAGATTAAACCAGATTAAGCCATGTGAGGGATGATACACTGGGGATGCCCCCCATCCCAGCATCCCGCACTGTTCCCAGACCACATCCAAAGGGTTGAAGGAAATGGGAAGAGCAACCTCCAAGTGATGCATAGAAAGGGAGCTAAAACACACACATCCCACCAATAGCAGGGCTCACCCCACAGCAGTGGATGGGTTTATGGGGAGGGACAAACAGAGGTCTGGGAATGAAGAGTGCAGGGTCAGGAGAGAAGGGCCCAGTAACACCACACAGGCACCTCGACAGCCCTGGCCACAGGAGCATGCCGACCTCGCTGGGAATATTTGCCCGGAAAGGCTCCAGCACAGGCGGAGTGGGTGGATGTTGTCACTGAGCTGCAGCAGAACCTGAGGCAGGAGGGACACAATGGTGGCACCACGAGCTGGACTCTACCAGTGACAGGCAACTTTGGGATCCCGCAGAGGAGAGAGTTAACAACAGTGACACACTTTTGTGTGTCTGGAGAAGTCACAGTGAGTGGAAGTAACAACTCGGGGCCATAATTCTGTGGTCTGTCACTACCAGGAAACGTGAAATCCAGTGACCTTTCATTTCTGTGACAGAAATGCTGCGCAGCACCTGGAGCCATCGCCCTTAAAATCCACTCTGACAAATTGGATGATAGGACACGAAGGAGAAAACGTCCTCTCCCTCCCTCAGCCCCAAATCTGAGCCTCCCAGTGAAGTCCGCATGCTCCGTGTGGAATGTGGTATCCCTTGCCAGGAACAGCCAGCCTTGCATGAGCTGCTGTGTTTAGTGAAGCACGAGATAACAATTTCATTTCTATAGCCAAGAAGGAACAAATCTCCAAAGCCATTTGTTCACACTGCTCTTAAATGATGGGAGGGAAATCGGTGTTGGCTTTCTATGAATCTTCAGGTCAGGAATGTTAAAATCAATGGATTTTTGCATTATCACAGAATCACAGAATTCCAGACTGGTTTGGGGCGGAAGGGATCTTAAAGCTCATCCCTTTCCACCCCCTGCCATGGGCAGGGACACCTTCCACTCTCCCAGGCTGCTCCAAGTCCCATCCAACCTGGCCTTGGACACTTCCAGGGATGGGGCAGCCACAGCTTCTCTGTGCAGTCTGTTCCAGTGCTCACCAAAACCCAGCACTTCTGTTCTTGGCAAAATGTAATTAATAAAGCTATGAAAATCTACCTGACTGTATGGAAAGAAAATTATTTTCTCATTAATAGCAGCAACAGCTAAACAAGCAGGCAAGCCATGCTCCTAGCTCCTAGCAGAGTACAGCAAATGATGCAGGGCTGTGTTTTACCTGAAATGAGGATTTTCCGTACCAAAATTTTAAGGTGTAGCTTTTGAGTTGAGGATTTGCACCACAGAGATTAACTTCCCCCCCAACAACGTAATCCCTTGAGCTCTTCAGTTTGTCAATCTGAAATTATGACCACAGGGACTAAAATCTTTTCATCACACCAGAACATGGCACTGTGTCTTCACCACTTTGACAGAAAACAAAAGCTACTGAATGGAAGGAAAAAACAAAATAAATTTAAAAAGGGGTGTTTCAGTCATTTAAGTGGGTCTGTCAGCTTGTGTTATCTTCTTGCATTTGTGAAACTGAGCTTTAAATGACTGGCTGAAATGGAGAGCTGAAAGATAAAACTTTGGTCTCAAGACAAACACAGAGCTGAAAACACTGTGCTCCTTATTCATTAGGATGTGTCAGAGAGATTCAGATGGGAAGAGACACAGGAATGGCTGCTACTTCCACTTGAATCTCCCAAACTGTAAGAGAAAGGTGAACGGTGTGTGCCACACTCAGCATGTCCAAGAGCAGTGACAAACCCTGATCATCAGATTCCCCACAACACAGGAGACTGCCCTGGTGCCTACTAATTCCTATCACTGTGGGAATTACTTCATTACATTTGTGAAGGACGCAGCCAAAACTGCAAGCTTGGGCCAACTATAAGCCGGCCAGCTCCAGCTGCAGCAGGAGGAGCAGAAAGCCCTTCCAGCTGAGGGGTCTCCATCCCTACAGCCCGGCTGGGACACCAGGAGGGGTTCAGCTCCCCCCGCAGCATCCCCATGCAGATGTGCTCCTCAATCCCAAGGGAACAGCCACAACCCTCCACTGGCTGAGCTGTACTGCGAGCCGCAGAGACCAGGATCCCCAAAGCACTCCCTGCTCTGAAGGGGATGGTGAGAAATACACCCCTGCCTAAAATGGGTTTCAGCTGCAGAGCTTTATGTGTATCCCCAACAGACGAGTGAAGAGAGGAGGGGAGAGATTTGGTACAACCATGGATGAAGCCTCCTGGCTTCTCCAAGAGGGTTCCAATCACTTCACTCTGTTCCATGCAGCCTTCCTTCTGTCGTCCTGTCCTTGTCTCCACCAGCAGGAGCTGCTCTTTTCCTTTCCCCCTCATGTTTTGGGCACTCAGTTGTGGGAACAAAGATGCTTCTCAGCCCTGGTCACCAGGGATGTCGGGGACTGCAACACAGAAAGTCACCAAGCCCCAAAGTGGGAATGTGGTTCTTGGGGAAATTGTTCATGGTGGTGAAGGGTTGGGAGAAGAATCCAGCAGCTCCTGGACCTGTGTGAAGGCCCCTCTGAGCCTGCACTCCTGGGAAGCCTGAGGGATGCTCATGGGTTGGATTCATGTGATGCAAACTGGATGGGATGTGCTGCCACTTGTAAATGAGGGGATGTGGGATGGTGCCCTACATGCGACGGGAACACAGAGGCCACACACGCTCCAGAGGTGTTTGCTGGGGTGTGGATGAGTCTGAGCTTGGTGACAGGCCCGGTGACAGCCAGTGGTACCCCCGAGTCACCAACCCAGGACACCGATCTTGGTGAGTGTGATGGGAAACCTCACACCCAAGCACAGCGGGCTGTCCACAAAGGTGATGCGCAGAGCTGGTAACACACCTCTCCTCTGAACTTTGTCAATAAAAACAAACCAATGAGATTTCCTACGTACATTTTCTGCTTTACAACAGAAACACAAAACTCAGTGAGAATCTGACAAAGTATTTTTGAAACAAAATACAGATACAGGATTTCAAGTAATATTGATGGCATAATATTCCAAACATTTTTTAATTTTTCAAGTTCCTTCAGTAAAAATATTTTATGTTTCCAACTCTGTGCCTTTACTCCATCTTAAAGAGCAGAAAATGTCTTGAAAATGTTATTTCTTTACCAACATTTTCATTTAGGTACAAAAGCAACCATTACTCTTATCCAGCAGCGGTGATGTATGTGAGAGCAAATATACACGGATAGTGAATTCTAAACACAAAGAGATGAATCCAAGTAGCCATTTCTTACATGTTCAGAAAGCTGTGAAGAGGTTTATGTGCAGCTGCCTTACCTTTTAATCTGTCTTCACATCAGAGACATATGTGAGTACAGGCTGTGGTACCAGACCAGGGAGACCTTTTCGGAAACAGATTTATTTTCCAAAGAGGTACTTTTGGTCATTCCAAAACATTTCTTGAAAGTATTGATGAATCTACTAATTCAGACTCTAATTCATGAAATCACCTCAGCAGGACAATGAGGGCCAGCACTACACACCGACTCCAGTACACAGCTAATGATGCTCTGGGCTTGGTGGGCATCTTACTGGCCACAGAAAAAGTTCTGCTATTGATTTTGGTGAGTTTTCCCTTGGTCTTAGATAATAACCATTGGTTTCTTGCTGTAGGGACAATGACCCTCTCTTTTCTCATGTATTTGAGTCTCTGTTAGACTAATTTTGAGAAAAAAGCAGAGACATAAACAACAATCACTGATATCAGGACTCAATCCTATAAAACCTTTGTCAAGTCAGCCATTCCATCTGCTTCAAGTAGAAGACACAGGCCAGGAAGGGCAGCTTTAATTTTTACCCCATAACTGAAGCACCAGAGAAGGACCAGCCCCAACGCCAGCCCGTGCTGATGGAACCAAACCTCAGTAACAGCATTTCAATAAAATGTTTCCTTTATATCTCTGTTAAAGCCAACACAGTTCTTTCTTACCATTTTTGCAGACAGGACAACACTGCTCTGGTTCATAGACTGGGTTGACACACTCGGGGACTGCGCAGTCTGCTACAACACAGTGAACTTCATTGCTGGGCTCGCAGCGACACCATTCGCATGGCGAGGGCTAGGAACAAATCTCAAATTAGCCCATTGCCTCCCGCAGCTCACAAGTTTGCAACATTCCCATCTTGCCATAAGATAAACACATCAGCGTTCAATACCCCCTGACGGAGTCATTCATCATGGGTGATACAAGTTAACCTCTGGCACGAGAGAGCACCAGCTGAAATATGCAACCACAGCATCACAAAAACCAGCGAGCGTCAGCCTTGTTTTCCCACACAGAGTGAGGGGTCCTTTAGGGCCTTAGGTCCCTTTGCCAAGAAAGCTGAGGTGCAGTCACTAGGTTGTACCTTTCTCTACCCATCTGTTTTATGTTACACATCTGGCCAGAAGAAGAGCAGGATTCGTGGAAGGTCACAAGTGGTGGTTCATTCCAGGAAGGAAGGACAGGCTGATTTTCCAGGCCATACCCATCTCTCACGCAGACCACCACTGCCAGCCACCCCCAAGCTGTTGGAAAGGTGCTGCTGGGATGGCCTGTCCATCCCCCGGCCTCTTGGGGTATTTTCATTCCCACTCTTCAGGGCAGAGGGGAATAGTGTTGGTCTTGGAGGGGCAAACCCATTTTCTTCTGTGTTTGTGCAGCACCTGCATCAGGGGTCTGCGAACACTTCCATAACACAACCATGAGATCTCAACCTGGCCCCTCTCGTGCTTGCTTCAACAAGGCTTGTGAGCAACAGGCTCACATAAAATACGTAAATAATTAAGAAACTGAGTAATTCTGCTGAGTAAGGGAATTCTGGATTAAAGCACCCAGCTAAATGGTTTTGTTTCAGCACCATCAATTCAGCCAGGAATCTCTATCCACCTCCAAATTGCACAGTTGTTACTGTCTCAACCTTTAAAAAGCTGCAAAAATCTGTTGAAAACAGAAAGGTCAGTGTTTTAAGGTTCCCAGTGACTTATGAGTGTGCAAGCGTCATGAAAGCATGGCAACAGAGCTAAGAAAGCAGAATAAGAGGAGAATTGAAAGGAAAGAAACTTCCTTTCAGTACCAGCAGGTTTGATATGTAACTCCCGATTTCTCAGCATCCATTACTAACATTTCAATGAGTAAATGAGGGTATTGGAAAAAAAATTCTGGTTTATGTGAACCTGCAGCTGTGGGAATTCCTCAATATTAAAGAATTAAGTGGGATGCAAAGAAAGAAGGATTCATCCTGATGTGTTTCAGACCCCAGTGATAGGTCACTCATTTCTACAAGACAGATACAACCTGCAAGCCCTGGTTCTGGTGTGTAAAAAGCTTTTCAGTTCACCTCCAAGAAGCTCTGTGTGTCTTGAGTCTAATAATTTATTCCCAGGAAATTCGTTTCTACCTTAAAATGCACTAATTAAACCTTCCCTTGCTTTGTCTCAGCATCTGCAGTCTGTAATTCCCATCACCTCTCATTTGCTCACGGCTTTGGCAATTTAGATAAAATCAGCACTCCTTGAGCAAGGGAAGAAGTGTGTGGAGGTGGAATTCCTCTCTCTAATTATCGTTCCTCTTTCAATTCTGCTTTGATTTCTGTCTGAAGCACCAGGAATCTAAATCTAAATCTGACTGACATTTCTTATTCAAGGCTATTTAATAAGAAGAAACAATACAAAAGAAAATAGAGATATTTGCTGAGGGATCAATAAGAAAATTGCTGCTTTGTTTTTACTCATTTTAATCACTAATTATATGAGCAGCAGAACTAGATCTTGTGATTTGTGGAAGCTTTCACTGATGTCTCCTCCAGGGCTTGCACCCATCCTCACTACTCCAGTGGCTGCAATGCTAAGAAATAGGTGATGCTTTTCCAGGGCTGCAGCCCAATCTACAGCTCAAAGAGGATCAGCACAAGCAGAAGCTGCCCCTGAATGACTCTGCGACTGAGCGAATGAGACATGACACACACATCTTCTGCCTCAGCGTTGGTGGTGTAGCCTGAAAATGACACTGTAATAAACCAGGATGTTGCCTGACGCTGGGAGCAGCTTTCCAAGCAGGAAGAGCTGCATGCAATCAGAGATGGAAAGCACACCCTGGCAGAACACAGAGCGAGCAGCCACCAATGAAAAGGCTGCTTTGACACGAGCCAGACCTTTCTCTGCCACCTCCTCTTCCCCGCTGTATCAAGGTCAAGCCACTTGGTCTTGCCACCAGGATCTTCCTCTCTCTGACCACTCAGCTCACTCGTCAGTGCTGCTTACCATGGGGGACTCCAGCCCTCCTGTCCACTTGGTTTATGAGTGTCTTGGCACTTTCTTCCATGGGATGTGCTTTGGGATGCGATCTGCAAATCCCTGCCCATTCAGAAAGGACTCTGCCCCAAGCACACTGATTGAGCATTTTGAAACTGTGGTCTGCAGGCTCTGCATCCAAGCTATTACTTTCCCTGGTGCTACCCTTCTTGTGGAAAAACTATGGGACACTGGCCAAAAAGTCCTCTATCTATTGGTACAGGCAGCAGGAAGACCAAGAAGCAAAATGACAAATTGGGAACCAATGAAAAACAGGGAACCAGCAGAAGATGTCCTGAAGTTTTGTCTCCTGTTTCCTGATTTAAAGATTTATCCCCCATGAAAGAGGGGTGGTTTACACTTTCATAGTCACTGAAGTTCAAACAACAGTTCCAGGAAAGGAACTCTCATCCCTATTGAAGGAGAATACTGAAAAAATACAGCAGGTTTTCTGGAGCAGGAAGGAGAGAGGACACCATCCTGTATGGACAGTGCAAATGCTTTATTCGTGTCCCTTAAACTGATGTTCTAGAAACAGTGCTAAGATTAAAGGATCACAAAAGGTGGTAATTTATTCACTCCCCTGTCCAAGGCAGAATAATCTCTTAGAAAACTCTCCAGGGAAGGATTTATTAGCCAGGATTTCAAGAGCTGTTGGTGAAGAAACATTCTTCTGACCCTTGCCCAAAAGAAAAGGGTGCTCATGATGCCCAGCCACAACACGGATACACGTCTGCACCATTCCATAGTCCTGTACTGCTCAAGGTATGATTCCAGAAATGGCTCTATCAGGAGCAAACTTCTGCAGAAGGTATCAGTCAGCAGAGCAGTTTGACTTGGCCAAACCAGTGCAAAGCACTGAAATTCTTTTTACCCCATCTCCACTTCTAAAGGGGCTGAGAGTGCTGACCCTGAGAGCCAGTGGGGTAATACGTTCTTGGATGTTGTTGTCAGCATAGTGGCCAAGTCAAGCCAAGCTGGTGGGAAGCAGATGTGGCCAACATCTATCCACCCCTTAAGGGCTTTTAACAGCAGCTGAAATGGGACACAGAGCACAAAGGACCTTCTCAGTCTCAGCACTGACCCTGATGCCCCTCTCCTTCAGCCAGTCAGTTCAAAGAGACCGGAGCAGCACAACCCATTCATAACCACCCCTGAGATCACAGCCCAATTTCTTGTTCTCTTCTGTTCTACTGATCTCAAGGAGGACTGCGAGCCCCTGCTCCTGTGTGGGATGGCCCCATCACACAGCTCGGGATGGCCAGAGGAGGGAGCTAGAACTCGTTCTGCTGTGAGGCTGGAAAACCTGAGTCGCAGGTGCTGTCAAATGGGAAACATCTGCCATCAGCAGAGTTTGCTAACAAAGAAAGAAGGAAGGAAAATTAGAACAGAGAATAGAAAATACACATGGCTAATAAAGATTTTATGTGTGTGAGCACATAATGATAAACTTGACAGATGATATAAACAAACACATGAAAAAGGCAGCAAAGGAAACAGAATGAAAAACAAGGTACACCCTGGGCAGGGGAAATCGGGAAGCCAAACAGGATATGGGTGCCCTACCTCCTAATCTTCACTCTCACACCCATACACACCAGCTCCGCACTGCTTTCACCCTCTTTTTGGAAGCAAATGCCAGCACACGTAGGAACTATGACTGCTAACATCATCCAGCTACTCCTCTCAGTGATAAGCTACTCCTCTCTTACAGGGTTGGGCACCAAGTGGGTCCTTCTTTAGTCAGCTACAAGGTTCCAAAAACCCACAGAAATTTCATACCTCTGAGAGGTCTATTTTGTGAGCAGGCCCTCAAGTCCTCTAAAAGGACTGGTGGACAGCCAGAGAGATCACTTGATCTAACAATTCTTGAGGAAATGGCCTACAAACCTGATTATCCCCAAACCTGAGGGAAGGGTGGAGAAAAGAAAATTAAAATCTGGATATAGAACTCAACGTTTAAATCTACTTTTTTATGCTTTTCTACAGCAGAAGAGATCTGAATCAAACATTGCTTTTAGACCAAGGCAGCTGGTACAATCACACTAATAACTGACACACAAAACCTCAAGATTTTTGGCAAGATCTTGCAAGAAGCTTCTGCAAGAAGCACCCCAGTCATCTCATTTAGTCATAGGAATTCTCTTGTTGCAAGTACTTACTGAACCTCATCTTCGTATTTCTCCCTTAGCTCATGCCTTGCCCACAACTACAGCACCTAAGCCACCTCTCTGCTGCCCTGAACATGTGAAAGGCTTTCCTGTAGCATGTACATTGCCCTGCAAACGCTCATCACAGAGTGGTGAATATTTTCCCTGAGAGAATGGAGGAAGTATATCTGTATCTATAAAACATCCTTTTGCAGCCCTCCTCCTGCCTGCCTGCAATCAGGATTTCTCTGTCTGTATGTCTGCTTGTCCGTCACTCTGAGCTGCTTCTACACAAACAGCTCTGGAGAAGGGGAAAGGGAGGGATTTACCTAAGACAAACTAAAAACCCTGAAGATGACATCTGACTGACACTTTTTCTTCACCTGTTTGTTCTGTCAATCAATAAGAACCAGTTTTCCTCACTTTTCTGTTCTGCTGCCACACTGACAAGGCTAACTAGTTTTCATGTCACCCAGCTCAGGAGATGTCTCAGACCAAGTTTCAAGGCTGCAGTTCCCTGTGATCAGTTGGGATTCTTCCAGCTGGCTTCACTCATATTTGGGGTTTGAGGCTCACACCCCTCCGGGAGCTGTGAAAATGCTGCTCATTTTCCAAGCAGCCTTCCAAGACTAAAGTGCTATTTGGCACCTGAGTATTTCAAGAGCCAGCAGATCTTGCATCAATAAAACTGACTGTACAGAGACCTGTTACTCCTGGAGACTTTCCACTCCATGAATTTAGACACCAGCTCCTCCAGGCATGTTTAGCACAGCCATTTCCTAACACTTTGGACCTCTCCTCACTTTTCCAAGAAAAGGCCTTGAATCGTGTGGCATTTTCTTTGTACCTGGGTTTTCAGCCTCATGGAAGAAGGTTTACATCTTTGCCAGAGCCAGGCTGCTCAAAGCCTGAGATCCAGTTATCAGGATTTGTTGTGCTGCTCTCTTCCCCCTCCTTCCTACAGCTAAACCTGAAAAGGGTTTTTGTACAAGCATGTCCCATAATCCCATCCTGGAAGGCTTCATCTCATTGACAAGGTCCCATGAAGTGGTGTGTAAGGACCATGTTCTCGTGCTGCCTGACACACAACAGCCCTTCACCAGTCACACACAGCTCTACCAGACAGGTAGAGAGCAATACAGACTTCACAACTATTGTATCAGGAACCCTGGACTTTTCTTTTGGGGAACGAAGTAGAAAAGCTACGTGTAAGGGTTTACAACCATCTAGTCATGTTGCAATGCACCTACTGATCATCTTGCAGGGGCTGTCCAAGTCAGTGGAAGACAATCCAAGTATTTCCACTGAATTGAGTATACCTGATTTTGGGGCCTTTTCAGAGTCACAGGTGAATTTACAACATGGTCAGAATGACTGGAGAAATCTGCTTGGTTGACTGGCACTTGAAGAGGGGTATAAGCACAAAATTAAACCAGTGGGCTTGTTAGAATTCTGAGCCCTGGGGAAACCCAAGGAGCCACCACATCAGAGCAAAGGCAGAGGAGATGCCGGGACTCTTGGTACCACTGCAAACCAAAATCAGGCATGTCAGCTCCCAGCTCCTTCAAACACCAAAAAGGACATGGTAAGGATGTGCCTCTTCTAGGTGATACTGCAAAGGGAAAAAAATGCTTCTCACGGCAGTTTTACTGAATATGGAGTTGAAATGCTTTCTCCCCCTTCGAGAACACATTAGAAAAAGAAGTGCCAACCCCTTAAAAACGAGGTGCCAGCCTCTGCATTTCTGCTGATGCCACGGTGGTTTGGGATGCAATGGATCTCACCTGGCACTTCTGCACACCCTGCCATAGATTCAGATCCACGAGCTGTATCCACACACACCTCCTGCCTACACGTCTGGATGTGTCCCATCCCCTGCAAGTGCTGGGCTCCAAGGAAAGGAAAACTGAAAACCATCGCTGCTGTCAATCTCTCCCTCTTCTAGTTTCCAAGAAACTTGCAGAGATAATCCCCTCAGACAGGCTGGACTGATGGCATCCTGCTCAATGCAGACAAAACAGCAGGAAAAGCAGAGCGATGCAGAGTGACGTCTGTCAAATTGGGCACTTACATCTTAAGAGGAGCTGTAACTTTTAATGATACTAAGGACAATGGCAATTCTGATGGAAATTATCTCTGTAGCTACAGTTTCAGGTGGGGAATGTATTGGCAGGAAGCAAGAAAGGAAAGAAAGTTTGAAAGGACCTGATGAATAAATTTGGAGGCAAAAACGGCTTCCGCATTATGGCTGAGGTGGGAAGTCATAAACCAGGGGAGAGGAATAAAAAAGGAACTGGGATAGCATTCATCAGAGATACTCCTGGAGGAGAAATTAGAATCATTTTCATTGTTATTGAAATTGCCTGTGATCTCAGGCAGATTAGCAGAAGATTGCAGGAAAATTCAGAGAGCTTTCAGCTGAGAAATTTTGCAGGTGCCAAACTTGTGGAGAAGGAGCTGGTGAACAAGTCCCACCTGAAGATGAGACTGAAACCCGCCCACTTCTCTTTTGGGCTGCTCACTTGGCTTTCACTATTAGCAGCACATAAATAACCATCTAATTTGTGTTAAAAATTTGGTAAATGGCTCTTCTGTATGTGCCAATACAAAAACTTGCAAAGGGCAAAACTTTCTCTCATTTTTGTCACTTAATAAAATAAAAATCATCCAGCCAGCTAGTGGAGATACAATATCAATTATAGTACAGAAACCATAACCACTTAGATTTTCCATAGGTGGAAAGTTGCTCAAATAAACAATCTGTTGAGTAATCGTAGACAAGCACACTCACTGAAAACACCATCAGGTTGCAAATGACTTTGCAACAGGAAAAAACGACTAAGTCATTAGATAATTTATCTGCAGTGAAAAAATTGGAGCGGTATCCTACTTATATGGAGCACTAGCAATACAAATGAACTTTGCCATCCAAAAATTGAAAAATGCTTGCACCACACTGCAGATTGGCTAAACCAAGGACCTGGCTTTCAAGAAGCAGAAGAATCAGATGCTGAGATCCTGTTTTTAAAGGAGCCCTCAACACACACACAAATATTACTAACATAAAAGTCTTTCCATATGCTGGGGACCAGGCTTGGATTCTGGAGATGGAAAGGCACAGGGATGCTCTAATCGCCCCAGGTCGTGTATTCCTCTCCTCCCTTCATTCCCAGGCCATGCCTGTCCATAACTAGAAACAACATTATCCTTGCCATTCTTTTGTAAACATTCCTGGGGCGCTCTACAGATCAGTAAGGCAGACAAGGGGCACAAAAGATGTGCCTCATCCTGGGTATCTTGGGCCCACGTCTGATGAGTCAGGATTGTGACGGCTTTAGGAGCTTTTTACTCATAGATTTGACCTGTGCCACACAATTTGATGAGTTTAAAAGGCTCCTGGAACCATGTCTGGATCTGAAGAGTGACTCCTCCATTAGCTGATGAGAGAGACAACCTTGAGCCAAGTGCTGGCCCCTTTTCCACCAGAGCCATGTATCTGCAGTCTCGTGGTTGCTTTTCTCTCCCAAGAGCAGTAGCAAAGCTCTCTGTAAAAACATGACTTTGCACTTCTTCCATAAGAACTCTCTCTTTGCTTTGATATAGGTCTCATTTTATTCCTTACAATAGTTGCACCTCACCTACCCTGGGGCTGAGGGGACTGGAGCTCTCTATTACTTTGGTGATAATTTTTATGACTAGATTACAATAGTTTTTAGTTCAGACATGCCCAGTGCCCAGGGAAGGGGACTCCTTCTGAAAGGTTACGGATATGACAGAGGGGACTGTGGCTCCAATGTGCGAAGCACAGCCCTGTTCAGACACAGACAAAATGTCTTTGTGTGCTTCATATTTGTTAAGCTCCTTTTAATGTCAGCAGGGAAAGTGAGCCCAGCTGGCAGCTTTCTGCTCTCCACTCCCTCCTGGTTGGCTTTTGCAATGAAGGAGCTGTATCTAGCAGAAAGCCTCCAGGAGCAGGGAGAAAGGAACCGAGGACCTGGTCAGAAAGGTGATCCCTTTTACATGTGTTTTCCCTATACCTGAATCTGCTTTTTCCTCCTTTGTCCACAATGAGAGACGGGAGAAGGTGGCGAGATCAGCTCCGGGTACTGATAAAACACTGAATTTCTATTATGGAGGTAGGTATAATACAATCAGTCATCACTGGGGAGATTTGGACCTTGGTCCCATTCCTTCTCCTCAGTTTCCCACCTGGCTTGTCAGATAGCCACAATACTGGCCAGGCTACAGATTTATAACGGTGAGGGACTGTTTTACTCACAAGATACCCAGGTGATAGTTATTCAGCCTAGCTGAACACAAACCTTGAGCCTCTGTGCTTTGCTCCAAGACAAGCTCCATGTCCCCACACACTCAGGCAGCTGGAAATCAGCAGGGTGATGGACTGGTGGGTGACTCCTGGCTGGAGCAGCAGCCAAGGGCACATGGGAGCTCCTCCTGCCCCACACCGCAGACTGCAGTGCTCCATCACCCTCAGCTTTGGCCTTGCCTGTGGTGTTGCACCTCTCGTGCCCTAAGGGAAGCTGCTCCCTGGTACTGCAGCAGGAGCTCCTGCATCCCCTTGGCATCCCAACACGCTACCTCCTTCCCCTTGGAGGAGCAGTTCCCTCCTGAATGCTTGCCTCAGCTCAGCAGCATGCAAACTCCACAGAGAAGTATCTCACTGGTACTAAACTTCACACCAGTGTAACATCCCAGTGCATCACTTGGGATCCACAGAGATGCAGCAGTTCAAGGCAGCAGAGAACCTGCAGCTCTTTACAAGCTGTCACCAAGGAGAAGGCATTTTCCAAATCATCCTGTCTGCCCCTTGCATCCAGTGCTTCATGGCAATGCTTAAACCCTCAGGAGAGGAGCCAGCAAGGTCTGGAAGGTTTCTGTCCCTCAGGGGATGTCATCATTTGGTTATGAGCACAAGCTGGGAAGGATGCGAACTGAAAATAGGTTTGAATGGGTTATCTGTGATGAAAGAATACACTGGAGTCTGCTTACACAGGGAGCACACTGGGCTAACCCTCAGTCAGAAAGGTTTTGCTGACTGGGATGACCACAGTTAGCAGACTGAAAGATTCCCTGCTTTCAGGACCTGTTTCAAACCCTATTGCTTCTCCAAGCATACTGATTTTACTGTAATTCCCAAAGAATTACCTCTGAAATTACCACAGAACAGAGTAAAGAAGTCTCATGTATCCTTATTTTGCAAGCAGACTGAGCATTGTCACTACATAACTTATCTAATTACAGTTTTAAAAACAGTAACTAGAATAATTGGCTGATTGAGCATTATTTCTAATGAATACAATTCTGCATAGAGCACATTCCAGTGGCAACAACGCATACCTGCACTTCCCCACGCTCTGGTAGGAAATAGTTTCCTAAAACCTTCTCACCAATGAGCTGTGAATGTTTCTAAAGATGACATCCTTCTTCCTAAGCTAATGACCTGAGGATCACCTGCTCACCAGCCCCACAGAAACACCCTGAGTGACAGAGATGAACAGTTTGGGAGAGCCAAGGGATGACCAGTTCTCTCCTTGGCCACACTGAGCATTATCTGGCACAATAATAAAGCCTCAGACTTGATTTTACCACTCTTGGAAGGATTTGGTAACACCTGCATGTCCTACATATTCTATTTTCTTAACAGCAAGGCTCCAGCAGCAATGGAGGGAGGGCAGGGGAAGTGCCAGAGCTTCTCCTCTGCCTGTGCACAGATATCCCCTCTCCTTTGGTAGCTCCCTGGCCAGCCTCTACTCTAGAAGCAAGCAGAGCTGATGGGCTGTTTCCTGGAGTGAATAACTCAAAGCCCAGCCACAGCTCTGGCAGTACAAATGCTGGGCACACATTAATTCCTGTGTCATATTTACTGGAAAAATACCAATCCTTTGGGATTGCACGTACAGGCTGAATTCTGCACTGGGCTTCTGCACTGTGACTAAAACAGGGGGCTTGTGCTCAGTTCCTGCTGATTCTGAATTGTGGGGATGCTCAAGTTTTGGGTCTCACCCATTTCAGTGCTACTGAGCTCTGAGCTTTTGGGGCCTCCCACGTATTGCTGTGATCCAGGGAAGAAAATTCCATGGATTTTTTTAGCTGAATTCTGAATAAAGCCCATCTTCTTTCACCTACTGTAATGACATATTTGCATAATGTGATATATATGTTACAAAATCAGTAGCTAAGTACATAGCATAATTTTAAAAACAGGTTTCACTATAGATCAATATGTGACAGACCTATCTATTTTAGTATGTTTTCTTGCTACCAATTATGACAGAAATACAGTAAGTCAGTAATTTTAGATTCCTTTGCATAGACATTGTCACTGTAATTTTGCCAGGAGGAAGATAATAAATCATACTTTTCCATCTGACTGATGTTCTGTTTCCCCTGTCTGATTTCAATGGCTGTATGCTATCTTCAGAACTGGCATTGTTCATGCCTCCTTTTATTAAAGCACAGGCACGTTATTGAATTTCTTTTGTATTACAATTTTCTAGCCATATGTGAAATTGCAGAACACACAAGAAGAAGAAGGGGAAAAAAAAAAAGAAAAAGCCCCACTTGCTTGAGTCATAGTAGAAAAAAATGCTGCTGCACACATCTAGGAGAGAAAAATGCCAATATTAAAACGGAGGCCACGTGCTGGCCCTCTCCACCCAGGACTGCCACACTCTTGTTTCTCACCTAAGAGCACCACCCCATTAGTAACACTCTGGAACATCTCAAGTGCTCCATTCATATTTGATAAGCTTGCACTCCTAGGCTGGGTACCTGGTGGTCTGAGCCAGGCTGTTGTTTATAGCACTTAGTTTCTATTTCTGGCACAGTTCTGGGGGTGGGGAATCACTTTTTGCTTTCACTGCCTCCTTTTCTCCAGCATCAGGATGGACACACTGCGATTCAGGGGCTGAGAGCTCCTGGGATAGCAGCTGCATACCTGCCTGCATGTGCCTTTTGATGAGAGGCCTTGCTTTGTTCAGTTATATTCAGATAATTGCATTAATAAAACATTTTAAAGAGCATTAACAAAGGAGAAGGAGGTACCACTACTCTGAAGTAAAGGTTTCCATAATGAGCTGAGAATTAGTGTATGGTAATGCTGTGCTTATACAGTCCCTCATATATTTTGGCTTCTGATTACACCCTGAAGAACCCTGCTAGAGCTGTGTCCCCACTGTGCAGAGCACTGCTCAAGAAGACATAAAGTCAGCAAGATACAAAAACCATCACTGAAGGATTACAGGTGATTTGTGGACAAAACAAAGCAATGAACTTAAGATATAGTGGCAGGGAACAGGGGAAAGAAAAATAAAGCAGAACTTTAGCAACAAAATCCTGGCTTTTTTCAAGTCAGCAGAGATTTTGCCCTAGAAGCAAAAATTTCACCCTTCCTGCTTTTTTGTTGGTTTTTTTTTTTTTTTCCAGTGTGAAGGAAAAGGCAAGGGCAAGAGCAAGGGCTGTTCTCCCATCTCTCCACCCTTGTGCTGATGCAAAGGACAAATATTTGGGCATCATCTAGGGGCTTTTTCAGTGAGGATAGGTTTGGGAGGAGCAAAGGTGGAAGGGGAGAGGATAAGAAATTGGAAAAGTCATTGGGAAGGGCAGGCAAATAAAGTCAGCAGCAGAGGACAAGCGCTGGCAGAGCCAATGGCTGGATTAAATTGCAGCTCTGTGCTTGGCAGAAAGGAGGACAGCCACTGAAGAGCACCCAAAAGATGCCCAGAGTGTTTCCCAAGTCCAAGTTCACAACTGCAGGGTGAAGCTGCTCTTCTCACTGGAACATCATCAGGAAGGCCAAAACCTCTTGTGTTCCCACCCAAAGGATAACTCACCCACTGCTCTGCCAGGCCAACACAGGTATTTTAATATCTGTGCTTAGGAAATTTCTGCCACTGCCTTGGAGGAGGATGGCACGTGCTCACCCTCCTGCAGGGACAGGGAGCAGTCCCTGCCTGTCAGTCTAACATGGAAACAATATTTCAAGATGTCAGCTTGACAATCTCTTGTGAGCTGACCATTTATCTCCCAGCAATGGCATTTTGCTACATACCCAGAGGTCTGCAGAAGGTTATTCTGGATGTGCCTCTGTTGGGTGATAAGAGACCTAGGAAGTTTCAGAGCTGATTATGGACTTCCAAACTGACAGCCCAATCCTCTTCCAGTGGCTCCTCACAAATACACCGTAACCACTCCATCATTCCACTTCTCAAAGGTGTGTGCTTTTCTCAGCAAGTCGTGCAAGAGAGCAAAAACTAATCAGCACTTAGGGACTTAATCTTGCCTCAGTGACATTTGCAGGATTTCTCCATCAGCTGCCAATGAACATCCGTCACACTGGTGGAACACTGTCTCCTTAACTTCACATCAGCTGCTGGCTGGGAACATTCATTTAAGACACAACCATGTGTACTTAAAATAACCAAGACCAATCTCTATTTGCTTGTTTTGTCTCTCTGAGAAGAAAGGGGAGGGTTAACAACCTCCCGAAAGATCTCTGCTCCTACAGGTGAGTGCAGAGCACTCGGAACTCAGACCTTACCCTCCAGGACTGAAATCAAAGCAAGGATGATGTGCAGGAGAAAAAACAGCTGCCAAGTGACCTCGGGAGTTCCTGCCAAATCCCTCTGGGGAAAACAGCCTAAGACTTCCAACATCCTTCACACCTTCCCTGCAGCCACCACAGCTGCCTCCACCCCTGCCCTGAGAGGGGCCAGTGGGGACCTGAGTGATCACATTAGAGTCCAACAAAGAGAAAAGCAGAAAACAGGATGGGAAAGGGAGAGGGATCCCAGTAAAACCCACCAGACCTACCCTCTCTCCTGCTCCACAGGTATCAAAATCCTGACCACAGGGTATCAATCTGTATTTTAGATACATTTGAATCACACCATGATTAACATTAGAGAGACTGTGCTGGCCTCTCCTGCAGGGGTTTCCAGGTGGGACCACAGCCTCAGCCAAAGCTGGGGAAAAGTCCCACTGAAACCAGGGGGTGAAGCAGGCTCTGTATGGGCAGCTGGGGCCCCAAACCCACCAACATCTCCCAGGACCCATAACAGACCTATGAAGATGCTACATGGGTTACTAAGCCATCTGTCAGGGACACAAAATTACAAAAGGATACAAGAAAAACTCTTAATGGGTTTAGATTTACAACTGAACTTCAGTTCAGCATTTCAGCTGTACACATTAATGATTGAGGGCACAAGTATAAATATTTGGACAGCTGTCTAAGCTACATGGCTTGTTGTCATGTTTGTATTTTGTGCTTATGACTGTTATGATTCAAAAAATCAGAGGTACAAAATCTGTTCACTAGAAGAAAGCTAAATATTCAAGAAATGGTCCTTTGTAACTACTCCTTTACCCTGAGAGCATCACAGTTACTGCCAGTGGTAAGAAAAAAAGATTAAATCACATCTGGATTTCTCACCCCAAACCTAAGAAAAAATCTAGAAACAATACAGGTAAATTCACCCAACTGGAAGCCTCTCACAGATTTTGATATCCTAGAGAAAAAAAATCCAAGAGAAAAAAATTAATCCCAATTTGTGAAAGATCAGGCAGCTGAAATTTCTACAAGATGAGTCATTCCTGGCACACACACACAGACACACACTTGCAGAAGATTTTTAAATAGAGGCTAATTTCAGCTGAAACTCAGCAGTGACAAGCACTTCTATAGATGACGATTTGGAATCTACATACCAGCAAAAGTAAATCAAGTGGGTGAAAGGGTTCTGAGACCACATAAAACAGTGCCTCTGTTTCCACTGAAAGCAGCCCGGGTTTGAGTCAGAACAGCCTCTCGTCTTTGACTTCAGTGTGTGTACAATGGATGTCAGAAAGTTTGCAGACCTTATAAATTCAACGGGATGAGGGAAGGGAAGAACTCAGACCCTGTAAAACCTATGAACTGCTCAGGATTTCATCTCCAGGGATAGCAGGTAAAATATTCTGTTGAAATAAACAACGAAATGCTTGGGTGCCTCATAAAGTCAAGACTTCAGAGCAGCAGCTTCCTCAATCTTGAAGTTCTGTCTGTCCTATAGAATTTATAAAGTTATAGTTCACAGGTGCTTCTTTTTTTCCCACCAAACACCCCTGGGAATGTTCTTCCATTGTCTGACTCTCCTACAGTACTTTGAGGAAAAAAGCAATTCACTGTTTATTCTAGGTAAACACAGAGATTTCCAAACATTGGTTTCTGCCCTATTCCACAACATATTGAGCTCTCAGCAAAACACAGGTCTAGGTCAAAAGTTTGACTGTCAGCTAAATTAAGTGTGAAGGATCTGTTCTGGACAGAAGGTTACTGTGTGTGAGAGTGGTGTGACACCACCTACTTTGTGCTTCTCAGAGGGTACTGGAACTTTGCTTTCCACACAATACCCCAAGTATTTGAATACAGCAAGCAATGAACCAGATGGCTCCTAACCTCTCCAATAGCATTTCCCCCTTGTATTCTGTTTCCCTAGAGTTTAAGCTGTTATCAGGATGAAATTATTTCTTTCAGGAAAAGTGATTACTACTTTTCCCCTTGATTCACATCCAAGAGACTTTAATGACACTGAAATCTCTTCAAAGAGTCCTTACAAATTTCTGCTTCCTAAAAACACATCCTTGTACCTCTCACATAAAAACACGACCACCTAGGTGGGATATCTCACCACCTGACAACACAGCAGTCAAAATGGGACCACTGAAATGTGATCATGGGATGAACTTGGGCTAGGCCTTCTCAGGACAAGAAGAAACTGTTATCTGAGCAGTTCACAAGATCAACATCTTCACATCCCTCAGAGAAGCAAAAAAGCAGGTTGATCAGGGTGGCCCCCAGGAGGATTTTCCTCATACATTTGCTTTACCTTGTTTGTGACATTAAACTGTCTTGTCCAGACTCAGTGGCTGCAGTTTCAGATGGACAGAAAAAGATAAACATACACCACAGGATAGAAGAAAGGAACTACTAGCTGCTACCTTCCCTGAAAATGACAATTTCTGTGAAGCAGGGAATTGCCACCTATGTTACCAAGAACTGGTGAAGTGCACAGACCTATACGAAATTATTTTCATTGCAGGAAAGACAGTAAACTGGCCAAGTGTACAATAAGATCAGGCACACAGCCATGAACAGTTATAGGCTGTTGTCAATTATGGAGGTTCAACTCTTAAAGCCACGTGAGCTGAAGAACAAACTTGTGTACCTACAGCTTTTCCAGCCCCTGTTCTTCATTGTGAAATGCTGTTTTTCTTAGCAGAATTCAAAGCACGGGATCAAACTCATTAGAATGAGAACTGCAGGTTGTGTAATGGTTTTGGAAAATACCATCTTGTTTTTAAGATATATTTCAGGATTTCTTTATGACATTCCTTACATGAACTCAACCATTACAATGAAACCCCACGCTTCTCATTGCCTGAGATGCTCATCTGCCTAGGAGTTCATCTTCTCCATTCTAGACAGCCTTATCACAGTTGAAATGAAAAAATTAAATAGAGTTTACCATCTACTTTTTTGCATGCTCATACAGTTATGAGTAACAAGTCTCAGCACTGTGCCATCAATATTTTGTTATCCAAATTGCAAAAGGGGTTCTTAAAAAGCACTCAGTACTGGTTTACACACCCTTAGGTAGTCCAGCATGATCCATGCTATGAGCAAAGGAGGTAGATGGAGAGGACTGGCAATTCCCACAGGGGCTTTTGACTGACCACTGGCCCTCAGGGAGTGCACATAAGGGGGAGGTGACAGCTTTTACATGAGCCAGATCTGCATCACAGCTAAAAATGACTTCAACGTCAGCATCCATCAATGGCAGTAAGCAAATACTGAGTGCCTTTGAGAGCTCCCAACAAAAATACAATTCCTAAAGCATACTAATATGAAATACTGAAGAAAGGGTTCCATACCTTAAATTCCTCCAAGATTTTGTAATTTTTCCCATGATATTCACAAAAGTTTTTCACTTCTTTGCATTCTGGACAGCATCCATTGTGTTCCACTTTTGTGCACTTTGGGTGGATTTTAGGGCATTCCGGTTGATCGCAAACAGGTCCATCCTCAGTACAGACACAGGGACAGTTGGAATGTCCTGGGAAAAAGCGTTCTCCCAGTTTGTACACAAAGCCACTGTCATCCACACAGCCCTTCCCCCGGTAATCATCAAAGATCAGATTGTCATTACTGGAGGTCTGGTCCCCTTCATCAGCAGGGTAGTCTTCATGATTGATGGCAGCTGGAGTGACCAAACCAGGGAGCACAAACAGAAGTATCCAGGCTTCATGGATATGAAGAGCCATCCCCCTCCTCAGCTTCTCCATGGGACCTTAATGCCAGACACAAATAGTTGCTTCCATAGGGAGACCAGTGTTGTGGTCTGAAAACAAACAGTTTTAAGTGAGAATGAACTCAAAATTCAAGGAATATTGACTTGTAAAGGTAATTGTTTCAATCAGCACCGAAAATAAATACAAGTTTTCAAACGGCACAGACAGCTATCACTGTTTCACTTGAATTAAACCTCTTCTTAACTATTGCTAAAGAGAACAAAGCATGTGAAACACCTAAATTAGACACACATGCCTGGATGCATATGACCACAAAATATCTCTGAAGGAATGGTGGCTCACAGAATCATCTAATTTCTACTTTCCTCATTTTTGCAGTTGTGTTTTTGGATGTACCAGAAATTAAACCAGCTGCCTGAAATCACATGGTGATAGGCAGCTCGGAGGGTTTTGAAGGCAAGTTTAAGAACCGTCTCCTGCGGTGGCCACTGTTCCTTAGTGCTACGTATGGAGCACAGCCCACTTCATTAAACCGAGGTGGGAAACCTGAGCTGAAAAAAGAGTTAAACATAATCTGTTGTCAGAACTGTGTCTGATCTGAAAGATGGTGCTGAGTTAAACTTGGGCTGCAAGAGGTGGAATACTACAGAATCTAACTTACAGCATTTCTGAAGACAGACTTCCTGGGCTACCAACACAGCCCAGCCTGCAGCAGGTACATTTAATCCCGACAGAAACAAAGATGCAATTCACCTTCTCCATTATTCAGCATTTCAGTAATTCCCAGCAAAAAACCTGGAGCACAGGATGTTCAATGCCTGCATAATGCATGGAGCCGCTGAAATGTGCCTGCCTGATTAAGCTGGAGCCTTTCTAAAACTTTGGGAGCGATGCAGCACGGCCTGACCTTCGGTGAGCTGTGCTGAAGCGGTGGAGCCCGGGAGGGAAAGGGGCTTTGGGTGACCCCCGGGAGAGTCGGCGCCAGGCGAAGCCTCCGTGCCGGTGTCTTGGGAGCACTTCTGGCTGCCCATGGTGCCACATCACTGCCACCAACCTGCCCACACACCAGCCAACAGCCAGTGCAACCCTGGCAGCAAGCTGGTTTCTGACCTCTCTTAAAAGACCTGGGCAAAGTATTACAGGAAACTTTTAAATGAGATGAAATATCAGCATTACATGGACTGCAGAACTACGGAGGTAGATCCTGGCACAAATCAAAGAAAAAAGGACTGTTGGGGTGTGTGTGCCATCCCTTCTTTTCCTCCATTCCCAGAGCATGCACACACAGGCACACGGAGTCTACACAAACATGCATTAACCTACACACACAGGCAAACATGCACTCCCCCGCACCCCTCGGGGAGACATTTTTTATATATTGGCATTTTTGGTGGACTGCAGATGTTCAGCAATTAATTCTCCCTTAATTGAAGCAAAAAAGCAGCAGCAGGAGAAGAAAGCTTTAATCCCAGAGAAGCAGCTAAGGGATCCTGTTGACAAAGCAGTTTTTCCGAAGCCACAACAGAGGGAGACACCGGATATTACACAAGCTTTATCAAATTCGAAAAGATATCTTCTTAATTGAAGTACTAGCTGTGTTTCCATCACAAGGACTATGCACCCTCTTGTTACTCCTATCAGCAGTATCTACTGTAACATGCTGTTTGGAAATCCAGCGATTCATGCAGATACGGCTGCTTTACATATCTACAGAGCAGAGAATCTCCCCACCTAACGCTACAGGTAGGTTGCAACACTGCAGATTTGTGAGCATTTAGGGTAAAAAAAAAAGCAGCAAACAAAGTAATTCATATCTGAGGAAATGTGAAACAATTTTGAGAATCTGTTGAAGTTTGATGAAGCAGCTCTCGAAACAAACGCGTGTGTATATATATGTATACAAAAGTTCTCCCCAGATCATAAATAAGAGCACTAGATTTTGCTACAGCAGCTGAGATGTCCCACAGCAACTCACAGGCACTCGGCTCGATCCTGGAAATCAGACAGACTGCAGACGTCTTGCACGGACACATTTCAACAAGTAAACAAATGCTGCTTGGCTCAGAATTAGTTTATATCTTCAACTTTATCATAATTTCTCAACCTGAGGGAGGCCAGGATCGTAGGTAAGTCTCTGAAACGTTTCCATCCGCCTTCCCTCACCCCAAGTGAATAATTCACACCTACCTGATCAGGCTGGATGTGAAAGCTGAGACGGGTCACAGGCCAACATGGACTGAAAGGTCAGAAACAGATCAGTGAAAGCAGTTCCTCCTAATCACGTTTTCGGTGTTGACTCACGGACAATCCCTTTTCCTCCACCTCCCATCGCAAAACAGGGGAGCGCGGCAGCCCAGCAACCACAACATGAGAACTGAGCTTTAACCCGGCGCCGAGGATTCAGAGGGAGCAGGATTCAGGCGGTCCGGAGACCGCGATGCCGCGCAGAAACCCCGGTGCCAGCAGCAGAGTCATCGCGGCGAACTTGGGCTGCATCTCCTCAGGTCTCGGGGCGGGCGGGGGAGAGAAAACAACCCATCCCTGTCCCCTCCCTGTGCCCAGCGGATCTCCTGCGGCTCCAGCTTCGCCTCGGCGGGGGAAGAGGGGGGAGCGATCGCGGGTTAGGCGGGAGGCAGGCGGGGGAGGGCGGGCGGAGGAGCCCCGCGCCCGGCGGGCGGGCAGCCCCCGCGCCCCTCCGGGGACTCCCCGGCCCGGGCGTCGGCCATGCCCGCGCCGCGCAGCTCCGCGCTCCCTGCTTGCTCTTATTAGGATTAATTTCTTTTTTTTTTTTGGGGGGGGGTGGTAAAAAAAAAAAAAAAGAGAAGAGCCGGGGGAAAAACCCAAAAAATAATGCAGGGCGGGGCGCCCCCGCCCCGGCCGCTGCTCCGCCTGCCGCTGGTTGGGGCGACGGCTCTCCTCAGAGCTGCCCCTCAGATCCACCGGCTCCCGTCAGATGCACTGGCTGGAGCTCCCGTCAGCGCGGCTTCCCTCAGCCCGCTTCCCCTCAGATCCACCGGCTGGGGCTCCCCTCAGCCCAGCTCCTCTCGGCCCCGCTCCCCCCTCAGATCCACCGGCTGGGGCTCCCCTCGGATCCACGGGCTGGAGCTCCTCTCAGCCCGGTTCCCCTCGGATCCGCGGGTTGGCGCTTCCCTCAGCCCCTCCGCGCTCTCCAGCTCCGGCTCATCGCCGCTGCCCTGGTGGTGTCCGGGAAAACATTCCCCATGGCCGCACTGTGGAAACTTCGCCTCATCTTCCTACAGGGCTCCGCCGGGGAAGGGGCGCCCCGGCTCCTGTGGCTCGTGCTGCGCTACATTAAAAATCAATCTCCTTGCAATTCGGCTGCGCTGGCATTAGGCGTCATTGTAAAGCTGTTTCTCCAGAAACCACCAAAAGAGAGATTCTTGGTGTTGGGGAAAACACGGTGACAATAGAAAGAGGGAGAAATTGAGGGGTTTATTTGGACAAAATGCTAAATAATGCTCCGTTTGGGCAAATATTCCCCGAACAGTGCAAACACGAGCTATGAACCTATAAGCCGGCGTTGCTGTTGTTGAACCGCTCTTGTGGAAGGCGATGAAGGCCACGTGTGTCACTGTGCTCGGGTCCAGAGGCAAACCCTGCCATCGGTGCCTGCGGAGAGCAGGTGATCCTGGCCATGGAAGCGCACGCAGCGCACCTCGACCCTGGGGCCCTGCAGGACGGAGAGCTGGCCCACGGCCAGGCACAGCACCTTGACGGAGGCCTCGCTGCTGGCCAGAGCCACCAGGCCACCTGAAACACAGAGCAAAGGCATTGAGGTTGGCAAAGGCTACACAAGAGAGCAGCGCTGGAAGTTTTGAGATGGTGGCTTTAAAGCCACACGTGTGTGTACTCTTGTTTCCTGAGATAAATTAACAGAAAGTTGGACAGATCAGTCACAATGAGATTGGATTTTGGAGCGATTAAGCCAGTCTGCAGACCTCGTGTTCTCCTCACAAGGAGCCTGGCTATTTTGATAGAATCACAGAATCTGCTGAGTTGGAAGGGCTCCACAAGTATCATCGAGTCCAACTCCTGGCCCTGCACAGAACACCCCAAGGGTCACACCGTGTGCTCAAGAATGTTGTCCAAATGCTTCTTGACTTCCTGTCAGGTTTGGTGCTGTGACCGTTCCCTGGGGAGCCTGTGCCAGTGCCCAACCACCCTCTGGAGGAAGAACCTTTTCCTAATGTCCAACCTAAACCTCCCCTGACACAGCTCCAGGCCATTCCCTCAGGTCCTGTCACTGTTCCCCACAGAGCAGAGATCAGTGTCTCTCTCTCCTCCTCACAAAGAAGTTGCAGACCCTGATGAGCCTCCCCTCAGTCTCCTCCAGCTGAACAGACCAGATGCCCTCACCCACTCCTCACACGGCTTCCCCTCAAAGCCCTTCAGCATCTTTGTTGCCCTTTGGATGCTCTCTGATAGCTTAATAATTCTTTTATGTTACAGTGACCAAAACCCCACACAATACTCAAGGCAGGGCTGCCCCAGTGCAGACCAGAGCAGGACAATCCCTTATATTTGGATACAATTATTCAGGGACAAATTCTGACACACAACTGAACATCAGAGGAGTAGATGCTCTCCTAATACCTGGAGGTATCAACATCAGACCATGCTTTTGATGAAGATGTGAGTTTTCAGGTGAATTTCCAGAAGGTCAGGCATCTAACTGAACCAAGTGCTTGTTCCCTTGTATCCTTATGGGAAAAAATGACGATAATCAAATCCTTCGTATAGAACAGGGTTTAAGAGTAGAAAAAGTAAAGGAAAACCTAAAAAAGATTCTAAGAAGTTCTCAGTTTCCATGTGCTTTTTTGCAAATCAAATGGACTCAGTTTTCAACACTCCTAAGGAAGCAGGATGTGTTTATAAGTTTATTATTATTCCTGCTTAAATAAAAGCTGGCGGTATGTTTGAAACGCCTCTTACTTACCCAGCCTCCAGATAAAGATTGTCCTTTAGAAATTAACTATAATAATCATGAGTTTCACATACAAAAAACAAAAACCAAACCAAAACAAAAAATCAATACATTCATTTCAAAGCTGATGTGGCCCTAACAACAACGGGATCACTGTACTGTCAGTCGTGATCTTGGTCAAACACCTTTTTCTATTTGGAGCAAGTTCAATATACCCTTCAAATGATTACAGCTCTTCTTATGTATCGAGATTTTCTCTCTGAAAGCAAAGACATCACCAGAAGAAGAATAATTAATATTGACACTGACAAAGTCAACCTGGCACCAAGGTCATCATTTTTTGGGAGGATGATGAAAAACAGGAGATATTTTGCTATTTTTAATAACTCAGGTTATTCACCAAATAGCCAGGTGGGAACATACTGCCCAACACACGTGAGCATGGAGGAATTTATCCGTTTTAACAGTTTAGGGCCCTGGATGTGCCTATGTGATGCACAGTTTATCCAGGGAATATACTGTCCCTCCGTTCAAACTAGGTCATAACAATGATGTTCTCTGTTCTGCTCATGAAGATCTGATGGCTTCATTTCTCCATTTATCAAAAGAAACACGTAGTCTAAAACAGCTTACAAATGCACCAAGAATATTTAACCACAACTTATGCTTAGTGTGGTCATGGATATTTGTGTAAGAAGGCAACTAGGAAGTAGAGCTAACCATGATAAATATGCCCTATTTGCAAACCTTTATAACTACCCAGCTTCTTCATCTAGAACAAAGCCTGACACAGCAAAGATCTGTAGGATGGATTAGAGTGTCCAAAGCAGCAGATGTGAATATTTATTATAAACTCCCCTCCAGCAAGTCTTTGCTGACAGAAGCATTGCATATGGATTGCACTTGCAGCGAGACTCTCCAGGCAATCGCTGGATGACTTCTCCAGGAGCCAAACAAATGCCATTTCTCCAGCAGCCCTGACACCACAACAGCTGGGCAGGGGGTTAATGTCACTTCCAGCTTCTCAAAACCACTAATGAACCCAGTTGTTACAGAGAGGGACAGGCAGGAGAAAAGGTTTGGACAGCTGCAGTCCACTTCCAGAAAGTAAGGGCAGGACAGAGTGACAACTGAGACAAAGTTTCAGCTCATTCACTCTCTGGGTTGAGCAGAGCAGGGCAGACCCCAACCGTGCATTTTTCTAAATGCTTTGCTAGGTAAGTCAGATGCTTGAAGCAAAACCAGAGCACTCATCCTGTCAGTCCATGCCAGTATTCCAACAGTCCTGGGAAATGACAAAGCCAACAGGAAGATAGAGAGGGTCAATAAAAAACAACCAGCTAGGAGGTGCAGCAGTAAACTGCACTGCCTTCATTGCTAGCGCTCACTGGGGAAAGGATGGAGGTGCTCTAGGCAGTCCTGGTGAAGAATGATTCATTTCAGAGGAATTTTTCCCTGAGTTAGGATGTGTTACTATCACTGACCATGAGTACAGCCACTTCCTGGCTCAGGAGCAGCAGGATGCACAGGCAGATGCATGTGAGGGGGAATGCACAAAATGACAACATCTCATTTCTGTCACCCTTTATGTCAGCACTGATCTACGGGCTCATAACAATTTGCTAATTATAATGTAAATTTACTCCCTCCTTCCTTCCAAAAGGAGATGTTTCATTTTGGGAAGAGGGAACAAATTGTGTTTTATTGCTCTTTCAAAATGTTCTCCAATTAGGAAAGCAAACAAAAACTACTACATAATTGTGATGCAAAGCTGTATTTTAATGAAGGATACTTACTTGTCACTAACAAAGGCACTTTGATATAACACTGGAAGAAGATAAAAGCCTGAAGATAGGTTGTTTGTCATACCTTTGACCCAGCTGTCAGGTGGGGCTGGTCTATGCAAACTCACTGAACCCAGCAGTTAGGCTGATTTGCACTGGAATGAACAGATTCTGCTTAGAAGATGCAAAGTCTCCAAGACCTTGACCTCTAGATCTCCCAGCCTCTAGATCTCCAGCTCACAAGGCTCCCAGAACCTGCTCTGGATATATTGGTGCACTTGGCAACACGGGGAGCTAAAGGGAAGCTTTGCTCTGACTGGCCTCATGCCAATCCTGAGCTCAGCCTTCTTCCTCAACCTGGCAGACAAAGAGTGATGACAAAGCACATTGCCACCACAAAGAGACCCTACAGTAGCAGCCTTTGTACTAATCACAGCTGAGTTGCTGTTGCCCATTGCTAGAACACAAGTACTAATTTTTCTGATGTACCCCTATTATGTCCTTAGAATAACATAAGCTCTGACCATCTGGCCACTTGCTTCAAATAGGATGCACTGAGTTGGAAAAGGTAAAGAAAGGTAGCAAAGCCAATTAAAGGTACAAACAACTTCTGTGCAGAGAATCCTTATGAGGGATGACAATTTAGCTGAGAAAAAACTATTTGTGCATTAAAATGTACTTGGCTGATGGTGCTTACTCCATATGTAAACCTCAGGCTTCCGTCCTTTCTTTGGGACCCACAGAGAAATGTGGAGCCAAGCCAGACCCCAAACTACCCACCAGGGGATGGTGAAACACAGGGTTTCCATGAAAATGTTCATCTGAATCCCATTTCAGCCAGGAGCTGCAGGGCAGCCAGAATCTGGAATCTCTGGACAGTCACCTTCTTGGACCAGACTGAATTTGCTCTGAGGAATCACTGCACTTTCAGATCCCTTTTTTTCCCCAGCACTGGAATTAAGTACTGCTGCAGGTTTCCAGTCCCAGTGTCCTACAAAAAAAAGCTCTGTTCTTGTCTCCGGACTGGCAATGCTCTTGGATTTTGGCATTGATTAATGACAAATGCAGTGCAGTTGTTTGGGTTGGAAACACGTTTGTACTTAGAACAATAAAAATCATCCATGCCCTTCTAGAAGAACTATTCATGCTACTAAAACTGTATCTCTACATTTTTTTTTGAGACCAGAACTGAACCCTAAAATCATTTAGTACCTCAGAGATAGTAGTAGGGTTTGGGGGTTTTGTTTTGTTTTGTTTTTTTGTTTTGTTGTTGTTGTTGTTGTTTTTACTTTTAGGACACATAGCCCACTCTGGAGAAAATGAATTATCTTGTTTGAAAATCTGTTCTTGTAAATTTTCCAGAATGTACATAAAGTTATGGGCTTGATAAGGGCCATAGCCACAAAGTGCCAAAAGCAGGAATCTAGCAAAGAACTCACCAAATTTACTGGAGTGTCTGCACTGACCTAAACACGTGAACTTAAAAGCAAAGTTATTGCATTCACTGAGGGTCAGTTGTGTTGGATATAAGTAAGCATCCTGCTTCTTCTCATCTGCAAGGAACTTTGCGTACCTACGCCACTGTGTAAATCCTAAGGAACCAAAGCCCCTCCTGTGAATACAGTATGAAATCCATCTCCTAATTTGAACTGGTGGATAAATTTAAAATAGTGCAGGCGTGTTGAAGCAATCTAATTTGTTACTGCATTTCTTCAAAAGACAGAACTAGACAAGATTAATTTGCTGGGTTGATGGCTCCAAATTACTTGGGGTAAAGGAACAAAACCTGTACTTGTCAAAAGACAGTTTGACAATTTATATTTCATAAGAGCCTAACAGAAATCACAGCCACAATTACTGTCTTTGTACAATGAATTTTGAGTGAAACCTTGCCAGGACCATGCTACACACTGCTTTACATGTCCAAAAAGCTGGAAACTGTGACATCTCTGGAGCAAACCACCACCACTCCTCACTGGTGAGCCCTTTTATATGCCCATTAAAGCATTTAACTTTTCTTTGGGCAAACTAATTTACTAATTCTGTAACATTCCATTATCAAAATACTCTGAAAAGTTCTGGTTTAGCCTGCCAGTACTTCATGTTTCTGGAGTAGTCTAGCAGCTTCTTCAGTGCTAATAAAATAGTGTTGTAACCAAAGTCACAAACTCCACAGCTCCCCAGGCACATCAGGCTGAGACATTCTTCCTGATAACTGGCACAGTTTGCTCGCTTCCAGTAATATTTTCCATAGACTCAGCAACTCAGGCCAACTCTTCTTCTCCAGCAGAACAAGGACAGTGACAGATCAAAACCTCTCTTCACTGCTCCAGCAGCTCCTCCTCTCACAGACAACAGAGTAGTCAAGGAGCAGGATTTGGGCAGTTGCTTCTAGTAACAGTACAGCAGTTACTTTAGACTTCCTTGCAAATAATTCCAATGTGATCGCTTCCCCAATTTAAAAATTAATTGCACTGCCTAACTGTAAGCAAAGCATCCACCTTCAAAGACAAACCCAGCTACTTCTGGGTTTAAATGAAAAAAAACCTTGCGTGGCTTGAAGAAATTCTGTTTATCATAACTGCATGAGACCATTCCTGATGGCAGAGATGAAATAACATATCAAAGAAAGAAAGCAAGAAAAGCTTTGATCAATAGGGAAATGGTTTTTATACACATCAGAACCAATTTAAAGAATTCTCTAGGATCAATTTGGATAGACAGAAATGCTTCTCAGCATTTATTACCTGTGGAGGGAATATTGATCCTATCCATTGATTTCTCCTATGCATGTAGAGCAGCATCTGGTTTTGTTGTGTGGGTTTTTTTCCAAAGAGAGATGACCCAAAGTGGAAGGTATCAAGAAACTACTTGTATTTTAAGGACTTACATTAATGGTTCAACCAATGTCATTACTCAGAACTTTTAAACTCTGTTCAAGAATTGTCAGAATGTAATTTACCTTAATTTTGGTACATGATTGTTAGTCAGTGGAATATATTTTAAGAGAAGTGGTTTTTTTTGAATCTTACTTACCAAAGGCTGCCAATTCCTTACGTAACACATTGCATCAAACATGTTTTCTTTCCTGTTCCCTTTTCAAAAGAATGTCTCTTCATGATAATAAATTGCACAGCCCTAATGGATTACATTCCCTCTGAATTAAGGTCTTTTGTCATTATTGGAGCTGCAACCATTTGCATCATCATGAGGATCCCTCAGCCTGAAGTCTCCTATGAACTGGGCACCTCTCAGGTGAGGTGTGAAAGGCAAAAACACCCAGTCCCTCCTTTTAGTAGTCTGGCTAACACTTAGTTAATGTGCTTGGCTACATAAAAGTAGATGGAATATTTACAAGGGCTGCAAACTATGATTGCAGTGGCTGTAGATAAAATTCTTCATTACTGTCACACTAAGCAGAACGTTATTTACCAGGCAACTGATTTCAACATATGATAGATGGCAGACAGTTGTTTTTGTTCTATAAACAGCTTTCAACAAATACAACAACTATTTCTTGTACACTACGTTTTGCTTAGGAATGCACTTTTTAGACATTATTTTAAGTCCTCTGTTCTCAAATGTGAGTAAAACCTCCTAAGTATTCTCGTGGAAATAATGGTGGTGCCCCTCCTCCCTTTGTCTTCACACTCTAGATCTTTCAAGAGAGAGGGCATAGAAGAATAATCTTGAGCAGTTTGTAATTCACTTGCAGCAATTCACTAAATATTCTCAGTAATGGAGGCCAAAAGGCAAGCTGGGAAAGAGAGAAGACGTCCAAGAATCTGCTGATACAGGTGTTTAATAGACTGCTACCAAAATAAAATCCTTTTGTCATTCTCTCTAGTGACTTTTTTCTTTCCCCTTTCTCAGAAGTATTTAAATAGACATAGATTTGGCAAAGTATATTAGGGAAAATTAGCTCATCTCAGAGTGCACTTAAGCTCGTGACTCACCTTATGCATGTGAAGTCATTCAACTCAGTGCAATCATGTGCTCAAATGAAGCAGGATCAGGGCATCACAAAGAGTCACTACTGCAACAAGGACTTACAGCACAAGATCTTAGAATGAGCCAACTCACTTCTGTTTGGCTTTCAGCAAGACAGCAACAGTCAGGCCTCCTAAACAGGAAGGCAGCTTTTCATGCTGAGTACGGCCATATAGTGCAGGTGTCCTAGATCCAAGGATTGTAAAAAGGTAGTAACAGGAAAGTCAGTGCAGAGAAGCTTCTCAGACAAATTATGCAATAGACATTTACAAAGGTGGAAAGCGATTCCCCTGGAACACAGAAAAACCTCAAATTACCCAAGCAGTGTGTTAGCAGAAATTCAATTCACATCTTTAAAAATCAGCATGTAGACATTTGGCCTGGCTGATAAATGAGTGTGGAGAGGGATGTGGCCTGATGCACTTCCCTCCAAAGAGTAAAGGCGTGGAGTAATGTCTGGCTGATGGAAAAAGAGGAATTCTCTTAACTTCCTGCTCTGTGGAACTGTGACCTAGATGAAGGGGCATTATTCCCAGAGCTTAAACAGATCTCAGAACTCGACAAATCCTTTTTCAAGCAAGAAATCACCAGAAAGTTACTCTGAGCAAAGAAAGCATTTATCTGATAGAAGAAAATCCTTTATATAAAAGAACTTTAATCCTTTTTATAAGGATTTCTAGACTCAGACCATTACTGTAAAGCTCCCTTTCAGCTGGACTTGAGCTTGTTTATATTACATTTTAGTTGGCCTTTTTGGTAGCATTTTGGATTTTTAAAGTAATTTCAAAACAAAGCAAAAAGTATTAAAGCAGAAACTTTTGAAGCAGAGTCTTCAAGATGTTAAAACCTTTCTGGATGTGTTAATGAGGCATGTTGAATATATTAAAAATAAGGTATTGAGAATAAAAGGAAAATACCTTCTGTCTAGGACTGGAGTTTTGAAATGAAAATGTCTGTCAAAGAAGAGTATTTTTATGCATATAATAGGAAGGCACTTGTCTAGCTCTCAGTGTTACCTAGAATACCTGTATGTGGGCACATGTGTAGGTCTGTGTTTCCAAGGGAATCTACCTTGAGGTAAAAAATGGATGAGAAAGAACCAAGCCATCCTGGCAAAAATCCTTGGATTGCTACCGAGTGCGGGACCTCGGGCCCACCAAGCTGTTCTGAAATCAAAAATTCCGAAAGGCAGCATTTGGTTTTTAAATCACCACTGACGGGGAGGTGTTGAGTGACACTGCATCCACAGGGAGCTGCCAGGAGCCCCGGCAGGGCAGTAACAGGTTGGCTGAGAAACTCCCGAGAAGGTGACATCAGTACTGGAGCTGCTGCAGTTGTGCTTGTGCTGCCCAGGGCAACAACATGACAAAAATGTCACATTTTAAGAAAGCAACAGAGGAAAAGAGGAAAGATCAGTATCATCTGATGCTCTTCAAAAAGGAATAGATCACCATAAAATTATCTGCAGGAGTTGCCAAGCTGAACCTCTGCTTGCAAAGGAACTTTCTGAAAGACTTTTTATGTGATGGCAAATGCTCCAGAGCATGGTTACAGTTCACATTCAGATCTTGTTCTGAAGAACAAGCTTTCCTCTTCTGTTAAACTTACATATTGGAAGCAGCATGCCAAGTACTGTACTGCAAGTAACACTATCTCCAGGACACATTAGCTGTTTTCTTGGTGTTTGAAGAGTCACACTTACATTAAATAAAAACTTTCATTAAGACAAGTAATACTTACTGATGAGAAAATGAGAAAAATTAAGTCACAGCAAATTTCTGTCACCACAAATTGAAAATTATTCTAGTTTCTGCTACAAGTGAGGTCCCTGAATACAGATTTGGGTGCAAAAACATGCTTTGCTCTGAATTTCTTACTTGGCTGCAGCTGTATGTGTTTTAGGCATTGCTATATCTCACTTTTAAGAATTCAGTGAAGGTGAGTGGTGTATAGAGATGAAAAATTTCAGGTGTGCAGGAAGATAGCTCTGACTAATGGAAACACTGGTTTAAAAACATTCAGAGAATAGAAGATAACCTTTGTATTAATGCTCTGCTCCTTTTCCTTTCCCCACTTTGAGATGCCTGCAGTCATTCAGTTAAAGCCTCCCTGATCCTCCTCCCTTTCTCAAGTGGTAAGATGGATATGCTTGTGTTACAGAAGATGAGACTGGGATGTGAACACTGATTTATTTTTCCCTTGGACAGCATATGCATCATCCTTTCCATTAACTCTAAGGGAATGACCAGATGTGTAATCGCTTTTTGACACGGAGTGGGATTCATTTCATCTGACCTTGCCATCCCACAGTGGATTCAGTTCATCCAGGCTCCTCCTGCAGCTACCAGGGAGGAAAAATTCCCTTTTCCCAGGAGCTCCCCGCCTCTCTGGGACAGCAGGTGGCCGGCTCTGCGTGCTGACTACAGAAGGACCTCCACAGCTCCTTCTCAGACAGCTCAAGCAGGGTGACACTCAATCCCATGCAGGACTTCCAAGCAGGCACCTCAAAGACATTTTTAAAGAAAATTCCCTAACTTGCACTGCTGGGAGATGTGTAAACCTGAGCATCTGCAAATGAACCTAGACACCTGTATCCATCCAGGGGCTTAAATACCATCGAAAGCCAGACTTACATAGGCAATGACCTCTATTAAACCCAAGTCTTAATCATTTGGTGCAACTCTCATGCTGTGGCAACAATCCATAATTTCAGTAGCATTTGATAGAAAAACAGACTGTATGCATCGTCAACATTTTGTAACCCTATTAACTCTGAGATAATGGACTTGTCTCTGCTATATTTCTAAGCTTATTGGAATGGACTGTAATTAGCACTTTCTTTTTTTTATACAAATCTCTTGACCCCCAGAGCCAGTTCTTACACCACAGCTAATAACCGCTGCAGGTGATCAAAGCCTGAGATGAAGGTGGACGCAGACCTCGAAGCCAAACTTCAGTTTACTTCCAGAGTTTAAGTAGGAGTCATGAAAAATACTGCTTCAGAGAAAAAGCACTTTTGAGGGAAAGTAATATTTATTTTGCTTTGCCTCAAAATGTTCTGCTTAAGTGTTTTACCTCTGAATATGCTCCTTAAAGAGGTTCAGTGTTACGAGCCCAGATGAGAGCAGCTCTGGCTAAACATTGTGTATTCCTAATGCTTTTTTGCACTCATCAGTCTTTCCTAGCAAGTAAGATCAGGAAACACTTCTGTTTTGTCCTTAAAGCTAGTTTCTTGTTAGCATTATTATTTCAAGCTTAGATGATGACCTAATGTACGTGGATTCTGGTTTCTGTCAAGCCAAGTCCTTTGCTACACGACACTCCTGGGAGATGGAGGCTCATGTGGTGTGGGCCCTGCTGAGGTGGCTGGAAAGCCAGGCTTGGCTTGTGCTGTGTGTGCCTCCAGCTTAGCCTGAGGTTCCCCTCCTGACTGTGCTGTATCCCATCTGCTGTAGCTGTCTGGGCATCTTCTCTGGTGACTCTTCTGGAAAGAGATGAGTGGGATAAAATGTGCTGTGCATGTCCCTACTCTCTGTTTACTCCATGGCTAGCTTGAACAAATTATCTCATTTTTAGGTAGTCAAATAGATGGGGCTCAATGCCACACTTAATCTCAAATTTCAGCTCTCCCAACTCAAGTTGGGTTTTTTTTGTTTGTTTGTAAAACTTCCAGGATAAAAAAAATTGGAGATTTTAAATCTTAATCAGTGCAGCCTTCAGATGTTGCCTACATTGTCATGATGATACAAGTGAACCAACATTGCAGAGTGACTTTTATCTTTCTTCCACATTACAACTAAATAGTATTTCACCATGGTAGTAAAACCAGACAGACAGACAGACACACAGGAAGACTCTGAAAACAAAAAAAAAACCCCAGAAGTAGAAAACTGGGCTTAATAAAATCTTCTCCAAGTACAAGCTCCAAGAGTCTCCCTTTAACTTAAACATGTTATTGTCAACAGTGGCATCTCTGTTCGGCTATTCCCTTAACTAAACATTCCTATTACTGTCATTCCTTGGGCTGTCATATTCACTGCCGTGACAGCACAAACACTGTGCTGTAAAATCTGTCAGAGAGGCCAGTTGATTTCCTACATCTTCTGACACTTGCAGGTCTTTAATATCAGGCTGTCAGAACACCTAAGAGAAAGGCGGGTGTTTCCCTGTTCGGGGCCGTTACTGTGACTACCATCACACATACTTTAATCATTAGCCTTATACTACTGTGAAATCCTGACTTTTATGCCCTTGGAGTCCCATGCCAGAAAATGCTGTTGGTATAAATCTACCGTAGAGGTTAGCTGGCTCACTTACCCATGGAGTTCTATACGTAAAATGAAGCCTTTATGTTTTACAAAGCTTATACAGTGTTTTCTTAAACTGTCTTCTGTGAGATTTTTTGTTTTTTGTTTTTGGTTTTTTTTTTTTTTTTTTGCAGAGGGGAGCTGTAGTAGGTGTAACAATTGCTCAGTGACAGGCGTAGGTGAAACTCAGCTGCTTAAAATAAACCTCTCTGTGCCAGGACCCTTTTGTCATACTCATGGAGCAAATGAGCTTGGTGGGCAGTGGGTTTTCTGTAATGCAAAACTCTTTTGATTGAATATTAAAATGAAACTGAGAGAAGAACAAGAGTAAATCAGACCAGAACAGTCCCTGGTCTTCAACTGTTTATGGTACTCCCTTCACAGGGAGAAGAGCATCTATAATCCTGCTCCTGCTTGGCTGTTGTCCCCCAGTGACAGTGAACAAAGTGTTCCTGGGCAAATAATTATCCTGGGATAGGCCTTTTTGTATCTTTCCTGTTCTAGCATTCCACTTGGATGCAAAGAAAAATAAATGAAGAGCTGTTAAGGAAGATTTTATAGCCCCCAGATCAGGGTGCTGCTGATAGGTAGAAGTCTCTGCTACTAGCAGCAGTCCAATTGATCACATGGTGTGACAGAAGCCACACGGTCGATGGATTTAGGAAACCCCATTCCAAGAACAAACAGTGTGATAAGCAAAGCATGTACTTCCAGGTGGTATGAGTCAGGTAAGCCACCAGGAACCATAGATGAATGTTGTGTAGCTTTAAGTGACTGTACTGATGCTCCCAGAGTTTCTGCTCACAGAGAGGAGAACAAAAATTTAGGTCTTTAGTGCTTTAATTGCCAAAGAACATTTGCTGCAGGAACCTAATAACTTTTTAATGTGTGAATCCATGAACAGCCCACAAGAGCATTACTGGAGAATCAACAGAGTTGTGGCTGAGGCAGAGGTAGGACAAGTTTGGAGATCAGTTCCAATAAGTGCCTTGCTGCCTGGCAGCACAGTTCATTTAATTTCCCCGGGCCTCAGCTCCCCATCCACAACAGAAACCTGAATCACCACTTTGTTCAGCTCATCTCTTTAGGCTGACTGGGGTGGGAACTCCTACAGCTTGTCCATTCTTAAAAAAATCATGAAGAATCACAGAATGGGTCAGTTTGGAAGAGACCTTAGAAGCGATGCAAGGCAGCAGCAGATCTGCTGGTTCTGTGTGCACACAAGGCATCGACTGAACCTTGGGGGATAACACACAGTATCACCCCCCTGGATACAAAATCCCCTCACCTGTCCTCAGGGAATGGCCAAACCGAGCAGGGAGTGTGGGCTGGCTGCTCCTGCTGCCTGGAATGGATGCTGCTGTCGGGGTAACAAACGCCGTCTGTCATTGTGGTATTTATGACACTAATGCTGAACCGCTGGACAGCATCCAATAAAAATCTATGGTGAGGTAATGGGACGGAGCTAGAGAGTGCTGAAAAGGAATCCCCAGCTAATACAGCTCTGATGGCTTTGAGTATACACAGAATATCTTGTCATACTACAGCTAAGTGATAGTTAAATAAACAACAAAGGTAATTGTAGGGTACTTCAGTCGCTTTGCAGATTTATGGTGCTTTGAAGGCAGCTCCTTGCAGTGGTCCCTGCCAAGGTTTTCAGCAGGGTTAACGCTTTTGACTCCTGTGCTTTAAGTGTCTGAAAGATATGAATTGTGTTTCACTTGCTGTCCTGGACTGACTGGGACATTGCTGCTTTTATTCACAGCCAAAAAATATTTTTAATTCTTTATGGATTATTCATCCCTTGCCTGAGAAGCCAGCATAGGTCAAGTCTGAATGAGTTTGTCTCAGACCTTGCAGACTTGCTGCTCTTTCAAGCCTAAGTCTATGACATGCAACCGTTTCCAAAATTAAAATGTCCTGTTAGACCCAAGTAGTTTCTGATATATTAGATTAAGATATAAAATCTAACTGCAAACCCCTTGAACTGTGTTCCTTTTCCTTGAACTTGCCATTTGCAACCTTACTGATAGCTTGGACGCGTTAGTTGCTGTTTCCTGTGCTCATAGAGCCAGTTACACACGAAAATTGTGGAGGTAGGGCTTTGTAAGTCCAATCTATCCCTTTCCTAGGACTGCATAAGCATGGGTAGATTAAATTATTCTCATTTAAATCCAGGCTTCCAAAGCAACCCTGTCAAATAGAGGCATCCACCTTTTTCATCTGCTGGATTCTCTGGCTAATACTTAGGCTGTCATGGTCTCCAAAAGAAGGAAGACTGCAGTTCTCCTCCACCACTGTATTATCTTTTCTCATTGCTTTTTTATTTTGGCAAACCTACAGTGATAGGAGGTAATACTAGCTTGTAAGGTCTGAGAAGAATTGAATGCAAATCCCAATGCACAGCTTTCATATCTAAATATGTAATTTTCTGCAACCTCCCTGTCTCCTCCTGATTTACCCAAAAAGCTGGTGAATACTTTGCTGCTCTCCCTTTCTTTGGAAACATATGCTGTGCTCTAATAGCTCTTTTCCTTCTCCAGCAATAATTTTCCTTCTTCTTGTACTGAAGCTCAGCACTTTCCTGCAGATGTTGCTCTCAGTCTAGCCTGATTCTTCTATGTCCTCTTCTGCATCACTCCAGTTCTTTACTCCACGCTCCTTATTCTTCACTTTCTCACCTGTGCCCCAGGTGGTCCCATGGCCATCCATCCATCCATCCATCCATCCATCCATCCATCCATCCATCCATAAGGATAACACATCCTTTTCCCACTTCTAGCTCCACACTAAACCTGCTCTTTTCCTGACACATTTCCAACTTGAAGAACTGGTTTGAACATTTTTTGTGAGTTACATGTTCTTTTGACAATTTCCAAATAACATCTTTGTCATTTAGCTTCCTAACCAGCATATCAATGCAGCCAGGCTCCTGTAACTCCTGGATTACTAAATCATATACATGACTATTCTGATGAGACAAAAAATGATGGTACAGAAAATCACTTGCAAAGTCTATCCTCCACCCAGAATTTAAATGCCTTCTGTATTATTCTTAATTGGAAGTTGCTTATTACTACTGTCCTGACATAGTCCTGTGAGGAATTACAGGAATTAACCTGAGCTATTAAAATGCACAATTTTCGTTGTCAGAACACAAGCCTTACTCTTGCAGTGCCATGTGTTTTGGGCCAGCACAGACCCAGGCCATGCCCAAGAAAATCTTTGGCCACATAGTGGGACAGGATTATCAGCCACGTCTCAAGAAAGAAACCTCAGCCTTTGTATTTCTTCTCATTTATACACAAAGAATTCAAACAGTGATCTTAGGGCAGAATCCCAGGATCTTATTTTGTGTACAAGGAAGTTGTGGGTTACGTTGTGTTCCTCCTTATTGGGAGAGCCTTTGTTTCAAATATGACCTTGTACTCCTGTGATTCTATTTCCCTGGATACAGATCTCTTTCATCTGTATGCTCCAGGTGAATGGATGATTGCCTAATAGTGTTAATGTTTGTTATTAACTTTTAATAACCTCTATGATTCAATTAATTTGACATTTCCATTAGACAATTGTGTCTGTTCTTTCTTTCCACTGTGAATCCAGATCTGCCTTTGAGTTAAAGCAGCAAATTGATGCAGCTTCAATAAATGACATTTGTTTTAAAACGGGGCTCCCATCTGGTTCTAGAGTTTCTCAAAGCTGGAAATGCTCGACTGAATTTCTGATTGCAGCAACTACTGAAGGGAAAAACCAGGCTCCACTTTGATATCCAACCTCTCTGAGTCCCATTATCTATCTATCTATCTATCTATCTATTTGTTTCTCCAAAGGTTTGATTCAGATTCAGCCCCTGATTTCTTCATGTAATACATTTGCCATGGAGTTGGTTTGGTTTCACAAGGGCTTTAGCAACATAACCAAAGCAACCATGCCAGGCTGCATAAATGGAATTTCAGCAAGTACTTCTGAACAGAACCTCTTCCCCAAATTGTTTTTCTGTAATTGAAAAATGTCTTTCAAATGGAACCACTTAGCATAGCTCTGAACTCTATCCAGGATGGTCATAAACTGCTGCTCACAGGCTAAGGGCCAAGATTTTAACATCAGATACAAATGCAGTAGCAGATGCCAATACTGCCAACACCAAAATTTGGCCTGATGAGCTCCATTTTCAAGGGTTTGTTTCTTTGTTCTCATTTCTGCTTGCAAAATCAAGGAGTGCAATGAAAGCAGAGCTCAAATGAAATATTCTTTGGGAAAACTCAGCATGAAAACTCTCTCCAAGCCAGGCTTCTGGTCTGCCTCAATCTTATCCCAAATAACCTAAATAGCTTGTGATGGAGCCTTCTCCGGAATTTCATATTCTTTATGAGAAATAAGCAGGCCAAAAGCCTCAGTATCAGCTTCAATTCTTTTCATCAAAACATCCCAGACATACATAATTTCAGCACTTCTTCCCTGATGTCTGTAGTGAATCACCTTTAGCTTCTGCCTGTACCCTTTCAATGGTCTCCATTCCCCAGCTACACCAATTCAAACTTCTTTCTCCAAAGACATCTTATTCCTTTAGGTATTTTATCTTCTCTATTCCACCTGTTTACCTTTCAGTGTCTCTTTTCCTGATTCACCCAGCAGTCTTTACACCCAAAAGTTCTACAACCCAAATATTGATGCTTTCTTCAAAAATATGGAAGACTTGAACAAGATCAACTGAAACCACTGATATCAAATTTCCTCAGTCAGAAACCTGTTCAGCAGGGTTCCTTCAGCTCCAGCAAAGGCACCTGCACTTTAATGTTCTTCATGCCCTTGGTAATGGCTGTTGAGAGAACAGCCTTTCAAGGGACTGACTGCAAATTCAGACATCTGAACAGTACAGACACTGCAGTGGCTTCACAGGTAGAGATGCGTCAGCAGTGAGTCAAGAAGGCCTGAGAGAGGGGAAAAATGCCTCTTGTATCAAACAGATCGTTCTTGTTTTACCCCAACACCTCTGTAGGCAGCCACCATGCCACCACCTTTACCTTCACTCCGTCCTCATTACTGGAGTACAACTCAAGCTTTCACAATTACTTGGGGCGCCGAAGTCTCAGCTTCTGCTGAAAGCTGTTTCCATTTGGCATCCAGCCCTCAATTACATTTCTGGTTAATACCCCTGGTACACTAAGAACTGCCCCAATTCCATTTCACAAGCAATGATTCATTGGAAAGATGAACCACTGGCCTGTCCTAGACAACAAACAAAGAAAGGACTTTGGTGCCTTGCAGCTGGTAATCAAGTAGGAAAGAAATGGAAGTTTCAAAAAGGGATCCAGCCCAAGGAAAATCCTAGTTTCTGTATTTACTGCAGCTGTTCCTGAGCTAGCATGTCTGGGATAACAAGGATGAGAAGTCCAGCGGACAGATGATAATGACTAGAAATAATTTGGTATTATCTGCTTCTCTATCCCTACTGGACTAGTTTGTTTCTTACAATTTTGGTTTTGCACCACAAGAAATAATGGGAAAATTACTGATTAAATCTGAGGTCTTAAAGACATGAAGTATTTGTAATAATGTCATGGGTTAGCAAGCATAGTCCCGGAAGTGATGTTCTTGCAAAGGGGTGCTTACAGCTTCCTCTGTGACCTGGCAGAACCTGTCAGCTGGCCAATTTGAATATGGACAATTCTTTAAGCCACTTAAAGTTGTGACCGCCTCTGTGATGCACACTTAAGAATCAGAAACTCCGAGGCAGAGCCTCTCTCTCTCATTTCTGGTGCTGGGACAGGTGGCTGCAGGCCCCCTGCGGAGCCACGGCCATCCTGGAGCCGATGGGCTCTGTTCCACCCGTGGAACACCCCCCCCCACAGCCCTGCTCTGTGCAGCCGGAGCAGCTCGGCTCCCCCTCTCCAGTGCAGCCAAGATTGAGCTGAAGCTGTCCTGCTGTCCGGCAGAGATCATGTGACCAACAGCGATAAGCAAAATTCCAGCTGCAAGGCCTAGGTGAGATTAACCTTTTTAGTGCTGTGAAGAGCTGAAAACCTGAGGGAGAAGAAAGAGGAGATGCTTAAAGCTGAAATTCTGTTGTAAAGCTATGATGTATCAGAGTATCCATTGTAATTTCATGAAGGCATGGGGCATGGAGCATTCAACTTGTGAGCAAAAGCACCTGCGCTGAGATAGGCAGATGCTGACACAGCTGTAATTTAATTGAGAAGTTTGAACAGGGAGTGATGGAAGTGATGAGGACTTTTGCTCCAAATGGAAAAGGAGAAAACCTCAGTTCCTAGAGATGCTCCCAGAGATAGTCCTAAAGATGAAGATGGGGAGGACCCTTTGCTCCCAGGGAAGGAGAAGGGCCTCTATTCTTAGAGATGAAATGCTCCCAGAGATGGGTGAAGAGAACTTTTGTTTCTGAACAGCTCAACCTTAAAATTGTACCCCAAAAAACTTTCAAGAGTGGACCCTCGAAAGCAGTTGTGGGAAAAGCTGCAAGTCGGAGGAAGGGACTCACATGTGAGCAGAGAACCAACCCCGGCAGCTGTCTCATTATGATAATGTTTTCATAGCATGGGCAAGAGAGACTCCTCTTCCTAAATGGACTGAACAAGGTTATTATGGAAGTGGTAAACAGACTGAACATCTCAAGGGTTGTCTTTTTACATTGTCAGTGGGAGAAGGGAGAAAGGGGAGGGAGGAGAAGTGTTCTGAAGGTGTGGTATGTTTTTTTTTTCCCCCTTATTTAAGGTCTGTTAATAAACTTCTTTATACTCTTTCAAGTTTGGTGCCTGCTTTGCATTTCTCCTAATTCTTATCTCACAGAAGGTAAACAGTAATGAGTATTTTGGACCAAACCACTACAAATAACTAGTATGAGAAAATCATTTAACTCTTAGAATCTCGTGATTAACATATAATTCATGTGATTCTTTTTATTGTTAAAAATACAGTTTAATTTAAAGATAATCTTCTAATCCACTGTATTAAAAAGCAATTATGGCAAGAGTGCATTAACTAAGAATCAGTTGGGCATCCCAGAGACACAACAGATCCAGGACTTTATTAGAACACACTCATGCGGAGGTGACTGAACTACTGGGAAGGACATTACTTAATCCACTTAATTATTTAATGCAACAGGATTTAATCTGCTAATGAAATTAATGAAATTGTTGGATACTGAAAACAGGCTGGCTTATGCACGCCCACCATGGCATCACAGATACTCCTCCCTCTGTTTGCAGACACTGCAGGGGTGAGGGGGTTGTGTGCAGCATCAACATTGAGAAAGGCTTCCCAGACACCTTTAAAGTGGAATTTAGAAACTGAGATGCAAGAGGAAGAAGCATCTGTAATCAAGCCATCCTGTGCATAACACCACAGAGCTTCTGCATGTGCCTCTGGCCTGTGTGGGATACACAGATACATTTAAAGAAGGGTGGAATCCTTAAGTGTAAAGTTTTAGACAGAAGGGTGGAATCTCTTAATTAAAGAAACCAGGAAAAAAAAACACAAGAGAAGTGCACACAGACTGAACTCCATTGTTTTGGATGCTAAAGAGAGATTCTACTTAAAAATTAAAATCACATTTTCCCTTAGTACCCAAATATCAATAATTCAAATACTTAAGTCAGCGAAAATGGTAGAGTATTGGATCTGCATGAACAGAAGAAGTCAATGGCACATTCAGGATTAGAACTTGAATCTGTTTCTCAGAACATCTCCTTTTGAAATTCTCTTTGTGCTACATGGATCAGTTCCCATCACTCTGGCTGCCTCAATAGGATGTGTAGACTAAGACTTTAATTCCCCTGAAAGACCCAGGCATATTACAAATTGTTAGCATCCTCCACTGTCTGTATATGAAATTCACATACCTATTTGTCTTCTGCACAACTATATTTCAATCTTGATTTCATTGGTAACTTGCACTGTATTTGGATTAATTATTAAGTGAAAATGAACATCATTATGTGTGGCAAAGATGAAAAGCTTATCAATGGAGAAGTAGAATTCCCTTGTTGAGGGAATTGTAGTCACTGCCTCTCTGAGTGCATTATGAAGTCACTGCCTCTCTGAGTGTATTATGAATGCACACATGATTAACTGAAGTTCTTCACCTGTATCTCAGGTAAACCAATGCCCCTCTTTGCTATATTCAAGCTGCAAGCCTTAGGTGCTCTGAAAACAGATTATGGCCCCTGCAGCTTTATATTATTTATTGATATTAGCTGCATCTTGGTAATCTGCCCCATGCAAAGAGACAAGCTTCCTTGTTTCAAAGTCAGATTTATGTGGACAGCTGATTCCAGACTGTTTAAAAGTCTGGCTAGGTTTGAAATATGACAGCACAAAAGAAATCCAGCCTGAGTAGATATTTGTTTGTGTATAGTAATGATTGTTTCTTAAACTTCAGCTCACTGTGGTTTTATAGCAAAGGCAAGCACAGAAACCTGAAACTATCTCAGATTAACCTGGTTTTAATTGGACTCGCTCTCTCACTTGTGAAAAAATGAAATACAGGCAATATTAAAAAAATAAACCATAATTAAGTGAGTTGAGGCTACATAGGGGCTGGGCAGGAAACAGCAAGAAGAGAGGCAGGAATGCAATGGGAAAAATCCCTTACTGGATGAAACCACTATTTTTTTCTTGGTGGATGCCCCACAACATTGTGGCTATGAACACTGTTGACACCAAAGGATGTCAAAAAAATTAAGCAAATAAACAAGAAAAAACAGAAAGAGTATTTGACGGTAAGTGTTTGTAGGAGGAGGAATGACTGACTGGCTTGAAACAAGCAGGTGGGAAGTGGAGGAAGAACAGGGCAAGCTCTGTGTAGATGGACCCAAAATGGACCCCAAGTTCTTGGTACAATCTGTTTTGCTGTCTCTGGGACTCACTGGGTGGGGAGCGTGGTTAGTGAAAATAAGAATGTCATTGATTACTGGTTTTGTATTTTTAATGGTGTAGCTGCTGTCCATTGTGATCACCCATCCCATCTCTTCCCTTTCTTCCCTCTTCTCCCTCTGTCCTCTGTGTGAAAATCACCACCATGGAAGAAGATTTGGAGTGAGCAGCAGCAGAAGAGGAATTATGGAGTGTCTGAGCCATGGGGTGGTGTCAGACTGAAATGTTGCTGGTTCATGGCTCAAATCAGTCACTTGCAGAAGCAGAGGCTGCTCTGCTGACCATGTGCCTGGGAACAGTCCAGGGAATGTGCCACAGGGAAAGGGAGAAGAAAGATACAAATGACAGTCCCTGGAATCACCCATGGGGGACAGAGCACTGGGAATCCTCCAGAGACAATGGATAATTCCCACTGCCTTGCATTTCTGGAGTGGAATGAGAAACTTCATTTCTGCTGATAGGTCCTAAGCATTATAAAAGCAGCTAAACAGAATTTCCAGAGTTAGGAAAAGCAGCTTCCCAACTAAGCACAATGATATCCTGAGATGAACTGTGAATGGGTTTGCCATATGTTCTTGCCATTACTTCACGAGTCAGCATTCCTGTTTCCCTCCCATCTCTTCCCATTTCAAGACAAAACAAAGCTAAGGCAATGTTGGGAACACATCTGACTTGCTTGAAGAACAGAGGTTTTTTCAGCCTGTTTGTGTGTGACTGAACTCGAGCTGTGTTTCTGTTGCTTTGTTTGCACAGTCGGGGGCCAAGCTGGGCATTTCTCAGGAAGAGTTCTCATTTAGCAGAGCAGGCAATTCACTGATGAGCTGAACTGTTCAGGCAAATTCCCCGCACTAGCCAGGCTTTTGCTTCTCATGTGCACATGCAGCTGATCTGTTACTCTTTGCAATGCACACATGAATCTTTCCCTGCATTCTCACCAACAGCTGCATTCCAAAATTTTGACATCAGAGGCAAATACCAAAATCGAATCCTCCAAGTCAGCTCTTTCTGTTCCCACTACTGTTGAGCTCCAGATTTCTGATCTTAGAACCTGAAGGAGAATAAATGTATGGTTTGTATTTGATTTATTTCTATGTTATTAAATTTTGCTTGTGCTTCACCCAGGTACGAGCAACAGCGTGAGCTTATTTCATGCCACAATGGATCATGTCTTCAGAAGTCGTTATTCCCACTGGAAATACTGCAGTTGCTTGCAGGCATGGGAGCATATGATATTCATGACTCCAGATTCTGTGATGGGAATGAAATTCATAGTAAGCTGGTAATTACATCTGGTCCTATCTGTGAAGATACAGGTGCTCAGAGACAAGCATGTCAATACTCTGTGTTTATATTTTTGCAAGATAGGAGAAATTCAATTTTATTCAGCTTTTTCCCAGTGACTTTCTGCAACTATGTATCAGCAGAACTTTTTTCACTTTTTATTTTAAAGATAAATTGCTTGGTGCACTATCAAGGATACTTAGAATTTAAGAATAGAGCCTATTAGGCTGTCACTCTTCCAGAGACACAGACCTTCAAGAGTCTGAAGAAGTAGTCTTCATGTGACAGTATAATAAGGATGTCAGGCCCCCTCCCTCCTCCCCCAGTCTTCTTGAATGACACTTTCCCCAGCAGGGAAAATTAATACACTTCAAAAGTTATAACATGCCGGAAAACACACATCAGCCATCAGCATGATTTTCTAAAATGAAGCAGTGTGGAAACCACATTCTTAATCAACTTTCATGAAACAGCTCTCTTCCTTCACTAAAAAAAAAAAAAGTTAAATTAAAAAAAAGCAGCTTCATAATGCTTTCAGTGTGTAGCATTAGATTTGCTAGTGAAGTGTGGAATATTTTTCTTCTTATGTTATTAAATTTCAAAGACACACTCCTTAGGGCTTGTCTTAAGTCTGTCATCTGTGCTGCAAGTAAAGACTCTTAACAGCTGGACAGCTCCATCCCTGCCCTTGGATCCCACCAGCAAATCCATCCAAGTGGCTGCCCCTCTCCTCGATGCAGCCATTCAGCAGCGTGCCAGGAGTGCTGCCATTTCATCTCGGCTCAGCTGGCCCCTGTCCCCTCTGCGAGGTGTCAGTGTCACTTTGCAAGGAGGGGACGCGCACCTGGGGGTCCCTCAGTGGGGCTGGATCACAGCCAGGAGAGGCTGGTGCCTCACAAGGGGTGGAAAACAGAAGAAAAGCCAGGGAATTTAACTACAGCAAAATAATCAGAGGAAAGAAAAGAGACAAATACAGAGAAAAAGGAAATGAATATAAATAAGAGGAAGATGACAAAGGATTAAGGAATATGAATCAAGAAAATATTATGTCAACTGGAAAAGCAAACATGCTAGGAAAATAAATTCAGATAAGAGGAAACAATATGAAACAAACCCAGCAGATTCAACTATAAAATAAGAAGCAAGGTATCATTATTGATGTTCTCCTCTCTGCCAGAACGTTTTGTACCTTTCTTCTAAGGGTGTGCAGGAGCTGTGTGTGCAGAGAGCTGTGTGTGCAGTGCTGCCCATCAGTGGGAAATGAGACAAACATGAGCTCAGGGAGAAGAGTGTACGACTTTGTGAAGGTGGGAGGCGTCACTTTCTGGTACTTCTTACAACCTCAGTAGAACTTCAAGGTACAGAGCAAGCTGAAAACAGATGTCCTTGACAACAATTCATGGCAACAAAAAGGGAACATATGCAAAGCCCCTTGATGTTCATGTCACTGACCTGCCTGTGGTCAGGGAAATATTAAAACTATCTGGCAAACCATTTCCCCCATTAGCATCAGACATGTGATGGAGAATCAAAAATGAGTTAGGAAATCCATGAGCAATGCAAGAATCCAGAATTATATCCAGGGCATGCCATGCAAGAGCCGAACCCACACTGTGAGTCTTGCAAGTGAAATGGGAAGGTCTAGAATGGTGTTAAAATAAATAAATCTGAGTTGCAATGTCCCAGAGCCAACCCAGCAGAACAAGATGACTGCAGCATCCCCTAAGGACTTTAAAATCCCAGAGACTGAAGCAGGGCTGTCACTTACACACGTTTCAGAAGAACTGATCAGTCACAGGGAAAACAAACACTGCCTCTGCACGGTGTTTGCCGCTGAGGAGGCAACTGGTGGTCGGCAGCAGTTTACAGCACTGCCAGTTTCCTGATTAGCTCCCTTAGAAATAAAACAAGCAGAGATGACAGATGATGATGTCCCTATCACTGAGCAATAGCTTTTGCTACACAAATCATGTTATTTTCTGTTTAGAGGAGGCAGCGTGGTTATATCATTAAAGGAATTGCTGACAGCTTCTGCTATTAATGCTCCCAAATGTGCCTCCTGCCATCTGTGATGGGCAAACGATAGAAGCAGGCAATGATTGGCTTCCTGAACTACATTTAATGAAAAAGCAGATTTTTTTGAAGCACAGATCTGTTTCTTAGTGGCCCTTAAGAAAGCTCTTGATATGAGTCGTCTGCTTTGTAAAGTGTGGTAATTTCACAGGGAAGAGCCACAAATTTAAGGAATTTGCACTTAGGAATGTATTTTCATTCTAAGCAAGTTTGGTGGGAATTGCCTTTGCTGTCAGGACAGAAAACCAGAACCAGGGGGGTTTGGCAACCTGAATCTGCGGCAATGCTGTGTCAGTTTGTACAGTCTCTGTTCATTTTGCTATAACTGCAGCTATGGGGGGCACTGCTGGGGTTAAACATTTTGATTAATTTTCTTTTCTTTTGCAATGTCAGTGTGTGCTTTTTTGGTTTTTTTGTTTCCTAGAAGGATGTGTTAGTCAACCAAGTTGGGGCTACTATGGCAGTCCAGATTTCTTGCATCAGCTGTTCAAAAATTTCAATGGATCATCTTGAAAAACAGAGCAAGCTGCAAAATGGCTTGGTTGGTTTGTGGGTTTTTTTAATAAATCAACAGAACCCAACTGACTTAATGCTTGATGATTACTCTGAGCATTTCTGCAAGCACAATGGGAAGGAAAAACCCATACAGGACTGAATTTCACCAACTGGTCAAGTGCTAGCAAATGTGGCTTTGCTGGCAGGCAAGTTAGTTCTCCAATTTATCCTACATAATAAACATATATTACCTTTTTATTCAAAACTGAAATTATAATCTACTTCTGAATAGCAAAGTTTCTCAGCTCTCTAATATACAGTCCACTAAATACACAGACCTTATAAAGCTTTATAAGGATCATAATGAGGTTCTAGACATGCTAAAAATTGTGTCTTTATTGAAATCTTCAGGTGCAGCATTGCAAGCTGGATTTGCATCTGCTTTGGCTGTTCTCAGAACAAGCATTAAAGAAACTTGCTCTGGAACAGAAATAGATAAATGTCAAACTTTTCTTAAATAAAAAGAAAGGGGGCCTTCGAAAGCGAAGATGAAGAAAGTTGTCAATTTTTTCCCCTTCTCAAGTAAACAATGCAAATAGAAATATTTTTCTCTGCTTATGATGGAAGGATAAAAATATATAGCTTTAGGGTCAAGTACAGGACACAAAAGTGAACTGCTGATGTTGCAGGAAATCCTGCATCATCAGTTGCAGCAGCCAGCCCTCAAAAGACAGACTTTTTCTTGAATTACATTATGCTATTCATTTTTCAAAGAAAAGTTAGGGGGGCGAGACTTGCTATGAAAAAACCCTGTAAGCTGTAAACAGTTTCTGTACTGATACACTCTGACCCAGGAAAGAGCAGAAAACAAGGTGGGTGAGGGGCAGGAAAGGCAGCACAGCTGTAAATGTTGCTTGAATCAAGCTCAATCTACAGTTCTACCACAACATTTGCATACCATGTTATTTTCATCATGAGTAATTACTGAGAAAGAAAAGCAACTCATGGCAGGATAAGAAGTGTAATAAAGAAATCAGTAAAACCATCAGGTGATGTCTATTAAGACCAGATTTAAGAGGGTCATTCTTTTAATTTTAATATTGCCAGCATAAAACATAATTTAATGCAACAGAGCCCAGCTTTTATTTAGGCAGTTACCCTACTGGATTAATACCATAGTAAAAAAAAAAAAAAAAAGGAAGGTCAATATCTGTATTTAACATTTCTAGTGCCGTAAATTTAAGAGTGCTTGTGCTCAGCCCATCTTGGGGGAGGGGAAGAATCTTTAGGACAGATCTTTGATTTCAGCATCCAGTCATAGGATCCCAGAAGGGTTTGGGTTGGAAAGGACCTTAAAGCTCATCTCATTCCACCCACTGCCATTGCCAGGGACACTTCCCACTGTACCAGATTGCTCCAAACCCTGTCCAACCTGGCAGCAGGATAAGAGACGTCTTGTGCTGTCCCAGAAGGATCCTTGAGCTTGGAACCTCATCCCAGAGACTCAGTGATGAGCACGTCATCCCATCCCATGTCCATGTGCAGAGACTCAGTTCTTCCATCAGCACACTTCTGATCTTCATCAGTGTCACACCAGGGTAATTAAGGAGGAGAATCCACCCCTGATCCCTCTCTCGTGTGTGTCTCAGGTCTCATCTGGAGCCTCACGGACAGTAATCAGAAAGCCAAGGGTTTCCTCCCAAGGAAGAAAAGGCAAAATGCTGCTGCACAGCCAGTGCTTTGCCATTAGATCCTCCCTACAACCACCAGATGTGGCAGAGGAGATAAGAGAAGGAAGAGATCAAGTTCCTGCATATTCCCCTTCATTTACATTAAGTAACTTTGTATCTGAGCAGAAAGCTGGCTGCAGAATACTCGGGGAAAAATCACTGGAAGGCAGATTTGCTCACAGTTCTCATCTCGGCGTCCTTTTGCACACAAAATTCCCATTAACTCGTGCATTTGAAACAGGGTTCTACACAAATTTGCCTAGCATCCTCAATGTATATTGATTTAGATACCAGAACAAAAACCAGTCAGTCACTGCATACTACTCTGTGAAGACACCTCAAAAACACAACCAAAATTCTCTTTTAATTTGATATTTGAAATTTTGTGTCCACACTGGGAGAGTGGGAGATTTCCCAGGGAATTTTGAACTACTACTACTTCCAGGTAGATAGGGGGTGGGACTAAATGATATTTAAGGTCCCTTCCAATCCAAACCATTCTGTGATTCTATGATCCAGCCATCCATCCAAATATTACAGGGAAGAGCTGGGTCTGTGATAGCTGCAGATCAAGGAGGCTGTGCAAGAGCTGTCATTCCCAGGGGATTTATGTCCTGTTGTGCCCTGGCAGCAGCTGCTGTGGTCGCTGACAGGATCTACTGGGGAGGGATGTGAGTGCCTTTCCCTTCTGCTGGGGCACTGCACAGACTTGTCAGGAGCTCCAAAGCCTCTGCAGGAAGCTGCCAGACAGAAGATTGGTTCTTATTCAAATGGGCATAAACCCCACGTGGAGACAGAGAGAAAAACGTGGCCAGGGAAGACATGTACAGGGTAAATAATTAAGAAAGCACAATGCTGAGAAAATGAAGCTTTGGAGAAAGCAGCAGAAATCCATGTGCTCATTGGAATGAGAAATGTGACATTTAAATGGCTCACAAAGTTTCTAGGAGCAGTCAAGGCAGGCGTGCTGTTACAGCGTTTAAGGGATTTCAGCCCTTGTGCTTCAGGCCATAAGGCAGTGGCACCTGCCTGAGGCTGGCCAGAACCATGTTCCCCCATGCCACATTATTGCTGAATTGTTCATTATAGGGGTTTTAAAGCATTTTCTGAAGCATCTGCTCTTGGCTCCTGTCAAAGGCAAGGCACTTTAGCAACTCCAGATGAACCATTGCTCTGATGTGTTATGACAATTTCTCTATTCCTACAAATGCCTAGATTAAACTCCATTTTCATTTCAGCTAAATGGTTCACTTTACAAAAATAACTCCTGGAAATACTTGGTGGAAAAAAGAGAGGACAGTCACCTGAATATCTTGCCACTATGATAATTAAAATATAATATCAAGGGCTTTGCCTAGAAATTATTTTAATCAGAATTGTATTATACTGTGCAGTGTAATGGCAGGCCACAGATACTCCCAGTCAATTGACAACCCATCACAGTGGATGCAGGAGCTTAGTTTGATGCCTGTTTAGTTACTCTGTGGCACACTGTGACAAACCCTCTGAAAGGTGAACCTGGATTGCAGCAGTCCTTGAAAGTAAAGAAAACATTAACTAGAAAGCCGGGACGAATTTAGCAAGGCTGACAGTGCCAAAAGAGTTCCTTGCAAGAACAATGAAAAATTATCCCTGGAGTTTAAACTAAAAAAAGGGCACTGAATGATTTCCGAAAAAGTGGAAACTCTTTTGATTTTAAATCCTTGTAAAGCAAAGTCAAGTTGAAGCTGTCACTGTAATCTGAATGGAAGTTTCATTTCAAATCCCTCACAGCCTATAATGTTCTGATTTTAAAGGTTAAACAAGCAGTAGAAGCACAAGTTTATTAACCCTTGTCTTCCCCTCTCCCAAACCCCAAACCAACTAAACATAAACCAGTCTAACTAGCTGGAGGCCAAATTTAATTTGGTTGCTGACAGCTAGTGGAAACACTGTAGAGCAAGAAAACAGGAGCTCTACCAAAATGAAAAATGATGTCTAAGAAGATTTAGTTCATCTTAAACTCCTGGCATCAGCGGCTTCATAAAGGAGAGAGAGAGAGAAGGAAAAGTTCTCTTTGGAGCACTTTAACAGACATGAACATAAGGAAAATGTCTTGTTCCTCTTTCCCAGTCTGATCTGTCAGAATGAACAATTCCCAATCCAAATCAATCTCCTCCTTACACTCTACCAAAATACTTTGTTTTACAACATGCTGGCTAAGATCATTTACAGCTCTCCCGAGTCCTTTTTTCCCCCTACAAAACCTGGGAGATACATCTCTCTTCCTTCCAGAAGAGGGAGGACTTATGCTAATTAAATTGATTCCCCTTTACAATGGGGGAATGTTCTTCTCTGCTGTTGTTTTCATTACAGTATTACAAGCTCTCCTCTTCTACACAAAGCAAGAAACACAAATGAACACAAATGACCTTTTCCATGTACATGAGCATTGCCAGGCAGCAGGGATAAAGATCCACAGGGTTGGAAAGACACACAGGACATACAGAGAGGGAGGAGGAAATATTTCACTATAAGTAAGGGTATAAAAATTCTCAGTATGTGACTGTTTTTATGGGCTCCCAGCGAAGGAATGGCTTCCAAGAAGCTATCCAGAAGTGAAAAGTTAAGCATCACCGTATCAAGATAGACCTGTTATTGCTCTGGGTTTATTATTTACTTCCCTGACAGCTGCCACTCTCTTTTATCAAGGCAGCCACTCACTGGCAGGCAGCCTCTCTCTTGATTTACATCATCTCGAAATCTGTGTCACATGGAGCTGAATGACAGCTTCACATCTATTACCAACCTGACCCATTTCCCTCTTCTGCAGAGGAAGGGCCATACAATAAGATGGGAATGTCACAAAACTACTGCTCTTCAGCCCTGAGAAAGGAATGAAGCTTTTCTCAGAGAGCTGAGGGTCAACATGGCATCCATCCAAGGCAGATCTTCTGCTCAATGAGATTCATGGGTTTGTCATCAACAAAGGAAGGCAAATTGACTTGCTCTGGTGTGAATCTTTCTCCCCAGGTGCTCTCCCTAAGGAATGCACCAGGAATCACTGCATAAAAAGGAATGACCTCTGCAAGACATCTCAGTTTTGGACAAGAAAATGTTGTGTGGTTCTGCATGAAGTTTGCTCAAGCTGCTTATCTAAAGCTCTGGGCACCTTCAGCGTCCCAGTCTAAATAACCAGAAACCACAGCCACAACTGAAGGGCCAACAGCACAGAAATACTTCCCAGAAGACTTCAACACTCTTCATTCCAGCTGAGAACTCTGAAAAATATGTTGGTTTAAGCTGGCTAACACTGGAAGATCAAATCCTAAGGAATGAAAGTGTTGATACACGATGTCTCAATAGGGTTCCAGGTTCAAAACTGAACTTTTGAGTGGATTTGTGTTGGGACAGAAAGCAATGTGACACATGGGAGAGTGAAGCACTCCACTCTTGTTGCAGACATCCAGCAAGAGGCAAGAGGCAGAAGACAGAATTATCAACACCATCTTGGTAACTCAAGAATAAAAACCTCAAAGAGGATCCCCAGTATTTTAAGCTCCACTGAGAATATGTTGGAAATCTCATTACATCAAGCCTTTAAGATCCTGTGATATATCCATAGTTAAGCCCCATGTTTGCCACTGGGGAAGCACAGCTACAGCACTGAGGGGTTCTGTGTCTGTAACCGTTTGTAATTAGGGAGTTTTTGTATAGAACAGAGATTTTCTGCGTTTTTTGACCAAGCTGACCAGAACAGCAATGGGAGTAAGAGAAAGGAGCACAACTTCCACAAATCGATGAGGAGGAAAAGTGATGCCGACAGCCATAACCTGACTGAAAGGAGCAATCACATGGCCCTGGAGGCAAGAGAGAAGCCTCAGGATGTGTCAGGAGGCCTGAAGCCGAAGGTGCCCTTACATCTGTCCAGTGCATTCCCCTCGTGAATCTGCTCCAAAATGTCCTTCAGCTGAAGTAACTTATCTGGTACTGAGGACACCCCTTCACTCTTATTGCTGCAAAAACCTTTCCATTAGAAATGCAAAGCCGATGTCAAAAAACAGTTATTTACATCACAAGAAGCAACACCATTTGAAATTTTCTGTCTGCATTTTGTCTTATGTCCTGGAATTGAAGCTGTTAAATTAGGTTAGAATCCTGTCCACTGACTGCAGAACTACTCATAATTTAATGTCCCTAATAACATTAAGAGTGCAGCAGGATCCTTCCAAAAGGGTAGGATGATCTATTAGCATTTCAAGTGTGTTTTCAGGCAGGGTGACTGATAATAATATAAACAAATTCTATAAAGTATGGGTACTTTCGATACATTATTTACTGAAACCTGAAAACAGAACCACTGCTACACCAAAGGTACAGTTTAGGCTGTTTAGGAGACTTCTGCAGGATTTATTAGAGATGAAATTAAAAATATTATATCAGGAAATGTAAACTCTTGGGAACACACTCTTCTGAAATAGAAGGATACAACTCTTCCAAGGGATGTGCCTTTTTTGGTGCACTGTTTGTAAGGCTCTTGCATAAGCAATAAAACCAGAGTAACTTTTTCTGCCTTTTAAGATGTTTCTATGCCAGAATAACCCCACAGGTGAAGCCACGTGCATTTAAAAGGCTGCTGTATGTTGGAATCAATGTGCACAGTAAATAGTAAAGAACAGTGAAAATGAGTCGGGAGTTAACATGAGATATACGCAGAAGTTTTTAAATTAGTTGGTTCCAGGAGTTATGGCCCATCAAGAGAAAATAAGCAGAAAAACACCATATAGTTAGATGTAGGATGAGGACTAAGCACAGGTTTTACTTTTCATGTGGTCTCAAACACTCATATTTAAAGTACATTAAAAAATCCGTCCATTTCTTATCACTTGCAACAGAAAACAAAATCAACGGCTCCACTTCAAGATGGAAATTACATATGTGAAAATGTATTTTTCCATAAATGACTCCTAAAATGTTTGAAACAATAAATCATCTCTCTTTTTTTAGCTATTTCCACCTCCTTTTAATGTCTTAGTTAGTTATCCTAGCAATAGTTGGGTTTTTTTAACCCAGGCTCAGGATGAGTCCAGGATTGATGAATTTAAGAAGTTTTTCTGGCTCTGATGGCAGCCCTCAGGCCCCACTGAGGGCAGAAGGGGATGAGCAGGCAGTCAGGAGTGATAACCCTTCTCCTATGACCTCCAGTTTTCCTGACAGACAGAACACCTCACAGAGTTGTAAGATAAAGGTGTGGGATGATTTTTGAGGCCACAAAGACTCTGGAAGTCATTTTTATATTCTTTATAATGGTATAAAAAAGGGACAGTAGCAATACTAGTGCTATAAAATGACTTTGTGAAGAATCTCCCCTGATCTTCACACTCCAGACTCTGTCACAAGCACAAGTCTAATGTTTTCATTCATCATCTCAGCCTAGATAAAAATGATCCATTTTTTGAGGAGCTTATTGTCTTTGGATTACTTCTTCTAAACACAGAGCCTTATCTCTTCAAGGTGGATGCCTGGCTCAACCATGACCTTGTCAATCTCATTAAGTCTTGAATGAATTTTCTCAAATTTTCTTATCAATCAAGGTAATTGTTTCTTGCAGGAAATCCAATCTTCCGTTAACCACATCATTACCTTGTGATCGAAGTCCTCAAACTCTGTGTAAGCTGGAATCACTCAAATTACCCAAGAGAGAAGCCTAAATTCATAAAAATCTCCACAGGTCATTTCCATTTCAGCAACTATTCCACAGTTTGTCAAGTATCTTGAAATATTTCTAAGAATTAAAAGTACTTTCACATCACAGTTTTACATCAAGCTTTAGAGTCATAAAAGATGACACTATCCTTGCAAAAGCTGTGTAAGGTGAGAACAGGAAAAGAAGGAATTAAAAAAAAAACCTCTAGAAGAAGGGGATTTTTAGCAGGGATCTGAAGACTAAAGTAGATAAAAGCCTAAGAATACAAGAGAAGTCACACAGATGGGGCAAAAGGTCCTTTTAACCTAAAGCCTCCCAACCTGGGAGAGAGCATAAGAACAGGAATGCAGTGATCCCTCCTCCGAGCAGCTCCCTGGCCATCAGCAGCTTTCCTGAGCCAGGGCGGCCCTGTTAGATTTAACAGCCCACACTGGATTTTTCTGTTCTGATTCCACCCAGCTGATTTGAACCTACAGAAGCTTTTAGCACATGCAGTATCTCCATCTCTACTTTAGCCATGAGTGGCTTGGATGCTGCACTACTTCAGGCCACAGATGAAACACTTAACTTTGAAATACAGGAATGTAATTAGGAAGGAAGGTTTGGGGAAGGCAGCTCTTCTGTTGATACAGATCACAGACAGATTTACCACGAGGTGCCCTACTTTCAGAGACACTGCATTTGTTTCTTTCCTACCAACTCAACAGCAAGTGCTGGGGAGACTGGTGTTGTGTGCTAATAATTCTGAGCTTCTATGAATCAAAAAGATTTATTTCACAGGCAAAAATAAGTAAGTGCTTCCAGTACCAATTAATATTTTTTATTTTCAATTACAGCTCTGATCTTTATTTTCAGTATTTGAGAAGAGATATATTAATACAGAGATTTGTCTTATCCTCTCTCCTAAGGATCTAGGCAGGCATCCTTGTCCTATTGAGTTGGTGGGAATGCCATCATTGCCTTCAGTTCGGCGAAGATACCTGCTAATGGTGTGTGAATCTGTTTTAAGTCCCTGAAGAAAACCACCAAATTCCTACTCATGTGCAAATCTCATGTGATTAAGCACACAAACAAATGTATGCTTTAAGTAAATCCCGTAATAGCTTTATGTATATATGGTCTTGCTACAAACTTTAATGTAAGAAAATATGCAATGCAGCCAGCCTCCTGAATGCCTCCCAGTTCACCCAGTAAACAGGGACACGGGTGCTGGGGGCACTGATGTTCTCTGTGAAGGAACAATTCATACTCATTCATGAAACTGTTTGGGCAATACTGAGTTCCAACACAGAGCTGCCACAGACACACTTCCAGAGGATGTGAGAAGCCACTGCCTGGAGGCATCTCTGTCCAGAAGGACCAGGCATTCACATGCTGAGCAGAGGTATCCACAGCCTGGACACAATGTGGGATTTAGCTAGTTTGGGAGAATTACAACCTCGAGTCTTCTGGAAAAGACTCAGAACAACCCATGACAGACCTGGGAGCTAAGGCAGATCTGGGACCTAACGCAGGTTGAGGAGTTAAGGCAGATTGGGGAAGTTGGGGAAAATCTGGGAGCTAAGGAACAAATGCAGACTGAGGAGCTAAGGCTGACCTGGGAACTAAGGCTGACCTGGAAGCTAAGGCAGATTGAGGAGCTAAGGCAGACCTGGGAGCTAAGGCAGGCCTGGGAGCTAAGGCTGACCTGGGAGCCAAGGCAGATTGAGGAGCTAAGGCAGACCTGTGAGCTAAGGCAGATTGAGGAGCTAAGGCTGACCTGGGAGCTAAGGCTGACCTGGAAGCCAAGGCAGATTGAGGAGCTAAGGCAGACCTGGGAGCTAAGGCAGACCTGGGAGCTAAGGCAGATTGAGGAGCTAAGGCAGACCTGGGAGCTAAGGCTGACCTGGAAGCCAAGGCAGATTGAGGAGCTAAGGCAGACCTGGGAGCTAAGGCAGGCCTGGGAGCTAAGGCAGATTGAGGAGCTAAGGCAGACCTGGGAGCTAAGGCAGACCTGGGAGCTAAGGCAGATTGAGGAGCTAAGGCAGACCTGGGAGCTAAGGCAGACCTGGGAGCTAAGGCAGATTGAGGAGCTAAGGCAGACTCTCGTGGTGTGAAGTGGGAAGGTGTTTTCCCTGTTGCAAGGCCCATCTGGAACTACATTTGTCCAGTGCCTAGGGCCACTCCACATCACCAGTGGGATCTCAGCACACCCAGATCCAGACCCCAGCTGCACTCTGGAAAGCTGCTGCATTGTGATTACAGTCAGTCGTGGTATTTCCTTCCCTTTCCCCCTGCAGCAACCTCAGGCTGTGGCTGAAACAGAATAATGACTTTTATGAAGGCTTTTGTAGACAGATCACTGAGGAGAAGAGAAGCTCCGTTTTCACCAGAGAATTGCAGCTCTGTGCCCAAGGACACAGGAACAAGAAAATGACTGTGATAGTACCTTACAGTTCACCTTAGACAAACACAAGGAGCACGAGGAACCCAAGGACACAGGCAGGAGACACACGAGTGAGTGACACTGAGTCACCAGCCACTTTATTTTCCCTTTCACCTGACCTTTTGTATCTCCTGCTCTGTTCTCATAAGGAAAATAAATGCTGGATATCCAGATAGCCTGCACTTTGACAATGACTATATTTAAGCCTGAAAAAGATTTTGGTCTGACTGCAAAAATTCAAGACATGTTTTGCATTAAAAATAAGACAAAGGCAACCAGAAGGTTTTCAGCTTTTCAGAGGCAGAATTCAGTGCCCATCTAAGGCAGGAAAGGAAGGCTTTCCACTTGCAAACTCCAAGGCAGCTCTGCAGAACCTGGGGAGTCCTTACAGGATTAATTTCAAAACTATTAACCATGAGGAGCGAATAATTGGCAATAAACTAAACCTGAGATAAACAGCAGACGGAAAAATCTGAATAAAGATCCCAAAATGCAGTAAAGCAGCAGCTTCTCTTTTAAGTGGAAGGAAAGGATGATGTGGGTGCATAAGTGCCCTGAAGAAGGCTGCAGAAATGAGTATGTCTAGACTTAAAGCTGCCTGTTCAAAGAAAGATTCCCAAATTATTGTTACATAGAAGATACTCACAAAAGAAGCTTCATGCATCTCTCTCCCCTCTGTGTCTCGCTGAAGGTGAGAGCTGGGCCTCTCCTGAGCACACAGTTCTGAGCTCGGGGTGTTGGATGGCATCCAGCAAACCCCATCTCCCTCCACCAGCCTAAAGAGGGATTGAAGAGAGCCTGGCCTCCGAAACCCAGCTTATTATATGGAGTGGAAGCCTATAAAATCTCCTTCTGGGGATGCTTAATCCAGTCTGACAGGCATCTCACATGCCTGCAATAATGACAGGATCTCAAGAAATGACATTATTATACAGTGAGAGCTTTATTTTATCAGTTTTTATTAGCCCAGTCTAAGAGCTGGTATCCCCCCAGGGACCTCAATCAATGATCAGGTTCTATTCAGCACCAAAGTGTATTTTTACATAGCTGAGAGTAGGATCCCAATAAGCTGTCACACCATTTCTGTGTGCTAAGAACATACTGCTGACATATAAGATTGGTTTATTAATATCTTAATTTTTTAGAACTCCTATAGCAGTGTGTTTACAGATGCAGAATTCAACTTTTGCTTTAATTATTGATGAACACTGTTGCTACTTTTGTGTCTCATATTTTTGGATTATAGAAGTCAAGCATTAAAAATATTCACTTGAAATTTCCTTTTGCTAATGCTTAATGTTCTTTGTCTGTAGGTATGGAATTACCTGTAAAGCTAATTCCAAAGTAAAACTAATTATAAAATTATTGCTAAATAAATGATTGCATCTTTGTTGCTCATGCATCATATAATTAATACCATGATGTGATCTAACATATTAAGGAAATAAGAATTTGCCATCAGCAGGCTGAAAGAAATTTGTTTATTAGTTTACTGTGATTCAATTTATGAGAATGTGCTTCAGTGATCTTTGCAAAAGAACTTTAATTGGAAATGAGTATCACAATCTATTTACCACACCACTAAACCCAGTCTGCTACAGTTCATTTAAACTACACCTGCTACTTAATTTTCCAGTAAGAGAAAAACTTTGAATTAATACAATAAGGAGCAGTTAGAAAGCAGGCCCAGTACGCTGCTGTTGCAATCAGGGTGTTCCTTGTGTGCCCTTATGAAATTCCGTGAGGAGCTGTGTGCAGAGTTTCCCTCAGAGCCTGGATTCAGCCACGGTGCACTTTGCTACTTTCAACGTGCAGAGTCTGTGCCTGCAAGATCTGAAATCCACACCCAGCGTGCACATTCAGAAGAAATACTTCCACACTTGGGACCATGGATGCTGCTGCCCTAAAGCAAGGGCAAAAAACCCAAACCAGCTTTTTCCATCTATGTGATCTCTGGACACTTAAACCAGGGAGCAGCCTCATGTCTTCCTAGAGAGGAGAATCAAGGAAGGAGACAGAGTGTAACACCCTCACGGCCTAATCCCTACATTTAAGCAAGACTCAGAGCAGTCCTGAAGGTCTTGGAGTCACTGGAAACTGCATTAGTTGGGAACTTTTCCCAAGGACATACACTTTTGGTGGGCAAGGGGTCCCTTTTAGGTGGCTGACTAGGGATGAAGAATGAGCTGGGTCGGTGTATTGTGATAACACTGCCAGGGAATTGAGGAGAGCAGCCCCTCCTGCCAACAGATGGGGGGGAAAATGCTTTGCCAGGTTCACCTGGCTCAAGGCAGGTCTGAGCCACAGCACCCCAGGGCTCAGCTCAGCAAGAACCCCCCACCTGGGTTAGGACTGGGAGGATTTCTCCCCCAGTAACCATCACATGAGCAGCCCCCATCACCCTTTTCCCACTTGTCAGTTCTGTGCAGTGCTCTTATTTACTCTTGATTTAGTGAAGTTCCTCAACAGTGAGCCTGCTAAAAACACATATATATCCTGATGTAATATGTTTATCCTGAGTAAAGAACAGGACTGCAGTGCAACGCTGTAGTTTCCTTCATAAAGCCTTTTCCATTTTAACATGACTAATTACTAGGGTTCTTTTAACATGATTACCCTTTGTGTAATGCTTTAAGAGATTCTGAAAAATTAATTCTTTCACAGGTTATACTCACATCATTATAATTTTTCATTAAAGATGTTTTGTGGGATCAACTTCTGACCCTGCATTTTGGAAAAATGGAAGGCATTAACTACTGCGGAATTATCACAGATTTATCACATCAGGGAAAGCTGGTATTGCACAGCCTCAGTGGGAGCTTTGCCCTCTTGGCTAGTCACACTGTCTCTGACACAATTATTTTTTTCTTCTAGAAACACTGATTTGTCAAAATTGAAACTGCTCTTCCAGATGAAGAGATTTCAGGTGATTTTCCAGACCTGGAAAAATGTTGGAAAAAATTTAGGAATTGCTGGAATGTTCCTTCTGATTTCTTTGGGGTGAGAAATGTTAAAGGGAGGTTTGCATAAAACTGCTTTTCATTTTGAAATTTAATTTCATATCTATTTCCAAAAAGGCGAACTATGAAATGAAAAAGAATAAAAATTGTAAGGAGATACTTTGAAAATATCATAAAAGTAAATATTTCACTCCCACATGATGTTTTCCCCTGCTCTCTGTGAATGTATGAAGACTGTCAGATCACCTTTAACTCAAGTGGGGATACCCTGGAAGTGTCCAAGGCCAGCTTGGACAGTACTTGGAGCAACCTGGGATAGTGGAAGGCGTCCCTGCCCATGGCAGGGGGTGGAACTGGGTGGGCTTTGAGGTCCCTTCCAACCCCAACCATCCTGTGATTCTGGGATATTCTTACAAGAAGGGGTGGATGGTTTCCACTGAGTCTCACCTCTATCCTGTGGCTTTTCAGTGCAGAGAGGGCGGGAGTGCTGCCAGCAGAGCCAGGCACTCGCGAGGGCTGGGATGTGCTGAGGATGGAGCAGCTCCGTGATGAGTTGTGCCAATGCTCCCCCGCATCAGAGATGAAGGAAAGCCCTTTGCCAGGGCCCATTTCCCCCTGACTTTGTGCATGGGCTATGAGTTGGACTGTTGCATTACTTTTCCTGCTCTTCAGTTGTTCCCTGCTGGCTTGTGAAAGTATGATTAATATTCTTCAGGAGTCTGTTATTAATTCTTCATTACAGTGTAGTCGCACAAAAGGCAAGGGGAATATTATGTCTGGCTTGTTGCACCTCACCAACCATTTCCATAAATATCTTAAAGAACAGAGGGTGTGCAGAGAATGAAGAGTACCAGGGACTGCTTACATTTTCCACTGCAAAATAGATCACCAATCTGTCTGATTTAATAAAAAAATAGTACAGAGCAGAGTTAAATCACAGAGTTGCATATTGGAAGTACAGTAGTGTGAATGTGCCTTAATATATTCAGCACTGAGATGGATATGTATTATATATGTTATTTATTTTAGCTGCACAAAGGCAAAAAGGTGGCTTTTATATGCTATACTGTTCTAATAAATATCGTGGTTCCAAAACTAAATTATGAACAGCATTAAAAATGAAGTGTACCCAAAACACACAACCTGTACATAAAGAATATCCTATGGGGAGAAAAAGAGTGAAAAGAATTCACCAGTGAATAAATACAGCACAGCATAATTACAGGCTCCTGTGTTTCCCAGTCAGGGTACAATCATACAGTTTACTCTAAAGTCTTCTAATAGCCTCTGGGTACATACTGCATTTAGGAGAAAGCTTTCTATTGTGAGCTCTCTTCCCTCCCTGCCTGGCCCTCCAAGCTCTTTAAACATACTTTTGGGAAAAAGTCTGTACTTGAAAGGGGATGGAGCAGATTCTGGGAGAAATAATTGGCTTTTCTGAAGTTCTGATTTTGACCATTCTCCCTTTCTCAGATCCTCCCAAGTCTGAATTCCACTGACACTCATAGCTATTTTTCACTTGACTCTGACTGACCTTGGACCACATATGTTTTTGCTAGGTCCAAAATTTATTTATTTATTTATTGTCTTTCCCTGGCTATTAAAAAGAGGGAAATATTAATAATTAATTTATTCTAAGCTGTTGCCTTACTATTTTTAGTTAAGGCAATTTAGCAGATCAGTCCCTTTAAAGACACTGTACTACCATGGTGATCCAATATGTGTGATCACACACATTTAGTGCCTCGTGGGCCCCTTTCCCCCCATTTTCTACCTCCTGGTGACATGGGAAGAGCAAGGATACAAAGGACCAATTCTGCAAAGTTCTAATTGTTATTCCTGACTTTTAGGGAGGAATAATTTGGAAGTAATGTGACATTCTGAGTGCAGCTCTATCTGTTAATGCCAATTAATTAGGGTTTCAGCTATTCCACCATCAAGCCCAGTGAGAGCAGGTCCTGTTAATATTTTCCCTGCAGTTCACAGATACTCCCAAAACCACTGTCAGTTTTGGGAGATATGTAAGCATTTATAAACACTACTTCAACTCTTTATTTTGAGACTTCTACGACACAGGAAAAAATCATATTGGAAATCCAGTCAGAAAGATCTTTTATAGAGATTATTGACTTTAAAAAGACCCAAATAGAGTATTTAAAATCCATTTGTCATTGATACAAATGGATTTCCCTTTTTCTTGCTTTGATCAATGGGAATTTGGTAGTTTGTGAGGGAGTTAAGCTTTCCAAAGCTCTCCAAAGGCAAAAAAAAAAAAAAAAAAAAAAAAAAAAGCTGCTACAGGTTGTGTTTGTGGAGGCACCAACTGGCAAGAATGATAAAATGTGACTGATTTCCTAAAGCATGAAATCAAAGCTTGCTTTGTTCAGAGCATTAGCACATTTTCTTTTGACTGTGTATTTATTATAGAAGGTGCACTTTAAAAAAAAGGATAGATAGAATAAAGCTATTGGGATTGAGATCATGGGGATACTGAATCAAACCCAGGTTCACCCAGTTAACCACTAACAGAGGTTTGTATAAAGATACATTTTAAAGCAGTCTTGGGATCTGAAAATAAACTGTCTAGATAAGAATCTGAATGTTGCTGCCTGATACCTCCTTCATGAATGGGCTCAAGAATACTGTTATTTTTTTTATGAATGCAGGCAGAGTGGCTAATTCCAAGTGCAGGACTGGCCATGGATAAAGCCAGTTTGCTCCCCTGACAGAAGTGGATTACAGAGGACATACATTCTAACGAGAAGTGCTGCAGATGAACACTCCTGAGGTGACAATGAGATGAGAGCTTGCTCTCCAAACCCCACTCTCTCTCCCAACCCCTCTCCCTCCCTGTGCCTTGGCACTCCTAAGAGCTCTCAATCACTCTTTTCTGTGAAGTACTTGCTGTCTCATTTCCCTCCTGCTCATCCTTTTCCTACCTCAGCTCCTCTTTGTTCCCTTAGCAGCGGATTAAACGTTATTTCCCTCTCCCTCAACAACCAACCTCATCTCCAAACATGACCTGCAGTCTTTGCCATCCCTCCCGTGGCATCCTGGCAGCTCCAAGTGCTGCCTTCAGAGGAGGAGCAGCAGTGCAGTGTTTATTGATGCACAATTTCCTGTGCCCAGGGAAGCTGCACAGCCAGGCTGAACCAGGACAAGGGGAAAGGGTCCTTCCAGAAGGAACAAGACACCCTGACTTCTCCTTCCAGGCTCTTGCCATCATATTACTTTGCCATGGAAGGTAAAACTTCAGGATTAAACTGTGCAAACATGAACAATGGCCATGGACCACTCCAGAACATGCAAGTATCTATGTAAATATATCATCTTAAACAAATACTCAATCTTCATGAGCACATCTGAGAACTCCTCCAGTCTCACATCTCAAAGGTGAGGTACATCTCACTCCACATGACCTACCTACAGGTTATATGTCCCGGTTTTACTTGGGGTTTTTTTAAAACAATTTTGGGATGAGATGAGTAATTATTCAGAAAATAGCTCTTTATCTCTCCAGAGACCACATGGGGAGCAACTTCCAGATGATTAGAGTCAGCTGAGATGGAATCTTTCACAGATAGATGAACAAATTGTATGAAGCAGAAAGATTTAATGGAATATTTTGCCTGATTCTCAACTGAAACATGTTAATTGGCTATTATTTGCAAACTACTGAATTGTTTAAATGTAGTTAAACAACAGAATGTAGTTAGAGAACCAATTTCTATTTTACTTCGAAGCACTGATGTTCATTTGGTAAATTTTGCAGAAGTCAGACATAAGTTGGAATTGTCTCTTAACATAAAGACACACCTTTAATACTGTTCTTTCCCACAAGATGTATGATTCACAGGAAAAATTTCTTTTGTAAGCAATAACCAGTTCAGTCTTAAATGACTGATCTTCATACCACAGAATAATCTCTTCACATTCAATGTAGCAGGCAAACCCGGCAGAGAGAAATACTGAGGAAATGTAGTTACAGCTGACATGAAAATATAAAAGAGATCCAACAATATAAAATCAGCAATAGAGCTTTGATAAAGGAGTGTGGTGAACACAATTCAGAAATATTCATTCATCAGATAGGTCTGGAGAAGTCTGCAGTGACATTCTGAATTTGGATTAACTGCACAGGTTTTGATCTTGCTGCTTCACCCAGGATATTTACCAGAGAAGGTTTCCATATAACTCAAATGAGTACATAGGATAGAGAAAGAGTAAGAAAATTCTGATTGAAAAATCAAATGTGAACAGATATACAGACTATGAAAGTTTGGATTGATATTGCATATCCTGGGTCTGAAAAGATGTAACTTAGAGATTTGAACCAACTCCAGCTACAGCTCATCTGCAGGAATATGCTGAATTTGTTACTTTACTCATACTGAGCTAACAGTCTTCCTTCACAAAAAAGTCCCTCTTAAATTAATGAGCCTGCTCCAGAGGTAACATCATCACACCAGTGTTCCTCCTGAGGAGATACAAACACATCACAGATGCCTGGTACAGATAATCCCCACTATCTGCAGTGCACAGTGGTGAGCACTGGTCATCCCGATACTGATCCTTGGTTAGATGACAGATGCAGATGACAGACGCATGTCAATGACAGATTCCCATGACATGCCAAAGTGGAATTAGTGTTCTCATGGAATCAAAGTAGCTAAAAAAGCTACTTTGCTTGGATTAAATATTGATATGCCTTGACATCTTAAAGATTTACTGCATATTTATTAAAATCAAACTCCCCACACAAACAGAGGTAAGTTCTGAACAAGGGAAGCCTCTCCTCTGGCAGGCCAGCCAGAAACACTTCACCTTTTGGAGTATGAGAACACTACTGCAGAGTATTTCTTGAACTCTGAACTCATTTCTTTTGCACTGATCATTACAATTCCCCACCCAGGAACATGTTGCAAAGGATCTGCTCTTCTCCTCATTTTTTTGGGGGACAACTTTAAACACAGAAGAAATTCTCTGTAGAATGGCTCATCAGGGATTTCAGAGCAACTCACTGCACTGATCACAGGCAGGATTCCCCTGGTCATGATCTTCGTCTCCTGCTTCCAGCACATCAGGCCTGAGAAAGATGCCTTTGATCACATGCTAAATCACAGAATGGTTTGGGTAGGAAGGGACTCTAAAGCCCATCTCGTTCTACCCCCTGCCATGGCTCCCACTACCCCAAGTTGTTCCAAGCCCTGTCCAACCTGGCCTTGAACACTTCCAGGGATGGAGAATCTACAGCTTCTCTGGGCAACCTATGTCATGGCCTCCCCACCCTCAAACGGGGATACACACACAAGTGAAGGAGTATCAATGCTCTTTTCAAAGTTCCTCATGCAACTTCATCTGGAATACTGTAAACTGTAGTTTAACAACTTAGTCTACGTGCAATAGCTGGCAAATCCAAGACGAAGATCTAAGAAATGAGGAGCTTGGAAGACGTAATGTAGCAGATCCAAACTAGGGAGGATGAGTCTGATGTGATAATGAAAGCTGCAAGAGAAAATGTGATGTTTTAAGTGCAAGAATTTAAGTGAAAGTATGAATTGACCAATTATGAATAAATGTAGCCCAGAAATGAAAAGCATTAGACACATGAAGACTTTAAACAACATTCCAGTACAAATCCTGGGGAGCAAAAAGAAAAAAAAAGCTAAATTTTTTTTCTAAAAAGAGCTTGAAACTTTATGCTTGAGGAACAAAACCATCTGTGATTGCTACCCTAAGAATGACAACACAATATCTGTGGTTTAGGACATCAACTGATTTTCAGTGGGAGTCGAGGTGAAACCAGTCCACTAAACAAACCTCTGAAGAGTAGAGAATGATGCAGCACAGGAAAGGTCAGTCTGTTCCAAGAAGGTGGGAAGCATTACAGCCTCTTTCAGAGGCCAGCTGAACCTAGTGGTTTTCCAGTCCTTTCAGTGGAATATGAAACCCTCAGTATGGCATTCAGCTTTTCACTCACACATGTGTTTAGGCAGTTCTCAGTGACTGAGAATTGCCGGGCACACCAGGAGTCACTTGCCACTCAACCTTTCTAAAGGTCAGTAAGTCAATGGATCTAACATTTAGAGACGTGTTTTACCCTTTGTACATTCCTGTTAACTTCCACAGAGTAGCAACAGGCAAGATTGCTGCAAACCTCCTCCTTTGGTTAATTTATCTGTAGAAAGACTTAGAAAAACTTGCAATACCAAAAGCATTTCATTTGACAGTGAGAGGCAATGGACACAGACATTATATGCAGAGAAGATGGAAAGGCAAATAGGAAGGGAAAGACATGAAATAGAAATGTTTTGGTAATAAATGCCAGCCTACCTGAATTGGAAGGCAATGAAAAGAAAAAGCAGATTTAAAAAAGATGCAAATAAAAATATTTTGAATTGCTAAAGATATTGTTTTCTCTTTGAAATAACTGTTTTATCATTCACGTTAAAATGTGTGATTTGCTTCATTAATCACACTCATTTCCCCTCCAGAGGTAGGCATATGATCACAACTTGTTCCGCAGGACTGAGATAAAAAGGTTGAGCTTTTATTTTCCTTGATTTGAATGTTCAGTCTGACTACTGTGACAAACATTTCCACCCCAAAAAGTTTAAATGCTTTGTATCTGAATGCACAGGCTTCAATAGCCAGCAGCATCTTTTGCCTATCTGTAGTTGCAATTCCAAATTCCCTTTCTCACTTGGGAAAGAGAGATCAGTGGTTTATTACTCTACAGGTTACCAAGAATAAAGGCTCTGATTCTAGGTTTTTTGGCTTGGAGAGAGCAAAACCAGTTGCAGCATGAGTTAAAAGGGGAATAAGAGGAGCAAAACCCAAGGCAGGCCCACAGAAATGCTTTTAGTTAAAACAACATTTACTAATGGAGGGATTAAGGAGGACTCAAAAATCCCATTCTGGACAAACTGAATGGAGCCCAACATTAAGGGTCAGAAATCACAGGGACATTACTTACTGAATTATCAAAGGAAAGGAATGGCAGGTCATTCTAACAAAGAAACTGAGAAAGGTAAAGTTCAGCAATTCTACCGTTTAAATGCTTCTCCCTAAGATGCATTAAGTGAAATTCATTTAATATGAAGAAAGCTTCTGAATTTATGGGCAGAATTTGTCTTTGTGCAGCTCCCAAGGAGAAAAGGCAAGCAAGATTGCATTGAATAACAATCAAGACAAGAAGGGGAAAATTTTCAGGACAAAAGAAGTTGGTGGAGGACTGACTGGAAAAGGGGGTTATTCTCTCTGCAAACAAGAACTCTGGATGAACAACAGGCAGAGCTTCAAAATATTTCTCAGTCAATGTTAGTCAATCCAGCCAGAACTGTTTTTACAAAGGCAAATGAGTTCACTGGTGTTTATCACTGAAAGTATTGCTTGAGTGTGAAATTACACAGGATTCATTAAAACTGTGCTCTTGGGCAGGTGTTTTTCCTGGAAACTAAAAGGAGACAAGATAAATCTGTAACAAAAGAAAGAAGGAAAAAAAACTCTACAAAACTAAGAAATGGAAGTCAGATTCACAGCTGGTATAGCCTGGAAGGGATTCTTTGTCTTCCCACTGAGGACACACTTGCCCAATGAGAGCAGTGCCCTTCTTTTTCTCACCTATTCATCATTTCTACTTTTCTCCAGTTCCCGTTTCATTCCACTGCAGAAATAAGCAGAAGAGAAAGGGAGAAAAACGTACTTGTCTCTCTCAGGTTTTCCCATTGTTCCCTACCCATCAGCCACAAAGCCAACGCTACTGGACTTTTTTTGGATTTTACTTTTTTCCACAAATGATATCCCAGTAGCAAAATCCCTACTTTCCACAGGAAGAATGTTTGTGACAAGCCCCTGGCAGAGCTGCAGCTGGGACATAGCTCCTGGCTCAGCACAGGAATTACCTCCACACAGCAGCCATGGGTCATGTGCACTGAGCATGACCTGCCTGCTGAGGCAAGGGCTCTTTCTTGGTGTGCTCAAAAAATCCCAGCCTGGATCTCCAGCCCTTGCACAACAGTAGACATGCTCTGGAGTTACACAGATATCAACTCTCCAAGGAGGAAAATGACACAGAAAAACAGGACACAGCTTTTCAGCATGAGAAAACTGAAATTCACATCTCTGAGTCAAGTGACCTCAGCTGAGGTTCTTGTTTATTGCTTTAAATGTCTTTCTTTGAAAGGTCAAGCCTGCATGTACCTGATTTCTTCAGTATCAGCTACAGCATCCCTTGGGTTGTGTATCTTTAGTCCTGCAAAGCAGAGGTGACACCCTCTTTGCCACTTGTTTCCAAAGTCAGATGAGCTCTAAGCTCAAAGGCTGAGCTCTAGAGCTCCTAAACCAAGAGGAAGTGTTCTTATTAGCACTGGGTGTAATGAACCTGCATTTTAGTAAACTCCAGCTAAGCCTAATAGTCATTTTGCCATACTAAATTTCTTCTCTTCCCTCTGATAATTTGTGTGTGTGCCTGCTTCTCTAAAAGCTCCAGGTGCAACATTTTATTTATGTTAGCTTAAACTGCTGCTTAAAGGAAAAGGATAGGATTGGAATGTTCACAAATGGGAACAGTCTTCTCAAATATCTCCACCCTCTGTGCCACAAGGGTTTGTGTGCACTTAGAGCATTTTTCTCATTAAACACCAAGTGTTGGAGCAATATAGAATGCTGCTGACATTTTTCTAATGCACTGTTGCTTTGGAATACAGCTTTTTATTCCACTGGAGCTCAAGTGGCTGGGTGCATGTGAATAATTAAAAAAAGTAGCAGCAAAACAAATTTACCTTTGTTTGCTGGGGGAAAAAAGAATCCTGCAATTTAGCAGGCCAAGAGGAAAGACAAACATGGCCATCCAAACTCAAGGAAGGTCCAAGGCAGTAACTGGATCAGAACAACAACACCAGATCATATCTGATAACATATGATCTGGTTTGGGAGAGCTCCATCTGCATCTCCAAACACGTAGTGGCACTGACCTTCACCAGCATCCCTTCATCCCCTTTGCTGAGTTTTCATCCATTCTGCACACACGGGAGCCCTCAGCCCCAAGGAGAGCTGCTCCCTCCATTACAGAGAGTGTTTCTCTGTCCAATTGCTGTTACACAATACATGAAGATGAAAGGCAGAAAACCAACCTCGGCCCTTCACCCCCCTCTCAAAAGCTGCCATGTCCTCTCTACCTTTCTCTGGGACCAAATTTAAATTCTTAAAATAGCTCAGAAACATCTCCTGTGTAGCAACAGAACACTCTTAAGTCCTTATGCAACGTGAACAATACCCAGTAACCGAGGGGTAGAGCAAATAACCCAAGACTTTTAATGTAATAATCTGAAGAGCTTTTCAGAATTCATTTTGGTGAAAAAAATGTTGTTTGTTATCTAGGAATGGCCACATTATTCTCGTTCTTATGATCAGCATATATGAAAAGCAGTGCCAAGTGCACAAAACCAGCTGTTCAGGGGTATTCCTGCCAGAAACAGCTGCTTGTGTTGATCCAGTCGTATTTCCTGAGCACTGGGATCAGTCACACTCGGTTCAAACTCACCCCTTCCCAAGTTTCTCTTTACTGAGGCACACATTGGGCTAAAAGAGTGGTTATCTGATAGGGGAGAAATGAAGACACAAGGCCAGAAGGGTAGTGTGGAAGATAATCGATATTCTCAGTGCAGGCAGTCACACTAAATGCAGATGATATGCACTATATGATCCCATTTACGGGCTGCGGGCCGCTCGGAGGCACGTTGGATTCACTCCTCTCGACGGTCAGACATGGATTATCGTTATTGCCGCTTATTTTACGGCCCACAAATAGTGAGCTAAGCCCTTCAGAGGAGTGCAAAGATATAGGCCCCATATCCCAGGAGCTGTGTTAATTCATGGAATAAAACCTGGGGCTTAGGAACTCGCCTTACTCTCCTGCACACTGACCGAGCTCAGCTTTCACTGCTTCTAAACTAGAGAACTGAAGGGGGATATGAAAGAATAATTCAGATTGTTACAGCGTGAAGGCCTAAGGCAATTAATGCTTCAATCGACAAAGTACTGCGTGCATTTCCGTAACAACCAGAGATATGCTAATTTAGGGAAGGGAAAAAAACCCACAAACACAATGACTTCTAAAATTTGAACCTGAGAAGTTCAGACACAAAAATATTAAAACTTTTAAATGGCACATTTATATGCAGGCATGGTAAGATGTTTGTCTCCTTCATCTGCATGCACACGTCTGGTAGAGACAGGCACAGCCTCCCCACTGAGACCTGGCTCGAGGACACAGCTCACCCTCCCTGAATCTGGTTCCTCCCCACAGAAGCAGAGGTGCACAATAATTTGCTGCTGCCCCTCAGAGGCCAAATCACCGCTCTTACAAGGCTCCTTCACTCCAGCAAGAATTGTACATAGCTGTAGACTGTTTATCCTTTTCCACAAAGGATTTAACATCATGATCAGGAGATCTTCCTGGAGAATTGCAGGAAGCATCTGGGATACCTCACGTGCATCTGCCGCTGTTACTAGCTTAAAGTACCCAAGTACCCATCTCCTAGGTCAGCAAGTATGTCTGAGTAAACATAGTTTGGTTTTTTGCCCGGAATTAAATGCAGTTTTTGTGCATCTGATTCAGGAAGGACTTCCCACACCTGCAACTGGTTGGCAGTTGAACAGTAGCTACACATTTAACATTCCCTCTAGGAAAAGAATACACTGGGAAAGCACTAACTGTAGTTACCTGGGAATGCTCAGTCCCAGTTTCTGCTCCCAGCAGCTCCGAAGCTGCACACAGCACCAGGCTGCTGTGCACAGTGGCCCCAAGCCCAGGCTGTCAGTGCTGGTAGAACAACAGCTAGTCCAGATATTCGTATTTCCAGATTTATTGTGCATCACACACATACCTGTGAGGCTGCAACAGGGGAACAGCACTCAAGAGTCACAAGGCTGAGAGCATTACCTTGACAGAGAGTCTTTTTTCATTTGTTCAGCAGTCACAACCTTTGTACTGCCAAGGGGGAGCTTCTGAGGGACTCTACAATGCTACCCCATAAACGACCTGTGATCCAAACCCTGTCACTTCACTGCTCAGCGTCACTGATGGGGCAACTGTCCAACGAAACACAGAAATCAGCAGAACACAACACGGATATTCAATGCATGTCAGTGAAACGTGACAGTTCTGAGGGGGGTTTGCTACTGCAGACAGCTTGTGCTATCATATTATTATTCTCTTTAGCTGTGACAGAGCAGACAGAGGGCTGCCTTGACTGGCCTGAATTTGCCAGTGTCCTCTGTAACATCATGGGAGCTCATCAGCTCCACACACAAACATCTTTGATCCTCCTCCCTTGCAGTCTGCACACGTGGCACAGCCACGCTCAATTACTTTGTGAAACACCACATTGTCTTTTTCATCCTTCTCCTAGACCTACCTATTCCAAAATTACTGCAAGAAAATGATTAATAATAACATTTACAATATCAGGGAAAAAAACCTGATATATTTGCATGATATTTTTCTCATACAGACAGACATTAAACAGCTGCTTTTCTGAAGAAACAGCGGGAACACAACAGGATTTAATTCACTTGGGGTGTAGAGCTGTCTGCAATAATCACAAAATAAAGACCCGCCAATGGAGAAATCATTTAAGGCATCTTGAAGAAACATAAAACATAAGACACTAACAGCAATATCCTGCACATATGGTTTTCTTGAGTTTTATTCCTGTACACAGGTTATAGATGGCTTTTCAAAATTAAAAGCAATAACAGAGCTTCTCAATAAATCACAATACAGAAGTTGCTGGTGAACACATTATGGCAAAATCTGTCTTGATTCCAGCAAATAACTTCTCCTAGGAGTTCTTGCACTAAGCCTCTCTCTTATGGATATATACATACATATATATACACTTTCTATACTATACCCCAGTGGTATATATTAGACTGTACTTCTTCCACTCCCATACTTCACACGTCTCCTCTTTATGCTTATATAAATCCTGGGGCTTACATAAGTTCTTGGGAAGAAAGAAGAGGCCTGTGTGGATTCCAGCAGCACGATGCCAATGCTGACTGCAGCCTGTGACACAAACACCACCTGGCTGTTCCTGGGGCAGGGATACAGCAATTTTCTGCCCTTCAGAAGACGCTTTCAGCTCTTACACTGGACTTTGTTTTGCATCAACCTGCAGGAAATTACAACTTCAGCTCTTTCTTGTCAGATCCCCTCTGAGCCGATACGAATTCAAGGTTCAGATTTCTTAAACTATGTCATTCTTCCTGAAAAACTGCTTGACAGTGACCCTAAGAAGAAAAATGTATTTCCCACCATGCAGTGCCACATTTCTCTTTTTATTAATCACTTCTTGATCTTAATAATACAAAAAGTAGTGTCAGAACAGCTGACAACTTCCACAGCTTTGGCACGGATGTTACTCAGATGATGAAAGACCTGTCCAGTGGCAACACGTGAAAGGTTCAATATATTGTATTTCCACAAATCCTGCAGACTTTGTGAAAAACCCATTGCCCACAGTGTAACCAGAGCTCCCATTAAACCTCACAGATTCTTCTGATTCCTCTCTTTTAAGGAACTGCAATTTTCAGAAGTTGTCGCATGTGTTTCAAAGTTTAGCAGAGAATAAACTGGCCTGAATGCTTCCTTTTTAATTTTAATTAAATTCAAGCTTCTATCTACTTACATTTTCTTTAAAAATGCATAAAAATATGAATTAAATATATGCATTATTACTCATCAAATTGTTTATCCCTGTACTGGTTTTATATATACACACAGGTTAAATATTCATGTGCTCCTTCTCCCTTTCAGAATATCATAACTCTTAGCTCCTTACTCTCCTTCACTGGTGTTTCCACTTGCACTGTAGAAGTTGAAGATCATTTAGGTAAAAGCACCCCTAGGGACCTCTGCCTAAAAGTTCCAAATTAAGTGGGTTTTTTCCTATATTAGTAGTGGAGAGCTGTCCATATGCTTACGTTAAGCCTGACAGATCTTTGATTACCCCTTAGCTTGTAGTTATGCAGCTCTAATGCAGTTTAGATACATTCCATAGTTGTTAATGGCTCGACACACTGAGACCTTGAAGAATAACAGCCAAGGTTATTTAGTAACGTAACACAGTAAAATAAAATAGACTTCACCATGTGTGCAAAAGTAGTAAATGCTTTGCTGATTTCAAGGCATATGTTTCTTTAAAGTTCTCAGAACATAAATGATTCAACTGCTACAAACACAAAATCACAAGCCAAATTTACTGCAAACTTCGCAAGCTGCAATAAATAGGTGAAGGCATAAATTGCTGGCAATTAGGAGTTTACTGAAGAGGGTATTTTAGGGGAATTGCGCTGATTCAGAGGGATGAAATGCAAATCTCTGGTGCTTACATGCACAGGGTACTGCACCTGTGCCCGGCTGAAGAACAGCATCAGCAAGTCCTGTCCAACACTCAGAGCCGAGGGTGCCGGAGCACAGCAGGGAAACCCTGGACACGCCGATGTTATTAGGAGCTGCGTCTGTGTGGCACCTCTGAGGTCCTCCCACGCTGCATTCATAAAACAAAACCACACAAGCCAAAACTGTGCTGATTGCACCGGTTCTGCTTCCAGCTGCAGACCTGAGGCACTGGCAAACTGGGAATGGCAGCTGGGTGCTGGGAGTCCTTCACTCCGAGAGTATCCCACTGCCTCCATGTGTCCTGCGTCTGTGTGGCACTGCAGGATGACAGTGGTTACCCGAAGGAATGCCCAGCACTGCAAGGAGTGCCAGGCTACAGCTGAATTAGGAGCATCATTTCAGCTCCTGGAGATTTACATGGCCCAGTGAGGGTGTTCATGGATGGGCATGGATCAAAATGTCCTGTGTGTTAGGAAACCTCGATATCTACTGAGTTACTTCTCAACGAATGTATTCAGATTTTAACAAATCCTTGTGGAGTAGTCTAAGCTGTGGCCAAGGGTTGGGGGCTTTAGTGAGGTACCTCTGCCAGGACCACGTAGGGCCATGCTGGAACTGAAGAGTGATGACTTACAAGCCAAAGGGAATCCCAGAATCCCAGAATCGTTAGGGTTGGCAGGGACCTCTGGAAATCATCTAGTTCAATCCCAAGTCCAATACAGGAGGAAAGGAGCAACACTTGAAGGTCTACAGTGCACAGCACACAGGAATCCTACACAGACTCAGTGGAGCTAACACACAAATGGAACACGGTAGCTATCCCAGCCACGGCAGGCAGGAATGCCAACCCCTTACCCTGCCAGCCCTGTTAGCAGTCCTGGTCTCAGGACAGGCATACTTCAAATCCCAAACTGCTGTGCAAGTGGCAGATGAACTTCCTTACAGAATCACACAACCTCCTGGGTTGGGAGGGACACACAAGGATCACTGAGTCCTACTCCCAGCCCTGCTCAGACACTCCAGGAGTCACACACTGTGCCTGAGACTGTTGTCCACATGCTCCTGGACCTCTGGCGGCCTTGGGGCTGTGACTGTTCCCTATTCAGTGCCCAACCACCCTCTGCGGGAAGAACCTTTCCCTAATATCCAACCTAAACCTCCCCAGCACAACTTCAGGCCATTCCCTTAGGTCCTGTCACTGGTCCCCACAGTGAAGAGATCAGTGTCTGCCCCTCCTCTTCCCCTCGTGAGGAAGTTGTAACTGCGATGAGTCTCCCCTTAGTCTCCTCCAGCTGAACAAACCAAGTGGCCTCAGCTATTCCTCACGTGGCTTCCTCTCAAAGCCCTTCACCATCCTCATGGCCTCCTTTGGATGCTCTCTGATAGCTTAATGTTGTTCTTATGTTGCAGTGACCAAAACTGCACACAGCACTCGAGGTGAGGCCAGCCCAGAGCAGAGCAGGACATCCCTCTCTCTCACCTGGCCGGCCATGCTGATGTGTCCTAGAAGTTGCCTTTAGCAAAATCTAAGCCATGAGAAGCCTTTTTCTTTCCATTCCAAGTACGTGGTTGATAAGCCAGGACTGCACTTAGCATCCAGCTGTTGGTGCTCATGACTGCTGGAGCCTCTGTGCTGTGCATGCAACATCCTCTGTCCTCAGAGCAAGGAGGGTTCGTCGGCTGCTGGCAGGAAGAATAACTATTGTTGGGATTCAGTCTATAGCTAAAATAAGCTGTAACACAAGCCAGGCTCAAGGGAAATCCATTCAATGAGCAGCTTGAACAAATCTATGTTCAATTAATGTAGCTTTTCAAACACTGTGACAGTGTTTGTGCTCTGAGAAGATAGTTAAGACATTGCTGCCACCAATCATTACGGCTGCTCTCCTTCCTCTCGGGAAGCAGTGTCAGTCCAGGAAGGGAGCACAATTAGCAGTAACAAGAGAGTATGTGGGGGAGTGCAGGATGAAAGGCAAAACTGAAATTGCTGTTGAGGCATTCCTTCGGAGAAAAGGAACCTATGAAGAGAGAATGAGGACACAGAGGTGAAAGATGGAAAAAGGAAGGAATGATGAAACCTTCAGAAAGAAGAGGAGGTGGAGAAGGGAAAAGAAAGAGGAAAAAATATGGAGGGAAATCAAACAGAACATGGAACTTGAAGAAGGAAAAACGTTATTCTGTGATCCATGGTCTTAATGTTGTCTTGTTTTAGGTAGATTTGTGTATCCTGTTGCCTTGCCCTACCCTCCTTGCCCCAACTGCCCACCTATGCCATTTGGTCAGCACAGATGAGAAACAGAACCAAGGCACAGAATGGATATTACTGAACAGCCATTTTCTGCCAGACATAATGTGCCAGGACTGAACTCTGCTCCATTTTCCTTGATGCACTACTCACACTCTCTGTCCTGTCCCCAGACACTTGTTTTCACAAAACCTTAGGGAGTTTGCCCTCTCAAACTGTGCTGCCGCTCCCTCTGCTTTAGCTGCAATTAGCAAACAGGTTCCAGGTTATTAAAGGAGGATTGACAAACACACAGAGGGCGTGACAGATGGACTAATTATATAAACCTTATTTCCTTAGGCATCCAGGCTGAAAAAAGGACAAACCATGAGCAACGTGAATCATGCTGGGAGCAAAGAGAAAGTGTGTGGGTAGGTGGCTGAAGGAATGTGGGAGCAGGGGAATATGAGAGGAAAGAAATTGCTGTAAGGGAGTTGAAAGGTTTGGGAATGAGCAATAGAAAGTGGTGATGTTACTGGAAGGGGTCTGGAGTTACATGTCAGGAAAGGCAGCTGGTTTTGAAAGGAAAGTGTGTTACCTGGAGCTGTAAAGATGCTCTGTAACAACAGGAGAGCCCTGGGAGAAAGAGTTTGCTGGGAACGTGATCCACGAAGTAATAAAGGGAGCACAAGAAGTTGGAGGATGAGGTAAAGGACAGAGAAGCTGTAAATAACTGTTGAAGTCTTCAAGGGATGAAGAAAAAATGAAGAATAGAATATATCTCTCCTTTGTGCAAAGTGAGAGTCACCAAATTTGATGTTGCTATGGTGATTTAGACCACCTGAGGACCCAGGTTCAACTGTTTAGGCAATGCATATAATTATTCTTTTTATTTTCACAAATAAGTACTTTCAGCCTCTTGCTTATATATAATGTGTTTTATAATTCAGAATTCTGCCACAGTTTGACAGCTGGCTGATGTACTTGCATCACCAAAAGTAGTAGCAGCCTTGACTGGAAAGGTGCAAATAAGAAGTGTGTTATGAAACAAAGGCCTTTTACAACTTAAATGGTATCTGAAAAAAAAAAAGTGGTTAATTGAACAGATAAGTATAAAAGAGAAGTAAAGTCTTTAGAAGATTGGTTTCATTTGAAAATTAAAGAAGGGACAGTAACAAAGGATAGTGCTTCAAGGCTGATAGAAAGCTATGTTATCCTCCATAGACAGCAGGGATCCATGAATCCAGCATTACTACAAACTTCTCCTACAACTTCTGATAAGTTATTTAAACCCCTATGCTTCTGTTTCGCAACTTGCATAATTGCTGGAACTAAACTTACCCTAAGGATGCATTTTGAGACTTCAGTAATAATTCCTAAGTGCTTTGAAAAGTGCTACATCATGTAAGTGAGGAATGTCATTATTAAAATTGCGCTTCAGAAATCATCACTAACAAGGGTTTGTTCTATAGCTAAAACTGCACCAAAGACATTATTAGCTTGCAAATCACAGAGCTCCCATCGACACAGGAGAGCAGCAGTGACAGAGCTGTGCTGCAAGGGGAGAGTAGGGACACCCAGCATGAAACCAGAGAAGCTATTGCTGGGCTGAGCTGGAACAGGGGGCACTGCTGGGCAGGGGCAGTGTGGCCATGCTGAGGTGTCACGGGCTTGTGCCTCTTCTGGGACCTCACAGTCACAGTTACTCTGTTCTCAGGTGGTATTTCTAGAAGAGGAATTTGCATCAGTTTAGAGTTCTGGGACTCCTTCCTTTGCATGGATGTTGCTTTGGTACAGCTTCATATGATTGAAAAAATATGACGTGATATTCACATGAAAAACCTGTCAGGATGCATTTCAGAAGACAGCCTGAGACAATACAGAGAGGGAGCTTTATTTAGGAACAACGGAGAGTGTATGTAAAATTTAGCAGAAATGTCATGTGAAAAGCAAGCCTGCCTCCACCCCACTTTGCAGAGAAAGTAATTAAGCTAAGGCTATTAGAAAACGTGCCATTGTCTTAGAGAACACCGTTAGTTTCCTGTAAACTCTAAATACTCTGAAATCCTAGGAAAGCTGCTTGTGAGCTGGAACAGCTCTACACAAGTTGTTACCTGTCTCTAACATGCTTGTCCCACATGCAGGACAAATGTTCCTGTAACCTGGTATCAGCTTTATGTAAACACTGAGGTGACTGACTGTGCAACACAACGAGGTTACTTGATGCCACGAGTGCCTGCTAATGTGAAAAGCTTGTTAGCTGTCTAGTTGTCTGGCAGTGCTTAACCAGCTTTGTCTACCAGCTCAGACAGAAAAATCATCACCTTTCCAAAAAAAATTTAAGAAGAGAAAAGGCAATGTCTTCTGCAACAGATAACTAATGATTGTCTCTCAAGATTTTATTTTAAAACCCCAGTATTTTGAAGCATCCAAAGTGTGTTATACAAAGGTTAAGCTTCAAACTTAGCTCAGTCTTTTTTAAACTTCTTTCATACCCAAGTAGGGCAAAGAGAGTATTTTGGAAAATAATAATGAAAAGATTTAAAATCCTTCCTCTGGTCTGCAAGTTTCATCAACAAGAACAGACGCAACTGAGCCTGAGTTGTATTTGTAGGGCACATATTACGTATGCATGAACTGAAAAGCTCACCAAGACACATGACAGTGCTGAGCCAGCTGAAGGGTAAAAGTTGATTTTGAATCCAGACATAGTTAAAAATCTAAGTTTTCCCACCTTCTATGAAAGGTGTTATGAGCATCCTTCAACTCAAAAGCTGAAGTTGTTGGTTCAGCACTCTGCAGTGCAGTACGTGCCAAACCTTCACAGCCAGGATGCCTCCTGAGGGACATGCATCGCTCTGCCTAAGAACCAGTGCCTTAGACCACGTATTCCTGCAGACAAGATGGTTATATCCTTGATTTACCTGTTCCAGGACAGCTTTTTGGAGCAAATGACAAATACTTGCCCTGTGTTCATAAATCTGATCTGAGTTTACTCCAACTGGTCACAATGGAAGTACATAAACTGCTTCATTTAACTGTGATGTATTGAACACAGCCACGATACAAAGCCAATTTGGTGGTGTTCCACAAACTACTTATTTACCTGTGGTATAGATAAAAATGGGACACTCTACAGAGATTCACTGCTGCTGTTGGGACACTTCCACTCCCTTCAAGAACAAACCTACTGACTAAGGTGAAACATAAACTAAACAGGAGATAAAGAATGGACTGCAAACACAGTGACTGGAATTAGGCTGAAGTTTTACTTTCACAGAATCACAGAGCAACCTGAGTTGGAAGAAACCCAAAAAGATCATCAAGTTCAACCCCTGGCCCTGCACTGACACCCAACAATCCCACCCTGTGCCTGAGAGTGTTGTCCAAATGCTCCTGGAGCTCTGGCAGCCTTGGGGCCATGACCGTTCCCTGGGGAGCCTGTAATTCAAGACCTGGAATGCTTCCTGTCTCAGACAAACCAGCACCCATTCCTCATCACTGCTTGTTTTTGGCAGTGATGTCCCTTACAAAGCCATAAAGATCAAGCACTTCTGCACAAGAAATTATCTGAAGCCTCTATTTGTTTGTGCAGAGACAAGTCTTGAGGGTTAGTGGGAAGAAACAAAAGCTGTTTTCAGGGTGTATTTTAGATAAAATACGTCAGTATTCAGCAACTCAGAACAGCTCCTCTTGCCTCAGCCTGGGCCACAGCTCCACTGATGAGGCTCTGCCCTGGTCTAATGCTGGCTGGGCTCTGTGCCCACTGTGTCACTCCAGTGGCTCCATGTCTCCCTTTAAACCTCATCCCACCTCCCTGTCCCTTCCCACCTGCCCCAGCTGCTGCCCCTCAGCCTCTCCATGCACTGCACAGCACACCAGGGCATCAGCACTGGTTGAGCATCAGAGCATAATGCCAGAACACTACTAAGGAAGGTGCATAAATAGTTGGCAAGTTTGGCCAAATGCTCTCCCACAGTGCCCCTTCACAGAATCTTTCAGGATTTGATAAGACACCTTTAAAGCTAGATAGTTAAGTTTAAAATAAAAAGCATTCATTGTTTTCTGGAAAAAACAAGGCATGTGAAAGTCACTGCAATCAATCCGAACTCCTTCCTGTTAAAATCTAACCCTGTCTTACAGCTTTGTTTTGTTATTTTTGTCAGATCCCCAGATTCATCTTGCAATAATGTGCTCTCTCCCCAGAGAGCGAGTCAGTGCCTTTCATCAGCAACAGACTTCCAGAAGTTCCACTTAGCTCACAAAGCAAACACAATGTTTGGCATAATATTTCAGAAAGGTCATACTGTGCTTCCTAACTTAATGGCCATTTATATTGCTTTACAATGTTCAGATTCACACTCTGCTATCAACTGGAGCCACGCCATCTAAAAATAAATGCTTAAAAGCTAAATAAAAAAAGAATGCCCTAGATACCTGGGTTTGGAAATGTTTTCTGCTTATCTGAAGACAAGTTCGGATGCCCTTCTTGAGTCCTTTAACTCCAGGGCAGGTCCACTGAAAACAGCAGGATTGATGCTGAGGCTGTTACTCACAGATAGTGCCACATGTTCCAAACTACCCATCATCACCCTCACATGATGTCTTGGGGTGACTTTATGATGTTTATCCCATATCGCTGTTCTATGCCCAGAAATTAATTTTGTGCCTTTCTATGCCTTTAAACTGAGCCTGAGAGGGGGAGAGGAGAAACCGAGCAAACTCTTCAAAGCAGTTTTGCATTTTGTTTTCATGTTTCAAGGACACAGAGATAGGGACGGTTCTCTGTGTTCAGCTGCGGCGGCGAGAGGAACGGGAGGAAGCGCCCGGCTTGCTTTCTTTCCAGCCAGCTTTCAGCCAGTTTTCAGCTCCTTTTCCTCCAGAGAGTTGAACTTTGTTTTTCTAGGACTCCGATTCTTCCCTTTTTCTCTGCTGGTCGGTTTCAACGTTGGAATACATGGGGAGGACTTTCCACCGAGGCCTTGGCCCTGGAGGTGGGTTCACCACCCCATCCCAGCTCCGAGGAGGGGGAGAGAGAGACTACGGAAGGACTCTGAAATTTTCCCAGGTTTCTCTCAGCAGAGCAAGAGGTTTCATTATTTAGCATTATTATCCTTTTCCTGTGTGTTTGTTAAATAAGTAGTTTTTATCTCTTTCACTTTCCTTCAAGGAAAATTCATTTTTTCCCAAACCTGGTGGGGGAAGGCTGGTTGTAACCTGCCTTCTCTCAGAGGATATATTTCCAAATTTGCCCAAACCAGCGCACACGACCACCAGCAGAGGATCTACTCACAAAACTTGAATTGAGTTTTTGTTTCACGACTCCCCACTGAAAGAAGGAAAGGGTATCAATGCCACAGGACAGTGATGCAGAGAGAAATCCAAAGCACACCTATGCCATGTGCCACATGCCAGAACTGCCCTGCACAGACAGGAACTGGTGCCAATCCACACGTCTGAACACCACACCACTTCCATACAGGCTCTAAAGCTGGCACAGGTACCTGGGCACAAACAGTTAAAACACTGACATTTCCCACCTCAGAGTGTTTACCTTACCTGTAGTATTGGCAGTGACCCCCTATCCTTCGGGAAGGAATCACTCCAAATGCCACTGACTCAATTTTTGCTTCCTAATTTGCATTGCTCGTACATATTTCACTTTACTGCTTTTCAAGCTCCGCCAAATCTTTGAAAATTGCAGTGTGCCAAAATTGCAGGCAATCCACAGTGACAATTTCACAGGTCTGGGGATCCTCCCTTGTTCATTTGTTTCCAGTTATTCAAACTACAGGTTTTCACTCACTTGCATATGAAGATAAAGCAATCCAATTACTTCAAATATGCACATTCACCATTAGGCTTTCCAGGGGATGTTAAAAACCCCCTCTATTTTATGAAGAAGTACAATATAAAGCTGTGAATTGGCACATCAATACCACAGTAGATCAGAAAAGGGCACCCAAAATGAAAAAGCATAATTTTTCTCTTTTTATATGCTATGCTATGTAATTGTCTGTTATTTTAAAAATCTCCATTTACCACCAAAAGATGATAAAGGTTAGATTAATGCAAAAGTGTTATTATGAGTCCATATTGTAATTGGCAATGCCCAAATTTACCCTGCTATGCAGTTACTTCTGTATTTCTTATCTCCTATGAAGCCTGAATTTTGGTTTTGCTGGTATCACAATGGATTCTGTATGAAATCTGTGTTAAATTTAACATGTTTTACTCTAATTTCAGGTCTCCATTTTCCCCTTACCATAATTACAGAATGGTGATGAAGGAACGCGTACAAAAGGCTATGAGAACGTTTATCCTAAATCCGGAAGCAACAGGAGCCATGTGGAATTTTTCTGCTGGAGGTGCACTCGTGACCATGAGACAGATCTCAGGCAGCTCCACTCAGCATTTTTCCCTCTGCATCACTATTCAGACTTCCTTAATTTCTGACTCTTTGATCTCCCCTAAAAACATAGTCTGAATTTAATGACAGCCAAATCTGCCAGGGGGCTTTGACTTCCAAGGGCTTTCTCAGGTGGTGGCTCCTTCCTCACACCACATCAAGAGCCATTCCATTAACTCGGTCTGCACAGCACTGGGGGTGGAAGACAAAACTGGAGCTGTTTCTCCTCCTTCCTCTAAACAGCAGCGGTAAAAACCACAACAAATTTCTCCAAGGGTTGTCATTCCAGAGAGAGAAGTGACAGCAGTTGCCCCACCACTGGCTGTGCAGTGACTGGGTGATGTTCTACTCAAAACACAGACTGTCTGCCCTGAGACAGAACAAACAAGTATTTTCAAATAAATAACCTTTTTCCTGCTATGAACAAAGAGACAAATACTGAAACGTTCCCAAGTTAGTTGCACAAATCAGGGAAGTAACAGTTGTGCTAAATTATTTCATCCCATAAATTCTCTTCCTTTGGGCAGAAACTACTTTCAGTATTTACGATTTAAATAACTAGATTATATTTTTCCACGAACAGTGAGAATAAACTAGAAATTAGATGCATGGCCATCCCCTGTCACATTTTTGCAGATCCATAATGAAACATTTGAGAAGCTGTATTCGCTGCCTCTGATCACAGTTGTTCTGTTCATTAGTGACACGTTCACAAGTAAACTCTCAGTCACACTGCCAATTAAACCTACTTACTTGTGTTTGGGAGCTAATTAATAGCAAATTAACGTTCTGAATTCCATGCATATTTCTAATCCATACATTAAATTTATCTCATGGCTGGCATTTCAGAAGAATTTTTTGTTAAATTATTTTCATCTAGCAAAGGAAGCTACTAAAATGGCCTTTGTGCTTCATTTCATGGTGGCACTGAAAGGCATCCTTCAGGATATTTTGCCAAATATTTCCAAGGAACACTTTCTCCCTCCTCATATTTGTAGTAGCTGTCTACATTGCACTAGCATTAATAGAAGTGTTGTTAAAAACTGGAAAAATAACCCCTTCGAGCTCTTAATTCATCTCACCCTTGCCTGTTCCCACTCAAGGGCTGGTGTTTCTCCTTTCCACCTCCCAGGCTGCCAGATGTGATAAAAGGAAGCCAAATGAAATCACCTATGCATCAGATAAATAGCTGTACCTAAGACAGATTTTTTGTTTGTCCTATTAAAACATATACATGGTAAAAATGAATTAAAACAGTTACTCTTGACATGCAGGAGTAAAAATAAGTTGAAGAACAGCTCCGGAAAAAACAAAAAAGGGTCATAATTATGTGTCAGGCTTTCATGCTAATTAATTGATAGACCCCTTGTTCCCCAAGCTTTCTGCTTACCAGTATTTTTCCATATTTTTTACAGATATTTAGCTAGTTCCTTCATCAGTTTGCTTCTATATTGTTGTGGGCTATGTAATATTTCCAGGTCCAGGCTGAGGTCCAGGTTCCAGCCAGCCATGGGTCCCTGAGATATCTCACCAAGGAGCACGTGGTGAGTTCCTTTTGTGAGAGGAAATTCTGCAGCAGGGCCAAGCTAAATGTGCCATTTTCTTTGCCCAAGAAAAGCAAGGACCATGCAGGAATCGGCTGCTGGAAACGGAGAATCCAAAGCGGAGCCTGGTGGAACTACAGTGGTGAAAGGTGCTTTTTTGACTTGGTGCTGAACTGTACATGGGGGCAGTGACGGAGCTACAGACCCAAACCCTACCAATGGCAGAGCAGCCTAATTAGGCTGATTAGTGCTGGGACTTCCTCAAGGACAGAGCCAAAGTTTACACAGTTACTTCTGTGTCAGCAGCACACAAGGAAGGAAGACTGCCATCCTCCAGATCAAACCAGTAAGGCTGAAGGACTCTGGGTGCATTCCCCTCCTTGTGCATCTCAACTGGATCAGAAGTCAACAGCCCAAAGCTGTCTCGCTGAATCTCTAGGACCACGGACTTCAGAGGAGTTGGAAGAGACACGAGACCTCCAGTGACCACAATATCCAATCCAAGATTGCAAATTGCTTGTTCAGGAGCACATCATGATTTCAGAAATCAGCAGGAAGAACAAGGAGCCACTAGAAATGAAATATAATCAATCCTTTTTTGATAACAGCTATTTGAAAGAACGGTTGAGGTCAGCTGTAAAATATAACTGCAGTTGTACAGCTGAGCCTGTAAAATCACCCTTTGCTAATACAGCTATGGCAGCTTACACTGAGCAGCCTGTGCCATGGAGCTTATGGAAACATTACATTTGCTTAAAATTCCTCTCTGTTTCCTGAGGATGACACTCAGAAGGATGTCTGGAGGGAGTGTCTATATGTATTGCACAGTTCTGAGTCACCAGGCAGCTCTGTGATATAATTGTCTACATAACTCTAATGGTGACCTGCTGAATAGAGGCTAGAACCAGACAGGAACCATCAAATTACTAGCAATTCTGAAATAAAATGTGTTTGAAGTGGGTTTGTGGTGACCAGATCCTTTAGGAATGCTCCACTGCATGTTATCATGTCAGAAGACATGACAAATAAAGAGATCACAAATCTCTGAAATAAGGAGATTACAAATCTCTGTAGTTTCTTCCACTATCACTTCAAAATAATGCTTCATCTGATCTTCCAACTATATTTAAATTAATTAAAACCCATTTATCACCACATGTTCTCTGAAGTACTTGGGGATTCAAAGTCAGTTTTTCTTGCTCTATCAAATATCCTGGGTTTCTAAGTGGGTAGGACGTGACCTATAAATTACCATGATGAATAACTTTGTGAGCAGGAACGTGGGTCAGTTTTTCATTAAAATTAAAAGGTCCTCATTCTCTGTTGTCAGATTCTCAAGTGCTGCTGCAAAGGGAAACAAAGAGCTGTCAAACAGAGTGATGATATTTTACACCCAGTTTGCCCTGCTGTAAGGAACACGTCATGTTACAGGACACTGCGTAGGCACAACCATTACACTCTGATTTCAAGGACAGCAAGTAAATTCTGATTTATTCATGGAGAAGAAATTTCTTGCTGGTTGAAACTTGCTTCCCTGAACACACAGGGTCAATGTACCACTTAATTCCTATATAAATCTTCTGAAGATGAAAAAATTTCAAGTAGCACAATCTTGTATCATTTCTGGCAGTCTGAAGGAAAACCAGCATTACTGGAAAATCCTTCTTCCCATCCAAGGGTTTTGAAAGTCAGAGGAATGTGAGCAGGCTGTCAAGTTATGGAGACTGCAGGTGAAAGACAGATTTTAGGGTATTTTTTAAAATGCAGCAATGAAGCCTCCTGGCATTATTGTGCATTTTACACAGACAGAAGTTACCAAGAGTACAAGATGCAGCTGAGAATCCTTAAAGAAACAGTTGAAGGTAACCCAAAAACAAGTTCAAAAGCAGCTTGAATACTCTCAGGACACAAGTTCACAAGTTCAAATTTTAACTTCTCAGGATGGGGACAGTTGCTTCCAAGCAAAGTGCTGGTGGATGCCATGTAGGAAGAGAGAAATTGCTTACAAACCAAGAATCAAGTGCCTCAACGAACCTGTACAGAGAACAGAAATACATTTCTCTAAAATACAGTAATGGACATTTGTGAGAATCATGAAGGAGTAAAGCTCCACTGAGACACGGTGTTCTTCCATTTGTACTGGCACCTCTCTGGTCTGCACATGCCCTCACTCCTAGATGGCAGGAGGCACTGGAGGGAACTCTCTGCCCCTCCAAGGGGTTGCTTTAATGCTCAGAAAGGTGCTGCAAGGGACAACAGGGCTCTGCTCTTGCCATCCCTGTCACAGACAGGAGGCACCTATGCACCTCCAGCCAACCTGCCTCTTCTCCAAAGCAGTCAGCTCCCACTTGAGAAGGGAATGGATCTGACAGGGCTGACATTTTCCATCTAAGCCATTTTTCTGAAGGCAAACTCTTGTCCTAGAAAGAGAGTTGTCACCTACACAATGTCTCCCAAACTCTGAGGCCAGGAGGGAACCACAGGTGAGGCTCTGCAGCTCAGCTCCACAGTCAGCTCTGCCAGCAGATGCTTTTTGAATTTGGTGGTTTATTTACTGATTTATAACAGTGCCCTTCACAGAGATTTGCAAGATTGTATAAAGCAGAACAAAGAAATGCTCCGAGTGTCTCATCTCAAGTAAGCAGATAGAAGGAATTTCTGTTTGACCTTAAACATACTGAAAGCATAATATGGTTTCATCTGTTTTCTCAAGTGAGCAAAACATCTATACCAAGAAACTGCAGAGAACATAAACAGAACATGAAGTGAATTACCTGGCCTGAAAAACAAGGCTTTGGGCAAAGATGTGAACATTAATCAGCACACAAAGATAAGGAATGAGCCAACAAATGAGGAGTTTTCACTAGAAATAATGAAAAATTGCCTTCTAATCATGCTTTTGTGCTAAAAGGGAGCTAAGGAAGCCTCCTGAATAAAGATGTGAGAAAGATGGATGGCAGAGAAATATATCAGATATGTTACTGAACTCTGAACAGGTCAAAATAGGTAATGAACAACACAAAAACATAATACAGACATACTGTAAATAATAAAAAATACCACACCTAGGATCACATAGAATGATAACTTACATAAAGCACACTGTGACAAAAATCATAATCAGATATGTGAAGGCAAAAAAATGAATCAGTTTCTTATTGGTTGAATTCATGCAGCTTTAAACAGTAAATTACTTAGAAGCACCTTATAATGATTTTATATTCTCCCTGAAAACATGGGGTGGTTCAGCCCAACACCAGCCAGAAGAGCGAAACAGGATGTTCAGAACAGTATTGTCAGGCAGCCCGGAGCTTTGACACTCAGTAGGATTTGCACAGGGGTATTCCCCGTGCCAAAGGTGAGATCCAATTGCCCAACCCATACCCTATTGTCTCTGCAAACCCACACAAGATCCAAGGTTGTACAACGTCCCTGTGCCCCAGAGAAAAGGAACTCTGTGTGTTACTGCTGGGAATGTGAGCATTGGAGAGGCTGTTGAGAAGGGGAGGAGTGTGCAGACTCTGATTCAGTGAAGGTGGCTGAGGTGTCCCTGGTGATGCTGGTTGAAGGTGTTTCCCCAGGGCAGCCCAGGGGATCCATCTTCATCTGTAGGAAGGCACAGCTTGGCAGCGCCAGGAGCTCAGCAAACAAACGCAAGTGAACAAGGTGTTGCCTCTTTTATCCTTTAAAGAAAAAGGGAACAGCCTCCCTCCTCAAGGACAGGCATCAGCCCCCCAAGCACATGAATTTCAGCTCTGTGGATTTCAGTGATCTGAAATACGAGTTCTCAGAGACACAATGTGAGTCTTTTGAACCTACACGCTCCATCTTACTACAAAGATATGTTTTTAAAGAGAGGATTTTATAGTGAGCAGCAAAGCATAATAATGATTAATCCCCTGATTGCCAGCAAGTGCCCTGAACAGCTTTTACTCTGCAGACAGTGACATTCTCTTGCTAAAGTGAAAACACAGTGGCATTTCAAGTTAAAAAAACCAACGTTCACTGAAATAGAAAAAGCAGTAGCTGGCACTGAGAGTAACAAATGAGAAGGTCAGCTGAACAGACACAAACAGTATAGAACATAGATGCAACGTACCATGTGCAGGATTCATTCTAGCAGTATTGATAAAGCTTACATTAGTTCAACAAAAAGAAAAATGTATTACATTGCATTACATTACATTTTTTGATTAAATGCAAATAACTCTTAACCAGCATCTTCCAGCAGGGTTGCTAATGGAAATGCATTAATTAATGCTGGACACCTATTATTTTGTTCTGGTTTGAAGAGTCACTGTTATTTGCAGTTCTGCTATCCAGAAGAACACCTGTAATTTTCAGAAAACCCAATCAAAGCTTCATAATAGAGTTTTAAACTGTGATTCAGCGAAGACTCATATGCTTAAAGTCCTATCAGAATAAAATCCGAAGTAAGCACCCATCAAATCTTGTTGTAGGGATGAAACAGAAAAAAAATACTCCTCCTTTTCCTTTATCTGATGTATCTATCTGAAATCAAGGAGAGCCACTGCTCCCTCTGTGCACTTCCTGAGGGTTTATGGCACTCCTGACAGGGAAGTCAAGCTCAGGCTGGGAGTTAAGGCAGGTCTTGAGCTTTGCTCAGCCTGCATGTATTGCTGTGTGTTTGGAGGTTTGTAAATAAGGTGACAGTGGCCTGGACCTAAAGGCCAAATTCAGGTCAAAATAGATAACCAACATCTGGAGAAAAAATGCTGTGGAAGAGCAAAAACTACACCTATGCAAAATCTGTGTACACAGAGATGCAGGTATGCAGGAGTCTTAAGTGATCAAAATGAGGGAAGGAATGTACAAATAAAAGATTTTCTCTAGGCTGCGGTAGTAACCCACAGCTACAATTGTTTTCTGATAATAACAGAAATACAAGTTAAATTTGTATCAAAACAGTAGTTGCTGAAACAATTTTCTAGACTTTTTAAAGTCAGTCTTTATCCTGTAAAGAGAATTTGTAAATGATAAGAAATACAGCAGCTGGACCAAACTCCTGGCTCCCTACACCAAGCTCACTTTGTGTAGATATAAAACAAGCAAAGAAAATGGGAAATGCTGGGATTCTTGTGAAGTAAATTCAACTTCCAAACATTTTTTGATGGTTTGTTTTTTAAAAAACATTATGGGAGAGAGAGCAGAAGACAGAATAATGATGATATTTATGCAATAGGAATCCAACAAATCTACAGACTTTAAAATGAAGTTTATCTCTCAAGATAAACTAAGACTGGTTAAACACAATGCTGACTAGGAAACAAGCAGTATTTTTTGCTTCACTGAATTTGAAAAGCTTTTGGAAAAAGACATCTGATCCTCACCAAACTTTCACAAGATGGAAAAAGTAGCTGCAATTTGCACATTTAGTTATTTCTGTCCACTGAAGGAAGATTAGATAATTGCAATATTCAAACAGATCCCATACTGACTGACTCTTCCATCTGGAAGCACTACCTGGATGCACCTATGTGAAGGAATCTTGCCCAGTATCAAGTTTCCCAGCTGGAGTCTCACAGGCACAGCAGAACCCTGGGAGAGCGAGTGGCTCCAGAGCAGGAAGGGGACACAGAAGGGGTTCCTCGGGCTCGCACACTGGGGTGCTGGACTTGGGGCACATTGCACATATGCGATGAAAAAATGAAAAAATCACCACGAGAATGGCACAGGCAGAGGCCAACAACACTCAACTGGAACACAGGCAGAACAGACAGAAGAGGCCACTTTGTGATCACCCAAACCAAGGCTCCTTCTCCAAAGCAAGGCTTTGGATGCAGCCACACACACAAAACCTACCCCAGCAGGGAGCTAGGTTATAATGCAGCACACTTTCTGTTTGTTTGTTTGCTCTTAGAAGAGTCTGACTAATTGCATGGATTTGGGGAGGCTGGTGCCCTTGCACAGCGACACAAAAAGATCCTGTGTGCTCCAAGCAATGTATATCCTCCTCCCAAAAGGAATGGGCGGTGTGTGCTCTCCTTCTGTGCAGATGTATCCTCAGAAAGAACCCCTGGTAGCTTATACATAAAAGATATATTGGTAATTAAAGGTTTGTCATAAAAAAGCTTTGATACACCTGAAGGGAACTGGAATGTATCTGGATTAAACCGGTGAAATAAGCTGGTTAAACACCTTTGAAAGTATATCTGGACAGAAACAGTTTATTATAAGGTTGGTGTTTTCACACATCGAGGGGCTCTGCTGTCCTGCTGTAGGAACCACAGCGAACAAAATATTTTTAATTAGGGATTTGTGTTTGTTTTTAAAAGCACAAACCTTAGAAATAAACATTTTCACCCATATACTTGACATTACCTAAAATCAAAATGGAACAGGAGTGAATCAGCCCCTCATCACACATCATACAAGTTCAAAAGCCCCTGAAAACCTGGAGTGCAGGGAAAACTGAGCACTGTATGGAGTGGCTTTACCATCACAACAATAGAGACTCCACCCTTTTGTGAAGAGACTACTGCTTTTTTTTTTTTTGACCAAAAGAAAACTTTGACTAAAGATAAACTTTACCTGTATTCCTGTAAGGTACTAAATTAACTGCTACAGGGGGAAATTATTAAGCTCAAAAATACTGGAATTAGCACCAAAACATACTTCAAAAAAAACCCCAAACAAACTGGCTGAAGGGGATGAAATAAGATGTGGTAAAAGAGAAATGATCAAATGGGGAGAAGCTTATTAATGCAAAACCTCCAGGACTGGTCCCAAGACTCGTTTTATTTAGCATTTTCATCAGTTATCTTGGCATGAAATAGAAGAACCAAACTAATTAAACATTAATAGCACAAAGTTAGATGGCAGTGACCATCCTAATGAGGATCCCAATCAAATAGAAGAGCTGGACGGCATTAAGGACCGAAGAAACAAAAACTACATAAATTATGACAGTAAGAAGTGCAAGGTCCTGTCCTGGAGATCAATACAAATTTCTGCTATAAACTGAGGGCATGGGAGGTGTGTTGGACAGGGCAGTGTGATGGAACCCAAGGAGATATTCAGGGAGCTGGAAGATTGGTTCTTTAGTGTGGGGGACATCAGGGAACTGGAGAGATGATCTTATTAGAGATCTTACTTCAACACTCTCGTTATGCATCCCCACAGAGCAAAGCTGGCAGAGGGTACCACTGCTCAGTGAACTTCGGCTGAACATTCAATACCAATGAGGAGAGAAGGGCCAACACGCACAGGAAAAAAAGAGGTGTTTCAGGATTGAAACTCAGAATAAAATTTTCAGCTTTTCAGGGACTAAAGTTCCAAACCAGTCTTTTAAATGTTAATAATTTTTAAGGCCAGTTCTGTAAAAAAGGATTAGCTGCCATGTTTGCCTGCAGTTACAGAGCAGTGAACATGCTCACCCAGGAGAGCTGCCTTTTGCTTCTACATTCTCTGCTCCTAATGGCCAAAACCAGCTCAGTAACACAGATGGGGCTTCATTTCTCCTGCCAAGCCTTGATCTGAGCTTACAGATCTCAGAGATCTCAGTCAGGGACAAAGGGAATGCAGCCCATACCCTGTCCCACGGTGCTCTATTTCATCTCCAGCAGCACTGTGGGTTGTAACTCTCTTGGGAGACCTCTGCGACATCTCAGAAACTGGTTAAAATAAGGCAAGTATTTTCTATTTTTCTATTTTCTGAGTATTTTGGCAGTTGTCTTTGTGTGATTTCCCACAGTATTTGAGTGAAGGTTTTTTGAAGCCTTCATAAAATCCAAGCATGCATTACAAGAAATGACTAAGTTTACGACCTGACATTATGTCATGTAATTACGTATTAATGTAATTTTTAAAAAGACAATTTTTCTTCTGATTGCAGCAGAAATGCTGCCACACATATAAATCCAGCAAAGCTGTGTCTTGCTCTGGAATATATTAGTGTACAAGAGTGGACTTTTTTCTCTGACTTTGAGAAGTGAGCCCCTGCTTGGCACTTGCTGTTCTCACAGAGGCTGCTCAGCATTCTGGGCAGTGGAGAGGGTTACCCATGTCACCAGAAAATGTTACACAGCAGCCTCTGAGACATTCCCAGCTCCACAGGTTCACTGACAGTTTAGTGACTGGAATCCAATAGCAGTTTTGTTGTACGGCTTGGAAAGAAACCTACCCAAGCATGGAGCTTTTCAAAAAAGATTTCAGATGCAGTGTTCCAAATATACATTTTGGTGATGGGACCATGCATTTTAAGTGGTCTAGTTTTAGCTTCTCTCTATCAGGAACTCTTAAAGAAAACTTAGCTTTCATCATTCATTCTTGTCAGTTCTTGGTGTTCATAAGCAAAATGAAAGACATGAAATAGTGTTTAATAATAACAAGTAAACATTATCATTTTAGCTTTTCTGTTGATTTGTCAAGAATTTTTGCCTTATTTGCCACTAGGCAGTGAGTGTTCACTGATCTGTTATGGAGACAGTATTATTAAAATTGTCCTGACCTTATTTCCCCATTTATGAATGGCTATTCCCTAAAATTACACTAAAATACTCCAAACTTGGCTTTTATGTATCAGGAGAGCAAGGCAAATCTTCAGAATGCTGAGTAATGCCTTTGCTCCATCGATCTTTTACTCTGTCAAAATATAAACTTTTTACTCCACCACATTTCCATGCCACATACAGCAATTACGAAGTGACTGAGAGAAGGGAGCCTGGCAGGTTGTGCTCCTGTGCAGTCTCCAGATTTTAATGGAGCCGACAAGCCTCAAGGACTCTCCTGCTGCAACGGGGGTGTTGTTCTGCACAGTATTTCCACAATGCAGTATTTCTGCAAGTATTTCCACATAATGCTTAAAAAAAAGAAAGCAGCAGCAAGGAGAAAAGGCAGAAAGCTGCAGAGAGCTTAAGGGCAAAGTATAAATCTCACTGGATATTTGCCAGTAAGTGTTTATTTATTTGAACTGGAACATGCAGAACTGTCTAGTCCTTCCTTATCTATGCAAGGATACAAAATCTAAACTCTCTTGCCATTGCATTGGGCAGTGATATAGGCCCAGCATCGTTGCCGACATGGAGCTGCTTGAGCCCTGGCCCTGCCTGATCGGGAGTGGCCCGAGGCACTGCAGGATGCATGGCTGGAGTTCCTGCCATGATTCTGTTACCTCACCAAGGAAAATGGACTGCAAAAGGCTCGGACAAAAGCACTGTTACAACTACTCATTGATGGGAACGTAGCAGGCAAGTCTCTGCTTCTGTCAGCTCCTTCCTTTGAATCTTTCTGTTCCCGTTCCTCTTCACAAGTGCTGCAGCATCCACAAAGACCTGGGTGTACCCAGAGTAAGACCCAGTTGTGCCTGGTGGCACAGCTCAGAGAGCAGCAGCTCTGGAGCTCTGAATCCATCTGCAGCACCCCGTACAGTGCTCAGCTTTCAGGAAGTGCTGGCCTGGGAGTGCTGGACTCATGGGCTGGGCTCCCAACCCTCTCCTGGGAAAACAGCATCACCCTACAGTGCAGTCACAATTCACCCCGAGCATTTTGCTTTTTCTGCAATTTCAGGGAAGATGATGTGACACGAATTCCTCATCTCATTGGCCTCATTTGCCATCTTTTTAGGAGAAAGAGAACTAACACAGCATGTTCCATCTGCTGCCATGAATCACGAGCTTCCACTGGCTGCAGATGAGTCTGGGGCCAGGCAGCATTAATACAAGGCAGCAGCCCTCCAGCCACAGTTCTGGGAGCTGAAGTGATCTAGCCAGTCAAGATGTCTTTTCAACAGCTCCTGGAAAGCCAGCGGGCATTTCAGATCCTCAGAATGCAGGGCTGGAGGGATGCTTAAGAGGTCATCCCTCTTTCTGCCATCTCAAGGCAAGATCAACTTTACTGCAACTCTTCATGACAGATCTTTGTTCTTGGAGCTGTAAAAGGCTGGAGCTCCCTCCCACAGCTCTTCTCAGCACTGTTTTTCAGCAACTCTTAAGAAGAAGAGTTAAGAGTTCTTAAGAAGAGTTAAGGAACTCTTCTTAGAAATTCACTTACATGGAGAAGCTTGCACCTCCGAAGACTTAGGAAAAGACAGAGGTACTTAATTCACGACAACACAAATGCTGCAGACAAAGCTGATGAGGGGAACTTGAGCTTGAGATGTCGGAGGACCATTACTGTCCTGACCCTTACAGCTATAATTCCTACTCTTTCTGATGGTAAAAAGCCCCAAGTGAATTTTTCATTCATGGCCTTCCTGCTTCTTAAACTGGTAAAAAGAGAGATCTTTCTCTGATAAAGTCAGATCAATATCTAACAGAAGAATTGCTGGAAACATATTTTTTGTGTTTCGGAAGATTACAATGCAGACTGGAATAATTTACATTACAATTACCTGCCCTGTTGCTGGAGAGAAGAGCTGCAGAAAGCACAGTGCAGGGGAACGTGCGAGTCCCCATGCTGAGTGTGAGCAATCCGTAAGGAGTTACTGGGGAGGGCTGGGAGTGCCCGGCTGCAGCAGCGTGTGCTAAAAATAGGGCACTCTGGAATGGGGGAAAGGAGAAACACAGCAACCAAAACTCATGCCCACATTTTTCATTTTTCTGTCTTACCTGAAAAGGTAACCTGCACAAACAAAAGGGAAGATGTGATCTCATCCCCTCAGGCCCCAGCCAGCCGGGGAGGGACACCCAGCTGGTTCATTAGTTCTGTTACAGGTGGTGCTGTATAACCTTGGCCAAGTCACCTGTACCTGTTCCTCTGACCACCTTCCTTTGCATTGTTTACTTAGATTCTGCAGTTTAGGTTCCTAAAGGCACTTGGGCACCTAAAGCCTCCGTGGACACATTTTGAAGCCCAACATGTTGGGCACTCTCTTTCACACCATGCACAGCCCAGCTTTGATCTCATCTGCCACACCTCACTCCTGATGCCAAAATTACCATCACAGCTCAGCTCTGAGCTCTTCTGTTCTACATATAAACATCAACCATAGGGCCCTGCAGGAGTTAACAAGTGAATTCACTTCTTTTATATATTCACAAATGTTGGGATAAGGATTCAAACAGAAGGAAGAGCAGATTGAGGATCCATGTCACAAAACCACCGTATGAAATCATACCCACAACAATGACAGCTTGACTTTAACTGTAAATTTCATACAGAAGAAAATGTATGGAAACATCAGTTATTCTGAGAACAGAAACCTCCTCCAGTATTTGCTGCTCAGCAGAGTAGACTCAGGACACCTTGACTTTCCTGAGCTTTAGCAGCCTCATGTGGCCACGTCCAGAGCAAGGGGACCAAGGGGAAATTCTGGACAGTTAAAAGGCTGCTCCAACTTGGACCAGGAGCTGAGCAGCTGCAAACACGCTCAGAGCCACAAAATACAATTTTTTTCTTATGAAAACAGAGGCTGAAAGGTGACCTTAGTGCACGTGTGAGCTTACACACAGCAGCCAAGGGAGCTCCTCAGCCTTATTAGATAAAGGTACCATCAACTCCATCCTCTGGAAGCCGGAGAAACTCGGTTCCCTAAAAGCTGCAGTCTCATGGTGGTGTGTTCTTAAATGCTGGTGGTGCACCACCTGAATTTTTTAGATGCTTTGCAGAACTCCTGGGAAAAACCCTTGTGTCTGTAATACACTGATGTGGTCACATGCTGGGCACAGGATGATCCATCTCCTGATGCCTCAAGACCTCTTTAAAAATGTTAATATTTTTTATTATTTCTGTGTTTCTGTAGGGGCTCTTCTGGCCTCAGAAGATCGAATCTGCCCTAGCTGAGCACTGCTTCAGTGTCCTTATCCCATCCCTGAATAGAGGCCAATGAATAACATGCCCCATTTGGCAAGTGCTTTCTGAAGTGTAAATAAGTGCATTTTTAAAAGGCCCCTCCCCACTCCTTCTTACAAAAATAAACCAAACTCACCATATTAACTGATAAACTGTGCACTAAAGTACTGACAAAACCCAGCAATAAATAATAAAAGCACAATTCTGCATTTTAAAAGAAGTCTTGGAACAGAAAGAGAGGTTATCTCTTTAGCTCCTAGGAAGAACAAGGATAAAACAGCAATAACAGTGTGCACTATGTTTTAAAACCTTGGTGAGATCAGGAGGAAAGGCTTTGTAAGAGTTCAAATTATTACATGCTATAAGTTCTATAGGGATTGAAATGCTCATGTCTTTTTAAGCACTTACATCCTTCAGGTAATTTTTCTATTACATGCAGTAAAGAAAAAAGTACCCAGACACATGTTTTCCTCACTCACGTTAAGGAATTTCTGGAAAAAATTCAAAGCCTGTATTCTGGGTTTTTCTTATACATCTTGTACATTTAGGGAAAAAAAAAACCCAAATCAAAATGAGCAGTAAATGTAGTAATTAAAAGCAGATCTTTGAAATAAAATATGTTGATAATCTGCAGCAAGTTCAGGTGAGGGTCTCCATGACCAAGGGCTGGAGCACTTGCTCAGCGAGGTGGTGGATGGTGGATGGGAGACAGAAGAACAACAGGCATAAACTGAAACAAGAGGTTTACACTGGATAACAGGAAACTTTTGCACAACAAGGAAATGAGGAGAGCTGAGCAGTGGAAGTGGCTGCCCAGAGAGGATGCACACTCTCCATTCTTGGAGGTTTTCAGGAGCAAGCTGGATAAAGCCCCCAGTGGTCTGACATCGTATCTGCCCCTGCTTTGGGCAGAAGGGCAACTAGAGACCTCCTGCAGTGCCTCCCAGTCTGATCTGCTTTATGATCCTCCTTTCCCCACAGTGCTCAAGGGAATTCTGAGGAAGATGGGAAAGCAACCAGGTATATGAGCTAGTAGAGAAGAAGAAAGAGGGATGAGAAATCTTTCCCTGTCATTCTTCAAGGTGACCCTTCTGCAGTTTCATATGTAACATTTTGGACATTGTCTGCTATGAAAGCAGAACAATTTACAGTGTAATCAGGGAAAAAAGGATGTGATAAAATTGCTTTCCCAAAGCAAACAACTCATTCACATAGTTGAAAGGGACGCAGGAAGAGGTGGATATGAAACTTTAGATCTCTGAGCATCAGGTAAAAGAGCAAACATTCATTCTCTGGTGCTGGTCTCGCAGCATTGAGTTCTCTGAACAGAAAACAAGAAGCTCCAAAACCGCAGGCACTGCATCCCAAGAGCTGTTCCAGTGAGATTCTAATCCCTTCCTGAACAGGATGAGATGAAAAAATAAAACTTCAAGGATTTCGAAGTGGGTTTATAGTCAATCCCGGCTCAGTCAGATGTGCGCCTTTCCAGTGGTGAAGGTACTGTTCCAATAATTTATTTGAGACTTTCCTCAAGGAACTCAATTTTAGGAGGAGGTAATTCATGTTTAATTCAGAGAATTGAGGCACAGAGAAACTTGGCCAATACATAGAGGTTTTTTTAAAATTCTCTGTATTCCCTGGTGTAGAGACAATTTATGATTCTGTTAGGGTTGTCTTTGAGAGCAGGAAAAACACTGGATTTAAATAAGACTTCAGATTCAAGAAAAAAAAACAACAAACATTTGGAGAGATCACTTCAAATGAAGGCGTCTCCAGTGTTAAGGCAGACTCCCATCTTGTACAAACCCACACCAATAACACAAACCATCAGAGACCCTGACATCAAACAGGCACAGCAACAGATTCAATTGATGGAACTACTCCTGCAGCCTTGAAATGGTGCTGTGGCTGGATCCTCTAATTACTGCAAGCTGATTGTTGCAATCCTCACATCAAAACTTCATTTTCTCTCTCACTTCAAAAGTTTCCAAAATCCACGGGAGCTTATGCTTTGCCCTACATATAGAAAGGGCCTTCACTAGGAGGAAATCTCAGTTTCAGGCACAGAGATTTCAAAGTAAATGGAAGTTTAAGAGATCTGTGTGCCCATCCCTACGGGCCCGAGGCAGGGACACAGGCTGTTTGGAGAAATAGCTTTTTGGGGGATACACCGAGCTGCAGGAAGGGTACTTCACTCTGGGAAGATAGAGAGCAAAGGGCTGTAATTAAGTCAGGTTTTAGGAGAACAAACAGAATTTAAAACAATGGAAAGACAGAAACGGCAGTGTCGCAGCTGGGGGGTTTCCATCCCTGATGTGTCCCATAATCTGTGTCTGCACAATGTCTCTAAGAAATCTAACCTACAAAAGTGCTAGCATTGAGGAAAAAATTCTTAACATATAAAAACCCCTGTCCTCTGCACTCAGTACAGAGATATTTAATACTAGTGAGTGTGGAAAGGGGAAGTCAGCTGGCAGAACAAAATCTATCTGTATTAATAAATACCTCAATAGAAATCTGCCTTCAGGCTTGTTACACAAACTTGAGGATGAAGAAACTTATTCACAGTTCTTGGGATGATTTTCCACTTTTCTTTCTATTAAGGTACACATTTGCAGTGTATAAAATTATGGTTATGAAAGAATATTGTCGGAATTCAAAATACATTCTAGTTTAAATATGGAAAAATGGTTAGTGGAACATTTAAGAACAAGGCTTGTATCATACTGCACAGATTAAGATTCACCAGTATCTCCAGACAAATTACATTAAGAACCAGCATTTCCATCAGAAAGAAGAAGTTACAGAAACTATTTGCCTTTGGAGACTGATTCTGGTGTTTTTCTTATCTTAAAGTCAGGTTCCTATTAAGTCTTTGGATTTACTGTGAATGTGTCCTAAATCTTGGGAAATGCCAATATTTTCCCCCCTTTCTTTCCCATTTATTGCAGCATACTTCTGCTTTCTGTCAGCCTCCATAATTGGTGGAAAGTAAGAGAAAAGCCCAGCATGGTGCTGAATCAATCTAATAGTGAGTTACAGTGATTGCTGGAGGATCTGAACTCCTGCAGGGAACGGGCTGGATTTTCCCAGAAGGTAGTAATCTTTTATTTTGCCCTCAGGGGCTTGGGAGGAACCTGTGCACCAAGGGAAGGGGTAACACTTAGCACAGCTCAGTGCAGAACCCCAGGTGCTCATGCCAGGTCCAGGGGCTGCCGTGGCACACAAGGTAAGCAGGTGGTTTTGAGGGATTTCCACCACTTCTTCCTTTTAATATATACCAGACCTTTTAATTCTATGCTTTTAGCCAGCTAACTTCCATCTTTCCTGAATAAGGAATTAGAGGGAGGTAACCTGCCCAGGATAAGCTTCTGCTGTGTACTATTCATAGAGCAGAGGAACCACTCTGAGCTTCAAGTTCAGAGCCCAAATCCACTCTCACCCCACAGTGGCTTAGACAGTATTTAAACTTTGCAGGGCACAGACATACATTAACACCAGGGCTGAGAAAAAAGAAACCACCTGAAAGGTTTCCCTTTGGCGTTACCATTCAGTTACCAATAAGTGTGAGTTCCTTTTTTGGTGCTCTATTCACAGTTTTTAAATAGCATTTCTTTGGTTTGCTACCTGTTGTCATACATTCCTATTGAAGAGGAAAACTAAGCAAATCATAGAGTGAACGAAAAAAAAAAAGATAACAGCTTGAGAATTCTAGCAAGAAAGGATGTAATTACATCTATTAAGATGCACTTAGAATTTAAAAGCAAACCAAACAAATTTATAGCTATATAGATACACATCATCTAAATAAAACATATCAGTTCAATTATTCTTGCTTAAGTTCAATCATTCTATCCACACATTTTAAAAATAACATGAAACAATGCTTATTAAGCCATCTGAAATATATCCTTGGATGTGTATTTAAACTTTTGAAGCAATTTATATAAAATTCAGATTTTGGCTCCTTTAGGAAAATACATTAATGACTTTTATGCTCATTTAAGACAGACACATTCTTCCTGATAGATTCAAGTGCTAAACAGAAAATAGTTTAGATGATTTCAAGCATTATTGCTCTCTAATAGTAATGCAGCAGCAAACGAATAAATAAAATGAAGTAAATTCTTCTTATGGAATTCACTTAAACAACAATATTCTGAAGTTACCCTGAATTCTACTTAAAAAGTGGAGTGAACTTGTTAATTTCTTTTAGAAGCAAAGCAAAAGGTACTTATCAAAATGATGCAAATCAATCAGGAAGCTCTGCCTGTGCCTCTATTCATTTCATGAGTTGTTGCATTAATATATAGAATCATAGAATCCTTTAGGTTGTAAAAGCCCTCTCAGATCATTGAGTCCAACTCTTAACCTAATACTGCCAAGCCCACCACTAAGCCACTTCCTTAAGCACCACATGTACACACTCTTTGAACACTTCCAGGACTGATGACCCCACCACTTCCCTGGGCAGCCTGTTCCACTGCTTGACCACCCTTTCAGTGAAGGAATTTTTCCTGATATCCAGTCTACATTCCAGCAGAGTTGTTCCTTGTGCTGACCGGCCAGGCTTTGTTTGGATTCCATACCCTCTCTGTGTTTGTCAAAGCAAAGGGAGAATGGAGCCCCAGTCCATCAGGGAATGCACAGAAATCCCTGCCACAAGAGGTGGGGAGCCAGCAGCTCCCCATGCATCTTACTCACTGAGCCTCCAGGGATCCAACTTGGCCTCCCCTGCCTGAATAACACCAGGCTTTCCTTTTTCTAAGCATAACCGGGTATTTTGCTCCAGTCACTTCTACTCCCCAGACTTGGACAACCCGAGGAAAGTGTTTTATACTTGAAGACCCTTTGTCAGTTCATCTGCAGCTCTCCCTTTCAGCAGAGATCTGTGAATATAAACAGCCATTTGATGCAAAAGTCTCCCATTTGACCCAACACACAAACCCATACAAGCTCATTATTTTTAGCATAAAATAAATCTATTCCCTCTACCTGGAGTTGGAGAGCCTCCCACTCATGCTTTGAGAACAAAATATGACAGGGAGGGAAGAGAAGAGCTGATGTATTACACTTTGCTCAGTCCAAATCGAAAGCCTACATGCCCTAATGGCATTTTGATTTCCGAATGAGTTCTTTGAATAATATTCCCTTCCCCTCTTTCCATTAGAATATCCAGAAATTAATAATTTAGTCTAGTCATACTGTAGGCCACATGAGTGGTAACTTCTGAATAAAACAATAACCATTCATACCCACACTTAAATTGCTGGAAGGCTTTTGAGGCTCAGTGCCAAATAACTCACCCATCTCAAGTGTTTGGGACTTTGGAAAAGCAGCTGCAGCCCAGTCAGCATTAACTTCAGTTTGGGAGTTTGGGTTTAATTTGTTATGTTGACTTGTGTGAGACTTTATATGCACAGGGAAAGGGATGCCCAGAGAAAGAACATGTCCATGGCTTCTACAGCTCAGTGGAGCTGCCCTGGGACTTCTCGTATTGCGATGTTACACAGTCCCTGGGCTCTGACCCTCTGTCAGCCTTCCAGAAAGATCTTCGATCAGGATGCTCCTGTCAGGCAATGCAGTATCCTGACAGGATCACCATGTCTGGGAATTCTGCATTTAAGAGATTCATCCAAGTCTGTGCAGGATCCAACGTTTACAGGGGTCACCAGTATGTCTTGCAATCAGGATATACAGTAGATGAAAGGGAAGGAAAAAAAAAAGAGAAAGAAAGACAAAATGTTTCTGTAGGGCACATCAGTGTAGAAAACTCAAGCCCTATATTGGTGATCCATATATTGCCAGGTCAATTCCCTGCGAGCTGGGGCTCAAAGGTTACAAACCACGGGGGCACAAGTACAATTGTGGAGGCTCAACCCGTTCACCCCAGAGGGTTTAACCATCAGTGGTGAAGGTCTAACCCTCTGTGGTGAAGGTTTAGCACCTCAGTGGTGGAAGTTTAACACCTCAGCGGTGTCCTTGGAGCCAGGGAAATCTGCTTAGCACTGATGGCCTCACCTCTGCCGGCAGCTTCCCTCTGCTGCTGCCTCTGCTCCTCTGGCTTGATATTAATTAAATTCTCCACTTTAGCATGCTGGCTTGGAATACAGGCAGGGCTTAGTGACTGTAATTCCAGACTCCAACTGTGACATTAGCACTGCAACATGCACAGAGCACATCCAGAATTAAAAAGGCTGCTTCCCCCTCGTTTAAATGATGAGATGAGAAGGATTCAGCTGCCTCAGACACAGACATGGGTGTACCAGAAGCAGGGGCTTATGGCACTGAGAAGGGGTCTGTTACATGCCTGTTATATGCTTTCAGCTTCTCAAAAGCATTACTTCAATTTTGCCATTTACTGCCACTATTCTCTTCCTACTTATTCCCAAAGCCAATTAAAATGCAAACAGGAGATTTTAAAGGCTTCAGTGTGATAACAGGCAGCAAGACAAGCAAGGCATGGGACAACACTGAAATATGTCTTTTTAAGGCAAGCATATATATAGAAATAATTGGATTCCTAAAGGCTCACAATTGCAAGCATTGCCTCTTATTGTCCATTAAACCAATTGACATCCTGCATTTGTTATTGCAAAAGTGTGATTCTGATTTCATGAAGAGTGCTAAACACACTCAGTTTGCTCTAATGAAAGCTGTGGAGTTTTATTCTGAAGTACACCTGAACCTCATAGCATGTAAGAGAGCCGATGGATTTCTCAAAGCCAGCACGGTAAATGCCAGCCTTGGAGAAGTTAAACTCTCAATTTTTTCTTTAGTGAGGCTGGAATTTCATGCCAAACACATAACGTGTTATTAAGCTTTTAGTAGTTATAATAAAAGAGTTAAAGAATTTAATCTCAACTTTTCAAAAGAGCCTATGGGAAGAAGATGCTGGAGCTCATCAGATTTGCAGTGAGAGGCTTCGCACTGAACATCCTCAGGAAATCCCTGCATTACCCTACAGTTGATTTCTGAATTTAACATCATCTGGTTTTCCAGTTTATGTGTTCAATTCAAATTGTTTCCCCTGGCTATGGCTGCTGTCAGGTGATGTAGATAACACAATCTTTAAGCCCACCCAACAAGGTGCCCAGTCCACCTTACAACCCTCTGTTTCTGCCCCTTCTCTTACACCACATCCATGCTTAGGGGGCCAACAGCAGAGGAACTTAAGCATCCCCCCCACACACCTTTTTGTTTGTAGGGCTAGTTTTCTGTAGAATTAGCTCCCTGAACTTCACTGAGATGTCAGGTAAGAGCAGAGACAGCTCGAGGAGGCAGAAGGGAAGCATGGCAAGGTCCCAGGAGAGCAGAGGAAACAGGAGGGCAGAATCGCCTCCCCCAGTTACAATTAGCCGCTAAACTTCACTTTCTTGTCAGACCACATGCTGCCTGTGGCTGCACAGGATTAAGTTTTCCCTCACATCTGATGGTATAATTTCCAGTTTATTTATCCCAGCAGCAAGCATGCTGCCAACACAAGCATTGGTTCTGCTCTCCTGCCCGCTCCCAGGAATGCGTTGCTGCTCCGCTCCTTTCTGTCAGCTCAAACATCCCTGTGACTGTGCTGAGACCTGAAGTGGGAAACAAATAGAGCTGAAAAGTACCTTCCATTGCTCAGAGTGGGTTTTGTCTGAAGTGGTTCCCTGGTTGGAGCAGCACTGTGAACTTCTGCCAGAGCAGAAGAGTCCATGGAGCTCCAGCTGGGATCCAAGAGCTGAAAGCTGACCCTTCCAAACTAGGAAAGGAAAGGCAGCTCACAGCACATAGCACAACATGCATCCAGCCCAGGGAATAACTTAGGAATGAAGTTCCACTGATGAGGAATTAGAATTACACACCAGTCAGGTATGGTTATAGATCCAACTCCAAATTTAAAAACATAAATTAATACTAAAAAGACACACATTTTTTATACTTATTAATTTTCTATTACTTATTCCAACATGAATATTTCCACATCTATAGCATGACAAATGAACATCTTTTTAAGTCTTCCTACAAGGAAGATTTCCATTTTCTTTTCAGCTCCTTCAGATAGTACCTTCTAGAGAACGGTTCAAGTGCCATGTTTTTATTACCACTAAATGCAGAATAAGTCATGCTTCCAGTTGACATAACTATGTCACAAAGAGAAGCAAGAGCAAAAATGTGTCTGTTTCTTCTTTAATGGTTAAAAAAAAAAAATTCCACTTTTGTTGCAGATCCTGGAATAACTGTCAGGAGAAGCTGAAGAGCACTTAACATACACCTCGTGGTCTTGAACACTAATAACTTCAACAAAGGGCTGATAGTGAAATTGCTTTTCACCTCAAGGTAAAAAGACAAAAACCTATGTTAGGGGATTGAGGATTTACCCAACAGAAAACTAAGTATCTCAATTAAAAATTTGAATTACTTTTTTTTTAAGCAAATTAACAGAGAAAATAGTGTCAGAGTTCATGTCTAACAGTTTTATCCTCAGTTCTGGATCTCTTAATTTATTTACTTAAACTTATTGCGTTGAGTATTTTACACTCAAACATAGAGAAAATAATGAAATGTAAAGGTTAAAAGATAGAAATCAGCCCCACAAATGATCAGCCCTCAAATAATGAGCAAAGAAGTTCACCATCATAATCTCTCTGCTCTGGGCCACTCCTGTCAAGTTCTGAATGCAGGCTGAGCATCTCACTTCCTTCACTGAAGTGGCGTCACATGGAGAAAAAGCATCTTTAAAAATTCTACTAATTTGAGGCCACAAACAGGAAAATGTCTTAATCGTAATTTTATAGCAGAATTTTATGCCAGGACATATTTTTTTAGATGCCTTAAACTGCTAATTTCCACAAATTAACATGCCTGGGTCTCTTTTAATAGTAAACATAACTTTGCATTTCCTTCTCGTAATGCTTGGCTTTAGCATAATTACAGTATGTTCCTGGTTTTCAGCCCCATGAGGATCCCCCCTCACTGCTCTCTCCCCAGCCACGCTCTGCTCAACAGAGTTTTGTATCAGCAGAGGCAGAAAATGAACCTGCAAAATTTACTCAGAGATTTGCTGCGTGCAGAACACTTGCACATGTATATGCAAACTCATATTTGCATACTCCAAATGCCTGCTGTTGCCTGCAAACATGTTTTATTTTGGCACGCTATGGCTGTACATGTAAATTCCCTTCCAGCATCAATTACCTACTCCCCCACAATCGATATGTCCCTTTTCCTAAAACAATCTATTTCAGACCCGATATTACTTTGCTTTCCTGTAAGTCAATAAATACTGCCACATTCCCCTACAGAAATGCCTTTGCCCAACTCTTTTTATGGATTCTGTCAATTCTGTGCTGGTCCCTGTTTTCTTTCCTAAATCTTCAGCTTGCTCTCCTTCTGCCCAGATCCTGCTTTTGCTCTCTCCATGCAGAGAAAGAGAAGCAGCTCTACCAGTTCTGCTGCCCTGCTTCTCACCTGTCTGACACAGAGGCACCTACTGTTCCCTTTGCTAAAGAAACAGCATCCCCAAAAGGTTTCAAAAGGATTCAAGAGGATCCAGGTAAGGGACTGTGACTAGGACTTGACAGGCCTAAATTTACTTTTAATTTTCCCCCATGTATAAAGCCTATTTGCCTAATTTAATGTTTTCCAGCTATCTTTAATGTGCAAATACTTTCCACAGTGAATATGCAATATATAAAACCAATCAGAAACTCTCACTCTGAAGTTGGGCTATTTATTTCCTTCCTGAAAACTCAGCTGAGTGAAGTCAGGTTAATTGCCTCTAAGTCACTATGAATAATGTTGCAGAGCCTTGCACTGACAGTCACACCATTCTTCTGCCGGTTGTGTATCCCACAGCTATTTCAATGGATAACTGTAATTCATTTTGGCTGCTTGATCTGCATGTAAAGATAAAAGCTGGTAGCAAACTTCCTTTAGCCTCCCTCTGGTTTTCCTTAGCTTTCTACCCAGTAGGGGTAATTCTGGAGATGTTACAAGCTCCAAAATAAAGGAAGTCTTTGCTGCCCTTACTGTATTCCCTGCACATTGCCATCATTCATGGTGGCAGCAGCCGTCCGTTGGCTCATTATGTTGAACTAATCTTGCTACCTGATATTCTTTTCACCAATCAATCTGTTGATTACAGCCAGTTTAAATCGTAGCCATAAACAGGATTCTGAGGTTTTTCGAAGGACAATGGGATCTGAATTAATTAGCATCCAGCAGAGGAAAACCAAAATCCTCCTTCAAATAGAACTGAGAAACCTCAGAGCCCACAAGGACACCGTTTATGGAGCGGTGGACGGGCCCTCACACACTTGCAGAGCAGGAGAGCGTGGCATCCTCAGCTCCCAGACAGCTCCCAGGCTACGGAGGAGCTAATTCCCACACAGGAATTTATTAATTACACCTTGAAACTCTACCAAGTTAGCCTGTTATTGACGCCAGCACTCAGACTGTGCTCATGCATAACTCATCTTTACAACTTACAAGCATGAAGATTTGAAGCTTCTGTCAGAAGTAATTCCAGATTACACTTACTAGTCTATCACACACACCTCACAGAGCCAAAAACTCTCCCAGTCTGACATTTACATGGATAACCTGGGAAAATTCATATAAAAAGGGGAGAAAAAATATACCTATTTTCTTCAAACTGTCTTTACAGTATGTTCCACAGTTGACAACATAGCAAGAGAGGAGGTATAGATTGGATATTGGGAAGGAATTCTTCCCTGTGAGGGTGGGGAGGCCCTGGCACAGGGTGCCCAGAGAAGCTGTGGCTGCCCCATCCCTGGAAGTGCCCAAGGCCAGGCTGGACAGGGCTTGGAGCAACCTGGGCTAGTGGAAGGTGTCCCTGCCCATGGCAGGGGGTGGAGCTGGATGAGCTTTAAGGTCCCTTCCAATCCAAACCCTTCTGTGATTCTATGATTAACCAATTGTCACAGAGGGAATGCCTTTCAAGGAATGCTAATATACATCACCTTTGAAAAAGAGGTAAAAACCCCATGAGACATTCTTTACATGGCTGGCATTTAAAGAAATAACAATAATAATTCTTGCTTTTATGGACAACAGCAACATTTGCAGTCCAAGAAACCATAAATGTCCTGTAACAGATGATGATCACCTCACTGACATGACAAATAAGAGGCATTTAGTTTTTAAAGGCTTTCGTAATTTCTTTTTTCCTTATGAGAGCACCACTCTGTGTAAATGTAAGACTAAAATGTATTTCAGTCTTCAGTACTTGGAAGCAAGTTCAAACATTATTATTCTACATTAGCTTCACTTGTCAATTTGACAACTAAAGACCTACTGGCCAGATGCAAATGCTGCTTCCTAATCTTGATCCATCACGCACAGCAGCCGTGGGATGTCATTCCCCACGAAGGAGGATGAATCAGGAGAGCCGTTCCGTAAGGGAAGGTGCAGAGATAAACCAGATGCATTCATTACCTGGAGGAAGTTCTGGTTTCCTTGTGAGAACATTCAGTTACAGTGAAAAACACCAACCAAAGTAGCCCAGGTGCAAGATAAGCCTTGTCAGAAGTGCAGGGTTTCCCAGTCAGAAGGTGCTGGCACTGGCCTTGGCTCTGTGTGTTGAAGAGCTCTTTGCCCTTCACCAGCCACATGTGAATAGTCTGGAGAAGTCAACATGAATTTTGATGCTTTACTGGATCAAGGGCAGGAAATCTAATATACTTTACTTCTCATTTCCATCATGTGTGCATAAGATGATATACTCAAATTCAGGCATACATAAAATAATTAACTTCTTTTTCTTCAAGTAAGCATCAGGTGAAAATAGTGAGATGTGTTAAGGGTTTGCTAATTGATGATATATTGCCTTAAATTAATTTTCTACTATTAATGTTACTTAATGGAATTTCATATTTCTTATTTGAAAAATGAGGGTCAAAGGAAGCAATGATGAGAGACAATTACAATTACCACTTAGGACCATTAATATGTAAATATATGTGTAAGTTAAGATTGTTAATTAAAGTTTCATAATTGCTGGGTATTTTTGAAGTTAGAGCCTAATAGGTTCTGCCATTATTCGTGTCTGCTTTATGCTTACAGTGTCAATGATTCTTACTCTTAACATACCATGAATAACAGTATGGCATTTATTTTATTAACTGATATGGCCATTAATGTCTCATTATGCCATTCAAACATTTTATTCCTTTCTAAAAATACAACTTGTTAAAAAATTATATCCCTTACACACCTTCATGCATCAGCTCGTCAGTCAACCCCAAGAATATCCAGTGGGTAGATCTCTCCATAATCATCCAGTGAGGTTTTTTCTACCAACTTTAAAGCACAGATATTTTTAAAAGGTCAAGATAGAAAATGGACTTGATTCAAGGAACCCCAGCTACAGCAATCCAAAAATCAAGAGAAGTCTATCAAATGTCAAGAGAAACTGGAAAAGACTTTGAGAAGTCATTTCTGCGATACTTCTCATTTATGCCATGTGTGCACTAGAGAAATATTTAATCAGTTCTAATTCAATGATATTTCACAAATTTCATCTTATTTCAAACAAGTAAAGTATGAACAATGAGAATTTCCTATGGGTTTTTTTTTCATTAATTTTACACTGTTACCGAAAAATTGGAAAGCAACACTGTTCTTCAAAAAATAGAACCCAAATTATGGCCTGCATTACACAGACCATGAAAATAAAAATCGGAAATAAAACACTGCAGCTTACTTATAATCTCAGAGCATTATTCACTTTAATTTAAAATAAAGTATGTGTTCTCGGAAGAATGCCATGCATCCTTCTCACAGAAGTGTGAAAAAATGATGATGGATGTAGGAATTCTTTGATATATGATTTGAAGAATTTTTGAAAATATGGGGTTTTTTTTCCTTAAGGTACATATCTAGTGCAAATATTCAGTGTCTCACAGTAAAATAAAAGTTTTCAGTTTCCAAAAGTGCAAGGAATTTTCAGTTCTAAGAAAATTTGCTAAGATATAACCAAACTAAAATCATTAAGATCTTCCTTTGCCTTGCCTTGCATGATTTAAATTAATGCTTGATTTAAATTAATGCCTGATAGTTTTAGGAAGGCATCAAATAAAATCAAACACTATCATCAGATGAAGCAACTTTCTTTGCCATGTATAAAGACATTTATGTAAACTATCCTCAAGCACATCCTAAGCATAAATAACTGTGTTGATAAGTTGCTGCAACAACCTAAAAAGAATCTCCTTTTATGTCTGCATTCTCTCTTCTGCTGCAAATGGAAGAAATGTCTTGGGCCCATGAAGAAGCAGCTCCCTTTCCAATATGCCTTTACTCTGTAATAAGTAAGATGTGGCCTTTCTGTAGACAATTCACTCATGTCACTACAGAAGATATGAAAAATAAATCAAGCCCAATATCTGAGCTATCTGTAATAAAGTTTTAACTACTGATTCCAGAGATATTTTCCTCATAAATTGACTCACCGTACAATTGGGATTGCTCCAAGCCTTTAAGGCTTTATCTGCTAACTGTTTGGAAATAGAGACGATAACTCTCCATAGCTGATAGAGCCAAGCAGTTAAAAAGTGTTTTAGACAGTATCTTCAAAGGCCTTGACAGAGAATCCCATAATACTCTAAATTTCTTTAGCTGTGATCTATTCTTAAATATAAACCTCTCCTTTAATCCATGCTTTGGACTGCTGGAATCACTGGATGGGTTGGAAAAGGTATTTTGTTACAGCTAAACAGCTGAAGAATACTATGCCCAAATTCCTACAGAGATATGGCGAACTCTGTGTAAAATCCCAGAATCCCAGGATCATTAAGGCTGGAAAAGCCCTCCAAGGTCATCGAGTCCAACCTGTGACTGATCCCCACCTTGTCACCCAGCCCAGAGCACTGAGTGCCACATCCAGGAGATCCTTGTACACCACCAGGGATGGGGACTCCAACACTTCCTGGGCAGCCTCTTCCAATGCCTGACAACCCCATCTGGGAAGAAATTCTTACTTACCTAAAACACAGCTAGCCACTGTTTACAACAAAGAGAATAAATATTAGGTAAAAAGTTCATCCTCGCAAGTGACACAAAAACTCTATTTTCACCTTGGCAATGAAGACTGGAAGTTCATGGAAAGTCTCTGCTAGGAAATGCTGCAGTGGGAAGCCCGAAGTGTAAGGAAAGTTTTGGTGGTCGGAATGGAATTACCTATCTGGGCGGAGAGAAGCATTCTCCCAAGCACCTGAACCACTAAAGTTTGTTGGGAAGTCACTGTTAGAAGTGAGATGAATTCACAAATTTCAGTTCCACAGAACCTGACAAGGAGAAAACCCACCCTCATTCTAAATCTGTAATTCAAAACTTGAAATCAAGTCCAGATTTCTTTGAAGGGGCTAATTGAATTTGCTCCTTTTTTGACTTGACCTCATTTTATTTTTTATTTGCTGTGTCATAAAGTTTATGTAAAGAATTTACAGTTTGATAATTAAATCAGAAGTTAGAACTCCTTAGAAATTATTTTTTGTTCTAAGAATTCTAAAGCAATTTACAGAAGTTCAATAGAGTAGGAAGAAGATCAGGCCACCAAATGAAAGAAATGCAAATGATCTTCAAAAGCTGGCCTCCCCCCATCTTATCTTTGAGAGTGGATAAATCCACTTTGATACCAGGATTTAATAAAGAGATCAAAAAAGTCCACATGCTTAGATCTGACATTATTCAGGCAATATTGTTGTTGAAGTAGTTCTGAGGATGGAACCTCAGCCAGGGAATGCACATCAATAGCTCTACATTTGCAGAACTCCTGGGACTGAGTGACATAGGGAAACACAAAGTTTGGAGCTCCTGAATTCCTCTTTCTTTTTTAAGAATAAGTTTTACAATAAAAGAAGTTTAGACCCCACAAAAAGCAAACAGCCTTTCCACATGATCAATTAGATATAAAATAACCTATACCTTAGGTTTGACAAGAGATGGTCTGAGGGTCTCCAGACGAAAATAAAGAAGTGGGAGGGGAAAGATAAACAGGAGACAAGACTCTGAGCAACTGTGAGTCAAAGGTATGTGCACATGGCTTGCAAGCATTCGTATTCATTATGAAATCAGAAGAGAACAAACTCTTTTAAAAAATTTTAATGCTAAGTCCAGCATTTGTCTTGCAAATGTTCTACGACACCACACTGAAAATATTCATTCTACAGTTTCTTATAGAGGAAAAAGAGAGAATGAACAGGAAGAACATTCGTGAATAATAAAATGTCTGGGGGATCTGGTGGGAATTCTTCACATAAGATCTATTCTTCTTTAGGGAACAGGTGTAGATGTAAACAGATGAGCTTATATAAGTACAACTGGCAGCTCCACAGATAGCTGCTTTCTTTTCTATATGATTTTTCAGACTCCCCAGGGTATTTAGGACCACTCTGCTTAATTATTCTTAACATTTTGCCCATTTCATATGCTCACAATATAATGTGCAAATATAAAAATAACTTAAGCAAACTGCAGTTTAAATCTCAATAGAAACAATACATTTTATTCCAACAAAACATTTAAAGAGGGAACTGCCTATTTTATGAATGTTAGTCCATCTGTTCGCAATAGCTCCTTTGGAAGTATTTGTTTTGCTTAGAAATACCCGAACTGATTATGTATGTGGCAGTAGATGGGCTGAGCTGTGTTTGCTGCTTTTAAATCACTGAGCATATGAAGGTGTTTTTACTTTTGTTGGGCCAGGACAACAGAAGACATGAAATGCTTGAATCCCTGACTAGAGCACCTCCTCTGTGAAATCAGGCTGAGAAATTTGGGGCTATTCAGAAGAGAAAGTTGTGTGGAGACCTCAGAGCCCCTTTCAGTATCTGAAGGGGCTACAGGGAAGCTGGATAAGGACTCTGTGTCAGGAACTGGAGTGGCAGGACAAGGAGGGATGGGTTCAAACCAACAGAGAGTAGGTTTAGATTGGATATTAGGAAGAAATTCTTCCCTGTGAGAGGGGGTGAGGCCCTGGCACAGGTTGCCCAGAGAAGCTGTGGCTGCCCCTGGATCCCTGGAAGTGTCCAAGGCCAGGCTGGACGGGGCTTGGAGCCACCTGGGATAGTGGAAGGTGTCCCTGCCCATGGCAGGGTTTGGAATCAGATGATCTTTAAGGTCCCAATCCAAACCAGTGTGTGATTCAGTGATTCTGTGTTCCTCTTCTGAGGAGGCTGCCCCCACCAGTGTGTTTCCATGGTGATGGCAATGCTGTACTGAGGTACAGTTCTCCTCTCCTCCACCAATGGAAAGAGAAGAACAATTCAGACCACACAAGAGAGAAGCCCAGTGCAGGACACTTTGAATTCATGCACACATAGTACAACAGCACAGGTGACAGAATCACACAAGTAATTTGACCGGGAGCATGGGATCTATCATTTCCTAGGGGCAGGATCCTAATGGCCACTCTGCCAAATCTTTACACAAAGACCATCCCCACACACCTATGGGTAATTTATGGATAGAAAATTTCTGGAAATAAAACCTACTTGTCCAGCCTTTAGTACATAATTCCAAAGAGCCCAAACAGACTGGGAAGACGACTGTTAAGTACAAAACTGTGAAGAGCCACAGGACCATAACCCACACATACTTGTACACAAGATGGATGTCAGCTCTGTGTTACGGGTGTGATTGTGCTCTCAGCTGTGGAGCAACCCAGTCTGTGTCATTTTGGATCCCCTAAATTATTCATTCACCTCAGTACTACTCAAACTTATAATCGTAGAGAACATCAGGACAAACCACAGAAGTGAACATCGAATGTAAGAGCTTTTACAGCAGCAAAAAGAAAGTAACAACAGAAAACAAATGAGCAAGGAATGAAAGTAATTATTTTAAAATATGTACAAGAGCCTTGGTTAGTGTAAGAGTTGGAAGCAGGCAGTCCCAGGAACCCTTGGGCCAGCAGCAGGCATGTGCAGAGATTTAAACTCTCCAGCTCTCACCGAAGCTGTGTTTGGAAAACTTCACAGAGCCGGGATGAGTGAGCTAACCGACCACTAGCAGACAGAGCAGCCTGCTGTAGGTTCAGGCTGCATCTTCCCAGCTGGGTGCCCTGCAGTGAGACAGGAGATGCCCTACACACACAGCACAGTGCCTGCTGGCAGGGGCTGGCTTGGTTGGATTATAGAACAGCCACCCAGAGCATGCTGCTGTTTCACAGAAGGGAAGAAGGGAGGTCACAGGCTCAGACTTCTCTTCCCTTGAAAGGACCAAAACTGAGACTCAAGGCATCCTCCACCTTGGCCCATGAAGTCCAAGGTTGCCACAGAGAACCTGCTGCCCAAGGTATACGATGCCATGAGGATGCTCAGCACTTCCCAGCAAAGAGCGTCAGCCTTCTCTCCAAATATCATGTGTACCTGCCAGCTAAGGCTGTGGGCAATATTTCAGGGGAGCATCTTTTTTTCATTAGCTGAGGGGTTCTGAATGAGGTGATGCTTAATAATTTCTGTAGGCTTGGCTCTTCTTATTGATTTCCTTTCCCATTTTCTTTCCCCATGATTTGCTCCAATGCCAGGGAAGAAGTGTTCATTATACTCAATAACCTTGTGTTTACTATGCCTGCACTATCCCAGCAACTATCAGAGTTGTCTAGTAATTTACTCAAATAAATGTGTTAATTAATAAATAAAAATTAGCAGAATATTCCATCAATCACAATACCTGCATCATAAAGCTCAGCAGTCCCAGATTCAACCACTCCACATCAGATGCAGGAGCTGGAACAGGAAGGTTGTGAGTTTCTCAAGCCAGGTTGTTCACTCATTCCTGGCATTTGGAACTGCTCAGGGAAGAAGGTGGAGGAGCCCCCTCATCCACAGTGCTGAGCAAGGCCAGCACTGGCACAGACCTGCCTTGCTTGGGGTTTGACTCAGAGGCTTCATCTGCTTAAATTAAGCCCATTATTTTGCTGGTCCATCAGACAATGACTCCTAATTGTGCAGTGCCTAAACTTAGCTTGCAAGCACAGCTAAAACACTAATCATTAATTTCAGTCACTTACAAACACCTGTTATGCTACCAGATATATTCCAAATGCCACTCAGGCTGACTGGCTAGGGCAAGGAGTTGAAGGAAAAAGAACACACAATAGAAAATAAAACCCCTCAATACTGGACACAAATTGGAGAGGGCTAATTCCACTGATGTAAGGAAAGACTTGTTTGGCCAAATACACATAATTGTATATCAGAGTTTTAAGTAGACAGCTGTGACTGCAGTCTGGAACACAGAAAGGGATGATCCTGAATAAAAGGCTGTTATCAACTACTACTACTACAGTTCTGGAAAGGAAGCCAGGGAAGGAAATGGATTTAACAGACTATGTTTTAAGTTACTCTTTTTTTCATGGATTGCAGAGGAAAATTCTCAATTTCAGTGAACCTTGCACTCCAGGGACAGTGTTAACAATTTAACTCCTAATTTTAACATCCAACTTCAGATGCGCATCAGCTGAGCAACCAAAACACTTTCTTTTATAAGACAGATGTCTTTGTTTGAAGGAATTGCTGACTCATTCCTTTAGTGGGAATAGCCATCCATTCCTTTAAAGACGAGGTCATGCAAAGTAAGCCATGTAGCAATAGCTCAAATCCCTCTCATCTGTGATGGATTCCACCTTGTTCCAACCATCCCCAAGCAGCTGCAATCCCACCAGGCAGAGCAGTGCAGAGAGCTGACTGCTTTTGTAACTCCTGAGGGATGCTCTGGACAGGCTGGCTTGGCTTCTTAACAGGAAACAGAAGTCCAAAATCTTAGAAGGTGATCAAATATTTGCCAGAAGCAGAAAGTATTCATAATAAAACATTAAATATGAAATTAACTTAAATTGCTCTTGAAGCAACTGCTTAACCTGGTCCAAGGAGCAGAGGAATGGAAGGTGGCAAATGTGACAGCAACTTCTGAAAAGAGCCTGAGAAACTGCCAGCTGGTACCTGGGATTTATTTACAGGTCTAATAAACTCAGTTGTATAATAAGGAACAGATTTAGCTGATGCATGGAGAAATGCAATACCACAGTGAGGAGTTATCACAGCTGTTACAGCACAAACCACAGATCAGAAATTGGCTCTTTGATGGTGCTGAGAAGCACAGGAGTAAGGGTGACCTGACTGACATAAGATACTTGAATTCCCAACAGTTTTGATGACCAAAGTTGGGAGGGGAAAAAATGGAATCTTTCCAATAGGACATAGTGAGAAAAATACAGATTACCAAAAGAATGTGACATTTATTCTGGGATCTATGCTAGTCAGCACATCAATAATTTCTTTTTCTTAAAGGATGTGAAGCTGAACACTGAGAATACAAAATTATTCATGTTTTTCAAGACAACAGCACATTTCACAGAATGACTGAAGAATCTCAAGATGCTACTGGATTAAGTAATAGAAAGGCAGATGAAACTGAATTCTGAGAAACACTGATTATTCAATTAAACAAAAGTATTCTTAATTATACAAATCCAGTGACAGACAGTAAACTAGCCTTTGTCATTCAGGACAGAGATCTCACAGCCACCACGGACACTTCCTTGAAAACATCAGCTTGTTATAATGTCAAGATTTAAGACAGGGGGGAGAAAAACCCAAAAGTTGGAGAAGAAAATCAAAAAACCTCATTAGGCCTCTATTTAAACCCCTGATTTAAGCACATCTTGAAAACATCATACCAAACTCATCCCTCTTCTCCATTTTTAAAAGAAGTACCCAAAATAAGATTTACAGAAGGGCAACAAATAAAGAAAGAGGAGGAATGGCTTATGTATTCAGAAGATTAAATAGACACAGACCCTTCAGCTCCACAAAGAGAGCAGGAAGATGTGCCAGCAGGAAGAGGCTGAACAAGGAACAATTATTCAATAATTCCCATAGTATGAGAATCAGAATGTATCATTAAGAGATTTAAAGCAGAGGCAGGGAGGTGCTTCCTCATGGCTATGGGACCTGTTGGAAACACAAAGAAGTGCCAAAGCACAAGTTTACCAGAGCAGAGATCCATGAACATTGAAGTGCATGAGGACCCAGTTCTGGGAGCCCAGATCCACAGGAGAGGGGCAGGGAAACTGCAGCATCTCCTCACTCTGAGTTTATCTGTTTGCCCTCAGCATCACCTCCTGCCCAGTGCCAGAGCTGGGACACTGACACAGCAGACCAGAAATGCTCTGCTTTTGATCTTCTGTGTTTCCAGGCAGGTCACTGAGGTATTGCACACATACTCACTTGCAATATAAAATGTGAAAGGAAGAAATGATGTTTAACATGAACCCAGTATTAAAGAACTCACTGTCATCACCACCTCTTTGGCTTTATTCTAGAAGGGTAAAAAAGGGATTAAGATAGTTCCTTTTTTCACTCAATTTAGTTTAGGAAGACTGAAAGTAAGGAGATTTAACCCTACTCCCCAAGAGCATGCTATCTCCAAGAGATAGCATCTCTACATAAAAGGTATTTTCATGAGTTGAAAGACAGGCAAAGAAATAAAGGAAGTTCATTCCAGAGGAAAAAACCCCAGAATAAACAAACAGGTCAAATATGCAAGTCAGGCATTGGAGGCTGTTTACAGAACTTCTTTCTATGCCTATTTTCCCATTCACCATTATGTGTAATATTTTGCCACAGAAAAAGAACGGGAATTAAAATACTTTCTTTAGTTGCCCAAAAGTTTCAATACAAAAACTCTTTCTGCCCAGGAAATGACCATGGGCTTGCTGGTGGGAGCCTTTACAAAAGGACAGGCAATATTTATGAGCAGTTTGAAGGTTTCCTAGTGAATATCCATCTGGAGAAAGTGGATGTGCAAGCTTTGCACTCTTTCTCTCTCTCTCATTCCTAGGTCAGTTATCTAATCCTAAAATTACATCCAATTTTCTCTGAGAAATAGCTCTGCATAAGTGTAAGTTAAATGCCTCAAAGGCACCTAAATCAGGATTTTCTTAGTAGTGGAACAGCCTTAAAACAAATTTAAATCATGCTTTCATGACAAAGGGGATTTTGTCTCAGGCTTCGAATTCCTTTCAAGGAAATGGGTTTATTTTGTACCCATGCAGGCTTGATAAAAGGAGGCTGCACATCCTGTGGTGGGAGCAATTGGTAGCATTTTTCCTTTTCAGCCAAGACGCTGCCAGGCAACTGCAGAGATGCTCTGAACTTTGTCTCACTCACCTTCCTCCACCTGCCCCTTGAAATGCAAGCAGGACTCCCAGATTGGCCCATAGAAAATAACAAGCACTGCTAGGACATCTGTATGGAGATTATATTGTTAATCAATACATTTTGCATAGCCCCATGGATCACTTGTTATTGATGATTACGCATTTTAGCTCCTGTGACAATTTGTCAATGAAATAAAAATAAAAAAAGGCTAAGGACAGCATACTTTTAATTCAAAGATGATCTCTTTCTTGAAAAGAGGTGCCACTTTCCAAGCGCTGAAAAGACCTAGCTCATGAATATATTCCATTTACCAAGTGGAAGAGCTGTTCAAGGAATCAAAACTTTCTTGGTAATCACAATACAGGTATCTGGAGGTGAATAATTTTATTTTAGACTTTGGTTACTTTTAAAAATGAATGTTGGAAAAAGAGCAAGTTTGCTAAAAAGGTAAGTTTTGAGTTACTGAAATTGTGTTATTCAAACTCAGCATAGACAGGCATAGTTTTTACCTCCACAAAGAAGAAAGTGAAATGCTGGTTATGGACAGTCTTAAAGATTTCTTTTTTTTTTACGAAACTGTCTGACATTTCATTTCCAAGTTTTAATCCAAAATATGAAATACTTTGCTTTTTAGGAGGGAAAAGAACAGTGGGTGAACAGACCAAATCCCCTAAATTATCCTTAAGTTTGAAACAACATACTTGAGTTATTTAGGCAGTCACAAGAACTACTTCTTTCTCCAAAGCATCCCAGCCCCTATGGACTCTTCCTTCTCTCTAAATGTTTGCTTCCCCTTAAACAGAACTGTCCAGTTCTTTGTTTTCCTAAGGGTGTTTTCTACACTCCCAACACAATTCTGCGTCAGCCCACAAAGCTCCCAGCTAACTAATGATTCTTGATTACTGATGAACTTACATTTAATTTCGGCAGTGACAAAGATGCAAATGGCTATCCCCTTGCAGATTCCCTGACTTATCCAGTCCTTGGCAGAGAATGCCACAGCCATTCCATCTTCCATATTTACCACATAGAAAGGACACACAAATACCAAAGCAATATTCCAAAAATCCCTTTCTTTTATTACAGGCTATGAATGATGAATACAGTATCGACCCACTCTTTACATACAGATGCTGTAGTCAAAACACAGGACCTGGAGAGCTGTCGATATCTAAAAGGAGCTTTCATGGAAGAAAGGCTGTGATGACTTTCAGAGGTCCTTCGTCCCTGACTGTCTGCAGGAGTAAGTTAATCAGGAGATGAAGCTCTTGTATCTAAGCCAGGCTTGGGACAGAGCTGTGCAGTCTGAGTGAAAGTAAGGAGTTCTATTCTATCACTGTAAATACATTCAAAGGAGGAATTTGCTAATTGCAGTATTCTGTGGGCTGAAATTAATATAAACAATAAATATAAAATTGAATCCATGAACCTGGTAAAGTTACAAAAGCAGTAAATGCAAGAGATGAGATGTTAAATACATTATTATTTTAAGACCTGTACCTAGTTAAAATGAGATTAGAAAAAAGCCAACTTCTTGCAAGCCATTTTAATTCAGTTTGTGGATAGCTGCTGGAGAATCAAAATTTTGGTCAGTTATGCCCCACTTGGGATGCATAAAGCTCCAGTTTTCAGCTCCTGTTAGTTTAATACAATGATGGCAAAAATCATGTGGACATTCCCTTCATTTACTCTTGGAACAAACAATTTGCTCATCACCATCTTTTGGCTGTCTGCCTGAACTGCTGAAACTGTTGCTTCTCCTTGAAGAATAATATTTAACCAGTCAGATAATAACCCAGTCAACCTGGGGTCCTCAAAAAAGCCCCTGTCAGGTCAATATATTGCTCTAATGAGGAACAACCCTGGCTTCCAGAACATTGTTTTGACATGGGGTGTCTGCAGGCAAGGGAGATGGGAATATTCAGGACTACAGCCTGTACTTGAAAAAGGCTGGCTCTATTAAACAGCTGTCCATCTCCTGGCACCCCAGGGAAGGAAGCATGCCCCTCTAACAAAGATGAAGGGAATATCAATCTCTTCAAAGTGCTCAGCGCTCAAAGCAATCGCCTGCAGTAGCACAGTCCCCACCCTCATTAGCTCAGCAAACACAGCCAGAGACAAAACACTATCTGCAACCAGGGCAAAAAATGTAAAATACAGGGGTTCCAAGCCACCTCCCTTTCCCTTCCAAAGGACAAATATTTCATACATTTTAAATTATGTCTGTACTGAAAATAAAGTCGTATATTTTAAGAATCCCTTTTTTTTCCCTTCCAGCACATTTAAATATTGTGGTGTTTGCTCGTATTGAAAAATGGTTATGACACAACAGAAATACTGCACAGCACAACTCTTCTCCTGATCAACAAAGGGGAAAATTCATTGCCAGCTTTTTCCCTTTGGCAAACTGCAACAGTCAGAAATAAGGAGTGATAGTTTTATACCCCCACGAAACCAGGAGACAAAACAATCTGTCAATCAGCTTGTATTTGTGTAAGTCCAATCTACCCATTGCCTACAAATTAAAGAATTTTACGGTCAGGAAAACAGATGTTGTGAATGAGAAAAAATGGCATACAGCAGTAGAGAGGGAAGGAGTGAGAATTATGAGACAAGGAATTACTGTTGAATAATTCAGTCTTCCAGCACATCCTTTTATTCCCATGATGACCATAGGAGTAATTAAGGATGGTCAACAGACGCTGTAAGCACTCCTCAGGGAAAGAGGTTGACAGGGACATCTTGTTGATCCGACTTCCCAGGCTAAGCAGCATGATCAGGGCTGGAAAATAGGTCACAGGTTGTGTAAACCAGCTCACACCACGCTGGAATCTCTCCAGGGAGCTCACTAATGGATTCACCAGTGCAAACACATGGGCTGGGCAGGCTACCTAGGGACAAAACATCAATATTGGGGCAGTGTCGAAGAGCACACAGTTGGGGCAACAGCATTTGCTCTGCCAAAGCAGGGATTTCAGCTTGAGGCACAAAGGACAAAACCTTTTTCCCAGTGTGGCTGAGGTGAACCAGCCCACCAGTACTCCCTCTATCCAAGGTATGACTTTTGAAAATCATTGGCTTGTATAAAAACACCTTGGTCAACAAATGGATCTGAAAGTTTGTCTCCCACCCATCAGTTTAAAGTTGGGATGCACATTCGGACATGGATCAAACATGTATCACAGTCTTTAAGAGAAGTTTTATAAAGGGATACTCAAGTTGAGACTGAAGAGAAATACAAAAAGAGAGGGATGGACAAGACAAAGGAGAAATGGAGAGCCACCACTGCTTCAAACTTGCCAGCATAAAGGAAAAGGCCTGACTTTGGTGGTCAGCCCTATCCCCTTTTGGAAGGAAGGGGAGTGTTCCCTGACTACTATTTGGCCAGTTTCTGCTGGGGACAGAGGAGGCACACACAGATCAGATACACAGCCCTGACACAGCACTTGGACATGAGCTGAAGCCAAGAAGAAAGTGAAGATGAACTAAAAGTGCTGATTACCAAATAATAAATGGCGAAGTAAGATATGCAGGTGGCTGCATTTGTGCTCATTAAGCAAAACCTGTGAGAATGTGGATCAATTATATTTAAAAGAAACAGACCACGTGAATCTTTGGTTTGTACAGAAAAGGGTGTGTAGGGATGCAGGGAAAACACTCAGCTCTTGGAGTGCTGACCATAGCAAAGCCAACGGTTCTGAACGGACAGACATTAAGCAATTCCTGATGGGAGCAAGGACAGGAACAAGTGATGTACAAGTACAAATAGACCTGAGAAAAGCCTGAATGAGAAGCAAAGCAGGCAGCAAAGTAAGTCTTAATTCTCTATGTAAAGAGCAAATGTTTCCAAGACTTGAAAGATGTGCTCCAAAACCATGGCTTGGTCACCTTGCTGTCCTGTCAGGAGGAGCTATAGCACCGTAGCAAGTCTGAACTGATTAGTGAAAAGGTAAGTGCCAGGACAAATCCAGAGAATTATACTCCTCCTTGCATCCCCTGTTGCTGAACCAAAGGAACTGGGATGATGGGGCACAGCCCACAGCGAAAACAAGGCAAGAAGAAACCAGGAAGGGGGAAGGAGATATGTTTGGCTCATGCTGAGACTGGGGAAGGGGGAGAAAAAGCACTTACTTTGACAATTGTTTAATTCTTCATGTTTTGTTTTTTCTCAATTCCCAGAATCGGAAGGTTGCATTAATTGGCAAGAACTTCAATCAAGTAAAAATTACCCAAGCTGAGGCTGGATTGCCTGCGACAGCATATACATAGTCAGAATTGAGACAGGAACTCAGGCATTGAACCACAAGGGGAAAAGCACCCTAAGGAATCAATTGATGTTATCAAGTAATCTGCCTTGGAGATTAAAGAACACAGAGCAATAAAGTGTTGTAATGAAAAAAGCTTTTGAGTCAGAAATGGGAGGCACAGGGAAAAACACACATTAATGTCAGCACATAATTGCTCTATGTGGACAAAATCAGATGTCTCTAAAAAGATTACTGCTAAGTTCTGTGCTAGAGGATTCTTCTCCCATCAAGCGTGACTTTAACTGTAATCAAAAGGGAGACAAATACAAACAGCAAGTTCCAGAAACTGCAAAACAAGTGGGATAAAGGGTAAAGATCTTGTCATGCTCCAGTTCTGTTTATAAGAGGTCACAGTGGCAATAGTCACCTCCTGAGATCTGCAAGTTGCAGGTGCACCCACTGCCAATTCAGCCTCTCACTCCAAAATACACTGTAGGCTTCCCAGCAAAGGAGAGCTTCTTCCATCCTAGCAAACTCTCCACCCTACTAAGATGAAGCTTTATCTCCTCAGTGCCACTTACGGGGTATCAATTAACCAAAAATGTGAAGGAAAGGAGGAAAGAAGGAGAAAGGACAGACACCAGGCTCTGTCATCTTAACACCAGCTTGTCTTTGCAGTCAATACACCAACCAAAAACTGAGGAAATGAAAGAGAAAATTGAGAGGGCACCCCACTGCAAGATCGATTTGCAAGGACTACGTCTGCCAGTTCTGTTCTGAGCACATAAATTGTTACCAGATTAGGGATGTGAAAACTGTAATTTTGGAACTTTACCTGATGTCTCAATATCAGTGGAAATTCTAACCATCTGAGCTCTAACGTCCATGCCCCCATCCCCGTGGGGATTGCTTGTGGCTTTAACATTATCAGTTATAGCCCAAATAATGTCAAGTGCAAATATTAACAATGCTCCAGCAATGACATCCCAGAAATCCTGTCAATAATTCTGTGTTCAGTAAAAGGGTGGGCAATGTAGAGAAGAAAATTTGTCTCTGCTATTTCACACCAAAAATGACTGCAGAGGAACAGCAAACAACTGCCACCCACTGGACCATTGTCCGTCTCGTGGTAATGGTCCTGGGTGATGTGTAATTAAGCAAATCAAGCTTGCTTTTAGAGATCAACACTGAGCAGTTGCCCTGACCCCACCATGGCTGACAGTGGTACCATCTGTTCACTGTCACTGTGTCTCCTTCATCCCTAGAATTGTTGTCTCCTAAAATAAACCACTTGTATCACAAGATAATCTTGATCCTGCCATTTCTCAGCTTTCACATTCATTTACAGCTTTTACATTCTTTTAAACTACTTTTCCTCAGAATAAGACATGCACCTCTAGCCTTTGGGGATGGTCAGAGGTATGGTAAGGTTATTTGTTCATGCTGAGAGCAACACAGCCCAGCCTGGATGGAAGCAGCTTAAATGTTAACACCTCACTGTATCTCCAGAGCTCAGAATAAAGCAGTGCATTTTTCCAAATATTATTTGCTTGCCCTTGGCCTTACTGTAACTGCTCTTGATTTTGGATTGTTGCTGTGAAGTGGGGCTTGTTTGGTTTGTTTGTTTTAATGTGCTGTGATAACAAATAAATACATCATAGCATATAAGATGGAATCTTCTGCACCTTCTCTTACATATGCAATGCTGTGTTATGATTAATCTTATTTACATTTTCTAAACAGCAACTGGAAACACAAAAGGTGATGACAAGAGGGTGCTCCAGGGATGCATGAATGCTACCCAGGAATATATGCACACAGAGATGCTGGTTAACTTGCACATAAAAAAGTAAAAGTGAATTTAGTTTAAAAATCAGTTATGCTGTGGTCCATGTTGCACAGTAACTCTGGTCAGCCATTCACAACACGCAGAATTCAAAGGACATGTTATTTGTGCACAATATCAGAAAAAATTCTGATATTAAACACAATATTGAAGAGCATTACCCCCAGTAGGCTGAGTCCCAGGCAGGTCCATCACCACCTCTCACTGAAAGATCATGAGCTTTTTTCAGAAAGAGCAGGGCAAAGCAGAAAATCCCCATGAAGTGCAATGGTAATTACTAATGTAGTTATTTTCTCCTCATTCACAAGTATGGAAAAGTCCACCTTTAAGCTGAGCTAAAGAGAAGCTGAGGCAGAGTGCAGCTAAAGCAGAAAGATTTATACACAACTTTTGTCACTAACATCTGAGAGTGCCTCTGATAAAGCAGGAAATGGCTTTAGACTGCTATTCAACTAACAATGCTGGTCAGGCATTTAGGCCCCGAACAGCAATTGGATCACTGGAGCCAGCAAGGCCCATCCCCAAAAATGCCATCGGGCGAACCCCGGTAACTCACAAACTCCTCCTTTGGGAAGCACCTCCCACCTGGTGCATGTCATACCCACAAAGGTAGCAGCACTTAGAAACAAAAGGTAAGATGTGCTTGTCTACACTACATTTGCAAAGATAATTACTTGAAAACAATACAAAGGAAAGCGAAACAAATTATTCCATTAGCCGGGGCCTTCTTATCTCCGACCTCAATCTCGTCTGCTGATACCACCAAACTTTTCATAAACCTCTTCTATCCTTATTAGCTTTAATTTAAATAATTATTGGGCAGAAGAAAAAAACCTGCTCAACCATGGCTCTCTAATCTAGTAATTAAATCCACCTGTAAGAGCTGAACAATTTGTGTCTCTGACTATTAATGCAGTCAAGTATTTTGCACTGGGTGATGTAACATCAGCTGGAGACACTGAGGGAAACAGCTGGAAATTGAGCCATGTTTTGATAAGGAAAATCAACCCAAGCTGCTCCACCAGCAGAGGTCCTGAGTGAGGCAGATGTCCCATTCCCAACAGGCTGTTAAACACAGGATATATTTTATCTAGTCTGTCCCTCTTGCAGCAGGTACTACATGTCTCAGCCAGGTATCTGCCTATCTTCAGCCAGCTGGAATTCCATCCTGTTGCATTCTGCCTCTCTGTGATCATCCACCCCAATTTGATATCTCTGTTGTGTGGTGACTCCTGCAGAGAAAATTCTGGATTTTGTCCAAATGATGGAGAAATGTGCCCATTTAGATTACCTGAAGCTGATAACCTTTCTAATGGAAAGTTCCCATCTGGCAGAAACACTGCAACTGCTTTTTCAGCGATGTGGCTCCTCTGCAAATGACCCAACATTATACACCAGAAACTAAGATGCAAAACTTCCTCAAAACCTCCTGAACAAAAAAATGAGCTCTTATTCCAAATTACACACATAAATACAAGAGTGGTTAAACTTGTCTTTGGGAAACTGTCCAAAAATGGAGTGTCAATGCATTTTTTCTCTCTTGGAAAATGAAAGTACCTTATTTAATGATACAGCAGAGAGATCCATGAAATCACTACACAAATAATACGGAATTTGATGTGAAAGTTTTCTGCCAAGTGACTCAATATATTGATTCTATGCATTCCACAGTATGTAGGTCATTATGACAAAATACCATCCTATTATTTTTCTTTAATGATTCCTTATTATCTCTCATATTCTATCAAAGATTTATGTTTTATGAACATATAATGCAAATGTATACTTATTTTTCAATGTGCCTATATATATATTATGTTATATATTACTGTATTATATCATGTTACACTAGCTTTGAGTAAAACCATTTCCTAAGATAGGATCTAATTCTGTGCTGCAACATGAATGCTTGTCTGTGCTTTGGAACTGAAGATTATTTTAAAACAAAAATATTTTAGAATAGCTCCTCTTCAAATTAAAATGCAGTGTGCACTCACAGTATTGCTGACATGGTACTACATGGTTGATGATGAAAAATAACTGGTCAATTCAGTTCCTGGTGCCTAGTAAGCCACCATGTCAGCCCAATGAAATTCTGAGACAATTATAAGAGGACTTTGTAAGATTGGTTATGAAATGCAACTCCAGAATTAGCAAATAAAAGAACAAACAGTAATGGAGAATAAACATCACTGGAACACAGGCACTCTCACTAAGCTTTTTACCCACAATGATCACTTCTGTATTTGATGTAATACTGTTGCAATTAATTGTATTCTTTGTTATCGTGCATTTTTCATTTTATATAAATGGAGCAGTAGTCCAGTTTGGCAGTTTAGCCCACAGAAAACAAATGTATTGATCACTGGCACAACCAGGCATTTCTTCTAAATTAACACATCTGTGTTGCTTTACACATGTTATCTGGCTTCAGGACTAGAGAGAGATGAGAGAGATTTCAAAACAAACCTCAAACCTTGTCTTAGGGGGGAAAAAGTTGTTTTAGAACCCTACCAGAGCGATCAAAGGCGACCTGGTTGGCAGGATGGGGACCTGCATCGATGGATAGGATAGGGACCAACTTGCGCATGTCCCAGAGCTTCATCACGCCGGAGGAGTCACAGGAAGCAATTGTATCCCCCTGCCAAAGATGGAAACAAAATCAAGGCATTGCTCTGTACTTCTGCCAACATCAAAGCCTCTGGCACAGGGCTGGGCAGCCACACACAGCAACTGTATTTAAATAAACAAATAAATAAGCTGTTAAATGTGAGGTTATCACAGCCTCTTATCAGCTCTGTTGGCTTGAATAGCAACAAGACAACGTGACTTCTAAAGAGACCAGCTCAGGAGAAACTGCAAGTACAGAAAGAGAAAAGAGGTCATCCTAAATTCTGATACCAGTGTCCCCTAAGAATATGTCTTGTGGGTCTTTTCTTCTCACGCAGCCACAGGATTGGCCCTTTAGCCCTGATTTTAAATTTGTCTACTCATGTTTTCCATGTGAAGCGTAAGATGAGAGCAGAACAGACACTCCTTCCCTGCCGTGTTTTCCAGAGCCACCCTAAGGGCAACTCCCCATTCACTTAAGAGTTGCACTGGATGATCCTTCTGGGTCCTTCCAGCTCAAAATATTCTGTGATTCTGTGCGAAACTCCCTCCTTTCAGTGAGCCAGAAGCATGCAGGGACTATGTATGGAAAGACAGCAGGACCATGTTCCCCATGCCTCTGCTCAGTATTAACTAAAACAAAAAAAACCCTCACAAAAACCCCCTACCCTAAGAAGAGTCCTTTTAACATGTAACATATAAATAAATGCAAAAATCAAAGAAGACAGGGTAAAGGATGCCCAAACATAACTTTTTTTACCTAATTCCTCCCACTAGAACAGAATGAACCACCCAGCTACCCATGTAGAAACATTTACTTTTCATTTTAACCTCCTAAATAGAGATTCAAATCCCTAATGCAGCTCAGCTGGTGTGCACTCAGTTATCAATGTCTTTTCCAATTTATGCCAGTGCACGATTAGATTAAAGAATATTGTTTGGAAGGGGAATCACAATGGTACTGGACTGAAAATCAGGTGAAACACAGGTCAGATACTGCATCCATGATTTTTTAAAAAAATTGATTTATTTTTTATATCTTCCACATAAATAGTACCTACAATAATATGTGTGGTGTTTTCTAGCAAATAGAGGATTTAAGATCTTAAAATATCCATCAGCTTCTCAACTAGAAACTAATGGCTTGCAAAACACTACCCTGGTGTAAATATAATGAAATCTTTAGGTTAATTTGGAGGAGATCTAAATGTCAAAACTCCATTCTGGCTTGTTACAGGGACTAATACAGAGTTAACACCAAGAAACAAAGTAATCATTGCTTGGAGGATTCAGCAGCCAGGCTCTCAGCACCTGCTGTTTTGCAGAAAAATGTCAGTAACCAGAACTACACCCCGCCCAATACAGTGGTGCTGAGCATCATGGCTCTGCCAAACTGTCTCACCACCTGTGCCCACTGAATTCCCCTTCATTTCATCTGGCTCCTCCCAGCAAATTCAGCCTGTACAAAGGATGAGGGCAAGCAGGCTGGTCGGGAAACAAACAACAAAAAACTCCAAAATAAAACAACTACACTCCAAATTGTTGTATGGCTTGAAAACCCCATCATCACGGATAAGAGACTTGAAGAGTCATCAAATCCAGTCCCTTATTCTTACAAGCAGTATTTTCATACACTTGCTGTGTTACAAGTACTAAATTCCACATTAGCAGCAATTCCCCCATCTACCCCATGCTGCTGATCTAAAGCAGCCCATGAGTACAATAGGAGTATAAAACTCCTTGTTCACATGCAATCTGTATCCTTTAGGTTAAATACAAGTGGGTTTTTGCAGCAAAACTCCTCCCTTCTTGCCTGTCCCTGATGCATTTTGATTAGTGTGCCATCCACATCCCACCTGAACACTATTTTCTTGGACTATAAAAAATTAGCTCTTCCTTCTCTCCCCCCCACCCTTTCCAGATAGCATTGAGCCTGGATTAATTACGCATGTACCCATTGCTGATGTTTATAAAGCAACTCCTGCCAAACTGATCACCAATTTAGGAATGATCTTTCAGAGGGGTTAGAGATGCACATCTCAGCTGAGCAGAGGTGTTGGTGGAGCTGGCACACAGGAGTAATTACAGACTGGGATGTCTCCTTTCCTTAGGTCATTACCCATCACTTCAGTAAAGGGAACAGGAAATGAGTATGTGCGTACAAAGATCCCTCCATTCCCCAGCATAAATACTTGGCTTCTGGACCAGCTCTTCACACTTCACCAGCCTCTCTCTTTTCACCTTCTTCTGCAAAGATTTTATCCATCTCCATCAATGGCCCACTTAGGACATCACCAGCATCCTTTATACCTGTTATTTCATGTCCTTTAATATGACTTCGATACATGATTGCATTTTACTCTGGATTTCTTTCTATCCAGAGAGACATTTTAACAAAAAATTATTTGGAGTGTGAGTGTGTGAGTGGTATTTTTGGTTTGGTTTAGAGCATGTGTACCTTCACACTTGTTTTGTATGTGTTCAATACACTTCAGTTCAATAAATGCTGCTTAATTACAGCTTTGGTAGCTCAGCAGTTCTGACCCAGATCAATGGCCAGCCCACCTGGGTGAGACTGGACATAATCCACTCAGGGTAGTTACACAGGACACTCCCAGTGGGTGCTCTCTGACTCCTCCTTGTGTCATCTACAGTTGCACCCATGGATTTTCAATATGACATTTCTCTTTTGAGTAACAGCACGGCCCAGCTGATAGATCATAACAGCACTGAGAATGAGTCCTGGGAACAGGTATTATGCAAACATTGATCAGAGACAGTCCCTGCTGCAAAGTGACTGCAACTGTAGAGCTGACTTTGACCTTCCACTGGCCCTGACTCAGGGATCATTACTAGTGGCATAATTTTCAGGAAAACACTCTGATGTATTACAGGTTTTCCCTTCTATTCATTAATTTTGCTGCAGTAGCCAGCATACCATAAGAGAAGACCCATTCCCCGCTTTCTCGCAATCTTGCCATCCCATTTTCTGCCATGTTTATTTTCCCCCATTGCTACTACAGACCCCTAAGGTAAACAAACCTCCTCTCTGGCAGGAATTTGTGTAAAATCCAACTGTTTGTAGGTGCCAGATACACTGCACCACCCTAACTCGTTCTGGGCTCAGTCAGTCAGAGCCTGGTGCTAATAACACCATGGCTGTGGTTCAATCCCTGCATGGGCCACTCACTGAAGAGCTGGACTCGCCGATCCTTGTTGGTCCCTTCCAATCCAGATTATTCTGTGATTTGGTGATTTGTGGCCACAGAAAGGATGAACCCCTGATCCTTGAATAGCAGCAGTGCCAGAGGAACCTGCTCTGGCAGTGCCATCCCATGTGCCACATGCTGGGTGACATAGAGAAGATGGTCCTGCTCCAAAGGGTTGGGACATTCTCTTAGTAGCAGGTATCAACCAGTTCTTGCTGTCACAAGTCTGCAGACATTTTAACAACTTCCTCCCAGAGGCCTGGTAAAATGTAACACCCAGCAGTGTATTTGGCCTGATTTCTGTGATTAGACAGCACACCTCAACTGGAAACAGAAGGAAGAAAACACAGGGTTCTGGTGGCAACACATCAACACACACAAACAAGTATTTGATCAACCTCGACACACTCTGCCCACAGACTTATTACTAAATGCATTAATTATCACTGATCCCAAGGCAGCTGCTACACTAAGAACATCACATAATGACTTTGTTAGTGAGCTGGATATCACACTTCATCACTCCTTCACTCTATTCCACACCTTATCCAAATCAAGTGAGCTGGAGATGGGGGATAACAACTTTTCAATAGGAAGAAATAAACCAGGAATGTAACCAAGCTGAAAGATTATTTGGAGCTACACACCATTCAAAGAAAAATAAAAGGATAAGTCATATGTTAAATGAACTCATTTCCATTTGGCCATGGGCCATTTTCAAAAGCTTTTAAGGCGGAATCACTTTGAATTCTCCTGTGAGCTTTTGGCTTTTTTCATCCCTGTTTACAGTTATTATTTTAGTCATTCATAGACGAACCCCCTGCCTTGCTCATGGTTTTCTTCTTCTTGTTTCTTGCCACACTAAAGTCTTTTTTACGATGTGTTTTGGATGCTGTATTTTACTGAACAGCATGGTGGACCATCAGGGCTTGACTGATTTCCTACATATAAAAGGAGGAGACAACGAGTTGCAAAGAGAAGAGAAGCAGAATCTGCAAAAGCAGATTCCCCTTGTTCTGATTTGCATTTACACCACATTTGCTGCTGCTCAGCCCAGTTCCATTAGCTCCTTTAATCAGAGAGCATGATTCTATAAAACTGGTCAGACTTGCTGCCTACTCTACAGAATCACGCTGGTACTGTTTCATGTGTGCACGCTGGAGTAATTGAAGAATTTATACAAGGATTCAATTAGTTTGCATTCAAAGACTGGCTCAGTTCCAGGCTCCACTTAAAGGACTTTGCAAGTCCTTTAATTGCCTTCACAGTTCCACCCTCCACTCTTTACCTTCCTGCCAACTTAATGAACAGCTTTATATTCCAGAATACCTCCCATTAAAGTGGACACGCTCAGCCCCCCTATACATCACAATCCCAATCTCAACTGGCACTTGCAAACAAACCAAATAATTGTTACATCAGGAATTAACGAATTTATTTAGTTTCCAGGAAGTTTTTAAAATCTATTTCCTTCTGCTCTTTTTTTTTAAAAATACGTTTTTTCTTCTGAATATTAATGATTAGCAGTGGGACTAATCACCAGGTACACTTTAGGTAAATATTCCCTGAAAACTGCTGTTTCACACCAGTGAGAAGGGTAAAAATCTCTGTAATTATGTCTCTTGCTTATAAATACACCTCTGGATTTATTGCTGAAAGATCAATAATACATGAACCACATGAAGTTGCTTTATCTAATTTAGACTGCAGTAAACTCCTCCCAGGAGTATCCTCTTTACAGTTTATTTCTGAAGGCAGGTCAGTTGTTGTTTCATCACCTTTTGCACATATTTTTAAACAGGTAAAATAGTGACTGAGCAGCGACTCATTTTCACTATGACAAGTTCACTGCTTTGCAATCCTTTGTTTTCAGGACAGATGCAGCTGGATGAGGTGTATTTTAGGGGACTCCTACAATGACTTTGACATTTTCATCAGCCCCAGCGGCAACCCCTTGGCAGATCCAAGGTAGGACCCTTCCCAGCTAGAAAGAAGCTTGATTACTTCCCCTTTCCACTCCTGGGAATCTGGCTGAGCTCTGGCATGACAAAGGGTGGATGAGTTTCTTACTGGTTTCACCAGTCTCATTCCCAGTCTCTGAACCCAGCAATAGGAGTTTGTTCTGTGATCACAAAGCTGGTGGGAACTCCTCGCCATTAAGTGCCAGTAGGCAAAGTGGCCACATGAGGAGCAGCTGCCTCAAACACAGAGGCTCCAATAATCTGCATTTCTAAGGTGCTCCCTGTGGGACACATCCTAAATCACTTAACTGTACCCCCATTTTATACACGTTCAAGTGAATGTTATTAAGAGGAGTCATTACCTCCCACATTTACAGCATGAAGCACATCAGAAACCTGAGGAGAGTTATTACCTCAGGCCTTGTTGCAATGCAAAAACTAGATACACTCAATAAAAATAATGAGACACACAGGCAAGGCATTCAGAGCCCTGTCCCTGTGCTACCCCATCCCACTTTGGAGCAGCAGCGAGCAAGGGTAGAGGGACCCCAAGAGAATCCAGGCAGGGGTGGGTGAATCTGCTGTAGTGGTTACAGGGAAAAAGACATTAATGTCCAATTAATCCAAATGAATTATGTAAAATATGATAAAGATGGAGGAAAAAATATGCAGATGCAGTCCATTATTAGACTAATGACTAATCAATCACCACCCATTTTTGAAATATCATGCTTAAATCATCCCAGCTTCAAATGAAAATAGCATCTTCTTAGAAAGACATGGGATCACTTAGCCTGGCAAAAGTACAGAGCGACACTGATTACACTTTCAAAGTACAGTGGTCTATTTTTAACAATTATTTTCATCAAGAGTGGGGGAAAGCAGTGATTAAGGGTTATTAACAGGCAGAGCCAGTGCTTTCCCATCTGCTTTTTTCCTACCTTTGTCCTTTTATAGTTTTGAGATCTGCATTGTGATCAAAGTTGCGAAGGACCATTTATTTTTCAGAGCAACTGAAAACCCAGAGCTCATTAAACTGGGGTTTGGCCCTCACTCCCAGTGACATTTTTTACAGCTTTGAATAGACAGGAACTGGTGAGACACCAGCTCTCGTGGGGGAAAGAAGAATCCAAAGTATTGATGCTAAAACAATCATCTCAAAGCTTCATTGTTTGTTCCTACAGAACTCCTCCAACTCTCTTAGCAGTGGTCAATGAACAATTGATTTTGCACTGAGTAGAACTGGTAAAACTTGACCCAAGAAGGTGGCTCTTGTTGCTTTCAGAGCATATAGACTCAGAACATCCCTTGTGTCCTCCCAAAGGAGGAGTTCCACTAAAAGTAATCCATGGGAATGGCAGAACTTTGTTGCAGCACAGTTTCCAATTCTACTGGCTTTCAAAATAATCATGGATCACGGGTCTCTAGTTTGTGTACATGCACTCTGCAGGCTTTCCTCTTGCTGCGTGAAATGGGGGGAATCTCTCTTCCCTTTGTCACATCAAGTAGCAGGAAGTGCCTGGTGGTGTGTTTGAGGAGCACAACACATGCTAGGATTGCAGAAACCCTTTGCATAAATTTACATAAGAAGCCACTGCACTCCCTGCAGAGTTACTGCTCACAGTAGTTGACATTGCACTTGAAACAGTGCTGCAAAGGGAGCAATAGCTTTTACAGAGAGATTTAAAATAATCAATTTTGTTTTCTCCTTTCTAACCATCAAAGAAGAGTCTGAATTCTGGGAGCTGTGCAGTGAGAGGAGGTGAATGATAATTGCCATTACTGCCTCTTCTCCGCATTTTTGAGAGATGCCATGACTAAAGTGAAGTTAGGGGCCATCATTACCTGATTAGACACTCCTGAGAGCAATAAGCATAAAAAATTCCTGGGCTACACTGTGTTTGTGCACAGGGATTTTATCGCCATTCAGTTCCAAATGTGAAAAACTCGGTACTATTCACTGCAGTAATGTTAAAATACAGATGTAATACTTACTTTCTTAAATTCATAAATTAGAATTAGTGGCAAGAGATCTACTGCTGAAATGAAAAACTGTTCATTTTAAAATGAGAACATCTAAGTCACTGAAAGAAAATGAGTGTCAGTAAAGTACATGTGCTTTTTTTAAAGAGAAACCACCAAAGGAACACGTAAAATCATGGAATCATGATTTTATGGAAATCATGGAAACAGACCTCTAAGATCATCGAGTCCAACATAATATTTGGCTCTTTATCTTGTCTTTGGGTGTTTAGTAAGGGGAACTAAATGCATATAGAAAAAATATCAACAATATTAGAAATGTATTCACAGAAGCTTACCCAATTCTGAACTCCAGTAAGTGTTAAGAATCTTTCTCACAGTTTCAATGTATTTCAGGTGAAAGAATGATCAGTACAACAAATCTCATCCCATTATTTTGAGAACTACTTCACAAAAAACCAGCTAAATATCTGTAGTGGTCTGACCCTGCTGGGTGCCAGGTTTCCCCCAAACCCACTCTATGATTTCCTGCCTTAGCTAGACAGGACAGAAATAGAACAAAAGGTCTGTGGGTTGGGATAAAGACAGGAAGATACCACTCACCAAGCACTGTCACAGACAAAGCAGACTTGACTGGGGAAAAAAAAAAAAATTAATTTACGTAGGAGACCGAAGGAATGGTTAACAGGCTCAAAACAACCAGGTGGGAAGTGGGGGGGAAACGAGATAAGCTCTGTCTCTTTCTTCTTCTTCTCAAGATATACTGTAAGCCAGACTGAAAAATTCCAGTCAATGCCTTCTGAAGTGCCTTGTTGTGACTGGGTAAGTCAAAGTTTGTGAAGTGCCTTACTCAGTCTAGATGTTGTTTTAAAATTTGCCCAGTACCTTATTCTACCTTAATGTTCTAAAGTTTGCAAGTCAAAGTTTGTTACTGCATCTCCTGAGAATTTTGTTGTTTCTCCCATGCACTGCCCAGATTAAATCCAACCACCTTTCACTGAGCCCACTGAGCGGGACAGAGCATTAAACCCTCACCATCCCCACTTCCCTCAAAGCCCTCATGGTCCCCATTGCTCTCACAGACCCCACAGTCTTCACCACCCCATAACCCTCACAGCCCTCACAGACCCCACACCCACCACAGCTCTCACAGACCCCACAGCCCTCACAGTCCCTACAGGCCCACACCCACCACAGCTCTCACAGACCCCACAGCCCTCAGAGCCTTCACAGCCCTCACAGCCCTCAGAGCCTTCACAGCCCTCACAGCCCTCAGAGCCTTCACAGCCCTCAGAGCCTTCACAGCCCTCACAGACCCCACAGCCCTCAGAGCCTTCACAGCCCTCACAGACCCCACAGCCCTCAGAGCCCTCAGAGCCTTCACAGCCCCCACAGTCCCTACAGGCCCACACCCACCACAGCCATCATAGACCACGCAGCACCCACAGCCCTCACAGCTTTCACAGCCCCCACAACCCCCCCCGGCCACACAGCCCCCACAGCCTTCACTGACCTCAGAGTTCTCACAGACCCCACAGCCCTCTGTAGGAGACCAGAGAAATGACTGACTGGCTCAAAACAACCAGGATGGCCACTGCTCCATGCCCCTATCCCCTTGAGTTTTAGTCAGCCTCAGGGTCATACCAAAATGGCAGTGGCCGACCTATGGCCTGCCCCAAATGGCAGTGGCTGACCCATGGCCTGGCCCAAAATGGCAGCAGCTGGTCCATGGCCTGCTGAGAACCCTGAAATGGCCATGACTGACCCATGGCCTGCCCTGAAATGGCACTGTCTGTCCACATGGCAACCCTTGCCCTGCGAACTCAGTACAGCACCAAAACAATCTGCATTCCTACCCCTGATGGCCTTCAGCTGTGCGTTCTCAATTATTTTCAGATTAAATCAGTCTGATATTCAAGTACCTTCTAACAGTGATATTTATTCAACCACAGATTAATTGCATTTTCATAACAGAGAAGCCTTTCCAAAGTTGGTCCTACTTTCATGCTTGCATAAATTTATTTTACATCCACCTTGGTATTCTGTAAAGCCACATCCTTTGCACCACAGATACAGCACTGTCCTAGGCACGCTGCCTCCCTTTGGCCATGATTTGATAAGCGGTAAAGGTTCAAGAGTCCTCTTACCAAATACAAACCACTGATCTAAACGAATCCCATTTTTCTACCCAAGTTTAGTTTAAGCCCTTTTGAAGAGACAGCTTTGCACAAACATTGTTGGAAGAGCTGTTCCCTGTCTGTTGGTAACCAATGCAAACCCAATAGCACCTATTTTAAGAGGTGTCCAGGCTAATGCAATGTGAGCCCCCACCAACACCTGCCCAGAAAGAACTGGGAGCACTGGGAGAGCTGGCAGGGAGCAAACCCAGTGCGAGCAGCATGTCTAGAACCCTGGCCTTACAGCTCAATGGCTCCCAGTCCAGGCAGTGACAGCAATGGCAGAGCAGGCAACAGTCTCACCGTTTGTCAAAAACGTGACTGTCACATGAGAGAGTCACAAGGTAGAAGGTGGGGATGCTGTGCTGCTTTCTCATGTGTTTTAAAACATAATTTCCCGTGAAATGCCACAAAGAGAGGCAGGTTGGACTGTACTGCACATGGCAAGCTGAATTTTAAAGACTCTGGGTGGATCTCTGCATTCTGATTTTGTTTGTTTTGCAAAAGATGAGTTTAAGAAACAGCTGTTAAAAAATGAGTTATGCAGGGGTCTGGACCTACGGTGTACATCTGCCACAGGAAAGGCTGGCATTCTGGGCCAGGAGATGCAATTTTTAAAAAATCCTCATTCCACAGGATACACAAATTAATTCTTCTCCTCTAAGAAAGAAGGGCAAAGTTTTCCACAGTGCTTGTGGTTCTGCATGCTAAACAGTGCTTGCTTCATGTACTGTATACACAGAGGGTCACATTCACTGCAGAACACAGAAATAAGCAAACAAAATCACATTAAAGGAGATAATCTCTGTTTCTTTTAGTTAGCAGCAAACGGACATAACAATATGTTTATATTTGTAAATAGAAAGTCTGAAAACATAAAAGAAAATACTGTATAGTCAGTTATTATCGGTTTCTGCTGAGGATCTTTCAAGGGCCAATCTGACCTAGAATACACAGGGCTTTTAAAGTTACTCAAACCGAAGTTATGTCAAAGCCATCTAAAATGATGTCACATTTTTTCTTCTTGGGCTTTACAGAGCGGTCTGAATCCAAATGTCAGTATCAATTTTTATCATGAAGAGTTGAGACAAAGCTTCATCATATGCAAATATTTAAACAAGAGCAAAATCTGATTAAAAGCTTCAATTAGAAAAGCTAAATATTTAAATATTTCATTTACTGCTGGTTCAAAACAAATGAATGAGAGAGACAGTGTGATGGCAGACACCTGCCTTACTTCCTACCCCACATTCCTGATCTATTATCATCATGTGGATTTCTTCCCAATATCCAGTCTAACCTTACTGTCAGTTTGAAGCCATTCCCTCTTGTCCTGTCACTCCAGGATTTTGTGTCTCTCCATCTTTCCTGCAGGCTCCCTTCAGCTACTGAATTTCTTGATGGTACTAAATTAATTTCTTGATGGGTTTGAAATACTCTCCTAGAACCTGCCATGAGGAAGAGCAAAAGAAGGTCTTCTAAAATCTAAGCTTCCCCACATTTGTTTGAGTGAATTTTACAAGATACTTCGTGGTTTACTGTGAGTCCCTGCATGGTGACAACAAAGAGCACCAGAAGGGATTGTAAAAAAAGAACTAAAAATCAATTCTGTGGTAAATCATACAATCCCAGAATATCCTGGGTTGGAAGGGACCCACAAGGCTCATCAAAGTCCAACTCTTGGCCTGCACAGGACAGCCTCAAATCTCACCCTGTGCCTGAGAGCGTTGTCCAAACAAAAGAGGGATACAAACCCTGAGGATGGAGGAGAGAGGTCCTGTGGCAGAATGAGCTCATCTCACATCTCATAATGCAAAGGCTTGAAACAAAAGAAGGTGGATTTTCTTGAGCTGTGATTATTTTTAGAGTTAGTAAACTTGACAGGATTGGATTCAAAATCTTCAAACAGGTTTATGTTTATTTATATATAATGTATTTATATATGTTAGAGAGAACAGAAAAAACAGGTAATGCCAACTTTTCCAAGGCAACTTGTGCCTTGATTAAGCAAACTGCTAGACTAAGAGATTTTTTAATGATTTTTTCCCCAGAAGAAATTATAACTGGGATTTTGATCCAAAAATAACTCAGGAAGACAAAACAAACAGAGAGTGAAGGAACTGCATTTTGTCTGAATTAGGAGTGCAGAGGCAAACTCCAGCAGCAGCTGGTGCATTTACTGACACCTAAGGTTTCTCAGCCACCATCATCTGCTGCATGTGGCTTTTCTCTGCCCTTGGCTTATTGAGGTGTGTGACACCTATTACAAAGTTTTTCTTTGCAAATGATCTCTGATGGGAAGCCCGAAATGGTGATGGGAAACTGAATGACACAAACAAGGTGTGACATTTAAAAATCAGTCCTGGATTTGGTTTTTTTTGATCCCACTGAAGGGCTTTGGCTGCGAGACTGTCTCTTTTCTCAAGGACACAGGGATACAGCAACTTGGGAGAGCCACCCCTTCCAAATCAATGCATCCTGAATTTTCTTGGCCTTCAACAGTTAAATAAGTCCCTACATATTGCAGCTTCCTCACAGTAAGATCTGGAGGAATATTTTTAGTTCTAGGCTATCTGCTAGACATATTTATCCAGACTTCTACATTAAGAGTATCAGAGTTGGAGAGCAAAAACATTCAAACTGATCAAAATAAAGATGGATTGACCCAATTCTACTTGAGTGGCCTCAGAACGTGTTATCTGGTCTGCATATAATATGTAAAGCAGGCCCAGTGCTAACTGCAGGGTCTGTGGGTAACACAGGGAGGATGGCCAAGGGAAGGGAGCACTCCAGGAAACTTACTTCCAAAACTAGGGAATAACAGGACTATGTCAGAGAATGGATGTAGAAGTGAATTCCAGCACAATTTCCAGAGAGTTTCCCTATTATCAGAAAGAGCTGTTTGCCAACAAATGAAATGGGGGTATTTTGACACAGATTTTATTCCTTGCCATGACAGAGAGATGGAATCAATTTTTTTTTTTTACTTCTAACAATGTTTAATGGCCTGAAATGGTTAAGTAATGATAATAAAATCTGTATTTTAAATGTAATTCAGTTCTGTAATTATATTTCTTATGCATGGAGACAGAAATAAACTAGAGGAAGAACCTATTAGCCCTTTTGCATGTATAATTGAACACACTTGATATTACTGGGTAACCTTTGTAAGCAACTGGCTTTGAGTTTATGCAAAGAGGTGAACACTTTGAATACATAAATAACAATAAGAGCAGATAGGTTTTTGATTTTGTATTCTGTTCTTTCCTTGTTTGTGTCTGTTAGATGCAGTCAGACATCCCTGGCTTTATCTGGCTATCCATAGAAACATCTGAGAGATCTGATTTTTGCATCATTTGGGTGCAGTAATGAATAAGAACTGACATCAAATATCAATATTATTGGCCCAGCTAAATGGTAGCTGACATGCAACTGGACTGCTGAGGAGGTAAACAAAATTGAAATTTTGTTTTTGTTTAAAAACTGTCTGACATTATTTGCCCTTCAGTAAATCAATGGAAGAACGACCTAGATGCTGCTTGCATTTTGGCTTGGGGAGGTAAAATTGGGCAGTTGCTCTCAAGCATATTCTTTGTAGTCTTTTAGGTTTTCCTAATATAACCAGTAATTCTAAAAATACTTTTTTTGTTTTAGGGAAACTTGCTAACCACTGTAATGACTCCTAAACCTGCAGATATGACACAAACACAGCATGGAAGACTCTTGGCATACTTTTATTTGGACACAAATGCATATATACACACACATAAGGGAGCAAATGTTGTTCTGCTTTAACTTCACGACTCAACCAAGCATCTGTAGTCTTTATACTTCATTAGCATAGGTGATTTACCATTGCAAAGGAGCTACAGAGCTTACCTGAAATGCTGTTTGGGCCATACCCCAGTGCAAAATAAATATCTGAAACATTTTTCTCTACAAAGTTACTGTGTTATGGGAATGTGGGACTAAAAGGGATGGTAACAATAACTTTTAGGAAGAAAGATCCATTTTTCTATGTCCTCAATTCAAAAGCAGCTATGTGAGTTTTGCTCAAATTTTCTCAGATGTTCCACAGGCAGAGAAACAGCTTGAAAAACTGCAAGATTTAAATGCTGCTGGAAGTATTATCTGTTAAGTCCTGACATAATCACAAGGGCAGAAGTTTCTCCAGGGCACTGTGACTCTTGTGTCCCAGCAAAGCAGGACCCAACAAATGGGTACATTCCAGGTGCCAAGCTGGCAGCTCTGTTCCATAGAGAACAGGCTAATTAGGGAATCTCAGCACTAATGAGTTCTGGCTTCAAACCTTGCCCACTTAACAAAAAAACTATTAACTACAGTTTCAGAAGCATGGTGTAGTAAATAACTCAGATTTAATCAGTTTCACAGAGCTTAATGAGGATTTATTCAATTTGTATAAATGCATTATTCTTTTTTAGCTTCTTCTTCACACAATACTCTTCCCTAAAAGTGTCCCTTAATATTTGGACACATCGCCTGGATGGCTTTCTGATCTAACTAGAAAATTTGTTCCTTGTTCTTGTGTAATCAGAATTTCATGTTCTTTCTGAACTCCTTTTGGCACCAAGCAGCCCGAGACAGGATTACCACAAGCCCACTGAAGTGATGTAAGAGCCACTCAAACTGACCTATGTCCAAGCAGAAAACAGAGTGAATCCCTTGGGATCTCTCACCATTACAGCTCTGCACCCACACAGTACGACTCTGTAGGCAACACCTCTCACAAAGCATGGGATGTGCAGATCCGTGACATTAGGATATAAAAAATATAACAAAAAAACCCCATCTAAGTAGGGTTTTTTCAGCAATCAGCCTTCAGTTTTGTCATTGCAGACTTCCTGGACCAGGTATAACCATTAGGCTGGACACTGGAAGTAATGCTGCACTTTGTCCAAACAGTCCATGATCAATGTGCAAAATCTTTTCCATGAAAATATTGTTGAAAATATGACTGTTTCTATAAAAACATTTTTTCCTCATAAAATATGCTTTTTTTAACAAAAATATTGACGCTCAAAACACCTTAATCAGCTTGCTTAGGGTGGAATACTTTAATTTTTTGGTGAGCAAGCACTGGAGTGTACAAAAATAGTTCTTAAAGTCTGTATTTGGCTGAAATATAGCACTTGCTTTGCTAGCCAGCCAGTGGGACAACTGTTATGTGTACAACTCAGAGCCACTACTTAATTTTTCAGTAGTAAACTTACACAACTGCAATCACAGCTTCTGAAGTTATATTCCTCACTCATTTTGATCAATGCTGCACCAAATGTTTCCATTTTCACTAATTCAATCACTGAGAATGCCAACCAATGATTCTAGTCTAGAGTTAATGCCAACTGTAATATTCCTTACCAAAACAACCTTATCTGGAAGGTTATCAGCACGTGGTCTTTCAGCTTCCTGTTAATCATTATAGGTCACATGAGGCCCTTTGTAAATTAATACCACTTTAAAGACAGTGCTGTGGTATCTCTACAGTATTTCCCTCACCACTCTTGCTCCTGTTAAACACTTTTTGTTCCCCACCACAGTGTCTCAGAGCACTGAGAGGCAGGCTGCGCCTGTCAAATACAGATAGATGCACATGGCCAAGAAAGAATTAAGATGTCTTGGGAATTCCTATTCCCCTCCCTGACATCAGCTTATCCCACACCTTCTGCTGTTCCAGCCCCTGGGGTTTGCCCTACAAACACACAGGGCTGGCAGAGCAGTTGGCAAAGCAGCAGCTGATACTGAGCAAGAAGAGAATATTCAGGATCTCCTGCAGGAAAAATTAGTACCTTGCTCTGCCTGTAATGAAAGTGTCAGTGGGAGCACAGGGAGCAAGAACACCACAAAGTTATTTTTCAGGAAAGATGGTCTCTGAGAGAAAAGGCTGCTAGCAGCAGCAGAAACCAGCACATGCCTCAGCACTTCCACACCAGTTTTAAAGAGCAGTGTGGCCAGGAGAGCTGCACAAATCATACATCACAAACGTTTGGGTCATTTCAGAGTATTTCATACAGCCTCTAAGAACCATTCAGGAGAAATTCCTCTCCTTCCAAAGTTACCAGTCATTCAGACAGCAGTCTGTCACCAATCCCAGCCAAAATGATTCCTTTTAGACAACGACTATAAACTAACAAGCCAGGGAAAAAACCTAACAGCAAATTTCATTTAAATAAAGTAACTAAATGAACCCAACAGAAGAGAATGGCTTAGACATCATGCACTGATCAAAGGAGGAAGGAGGGAGAACCAGGGAGGGGGCAGCTCAATTGTGGCAGGCACTGGAGCTCTGGTCTGGCTGGCAGGTGGGGCCACTCTGAGCCACCACTGATTTTGAATCCAGCCCCAGAGGTCTCTGCATCACCAAGGAGCAGGACATAACAGGCCAGAGCAAGGAACATGATGGTTAATGGGAAAAACAAAAGAGAAAATTCACATGCAGGACGTACCTTCTTGTTGAATGTAGCATGATTACAGGAATGCACGTGACCCTGGAATGTGTAAACACGGAGACCCTAGGTATGAAACAAAAAGAGAGCATTTAAATACGTTACAGCAATATAAATTATTCTGTAGCCTTGGTGTAAACAGAAGGACCTTGATTTTATGGCTGTGTGAAAAATCAAGACACATTGTGTGCTAAAAAGCCAGCTCCTGGTTGCTAGAACAGGAACGCATCTCTCACCATTACTAAGGATGGATCTCCTTACTTCACGTAATAGCCACCAGAAAGGTGCATTCAAATATCACCAGGCAAAGCCATCTCCCTGGCTGGAGGGCTGGAATTAGAAGGTGTAATCGCTCCTTCCAAAAGACTGAGCTCTTGCTCTCAGGCAGTGAGTCAGGACATGTCTCTTGATACTCCACACACAGCATTAAAGGCTTCCTTAAGGAATCACAGGCATGAAATCCAAGTTAATTATCTTTTGTCATCTCCCACAATAGGCCATAAGTGTCCTACATAGTGCAGCAACACATGTCAGATGTCATCATTGATATGTGGCTTGTTCTCCCAATACAGGAGCCATCAACCACAGTATCTCCTGCTAAAAAACCTGAAATCTTCAGGATGGCAAGACAGGGTACTTAAAAGAGATGCCCTTCTCTGTTTTCATAGCAACCACTGGCTTCATGGGTTAAAAAATAGTTCCTATTAAAAGCGAAGCCCAGCTCTGAGCAGTGTAATCATATGCTGAAGAACAAATTTTCCCTCTAAAAAAGCATTTTATTAACACTGCAATTGAAAGACAGTTTGTTGCATTTTTCTGGAGAGTTGAAAAAACCCAAACACAAAATCTGAAATTCCACTACTCAAGCTGGTCTTGAATCAGTCTCGCAGGAGCAGGCGTAACATAGGTTAACCATACCTCTGTCATGCTTTTAGAGTTTATATCATCAACTTAGTCCCATTTTTATTTTCCTGATTAAAAAAAAAAATCCCTCCTACTCTGACATAAGAAATTTGAATTCTCTTTTTCACTGACAAAACCTCCTACATTTTATCATCAGCATGTTTAGCAGCATATTCTCAGTGCTTGCAACATGCCCTTTCAGAAAGTAGTTAATGAGTTTTGACCACAAAGTAATTCTGGAAGGACAGTCCTTGATAATGGTCTGTGGTTCATATTATATCTCTGAACCATTTAGGAGAACTCAGCCCAACAAAGCAGCAGTTGAAGGGGATTACATTGCTGTTGTAAATATCTCAGGGGTTAAGAGCAAGGAGGGAAAGGAGCTATTGAGGCTGAAGAGCAGTGTTGATGCAGGAAAATACGGGGATTCATTATCTGCAGATAAATTCCAGTGGAAAAGCAGAAGACAGTTCTCAAACAGTGAGATACAAAAATTTACTCCACTTCAAGTAGTGGGGATAAAAAAAATTCTCATTACTGTAAGAAGCTGCTTGAAAAGCCTGGAAATAAATGACCTTCTCCTGCATGTGATCTTTTGCCTGCACTTGGACACCAAGGAGTCTCTTTCCAGTCTTGGTCATACGGCATTAGAATACAAATCTCTAATAAAGCCTAGCACTTAATGCTGCACAGAATTCATTTTGTTTAAAAAAAAGTCACCAAAAAAATGTCACCCAAAAAAGGGAGCAGGCAACTTTGGCAAGTGCCATTTTGTATCTCATTGTATTTTTCATTTACCCTTCTGTGTTGAAGTAATTTCTGCTCCAAGGCCACATATGCTCTTGTGATTGTACTAGGAAATTCGTATTACTCCCATAAAAGGATTGCAAGGCAACAAGAGAAAAAAAAGGCTCTGAACTATCAAAGGCTCTATATTTAAAGAGCACACCATCCACTTAAAGCATAAAAAGGTTGCCAGAGCACAGTTCTTGAGTCCTCCACAGTTTATAACAAGAGTTACAAGGGGAAATAGTGCTAAAAACTCACTCTAAACCCCTGTATATTTTTAAGTTAGATATTAGATATAGGGTGGATATCAGGGAAAGGTTCTTCCCCCAGAGGGTGCTGGGGCTGAACAGGCTCCCCAGGGAATGGTCATGGCCCCAAGGCAGCCAGAGCCCAAGGAGTATCTGGAAACTCCTCTCATGGACATGGTAGGAGTGCTGGGGTGTCTGTACAGGGCCAGCAGCTGGATTGATGATCCCAATGGGTCCCTTCCAGCTTGGCAAATTCTGTGATTCTATGATTTCTAAGTAATAAAATATGAACCAATAAATGCTGATAAAAGTAAAACTTAAATGATTACTATTCAATTATAAATTCACTGCTGGAATAGAAATGTGATTACACAAAATTCCCTAAGACTGACAGGCAAATTAACTCGATAAAGGTAACAGGATAGGAGACAAAGATAACCAAACACACATAAGCAGTCTAGCAAGAAAAAATGTCAAGGACATAAGATGTACCTTGTGGCCCAGCAGCGATATCGATTGCACCCAGCCCATGGTAAGAAACCAAGAGTCGGTGCATGTTTTGCACGTAAAAAGTAGCCCTTGTAAAAAACTGCTGCTGTTCAGCAGGGTGTAGTATTTACCCTCAGACACTCTCAGATACCAATACACACACAGTAACCTTTCCACAAACACAGAAAATGCATGCTCTCCCAAACCAGTGGAAAAAAGAAAACCACATGGATGCTGCACAAAATGGACATTAACTTTCAGCTTTCCCTCGGTAAGTCAATTCAGTATAAGCCCTCTGAAAAGGATTTTAATAAAAATAATAATAATGATAATAAAAGTGAGACAAAGGCAATAGTTCTGCAAAGTGTTTCTCAATACTATCGAAACTTAATTTTCAAACTGCCACTTTATTTTTATTCAATGCACAGCTCGGGTTTTCTTTACCAACACCAGGAAATCTGAGTTTTGCAGACATAAAAACAAAACTGGAAAGCTATTGCTGAGCTGTAATAGCTCCAGCAAGAAACAAATAATAATAGATATTCTGTGGATCACAATTCAAGTTAGCACTGAGTTTTCAGCACCAGGAGCTCAGCAGTAAGTTAATGAAATCACTTTTGCACATGCATTCTGTTTTTCAAGCTTTAATCACAAAATAATCCACTATAGTACCGCCAGTGCTTCATGCAGTGTGGAACTGAACAGGGTGCCCACAAGCACCTGGGTGCATCTGCCATTTCAATTAATTTCTTTAAGGTTCAAGTTGAGCAAGAGCAAACATTTGGGACTTGTACCACAAGGAAAAGAGCAGGGGAAAAAGAAGGAGATTGACATTAGGGCAGTTCTTTTCTAGGGGAAAATTACGGTCCTTTGCTGTACCCTGAAGGTCTCACTGACCATCACTCCTCACAGAGGGAACAATCACGAACTGAGACCAGGAGGAGCAACAAAACATCAGAGCAGAACTCTGAAGCTGGAAAAAAGCCCATTTCTCCCCCACCTTTAACCCTTGGGGTCTATCCAGTCTCACTGCATGCCACACTCCAGCAGTATAAATCATGGAAAATACATTATTATTGTCAACTGGATCTTGACTGAAATATTAATGGAGGAAGTTGGAGTTCCATTCCCTCCTTGAGCTATTGCCCAATTACATTAATAACCATGCATTCTTCCTCTGCAGGAAACACACAGATAACAGCCACATTCAAAGACAACAAAATATGAAGTGTTCTGCAGTGTTGAGGTTTTGGGATTTTTAAATTATTATTCACACATGCACACACACATATAATTTTCCAGTCTGAAATCCAGAAATTAACATTAGAATCAGTGGTTAGAAACACCCTGGCATTATACTATGGAGCCTATCAACCTCTCACCTTCCACTGAACACAGACATTAATTGCCTGCCTTGGACTGGAACTACCTAAAAGACTCCTGAGAGAGAAAACAGTCCTTTGCTGAAATGAAATGTGGTATTGTGGAAAAGCAGCCTGATCTTTGGAGCTATGGATCTGTGAACAGTAATCTCCTGCTGCAAAAGTAGTTTAACAAGGTTTCTAAATTCAAATTATGTTTTTGTTCCTACTTTCACAGGATAAAACCCCAAGATTTGGGAATCAATAGTGAAATTCTGCTGTAAATCCTCCCTATTGTGTATCCACATAGATATAGGAACAGCAGAGTAAGACAAGACAGGCTGAAGACAATCATAATTAATTTGCTTCTTTGCATTGCAATAATTAAGTTCAACCTTTATGTAACACAGCAGCTGAATCTTCCTATACTTATTTTAATTACCATTTCAGCAGCAACAAAATAGAACTCCCAAACTTAACAAGCCATACTGCAAGCACCTCTGGAGAAAACACACAGCCAAAACCAGTAGCGCGTCATTTGGAAGCGACTCACGTTTCTTGAACTCTGCTCTTTTGGTTTTCTTTCTGGATTTTGAACGCCTTGCTATACATGAACATCTGACATGAACAAACTTACTGTGCAAGTCCAGAATCAAGATAACAAATCCATTAGATCAAGCTGGGTGTAATATCCTAGTTACAGTAGGTAATTATCTTTATGAGTTTGATACGAGTGTTTAGACAACAACATTTGAGTATGAGATTTATCTAACACTGTTCAGATAGAAGATTTATTTGTAATTTCTTGGTTCATTTAGAAATTAACTCTAAGAAATAATGTTCATTCAGAAAGACTAAACTAAGAAAAGTGTTCAAACCATGAAGCACTCAGCTGTGGAAATGTTCACCTCATTCTCTTTATTAAAAACAAACAAAACCTCCCAACAGTTCTTCATGAAAGGTTTAATTGTATTTAGGGGAAAATGAAAATTCTGAGCTTACATAGCTAGAACTTTCCCAGCAAATCAAACAGTGTAATGCTTTAGAAGCTCCCTTGCCTGGACCTGAACTTTTCCAAAATCAAGGAATGTTCAGTGTACTGTGATTTCTGCCTACAGACTCACTGGGAAGATCTAACCCTCCTCTCAATCTTCCTTGCTGGAGTTGTCCAAGGGCTTCCGTTTTCATAGCAAAGTGCAAAACTAAAAGTGTGCATCCTTCTCACTCCCATGCCTTATTCACAACATGGCCTGTCTGCCTCAGCCAGCACTGGGGAGCTCCACAGGGAATGTGGCAGATCCAGCAGAGCTGTGGCTCTGCTGTCCCTCCGTGCTGCAGGGAATCGCCTGTGTCATTGCCATGAAGTGAGTGCATGGAGACATCAAAAGGGACTTGGATCTCTTCACAAGAGAAAAAGGTAATTTTTAGGAGAGAGAAAACCCATTTTCATGGGATGTGATGGGTAAGCACAAAAACTGAAGAAAGAGCCCCTTCTACTTTTGCAAGACGGCTCCGTTCTTTCCTTGCCCACACCAACCATATGAGGTTCAACACGGGAAAGTGCACCCAGGATGGGGCGGCCCTGGGTGTATGGACACACTGGGGAATGAGAGGTTGGAGAGCAGCAGGGACATGGGGATCCTGGTCAGTGGCCAGTTGGATCTGAGTCAGCAGTGCCCTGGAGCCAGGAGGGACATCCCCATCCTGGGGCATCAGGCCCAGCATGGCCAGCCAGGCCCGGGAGGGGATTGTCCCACTCTGCTCTGGGCTGGGGCAGCCTCGCCTCGAGTGCTGGGGCAGTTTTGGGTGCCATAATATAAGAAAGATATTAAGCTGTCAGAAAGCATCCAAAGGAGGGCAACAAAGATGGTGAAGGGCCGTGAAGGGAAGCCATGTGAGGAGTGGCTGAGGGCATCTGGTCTGTTCAGCTGGAGGAGACTGAGCAGAGACTCATCGGGGTCTGCAATTTCTTTGTGAGGAGAAGAGGAGGGGCAGACACTGATCTCTGCTCTGTGGGGACCAGTGACAGGACCCAATGGAATGGCCTGAAGTTGTGTCAGGGAGATTTGGGTTGGATATTTGGGGAAGGTCCTTCCCCCAGCGGGTGCTGGGGCACTGACCAGGCTCCCCAGGGAATGGGCACGGCCCCAAGGCTGCCAGGGCTCCAGGAGCATTTGGACAGCGCTCTCAGGGACAGGGTGGGATTGTTGGAGTGTCTGTGCAGGGCCAGGAGCTGGACTGATGATCCCTGTGGGTCCCTTCCAGCTCAGGATATTCTGTGTTTCTGTATTAACTCATTCCAGCAGTCCCCTGCAAGCCCCAGGCTCTGTGTGTCCACCCTCAGGCCAGCCTTGCTTGCAGCCAGGGCTGCTCTCCGTCTGCCCCATCCTGTCCCATCCAGAGGGCTCCACTCCCAGCAGGGCAGAACCACATCCATCTCCCAGTTACACTCGGAGGCTTCACGGGCACGGCAGTGCAGTGTCTGAGCAGTGAGCACTGAGCAAATCTGGAGAACAGTTTTACCATCTGTCAGCACAGGGTTTACTCGAGAAACTCAAGCACAGAACCTTCAGTGCAAAGTTTGCTTCTGTTCCCCTCGCTTGGAATAGACCCTGGGGGGAGGAATCACACAGGGAAGGTTTCTCTATGTTAGACCAGGGGTAAGGCGAGGGCATTACTCAGAGGTTTTGTAATCCCTTCTCCGGGGAATAAAATTAACTTGCCACCATTTGTGTGCTCTGTTAAATGGGAATTCATAGAGGCAGGTGCGTGCACCAAAACTGAAGTACATCAGCGGATAGGCTCTTTTCTTTAAAAAAACCCACTTTATTCACTACATCCTCCCAAAGAAACAAAAAAGAATTTTGAACCTCTTTAAAATGCATGAACTTCTATAACAACTTTCATACTGTGAAACATTAAAAACTCGAGAAGCAGCATTTTTCTAAATTTGGTAGGTAATAAAAACTAGAAAGAGAGCTCTGCCTGCCAGCTAAGCCCAACACCATGCTTTTCATCACAGACCAGCCTTCCTTTCACTTCACAGTTCGTAACACCTGCTATTAAATATATCAAAAAAACTTAATTAACCTTGCTCTGGAATACCCCTGAATTACCTCATTTGTGTAGGTCTGAACTTTCACCTGAATGTAGTATTAATATACCTTTTGCACTGATGATGCAGGCATATTCATTTGTCTTAACTGGGATATGAAGTATGTTTCTAGGCCAAGACCTTGTGTGCTAAATCTGTTCAAAGTGAACCTCTAAGGCTCTCCTAAAAAATCTAAAAAACAGGAGTTTATAGTAGAAATGCTGACAGATTATATTCTTGCCAGCATAATATAACCTGACTCAAAGATAAATGTTTCATGAATTAAAGAAGTTGAAAAAAGCTCCTCTGTTCAGCTTTGTTCTCGAGATGAAAGTGAATTATCTTTTTGTCTTTTACTGATACTTGGATTTTTGTACTGCAGTCTGCAGAAAACTGTAACCACAGGCAGTATTTAAACAGACATGACCGTGTGGGATTCTCTCCTCACTCAACTCCTGCAAGAGACATCAAACTTCCAGCTGCATAAGGAGGAACAAAGGTCTTATGGGAAGCAGATCCTTTCCTGTACCTGTTTCTGTGAGAAGAGAGAAATGTCATCTCCAGTTGATGAGATCATACACGAGCACAGTCCCACCTGCACGGCCCCTACAGGCCAGCCAGGGAGGGGAGGGAGAAATGCCTTTGCTGGACCCATCATTCCTCTACAAGAAAATAAACAGTAAAAAGAAATGCCTCTAAGATATGGAAATTCTTTCAGTGAGACCAGAGCTGTGTATTACTGCCCTGGTTGGTATTAGCAGATGGGTTCATTAGCAGAAGCTGCTGCGTCGTCCTAAGGATCCGTAAGGCAGCTGAACAGACATCACCCTGCCAGCACCAGAAAAGCCAAATTCCATAACTGCATTCCTCCTATCCTGCATAACTCCAGGAGTTTCAATGTTCCAGGGAGGGAACGATCAGCAGTGCATGGGCAGGGATGGCCAGGGAAATCCTGCTGTGAGTAATGTGCTGGAGCTTGTGAGCTGCAGATTAACCCAGGAACTATGCAGCAGTTTCAATTAACTGGGCATTCCATTGCTTTGCAAAACAGAGCAGCAGTTTTCAGGAGAGCAATGGCTGAATGACAGGAACCTGGTAGGGCTGTCTAACATTAAACACCACGAGCTCTATTACTTTAATGTAAAAAAGATCAAAAAGATGAATTATAAATGAGCAGAAGTTTCTGGTGGAATATAACTGGAAAAGTTTTGAGTGTAGTACAAGCATAGAAAAAATACAAAATCATTTCTGTTGGCTTTGAAAATTAAATTATATGAAGGCAGAATAAAACAATGAATATATAATTTAATTATATATAAGAAAAAGTGAGAGCACTACATGTGGGAAATAATTTCCTCCTTATCTATGAGAATAGAGAGACTATGAGAAGTTGCGTATGAGTCTGAAGGGCTTTCATGCTCTAAAAAACTGAAGTTAAATTTTGGCCAAAATGCCAAATTTTTGCCTTCTGTGAATTCCTATCAGAACAATGGAATTTTTTTCCATAGCAGCAGAAAGGAAAAACTAAGTGGCTTTAACTGGAAAAGACAGTATAGAGACAAAAGCAGGTACATACACAACCGTGTTTATCAAGTAAGACAAGCTGGCCCAAACGTTTAAAAAAAAAACAAAGGAAAAAGTTAAAGGATTTCTTCCCTTCAAAGAGTCAGCATAAATCAAGAGTAAGCCAGTAAGATCAAAGTTCTCACTTGTCTGACAGCCATTGGGAGAGGGTTTACTTCTATTGGAATAAAAATTTGTAAGCCTGCTGCATTCACGATGTGAATTTTGTTCTGGCAGTCACAATGGACCAAATGCATCTCAGTCAGATTTCGAATGGCAGGAGCACAGCAAAAAATACTGAAATAAGAACAACAAAAAAGGGCAAACCTAACAGAACATGGCTGCAGTTCTCCATTAACCAACCAACACTGCTGAACAGCTCTGCAAAGGCAGGCTCTTCTTTGATCTCTCTTTCTCCATTAACCAACAGCAAGGGAATGACTTCCCCAACAACGGGGCTTGGCAAAGAAACCAGGATCTAAGTGGAAGTGGAAAGCACACCACTTGCTCACCATTATCTGCTTTTCCCAACTAATGCTGCTTTGGGAATAACAGGACTGTTGACCTGAATAACCAGTATCTGAGAAGAGAATCCAGACTATTTGGCTAGAAACACTCAAAAAGTTATTCATTGGAAAAAGAAGTCACTGCAAGAAAAAATAAAAATAAGAAAAAAGTGACTGTGTAATTTTAAAAAAAGTCTTTAGATATCAAAATTAAAATGAAAGAATCACCTGTGGAAGAGGAGAAAACATTGCAATCAGCTCTTATGAATACACTGGCCACAGATCCTCTGCACCAGATCCTGCTTACACCATCTACAGATTCTGAGTGAAAAGAGAAAAAGGACTGTAAAAGCCCATCAAAAATATTCCTAACCTTCTGCAATTTCAAATTCAGAATTTTCTAAGTATTTGAAACCAAATTCATGCCAACATTTTCAACAGTAGGATTTCCTAGAGAAAAAAGAAAGTATTGCTGGAAGATCTGGGTAGTGAGGGGAGTAGTTCTGTTTTTTAGTTCGTCTGATGGACATCTAAGCTTTATTTTTCACCACAGTGCTGCTCCCCAGTAAAAACCTGTATTCAGTCCTGATACAAATGGAATTAGGCAAACCACCAATTTTGAAAATCCTACCTGCTTTAAAGAGTTTATTGGTCACTCCACAGCATAATTATTTTAATCATTAAAAATATACTCTAGTGATTTAGCTTTGTTGAGTGTATTAATGTTTCCCAATAAACTTTATGACTGAAAAGACATAGGAATAAATATAGTTTTTAATCCATCAATACTGGCACCGGAACTGGTGACTGGACTTTTGGGACCAGAGCATGCAACTATTTATGTCACCTTCAAAGAAGCAGGAGTAGAGAATTGAAACCTGAAAATCTTTACTGGGAATACCCCACAACAAAACAGGTGTCATTAAAAAGTTATACATATGTACATAAATACATACTCCTTCATGTGCAGGAAGCTGTCAAAAAATAAAAAAACCTGAAAAAATCATTCCAAAGCAATGTGAAATTTTCCCAGAATGCTTTTATCAGGGATGATAACAACATTTAGCAACTGAGAAGCAAGAGCTCTTCACCTGTTTTAGCACCTTTTTCCCAAGATATTCACATCCTGGCGAAAGATTGCAGTGACATTGAAGAGAAGCAAAACTCCTGGAAGCCTTTTCAGAGGCCTCTTGTAAAATTACACCATGATTACATTACCTCTTAAATTAAAAAAAGTTTCTCACAAAGTTCAGCCTGTCAGAGTTGCCAGGATTAGATCTGGGACCAAATGTATTATGACTGAGCTCAACGCTGTATAAATATTAGATCCATTATTCAAACAGCTCACAGGACACTGCCAGCTTGATTTTACAGTCACAAAATCTCCCCATGAACTCTCTGCCCTGGGATTTTTCCCCAGGAAAGGAAGGGCTGTGGCATGGGCCCTTGTCTGAGCAGCAAGGAAATGTAAACAGCAGGGTCCCACTAAAGGAGCCTCAGACAAAAGAATTCCAGCCTTGGGGTTGGTGAGTTATTAACAGCAGCTGGCTCTGTAATTGTCGGTGAAATAATCTCATTGACACATACAAGTTAGGAAATAGAGGGCTCATTAACAAAGCCTCCAGCCTTTATTAGATCATATAAATAACCAAGAGTGCCTGCAAAAGATCGATTACAACCTTTAAACGTTTACTGAATCAGTGTTTAATTAAGACAATTTTAATATGCAAATCAAGCCTAATTATCATCATTTGTTAATGTTAGTCTGCCTGAGCTCTAAACAACTACAGCTGCAAATATGGTAACACCATCATATTTCTCCTGCTTTTTTTCCCCTACGAAGAACTGCAGAGGAAACGATCGAGTTGCACTCCCGGTGTGTATGAATGCTTTCAACACCACATTTCCATCTACTGTTTGAAGGTCAAAAAAGTGCTCGGCATAGCATAAAATGGAGTGGAAATGTTATGCATTTCTTCACCCACTATTTTGCAGAGAGCTTTAATTAATGTATTTCCTACCTCCTCTGGGAGCTTCTTTTCCTGAAAATCTGCCCTTGTTCTATGCAGCAATTGAATGGGTGGGTTTCTAACACAGACCTTTGTCACTCAGAAGCTGATATTGGGACTTTTTTCCCTTCCTGTTTCCTCTGCCCTGGGAATGATAACCTTCCTGTGCCAAGAAGCTACAGCATCATGGCAAAGCCCCTGGAAAATAAAGCATGAAGCAACCAAGAGAACAGCACAGCCCTCAGCATTGTCATGGCAGGAGCAGCCAGGGAGAATAACAAATGTCTGTGTTCTGATTCTCAAAGAAGTAAAATTAAAGCCTCAAAACCCCCAGGAATTTGTTTTGGGAAAGAGGGTGGGGCAGCTGCAATACAATCCTGGTAGAAATCATTCCCTTTTCCTGGCACTGCTGCTCTCCTGATGCCACGATGAGCTGTACAGATTGAAATGAAGGAAGGGAACCACTCCCTGCTGGGCACTATTGATTTGTTGTTGAATGCTTACACTGGCAGCGGGGGAAATATGAAACATTCCTGTTTGCAACATATCACAATATAGAAAGTCACTTCTTTGTTTTCCTTTGCCATTATGTTTTCTCTCCTCACATTCCTGCCACTTTGGAGCCTGTAGCTGCCAAGCCCTTAGCTGGTTGAGGGCAAAAGGAAAGCTTTCTACTCTTACTTTCTGTAATATATTCGGTATTTCTAAGGAAAAGAAGTCCTCACGGAAGGGAAAAAAGGACATGCAGTTACAAAAGGCCATGAGTCTTTCAAGACAGAATGAATAAAAATGTAATAATCAGAGGAGAAATGAAATACAAGAGACAACTTGAAAAGCCCCCAGTTCAAACCGGAGCAGAGTGGCTTTCACCAGCATCTGGAGTGACTGGTGGATGAAAGGGCTCCATACAGGAACCACATTTGGGTACATCTGGGTAGAGACCTGTCAGGCAGTCACCTCCCAGCTCCTTTTTGAAAGGTCTTCTCTGCAGGCAGCCTTGGAGAACAGGGCATGTCCAATAAAATCTGGGCATGTTATTGCCCACACAGCAAGTCCACACAGAAGCTGGATCAGGCTAGGACACAAATTTGGGCTGGGGAACAAACCCTCAAGCAGGAGGAGCCCCTGGCCCGTGTGAACTGCAGGCAATGAAGAGCCAAGGCTTGAGAAGTGGCTCCAAGACACAAGCAGGTGCCAATTCCCTGCATTCCCTATGTGTAGCCATGGGGAACTGTGCAGGGGCACAGGGCTCCCACACAGACTAACAACAGTGGTGGGAGCTGTGGGTGCTTCTGGTGAATACCTGAACCTGAGGAAACCACAGGAATTTGAAGTGAATCATGTGAGGAAGAGCCTGCAAAGTTTAGTCTTCTAAGGTTCTCCAGCAGCTGTTATGAAAGATGTTGACACTTTCCTATCCTTCATTAGGGAAAATGGCCAGCAGTTTTAGAGCTGGAATCCCAGTGGAACTGTGTGTAATGAGTGAAACAAGTACACTTTCAGGAAATACCTGCAAATCCAAGAGCAGGGAAGAAAGACTGGAAATCAAGTGCAAGCTCAGGCACATGTAATAGGCTTAGTGGAGAAGTTCCATGCTCAGACACAGAAAACATACACTTGCACCGTGGAGCTATTCCCCCAGGACTAGGGCAGGGAAGGGAAAACCAGAGGAGCACTTCACAAGTTCAGTTCATTCAGACATTCACTCAGCACTGCAATGCTGCCTTGGCTGGTTTTGCCCAGGGGATGTTTCCCTAAGAGTCACCAGCCCTGATGTGCTTCAAACACACAAGAACTGACAGGATTCATGGCAAAGAGTTCTCATCTTCCTGGTCACCTTCAGGCTACTCAGCAACACTGGACAAGAGACTGTCCTTTCTGTCCCAGCTGCAACTTCCCAGACCATGAAATGCTGTGCCCTGGTACACCTGCTCCAGTTTTCCCATCCAGTTACATACAAAACCAGCTACAATGAGGAAAGTTCTCTTACAGAAGAGTTACTCTGCTCTGCCCACTACTATTTCATGTTCTCCAATCTAAACTTGCTATTCATATCAAAAATACATGGAATGCATTTTGACATCATGTATGGTCCCATTATAAGCAGTCAGATGTCCATCCACTTTGCAGCCTGTTAAAGGTGATGGAAAGTTAACAACATTCCCAAACCCCCTCCTCTCTCAGCAAGATGAAACAGTTCCTGAGTCAGACATGGATCTGAGAAGTTCCTAAGATACACAGACATATCTCAAAGTAGATATTACGGTCAAAACCCAAAGAGTTTTAAAAATTAATTCAGAAAAGAAATGATCTGCATTAGACATGCACATCAATAACTCTGCTCCATAGCAATGGTCAGGCATCTTCCAAATTAAATGCAGAGATCTCTTATGCAGAGATCTTCTCTGGGTTCAGTCATTTGAGAGTCATTCAAGAACACTGTTACAAGAATTGTCATAAATAAAAAGCACTACTTCAACAGCATTTACAGCCTGAGCAGGTTAAGCCTCTCTTGAAGTCTGACTCTCCAATGACAATGGAATCGGTGCCCATTTTGCAATGTGGAGCAAAGGAAATCCACTGGCATATGTGGCTGAAAGCTGTGGGAGGAACCCTGACACTGCATTCAAGCAGGGCAGGGCAACCCCAGGTTTCATTCCATCCCTCACACAGTGAGCACTCAGCTCCATTCTTGGACTATTTACATGTGCTTTGCAGGTGAACATTTTCAACACATGATTTTGATTAGCAAAGAACGAAGTACAACCTAAGCTTTGTCTTTTCAGAAAGCAAAGGCAAAAAATTATTTATCTTTTTAAAATGACAAGTGCCTTCTTTGATAAAATGTTTTCATTTGGGTTTGATTATAACCCCCAAACATACTATTTTCATTTTTGCTCATTCTCCTTTCCTGTCTCCCTCATCACTAGGGTCAGCACACACAGTTATCTCCTGATCTGAGAAGTAAAGCTCTTTCATTAATTTTATTGGTTTTATAGTTATTCAATTTAAGCCAGAGCTTTCCTGATTACTGAAAGACAGACAAGTCTTTTCTCTTAAATTAGAAAAAATTTAACATAACAAAAAATTTAACAGAAAGAAGCTCAAAAGGAAAGCACATAAAGCCCTTTAAAAATGCACACGATCTGTAACTTGCATTCCAGTTCTGCAAATTTTCATATAAAATTCTAAAATCTCATGGTGTTGCATGGTACAAGACAAGATGGCACAAGAAGCTCTGTGCTATAAGACACCATATTCTGTTCATTTTCTCTTCAGTGAACTGAACTGCAGATAAATGACCCAGAAACCAGCAGGAAATGAGGACATATCACCAATATGAATATTATTTGTTAGAAGACGTAACTCTCTTAACAATACCCGACCCGTGACTAATTTCAGGGGGTCAAGGTGATCTTTGCCCTCCACTGTGTAGGGTATTATTCTTCTCCAGAGAAGTTCAGAGGTTAATGAATAAAGTGCCAGCAAAGAAGAAATGAAACTAAGCAAGAAAATGCTTGTTCTTGGTCTCTGCTATAAATAATGCTCTCATTAAAATTCTGCCTTGGAAGAAAGGCAAGTCCATTAGTCTAGAAGCTAATTTTTACTGGCTCCTTAGATGTATGCATATTAAAAATTCAGCGTTTATAATTGCCAGCCATCAACCACCTAGTCAGTGCTGTTCTTGGAGTTTTTAATTATTTACTTCATTTGCATAGACACTCCAATTTATGATCAACCATTTGGTTATCAAGGGACAGTTTTAGTAATTCCTTTTTTCCATTTTTATTTATTCCTTCTGTATCCCCAGCTGAGAGGACCTTTGCCAAGGTAGGTGGCAGTGGGATGGGCTCATCCCCAGCCTCCCAACCTACCTCATGGCCAGGTTCCACGGACACCTGCTGAGCACCTGTATCCCACCTTGGAGCATCACAGCAGGGTAAAAGGACAGCCCTCCTACCCAATGCCTTCACCTCCTCTTCCTCACTCAGCTCTTGCTGAAGGCCCTCTCCTGGTTCCTTGGCCCCAGAAGAGGAGGGAGGAGCTCACACCCAGGAATTCGCTCCCTCTTTGCTGCAGGTGCTCTGGCATGTTGTCCTAAAGCTGCTCTCCTTTGGCATTTCGGTCTGGGGCTCTGTTCTCTTCCTCCCACAGCCTCGCTCTGCTCCCTGAGGATATCCAGTCCTGCCCTCCCTCGGGACCAGCAGCCTCTGCTGTTCCTGCTCCTAAGCAGACACTCCATGTTTCTCCTCAAAATGCTGCCCACCCAGTGCCTTGGGCACACAAAAAAGAGAGAAACCCTTGGGAGTTCTCCAGTGGCACAGGAGCTCACCCCAAGCATGTGCCCTGGGCAGTCCAGCTGCAACTCCTGCTGCCAACACACTCTCCAGCTGGACATTGTCCCCTCAGGGACCACCAGTCCAGGGGCAGCACTGAGTCCTGAAAAGCCACCCAATTTTTGGTTAATCCTGAAAAACAACTGAGTTACTGAACTCAAGACATGCTGTCTGTCCTCAGCGTTCCCTGGTGGGCTCCAGCAGCAATGGGAATGATTGATCTGCCATCCTGGTATCCCTGTGTCCTCCCTGGGCACCATGGCTGGCGGCTTTTTGTAGACAGGATACCACGCAGCAAATGTGATGGGGGGGAGCAGCCCTGCCTGGCAGGAAGGGAATTGATTACCAATCCCTCTTTTTGCCAGGAACCATCTCTTTGCTGCAATTCATACTTTTCAACAGCCAGCCTCCAGAAGGCTTTGGGGGAAGCGAGGGCAATGACACCAGAGATTACGAATCAATCACTATTATACAGCCTTTTATTTGGTAGAAGCTTCTGAGCAGAAAACAGATACCAAAAATATATAATATATCCCAATTTTCTGCTAGCTGTTTCCTTTCCTTAAGCTCTTTTATGCCCTGTTTTTCTCTTGACACCACTGCTTACTTTGCTTTCACATCCATCTTTACTACTTATTTTTCATTTATCCTTCATTTTATCTTTCTATCATCTTTCTCCCTCTTAACCTACACCATCCATAGTTATCTGGGAGGGAAGTATAACATTATATATCCACACTGTCATCTTCCCTCTTGTTCCATCCCAGATCCCTCTCAAAAGATTTGGCACAGTAGGATCCATGCAATAAGGAGAAATTTTGGGCATGAAATGGGACACCCCTCACTTGTGGGACACTTCTCATCAGGGCAGGAATTTTATGAGGGCAACTACAGGTGCAGCCAGAAGGAATCAGAACACATGGTTACTCCAGAGCTGGGAACAGTCCTGAGCACCCAGCACCCAGCTCTGATTTTACTCACATTTCAGCTTTCTCTCATGATTTAATTTGTGCCCTGTTATTAACAGAAGTGTTGTCAACAAGTATTGACAGTGTGGGAAATAGACCTCTGCTAACAATAAACCTGGTCAAGGAACAGGTCAGTTTAAATAAATCAGTTGACACAAATCTGGTAAATAATACCAGCAGTGCTGAAAAACACCTTTTGGAAAGTTTAGGCTTACTGAATCAAAGCAACTTTCTGTTCTAAAATATTAGTAAGCTAAGACTTACGTATATTGTTAGAAACTGAAAAACCGATCAAAATTGTCAAAGGGGATGTCATAGGTTAGCAAGCATAGTCCCAGAAGGGATGTCCTTGCTGAGGGGTGCTTACAGTTTCCTCTGGGAACTGATAGAACCTATCAGCTGGCCAGTTTGAATATGGACAATTCTCTAAGCCACTTAAAGTTGTGAACACCTCTGTGATCCACATTTAAGAATAGGCAAACTCCCCCTCCAAGCTCTCTCTCGTTTCCGGTGCTGGCACAGGTGGCTGCGGGCCCCGTGCGGGGGCCAGCGGGCCCGGCCAGGCCCTGCTTGGGCCAGGCCGGGCCGGGCCACGGCCATCCTGGAGCCATGGACCTGTTCCAGCCATGGAACCCCCCCCACTGCCTTGCCGTGGGCAGCCGGAGCGACTCGGCTCTCCCCCCTCTCCACTGCGATAAGAAAAATTCAACATTCCAGCTGCAAAGCTGCAAGGCCGAGGTGAGATTAACCCTTTTATTGCTGTGAAGAGCTGAAAACCCTAGGGAAGAGAGTGAGGAGATGCTTAAAGCTGAAATTCTGTTGTGAAGCTATGATATATCAGAGTATCCTGTTGTAATTTCATGAAGATCTGGGGGGTGGAGTGTTCAGCTCGTAAGCAAAAGCACCTGCACTGAGATAGGCAGATGCTGACGCAGCTGTAATTTCATGAGAAGTTTGGACAGGGAGAGATGAACCAGATGAGGACTTTTGCTCCAAACGGGAAAGGAGAAAACCTCAGTCCCTAGAGATGCTCCCAGAGATAGTCCTAACAATGAAGATGATGAAGACCCTTTGCTCCCAGGGAAGGAGAAGGGCCTCTGTTTTTGTTTCTGAACGGCTCAACCTTAAAAATTGTACCCCAAAAAACTTCAAGAGTGGACCCTCGAGGGCAGTTGTGGGAAAAGCTGCAAGTTGGGGGAAAGGACTCACACGCAGGCAGAGAGACTCCTCTTCCTAAATGGACTGAACAATATTTGGAAGTGGGCGGCTGGCTCGTTGTGATAATGTTTTCATGGCATGGGCAAGAAGAGACTTCTCTTTCTAAATGGACTGAACAAGGTTATTATGGCAGTGGTAAACAGACTGAACATCTTAAGGGTTGTCTTTTTACATTGTCAGTGGGAGAAGGGAGGAAGGTGGGGGGAGGAGGAGAGTTCTGAAGGTGGTATAATTTTTTTTCTTTTCCTTCTTTTAGGTCTGTTAATAAACTTCTTTATACTCTTTCAAGTTTGGTGCCTGCTTTGCATTTCTCCTAATTCTTGTCTCACAGCAGATAAACAGTAATGAATATTTTGGACCAAACCACTACACTAAATTGGTGTTTCCGCCCGGGAACAAACCGAACCCGCGACAGGGGAATATCCAAAATTCTGTAGATACTACAGCCTGGTTTTGCAGAACACAGGTTTCCTCCAAGAACTGATACACAGGAAGTTTTAAACCTATTGACTTTTCTTGCTAATCCAATCATCCCAATCTTGCAGATGGCAGGACACAGCTCATGGGGGGTTGCAAGTGCCCGGGTGACCCATTTCATACATCTAATACAAGATATGGGATCCAAGCTCTATTTCTACAGCTATTCTAGGATAAAATTGTTGACAGAACCAGTCAGCCATCACTGGGCTGCCCAGGCCCTTGGCAGCAGAGCAGCTGCTTTGCCAGGCACTGCACACTCTGAGCTCTGAGCTCTGCCCACCCCAGAAATCCTTCCTGGGCACCTGCACTGAACCCTCCCTGCTCCCCCCAGGGCATGGAGAAAATTTCCACTGGGATGCTACCCTGAATGTGAGAGAAGCTTGCAAAATAAAGATGTTTCCACAGAAATAATTGGGTCAATCAGGTTTTTATGATTAAATTCTCTTCCATCAGATAATTTTCAAACAATGTGAAGAGCGATTTTGTGTTTAGGTCTGTAACATATCCTTAGCCTCTATAATTATTTGGAAACTATATTGTGTTTACTGTATTGATTCAACTATTGGAAATCTTGAGATTGCCACTAAATATTTCTTTTTATTAGGCCATTTCTGAAGTTGAATATTGCTGAAAATAAATAGCAGGCAATTATTTTAATACCTCCTTACTGCACATTACTTATGAAGATTGTTCTAAATTGCTAAAGACAGAACCAATTTATCTAAATAGAGTTATTTAACACCAGTATGGATTAACTTTATACAGTCAGGTAGGCAGGAACCATGGAACTCTTTCCTTTCCTGGTCTTAAATTAAGGAAAAGAGGGCTGCTCCAGAACAAGTCAAAACATCGACTTTTATACCAGAAAGATGTCCTCCATCAAAATCTCTGCAACTTTGGTGATGCTCATAGAGCAGTTTGGTACTATTCAGAAAGTTTATATTTTTTATATATATATAATATAAGCACCATTTGCAATCCATGTTACCTGCACCTAAAGAATTGATTATTTCCTCTAAGCTCATATATACAAAGGAAGAAGATTTACAGAAATGGAAAACAATTTTTTGGGTGTTTTTTTTCTTGTCTGTGGATCCTGGCAGAAAGCCACTGTTTTCTGAATGTGTTTTATGCCCCTGTGTTCAGCAGATGTTTATCTAAATAATTTAAATCTGTCTTTTCTGTTTCAGACACATTTAGTATTAAGGAATGATCCCTTAGTAACAGCATACATTAAAAGTTAATTAAGAGGAAGTTAAAGAAGAAAGAATTATTTTTTTCATACCCTCAGTAGACATTTATTTCATTTTGGCAGGTTAAAAAATGAGAAAATTTGGAATAAGGTGTGAAAACTGGCAATGCATATTTTTTGGGGAAAGCTTTATTATCCATTTCCTTACATGCTAATTAGGGAATGCAATCCACTTGCTAATGTTGAGTAAAAAATGTAAATTGCTCCATTAATTTGTTTAATAACCAAACTCCCAAAAGTGGTAAGTCAGACAGCAGATGGGGGCTGTCCCCACAAACCCAGCCCATTTCTGAACATTACACCAGTACACACAATTTACTGCCTTCTTACTTATCATCAGTGCCGAGTAATGTCTTTATTGTTTTAGATTTAATACACATATTTACTCTTGACTACTTGTAAGTGTTTCTGGGGAGCAAAATATATCTAGAAAAGGTGTGCAGCCCCATACTTGTAGACACACACTTTTGCAGGTGTGTGTTCAGTAGTTATTTAAGTCTACAGCAAGTCACACTCCCCTGGAAACACCAGGGTCTGAATTAAAAGCATTATGTGCATTTTCCTCCAGAAAAAGAGTACTTCTTGGATTAAAAAAAAAATGAAAATGAATACTCTGTAAATTCATAGCAGCTCTTGCAAACTCCATTTTCTAGATTAGAGAAAGACAGGTTTTAGATGGACCCAATTTCACCAAAAAATATGCCCCTAAACCAAAATTATTCAAATACGTTACACATTTTTTCCCCAGAATAAAGCTGCTTAACATTTTTCCCTCACAGTATCTTGCATTGTCTATCCCATTTTCTATGAACCTAACTTTTTATAAACTCCAATTACACTCATACAAATAAAACTGACACTTATTCGTACTTTTACTGGGTCAAATAAATTCTATCTGCATTTCCAAATGCAGTGAGTTTCAAGCTCAACTTTCCATCTGAACCAGTAAAACCAGTTGCATGGCACTCCTGGATGGAGCTGGGAAGTGGGACAGCTTTGGCACAGGTCCTGACCACTCCTGCATTTCCACAACTTTTTCCTCAAGCAACTCTTTGTTGCTTTTGCACAAATCTCATATAAACCAGGAGAGATTTAAACCAGAAGTAGGCCTTGGCACAGCTGTATCAACATCCACCACTGAGTAGCCTCCTTTCCTGTGGTTTGCTCTCAGTGCAGAATTGGGCCATTGATGCTGGACCATTGTCACCAGCAGGGGCAGATCATACACACAGGCTTTGTCACGTTGCTGAATTCTGCTTCTTGCCTACCAGCTTTGTCCCAGTGCTTCCAATCTGAGTGAGATGTCTTATTTCTGAAAGATTATTGCTTCTCAATAAAACGTTTTCTGAGGGGAAAGAAACAATGAGCTGAGTAAGGGACTGGCATGTAAAATACTATCATTTGCAAAACACTGGCCTGAAACCCACTTGGAGGCAGAGAAGCTGGGCTTGAGCCACAGAAGAGGGAAAACAGAAATGCAATAATCACATATTTATTTTTAGAGAAAATGAGAAGCTAAATAAACTGTAAAACCAGTCTTTACCGGTAAATCCTTTCTGTCCTGAAAACCCCGCTGAGCAGAGCAGGAACAGCCAGTTCCCAGGGGATCAACTGGTGGTACCTTTTTGGCAGCTCCTCATTCTGCCTGTGTTGGTGCCAGGACACTTTGAGTCCTGAAACAATTCATTTCAGTAATGCCACAGTGAACCACTGCCAGGAATCTGAACTTGAGAGACCATGGCGCTGCTGCTGAAGATGATTTTTCTACTCTAGGTCTGAAATCACCCTGCAATCAAGAGGGGCTCTGGGACTGCTCTCCTTTAAAGAAGCTCACAGACCTCAGCCTGCCAGGAAAGCAGGACACAAACCATCCAAACATAACATTTCCGAGGGGATTAGTGCACTCACAGTTGGATTTGTCATGGGATGGTGTGGGACACTGGAATTCATGGCAGGGATGAGCAATTGCATGCTGACTGCCTTGATAAATGTGTGTCTTTGAGGTATGTCTAATTGTTCCAAGAAAATAAAGGAGATGCCAGTACACACAGGAGGAGAAAACATGCAGAAGAAATTCTGTGAGCAATCCCAGGGTACTCAGAGGAGAAGCCTGTCCTCAGCTGAAGAGCCTGGCAAATGTCACCGTGCAAGGAAACCTGGCTGTCAACTGCAATGACACAGCAAGTCACACCTCTGACTGGAACACTGTCTCCTTGATGGGAAATTCCAGATAGGCCCAGTGATGGAGACAGATGTCTTTCCATTGCCTCACATAAATTTCAGCATCCAATTAGCAGTGGATTCTTTGCTGCTGAGGGAGGCACACTGGGGGCTCTCAGGATACCAGAAGGGACAGCTCTCCAGAGCCACTTCTAGCTCTGACAGCCTCGCAATTCCAATGCCATGACATCACCTCATCTGCAAGGCAGCAAACCCACACGTGCTCCCATTTCTAGGGGCGATATGAAATCCTGTCAGGATTGCCTCCTGCAACACTTTTAAATACAACTGTACGACACAAATGCTCCTCGTTGGGTCTCCTCTCCTGCAGCCCATGCCAATGTCTCCCAATCCACATTGATACTGTTCAATACCTGAAGCTCCTTCTCAGGACATCTGTCATATTTTTCATCCCACCTCCACCATTTTAGCAACCAGGTCTGTCTCTTATTTGCATCAAATTAATCCTTTCTACAGAACAACCCAAAAAACCACGAGTGGAGAAAAAGATTCCAGAAAGACAGAACTGAATGCGCTGCGTTTTAGCGTATCAGTGGAAACATCTTGATGATCCTTGGAGGTCCCTTCCAACTCAGCATATTCCATGATCTTCAGGATGTTAGTACAGCACACCAGTAAGGCAGGACTCTCCCTTTTTAATGTGCTTTTCTCATGCCCAACACTGCAGTCCAAGGGTGACAGGAGAGATGGAAGAGAGGTGAAGTGATATGGTGAAGTGCTATGCCTTCCACCCATGCAAATCCCTGGGGCTGTGAGGAAGACACAAACCACCTCCCAGATTTCCTATCAGTATTGCAATAGACCAACCAGGCTGCCTCTCAACATAAAATATCCTCAACTACTAAGCATGCTTCTAAATGGGGCAGATGAATTCAGCTGTAATCAAAGGGCTGCATTTTGGCCTTGGACCATAGCATGTGAACACCTCCCTGTGTTGCTGCCTGCAGGGTGCTGGAGCACACAACTGTTGAACACCTGTGAGTGCCTGGCAGTTCCCTGTGCATTAAATATGCACCACAAAAATTCCATCCTAAGGGCAATGTTTGAAGTGTGAATTCCCTCTGCAAACCTTCACCATCCATCAGCGCTGCATGGGGTGCTCTACCCAAAACCAGTTTGGCAGCCTACAGCTTTTCCTTCAAAACCAGGGCCTACAGCTATTCTGCACATGACAAAACTGGCTACTTAAGCTTTCTTGAAGCAACAAGAAAATGTTTTTATGCAAATACTTTACAAGGTCTGAAATTCCATTTGTCTGAACACAACACAGCTGAAGTCAACCCAAAGGTCTGCCTGCTTCTCAGTTTAAGCCATTTCCCAGGCAGTATCTTGTTGCTCTTACGAAAAGGACTTGAAGTCCAAAGCAGCCACCCCATAAGGCTGTGGGGAGCCAGACTGGGAATAAATGTATCCACAAGCAGTTAGAAGGGAATAATCTATACAAACACATCGAGTCATCACCAATATTTTGATTCAGTTTTTACCAAAATGAAAACCTAGTCATTGAAAATATCTTACTTACTTCACATTATTGTTAGAAGAAAGGAAATTGATTTGTAAGGTTTGGAGTTTGTTTGGGTTTTAATAGATCTTCTGGAGAATGTGAAGCCACAGTCACCATGGCCTTTAACTTCACAGACTAACAGATTTATCTATTTCTCTTACAACCTGAACTGCACAGGAATTTCCCCCCCCAGTGCCTCATCAAGAAGGGGATTTGGTTTAGAGCAGATGTGTTGAAGCAGAATCCAACTGCAGCCAGCACCACAATCACTACCCAAAGCAACAGTGTTAAGGAGTCTTTTGAAATTTTTCTGGCAAACACCTTTGTGCTGCCCTCCCTGCCACTGTTCACACCTGTAAACATCCATGGACCAACCTGACTGGCTTCTAAACCCTTACTTCTCACACCTAAAAATAATTATAAAAATAAATGCTCACTGTAGTACAAAGCATTGTTTATGATATTAAAAAATAACATAATATTTCCAGTGAAATTCTGTGCTCTTTGGCTGAAGTTTCTGGCTTCTGCCCTGGGCTCTCAGCTGTCCAGAATAGAAACATGCTTTGTATCTTCTACTGCACTTCACACACCAGAGGCCTGGTCTGGAAGAGACGTGTTAATATAATACCAGCTAAGTAAATTTAGCCATTATTTTAAATTAATTTAGGTATTGTGTGGTCAGTGGTCATCTGGTAGAAACATTATTACACACATGCACACACCAAATTGCTTTTTTGCTAATGACTCATTTGTTTTATTCCTGCCTCTTTCAAAAAGGCGATTAAGTTGAAAATGACCTTTTCAAGATCGTACTTGTGGACCAATCTTTTCATTTTTAATTACTTACTTTGGTTTAATTGTTACATTAGAAACTATTAAGAAATCAGCCAGCTTCATAATCAATAATTTAATTAGAGTTTTAAGACCAACAAGTCAATGCAAATGTTATTCTGCAGCCAGGCCTTTCCCAAAGCCTTTGAAAGAACTTTACTCCCATTTTGTTTCAAAGTGACATTGGCGACATAGAAATTAAATTCATCCTTACTGCAGTATATCCTGCCCACACATTATGGATGGACACAGGCAGCTGGTAAGGAGTTCAGATTCAGGTCAATCTGCTCCCTGCCCAGGCAGGAGCACAACCTGCTTCCCTCACTCCATTTCCCTCATTTTCATTTCATCCTGCATTCCCCGAGACCTTGCGCCAGGAGCCACACAGTGTTTACTGGAACCCATGGCCAGACTTCCAGTATGTTAAATTTATCTATTTATAGCTCTCTGATTACTACTAATACTCTAAAACAAGCAGCAAGTGAAAACAGATGAAATCTGCCTCAATGGGTGGTGAAGTGTGCCCCCCTTCCCTCCACCGCTTCTCTCCGCCTGCCCTTCGAAGTTTGCAGCCTGTCAGTGCCAGTGACCCATCACATGGAGCTGCCAGTGCAGTGGGAATTGCAGGGCCTGCTGCCTGGAATGCAGGTGTCCCTCATTTGTCATTACAGACATGTGGATCACATGGCTCCATCACTGCACAGTGCCTTGCCCAGCAGCAACCCTCTGGCAGAGTGCTGGGAACACCTCCCCATCACCCATTCTGGAGATGAGGGAAACAGCACAGGGATGAAAGGGAGCCTTGAAGCACAGCAGCAGTTTTGGTGCAAGGCACTGAACCCTGCGGGGCTGCAGCAAAGGAGGCAATCCGTGTGCTGGGAGCTTTGGGAGCAGGGCAGCAAACAGGGATTCCAAGACAGGCATGGCTATGCCTTGCTAGGGATGGATCACAGGGCTGCTCCGGCCCAGGGAAAGGCAGTGACGTGAGGAAGGAGCCAAGACACCAGTGAGTCAAAGCTAGGCTGGGCCGCACTGCAAGGAGCCTGGTCTGGAGGGTGCAAACTCTGGAGGAAACTCCTGCAGAGCCCCCAGGGAAACCACAACTGCATAGGAAGAAAAGCATCAAGCTGCAGAGGATCCTGTGGCTCTTGGAACTGGCTTGCCAGGGAATGGTCACAGCCCCAAGGCTGCCAGAGCTCCAGGACTGTTTGGACAACGCTCTCAGGGACAGGGCAGGATTGCTGGGGCTGGTGTTGGCAGAGCCAGGAGTTGGACTGGATGGTCCTCATGGGTCCCTTCCATCTCAGCAGATTCTGTGACTCTCCAGCAGCAGCTTAAATGACTGTGAATATCATGATGGAAAGTGTTACTTTAATCTGACCTCATTGCCATTTATACATTTCACATTAATTGCAAGTCAAGCTGGAGATTTAAGCTTTAACACACAGAACTGTCCTGTCTTCTCAAATACTTCCCCTTGAAATTAAAAATGTAGCTTTTCTTCGTTGTTGGGACAAGACAGAGGAAGACAACTCATTAATGGGCTGAATTCCCACTGGCAAAAGGACTCTGACATCCACTGAACAGGACTGGGCATATCAGTGAATAGCAACAGCTTAATAAAACACTTATTACCTTTTAAGGGCCACTAATTCACCTGGAGCTTTAGAATCATGGAATCATTTAGGTTGGAAAAGACCTTCATGATCATCAAGTCCAACTGTTGAGCTCTGCAGAACAACCTGATCTAAAAGGTTTAGTCTAATTTAAACCTAGTTGAACAGGAGAAAAAAGCCTGTGGGATCAGCTGATGATACAGTTTGTTAAACTGTTGATTTAATGGTTTGATTTTGAAGACAAGATAAAGGACGACCTTTTCCAAAGGAAAGACATAGTTCCAGTCTGAGGGTGATCCTGGGGACAGCAGCCACACAGAGTTTGAAGCACAGTGGTTTTCCTAACTCTCAGGAAGAAGAAGAACCCACAGCAAAACAAGAACATCAGATATTTTCTTGCTTGCATCTGGGTCAACTGATCCAGGGTGCACTTCTGTGTTCATTATTTGAAATATTTTATTTCAATCTGCCTTTTTTACTGAAGTTGTTTTGATACAAAGTCTGAATGTAGCATTTTTAAGAACTACAGTGACCAAATCAAGCTTTCTTCCCCCAATTATTTTTCATAATTAGAAAGAGATCTTGACTTTTTTCCTCAGCCATATTTCTGGTTTTGAAAAAACTGGCACTAACTCTCTAGGAAAGCATCCCAAACAGATTTAACATAAACCTTTTAAAGTTTTACTTTTGTCTTTTGTGATACTACTTCTGGGAGAAAACATAATCTGCATTCACAACAATTTGTTCTTGATTTCATATTTCACTGTGACTCAAATTCCTTTTCATGTTAAGACAGGGAGTTTTAAAATATGAACCCATAATTTACAAATGCACAGAATCAGGAACACAGAATTTGTTACACTTCATGCCAGGAACTGGACTTATCCTTGCACATCCCTTATTTACAGCAAAATAACTCAATTGCACTGGGAGATTTGCATGGAAGAGCTCTTTGTCTCCAGTACTGACAACTTCAATCTTTGACCTACTTTTGAAGAGGATTGATTTGGACCTTAAACTGCCTGTCAGATGTTTTTTAAATGACCCATCCTGTCTATCCACTCGGCTCATGAATTCATTCCTCAGGAGTTCAAAAGAGTTCAAATAAAACTGACAAATCCAATACTCTGAGGAGATTCTGACTGATAATTTTGTGTTAAGGTGTTTACTTGGGGAAAAATCAACTGGAATAGGCCGAAAAGTATAAAGACAACCAGACTGCTTTTCAGAATCACTCCCTTTTGGCTGCTCAGTGCTTTTCTTATACACCTGATCCTTAAATACTCTGTCATTTTTCCTGAATTTGCTTCATGAATGCCCATTCCAAAGGGACACAGGCACAGAACCCCCCACCACAGATAGGCAGAATTCCTGCAGAGATCTGAGTGTTCCCATGTGCTTTAAGTCTACTGACAAAAAGGTTCTGACAAAATCATATTGAAAAGCAAAACATCTACAAGCTAATTTATATTTCACGGGAAGAAACAAAACTACAGTGAGATATGTCAGGGAATTACTAATTTAAAAATTACTCAATAGTGATAAAATAAACACTGGAAAATAAGTGGTCTAAAAGAGAATCTCAGTAGAAGAAAATAAATAAAAAAGGTTATCTAAGGAAATGATAAATTTGGAACAATTTCCCTGAATTTAACCAAAAGTTAAGCAGCTTTGAGCTGCAACAGGAACCACAGCACGGCTGTCCCAGGCTGAGGGCATCACAGGGTGGGAGAGGATGGGCTGTATTGTGAAGGAGAAAATTGCAAGGCTGCAGCTTAGATCAGCATCCTTGTAATTATTCTACATCCATATGAAACACACAGGCAGCCAAGTGCTCATCATTAAAATGCTGCAGCACAGCTGGAAACCTCAGCCAACAGCTCAGAAACTGCCCTGTGCATGGATTTATTTATTCTCTGGTAGGACATGGAGTGCAAAGCCCTTAGAAATGGCCATTGTCCTCAAATGACCCACGTGCCTTCAGCCAGAGCTCTTTTACAAAGGCAAAAATGCAAATGCCCCCCCCCAAATTCTTGGGGTTTACTCTGCTATTTCTTTGGATGCACAGATGGATCATTTTGGGACCTCTGTGGGGCGGATCATGAAAAGCCAAGGAGAACAGAGCAGGCAGAACCTCGATTTAACACTCTCAGCACGTGGTGCTGGGGTTGCTGAGTGTTGCTGCTTCACCTACCAGGTGGGACATCCATTTGGGTTTCCCTGCTGTTTCCCACAGACCTAATTGTGTGGGAACTCTATCAAACTCAGCTAATGTTCAAGAGCCATTAGCAGACCTTGATAAGCAGATGCTGGAGCACAGAAGCTGCAATTTATTAGCAACTACTGCTCTAAAAAGGTCTGTGTCTGAGAACCTCTTTTATCCAATGCCACATTTGAAGACAAAACGCTGCCCTACAGAAGCCCCCAGCAGCCTCTCCCTCTTTTCCCTGACTGCTTCTTCCTAATGAATTCCTCTGGGTGTGGTGCAGCCCTAGAGCCCCAGCCTGCCCTGCTGTATGGAGTGTGGTGCCCCACACTCAGGAACCATTCCCAGGGGCTGAGAGATCCAGTTTCTCCAAAGCCATGCACAGATCTCCCTGCAAGAGCATGAAAGGAGGCTCTGCCTGCATTCCCACTGCCCTCCCTTGCTCTGGGGCAGGGGAAACTGCGGGAGTCTCTGAAGAGGAAAATGGCCAGAGCCAGGTCATCACTGGGAGCCTCTTGCTGCTGTTCAGGCAGGATTCTGGGCAATTTCATTCTGTTTTTTCCCTTTTTCCTACGAGATTGGTGCCTGCATTATTCATCAAGGATCACACTACCTTGGAGCTTCTAACTTTTGATTCTGCTGTTCAGCCCACAAATTACTGACAAGGACACAATCTGATGTGCAGAGCCAGAACTGGCATCTGGTCACTGTTCTGCTGCGCTGCCTTACCCCTGCTCAAGTCATCTTTGACCCAAATATGAAAAAGTTGACATCTTGATGCCTTCCTGCCTGAATGTCAGAGGTATTAGTTTGATAGTGGGGTGGGAATGGGGTCCTTTTATTTGTGTTATGCAGCAATCTTCTGCAAAAGGAATGCAGAAAAAACAGGTCTTATCTTAAATCACTGAGCTGCCCTGCATAAAGAAACATATCCCAGATAACTGAAATACTAACTTGAATATCAGTGAGCAGTAGAGACCAAAATGGACAAGAATTATCAAACACTATCTCAAATGCTTGTTATTTCACGAAATTGAATAGAAAAAGAGCACTGTATGACTGTGACTTTTTACAGAGCTCTGTGTGTGCTGAACTTCGTTCACAAGAACAGGGTCACTGACGTGAATGGGCCTGTCCCATTAAGGACACACAGAATTCTTCCCAAATCCTGGTTGGACACAATTCTCAGGGCATTACTACTGGAAGCTGCCTTTTAAATTACAGTCTCTCCACAACGTTTTCAAAAATGAAATATCCAGTTATAGAATCTGACATTTCAAAAGTCAGAAAGCAGATGAGATAGTTACTAAATCAATACATTTCAAACATGTAGAATGAAAAATGTGAGTCCTTCTTTCCCCCCCTTCTATTTAATTATTTAAGTGTATAAATATTTGGTATCTCATCTGTCTGAAAAAAAGAGCAGAGGTTCAGCCTGGCTCAAATGGTGTTGAGACAGATGTGAGCAGCCCCAAGCAATGGTTCCTGAGGCTGTGGGAGATGCAGAGGAGTGGCAGGTCCCTCATCGTGGGAGGAATTAACCCAGGCAGGGGAACTTGTACTCAGGGGGGCAGGGGCTCTTTTGCACCTCTCACATTCATCACTGGACACACCTTGCAATTCACAGTGGAGACACTTTCCCTGATGTGTCGGCGAGGAAATGTTCTGGTGAAAAGCCAGAACATGCTTGCCTTTCTATGAAACTGGCACAAAGAGGAATAAATTCTGCAGCTTATCTTGGCACCAGAGCCATCAGCTTCACTGGCAAGAAATTCTCACCAGCAAACTGCAGCCTGGGTCTCCACATCTGATCTACTGCGTATCTGGCACAGCACGAGCGTGGTTCCTGTCCAAATCCAACACCAAATCCGTAATTCTCCCTCAGTGTTTGGAAAGAGCCACAAGTGAAATTCATCTTTCTCTGTTCTCATTTTCCTATAGGCAATGTATCTTACGTTTAAAATAAGAGTCAATGTGATGTAGATTTTTTTTTTAACCACTGGATGGATCTCACTTTCTGTTACCCAGGAAAAAAAATAAAGAGGAAAAAGTAATACCCTGCATTTCCAAAGTCTGCAGGCTGCATTAGAGTTCAGGCTTAGTAATTACAAAGATTTATGTCCCATCCTGCCCCAAATGCAGAGCTCATTGTCCATTCAACTTAACACTGCTCTGACTTACAGTTCTCTGTATCCATTATCCTAAATAATAAAGAGCTGACTGCACTTAATGATTGAAGAGCAAGATGTGATTAGCAATAGGAATCTGATTTATGAGAAAACAAACCTGAGCGTGGTTTTCATGTTTCATTAAAAGTATCTTAAATGTACTCCTTACTGCTAATTGATCTCACAGAGGTGAGAATATACTCTATTCCCAATTAATGGGACCAAATAATTCTTCTTCTTTCTGGAGGGAACATTTAATATCATTCAGCATTTAGAGGGAGGTGGAATCTTCACAGGGATTTCTCCACCTCAAGTGATGTTTCACTGTGGGCATTTATCCCAAATCTGCAAGATTTCCCACTGAATATGGAAAAACTTCAACAGCATAAATACACAACAAAATGCCATATACAACATTTTCTTTTCACAAAAGGTCTTTCCTATCTCAGCAAAATTACTCCAACTTGAATAACAATATTGGTGAGCAAATATAGAGGCTTTTTCCTTATGTTTGTCAAAGGAAAACTCCTTGATGACTCTGTTAATTTACTATGAGCAGGAGATTACCGAGATATTTGCAAGATAAAGTTCCTTGCAGGATTTATTGGAAACAAAACAAAGCAGAAATCTATTTTTCCATTAAGCATTTCACTTTTGTTTGTATTTCAATACTTTTCCCCCTCTTTTTGAGTTATTCATATTTGGGTATCAAATATTCCTACAAACCAATGCATTTAGGGATAATGAGTCTTGACTAGTTTCATTTTAACTCACTGTGCTTTCTGACCAGGATTATTATTATTATTATTACTATTACTATTACTATTATTATTATGAAATGACCTTCTGTTCAGTCTGTTTCTATGATCCATAAATAGCAATTGCCTAATGAGCATCTCAAGTACTCCACCGTCATTTCCACAGCAGTTTTTCCTACCCTGTGTTTGTGTATCTCTGATGACAACACCATTTAATCCACAGCAATAGCTCTGCCTGCTTCCTCTCCAATCCCTTCCATGAATACAACCCTCTTCCTTCATTCGAGGCTGCAGTCTTGTACCTTTACACTGCCTGAGAAATGCAGAGTGGCTGTAACACCAACTGAAGGAACAATTTGAGAACTTCTAAAGTTGCTCCATACCAGAGAAACAGCAAGAATTATTAGATTTTCTGATGACAGAGGAAAAAAATTCCTCTTGCCTTGTTCTCACATTCTACTCGAAGAGGATTTGCATATTTGCTGTGCGAAGCAGCAGGGACAAATACACCCTCCAGTGTACTCAATGCATTTTTACCCATTCCAAAGAAAGAAGGTAGAGAACAGCAAAGGAAGAGACACAGAGTTTCTGTCACTACCTACAGTGATTTATTACAGAGGAAATAACACTTCTTCCCTGAGGAATCAGCAGAGTTCAGGAGGAGGGAAGATCCCTTCTGGAGGAAGTGGTATATGGTGTCATTTTTGGTCAGAAGGTAACAACTGTGTTAGTGAATATTTTACTGCCACATCACCCTTACTTTCTGTTTCGATTTCACACTGGGTCTCATTTTCCTCATGTCACATACGTCACTATTTGCTTGAATTCAAGGAAGACCAAGGCAAAGCCTGCTTACCATTCTGACATCCCAGAGAGACAAGGTCTTGTCAGCAGAGCTGGTGAGCGCGGTGCTGGAGAAGGGCAGGAACTCGATGCTGTTGACTGACTCCTTGTGGCCACGCAGGGTGTATCTGCACCTCTCACTGCAGAAGAGAACAGGAATGCAGCACCCGCCACGCAGGGCAGTATGAACAACACACAACTTTAGGGTAAACGAAGAACACATTTCATGCATCTCCCCAGCTACTCTCTAGAAAAATGACCATTGACAGTGATTCCTCATGCAAGCACTGAACCAAGGAGACAGTTACAAAACCCAACCCATTGCTGTTTACTTCCCAGTAACGAAAGCTGGAGCAGGAAGGTACAAAGAAATGAGAGGTGAGTTTTAAAAGACTGAATCCTGAGCAGCAACAATGAAAGCACCACTTTGTGTTCCCTGGGTGCATCCTCAAAAACCTTGTTGATGCAGAACTAAAAGGGAACGGATGAAAAGGTAGGATACCATTTCCTTTTTAAGGATATCAAATTCCTTCTTTTCAAAGGGTCTGAGAGATCTATTGGACCGTGCCCACGTGCACCCTGAAGAAAGCCAGTGAGTGCTGGCAACCTGGTTTTCCTCTCAAGGTCCGTGAAAAGGCTCAGAGAAAGCAAGTGATGCCTGGGAGCTCTTCACTGAGGGTGAAGTCTTGTCCCTGTGGACACCCAAAACCCTCTTCACTGAAGGAGAGGTCTCTGGCTATGGATGAACCATAGCACTGGCCATTGTAAGCTCCAAATTCTTAAAGCAGAGGTGAGGGAACAGAGGTTCACCCCAACAGTCGAGGTGTTCATCATGAAGTGACAACAGCTCAGATGTAATTACCTGTGAAGTGGTTCTGAAAGTTCTTTCAAGGCTGAGGACAGCCAGCCACTACACCTTCTCCCAGATGAGCAGCTGTGGAGTACCACTGGAGAGCTTCTGGGTTGGCTTTCTCACCTCGTTGCTTTGTTTTCTTTGAATGAGTTAATTTCTGAGACAACACTATTGGTCCTTCTCAGCTGAGGGGACGGACCTGATGTAGATGGACCTCAAGACAGGAAGCTTTTCCCATTGTAGGAAACTGGACACAACCACGATGACACTGCTGTGGAGAATCAGTTCTCTCACCAAACAGCCTGACCGTGGCTGTACAGCTGTAATCTCATGGAAGCTTTTTGGGTTTTGCTTTGCCTTTTATGTACATACCAGAGCAGAATGTTCCTTACTGAGGAGAAGGAAGAGCCCAAGGATGCCCCATCCAGACAACACAGAAGGTGACAGACAAATCTGGGATTACTTAAACTCAGCAGACTGGCAAAGGCTTAACTCCTTCAGGAGCATGTCAGTAGGGGGGACAATTGAAATGATCCAGGATCCATCGCTCATTATTACTCAAGGGTATCACTCCATGATTTCTTTAGATATACGTAAAACGTAAATGTGCAGTATTTGTATTGTTATATCCTGTGCAAACACACAGACAGGGGAGCATACTGTGGAAAAAACTAATCAATGTAAACTCAGTAGCAGTTCTATCCCCTTTGTTCAGCTGAGTCAAAAATAGTATGAAAAAGTAAAAGCCAACAACTCATCATAAATTACTGCAGCTTTCAGCGACAGCTCAGAATTTTATTCCTTGCTCATGTGATTCTGACAGTAGAAACACACCTCCCCTGAGCTGGCTGCTGAATATATCACTGGGGCTTGCAAATTAGATTACTGGGTGGCTCTTAACAGAGAAATTTCTTACAATATTTATTAAGGAAGCTGTCAGCAGGGGGGAATTAAAGGTGTGATTTTTCTTCCTTTTTTTTTCCCTGCCTATATGTCCCCAGAAGACTCTCAGAGCTCTTGCAGGTTCTTTATCACCAGCACAGGAGAGCAGTGTCTGCAGTGAGGTGCAGGCCAGGAGAGCTGCAAGTTTGGATGGACACTCCCTTGAGCACGGATCTAACACAGGCACTCCTCAGATCTGTTTTAGTGCCTCTCCATTTCCCAGACTGGAATGATATCCTGTGCTGAACACCACACCTGTCCCCACAAAGGGAGAGCAGAAGGGAGATAAGCAGCTTCTGAGCAGAAATATTATCCAGGAAATAGATTTCAAAGAAATATTAGATTCCACTGGCATCATTTTACAGAATCTATGTTTTTCTATTATAGGTAATACATTATACCACCCAGTGTTATCTGTTATGTAGCCTACATGTGTTATTTTATCACGAGGACTCATTTTAAACTAGACATAAAGTGTTTGGCTGTTGGAACTCGGTGCACAAGGTATCTGATATTCATGATCACTTGATATACGACAGTAAAATAACTTCAATAACATAATTCTTTTGTCTCACAGTCTCATAGCAATGTTTTACACCACAAAATATGCCTTTTCCATTTCAGATATTACACTTTTATGTGTGCCTAGGTATGCCATTTTTTAACGGTGCCCAATGATTTCCTGTTTGCCTGTTCCACTGTAGAGGCTCTGAGCTGCTGAACAGTTTCTGACAAGCAAAATCCTGCTGCATTTTTTGGTGGGCACTCAGCATTTTTGAAAACACAGACAGCTTTCCATACCACAGTGTGAGAGTGGTTCCATTGGAAGAAAGGGGATATTTTCCTGTAATAACAGGGCGTGTCTATGCCCTCTTCAAAGGCTGGGGGAGAACAATGTCTTCAACCTGCTTGACCGGGCCTGGGGTGAAAGAACACAGGAAAAGGAAGGAAGGTAAAGGAAAAAAAAAGGTATTTTGTTTGTCAGGCACTGATGAAAGATCTGGACCATCTCAGGCAGCCAGGCTGCAAGAACAGGCTTGTGAGAGATTAATTAGGTGCCAAAGCAGGAAGGCCCATTCAGCATCCCTTAGCAAGGTGAAAATGGACTAAAGTGATGGACCATGACAGCAGCAGAAGGGAAGGAAATGATTTGCACTTTTCCATCAGGAACACAAACACCCAGCCCTGATGCAGCCTCTCTCCTTCCCACTTCCCTATCACTGCACACTGATGAGCTCTGGCTCTTGAGATCTCATTTACCACTCTGGTAACTGACTGACTGAATATTGCTGAGAACCTTCCCCTAGTGCTACATAAAATAAACTCATCTTTCCTTCCAGCTGAGACATAATTTCGGCAAGATTGTCTTGTACCAGCTATCTTCTCTTTGGAAAGGGCAACTATTTATCTAGATGTTCTTTTTCCACAAAAAAATAAGTTGATATGAAGGGTAGAGTATCACCCTGTTTTTTCATGGAAGCTCATGTTTCTACCCTTGGTACAAGTTTATCTACATTAGAATAAATCTGTAGCTGCATTCACTGTCTGAGGGTTTTTTCTCATTGTGAACACAGAGCCTCATGGCTATAAGGCTCACAACCTCTGAGTATCCTCGTTCCAAAGACAGAGGGGATCACGTATGAACAGCAGGTTAGACGCTTGCACAACTCTTGATGCCTCAAGAGGCTCTCAGTAAATGATGCCACAGGAGAAATGCTGCTCAGTAGCTCAGTATTTTGCAGATTGGATTCTAAACCTCACTCAAGACACCAGTCCAACCCTCATCCTTTTCCCTGTGTTAGTACAGGACTAATTATCCTCAGTGTTCTCTTTTTCTCAGCAGAATCAATTCCTCTCCCTTAAATTCAGGTGAGGTAATGATGTCCATCAATCAATCAGCCTTCATTCTACTGCACCAGGTTTGGATGTTTCCTAAGAGTTTCAAACAAACATGGACAGATACTTATCCAGAAGCACACCTATTCCAGGAATGGTGGCTCAATTAGCCACACGAATATCGATATCATTATCTTAACAGATTGGAAAGATTTTATTTTTAGAGACTTCTTTTTTGAAAACCACATTCTGGAATGGCTCATTCAAATTCCAAAGGGCTTTCAGTAAAACTGCATTGAAAACAGAAGATATGAAACATTTCCACTTACATAAGACATCCATGAATATTCCCAGGCTCTGCACTAATTTAAAACAGCAGCCAAAAAATGCACCAGTCAGATATTCCATTGACTGTGCAGAAACTAAAAGGAAATACAGGTAGTGGGTAGATTCCTCTTTCCCTGCATACTTTCCCAGTAAAACTCAGGAAGAGCAGAGCAGTGCCCAGCCTGCCCTCACTTCCAGACACGCAGCAAACCATAGCCACGAGGCAGATGTGACATGTGGCCAATTCTTCTGCTACTTAAGTGTTTCAAAAAACCACCCCATGCATGCATGCTGGCAATCCTATGAAATCAGGATGGTTTTGCCCCCTTTCTTGTAATTTTTTTTTTTTTAAGCATGTGGGTTCTATGTCAGCTCTAGCTGGAAAAATTGGGGCAGGAGGGTGACACCATTTCAGTGAGTACTTAGGTAGTCGTAATTAGTTATTTTATTTCTGTGCCATATTGAATCTCAGTTCAAGCATGGTAATTAAAACTACCTATAGAGCCAATCAAAATTAATGAGAGGAGTCCATGCCTCTCCCAACCACCCTTTTCCATGCCTTCAGAGGAATTCATTAAATCCACAGACACTCCCAAACTGTACTATCTTTCCCAAAAACTGCTCTCTCAAATCATCGCATGGAGGAAACACTAAACTCTCTCTCATGTCTATTGAGAATCATTCTCCTGTGTGACCTGCAATCACAATTTTCAGGGTAAGTTACACCAGAAAGTGACCTGCTGTGAAGGTGGACACAGCATTTCTGAGGAAGATTTGTAAGGACACACCACAACCAGCCTCCAGTGCTCTTACTGGGCTGTAATTGTAACAGTGAAAAGGAGAATCTTTTTAACAAAACCAAATTCTATCACTTTCTCATCATAAGGCTCTACCTCCAAAATGGGTTTAAATTCGGCATACGACTTTCCCAGCCAAGATCAATGGCCAAGGATAGCAAATGGGCTGGCTTAAGACATTAAAATGCCAGCTTGGTTTATGCTGTTATAAATGCATCCTATCATGTCTTTACATTTTATGACCTCTATTTTATTTCTAGGTAGCTTCACATATGACACATCCAATTATTCATGTCAAGAATGTAAAACCACCAGTATTTCAGTAAAAAAGTGCCTGCCATCATTTATGACAGTGATTTTTTTTTGACCCATTATTTCACTAAATGTAACACATTTTCTGAGACATTGACATGTGAGGACACTTACTCTGTAAAGTACATTTGTCTCTGAAAAGATACATGACAGTATGATGCTGTCAATATGAAACACTTTGTTCAATTATTACTTATCTTCAATAAAAATGGAGCTCTCTTCCAATTGTGAACATTCATTTGTGCCCTCTTTCAAACCAGTGTTTGACACTTGGAAAAAGCAGTGCTAAAGGAGATGTTAGCATCTGTTTCTGTGACAGTGCAAACATTTCTCCTCCAGTATTTAGAAACATTTAGAAAGAAAATACAAATTTAATCCTTTTCTGTGTAATTTATCTTCATATTTAACACCTGTGGAACGTTTTAATCTCTGCAATCTGAGTGCTCTGCAAAACAAGGAGCAATCCCCTGATTTAAACAAAGCTCCGAGTCAGGGTTTCTCTGGATCAATCTGCAGAGCTACTCATGAGTTACTCAATCTGGTGAAATCTGGTGTCAGATAATTTTAATTTTTACACTTTTTAAGTTCACTCTGAGCAGAAGCAGGATTAAGTATTAAACCCTGCTGTCATCACTCCCATCAGGGGCTGCTTTGAGCTCGGGCACGAAGGGCTGTACCGCCCATGCACCGTGAGCATGTCCCACTCCTGCTGGAAGCAGCACAAGCTGTGCCACTGATGTCAGGAGGAGCAGGATTAGATCCAGGTCTATCACCACAGGAGCCTGACAGCTCACACTTTGCTCTGGTGCACAGTAAATTGAGCATGTAAAAGGAAACTGATCTCTGAAGGGGGATGGATTTAACTGGTAAGTGCAAGGGGGCGATTTTCCCCCTTCCTCTGTCCTTGTCTTCCTCCTTCTGCCAAAAGCAAAGCAAAAGCTTCCCAACTAGGAAGGCTGAGCCAAGGAAGAAAGAACCCCAATGATATAAATGTTTTATTAGTGTTTTCTAGGTATATAAACAAACATTACTCATCTGACTCGGCACGTTTGTAAGTCTGCTATAAAATCCTGTAACATCCTTTTCTCAGACCTCCTTGAAAACAATTGTACTGTTAAAATACAGAGGTTCTGAATAGGATCAAATTGTGTCCTTCCACTGACAGGACATAAGTCAATGTCAGCAGTTACATTTTTGTCTTGCTTGGTAAGTTTTGAAAGGCTGCAGCAGTTTATTTTTGAGTGCAGATTTCCTCTCTGAGATCAAGTAAGGCTCTTTCCCCCTCCCTTTATGGCAGCCAAACTGAGCACGGCAGCTTTCCTTTAACACCAGTTTGTAAAGATTCAACACAACCCTCAGCAGCCCTGCCTCAGCTCCTGCTGAAAACAGCAATAAAAGCCACCAGGATTTAGCAGGCAAAGAGATTCCACCTGCTGCAAGAGGCAACTGCAGTCCCAACCCTCTCCTGGCCCTGCTGGTGTAAGGAACACCCTGAGCTTTGTGCTCACACAGGATGCACCTACACCTCCAGGTACCCCCCCCCCCCCGTCTGCTCCAAATTTGTCTCACACATATTGCAAGCCCCACTTTTAGCAAAGCTCTAAGAGAAGACTGAAAGGCAGTGCCTGGGCATGACAGTCCTTAAATGTGGGTCTTGTTTGATGAGGTGTGAGCACACCGAGTGCTCCCAGCCCAGCCCAGCCCCGCCCCACGCACTGTGAGGTTCACTCTTGAGAGCACCTCAGGAGTGTTAAAGCCTTGCCAGAGCAGGGAGGTGGCACAAAGCACCTCAGTGTGACCATAAGCTTGTCTCATCCTTCCCCTCCCTCTCCACATGCTCCCATTCTGTGATGCCCCCTCCACACCCTCCTACTCCTGAGGCATTCATGTGCTGTTAACAAGATACTCTGTCAACAGCAACACCCAAACGGGACAGGAAAGCTATTTTATTGTGTTGGAATTTCATTTCATCTCCAGGGACCTTGCCTCCTTACATATTTTGCTGTTCTAAAAATTACTTTGTCCCATTTCTATAACTTGAAAGAGCCTCTTTGGCAAATAATACACAGAAAGTGAAAATTGAACGTACCTGAGAACAAAAAAATACAAAAAAGCACACACAGAACAGAAAAAGAGGGCAATGCATTACATTAAATGAAGTCTGATAGCTTGAACTTCAGATTCAGTGAGGTCTAATAGTGAGGGACGTTTGGCAAAATTCCCCTAATAAATTTATAATTAACCAGCAGAAAGCAATGCTCCAGTCAGATTTCTATTCTGCAGTGAAATTAGATAACAGCCAAATAAGCACAGTACTTGAAAGAGAGTTCTGTGAATGCAGGAGAAAGGCTGCAAAACTTCATGCCTTACCTTTGGGATTAGAGTGCTTATTTGCCTCAATTCCTGATAATTTATGTAACACAGTATGTATTACTGGAAAAGTAGCCAATTATAACACTGTATTTATTTTTCTGGCAGAGCTCTACTGTGTGTATTTAAGCAGAAGCTGTGTGTTTATGGAGCCTGTGGAAACTCCCACTACCAGGCAGACACTGATCAGTACACAAAGATGCAGCACTGAGTTAAAAAATACTGTCAGAGAAAAAAGCCCAAAGTTTTGAGACCATCACTCATGGCTGTGGTGTTGGACACTGACCTGGCTGCCTGATGCCAGCCTGGGAAATAACAAGAATCTTATTTTTTACCATGTTTCTGTATCAAATGCACAGAGATAGTGGTAGGGTGGGCTTTACAAAGCAAAGACTCTCCCTGGTGCCATGGCTGGTTAGAACTCTCTGGCACAAACAGACAAAAAAGAAATATAATCAATTACCTTTTGGTGCTTGATTGATTCCAAAACTACTCAAACTCAGGATCTATTTTGATAAACATTGAGAATACTAAATATGATTGACAATAGCTTTTTATGTTTTTGTAAGCGAAAAGCTGAAGTTACTGAATTAATAATATTCTACTTAGGCTTTCATTAGAAGGCGTGAAAACTTTGCCAATAATCTGTCTCCTTTTTTATTGGCTTGAAACATGAATAATGAATCTGCTCATTATTGAAGATTTAGCCTCTTAATGTCTTACATTTGTTTGAACAAATGAAGTGTTCCATGAGAAGTATTATTGTTTGTATTATTTTCTGATTCCAGATAAAGGGGTTTTGGTGTAAAGCATTAATTTTTTTTAAAAAGGAAAGAGAAAACAGAAAGACATAAAATCTCGACTTAAGAATGGTTTATGGTCTTTTGTAAGATTGTAATATATTCTTCATTCCCTTGTACTATGTAGGCTTGGCTGTACCTCGTCAAGATATCTTTAAAATCTCACTGTTCAACACCTGATTGTCGGCAGCACAGGGCATGTTCCAGCTCATGGTGAGAGCTGTTGCAAAAGCTCACTTTCCACTGAAATTGGGCTCTAAATCAATTTTGATAACTTATTTCAGCAACTTTAGTTTGAAGAGAAGTGTTAACTTACAATCCAAATTTTTCAGAAGTGAGATGCATTTTCATATGTTTCGAATTTGGGTTATGTTTCATTTGACAAGGATTGCTCTTCCCCAAGGTTAGAGTTCGGTCAACAAAAATTACTTTGAAAGTCATGGAATAGAAGAAGATTTAGGCTTTTATATCCAAAATGTAGATCTGAAGTGCCTTTTTCACCAGTTTGGGTGAAACAGACCCTGTTTACAAGGTCTTGCTTGTAACCGTGTGTAAAAGAGTTGTGTCAGGGAACGATCCAAAGTAATCCTGAGTAAATTAGCAATTCTCATCCCAGCAGCCAGTCAGCAATGATACATTTGTTAACACTAATGGGAATGTTCTGGGCATTCCCAGAACACCTGTAACACACCAGTGGGATTGGACCCACACTGGGACCCACTCTGAGCACCATGCAGGAGCACACACCCTACATTCCATATTTCAAAATCCAGGTTTCCTCTGCCTCAGGAAAATCACCACCCACGTATCAAACCATCCGTTTGTGGCTACGGCTTCTAACTTTTCCATCAAGTGTATCTGCATGCAGAACATAAATTCCATCAGCCAAAGGAAAAGCTTTGTGCAGCCCGGTGCTTCCAGCACTCAGAGCGACAGGATCTGAAGTGGTTCCCCTCCAGGGTCAGCTCTTGTATTTCTATTATTGAATAAAATGCTGCTTCAGTCCTTTGGCCAGGAACTAGGACGCAAACTTCTCTGCCTTCAAAATGCCTGTGTCTCCCTTGCAACACATGGAAAGCAGAGCCATCTATCTCAGAATTCCTAACTTCAGTCCAGGAGCAAGGGGCACTCGGGTTCAAAAAGGTAAGTGGTGATTCTTAGATTATTTTTTGACTCTTACCCTTGCTCAGCACTTTCTGCAAATTAAGTTTCCTCAGGGGATTTTTTTTGTTGGACAGGTGAAGACAGGCGCACCAGGAATCATTTATTGAAAAGCAGAGCCTTGTTTTATGAAACAATTATCTCCTCCCTCCTCCAGGCACAGGGGTACGAGCTAATCAGATTAGTGCAGGCTCAGGAATCATGAAATAGCTGTAACCCATTTAAGCAGACAATAAACACTGCAGGACAAGGAGTGTGCTTGCTGCTCAGCAGCTCTGCCACTGGACAAGCAAAGCCTCTCCCCAGTGACAGTGGGTTCTCCTCAATTACCCCATCAGCTGACATCAGCATGGAGCTCACGGCCTGTTCCGCACTCCGTATGAAGCTGCCATGATCTTATTATTTGTGTCTTGTTTTTTTTTTTAATTACAAAAGTCTTTACCTGTAAAACTACTGCCTTTTCAGGCTAACCCTGAACAAGTAAATGCAGATGTGTCAATCCCTCCTTGCTTCTGAAAGACAACAGCACATGTGCTTCGATGCATCACTGTCAAATGATTTAACTTTTGTGTCCATATATTAAGGCTTATGTGAGAACTATTCAAACAGGTTATTTTACAGTTTTAGGCTTTTGCTGTTCAAATAAAATATTCTGGAGAAGATGAGCCATCCAAACTCCACATTCAGATCCCCTTCATGGTGCATTCCAACCACCCTGAAGAACTTCTTTGTTATTTCTTCCATTCTCTTCCTTGTCATCATTTATTTCACTCTACACGACCGTGTTAATAAATAAAGAATATGGCATTACATGCACAACTACTGACTGGTGAGACGTAACACAGAAAATAACAAACGTGACAATGAAAAACAAAATATGAAGTATCTTTATGGCAGAAGACCAGGTAAACTTACTACGTTATGCTGGAACACACATTTTCTTTGGAGTCCCAGCATTTTACTGTGAGACTCATCTGATCTATTTCTTCTGGCAACTCACAGACAACGTAAGAAATAACTGGTTTTTACAGGAGTTTAAGTCTGTAACAGTGGATAACAGCACACTTTTAAAAAATGCCACTCCTGTAACACTAACCCCTAAAATACCTCGCCAAAGCCTACAAGTTCATCCCATAAAGCTCCATCATATCATATTCTCTACAAATTTACATATTTAGGATGAGATTTCCAAACTGCCTGGACAAGGCAGAGTCTGAGAGTCCTACAGCTGCTGGGTACCCGAGTAATGGGATTTTCCCGTGTGACACTGTGGCCGTGCAAACATATCTTCAAACAACCCTTGGGGCCCTTTGAATGATCCAACTCTGTGTGAATTAAATGAAGGGTTAGGGTGGAGCAGCTTCTGGGGGAGAACTTTGTTCTGTGCAGCCACCAGAGTCAGGGAGCAGCTGATGATGAGAACAGGAAGTGGCTCTCAGGCTTCTGTTTGCCAGGAGTTGCATTAAATTGCCCGATGGATGACCCAGGTCTGCACTTTATCTAGCCCAAAATTCTTGTCTTTCTTTAAAAAAAAAAAAAAAAAAAAAAAATCCACTGTTTGAAAACTACCAACAAAAGGGAAAAACTGAAACAAGAACTATACAGGAGGCCAGCAGAATAAATCTAGAGAGCTCAACTACATCTACACAGTTACCATAAAACTAACTCAAATCAGCTTTCAGCTCTCCAAAAAAACCACCAAACCCAAATCCAGCAAACCCCCTGCACTCCAAAAAAACCCCAAAACAAACCAAAAATACACCATTATTTTACCTTAGGATCCACTTGCTGGTCTAGCTTTATAGTGATGAAATTCTATAGAGGATAGAGAAAGCAGTACTGGCACATCATAACTTAATTTCCCCACCTTTAAAATTTTTTTTGTTTACTAATTTAGTAAGTTTTAATTTATTTTTAATATATTTCTACTATGTCTTTAATCCCAACCCTTATGCAGGAAGACTCCTGCAAGCAGCATGGGTAACTCCCACGTAAAGGGAGTTCTGCCAGCTCTGCCTGCCCTGAGCATCACCTACAAACGCACTGGGCCCCAAAACCACCCCCACACCACCAATGACCCTACCAGGAGCTGGCTTACTGCTTTCTGACATAGAAAAGAAAATGCCTTTACCAAAGAAGTCAGATAAAGAAACACCTACAGTCTCAAAGTCAAAAATGCAATGACAAGTGAAAGTTGGAGGCCCCACTTTTATTACTGTTGTATTGCAAACCAGGAACTTTAGTCCTTGGTTTTTTTCAATTTTTTTTTTCTTTTTTCTTAAAGGGAATAGTCAGTTGCAATAGTGCAGGGAACCACGAGAACCTGGGCCAGTCCTGTGTACTGTAAATTAGCATGGAGTTACACAGAATATTCATGGATGGGTTTAATCTGCAGCATGCAGATTCACTGCATAAAAAGCACTGTGACTCTTGTCGGATGTTAGTTTATTTTCTTCCACATTTTAAATTTACTGAAACTTCTTTAGACCTATTAAAGAAACAAATCCTTTTTGAAAACAGTACAACAAGGCTGAGATGCAATAAATATAAGCACTTAAATATTAAAGTGAGGAAAATGAATTTCAGTGTGCTTTCAAATTGGTTTTCTTCAGTGCAGAGTTTCTTTATTTGTCCAAATAAAATGGATTTGAGTGGGTGGCAGCTTTAAGGAGTTATGCAGCACAATTCAATGGCTTTGTGAACTTGGGAAGGTATATGAATAATGGATTTGCTGTGCTCTTAGACACAGAGCCACAACAAAAACAGTGTCATTGGAGGCTCTCTAACAAGCAGCTGCTGGAGTGAAGAATAAAGAGCCTGGTCCACCCACTGAAGCTACAGGTGCGGGAATGTTTGTTCAGATCAGTGACTGAACACAGAATGGGAAAAGCTAAATTCCCAAGGATACCTCCCACCACTTTGATCCACTACTTTCTCACCATTTTTAGATTGTGCACCACCCCCGCTCTCCCCAAACAGAGCTGGAAAAGGGGTGGATTTCCCTTTGCCAGCAGCTGGAGGAAAAGATTCACTTGAAACACATGCACAAAATATAAGCATAGTGATTTAGTCTCCTCCTTTCCTAGCTGTGAACAGTTTGGTTTACATTCCTTTTTGTTCTAACTTTCCCTGTTAGCAGTGTGATTTTATATCAATGTAATTACACCTGTCTCATCCCAGTGTGCACCCAAAGTAAGTGTCATTGGATGAGAAGAGTATCCACTGTTCTCCAGGGGAAGAGAGGCCTTTGCAAATCACTACTAAAATCTTCAGCTGCACATAGCAAAGCTCAGTTTGCAATTGTTGAAGGTGCTGAATATGCAATCAAAGTACTGTCAAGCCATGACTGATAACCTGATATGGATCACTTAGAAGTCTGACACACTCAGAATTAGGTTTTCATCAATCGCCAGTGTCAGCTGCTAACTTCACTCCTAGTATTGCACAGTGTCTCCAAACCCTCATTTCAGTCTTAACCTTCCAAAATCAGCTAAGATCTGCACTACTATGAAACAAAACCTGATATTTAAAAAAAAACAACCTAAAGAAGGGGCTTTTTAAGGGGCAGAATGTAACTGCAGAAGACCACACACAGTATTTTTACTTTTTTATTCAAATTTCAGAGCAGGGATACAAGTCTGACTCCAACTATGTTCCCAGCGTGCAGCAAACTCGTGTGCCCTTTATGGCACCGAAACACTCCATGACCGTCTGCTCTGTATTAAATAATTCACAAATATCGTTGACATTTTACTGCAGCCTCCATATGAAGATTCCATTATCTAGAATATTTGTGTTGGTGACAGAAATATGCTTGAAAGAGACACTAAAATATAAAGAAATTCATTGGGTTTGCATCAAGTGGATAATTCCAATACATATTTAATAGGTTTCCCACAGACACACATGCCTTTACAGGCTCTGAGTTCAGTAAATAGATGCATAAAAATTGTCTTGCAGATGGTGAATTGATTCCTAGCTGGGAAAGATATCGGTCAGCCTACAACAAGATTTTTGTGTGATGATGTGTCGCAATTCACATCAGAAAACCTACAAATATCAAAGTGCAGAAGGGAAATGGCCAACATTTTTGTTTGCTTCATCCTGGTCTTCGCCTCCATCAAGGCAAAACCCCCCCTTATTTTCCTGGGAAGTGTCAGAGTGGTTGTGTCTGCTGTATACACAGGCTTAACCACTTGGATCATGTGGGAACAGACTTCATAGCTCTAAATCTGCTTGAGGATTTGGAGATGTGTCTCAAAGTATAACCCACACAGGGCACCAAAGAAGCTGTGTTACCTGTATCAGGTCTGACCACTTAGGGAAATGTAAAGACTGAGGAGAGAAACAAGCCCCAAATTTTTGAAAGCTGCCACAGACAAAAGAAATCATTATTGGGCTGAAAACAGTATTTATCCGCATTTTAAGGAGGTACAAACACAATTCAGTGTCTTCCAGTGTCAATAAGAGACCCAGGGCACATTTTTTTAATGTAAGAATTAATTGTTAAAGGACTAAGATGTGACTTGTTTTCATTTTCCAGTTGAGGCTAATCAAAGATGAATAGAGTTTGCTCTAATAGGATACACAACTGGAGTTCCAGCACTTGAGAGAGAAAATGATCTTGTGTAACATCTGAACCCTTAAAAGAAAACAATAAAAAGGAAGAAAAATAAACCCCAAAAGCATCACAGACAGACACAGACACACACATATCTGAAGACTGCCTGGAGCCAGAGGACAAGAACTGAAAAAATTCCAAGAGGAATTTACATGTATTAAGGCATCCACTACAGCAGACTTTTACTTTGAAATCAAATGACCGACTCATCTAATTCCAAACCAGGAGACATCAGCAGCTAAAAATAGTTCACATTCAGGTGGATATGTGGCTATGCCTGTCAGAGTATTGTTGCTTATAAATAGTAAGATGTATTCGTGTTCATTTTAGTTCACTGGGAGACAAGCAGGGAAACAACCTGCAATTACCTGTGCTGCAGCACACGGGGATTTTGGGTGACAGTGCTCCACTTGAACGTGGATCACAGACTGTGTGTGTAACATTTGCTCTAACTGGTACTGACAGGATATGGGTGTGATGATGGAAATACATCATTTTAATGAGCTGTTGTCTTCACTGAGTTCTGTAATAATATCTGACAGTTTTCAGTGCGCTATGAATTGCTCTGTTGGTACAATTAATTTTTGGTTTGGTGGAGATACTGTAAGTCAGTATTTCTAGGAAAACAGCTTAGGTAAAGAAAAGCCTGCCAGTAATGAGTCAATGTAATGTGAGGGAGAAAGAAAACAACTGGATAATGAGCCTGGATATGGAGTAGAAAACTATACTCTGACTTAAATTGTGCTGAATGCCTGCAGTGTTGATCCTCTGCATTTGAGTTCTGAACGCAGGAGAGTGGAAACACCCTGTCCAGATCTGACTAACATTTTGCAGAAGCCATGGTTATAGGACCTGCACAGTTGCAAATTAAGACAAAGAATTCATCTTGCACATTGTCAAAGAGAGAAAAAAGCAGCGCCTGAGCCTCCTCCAGTGCACACAGTCCATGTGGACTCAGCTTTGCAGACCTGCCAGCTGCTCTGGTTAGGATTTGGTGGAAGGAAGCCTCAGTTTTACCTCCCTCATTCCTCCTGCTCCTGAAGCACCTGCCAGGGAATCCAGGAGGTCTTTGGACAAGGGAGGGACACCAAGCACAAAGGTGCTCAACTTCAGAGGAGCACATTTCCTTACCAGCTCAAATAAAGCTTCCTGCTGTCCAACAGGAGCCTCTCAGCCAACGACACGGAATTTAGGGAGGCTGGGCTAAAGGAGGACAGCTAGAACATAAAAACCCACTAACAATTGCATCTAGTATGTTTTTTCCAAGCCATATTGGATGCTGAAATAATGGAAGCAAGGAAACTTCTGAGATCAGAAAATGAGACACCCATTTATGTAAATCAAGTGCAACTTTCTCCACTATCTTTCCATAAAAGAAATACTATGTAGCTAACTCTGGTAGCGTTCGGGTAAGCCTACCTAGAAATATCTGCAGAACTCAGACACTTTAGAAAGTAGCTTTGTTTTCAGCCTCAGTTTTTTAAAAAATAAAGTAGTAACTTGATTTTTTCTCCCTCCATTAATCAAAAACTGCTGTGCAGTTCAAGACCAGCAGCAGAAATCAGAAAGCAAAGCACTTACATTTCTGTGTGTTCAACGCTTTAGGAAAAAACGGAAAAATATTCTGAATTTAAAAAAAAAAATATCACTTTAACTACTAAGATCTTCAAATATGCTTCCTGTGCACAGGCTAAATTGCCACAGATGGTTCCAGTAAAAGCCAGAGAGAACATGGATTTATCTAGACCAGTAGCCAACAGCCACCAGAACAAATATTTCAGCAGACGTCACACAACTCCTGTCATGTTTTACAGAGTCATTAATAATCACATAAACATCTATTTCTCATGGATCTATATTATTACTGAAAATCCAATTCTGATTTTAGTTCCTCTCACCCAGTAGGAAGATTTGAAGAAAACTAATTTTGCCATATTGTTGACATCCCCAAGGAATGGAAAGTCAGGGTTTTAATGATGGCTTCAGTAGTAACTCACCCTATGGCCTCGAGTAAAGTCCTTCACCTCTTTGTTTACTTTCACCAGATGTAAATAATGGTATGGCTTGCCCAGCTTAGGCATTCCATGGCAATCAGCTAAGATTCTTCTGGCCTTTGGGACCTGCAATTTCTCATTACTGAGGCATGTTGTCTCGTACTAAATCCACAGTGTCATTTAAGTTTACAACATGGAGTTCAAGCTACACATCCTGTAAAGTTTTGTACTTCAAGCTTCATCTTGTCCAGGATTCTGTAGATTTAGCCGTATCTTCCCCTTAACTGAATAGCTCTGCTTTGAATGTAATTTTTTCCCTGATAATTCGCATTTTCAAATTGATTTTTTACAACTGGCTCTCTGGGAATTATAACAACTAGGTTTTAGACTTTACTGATCCTGAAAAATGTGTTATGGAATTGTAGCATAATTATAAATTTGGAGACTTGGGCATAGGCCTGGCTTTGATTTGAAGGATTAATAGCAGCTTGTCTCTGCAGTGCTCCTTGGAGGATTCCAAAGGGAATTCTCCTTTATCAAAATGGCAAGCATTTCCTGCTGTGCTGTCAGGAGAGACATTACAAACTACCCAAAAATGGTCCTTCCACATTTCCTCTGAGTTCTTCTACCTGCCTTCTAATTTCCTGGAGGACATTTGTCTTCTCTGAAAATAGATTAGCTCCACTTTTACTGGAATCAATTACACATGGGATCTGGCCAGAAGAGCTTGTGGCTTCTGTCCCACTGAGCAGCCAGTCAGACAAGTGTAACCTCAAATGGGGTATTTGGACAAGGACTGGCTATGCACACTCATCCTGATTCAAAATGTGAAAATACAGCTCCATTCTGAGACAAGAAAAATCTCTTGAGTTCCTTCAGAGGAGATTTTACAGGATCCTGATACGGATGCATTTGGTGTGGTGAAAAAACCCTACAAATCTGAGAGTAAATATTGCATTTCAAAGCTGTCCATCGCCTAAGGGAAAAGGAAGAAAAAGAAACAGAGTATGAATGTCAAGGATGGCAGGAGAAGCCAGGCTAAACCCTGGGATCTGATGATACAAAGCAGAGAGTTTGACCAGTCCACTTGGCAACTCCAGGAACATTAAATTATCAATTTAGTGAAACTAGAAAATAAACCACTCCACCCCAAAGTATAACTGCAGTTTAAAATCAGCTTAACCATGCCTTGCAGCACACACACTCAAGATGTGTATTAATAAAACACATGCAGTATTTGCATGGTGTCATTGCATGGTGTCACTCCAAGGAAAGCTGTAGCTGATGAGGGACTTCTAATTAAACAAAATCCATCCCTGCTTGATTTCTTTAAATACTAACCCTAAATTTTCCAAAATTAAATGCTTCTTATGAGAAGAAACAAAACTATAAGCAGCAGATACCAAGTGGAGAGAAGTCACAACAGGAGATAAGAATTTTAATAGAGGCTTAGGAGCAAAAGAAGGAATTATTTATATAAACTAGTAATTAATGTCAGACACATCTGACACTTGGGCAAAGAAGTGAAAATGTCCAGTCTTGTTGCAGAGAAGCAAAAGGTGTCAGCAATTTTTTCTGTATATTTGGAAATAAGTAAAAGAATATATTAACACCTCAGTAACAGGACACTATCCTGGAGGTACAGGAGAATTAACAATAATCACAATTAGTTACTTCTAAAATTGGCACCTGAACAAATGCACCAATGGACACTAGAAATGACTGAAGACTGAGGTAAATAAACGTTTTAAATTTTTAAAATAAAATTTGATTATGGGAAAAATTTCCGTGAGTAGACAAAAATTGCCCTGTTAATGGAAAAGGAAAACAAATGAGTGATGGATCATGGAAGAGCAACCAGAAACGGCTCCAATCCACAAACACTTCCTCACCCTGGGCTCTGATGCAGGACAGCACAATTGCATTTCTTGGTGGCCTAATTCCACATATTTTGTACTAGTGAAAGAAAGCAGAGAAAAATGGAGAACTGCTCAATGAGCACAGAATGGATCAACTGGAGAAAACCAATTCTGACTGTTCTGACTGCTGCAAACAATTTCTCAAGCTCAAAGCATAAATAACAATGTTTGCCTTTAACATTCACTGTAGAGCATATGTTTGCAAAGCTAAACAACTGCCTATGTTTACATGAGATATATGACGCTCAGTTTGATTTGCATATCAGAGATCAGGCTGTAAATCTCTGATGATATTTACCACTGGATAATTAAAATTAATCCTGCCAAAATGACTTTGACAGTGTTGAATTTATGGTCTGAGAAAACACCCCTGCAACTGCCTGCTGAGCTAGAACATAACTGGCTGTATATTTTCAACCTGAGCTATGCTACTGAATAAGATCCTGGTCACAAATTATAAACCTCTCCCTTTCTTCTCCAATTTCCTACTTCCATAATCATTAAGAAGTGGGGATAATTTTGAAGGTACAAGATATGCCCGTTTTGCTGTTTTGTTTTTTGGTTTAAATTTTTTTAGCCATGGCAGGCACGAGTTACCTTTCTTCCCTGCACTCCCCTTCCCGATGTTACACCATTTTCTTTTTCATTTCCTTTAAAAGCAACCAATTCTCCCAGCAAAGAAAGCATCAGGAAGTTCCAACTCCAGAACTCAGACTCCCTCAAGTCCTTCAGTAGCTTGGATCATGGCTGTGTCTCAGCATGTGTCTGTGTTTCCAGGGAGAAGGAAGTGGCTTGGATTTTCGTTTGTTTGCTTTCTGTTTTATTTCTTAAACTCAGATTGTATCTTTAAATAGAAGGCACCTAACTTGTCCAGAAGAACATTGTTTACTAAAAGCTACCTCATATTATCCCCCTGGTAGGAATGTCATTTGTGGCTTGATACATGATTGAAACTTCCAGTATACACAGAAGAAAAACATTTGTGAATAATAAAAAACCCCAAACCGACCAAAAACCCCAGGCATATTTCATGTTCTAATAAAATAAAATCCAAATATTTAGTAGGCAGAATTCTTATCATTGGCAAAGAATTATGTAATTTATCAAAACTGCTGGCAACATTTTCCTATTGAAGAGACGTTGCATCTTGTATTCTTTGGACTCCATTAACAGATTTGATGATTGTGCAAATTGCACCTTGGATTTTGGTGCTAAAAGATAGCAAATAGCCTCCCCAGCTTCTTGACACCAAGCTTACAACTACAGAGAATGATGTATATTTTTCAAATGCAACATTTATAGAAAAGTATGTTTCTAATGTGTAAAAGTGGCCTTTTTGAAAGCTGGAAATAAGAAGATAACTGTCATCCACTACAAAAACGGATGTATTTTTATTTGTAGCATTTATTTACAACATATCTCTTTCAGAGAGGTGGCAGTGATAGCTTTGATATCCTTCTTGCTTTTCTTCCCCTACAATCTGCTGCTTCCCAGGCCCATTCAATTTGAAAGCAGGCATCCATCCAAATATGTAATATTAAGGAAGAAAGACAGCTCTCATTTATAAAATCTTAATTCCTTGTTAGTGGAAAGAATAAAACCACTAGATTAACTGTGATCACTGATTATTATCCTCCCACGAGAATGTTATCTTGGGCTCTGTCCCCCGCTCACAGCTTGTGGCACCTGGAGAGGGAGAAGGCTGACGATGGCACCTGGATGAGCACCTGTTCTGCAGGGTTGGGGAGAAAAATAACATCCCAAGCATCATAAACCACAGAAAGCCTGCTCCATGTTCCTATTGTCACACAGCCCCAGGCTGGCAGGGCGGCTGAGGAGGGCACACATTCCTGGGGTGCCCAGCCCCGTTGGCCAAGCTCGTGGCACAATTACAGGGGACACCCTGAACAGCTGGATTAGTGCTGCAAACTCGGCCAGGTAGCTCAGCAATCAGCACTGCCAAGCCCAAGCTCACTGCAGGCTCTTTTGTAGCACAGCTCCAAATATAACAGCAGCAATTTAACAAGCCAGTGGAAACCACCAGCTCATTCATCTGTCCATAGCCTTCCCTTATTTCCAAATCTTGCCGTACATCCTGCACAGGCTGATTTTCCACTTGAATGAGCCAGCACGGGCACAAGGCCCAACTGCAGCTGAGTGTTCTGCAGAACCAGGATGGATTAGGCTCGAAACAGCCACATCTTGTCACCAAACCCATTTTAGAGAAGTTCTTCAAATGTCTGTCATTTCTGCAGTCCTCTTTTCATACTAAGTGCCTACACCACATACAGCTCTACAAACTCACCTGAATTCACCAGGTGAGCAGAACTCACCTGGCCTTTGCACTGAGGCAGTGCAACAGCCCCCAGCACATGGCTTTTACTGGCAACACATCAAAAAGCCAACAGTGAGAACTCCCATGAGGGCTTTTTTTTCCTGCTCTGAATATACCTTATTTTAATCGGACTATGTCACATTTTTATGCCACTTCCTGCTGCCTTTAGCCACTGAGATTTTGCATAATTTTTGATGTTTCAATAATTCTACATGGATAGTCAGCCTTTCAAATCATGGCTGGGATGTTACTCTCTTATTTTCACATCCAAAGCACAGCTCAGATAGACTGGAGGCAGAAATGGGAGTTGATGATGAGTGTGAGTGGGAGGCACCATGGGTTGGTGGTGAAGGTTTGCTTTGATTCCTCTGACTACAAAAGCTTCCTCAGTAGGGAAGGCATTTTCAAATGTCTAAACAAACCTTTGTCTATGCAAATTCAAACCCATTCTGACATCAAATTAAAGCTATTCTTAGTATTATTTCTTAAAGGTCATGAATATGCCATAAAAGATGATCAAAGCATTAGAAATCTACAACAGGTTAAGAAAAGAGGCAACAATACGTTAGATTTCTGCTGTTCATGTTTCTAAGGAAAACACTGACCATTAATGCTTATTACTGCGATGGTGGAAGCATCATCTGTTCTCAGAACTGGCTGACAATTTCTGTTCTAAAACCCACCACTCTGCTGGCTTGAACTTTGTCAAACCTTAACTAGTTTTTTTTTTTTCGCCAAAATAATTTGGAATAATTCATGAAAGGATAGGTTAGTTATCCCATTTTGAAAACAATATTTTTAATATCATTTAGTGCTTCCTCAATTCATGGTTTGAAAGCAAGACTGGAAATCCGATACAGACAGAGTTTTAATTAACTCTCAGTGAAATCTGGATGAATTACAGTTTGAAAAGTCTCCACTAAGGGCTCACTGCAATTGCAGCAGGCCGGGAGGGATTTAGGAAAAAGGAACAAAAGACGAAATTTTCCCTTGCTTTTTGAGTGAAGCTTCTTCTCCTGCAGTGGCCAACAATCTTGAAGGAGTATTTCATCTCATTCAAATGCAAGGGAAGAAAAAGACCGATAGGAAATGGAAAAATCCATTAGGACTGGATAATAAAGAACCAGGGAAAACGCCTATAGGACTCTGCAGACGGATGACATCCAGCTGTTAAAAATCAGACCTAGTACAGTACAGTAATTCAGGAGTCTAGAGGAGATAGTTTGAAAAGAGAGAAATCCATCCCATTTCTTTAAGGTGTTAAGTTAATCAAAACTGAAGACAACTGGAGAGAGTTAAGGAACTAATTAGTCAGTAAGCACAAATTCACTGATATTCTAAAAGCACCTTCATAAAATGCACTTGCCTGGATAATAAAGAAGGTATACGATGATTTATTAATCAGGAATCACCTTGCTGAAACACAGAAAATGACTAAAATAAATTTCCACTTGGCTAACCTTAAACTGGGTTGTGTACTTAGGAGCTTGAAACAGTATATAGAAAACTTACTGAAAGTCTTATTCAGTTACTTATTCAAATTACACATTGAAGTTCCACAAAGCTCTTGCCTTAAAAAAAACCAGCAATGAAGAATAACGGATGCCAAGTGAAAGCAAATACTTCCATTTTGGCACTGTGTTAATTGAAGTCCTTCCCAGCTCCCTGTTTAGTAAAGCCTTTATCTAGTAATCCCATCAGAGGCTGTTTTTTCCAGCACTGCCTTTAATTTCCCTGTGTTCTCCGAGTGAACTCCACGAATCGACAGGGAGCTAAAGCACAACCCTGGTTATTAATGAAGGTATCAATTAGTGAACACAGAGCCTCCATACCTGTTAACATCCCAGATCTTGCTGGTGCCATCCATGGAGGCAGAGGCCACGAAGTCCCCGCAGGAGTGCCAGAAGCAGGCCCGCACCGCGCGGGAATGGCCCCGCAGCGTCAGGATGCAGCCGCGCCTGGACAGGTCCCAGATCCGCACCGTGGTGTCACCGCTCGATGTCACCAGCTGGGTGCCACTGCTCGAGGAATAAGAAACAGGTTTGAGCCAGGAGAGAGGTGAGGAATTTTCAGGCAAAATAATTTAACTCTGCTTAGAAAGACAGGTTAAGTTGCAGTTGTTGATTTTACCTTAAAATACACATGAACAAAAGCAACCTTTGGAAACATTTGTATTTTTACTGCGCACAGTTTTCCGACACATTATAGATGAAGTGTCCATGTATTAATACTCTATCAAAAGAAAAGGAGATAGGAAGTACCTATCCCCCAGAGGAAAGTAAATACAGCTTTCAAATAAATTCCTACTTTTTGTAGCCTATTATGAGCTCATCAATAAAATAACGTAAGCCCAGAGGACTGCTTTCAAAATACAACAAGATAGATTAAGGGAAGAGTATTTTCTCATTTCCCAAATTCATACCATTTTCAACATATAATTAATTTTTAAAAAGCATCCTAATTTTGTTTTTTCTAACTCTGTATAAATACTTCAACACATTCACCATCTCTTGGGGTCATTGATACATTACATAAATGAAAAATACAGAGTTCAGCTCAGATTTTTTTTGCCAAATCTCAGACATAAACTAGTATAATTCTGTTTCCTTTAAGCATGGACATATGGCTTCAGACTAAGAGTCCATCTGTAACATTTTATGTAACTAGTAGGGGATTCTTAATAAAATAATAAGAAAAAGCATGTGGAGTGATTCTCTTATTAAACCCTCCCAGACCTAGCCTGTGGCTCAGGATTTCTTTGTGCTCAAGAAGAATCCATGGATTTTTTTTCCCCTGTGAGTAATTGATTTTTGAACATATGCAAACCTTTGGCACTCGCAATCTCTTATGTCAATGAATTCCAAAATTTAATTATGCCTTGTGTGAAAAGCTCTTCTGGGGTCTTAAATACCTTACTTCATTTCATTTCATGCTTCTAATTCTACTACTGTGATTAAAAGCAAACACTGAGCACACCTACACCATGTCTAAGTGTGCCACCAGCCGTGGTGGGACAGGGCCCTGTCCTGTTCCACTGCCAGGACGAAGACCCCGACTCATTCCTTGTGCAGAGGTGATTCCAGCCCTTGGAGCACATTTCCCATCTCTCTCAGCAGCCTTTCAGCTGAAAGGGAAGGAACAGGTACCCAAGGAAGGTATGCAATGGCACTGTTTCCTGGTTTATTCTCTGTTCTTTCAATTTAATTACCATCTTTGGCACTACTGTAGAGAAATTTTCAGCAAACTGGCCACAGTAGCTGCAAGATTTCCTTCCTCAGTACTGATAATTAGACACATTCGTACCTATTATCAGTTCTTATCTCAGGACCATTTCTTCCCATGTGGTTTACTTTGTGTTCACCTGCACAGATTTTCAGCTGCTGCTTCACCATCAAGTCAATTGTTGAGACTGGAATCTCTTCCTGTCCTCCTTCACATGCTCCTTTTCACTGCCTTGGCTAATTAGCAAACTCATCCACCTCATCCCCTTCCCCAGTTTCCAAGATCATCTTAATAACTCAGGTCCCAGCACAGATCCCTGTGAGACTCAGAAATTAATTTCTCCATGCTGAAAGTGGCATTTGATTCCTATCCTTTTTTTATTCAGGACAGTTCTGCTTCCTTGGGAGTTTTTATCAAATGACCTCAAGAAGAATTTGCTGAAAATCCAAGTGTAGGAAATTCATGAATCTCACTTGATCAAATGTTCAATAAGCCCTTCAGAGAATTCCCAACCGATTTCTGAGGCTTAATTTCCAAAGCCATGCTCACAGCTCCCAGGGCTTCACTGCCATAAATGTATCCATGTATCCTGTAATTTGGCTTCCTAATATAATTCCTGTCAAGCTATGAAAATTAGATGAATCCATCTAGAATGCCTTCATCCTAAACTCTTTTAAAATATTGAAAAAGTTGATGCAGCCCTCCTAGGAATAAGGGAGGTTTTCATTTTCTAAGCAAAAATTTGTTTCAATTGTTTTCATACTAAACAAAACCAAACCAAAACAAAACACACACACACACACACACACACAAACAACAACAAAAAAACCAACAAAACCCCAGGAAAAATATTTGGGGATAATACACAAAAATACAGGTCAAAAATAGTTAAGCTGTAGGTTTTCAGACCAATTTCTGCCATTATCTGAGCAACATCAATAAGATGACCTTGCCTTTGGGACCCAATAACCTCTTTTATTTGAATAAGGGCAAAGGTCCTATCACAGGCAGTGGAAATCCTTCTTCCAAATCTCTGGATATAAAATTGTGGGGTCTGAAAACAGCTCAAGGGTTGATCCTAAGCACTATTGTAAAACTTCAAGTAAGAGTACACTCAGAGATATTTAATTCACTGCTGCAGTTTATTAAAAAAAAAGGTCTGAGACCTGTGGTGTCAACCCTTTTATTTTATATTCTCCCTTTCCTCCTTTTCCAATAGATGTCCACCAAATTGCTTGGTAAAAGGAGCTACTACGACAGCTTGAAATATGTGCATCATTTACCTGATAGATCTTAAGGGGGAGCTTGCCACTATGAAAGATCACCTACCCAAGTTTTTGACGGTTTTAACACTTGTGGTTTAGGTTGCTATTTTTTGTGAAAATATCATTATAATATTCATTAAGGCAGTTACACCCCCATGCCTAAGACAAAGCTCTGAGAGATTAATCTCTCAACATTTTTTTGTAACATTGCACAGGTATAATTCTGAAGCTTTTGTCACATATACCAGAGCATAAAGGCTTGAAGTCTGAGTAGGGGTTTGGAGGAGACCCTAATTTTGTTGAGCTGTCAGGAATAAATGTGCTTCTGTTAATGAAGCACTTGCACTTTTAATAAGCCAGATCTCACTTCTGAAGATAGATAAAATTAGAGAAATGACAAATTATCACAGCCCTTATACATTTATGAAATAAGAGCTTAAAATACATTCAGAGTCAGGTATAAAGTGGGACTGATGAAATCTGCAATTGATTCAGAGGGAAACATTCACTGCCACTGTTGTGAAATCACAAAAAGAGATTTATGGCTTATGCATTTTTTAATATATAATCCCCAAAATGCTACATGAAGAACTGGTTCCTTGGGCTGAATGTCAAGAATGCACCATCCAGGCAGTGATGAAAATCTTTCAGAAAACAGATATGAGCAGGAAGGTAGTTCAAATGGATTCAATTTGGCAATCTGCAGCAGGGGAAGAAGTTACAAGTGAGGTTTAGCACTCCTTACAGATCAAAGGAGAAAAAATAGTGGAGATTGGAAACAAAAGTGCACCAGGAAACAGTTTTGAGGGAGAGAATGACAGCAGAAGTAAGGGCAAAAATACTCAGGAACAGAGGGACCCATGCCCCAGCCCCCTGCAAAACAAGTTTCCTCATAACTCCCTGTGAATAAAAAAGCATCAGGTCATTAAAGGAAGGGGATCTGCAATTATCCATGTAGGAACTTAACACCAGCATTTCTGGGAAGCACAAGTGGTGCTGGTGGGAATGCTGGCTGTCAGCGCTGCTTCAGCACAGGGGCTGCACTCTGTGCTCAGGAAACTCTCGGCACACACGAGGATTCAGACCAGACACACACATAATGAACAGGAAAGTGCTCTGTCAAGCCAAGTCAGACATCCAAATCAAAATGCTGCTGTTAAGAAAAAGCCCTATCTACTTAATAGCTGATCAATAATGACACACTTTCTCTGATTTGCAGCATTTTTCAGTCCTGGGAGATAAAAAGAAACACACCAAATTCTGAGGTAATGTTTTGGTACCCACAGCTGCAACATTCTTTTTACCATGCTATTTTTCCTTATAAGAGCATGTGGGGGGAAGAAACAAATATATCAGAAAAAGCAACTGCTTTTAATGATTATGGCTGTCAGTTTAACCGTGTATGGTACCCACACAGTCCTCTATCATATGACTGATTTTCAAACAAAATGCATGCTGATTATGATATTAAAAATATATGAAATTTGACATTGGAACCTCCACCTTAATTCTCAGCAGCTATATACATAAACTCCATTTGAATTCAAGACTGATCACTAACAGGGAAAGCTCCAACAAATCTTGTGCAGTGTGCATATATCTAACTCAGAGGAGAATAAAACACCTTAATTGTTTTTTAACAAACACATCAAAGAACTAGGCAAGGTATTAGGAGACAAGAAAAAGGTAAATCCTATCTTGTTCTGTCACTTCAAACACATTCACATAAATGCAAATAACTTCGCCAACTTCTAGAAATATGGTGCTTTTGTGAAGAAGCAGCACCTTTGTGCATGGTGCTCTGTGGATCCCTGTAAGTTGGGTTTGTATGGTCTTGTTTGGTTTGGTTTGGGGTGATTTCTGTTTAAACTTTCTAGCAGACCAAAGGACTACATGGGATGAAACATGCCTGCATTGATTAAAGTATTCTTACAGAAGAATCTTTCCAAAGTTCTCGGCAATGGAGAGCCCATGGTACCTGTAACCCCTGTTCTCCCTCTATGGATAGACCATTTTTTAAACATTAAATGCACATAAAGTTCTATCTTTCAGCTGATTTCTGGTATTCCTAATTGATACTGTAAACCTGCTCTTCCAGGAACACTTAGAGTGGAAAAACTTTGGAAACATTAATTCCACCTTCCACAAAAAGGGATGGAACATTAACTTCTCAAGCCTTAAACCTTTCCTCCCTCATATTCTAAACACACACACACACACATTTCCTTTCATTACACATTCCTGCTCCTTCCAGCTTCACGGTTCTCACTACAAGACACCTCTCCATTAACATTTCCCAAGGTGTAGACACATTAATAGTTAAGACTCATATTCAGCAACAACATGAGCCTTTGGCACAGAGTCACTTCACAGCATTTCAGCAGTCTGACTGCCTTTGTGGAGTGCCAGTCAAGTGAAGGCAACAGCTACACTGAGAGTGCTTCCCTGTAAATGTGTCACTCCTAACGCTAACAGCCCAAGCAGCTTCAAATACTGCTCCTGGTTCAAATATTTCTGGACAGTAGACTTAGATCTGAATCTCAAGCTGCTCCAGGGGATTGATTGCTCAGGTTCCCTCTGAAGACCCTGTGGACACTGAGGTAGAAAAGCTCTTCTGCTCTACAACATCAGCTGCCAAGCAGGACCATGCATCCCATCCTTCAACATTTACAAGGATTGTCATATTGAATTAAGCAAAATAAATGATAAATCCATCTGTATCATAGCTCTGTGATAAGCCCCAGAGAGGGAGACTCCACACCATCTCCAGGTATGGAGATGTCTCCTGTCCTGGGCTCCACCACCCTCCATGGAATGAAGTTCTTCCTCATGTTGAGGGGGAATTTGTGTTTTTGTTGATGGCCATTGCTCTTTGTCCTGTCGCTGGGCACTGCTGAAGTGTCCAGCAGCATCCTCTGACACCCGCCTTTGAGATATTTATATGTGTTGATGAGATCAACACACACACACACACATATAAATACACAAATTATATAAAATATATATTATTGTATATATTATGTATTATATGCATTTTTTATATATATTATTTCTATAGGGCTGTGGACACAGTCACTGTTCTGCACACAAACTGAGACACAGCTCCTTCCCTCAAACAACTCCAGCCCAAACCAAAAGGTGGTGAGCAAAGCCTTACACACAGTGCTGGCCAACAACAGTTCTCAGAGCAAAACCAAGCCAAACACAACCTGTGTCCAAGTTTTTTATCCTAAAAGAGTTGCAGCAAGAGGCAGCTTCTGACTGGAGCTTAAACAACACAAGCATCAGCAACGTAACAGCAAATTTTAAACATATGGTCCAAAACATTACAGGGATAAGCTCTTTCACCATGACAACTGAAAATCATTTTAAAATCAATATTCCAATCAGTTAATTGGAAAAATGATTTCTCTTTTATTTACCTCTATTCATGCAACTATTCTAAAGCAAAATTCTAAAAGCCTCTATGTTATTTGCAATATCAGCACAGGCTGACAGTAGGCACAGTAAAGTACAAGGGAAGAACTGCAAATCCTGCTGAAGTTTACTTGAATTTTGCTGACATTTTATGCTAGGTCAAAGAGGAAAGATAAAGAAAGAAAATGCCTAGGAAGAAAAGTTATTCCATGAAGAACAGAACTAATGAACACCAAATACCTATGGAAGCATCTTTTGCCTACTTCTTTCATCATCTTAGCTGTTGATAAAATAAATACATCAAGAATTGACTGATCTGTTAGACTTCTGTCTTCCAATTTTTGCCAGATTTACCCTGCAAGTTAAAAGTTACCAAAGGCAGTGGAAGAGAGCTGAAGGAACATGTGCAAGGGGGCTGGGAGAAATACAACCTTGTAAACTTCATTTACTTGGAAACAAGGTTAAAAGCAGGGATCCAGACAACTCCACTTAGGAAAGTAGACATCTACTAATGGAGTCCCACCTTTGATTATGAGAGCTGTATTTAAACACTCCATTTTCCAGTTGGTACTGAGAACAATGTAAGGGATGGAAATGCCAAACATCAGTTCAGCTCTGCAGTCATTGCAACTCTTCTTTGTTCTCCTATGTTGTCACTGCTCCTCATTTTCCTCTCACCAGAGAAGGTGAAAATTGGGATGAATTTTAAAAATGTTGGAGTCAATTTACTATTTAAAAAGTCCCCATTAAAATGATTGAAAAGAAAACAGGTGATTTTCTGCCTCACCAGGCAGGATGCTTGCACAGTTCCTTTATAAAGGATGATGTGGATCCAACTCTCTGCGGGTCCAAAGGAAGATGGGACAAAGATTTGGAAGAGGAATACACCAAAGATTACATGGAAACAGCATCTAGCTCAAGATACTTTGAAGTAAGAAGTAGAGTCCAGCGGGGTACTAAGACCAAACCTCACAAATGCCTTTCCTATTCTTAGCCATTCTGAGGCATCTGCTGGTACTCACTGCTGGGAACAGGATGTTGGTCCAGAAAAATCTGGCACGGGGAGCCACCCTTATGTTCTTAGTTTGTGTTTGAACAAAACACTCAGCAGCAAAGGTTTTGTTTCTAAGATTTTGTAACCTTGAAACAGACTTGAGATATGGTTCACTTTTTTGTTGCTGCAGTTCTGAGCCTCATTAATTATTTACAATGACACTTCTTATTAGGAACCTCTAGGGGTTTTTTTGGATCTGTGGTTCATTTTGGGTGTTGCTTTAACTATCCTGGTGGACTACATGTCTAAGACCCATTTTATGTAGTAATTGTAATATGTTTCATCCCTCAGAATAATCTTAAGCCCAATTTTACTCACTTTAATAATAGACATGAAATGTTCATTTATACAGAAGGTGATGCCAGAATACTCAGCAGTAGAAATATAAAAATACCTTTTCTCATTTATCATCAAAGGTAAGGAGAAAAATAAATTAAATTTCAAAAATGCAAAATCAATTATAAACTGACATTCTACAAGCCAAGGAAGCAGTTCCAAAGGCAGGAAGCAAGGCGGTAACCAGCAGATGGTGGATGGCACATGGCTTTTTGTCAGAGAGGAAAAATGCAACCATCCTGCAAAATCCTTTGCCATAAGGCTGTTGGCTGGAAATCTTCAGAATCCTGTCAACGTGTACTATGCCAAGTGCAAAACTTGAGGTGATTTTTCACTCCACATTACCTAATTGTGAGATCTTTCTGTGATGTTTCCTGCTCATACATTGACCTGTGCCAGGAGAAGCGTTTCCCCTTGTGCTGCCTGGCTGGCAGCTGGCTGTGACAACAAGGGCAAACAGGAAAGCAAGCTTTTGGCACCAAACTGCTCCTGGATAGACAGACACAAGGACTGGGCACCACAAAAGTAGTAAACTTTTGTTTTAATGAAGTTCACCTTCTCGATGAAAACCTCCTTGAGGCTACTTCCCACTTCAATGGTGACAGTTTCACATGTGCAAACATTTAAATACAACATGCTCCTAACCAGAAAGAGTCCTGGTGTGGTATATATGAACTCCAAGGTAACAAATTCAAGCCATTTATTAACACGTTTCAACTTAGCAAGTCCTCCATACTTTAAATCATCTTCCCTTTCTGAACTGAGTGCTGCTACCAGAAGCTGCCGTGTCTGATCACACAAACCCACAGAGAAATCCTGTTTCACCTGAGGCCCTTACCACTGCTCTTACCTGCACATCTTCCTGTGCTCAAGTACTCCTTTTTTTTTCCAAGGTTTTGGCCCACAAAAACACAGCCTTTAGTTCTACATACAGGATCATTATAATGATTTTTAGTCATTTTGTTAGAATCATTTCTTGTTATTTTCCAGATTGCTCCAATGCATGTTACAAACCACACAGACCCCACTCAGGCATGCCCCATTCAAATCCAGTAGCTGAGCTTGGTACCCCCCAAAAAATATTGAGTGTGGTCCTATTCACTGCGGGCTAGACTCTTTAATGTACAAAAAATGGGTTAGCTGCCACCCAGTATCATGTAATTAGAGGTGGTTAAATGAGAATCTAAAATGATTTAGGCTCCTGGTAGAAGGCAGTTTTTAGTATTTGTAAAATTGGCTTTTAGAAGGCTTGGGAAACGTACCAGGTAAGGAATAAAAATGAAAAGACAAACTAGTTACAATACTTGGAGATTAGATGTAGCAAAGTATGTGTCAGCAAGACAGCAGGCACTACAGAATGCAGGGCTCTAGGCAAAAATTAGACAGCAATGAATTACCTTTTAACAATTATTTTGCATTAAAAAAAAATGATGCCTTTTCTAAAAGCTTCCTGCCAGTGCATATCTAGCACCCCACAGCAAAATCAGACACCTGTTTAGCAAGGGGTAGGAGCATCCTGGCCTCCAGCTTGGAGCAGGGAGCTCGTGGGAGCCTGGCCAGTGGTATCTCCAACAATTATGAAGGCTTCTTATGCTGAAGGCAAACAGTGTTCCTGGGTCCACTTGTGCCACCTTCCTGTAGCCTACTGCCAAGTAAATTTTCCTCCATTAACCTCATGAGAAATAACTATTTTACCTGAAATCAAATATAATGAGTAAACATTGCAAAACTACCACATTTTCCAGAAATGAGATCTATTCTGTACCATTCCAGCACCTATTCTCAAGCGACCCAGTGTAAGTTAAAGCCTTTCTATACACTGCTAAATTTTTAAAATAATGTATTTAGCCCACATAAAATCATGCATAGTACCAATCAATATCCCTGACATACATTAAACAGTGTGCCATTACAGTGTGATACTTCATCTCAACACCCACCCCATCCAGCTGGGTCATTTTTCCTCCATTGGAATGACTCCAAATCCTCAAATTTTAATGAAGGGCTGTTGAAGTAGGGAAAAATGTAGTTTGGAAGGAGTTCAGATACATAATTCCATGTACAGAAAAGATTTATGACCTATATTAACAGCAATAATCCTGTGTCTCAGTTCCTCTGAAAGGCAAAGTTGTGGCTCAGTCGTTTTAAATCCATTATCATCCCCCAACGGTGGTCCAGTGATGTCTAATCACAATCAATAGCCAGTAAAAGACCACAGTCTTTAATCCCATTTGCATGTTTGTACAAAGCATCATTTTTAAGCTGCATATTCATATGCAGAGAGAGTCCAGTGAGTGCACGGAGATTTCGCAGCCTGGGAAGTTCTGCACTGGGATTTGAGCATTCCCAGGCCCCTGGAAGGATATTTAATCACACTGTGTAATGATCCTGACAGTGAAGGCCAAGAAAACACACAGGATATTGCATGAGCCCCGTGTTTGTACTTGGAGCAAGTGATGGACTCACTGAGCCATGCCCTGGGGGGGCGGGGAGTGAGTTAATGGAGACAGTGATCAATCACAATCTAACTTCAAGAGGGGAGGAGGAATGGAAATGCTGAATATGAGCAGAATCCTGGGCTGGTACAAAAGAAAGCAGAATAGCAAAGTAAATATAAATTGCCACCCCTTCTCTGAAAGGCTTTGCATGAAAACTGAACTTTAATCCACGAGGCCATGCAGCCTAAACATTGACTGCCCAAGAGCTGTGGGACACCAGAAAACTCTTCAAACCCAACAACTCTCAGAGGTGATCTAAACCATGGACACAAACACAACACGGCAGCCTTCTCCCTCTGCTCCCCATTTCTTTCATATACACACTACTTAGATGCAAAGGAAGTAACTACCACAAACTAAGAACTTGGTTCCACATCCATGTCCCTCAGCAAACAAGTCCTGATCCTCATTCCCAGCAGGACAACTTCTCCTGCTACCTGTGCATGGCAACTGTTTTGTACCTGGAATTCCCCAGATTACTGCAGCCACACAGCTTGAGGGGAAACAAAGAAACACAATAAATGACTGTGATTCATACCTGGAGTTTGTGCTCCAGACAAAATCTTGTAAACACTCTAAATATTTGGGGGTTATTTCCAATTCAAATATCTTAGATATTGCCTCAATTGAATTGCCATTCTCTAGTCAACTCTAACACTAATGTTTGTTATTTTAACAGCTGCACTTTAGGAAAGGCTCATTTTAACAATATAACAAACCCAGATATCGCCTCAGCCACTCCACTAGAACCCTTGCAGCAGACTTGAGGGAAAATACAATTGCCTTTATTGCACAGAAGAAAGCAATAATGAACCAAGGATGTTAAAGGCATCAAGATTATAATTGCACTCAGAGAAACATAACACAAGAGATTCTATTAAGAGAGATGTTTTGACGTGTATAACGATTCTGAACAGAGTGAGAGCAACACGTTCAGGATCAGAGCAGTGAACTGAGACTCCCCAGCCCTGGAGAGATGGCAGCTCCCTCTGCAACTCCAGCTCCCCAGCATAAAATGCTGATGAAGCCAGAAGAAAACCTAAACTATTCAAAATCTGAACCCACTACAGTAAACAACAGTTTTTTCTCAACAGCCTAAATAAATGATCAGCAAAACTGAACTGCTTCTGGTGACTCCCAGGCAGCAAGAGCTGCAGGAACTGAAAATGAGGGAGATGTGCAGGAAGAGAAACCAAGAACTCCTTGTAGAGCAGACAAATTTCTGCAATACTTTCAGAGAACAAACTCAAGGCTTCACTGAAGCTGGACTAATAGGTTTAAAAATATCCCATTTTATTGATACTCTATAAAGAGGTTTCAACTGCCTATTCCTCCACCCTTTCTCTATCGAAGTGGTTAATCATAGAGAAATTTTTCATTCTTTCAAATAAACACCAAATCTAATTACCCACGCAGCTGATCAGAAAGTTTCCTTGCAATTTCTAAGTCAAAACAATTACATCAAAATAGTGATTCTGAATAACTAAATAAACTTTTGTCAGAAAGAAAAAGATTAAACTTGACACCTGTTTTGTGAAATTGATCATCACAGTGTTTTTTCAAGCTGATACCAGATTAGTTTAAAGCTCCCAAAATTAAATATGTCTGTTTTCAGGTCTAAAATTCAGATAATGGGAGAATGTAGCGCACAAGATCATCACTTAAGAAAAATAACATAATTTCTATGTAAACTAAGAATTCAGTATGTTTGAAAACCTTACCTTATAGGCAAGCATAACATATAAATGATAAATCATGGAGATAAGGTAATTAAATAATAAATTAAATAATACTACACAAAGACTAGCTAACTTTTTATCCCCATTAGGATTTCTACTGTATCCAAGGTCACACATTGTGGGTATGAAGATTGAGGCATTTTTTAAAGAGCCTTTAAAGAGATGTTTTGTACCTGTGATGGAGGGGCTGCAAATTAATCAGTAGAAATGGCATTAGTTTATCAACAGGTTTTCAACCATGGGTGTTGAAGTTCAGTACGTGTGTAAAGCCACCTGTGAAAGCACCTATGGAGTGCTTTCAGCAAAGGGCAGCATTTTATTACAATGGATTTTCTTCCTGTAGTTATTTCAGATACACATTTGAATTGCTCAATAGGAGGACTGTAGCTCCTGCCAGCCGCTTCCTCCCTCTCCTCTCTCCAACTGTCCTCAGCACTTCTCTCTCCAGCTGCTTGCTGAATTATTGTAATGGAGATATTATTAGTGAATCACTAACTCAGAGTGGTCAGTATTTCCACCAACTAAGAAATACAAGCCGAAGGTAGTTTTTCATCAAAGCCTGGTCATTCTGGCTGAAAAGAGAAGCCTATTCAGAAACCACACTATGGAACTGCACACTGTTTGCTTTCTAAAATCAATATAATGATAGACTCTTAAGGTTCCATGCAATAGGAACATTTTTTGATCTCTCTATTGACAGGGGAAACTACTTTTTTCAAGCAGAGGTAACATCCTTAGAGAACACTAATGGAGAACATAATTACTGGCCTAATTATGAAATGTTTCTGAAGGCAAACCTTCTAGACGGCACGTGGGCTGTCACTGCAACCACCTCAGAGCCAGAAGATGGGGTAAAGCAGACACCTGAGGATTTGGCAACAAAGAAAATCTCCAAAAGTTTGGACATCTGGGAACCCCAGCCGGTGTGAGGAAATTCTCCTCAGCATGGCAGGAATTGCAGAAAAAAAGGCAACTTCTGGATAACGAATCAGGATCTCAATCTGTAGCAAAGTTACAGTTGTTATCAGTCCATATTTCCAAAAGCACGTTGCAGAACTGAGCTCTCTAAAGAAAATTAAAATGAGATACACACACTTTTTTCTTGAAATAGATACTCACCAATAGTTAGCAGAGCTCTCTGAAATGAAAACATACTTTATGTATATATTTACATCTCAAAAGCCCACAGAGAATAACCAACAGTTCCATGTCCCTGAAGAGATTAGTATGGGTAGAAACATTTGGCTTGTGGGAGTGGGTGGAAGGGGAAAAATTTTAATCAAATCCATTACCTGGTTATTGATTTCTCTTTGCCAGACTGATCCTGTAGAATACTTATAAAGCCTTTGACATTGAGACGTTTGGCCAAAGATATTGGATTAGACTAAGCAAAGCTGAGCTTCTCATGTAATCTCTCATATTTCATTTATATGTGATTTATTCCTTTGTCCAGCAGAGGCTTTTTATTGATAAAAATAATGAGATTGAGAATCCCAAAGGAAATCTAATGCCCACCCAAACATATTTGTGAGGTAAAAGTAGTAGGCTTTGTAAGCTTGAGAGAGAATGATGTTAAGACTGCTTCCTTGTATAAAAAATATGAAGCTTATCAAAGATTTTGAAATAAATAAAGCTATTTTTGAAATTAAAATTTTGCTATACTTGAAAACACCATGCACACAGTGAACACTGTTCACAGGGGAACTGAATGAAAGACTTCTGAAATAGTTCTTTTCCTTGCAGAATAAATGAATATAACTTTTTTTCTTTTGACTCCTGTATTAGCTCAGTTTGATAAAACACCTTAACAACTGCTAAATATGATGTGTTACATAAAGCCAGTTAGATGACTGAAAATTAATTGTGCCACTCAAAAGAAGTTTCTTACCACTGGCAAATTTAATATGTAATCTGGTAACTAAAGGCTTTATTGAACTACACAGGAATTCAACATCCTCTAAAAAATTAAATCATTACGCCTTTTCACTAAATAAGTGTTCAAAAGTCCTAAGTAGAACATACAGACTGTCTCATGTTTCTTTCATAGCTATCAATAGTAGTAAAAGGATAAATAAAACTCATCTGTTTCTGCAGCGAGGCCTGAATTAGGTTTTAAAGACTATTTCAAGGAACAAAACAAAATAATTCTATTCCACTGATAGCCAACAGAGGCCTTCGTGATTAACACGAGTCTTACAACTCTTTTTTATGTTAATGCTTAGAGGGGAGTTGGTGGCTTTCGAGTCTCAGCCTCGTTTAATGTATAGCATGAAGCTCAGCATTTACAACTCCAAAGCCAGCAGAAAAAGTGTTCTGTAGCTCAGTGTCCATGGACCTTTTATTACCAGTAATCTCCAAATCCCTTCTCTGGGAGGACTGTTGGTCTGGCTGGCTCAGTGGCCAAGCAGAGGGTGAAGGCTGACGTTCTCCTTCTCCTCCTCCCTGGCTCCCAGGTGAGCACAGCAGCTCCCTGAGCAGCCTCACCCACTGAGTTCTGCCTTGCTTCAGCTCCTCGCTCTCCAAATGAAAGATGCAATTAATGGAACCCTCTAATCTTAACACTGACTGATGATAAAACCACTTCCAAGATTTCTGTGCTGTCCATCATGAATCCAGCAGTTCCCTGAATATGCAGACAGAACACATCTCTGCGATGTGCTGCACATCTCCTGCCCACCTGGGCCATTTGTGCTCAGTATTCGACTCCTCTAGAAGTACCTGACCAGCTGGAAGGGCATTGCAGAGCCATACAGTGCCTGCACAGTGAATTATCTGGGAGGCCCTGATGCCTTTTCCTGGTCTTAAAATCAAGAGTCAAACACGGTTAGAAGGGGAAAAGGGATTTTACCTTGGTATTTATTTTAAGGATCCTTAGGTGCACACGTCCAGGTCATGTGCGTTGAAATGTACCCCGCCGAATCTCTCTCTGTGTCCGTGTCTCTCTGTGTCTCTCCCCCCAACATTGGGTACAACATTATAGGTTTTACTGATTAGCAGATCTATCAAAGATTCCCCAATGAGAGGCTCAAGTGAGCCCCCCTCCCCAAGGAGCCTTCCCCTGGATGGTTCTATCTTAGTTTACAGAATGTGTTCTGGAGAGGACCTTGGGGTCTGGGGCACACTGATCCCTAGCTACAAAGCTTCTAAAATGTTTAGTCTCTTAGCTTGACAAACAAGTCCAAGAATGTAGGCAAAAAGCACTAGGAATACAGAAGTTGTAAAAGGTATAACAGGGGTATAAAAGAAAAGGCAAAAATCTTCATGGCATCAGCCCCGGGCCCATGTAACTTTTGTAGGATTGGGCAGTAATCCCACAAAAGCACACACAGCTCTAATGCCACCAGAAAAACAATCTGGAGCACGACAAACAGGAGGGCCCCTGAGCATATCACTGCGGAAACTTTTCCATACCAGGATTTGAAACAGTCCCTGACAAAGCTGCATTTCCAGCCTGCTCCTTCCTCGATATCTCCAGGAGATTCCTTTGATCCTGCTGGTTTACATGTACAGTGTCACCTTGGTGTGACTGCTGACCCAGCCTGGGCAGTGGCTCTAACAGATGGGTGATACCAAAACCCAACACTTTAAAATCACTGACCCCAAACCTTTCCTCATTTCTTCCTGTGGACAGATTTTTTTACAGAGCCCAGAAGTATATGTGAAGGTCTCTAATAAGAAAGAGCCTGCAGTAGTGTAGTCAAATCCCACTGCTCAATGTTAAATTACAGTTTCTGTGCAGACAAATGCTGCTGCATTTCACTAAAACAAATATTAGATTGTAGCAACATCTTGTAGATCCTGGAATCATAACTGCAGCAGTGACTGTTCTGTAAGTCCCCCTAGTTTCACCAACTAACTACAGCATCAAATCTTGGAAGCCAGTGCATTAAACAAAATGGCATAATAGATAATTCCTGCTTCTTCTCATAGAAATAAAAATGAATCTAGGCCTGGCATTAGGAATTACTAAAGTATGAGGAGAAATATATTTGATTTAAGTAGAATTTCTTATATTATCTTGCTACTGTGACTAAAGAACCTCCTCTTCTCAGTATGGCATCAAGTGCTTTACATTTGCTGAGGCTTCGTGGGCCCTGTACCATCTTAGTTATTCAAAAAATATTATTTGCAATTTGTAGCAAGAAAGCAGTCATTTATCTTTAGTAGCAGATTTTGTGTGACTCTCTTCATACCGTGCAGCTGTTTCTCACCACACACTGATACCTGAGGAGATTATGACTGTCAAGAAGATTGGTGTGGATTGATGCATCCGCACCTCCCAGGACTGGGACCCTCCTCAGCAGCACAGTCTGTGGGGAGCCAAGAGCAGCAGAGGTGGGGGATGAATAAAGAAGCACACCTTGTAATTCACCTTGATAATCAAAGTACTTTGGGCTCTCAAACTACAAAAGCATGTCCACTGAGAAATTCTGAAGTGGTGCCTGGACCTGCCAAGCTGTCAAGTCTGATTTTTGCTCCTCAATGTTTCCCTCCATGCACCGAGTCCTGTGAGATGCAGTGAGCAAGGAGCAGTGTCAGCCTGTGCCTGCTGCCTCAGAACATCTGAGCCTGGCTGGATCAAAACCAGCTGCCTCCCCTTTCTGGGACTGCCTTCCCTCCTGAATTTTGGCCCTTGCTTCCATCACTCCTCAGAAGTTTCTTCACACCCTCCCTCCCTTCCTCAATTACTGTTCTTTTCTGTCTATCCTTTTTCCACACAAAGTCATCTCTGGATAGCTTCTTCACAAATGATAAGATAAAAAAAGAAATTAAAGTAATATAAAAAATAAAATTAGGAACTTACCTGAGTAAGAACTAATTTCAGTTTCAAAGTTTATTCTGACATCAATTCTGCTCAGGAATTTGCTTTTTAAAAAGATTTTATAAAAACTTTTCTAAGAGTTTTTGTATGATGAGAAAATAACTTCCACTCTGATTGAGTCTTACATACACAATTCCATATTTATCGTCACTGCTCTTGAAAACTTTGGGCAAATATCATTATTCTGGTCCCTTTTCCCCATGCTGGATTGTCAGTAACGTTTTGTACTTGGTCTTGAGAGGCCAACACAATGCTCAGTCACCCACAGCCTGCTCCCATGTGCTACAGAATTCCCCTAAAAGCTTCTTGTGTGAATTCAAGCCCACCTGGAGTTGCCATCCAATCTCTCTCCAATTCCTCATACCCATCCTCAATATATTCTGCAAATTCTCTCTCTACAAGGTTGTCTTTCTCCTCTATCCATGCACAGGCTTCCAACTGAGTAACATCACCTCCTTCAGCTTCAAGAAACACCACCCAGGAAGAACATGGGTTGTTCTTTCAGTCCAACACCTCATCTTTCTCTTGCTTCCCCTCATTGGCACATTTTTCTGGGGTATCAAACATGACATGCCTTTATTTGCATGCTTGATGCATGAATCTACTTATTCTATCTCTTCTTTAATTTCTTTTATTAATTACTGAGGAGGCAATACCTGCCTCCAGGTTTTCCAATAGCAGTAGAACTTACAGAAAATCCGCACAGTAAAGGTAATTGCTGTAGCAATTGTTATATAATAATAAATTGGTAACAGTTTTGATTTCTTTCCTCAGTAACTGTGGGAGTTGCAATAGCAATAGAAAGGACAGCAGAAGCTCTGCCTCTTTCTTAGGGGAACAGGGCATTACAAAGGACTTGACAATCTGACAACTTTCAGAGCAAGTTTTAAATAGCTTTTAGAACCTACAGTTTGTACTTCTCTTCAATTCAGAAATTTACTGTATTCCACAGAACCAGACAATGTTTGCATGAAAAAGGCTACAAACATTTTGGAGGAGTTGACTTGATTAATATTTATGAATATATTAAGGACATTACCTATTGTACCAGCACACATGCAGGGCAAGAATACAGTATTTTACTGCTCACTGGGATTTTATCAGACATTAACACACACCTCGGCTATGCTGCAGAGCTTGATTCTTAAGCCACCCAGGAAGGTTAGTAACAAAGATAAATAAATCTAGTACATGCCATGAAATATCTTAGTGCAATTAGAGTATGCTCCTTAAAGGTACAGCATTAACATCCTCAGCTCATTCTGGAAACTGGCAGAAGATGCAGATTTTTGTCTGTTATTTCAACTATTTGAGTCACCTGGCATCCACAGGTGCACTACAACAGCTCTTCCCCAGCTCTCCAGATTCTGACCACGAAGTCTCTGTGCATGACTGTGACAGGGGACATTCTGACTCCCTCATTCCTTCACATCTAGAAAAGGCAAGCTGAAAAATATTAAATTTTTCAACAGTGACAGAAGCTTGAAACAGCTAATTCATCTGCAAAGCAGTGTTCAGCCAGACCAGAGTAAAAACATTGTTTGTTTTTGAAGTTTGACCAGGTGTCACCTGAGTTTCAAAGAAGGAAGCACTGTTCTCCTCCCTCCTCCCAGCTGCTGCATGCTGCAGATGACAGGACCTGTTTGAAGTTTTACTTTTATTTTAAAAGCTTAAGGCAGTGTTTTACTCTCAGATCTGCAGAGAGCTGCTCTGCTCTCCTCACATGCACAAAGCCAGGCTGCTGCCCTTCATCTCCTGTCCTGGGAGCCACTGCAGGGAGAAGACATGGGACACTGGACCCTTCGTGCCAACCCAGGAGCGACACAGTGGCAGCCTCGGAGCCTCAGCACACTCTCACCTCACCCTGCTTTGATCACAAGTGAAAGAGAGGTGGCTTTCAGCAAAAAATCATTGTGGAATGAAGCACCTTGTCAGTGGGGGGAGGAAAACTCCTCCATCCAACTCTTTGCCCCTAAGGCTCCGTGATGATCCTTAAGGACACTGCAGTACATCAGTACTGAGAAAGCTTCAAAGGACAATCCTCATTTCTGTAACATCTGGTCCAGAGCCTAAAACACACATTTACCTTCTTATTGCTACTTCCTAGAACCACATTCTCTCATGGCTCTTGGAGACACTGAGGACATGTAAACCCAACAGCACTTTAGCTCCAAGTTTCTAGATCTTCCCAGCTACCAGTGAGACTGGCAGCTTTTTTACACCCTTATTTACACGGTGGTGGCACAGAGATAACCATGAGAAGGACCCTTGCTCAAGTAATACTCTGTGAGCACATAAAACCCCAGATTTCTAGGATTTTAAGTCACTTGCAGGTGCAGAAGCATCAGGTAAATGCACATCACAGCTCTACATCAGATTCTCCTCAAATCATTAGTGCCTGGCTGTCAGGGTGTGTGTGGGTTATCGTATGATGCTGTACCAAGATGATCTGACAGCAGACTCGTGTGTGGCTGCATGCAGAACACTTCTCACACCAGCAGTGGAGATTGCTCTAGACCTGATTTTGTACAGAGAGAAGGAACACAGAGGAGAAATGATCTCACAGAGGACAAACATGAAAAACTGTAGAACTCTGGAAGTTCTACCCAGATCACCATTTAATAGCCCAGTGTCATAAAAATATTTTTCTTTTCCACTTCTGGGGGGAACGTAATTTTAAATCTTTAATGGGAACAAAACTAGAGGTTATCTACATGTGACTCCAGAAAAAGAACAAAAAATCTATTAAGACTCTTCATTTTTACTTAATTGGTTTTACTTCCGGAAAAAACAGATATATGAGTCTCATATCCAAAAAAAACCCCAAAACCAAACAAAAAACCCTCAAAAAACTATGATTAAATGTATTCTGCCACATTATATATTTTATGCAGTAACAGAAGACAATATTTTAACAGCACTGCTTTTGAATCACTCCAGAGCATTCAGCAGGAGTCAATTTATACTGCAAGAGAATAATGATGTACCTCAACTCATTTTAATTTCAATGATTGAATGAGAAATAGGAAAGCCTATTGAAAGGACTGTATTCTGGTCAAAGACTAATGAGAAAATAGTTTTGAGTCTCTGAGTCAGCGGGTGTCATGGTAACAATGCATTATCGAAATCTGATTAGTATGCCCAGCGGCTTTATAAATGATAACATGCTCTTCTAATTGTATTTCCCTTTCTTCCCCTGTGCTAAGTTTTATATTCACAACAGGTAAGAGGTAAAGGCAGCATTCTGTTTATCTGCAAGTTTAAACCGTGTCCCCCGCTCACAAACTCTGAAATCTGTCATGCAGCAATAGACAAATTTTCCTACCACCTTAAAGCAAGAAGCTGAGTTTTCCATTTCCCTCCTCCTGTATTATATGAAATGATTTAAGTTAAATATTATCCTCTTCTTTTAAATGTAATTATTTCTAAGGACGTACACATGAAAAAGAGAACACTGTGAAACACAAGCTTCTTAAGAAAAGGCCTGCTTCTCATAGGAGAAAGTGATTCAAGAGAAGAGTAAGTGCATGTTTAATTCATCCCAGAAAGTGTGACTCCTTGTTCTTGAAGTTTTGAAAAGAAGGAGGGGATTTTCTTGTGTTTAGATGACTGTGTGTGCTTTTGGTAGCTCATTACAAACTCAGAAATCAGGAGGAACCATGAAATTAAATAGGATACATTTCCTCCTCATGAAGAAGAGAGCTAATATTGCTTCATAAAATAAACACAATGAAAATACAAGGTTGAAGGCTTAATAATGCTCCTTTTATAACCGAGCCTCAGGTGAATAGCCTGGCAGACCTTTATTATATTAACAGTAAAGAACTCTATTTAAACTGCTGCCTCACAAATCTGATGCAAAGTAATTTCAACATATAGAAGCTCAGCCTTATCAAACGGATTTTAGTTTTGAGAGTAAAAAAAAGAGTAAAATTTGTCAACAGAAAGGCCAAAAAATCTAATCCATGTTTGCCCTATTTCCATGACCCTTGTAACTTAAATATTTAATTTTTATTTTCAGTGTTCACTTTCATTTATTAATTCAGCTTCAAATCCATATGATGAAAGAGCAGGAAAGCTCATATTCTTATTCTCTAGGTACTCCAAATACTCTTAGTCATACGACAAATAATGTCTAATACAAGTCAACTTTTCCGTATTATTAATAATGGGACTGTGTTTGCCATAGTGCACCAACAGGGAGAAAATGAATACAGCAAGACCTGAAAAGCTTATTACTCCTTGTTATGTGCACTGGCACGGGGACAGAGTTTAAGATGTACAAAATACTAAAAGCAATCAGTCTTAAGTCAACACTGTGAAAGGCAGAGGAACATTTTATCTACACGTTTGGGAATTCAGCGGGGAGTGCGGGGCCCCCTGAGAACAGAGAGGCAGCAGAGCAGCCCAGTGAATGAAGGAGCTCCAGGAGGGAGCAGGGCCGGTTCAGGGACTCTGGGCACTGACCTGGGCCTGAAGCAGCAGCCTGAGAGCCAATCCGTGTGACCTTCCCCTGTCATGAGGATGTTCCCATCAGGGAAGCCCCACGTCTTCCACAGGCGGTCATCGCCACCAGTGAGCACAATGTTTTTTCGGGGGTGTAAAGCCAAGCTGCAGGAAAAAAGAAAGGCAGGTTATGTTCCGTACCAGTTCCATTTTCTCTGAAATACATAAGATCCATTTAACTCAGGGCAACAGCCCCAGGAGTCTGATTCTGGATGGACTGAGCAAGCGGTGATGTTTTCTAAGCTCAAGAGAATTCAAAATACATGCTGTGGAGATGAGCTGCTGCTGCTGCTGAAGAAAACAGAACAGGACTGATTTCTGTGAAACCGGAATTGTTTTCACAGTCTCCTGAAGTTCCAGTTAACAGTCAAAAAATGCTTTGAAATACTTTGTTAGGTTATGTTCTAACAAACATGCAACAGGGTAACAAGCTGCACCAACGTGATTAACTTTCCCACTTATCCAAAATAATTTCAAAAAGCACTGGTGTCAGCCTGTCCCCACTTATGCCCACAGGTGTAAAGTCTCCTACCACTGTGAAATAACTCAAATGATAATTACAGTCCAGGAGCTACAGTCGTTGCCAGCACTTTAGAGCCCATTCACTGGGACTAGGTCAGAAAATCCGTTTCAATTCTGTACTCAAGATGTGTTCCATGTTTTCATTTTTTAATATGCAGCACGCTGCGATGTAATGGAAATCACAGACTTAACACACCCCTAGACTGAAAACTCAGTTTATTTTTGATTTAGCAACTGCAGCGCAGCTTAAAATGGATTCAGGGAAGAAAATCAATCTGTTGGAAAGATAACAAGTAGTGTATTTCATATGGATTTGGTTATTTGATTTAAATCATTGTAATGCCTTACTATTTGTTGAACATCAAAAAGTTCTAGTAGTTGACTTTAGTCCCAGGAGTGGATTATTTAGACAGATTAAATCTGGAGTTCAGAATCAAAATGCAATAATGGGGAAAGGAATCACAACCTGTGTGTGCACCTATTTCAGCTGTGCATCAGAGCCAACAGCTTGGAGAGAAAAACACTTATTAAAGCAGAATGAGAGGAGAGAGGGACAATGCTAAGCACCCAAATGGGAAGAAAAATAGGACTTAGAAGGCACAATGTCATAAAAATATCTTTTTTTTTATTAGTACTTTTCTCCTGCACTCAAATTATTTCATAAAATTCCTAAACCAGAACCACAGCATCTACTATATAGGGAAAAATAATCCCCTTTATCAAATCCATGCTAAAAATATATTTATGTCAACTAGAATTTCATCAGAAAATATCTATTCTTGCAGTTTAATGCCCAGCCTAGGAAGATTCCTACAGACTCATCAGCTGAATCCATCTGCTTGAGTGAGGAGCCTGGGATTTACTCATTCTCTAGTTTCTTAGAAAAAAATGCTTTCCATCTTTTCCTAAAGAGGATAAACTTCCTCTGCATTAATAGGAAAAAAGAGAAGGAGGGAATGATACTATTTAAATTCTGCAGAAATACACAGAGAGCAGTTGTATCACTTAGATTGGCCACAACAGATATCTAGAAGAGCAAGGGGGGAATAGAGATAAAAGGAGAGAACTAAAGGCTGAGAGGAGGTACCAGTGGCCTGCAAATTACAGGATGAGAAGAGCTGTCCCAGAATCCCTCTACTGCGGTGACCTCTGAAGCACCAACAACCCCACTGCTGCTATCTCCCTATGAATGCAGCTGACATTATTCTCTTACCCTGCTTCAGATGGTTCAGATCCCCTCCAGTTTTTCCCTCCAGGTATTTCAGCTCATAGTGGGGGCTGTTGTGAAGCCTTTCCATCAGTGTACTCAGATTCTGCCTAAAGATCTGCCTTCTCAGTTCCCAAGGTGCATTATACAGCCTCAGATCACCTTCAGTTCACCTTTCATGCAGAGAAAATTTAACCTGGTGGCTTTCTCTAGACACTGACTCTCCTCCCAAACAACCCTTATGCCCTGGCCAGGCTGCAGCTGTGCTCTCATCCATCCTGCCTCAGCTCCCAGGAACATTCTGCCTACCCTCAACCCTTCCAACACACTTCCAAGTCCAACTTCTGAAATGCTCAAAATTCTGCAGTGACCAGACATTCCTTTCGGAGCTTTGAGAAAATCCATATAGAAGAAAACATCCTGCTATCCATACGAAGGCTGCAAATTTGTTTTTCACAGTCTTCCCTTTTAATTGCAGAGCTTTTGTAAGATGCTGCTGCTGTCCAATGTTTTTCTTCCTCAATGCCATTTTTACAGGCACACAGTGAACACCATTTAATTAACAGCAAATTTGTGATATGACTGCTGTTGAGCTGCTTCTGAGAAAGGGAAGCCCATTCATCCAAAAGGCATTCTATATGCAACATTAATTAGGCACCCTTGTCTTCATTTCTGGCAATCCAGCATTGTATAGATTTTTGCTTCATCTCTGTTCACAGAGTCTAATTATTTCCAGCACAGAAGACTTTGGGTGGATTGGAATGGAAATCAATAATGGAACATGTGTGATAGGAACATTAGTTTTCTCCTCCTCCTCCTCCTTTGGGATAAAGTGGGATCAGCAGAGACTCAGCCAAGAAAAAACCAAACCCAACAAAAAACCCTCTCAGAGATTTGCTGCTGTTGAGTATATAAATACCCTTGTTTACACAACTCACTCTGGCATTATAAGACATTCTCATCTCTTCAGCACTTGCCATGGTAGATATATAGTACTCCCAGTAATTTGCTTTCAAAACAATCATCGAATATTTTAATTTATTTTGACTGAGCCATAAATAAAAATACAGTATCTTCAGATGCAAAATACTTTCAGTCTCAGCACATTCCACACTTGACCACTTCATACACATAAAAACCAACCTTCAGGTCAAAAAGTGCTGCACCCAAAGCTGCCTGGGGAACCTTAGCTGGGTGTTTAGTAGAGCCAATAACCTGAGAGAGGGCAGATCTCAGATCCATGTGAACGAAAACTTCCTGGCAACAGGGTTTCTGAAACACTGGAACCAATGTGCCATGATCAGCCTGTTCTCCTGGCTCTCAGCACACCCTCAGGTATTACCCAGGTAGATGGTTTCCATCATGGTTAGGAGAAGGAACTGGTCATTCCACACAGAAAACTGACAGTGCTTGTAAGTGAAATAAAAATCTGACCTCAATTGTCTCAAAATTAGGCACTCAGAGAATGAAAACCACAAAAATAATTACCAATTTAGTACTCCTAAATGACTTATCCAGCCTCGCCCAGTTGCTCTGTGGCAGAAACAAAGGCAAAATCCACTTTTCTATGGTTTCACATATAGGAGTTATACAGAAAAGTATGTTCTCAATATAGACAGCCTTCAGCTGCCAAATTCTAATACAGCATTGTACTGAATATTGCTTCTGATACATAATTTTTAAAACTTCATGATTTGATCAAATTTATTTGCATTCCCGGGTACTGGCAAAGACATTTGTTGCTAATGCCAGTAGCTGCTTTCAGACCAGAAAGCTCTCTGCTGCATTTCTTGCTCCAAAATATGAGAGCAGCAGAGTTCCTCCAAGATTTAAAAAAAAACCCCCCAAATGCATTTTTCCTAGTGACAGAAACATTTCAGCCAAGGTTTTCTTACACAAAAAATCAGCCTTGCTCACCATACCTAGCACAGGAAATTTGGGGCTGAGCAATTACATTTGGGTGAAGTTACAACTGGCTGAAAACCTTGGTTTTATAGTGGAAACCGTTGGGAAATTGCTGATATTTCTTTCTTTGCCATCAGGGCGGGTTTTGGAGGCAAGGACATGACATGCACTGAATTCCAGAGGATGGATACTGGTTACAGCCTCAGACAAGAACAAATATATATAAATAAGAACGCATCAACAGCCCTGCTGAAATCAGTGATATTGTTCACATGCACACAGTTATATCGCTGGACTGCGCCCTAAAAATCTACAGAGCTTGTAAAAGCTGAAATTTTATTCCAGGCCCGATTTTGCTGGACCTCAGCCAGTTGTGCTGAGACAAAGGACAAATTAACCAAAGCATTAGGAACAGTTCCTGTGGCAATGGATGTGTGAACTGCACAACCTAACCACGTTTTCCCACCTCTGAGCTGCCACCCAGCTGCTGCCCAGCTTGGTCCCAGGAACAGCTGCTGGGTGTGTGTGGGATGGCCACTGCTCCCTCACCCCCACGCTCCAAGAATCTCATTGCAAACAGGGGCAACCTATACATTTTCAGGGTAAACAAGTAGGGCCCACACAACAAAAATCAGATCAAGGGAAGGCCCATTTTCACCTCATGGTGGACTGAGGGGTGGCAGTGGCACTCATGGAAATTCCCTCGCTTCCAGAGGGGAAAGGGAGTGACAGTAAACACAGAGGTTGCCCTTTTGCTGCAGCACATCCCTTATTTCCCTCCTTACCTACATGAGGGTGGATGGGGACAAGGAAAACCAAGGCAAACAGCAGCACTCCGAGGGCAGCAGGGGCGGTTCCAGCCGCTGCCCACAGACCCACGGAGCCCCTCGGCCACAGCAAGAGGCCTTGGGGCAAACAAAGACCAAAGAAAGGACACAAACTGCCAGACAAATGCTCTCAGCTAAGATTAACCTGCCAATAAATTAAAACTAAACATATCGCAACAGCCTGATCAATCATTTTGCCTGCTACAACTCACCCTAACATGCCTTCTTTGAACATCATCTCTAATATAGTCATTTATACCACCTTTTTTATCCTGGCTTGAGTTACCTGGTCTCACCTGACAGCATTCTTCAGTAATAATTATAACCCTGACATTTAATTCAGGGTTTTATTATGCAACCGTAGCATAACTGAATAGCTTGTATTCCTGTTCGAGGTCTTAAAATTTATCTTTTCTTGACAAAATGGAAGAGGGGAATAATGCTTTCAGTAAAGAAAATAAGAGCTAAAACAGACCAAAAAAAAAGGATAAAGCAAAAAAAAAAAAAAAACATAAAAGAACATAAGAAGGGGAAAATACTCAGAGCACAAAGCTCCTATCTTTTGTTTCATTTATGTAAATGCCTGTCTGGAAGTCAGTGATAGATCTCAGTCGCAGCAATGCTTAAAAAACTATCCTGTCTGGTGAAATTCCTGGCTGCTTCCCAAGCTCCTATGACTCAGGATTTAGGAGGGAGAAAACTTGCTAGAATCTCAGCATACCTGAAGTTAACCTTCTAGATTGCCCAGCAGACCTTGGTACACCCTAGAAAATAATGAGAAAACAGTCTTCCAGAGACTTGAACTTCTGCCTCTAGAGACTGAGCAACTTCCTAATTCACAGTCGAGTTTATGTACTTATTCTAGTCCCCATGCACACAGAATCTTCACTCACAGCTGTAGAGCAGCAGCAAACATATTTATTTCTCTGAAGTGGAATAAATACACACACTTTCTAACTTGGCAAACCCAGTTCTCCTCTCAAAAATAAACAACTTCAGGAAGTGGACACTCTGTACAACATACAGTGCCTCCAAAAATAATTGTATTCAACACATCACTGTAAGTCCCTGATACAGACACAGTAGTGATAAATTCAGAACATCCATTCTGTGGTGTTCTCTGATCACTCTCTGTTTATCCACTCCATGTGCAATTATCAAAATGCATTAATTTGTATTAACTCAGTGTTGTAACCTACCCAGGTTTTACTGTATTAGATATGACTGTGTACATGCTCTGCCAATATAAATTCATCTTCTTACCAACAAAGTTTGGCCCTGGATCAAATCTGAGAAAAAGTCAAAACTATCCTGTTGATCTGCATGTGTTTTCAGAGGTCTCATCCTTTGAAGACACATGCATATTCCTGAATTATGCAGTACTAGGAGTACTGTTGATTTCACAGCATATTAACTTAAAAACATCCATAGTCCTGTTCAAGATTGAGTCCTTAACAAGATCGGGGCAAGGGGATTTTTCTAGAACCTATGTAATAACATGCAAAGTGTTTCTGTCACTATAGTCTCAGGTACTGTGAACCTCTGCAACCTAACATTAAGCCTCTTCTCTAGAATGCCTGTAAACAACAACAGGCATGAATCTAAATTACTTCTTAGAGAATCTTTACTTATTCATTACTTTTATTGTGCTTACAAGATTGTTGATAATTAATGCTGGCCAAAGGAAAAAAAAAAAATCACTTAAGTCTTCAGCGTCAGCTGTTACACATTACAGAAACAGCTCCTTTCTAACCTGCCTTAAGCCAGAGCAGCAGGCAAGGAACAAACCATCTTCCTCCACACAGAGAACCACTGTTTATTTTCAGTGCAAAATCTGGGGAGTTTGGCTTGTTTTTTAAATTTATTTAAATTGTCATAAAGTTTAGATGTTGACAAAGCTGTGAACAGAACAACAGACAGATCAAATAGCTGGGGTATTTTTGGTAAGACAGGGTGCTATTAAAGAAACCAACTAACTCAGGAGTTGCTTGCTGTGACTGTAGCTCACAAGCTCTTATTTAGTATGTATTTGAATCAATTTTTCAAGCTTAGTCAACTTATTAGGTAAGCAGCATACTTTAGGGAGAAATAATTGAGCCAAAAGCAAAAAGAATGAGAGCAGTAACAAACAAGTAGATGCAATTAAAAAGTTAAAACATTGACATCCTTTCCTAATATCTTTCCTCTGGAGTGAAAGCTGCACTTCTGTGCCTGAAATGATTTATGCCATGATTCACACTGCCCGTCACTCACCTTTTACTACCCCTTTATGAAAAATGCTGCATCACTTCTTTTAGGGAAAGGCAGCCCCACAGGAGTATTAAATCACAGCATCCAAAATAGCACTGTAACGAGATTAGTGTGTGGACCTGCAGCCTCTGGAAGCCAGCTCTGGAAGGGATCGCAGCTCTCAGGACAACTCTCCAGAGCAGCAGGGGAGAGGCACAGAAAACCAGGGTCAGAGCATGGGCAAAGCTTGGCAGAGGAAGTGCCCTGGGTTTTCACACTGCACCTCTGCTTGTGAAGCACTTCACGGGCAGGGAAGCAAAGGGAAAGGCAGTGTTGGCCAACTTGGCTAAAACTTTCCCGACCCAATACACCACTGTTGCCTCCTTTTTTGTCCTGTGCATTAGGTACTTGTTGGGTACAGAGATAACTGGCTGGGCTTCCTCTGGAATGAAAGAGACTGCTTTTCTAAAAGACTATTCTAGCCTGACCAGCTTGAAAAGATGCAGATTGCCTTCACAAAAGCTTCTACCTGTGGCCTGGTTTGAATTAGTTTCCATCATTACTGTTAGCAATTCCCAGTCTTCTGTTGCATGGCAGCTTTTTCACAGATGATTAGGAGCAGTGTTGTGGTATAAAAGGGTTTGGAAGAGAAAGTACTTGAAACTTGCCAGTTGGTAAATTTTGTTAAATTATCAAGGTTGATAAAGGAAAGTATTAAAAAATATAATTTGCAATTAGAGCATCAAACTAACTCAGATTTCTAAATTAGTAAGAAACCAAAGCATTGCCTTTTCAAGGTCAGTTTCCCACCAGTGTTCCTTTCTCACTTTTGGAGGCAGAGAAGGGTTTAAAGCTCTGTGCTTTATTTCACTGTCGTAATGCTGAAAAATGCTTCCATCAACAGAATTAATGGAAACTCTTGTGGGAAGAAAGTTACATAAATAAATAGTTTCTTCACAGTTAGGACTAAGAGGCAAAGTCAGTAGCTATGAATCACGTTCTCCTTCTGGTGATCTCTGTAACCAGGTGTATGCGTATGAGAGAGAAATGGATTTGGGGTTCAGAAATTCTCTAGTCCCACAATCCCAAGTTGTAGCTGCAGCTCCATAAGGCTCTGTTGAGTCTGCCCCACAGGGTGGGCAGCTTTTCCCACTAAAAGCGGCCATTCCACATTTCCAGGACATTTCCAGAGAAAAATTTTTCAAGCTATTTATTCTACTCCCATCTCCTGCACAGACTTACAGACACATATGCTGAAAGGCATCACCTACCCACCTTGGGCTGGGGAAGGTACACCCAGCACAGATTTGTATAACTTCTCCTTGAAAAGTAGGTTCTATAACACCTCTAAGGTGGCTTTTTCTGGGGTTCAGGCTTCAAAAAGTGTTTTGTAAACACAACCCTCATCACTGTGAGTACACATAGCAAAAATTTAACTTAATTCTTCACTCAGGAATATGGAAAAAATGTCCCTCTCCCTTTTGCCTTAAAATCTTTATATATCAGATGGTTGTTACTAACATTGTCTTAACTTAGGCAAACTCAATTCTCTAAGTGATGCCGTTTTCCAGAGGCTTTTTAGAAGCCATAACCAAACATGGATACGCCATGTCAACTCAGACCTCACCAGCCCTAATTTAGAGTAATTACCCAACATTACAGACACAGCATCCCTCTTCACACATTCCAGAATTACATTTCCTTAGTTTGTAACAGCGGTGTACTGTAAACCTTGTTACCTGTTGTTCCTCTTAACAGGTATTGCCTGTCTTGAATTTGTGTATCTAAATTATTTTTCCTAAATATATCATGAGGCACTTCACTGAATTCGAGTTCATCTCGCTGATTTCAGATCATCTCTGCAATCTGCCAAGTTTATTTTGAATTCTGATCTGATACAGAAAAGCATTTTCAGATCCTCACAGCTTGGTGTCATCTGCATACTTTATAAGCTACTCTGTATTCAGTCCTCCTCACTGCTAATGAAAACAATGAACGGAACTGATTTCCTAAGCAAATTCCCAAACTGAAATGCAGCCCTTGGAGTTCAACCAAGAGGTTCCTGGCCCAAGCCATTAAACTGGTTTGTACTAAAACTCACCCTTTAGAAAGGAACACAATACATTTTAAAACCCTAAATACAAGAAAAGCCACCATTTCCTCTGCTAAATTGTTGTGATAGTTAATTATCCTGGTTTATTTTTGTAGAATTTTACTTTAAAATCAGGCCAGCTGCATATTACACTGTAGTTACTGCATCAGAGAAAATATCCGTATAAAACACTGACTTAGAGAATTATAGCTTGACTCTTCCATATTCTGCCATATCATTCCTTAGAACTCCTATGGATTCATCTTCACAGGCAGTAAGAGGTTAAGAATTTCTGAATATTTGGTGTGACTTCAACAGAGCAATGCTGTTTTAGGAGAATAAAGTCATATTTTTGTTTGCAGTTCCTGGCTCTGCTATGGAATTATGTACAGTCACTCACAGAAAATTATTACCATCCTGGTAATAAGTAAGCCCTTGGAGACCGTGGAATTTCTAGAATGTTTGCTACACAATATTTGGCGTATCTGGCAAATTCTCTTCCCATCTTTCCTCCCCATTTGGTGTCCACAGGCATTACGCGGAAGAAAGTAGAAAGCAAAGCTCTTCAAAACTGGAAAACAACCTTAGAGAGGCCCAGATCCACATAACTTTATGAAAACTAGAAACAGGTCTCAGAATTTCCTTCAACTTCCAGCATGCACAGCAAAAAAAGAAGTTGGAATAGAAGAAATGAGAGACTCATTTTCTGGGACACTCATAGAAGGAAAAAAAATGCTGAAGACATATTCCAAGTGTTACTTAGAGATTTACATTTTGACAAAGCCCTGAAAATATTCCTTGTAATGAACACTGACCACACACAGAACAATCTTCACGGCTGACTCTCCCACCTGCCACATATTCCTTTACCTCTTCCTAGACCCAAAAAAATTACAACATACCAGCCCCTGGAAATGCTTAAGGTAGTTCTAGCCTTTATAAAGATGCATTAAAGAAGACTGACAGAAGAGTCTGGATTAATAAAAATACATACATAGTAAAAATGACTGCTGATACTCATGAGTTTCTGTGATACATATGGGAGTTTTACCGCCAAGTTGCAGGAGTTACCAGAAAGGAGTTACCTGAAAGGTGTCTTCATTCTGTTTAAAATGTAATGTTTTTCATGACTTACTGATATCTACAAAACAACCCCCTGAAGACTCAAAGTCATGCAAGCTACAAATTTTCAATTCCAAGCATATTTGGAATAAAATGCCTTTTCCCAAGCCGTATCCAAATGAAAATGATGGGATTCCAGACTCCAATTTTTCACCTTTGTTAGCATTTTCACCATCTGCTGCCATTGGCACCATCTCCTGCCATTTACAGACCCCAGATTCATGTTCCAAAGTGGTTCTAAATCTTAGGATGGTCCCAGCAACCTAAACGTTCTGCTGTGCCATGGATTTAGCCTATTAAGCAGCTGGCTGCTGCCAGCCAAGAATCATAAAGTATCCAGAGCTGGGACCCACCAGGATCATGGAGTCCAACCCTGGCCTTGCCCAGGACACCCCAACCATCCCACCCTGTGCTTGAGAGCGGTGTCCAAACGCTCCTGGGGCTCTGGCAGCCTTGGGGCCGGGACCACTCCATGGGGAGCCTGTCCAGTGCCCAACCACCACCTCTTCCTAACACCCAGCCTAAACCTCCCCTGGCAGAGCTTCATAAACCTCCTGGAACACACAGTCGCACAGTACCAAGACTTCCCAGCCCTCCACGTGACCATTTTGCTCAGTGGTGTTGTCTGTGCTGAACATCCAAACTCCTGCAAAGATGATGTTTAGTAAAACCAGAGGACCATGCAAACAACTGAGAAGCTACAGCAACATTAACCTCAAGGGCTGCCATTTATCCTGCTTCCAAATTAGTCTTCATTCACTTCACATGGGGCTATAGAGAGGGATAAAGATCAGTCTCAACAAATACATTTAGAACAAAATACAGTCCTGCTTCCAGAGCAGGAAAAAGAGGGACAACATTGCTGTGAGACTTCAAGTCATCACTCCCATGGAAAGAAATGCAGAGCCCATTTATAAACAGATGCATGGTTTTCTCATATCCTGTGGGAGACTCAAAAAAGCTGAAAACATCTCAGTTTCATTTTGCCATCACCACTTTGTGTCCCACTGCTTGTGCATCACATGTCTGTTTATGGAAGAGAAAAAGCCCATATTCCTAAATTCTGGTCTGGAGACAAATACTAGTCCACAGAAAGTGAAGGACCTCTGAGAATCTGACCAAATACTACCAAAACCCCACACAGTAACATGTCTAAAGTAATTTTTTTACACATTTAAGCATTAGTGTTTCATTTAAGATGCCAGAGAGCTAAGAATGAGAAGAGGGGTGCCTGCTTATTTTTGACACGAGAGAGATAGACTTACAGGAAATGATGTTGTTATGCCATCTATTCTATAAAAAGCTAATGATGTCTTCCAGGAAGAGATGGATGAACTGGGGCACTGCAGCTTGCACCAGTCAGCCAGCAAAGCCTCATGGACAGAGCTGCAAGATTTGCTTCTGATGAGGCACAGGTATGAAGCACAACTCAAATGAGAGTTCCCTTTTGAGGGTAAGCACATCTGCATTGCTGCACGTCTCTACCAAGGCAGTGGCTATTTAGTGACCAGGATCTGGCATGCTGGGGATGGAAGGTTACCAACAGCTGCTGCAGAGATGAAATCTCTGGATGAAATGTTGGGATGATCACTGATTACCTGCACAGGTGATGACAAACCTGTGAACTTTCCAGTAGTACCTCTCCCGCACAATATCAACAGAAAGACCATGGAAGTTGTTTATTGGGGTTTTTTCTCTTTAAGTACAAGCTCAACTCTAAACTCAAAATATTGGAATATTCTGTACCACTAAAAATAACCCCTTTGTAGTAACTAAAACCCAGCAACCTAAAAGCCAATCCTTAATCAGCTTTACCAAAATAGCTGATCAAGTGTAGTTGCACGTGGCTCTCTCACACATTCTAATTTTAACATCTGTATAACACCATTCACATTTGACCAATATAACACTGCAGACCAAATCCCCCATCACGTCTATTAGAGCTCACTATTACTGCAAAATTAAGAACTGCTAGGATGCAGAGTGCAACAGAACTCCATAGTCTATTTGTCATTGGAAAAACAATCATCAATATGGTAATTGCAGAAGTGCAAAATGCACTTTAAAGACCAATGCTGGTAATTTTTTTATTCCATGGAGTAGGAAAACTAATGAGGGACATCTTAGATTTGTTCAGGGTAATCCTAAAAGCAGTAAATAATGCTTACGATGTAAGTACTTTAAAGTAGATTGCCTAAAGTGAAAAACAGACAAGATTCCACTCTAATGTTACAGATGCAGAAACACAGGAATTTAAATCACCATTAAATGGACTATTTTTATTACCATCAATTACTCCAATTTGGCAGAATACTTCACATCACATTAACTCCAATTTTAATATGATCCATTTTCTAATTAAAAAAACCCTATGGCTTTGGTTTTTTTTTAAAAAAACCACAAATAATAATGTCCACTGGATGGAAACACAGGGTTTTAGGGGAGCCACTTTATAAAGCTGTAGTCATCTAAAAGGAGCCTTGTCTGTTCCCCTATCATGTGGAGTTAAAAGGGCAGCAATCTCAGCATGAACAGCTTAAGCTCTGTATCTTCAAGTGGCAACAGTACAGACAAAAAGTCCCCAGAGAGCTGGAGCAGAGTCTGGGCAGTCCATGGGGTGCCAGGGTTCCTCTGCTCGGCTCCCAAAGCGTGGGGGAGAGGCACCTGAGCTCTCCCTGGAATTTGTAACGCCAGAAAGGACACACTGAACTCCTTTGTTCCACAGGCCACACCAAAAACATACAAAGGAACCTCCAGAGCAGCTCCGGGGTTCAGTTTTGCAAAACCACGTGGCTTGGAAAAAGAACCAATTCTCACAGTGCTGTGCTGTCCCACAGCCACACCTGTAACATGCAGCATCTGCCCTGGAACGTGCTCCTCTCCAGGTCTGCTCCAACACACTCATTTTTATCCACCAGCATAATTTACGAACGATCTTCAAGGTCCCCTCCAACCCTAACCTTTGTCTGATTCTCTGATTCTAGTTCCAAAGCAGCCAGCAAGAGGCACACTTTCAAAGGGCTGCTTGGGATTTCTTTACCACCAAGAGATTTTTCCTCATCCCATCACATTATTTTCTTTTGCATGTAACAGGGATAGAGTTTCGCAGTGTTCACGCTTGAATCCTCCCAGCCAGGTGTTAAAGTTAACGTAATCAATAGAAATCCTTTCTTCATTTAATGAGGCTTGTACAGAGAATTGCTTAGAAGAAAAAAAAATACCATTAAAGTTCATGGGAATTTGGACTGACTTAGTATTTCAGCATATAGCACTGTGCAAACAGTTGCTTAATGTGCTTGATTCTCCCTCTGTAAATGCCACTGATCAGCTGTGTGTGTCTTCCAGCACCAAAAAAAGGAAACGATACCCCATGTCCTATTCCATGAAATAGCTGCACTTCCAGTAATAAAATAAGGATTTATAGAAACATCTACTTTAAACTGTTTTTAAAGCTTCTAAAATATATCTGGTCTAGTTTATTTTACCCTTGCAAACGTCTACAAATAAATGCACTATGGCCATTAAGGCTTTACAAGTAAGAAAATGCAGAAGGCAGCTGTACCAAAATATGCCGGTCTGTTAAACCACACCTAAAATCTCTCTTAAAAATAATAAATAAAGCAGATATTATGTGTGTACATGAGTATACAACAGCAGAGCTTTATAATGCTCTATTTAATACTTAATCCTGCACATATAACAAGCTGAATAGAGGTATTTGGGCTCTTCCTACAAATCCAAGTGTTCTAAATATGAGCAAATATGGAAGAACATGGATAATTGAGGGGGATACAGAAATGGAGCATCACTATGCTGCTTTAAAGTATGATCCTGAATTGTGATTTAACTTCTGATTGTAAGAAAGCCAAAAGCTTAAGTTACATGCATAACTTCATACACACAATTAGCCCCACAAAGCAGAGCTGGACATCGAACTACACCAATTTATTTTGATGTCAGTAGGATTAATTACATCCTTCAGCTTAACTACTGCCTTGTGTACTTGTCACTTGTGCAGAGAGCAGCTGATATCAACCCCACCACTCAGGAGCCCCCATCCCCAGCTTCCTCCTGTCCAGGGAGAAGATATTCCCAGTGTTGTCTGAGTCACACACGGTGAAGAAAAAAAGAGACATTTTAAGAACCTGGAAAATCATTCATCTTGCCCTTGTTATTGTGTGTGTTTATATATTAGCAGAGCTTGCTATTGCAGCTGGCCTTCATATTTCTATATAATAAAGTAGAATATTGAGAACAAGTACCTGCGTAATTAGCGTATCAATCATGTTGCTCTTTAATATAAACCAAGTATTAACTCACTTCTCCATAGATCCCTCACTGTAACTAACACAAATTATTAACAGCTAACCACAAGCACAAAAAAAAAATGCAGGAAACCACTGGAGGTACAGAAATTGCAGCAGTTATGGCTTAGGGAGCACCCACAGGGAGTGCCCCTCGCAGCCCAGGTGTGGCAGGGAATTTGCCTAGCATTTCTCAGAGGCACACTAAAAAAATTTAAATCTCTTTGTTCATATCCACACTGCACACAAACTATATAAATGTGTTTTTCACAATACTTATAGCCAGTGACAGCAATAGAAGACCATCCTTCCAGTTTTTCCCTGAACTATGTAGTGACCTTGTTTAGAGGCCATAAGAACCTCAAGAGAATTACTATAAAACCAAAAACTGGATACCATGCTGAGACAAATCCCTCTGAACAATACAGCACAGATATCTCTTCCCTAAGGGACATTACAATCTTAAATGTCATTTTCTTACTTTTCTTTCCAAAATAAACCATCTCCCTCTTTCTGTATCCATTACAGCAAATAAAAATTTGAATTTCAAGGAAATTGAGGAGTCAGCTCATGAGAAACCATGCAACTTTCCCCCCTGGATCAGAGTATGATCAATTCACCAAACTTCCCTGTCACACGGCGGTGACACAGCTCATCCTACAGGATTCAAGCAAAGTACATTGACCCATTCCCCTCTGTACTTTTGAAAGAGCTTTCTATTGCATTCAGCTTTTAACTCTAAATACAACACTTTCTAAAATTTTGCTAAGGTTTTTAGCTCTTAGAAAATTTTATGCCTACATGTGACTCAAAGGACACACTGGACATGTCTTTCTTTTCCTTTTATACCTGCTACCGTCCCCTGATCACTAAGCTATGGAACCATATTTTTCTTCTTCTCAAAATATATTGTAAGGCAGACCAAAAATCCAGTGCCATCCAGTCAGCTATACAGAAAAATAATGGAAAAATTCAGTTTCTAAGAAAAGCATAAATACTTCTTTGAGGGAAGGAAGGTGAAATCGTTTCTATTGATTCAGCCAGCATGATTTAGCCAAATATCCTTCCAAAACTTATTTATACTAGGAGGATGACAAGTGATAAAACTCTTCCCCTTGAAGCATTTATCTGCAATAGCCATTCAAGCTTGGTGGCTCTGAGTGCGCAGGTACAGAATCCCCTCCTTCCCTTCCCATGTGCCATGGCAGAGCCCTGGAGCTGGCTGTGGCCCTGGCATGTGCAGGTGAATTTGGGACTCCAGGCCTTTTCCAAGTGCAGGCACCTGGTTTGGTTCACTCCACAGGGGAAAGTCAGGACCATTTTTGACATTTCAATGCCCTCAATGTTTAATTAAGCAGCTGCTTCTCTGCCTGAGAGATGTTAAAGTCATCTTGGGGTTCAAGGAAAGTGATTCCAGCTTGCCTGAGCTTCTGCTCCTTGTGTCATTCCCCAAAACCAAACCAAACAAATGAGTGCAGCTGAGCACACCGAGTACTTCCAGGGGCACTGGAGACACAAGCCATCCCTGCTGGCACTCTGGGCTTACCTCAGACTTCCACAGCTCTACGTGGCATGTGAGGGCAGGGAGACACAAGGAGGAGCAGGAATACTGGTGCAGAAGCAGTGGTAAAAGGCTGGTTGGCTTAAGGGATCCTTATCCACCATTGCACAGGAAAAATTAGCATCGATTTGTATTCATTGGGAATCCTACCCTGGATCAAACATTCCTGCCAGTCAGCAGCAGCTGCTGTGCAGTTCCCATGTCAGTGCAGTCCAATGCAGCTGGCTGAGGACAAGGGGAGGTGGCCACTGCAGGAGGGACACCAGGAGAATGTGGCACCAGGAGTGGCACTCGGGTGGGCACAGGAGAGAGAAACAGAGTTCATGCCTAGAGAGAAAAAGGAACCAGGGAGAGAAAGGATGAGGTGGGGGCAGCAAGTTTTCATTGTAATGAGACTCCAAGGCTGTGAGCCAGGGGGCTGCAGTTCGCAGGCATCACAAATACGCACCGGGAGCAAAGGATCAGCTGTAAGGACCTGGCAGGGCTCATCCTGAGGCTGCTCCCTGTCCTTCCAGGTGTTGAGGCTGCTGTGAGGCATGAGGTGCCTTCACCAACTTCCTCAAGGATGTGTCAAAAAGCAAATCAGTAAGTGCAGGACAATGTACAAAGAAGCACAAGTAAAGCAGCAGTAGGAAATTCCCTTTCAAAGGGCCAAATTCCACCCAAGCAACAACCCCACAGGTGCACGAGCAATCACCAGATGGCAGGATTTGCCTACTAAACTCAGAACTATTCCCACACCTCCCAAAGGCAGCAAGGGAGTGGGTAACACCCAGCTTGCTCACCTACCTACCACAGTTAACAGGCAGGGACAGAAGAGAGGCCAGAAAGGAACGAACTAGAGATGCAGCCTGTGCTATCATTGCTGCTAACACACCTTTAGCTCAGTAACTTTTGTCTATTGATCTTCATTTTTCTCCTCCCTGAGGGCTTCTAGATCATGCTTCCATGGAAAGAGTGAAGCAGGAATATATAACATATATAACACAAATCAATTTCCAAAATACTTACATTTTTTATCCTTTTCAGATGTGCAAAGAAATCAGTAGTGAAATATTTTATATTTTTACCTTGGATTGGTTGTCAGAGATTCTAAAAAGCCTCCTAATGCAGTTTTGCAAGCCAGGTCTTTTCTGCCGTTTGCCTTCAAATTATCAAATGATGAAGGGGTTGGCTGGTTGGTTTACAATTCCCTTTGAAGTGAAAAGGCTCAGCATAAAGAATCCTATGAATAAAAAATGCTGCAGTCTCCCTCTGCCATTTTACTGTATGGATCACACGTTTTTCACGTTTTCCCATGTCCTAATGGCTAAGCCGGGAAGAAATGTTGGAGAGTAAGAGTTTTCTGCACCATACCCCAAAGGGTCAGAGTAAGAGTGGTGAAACATTCTTTTTCCAATGACTCTGTGATGCAGAAGTGGCAGCTACAACACACACATCAGGGCAGAGAAGACAAAGTACATTCCAAATCCAGAATGAAATCTGCGTGCAATCAATGCAGAAAGGACACACTGACAGATGCTCGAGCAGAGAGTCTCTGCAAGATAAGGAATGTGAAAAGGGCATTTATTCAAATAAACAAAACCATGACAGCTCTTTTTATACAAGAAAGAATTGAGGAACAGGTAGGCCTAACAGAAAAACATTGGAAAGTTGGAATCATGTTTCACAGCAATTGACACAGGTGATAAACGAGCCCAGGAGGGAAAGACCTCAGAATGAGAAACAGGGCTCTGTCTGCTGTGCTCTGACACTGCTGCAGCAGCTCATAACTCTGATTAAAATGATCTGGTATGTATATGCACATATACACACCATGCCCACACAAGGAACAATCTATTTTCTAGCAAGCCTTGCCTGAATCCAGGCAAAATACAGCACCAGTGCTCAGTTCAGCCACCAACACCAGCCTGTGCAAGCCCAGAGAGCTGCCCTCCTCTTGTCTCAGCTCTACACTTGTTCTGCCATGTCCTTCAGGGGAAAGAATTTAAATATGTCAGTGTGCATACAGTGCAGCTTGTTACAATCTCACCGTTCTAAACACATGAATACTCTTCAAATTGACATGTTTCTGTCAGAGAAAAAGAAAGAGAAACGTGAACTTTTGGATTCTGCACTGGAATATTTCTTTTAGCAAGGTGCATACATACATATGGGTCATTTCCAGCCCCTAAAGGGCCTCTTGGGCATTTTTTCCTCATCATTTATTGATTCCTGATATGTGATCACTGACATAGTTAAGCCAGGGCTTGACAAAAGGTGTCACAGAGATCCTGACACACAAACTCCCTCAACAGTACGTAGAGAAAACAGTCTGACTACACGTGACATGCTGGGAGAGTATTCCCTGCAGGCTGAAGATGAGGAAGAGAATGCAGAAGGCTTTGTAACCACACAGCATAGTGGCAGCAGAACTCTGCAGGGCAAGAAACCTGCTGTGTCACACTAAATCTGCTACACTGGCGAGAAACATCCTCGTATTTCACACCAGTTAGACCCAGTTCCTTCTGGCCAGTGCTTGGAGGTTTCCAGTGCCAGGCTTCCTGCAGCTGGCTGTGGCAGGAGAGAAGAGACACACAGCATCTCCAGTTTCTTGTTAATTTGTAAACTTCTAAAAAAATTCAGTTGCAAGTTGGACAGGAGACATTTAACATACAGAAATTTGTGTTTTAAAACTATTCCCCAGTGCCTAGAGCTATGCGCTGGTGTCCTAAATATTCAATAAATATATAAAAAACCTCAAATGCTTAATTTCCACAAAACTTACTTCTCAGCTTAACACAGTAAATTTTCATTAATTTCTTCCCCTAGGTTAATATGAAACAAATTACATTTCAGAAAATGTTAATGGAATTTCCCTACAGTTTCTCTCTTATGTATTTATACCTGCAAATGCTTAAATATTATAAAAATATAGAAGTAGGGCGAGACAATGGACAATTTATTCTATTGTAAGCACAGTACTGCGTAGGATGGATTGAAAACATGAGAGGAAAAAAAATCCCTATCTGAAAGGTCTGGCTGCAACAGTTTGTTCTGTCCTTAAAAGAATCCTGAGAGCAATGAAAGCATTAGATGGAGCAGCACCAGGGAACAAATGGGTGGGGATGCGAGGTTCAGTGGAGAGAAACAAGTGGTATCAGGTACAGAAATCGGGTCAGGAAGACAAGAAAAATAAAGCTTGGGGTGATTCATCTATAGCAGGGTAGGCAGAAAATGTCAGTGACAGCAAATCAAGAAGCCCAGCGACATTCACTGCTGTAAAGGGGAACAGTACAGGACTTCACGTTCCACTTACACAGGATCTGCTGCTGTTCTTCCAAACATCAGGATAAACACTACTGAGTCAAGGCACCCTTGCAAATCAGCTCTATGTGTTGTGAGCATACTGTTACGCATTTTTAAATGTCTCTGTTTTGACGTATCCACCCACAAGGACCATTTCTAGCAGACAGTTCAATGAAATAGGAATGCAGGTATTTACAAATGCACATTGTGCTCCTTTCTGACACTGATTCCAAAGGTAAAAGATCCCCATTTCCATTGGTGATTCCCACAGGACAGTCAGCAGCAGAGCTGCCTCAGCCCATTCCCCCAATCCATCTCCCAAGTGCAAGGCTGCAGATCAAATTCACACTGGTGTCAGGCACTGGTGTCAGGTTTCCAGAAGGATTCTTCCCTGTATGCATCAACGGCAGAGGATCCAGCAGCACTTCACATGGCCAGGATGAGGAGTCTCCTGCTAAAGGGATAGGTCCCAAGGGAATGTGTGGAATTCTGTTGTAAATGGCACCTATTTTCCCTGGTATTCCAGGAGGCAGAATTTCCTGTAAGGATCCCTAAGGGGCAGCACAGCTCCACAAAAGTGCAACCCATGTTTTACAGGGATCACACACTTTTCATTCTGAACCTCAAGTGCCAGGAAATTCCTAGAAAGCTGCTGCTATGGTTCCCATCGACAAAGTAAGGTTTGAGAACCTCCACGTGTTTCCACATTCAGAGAGGGAGGAGTTTATAAATCCAGTGTCAACCCAGGCTTTTACAGTAAAGGACAATCAGTTTTTCCATCTGAGCCTCTGCAGGTCAGGGCAAACCTCCTCTATTTGTACAGCCAGAAGTGAGAGATATGGTCAATAAAGCAGGACAAAAAATTACATGGTCCAAGGGCTCTCCGGAGTTCTAGGGGTGGGATCAGCAGCATCAAGTCCAGCTGGCATCGAGTTAGAAGGGCACTCCCAGAGTTAGTGCTGGGGCTGAGGCTGTTTACCATCTTTTAGGAAAGAATTATATGATTAATATCTTACCTGGAAAACAGTACTAAGACTAAACCAGAACATTTCTGTAAGTTTTCTGCTAACTAAAATGAGAATTATGAAAATCCAATTCTCACTTCATTGCAAACCAGAAGCCACTTCACTGGTTTTAGATTCTGATGCCAGTACTCATAAAAGGAAAGTTCCATCAATTCAAGAGCTGTTACCTTCCAGAAAGACAAAGCTTCTAATAACTTTCTCAGGGTGTACAGTATGATGATGACTCCAGTGTTTTCTTGATGGCCAAACTTCAGTCACCCTTAAGAAACAATTGAGACCATTTCCTCAAACTCACTTAGAGCAACATATAGGACAGCACATGGTTATCACAGCTCTTCACTTTCCCTGCCTCACCACATCCCTTCATGTTGGTGTACTGTTAATGACTCGGGCAAAGGAACTGCAGCCACTCCCTCTATAAAAATGGCATTTCCAGCTCACTGAGAAACTACCCCATTGCTCTAAAACATAGGTTTCATCTTGGCTAATGGTTGCTTGACAGGTGGTTTGTCTTAAAGTAAAAAAACGATGTCCCTCCTGCTCCTTGTTTCACTCAGAGTAGAACGTTCTTGGTCCCCCAGACTTCACTGAGGGAGGGTCTCTCCCTGCAAAGTGATGCACAAAGTGCAAAACTACTCAGGGTTGTTGGTGTATCTGTTCATTGATGTTTGCACACAGAGCCTGTTTCACTGCTTTCAAAACCAGGACTGGTCCTGTATACAACAACAAAACCTACCTAGACTCAGAAAGCAGAATTCTCCCTGGAGCTTTATTTTCAGTTCTGATATTCTGGCTCCCCCTACAAGCACCCACATTTCAATAGTGAATGTAATGCAGGCAGAACACATTTTACAGTTCAAAGAGATGGGCCTGGAACCTGCTTCCATTTCAAAGAAAAAAGGCACAAGTAATTGATTGTCAAACAAAATCATTTTACTGATGTAGAAAACAAAACTACTTTAATTTTTATTTCCTTTTTGTATGGTCTGTAGAGAGAATCCATGAAAGAGAAAGGTATTTTAAAAGAGAATGAATTAGCATAGTTTACAAAAGCCAATTAAACTATTGAAAAAACACTCAGCATGCCACATTTTAAAGAAACTGTGTAGATTCATTATGAGAAAGCTACCGGCTTATTTATGGTTCAATTCCCTTCCCTTTAAACTGGGGTATTTTCTGTCTTTCATAACATTGACACGTAAATGACATGAGGTTTAGTTCTGATCTAAAACAACGCAACTCGAGTGGGACACTGCACTTTTGTATGGCAGAAAAGAAAAACATCTATTCAGAAGCTTCACACCTACAAATGTTAACACTTCTTATGCCACCTTCTTCAAATAAAATTATGGATTACAAATGCTATGGTCTATTTCATTAATATTAAAGTTCAGCTAAATTCATCAGACTTTCGGAGGTATCTCAAAATGGTAAATAAAAATTATACTCCATCATAATGGAAATAACTTGCAAGATATAATTACACAGGATGTGGATGGAGATGGAACCATACCATGCCGTGGGCAGGGGTGCCACTCAGTGATTAGGGTTAAAAAGACTTTGTGCTGCTTTCAACCATCACCCTTACAATAGTGTGGCTGAGCCTTGGCAAAATCTAAATAAAAATCTTTGGAGATAAATTTGTGAGTCTTCTCAAATGACTATAAAGAAACACAGGGTGTGAAATTGTGCCTCAGCTCCCACTGACTACACTGCAATCAGAATTTCCTTCCAGCTGCATCTGGTTAGGCACTGGGTAATTCTGATTTTTTAAAACTTTGAATTAAAACCTAATCCTCTAAGAACCTGATTCATACAGGTGATGATTTTGTTCTTAAAAATATTTATTAGCACAAATCTTCCTGCTCACACAGATAATCCCCTCAGGTTCAGAACCAGAAACAAATATGCTGTACTAAGGGAAAAAGAGGGGAAAAGTCTGCAAAAAGAAGGAACAAAAGATGGTCGCAAATACTGACAGAGGCAATGGGAACAGAGCAGAGCTTGGAGAAAACAGAAGAGCAGAACACAAGTGCTGGAGAGAAGACATGAAAGCCTGGAATCCCTGTCGAATAGGTGACACAGCCCCAAGAGTGGGACAAAAGGGCACCTCTGACAGCAGTGATTTCCTGAGACAACAAACTGGGAGGGTGTGAATGAGATGAAGGGAAACCAGGAAGGTGGAGGTTTAAATCTGGGCAAGTCTGAGTACTGGAGACCCTTAAATATTGAAAACCATCAGCAACCCTTTGTCAATAAAGAGGAAAGAGGACAGAGTAAAAGGAACAGAATATGAAACACAAGATGCCAAGGCTGGAAATAAAAGTGGAAGAGTAACGTAAGATTAACTAAAAAAAAAGCCAAACCCAAGCTTGTATTTAATATAATTAAAAACATCATCATTTTCTGATAGCTACTGATGCCATGAAGATTTTTTGCCTTTTCTTTTATACCCCTGTTATACCTTTTTTGCAACTTCTGTATTCCTAGTGCTTTTTGCCTACATTCTTGGACTTGTTTGTCAAGCTAAGAGACTCAACATTTTAGAAGCTTTGTAGCTAGGGATCAGTGTGCCCCAGACCCCAAGGTCCTCTCCAGAACACATTCTGTAAACCAAGATAGAACCATCCAGGGGAAGGCTCCTTGGGGAGGGGGGCTCACTTGAGCCTCTCATTGGGGAATCTTTGATAGATCTGCTAATCAGTAAAACCTATAATGTTATACCCCATCTTTTGGGTGGGCATTTTGAGGGGTGCATTTTGGTGCATTTGACCTGGATGTGTGCACCTGAGGATCCTTAAAATAAATACCAAGGTAAAATCCTTTTTACCCTTCTAACAGTGTTTGACTCCTGATTTTAAGACCAGGCAAAGGCACCACTACAGGCTCTTCATCTGAGTCTGTGAGAGCTAAAACAATTCACATCAAATGCCAGTACCACAAGGAGCAATCTTGAACTGGGATGAGCAAAGCCATACACTATCATTTCCACCTCTAACTTCTCTGTTTACCAACATAGTTATAAACCCCTGAAACACTACTTAGGTTCTGGTCATGGGTATGACAAAGTAAAAAATAGACATGAATCCTGTTCTGAGGTCCTGCTTTTCCACCAGGCAGGTATCAAACAGACATACGTGGAAGAACGTAAATGTTTTAAGTTAATTATGTCCTATGGATGGTATTTCAGAAGAGATCTCAGTAACAAAACCCCCAAATAAATAAATAAATAAATAAGGACAGGCTCGGTAAGACTCAGAATATTTGGTTACCAAGAGAAATGCAAGGTTATGTGTTACAGTTCAAGGAAAACTTACTTAGATACTTCAAGGAAAACATGAAAATTATCAAAAGGCAACTAAATGCTACAGTATAGACTACCTATATTTAAATCCTTGTCTGATACAGATTGAAGACAACAAGAAAATTAAGACTTTCCAGTCAATGTTTAAGTGTTTCAGTCAATCAGGTTAAAACTGGAGTCTTGTTTTTCTCCCCTGTGACTCCTAAGTATCTTGTTAGATGCCACTACCAGCTAGTTAAAAGCAGCACTTCAAGTGGATGACAGAATTAATTCTTGGTAGAATGAAAAATGGCAGCTATTTCATTATAAAATGTACAAGCAGTGTCACACCCAAGTATGAGCCCTCTGGATGGCCAGGATGTTCAGATCCTGACCCACCTCTGGATGGCTGGATCAATTCTACATCCCTGCCCTGCCAGCAGCACAACACACCTGGGACAAATCAGTGCCTGGGGGCACATGAGATTAGCAGCCACTGAACACATTACTCTGTAATGAAACAGGTTGGTCATTGTGTTCAGCCACATGAATCTGAGTCCTACCCTGTTCCACACCATTCCTGGTATTCCCAGTCAAGCATCTCCCAGTGGGTGCCATATGAACATGTATAAACAATCTAAACATGGAGTATTTCAGAAATGAAAAAGGACAAACCTGTCTTCTGGAAGTGCCAAGGCAAAGAGAGATGCAGCTACATTACAGCCATTGCGGAGGGTACCTTGCTGTGGTGGGCACAGACCTCCTAAGTGGAAAAGGGTGATAATAAGGAACAGGGGGATGGGGAGGAGAAATAGGAACTTAGTGCTTAGAAAGCATTAACTTGTGCTTAGAAAGCACAAAGTATGAGCTGCCCATGTTCCCTGTGACACCCAAGGTTAATTAGAAGAGGGGCACAGAGTTAGTACCGGGACATGCAGCTTCTAGAGTGTGATTGCTAAACTGTGAGCTCCAGCTTGATTTCACAGACTTCCGATTTCACAGCACAGTCTGAGTTGGAAGGGACCCACAAGGATCATCCAGGGATGAACCCATGGCCCATCCAGGGACTGCAGCTACAACCCTGGCATTATTAGCACCAGGCTCTGACCAAGCCAATCTCAGTTTCTCCACCTGGAAAATAGTCATCAGAACTGTCTCAAGTTTTTTAAAGTTCCATGAGCTCCATGCTGGGGGCTAAGAAAGTCCAGTGAGATCTGGGTCTCAACCATGTTATTCTGAAAAATGTATGTATGTACATTAAATCCTACAGTGGTTGTATCTCCTCCTTCAGAGTGCAAAGTTATCGCTGAAATCTTGTTATTCCAAATTGACTTGGCAAGTACAAAATTTGACAATTCTTCCTCGTATATCCATGGGGCACAAGAGATAATCTCAAAGCAAAACCTTTGAAGCAGGTTTATTAAGACTCTACGTATTCCAACTGCTAATAAGCTAATGAGAAAAAAAATTACTTAAAAATATTTTTTTCTATAGCAGAAATTAGTGATAAAAGCGCCCAAAGGAACAACATCACATTCATCACGATGCAACAACAGCCACACACTGGGATGAACATGGCTTGGAGGTTCAAGTGTTTATAGAGCTGCGTGTTGATTGAGGAAAGGCTTCCCAATGCAGTCTCCTTCCCACAACATAGGCAGAGTTATAGCTTTGCTTAGAGCCAAACTGTCATAAAATAGTTCATCCTAACACACAACCATTTGGCGACAGAATTACGGCTTGTTCCAGACCACAGCATAACAAAAGAGCATCAGCTTCTCACCGGGAGACTGCTGAATCAATCTTACATTTTACACCTGAGCTGTCTGGCTTTAATTAGAGCCTTGCAGTACCTCAACATTGCTGCTAACAGCAGTATCACCAGCAAACAGATACTGATATTACAGGGCCTGGAAAAATCCCACTATTTACTCTTTCTAACTCATCCTGATGCAGGACATACATGATTTAATCAGCATGGAAGAGACAATTTTCACTGAGAGGCAGCAATCAGTTACTGCTCACTCAAATACAGAATGTCACAGGCCTGAGTTTGTTCCCAACTTTTTGTTCTTCCCTGAAGAGCTGGAAGAGATTTGTGCTTTTCAAAGAAATGATCATCAATTCTTTATAAAATAATTACAAACAACTCCTTATAGGATAATTACCATCTCACTTCTCTCCTCAGTGCTTTCAGCAATGCTTTCTGAAACGCACATTCTAAATGTGACTGGTGTTGAGAGGTGACATTTCTGAGGGGCCCATCCTCAAATACCTTCAACAGTTTAATTTGCAAAATCACGGCTTTGAAATCCTCTCCTAGCTGTCACTACCTCAAACCTGATATTAATCACCAGCTTTAAAAAGAAAACATGTCATTCATCTAAATAAAGCAGCATTTTGTAAATAATTAATAAGGAAATTAATAGCAGAGTGACAACAGTAGCAGAGAACTTCCTGATTTACTTTCCTTCAAACCCATCCACCTTTCAAGCAAAGCCTAAGTAGCAATGCCATGCTATTAGCTTAATAATACTTAGGTTAATATTTGTACTAAGCCTCAGAATCTTCCACTGTAAACATGGCTTTGCCTAAATCTGCAACAAGTTCATAATCTCCTCTTGATAAACCTGACTCCAGAGTTCTTATTAGGGCTCTATAACACATTTCTTTTACTCATGATTACTGTGCCTACTCAAAAAAATCCAGGTGCAATCTCCCCTTTCTCCAAGTGTTTTTCGTGTAAATGGCTAATGCAAAGGAACCCTTTAAACCCAGCATCATCTACTGATAATTTTAACAGGGGCCTGATTACCACAGCTGACACCATGCATCTGTCAGTAACAGAATATTAACAAAGGTGGAAGCCGTGTAATTAAAAGGAAAGGGAACACACCTGCTGTAACACCCAAATACTGCTGGCTGCACATTAGCATTTCAACATACTCATGGCTCCAAGTCTGTAAGGTCAATTTTATATAGGATGGGCTTCAAATTCCTTTGCCACTCATGACAACCACAACTAAATATTCACATCAAACAGTCTTTGAATTTCTCTAGGCTTATGGTCAAAGCAGGTCAATCACACCCCTTTTTGTAGACAAGTTCTTCTCCTGAATAACCATTAATTTTTGAATATTAAAAATGAGGTTTTCTTGGGTTTTGTGCTTTGCTGACATAAGAGAACCAAAGCCACAAGTTTCAATCATACACCTGGATGTCATTCTGCCTTTTTTATATGAAAAGTACTACTGTAAAGATGGTCCCACTGCTGCTGGCTTCGGGCTGAGCCACAGCAAAGCCCTTTTTGTCTGGCTCCACAGAGAGGAACAGCATAAAGAAGTCTAATGTCAAGCAGGAATGATGACAGAACAGAAAGAAAAACCTTTGGTTTTAAGGAAAAACCTGAGGAGATTGTGGAGGAAAGGTCCTTGGGCTTTTACATCAGTGTAAAGAAAAATACTTTTTTTTTTTTTGGTGGAAACTGAACATGGTCTATTCATCTTACCAGCTCATTCCAGCCAACATTTACAACAGCACCACACTGCAAGAAGCAAGCACACATGAAAATGAAAACTTAAACAAGTGGGATCCGTGTAAAGAGCTAAAGACAAAGTAGTGAAATAACGTTACTGTTCTTTAGCATAAAACCCTCACTATGTCACCAGACTCAAAGCATGCACTCCTGCAAGAAACAGATAGATAAATAGCAAGAAAATAAAGAAATATTCTGAATGAATGTTCCACTCAGCTCTCACTCTTACTTAGCAGAGTCGAGATGTCGGGTTTTTAAAGGATGTCAAACACAAAAAGTCACAGGTAACAATCATTCCACTCACATTTCAATACACAGGGAGGAAATCAGGCTCTTTGTTGTTTAGAGAACATTCTAGATTTCTCAGGGATTATGACTGTCAAATTTTAGTTAGACAAACTGCAGTAAACTTGCAGGAAGAACTGAAATTTGCACAGCAAAAAAACACCCCAAAACAACAATCTAGTTTTTTTCTTTAGGTTTTCAATAATAATAATTATAATGATTTATTGCTGAATATAAAACCTTTGTACCTCTTGTGCTGCAACATATACTTAAATTAATATGAAACCTACCTTCACCTTTCCCTTCACCTGCCCTTCTCATTTAAAAAGCAAAGATAGCATTGGAAATCCATCCTAATAATGACATGTTAATTATCATATCAAGAAACCTATTTTGGCCCCAGTATCACTGACTTTGTGCAGACCACAAATTAACACTCCCAGACTGCAATTTCTCATCTCCCAGCCTGTTCCTGTGTGTATATAATTTTAAATCCAGACCAAATTCCACCGTGTAACTTTGGCCACAAACGAACACAGAAACTGAAAGAGATGGAAACAATTGACTATCACTTAGCAGCCAGCAATCCACCAGCTCAACAGTCTCGTTTGCAAATAGGCATAAAACAGCACATAAAAATCATAGCAAGCTTTTGAGTTCAGAGACATTAGCTTTCATCCTTTCTGATACAAATAAAGGGAATCACAGAATGATTTGGTCTGGAAGGGATCTTAAGGCTCATCCAATTCCACCCCTCCCCTGGGCAGGGACACCTTCCACCACACCAGGTTGCTCCAAGCCCCATCCAGCCTGGCCTTGGACACTTCCAAGGATCCAGGGGCAGCCACAGCTTCTCTGGGCACCCTGTGCCAGGGTCTCCCCACCCTCACAGGAAAGAATCCCATCTCAATATCCCATCTATCCCTGCCCTCTGGCAGTTTGAAGCCATTCCCCCTTGTCCTGTCCCTCCATCCCTTGTCCCAAGTCCCTCTCCAGCTCTCCTGGAGCCTCTTTAGGCAGTAGAAGGGCTCTACGGTGTCCCTGGAGCCTTCTCTTCTTCAGGTGAACACCCCCAGCTGTCCCAGCCTGGCTCCAGAGCAGAGAGGCTCCAGCTCACTGACCAGTTCCATATCCTAATGTTGGGAGCCCCAGGGATGGAGGCAGCTCTGTAGGTGGGGTCTCACCAGAGCGGGACAGAGGGACAGAATCTCCCCTCCCCTGCTGCCCACACTGTGGGATCAGCCCAGGCCATGTTTGGTTTCTGGGCTGTGAGTGCACAAGGCCAGCTCATGTCCAGCCTCTCACCCAGCACACACCTAGGTCCTTCCCAGATATGAACACTGTTTAAGGGACAGGCCAAAATCAGTCCTCAGCCAAATCAACTAATAATTTGCTTATGTATAATAATTTGCTTTGTATAAGCAGTGGTTACAACTATTACTAGTACATGGTAGTAATACTGTTATAAGATTTCTCCTGAATTGCTACCTGCAAGGAATAACAGAATTATTCCAGGAGGAGCAACTCCATTCTTGGAGTGAGTCCTGGGCTTGTGTACAGATAAAATTTGGATCTCCTTGATTGAATTATAAAAACCCCAGTACCACTCTGCAGCTCTGAGAGGTGTTTTTTCTGCTTTCCTGCTGCCGAGGGAACGCTCCATCAGATGCTCTGAGGCATACAAATTGCTACACGCTGCAGCAAATGGACCTTGTTCAAAACCTGCCATTGAAAGAAACACTCCAGAGCAGAACGGAAAAATTTAGCTTTGATCAAAGCCTTTAACAGACATCATCTTTAATGCAGTCACTCAGGTGAGCAGAGCTTTCTGTGGTGCTCATCCTAGGATTTATTTGTGCATACCCTGCACACACCTGTGACCCTTGGGTATTTGACACTTTCTCCCCTTGCAAGTGCAGTTTCAATTTCCTAATCCTCCCTCTTTTTTTAAGAGCACACAAACTACTTCTCAATTATGTTTTTCCTTTTATGGAGGGGTATGATGCTTTTATTATTTTTAGCGGTATTATTCTTCTTATTATTCTCTCTCTCCAGAGAGGATCACAGGTATTACCTCATGTGGATCTCTCTCCAGTGTACAGCCTACAACAGTACTAAGAGTGTAAATAGAAGTATCTGACCTCTTCTCACACTGAGGAGCCAGCAGTCTTCTGTTTTGTCCTGTTTCACTTGAAAAGGAAAACATTATTGCGTAAAAGTCCAGCTCCTTCTGCTTACTGTAATGGCTCTCACTTCCTCAGATCCAGCTCTGTTGGATGCCATCACACCAAGGAACACTTCTAGCTGTAGACATCTTTTACACATAGTTTTTTCTTCTTCTCTAACTCTGTATAGCACTGTGCCTTTTTCATTAAGTTTCAGAAAATACATCATTTTTATTCTGACTTTTTAGGGGAACAATATGAACATAAACGACACATATCCTTAATGACATCAAAAACAATCTAAAATCCTCAGTGAAAAATCTTTCTAGCCAGGACTAGAGGAAGCCTGTTATGTGCTGACCTTCACTGATATCCTTTTGAAATCTCCACATGGTTGCAGCTGCCGTGGTTTCTTTTATGGGCCAACAATCTTGTCTGATTAAGTGTTAACCCTTCTCATTACTTTTGGAAGGCAGTATTTCTCCAAGGGTTGTTACTTTAAATGAACATTTGAGTTTCTGTCTTTTAAAGACTGTTATTTGCTACATCCCTTTTCTGTACTTAGAACAGACGATCCCTTTAACTCCTTTAATCTCCTTGTTAGCCATACCCATCTGTCCTTGCAAGAATCTCACAGGGCAGCAAGGAACACAGTTGGCAATTGGAAACCAACCAATGATTAGTTTCAAAGTCACATTTTCAGCATCCTCAGCTTGAGAGAAAACACAGCTTTTCACCCTTGACTTTCGAAACTTACTTTAATTCTGACAACACTGGAAACTGTGATTATAATAAAAGCATTTAAAAACTTGAAATTAATTTTCAGGTATGTATTAAGAGGGGTGCTAGCCCAAAGAGAATCTCCAACTAGAAGTGAGTTTCTGAAGGGAACACACAGCTGTGGGTGGACAACAGGAGGCAGGAGCACATTACACAGGCAAACTCAAAACAGAAGGAGTTTTCCTGGTATTCATCTTATTGCAAACAAGAAAAAAGAAAGTGTCCTGGCACAACACCCACTACTTAATTTAGCAACACCAACACTTTCAGATTCATTCCTACTGACCCACAAAACTTGCTAATATAGACAGAGGCACCAAAACTGAGCTGAATCCACTGGCTTTGCTTGCTTGCAGTTCAGAGTATCCTCATCTGCACTACAGGTTATTTTTTTAGATAAAAAATGGAATGTTGCATCAGGCCATATCAGTCACGAGGAGCAAGCTCCACACTGGTAAAAAGAAAGCAGAAACAGCAGAGCAGCATGGAACCCCTGTGCATTTGTGACACTCAGTGCTCCTGACAGGGCTCAAGCCACTGAGGGGGAGGTATTTGTCAGGCAGCAGAGAAGTTAAACACCAAGGAAAGAGACTTTTTTCCCCAAGAAGTCCATGGTGGGGAGGCTGAACTGAGTGAAGGACTTGGTGCATAATCCAGGCAACGGGAGAGAATGGCATGGATTGGAATTTACTAATTAGGGAGCAGCTGATGCGGTTGGATCCCCAGAGTGCCAGCCAGGCACCAGGACCAGAGCACCAGAAGCCACCCTGGGTGGCCAAGGCTGGCAAGGGACCCAGCACAACATGAGGAGACTTGGGATCCTGCTCTCTGCTGAGAGGGCAAATACAGGCAGCCAAGTGTGAGAAAACAGTAATAACATGCAGGCATGTACAGCACATTCAGCAGAAGTTCATGCACTGTGAGCTTGAGTTTGTACTTGCCACATGCTTTGCACCCTAAGGATTTTTATAGTAAAACAATGAACTTGTCATGTTTTGTCTTGATGTTTTCTTAATAAACTCATAACTAGGTGAAGCACTCTACTGATTCCACTGTTCCAACACAGCAGCAAATTCCCTGTAAATTGATGAATCCCCAAGAATGAGCGAAGTTTGCCTCCACTTCCCCACTGCCTCACAAGAATCAAGCTGTTCAGCAAAGACCAAACCCCTTGAAGATGTGCAAGTTCCCAGTCAGTCAGGCAGCCAGTTGTATTTTGGCTTAGGACAAGCCAGCAAAAACTCTGGGATGGTTTACAAACAACATACAACTATATGAACATAAGTGAAAACCTATTTAACATGATGCTTATCTAGCAATTACTTCTCTTCCAACCTTGGAGTGAAAGTGATAGTAAAACTGAAGTATCTTCAATGCTTCTTTTCCTTCCCCAGGATTACTCAAAAAGCTGTTGAATACACTGTATGAATTCTACAGAATTTAACTAAACAATAAGATAAAGCAAGATGTGAAGAAAAAACAGGCACCGACATTCAAAATAGGAAGTAGTAATGTACATAGCTGAAGAAATTGCACCAGAAAGTACTATGGGCTTGGTAGTTGGACTCTTGGCTTGCACCACAACATCCCAAATTGGATGGTCCAGACACTGAAAGATCTGAATGATGATGATGCTACTTCAAACCCACCTACAGAGAAATAATTCTGAAAGCAGAAATACTGATAGCACTTGTACTTGGAGAAACTTGCTAAAGCCAAACAGCTGTGCTCCTTGAAAAAGATTCTCCCTTCACTCAGATACACTGAAATATTCAGAACTGCACAAATTAAATTACAAAATTAATTGAAGTACAAATGCAAATGAAGGAATAATATGCTGATACAGTTACCAGCAATTTGCAAAGCTTCAGCTGTGAGCTGTATACACAGAGGAAAGATGTTCTTTGCCCTGTTTTTCTGCTGATGCCCTTACTGAGATTTGTCTTTATATACACATTGTTAAATTTGATCAGTTGCTAAGTAATGAAATAAATTGAACTTCTTTTTTTTTTTTTTTTCTTAGCATCACAGAAAGCTTTTAGAAACACACCTCTGAACAGCACTACTGTGGCCAGCAGGACCAGGGCGGTGCCCATGCCCTGTGCTGGGCACTGCTGAGGCACCTCCCATTGTGCATCCAGTTCTGGGCTCCTGAACCCAGGAAGGACATTGAGGGACTGGAGTATGTCCAGGGAAGGATCTGTGAAAGGGGCTGGAGCACCAGGAGCAGCTGAGGGAGTTCAGAAAAAGAGGCTCAGAGGGGACCTTCTCACTCTCTACAACTCCCTGACAGGAGGGTACAGCCAGGTCGGGGTCAGTTGGGGTCTGCTCCCAAATAACAAGCAGCAGGATGAGAGGAAATGGCCGCTTTCCTATATTAGGGAAGATTTCTTCACTGAAGGGCGCCTGGCAAGGGGTGGAATCACCATCCCTGGAAGTCTTTAAAAGATGAGCAGATGTGCAGCTCCCTTGTCCCATGCGATTCCATAACATATTGTTTTCAAGAGCCTCAGCTGCAAATTCCCACCTGAGCAACTTTGGACATCCAGAAAGATGATGGAAATGCATCAAGCCAGGCAAGGAATCAGTTTGTAGCTTCAAGTGTCTCTGAACACTGAGATTCCTGACTCCATGAAAGTGAGAGTTGGTGTATATTCATCATACAAGTTACCTGGAAACCGTCACTGATCACTTCAGGAGCTTGTTCTACCTGCCCGAGCCAGCACTGAAACACTGACTGATGGGTCAGTGAATGCTTTTTATTGACTACTACTATTGTACATTCTTCTCATGACCTCGAGCTCTACAGTACCTATATGGAATATAAAATAGTGTGTTTTGTCACTATTTCAATTGATTATACGCATGTCTTCCTGAAAACTAAAAAAAAAAAAAAAACAAACCCAAATCTAAAACAGACAGCTAGAAGGATATTTAGGATAACAAGGCAGAAATCTATAGATAGGATATTCACAAAAAATAATAATAATAATAAAAAGTTCCAAATTTCTTACTCCACGGGTTTTTGGACTTTCTATTTCAGGATTCAAAATCAATACTCCAATAAACACCACAAAGCCCATGAGACTGAAGTCATCATTCTATGGCTAGAGCATAGGTTTTATTTTGTAATTTTGCTTTGCAGCTTGCTGAGAGGTTCATGTTCTTATCACGGAAGAAATAAATTCATCCAGCTAGCTGAGTTTCCATCACAGTATCTGGGTGAAGTACTATTAAATCTGAGCTCAAGAGAAAGGTAATGATTATTTGTAAGACACCAGACCAGTGATCATCTTTACTAAGCAAAGCAGATACATCAGAAATATGTCCTGAAATATGGGGGGGGGGAACAAGCAGGTCTTGTATCCCAGCTGCAATCCACCTTTAGCACAGGTCTCATCACTCTGAGATAAGGCACTGGAGCAGTTTGATGCTGTGAAGTTCCAGTATCCACGTGCAATTATTAATGGCCTCTATGGCTGTCCACCACTGGAGCTGTCTGGAATAGTGGAGCTCAGCAGTAGCAAACAGGCTGTGACCCACCATGGTGCATTCCATGATTCTGCGTTTTCCACAGGACCTGCATGACTCCTGCTGACCTTGCAGAGGTTTAGGATGTCAAGATCAAAGAGCTGTTGATGCTCACAGAAGCACCTGCAAGAGCAGCATAATTTATATGGAGAACACTGGGGGAGGGGTGGGAGGTACAAGAGACACTGATGCTGCATCTGGAGCAGCCTCCATTGATGACTAATTATCCCCCTTCACTGTTATTCCATGTTGGAAGTTTTGTTGGTTTCTTTAGTGCTTCTGCTTCCTGCAGTTTTAGGAAATGTACCCTCCTTTGTCTCCCTACCTCTCCCAGACTACAGAGACAACACTTCTCACAGAATCATGGAATGGGTCGGGCTGGAAGGGACCACACTGGCTCCTCTGGTCCCACCTCCCTGCTCAAGCAGGGTCATCCCAGAGCCCAGGGCACAGGATTGTGTCCAGACATGTCTGGATTATCCCCAGTGAGGGAGACTCCACAGCCTCTCTTGACAATCTGGTCACTGCTCAGTCACTGCACAGGAAAGAAGTTCTGCCTCATGTTCAGGTGGAACTCCTGGGCATGAGTTCTCTCGTGTCATTTTCAACACAGGCACTGACAACTGCAGTGCTGAGAAAGCTGCTTCCCTCCCAAGACGAAAGGGCTCTGAAGGAAAAGGATCAACTCCTATAATGCCTTCTGCATGGAAAGATTCACTGGGATAAATTGTGCCACTTTATAGCAGAGAGTAGAAGTCTGGAGAAAGGCAAACTAACCAAAATGCCCAGAAAGTCTAGAAATATTTAACTAAGATACCTCCATTTACTGTACAACTATTTTAAGCATCGCTGGGAAAATTTAATAACATCTTACAGTAAACCAACAGAAACCCAGACATTTTGATCATTAAACTGTCTGCAACATTCACTCTGTGATCCTGACATTACGATTAAGAAGGAAAATACTTAAGTTTTTGTTTAGCACTTATGAGGGTGAGAACACAAACATCACAAAAGGAAGATCCTGTGAGAACTCAATTTCCATACTCAATTTGCTGCAGTGAGATCACCAAAGTCCAACACTTCCATTAAAAACTGAAAACTATTCCTGCATAACCAGAGACAAAACCTTCACCATGGGAATCAGCTGGGACATCTGCAAGGTTTGGAAGCAGGTGAGAGCTGCAATTTGCATTTACATGGAAAAAAAAGCATCTTTCCCTTACTTTGATGTGCTAAGTGAGAAGTTAACAAGACAGTCACTTCAAAGATACCTTATTTCACTGAAGGACCTTCAATTATGCTCTCCACTGGACAAGGATTCCTCATCCCAGCAGTCTCAAGTTATTGGGTGGCACAACTTCAAAGCCATCTGTGCTCAGAAAAACCACAGAGCCCTTCGTGTGAAAAAAAACCCAAAGAAGACAAACATGTTGCCCATGGAATATATCCTGTAATATGTGTTTTTCCTCCTCTATTTAATGCACTCTTTTGCATCTGTAGGTTTCTGTAGAGAACAAGATACGTTTTTTACTACTGCTGTTGCAGTTTATTTCATGGTTATTAAATGGATGCAGCACTTGGGGACAAGGTTCAGTGGTGGCCTTGGCAGTGCTGTGTCAAGGGCTGAAGTCATGATCCTTAAGGCCTTTTCCAACCTGAATGATTCGATGATTCTATTTAAAACTTCCAAGATACAGTCAATTTAACCTCACAGATTGAGTAGAGCATAGAAACCACATGCTACATGGCTTCCCTAATTTTTTTTTCGCCTGTGGTCAGGGAAGCCAAGGGAATCCATGGGCCAGTTCTAAGGAGTCACAAGAAAAGTCTGAAAATTACAGTTTTGGGAAAGGAAAAGCAGAGTTATACAACTGCACCCTAAGGGATGAGCATTAAGAGGTGACATAAATCTCATTTTTTAATTTGTAAAGAACACAAAATGTTGAAAGCAGACTCTGAAAGGTCTTTTTTAAAAAAAGTAAAAATCAGCCCAAATGCCGAGTTTGGCGTGGTCAGTTCTGTTACACACTACACCCATAATTCAAATATCTCATGAGTAAACATTTTGCCTATTCACCTCAAAAAGCTACTTTTCACCCAAGTGGGAGTCCTGAAATTATTCATTCAGACTGAAATGTGGGTTTTCAGAAAGGATTTTTTTTGAGGAAACAATAAGAACATTTTAGTTAGAATCATAAAATCATTAAGGTTGGAAAAGCCTTTTAATATCATCAAGCCTAAACACCAACCCAGAACCACCACGTTCATCACTAAACCATGTCCCCAAGTGCCACATCCATGTGTTTTTGATCACATCCAGGGATCACTTCCCCTTCCAACACTTCACAAACCTTTCCATGAAAATTATTTTCCCTAATATCCAATCTAAATCTAAACTAGCTTACAGCTCATCTAATAATTATTTACAAAGTTAACAGAATAAAAATGGTTTTAAGCAAATCTTAAAATAACTGAATTTTGATTTTAAAAGGCTGTATTATTAATTATTGCTTTAGCCTTTACTCATACAAGTAAATGCAAGAACAGGAAATAATTTGTTCTTATAAAATAAAAGGGGATTTATTATCACCTTTTCAGGATTCTTCCACATTCCAGACTTCCTTAAAAACAAAACCCAAGAGACTAAGCCTGATCTTCACAGCAAGACATTTTTCCTGGAAGCAATTTCTATATTCCTAGATACTATAATGGGAAAGGTAAAAATGTTCTCTATGTCTTTGTTTTAAAACCCCCCATTTTTCAAGGAGCATCTATTTCTTTTATTCTAAGAAGTGAGGAAAACTTGTAACGAAGTTTGTAAGAAAACCAGCTGTAAAAATAAAGCAAATTTCACCTGCTCTGCAAAGGGCTATTTTTCATTTTCAGCACTATGTACTAATCTAAGTCTACATGCTGTAATTTAACTAGCAACAAGTTTTACATCAATCTGACAGCCTTATTGGCCTCTGTGGAAAAGGGAAACAAGGAGGAGGCAGCTAACAGAATGTATTCAAGCTTCCTGCATCTCTCCCCTGTCTTTTTAAACTTCATCTTTGTGTTGAAAGGGCCTCTGGACTTGTAAGAAAATCTCGTTAACTCTTTATAGCTTATCACTCATTTATTGTGTCCATTCAAAAGCCTTTTTTAAATTAGTCAAGTTCTTAATCGAATGCTTTGGTTTTAGAAAAACTGGTAGGATAACCAGGATGACAGGTTCTTCCCCTCATGTAAACTCATTTTGATCTGTTCTGATAGTAAGAAAACAAGTACAAACCTGATAAAAGAAAATGGAAAAGGGAATTTCCTGCTCACAGATTAGTTTCTTTGTTCATTTGTATAAAATAGACAACAGCTGCTTCATTGACTTTTACAGGCAAACTCAGATGTAATGCTATAGGCTGTTTTCTGCTGGTAGCTAAATAATAGAAAAAAAGCATTTTGATTGCCAGGAAAAATAACCTCACCATGGCATTGTAAAGTGCAAGCCTAAAATTGAAAACCTGTATAAATTCAGAGTCTTGGGATTAGCTCCCAGGAAAAAAGGTTAGTTGATTTACCATGCCAGCCAATTGTCTTTAAATAGCAACAACTTCCCCAGAATTGCTAAAGGTAGGGAGTTTTAAATAAGAAAAATTACAAAAAAACCCAATTTTCAATATTCACAGCAGGCTTTTTCTCTAGTTTTGTCTCTCCATTCAATCAACCCGACAGGTCTTTGGGATGTATTACAACTTTCAGGGATACTGTGTCATCCACTGGGATAGCACAGACCAGCCAAGTCCAGATTAAATTCCCAGCCCACCTCTGGAATGATGAGGACCTCCATAGTTGTTCATCACCAGACACATTTTCATGGCCTCAGTTCATTCAGGACTTACAACATTTATTTTTATTTTACTTCTAAAGAAACAGACCATATTTCTTACACATACAAGAAGAGGAGAACTATGTCTAAAATACGACAATCCCAGAAATGAAAACAAAAAGCTATTTTCAGGCTAATAGTAATAGAATCTCTGAAATCACGTTCACAAAAGCTAAGCAGAAGTACTAGCCAGCTAAAGAGAAGAGACAAAATACAACCTTAACTCCTTTAACTGAGTGGTGTAGGAAAACAAACTATAAACACAAATGTAAGAGCTGTCGTGAATTGTCATAGCTCCATTAATTTTCACTTTCCACCTGAAAATGTTCTTACCCTGATGCTTAGATATGAATATCTGCTTTGTCTATCTTCTGCTGAATTTAAAGTAGCTGTGCTGCTAGTTCAGGCATTAAAGTTAATGTAAATTTACTTATTCTCATTTGATCTGTGAAAAATGAGTGTAAGCGTCTATACTACAATGCCAATCTGTTTTGGGCTTGTTTGCTTTTTAAAAAATGTAACTATAATGCAACACTTTGCAAATTCCTGAGCTCTCCTTCTTCTTACAAATAGAAGAGGCACCACCTGAATTAAACATCCTGCTGGAAAACCGTGACGTCTGTTACAACACAGGAAACATACAGCTTTCAATCAGTGGGTTATGGAGACAATTAAGCAAAAATAGTGAACCTTCAACCTTCAAGTTCATCATTAAGAAAGCCTCAGATTACTTAGTAAGGCAGATTATGCCAGATAAAGAAAGTAAGATGATCAGCATTAATTTGATTATTAAGACCTTGTTATTTAGAAGAAATGTGAAGCAGCCACACAGTCTGTGACGGATTGATGAAAAATATAACAAGTGGAGTGTTACTGCCTTAAAGAAAACCCGTTAGAGTGAAAAATGATCCCACCATTCTACTCTCAGAGAGGAAAATAAAATACATCTTCCCCGTCTTCACCACAGTGCCTGCGGTGAAATGAAAACGTGCTACCCGTGCAGTGTCCAAAGAATAGAACAGTCATTTTTAAATATTAAAACTCATTACTGATCATAACCAAGGGGATTCTTTAAATTTAGTCTTAATAAAATACTACTGCCCATAATGCCTGAACGTATTGGCAAACCAGTGCTGGCAAAGCACTGCTACTGCTCTGCTCCAAGAGCCACATAACCTCTATCCTATTTCTGATTGCTGCCAGGAGTGGGTGTCCAGGGGAGAATGGGAACTGTTAGCCCTGAGCTGTCAGGCACTGGCACCTCAGAGACTTCCTGAGCTGGATACACGTTCTGGGAACTCCAGAAACCTCTGTTTCACGAGCATTGTCTGATCTCCTCTTGAGCCTCTGCAAATAGCCACAATACCAGAATGATCAGTCTTTTATGTTTGCTTTCAACATGCCTCTTGTTGGTTTAATTTCATCCCTTCTACTTCTTCTGTTAGAAGAGACAGCAAAAAAGAATCAAACCAATCCTTCCCCCCCAAAAAACCACCAACAAAACCAAACCAACCAACCAAAAACAACACCAACAAAAAAATTTAACAAAACAAAAACACCACTGAAAAAGCCCCCAAGCCCTCTTCAGTCCTCTGAATGAATTCTAGAGTCACCTGTATTCCAGGCTGGAAACCCCTGGCTTACTTGGTTGTTCCACATAAAGCAGCATTTGACCAGCCCTGTTGCTCCTCTCTGGACAGCTTATGGATCCAATGGATTGTCCTAGAGGTGTGGGGACCAAAACTGTACAGACTAATTCCAGCTGTTGGAGAAGCATGGATGTATCCAGTGATGTCACTGCTTTATCCTCTACTCCTTTATTATAAATTCTTCATGTTTGATTTACATTTTTTTACCACCAGAAAGTGTTGAGCTGATGTTGTCACACAGCCCCTTATCACAATCTCAAAAACATTACTCTGAGCAGTAAGCGGCCAGCTCAGAGCTCAGAGTTGCTACTTGAAGTCCTGAAGTACTGAGGAAATATTAAGGAAGATATTATGCACCACAATTTGTAATTAAGCTGCTTTGGATCCAGTTTTTGAGTCAATATGAGCTGATCTTGGTGACTCAGTACTATTCCTTTCCTCCATTTATTCCATATTCCCAAACCACATAATCTCCAAGGAGACATTTAGATTTGAGACAGATCTTATGCTAAATCCCTCACAAGGAAGGATTCCTATGTGAGGACTATATGGACACAGGTGAAAGTAATTACTTTATTACAACAAAATTATTCTTGTTAGGAAGGGTGGTGAGGCCCTGGCACAGGTTGCCCAGAGAAGTTGTGGCTGCCCCTGGATCCTTGGAAGTGTCCAAGGCCAGCTTGGACAGGGCCTGGAGCAGCCTGGGATAGTGGAAGGTGTCCCTGCCCCAGGGGTGGGACTGGATGGGCTTTAAGGCCGTGTTCCTTGTCTCATTACCTATATATCATATCTAGTATTGGCTTTCTTGTTCTTAAGTGACCTTGCCAGCTTCCCAAAGCCATGGGCACAGTCTGCCTACACAACCAGGGTTTGCAATTGCTTCCCATTCACAGATCTCTGTGCAATTTAATTGCAGCAGGTGTATTTTATTTCTAGTATGTTATCATCTTCTTTTTAACAATTATGCCTAAAACCCATTAAAGTGTATTTGAAAAGAGAAAAGAAAACCTATGAGGTATTACTGATAATGGTTTAAATATCTACAGTGCCTTAATAGCATTAAAAATCCCAATAAAAGAGGACAGTAAAAAGTAAGTTCTTGGCCTTATCTTATTAAAAAGATTAGACAAATGCTGCACAGATGAAAAACTAAAGAGATATTTATGCAAGGATATGTGAAAAAGTCTCAAAGCCAAAAGATTAAGAAATTGAATTTGAAGGGAGAGAGTAGGGGTGTTTGAGAAAGCATGAAAGCATAAAAGCATAAAGAAATACTGGGAACAGAACAGTTAGGAAAACTTCCTAGAGAACTAGAGAAAATTGAGGTAGACTCCCAGCTATATAAGAGACGTCTCAACAGCTATATAGATGAAAAGAGCATGAAACCACTCATTGATAACTTGAAGTAAACAAAAATTCTACTCCAATGAGCCCAACGGAGTCAGATAAAGATGATCCCATCAGGAGTGGAGCAGCCCCTTTCTGGTTATGACAAGGAAGGCAATTAAGCAATCAAAGTGTAACTTTGAAAATGCAGGATGCCTTTCTGTGCACAGCTGAAGGTAGTGAGAGCTAGAAAGAATCTAAATGGAAGCCAGGAAAAAATGACACTGGGGATAAACATTGTAGATGATGGGAGAGATAATGGTGACACTACAACTGAGCAGAAGAATTCATAACTGAACATGTCTGGATAACAAACATCACTGGCCGTGGATGGTAATATGCTGAAGGCGGGATAAGAAGTGAGGGACATGAGAGAGTTTTTCAGGGGAGATACAGAGCTCTGCTTTGCCTTTGTTATCAGGAGCTGTCAGGCCTGAAGTGCTGGAGATGCGAGATGAAATACATGCCTGAACAGAGGCAAAAAAACCCCGGGCTGACAAACAGATTTGCAACTCATCTGCTTAAAAATAGCACATGACCATGTCTGAGGAGACGAGGTCACCCAGTGATCTGATTCACAGAGATAAGACAGTCAAAAGCAACACAGCATTCCTACAAACTACAGAAAGAGCAAGGAAAATACCTACAAAAATGAAGATACAAGGAGCTGGGACAGTAACTGCAGAGACAGGGTACTGTGCAATAACAAGAGAATAGAAACTATGATAGAAGGGTGAAGGACTGATCAGCTTTACCTATGAGAAAGCATGTGTCAAAGGCTGCAATCTTTGATCAAAACATCTTATTTTAGGCTTGCTGAAGTACTTTCTGTTGTTAAAACCAGAAGGAAACGAGACTACGGTGCACTCTGGAGTAAATTTGAGGAACACAATATATTTTCAGACCATATTAATATGGAGGGAAAGTCAAAAAAATGAAGGAGAAATGTGGACTAAGAGTAAGTCACAATAAGAAAAGGAAGAAGCTGGACAGGATGAGGAGATGGATCTGAGCAGTGAGTGGCTAAACCTTAAAGAAAACTAGCAGCAGTAGCTGTTCCTGAGAAAAGACAGGAAAAAGAAATCTCCTCCAGTGAGCTGTAAAAGAAAATAGATGCAGAGGGAGACCCTGGCACTCAGCTGGGTTTGGCAGGCTGATGGAAACACATAAACCATAAATGAAGTACTTGACTATGAAGGAAGAATAACAAAAATTGAAATGAAGGGATTAGGGAGTCTGTATGTTAAGAATACAAACTCACCTGTATGAGGAAAACAGCGGTGCTGGCACAACAGTGCCAGTCAGGAGCCTTGGGGAGAAGGGTTACACAGCAGGAGGAAAGGAGGAGAAACCAGAGTTAACAGTATTGAATACCAATCATTGAAGGTACTAGGCAAGGTGAGGCAGAAGGAACTATGAGACACCCTGAAATTAAAAAAGATTAGTGAGTCACTAAAAGATACTCTATACATTATAAATTAGGGAGAAGAATAATTCTGAAAAATGTGAATCATGAAGAGAAATAGAAGTCTCTCAGTGCAAGCAGGTGAAACCATGAAAGAATCTGCTACATATGAAAAATCCAAATTACAATGTCAATCAAGGAAGGTTGGTAAATAGCAAAGGAATCAAGATGAGGGACTAAGGACTCATATGGAAGCTAAAAACTTGGTGGGTCCTCAGATGATGTCCCAAGTGCCCTCTGGAGATGTACATCAAGATTTCTACATCAGAAATGGGGAGAGCCCAAGAACAGCCCCAAGTCAGAGTGGCTCTCACTTCATCAGCCTCCAAGAGGCAAAACAATCAATGTCACTCACTAAAGAGTCTTATTTGTCTTTAGGAATATGCAAGAACTCGTGTGCTAGTCATGGCACGGCTGATGAAATTAGGGAAGCTGTGCAGTTTACACGAGGCAATGTCCAGTTCTTTGTCTCCAAACTCATCGTCCTGTCATTCAGTTGTTCACTTTCTGGCTCAAATCATGTGTCCTGTCCTGGACTGCAAAATGAGCCCTCTTCCTTCTTCAGAGTGAAATGTACTCTTGGTCCCAAACACATTCTGCTAGGAATAATGAACCTGGAATTTACAGTTGTTTTCCAATCCCAGAACAGTGTGGGTTGGAAGGGATCTTAAAGCCCATCCAGCTCCACCCCCTGCCATGGGCAGGGACACCTTCCACTAGCCCAGCTTGCTCCAAGCCCCGTCCAACCTGGCCTGGAACACTTCCAAGGATCCAGGGGCAGCCACAGCTTCTCTGGGCAACCTGTGCCAGGGCCTCAGCACTCCCACAGGGAAGAATTCCTTCCCAGTATCCCATCTAACCCTGTCCTCTGCCAATTCGAAGCTGTTACCCCTTGTTCTAACACTACAGCCCCTGCACTGAATGTATTTTCTCATTACCAAAGCAAGATTTATTACAATAGCACTTCATTAGCAAGTTTAGAGAAGAAATGCAGCATTGCAAGTCAGAAAGCCCTAAGTTCAAGATCCTTCAGCCATTCTCTTGAATGTCTTTGTGACTTATTAGTCCAAATTCCCAAACCACACTGGGCCACACCACATCCTTACTGAGTTACCTACAAGTTTTTTTGAGGAACAGTCCCATAAAAATCAATAATCCCTATGAAGTAAGATGTATTCAGCCTGAAAAGGGGCCAAATAATATTACAGTACCTGTATTAGTGTCCTACTGCAGTCCCCTTGCACCAGTGGGATACCAAATAAAGTTTAAGAACAAACGTGGCTTTAAATACCTGACTGCTTGTAATTCCAACCTGAAACCCATCAGGTTAGTGATAGCTCTTGTGGAGCAATTCAGGGAAAACTTTCTATTACTGGTTCTAAAATGAATTCAAATCCACACTGGTATTGAAAGATAACTTCTCTATCACACTTTTCTTACTTGGTAACAGACAATCTCTCTTACCACTATCTTTTAAAGAATTTTTTTAAATTAGCCTCTTGGATGATTTGCTGTAAGCTGATACACCATTTTTATATCCTCCAAGAATAAGATCTAAAAAAAAATCTCTTGGATTTTTCTCCCATTTCACTAAATGGGTAAAGCTCATCCCTGAGTTCCACAAACAACAGCATTTAAAAGGAGTGATGAATAGCTTGATAAATAAAACTTTAATCAAAAAACAGAAGCTGTAGATTTACAGATTTACACTGGTGTAAATGAACTTCATCAGTCACTCCCAGAATTGTTGTTTAAATCACTTAGCTATAGAGCAAGACCATACTAATCTACACGAACAAGTAGGAGAATAATTGAGGTCTTGGTGGCTGTTTAAACTGTATTTACAGCTGTTCTGCATGACTAGAGCAGTAGAAAACAAGTGGTGCACACCAGCCAATCTGCCTCATTCATTCCTTCTTTATTTTGACCACTGTAATTTGTTTCACAACATTTCTGCTTTAACATAATTCTGTAGTGAATGTGATACAGAATGCTCCATCGAGTCACTAAAGTCATCTGGAATCTGAGCCCTTGGTACAGCATCCTGCTGGTGAGCAGTGGGAGGAGAGGGCACATTTCCTCTATGGAATTTTATGTGTAATTACAACGTGTGAGGATTAGCAAGGGACAGGCACACAAAGATCCGCAGCTCCTGGGGGTTTCTTCCAACTTCTCCAGGTTTTGCTTCCGTCAAGTCAAGCCTGCTTCCCCTCCAGCATCCTGCTTTTCTACACTACCTGTGGTCTGCTCACTTAACATAAAAAACTGCTGCGAATCTACGAGACATTCTGGTTTTCTTTCTTTTTATTACAGCAGTGGTACTCTGTATTTAAAATCAGTTAAGCGCTGCCTGCCTTCTGTTCACCAGCAGGGCTTCTCCTCTGAGACTGCTGGTAAACTCCCTCAGTAAAGCAATTGGCTCCAAGAACATATGGGAACAGGGCATTGAGCACTACCTCTCTCCCTCTCTCTCTTTGAAGTCCACTGCAGCAATCAGCACTACTTACTCATGTTTGCTCTGCGCTGGAGCCAGGCTGGGACAGCTGGGGGTGTCCAGGCTGGAGAAGAGAAGGCTCTAGGGAGAACTTAGAGCCCTTCCAGTACCTAAAGGGGCTCCAGGAGAGCTGGAGAGGGGGTCTGGGACAAGGGATGGAGTGACAGGACAAGGGGGAACGGTTTCAAACTGCCAGAGGGCAGGGTTAGATGGGATATTAGGAAGGAATTCTTCCCTGTGAGGGGGTGAGGCCCTGGCACAGGTTGCCCAGAGAAGCTGTGGCTGCCCCTGGATCCTTGGAAGTGTCCAAGGCCAGGCTGGATAGGGCTTGGAGCAACCTGGTGTGGTGGAAGGTGTCCCTGACCAGGGCAGGTCCCTTTAAGGTCCCTTCCATGACTTTACCACTGTCTTCTGCTCAGTATCAACTGCCCTGCAAAGACCTTCTCACTGCAGTACCAGAGCAAGGAAGTACATAATTATCATATGTAACTATGCCAAGGCTTTTTTCTTATTCCTATGAGAGCAGAAGTCATAAGACTTACCTGGATACTGTTTTCTTACAGACTCCTGTTTTACAGGTGGCAAAGAAATTCCCATCACATTTAAACTCTCTGAGGTGAAAAATGAAAATGAATCACTATGAAAAAAGAATCCTTCCATAATGCCTTGGGTATTAAGTGATCAAGACATTCAGATCAAATTACTTCCATCTTTTACAAAAAACTGTATAGACGGCTGATCCTTTCCCTCCCCTGACCAAATGCACACTACAGCTGTGTAAAGAAGGACAGTGAAATCAGAGGGAAGCTGCAAAATTAAATAAACCAAATGACATAACTGAAATGACATACTACAATTAACCTTGTTGAAAGTTATCACATACCTTATAAAAAAACCTTCTGGTTATAATTTCAATGATTTGGAAATTGTTTTGTTGAAATACCAATGCTCCATTTAACAACAAATTACTAACTTATTTGGGAAGCACCTAGAGATTTTTTCAAAGAAGGCTTTATTATTGATTAATGGAAAGTTCTGCTCAAAACTGATGTGGTAATACAGGCCAGAGACCTGGCTACTGGCAAACTGCTGTGTAAAGACAAACACTGCATCCTAATGCCTTCAAAAGGAAGGAGTATTCTCAGAACTGTGATTACAGAATCAGGGCCTACAACACTCACAGTTGTTTTCAGTGAAATAGTACAACATTTCTCATGGCTGCATGATGTATAATGGCATTCTATATTTATATTTTAATATTAAAAGTGGTATTTTAATTAATCTTTTATTGTAATTTTTTTCCTTCCTTTTCCCCCTCTACCTCCCTTTTTAAAAAATTCATGGCTTTATTCTTCACATATTCTAAGCAGCTCCGCAGTCAAAGTTTTATAATTATTACCAAACAGTTACAAGAGATGTCTTCTGGTTTAAGTACAGCATAAAGCCAGGCAATTTCAGATGCTATCTTATGGCAAACAGTATGAAAAAAAAAATTCCTTTTAAATATGCACTAGTATATATAAATGGAAATTCTCAGGAGTTTAAAGCTGCTGGGTTAGTGACCTGCATGAGCAGCACACTCTGTGTATCAGACATGCAAATCCTGTGCAACAGCTGTGCTACTCTGGGAGGTTTTCAATAGCAACCCTATAGCAGAAATTAAACCCCTAAGATATTTAGAGGCATCTGTGGCCACACTTGGCAGACTGGCAGTGGCAGTATCCATATGGCTCCCCATAGGTCTGGCGCTATCAACTTTTCCCACACAAACACCTCCCATCCCCAGCTCTCCTCAGTTCTGCACCAAACAAGGATTACAAAAACCCTCTACGGGGAACTTGACTTAGACTCATCCAGAAGTCTGTGGGGTATTTCACACGCTCCTCTTGCACTAAGCAGTGGAAGGAGCAAAGTGAGCCCAGCCTGGCTGAAGCCCAGCTTAGGCCTGACCACTTGAAACACCAAGTGCAATTTGTTTTGGTGCCTGCTGGAAAAGAAGCAATTTCTCATCTTCTTTTGTTCCAAAGACCTTAACAGCAGGCCTGTAATTTCTTCCAACTGTAGTTTAATTGAAACTGGAGCTCAAGGTAATTGAGAGCCTAATCTTTAATAAAACTGGGGTGTTTGAGGTTGTGCTGCTGGTAAAGCACTACCTACCAATTTAAAAAACAAGTTCCACACGCAGCTGATAAATCAGAATTTTGTGGGCTAGACTATCGCTTGACAGCTGCAAAGACTTCACTTTCAAAATATAATTATTTAGGTGTAACACCAACATATGTTTCCTGGTAACGAAGCAAGAATTATGAGGAGATGAATCAAAAATGCTGCACAATTAAATAACTCACCTCCCTAACAGAAGAGACAGGGAGGTGGAAGAGAGAAAAGCCCATTATTAACAGTTGTTGTAAGTACATTGGAATAGCAAGCAGAAATTGCTTTGCTATTTTAAGTCTGCAAATTTAAAAAAAAAAAAAAAATCATCATTACTCTCAGGTTATCATTTTGCCTACTCTCCTGTAGGTTGCTGCCAAAGCATTTCAGCAAAGTTTGAAGTGTAAACTGTAACAGCCATGCTGAACATTAATGTGGGAATATTTAACTAAAGACACCTTTTTCCCCCCTTCACTTCTAGTCCATTGAGATTTCCAGGTTCTGGCAGACACTACAAATATATCCCATTAATTGTACACATCATGACATATTGCAATAATAATAATTCTCTGTCCTTCCCCCAACATCCCCGCTGCTGTTTCAGTGAGCTCTGTACTCTTGACAAGGAAGTTCTTATGAAAAATGCACTGATCTTTTTTTCTCTCTTTTCTAATTGTTTTAAAAATGTGAGGTGGCTTAATTTTAAGTATACACACAATAGAAATTATTATCTAGATGTCAAGGTGAAACCACAGCTTTCCAGAGAGGAATAACAGAGAGACATTGTACAAGACCGGAATAGATGAGTCCATTCTCTCTGGTATTCTGAGCTCCATTTAACCTTTTGGTTCCATTGGCATATGAGCAACTTTCCAGCAAAGAAACTGCACAGCTTACTGGCATTTTGACATTTCCTGCCTGTTTTCTCCAGCCTGGAATTGCTAACCACTGTGCATGGAGAGCATCCATGGTGAGACTGTTGGGTTGGGGAGATCAGCATGGAGTCAGGGACAGGAAAAATAGCCCAGAGAGTTATAATACCTTTGACCTGTAAACCTGTAACACTGTTACATCTTCACTCTAATCACTCAAGACTTAATCCAGTTGGGTGTTAAAAACTTCCAAGGATAGAGACTGACAGGTTCTCTGGACATTCTCTCCCAGTTCTTGGCTGCCCTAGAGGGTATAAAAAGTCTCTCCTTATAACCAGCCTTCGACCTCCAACTACAGAGGTGTTCTTCATGGCCTGTATGAGGGAATGCTTTAACACAAAAACACACGAATGCTTTTGCCCCGGTTCACAGGCCAAAATATACTTTGGTGGCTGGGACCTCAAGACCCAGGTTCCAATTAATTCCATAGGGGTTTCAAAGGGAAAAAATTCATGCTCAAGAGCAGAATATAACTGGAAATTGCTAACTCTATTTGACATTACCATCACAATTACAGTTCATGCACTGTAGCTAGTCAATTCTCTCAGCTAAATTACTTCATCTTATTTACTAATCATCTGGAGTAGGATTCAGGATTTTATGATGATGGCAAAATGGAGATACAAGTGTGTCATTAACTCTGCCTCCATTTCTACATGCTTTTGATGAAGCGTGCTCAAATATGGAGGAAAAAAATGAACTTGGCAACAGACTTGATTAAAAAAATCCTAGGCATTAAATTACTAAATTGCTACAAAAAAGAGAGATGGATTTTAAACTAAACACTTTCAAGGTTCATAATGTTACCCTTTCGTGGATATGTTATTTCCTATACTTCACGGAAATGTTTGAACATTTTACACGGAACACACATAGTGCAGACAACAGCTAAGAAAGAAACCCAGAAGAGGAAAGGGTGGTACTGCCTGTCCGAGCTGGAAAAGTTAAGGCTGTGCTGACATTCATTTCTCTATGATGGCCTCCTCCCAGAATGTCTCATTCTCCCTGTAAGCACCATCCATGCATCCTGCACACCTGGATTCTCCCCACTGAGCACCATCCCTGCCCTTTTCATTTCCCTGTGATACATCTCCACAATTCTGCCTTTGTATCGCTCCCAATTCCAGCTGTGTCAGGCTTTCACTCACTTTGAAAAAATATGAAGAAAATGAGTTAAGAATGTCAATACAAATTTATGGAGGTGGCACTGCAATGTCAAATCAAGAATATGGTATCAAGATGAAATACAACAGTGTCAGGATAAATGTACAAAGCTGACAGCACAAAGTCAAAATGGAGCAATGTCAATGAGGATCTACAGAAACAACATTCATCTGTCAAAACAAAATCATGTCATTACACATTAAAGAATAGCTTAAATAACTGAAAAGCATACCTACTTGTTCAGATTAGCAAATTCCACCCACACTCTCTTCCCAGCAGGGAAAAAATACAAGTGTTTGGCAGATGTGGGGAAGTAAATACTGTGATGGGACTTAATACTTCAACCCAGTTAGACTGGGAGCAGAAAAGCCTGATAGTGCAAGGAAACTTCCAAGTGAGGACCAACAACCAGTAGTGAAAGAGGTAAAGTGATCACCAAGGAATGACCCCAGCAGGAGCAGTGACGATTCGCACAGGAGCAAGCTCAGCCACCAACTCATTTGCAGCTCTTCACTTTCATGCAGCTGAGGCAGAGGAAAGGCTGGGAGAAATGGCCTTGTTCAGAGTGGAAAAGAGAAACTTTGGGGTGACCTAATTGTGGCCTTCCAGTACCTGAAGAGAGCTTGCAAGAAAGATGGGCACTTTGGATAAGGACCTGGAGTCACAGGACAAGGGGGAATGGCTTCAAACTGCCAGAAGGCAGGGTTATATTGGATATTGGGAAGAAATTCTCCCCTGTGAGGGGGGTGAGGCCCTGGCACAGGGTGCCCTGAGAAGCTGTGGCTGCCCCATCCCTGGAAGTGTCCAAGGCCAGGCTGGATGGGGCTTGGAGCAACCTGGGATAGTGGAAGGTGTCCCTGCCCACAGCAAGGAGTGAAACGAGATGAGTTTTAAGGTCTCTTCCAACCCAGGCCATTCCATGGCTATGTGTTTCCATGTCTATATATTTCCTGACCTGTTACAGCTCAGTCCCAAACATGCCATATCTTTCCTTCTTTTCCTGATTAGTGTTACCCCCTCCTCTTCACTTACTATGAAGTGGACACTGTGTAGCCCACAACAAAATGTCTTAAGAAACCCCTCACAGCCACAGACCTGCACTAATCCCATTCCTGGGAATAAGGTCCTCATTAAACAAAATGTCAGTCACTATTTTAAAGTTGTGTCTTGAACTCAGGGCTGCTTATTTTAAACTGCACACAGCTAAACTCGCAGCTGTTTCTGAGAATTAACAGATTATATGATGCCACTTGATCCGATACAAAACCCCCACTTTTAAAGTAGCTTTCCCAATGCTAACAGCTGTATCCATCAACATATCTTCACATCTTCAAAAGTGGAGATGAAACTATAGACATTAGGAACATATGTGCAGAAACAAATGCATTAATCAAATTCTTTGGAAGGGACAATTTTGTGTCTGGGTGTCTAGGTTTCTAGTCAATTAGAAAAGAAAATAATGCAAACATGAAAAATGCATTCTCTCTGCCCTGCCATAGCTTTAGTATAGAAGGGAACTATGGATCAGTGGAAAACTGTAAATAAAACAATCACACTCAAGGAAAAGATTTCCTATTACTAAGGGGATAAAAATAGATAAATACCACACATCATTTAGGAATGCCTAACACTGGTGCTTACTCCAGTCTTTGGGAAACCAGTGCAAGTATTCATGTATGTTTCTAGCCAGGAAGAACTTGTACTGCAATGTATTCTCTTTCATTTATCACTTTCCCAAAATAACTTTCTGGCAAACTAGGTTTTTATTTTCTATTAAAAAAACTTAAAAACAGAGAGAGGAAAATAACCCACATCAGGAGAACAAAATGTCAATTGGCTTTTCCCTGAGGAAGCTCCACGCACAGAAGTCACTGAGTGCCACATTCCACGAGATGAGACACTGCCTGGTGTGTTAAATGTAGGGACACCTCGGTGAAGGCCACACCCCCACAAGCTGAGGGGTAAATGCGTGCTGTGTAGCTTTGCTGCAGAGCACACCAGTTAACCAAGCATAACCCTTACCCCTGTCCATGGCACTGTTTTCTGACTGCAGCTGTTAAGGACAAACACCTGCACTACTCAGCTGTCTCCAGTGGAAGTGTTACTAATTTTGTTCTGGTCAATATTTAACTGGGTTCTCAACCTGAGACCGTGAGCACACAGTAGAAATGTATGCCTTTGCACAACCTTTCAGAGTAGCGAATGGTAATTTAGGAACAGCTATGAAGTGATTGAGGCTGAACTCTGCTGTGCCATTTCTGAGGCAGGACAAACCAAGATTCTCCACAGGGCTGGTTACAGCCCTAGAGATTAACACTCAGTGGAAGTAAAGTGTGATTTGGATTCTCTCTTTGGAAGGGCTGCCTCAAGAGTTTTCTCAAGCAGCGTTGATATGGAATCATGCTACGTTCCTTTAATAAGGCAGCATTATTCCTTCCTCCTCTATTAATTTAATCCAAAAGGATAAAGTTAATAGAAAATTCAATAGCATATTCTAACAGGGAATAGTTAAAATCTCCTGCCCAGGTAAGGAAAGGTGTACAAAACACAATATTTTGCAAGCACAAGTCCATACATCCTCTGCCAACCGAACCATGAGCACAAAAGCAAACAAGAAGGTTCTTCTGAGGCTGACTGTTCCTTTGATTATCCACCCCTCTGTTGATGAAACATCACTGGAGATAATTTATTACATGAATTCTTTCAGACAATACTTGACTGAGTGCTACACATAACCAAAGACAAGGTAACTTATTTTATAAAATATGGGGATTTTTCTTCTTCCTTTATAATCCTCTCTTTTTAAGTAATAACATTCAGCTCGCACCCAACTTCCTCTCTGATTTTGGGATCAACAGCAATCAGCAGGAGAGCTTGTTAAACAGAGATGAGGTTTTCACCACAAAAGCACAGAAAACTCTTCCGTGACATGGAAGTAGGAACAATGCACATACACAAACACATGCTGTTGGGACCCAGAAATCCTGTTTTCACATGCCCTTTCTGATAGAGAGGATAGCAAAGCCACAAGCTTGGCTCCAAATACATTCCTTTTCTTTGCCTGAAGTTGGGGTTATTATCCAGCCCATGCCGCCTACAAATCCAAAAATTACCTCCCAGGGCATGCCATGTCCTAAGCCTGTTCATTGTGCTGGATCTCCAGACTCCAGGGAAGTCATTACAATCACCACTTTGTGCAGAGGATCGCTGGAGTTCAGTGACTCCATAAGACACAGGACCAGAAGCTTCCCTCAGCTGGTACCAATCCTCAAACCCTGAAATCTTTCCTGAGAGGAAACTGCAGTTCCCCCCCACCATGGCCTGCATCTTTTAGGGCTGGATTTTGGTGCACAGCATTCCTGGTAGCTATTATGAAGAACGATAATATTAAATTTCCAGAACTGTTGGCTCCCAAAGCTAAAACTGCCCATAAATTTTAGTGCTGCACCAGATGCTAATACACACATTCACATTATCTAAACCATTACTTATAAAATAATCTGTCTGGAAAGATTTCTCTGTGTTTGCCAGTTCAAGGATACAGGATGTCAGACTAACCAAGCAGCTCTGATTCATGAAGAGCCTTTGCAGTTTGCCTTGATATGACACTGTGAAACAGCTATTTAATACCTTAAAGTTACATATTACTGAAATACTGCCCACGTGTAGCAAGCACAAAAGTAAAGAGGCTGCTACTTAGACTCAGGAAGGTATTTGTAATTAAGTTGTGCTTAAAGACAAATTCAAACTAGCTCAAGCTGCCATGTCTGCTTTTTTATTTCTCTGTGTCAGCCTGTGGATGGCCCAATTACACTAGGCAGCCCAGTTTGCAAGGGGCTGTGGAAACAAGAAAGAATCCACATCTTCAGGTTCTGAAAAGATACAAAAGACTTTGTGCAGAGAGAAGGAAGAAGCAGCAGCAAGATGAACATCGTGTGCATAATAAGCAATTCCCCCAGTGCTACCAACACAGCTACTGAGAGGAATTACGATGAGCTCTTCCACACATGCCAAGAGCTAAGCACTGAAAGAAAAGAAAATGCCTCTCCTTCAAAAAGGAATGCTCATATTTGCTGAGAAAAATGTATTTTTTCATTTTTTCCCAGCTTCTCCAACTCTAAACACACTATGGAAGCAATATCAATTCAGCAAAGTGCTGATGAAAGGCAGGAAAAATCCTTCATGGATTTTCAGTTGTTTCTCCCTGCCTTGCCCACGCAGTTCCTCGGTGCCCTGCCTACCTGCTGAATCACTCTGGAGCCAGTCTGCACTTCCACAGCAGCTCAGCTGGCTTTCACTTCACAGTGAATTCCATAAACTTGGATTTCTCCTCAGAAAGAGTTCATCTAAAATCCTGAAATACTGACATCCTTTGTGGATCATAATTTCAATTTATTTCTTAACTCCAAACTGCATGTTCATGGTGTCGCCACACAAATCATAACTACCAGAATTCCACTTGAGAAATAGGGGAGAGTGCTGAATTTAAATTTCTGTATTGCAAATCATTCAAAGAGTTTAACTCCAGGTCCAACAGTGGTGGGCTCTCTTTTCCAATGTTAAAGAAAAAGGTATTACTATGAAATTTAAACAGAATTTTTCTAAGATAACGGCCACTCTAAGATTTATAATGGTTTGTACAATAAATATTTATTCAAATGAATATCTCCATTAACCCAAGTCAAACTACCACTTCCCAAATTCGTTTACCAATGCATCCAGCCCAAATTCACAACGTTTAGCTGACTTTGAATGTAGATTTTTGTACATAGTCTCCCTCTTGAGGCAGCTGTGCTGTTGAAACAAGCCTGAGCTTCCGCATTACCACATGTTCCTCACAAAAATAGATTGGCAAGGAAGGAGGAAAGGACCCTCCAGGGAGGGCCTCAGCTGTGCCTAAACCTGCCCCAGTGATGGGAACTGCTGGAAGGACTCCCAGGCCATGAAGATGGGCAGTGGGATGGCACCAAGGGGGGAGGAAAGAAAGAGGCTTGTGTGCTGTTGACAATTTATAAATCAACTGCAAATTCAGGACTTCCAAATGAGGAAGCCAGCAAACTGAATAGATCACTACCAAAACTACAGTGAAAGAACCCTGTATTCATATTGTATACTAAAAATACTGCCACACATTCCCAAGGTGTCACTGTGCTTCATCTGCCTCACTGCAATGCTTTGGGTTGGAAGGCATCTTAAAGACCATCCAGTTCCACCCCCTGCCATGGGCAGGGACACCTTCCATTAGTCAGGTTGCTCCAAGCCCCATCCAAACTGGCCTTGTACATCAAGCATTATTTATTTAAATCCTGGGATTTCTCTTGGACAACTAATACAGGGGCAATAGAGGACTGGTCTGCCACCAGGTCTCCTGAATAGTTCACAAACATGTCAAAAATATCTTTAGGGAGGTTTGTATCACAATAAACCACCTGCTAAATAGCCCATACAACAAAAGAACTGACTTCAGCCCTTGATAACATGGTATCAAAAAGGCTTAAACTACAGCAGTTTTTTTACTTGTACTTGATACAAGAAAAACAATTAAATTACACTGCTCTTAATAAAGAACATCTGCACATTTTGTTATCGTGACTGATAGGAGCCTCTCATTTAAAGTGTTACTGCTTCTCCTCTCATTAAGATCAAGTTCAGACTCTGCAGAACTGCCAGCTCTGTAAAACGCTTTACACAAGGGAGGAAACAAAATATGAGAGGCCAACTGTTCATAAGATAATGTCTTCACATTGTGCTTTAGCCGTCTACAGTAATTAGGAGAACTTTGATATGTATCTCACATTTGGGTGACTTGCTTTCAGTTCTGCAGTGAACAACTACATAGATATGAAAAGTGCAAGTCAGTTATGACCGCTTAAAATGTGTTAACTGCTGTAAAAAAAGTAGCCTGTGGTTTATTTGTCACATGAAGTGTTGGGGTGTTGATGCTTAAAATTACAGCCTGAAGTTATGAGAAGTCCAGCTGAAACCATTTTCTTGACTGGGAGATTTATCCTGGACTATGTAGTAATGATTCTGGACTAAGTATTAGTGACCCTAGACTAACACACAATTTAAAAACTGCAATGCAATACAGTTACCATCACTTCAACCACATCATCTAGATTTTACTGCCTTCTTCAGGACACCATAAAAGGTTCCTGAGAAATGCCTCAACTCCCTGCAAACAGGCCAGGGTTACTCTGCTGAGTGTGCAACAAGAGTGGAAGTCGGAATCGTTACTGGTTGGGTTCCAGTGCTCGCCTGAGCCCAAGCACTACTTATGAGATGCCAGATATCCAGGAGCACTGGTAGAAGTCATGCACTCCATTATCTGCCATGTCTGGTTATTGCAGAGCAGCTCTGGCCAAAATCTGACACACTAACACAAAACACACAATCTCAACCATCTGTGGCCCGTTTATATTTATTATCCACATTTCAACTGCACACTCAACACAGGCGAGCACACTAAGACTGTCCATGCTCAGAGGGGTTATCAGACACTCAGCAATTCAGCTGAAATGCCAGTATTTGAGAGCCAGAATTAAGCCAATGTAAACATTAAGATGGTTGGGTGGGGCTTGGAGCAATCTGCTCTAGTGGAACGTGTCCCTGCCCTTGTTGAAACAAGGTGGTCTTTAAGGTCTCTTCCAACCCAAACCTGCCTGTGATACTACACTGGAAGTATGGACAGTTTTGAAAGAAATGAAATGGCAAATACATTTTAAAGCCAACATTCTAGTGTTAAAGGAGATCCCTTATCTTATTACTTGCTTTGAAGAAACGGGACCCAAGTGAGTAAAGCACAGTGGATCTGGGAGATGCTGCTCCTAAGAGCTTGGAGTTTTAGTCACTGAATTCTCTGTGCCTGCTAGAAACCCTGGCAAGCATTAAATGATGCTTACATATTCCACTGGAAGATAAGGTAATGTCAATACAAAACTGAGATACCTGTCAAAGATCATGCAAACGATCATGAAACTCATTAATAATCTTTTAAAGTCTAGGCAAAGTCTCTGTATTTTAAGTGATTAAAAGATGAGCAAGAACTTGGTTTTGCAACACCTCAGAAATCAATTAGCTTGCAAGGAGATTATGTCAATGATGAATATTGTTAATATATTTATTTGGCCTACAGATTATCTCTGTATAGTCTTATGTAAAAATGACCATAAAAAGGAACCCGAACACTGTAGAAATGTACCCATATGTACCAGACATTACTCTGGACACTGAAACCTGCAAACCTGGACCTGAAAAAGTATGGTGGCAGAGGTAGAGTTATGTTAAAGTAAATTATGCCCTCAGAGTGAAGGCACTGAGAGGTCACACGACTGACAGACAATGTTGGCAGCAGGGTCAGGAACAGCAATCAGAGCCATAAATCCTTGTTATGGACATCAACCTCTGGAACACTGAACACGATCTTTTTAAGTAACAGTTTTACACTTAATTAGCAGAGTAATTAGAAGCAAAAATCTATGAAAATTTAATGGTTTGAATTTATGGTTTTTAAGTCATCCTTCATGCCTGCACTACCTGTTGCCACTCCCTGCTCTCCTTAGCTGTACTTTGCCAGCTTTTTTTGGCTTAAGCAATAAATAAAACAGGGAGACGCTGAAGAATTAAGTGCACAGACAGCAACATCCTAAAAACAGCCAGGAGAGCTTACAAATAAAGAGGCAGAGCTAGAAATAAACCATGGAATGAAAACCTAAGCCCCTTGTGTTGGCAGTAGAACATTGCCTAGACAGAGCTTTTACAAACATTTGTGTGTCTGCATCAAACTTAGCTTGAAACACTCAGTTTATTAATTCTCTTCTAAGCTAAGTGTATGTGTGCACACAGGGACAACCACATGGGCTTAATGACCTCAACAAGCCTGGCTTACAGGCAAGCTCTAGGCCAGCACTGATTTTGGGCTCTCACTGTCAGGTTTGCAAAGGTTTTCCTGCTTCACTACCTGCTTTAATGGGGCAATAGTACTGCCAGGGTCTTACCAGGCTTCATAACACAGAGATTATTCCCTTACTAAATCAATGCTGTCATGGCATTAGTGTCCTGATTAAACCACTAAAGAACATGTTCATCCCTTCAAATCAGAGAAACACAACCCATCAACATACCAGTTATGAGATACTGCACACGGGCTAGATACCAACAGACACGCTTTCAAGAGCTGTTCAATAGGAAATAAAGTGAAAATAAAAGAGTTACACTGAGACAGCCTATGGCATGTAGCAACAGATCCTTACTGCTTTTTTACATCATTAACCCATGTGAGCCCACGTTCCTGCTCTTGCAAACCCGCTCCTCTCCAGTCCTGCTCCCTGCCCAAGCACAACCACCAACCTCACTCTGCTCCTTCAGAGGCTCCTTTTTCCTCAGCTGATCATTAGGTCAGGCTGGATGGGGCTTGGAACAACCTGGTCTAGTGGACTCAGACTATTCTGAGTATTCCAAGCCCCAAAATGCACCACAAGAACAGCTGGTGAAAATACTGGATAAAGAGGCATTCTCTTTGACATATTAAAACCACTAAGAAAACAGCCAACCCCCCAGATGTAATACAGATACACAGCTGATGGATCCATGGCTTCAGCATAATTCAGGGCTTTTAGGATGTTCTCCCAACCGTTTCTAGATATACCTTATGCCAGAATCAGCCAGTACTTTCTGAGAACACAGCAGCCCAATTTTTGCTTTTCCACCCCAAGTCCTCCTTCTGTATAAACCTTGTTTGGTATAAGATCTGCACAGGAAACCAGGGGCAGTGAACTCTCCTGTGTTAAATCAACTGAACTCCATTTGACTGGGCTGATTTTAATCTCCATCAGCCTTCAGACCCAGTTCACAGCGCAGCTGTATGAAAGGAATGTGAGGGCAGTGAAGAGGCTGTTGAAAAAGGGACTGAGAAAGAAATAAGAGGTTTGTTCCTTTTGGCAGCCAACACCAGTTAATACTTCCCTAAGCTGCCCCCAGGCACTGGGATCCTCGTATTTTGCCCAAGGTTTTTGCTTGTTTGTATTTTATGTTTTTAACTGAAGTTACCTACCTTGGATTTTTGAAAGATCACTGGCTTATTTTTTCCCCCCCAAAGCTTTTCCTTCTATTTATGTCGTTCTGCCTTTGAACAATGAAATACGTATACAAAAAGAGAGAAGAAGAGAGAATGCTTTTCAAGAAAGGAAATATTTGCAGTCCAACCTTACAACAATGAGGTTGAGGCCATTTAATTCACCCCACCCGCTTTCTTTGAGATGTTCCTTTTTGCAGAGAGGAGAATTTGGACAGATAACAGGCTTTCAGAAGATTTCTTGCTACACTAATAATTCTAAAATTTCCTCAAACCGCAAATTTGATGTACATGTTTCATGGGACATAACAGAGAGGCTCTTCAGATGTTGTCTTCCAAAAGTGAAAATGAATAAAAGCACTGAGAAAATAGCTGTGAGACCTGAGAGTGAGGTGCAAAAACCACCAAGACACTGAGGACTCAATCCAGCATCAAACCCCTGTATCTGATCTTGTCCCATCACGACAACATAAATAGATTACTGCTGTTCAATCAGTTCTCTGAAAATTGCTTCCCTCCACAGCTTTTGTACTATCTTTTAGCAGCACAGTTTTTAGGGGTCTGGTGCCACAAGAAAACTGGGTCTTCTAAAGTTTCTTGGTTTTTTGTAGCAGGGCATTTCAGAAACAAGCCTGAAAGCTGGAAGGGGCACCTGGATTTGCAGATGCCCTGGCCTCACCCAGCACTACAAAAGGATCATCTCTGGGGCAGAAATCACTCATTTCACCTAAGAGGTGGACATGACTTTTTCCTGCTAAAAAGCAGGTTCTGTAGTGTCAGCACTATGCTGCCAAATTATTACAAGTAAATCAACTGCAAATAAATGTCTCCACAATCCTTCCAGTTGAGAGTGTGTACCAAGTCACGTTACAGTATTAAAATGTAAGTTATATTCATCAGTACAGAGAAAGAAATAAAAAACTTTCTATTCTCAAGTGTGATCCTGCAGAAGTTGCTGCTTGGAAAGCAACTTTCCAGTAAATCCACTCGTCAAAATTCCAAACTGGCGTGACTTTTTTTTTTTTTTCAGAGAGTAGTTCTGCACCAAGACACCCACAATTCCCTTCCAGTATAAAGATATTTTTATATTCTACACATGCAAGATGCTGGGAACTATGGAGTACAGTAAAGCTGCCCTATAAACTCTTACCTTAGGTGTGGTTTGGATTTGGATGGCTCAGGGCAAAGGCATTATACCAAAAACGAAAACAAACCCCATGATTTGTAACAAAGGACACTTTTAGCAGATACAGATTGAACTCAGCAAAGTGCATACATGTGGACAGCAAAAATACCAAGTTACCTAGAAACACCTCCACATGCTGACCTCAGCCTGCCAGGAGTATGCAGTGTAAAGGCCAGGAGCAGGAAGCTGAAGAACAAGCAGCCCTCCAGTGCAGCAGGCTTAGCAGAATTTAGCTTTTGCTCAAGTACATTTTCCTGCTCTGCAGGAGGGTAGTAGGTAATTGCTGTCTACATAATAATTAACAAACCCCTCCTTCCTGTTCTTCATCAATATAGAAAAAGACCCACTGCCAGCCCAAAGGAGGTAGGACTCCTGGAACAGCCACAGCAGATGACACTTTAGTTAGTGGTGGCACTGAGGAGGATGAAAACCCCTGTGCAGGCACATGAAGGCCCTGACAGGCTGGATTATACCTTTCCTTCCCACACCTTTCTCACCCTAACCTAACCCAGTGGGTTCTTTGGATCAATCTGTTGGGGGATACCTCCCTTTATCCCCTGGCAGCAGTGGGGGTTCCACAAAACCTATTCCTAATCACTTAATGAGCTTTGCTCCTGCAGCCCTGTTTAATTTCTCCAGAATACACCTCCTAGCAACCAATACCACCACAAGGATTTTACCTGTGCACCTTTTGGAGCTCTCATGAATTTCTATTTCATATTTCTGTTAAACAATTGCCCTCTCACACCCTTCCTGTAAAGCTGCTTTATGGGTATAAAAGATGAGGTGCCAGATTCCAGATTGCTGTGTAATGTTTCATCATCACATAGCTACAGCTCCTGATAAATATCTTTTTTCCCTAGGAGATTTTAAGTGATAATAATATTTGGCACTCACACGCTACTTTACATCTTGAAAGCACTGTACAAACATGTACCTAATTAGTCTTCTCAATTTCTCCATGAAAATAAAACCTACAAGGAATTAAGATTATCAGTAATCATTACTCCATTTATTTGTTAAATCCTGATGGCCTACTTGGCCCTGAGCATGAAGAAAAATCTATCTGCCTCAAGGACTTCACAATCTGAACTGGGAAGAACCTGTTGAAGAACTGCCAAAGGCACACATTATATTGACAGTAGAATTCGGCCCTCCCAAAATTCAGATGAAATCAAAAACCAAAGTCAATTTTCTGATGGAAAAATCAAGTAATTTCCACACTAAACCAAAAAATGTAGCTCCCAAACCTTAAAGTTTGTACTGGAAACAAGAACAGCAGGACCACTGGGTGCTCTATTTCACATGATATATGACCATTCAGGGAATACAGTAAATGCATAAATTCGATTTAAAAAAGAAAAAAAAAAACGCAAACAAATCCCACTAACAAAGCAGACAAACCTTATCCAAGGTCCTGAAGAATCAGGCATCAAAATAACCAAGGCTCTCTGATAGTTTTATTTACAAATTTGGTTACTGTTTTTATTTTTCTAACAAATGCTGATGCAACAGAGGGTGTTTTATTAGTACTATCACAGGACTTTCTCCTGGGGCTGGATGAGAACCAAATACTGCACCTCTCAGCAACCTTTAATGCAGTAGCTGCATGCACAGTAAATTAGACACCACAGTTTCAGGAATCCATCTGAAACCACGATAAGTAATTCTCAAACTTGCAGGCATCATGTGAGACATTTATGCATCAGAGTTAAAATTCATACTCTGTGTTTTGTTTGCTAAACCTTATAAATGAAACAGATTTGTGCCATTCACACAAGCAGCATGAAGTATCAGACCTCCTCTCTGTACAAGGATTGTAACAACAGAGGAAAAATAATGGGATCTCCTTCCTGGAAAAGTCAATATTCCAGCCTCAGGTGGGGAACAGGGCTGGAGGAGAAATATCATTTACAGGCAGATGAGATGTGGAGCACCACATCAGGGTGAAATTATCCCACTCTAGAAGTCAATGAATGATCTCTTTGGGGCACATCCCTGCAGCTCTTCAGCTGAACATTTCAGAACAGATTTCCAGAGTTCAGCCTAAAGAAAATTTCCAGGAGCTAAATCCTAACAAAAAAAATCCAGCTTTATTACCGTTTGTTATCTTCCCACTTCTGCTGATATTTGAATCCTAGTGATTTCAAGTGAAAGCTAACCTGAAGACACAAATTCATCTGAATGGCACATAGCTGAGTATCCCACACCCTCCCGGAGAGGATTTGCCAGGGACAACAAGGTAGGATATTAATTTAGGAACTGCAGCCTGTGCTGCTCTAATACCTATCCCTATCACTGGGACAAATGCATTCCAACATATCACTGTAATATCTAGTCTGAACACGGCCGTGGGAGAGTAAGAAAATAGAGAGAAGATTATGTGCACTCAGGAGGTAAACCAGGACCACAGTAAAACCAGAAGTGTGTATTTTGAGTCACCATCCCTGGAGGGACTTAAAGGTGTGCAGACGTGGCACTCAGGGACATGGTTTAGTGGTGGGCTTGGCAGCACTGGATTTGATTTTAAGGGTCTTTTCCAACCCAAATGATTCTACAACTCAATGACTCTGTATTTCTTGAAAATAAAAAAAACCAAACCTGAGTCATCAGAAAAAACTGCAAAATAATGGAAACTTCCAAATGAGATACAGTAGCCTCCTAGAGCACAGAGTCCTAAGGCACACCAGCATGTTTTATCTGAAGGCAAGTTTCCTAACAGCTATCACAGTTCACCATCTCCTGCAAAACACTCTGTACATTTTTCCCCTATGTTAAAAATCCTGAGAGATGTAACAGATTGAAATAGCTTGAGCTAATATTTAAAAATTGATTATTAATTTCCTAATGAAATCACTGAGCTTTTAAATTTGTTCTGCTCTGCCTCTTCCAAAACACATAATGAAAACAAAGCGGCACCATCTGAAACACTGAGTTAGCTTAAAACAGCAATTGTCACTTTCCTTCATATGACAGGTTCACTTATGCAAAAACAACTCATGTGTTCTCAAAGTAAAATAGCACTTAAGAAAATAGCAGGACAGCCTTTGTACACAGAAAGTCATTTGAGCTAAGCACGGGCAACTATTGAGAAGAAAATGGTAACTGTTTAATAAATATTCCTTTCAGATTAACGGTTTCCTACTTATTTCCATTTTGTAGCTTGAATATGGTGATTCAATACTAAAGAATTTAATTTAAATATTACTAGTGGATTAATTCAAAAGAACCAACCCTAGAATTACTTGTGAAGAGAGTTAATACAAAAGTTCAAGGGATACCACTTCTTTTGTGGTGTGTGAATCATCACACAAGCTGAGCTAAATTGAAAATACTACTTCAAGTAGTTTGACTTTGATCTCAGTAAAACCAGCTAGGCCTCAGACATGGAATTTCGTTGAGAAAAAGCTTCCACTTGCAACACCAAGTTCAATGGACCTCTGGGATGTGGGGAGTTGATCCCATTATATTCTTATGTGATCTGCAGAGAGGGTTTTGCAGGCACTATTTTAATTACTGAAACTTGGAAGCCATAGAGAATTTCCCATGGAAGCTGATGAAGAGGAAAAGTTCCCCTCTTCTCATAGCATAGGAAAGGGATTGTAGGAGACAGAGAGGCCTCCTCTCCACAGGAGAGATTTAGGAAGAAATTAAACCACTGAATTGGCCTAGCTTCAGGTTAATCACTTGACCAGTGACCTTCCAAAGTACACAGCAGGGAGGGTGGTGTCATAGGTTAGCAAGCATAGTCCCGGAAGGGATGTCCTTGCTAAGGGGTGCTGTTCTGGTTTGGCCAAATTTAGAAATATATCCTCTGAGAGAAGGTACAACCACCCCTCCCCCCACCAGGTTCGGGGAAAAAAAAAAAATTTTCCTCGAAGGAAAGTGAAGAAGATAAAACTATTTATTTAACAAACACACGGGAAAGGAAAATAATGCTAAATAATAAAATCTTTCACTGTAGAGGAAAAACCTGGGAAAGTGTTAGAGTCCTCCCTTTGGTCTCCTCGGAGCTGGGGCTTGGGCCAGGGCCAGGCCCTCTGTACCCGGTGGAAAGTCCTCCTGATGTGCTCTGATGTTACAGCAATCAAGCAGTCCAGTAGAAAAGGGAGAGAATCCGGAATTCCAGAGAAGGAAAAGTTCAACTCTCAGCCTCTCTCCGGAGAACAAGAAACTGGAAAAACTGGCCAAAAGCTGACTGGAAAAGCTGCAAGCCGGGTGCTACCTCGCTCCCCTGCCCCAGCTCGGAAAAAAAACCTGCTATCTTTATGTGACCTTGAACAAGCTGCAAACTGCTTTGAGAAAGTTTTGCTCAGTTTTTTCTTCCCCCTCTCAGGCTCAGTTCAGAGGCATAGAAAGGCCAATAACTAATTTCTGGGCATAGGCAGCGATATGGGATACACATCATAAGGTCACCCCAAGACAGGTGCTTACAGTTTCCTCTGGGAACTGATAGAACCTATCAGCTGGCCAGTTTGAATATGGACAATTCTCTAAGCCACTTAAAGTTGTGAACACCTCTGTGATCCACATTTAAGAATAGGCAAACTCCCCCCCAAGCTCTCTCTCGTTTCTGGTGCTGGGACAGGTGGCTGCAGGCCCCGTGTGGGGGACAGCGGGCCCAGCCAGGCCCTGCTTGGGCCAGGCCGGGCCGGGCCACGGCCATCCTGGAGCCATGGACCTGTTCCAGCCATGGAACCCCCCCCACTGCCTTGCCGTGGGCAGCCGGAGCGGCTCAGCTCTCCCCCCTCTCCACTGCGATAAGAAACATTCAACATTCCAGCTGCAAAGCTGCAAGGCCGAGGTGAGATTAACCCTTTTACTGCTGTGAAGAGCTGAAACCTGAGGGAAGAGAGAGAGGAGATGCTTAAAGCTGAAATTCTGTTGTGAAGCTATGATATATCAGAGTATCCTGTTGTAATTTCATGAAGATATGGGGGGTGGAGTGTTCAACTCGTAAGCAAAAGCACCTGCGCTGAGATAGGCAGATGCTGACGCAGCTGTAATTTCATGAGAAGTTTGGACAGGGAGAGATGAACCAGATGAGGAATTTTGCTCCAAACAGGAAAGGAGAAAACCTCAGTCCCCAGAGATGCTCCCAGAGACAGTCCTAACAATGAAGATGATGAAGACCCTTTGCTCCCAGGGAAGGAGAAGGGCCTCTGTTTTTGTTTCTGAACGGCTCAACCTTAAAATTGTACCCCAAAAAACTTCAAGAGTGGACCCTCGAAAGCAGTTGTGGGAAAAGCTGCAAGTCAGGGGAAGGGACTCACATGCAGGCAGAGAGACTCCTCTTCCTAAATGGACTGAACAATATTTGGAAGTGGGCGGCTGTATCGTTGTGATACTGTTTTCATTCATAGCATGGGCAAGAAGAGACTTATCTTTCTAAATGGACTGGACAAGGTTATTATGGAAGTGGTAAACAGACTGAACATCTTAAGGGTTGTCTTTTTACATTGTCAGTGGGAGAAGGGAGGAAGGTGGGGGGAGGAGGAGAGCTCTGAAGGTGGTATAATTTTTTTTTCCCTTCTTTTAGGTCTGTTAATAAACTTCTTTATAGTCTTTCAAGTTTGGTGCCTGCTTTGCATTTCTCCTAATTCTTATCTCACAGCAGATAAACAGTAATGAATATTTTGGACCAAACCACTACACTAAATTGGTGTTTCTGCCCGGTTACAAACCGAACCCGCGACAGGTGGGTTGGCAGTTCTCTTTCCTGCTCCTGCAAATCCATTTCCCACGTTGCTTGGCTGCAGTTCCATTATGCCAGTGCAACGTCTTGCCAACCATGAGGAACTTCAGTAGCTTAGCAGTTTTCATCAGGAGATGGATAATCTTCCTCTCTTAACCCACAGTGGTGGTTAAATTGGATCCTAACATGATGCCGTGGGTAGAACTCCATAGAAAGGGTAAAACAAAAGAATTCTGTCGTCAGAAAAGGTTACTAAGACCACCCCTCTTTTGGAGACTGCAGAGAAAAGCCAGTGTCTTCCATCCCATGGAGAATATTAACTTTCCAGTTTCAGCTGCAAGGCTGCAGCAGAAGATTCTCACCCTCCTTATCCTATCAACCCCTTCTGCTCCCTACATCTTAACACAGCACTGCATGGCAGGTGTCTGGAATTCTTTCTTGCGTTTTTAATCCAGGCCAACACAACAGACCCCGATTTAGAAGCCTTCCCAAGTCTCATAATACCCTGCCTGATAACTGAACAGGAAACCTCAGCCACCACGGACAAACTGAGCACTGAAAAGCAATGTCTGGCACTAAAGCAGGTCACAGACTTCTCTCTTCCACTTAGGAACTCTCCTCTCCAACTACACATTGTAGGGTAGTAACTGATACTTCGAACGCGGGCATTTTCTGCACTGTAGCTTTAAACATCACTAATGCTCCTCCCTCTCAACACGGTGCAGGGAACAACAGGAGGATGGAGAGGTTTGGGGTTTGAGAAGGATAAAAGTGGAGGTGGCATCACAAAGCCTTGAGGTATTTGTGATCCTTGTAAGGTCATGTCCTCATCGACATCCAGCTCCAAAGGAAAACCCCAAGTCATGTAGGCTGGACAACCATTCCTCTTCAAAAGGATCCATTTTCCTTGAGATTTCCTCATGACATGACTCAGGCAGGTCCACACAGGTGTGGAAACCAGACCTTCTGCTGGAAGGGTTAACTCTGCCTTCAACAGAAGTGTGCTGATTTACATCAACTTGGAACCTGAAGTCTCCGTTAAGGGCTTTTTTTCCCCTCTTTGTTACAAAAGTAAAAAACAGAGAGAGAGAGAGAGAGAGAGAGAGAGAGAGAGAGAGAGAGAGAGAAAATCAGATCCTGCTTCTAAAAATTCAGTATGCAATACATCTGCTTGGACACAGAATCAGGCTTTTATTTCCCCAAACAGTAATAGTTTAAAACATCCCAGCTACACCAAGCAGATACATTAGCACATACTGTTCATAACTTTCAGTTCTTTCTCACTCTGTTCTCCTGACACTGTTTGTTTCTCCTAACTCATTATTTCAGATCTAAAATAATGTTGGAATACCTTCTGAACATAGCAAGCACCCTTTGCTGCATCTGTAGAGCACAAGGTATTTTAAGTAATACTAAAACAAAGAAATCCTCAGTTCAGAAGAGGAGGCACATCAACTGATGGAGGAGGAAGAGGAGTAAGCAAAGCTATCTGGGTCTAAAAGGCATTTAATTTGATTTCTTTAGTCCTACCATTTCTTGCATATAGACTATGTAGACTACACAGAAACATTTAGACTTAAGCCTGGTGTGGACATACAGCTCTGGGAATCTAAAATGTAGGTTGGCACCTCAGCCAATCCTGGGGAGGCAGTTCCATGCAGAAACTGTTTTTTCAAGACAGTTCTGAGAAGGGAAGCAAAGAATATTTCTGTTGCTGCTAAGCTTGGAACCACCATCACATTCAAAGAAATAACAAAGGACATGGCATTCCCATTTCCTGTGCAGCAGTCTACCTCTCCTAGACATTTTCCAAGTACTAACACATGCCCTTGGGAGTGTGGACACAGGCACATAAAAATGTAACTCCTATGACATTAAGAAATAAACAAAAAAAATGCTCCCAGCTTCTATTTAGTGCGTAAGACACATTACTTGAGGGTATATATGGGAGAGAGAGCTAAGAAAATAGCTCATTCATTATTTAAATTGGGGAATGAACTCAGAGAGGTTTTATTAATGTTCAAAGAAGTGAAAAGCCAGAATCTCCTTATGCAGACTGTATCTGTCTAAATCCTGTTTACAGCACAGACATTTGACAACACTTTTGAAGTTCTAAATTATTTCTGTAGTGTAGCAGTGCTTTGGGTAATTTTTTTTCCCCTTATGTATTAAAAACAATCATGAAAATATCCTTCCAAGGTCACTTTACCCAATTCCTCATATAAGATAAAATGACAAGTCCATAAATCATTGTAACAGTGAAGTATTGTAAAGTATATCTTGAGTTCGGTACCACAACTTGCAGTGAATCATCTTCAATCAATTAACAGATTACCTTAATTCAACAAAATCCAATACCTGCACTTTCCTGATTAATACCTTTTACACATCTAGAGTTCTGGTAATTATATACAGAAATTAAAAATGGATTGTACATTCGTGGATACAGAATGCGAGGGCCTGTGTGACTGGCAGAAATCTCCCTTAAAGACAAAATTGTCATAGCCAGAGTTGTGCATATTATTTACAAAATTAGGATTCCTGATTCACCTGGATTCATCATGGCCTAAAAGCTGTCAGAATAAAAGGCTTAACATCAAGATTTCTAAAATACAGACATGCTGGGCATATATTAGCATGTCGTCACAGGTTTCTGTCTGGGATAGGGCACTGCAATGCAAACATCCCTACATCTTTGCTGACCTGCCCAGCAGTCCAATGGGATTTGTTTGGAGGCACCAATTTTAGCAGAAACCGCTAAAATTCAACCCAAAGAGCAGCTGCCTCCACCAGCTCAGGTCAGATGATGGGTTCTGCCAAACAAACTGAGCACTCACACACATCTTGGGATGAGAAAGAGCAGGAGCCTCCTGCTGGAGTGACTGCTGCCCTTTAGAGCCAGTTCTATGCCAAAGCCTTCCAAGTGCTAAGGATGAACCTGACTGCTGCCCAGGAAAGGAAACAATGGCTGTAAATTCCCCAAGGAAGTGCCAGTTAGCCCAGTCTGAAGATGGCATGATGAGAGCTGAAAGCATCCAAGTGTTTAGGGCAGGAGAGCCAGAAGCAAGATGAACACATGGAAGTGGAAAGTCCAGGCAGCAGGAGAAGAGAGGGAGCTGGCAGAGAGCAGGAGCGGAGCACTCGGAGCTGCCCGTGCCAGAGGATGGAGACACACACAGATGAGCCTTTGTCCTGCAGCAACAGAGCCCTGACTCGAATTGAGTGGACTTCCATCTGTGGACTGATTAAATCCCACTACAATGAAATTCAGGAAAACTCAGCAGAACTCAGAGAATGATCCAGCAGACTGGAAATGATAGTTCTGCCTGACACTGGACCTTTCAATGCTGGGCAACAGCAGGAGTTGGGGCACTGGGAAAACACTGCTATGATGGCACTGCTATGTGTAAAGGCTGGGGCCAGTTTTAAACCTGATTGTACAATCAGGGACTTTGCTTTGGCAGATTAGAGCCCAGAAGAGCTGCAGTGTAAAGGATTCATGGTAGGGTACCCAAGAAAATGGGCACCAATCAAACACTTACCCCGATCTAAAGTTCACACTGCTGGTATTCAAACCACCCTCTTTCCACACAGGCTTCCTTCAGTGTACCCAAGCCAGCAATCACTGAAGGCAAGGCAGATGTATTTCTAGTTACCTCTGACTAAAGCCATACATTTAACTGGTGAAAGCATAGTAATTTGAAACTGTACACCAAAATACACAAGAATTGCTACAGAGTGAACACAAAGAGGGCTAAACAGACCTGGGGAAACTCCAGCTCGTGCATCTCAGGTATTTCACGGCAAAAATCCTTCAGTGTTACTAAGATTCAGAACAGAAGGCAGCTTCAAGATAACATTAACATGGACAGGAGCTCAAATTTACCAGAAAAAAACCAAACTAGAGATTTAGACAAAAAACTTCAGTGTACCTCCAAAGTTAATGAGAAGGACAAAACCAAGGTTATACAGTGTACTACAGAAACTATTTTCTTCACTCTCATGCATGCAAATGTTTTTCTTGGGCAAGTAACTGACTTCCAAGTAAACACAGTCTACCAAAATAAACAGAATTTTCCTAATTGATTAGACTTCCAGATTTTCCACATTTTCCTACCCCAACAAAACTCACATTAACAAGGCAATGTACTATCAAAATAGCCATATCAATATTAATAACATGAAAATGAAAAGGAAACTTAACATTCTAAAGTCTTAGAATTATCTAATCAGTAAGTAAAATTCTATTATCCTGCTTTAATGAAGATATTATACACTCATTTTCCTTGGATGCACACAATCCTAATTACTGCATGCATGGGTGAGCCCTGGAACTATTTTTAATAGACGTTAGTATATGTATTGGTTCCCCACAGGCAATAGCATATTAATAAAAAAGCCACCTCCCATCAGCGGAAAAAGAAAAGTAGAGATAGAAGCTATTGAAACAAAACAAAGCAACTCTGAAGACAGAATTTTAACAGAACTTAAATCTAATTCTTTTTTCTAAGCCCCTTGGGAATATTACCATCACAGACCTTTTCTAATTTAGCTACCAAAGTATATAAACTCCACTCTTGGCAAATGCTACTCATATGACAGGTTCAAGTCTTTTAAGCCACTCCTTATGCTTGGAAATACAACATTTTTTCAATTTCTGAGGAGCTTCACATACTTAACGAACCGAGACAACTGCAAGGCAGTTGGTAAAATATGACATCAGTTTCTTTAACACCTGCAAAGCAACTCGGACAGGATCTTACAGAACACTTTATGCCTTTACGTCTTCTGTCGAAACAGCCGCCAAGAGGAGTAGGTGATTAAAGAGCCATTATTCACATTATTACTATTTAAAGGAAAGCCAGCAGGAATTACAGCACTGAACCCCTCAGCAGAGTATATATAATAGACTGCTATCATTATATACATAGGGATGTGGCAGTAAGTCAATTGTATATCGGGAAGTATGCAGAATATGTATTTATACACATATGGAAGCACAAAGATGTAAACAGTGTCAGCAAAAGTCTCCCAGCTCAGCCCCAGATGAGGAATTCTGCTGGCTTCAAAGGCACAGGAGCAGCAGGCACGACCGACCACATACCAGAGCTGAAAGGGGATGCAAGAAAAAACCAAAGCAAGTGCAAGGCTGTCTTTCCTTCCCATGTTCCCTCTGGTTTACAAAGGAACTCTCCACACAGATATGAGAGCGATGGTTTTCAAAGGCAGTCAGGAATGTGGAGTGAAAGCTCTGAAGACAGGCTTACAGATCTGGCAGAATAAGTCATCAAAGGTTTCAGTCCCGGTGACATCTGCGTAGTTCTTCCGCCTCTTCTACCCTGAGTTGTGTCACCTCGCCCAGTGCGTGCTGAGCTGTGTATTCATTCCAGTGCCTTGCTGGCTGTGTCAGACCTCTCCTGGTTACAGCTGGTCTCTGAAAGCACAGCTTATTCCCTGGCTCTCTCCAATAACAGATTTAACACTTATCCATCACACTTTTAACATCCTTTAGAACCTCTTTAGGGAGCTCGGATATTTAACTCTCTGGATCCCAATTTTAAAATGATGAAGTACAGCTTACACCTAGTTTAAATCTGTGTTAAAGAAACTTAATTGTTAAAACATAGAAAGACTTAAAGAATAAATAACATTGACTTTACGTAGCGCAGTTGTACAACATCTCATATGGGATACAGGAACTCTGTAACACATTCAATGTCTCCAGTCCACAAGAGGACACCGAGCGGATCAAAGGGATGGAGCACCTCTCCTATGAGGAAAGGCTGGGAGAACTGGGACTGTTCAGACTGGGGAAGAAAAGGCTTTGGGATGAACTAATTGGGGCCTCCCAGTGCCTACTTACAAAGGCCTGGAGTGACAGGACAAGGGGGAATAGTGGGAAGGAGCTGTCCCCTGTGCAGGTGGGGAGGCCCTGGCACAGGTTGCCCAGAGAAGCTGTGGCTGCCCCATCCCTGGAAGTGTCCAAGGCCAGGTTAAACAGGGCTTGGAGCAACCTGGGAGAGGGGAAGATGTCCCTGTGAGATTTAAGGTCTCTTCTTAAGGTCCCTTCTTTGGACCTTTTAAGGTCCCAAACCATTCCAGGATTCTATATCCTTGTAGTTATATAACAGGTAGATAATAAAATAAAAGTTACTAATAAAAGCCTGTAAGTCAAGCATAATTTTTGATATGAACAGCAAATCTAGTTGAGAAATATACAGAGCAGAAATAAACTTCTAAGCCTCCCTGCTCCTCACTTTCCAAGTAGACTCTACCCCACATTTTTCACTATGCTTGTGAGTTAGAACTCTTTTAACACTGGTGCCCACTTCACTTCTCTGCTACCACATTACAAGAGTCTTGCAAGCTTAGGTACTGTTTTGTTAGATGCAGATTAGTTTACATGTGGGTAATTTATCATTTAATTACTCAGTAATAATTGGAAAAAGATCAAATGATTTCTCCCTTTATAGATCAGATAATTAATGGTTATTTCTATGGTAATTTGTCAAGACACAGCTGGAAGAATTAGACAACTATTCAGCTGAAGTGCACATAATCATTTTAGCATTAACATAATCTGAGTGATACAAGTATTTCTGCAATTATACACAGCTCCAAGAGCCCTCACCCCTCATCTACAAGGACCTAAGTGAGTACACATTTTTTAAGCTGTCCCAGTAGGCACCTGGAGGGAGGGGAGGGGTTAGCAGGTTAGCAAACCAGAAAATTAGTAAAACTAATCCTGTAATATATTATTGCATTTGAAAATTGAAACTGCAGTTCTGCAGAAAGGGAAGAAGGGCAGACTGCAGAACTGGTGAGCTGTGGGGGCTCAAGAGCACCTCAGGCTCCAACGTGTGGATCAGTAGATCTTGCACAGTGGGAGGGTTTTTCTTCTACTACACGTAAGTCTTGAAAAGAAAACTTTCTGTCTATTCATGTTTGTGACAAATGTATTTGGCAGAAAGATAAATTCTATGAGTTTCTCCCTTGGTTCATTTTATCTTCTTTTTTGTTGTTGTTGTTTTTAACTGCACTGTCTACTTAGCAGAATAGATTTAAAAAGAGAGGTGCATTTGTTTGCTCTGCTCTGCCAAAGACAAATATATTCAGGCAACAAGAAGTTACCTTCAGGTAAATAAAATTTTTTTAAAAAGAAACAAAGAAAGACAACACCAGAATCATGAAAACTATAAACACAAACTGAATGCAAGATGCCATCCTAGTCACGTAAACCCAGTAAACTCAGCTCAGTTCTGCCCAGGCCACAAACACACAGGTCAAAACACATAAAAACCATACTGTCAAAACTATTGTCACACTTCTCCATACATCCCTGCTGAATATATGGCTTTTATAGTCATAGGTTCGATTCATTTTGAAACTACTTTCTCGAAAGCTGAAGATTATTATTCATGTTTCTCATGCAACAAGATTCACAGTATTCCACTACGAACAGAGAGAAAGGCTGCATATTCAAACCCAGTTTTACAGGAGTGAACTTAACAGCACCAAACCTGGGACTTTGCACTTGCAGAGAATTCAGTAAAGTCCTGCAAAAGGTCAGCCTTGGTCTCTTAAGTTTGTCCTGGAACAACAAGCCAGGTACGAGCATCAGATGCGCTCAAACTCCACCTAAATACATTATTTACAACTTCCTGCTACTGTAAGCAGTGAGATGCAGAATTCACCAGTTCATCTTCTGTGAACTGCACTCCAGCAATCGACTTCTACCTTTCTTTCTTTCTTATCAGTCAGTTCTCTTCATTAAAAACATGCAATAGATATGATTAAGAGTTTGTGTATGAACTAGACAATGTACAAGAAAAAGCTGAGTAAAACAATTATGTTGCCTTTTCACTTTTACAGAGGCCCAGATAAATGGTTGTAATTTGATCTTCAAAATGAGCATCCCATTTTTAAAAAGGGAAGAGTTATAATAATTTAATTTTTTATGCATGAAAAGCAATTCATACGGGCACAATATCAGTACAAACCGCGCATCAGTATCTTAAATCTATATAAGCTCCTATACCGGTGTCTGTTTATAATAATAGTAATTTAGAATTTAGCAGGCCACTTACACTTCTAAAGTGTGTAAATAAAAACCTGTCAAGCAAAAAACACCAAGTTAAAAAACAAATCCACTCACATTACACAATTCCATAGGGCCTTTGCAAGTAAACAAAAAACAACAATGATCACTATACTGCTTTTCCATGCACATTTGCAGCAGAACTACAGAGGAAAGACCTCCTGAGTGCTGAATGCCAGCTGCTGGATTTGTGGGAATCCAAGGGCCACTTGGACCACCAGATCTGTCAGAAAGAAGACACAGCCCTAAGGTCCCTCCATCCTGTTTTCATTTCACCAGGATTAGAGGCTTTCAGCCCCATTCCTACAGACTCTTATCTAAGTGAGTACAATTAAATACACACTGGGAAGGTTTTATGAAACAACTGCAGGATGTGTTTGAATGCCACACTATGTAAAAAACTTAAACCAGCACCTGCTAGTCAGAGAAATTTCAAAGGAACTGGATGAGGGAAGACAGACACTGGGTTGTACAAGTCATTCCTCTCATAAATGAAAGAGATCACCATAAGAATATTTTTTCCTTCTTTCCTGGAGCCCCAGCTCTATAAATTCTCGTTCAGAGTAGAGCAAGGCCCATTAAAAGAAACAAGACTGAGGAAATGTGCCACAGAATCACAGGCCATGGGAGGCTGGACAGGAACTACTGGAAGTCACCAACCCCCCCTGCTCAAGTAGGGGCAGCTGACCAGGACCATCTCCAGAAGGCTTTTGAAAAATCCCTGAGGATGGAGACTACACAATCTCTGTAGGAAACCAAGCACTGGTCACCCTCACAATTGAAAAAGATTTCCTTAAGTGTTTATCCCTTGTCCTGGGTTAGTCCATTGAACAGCCCCACAAAAACAATGGAAGGTAAACAGAAGGAGACAAGTAGGACTTTCCTCTGTCACCAGCAGAGAGCTACTAAATTGCCTCTTACCATCTGTGAAAATAAAGCCTGGAAATGGATCAGATGAGAAGAGAAAGCATCACTTACATAGCACTAAAATCTCTTAAAATATATATAAAAATACCAGTTAAATAAATCTGAGGAGGAGGAACCCACATTGAACAGGGCAAAAAGGAAAAAAATGGTAAAATGCACTACGCAATGGATAGCTAAAAAGTCAGTCTCACCAAAGGAGACTGACTTATTTAGCTAGATCTAGCAAATGAAGGAGCTATGAATGCTTACAGTGTTATGTGGATTAAATTATAAAAGCAAGATAACAACACTGCAAAAACAATCATGGCTATCTCTCATGATTAAACCTGAAATCTGAAAGACTAATGAATAACAGGTGTGAAAGGTTTTATACATTAATTTGACTTAAAATTGAAAAGACAAACCCCTGTTTTTTGAAGGAAATAAATTGCTCAGATGCAACAGAGATGTACCAAACTCTGTGGGTGCCTGTGCTGATACGGATCGATTTCTCTCCCTCTACTGTTCCTCACCATAAGACAGCTTTTTGAATGTGATTACCATTCCATGGTAAGGCTGCAGTCCTGAATGCCTCACACCCCTAAGTGAAACATTCAGTGAGATCCACTGCTCTTTCTCTCCTTGCTGAATAATGTGTTCTCTGTGCACTCAGAGAGAGTGAGATCAGATACTCCTTCCACAGAACTCAGCATCCAATTACCAAAAAGAACAAGGACTGGAGTCCAGGCTTCTCTCCAACATTAATCTCTCGAGATAACAGCAGCTGTGGGAAAAGCAACAAGAGAAAACGTGGGGCTCTGAAGCAGCTTCTTTTCACAAAGGAGAGAGCTGGAATTTCCTTGAGGTTGTAAACTTCAAGGTTCAGTGTATCTTTTGTAAATGGGTGTATTCTGCAGTAGAACTGCAGTCCTGGTGTGCTGTAAAGCATGCTAAGTTCTTTGGGGAACAGAGTTATACAAATATAAAACTTGTCCACTAGCAAGGTAGGCCTGGATGTTGTTGGCACGTTCAGCTGAAGCCATCAGACTTAGGAGATGGGAGTACAAACATAGAATTGTGAAGGTTCACCAACATCATGTCCTAAAAAAGCTTAACTAGTAGACACAGAAGTAACTCCATAGCATTCCTGAAAATTTTCTAAATAAAAAAATACACAGCTAACACCAAATCTAAGTTCATTTTATCTACTATCACTGAATATAAATAAATTCATTCCTTTTGTAAGCCCAGCCTCCAGCAATTGCTGAGCAATACCAGAGAGCTTACTCTTACAAGTGTATACCTAAGTAATTCTTTAGACAATATTTAAGCATTACATGACACACAGTTAATGAGATTGTATTTCCATGGAAAACTCCTCAAATTTTATTTAGCTTGCAAATCCCCCTTTTTTTTTAATAGAAGAAGGAGCCAACAAATCAAGAAATTCAGCATTCACTTGCAAACCTTTTGTGGTTCCTTTCATTGTAAAAGGAGAGTGAATTCCTAGTGTTTAGATACTAGCATCACATTAATTTTGTGGGGATCAGAGACTTGTACCAAACTTCCACAAATCCTCCAGACACTTTATCAACACAAGGCAGGCACCCAGAAGAACTCTCATCGAGCATGCTGGTGAGATAACAGACCTGCACAGGCTGGTCAAGCAGAACTGATGCAACTTGAGAGCCTTATTTAATCCTAGCTCTACCAGAGTTAGACATTCAACAGCTCAAATAGCTCCTGGCTGAGGCTGCAGTTTTGCACAGCTGGCTTTCACCTCCTTGCCTCATACTTCAGATGAAATATGAAGTCCTGATGCACAAGAACATCAAGAAAACCTGACTCCAGCCTGGCTGAGAGAAGTTAGGTTCAACACATCAGTATGTTTCTGCTGAAACAGAACTGAAACACTTTTGGAAGGTAGAAGTGGATCTATCACAGAATTTATGGATGATGTGATAATCTGATCAGCACAAAATACTGATCTCAGTCACCTCATCCTCCCAAAGCTAAAAATAAAAATGATTACACATAATTCAAGTGAAATGTTTCTCAAACTGTGGTAGTTTGACAGGAAATGAGCATTTCCCATTCAACAACGAATGGCTGGGTACCTCACTCCCAGTTAGAGAAAACATGCCTTCACGGAAGTATTAAGCAGTTCTCTGGATCCATTTAAACTCCTAATTGATTTTCCTTGCTCAGTAAGAGCTGTAAAAGACGATCTGTTCATCCATGCCTGAACTTGCTGAGAGTGTCACAAACAGAATAGTTCTTGCTCCGGCAGTGAGACCTCCAGAGTTCAGCAATCTTTCTCAAAACCTGTTTTAGTCAGAAGGGATTAATTCTGTGGGACTCAACCCTGAACTGCAGAATACCTAATTTTTCTGTATCTGAAGCAAAGCAATCCCCTGGGAACTCCACTTGTGCAGCCAGTTAGCTGACAAACTTCTTTTTCATTCTAATAACCCATCATTAAATGCGAGATGGAATATTTCATATAGTACTTTGTATCCAAAATGCAGAGCTCACCAGATGCCCCCTCATCCTGCCTAAGTTAAATATCCATTTTTCTCCAGAGTAAATCATAGCAACAAGCTCAAAGACTGCCAAAGGTTTGCCTTTTTCATACTAACCAAGGGAAAGAATCAGAGACATTCTGAATCCTAATAAAATATTTGTTCATTAAATTCCACTTGCAGGGTAACTTCTATTTAACTTAAAATAAAGCTGTTATTGCAGATACCTTAATGACTGCATCTGCACAGTACTTATGATGCAAAAAAATAAAATTTCCTCCCTCATTTTCAGCTCTTCCACAGAGAACTGCAGTTTGGGTATTTTAGGGTGAATGCTTTCCCTTAAAGTATTTAGTGAATCCTATTTCCTGACATGGAAAGATTTCTTAGTTTTATTTATATCCTAACTGTGAGAACTCAGGAAAATTACCAAGTTCGTTAAGCTCGCACACTTTCTGTGTATTAATTAGGTTTTCCGCTTGGTTTGAGGATTTAAAACACGAGCATGTTCCACAGCAAAAACACAGTGTCAAATTAGTGTGTTTAAGACTCACAGTCAGTATCAATTATAGGATACGAGAACTAACAGCATCTTTATTAATATATTAATGTACTCTGATGCATTAATGTATTTTGATGGAAAACTATCAAAGGCCTGAACTGATTCATGTAGCTTCCAAATACAGCCTCAAGCTCACTTTGAAATTTGAATAAAGAACTTGTAGGAGGCTTCCTGGACTGATGAACAGTACTTTTTCATTTCTGTGGTCAAGTTCAGGGGGATCTGTTGTTCTCAGAATGACTGAATAACTGTCAATCATAACTGAGCTTGAAAGGAGACCCTGGAGACCATCCAGCCCAAGCCTCTGCTCACAGCAGGGCCATCCAGAAAAGAATGCTCAGGGCATTTTCTGTCACATACTGAGTATCTCCAAAGTCCATGGGGACTCTGCAGCCTCTCTGGGCCACCACCTCAACATGCAAAGGTTTCAACTGATTGCCTTCTATTTCCACTTGCAGCCAGGTTCCCAAGCCTGTCTGTAATTCAACTCAGCTGCCTTTTTTAACAGTTTCTGCCACAACTCAATTCATATCCTATTGCTGATTTTCAGTGCAGTAAGGTAAATTTGGTCAAAGTTTCTTCTGTAGTGCTTGTGAAATTAGAGTATGTTGGGCTCACATCAGTAAGTCTTAGATATGCATTTAGCCTCAGAACAATGGTTATTTATCATCAGTTATAGAAACTTCCACAACTTGGAAACACCAGTTAATTAGCAGAAAGACTTCACACAGTAACCCTGAGCACTGTCAGAGCCCATATCTCAACACAGCCAAGTACCAAACTGAAATGTTTTAAATGCCTGCTGACCCTCAGAGCTGCCATTTTCCCCTCCTCCATGTTAAAAACCCTAATGATAGAAGTCTCTTTCTTTTGCACCTTCACAATGAAGCAAATAATACAAGAACTTACACAAATAATTTACACAGTATCCATGCCTATTAATGCAATCTCTACCTAAACCCCAGTCACTTAAAATGGCTCTTCAAAGTAATTTAAGATTTTCTGCCCTTCCTCCAGATCTGTGGGTTGGAAATCAAGCCAAAACGTTTAAAAACCCTATTTGTCAATCATCTTTAAAAAATAAAGCATCTGGAGATTTTGCTGTACCTATTACCACCATCTGGATCAAAATGAAGTCCTTCATCAGCTTCTGAACTGCAAAGCATTCAATGAAATCTCTTGGTTCACTATTAGGGACATCAAGTTCTGCAGTTCACAAAGAATATTTCAATAGTCACTATGAAGCATAAGGAATTGGACAAGTAGCTCTAATTTTCATGAAAATATAAATGATAACTTTGGCAAAACAGTTCCAATGCAGTAACTAATAAAGAAGTTGAAAGCCTAATTTGTAATATGCTTTCACTGCATATTAAAAAAGCCAATCTTTCAAACAAAACACTTTTTCTTATAAATCATACTTTCAAACATTCAGAATGCTTTATATAGCAGTGTAAACACCCCATGGTAATGCTGCATTCCTGTAGCAAGCTAAGTATTTCATCAATAAAAATCACAGAACTTTATCTCAAATTTCATTACACTTAAATGTCTCAACATATTGAATTTGTCTACAGAAATATTCCTCCAATCTCCACTCCTTGCATTCAACTAGAAGCACTGTCCTTCAAGTGCTGACTTTCCTGCAATAAAAAGAGATTTTATTTCTCCCTTACTTTGCTTCCTTGCAGTACATCAGGGCAGGAGACAATAGGTATGCTGCTATAATTTGATTTTTGTTTGATTCACAGCATACTTAGGTCAGATGTTGAAAGCTCAAAAGTAAGGACACATTAGAAAGTTGACAATCCTATTTTTAAATCTCTCCTGCGAGCGATGTACTTCTCCCTAGACATACTGCAGTCTGCATTAAAAATAAATGTATTTGGACTACAAAGACAACAATCCTGGCTCGGTAGAAAACTCCTTGGTATGAGTCTTTCTTTCCTGACAAGTAAATGCCTTCAAACTTTCATCAGCAAACGAAGCAAGAGCGGTGCAAAGCCTCCCATTTGTGCAGAGAACAGTTCAGCCTCTCCATTCTGTTTGCTCGCATGTTCTGTAAAGAGATCTATATTGTATCTCAATAATAAACAGAATTTGTAACTCTGTCTGGAGAGAACTGTTTTTATTATACAGACACATGCTAGGGAAAGCAAAAGGCATTGTATTCCAGTTGCAATTAAGAATGCTTTGGGCAAGTATCATCCTCATAATATCATTTCATAAACTAAAAAAGAAGAGAAAAGAAATCTGAGTACCACAAAAACCCCAAGCCAAAACACCTAAACCCCAACCACCCCCACCCCTGACAGAGAAAAAGATAACAGGCCAGATAGAAGGCAGGATGGTTAGTTTTATCTGCAAGCAGGTAAATTAAACAGCTTGAAATCAAATTATTTTCATGCAACTGTATTGCAAAGCTTCGTATGGCCACACACCAACACACATCAGCTACTCTGAGGCACAGAATATTCAATACTGGACACTGACCAGGACTGGGATCATAATACACAGTTTAATTACACAGATTACACAGAACCATGTAGGACTCAATCTCACCAGCCACAGATGTACAAACCACACTTGGACTTCAAGGAAAAGATAAACCAATGTGTCTCATAAGAGCAATTTAGTGGCTTGTGACTCTTTTTTAAAAAGTCGTAATTTGGAATTAAATATAAACTTAAGCATGAACCTTGCCACTTCAAGACAGTGATGACCAGATTTAGATTAAGTTAATTTTTTTGAACACTATGCCTCAATTAATGCAGCAGAAACCTTAGACCTTTATACAGAACAGAAAAAAACCCAACCACCTTTTACAGGGACCACAATGAACCTTGTGTCTCTTAGAACACCTTCTCCAAATTCCAAAAGGAAAAGCAGTCATGTTTCAGAGATCCTGATCTGAGTTGTAGCAAATACTTTGCATTAAAGCAAAGAAGTCTTTCTGAACTCTTACCTCCTAATTCTCAACAAACACGCTGCTGTACAACTACAAATGAAGAAAGGTAAAATATTAAGACAAGATGGAATGGAAGAAGTTTCCTGTTCTGCATTCTTTCCTACCCAGCAGATGTTAGGCATTACATGAAGGAGAAGAGCAAATGGAGCAAGTAATGCAATAAAAAGTGGAAAGTCCTGTGGCAATTCACACAAAATTCTTCTGGTTCTGCCATCTAAAAGTTATTTTATTGACTCCTTCAGCATTCTGCGTTAAATTTAAAGGAAATCTCAAATCACTAAGACCATTCAGGCTCTAAAAAAGCACAACAAAATCACAACAAAACTACTGAGGAGTGATCAAGGCAGCTCCCTGCAACCTTGTACATACAATAGATGAACACAGCCAACAATGACAATCTCTCCTTGCCTGGAGGCTTTCCAGCCTCACACCTCACTTATTTTCTAAGTTGTACTGGGAAATGAGACCCCTCTGTGACAATTACTCCCTGCAGAGAGTTATTGAAACAGAACAGTGTTTGAGAGACTCAGTTATAAAGCAACAACAGTTATATTTATATTGCACACATTGATTACTTTGCAAACCGATGAACTTCGGCTGCTGAAAAGCACCACCACTGAAGCCATTCAAAATGATATAACAGAGCCTAAAATACTGTATATTCTTCCTTCTTACTGCACAGAAGGACAACGAACAGATACAAAATTAAAAGCAGGAAGTGATCCTGTTTTTAAATCACTGACACAATCACTAATATCAGACATACATGAGCAACTGTATTCCCATTAGCCAAGATACTCAGAAACAGGTGAGGAAATAATACCCAATTACTTAAATATCCTTCATAGCTGAGGGGATGAGAGGATTTAATCAGGTGAATCACAAAGTAGCACTATAAACCACCGATTAAAATGAGTCTCAGTGATCAGAGGTACTTAATGAAAATATCTCTTCCCTGACATGCCCTAAGTGGATCACAGGAAAAGAGACAGTGCCTGTCTGAACACAGCCTGGAAAAAAGGCCAGAGGACGAAACAGCTTCCCAGTGATTCTGAGAAACTCTGCTCACTTCTGAAGGCACAGCTATATAACTGGACTTGAGAACAATATTTTTTCTCATCACCGAGCCTTTTGGGCTGGGTTTGCTTCCCCCTTTGCTTTTGCTACCCCAAGAAAGATCTGTATTTTGTAGCAGGTGAAAATGGCATTAAAGTTTACGATCTCGAGTAGATAGAGAATGAGACTAAAAAAGAAAAACGGTGAAAGATTTTCTTTATGCTACCCTTTTGAAGAGATCCTACTCCTGCTGTAAGCACATTGGCATTTTCTTTCTTATTTGAAGAAATAACCACTGCTAATTTAGTACCTCCTCATTTCAGAACCTGCCAATTAAAATAATGCAAGGTATTACTTTAAGTTTACAGCAAACAGCTGTAGGCACTTAGAGTTCTTAAAAACACTCCACACAGGTATTAATAGCAGAAGTTTCCATTAGGTTAACCTCATGCCACAATTCACATAGAGAATTAATAAATGCACCAGGAAATTCCTAACCACTTGTATTTTGCAGACATAAATAGCATAACAAGTGACACTTTACCTTGAACCACTCTAACACAGGACTCTCAGCAGAAAGTTCATTTCAGTCAAAATCACTGACTGAAATGTAAATTTTAAAACACTAAGTACAGGAATTTTGTATTTTAAATCTATTCCAGCCATGTAGAATGACTGGAATATTTGCTGCAGAACAGTTACAGCACTATGACTATTCCACTCGGCTCAATGCGTTCCAAAAATGAAAGGACCCTCAAGATACTGAGGACCCTTTGATACTGCACAATATTGTTAAGTGCTCGATTCTAAATATGCACCAGTGTGAGTATCTGCAGGTAAAAAGTAACCAAGGAATTAACTAAAGTGATCAGTTTTGGACAAGGGGTTGGCAAAAATATTGGATGAACAGAGTACATTATTCAAAAAAAAAAAAAAAAAAAAACCAAAACAACAAACCCACAAAAAAAACCCCCAAAAACACAAACAAAAACAAACAAACCACACCCAACCCCCACCAAATTAATTAAGGTTGTTAAAAATAAATCACTAAACACTACATATATATACGTATTAAGTAATGCATATTTAATAAAGACTTTTAAAGTTTGAGAAAAGAAAAAGCCTTTTGGCAATGTTTTGGGGTCTAGGACACCAAAAGTACTTTCCTGGGGAGGGTGAGTGGACAGAGTAAAACAAAATCAGTTTTATTCACAATGTATACACAATAAAATGGATCTTTTTAATTGGGAATTTTTTCTCTTTAAAAAAAAAATTGGAAACTCATTTTGAAGATCTATCAAAGAAATCATGAAAAAGTTACCAGATGGATGCAAAAATATACATGTATACATTATGATGGATTTCTAGATCTGTGTCCAAACTAAACAATCATTTTGTATCCTGAAAATAAAACACTGGCACCTTATCTTGTTAAATGCAAAAAAGCTGTTGTAGTCACTATATTTCTTCCAGCAAAGCCTGTCACATTTCATTAAACAATATCATACCATGATACGCTCAGTAATAAAAAAGCAATAAAACTTCATAGCTTAATTTCTTCTGGGGAAGACACTCCTGATTTATGTAGCCTTCCGTACAAAAAAGTGACACCTAATGGAGCACACAATTGATGTACATTTGATGGCCAAAGATGGCCAAATTGTTTGGTTTTAAGAAGAGCTTATTTGTGCAAGGCTGTATCTTAAAATCATCAGTTTCCTTAAGACCAAGAGTTCCAGAAGGTTGAAAAGCAATTTTTTTTTTTGTGCAAATAAAGTCTATCATGCATCTTAAATATAAATCTTGTTGTGGGATTTCGTTTGTGGTTCAAGCTTTTGTTTTTTAATAACACTCCATTAAACAACTTAATAGACATGAGGAAAGTTGAATCCACAAATACGTTCTGACTCTTTTTCTACATACAGCCAAAATATAAATGCACGAGGTCCAAAACAAACCCTACTGACCAGCAACACCTCAATTACTTATGTCTTTCATACTTCTCTGCATAATAATTACCATTTTATTACCATTTTTAAAGAACATTTTTGAAGTACTGGATTTCTAAACTATAATCCCAAATATGAAGCTAAGTCTGAAACAATCTTCCATAGAAAATACTTTATAAAAGGTGAAAGTGGACTTCAAATCCACTCAATTAAAAACAGGCTGAGTGATTTCAGAATGAAAATCTGCTATCAGTTTTGTTATTACAAGCATTTCCTTTTTTGTTGAAAAAAAAAAAAAAACAGTAAAATGGGAAAATCTGACACAAAGCAAAACAGGTAAATTAATCCCTTTTGTCCTTGACAAACAATCACAAAATTACTTGGGCTAGAAGGAACTAAAATTCATCTCATTCTACCCTCTGCCATGGGCAGGGACACCTTCCACTATCCCAGGCTGCTCCAAACCCCATCCAGCCTGGCCTGGAACACTTCCAGGGATGGGGCATCCACAGCTTCTCTGGGCGCCCTGTGCCAGGGCTTCCCCACCCTCACAGAGAAGGATCTCTTCCCAATATCCAATACTCCTCTAACACCTAATCTTTCTAATATCTAACCTTGTCCCTTTACCATGTCCAGTCCCATCACGATTTGTGGGACACAGCAGGGCTGCTAAGAAGCAGACCATGGAATTCTGGAACCTGACAGCCTGTGGGCCCAGGAGAGGAACCTTTTGGTGTATTGTTCTTGCAGTCAATCACTTTTTCTGAACAAAATTTCAGTCTGCCTTTCAAATCCAGCTGGAAACTGCCAAAATCAGTGGTTGTGGGAAGAGGAGAGAACAGACCGAGGCACAATACCCCCTAAGCCTTGTTCCCAAAGGCTACAGATTGGTCATCTCTCATGTGATTTGTCTTAATGATCTGGAAAAGTAGGAAACTGCTGGGATTGTGTACTTACACTGAAGGTCTAAGTCTGCTTTAAGTGGAAAACAATACTGAGCAACCTTAGAAAAGAAAGATCTGCTGCAATTCCGTAAGTGAACGCCTAATGTAGCACTTAGTGTTCTCTCCCCAGGTATTCCAAAAAGCCTACACCCCAATCAAGCCTTTTTGCTTCAAACTGTGATGAAAAAATTATTGAAGATGTCACCAAAAAAATGGAAAATATTAAAAGCATCAAGAAGTTGCAGTTAAGTAACTTGCATGTATTTTAGTCATTATTGCTGTTATAATCTCACCATCCCAGCTTTCTGGGTAGTTCTTTGAGCACATTAAGCACCTGATTAGAGGAGATACAGATGCTTTCTATTTCAAAGGCATTTCAGGGAAGGACTGGAACAACATTTAGAAATCTTTCTGAAGACGAGATTTTTTTTTTTCCCCCAATGTCCCCCCTCAATTTGAGAAGAGCAAAATGTTAACAAAAGGTATTGGAGAAAGAAAGAACTGCACTCATGTGATAAACCTGCTTTATTCTTAACACAGATCTGGTACTTCAGTCTGTATTGATTTTAAAGAAATTCTCAGTCTTTAAGGTGCCAGAAACAAAAATGTGAAACACTGATGAGTTCAGACTATAGATTATCAATACAAGTGCAATGCTCATCTTCCTTGAATGTTTCTTAACGTGTGTAGGAAAATTCTAGCAGTATTTTACTTGTTTATTATCATGGGGATTGTATAAAGATGTAGCTAAAAGGTACATAACTTAAAGGTCCATTGCAAAAATAGTCTTTAATCAGAAGTGAAACATAGAAGCTCCTTCTACTTTTGCTGTAGAAATTCTTTTTTCCAAGCTCTCCCACAAAAAAAAAGCCAATCATTTTTAGTGAAAAGCTCTGAATTCTGAGAGTTAATGCATCACCCAGAGTCACTGATACAAGATAAAAGAATCAGAAAATACATCAATAAATATCATAGATCAAAAGCTACAATTACAGCAACTACTTTAAACAGCTCACTGCACCTCTGGACCAGTCACCATACTCTTTAGATAATTTGGAAGTGCGTCATGCAGGAACGTTTAGAACTAAATCAATTTGGCCACACATGTAATAGGTGGATATTTTTGCTTAAAAGGGTGTTCTGGTTTACCTACAAGTACAGATTGCTACCCACCACACTGGTCGTGCAGCTGTAAGATCCTGCTGTCTGGATACTACATTTCACATGGGAAATTTTGGAAATACATACCTCAGGCACAGTGAGTGCCAGAGAATGAAAGCATGGCTACAGCAATACTTTCTAACTTCCATTTTCTAACATCTTCTCATTGTGTGGTGAACAGAGTAGAACAAGATTCATATTCCACAGTGCAAAGAAAAAAAAAACTGAACTCAAAACAACCCTGAATCGAAATTACAGAAGTAGCAAAATTGAGCATGAAAGGCTAAATGTGCCCACAACTCCCTTTCAGGTTTCATGCTGTACTAGTTTGAAAACAAACCAGTGGGAGGCACCAAGTCAGAATAACAATTTAATGGGGAAGTTTAAAGAAAAGGAAAGAAAAAAAAACTAAAAGAAAACACTGGTTCAAACTGACAGAGTCAAGATACAACCTGAGTCCCTGTTAGGCAGGGTGGTGGTAGCAGTCTGCTAGAATGGTGGCTGCAGTCCTCTGAAGCGGTGATCCTGTAGAAAAGAGGGTCTGCTCTTCCTCAGAAGGTCCAGTGGTGACTGTGTAGCTCCTGTCCTCTGGAAATCCAGTGGAAAGGCCTCCTCTCTGGTGTTCAGCCTCAGCTTATATCCACGCTGGGATGCTTGGTTCCTCCCTCTGGGTGGAGCATCTCACAATGGGGTAATGAGTCATGAGGCCAAGTGTTGATTGGGCCCATTAACAGAAGATAGTCTGGAGGGAGTTATCTCTGAGTCATGCGGCAGGACAATGATGGGCCATTAACAGCAAGATAGTCTGGGGGGAGGAGGCAAGGAAACACTGCCCCACCTGATTTCAACAGCTGATGGGGATGGTAATAGAATACACTGCAACCCAGGACACATGCACATAACAACAGTTTTCAAGAACAGAACCACTTGGTTCTTCCAGCTGGACTTTGCTCAATCATCAAGTGATTAATCAGTATTTAATCTGCATACTGAAAGGAATGAAAGTTACTCCTGTTATTATTAGTCATATTAATAAACTCCAGTGGCACCCCCCAGTGAAGACAAAAATTAAAGTCTTCAGTTACGGGGTTTTTGGGGTATTCTCACAGCACTTTTACTGACAACATTTCAGTCTTTCAGAACCAGTAAGTAATTCTCTCAGCCCCAAAATCTCATGAGCAAAACCATGAACATTTTAAAAGAGTCACAAGAAGATTCCAAAGTGTCTAAGTGAGGAGCTGTAGGATCCAACCTGCCCAAACCCTCCCTGTCACAGATATTCACACCTGGCTCCAGGGACACCCACTCTCACCGAGGGCTCACCCTAGAACAGGGCATCTCCTAAACCCAAAGTGTGCATTTTGGAGCAAGGCAAATAGTCTGCATTGCACCACAACTGCCACAAGCAAATTCCTGCAGAAATGCCACGCATAGGCCATCTCTGCTCCTAACTCTTTCCAATACTCTTAACAGAGAAAGCACAAGTATTTTCACTTCTGTGCATTTGTGCAATACTTCTGTAAGCAAGTATCAAAGAAAAACTTTGACTGAGGTGTTCTTAATAATTTAAAGAACATTATTAGCATTATTATTTTATTTTAAAATACTATTTTCACTGTTTTTCTCAGGAGCAGTACTAGTTAACAAGGATAAATGTCCACACTGCAAAGTGTAATGTTTGCTTGTCAATCACCTATTTAGATGAAAAAGAGGGATTTTCCAGTATTCTGAATAGTACACAACTATCAGAACTCACTATATACTCCTTAACTTTAGTAAAAAACAGAGTATAGGTTTTCAGTTTTACACAACTTGGTCACTATCATGTTATTTTTCAAAGCAAGTTTGTGCTTACCATAGGCAAAATACCATATGATAAACCCAAATTGATGCCAAGTCAAATGCATCAATTCCTGTGTTCTTCTGCAGCTGAGACATCCTTCCCTTAGTGCAGCCCTGAAGATAGGTAATGTTAAAAAAATTTAATAATAGAAATCCTTATCAAGAGGGACATCAGCTTCACCAGTACTTGCAGATTTTCTCTCTACTGCACACCTGGGCTGGGTCAAACACAGCCACTTGTTTGGTGGTCCTCCCACTGCACATTAATCCAAGACAGGCAGCAGTTCATACTCCAGTGAAGTAAACATCTCACAGTCCCTATTGCTTCCCATCCTAGTCAGTGCCATTTCTTCTGACAAGCTATTAATAAACATTAATTTTGTTATTACAAAGCATCTGAATACTATTCAGTGAGCAAGAAAAAAAATGTCAGTTTTACTGTGCCCTTTTGGAAGGTGCTACTTGACAGTGATTACTTGCATATTTTGAACTGAGAATTATCTCTTCTTGGAGATAATATAGTGTCAGTTCCCACAGCCCCACACAGACAAGGAAGTGTGGGGGTTTTTACTCTACCAACTTACACTCAAGACCAAGTAAATTATAGGGCAAAGAAAAGCTCCTGAAGACAAAACTTATAAGCAGTGGAAGCATAATGGCACTCAGAAAGGAGCAGCCCCAAATTCAAGTCAATTCCTTGCCTAAGAATGAATGCAACAAGGCAGGCAGGAATTCTGCCCAGGCACTGCAGAACTATCAAATGATGACATGGAAATTTGACACTTCCTTAACTGCACAGAACATCTGCCCAGTAGACAACAGACAACCAAGCTTCATGATTCCTGGCTGCTCTGTATCCTGTACACTCATGAATGCCTTGAGATCATCCTAATCAATGCCAAATTGTGTAATACACAGCCCAGCTTTGCTTCATCTGAAACAAGAGAGTTACAGCAAGACTCAGGATGCCAAATATCACCTCTGAATTCCCACCTCTGCCCCTAGAAACGGGAATCTTGGCAGAATTAACTACCTAAGAACACTTGGTATGACACTAACAATTTTTTTTGCACTAACAAAAAATCCACTTTTTTCCTAATAATGCAGCCATGCAACTAAATGCAGACAATCAAATGGGTTGGGATCACCTCCTTGGCCTCAGAGAGTAAAAATCTGCAATGTACAGGGATGTGGCACTCTGGGTAGGGTTGACAACAGCCCATCCTGACCTGAAGAAAGCCTACAAGAAAGATGGAGAGAGACTATTTACAAGGGTCTGGAGTGACACGTGGGAAGGGCTTCCCACACTGCCACAGGGCAGGGCTAGATGGCATACTGGGAAGAAATTCTTTTCCCTGTGAGGGTGGGGAGGCCCTGGCACAGGGTGCCCAGAGAAGCTGCGGCTGCCCCATCCCTGGGAGTGTCCAAGACGAGGTTGGATGGGGCTTGGAGCAACCTGGGCTAGTGGAAAGTGTCCTTGCCCATGGAACAGGATGGGCTTTAAGATCCCTTCCAACCCAAACCATTCTGTGGTTCTGTGATTTTAGCTCATGGTTCCCTTGATACTCCTTCCACTGCTTTACCTCAAAATATTTTGTTTCCATCAGTGTGTTGATCTCCAGCACTGTTGAAAACACTAGCATTAATTTTCACCAAACACACTGTTATGATTACTCAGATCACTGGGGTCTCCCTCCCCTTTGTGCCCGTGACTGCTGCTGAGAAACTGCACCAAACAGGCTCACACTTAATAGATAAAACCCTCTTTAAAAAGGCTTCTTTCAAGACCTTTCTGTCCCTTTGAAGAGCTGAAATTGCTCACCACCATTCAAGATGATCCCACACACAAAGAACACACAAAATGCTGAACATCAGGGAACAGAACTACAGCCACCACACTGGAGCCATCAGCAAAGCAATCACTCCCTTGCTGCCTTCCAGATTATAACTAAACATTGCTATTAAACAGCTGTCATTTAACTTAATCAAAACACTAGATGCCAAAAGAATGAGGAAACGATGAAAATAATTTCAAATCACTTCCTAATCTGGCAGTGAAGAGCAAACCAATGCATCTTTGTGGAGATTGACACCTGATATCATTTGCTTCCAGGCAATTACTATTTAATGAAGCACAAAACCACAATGATGGAACACACCCGGGCGATTGCGAAGTACGTTTCCAATATCATTATTGAATAATTAACGCTAAGATGACTTACAGAACAATTTCAGCCTGAGGAAACAAAGGTAACCAGGACTTTCAATAACACAGTGCCTGCTTGGGGCATAATAATGATGGATTGGCTTTGCTTCGGTGATCAGCGTTTAACCAGCACTCCTCATCCCCCAGTAACTCTCAAACACGCGTTCCTGGGAACTTCTGATTGCCAAGGGATGCACTGACATGCACGCTGACATTATTTATCACTTCACAGTTAGGAGACTAAAATTATACTAACACCCTAATTAACAGGATGGTGTTCAAAGTCCTGTTGTAGATATAAATTTTACAGAATTTATTACAGAATCCAAGAAAAGAATATAATTCTTGCTTAAACGTTTTCCCAAATATTAATTGTGATCTCAATTTTCCCTTTCATTTCTACCTCTTTTAAGTTGCCAAGATATCTATCTTTACAGCAAGATAAAACCCCAAACCAGTAGCCTCCATTAAGTGACATCCATGGTCCTCCACAACTATCTCTTCATTCCATTAGCCAAACTTCTGACAGTATCCACATACAGAGTTTGAAAAGTGAACCCAAAAAGTGAATAAAATGTCAGGTTTGATATATTTTAAAAAGAAAACCTGCATTTCTTTTTAAGTCAATTGACAGTACACAGACTTGCCTGTCTATCTGTCTTTGTCTAACTTTTTCCAGCTGGATAAACCCAACTGCTATTAAAGTTGACAAAAGACAATGATATTATTAATGAAAGCAGCTACATGATGTTAGACTTTTCATTACAGGCTCCTAGTGAACTTCAATTAATTGCATGGCTGCTATGCCTAAAAAGGCTGCTGAGGGAAAGGAGGCTTCAGGGGCGGGGGGAAGGAGGTATTTTTAACTTCTCACTCTGAGGTGCTCAATCCATCATTTTCCTCCTCAATTTTAAATAAAATATTGCTTCAGAAAAGCCCTCTTTAGATTAGCTGTATGGTTTTTTCCTCTAAGCACAACCTATATTAAACTACACATCTGTATTTGCCTTTGTAGACAGCTTCTGATACAACACAGGTTCATATCCTGTCTCTGCTGCTGTGGTATTTGGTTAACTGATTTCATTTTCGCTGAACAGAACACAGAAATAGCAATGTCATCACAGCCCCCTGCCTAGGACCCTTTGTCCTGCCCTGCTGTCCCCAGGCTGCTCTCCCTCCTCCACCCAAACCCAGCCTGTACAGCTGAGGGAAACATCTCCAAGGACTCGAAAGGATTCGACTCCCTCCCTGGCTTTCTGACCACTTTCTCTTGATCTGAAACTGCAAATACCTTGTTAGCAGTAGAGATGCAAATGAGAGCTGGGCTTGACTGAGCTGTTCATAAACTATCAATAATTCACACTAACGCAGAGAGGCAGCAGGGATACCTCGCTATGAATGCTTTCCACACACTGAGCTTTGTGCTTCCCATGAACGCCTACAAGCAGGCATGTAAATGGAATTAGTTGTTGCACTTCATTAGACCCTTCATTACTGCCAGACCCAAACCCAAGTGCCCTTTGAAACAGCTGCCCTTCTGTCCCAGCTTTGAGACTCAGCACCAGATGCCCAGGACAAACCCCAGCTTTGCCCAGCACAGGGGTGACATGCCTTTATAAGCAGTTCAGCTCCTGACCTGCACAAGCTTGCTGTCTCTCAGCAAAACTTAAGTAAAGGCTGAAGAAACTCAAGCTGGTTTTCTGGTCATCCTTTGTAAAAAGTTTTCTAGTTATTCTACCCTAAAACATTAACTCCAATTTTCTCTTAATTACAGTAAAGCAGGGAAGTTTCAGTCACTTCCCAAAGCTCTATTTCCTCCTTCACTTCACCTCACGGGTAGGTTTTGCTTATTCAGAAAACTTTGGCTGAATTTTGCTTTTTCTGCCACTATGTTCTAATCCCTCATGATCCTGCCATGACCTCACACCATCTTCTCAACTGTACTATTAGAAGATTTTTACATTGGTATTATCTTTGATTGAGTGTTTCAGGCCCCAACCAATTTACTGATAGAAATACAGGTTCTGTCCCAAACAAGCAATTCATTAATTCTGGCTTTCTTTTTCTATCCCTTTTAATATTCATTCATATTCAATCACTTAGAGAAGGCCTTTTCTCCCTCACAATATTTTCATGATGGTCCTGCTGAAAGGAGTATAAAAAGTTATTACAAACATCTTCTAATGCAAAACTCTGCTGTCTCTTGGGCTTCCTGCTTAACTTGTTTACTGTTCTCTCCTCTGCACCCTTCATTTTAATTGATTTCTCTATTTTTAGGAACAGGTAAGAGGCAGCAGTTCAGAGTTCTGTACAAGTCTTTTGCCATCACATGCATTTATGCAGCTGTATTAGTTTCTGTTCCTGGGCTATATACCTCTAACTGGTTTTAATTATTCTTGCAAAAAAGCTCCAAAACATCCAACTAAACTTTTCAGTGGATAATCCCCAAACTGGCAACACTAACTGGAAGTCAGCAGCAGGTTGGTCCTGCATTGAAGACAAGAGATTTCAGACTGAAGCCTTTAGGAGTCCTTAAGAAAGTATTTTTTCAAATGCCTTAGAAATGCATTGAAATATTTAAACTGTGGATGAAGTCTAGAAAAATAAAGGTCTCTCTGCATGTTTGACAGCCAACAGCTTTCAAATTTTGATTTATCTCTCTGCTTTCAGAGACCCATAGGAGCACTCACAGCACACAGTGACATGAGCAGCTCTTTTTTTTTTTAATAGTGTTTTCCTAATTTCCTCTTGACTCTCCCATTTATGCCAGAAATGCTGCTCCAGAAAGCACAAAACCCAAGGCACTTAACAAGGACAGCTCTCTCCCCTCTTACTGATTTTATTATTCACTGCAAACCCAGCTGGAAATAGCGAAGTTATTGACATGTTCCAGCAGGAGCTTCTGCACACACTCCCCCAACAGTTCCCAGCATCAGAATTCCCGGAATTTCCACTTTTGCCTGTATTTTTCATTAAAAAATCACTAGTAAATTGCAGTGTTGCCACGGCAAGCAGGTAATGTTTAGCAAAAATGCCAAGACAAAAAATATTGTTTCTCATGTCTTTAACTAGTATTTTGAGCTTGTGGTTCCATGACAGTTTCCTCCTTTAACGTCACAATCTTGGGACTTCGCAGAGAACGGCAGCTCTAATTTTGGACAGTTTGAGCCAGCACAGTTCATCCTGAGCATCTTAAAGTCGAAAAAGCCAATACTGGAAATGGAATAAGCAATTGATTTGGCTGGCTTTTAATACTGACTCACATTAAATACTCCCATATTCACACTTCCTATCACCACAAACCTATTTCCAGTCCATAATACAGAACACTCAACAAGGTGTATCACCATAGCTAGAGCAGGCATCAGAAATTCAATCTGGATTCAATAAGCAAGGGAATGTAAAACTTCCAGTAATCTACAGAAAGAACAGTTTCCAGCCTCCTCACTGGACACGATTTTGATATTTCAGAGACAATTTTTAAGGGCATTTAACTGCATTTTTTGAGGAAGGATCCTGAGCAACCTGATATAACTTCAAAACTGGATCTTCTAGAACAGGTTGGACTGAACAACCTCTTTAGTCCTTTCTAGTCTAAATTATTCTGTGATTCAGTAACACCATCATGGCCACAACAGAGGGCCTTTGGATAGCAATAACCACATTTTTTACATAAACTGGGTGAAATGGAACATTATAAACATGGTTATTTTCTTACACAGGTAAGCTTTATTAATTTTACTGCATGCACAGCTGCACTTTATTATTTCTCTGTGCTTCCTTAAAACAGGCTATCTACTTAATGAACTAAAAACAACATTAAAAGCACCTTGAAATAAAATATTTCATTCTAGTAATTGAGAAAAACAAAACCTTTCCAAGCCACAATTTGCAGTTATTATACCTTAAAATTCAGACACATTAAATTATGAACTTTACCCTCTTCTTAACAAAGCTGCAATACACAGAACACTTGAATAGAGTATCACATTTGGTCCTCCAATTTTATTAGCTTTTGGAAATGTGAATTTTACATATTACACACATACTTACATCACACCAGCACTCCTTGCATAGTAAAAGTAGCTTTCATAATCAGCTTTGTGATGAGTGACTCTGTGTCCTGAGCTGTTCCAATGGAATGCAGGGAGAACAGAAAGCATCGCCACAAAGTCATCTTCGTGCACTTCTGGATTTGATTATAGAAAGTCTTCATGACTGTTGGATGAGGACAGCACACCACTGCACAAATATCGTTAGAAGTTTTCAAACTGTCCGAATTGCAGTGTTAATAAATGTTAGCAAAGGTCTGCATTTCGGTGGGCTACATTCAATTTCTGGTTAAGCTAGCATTATATTACTGGGAGGAAGCCATCCTTTTGATAATAAGTAGTGGAAGACACATCAACTGTCTATTAAAGGATAAAAAGAGGAAATGAATTACTGAAGGTCTTTTAAATCACTTGTGTGCCATTTTGATGCATTCAATGTGGTACTTACTTTAAATTCTTTATTTCATAAAGTACAGGAAGTTCATGATTTAAAACAAATTTCCTAAGAGACTGATTTGCTCCTTTTCCTCTGACCCATTTCATGATTAAAAGCAGCAAAGCTGTAGGATCATAAAAGGATGTGTTATCTGAAACTTGGTACCTTTGCATATCCTTTACATTAAATGAATTCATTAGTGAAATTTCTATTCACAATCACAAATATACTTTGCTTAACAGTTGTAATGACTGCAGGACTGAATGAATGGATTTTAAAAATCGGCACTTAATAAAAATTCCAAGTGTTCCCTAAGGTCCACAACATTACTGAACACAGATTTACTCAGAAAAGACTCATTAAGAAATATTATATAGTCTATAGGCAATTTGTTAATCCACTTAAAAGTGCACACATATGTAGGTATCAGTTTGCCAAAAATCCCTCTTTTCATCTTGCTTTGGGGAGTTTCATTTCCAGAAAAGACAGAAATCGTCATCTCTTTCCTGCCAGTGTAGCACTTGAGCTGACGATTAGTGGAAATCAAACTTATGCAAGAATACTTTAAAAACTAATTTATTGAGCTGTAAAAGAGTGTTTTACCTATCTCAGACTGCGATTTCATTATTTCAGATTTCATAAAAGTACAATCAGAACACCATCCTTCTCAAAGGTGGCCACAGTGCTCTCTAACAATAAACTTCTGCATTAACCCTCCATAAAACTTTGAAATATACTTTTAATGAAAGGACAGATACTTTTTTATTCGATTCAGTTACTAAAGTAGTTACTAAGACAGACTGAAAACGTGCTAAACTGTAACAGCCTGTTCAGAGGCAATTCCAAGGGGAACTAGAGAAGCAGCCTTACTTCCCCCTCCTTAGTCACACACCTTGAAATGTGCTGGTATTCAGAATATAAACCAGCTCCACACTGGTATTGCATCAGTCAACTTTCATATTCCATTCATCAGAAAACCCCCACCAAAAACAAAACAAACCCAACAAAAACAAACAAACAAAAATATCCATAAGCATCTATGGGGAGAAACAGATGAAAGAACAAGCTCCAGGAGGTACAGCAAGGGAAAACCTCCGCCTTGGACCCAGCCGAGAATTTTGATTATTCAATTCTTCAATAGTATTTTATTTTGGGGTTTTTTTTACCCTCAAACTCATACAGACAGTATGAATTATTATTACTGCCGTTCCTCTGTTTTCATTAGGTTTTCATTAATTGCTTTTTTGGAGTCCAAAATACCACTTGAAAAAAGAACAACTGTATTTTACCATGTATACCATAATGCTCTCAAAATTTACTGCACATCTTAATTTATTGTACTTTCTATAGAGAATCTGGGGGTTTTTAAAGAAATACTGAAGTTGGCCATTGCAGGCAGAACAGGAGAAAATACTGAATCCTGGAGTGTAAATTAAATGGATTCTCCAACAGGTTCAAGACTCGTGGCACACCAGCTCCAACGGTGAAAGCAGAATTCCAACTCCAACTTGTGCTTCAAAGGCCAGATGAATGTTTGCTGCCTTTGCCTACCCTTCACTACTGAAATGATCATAAAATCATGATAAAATGATTACCAAATAACCAATGCTGACTTGCTGCTAATAACTGCAGGTTACTGACAGCTACACGTTAGTAGATAAATGTATCTCATTTTCATTATTTTATTTTTACATCTGAAACTCTTGAAAGTGTTCCTACAATTAAAATCAGATATCTTCTCATGCAGCAAAAAAATTTAACAGGTGTGACTAATAAAAGCCAAATACACATCCTTAGCATTCATTTTAATGTTAAAATTATTTCAAGAATGTGAAGTTGTTTATACTTTCTTACATCAATATATATAGAATCCTGACCTTCTGCATACACCAAACTCTTGCTATTTAGCTGAAAGCATGAGATATGTGAATTTAAACAAAATTAAAACAAAAAAATACACATGAAAGCAAAGACCAATTAACTTCTCAGCACTGACTGAAGTGACATTTTTCAGCTCATTTATCCGCAGCCTGACAAATTAAACCCGTAAGTCATGGTCACTGGAAACACCTGTTATTCAAGTATAGCATTTCCCAGCCCTTGTAGCCTCTCTGTGTTCTCAGCTCAAGACACTTGTGTAGAGGCTAATAGGAAATCACTTTATTTTACAATATAAGAGGAAGTAAAAGAGAAAATGTTATCAATTACTCCACTCTAATGATACCAAAGTGCAGATGCATTGAAAACTATGAAGCTTCTGAACTGAGAGAATTGTTCCTGACAACTGGGGAACACTTAGAGCTTCACAAAAATACTTGCTTGGGACACCACAGTGAATTCACAAGTTCCCTTAAAATATGGTAAAAAAATGCATCTTGTACAAACCAAATTACCTCTGCTTTGCCTTGCCTCCCCCTCCCCAGCCTTACCTCTCCTGCTACCCTTAGAACTGAACTCCTGACTTTGAAGGTAAAAAAAGGAAAGTCTTGAAACCTCACTATGACCATGAAAATTTTGCTCGCACTGATGAAAATCTGTAAAATAAAAAAAAAGGAGCAGACAGATGCTGCTACAAGTGAAACTACAGGTGCAAAACATAAGCCATTTTCTTAGCATGAAAGTATTATAAATTCACCTGCCACTGGGTCAGGATGTAGAGCTGATCAATAAATAACTCAGATTTTGCAAGCCAACTTGTGAGCAGGCACTGCTTTTCCACAGGTGCAGGCTTTGCTGGTTACAGCACTGTACTCGGGAATCAAGGACTTCACCTGCTGTAATTTGCTTATCAGATAGAAGAGCAATGAAAATTAACAAGGAACTGGCCTGATGGAATAAAACACAAGAAGAAAATTGAAAACGTGATACCACTGTTGCAGAATTCAAGAGAATTCCATTCCTGTGGGGTCGTTCCACCCAGAAAAGAGGAGCTACAGAACAGAGGATAGAGTAGATATAGATGGCAATTAAAGCAGGACAAAGATTCCATTTTTAAGCCATTTTTAAGTCTGTGGGGCACTATTACCAATGACAGCACAGAGTAACACAGATTTGAAATGAGCTTTGCCATTTTCAAAAATTACCCCCCTGGGCCCAGTTCTGAGGCAAGAAAAACACCAGTGATGAAGAAACAGAAAAAGAAGGTGCAGCTATACTACTGCAAAGAAAAAACCCTTCTTTGCATCTAGTTCCTAAGGAGAAGCTCTGCTCTATACACCCATTTTCCTCCCATGAGAAAGCAATGGAATCCCCATGGAGAATAACAAGTGACAAAAGCAACTTTTAACAGTAAAGTTTTACAACACAATTTCCATAAACCAGCTGTTGAAACTGCAGGAGCAGATTTGTGTGGTGCTAGTGGTTACAAGCACTGCTGTTGTTCCAGAACAGATAAAGCCACCTCAGCCCAGCCAAGCTGTATTTTCACTTTTCAAGACTGAAAGACCAAGAGCAGAGCAGCTACTCCCTGTCTGCTCTCCCTGATTGCTCTGTGCACACGTGGCCCTGGCCAGAGGAGCATCCCGAGGGCTATGCTGGTACCAGACAGCACTCAGGGCTGCCTCACCCTCAATCCCCGTGGTCTTGCACCAGACAGGGGATGGAGATGCAGCTTTAAGCCATCATCTATTACCCAGAAATCCTCACATTTCTGAGTTTTGGCAACAACTGCCATTCACGGATCAAACTCTCCCAGGACATCAGTCTGTCCAACTCTTTTACCATTGCCATGAAGGCATCGCTGTACTACACGACGCAGCACAACACCCAGTTTTATTCACACATCATCATTCAAAAGCTGCACAAAAATAATTAAAGATTCTAACTGATTTTCTGTCAATAGAGAACAGCCTAAATGTTTTGTACTGAGTCAAGGTCACCATTCTTTTGTCAAAAATTACTTTGAAGAATAGTAATTTGCTCATAATTATTACACACATGGAGTTACGGAACTGAATTTAGAGAACTGGCACGTTCAACATACAGATGAACTCTCATCATGCCACTTTTTTCCTTAAAACAAATGTTCTCTAACCAAATAAGCCCTTAAAGGTGAACTAAGCAATGCTACTTTAGGACTCCAGGAAGGATTAGATTACATAGGTCTACACATAAAACTTCCAGACAACATTTTAATGTACACACATCAGCATGAAAGAAAGAAAATACTTTCACCCTGGGACAGTTACATTCCTCAAGCGATGTTCCTCAAGATCACTGTTTCAAGCTGACATTTTACACCCTGTAGTAATTTTGCAGGTACTCAGGCTTTTTTAACTACAGACAAGTGTAACACCAGCTCAGCAAAACCACCACTCACTTTCACTACAAATATAAACTCTCTGACTGGTGTTCAGAACTTGGGCTCTGGATCACCAGCAACTCCCAAGCTACCTCCATTAGGCCACGCTGCAGGTGCATCCACATCTCACCTCCCTGGTTCTCATTTCTAAAGGAGCAGCAGAAAAAACAGCTTTGGGTTGAAAGGAAATTGCTGACACCTTGTGCAAAAGGATTTCCACTGGTTTGCTTAATCCTAATGAGTGGAACAACTTTGGAAGTGGCAGCTGGAAAACTACTTCCAGTCAAACATCTAAGCACCACTAAAGTATTAATGCATGTTTTGCCACATTTAGTAATGATCACTTTTTCAAAAGTTGGCCTTCAGTCTGGAAGGAACATTTGTATACTATGCCAGGTCCACAAGTGCCTTTGTGTCTGTCTGATCTATACAACTGTAGCATAGCCTAACATTCGGATCTAACTCAGCTGGATCTCATAGATACAAGAAGAGCAACACTAAAATTTTCATATCTGAAAGATTAGGTAGTCTGGGCATATTATTATAAGCAAGCAAGAAAGGCTGCCTTAAAAATCCATAGAAAACAACCTTAAATATAGCAGCAAATACAGCAAAACACCTGCCCCCCTTCTGAACCTCATACAAAAAGTGGAGAGCAAAAGGGAGGATAAAACTTTGTTCCCCCACCTCTTTGGAAAACTGTCAGTTTGAGAAGGAAATCAGCTTAAAGGTGCTTTTTTTAACCAGCCTTCACCTAGTTTTTTTATTATTCTACAGCACACACCAGATTTTGCCACCTTTATTCCTCACACATTGAAATGCCTCAGATACAGAACTGGGGCTGGAGTAACAGCAGTGACTTTTGTCGAGTTATTACCGATTAACGTGCCTACTACTAAGGAATGTTCATGTTCCCTTTCCTCTTTAATTGGTGTCTTTTTCGTCAGAACATTTAATCTTTGGCCCTTCAGAGTGGTTGTACATGGCTTTATCATCCACTGTTAAGAAATTCCATTCCATGCACTTTCCACTGTTAGGATTGTTCAAAACCAGAAATTTCATCTTTTATGTGACCTTAGCAGATGTGCTTTGGTTATTATTCCCTTAAGCCTTTGAATGTAAAGCACACTCAGGCTCATTTTCATCACTCACCTTTGCAGCAGCTGAAGTGACAGGCTGCTCTTTTAATCCCACAAAAGGCCTTTTTCATGTTTTTTATAGACAAAGTCCATGGCACTGACCAAGAAACAAGACTGAAGGAAGAAGCAGGGCTGTCGATCCCCCCGATGGGGTTCCTGTGCTCTGCAGGACCAGGAACTCTGGCTCTGGAGGTCGGGGTTCCCAGCAGGAAAGCCCTGCAGGGCTGATAATTCTGGATGCTGTTTCATGCCACAGGCCTGCTGTACCCTAAATTTTAGTGTACAAATTTTTTCTTCCCTGGCTCACTGCTGCCAAAAGATTGTTAAATGCTAACAGCTTGAAGCATGACTCAGCTTGACTTTTTTTTGGTTTAATTTAAAACAAAATCAAATAGTTTGAGTCACCTCAAGGTAGGTGAAAATAATTACTTTTAGCAGCTGATAAAACCCACATGGTAATTGAATCCAATTTTCAAGAAAATATCAGTGCCACAGATGCTGTATTTATGTTGTAACACCAAAACCTTCAAATACATCTTTATAAGTTTCAGTTTATAGTGTTCCTGCAGTTTTTACTTACTGCATAAAATTTAAAGAATGCTGCATGACGTGAAGGTATGGAAAGGAAACCACATCTCTTCTGTAAGTGAACGCCCATAAATTCAAAATACCCATTTCAACAGTTAGGAGATGTCAAATGGCAGCTTCAGAAAATTCCAGCTCCAGTCCCTGAAGTAACTGGAAATTAGATGCACTGGTACTGAAATGCAGATTTTGCACATTTACAGCAAAATCCATCATTTCAGATGTAAGCTCTGAAGACATCCAAGATACAGCCACACACGCTGTAGATTTTGAGCCAGCAACTCTGATTAGTTCTCAATCCTAAGACACAAGACAGCAAAGGGAACTAGAAAGAAATTATTTTCAAAACTAAACTTCCACAAGGTATCACTTGACTTCCCTAGTACAGCAACACAATTTTTTACCATGGCGCAAGAAACAGAAATACCTGATTTTTTAAAAAAATAACCCTGAGTGGGTCAACCTGGCATGTTCTGCCAAAAATCTAAAAAAGCCAACATGACATGCTTTTCATCAAAATACATCAATAGAAGCATTCACAGGTCCAGGGCAGAAACTGCTAAAGTTCTTGAAGGTAGGTCACCTTTACTCGCTGGAATTTAGTAAATTGTTTCCTTTCTATTACTTTAAAGTTCTACTTCAGAAAGCTTATAAAAATTCCAGTATTTGAAACATAAAGATACCATTACTTCCACTAAGAATGTGATACCTGTGAAAACACAAGCCCTTCCAGGAGCAGAGGAATATACAAAGACCCATTCCCTACAAATACTAATCTTGTCATTGACTGAAAAGTGACTCTAGTTCCTTCCAATGTTTCTTACAGCAATAAAAATCACTTAATCCCATGGATCCTCCAGCATCAATAAATGTGGGATTCACAGACCAACCTCTCCCTATTTATGCACTTTACATCATCTCTTTTTTCTCACTAATCTCATTTTTATGTGGCCATTGATTTATAAAGTGAGTGCAGTAACAAATATGTGTAAGTATCACACACATCAAATAATTTCCTAAGTCTCTATTTCTCTGGGAAATAAAATTAATAAGTATGAATACTGCCAACAGAATCCTATAACTCATCATGAACAAGTTTCTTTCACCTTCCCTCCCAGCTTCTTTCCTTCACTGCTTTCTTGATGGGGGAAGGAAGCCCTTCATAAGGTAAGGCCACACGGCAGAGTAGTGGAAGATCTGTTCATGCTCCATTCCCCAAGTGTAAGAGAAACACAGAAAACCACACTTCAGCTGTAAGAAATGTATTGTGAATTAAGACCAGACTGTGACTTCAATTTAATGCAATTACTCCTTAATTTAATATCCCCTAATCATCATTGCTCTGGGGCTTTTGCCTGTGACTCCATTAATTCTTCCCATCCTATTCTGCTTGGAGTGAACTGAGCAAGGCCATGCTAATGGAGAAGTTGCAATTATTTATTTTGTGCATTTCCTGCTGACTGAGTTTATTGCACCATGCAAGAAATGTCAGCGGGTTTGAATAAAATACTGATAATGGCACGACATAAAGAAAGAAGAGACTGCAGTGCCATCATTTGTCATTGAGGTTTTGCCTTTTGGGAGAGCAGAAAGGCATTAAGCTGTTAAGTGAAAGCATGGCATTACTGAAACCTATCTTCAATTTTCAACCAGAATTGGATGATTTTTCCATTAGTGAAGTATTCCAAATTCCATTTAATTTACTTAACTGTGAAATGTATACAGTCAAGTTCTTACTGTTCAATCCAGCAACAGCTGTCAAAAAAGGTCATTATAAACATGTTAAAAAACTTGAATGCACAGAGGTTTACATGAGAAACGGAAAATAAGTGATTTCTCTATAAAAACCTAAATCACACTGTATTTTTTGTATGACTGTGTTATTTAAACACCAGCACTACAAAGAATAATTAATGAAGGAAAGGGTCACACAGCCAAGCTCTGCAGGACCTTTATCCATGTTCTGTAAAACAGTATGAATAAAAACGGAATTTTAAAAAGAAGTTAAAAGGTAAATAAATTTTCACATATCCACTTACTAGCATATGAAATTCATCATCTGAAGCCCAAGGTAACAGTGCTGCAATAGAGTCATAGGACTGGGTCACTCTCTGAGAAGTCATGGGGTTTACAACACATCAGTGTTCTGGCAATCTGTTCCAAACTGCAGTTACACTGATTTCTGAGTGCTAGGGAGCACTGCTGGGGTTTATACTCAGTAGCCTTTATGAAACACATCAATACATCAAAATAATCTTATAAAACTCAAAAGCCTCCAACCTAGAAAAGGTAAAGCAAACTCACCCCAACACCTTCACAGATTAAAATAAAACATGAATTCATAAGAAAGTAAAAAATGTTTACACACATGGAAGGAAAAGAAGAAAAAAAATACATAAAATGTTTAAAGAGATCAATAGAGCAAAAAAGCAAAAGCCAAAGGAGATGTCATCTCAACATGAAAGACTGCTAAAGTGTCAAATGCAGGTCTGAATTTCAAGCATAGTAAAGAGTCCTTAGCTAAAGTGAATTGCTGGCAGAAGTGCTCTCTGGTTCTACAAACATAAGTCAATACTAAAATAATAGATTTTAAAAGCAAACAGGAGAAATAAAGACCACAAACATTCTCCTGGTTTTAAATGGCTCTCCATAGCAGATTTCTTTTGTTAGTTGCATTTGTTGTTGATTTTTTACTGAAGAAAAGGATTCTCCTGTATTTGGTCATGTATTCAGTCACACAAAGTAAGACTTAAACCAACAAGAAGGGAAGAAACCCAAGGTAATTCCCTGAAGCTTGTCATAGCATTATAAGACTCACCAACACTGGAATTGGCTTACTGCAAATAATCTCTGGTATTTAAAGAGTTTGTAGGTTATAAGTGAGAGAGCAATTCCTAGAGGATTGCATATTCCCAACTCCTGCTGGCTGATAGAACAAACTCTTCTGCTTCTTAAAGCTGCTGTTACCATCTCCAAAGTAACAGGGACCTGCAAGAGGTCTCCAAGTACAAAACTTGGGATTACTTACATTTTAATGAACTTACATATCAGTATTACAATGCCTTTATCAAACATTTTTCCCCTCCAAACAAACACTCCCATTACATGGCAAGATATTCCTTGCAGAAAGTCTGTACAAATCAGAAAGCAAAACCTAACGCCTGTACAGCCTAAGCCATCTTGTTAACAGGTATTTTATCACCTGAATTTTGTGAGCTTTTCCATTTTCTCAGGACAAGAAGCTGAGATTTCTGAACTCATGTACCTTTCGTGCCATTTAATTCACATGAGCTCCTAAATGCCTTGAACACCCAATTTTTATAATGAAAGAGCTTTCATCTACCATCCAATCACTGTCCACTAACACTGTTCTATTACTTTCAAATGCAATAAGAAGTGTAAGACACTCCGTGGGGCTTGTAACAGCACAGAATGAAAACCGTATTAAAGCTGCTGCCTTTTGACCCAGAAAAAAGTACCCCTTGATTGTCCCTTTCACTTTGGGTAAGAACTGTCAGTCAGTCACTCAGCAAAAGAACACATCACCCAGAAAGCAGCAGGTTTTTGAGACTTGCAAAAGGGTTGGAAACGTGAATTTCACAGCAAATTAACATCTTAAATCAAGCTTAAGACTGGGGTCATTATTTTGAAATCCTTCCCTTGACTCAAAGGTTCTGCTGATGGTATGAGTGGGTCACAAAATCAAAGTTAACACACAAATTAAATTCTAAATTTGGTGATAAAAGCTAGACCACAGTTCTAAATTAAAGGAGTAATGAGTGTTACTGACAGCACCAGAGAGGAACCTCATGTGACTTCATTCCCACCAATGTAGCCTTTGCTGAGCTATCTTTTGTCTAGAAAGGATAACTTTCAAACTGAAAAGCATCCATCAACATGTGCTCTAAAGCATAGCAAAAAAAATAATTTCAAAGGCAGAAACGGCATAGCAAAGAGCAGCTCCCACTGTAAAATTAATGCTGAGGTGCTCAAAATCCCCTCAAACCTCTCTGTTTTTAATAAGGTGCTTATACTGGCTACAGGCACCTATAGCTCTGCTCCTTGTCCTTCTCTGAGGAACAGCACGATGCTGTCTCAGAACTGGTCTGACCTCAGCAACAGAAGTACTTGATCACAAAGGAAGGATGTGGGCAAATGAAACTCTTCAAGTTCCTCTATCTGTTCAACAGTAGCTTCCCCCAAACAGGACAGACCCAACAAAAACCAACCAACCAACCAAGCCCACAAAACCCCTAAGCAAACACAAAAGGCCATAGAAAGAGATTTTACCCAACAGAAAAGTCATCAGCAGGTCGAAAGGCAGAAAGAAGAGGGGTGAGTATCTTCAAACGTCATTCTGAGTTAGTCTAGAATGGACTGAAATGCATGACACATATCCCATACAAAAACTGGAGTCGTCAAGAATGAAAACCAAACCACCTCTGCAGACTACAAACAGCAAGATTCAGCTAAAAACTTCCATATGACACACAGAGTAGAAGACCAGGAGAATTGATATATCAGCTTGACAATACATAGCAGAAGTAATGAATATAAGCTTGGAAGGATGTTGTAAGATGTGCCTCACAGCACTGCTCAGATAAGGTCTGTGTGTCAAAAATCTGAGCTTACACTACACAACAGATTTCTCCAAAGACAACAGCAATGAGCTACTGCAAGTGATGAGAGCACAGATCAAAGCACAATTACAGTAATGGGGATCATTTTAAAGCTCACATCAACAATTCACAATCCATTTAATCACATAACCCCAGAAAGGGTCGGGCTGGAAGGGACCACACTGGCTCATCTGGTCCCACCTCCCTGCTCCAGCAGGGTCACCCCAGAGCCCACAGCACAGGATCATGTCCAGATGGGTCTTCCAGTGAAGAAGTACCACAGCCTCTCTGGTCTCTGTTTCACTGTCCAGTCACTGCACAGGAAAAGTTCTTCCTCCTGTCCAGGCAGAACTTCCTGAGCATCAGTTCCTGCCCATTCATTCCTCTTGTGCCATTGCTGGGCCCCACAGAGCAGAGCATTTCTGCAGCCTCCTCTGGCCCTGCTCCAGAAGTTCCATGTCCCTCCTGTCCTGAAGAGCCCAGAGCAGGACACAGCACTTCAGAGGTGCCTCCCAAGGCTGAGCCGAGGGGCAGGATCACTCCCTGACCTGCTGGCAATGCTCTTCCTCATGCACCCCAGGACTGCTGAACTGATGGCTGGTAAAGAAAACTAATTCATGCCATGGTTCAAACCAGGCACCTTCCTGCAAAGACATTGATTCAACACAGAGGTCAAAGAAGCCTTCATCATTAAATTTCCTAAAAGTGAGGGGGAAAAAACCTCAGTTCTCCCAAGCCAACATAGACCCAGTTTGATGGTCAAAACACCTCCAGTGTCAGTGTCCTCAAAACCAGGGCAGATCCAGTTCCTGTGAGTAAGATATGAAGGCTCCCAGATGTACAGATAGGGGGAAGACAACCCTTCAAGTGATTCATGGAATGCTTCTCTTCTTGGGAAAATTGTTCCTCTTTGGCTTTATTTTGAAATGTTTCCCTCCTACTTAGTTATTTCTAAATCTTCATGTTATCTAAAAATTCTTTAATTTATATATTTTGCATAATAAGGGGGAAAAAGTATAAATGGGTGGTTTATCTTTAGCACGCCTCTTGTGAATTTCTGTCCTTCTCACACCAACAGATAATGTTTAAGCTAGTAAACTTTGGCATAATTTAAAATAGTACTCATCTCCAAAGTCTTGCAGATCTCCAGCATTTGGAATGTTATTCTTCAGGGAACCCATTAATTTTCACAAAAAGGTCTCAAAAGGCTGTATTAATTAACAGATCCAAGTAATCTACAAAAACTGAAATACTGCCAAAACCACTCTGCACGTACTCCCAGCTCATTAAAAACGCCAAAATCCTCAGTTTAACATTAAATAATTCCCACAGGACTTACAAAAAAGCTTACACAAGTATGGTATTTAAAAATCATTTTAAATGCTAGGGAAATTTACTATGATTTATTATCACAATTACACATAATAAACCTTTCAGAGCTATGGCTCTAACGTAAGCTATAACTGTTACTGTGTGATAAAGTGCTCCATCAGTATGTCCTTTCCATATGGACTTTGTGCTCCCATTCCCCCCTTCCCTGCTTTTTAGAGAGCATTTTGTTCAATCTGTCTAAATTACTACAGAAACAGAGTCAGCCTTACACCATGACTGATATAAAGAGGATGAAGAGCTCAAGAAGTGATATTAAAGGATAATAAAATCCAACCCTAAGGAGATGAGGAAGCAAACAAGGGCAAGTAGTGCATTGTTTAAACATTGTTGAGGACACTCATGGATTAGAAATTATTTGTAAAGACTTGGCACCTACCGTTTAACTTATCAAAAAATGCCCTCAGAAAGTTTCAGCGACTATCCAGGTTATGCCACCACAGTCCCATCTTTGTTCTACTCAATCTGTACCAACTGACATATTTTATTCTGTCTTCTCCTCCTTTGTCCTTCTCCCCACTTGCCTCCTAAGACAACCCAGTTCCATTTGTGTCCAAAGTCCCCAACTGCAAGGTCACAGAATTCTAATCTCAAGGCAAAATTCAGGCACAAAACCAAGCAGTTTTATTTCCCAATGTGTCAAATATAAAACATGCCTTCTTTTCAAGCAAAAAGCCAGCCAACCAAACAAAAATAAACCTGGACACTTAAAATCCTTGAATACTCCCACAACATTACATTCAACTTTCTATTTCTTGGACTCTCTTGTGACCTCACTTTTCTATAAAGTATTTGCAGTACCTCTTTATCTACCTTTGAAAAGTCTTTGTGTTTGTCCTTTCCCCAAATGTACACTTCAACTTGCATAATGGAACTATAATGGCGGAAGTGCAGACCTTGGCACAGATACTCACATGAAAAGCATGTCGAAGCACTTCATTGTCTGGTAAGTTTAAAGCCCACAGAGTATCACACATGTTGCAGTGCTCCATTATGTCAGGATCGACACACATTGTGCTGTACAATATGGAATACCTCAAATGCCTGAACCATCCGCCACAGTGGTTTTTGCCATATAACCACACGCAACACAAAATGGGGTTGAAGGACATGTCGGTATCAAAGGCACCAGTTTTCATGTAAGCAGTGCTAGCCCATATGTCATTATTAGCTAGTGAATTAAGTCAGTCCCCGAAAACTATTAAAGCAAGCATTACTGCTTCATTTTTTGAGGCACAGAGTTCCATGGATGTTTCCTTGCCACTAGATCAGGATACAGCATTAAAACAATGTATTTTGTTTTTATTTTTGCCCTGAATGCTCAGAAACGCAGGGAAGTCAGTTTTAGACAGAAAACTCTCCCTCATCTCAGTGGCCATCAATCTTCCTTCATTTACTGTTGTCTCATTTGTCCTTCCCCTGCCACTGTCTCTCTCCTGAGAGGTAACTGATCCATTTAAGCACTGTTCACAGCACAGAAAGAATTTTTTGGCCTCCCTGCCTCCCACAAACGTCAGCCAGGAACAATGCAGTTACTACTGTGGAGTATCTAAAGGATGCTACATAATTCCCATCTCTGGAAGTGTCCAAGGCCAGGCTGGACAGGGCTTGGAGCAACCTGGGATAGTGGAAGGTTCCCTGTCCATGGCAGGGGTTGGAACAAGATGAGCTTTAAGGTCCCTTCCAACCCAAACCATTCTGTGATTCTATGATATGAATCTAGCTTGAAAAACTACACAAACTACACTAGAAAAATTTCTGATCATGTAAAACAAGTAGTGCTGCTCATTTCTGCCTGATGGTACTTTTGCTTTTGAAAGTAGTGACATAAATATGCACATATTTTACTAAGACATTTGTATAAGAAGACTGTGTTAAAATAGCAGTGCTTGGAGAAGCACTATAGCATTTGGCAGCATCAATTCCCGTAAAGGTTTACTGAACATCTTACAGTTGTCTCAGAAGTTGATTTACAGTTGGTTAACAGAATTATGAGGCTTGATTTCCCAGTACTTTCAATCCATAACTCAAACATAAGAAAAACCAAACAAATACCAAACAGAAGCATAGGGACTTCATTGATTCTAAGTTTAAAAACTCAAACATATTTCAATTCAAAGAAGCTCAAAAAGAAACTGCAACTACTCTACAAAAGAGATCAATAAATAAATCTGAATGGGTTCATTTGCTGGGGCTACACGAGGGATACCACACACCATTTAATAGCAATTTCATTATATCAAAATCCAGCATTGCCACAATGAGCAGGAAAACAAGAGAAGCAACACACTGACCCTAACCCGCATTACCCAAACACCAAGAACAAAAGACAAAATTTTAACTGGTAGCAAAAAACCAACTGAGAACCAGAAGAGGGTGTTAAAAAACAATCGGCATTCATACACCCACAAAATAATTTAGAATTATGGAATCATTAAGGTTGGAAAAGACCTCTAAGATCAAGTCCAGCATCAACCCAGCACTGTCAAGGCCACCACTACACCATGTCTCCAAGTACCACATCCACACATCTTTTAAAGGGAGATAGTGATGGTGTGGGATGGTGACTCCACCAGTTCTCTGTCCAGTGCATGACAACGTTTCAATAAAGGAAGTTCCCCTCACAGCAAAGCACAGGTTCGCCCTTTTGAATACAAGAAATTAGTGGAAAATATTCAAAATAACCTCTATTTCTGAATGAATTTTAAAATCAGAATATTAAAAAAAAGCAAGATAAAAAACACTGTCTGCAGCTATATGGACAACTATAAACTATAAATTTTAATAAAACAAACTGGTTTTGTTCTGGACACCCTGTGCCTAAAACATGCCATTTCACACACAGATGGTTTTATTTTCAAGGAAAAAAACAAACCCAAACAAATATCAACAGAAGCTCAGTCTGGAAATAGCACTGATAAATGTAGAAACAGTTTCCAACGTTGCAGTCCATTAACTTCCATGACTCTGAGCTCTCACAAGGAAACAAGGATGATCACAACCTTAGACAGACGTTCACCTGGGTAACGTTTTTATTTCAAATGCCAACAGTTACATCCCAGAGCTTGGAAATTGCAATCTCCATCAGTTTTGTTCTGATTATAAGTTAGAGTTATAAATCTAATTGTTTTGAAACAAGGAAAGAAAGAGATCCAAGAAAATCTGACAAGTATTATTCTACCATTTAGTATCAATTAGCGTAAAATCAAAATTAAGACGTTCTTTTGTCTGGCTTGACAGAAGCAGCTTGTAATTCACTCACCTCATCTGTTCTAAACTGATAATAGAAAAATCTTAACATGAATTTAATGATTTAGTTTAAGACTGAACTGAAAACTCCACAGATTTTCAAATTTTAGCAACATCTACAATTGGGATGAAGTTCTCAGAAATGCTGAGCATCCCCAAGGAAATGTAGTCATTTTGTCTGAGTCTCTACAGGAGAACTGGTCTCTTCTGCAATATGGATGTTTGTTTATACACCTGCAGAGCAGCTGCTGAAAGCTGGATCTCAATTGGAATTTGAGCACTTACGTGATATAGAAAGCTTGTCCCTGAAGTCAAGCACAGCCCCTGAAAATTTGTGCATTAGTGAAAATATTCAAGTAACATTATTACTGCCATACATCTGCTCCCTTTCATAGCTCCCAAATCCCTAGTTAGGTGCGAGAAATGAGACAACTCTTAAAAAGATTAATTTATTGAAAACAGAAAAATTGAAAAATTACAGAACTCAGAAAAATATAAAAATTTGGGATCCTATGGCTCAGTAGATGGTATGCCCCAGGAGCACAGGGATATGAGATCTTCTGGCTGAGACAGCACTAGACCTCAGGTAGAGAAAAAGAACTTGCAGTGCTGGGCTGACTTTTAAAAAAATTACTAAAAGCCCCTTAAAAGGGGTAAGGCTTTGAATGCCCAGCACCCATGTCTCCCACAGCTAGTCTGGAGAGAGCAAGAGGGGAAGAGAGAAGAGAGCCCGCCTCTCGGCTTCGTCCTTTTTATAGTTTTTGCTCCGCCCCCAATCCGCCCCCAGTCCGCCCACAGCCCGCCCCTTCGGTCCAAGGCGATTGGTGCTTTCCCTTTGATGGATCATCTCCGTCCACCAATGGCTCATCGTTGTCAAGGGGGGTGGTATCAGTTAAAGATAAGGGAATACAATGCCTTCATTAAAATTTAGGTATTCAGGTTGCCACGGAACTTGCCTGCAGACTAATGGCTCTGTAGCTAAAAATAGCTGCTGGCTATTAAGACTGGGTGGGGGTTTTGGCCTTGGAATCAAAATGCAAGTGAAACACCTACAAAAAGTATTAAAATACATCCAACACACCTCAAAACACTTGTAAAAGTATACAGTAAACACAAGTTTGAAAAGGGCAAGTTTGTGATTTTTTACTGGGAAAATTTTAACTGGGAAGGGTGCAACTCTATTAATAAACTACTTTAAACAAATGAAAACACTGATAACGGAACTGGATTTTTGTACCTGGGCTGATGGGTTAATTGTAACATTCAATTTAAAAATAATTAACTCAAAATTAATTAATTAAAGCACTTAATATGCAAAGACCAAGCACAAATAGGGATTTCATGTATGACATAGGGATCCCTTACTCCTTAGCTGATCTGCACAGAACTTAGTGCAGGCAGAAAACCACAAACCAACATGATCTAATTATGGTGCTCACATGGTTTTACACCAGTCCTAATTAATTATAACAGCAGCAGTTAAAGTCTATCCAGTAAATAAACCCATAACCATAGCTCACCACTGCTGTGCATCTTCCAGCAGTTCCTAAGGACTTGCTCCAGAGCACAAGGACACACCCTCCTGGCATCCAGGAGGAACAGAACAAAAGCACCACTACAGACATTGCACAGCCTCTGGGTTTTATGGCATCTCCATCAAAACCAAGGGTTAAAACTCTGTCACTGAATTCCTGGTACTGGTATGCCATTCCAAGCTCTGTTAACTATAGCAAGAAATAGGTATCCTGGCCTAAAACACTGCTAGAAAAATGAGTATCAGGTACAGAAGTGAAGCTACTGGAAAGTTTTTTTTTTAAATAAAGGCAGACATTAGCAAAGCACTCCAAATATACAGGATTTTCTATTGCTTGATTTCTTGACCAATTCTATTTGGACTTTTTTTTGTGCTGGAAATTCTCCAGGGAGATAGTTCTGAAAGATTAAGAACTGAAATCACAAGTAGAGGAACATGGAGGGAATTGTGCTAGGAACAGGCCAAAAACCTCTAAAATTCAGCTTCAGCATTTCAAGGGAAACCCACAGGAATTCACTCTCTTCCCATGGGACTTGAACATGCTTTTCAACATTTTTAAAACTTCACCTTTCAAAATGAGTTCAAGTTTTACTTTTTCTGTCAATCCTGTCATTTGCATAGCTCCAACTGTGTCACTACTGACGTTTTCAGAATTTACCATGAAGAAAATACCGAAATCAGAATGGAATAAACTGGAAATCATCACTAGAAGGGTCGGTATCATTCTTGTGGTTTTCACAGGTATTTCTCCTTATTGCTCTTTTGTACTTAGGAAGTTTTATTCAACAATGCAGCAAGTCTGTCCACAATCTAATAATTCCTTTCCTTCTGGCCAGCTGTGCAGTTACTCACTCAAACAAGAGCAAATACACCTACTTTCTTCTTTAAATTTCTTACATTTGTCTTGCTTTCTTTCAGAGACACTGCAGCTACTATAGTTCAAGTACTACGCTCACTTTAATAATTTAAAATCTCACTTAAAAATATTTATATAGCAGAAAATCAACAAAGGATTTCTTTTTAAACTGCAGCTATTAACATCCTGGAAGATAAAGCACTGATATGAGATTTCCCAAACCACAGGGATTAGGAAATAGAGCCACACAAATGGAAACTGCCACCTTTATGAACCTCTGTGTTAGTGTTGTATCTCTAAATCACTGCAATCATAAATACCCGAAACCTTCAGTGATTTTACATCTGGGTTATGGAACTGGTCTACAAACGAGTGGCAGGTGAGTTCAGTTTCCATTACCCCAAACAATAAAGAATCATTAGTACAGCAGGTTTGTAATACATGCACAACTTATCATAGGCCAGACTGAGAATAAGGGAAGATCACAAGCATTAATAAGTCAATTTACAATTTCTACAAGATAGTATCAATCAAAGAATGAAAAGTGCCTTATGGTATTAATTGCAATGTATTAAATGCTTTGGCAAATAAAATTTCTCATTAAAACACAGCAAGAGCAACCTTACATGTTCCTTCAAATGATTTCTGGACATTATGCATTATTCTTGTATTTATGTAAGTTACTTTTATTTAGAATATATTTTTAATTTGGCCTTATATTTTTATTAGGTTCCTCTTCCTTTTTCTCTACCACAACATATTATGCCCTGAACACTCTCTGGTTCTCAGAAAAACCACAACGCTCCTCACCCTCCCAGAAAACAAACTACTTATCTATGGGCTAATTGTATACATACCTTGCTTACAAACTCTATTTTGTAAAAAATTTACTTTTCCCAAAGATATGTATTTCTTTATGTGTAAAAATTCATTGCTAAATACCAAAAAATGTAAAAACTGGTGTATGAAATCAAAACTATCCTAAAGAAAGTACTTGTTTCTTGAGAAATAGTAGTTCTGAATGTGTGTTAAATATATAATAAAAATGTAAATGGCTTTTCAATTTACAAGAAAAATTCAGTATTGCAATTCAATGAGGATCTTTTTGTGGATAATTATTTAGAATTGTATCAAAGTGAAAGAAGTGTCATGACATACCTTCTAGAAATCCTGAAGTTTAGCCTTTTTCCTTTCTAAAAAATAAAACATTTACAAAAACTCCCATGATATTAATTCCCTCATGAAAATTAGTATCTTTTTAAAGCTCACAAATATACTTCATTTCAAGAAAATCTCAACATCTTGTTGACACTTCATGAGATATATTTAAAAGCTAACTTACTTTCAAACTGTCTTTAGTTAGTATATCAGCCCATGTGACAAGTGTCAAAACCATTTCTTTTATTTTTGCTAAAATACTTCTGTTCGATATAGAATTACAGAATTATAGAACATCCTGAGTTGGACGAGACCCACCAGGATCTTCCATCCCAGCTCCTGGCCCTGCCCAGGACACCCCAACAATCCCACCCTGTGCCTGAGAGCGTTGCTCACGTCAATTAAATACTGAGGTTTCACTGCATTTGGAGCCCAGAATAGTCAGATCACCACAGGGTGATTGCTTTCAGTTAAACACTTATCAGAAAATTACTAACCCAATCTCTTCAACCCTTTTCTGTCTACAGACTATTGGGAATAACAAGAAAAAGCCAAGCAATTTAGCAGAGCTGACAGCATCCAGGCATCTCACCTTTTGCTCTATGGAGAATACACAAAAGCCTCAATAAAGTTACAACCATGTCTTTTTACAATTATTTTTTTTGCAAACAAGTACTTCTTCTGCAAAATCTGCTCAATAACTATGAAGATAGCTAGTAAAAAGAAAATATATTGTATGCCTTCCCTCTGTTGACCCTGCCTAAAAATTGTCCTTTTTTTCCGGTAAAGATGCTTGTTCACTAATAAAATTACAGAGATACCCAGCTCTTTTCATGTGTGCACCATAAAAACACAACATGCCCTGACATTATCCCTCAGATTAATGCTGCTAGGGGTTCAAAGTGCCTGCTCCAGCCACAGCCAAGGCCTTCCCTCAGGAGCCATTGCTCGTGGCCAGAGCTGCACACAGAGCTAATGAGAAACAGAAAGGCTTCTAAAGTCTCTGACACCCCAAAGCTTTAGAGGTGAACAGGATTTACCAGGGAAACAGCCTGGGGGGGAAGAGGGAAAGGTGGAGCCAAGGGAACCATTCACTTCCCTTCTTACTGCTCTGTTAGACAGAAAAAGCTCCAAAGGAGGGTGAGAGGGTCGGAGCCAGGAGCTCTGCATTCCTACTGCCACAGCAGAAAGGCCTCTCAGAGCTTAGCCAAGTGTGATCCACACAGCTCTCACTGATTATTCACGGCAAGCTCACTTTTCCTCTCTATTAAACTGCATTACAGGGAGCTAAACTACATCTGACATTTTCCTCTTGAGTGCTCCCTCCACATAAACTGTGCCCAAGCTGAGCCTGTACAGTAAGTCCATGGAACAATCTCTCCATTACAACATGGGCCTTAATGCAGACACAAGTTAAGAACTTGACTGGTATAGAAAACAGTGATACTCTTGACATCGAGGGTCAAAGCACTGAACTGTGACTCAGAAGACATGAATTTAATTTCTGGATCTTCCACTCAGGCAATCTTGTAGGAATGATTTCACAATGATGTCTCACAGGACTGCTGGGGACATAAGGACATGCACGAGGCTGGCAGGGCACACACACAGTGTATTCTTCCCAACCTCTGCAAGTGATGTGGAGTGTACCCACACTTGCAGGCTTTAGGGTTATTTGTCACTTGTTCTTTGCAGAAGGGTAAGAACTTCATGAGCAGTTTAAACATACATTCATACTACTCATAAAGGCCAGTCATGGGGGGAAAAAAGGCATTAATGCAAGAATTTTTCAAAGGAAAGTACTTGAATTTTCTATATTGCAAAGAGAGATATAAAAATTTTATTAACAACATTAATTTGATGCTAAAATACTTGACAGGTTTACCTGGGAAAGTTAAGTGTTTAAAACATCACAAAAACCCCTTACTGCAAGTGTACAGACTGATCTGCCAGAGTGACCCAGGCTGAGCTGCTGGGCTTTTTCCCTTGTGTCATGGAAAATGCACCAAGTGACTTGTTAATTTTGCATTTAACCATCTCTAACATTAGTTTCTTCAAATATATTCAAAGGCTGATCAAATGGAGGGATGAAAATAAAACATGAGAATTAGGAATTTCTTGTCATATATACAAGGAGACAAAGATTAACCCAAGCTTCCACTCATATTGCTTTTATTTTTGAAAAGCCACAGAACTTGAATATTTCAAAAGAGGCCAAATTGAGTATTTGAATATTTCACCACACATAAAAATCTAATCCTGCAACTCACTGTCTACACTTCTTCAGCAGATGTGAAAATTAATAGCACATCTATACTTGTGCTATTAATTTATACACACTAATTTATGGGCACCTTTCAGCATCCTCTCTTCAATATTTGTGCACACTGACGGATGAGATCTGCCCCGAGCTTTCTCTTCTCCTGGCTGAGAAGCCCCAGCTCTCTCTGACTCTCCTCATACAAGAGATGCCTGTATGTCATGTTCCTTTAAAAGCAGGTATAATTTCTGTAGGAAAATTAAGCAGCAGCTCATGTTGCTAATGCAAATCTCCAATTCACTCTGGCTACTCATGCAAGAAATCAGCACATGATGGCACAATTAAAAAGTTTTACTGTTAATGGGAAAATGTAATTTCATTTAAAAAAATCTTTTCTAATGCCCTAGGAGGCAAGAAGAGGATTTAAATAATTAGTAAGGATTTTTTCACCTCAGTAAATTCTTCAAAAGGAAATCTCCTCATGAACTTTGGACTTTGAATCCTCTTTCCTGCCTTGTGTTACACAAGGACACAAAGATGAATATGACTGATCACCTCTTGGTAGACAGACCCTATTTTGCTTGGCATTGTTCAGACACAGAATCAAATGACATTACTTCACCAGCTCTAAGGCAACAGAGAGATGGAAACATATGGGCAGAACACAGGAAAAAGGGAGAGAACATTTGTCAGTCTGACAGGCAGCAGTCTCAGCAAACCATCAGGGTGACTGTTGTCAGAACTCTACAGGCATCACAGAGAAGAATATCGAGGGTAGTGACAAGACAGACCATGACAAAGCTGCTCTGAGATGTTAATGCAGAGCTCTTGGCAAATAGGAGCAGCAACAAAAAGAACTATCAAGATGTTTGCTTGAAAGTCATCTGTGCTACTTTTGCTACTTCGTTTACACACAACACAATTTCAGTGTCCTGCTCTTCCCACAAGTAACTCTAAGAAAGCCAGAGTTTGGGAATGAAAAAGGAACCCAGGAGTTATGTCTAGAAAGGACCAAAACAAAGTACAGAGCAGGTGTGAAATCTGACTGAGAGAACAAAACACCTTGTTCTTCCCACACTGCCAACTTCCCTGTGCCCTGCTGGGGTTCCTTCCCCCTGCCATGTGGTCCTGGCAGAGGGGCCCCGGGGCAGAGACAGGACATATGGGGTTTCCCTACTCCCTGGTCAACCTCGTTCCCCCTTGGCTGTTTTGTGTTCCCCTGCCCAGGAAGGACCCTCTGGTCCCGTGATTGTTCAGTTCCTGGCCAAGTGGAAAAACAAACATCTCTGAAAATATCTACCAAGAATCAGTCCATATAATCTTTTCCAAGGGCCTCGTTGTCTGATACATGCGTTGCAAGAATCCCCACTACAACAGTGCCCCACCACCTTACCAAGTACATGGAAAACCTGGAACTCTGAAAGACAGTGCACACCAATACCACCCATTTTACAGCAAACTTCAGGCTATAATCTATTTCAAAAGAATTTCCTCATGTCAACACTCAAAGGATTCTCTTCCCTTCAAAGCTGGCTCCTCTGTGTGTTGTGGGTGTGCATCTGTGTGCACATATGTGCCCAAGTGTTAAGGAGAAAAAGTGGTAAATGTGAACTAAAGAGGGAGAGTCCAGGGTTCTGCAGTACTTTCTTACCTCCACCTCTTGGCACAAGGCTCTACAAAGATTGTACCTTTAATTGCAATTACACGATTTTATGCTGCAAGTCAATTTGCATGGTTCCCAAGGAGATAAGTTTTCAAAATCTTCTCTGGAATCCACTGATAAAAAATTGGGGAAACTAGTATAGTAAGATAGAATGATGAATTAAACCATATTGAAAAGTTATCTTTTACTTGGCCAACCAGGAAAAGCAAGATAATCACTAAACATTTTGTATTTGCTTTTCTTTACTATTATCTCCACCTTCCGATTTTTATTGTGCTTAGGCAGAGCATCAGCAATTTTCTACCTTTTTCTTTTACAAACTATCAAATAAGGATAAAGGATTTGAGAACATCAGGTTACATGTAAACAAGAACAATATACATTTCCTATTTATGCAAGTACACTTAGGAGGTAAAAGATCCATTTAAAACATAGAATCATAGAATCTCTAAGATTGGAAAAGACCTCGAAAGATCAGCAAGTCCAACCCAGCTCCACTGTGGTTCATCACTACTCCATGTCCCCAAGTGCTACATCTACACTCCTTTTGAACACTTCCAGGGACACTCCCAGTGATACTACCACTGCCCTGGGCAACCTGTGCCAGTACCTGACCACCCTGTCAGTGAAGAAATTTTTCCTAATACCTAATGCAAATGTCTCCTGGCACCTATATTAGGCCATATATTTACAAACTCTATGGCACTTCTGATTGTGAGTAATTGCATCAACGCAGAGACTGCCAGTGATAAACAGGAAATAAGATTCAAATGGAGGAGGTGTAACCTCCATTTGTGGAGGGGGTGGGAGGCAGGAAAGAAGGCAGGCAGGAAAGAAGGCAGGCAGGAAAGACCATGACATCTTAAAAAATTACCAAAAAAGGCAAGATGATTACTGCTTATTTTTTCAGTTTCATCCTGGGTAATCATTTCTCCACAATAATATCTGGCATTTTCCTGGTTTCCAACGCTGTGCTAAACATTCAAAATGCACTGAACACTGTTTGTGTGTGCATCTTTCTCCTCCCAAATGAAGACAAGATAAACCACAACCAATGTAGCACTGAATGTGGTGACTGCAGAGGTACTTTCCGTGGGAAACCATACAAAAGGTTACAGCAAAGATGCAGAAAGCAAGTGAGGGGAAAGTGGCCAAGTAAGATTAGGAAGATCCTTTAGCCACTGCAGATCTTATTACTGTGCTTCTGGTAGGCACAGTAAGATTCACCAGGATATTTAAAAGGACACTGGAGCAATGTGAATTTAATGCAGAAAAAGGAATGCCCATGTGATGATTTGAAAAGTGGGAATCATTCTGCTTAGCAGCAAATAAACATGGTTTCCCAAGGGTTTTTCCTCCCCCTCCACTAACATGCATGTCAATGAATACTGATGAAGGTCTGAAGAACTAATCTATGTGAGCTTGTGTAAACTGTCAATTTGGATTTGCAGGTGCTCCAGTTTCTAAGGAAATGTTAAAGAACCCAGTAATACCCATACACAAACCAGATTCTGTTCTGTCCTTTTGATATACTCGTTCTGGTGAGAAAAATCTGGTCTCATAAGTCAACAGAATGTTTTCCATCTATCCTATGAACTACAAGAAAAAATTAATTTTCATCTAGTGCATATGGATTTTCCCTTGTGTCTGTAAACTCAGACAGACAATTATAGTTACTCGAAATACATTTAGTGAAAGTTCAGAATTTCTTTAGCTGGGCTATTTTTACTTAATTCCCTACACAGATAATTTAATCTAAGTCATTCTTCTCTGAAAAATCTTGATTAATGCATTTAATAACCTCTTGGAAAACCAGATTCAGAACTGAATAGCTGCTGTGTCAAACTAAAAACCCAGGCTCTGTGTGCATTACCTGTGTGCCTTGAGACTGGATCCTATAGTATCTAATAAGGTATGAGCTCCATTTGCAGCTCTTCCCCCCAAAAATTTGCAACTTCTCTTTTCTCTGAGTTCTCAGTCACCTGCAGCCACCACAGTCCTAAAAGTGACCTTTTCTTCAACAGAAATCTGTTCTCTTGAAACACATGGGAGCCTGAGGACTTCCTGAGTCTGTTGTTCCTCTGTCAAACTTGCTTGAAATTGAGTAGGGTGTTAAAAAAAATACTTGTAGGAAACACTGTCAAAAAAAGGCAAAGCAGGCTACCACAGAGCCTTTAGCATTAACAAGAAAAACAAGACAGACTCTCTTTTCCATCACTTAAAAAGGCTGATTTGAAGTAGCAGTCTTCAGATAGGAAAAAAAATTTTGTTAATGAAATATTATTTTGTGTATTATTTTAAGTGGGTTTTTTTCAGACACAGAAAGATGTGTAGAAACTGCCCCCACCATGTACACAGAGGCTTTTTTAAGCAGATGAAAAGTTCAGTTGGTTTGTTTACATTGTTTCAACCACACCTTAAAATTCTTTTGTTCTTTACTTGCTTTTATATAACCACATTTTTAAAAGAAGCATTTCAGTTAATTTCAGAGCATTATCCCAGACTCTCATTTTCTTTAAAGGAACATCTTTACATGAAAGTCAATGTCATATTTTCAGTATATAAAATTAAATACACATCCTCTCTGCCAGCTTTCTTTCAGTGTAGTTGCTGTTTCTTCAAGCAAGTTCTGAAGTGTTTCCAAATAAGTTTAAAGACATCCAATTTATTTTCATTTTAGAAAATTGCTTGCTGAAGTGGCACTGTGTCCTTAAGGTGTGATATCCAGCTATCACTTGCAAAAAATACTTAGAATTTCCCAGCACATTAAGTATCTCTGCTAGCAATAACTAGAAGCACTGGATACAAGGATCTACAGAAATGATATAAAACTGTAATTCAAGAAAGATAAAGAAAACAAGGAATGGTTTTACATGACCATATTTACCTGTTGTTGTTCAGCTACAAAATAATGGAAAAACTTTGTTAGAGATGTCCTTTCCTGACTAGATCAGAGCTTCTAATACTTTCAATTACATACTAAATAGTTTAAGATTCACAAGTAGTTTGTAACAACATTCAGAAGTACTTTGCATCCCAAACTTGGCTTTCTCTACAGATAGAGGCAGACTTAACAAGGCAAACAATAACAAGGGAATGATGACTTGAGCCTTGCCTTCTGCAGCCTGTGATACAGGAACAGCACGTGCTGCTACAGCCTGGAAGGGTCACAGTTGGATGTTTATTCCACCTGATTCACCGAAAATCTTCCCCAGTGTGGAATTGTATTCCTTCTCCAGACTGGTTTTCTTTCTGGTTTGTATTTTTTTAAACACACACTATTCATGAACCTGGTGTCCTTCAGAGAAGCCAAAGAACCCACTAATATTTGGGTGGATTTGCTACTGCCTCCTCCGAGTAGCAGCACAGAGACACCAGTTGTAAGCTCTCTTTCATATTTAGACCAATATGATGATACAATTCAGGAAGAAGTTATGCAAAACCAGACAAAAAACCAAAATTGAGCATCTGGGAGACTAAGCAGAATCCTGTTCAGGAAGGCCAAAGCTCACAGCACTATGGTGGTTCTTTACTGCAAAATATGGGCAGTGACCAAAAAGCAAGCGTCTGCAACCTTCAAACTACAGTTATTAAATGTGTAAAGATTTTTTTTTAATTTATTTAAAAATATACTTAAAGCTAGTCAATGTGTCAGAATTGTCAGAACTTTGCTATGAATTTACTTTTTTAAAAAAATATTTTTAGGTTCGTTCTTACTCAGCTGCAGCTAGCAAGCCCTGAAATGTCATTGCTTACAAGCCAATCTAAATTTAAACTCTTCTGATTTTTGACCCAGGGGAATAAACTGCAATCAAATACAAATTGCAAAAATATTCAGCACTATAATTCAGTTTCCTGGAACCTGAGTTTACACTCATCTCTGGTTTCTGTTTTTGTATCTATTAACCAAATCCCATCCTTCCCACATAAAAGATGAATCTCAATCTGTAAACAGTTCTGCCCAGGGCTTTCACTGTATTTATGCTCCCACTGCATGTCATGATCAGTTTTTCCACTTTCACATCCTTCAGAAAGGAAGTCCCCCTGACTGCTGCCAGCAATTTTTCAGATATTTACTTACAACAAATGCTTCTTAATGACCTGCTGAAAAATAAAACTCCACACATACATACTAAAATTAATGTACTGTTCATGGTTCCTACCAGCTCACTGCAAAATCGTGCACCTTCACAATGCTGCTCAGTTGATACTGTCCAGATTTCAGGGGTTGAGTGTGTTCCTTAGCATGCTCAAAGTCTGGGGTCCCTTCAGGATCAACAGGAAACTCTGAATCCTGCAGAAAACCAAAATCATTAATTCTCAGAAACGCTGCATAACTTCACGCAATGTATCTCTTATATTATTATTTTGAAAAAACAAATTTATCTTATTTTTCCACTCTGTTTTTTCTCCTCTATTGAATTTTAATATTTTTTTTTAATTGCTGCTGTCCTGATTTTATTAATTTTGCATACATATTGTTAAAGTTGACTGCAGGCAGAACAATTGAACATTAATAATTAGTTCTTTTCAAATTATATTCCTACTATTTAACATAACTGACCTGACACAAAACACAGGACTAGAACTGGGGAGGAAGGTTTGTATCAACCCCCTCTGCAAGACTACTGGCATGGGTTATTTTCCATTTTTCCATGGCCTATTTGTTTTCTATTCCTATTTTCCATGGGAGGTTAGCTCCATGAGTTGCATCTGGAGGCAGAGCTGCTGTATTCTTCAAAACACCTTTCTTGTAAGTATAATGCCAATAAAAAGTCAAAATATGTGTAGCTAATCTTGCAGCCCAATTTTTCATTGGTGTGGTCCAAGATATTTCCTAAGATTAATCAGCAGATTAGGAGATTTATTACTAAATCTAATTAACCAAGCTAAATAGCTTTATTAAACATAGACTGTCATTATAGAATGTAAGGATGGTAACTGTGCACAATATATTTTAAGGACTGCACCAGTCATTACAGAACCACTTCCCAAGACACCACAGTTGGCTGAAGACCCACCTGATGGTTTTTGTTTGCAACATTTTAGGACATCCTGCTGTGAGAAGCTTTAAAGGAGACTGAAACCGTAGTACTCTTTAAAATGCCCATCAAACACGAAGATTAAGAAGGGAATAAAATCACTGTATTTTAATCTGAAAATGCACACACCCAGCAGGGATAACCACTAAGTCTTTCTAGTATTTGTTTGCACTAAACTTGATAGCAGCCATCCTGTTTCCTGATAATTTGTAGGAATGTGCATACAGCAAAGTTCACAACTACAAAGTGGCAAAAGAATATCTGTTTGTCTTCCATTTCAGAAGCTCTACACACTGCATTGTCCTACAAGGGTGCTAGTAACCCAAGCCAAAATTATGAAGATCATTCAGCTAATGACTTAATGATCAGTGTGAGCACATCTATTCCAGACCCAAGACCTGGAAGATATTTTTAGTGGACTGTGGCTTCAATCACAGGCACAGCCTAAAAAAACCACTCAAAAATCCATGGAACAGCAGGGACTTTCAATATTCACTAATATCAGACAACAGTCTTTCCTCTCTGACTGGGAAGGAAGACAGAATCTGAAAATCATGGAGAGCAAATGATCAAAATCATCCTTTGCTTAACACAGATACTAGCAAAATCTGGAACATTCAGAATTAGGAAATAAGTATGTCAAGTACAAATACATAAAGAATAAAGATTAAAGTAATCTGGCATTGTTAATCCAGCTAGGAATGTGTTTGTGGCTAAAGTTCTGCATTTTTATACAACTGTATATCAAGTTCTGATTGTGTCTCAGCCATAATATTCTTGAAGGTCTCTGAAGCCAGTTTCAAGAAAAATCCATAGATTTTCCAAATTTAGGAACAATTAAGATAAGTCTGAAGTATTTATTATACACACACACTAAGAAGATGAGTAAAGATATTAACTAAAGGTAAATATAGTCCCAATATGTGTCAGTGCCTTTGTGCAACTCTTAGAAAGCTTTCTGTACTCCTTGTCTTACAAAATTCTACCTTTCAAGATTTACAAGTTTGAACAACTAGGATTATAACTTAACAAAGGCATAGAATCAGCATGCTTTTTGCAAATTGTTCTCATTCACTTCATGGAACACAACCAGTTAGTAAATGCTACCGGACCTACTCATTTCAGAGTGAAACAAGCCTAGGAAAGACAACACTCTCTGAACAGAAGTGACAGAAAGTCTTGCATTTTTCAGTAGGGAAAAATCCCCAGATACTACTTCAGGAGATAGTGCTGTAAATGATTGCTGTAACATTCAAAAAATAAAGTACAAAGAGAATAATATAAAAATATTAGTTTTTCTATAATTCCATTGTGAGGATCTGAAATATTTCTGAAACTGTAGCTTTTCCACCCTCTGCAGTGGTAATCCTGTGTTCAACTAGAGCAGGAGACTTGGCCTCAGTTGAGATAATTCATACCTATGGTTCCCACCAGCATGAACAGTGGTATCACTTGTCATGGCCAGATTAAATGCTGATTTCAGCAGCTCCCCAGCACACACCAGGTAGAAGTCACAGTGTGACTTTTTTCGCCAGATACTGATATTCCTCACTGGGGAATAAATGGGGTATTTTTTTCCTAAAAACTTGCTAGAACAGAAGTGTTCAATAACGCTTATATGAAGACATCTCCTCTCCCCTAACAAATTTAGGTAACCAAGCTTCATTATTTAATCCTTATTCTATTACTTCCAATTGCTAAATCCTAAGGGTAGAAGAGAATCCATTACACAAGCCGAGACCTTGCATAACTAGGCTTGTGAAACTTTTGCAAGCACTGACTGCAAAGTCTGAGGTTCTTTCAGCATTGGCAAGGGCCATGTGCAAGCCAAAATTCAGGGAAATATCCTGAGTGCTAAAGAGCCAAAGCAATATCCTGTGGTTTTGTTCACTCCTTTTCCTCCTATGTATGAGACATTTATTCTATGACAAAAATAAAAAACTACCAAGCTTCTCTCTCACATCCATATAAAAGAGGAAGCACTGCCCTTCCTGCCTGTGACATTAAATATCCTATTACTCTATCATAAGAGGCAAGGAACAGAACATTCAAAAGAGTGTCCTAGGAAGGATCTCTGTGAAGCAAAACCCTTCTGAATGCAAGTCCTCAGTCACTGACAGTGGTAAGTGGTACCTGGTCCCTGAGCAAACTGTCCCTTTGACAGTTCGCTCCCCCTGTTATCTAAAATTACAGCTGCAGCAATCAGACAGTCATAAGAAGTTGCCATGACTCTTGGGCCATTTACACACAGCATTTCCACAGCTGTCTAACATATCAGAAGACAGAAGGCTACAGAAGTCAGGATTGTGTGAAGTCATAAAGGCATTTCATGCCTTAAGACCTCACATGTTCATATACAAAAAATAAACCAGAAGAGAAGAGCTTGCCTTTCTTTTGTTTGGGATTTTTTTTTTTGGTTGGTTTTTTTCCCCTTTTAATTTAAGAGCCTGAACCATAAGAGGATTCAGTGATTTACCCCAGATCAAGCTGAATTTCTATAGGACAGCTTGTAAACTGAACTCCCATCCTCTCAGTCTCAAACCATTCCTCAATTTTCCCTTATAGGATAAAAAATCCTTGTCTTGATGCAAACTGTCAAGCAATTAAGAAAATTTACCCTTAAAGCTATTAGAAATACCAGGTTTCTGTCCTGTCCTGAATTTTTCCAGTAAGACTGCCTTTTCTATTCCAACAGCAGGGCTCTTCAGAGCAAGTCTACAGCTTTCTTTTTCCTCGAGAAAGACACAAGAGACTCATTTGTCAAAACATACAGAAGGCAATGAATAGATAAGTGGAACTGATCTAAATCATCTCACAGCTGAGAAAAATGTAGTAGAGTTTAATAGAAAACATCCAAATCAGTTTGTCTAAATCACAGCTTGGCCTTGTCTATATCATTATTACAGCTAGTGTTAAGTTTCTCCTTACTCAAGATGTTAAAAACTGAAGTCAATTGAAGCAGCAGCTTCACTCCATAACCATGAACAAGCTCAAACCTTGCTACTTTAATTCTGAAAGAAAAGAGTGCAATCTTCAGTGAGGCAAAGCCCATCAGACAACAAATTAGTGATTCAAAGTCTTCCAGTGAGGGAGGAGAAGGAGCAACCTTTTCTTTTTGCAAAAATTAATGACCATTATTCATCAGCAGCTCCAATCTGAAAGCTGTCAAGGTCATTCTACAACTGCAGTTCAGACATGCACAAGGAGCCCAGTCACAAGTGCTGGTGTATCCATACATCCAATTTAAAAAGCAAATACTAGACATTTATTCAGAAATGGGAAGTAATGAAAATTTAATTCCTCTTAGGGCACAGCTACTGTCTATGTCCAAGACTCAGCAAGACAGCCTAACTTGTATCACTAAATATTTTCAAGGAAATATTCTAGTCTCAATTCTCACCCAAGAATCAGCATTGTCTCTTTTTCTGTAGTTAGAAAGAGTACTGCACTAATCACTGATAGCTGCACTGACATACCACTGAAATTCTCTTTTTATTCAAAGTTACAGAGAATGTTAGTAATTGTTTGCTTATTCTTCCTGAAAAATCTGATACCCTTACATTATGGAGAACATGTTTTGTCTATTTTCATTTTAAACATGTTTCAATATATTAAAATTTCCATATTTTAGTTTTTAAATATCAAAGTAGTCCCACGGAAATCAGTGGGTGTACTCAGAAACTACTTATGAAATACATCGTTTTCACAACAGGGCTTGAGTTTTACACTCAGTTTTTGTCCCAACTTTCAAAACCACTTAAGGATTACTAAGAATCCATACATTCAAAAAGTGAAAATAAACAAGGCATTCCTAAAACACACACATATAAGTAAGAATGAAAATACTCTTGGCTGTAATTGCTGACAGTGAATGAATCTTGCTCCTCAGACTGCCAGAAATAAAGTGTAACAAATAAGCAAAAACACTTAAGCAGCAAACTGTAGTATGAGATTTTTCAAACCCCATTTTACTTTTTGTTGACTATACTTAAAATTATTTAACGTTTCAAAGTAAATTAAGAAAGAGTCAAATCTGTTCCTGTTTACCTCTTTCCTCAAGAAAATCCTGACAGTGTGTTCTCTGAGTACTCAGCTTTGAAGCACTAGAGGTAGGTGGCTTCAGAAGGAACCAAATGCTAAGCAAGAAAGTATTAAATTAATATTAAAAGTTTTGCTGCAAGAGTGACAGATAATTGACATCTAATATAGTAGCTGAGCATGATTTTACTTTGTTTTCGTATTTTCTGCAGTTGAAGGGACAGGGTATCCTTTTCTAGCAGAGTATGAAAGAAATGAAGGTATTTAGTGCACTCACTGGGCATAATGCATCAGTGAAACAGTCAGTAGGCACTGTTGCACAATTAATACTGAAACAACTCAATTTCAAAATGCTCCAGTGTCTATAGTAACCAAAATACAACACATTTGCACATTATTTTACTATGTTAATCATGACCACAATTATTCTATAAACATCTGAAATGTAAGGAAAGGAAGTTGAAAGCAATAGCAGGAGAGCGTAGTAAAACTTTTATTGCCTGCTCCATCTTGCTTGGCTTGCTAATAAAAATCCATAAAACTCAGCTACAAAGGTTGTGGCCACATAACTCCTCCTTATTCAGTTTATAACCCTGACAATTTTTCCTTTTTTTAATAAAATAAACATGAAGATAATATGTAATAGGTAGTAAAAGCCCGATTAATTAAAAAAGCAATGGTAAAACTGTTCTGTCTTCAAATTCAGGGCTAGTGTAGCTCCTCAGACAGTTTGTGAACTGGTGCTAACAGTAAATTTGCACTTGAAATTGCTCCTGACAATGTCACTTTTAAGGCTCTCCCACATCAAGTCAAGCCATTGCCTATGCAATAAAAAACTAGAAAGCTCTACTACTCAATATCTAACTGTGCCACAGACACTTAATCACTTTTGGGCAAGAGCTCTCATTAGCACTCAGGGATAAATACACTGCAATTATTTCCTACTATCAAAAGGATAAACTTAAAGCTGCTGCACTTCACTAGTTTTGTTTCTTTTACTGCAGCTGTTAAAACCAGATTTGATTAGCCAGATATGATTAATAATCAGAGAGGTTTGAAAAAGTAAGAGGAAGATAACAATTATAGAAGGATTCATCACTGAAATGCAACAGCTTTCTTTCAGTTTACAGCACTAGGGCTTGTTTGACTTTATCACCACTATTTCAGAAAGTAACAGTATAAAATGAAAAAACTTACTCTATGCCAAGCATACTGCCCAACACTACAGAAATAAAACTACTGCAGTGTTTTAGCTTCTGCTAAAACTTTTAACACTTCCTCGCAATTGCCCAAGTAAATCACATTTCTCAGTTTAAAGCAACACAGCTGTGACTGATGCTGTAAAGGATGAACATGACACTCCAGTGTGGGGACTAGAACATAATCTGTGCACTGGAGGCAGCTGCCCAGTGAGCTGCACGGCTGCCCAGAGGACTGAGGGCTTGGAGTCACAGGACAAGCCTGGAAGTGTCCAAGGCCAGGCTGGATGGGTCTTGGGGCAACCTGGGATAGTGGAAGGTGTCTCTGCCCATGGCAGGGGCTGGAATGAGATGAGTCCCTTCCAATCCAAACCATTCTGGGACTCTGTGACCAGAGAAACACAAAACAGCTCCTTGAGCCTTGCTCAAGACTGACCGTAGACCAAGGAGTAGGTTTAAGATGCTCTGCACCCACAGCGAGTGGAAGACAAAGCCTTAAGCTTTATAAATATGAATAGATAATTTCTCCAGAGAAGGAACAACCCTTGAAAAATCTCCCACTTTCCTTGAGGACCTGTTCTGTGTTCATAAGGATATCTACGCTGTGCAGAAATACCCCATACAGCCTTCTTCCAACACTTCTACCATCCCAGCTACATCATCACCATCAGTATTTTAACTCCTTCTTTTAATTACTCTTCTCTGTCACAGCAAATTGCACGACCAACAGTCTCTGCAGAGACAAGGTGAATGAAGAGTCACAGCAAATTATTCCAGAACACGAATGTACATTAATTCTGAGTGCTAAGTTCAGCTACAGTCTCAAGAAAGTGATATAATGATCATCCAACTTTTAATTTACTACTCCCTCACAGTGGGAATTAAGCTTAATATGTGCAATTGAAATTAATTTCTTAATTTAAAATTATTACAGCTCTAAGATACGAAGTCTATACTGGTACTGATATGCCCAGATTTTACATATCTACTTCTGGTTATGAATATAAGTTTATCACATGTGAAAGAATAAATTCAGTATTATTTTAGTGGTAGTAATTTCCAGTGTGTTGCCCTGATTCCTGTCATCATCTCATCACCACATCATAACAACAGCACATGTTCCTGTTTGTTTTTCAAAACAGTATAGTATGTCTCACAGATAATTAAACAGTATGTTCATACAACAGAGATGTACACACAGCTATGTATATAACTTAATCTTGCACAAACAACTGCAAACACTGTTACAAAACTCAGCTTGATCATTTCCCAAGGAGAAGTAAAAGAACACCTAGGAACATGGTGAAATAAATTATCATGATATGAGGCAGGCAATCGATTTTCATGGCTTTTTTCTAAGTCACAAATAACCAAATGCTATTCCCAAAGACGTTCCCTATCCCTTCCTTTAAAAGGTTTATGTTTGAAAAGCAACTACATTTATGATCAATGTTAAAATAAACAACAGTGCAATAAAATATAGAAACCTCTTCCAATTATAATTTTATTTTGTAGATTTAAATTTTGATTATGGTGCAATTAAACGTCAGCAATATTTTAAGCTACAGCAGCACATTCTGCATATGCCACACAATTCATCATGTTAGAGGCAATGCTGATTAAATGACAGACATCAAGCTACTTCAGTTTTCTGACATACCCCAAAATATGTTGTGATATTGTCTTTTTTTATATATATATTTTTAAAAATTTTCATAGTGATTAACATGAATTTCTCTACCACAGAAGTATCCTTCTGTAGAATCAACTAAAAAATCTAGATGCTTTCTTGATTTTCTCCAAGCAAACTTCAGTACAAGCAATACAAGACTATCCATTCACCTACAGATGTTCCAGAGGACAGCTCATCTGCATTCATTTTGATTTTACTCCTAAAATATGTACTATGAAAGACTGTGGGAGAACTCTTTTTTGTAATGATTTCTTTTGACATGATCTCACCTGCACTTCTAACAAGAAAAAACTGTCTGCTCCCAAAGGCTCTCCCTACCACTAGTAATATCCAAAACAGATACTAGAGGTGCAAGTAAGTTCTAAATTTTGCCATTCTTTCATTAACTTCCCAAATGTTAACAAACAAGTTTCATTTTTCCTCAAATTACTATTCTGCTTCTCAGGCACTGTCAGAAAGCTCAAAAACTGTGTGTACATTCTCAGTAGCCTGGATACACTTAATTTCTGCCAGGGCCAAAGCACCCGCTGTAATCATCTCAATAACTGTTATAAGGCACACAGGGTTTACAGAGGTCCATACATCACTACAATGAACTGGTAAACACATTCAGCAGCCATTAGTTATTGATTTATTTGCAATTATGCGTTACAGTTGCCATCCACGTTCCCCCCCTTGGCAGTTCATCATCCTGACTCCGTTTCAGGACAGCCAGTAACCATTATCCCAAGCTCCACATAATCAGAAATAATGAAAACAAAGCTGTAAGAGTACTCTGACATGCAGGTACAAAGCTCTCAGCTTGTCAATACTGCAGAGAAACTGATTCTTTATAATAAAGAGCTAATTAATTGATTACTGGACTTGTAAGCAATAAGTACTTTATCAAACAGGGATAGGGCTGGTGATCTATCACTGAATCACCATAAATATTTTCAGCACTGCAGGAAGTGGATACAGCAGAATATGAAAGAGATACTGCCCGGCTGACTTCACAAACATGCCAGCAGTGAAACTGAAACTGCTAAAAAGTGCCTTAAGGTGTGAGGAAGTCAGTCTGCTCTAGATTCAGCAAGGCAGATTATGAAACCAGACCCAAAATTTCTGTAATTGTTTCTGGACCACATAAAACCCAGGCCTCTCCACATCCTTGAATTACATTTCTACTTTAGCTAGACACAGCTTTAAAAAAATCCATTATTTAGAAATTGTCGGTTTTTTCAAGACTGAAGGATTGACTGTAACTGCCAGTGCATTTGTGAAATGCCTAACTACATTCTCTATTAAAAAGCAACTCTATTTCTAACCCAGAATGTCTTTAGATTCAATTTCCATCTACTAAATTCTATTCTGCTTCTATCTGCTAAGTAAACACTGCTATTAAGAGTACATTTTGTCCCCTTTGTCACAGGCAATGATGAAGAATGCCCTAATTAAGCCTGTTCCAGTCAAAGATTACCTTGCTCATTGTAGGGGGGTTGGACTAAATGGCCTTTAAAGGTCCCTTCAAAGCCAAACTATTCTATGATTCTCTGAACTTTAAAAGTAATAGTAAAAAAGTATATTTTTACTTTTATTTCGTTTACCAAGTGATCCAGACTTCCCCTCCTCATTTTCCTGGTCTCTTCATGGAATAAAACCTTACCAGTGTGTCACTTGATAAATTTATCAGTAACTCTAAATCAAACACAAATCAGATTTTTGAGATTCTTTTTTTCCTCCAAGTCACATATAAAAATGCTGAATAGTTTATTATATAAAAAAAAAAATTCTCTGAATAATTTGATTATTCTCCATTTAAGGCTTCATGTCAGACTTGAACATATTAGTAACATTATTTACATTGATTTTGTACAATTCTACAACTGTATCTTCCACAATCATAGGATAATTTGCATTAATATTAGTACTAATTATATATAGTTTTCAGTTCTATTATTCTGTTTCTCCATTTCTTGAGTCACGTTTTACTTTTAAATATAGTCTTGAAAGTAACCACAGATTCCTGGCACAATCACTCTGAGACAATTTCTTACAACAGGAGACGAAAAAACAGAGTAAGTTCATCACCACCTGACTCCCAAGTTACAAAACTGAAACAGTGAGCTTTCAAGTGGGATAGCAGAAACTACAAGATTTTATTCAATTCTTGAAACCTAGTCCATGTACTCTCAATAGAACAGCAATTTGTTCATGTGGGTTAGGACATATGGCATGGGGACCTAAAATGAGTTTTATTCTGGAAAAACAGCATTTTTTTACCCAATTGATCTGTTCTTTTTCTGTATTCAAAATCATATATCCTTACTAGGAACATAAGTAGTGGGTTTATTGCTTTTTTATTACCATTAGCCCCTCAAACCCACACAATTCTCAGATGGGGCTATTTTGTCTTTTTTTTTGGTCTCTCTCCAAACCTGTTCATACACAGCAGTTCCCTGCTCCATCCTCTCTGGCCAAGTCAGAGGGAAATTCTGAAACCAATTCTCCCCAACCGTCCATCCATGGACGGATTCAAGACAACTTGCAATTTCATTCTAAATTTAGGCACTCAGCCACTGCCATAACAGCTACAAAGCTTTTGTTGGAGATGTCAAATTTCCCTCACCAGTAGCTACAGCACAGGATGAGTGTGAAGAACATGATTTATTAATTTTTAAGACTGCTATGTATCGATATTTCTATGTGGACTCACAGAGCGATGGGACAGTCAGGACTGAGACCCAAGTGGGTAAAACCCCACAGCATTCACTGACCACAGTTTTGAGCCTGATGCTTGAAGAGACACCACCAGAAGTCTACAACAGAAAGGGACATAGCCCAACAACACCCAAAAAAATTGACCATTTGTCTGATCACAGGCTGCACCCACCCGCTCTAATTCATTACTAGAGCCATTACTAGAGATAACTCTGGATATAAATTGTTTTAGGAAAACTAAAGACTATCTGGAGGTAAGAGGAATGAGATGCTAGTGGGAAGAAGCAGCCTTAGAAGCAAACACTCCAAGGAATTCTGCAGCAGGCCACACAGGGCCTAGCAGCACACAAAATCAGTTGAAAGAAAAATCAAACAAGTAAATGGTGAGAACAGGGCGTGTCTCCCACCTTTTTAGGAAAGCACCCTTTCAATTTAACTATCCTTATATCTTAAATTATTACTTTTGTTTCCTCCATCTACTCCTCTAGCAAAGGCTTTTTCTTTAGCCTTCCCAATTCTTGAGAACCTACAGAGGCTCAAATCCTCCCTTGATCCCTCATTCCCTGCCCATACAATTATGGCTAAGTGCCCTTTGAATGTGCCTGAGCAGGGAGGACTCTCCCTTATCCACTGCAATAACACACACAGAAATGTAATTAATTCTAAATCTGAATTTCACTCCAACTTGTACTGCATGAAATAACCTATTTTAGTAAGTGTCCAGCTCCTACCTCATCTTCTTGGCACCCTTCTCTGTGACTTTAGTAAAAGCTTTAGGATAACAAGCCACCTTAACACATTTCTCTTTAGAGCAAACCCAAGTGGACAGGAGTAAGCAAATTACATTTCCCTTGTCAACGTTCTCCCTGTATGAGAAATCCTATCATTCTTCATTGATTTCACAACACACAAATTCCACTACCCCTTTCCACACACAAATTAACTTGCCTTTTTTCCCCTCTATTTTCTGTCCTCTAAAATTCTAAATCATCATCATCTCTCCCTTTATTTATCATCTATAATCTGTATCATTGCCTCATTCTTTCTTTACTTGCAGTTCACAGTCACCTGCGATGTTCTTGCCAAACTTTCACTCTGACTTCCTTTCCAGCTTCCGTACATTCCTAGGTACTTATATGCTACGTGCAAAATTCTGTGGAACATAAATATTCCAGTTATGCACATAGAGACCAACCTGCACTGCCACCTTTCCCATTTTCAGTCCCACTCCCACTAACATGCATTTCAAAGTGGTCTGCCTCACCTGCAGTTCCTTCTTTTATCTTTCATTTCTACCCTCAGCTGTCACATCAACACCTCATTTGTTCCTGTGCTTCTGCCTCCCCTGTGCAGGTATTGAAGGCAGTATTTGGCAAGAGTAAAACTGGAAAATCATCATCACATTTTCTACTCAAAGGAACTGCAGTTACTAAAAGTATTTAAAGCTGCTTTTAAACAATTACTTTCCTACATGATCACAGCTATTACTGCACATCAGATACAAGGACTGTCCTGTTTAAGCCATAAACTGCACCACTCCCTTTGTACTTGCCCTGAAGGAAATCCTAATGAAGTCTCCAACTTCCAGTTCCTAACTGATGAAAAATTCAGTAATACTCTGCCTCCAGACCAGGCTGAGAATTTACTGGAATTACACTGGCAATTTCTTAGATATTAAAGACCCTATTTTTTTTGTGCTATGGAAGAAAACAGAGGGCACATTCGTGACTTCAGTTCAACTACATACACTAATGGTCCCAAACACATCAGACATCATTCCTCTCAATTTCTATTATTCCCACAATTAAAGGCAAACACCCCTTTTCAGGAGTGGAAAAAGACTTACCTTTAATATATACTGGGTAATGAATTTCAAAAAAGGGATTATGGTATCTCTGACCATTCTCTCAGGATTATATTCTTAAATAAATCCTTAAAACTATTTTATTTACTCAGAACAAAAACACTCAAAATAAAACACATTTTAAAATTAAGAAACCTCTTACAAAAATACCTATTCTACATTCAGTTACTAACACACCAACCAGAAAGACTACCAAGACTAAAATTCTTCTAGTTCTTTCCCTGGTACTAAGTCTTACACTGAAAGTCCTCTACAATTCCTGCAGCATTCTGTCTCAGATGTAGAAAGACTGTGAGGATTCTGTAAGAATCCTCACAAACTCGAAATTTCTCCCAGAAATTGTCATCTACTCTGGAGTGAACGGGAAAAGATTTCATGGAACATACTGATCTAAGAGCCAGCAGATCCTGTGTCTCACACATGCTAATGCAGATCCAGCTGCCCCGGCACTGAAGATGGATTTGAACCTAGGACCATCCTACCCACCTCATCATCCCAGAAGAAAACAAGCACCACCAGAAAAATGGATTCTCCTCTGCAAAGAATGAAAGGGGAAGGGAGAAAAGAAAATAGGGACAGGAAATTGGAACCTTGTCATTGGCAACAAGACATCAGATCTGTTTAACTGATTATTATGATACTAATTACCAGAGAAAATTAACCTTTACGGTGCAACATCCTTACAGTATGTAAGGATGGCTGACTCTAAACAGAAGCTTGCTATTTATGCTTAGAAATTTATCAGACATCATATCAGCCCAATTTCATCGTATAAACCTTAAATTCTCAAAAGCATTTAGGCATCTAATGTCCCTTCCAACTCAAACCACTCAGTGATTCCATGACCTATTCCTACTAACTTCAATGACAGGGAACCTGGACACCTTCGCAGAGCTTGAAATACTAATCACTGCTAGATGTATGGACTTATTTTGAGGAAAAAAAACCTGAAAGGTTAAAACCCCTTGGTAAATGGCCTTCAGGGATTGGGTGCACAGCTGTAAGAAGCCAATGCAGACTACAAGTACATCAAACTCCCACAGGCACAAATGCGTGTAGCTAAAAATAATAGCCAAATTAGAGTTGATAGTGACTCACCAGAAAGACATCACTAATAAAATCAAATCTCAGCTGCGCCATGACTGGAACAATCCAATGACATACTAAAGTGATGTTCAAATACATTTGGCTGCAAAGAAGGACAAAAAGGTTACCCTTTTCTTGTTTCCTCTCATTACCTTTGTTGTAGTAATTTACTTCTGACAGGAAATTCACAATGAATCAATTCAATTAGTAAAAATATCTTTAAAAGTAAAAATCCAGGATTTGTAATGCCAGGAACAACACTGATGGCTCCAAATCTCTATTTTAAAAGCTTTCCTGATGTTTATAAATTATTTAAAAACCCAAACTTTTTATTACAAAGAAACAGAAAAGGACCACCTCAAAAGCTGTAAAACATGAGCCAGTCTGCAGCCTTGCAGAGTAGCTGACACAGCTGATAAGAACAGTCCCCTGCACAGGTGTTGGCATGTTCTGACTAAGCTCCCAGTCACAGCCTTGGCACAGCCAGCCTCTTTTACTGCTACTGAGGCTCTCTACTCACACGCATTACCAGATGGTGGCTGGAAGCTTACTCGGTGTGTATCCTGACAAAAATGGAAATAAACTACACAGCTTGGAAAGAGCTCCTTGCTATGACTCCCAGACCAAAAATCAGTTAACTTAGCACCAAGGTTAACAATGTATGTGAGTGTATTAGCTTGTGTGGCTGTGTTTTTAAAAACAACAAATCAAGTATCAAACACAACACAGGACCTCTCCAATTATCCTTAAATGTGCTCCAAATATTGTCAGCCTTCCCCCTCTCATTCTTTTTATAAACTGTGTAATAAGATACTTAATTAGTACATAATAGGCTGTCTTCCACTAAAACAGAACAAAACTCTATAAATAAACTATTATGCCAACAAAGCCCTGTCAGCTTCTCTTCATTGTTATTTCCCAAATTATTTTAGCCTGGGTGGATTTCTGAGATCAAAGCAAGCCTGCACACACTGTTCTTCAAAGCTTTGGTGGCAGGCAGGAATTGGTCATGAACTATGAGTTTGCAAAACAGAACAGAACCTGGAGGGGCAGGATCAGAGCAGGGGAAGTTTAGACAACAACAGAACAGGAGCAGTAGAATAAAACAGCCGCCAAAGCCTTCTAGCCCGAGCTCAAGAGAGTATCTCTTTCCAATTACTATTGTTTGGACAAAACCAATCGCCCAACAACTGGCCGTACATCAAAAAATCCAGGTAAAATATACTCAGAATGAGGATTCCTCTCTCAAAGGATAATTTTTAAAAGTAAAGATACCTCCTATTTCATCTCTATCTTAATTACTATTTTTCTCATTTGCATTATTGAAAAACCGAGGACAATATCTTCCCATTAACCAACCCTGTGACCTATGTCAAAACATATAATTGGGGTATTCTCTCTAAGTATTACATTACCATGGCTGTGTGCTGCTCCTTGATTATTTATCTGCTGCATTCAAGCCAGGGCATGCACATCTTATAGCACAGAACAATTTCTACACCAAGTGTGAAGGAGGCCTGCCAATTCCTCTACTGTTGCTAACATCCTTTCCAGACTAAGACATGTCACAACTACATGCATTGTTCCTACATTACCTACAAGAGTTAAGTAATCTAAACAGACTGTTTAAAAAATTATAATTATTACGCACCGGAAGTGTGGAAATACAGTGTTGATATTTTCACATTAACAAGTACCACTGGTAAACTAAATTTTTTTAATGACTAAATATTTTTAAAATACTATGAACTGTGATTTTGCATAGTGATTTTTTTATCTCTTTTTTTTTGTGGAAATGAACTTTTCAGAGATTTACATCACAGCAAATCTCAGTTTTTGCTGAACTGCTTCAAGAGAACAATTTCTTCGCAGGTGCTACAGAAACATGGCGAAGGTTTTTTCTCTGCCACGAGTGAAGCATTCCTGCAAAAATAGAAACGGCTTCAGATTTCTAGTAAATTATGAATGTCTGATTGGCTGATCTGCTTTGGTTAATTTAAGGTATACAGCACATTATCTGAACTATATATACACACTAAAAACTTGGAAACAATAAATAGAGAACTGTGGTGTAAAACATACAAAAGAAATGCAAACTGAAACTGTCCACTGAGTATCTGGTGCTCTGCTGTCACTTCAGCATGGTCTGTCTGGCCTTTGCTCTGAGTAACAGAATTCTGTAACTAGGCTTTCAAACTCATGTGTTCAAATTTTGTAATTCAGCACCTTAGCTGAAAGGATTTAGAGAATTTACAAAGAGAGCAGAGGTAGGAAAGAGAAGGGGAGCTGCTAGGGGAGCAGAGGTAGGAAAGAGAAGGGGAGCTGCTAGGGAGGAGAGAGGACTTTGGAAAGGAAACAGGGAAAAAAGCACTCTTTTAAATGAGTTGTGAAAACACTTGACTCATTCTGTTTTCAGCCCCCAAAACCAACCTCGGAGATCACGGCCAAACTCCACAGTAAGATATTCAACTGCACTATGAAAAGATTCCTAATGTGTCCACAAAATTGTTTAGCAGTTGTGCTTTACAAAGTGGTTGCATGTAGTGGAAACAAATTGAGTTGCCTTCATTGTCTGAGCATCACATGAATTATTTCTGTACTTCTGGTGTAAAACCCCACCTGTACAGACATTCCAGGCTGGGTTCCAGCAGAAATCTGCCCAACCTCAGCCTCCCTGCTGACAGAGGTTGCACTTTGCTTACTGCATGTAAGAGCAGGTAAGATCAACTAATCCATGACTATACAACAACTAGTTTTAATCATGATCAAACCTCTCAGGCCTAGATTCAAACTGGAAATCCAATTACAAAAAGACCTGTGACCCATTAACATCATCCTCATGGTATGTGACACTCCAGTGAAACAGTGTCGCATTTTCTGGAGGAAATGCTCTGATTATTAATTCATAAATTGTTTGGAGCAAAGGACTTAGTATTTCATTTCATTTCATTGTATTCAAACAGAAACAATTAAGATTTTACTTTCTGCTCCCAGAAGTGCTGTTTGAATATACAAGACAAACAACCCTGAACACTGTGAGCAGTGCCAGAGCTCTTAGGGTATGTTAGAGATTTGTTACCATGAAAACTAAACGCTAATGTTGAATTTCATTTTCCTTAAAGTGATGTTGACATATGCAAAGGCTTTGTTTAAATATTGGAAAAAAAGATTGAAACACCAAAATCCATAACTTACTACAGAATAGTTAATTTAAAATATAAATACCACAGTCAGCACCTGAGCCTCTCCCTCCAGATTTCAGGGGTCTAAGCACTTATTTCATATTTCAATCACATTTCACTAATTTGAAAGAGATCTAGTTTTATCCATGAATAACTTTAGCTGAACTACATTAAAATGGAAAAAAACAAAACAAAAAACCCAATTAGTATTAAGTTTGGCCTTACTTAATCTACTTTTTTTGTGTAAGCATATCAAGCAGTAGTTCATATATTACCTTTTTAGCCACATCCCTGAACACCAAGCTAAGGTTAACCACCAAACTGCAGACTGCAAATACTTCTGGAAGAATACTCCTTTAAAAATAGTGGTGATTATTTACCCAGTTCAAATACAATTACCATTCTGAATATTGTGAGTTCAAGTCGTGTATCAATTACAAGTAACAATTCTATGTGTCTTATCAATACCCAAAACCAACAAGCAGATCACTGATTTGTTGTACTGGAAACTAAAACTCAGTATACAGAGTTCCTAAATTATTACAAAAATCTTCCCAATTCTCGCATCATAAATTTTTCATTATGAAACAGACCTTGAAAAAAAAATAGAGGAATTATAATTGGAAATAGACTTCTGTGGAACTTTTTCCTCTCACACAAGAAAAAGCCCTTCTTTAAAACCACTGACATTTTTCAAGTGAAATGAAGTTTGCACCAATAACACTGTGTAACTAAGGTACCCAACGTTCACTACTCATGTCTTGTCTAGTGCATTCTACTGCTAGTTAGTGCCTCTCATTCCTTGAAAGGAATGGACATCTTGGCAGAAGTTTAACATTCCAAAGAGCATTGGAATTGCACAGTTAGAGACGTTGTATTGGCAGAATTCCCATCGGGGGCTGTAAGCACCAAACATCTGTTACTGAACAAACAAGCACAACTAAACCATTCTCCTCCTCTTCCCCCCACAACTCCCAAATGGTTTCCAAGAGAAATGTTAAGGTCTTGACACTTTAATGAAAGGGAAAACAAAGTGTTAGTCGCGAGTTAATGAAATTGCTCAATCATGGTCTCAAAGGCCAACACTGCTGACGTGACAAACAGCTGTGCAAGCACCATCCCACCTCCTGCTGTGGGTGTTTTGCAGGGAGCCTCTGGTGCTCCTGGAAAGTTCTCTCTTAACTCAGGCAAAGTCAAATCCTATCCTCCAGTCCAACATGAACGAGGGTAAGCACTGCAGGAACTCTGAGGGATAAAGGAAACCCTCATGCACAACACAATTCCTAACTCTCTCCATTTGTCTGTCCCGGGGAAGACAGCAACAGCTATTTGTAAAAGTAAAGAAAGCCAAACATTTTAAAGCCTTTATATCATTTCTTTTATATCTGTTACATCTTCTCTGCAAAGAGAACTCAAAAGGTTTTTTCTTCAATTCAATACAGTTTCAGTACATCCCTCTTCCAGGAAATCAAAGCATTTGCATATAAAAACCAGTAATTTCATTATCAGCAGTTTTTGCAAGTGACTATAGCATTGAGTGAGATTCATGGTCTCACTGAAGACAGCCTGTTACTCTAAAATCCGTCATTATTGACACTCAAATACAGAAAGAAATAGATGAATATGCAAAGCCTATGTACAATTAGAATTAGGATCAAATGCATCTTACTTCCCAACAGCTTTCTGTATTGGTTCTCAGTCTTGGGGGCCTGTTGCTTTATTTTTCTTGGCAGCATGCACTGACTCAAAATAAGCCTTGTTCTTTAGCATAAAGAAAACCCTCTGGATGCTCTGTGAGGTAATTCAATGAAGTACCAATGGCTTTAAGAATCAATCTACTACTAAAAATGCAAGGTGTTGCATGTCTCGATTTAACAAAGCTGCAAAGGTAGATGGACAATTATATAATAAATTGTCTTTTATAATCTGGTCTTGCAACTGTATGAATATTTCCTCTACAGCTTTATTTGTAGCTAACGTTCTTAAGCATTTTCTCATTTCCTTCATGTAGGCCTGAAATCTTTAAACATGTTTGAGAAAATCCTAAAACTAAAGCCATCATCACATTATCTGTTACATTACAGAATATAATAGACAAGTTTTTAAAAAAACATGAATTTCACCTAAAAAGCAGCTTTTTCTTTTTACCATTTCCAAGTCCATAGCAAAAGTGTTTTTAAAAAAATACAGAATTGCCTAACAAAAAATGTAATTCTTTTAAATTAAATTCCATCAAAACCAACTAAAGGACACATTTTAGATTACACACAGTTAATCTTGGATCATACTCTTAACATTGGAGTCACAGAACATTAATTCTGTAAGTAAAAGGCAAGAAGCATCATATTCTAAGGATATACATTTTCTTTGCTGCTTAACACCCATTGTACTCTCAATGATTCTTATTGAATTTCTACTTTATTACTACTTGTTCTAAGAAGTTGTTTTGTAATTTGGGATTTGCTTTTGGTTTTATTTCTGGTTTTTTTTTAACAGAATTCTTTTCTAATTTAAGGATGCATGCTGTCTCCCCTTAGGGTTCTTTTCTGTAGACTACCCAATTTCACTTTTCACCTTTTCTTTGACAATTTCATGGACTTCTAATCATTCTTACTGCTCTGGTGTAGATGCTCCACTTGTCTCCTGAAGAGCTGTGATCAGACTGCACACAAAACCGCAGCCAAAGCCACATGCCATCTGAAATTAGCAAGAGGAATATTCCACATGGTCCAGGCCATATTCCTGGTTTACACTGCAGCACAGTGTTCAGCTATTCCACAATTTTATGTGGTTTTCAACTCATGTTAAGCTTGTTTTACACAACATACCCTAGAGCCTAGTCTAATTAAAAGCCAATGAACAACTCTTTCTAATCTCTTTGACCTCTATTTGTTCACTGGATCATTTTTTTAAAGGTAGAGTTTTGTACCTCTTCTTACATTGTCTGTTATTTTTTTAGATCAATTCTCCAATAGGTCAGGTTTGGAATTGCACTCCTGTCCTCAGCTGCACTTGCTGTTCCAGCCCCACCAAACCCAGGCCACTTGGTCTACAAGTTCTGTCAGCTTATTTTCTGTTCCATTTTCCAGATCATTAAGGACAATACATCACTGCAAAAAAGCCTCTTCAGTATATCTGCATGCTCCTACTCTATTTTCCATTAATTTAGAAAAAATTATGTCAGGCCAAATTTCCACAGTTGTTCACAGGAATTAATCTGTGAGACGGTATCCAAAGCCTTTTTAAAATCTAAGTGCACTTGTATCTTATCCATGGTACCTCTTATCCTTCCATGGATGCAATACAGACGGGATTGAAACATTTTTCTTTGCAAATCCATTTTCCCAGTTACTTCTTTCCCTGGTTTCTTGCAGATATCGAGTAAAATTTCAGTTATACACTGCCATCTTCCTTAGGAATGTAAGTTATACTGTCTAGTCTATGATTTCTTAGCCTATACTTTTTATCTCATTTGAAACACAGACATTTTATTTTCCTTTCTCTAGGCTGCAGTCTTATATTTGGGTAACTTGTATTAATTTTCTTAGCTCAGTGTCTGGAGTTTTATTGTCCCAGGGAAGGACTGTAGAAAAAAGCATTCCCAGTATTATCTGTCAGTCACCCACTCTCTTCTGAATATCAAATCAGTGCTTTCTTACCCACATTATTAGAAACACAAAGTGATTGTGTTTCATTTACGACCCCTCCTAACTACTTTGGGGCCATCTTTCCAATTCTGTCCCCAATACACCTGTGCTAATTTATATTCAAACTCAATAACCTGATTAAGTAATCACTTGGTCTCATCTTCCCTTCTGCTTGAAAGCACAGAAACAGCAGTTCTTGTAAATTTTGTACTCTTTTTTCCATAGAACTGAGGAGAAACCTCAGTGTAATACATGTACCCATGTGATACTTCAACCCAAAGTCTTATTAATTACAAAAGCCATATCTGTATGATCACTGGATTTTACTTCTCTATTTTTAATATACACAATGGCCATAATTGCAAAATCTGTTCCACAGAAACAGATAATTCCTCAACTCCAGAAATGTCCAACACACCTTTAGATAAAGTTTTACACCAAGTAAAACTGCAGAAAATTAAACTGGGTTGTAATATATGTAGAAATCTAATTTAGTGAACATAAAGAAGCTGCAATTGTCCTGCTAATAACATATAAAAGCAATCAAACATAGAATGTATTCTGAAAGGAACCCGTGAGAATAAAAATAGGAAAGTTTTCAAGAGCATAATGAAATTCACATTATCAAAGGTTCTCTACAATTTTAATGACCTGTGAGTGCATTTTAATTAATTTAAATGTTTAAAGTAGTACTCTATGCACATTCTTAATCTAAGACTATTTATGCTATTGATACTGGCTTATTAAGGGCCAGATATGTAAATAGTTTAGACTAATTGTCTGTTACTACAATTTGAGTCTTATAACAAAGATTGTAAAATCAGGATAATGCATTCTCTTAGAACAAAAATCCAGTTGCTTTCTCACTCACTGTTTCAGTGATAAACTTCACATCAAAGGAACCCTGTGTTTTAAATTAGGTGTCAGCTTTTACAGGATATTGCAATAACACAATATATGTCTGTCCTTGAAGTAAATGTTCTAGCTCAGCTATGAATCATATTTGCATCTACTTAAAACCACAGGCATTTGTTAGATCACTATTTAGCTACCAGACACAGAAGAGATGTTAAATCATTTCCATCTCCATAGTTCACTGCTATGTAACAGCACAGTTAATACAAACATTTATAATTTTATCTCAAGGATACAATCTCATGACAATATAGAGGCTTTTTACTGAATGGGATATAATCCAAATGCCTGAACTTTTGAATTGGATAATGTGTTCACTCTGAACTTTTGTAAGCTTTAAATGTTCATTTGCATTTGCTGAAACAGGCTTGACAATACTAGACAGTGAATTTTACCTAGATTTTCCGTATCTTCTGTTCTCTTTTTCTCTATTTTGTTGTAAATGCACGTGCAAATACAGGATTTTAATTACATTTATTTCTTCTATATATTCCTCACCTGAACTCCATGGAACTGACCAAATTCATGCTCTAACTCCTACTTCCTTTGTGGTATAAAGAGAATTTAAATGAATCATAATCTCAGTAAGTATAAATCAATTTTACCCTTCCCAATAAAACATTTAAAGTATTATTTTCGTTATTGTAAAGGAGAACAAGACCGACTTATGGAACACTTTCTGGTAGATGTCTATTCATGCTGAATCACTGTAAGAAAGAATATAAGTCACACAACCCACAGCAGAACTTAAAAGATCTTTTGATATAGGTCAGAGGAGATGAGACACCACACAAGCTTGACTCCAAGTATCACAAAAATCGACCTAAGGAAGAAGGCAAGGCCCTCATTTACACCTCATCCTTTTGATGGAAACAAACACTTAGACACCTAAACACTTGAATAAGAACACACTATTTTAATTAAATACTTTGGATTAGAACTGTAGTTCAGTAAGTGTGCACTACAGGACAGAGCTCTGCCTCTTCTGTTTTAAACAATTTTAACTCACCTCTTTGCACTCTACACATTCATCATTCCCTCTGCCTTTTATTTCTAACATCCTAGGCAGTAATTCACATGCACTATCCAAGTTGGAATCCTTTATCAGGGGAAAGGAAATATTTAGAAATAATAGATCCAGGAAATGTGAAGTGAAAAAGAACTATAGCATCTCTTCCAACAATGGAACTAATCTCACACCTAAAGTTTTAGATTATTGCTTAACCATGGAAAATTCTAGTACATTCAAACACACTCATATCTTCTGATGCCTTATTTCTGGAACTAATTCAGTTTTCTAATTAATTGATTAAGTAAAGACATCAGGGCCTCTGGTGGGACTCATTTGGGAAACGTAAGATCTGTAGAAACACAGATGCTTGCCAGAACCAGTCAACTAACTGTGCTCATGAATTTCAAAGAACAGGAGCCAGACAGGCACACTAACTGCGCAGAGTTTATATTCTGGGGGTGAAGCATAACTCTATTGAAATTTTCCATAAAAATTCTGATGACTTCAGTAGAAACAGAAACACAAAAATGATTGCTTCTTGGATTATGAAATTCTATCTGTTCACAAGTCAAAATGAAGAGAGGAGATACCTGTGAGAGTCTAGCATGGAAGTTTTTAACCACTCAATGAAAAACAGGCAAAGTGGAGCTGGACCGACTGGCACGCACCTCAGGTACTAAGAGGTGTGAGGACAGTAAGGAGAAGTATTTGCTATATATGGTGAGAAATGTTTCAGTAAGCAATAGAAGAGATACAGACAGGTATAGATACAGATTAGATATAGAGGGCTCAGGAGCAGAAAAAAGAATGAAAACAAAACTAAAATGCTATGTTTGTCTGTGGAGAGGTGAGCTGCCAAAGTCAAACAGAAGAAATGCTCTTGCAAAGCCAGGCAGAAACCTACAAAAAGTTAATTAACATGGACATATTACTATGGGGACAGGGAGAAGAAAGACTGAAGCCACTTTTGACTTCAGTCAAGTAAAGCTTTTTTCCTTCTCAAAAAACACAGTTTAAACTCTAACTGTAGTTCTCAAACAAAAATAGACCAGTGTAAACAGTTTCAGGAGCTTATGAAATTTTATATATTACAGTGTTTACTCTGATTTGGAAAAATAAAAAGCATTGTTATGTAGTCCCAAAATGCAACCTCAGTAAATAAAATAATTGGAATAAAGTAAACATTCTTTTCCATAATTAAAAAAAATACTCAGGAATTAATTTTGATTTTGCACAACCTCCAAACTGAAGCAGTAACACACCTCTGGCATACTCAGGTTTAGAAGCTCTGACTATTACAAAATTACCAGTTTTTTTCCCCTTAGTCTTGCAGATGTTTTCCCTCTTAGACCCAGCCAGAACAGCCTGAAAGGCTGGGAAAGTTTGTAAGCATTATGGAACAGATCAGGATTTCTCAAGTTACAAAAGAAACACAGCACAGCAAGAAGCAATTACAGCCAGTGCTCCTCCTCTGCTAGGTGATTACATTGGATTCTCAAAAAGTAGACTGCTAGCTTCAATTAATCAGAGCTCCTGTAATTCCCTGAAAATTTAATTGCAATAGAAACTTGTATTAAAAATAAAAATCTTGTTACCTACCTGTCCTATTTACTTCAACTAAGCAGGACGTCTTTTAATCGCATTGGACAGGTGTCTGTCACCACAGCTTAGTATAAAGATGATTGATACTGCACAGCTGGAAAGAGCACTTTACCTTTAGATCTCTCTTGCCCTTTTTCTCCACATCTTCGGCTGGATCACATGAAGAGCTTGCAACAACAAGGAACTTTTGCTGCCTGGCTTCCCGAAGAGCTTTCTGGGTGGGACCTTCGAACCCTTTCTTCCTTGTACAATCATGGCCTACTTTAAAATAAAACCAACAAAAATACCATCAGAACACTTTTTATTTACTCTTCTGGAAGCCATCTCCTTACTTAACATTAGCCAGACGTGAAATTCTCAAAGAAACACCACTTTAATTAAAAAGATATTCAGGTTATTGTGCCATCCATAAAAAGTATTCCAGGGCTACATGTATCTCTGCTCCACAAAAAATTTCATCTTATCTAAAGGGCACCCTAGACCTGGCCCCAAAAATGCAATAGTCTTGCAGTACAGGGAGAGTCACAGGGAAATGGATGCATTCTTTCCCATCCCTCAGAGACAGAGGAAACATCAGCTCACTCCATCCTATCCAGTATCCACCACCAATGCAATATTCTGATTTACAGCCCACAATCCTTTTGTTTCCCTGCACTTTCTGCCAACCCACCTTTCAAACAAGGAATTACTGATAAATAGGTAACTCAGCAAAGAAATCCTAAGCAGGTAACACAGCTTTAAATCATCAAAGGTTGAAAGGAATAGGAGAAGTACAGCACACATGCACTATAGCACAATGCATCTGCCATGACCTGGCAGAAAGGACACTGCTCTCTGACAGCCTTTGCACCGGCAGCTTACACAAATCCCAACACAGTCCTTTGTGATCCCTGTGTCTTGTTGCAGTGCTCTGTTGGATGTACATGGGTCTGCACGAAAAACAAAGTAATACTGATTTCCAACAGGATTTGGGCACTTACATCCCTCCAGTTCTTTGAAAAAATATCTGATTGAAAAAACACATTATACAGCTAAAATCCAGACTGAAACAAATGTACTTCTCATTACCCACTGCTAAATGATTGCTCTTATAAAATGGTTTTATTAAGACCTTTACACCAAAATGCAAAGCTGATGACTTAAAGCAGGGAAAAAACCCCAAATACTCCCTCTACTCTTGAGACAAAAAAAGTCAGATCAAGCAAACACAAAACCTTCCTGCATACCCAATCTGAGTACAACTGGAACTGGTGGAAAGAACTGTGCCTGGATTAAAAATACTCACCATTTAAAAAATTGAAGCTACTGTCACAGATATCCTGAATAACAACTTTCTCTGAGGAACAGCAAACAGCAAAATTGGTTTATATGCCTAATACCTTCTACTCACTCAGTAACTGCTATCCACTAGCATGTTGCTCACAGAGCATTTGGTTTGCTGGTCCTTTTGACATACACATACCTGTTAAGCAACAGTGTTATGACAGTTCCAGAGCTTTAAGTCAGCAGCTATTAAAAAAGGAAAGAACAAGTTCCAAAGAACTGTTGCACTGAGATGTCAACAGCTTATGTTTAAAGATTTTCCATTCTGACTGCATTGCACATGGAATGGGCACAACCAGGCTCAAGTACTTCAACTGGTGCATTTTAAATTTCTTTCTGCATGACCTTCTAACTGCAGTCGCATCAGATCAAGGAAAGGAAAAGCACAGTTAACAGTCTTAGCAATGAGTTAATTCAACCATGAGTAAAGAAACTCATTAAGTTCAACTTTTGAATATAATTGGGTAATAAATAAGTAGCTGTTGTTTTTAGAAAATACAAGAAGAGTACTGAGCAAGGAGCAGTTTTATAACGTGTTTAGAGCCAGCTGCTATAGCACTGTTCACTTAGGTTTATAAGCAAGCCACAATCAACACTGCTTAATTCCTGCAGGCAAAAGGGGTCTTTTTTCAGAGCACCACTTAACACTGTGTTTTGATCCGTAAGGAAGAGTGCAAGCATTGTTAATATACACCAATACCCTAAATAAAATATCAGCTCTCTCTCTTTGATAATTAGGTTCCTCTATGTATGATCTTGCTACCATATCAGGAAGGACCAGATTTAAAACACAACCAGTTTTTCATGTAATCTCCTTAAAAAAAAAAAATCCATTACTTTTTAAAAAGCCATCTGAACTCAAAACACAGTATTTTTTCAGAGATTATTTCTGAGTGGGCATCAGAGAGAGAGAACCAGCCCACAGTATGACCAAGTCCTAACAATAATTGCTAATTAGTTCTCAAACAAATTTTTTCCTCTCCAACTACTACATGTCCTTCATATCAATTTGAAACAAGCAAGGCAAGAATTAGGAAATAAAAACTTAGGTTTCTTTAGGTGTCTTAAAAATCATTAGAAGCTCTTCTCCTGAAGGTTTTCTGTACAAAGCTGAACAGCAGCCTGACAGTGAGACAGCAAAAAACTGCTAGTAAATAAATTACATGCTCTGTATTCTGGATGCTATCTTCAATTGTTTGAAATGCAGCAGGCTGAAAGCTCCTACATCAAATGCCTGAGTAATAAAGTCCAGAATAGTTGCCCTAAAATTAACATTAAGTACTGTTAGTTTTTTCTACCTAGCTGCCAGATACAAATTTACAATGCAAACTCATGGTGAATACTAAGAAGTTCCCCTTTGTTCTTTATTGTGCACTCTATGACTCAAAAAAAAGCAACCCCAAACTAAAACCAAACCCACAATCACTGAATGGTTTGGGTTGCAAGGCCTTAAAGTTCATCCAGATCCACCCCCTGCCATGAACAGGGACACCTTCCACTATCCCAGCTTGCTCCAAGCCCCATCCAACCTGGCCTTGGACACTCCCAGGGATGGGGCAGCCACAGCTTCTCCAGGCACCCTGTGCCAGGGCCTCAGCACCCTCACAGGGAAGAATTTCCTCCTAGTGTCTAATTTAAACCTTCTCTCTCTCAGCTTGAAGCCATTCCCCCTTGTCCTGTTGCTACATGCCCTTGTAAAAAGTTCCCCTCCCACTTTCTTGAAGTGGATGTGCAGAACCTCACAGTTCAGCAAATCCAAAACTAATTAAAAGTCACTCTCAGTGCCCTCTATCCAAGCCAGCATTCCAGGTGTTCCACGGTCAAGTCAGGCTGTGGGACAAATGCAGCCTCAGGAGCAGTGAAGGGCAATGCCCTGCTGCTGGGTAGAGCCCTTCTCCTTCCTTCAGGCTCTGCACTGCAGTGAAAGCAGACACCTGGCCAGGAGAGGCAGCTCAGCTTGGCCAAGGATCACTTGCCACTCTGGCTGTGCACTGTCCTCTAACTCAAAAATCCCAATGCAGAGAAGTCAGCCCAGAAGACTGAGAAGTGCAGCTGGCAGTCTCCTTATAGCCCAGATTTCCAACTCCAACAGCACTGGTTCCTTCCAAACTAAAAATTTGAATTTTGAGAATAATGAAGCAAACATTTCTCCAGTATCCACGCCCTGCTTGTTTCTCAGGGCTGTACTCATACTCTCAGGAATGAGAAATCGAGAGGGAACAGAATATGATCACCTTTCAAGAGGCAGCAGAAGATATTTTAAAAAGATACAATATTACCCACTGAGACATGAGTATGCCCTACAGAGGGCAATAAAAATTACGTAGCATTAGAGGACAAAGCACTGAAACAAAATGAATTGAAATACTGATTAATTTATGATACCCAAGGTATGAAGCAAATTAAGACTTGTAGAAGCATGTGGGTGGCTGATGAGCTTAATTTGTGTCGGAGAGACTGACAAGGGGTTTTTTATATAATTATTTATCAAATGGCTCCCTTGCTTGTCACTTCTTGGTATTACAAAGTGCTCTCAAGATTTCTGGAGAATAAACAAGACTGAACAGCCAGAGAATGGTTTTCAGAATCAAACTACAAAGGAAAGTATGTTTAATATGAAAAGGAGACAGATAGGGCATCCGCACTGTAAAACACGAGCACGGGGAAGATCCCACACTACATATCCTTAAACCAGAGTGTATCTTAATAGGAAAGGAAGGCAATGCTTCCTAGCATCTTCACTCAACTACAAACACAAAAAAAAACACCAAACCAAATACATTTATGTGGCTACTGTTCTTTTTCTCAGACTTGTTTTCTAGAGGAACTTTACACAATGGAAAAAATGCCATGAACGTGGGAACTAATGAAGCTTGATTGTCAAAGGCTGGGGTAGCTCAGTGGCTTTTTACCTGGGGTATGTTACCAGTGCCAAAGGAGATTTAGGCTTTAACACGCTAAAAAAAACCAAACAACAAAAAAACCCCAAAACCACAAAACAAACAGATATTGAAATTGCCATAATTGGAACAAATTCTTCACCTAGAAGTTGTATAATATTTGTAGGATTCTCTAATTTCAAGTAAACAGTTATCTCTGATGAGAGTCCTGCTCATGACTAAGGCAGGTGCAACATCCCCTTCACCCTTCACATGTGGATACTCTGTTGTCAGAGGATGGAGCTCACCATTTCCCTTTTGCACCATCTCACTTTCAAGAGAATTTAAGAAACCTGGTTCCTATGAAAGTTATCTTACCATCAAATGTAGCTGCAATTGAAAAATAGGTTCAAAATTATTATGGGATTGATGCTCTCAGAGAATGTGATAGCATGAGCTTCACTTACTTAAGAAAGCAGAGGTGCTAGGGTTTTCCTGACAGAAAAAATAATGCAAAAATTACACAGGGAAGTAGTGTGGTACCATACAGATACTATTCCAGCAGCTATTATATCATCTTAGCAATCTTCTGTAAAAATGAAAGTCTGGATTTCATAATACCAGTATTTTCAAAATGTTTGCAGACCACAATGCATGCTTTCTGAAGGGTGAGCAGAGAAAGAACACATGCACACACACAAAAAGGGGAGTATCAGCAGATACAGTAACAAAATCAGTCACAAAATAGATTTCTATTCCAAGTTACTCACATATTCCATATTGCCTGCAGCAGTCTCACTCTCCTTAGTGAATACACTTCAGAATAAAATATTCAAATGATAAAACTGCTGCTCAGACACCAGGTCAGCTGATACAACATAGTGCAAATATTTTTGATTTACTGTTACACCACATTTTGAGATGCATCACAACAACAAAAAAAATACATAACCAGTCTGAGCCCGGTGATGGGAATATTTTACCTTTTGTCTCAGGAATCTGCTTAGTATATCCGAACTCTAAACTTTCTAATGCAGCCTGCAAACCTGTAACCTAATTTTAAAAAGAGGAAAGAACAAGAGGAAGCAACATGAAAACATTACTTTTGAAGTGTCTGTTCACAACATGCAGCATTCATGCTGGTGTACTTCATAAATTCCATCTATAATTTTTTTACTTTTGATTATTGTCTCTAAGTTATGAACATAACTCCTAATTCAAGATTTTGGAAAGACCCAGAGCAACAATGCAATAAAAGGCAAGCCACCCAGAATCTCTCAAAACACTTCTACAACTCTGTTAAAACAATGCAGACATACAGAATACCAGGGTTCTGACTACACCAGCAACTTTTAGCAACTGCTGTCACTGCAGTGATCTTGAATTTAATGGCACAATATGACTTACAGCTTTGTCATAACAAAATGTCACAAAATAATGTTATGCATTACAAAAAACTCATTGCTCTGGAATGAGTACAGTTCATAACTGCAGAGGTCCTACATATATATATATATGTCCCTGAAACTTCACAGCATTGGAACTGCTCCATGTTTTGTACTCCTGATTCAGCATAACTCCATATGGGCAGTAAACTCCCATTTTCTGTAGGGCATTTTGTTTTCCTTATTGAAATTTCCAACATATAATCCTCAGTGTTTTATAAGTAAGCCCTGAGGTGACCTAAGAAAAACTGGAGGCAGAGGAAAGGAGGAAATGAGAGATGAAGAGTGTCAGAAGACAGTGTGAGCACGGTAAATTCCTTTCATTTTACCCACATATAATTGATGCTACTGCTGAAATGCATTTGGGTAGGGTTTTTTCTTTTTGTTTTCCTGCTTCTTTTCTTAAACATATGCAAGGTAATTTTCTGTCTATCATCCCTCCTACCTGTGCTCATACTGCTTTCTGCCAAAGGGGTAGAATATCTTGTATACATCAAGTAAGATTAGAGGAGTAAAGATACTATTCAAATATTCCACTCAAGACATAAAACTGTCTCTGATCTCTTCATGTATTTTTTTCTACACTAGCAGGTCATTCCTGGATATCTTTAGGAAAAAATATAACAATAAACAGTAATAAAGGAAGTTAAAATAAGCAATTTCCAAAGGCATAGATGGAAGCATGGGAAATCTGTGTGAATATCCTACCCTTCCTTAAGCTGTTGGCACTGAAGGTGTACCAGGGTCTGCACGTTGCTGACTCCTGTAGAGCAGCACTGAGCACTACACCCTGACAACTATTGCTATGTGGCACCAAGTTTCACTGCTAATTCACCTAATCACGAAACTCACAAAATATTCTGCTTCAGGCTACTGCATAAGTGACTAGCTTCACCAGAAATGTCCTATGTAGTTACCAAAGTAAAAACCAGAAGCATTCCTTACAGCTGTGAAAGTTCACCACAGTTTTACCTGCCCCATTGCTTTGTCTCTCTCCAAACTGGTTAACATTTTCTGTGTCAGCGTATTCTGGTATTTTTCTGACAGCTCCTTCAGCACCGGTTCATAGGATGCATAATGCGCCTTCAGCCTGTGAGCAAGAGGAGGAAAAATGATTCCTCACAGACGAGTTAAATCAGAGATTTATATCTGCATAACTTTTCCCCTCCCCAAACAAACAAGTAAAATTACCAAAAGGTCAACACAGTGGAGACAGCAAAGCTGTTTAGCATGTAACCAACCAAATGGAATACCACAAGGAAAGAGGAAAAAAAAATAAAAGTCAGATGAATGAGTAAGAGGATTCACAGCTTGTTTGGTCACATCTTAAAACAATCCGTCCAGTATTGTCCTGTTCTTAATCCTTCATACACATACTGCACATTAATTTTGGCTAATTCGTCTTCTTACACATGGATTGTACTTCACTGGAAGAAAGAGAACTACAGCTGTTATCTGACTACCAAATAAGATCCTCATCTGGAAAAAACAGTCACAATATGATCATGATTTCTTTCTTCACTACACTTTACACTGAGAATACTTAAACACTTGAATTCTTCAGACAAACTAAGACTCAGACATGTAATCTCTCAAGAGAAACACGTGACACCAAGAGCTCCAGAACCACTGCATCCTGCAGAACACTGAGTCACAAAGCACAAATCAGTGCAGAGTGCTCTCTTGCATGAGCATGTGTGCATTCCAAGAGTGAAGCTGTAGAACACAGAGCTGCTATTACATGCACTGATTGGTAACAATACCAACAAAACTCAGGGAATTCATTGGAGCTGCCGATGTAAGCCTCTCCTCAGTGCTATGCTAAAACAAGTGCTGGCATAAATTGTACAAAGAAGAGATTCTGAACTCGGCTCCTATCTAGAAATTACATTACTGTAAGTCAGTAGCTATGGACTAGTTTGGGCTTTTTTGCAACCAGAGCAACATAGCAAGTTTCTTACTGGAAGTTCAAGATTACAGAAAATGCCAACTATGAGAATCAGGAATGCAAAGGTTCTGGATTTGGTGTGACACCAGTTACCCTTAAAATGGGCAAAGGTTCTCAACAGAAATCACTACCTATTTATGGCAAAATATCTGGATAGAAAAAAAATCTCATTATTGTTTCCAACTATTAGAAATACTGTGTATTCATTAATGCCATACTGCATCATAGAAAATTCACCAAAAACAAATCATTGGAAATTCTTTGACCTGTGTGGCATGATGGTCACAGGGAGCTGCTGTTTACCAGGACATAACTAAATGCAGCTAGACTCACTTCAGATTCCACAGTGTTACCTCATTATCAGGCAACAATTAAAAACATTATGTTTAATGCTACATGTATAGCAACTAAAATTATTTTGTACCTTTTCATATCACAAATCAGCCTGTTTTTCTCCTGCACCACTCGCTTATGATGCATTCGGTGGAAGTCTCGTTCTTTCTGCATTTTTAGGAGAGCCTGTTCTGTTTTACTGTGTGTAAAAACAGAAAATGCATGGCAGTTAGTCTCCTCCTGTGAACTGCATCAAGGTATGCTGAATACATATGGAATTAATTTTTGGATATGTACATGCCTACTGTATCTAAGCTGGAAGTTCTTGGTAGTACAACTTGTGCTGGAGATTATGGACTTTTGAGGTCTTTTTGCTGCCAGCTGAGGTGCAAAACCATGGGTACTTTTCCTCTTCCCTCAGATCCTTTAGACAGAATCCATAAGAATTCTGGCATCATAAATCTCAGATCTGAGGTCAATTTTATGTTAAGCACAAGGAGTTTCATGGAGGTACAAAAACCAATCCTCTTGTTTGAAATTCTATGTAAAAGATTGATAATACTGATAATATACTAAAAATACTGATTTTTTTATTTTTTTTTAATATTTACATCACATCTGTATTGTTGCCTTGCAAATTAATTTGGAGAGCATTCTGGAAGAAGTTGGGCCTGAAATATTTTAGGCTGTCTTCAATCATGTTTGTAACCTGTCCCCAGGTGTTCCCTGGATGTGAGAGCAGGCAGCAAAAGGACTCCATTTCAAAATTAATTGTAAACATACTGATAACCTGTTATTCTCTGAGCGCATTCTACACACAGCCATGGGACAGCCTGAGCTGCTCTGCTGTGGACACAATATTGCTGCTAGCAAGAATTTTCTTGCTTCTTTCTAAGCCCGTGGGATACTTTTCTCTCTCACAAAGAGATTAGCTGAAGTTCTATAAACTATGAACACCTACGACCTTGTAGAACTATGTTTATGGTACAGCAGAAAAATATTTTGACAATGGATGTTTAGGATTTCTAGCCAATCCACCCAGGGGGTGGCTGATCCTTTGTCCAATTAGACTATGAAGAAAAAAGTCTATAAAAGAGTTTGTAAGATAATTAAATAAATCAATCTTGCTGCACAATTCCTGCCTGCTGGATCTTCTCTCTCCTCCTCCCTAAGGCTGCAGGATACAGTAATACTCTGCTCCATAAACTTAAAAGGAAAATACTCTGCATATATTCAGTACATTTTCTCCTTGCCTTTACTGATACGGGTTTGGCAGGAAAGATTAGTAGATGAATTGTTTAATTGCAAAGGAAGCTTGAAATTACCTTGCACTGAAATTAGATATTTGCTTCTTGCAGAAATAAAGCTCATTTCCTCTGCAAGAGGAGCTGAAGAATGAGGTAAAACCAAAATGAAAACTGAGTATGCCAAAATCAGAGCGCCAGGAAGAAGATCCGTAACTGCCAGTGCATTATATTTAATAATTTAAAATACAAATAATTTACTAATACAAATTATTTCTATTTACTGTATATGCAAGCACTATGTTTGTTACCTACACAAACTACCATACTGACACATGTACATTGGTGCTTGCAGCAGAGGCCTGAAGGAGAGCCCAGCGAATTAATGCCAGCAGCTTTCAGTGAAAGCTGGCAGGGCCATGGACCCAGGCAGGGCTGCCCCTCCCACTGGAGCCCCAGGCACACACATCACGCTGTGTGCACAAACACCACGAGCTGGGAAACAGAGAAACTCGGGATATTGGTATGGGATACAAAGCCCACATTAATTATTCTGCTCAGGCTTCTACAAACATTCGAGAGGTAAATGAATCAGTGGTCTCAGGACAGTTCTGGGAAACAACTCTCTCACGACACCACACTCAAAATCTGACTTGCCATAAAGACCTTGAATGCAAACCCTGGCCCTTCAGAGCTCAGCAGATGGCTTGTTCTGAGCATAAAAAATGTTTCTACAGCCAGAGAAAAGCTAATATTCATTTCTTTTAGGGAAGATATATGTCAAAGTCTGCAGGTCTCTCCGTTTAAACTTTTCTCAAGCAAGTACTTCTGTTAGAATAGCAGAATAGGACAGGGTGCCACAAACCCAAGTAGGGATTTTCAGAGTCAAGTTACATGCCCTGATCCCATTGAATTTAGGTGGGACTACATCCCCCAAGATGCTGCAAGTTGTAGCCCTAACATTTTAATTGAAATAAAGACAGTTTTAGAAAACATGTACTTTCAGGCTTTTACTCTAATCTAGTTTACATGGCTCTTAGCAGCAAAGATGCTAAATGCACCATATAATTAAACAGCTGCATTTAAATGTGGTGCACAACACAAAAAGTATGCACTTTATTTTTTCCATGGTGCAAGTGGAAAAATATGTGCAGGAATAGATTTTGGTACAGAAAGACGAGATGAACTGAGAATTTTTTTGCTAATGTTGTCACTAACAAAAATAATAAATATGACTTCCAGGATTACTTTATATTTTGACCATTACTTTGGCTGTAAGCTGGCTGTGTATTTGTGAGCATGCTTCCAAAAGGGACAGAGGGGTACCTGCAAATGTTTACACTTCCTAACTGATGCTGTGAACTCAACTACAAACCTCAGGCAAAAGCCTGACACAACTTTCATTCCATCTACATAAGAAACTCCTAAACATTTGAAGAGCTTTTAAATACCACAGTTCACAGTCCCTGTGACCAACACCATCTTAAACCTGAAACAACATTTGTCTGACTGCATGTTTAAATAAATAGACAACAGACAGAATGTGGCCATAGGAAAACACAAAAATATCTGGTATTCAAACTATTTTATATCATAAAATAGGAAGAATTTAACATGGCTATGAAATTGCAATCTATTTTCAATTCAGAAAAATGTTGCTATAACATTACGTGCCCAGACACTACTGAAGATGATGAAAGAGAATTAACTAGTCTTGTTTAACAGTTAACTATTTTCAGTGGTTTTTTACAAATTTTTCCTGCATATTGGAAGGAAAGCCCATGCTTCCATTAGGGAAGCAATCAGCAGATAACAACATCCCTTAGCAACCAACTGGGGCTCAACTGTAGCCTTCAAGATAAAAGAAGGGGAGCACATTTGAGGTACCCTTTAACTAGAGTCACATGGCAAACCAATGTAAAATTGGTTTTGCTTTCTATCACCACACAATAGTCACTTTTAGAAATCATTTAAATAAAGATTAGTAGTGTACCTAAACCTTAAGGTAATAACTATACTTAGTTTTGGAGTAAAAGGATTATGCCGAAATTTATTTCTTTTAATGTCTGCAGAGACATCAAGATGCCTTCAGACATTGCACAAGCTATAAAAAATACATGCTCACTATACAGAGGAAATGCAGCTAACTGTAATTTTCTCTTTAAACACAGAAACACCACAGTGAAATCTAACCAACAGCCTGCAATCTCCTCGATCTGCCCCCCTGCTTGCATGCAATCATGTAAATACTGTATTAAAATACCCAAAATACAATTACAGTTAGCTTCTAGACACTAAATGTCTTCCACCAATTGCTAAACAACATTAAAGCTGGAGGTAATTGGTTTACAGTCATTTATCCTGGGCCCCCATACTGCGTAAGTCCCAAATAACATCTCTTTTCTGCAAGATGGCCATCAGGACTACCAAGCTCAGAAATACCAAATGTAATTAAAAGCTTTCCTCAAGCACATTTCAGAGCACTGTAGCTCTCAATCAATGTTTTCTGACTAAACCACAGAGCAAAAGACAGGACTTTCCTTGCTCCCACACCCTTGCTTTCTAACCAGCCAAATCAGCATTTCTCCAGTGCTCTCAGGCATTCTGCTTTCTGAGTCATTCTTTCTGAAAACCTGAAAACTCACATTGTCCTCCAGGTAATTTTAGCTCCTGCTGGAATATTTACTTTACTACAGCAAAGGCAGTGGTTCAAGTTACTGAATATATGAACAAGAAAAAATGCTGTTAACAGTCACTACACTAAATGGATTTAGTATAAAGTATTATGACCAGGGTTTATCCAAAAGACGTAAAAGAACACTGTAGCCCGCGGTAAGTACAGCAAAAATGCTCAGTTTCACACATTTCAATTATTTCAGAAACAGTACTGCTTTAATTCATAGATTATTCAAAACAATTTATATGAACTGAATGTCACAAATGCTGAACTTTTAACATTAGTACCAGTGAAATCTTTGAAAGCTATTTGAAATGAAAAGGCTGAAAAGTGCAGTAGTGACAAACTACTGTTAGCACAGACTTACACCTGCCTATACAGCATTCCAGCAATAGCTGACAAACTATGGAAAGAAAGCTCTCCCTGCAAGTGGACAAACGTGGGGGTCTGGTTTCAGCAGTGTTTTAACAAGGCACGTGTGGAGTACCTGCAGCATGGAACAGGCAATGCCAGTGAACAAGATGTGGTCACACAGAATTTGTGTCACACACTGACACAAAGAACTGCCCTGAATCTCAGTGCCCTCTCTGGAACACCAAACCAGTGATGTGACCCATTTGTTTGCCACCAGAGTGTTGCTACTTTAGGTTCCAACAAACACCAGAATGCAAAAAAGCATGTTGGGACTTTCATTTAACAGAGAGCGTGCAGCAACCCAATATACTAGCACCTTTTCCCTCTCCTGCTTGCTCCCTGTTGCACATTATCATGTCATCTTTCAGACTTCTACTCAGACAGCTGCTATAAAAACTTTTCTGGCACCCCATGGAGTAAAAAGATATTCTTAATGAAAAAAACCCAGCTTATTCAGACCATGGTGAAACGAGTTTGAGCTTTATATTGTTAAATAATCATGTAGCAATACAACGAACCCAGGAAAACTCTTACCGAGTCATAATCCACTCAGATTATTTTGTTAGAGCATGTTCTGCTACATACAGGGGGTGAAGAGGGGAAGGAAGAGAGAAAAGAGGTGGGGAAAAAAGAAAATAAAGCTCATTGAAATTACTACTGTCAAGGATAAATTTCATGAGGGCCACATTTTGTCCTTCCTTCTTTTACTCTGCATTGCTGCTTCTTACTCTCCCCCACTCATATGAGACACAATCTTTGAGTACCCATTGTCCAAAGAAGCTGCAGATTAAAAAAGGAAATGTTTTCTCTATGGTCTGCCTCAGTGCATCGTTATATTTAGACTACGCAATATCTGACTTGACTGTTGCCACTGTTTATTAAACTACTTGACTGTGGCCAATTAATTCCTTAATTTAAAATGTAATAAATCATTAAAATCAGAAAATAATTTAATTACCATTATCAGCAGAAATTATTATTAAACATCTGAATAGGTTTTTTTTTTCACAGAAAGGAACAACCTAAATGAAAATTAGCAACTTGAGCAATTCTGAGGAAAATCAAAGAGATGGAATTAACTTTACAGCTCCATGTTTTAAAACCACACAATGGCAAATCTGAAGTGAGTGCATCATTAAGTCTCACGGTACATTCTCAATGAATAACACATGTGCAAACACACCATTCTCCAGAAAACGCCATGTGACGTGCGGTTCATTACCACATCTCTCCATTTTATAGGCTAAATATTTTAACTCCCATAACTGAAGTACTGCAGGCTTGTGAAATAAACTACCACAACGTACACGAATGTAATCAATGATGGTAATTTACACTGACACACCATTACCACCAAGCCCAGAGTGACAGATTCTTTGTAATTAAAAAAATGAAGAATAAACTTATAGTGATTTTTTTTCCCCTATGCTGAAGGTTTGTGGTAGCTGTAATTTATAGTACTGTAATACAAAATGCACATAACGATTTATTTTTTAGTTCTACATATTAGACTCACACAATTCTCTGTAGTAATTTGTTATGATTACGGGATATTGAAAATTATTTTTAGCCTAGTAAATACAAATAAAAGAAATTAAGATTTACATTTCTAACAGAACTCAGAGAAACTTGAACTTTAATTATAAATGTCATCTAGAAGTAAAAGTCTGTGCAGCCAGCATAAAAAACAGGAACTTCCTATTTTTCACTAAGTACTTGTGTTTACTTTATCTGGCCTTTTACTACCATATATAAAAGCTTCAAAAAAACCAAGCAACATACTCAACAGAGCGTTTGTAGTTCTCCAGATCTTTCTTCAAGCTCAGATTCTCAGTCTCGAGTTGCTGGTTGCGGGTGTACACGTCTGGAACCAGCCCAGCATCATCAACGGTGAGCACACCTCTCTCAATGAGTTCATACCTGGTAGAAAAGAAACAGATTTATTTTATTTATTTTATTCCATGTTTCCATTTCCTCACTTCCCTCATGCTTTCCTTCTCATGCTACCATTTACCTAAACTAGAATCACAGTGATATTTATCATCTTGAAGCATTTACCTTCTATGATCATTAAGAATTCACAGCACACTGTTCTATTCTACTGCTTTTCATTCTAAAATGTGTATTGTTCATAATAGTCAACACATATAGTACTTCATATTGAACAATTTTCTTCCTTCCTTTCTTCTAAATAGCTTAATTAAATGGCAGAAACAAATATTCTTGTTCAAATAGCATTTGTACATACTCAGTCCTTTTTATCTCACATGCTCAAATATATCAAGATTTTTTTTTTTTTGAGGACCCAAATAAGCTGCAGATAATAAGGATGAATGATTCTGAGCCATCTTCAACAAGGAATAGAGAGCTCACCTAGGGAAATTTCCTCATTCCTTCCTGTTTATTTTCCCTATCCTTACTTAATTGTATTTACCAATATTTATTTACCTATTTTACCAGCCCTGAGAACACTTGATTCCGTGATGTAGAAGGCTGAAGGTTGTTTTAGTTAAATACTTGCACAGACTGACTTGGATTTTAAGAAGAATGTAAAGCAGCCTGGAATGCTGGGTAGCATCCCAGGAACCTCTACAGTCCCAGTAATAACATCTACTCATCCAGTATCCTATTTTAGGACTACCCACCTTTTGGTGCTTTGTCAGTAAAACCTGAGAATACAGTATAGACAGAAGAGTGAGACCTCAGCCATGACATCAGCTCACCAGAAGCTGAATGGAGTTGTAACTAACTTAAATCAGCTAAAAACCATAACCCCACAAGCACCTTCCCTGATGGGAAGATGTTCTGGGTGGGAGCTCCCTAGAAGGCGAGATATGAACATTATTTGCCTTTTCAGGTGAAAAATATATTGAATCTGTGCATTGTTTTGTTTCCAAGTAATAAGGAAGTATGAAAAGAATAGAAGTAAATAGAAATAAAAATCATAATAAACACTATCTCCCACACATGGATACAAGCAGCAGATCTGAAACCTGAAGACAGTAATCACCAATATCATTCATCAGTAATCATGTTGCAGAAACAAAAAGTATTTCTCAAATAAAAGCAACCTTTGCTGAACATCATCCAAAAAACTTAAGGGGAATATTAGTAGCTCTGTCCAAATGACTTCCTACAGTCAGCTACGTATTTGCATTCTGAGGATACTTCTTGGAATACTCATCCCTATGAATTAAGCTGTCACATTCACCACCAGTAGATGAAAGGTTTTTGAAAAATTCATCTGAACATGTCCACAATAACATTCATTCTATCACCACCTTGTTTTCTTAATTACTCTAAGAACAGGCTTTAACACTAAGAAAGAAGCTTAGGGATTTTTTTTCTTTCCTCCAAAGTGACTGATGCACAGATACAATTCCTATCAAAAATATTGCAAATAAGGAGACCTTCATGGCAGAAAATCACAACTCTGTGTACTCCTTTACTTGCTGGAAGTGTTTCTCCACTGAATGCCCTAACTACACTTCATGAAAACGATCAAACATCTGCACAAAGACTCATCAAACAAGGATAACTGATGAACCTCAACTCCAGCAGAGCTAAAAACTCTGAAAGACAATTTGCACGAAACACAATTAATACCAATAAATCCACTACACCCTTTTCTAAGAACAGTACTAAAAATGAATGTTTTTTGTACATGTAGCAGAAATGGAAAACCACACAACAAATTGCACTGAGAAATCTCATTATCTTTCATCAACCTGGTCCTGTAAATCTCATAGACCTCCTCCATACTGAGCTGACTGCCGAAGAGCTGCTCTTCTCAATTCTTTCATTACAGATGGAAATTAAATTAGTTCCATGCACACACAGGTATTTTACTAAGCTTTTCAGACCTACTGAGTTGTAATTCTTAAATCACTATTAAAAATTAACCAAGAATCTGGAAACCTAAGGAACAGATGGTTAACTATGATTTTGCCATCAAAGCCCAGTGCAGACTGACTGAAAATAATAAATTATTATTATATACTTTACATTATAGCTCCTAGAAACTGAATTCCAAAGGAATCAAGTTGCAGAGATGCTCTGCAATAAACTGATAGCTCAGGATGACCTGGGCTCTTGGGCATTAGGAGGGAAGAGACTGGCAGATGCAGGAATTTACAGCTGATCAGCCTCTGCACTTCATACTTAAAAGCTGCCAATCCAGTATCTTCAATAAACAACGAAAGTGCTGTCAAATCTTGTATAACAAATGGATGGAAATTTTAATGGAAAATTAGATATTCAAAAAATAATTTAACTGTAAAGTTCATTAAAGTATAATTGGAATAAAAATTTTATGTGCAAAACCCCCTAAATAATTAAAGGAAAAAAATCACTACAACTGTTACAAAATTATTCACTACCTCATTGAAAAATAAGGGATTTGGCATAAAATAAACCATAATCAAATCACGGCATTTTATACAGCTGGATAGAATAACAGTGTTTTCCCAAACTCCAAAATAAACACAGATAATTTGGTCCAATTTAAGTGACCTTTAGATTTCAGACAGACAATAATTTCAAAGCCAGCCTTTTGATAAATTTTCTCTACGTTAATTAATTTCTCATTTTAAATTCCATTAGTACTTGGATCACCACAGCATGAGAGCAAGAGTGTCGTCCCAATACATAATGAGGAACCCGAGTACACTAATCTGCTCTCACTTTCATTAATATTGTAAATTATCCATTTCAAACCAACATGAAACATTTTGAAATAAGGTATTAATGCAGAAAGTCTCTATACAGTAAGATTAGATACTGACGTGCTGAGCTCATTTGTAAAGCTACTGAAATTAAAAGTACTACTTACAGAGAAAAAAATATATGTACGGCTAAGAATTCAAAAGATAGGGCCTGTTAAATCCTGCACTTTCTGTTAAAAAGCAATCTGAATTTTGCCACTGATATAAATTCAGACTCTAAGTGCTTCAAAGAAAGCTGTAGCTTCATAAAAAGGTCACTATTTATATCTGTCTAGTGTTAATTATCTTTTAGCATAAAAACTATTAGACTTCAAGCTTAATGCTATTCGTATCAGTTCTTTTGTTGAGAAAGAATACAGAACTGAAGTGCTCCTTCTCCAAGGAATCATTTAAGTCCATCGTTATGCTATCAAAAAGCAGATCATTATTAATTCCAAAGGCAATGCCTGATTGATGAGTAAGACCAGAGCTTTGCAAATGACAGCACAGATTCCACACCTGAGAATACATCTAAGAAAATTTAAAAGCTTCAAAGCTTTTGTATGAAAAAGTAAGATGTTTCTAACTTTTTCTAATTTTCAAATTTTGCAATTTCAAATTATGCAATTTTATTTAAAAAAACCCTCTGAACTTCTCATGTTTGAAACTGAGAACAAGGTTAATTAAAGAGGGGTGTTTCCACTTTTCAGAATTTCTCCAACATAATCCGCTTATTCAAAGCAAGCCTGTAACTTCATGTATTTCAACAGAACTTTATGGCAAGTGTCATCTTTTGCTCCAAAGTAATTCAGCTTTCCTCCAAAGCTTTGCAGAATTCCTAACATATAGTTTTTAATCAATATTTTTAAAAGTATACATCCTGAAGGATGTATGAAAAGAGTGGTGTATTTAATCAAAGCTGCACCTTTAAACTTCTGCATAAAGCATGGACAAAATCCCTGCAATCTACAAAAGCTTTGGAAAAAGAAGATAGTAACAGCTCAAGAGATTATTCTTCTGATTACTGTATAAGCTAAATCTTAAAAAATAAAAACCACCCGTATTTACCAACTGCTGTACCAAAAATTGCAAAGTAATAAATATTCTGATTATTCTATTTAAACAAGGGTTTGCATCCTCATTCTCACCAGTTTGTTAAAAAACTACATATTTAAGAATGACTTGTACTCAGGAGAGTATTCTGAAAAAATATCCTGAAACACCAAAAATACTTGAATCCTGAGCACCTAATTCCCAAAGTAACATGGTCACTTAAATTATTTTACCATTCAGTCTGGAAGCAGTCAAGGGTTCTAGACATTCCCAGTCTGTCCAGAAAATTGCAGAAGAAGTCATCCATTGCTTCACGTATTTCTGAAACTGATTTCCCAGAAGTCAGAACCGACTGCGAAGCCTGAAATTAAATTTTGATAACTGTTCAACTTACAAGAGAAATGCCATTATCATACTTTCATTTCTGAAGTCATCTGAAGTCACACCTCCTAGAGTACCGCTGAATGTTTCCCTTGTCTTTATTGATCAGATGTGTAACCAGTGATCCTTCTAATGGCAAGGTTTGTGAAAGGTTATAAAGTAATAACTCAAACCCCACCTTATTTAAGCAGGTATTCCAAACCTGACACCATCTGGTAGAGACTTGAAAGTATTAAAACTGATGGACGATCTTTTTAACCAGAGAGAAAAAGGAGTCCTTACCTAATGAAAAATGTAGCAGTCCAGTGTGCCAGTATGGCTTGTTATGCTTTTTGTAATGGTGCATGCAGTGGAGGGACAGACAGAACCTCATCTCCATCACCTGATCCCTTAGGAATAAGCCTCACAAAGATCAAGCGTCCCTTTCCTTTCAGCGTGCTCTGAAGGAAGCTGCCAGACAACACTGCTACAAGTGTTAGCAGAAGACAGATGGTGCACCAGGGCTTCATGTACAGCTCCCCCAGTGCCACCCAGACAGACAGCTCTGCAGAGAAGGTCAGCTCATGGGGCAAGCACATTGCCAAATGAAGAATAAAAACAGAACAGAGCAATCCTACTACAAAGAAAAACAAAAAAAACCTTTCACAGCTTTCTGACGCAATGCAAATCTCTTCCCTGCACCCAACCCCATTCAGCCCACTCAGCTCACAGTTCAGTGTTTAGCTCTCCTACAGAGAATTCAACATGCAAGGAGGTACGGAAAAAAAGGAAAATATGACCCAGACTGAGACTACTCCCCCCAAAAAAGCATTTAAAGACAATGAGATGAGAGAGACTGCCACAACTCAGCAGCCAAGGAGGTGGCCTTATTTCACTCAGATATCAAATGGATTGCAGTGACTTGACATACCTAAATATGAGGGTCTTGGCTTTTGGGAACTCCACACGGGCACAGTGCCACAATGGACCTGCTCAACAATGCATGACAAGCTACTGCACTGCACATGCCTTTTGGCGAGAGATTATAAAAATACCACAAAACTGAAAAAAAACCACTGAGATTTATTAAGCCATGCTAAAGACTGTGACTGCAAATCATTTCCTCCACCCATTTATTAAAGAATCTTTAAGGCCAGGGATTTCTGATAACTCCATTCATTTATGGCTTATTCATGCCCTTAGTGGCAGCTCTCTCACCACGAGTGCATAAATTACCTGGAGATAAAGGCATTTCTCTCAATAAAATAAAACCACTGGAAAAATCTCTTGGCCATTTTGTGTAACACGGAAAATGTTGTCTTCAATCCAAGCAGCCTACCTAATATAACCAGAAAGAACTGCACATGTCTGATGGAGGCCATGTAACAAGGCTTTATGACTAACACAATATGCCAAGTGCAATGCAATATTTAGCATATTTTCATTACTAGAGCTCCAGTACATCAGGCAGGTCTATTTTCTAATTGTGATAATGCAAGAACCAAAGGGTACATGGGCAGACATGCAGCTGCATCCCTCGGCTTGCTTCTTTTCTTTACTCCAAGTGAGGCAAACATCTAATATTGTTGCTTGTAGCTTTCCAAACACATCTATAAAACCAGTCTTCGGAAGAAGTGACACAGCTTGATTCCCTCAATAAATGGAAATATGATAAGAATTCATTTCATCCGTGCAGAAAAGAATTTATTAGCGAGATACCAGCTCTGAGCATCATTCCAGGAACCAAAGCTCGAGCAGGGAACAATATAGGGAGAAATTAATTCAATCTAACAGGCACAGAATCACAACAGGGCCTCAAGAAATCAGAACTGAATTCCCAGCTCTTTCCCAGGCTTTGGGAGCGATATTAGGCCAGCCACTTGCCTCAGCTTCATTGTAACCATGGATGACTACCAGTAGAATGGCGTAACAAGAATTTTGTTGTATGCATTTGCTTGTTTGGAAATGAGGAAAATACCATCAACTAACATGATGCAAACAGACATCCTATAGCAGTTCTATGGACGAAACCATCTTATTAAAAGAGCCTGACCATGGAGTCAAAAGAAATTAAATATCTGCTTTGTTAAGTATTTCTTTGTGTTAATTAAAATACTCAAAACACTGTGAGTGTAAAGATTATAAATATAGCCAGTAAAATAAATTAATTACTAAGAGCTTAACCTTAGGAACTTCCACAACACTCCTGAGAATTTCCGTCCTTGCAAGAACTTCTGTCCAATGAAGAAATATGAACACCAAATAAATTCATAATTTCTCTAGAAAACAAGGTAAAATGTTCTTGAAAAACTTACTAAATTTAAGAAGAATATAAAAAGGGAATTCAAGGATTTTAACGTGTTCAAGCAAACTGAAAATCACGCATACATAAATTGCAACATTACTGAATGTCAATGTTACTTCAGATTATCATTTAAAATATTAAGAAGACAAAGAACCTTGAAGGAAAGTCTAAGAGCTGTAACTACTGAAGAAAGTTTTTCAGCCAGCTTTCATCTATGTGTGGGTTTCCAGTTCTGCATCCTTTTCCTACGGTCCCTATCAGCTGGATCATTTCTTCCATATGCAGAATACTTTTTGCTTGTGTTGAAAAATAATTTATATTACCTAAAAATGTCTCAGAAAAGAAGAAAACCAGAAAAAAAAAAAAAAAAAAGAGAGAGAGATGTGCTTAAGAAGGACAAATGATGTTACTCAACTTAGAAACTCTGGATAGTTTTAGTATCTGCAATTGGAAAATACCAAATTTGTAATTTTTTTTTGATGATCCCTGATCTGTGCCTTTTCTATATAATTTATCAAACATAAAGATTTATTTGCACCTAGCAATGAAATGAAACTTTCAACATGGGATTATGTACACAAGTAAACAGCAAGTTGAGCAGCAAATACACACTATCACTTAAAACTATCATCCAGGATATGGTTATTACATAAATTAATTTATTTTAACCAAGATTACAAGCTAATAATTTTTAAAAATGGGTCAATTATTTATCATGTGAAGAAGACAACCTTCTATTTTGCTTCCCAGCTCAGAGTTTGGATGTTGATTCAATATTAATTTACAGGAAGCAGTGCTTCTAACTCAGGTCACCAGAAGCACATGGCTTTTGCAGGGAATAAGTATCAAACAATTGAGTCTGTGAACCTCACAAAATATACAGTAAATCGTTATCAAAGCTGTCAGGGAACTAGCAAGTGTATTAGAACATTTCTCTATCCATGTCTTTCTGTCCAAAGGATGAAAACATTACTTCAGTTTCAAAATTATGGAAAAAATGAAGCCTCCAAATAACAAATCAAGCAGAAAGAAGGCAGACAACTCTTAGCATAAGCTTAAAATCAAAGAGAATTTGAGTTTAAGCACACATTCTCTGCCAGTTGTAAGGAAAGGTAACAGTTTCTTCAGTTTGATTTACTGGGATAGACATTAACATACTGTCTCCTACCACTCCAAGTTCAACAATCAATGAAGAGGTAAAAGATTATTTAAGTACAGCACTGTCAAAAGATCCATAGGTTAAAAATACTCTCCCTTTTTTCACTTTCTATTTTAACATCAACTCCCCCAGTAAAACAATCATAACCTCAGCTATCCCTAAGGAACATGAAGAATTTCCACTACTTCCTTAGCATTAAGCATTTGCCATCTCAAACACTTCTGTGATCTCTCCCTTAATTTTCTGGCATATTCAGTTTTAATACACATAAAGCTCCGGTACTGTCAGTTTCCACACTAAGTTTGATCTAAAATACAAAACTGATCTGTTGATAAGCACAAGTGCAGAAGAAAATGCACATTTTCCCTCCATTTCGAGGTTAAGTATCATTCACATCATCTTTTCACTATTAATCATTTACTTTTGCAAAACAAAGACTATGACTGTACCTTCTGATGAGGCTACAAGATAGTGTTGATGCTGGAAACACAGCGAGGAAAAGCACTTTTCCATTAGATTGTTAAAAACAAGTAAATTCAGGTAAATCCTATTTTGAAAAATGCAATACAACAATACGATTGTGTAACTCTAAGCTATTACACAACTGCTTTGAAAATAAACTGTAAATGTAAGCAATGTCAAAACTAATGGTGTGGAATGATTGATAATTTCATTAATAATTTAGTTTACCATAGTGTAACAGTCCATTCTTTATTTTCAATATATGAACAATCCCTTTTAGCAAAGTACTCAAACACAACCTTTTGTGGATGTTAAGCACATGCAACTTCTTTCCTGTGCCAGGGATCACACTCTCATTTAATCTGCTCAGATAAAGAACAAACTCTAAAATATGGATGCATTGCAGTAATATTACTGTATTTTAAATAATCTAGCTAAATGTTTGCTACGTGTGTTTGAAATATCAGGTTGTTTACAGAACATGAAATGAACACAAATTAAAGGAAGATGAAACCGAGGAAACCGAGGAAACATAAATTGTCTTTTCCACTATGGCATATGTTTACTCCTAGAACCTTGTAAGAAAATGAGAGACAATCTTTCCCATGCAAATATTTCATAATTAGTATAAATTATTGTGTGTAAATTTCAAGCCACTAATGCCAACTGAATTAGAGACCCTTAGAATGTTTAGGAAGCTCTTACTGAAATTTGGGCATCTTCACTCTGCTCTTGAATACTCTGCAACACTTTGGACAGATCATCATCATCTTCTTGAAGACTGAAATCATCATCTGTTGAAACCTGAATGAAATTATGTAAAGTTTCGTATCAACACATTTTAGACATCTTTCTTTCACAATACAACTGTTCCCACTCCCATTACAACTGCTGAAAATAATCCTCTCCTTGTTAAAATACCATTTTGCCATATTTAAATAGAAATCATATTACTGAAATATTTTTTATAAATAAGCTGAAATATCTAAATAGATGTTTTGTCTAAATAGAAATACTTATACCTTTAAAAAAGTATTTAATATTCAAATAAAGGTAATACACAACAATTCAACTAACACTAAATCTTCTCATGAATAGATATATGCCCTCTATCATCACTTTAAAGGAGATGCATGTCATTTCTCCTAGGATGTCTACGTGACTGATGAAGTAAAAAGAATGAAATGTGAACACTCTACCAAAATATATCAGAAGATTATCAATTTAGTAAGTTACCTCTTCATACTGATAATCATCTTTACAGTCATCTGTTATGGTCATGTCGGCAGGTTTAGTTAAGTTTGAAACAGCTGGTGCAAGTGAGGAGTTCCAACTTAGAAAAAAATACCATAAAATAACCATCTATAAATCTGTTGTCACCACCTCCACCCTTCTTCTTTTTGACTCAAGACTTTCAACTTTCAAGGTTTCCTTCAGCCTCGAGGTGAACAAGCCCAGTTTGGTGCACAGAGACAGAATTTAGGTATAAGTTTTTACAGCAGGTTTGATCACCATTAAAAACTGACTCATCAGATCTCAGAAGCCAAGCACTAATTCCAAATTTAATCAGCAGCTAAATTGTGCTCTCAGCCAACCATCAGTTTTGAGAGGGGTCTTTTTGCACTAGGATTTCCATAACTAGCTTCATGCTCTCAGAAAACAGCATTTTTTTAGCAAATTCAGATGTATGAGTTCAAACAGGAACACCTGAGGTCAAACCCGGAACACCACAGGGCCATTTACCAGAGCTGATACAAATGCCTTAATAATCACAACACAGTTACAATAAAAAGATGAGGAACTTTCAAAACATTGGAAATTATTTGGAAATTATCTACAGTTCCTTGAAATGCTTTAGAGTCAAACTTTTGATTAAACATAACTACAAACAAGTCTAAAATGAAAGCCAAATAAACATCTTTTCATCCACTAGCCTCACAGCCCATGAAAGAATAATGAAATGGTTTTAGCAGATGCAGTTGACAGTTTCCCTAGAAAATCAGTTAGCCTACAAGTGACCCATGTAAATAAACCAGGAATTAACTTCCAAAGAAAAGAAAAGCTGGAAATTCAGTACTTCACACACAGAGAAGAAGAAAAAAACCCAAGTTTTCCAGCTTTGCATCAAGTTGCCCAAATCTGAATTATTCTCCTAAAACCAGGCCTTTTGCCACAGTTTTCACAGCAAAATATACATGTAAAAGTACAAAATATAGGCTAAAGTATCATCTGCATTCAAGACCACAGCATCAGAAAAACTCAGACAAATTGTATCCATCTGGAAGACTAACAGCTGAACACCATAACCCCTGAAAAGTAATAAACTTTCAAAAACTGGGGATTTTTTTCTTCAATTTTCTATTGACCTGACTGTCCTTGTGATCCACTATGGTCTGAACTAATGTGTCATTGCAAACACTCTGCCCAGACTAAATTATTACTTAAAGAATCCTTCAGTCTTCCTTATTATTTTTTTTCTTCCAACTAGGTGCACTATAAAACAGATAAATTAATTTTTGAAACTACAGTATTTCTCAACAATGTTAATGATTAAATCTGCTAAGGCAGGGCTTTTATAAGCACACCACACTGAAAACAGCTGTGCAGATTCACTAAGGTAGAAATTGAGGCACGAGCTGGAAAAGGACATTCCTCCACATTTTTAAATTGGCTTTATATTGCCTTATAATTTAATTCTAGCAAGACAGGAAAAATTAAGGTATGGTAGGGTCTATGACACTAAAGTATGATTGTTTAGCCTCTAAAAGCATAAAAAAGCTCCTTCATTTGCAGCTCACAGCTAGAAAAGAGAACAGGTACAGCTCATCTGACCTAGTGACAAAAGTAGAATTTGGGTCATCTGACCAAAAAATTACACATTTAAAAGCCATAAACTTCCAATATAATTTGCTACAACTAAAATGTGGAAAGAACTGGGTGAGGTTTTTTGCTCTAAAAGCCACAGCAGTTATGTCTAGGTTACGTAGCACAGCCCTTATACTCGGTCATACTCAGTACAAACCAAAAACCATGACTACTCCAGCAGTTATTCTGCAGTGGGAAAGGAGCACCTTTTCCAGCAGCACTTTGGGACTGTGAGTCTTAATAACAAACCTTGTCACTCCTCCTTAGGTATTCAGCATTTACTGCTCAATAGCTAACACAGGAGAGGTGACAAGAGCCTTTCATGCCAGGATTTTAACTCCTGGCTCAGGCTGCCCCACCAGCAGTGAAGGATTCAATTCCCCCCTCTTTTCCAAGGGGCACTCAGGAACCCCGACCTTCAGCCAGGAAAGCAAACACCACATTACAGTGAGCAGGACCGCACCGCCTCTACAGGGCCAAAACCCCACGTATTCACAGAATTGCTTAGGTTGAGGAAGACCTCTAAGACCAGCTAACACAGCACCACATCCGTGCTCACTGCTAAACGATGTCCTCCAGTGCCATATCCACATAGGGCTTTTTAACACCTCCAGGGATGGTGCGGCCACTGCTTCCCTGGGCAGCCAGTTCCATTGCCTGGCCACCCATTAAAGGAAGAATTTTTTTCCTGGTACCTCAGCCTCCCCTGACTCAGCTTGAGGCTGTTCTCTCTCATCCTGTCCCTGTTCCCTGGGAGCAGAGCCCGATGCCCCCCCCCCCGGCTGCTCCCTCCTGTCAGGGACTTGTGCACAGCCAGAATGTCTCCTTCTGAGCCTCTTCTCCAGGCTGAGCCCCTTTCCAGCTCCCTCAGCTGCTCCTGGTGCTCCAGCCCCTTCCCCAGCTCCGCTGCCCTTCTCCGGACAGGCTTCAGCCACTTTTCAGTCTCGAGGGCCAACAACCCACAAAAAGAACAACCAAGTCTGGGGGATTTTTGACTTTCTCCCTCTGCTCTCAACGCTGCCCTCGCCCCACCCGACCCCCGCTCCAGCAGGTGCCGGGGCCGCCTCGAGTGAGGCGGGAGGAGCGCTGAGGAGACGGACCCCTGAGGCGGGGAACCGGCACCCGCAGCCGTGCAGGAGGACGAGGATGGAGGGGAAAGACTGGGGAGGAAGAAGGATACTCTGCAGGCTGAACGCCGCCCCAGAGACCGCAGCCGCCGCCGTCTCCTCCTCCGCCATGGCCGCGGCGTTGCCGGGGGCGACCTCTCGCGAGGAGAGGCACCCTCGCTGTGGCGGGAAGAGACCGGGCTTTAATTTAACTTAAATGAATTTAGTTTAATTCAATTCAGTTTAAAGTAATTCAGCGTTTGTAACTCGAGGCGAAGCTCCTCGCGCATTTGGGAGCGGTGCCGTGAGGAGCGCGGTGCAAGGGCGAGGAGTCTCCGGAGGTTTCCAGGGCGTCCCCTCAGGGCCGGCACCTGCGGCTCCTCCTCTAAACACACACGGCCCTTCCTGAAATGGAAGGAAAAACAGCAGGAAATGAGACGGGGAACCCCTTCAAACTCCTAAGAACGGACTAATTTCTTCCGCAGATGGAACATTTTTGTAGCTGGAAACTAAGTCCTGTGAGACTGATTGCTTAAATCCCTTAAGAACCCAAACTCCCCTATGTGATTCTATATTCGCGTTTAAAAGCAGGAGTTTTCCCGGGCAAAAGTTTGGGAGAGCAACTTATATTTGTGGAGAACACACGTCATGGCGCCTAGGAGTTTGAAATAAAGTTTCAGGACTCGACAGAAAAATTTCTGTTGCTTTTTCTTATTTTAAAGCAAGCTTAGTGGTCCCAGTCCTAAATTTCCATTGAGTTAAGGGGCTTTACAGAACTCAGAATCAGTGCTTGAATTAATGTAAAGTAACGGGAAAGTAAGTGCCCAAAGTATCTAGGGGGGAAAAAAGTAGTCCAAAAAGTGCTAATAGTTGGGTTGAAAGGAGAGGCAGCAGTTTTGCTTGCAGGGTTAACAAAGAAAAGCTAAGCATTGAAATACAGCCTGAAGATCAGAGAAGATGTAAGTGGAGGAAACTAAATTATATCATTCAGTTAAGACTTTAGCCTGAAAAGATACAGTCCTGCAAGAGGACCTGCTGCCTGTGAAACTATTGTTTTAGCACTTTGCAGAGACTGTCACACAAGATTGCCATTCCTCTCCCATGGCAGACACATTCTTGAGAAATGACAAGTACTTTGGCACTGTCAAAGTCTCCAAATTGTAATAAAAGAACAGTGTTTTGGCACGAGATTGTCACAACACTGCGAAGGTGACAAAAACCGTTGTATTCCCTCGAATTCTGTCAAACACTGTTGTTGAGTTTAATACATGTCAGAATTTGAACTCAGCTGGTTTCAAGAGGTAGAGGGCAAATGCTGACATACCTTTCTTGATCTTTGATGGCTGGGTTTTTTTTCCCCTTCAGATTGTGACCAGAACAATGTTCTTTCATCATATCCAACCCAACAGAGGAATCCTGAACTCCAGCAGAGTATCTCAAAAAAGAATAAGCAGAAGTGACATCATAAAGCACAACGTCCACCACTCAGCACTCCTAAACTGCAGATTGAAAAGGGGATAGCGCAGTTGGGATGGCTACAAATGAAGGCATCATTCTCTTAGGGAAGTTTCCAATTCCACCACAAATCACAGAGTAAGTGTAACTTTATGTCATGCAAGCAACCACAGCTGATTAATCTAAGCTAATACCACTCAATTCTCCAGCAACATTTGCTGGTAGCCTTTACACAAAGAGTTAAACAAACAAAATGCTAAGCAATACCCTTCTCTGAGTTCTCTCTCTCTGCAGGCCCAACTTTTCCCTAGAAATTTTTCACAGGACTTCTCTATCTCACTAAACTATGGAAATGTATGGCATCCACAATTGAAGAAAACTGATGAAAGCTTAAAAAGGGCTCAGAAGGGTGCTTCGGGGAAGATTATGATTAGAAAACAATTAATAGTGAAGGACAAAAGGATCTCAGTCTTCTTGGTTTATTAAAGGAATCATTAAAGAGCTTTGATCCATGTCAGCGGGTAATGGATTTGGTAAGAAAGGCTATGTGAAGATAGAACCATATCAAGAGAGTATATCTAGGTTAGATATTAGGAAGAAATTCTTCCCTGTGAGGATGGTGAGGCCCTGGCACAGGCTGCCCAGAGACGCTATGGCTGCCCCATCCCTGGAAGTGTCCAAGGCCAGGTTGGACAGGACTTGGAACAACCTGTGATAGTGGAAGGTGTCCCTGCCCATGGCAAGGGGGGGAACTGGATGAGCTTTAAGGTCTCTTCCAACCTAAACCACTTTGGGGTTCTATAATTTCCAATAATATTGAAAATTAACTAAAAGTAAGTCATAACTAAAAGCAAAGAGCAAATTTTTTTAGTAAATCCAACTGATTTTCAAGTATCCAGAAGGATTTTAAGAACCACGGGGTTCTTTTTTAGAAATTACATTCCCCATGCAGATACCAGCTAGTTCAGGACATCTTAGGGCTCCCATTTTCAAAAGTCAGATATGGTCAGTGCACTTTCTATGAAAAAAAGTTGAAGCAAAAAGATAACCATTTCTACCATGTATGGAGGTTTGCCAGTACTGTAAAGGACCCATGGAGTCTATCTGATTACTTTTAAATAAAAGTCAGCTGGTCAAAAATTGTTATTTCCCAAAGATTTAGAGCTTTGTTTGGAAACAGTGTTTGGTCGGCAACTTCTGAACTCTTTATGTCATCCCACTGTGACCATATAAATGGCCTCATCATACTGACATTTTCCTTCAAAAGGCAAAACAAGCAAACCAGTTTCTCTCTACCTTGTTCAGAGCCACCTGCCATAAATACTTTGTATTTGATTATTGCTAAGCTGAATTCCAAGCACCCAATTCACCCTGGTTTATAGCCTCATAACAGTCTGGGTTATAAATGATTATCATCTCCCAAATAGCAGCAACCAGTGCTGTTACTGTATGCCATAACTTCTCGTGAGAAAGACATGGAAGCAGCATCTGCTGTAGCTTGAGCATTTCATTAGACAGGCTGTTTGCTTTTCTCACAGAGCAAAGACTGAGGCATGTACCTTGGCCAGATCTATCAGGCAGATAGCTCAGCCAGACAAGGTAGAGGATTTGAAAGAGATCATTTATGAAAACTGGACAAACTGGAATGCTCCAGAAGCATTTCCTGTGCTCCCAATCCCTAAGGGCCAGGCACTCTTCCCTTTATTACCACCACCTGAAAGATTGAGAGATTCTCCTTGCATTCAGAGCAAAATATCCCCTTCTGCTGAATTCAACAATCTAAGTGACTACAATTTTGACAAGTTGAGTTAAAAAACCAGAACAACCATGTGAGCTACTTTCAGTGACTTTCCCTCCCCTGCAGGAACACATCCAAAAGGTTCAGTATATGCACTTTATCATAGCAGACAAGCAGCCAACAAAGAATTATCTGCCCCACTGACTTTCACACACCCATTTCTAATTGTTCTTCAACGCAGCTTTTGGGGAGAAAGGACAAGGCAATGTCAGCAATTGAGCTTTCTGAATGAGCACAAAGCATGGGCAGGAATGCTCTAACAGCAGTATCATGATGATAGCCAAGAGGCCATTGTCCACACGGTCATGGTGGAGCACGGGACCACAGCTGGAAGCCAGAACGAGTTGGCAAACGTCTTGTTTCAACTTCTGCTGTGCCATCTGGCTTCCAGTGAGGTGACTGACGTTAAATGTATTTTCTCTGTATTACCATCTGGCAGCTGCTTGTACAACAACAGAGTAACATGCAGAATTTGGCTAAGAGTTATCCCAAGAATCACATCAAGGATACTTGTAACACAGACTCTGAAATGGAAAAAGCTTACAAGGAAAGTTTTGTTAGCTGCGGGCATTACAGGCACAGACTATTGCAGGTGGGTAAGAGAGAATGGAAAATTATATATCCCGATGTTTTTCATGTGTTTATTTTACAGAGTTCCCATAGAAGTTTCTACAGGGAAGGAAGGGACATGCACGCAGGTTTCCTAAGGACCCAAATATTGTATCCAGTGAAATGTCTGTTCTTGAGAAACATCAGCACATTTGCCATGCTGTAGTAACACAATCACTTTCCCAGCTTTAGAAAAGCAGGACTTTCTTTGCTTGCTGTAATGTTGTATGCCAAAGGTACTTCTGATAAAGGAAGGAGATTTAAGGGGTTGATCAGTACAAACACAGTCTCAAAAATATGCTACTTTAACAGAAATTTCCTCTAAAAATATCAGGATTGCCAAATGCAGTGTAACTACAGTGTAATAATAGCTGTAATGCCAGGTCATCTTTATAAAGGTCCCATTTGCAAAGCGTAGGGGCCGTAGTAACCTTGCTGAGCTTTAAATGTAACAGAATAGGGTGCTTCAAAAAACAGAGTAGGATTTTTAATAAATATGATCCCATGACAGCTTAAATCAATCAACTTTCTACTCTACCTCCTGCTGTGCACTCCTGCTTTTTTCCTTGCTCTTGCATTGGTGCTCATATGATTCTCAAATAATTTAAACCTGAAAAAGCTAATCCAGATAAAATTTTTAAAAAATAATAAAGGGGGGGGGGGGGGGCTGTTAGGTTTTTTCTATTTGGTTGACTTTTTTTTTTTTTTTTAAATGAGGAAAAGTAACACTAAAATGCCAGAGGTTTGGCATTCAGAGTTAAGCTGAAGTGACTAAAAGTATTTTGTCTCTACTCTGTAAGAAGAATATTAAATATATAAGGCTCTGCTATGTTTCCAGGTATTTCTATAGATTAGATGTAGGGTACACTAAGTCTCTTAAAAAACTATTTGAGTGGTGATCATTTGAAAACAAAAAACGTTTGTTTTCCAATGCATTAGCAGTTCTGCTGATGGTCATTCTCCTAAGCATTTTATTGAAACCCAATGAGCATTAGGTGGAATACTAGTTACACTATTTAATGACCAAATGCAAAAGATTGCTTTCTTTAGTAAATTTCTAAAATTCAGTCTGATTTCTGGCTTCAATCTCACACAGCTCTTTCTCAGGAAACAAAGAGACAATAATCTGCTCAAAACCCAACAATATAAGTGCAAACAGAAGTATGAAGAGTTTTGACTGCACTTAGAGAAAAAATTGAGAGTCAATAGTCAAGCATTTTGTCAATAATACAGCAAAGACATCAGTACAACATGAGCACAGGGCACGGCTCTGTGGAGTGCAGGTTTCCCACCGCAGACCCTGGCAGGGTAATGTATATAGTCCAATCTGTACACTGTGATGTATAATAGAAGAGTTATCCTATCCACACCGATGCTGCTCTTGCCAAGAACTACGGCCTCCACATCTCTGGCTGGTGTTGCCCTTGAAAATTATCAGGAGCATTGGACAGACCGATTACGTTGGCTCTCACTGTTATAAATTTAGGAGTATTTCTGCATCACAGATAGAATAAATTGTGCTAAAAGACGAGAGGTGCCATATAGTACCTTTTTATTTTAGAAGTGTAGACTGAGCAGTTAGAGCAGTTCTCTCCAAACTCCAGTTTTATAAACACAAGTATTTATACAGCTTATAGGGACTAATGATCATTGCTTCCTGATAATTAGAGGCTTTTCCCTTAGTATGTTCTTCTCCTGTTGGAAACTAAGTTTAGTTAATATGCTCTTCAAGGCAACTGTGACCACAATGCAGCTAATACACTTCTACTACAAGCTAAGAAAAAAATTAACTCCATGTGGCTGTTGTAAAAGGAAAAGCCACCACCCTTAGCACAAAAGACCAGAGAAAACAAAGGGCTGTATTTTTTCCTAGTCTGTACTTAGCAAGAGAGGCAAGAATTGAGACACCACCATGTCAGAAAACACGAGCTAAAGGACAAGCAACACAAAAGCTTACAGAAACTCTTCCTTTTTCTTATTTTACCATGCTTCCAAGGGCTTCACTGCTTGTTACCCAAGTGATGCATCTTCCCATTGGAATGCTAAGTCTCACAGTAATAATTAGCACATGCCAGAGTCATTTTAGGTGGTTTCCTGCTCAATTTTTTTGGTTTTTGGAGATCATGTATGTACATGCTCACATTAAAACCAGACATGACAAAGTTTTCTCTGTCAAAATCAGATAAAAAATTTACATAAAGGAATACATCTACCAAAACCATAAATTATTCAAAAGGATTGGGTGCTTCAACAAAATCTTCTCCTTGCACCCAATCCTGTCTTTATCTGTATCTTAGTAAGATAGAGTGCAGTTTCCTTCACTTTTTTTCCTTCTTGTTGCCCCAAAAACACTTGCCTGCTCTTTGCTGCTTTCCTTGCTTGGACTCCCTCCTTCCTTTTTTTGCTCTAGCTTTCCCTATTTTGACCAACCATTTCAATTTCTGTTTTTAGCAACTTTGACAACCCTTGGCTATTTCTCCAACCTGTGTTTTCAGAGATAGGCCTAGAATAAACTATTTTTTCCTGTTCTAAAAGAACCAGGAAATTATACCCAAAAAATGGTCCAAGAGGTCACAGAATTTGATTCAAAATATGCAAAGAGTAGCAGGGGACTTGTAACCAAAAGCAACGTTTGCTAGCAGAGCTTTTAACCAAGCCTTTTCTCATCTGCTTAAAGCTTATTGCCTTGATGAGAGACCAAGCATGGAATTTTAAGTTTCTCTAGCATTTTGGGGTTTTTTATTGCAGTGTCATTTTTTTTTCACATCCAGAATATGAAAATATAAGTATTTCAAATTGTCCACCTCTAATCTGTCTTAGCTCAGCTGAGAGTGGCAGTGTATACTGGTTTCTCTAGATTAATGTACAATGAGGACTGCCCTGTCTTTATGTCCATCTCTTTGCTTTGTTATTATTAACAGAAATATAGAACTTTGGGCAACAATTCTATAAAAATGCAGCATTTTGAATAATTTCTTAGAAAAACCTAAACTCTTCTGTATCCAATACTGATTGCCATTTGTGGTGTGAATGAAGCATTTCATGGCTTCTGTTTTCACATGCCTCCAATGAAAGCAATAGTACAATATTGGCACCCTATACCTAAATGTCAAAGCTTTGCTTTGTGAGGTTTTTAATATTTTGTTTAAATATTGAAGTGCCACAAAATTGAAATCTGGAAATGCTATGTTTAAGTTCTTTCCTTTTACCTTCATACTGCTTATAGCACAACCATAACTTTTGCTGTCAAGCCGTTTGCGCATTTTTGTATAGAATAGAGTGAGCAAATATTGGTAATTCAGCTTCTCAAACTAGACCTAAATCTTGGGCACCCTGTGTTGCATTTGAAGGTCCCCAAAGTGGTTTGAAATGGACTAGCTCACACCCTGGAAGCTTACCTTAATATAAATTCTTCTTATATTTATACTTCAGGTATGTTCCCAGTCACTTAGAGCCAAATCTAAAGAGGCCTGCAGGGACACAGGAACCTGAACCCAAGAGGCTTTCACTGACTCTGAATCCTTAAAATCGGCTCTGCCAATTTATCCCCTTTCTGAAAATGGCAATTGCAGTGCCCGTGTCCAGGAGAGACTTTCTGCTTCTGGGCCCCCACTGGTCTCCAGTCCACCTCCTGAAACCAGGGCTGAGGGCCCCAAGCCCCCAAGCAGGATGTCCTTTCAGATAAACTCTTTCCAGTGCTGTTTTGAGCAGAGGAAGCAGCTCCTTGCTCCGTGTTGATTTCTGTTTTCCCTCCCGAGGCTGTGAGCTCTCCAAAACAGGCATTTACAAGGCAGTGCTGATTCCTCTCCACTGGTCAGGCACAGAGAGAAATGAAGCCTTACTTTTAATAGCAGCTTACTCCACTGGAAGTTAAGATGATATAGCTATTTAAAGAATACAAAATTTATCCATTTAAATTAATCTGACTTTAAAACAAATACCTCCCTGTAAAGGCATTTCTGACCCTTTAAAATATACAGCTGAGTTCAGAAGAGAAAATTCAGAATTTCCTCACCTAAATTCACCTTTAAACTTCTGAACACTTATTCAAACTTTACTGGGACATAATGTATCTTCACAGGCCAGCATGACCATCCGTTTGACCATCTTTTCTTTCACACAAGAACCTCAGCTCACCTTGCTGGGCTTTGTAGGGTTGATCACTCTAGGAATGGTTCTGTTCAGAAGTGACTGTTCAGTGCCAGCTAGGTAAGGTGTGGTTCCCTATCTACTGCCCTTCCCCAGTTCAAATCCGACATCAAAGCATAGCTCCTTATAGTCCATTTCTTTTGGCAGTGAGAAATCTAAAAGCATGGAAAGGAAAGCAAAATATGTGGAAGTAACCCATCCATATCCCTTTTGACAATTCCATCACAGATGTGCAATTTTCACTTCACATTTTTTATCAAGTGCTTTAAAGCACAGCTAGCATTAAACCTTTACAAGGTAGGGACTACAAATCAGTTATGTCTGAACATACCACAAGTGGCTACAGTTGCAATTCCCACTCTTGCAGAAGGAAAGATCTCTTGCTTGAGAAAAAAAATTAATCAACTAACCAACCAACCAACCAACCAAAAACTAATGAAAAACAAGCCCCAAAAAACCAAAACCAAGCCAACCTTATGGACAAAAGCATCTTTACACATGAAGTTGGGGTTCTGAGTGAGCCAGAATTTTTGAAGGAGTACCTATTTGTCCGGACCCCAATTCCGTCTCCCTCTCTCCATCCCTCTGTTCAGGAGGGAGCATGCCTGTATGGCACAAAAAATGCAAAGTATGTGTGTGTCTTCAGCTGTCCTGGGAGACTTCACATGATGTCAGACCCCTGGTGAGCCATCAGCTGGAGCACTTCTGAGCCTGGACAGCCTTTCTTTTGCACTTCAGTTGGCAAGGCAGAGCATCTTGCCAAGTCTTCACCCTCCTTACCTCCTTAGCCCATGCTGGGTGATTTCACAGTGAGCCAGCAATTACTCAGACTGGCATGTGGTCAGGTCATGTGTCAGATACATTTATCTCATTTACAAGCAGAAGATTCTCCAATGAATAATTCAGAAAGAAATAATCACCTTCATGGTCCATTTTCCCAACCCCAGGCTCTGTCTCTAACAAGCACCTGCTGAACCTAGCAAGACATGTCAACTACAGAAGGAGCAATTTAAAAATCATTGTGTACACATGCAGACATCACCCCATGATTTTACTTACTGCTGATGGCAAACAGCAATCTGTTGGCCCAACCCTCAGTGAAATCACGTAAGGTTTTCCTATCAACTTAAAATGGAGCTGGACTGAATCTAATAATCTGCACCCATAAAGTCCATCATTCACAAGCTGTCATCATCACAAGGAAAATGATCCACCTTTTGGAAGCTACTTGTTGTCTTCTACTCACCAGCCTCAGGGCACACTGGTTTCTACAAAGCATATAAAAATAGCAATACACTATGATATTGCCCAGCAAATCTAAGGCTAAAGGAGGTAAAGTTATGTCAGCAATGTTTCCTTGATCCCTCCTTTTTTAAATGAGATTTGCCATACTTCATAAATCCATGGCTAAGTCTGTTATCTCCTCATTGGTGCATGAATCTCAATTATAAAACTATTAAGATGGTGCAGAGAACCCATTTCTTCATCTGTCTAATATCCCATGGGTTACCTTACTTTGTGCAAACAAATCAGCAGAAATTTTGCTAATTAGATTACACAGGATAAAGATAATTTGTGCTAAATAGCAACTCTGATGAACCCATTCCCCCAGTCTGTTTTCTCGCGCTGAGAATGGCTGGTGAGATCAGTGTTACTGTGACCTCCAGCCCAAATCCCAATATCTGAAGGAAGATGTACAGGAGCAAACACCAGTCCATTTTTTTTTCTAACTACATCAGCTAGTCCAATTCAAAAATATTATCATTCCTCCCAAACTGTGTGTGAAGAACAGCAATTTTAAACACAGGAGGAATGCAGGAATAACCTCTAAACTTCACACACTAAATTGTGTTGCAGACAAAATAGACCTAGAGATTTTGCCTTTACAGCAAAAGGCACAACAGAGGTTTGGTTTTCTGTTTGACTCTAAGCTGCCTAACTGGACATTTTCAGACTTGACATCTCACTTGCTTCAATTTCCAGAATCCACCACGAGACTCCCTGAAGGAAACTGGGCTCAGAGCAGGATGGCACCTGAACTGAACAAAATCTGCCAGCATCTCCAGCTGCAACCCTGTCCGTACTGTCATTCACCTGTGAGATGAAGGTGAGTGCCCTCCAGCCAACTGGAGCTATTCCCAGTAAGCCCAAGTGAAGAGTTCAGTCTGTATATGAAAAGTCTTATGACCATTAAACACTTTGCCTATTCCATCATTACACAGAACACAATGCTTAATGAGCTTTTGATTATCACTCCCATTACTGTAAATTAATATTAACAAGTAGCAATGATTCTCAGTGTTGATGAAATTGGTCCCCTTATCTGGGTATGATAACAATACCCATACACACAGACCAAAAGCCTCACTGTGAAAATCCAGAATGAACTGGAACTGGGAGCTGGAAACCAGTTCTGGGTCCAGGGTCATAGAGGGACTTTGTAAAGTCAGCCAAAGCCTCAGTTCTGAGTGTTTATTCTTGCACATATATGTAAATGTAGATCTCAGTTCTGCAGTTTTAGTCCACCTTGGAGTTACCAAGCATCATGGCATTTCATTGCCAATATAATTTTATAGAGGCACTGGTTGTTAGGATACAGCTTTGTTCACCACAGTTAACCATACTGTCTCAATTCATCATGCACCCACCAGACCATAAATCTGCTAATTAAAGAGAGACACATCTCCAGCTACAGTATTTGGACAGCACTTTCCTCCCAGGCACGGATTCAGTGATGTTTCTCTCACTGCACTGTGTCAGCTTGATGCTGTCACTGGTCACAGCTAATTAGGACTGAGTGAGCTGTGCTATTGTAGCTCTAAAATGCTGATGTTAAAAGCAGCTCATACCCAGCACAGGAGGCTGAGAGGAGCCTCCTGAAGGCACAGCAGTCTCCATAGCAGCCTCACTGCTTCCCTGACCACAGTCACTGCTCTATACATCCCCCTTAGAGTTGTCCAGTACAAAAGACGAAGCCCAACTTGGACCAGGCTCAGCTGGTTTCAATTCCAAGACTCATACCCATCTGCTGCAAAGTGCAGTGGATCAGATATGAAAACTTGGTAGGACAGGAGGTCTCTATCTGAACCTTACAGAAGGGGCCATTTGACTTGGTCACCATTAAGCCATGTACCATTATCAATGCTGAAAGCCTGTATGAGGACTGCCAGCTCTGCCCATAAAAGTTCCCTGCTTTTCTGTAATTATATCAGTGATAATAAGAGCCCTTAATGGGGATATTTATAATCTTTGTCCCATCCATCCTCTTTACTCCTTACCCATTACCACATAAAGATCCTTACTTCTGCACAGGGAATTTATATTCCAACCATTCCTCTAATAATGCATTGTCTGATCCTTTATTAGAAGGAAAATTCAAGATCTGTTAAAATCAAGGAAAAGATCCTATGGGTGTCAATGGTCTTTGTATTAGAACCCCATGAAAACTTTTTCCTCTGACAAAACAGAGCAAATTTCCACAGAGCAAGCATTATTGAGGCAACCTGTTAATACTGAAAAATCAGACATTTACAATTCCTTCCCCTTCCATCCTCTCAGGTGTCGGCACATCAACTTTTCCCCTGTGGCAGTGATAAACCCTGGCACTAAGAACATGTGCATGTTGTCCACAGCCGAAGGAGAGTGTTCCTTTTACAAAAGTCAGGTCATTTCAAAACTTCTCCAGGCATCCCAGAATGTCCTCTTATTGAGCAAGAAAAATTATTCTTTTTTAATATTTGAGAACTTTTAAACTAAAGAGCACTTTTAAATTAGATATTTGGGCCTTAGGAGTGAGGCCATCTTGCAGCTCACACTTTCTATTCATTGTGATGTTTCCCCAAGGATGTGTTGTGCTACCCAGTTTCTCTCCCAACCAGCAACTTCACAAATTGACAAACTATAAGAAGGGCTTCTTCTACAGAACAAAGAATCGATAGCTGTCTACTTGGATAGCCTCAAAAAGTGCTTAACTTTTAATTGAATGCTGGAAAAGAAAATGCAAAGCACAAGAGCTCAAAACAGCATGAAGCCTGCATAATTATCTTTCTCCTTGCAGTTCCTCATGTGGGCTGGAGACTAATTAAACACATGTGCAGGCTACAAAATGATTTGCACAGATACATCTTTTGTCAGTTTGCAAGGGGACGTAAGCAGAAGGAGGGTACCAGCAAGGAGCAGGAGCCACAGCCAGCTGTCTGATACTGTCATTTTCACCCATACCTTTGCTTTAATTTCAACCATCTAGAGAAAAGACAAATTAGATTTTGCATCTGCTTTGCAAAGAGACAAATAAAGTTTAAGACAACAATGAACTCGGGCTTCTAGGTGGTATAAACACATACAGGAGTTTTAAAGCATTTTGATGCTGACTTCATGCACTATAAGGATGTATTTTCATTATAAAGCTACCTTCCCTAACATGACCCATTGTATAACACAGAAATAAATTAAAATTAGCATTTTTCTTCCTTCTGGTGCAGAAACACAAAATCAAGTAAAGCTTTTAATCTTAAAATCCCTTCTTTACCTTTTATCATGTTAACAAACATGATAAAACATCCATTAAAAAACATACCTGTTTTTTAATGTAATACTTTTTAATGTAATACTTTTGTAAAGTATTTCTCCAACATACAAGCACTGTCTCCCTCTTCTCCCTCCTTTCTAGAAGAAAAAATATTTCAGCCTGTTCACCAGGGCCTTAAATCATGCCTTTTTTCGCATCCAAAATAAAAGCACCTGCCCAGGCTGGCTCTCAGCTGGCAGGATTGAATTAGAGCCCAGCAACCATTGCCCTAATAGGAGGCAATATTATTAACTTTAATTCATTCACATCAGCATTGATCAGAAGCAGTTTCTGAGTACCAGGAAGATGCTGGGATGTCAGTACATGGCACTCAAGGCCAGTGTAATTACCACAGAAATGAAGGATGCTGTGATCAGTCCAAACAACTGCGTGTAATTATAATGGAAAGTTCTGATCTTCTGTGAATTTCACCCTGCATGCACTGTATGAAGGCTCTCACATCCAAAGGCTTGTGGTTTCTGTCAGTCTGCAGTCCCCAAAAAATTGTCAGCTACTCCATAAACTGTAGCTGGCAAGTACATTTTTAAGGTGATGATGAAAATCTTCAAATGATATTTCCCACCAGTGAAGCACCGCAGGGCAAGAGAAAGAAGACAGCACTGCTCGTAAATGGTGCTGCTCCAGGGTGTGCATACTAAAATGAAACTTTCAGATATGGCAGCAGAATGTGGCTCTGGCAGTGTAGTTCAGTGCCACTCTAGGATCCCAAGAGCTCTGGTGGAGCAAGACTGGAAGATTTTTGGATGTGTCAGTCTCTCTAAAAGCCATTAAACTTTTAGATACCCACAAGTCTAAAATCCCCCTAGCAGAGGGATGCCTTCCCTCAAAATGTTTGCTATGAGAGGAGCTGTGGTGGAAGTTAGGATGGGTGAAATCTTCCAAGATAAATGATCCTTTCTCATCTTTACCAGCATTTGCACTCCATCATCATTTTAAAACCTCCAACGTAAATAAGTGCACCACTGAATCCTGTCTCCTGTTCTCCTTCATTTCGCCACTCCTCTTCTTCTGCCGCACACTCCCTTTCTCTCTCCGTGCCTGGGGAAGCACAGAAGGGGTTGTGGGAACAACAGCATAGGTGTATGACTGGTTTCTTTCGCTCTCACTCAAATGCTCTCTGGATGAAGCTCCTTTCATCAGCATCACTGCCCCGCACCCCAGCAGGAACTTTCTGTTGCCAAACTCCTTCTCTCCCCTTTCCAAGCCACTGAAAGCAGGAGGGGGCAGCGGTGACAAGAAGGCTGGCTGCTCACACGTGTCCTCACCGTGGCAAACACCGCCCTCAGATTCAGCTCAGCGAATGCCAGCTAAATACATGAGAGCTGCCTGAGGCCACTTCAGGCCATAAACTATTCCAGAGCTGTCCGGGAGTAGTTCTAATTTGAGGTGTCCCCAAGCACAGTTGTCCCTGAGCGGTCCCCTTCACGCCCAGCCCTTATAGTTCGGCTCCCATGGGATGCACAGCTCCTGCGAGCGCATCCGGAGCCGCCGCCAGTCCCCATAGCGCGGCCAATGCTGCCACCCTAGTGCAAAGCAAAGAATAATCTGCAGAGGGAAGAGCCTCGGTCCCTGTCCCTGCACTGAGTGCCCACAGGGAACCAAGCTGAGGGCATGGCTGGAGGGTATTTTGTCCGCTCGTTTGCAGAGATTTAAGAATAGGCATCAGCAGCCTCCTGCAAGGCACGGGAGTTTCTCGGAAAGGCATCCCAGGCTGGGGAAAGGGATGCACAGTGCTAGAGGTAGAGCCCTGGCTGATGGGGAGCACGGAGAAGAGAGGCCACTCACCCTTCTCAGCCCTTGAGTGGCCAAACGAAGAATTATTAATTTCTTATATGCTCTTTCTCACAGTAATATGGTGTGAAAAATCGTTGAAGAGAAAACTTCAAAGCACATCTGGCAAGAGCATTAAACTGATGGGAAAAGACCAGTGTCATTTTTATCCATCCTAAATCATTAGGTAACATGATTTTTTTGTTAAAAAAAAAAAAAAAAGTCTAGAAATATGCAGAATAGCTGAAATAAATGCTGCTGCCTATTAGTTGAGTATTTCGTCTCCCTGAGTGTCTCGGTAATTGGTGCCCGGAGCAGCGGGGAGGCACAAGGCAATGCTGACATCTACTGTCGGCAACCCCGAACCGCCCGCACCTCCCGCCCGCAGCCGCACCAGCTCCCGGGAATCCCGGCTCTAGCTGGGGCCGAGCACACGCATCAATAAACCAAGGAAATATAACCCCGGCCATGATGTTACAGCCCCAGAGAACGAATGATCTGAAGCGCAAATATTTATAGAAGGGTGTCTTGCACTGCTCTCAATTTTGTTACTGGGCTAAGGCACCTTCAAAGTACATCTTCTCAGAGCGGGTAAACATTTGCTTTCTTTAGGACATCCACAGGACTTTGGAGCATTAATTCGCTCCCCCTTCTGGATTTATTTTCTCCATTAAGCTTTACATTGTTCCTTTCATCCAATTAGTACTAAAATCTTCCCATTTATTTCATCATGGTGCAGATAGAAAACATGTTTTATTCCCTGCAGCAAGAAAGAATAAACTGCCAAAAAAAGCCCTGAAGATTACAAGTGAAGCTTATAAAGGTGTTTGTACGTCTGCTACAGTGCTTGAACGCTGTGTCTGTCGTAACAAGTGACATCCAGGAATCCCTTGGATTGTACCTTACAGGAACCACCAATGGGGGGAGGAATAAACCTTGGAGCTGCAAACCGACTGCAATACTGAGAGGCATTGGGAATTAATAGAAGCAGAGAAATTGTGTATGGCTGTGCATCTGTTAGGGAGAATAAGCAGCACCCACCCCTTCCATGCACAGCAAAGCAGGCAAAGTGGCTTTCAGCTATGTGTCAAAAGGTTGTAAAAGTTTATTGCAAGATGAGCTATTCCTGCTTATATCTTAGTGGAGCAGTCTAATTAGAAGCAATTAATTTACTTACAAAGTGGTATTACAACCATTCCTGCTGGCATCTCCTCGACTCACTGTGAACAACAAGCAGCTATTGTTGCAGAGTAGGACAGACATTGGAAAAGATCCCGCTATTTCTGACATATCTCATCAAAAGTCACTTGAAAATGAAAGAGGCTTTGGGCTTGTCTTTCCTCTCCCATCCTTATCCATATTCTGTGCTGGTATGCACGAGGCCCAGCTGGGGTGCATTGGCACAAAACTCTGTAAGATCAACACCCCACGAGCATTTTAACTAAAATACAAGGTGTATTTGAACAGGGGTGGTGGCTTTCCTGTGACTCTGGGGAGGAGGGCAGTAGCTGGACTGGTCAGAATCTGTCTGATGGAAGGGTTCATCAAGAGAAACTCCTCAGATGGGCTGGTAACAGCAGTGGGGCTCCCTGGTATGCTGGAAAGCTTGAGCTAACCCCCTTCTGTTGCTCAATTTGGGCTCAAATCTCTTTCCTGCTTCCTCTTGTGTTGGTTAATTTAGAGGAGTAGCATTTTCTCCCTGCTTCAACAATGTTGTGTTCCCTTGAATAAGAAAGGGGGGAACCTTGGAAAAAAGCTCCTCCTTTTCAAGATGGAAAAGTGGAATCTATCTACACTCTTTCCTCATGTTTATGTTCTAACACCATCTGCCTCTTGCAATGTGTTTGCTGTGTACATGTGCTGTAAAGAGTTGTTTGTTTGTTGGATGAGCAGGGTCATGGTGCTGTCAGTATGCCAGCTGTATCTTCCTGGTTGGTTCTGATTGTCTCCTTGCAGGAGCTCACAGGTTCCCTCTGCACTGGAGTAAAATGGCTTTTGTGTTGATGCTTGTTCTTATTAAGAAAACATTTGTAGAGCCTCAGTAGGGAGGAGAACTTTGGATTGTGGGTATTGAGCACAAATCACTCACATGTAGGTGGGAGGGAGGAGGAGGAAGGACTGCATGAGCCAGCAAGGTGGGGGACAGTAGCCTGTGGGATCCTGGTGGCCACGGACCACCCTCTGCCACCCCTCAGCAATGGGGACCTGAGCTGACACCTTGTCATCTTGGCAGAAGCACTTTGGGGATAAAGGGTCCGAACAGTTCCCAGGAAGCTCCAGCCCTTTCCCTGCAGCACAGGAGGTCTCACCTGCAACCCCTAAGCTGAGGGAGGCTATGGCCTATGTGGAAAGGCTGTTTTGAGGGAGATGCTGTGCTTTATAATACAGTAACAAAATAAAACATCTCTGTGTCTAGAGGGAAAGAAGAAAGCACAGTTCTTGTGCCCTGGCTCAGAGCATTTAGCCCTACCTGCATGCCAGGACACTGAAACCAGCAGAGCAGAGACCAAGGCTGGCTGCTCTGGGGCAGGGACTCCCTTGGGGTTTGGGGTGTGCTCACATCTGGCACCTTCCAGCTTAAGGAGAGTTGGAGGGAGCTATTTTGAAGCAACAATCTAATCCCACTCTTTTTTTGCAGTGTGTGAGGTAATGAACATCTTTAGTGCTTAAAGGTGCTGTGAGAAGCTGCAGGGCATGTGTGAATGCCAACATTTTATGGAAGGGGGGGTTTTACTGCCAGCAGACTTTAAAAAAAATCCCTGCAGTTTATATTAATAAGACTGGGTGTTATTGCATGTCAGGAGTTATTGTGATTTATAAAGTACTTCTTACGTGGTGTGTAATGAAAACCCTTGGCTTTCAGTCCCAGTCACTAACGGGAGATGATAGTAGCTTTATCTGCAATAGCCAACTTGACCTGGAACCTTCTATCACTTTTAATGATGCTTTAGTGCTGCCTTTGCTTTCACCTGAGTTTAGGGTAGTGTCAACTTTCATAAAGTGAAAAAATAGCAGAATCCTTTTAGGAAAAAAAAAAAAAAAACCACCAAAAAAACCTGTTAAGAGGGAGAACTGCACAGGTTGGTATTAATATCCCAAACAGCCCTGCTCCCTAAGTGCAGGCCCTCATTGTGCAGTGCTGCAGAGTTGGTCCTTTAATAACATGCTCTGTCTGCTCTTCCCAAGCCTCTCATTCAGGGCTATTACTCTTCTCTTTAAGAATTTCACACGTCTTAGAGATGACAAAAACATAACAGGGGGAAAAGGGGTGGAGATGAGTGTAAGTAGATGGGTGGGTTCACAGCTAGGAAATTGTTCCTGAGTGTGCTTCCCAAAAAAAAAAAAAAAAAAAAAACCAAACCAAACAATGGTATTAAAACTCCCACAAACCTGTATTTTACACCAAAAGTGTATTGCTGTGGGTGGAGAAGAGACTCTTTCAGAAAGGGATTCCTAAGGACCATGCTGTATTATTCTTTGCCCCAAAAACATGTGTGTATATATATAAATTTTAAGAAGCAACAGGCACAGGGCTCCTTTGCTACTTCTCTGTTGAGCTGTCCTTTAAAAGATTAGGTAAGGTGTGGGTACAGGTTGATAGCTGGGCATCACCATCCTGTCATAACACAACCCAGTACAGAACTTCTGACTGGTGCATCATCTTCACAACATGAGTTGTTTATTTATAGTCCTATGGCATCCCCAGCACTGGAGCAAGTGGGAATTCCTGGAAAGGCAAAGAGCTTGGCAAACTCCCTGGGTGGGGAAAGGTGTCAGAAATGGCTCCAGCCTGAACAAAGCCCAGGACACACTAACACTGCTCTGGCTCCATAGGGCAGCAGGGGGAGGTTTAATTAATTATGTAATTAATCCAAAGCAAGTAATGTAGCCTGCTGGGCTAAATGCACCAAAGTTGCTGGGAATCTCCCTGCAGAGCTGCGTTTTTTCGCTGTGCACGCTGCATGTGGACATAGGGCTGCAGGCACAGCAGAATCCCTGCCCTTGCCTCTCCCGAGTCCACTGGGGCAGCCTGTGAGCTGGCTGCTGGAAACAAGTGCAATAGTAGAAAAGAGCTTCCCACCTAGGGGGCTGAAAAAATTCTCATAAATACCCAGAAATGTGGTCATTTTTGGCAGTGAAGATGGGTGATGTCACTTGATCTGGTTTGGACTTTTTGTCACCGAGCAGGGCTGGCCCCATCCTGCCTCACTGAGCATGGAAAAAGCTCCTATCAGGCCCTTGCTGGATTTTCACACCTACAAAACCCCATGAGCTATTTTGCTGGCAGCTGGGACATGTGGGAGGGCTGGAAAAACCTGTCTGAAAGGAATTGCTACCGGATAAATTGTAATTGTACTTGGCAATCCAGTCTTTTAGGCTGTGCCTTCTTTATAACTTTGTGCTTTCTTTATAACAAAACACAAGACTAGGTCCAAGGCAGAAATGTGGTGTAAAAGGAAAATAAAGATAAAATACACTTAACTTTGGGTGATGAATGTCATCCTCCTTTGAGATGCAAAGGCATATCAGGAAAATGGCAAGGAATAGTCTTTATAGAATCAATGTAGCAGCCACCAGAGCCAAGTACAAAGGATGGTACAATTGCCTTAGAAAATGGCAAATATTTTACAGAGAGCCTCCCTCTGAAATGCAGGTGGAGAATGACCACAGATGCTTCCAGGAGACTTAATTGTCCTTGCCAGCAAGGCTCATTATCCATACATAAACATATGTGCTGCCTCTCAACAGCAAAGTGCAGTTTTTTCAAGAGAGTATTTTAAATCTGAACTGCTTGAATGTCAAATTGGTTCAGTCTGGCTTCATTTTAATTACAGCAGCCCTTGGCTCATGCTGGGGGGTGAGGGAAGATGTGCTACTTCTGTAGGCAAAGGAAGATACGTTTGCAAAATTACTGCCTATAAAACTTTGTTCTGTCTTTCAGCATCACCACAAGAGTGAGATTGGAGGTCAGCAGTGACCCTTAGTGCCTGTGGGTTTTTGCTCTGGGCCTCAGCCAGGGCTACCTGCTTAAGAGAATGCCGCCTCTTGTTGATGGAAACTACAGAAAGTGAGAGCTGGACCTCGGGTCTGTTGCCCTACAGCACCTGCAGTCCCTTGTACCAGAGCAGGCACATGGAAAACACAGCCAGGTTAGACCAATAACAGTGTTTAATCCTGGTTCTGCGTTTGTGTGAGGCACTAGAGATTAGAGCCCTAGGGAAGCAGGCAATTTCCTGCAGGTATTTAACAAGGTGTGGCAGGAAAACGAGGAGAGGGCAGTACCTCTGGAGGCAGAATTAGCAGTGAAGGGGTTTTCTCCCCTCAGGCCCCATTTATAACCACCTCAGTAACGATGAAGGTGAGGCCCAGGTACTTCAAAGCATGTGTAATGTTGGGAGTGGGCTCAGAAAGAGCTGCCTTTGAAGTGTGTTGAGAATAGTGGGTTGGGCATGGGACAAGAGGGGTGTCCTGACAAGTGGAACAATTTGGATGGAAGGAGAGAGAGGATGGGTTTGTTTTTTTTTTCCCCTAAGCTATTGTATCAGTGCTCCCCTGTTCCCATCTCCTCAACTTGGCCAGACTTCTCAAATAGTTAACTGTGGTAGCAATCAAACTGCTGGATATTCTAGTGGGTGAAGTAGAACTGAAAAGTGCCAGGACACAGGTGCTGTCAGATGGTGCTGGATGAGAAGGAGGATCATAATTAGGATAGTGTTCACTCTCCTGGGAATGAATCACAAGCAGGAGTGAACCAAACCCATTTCAGCAAGCTGGGCTTGGCTGGGGAACCAGCTTTCAGAGCTCAGCAATCCTGCTCTTCACAGAAAATGAAATAAAAATCACTGTAGTTACTTTACATGTACCCCAGCCCTTGGTGAAGGGCCCTGGGGGTCCCACCACTGCAGCTCAGCAGCATGAAGGGACATTGCTGCCACACAACCTCTGCTGTCTCCCCAAAGCCTGAGCACAGTCTGTGAGTTTTATTTATTTTTATTTCCTAGGCCTGAAACAGATGCCCAGGACAGCACAGATGCCTCTCAGTGTGAGATGCATCCTTGCATGGGCTTCTCCCATGAGCAGGATTGCAGACTTTACACGCATTAGTGTTGGGGTGTGTTCCTTCTTCAAACAGACAACTCATTACATTTAAATGTGAGTTTTGGGGGATGCTGAAAGCCTTTTAGAAGTCACTTTGTCCTTGTGCTGTAAACTTAGTAGCAAAACCTTTGAGAGTGCAGGAATGGAAACCTAATGCCTGCAGCAATTCTCTCTAAGCTCATACCATTTGTGAATAAAGGTTAATAATGTTTGAAACTCTTAAAACTCAGTTCAGTCTACCATCCTTAGGCAAAACAAACCACTACCAAAAAAACCAACCCCCCCGTAAGTGTTAATTCAGGAAAACAAGTAGCAGGTTTTGTCCCTTCCACTATCAAGAGCAGCAAACCAAAGTGTACAATCCAGCCCAGGCATTAAAACTGTAACCAACAAAGCCAAATTATAACTGTCCTAGCAGTAACAGATTAAAAACATGAAGACCTGACAGTCCATCCTCATCCCCAACTCTGTTCTTGCCAGTGTCACAGTACTTAGGGCTCTCATCCTTGCTGTTTCCAGCTAAAGGTGCGCAGCTTCCACTTCTTTCTACCTCCCTAATACCATGAGCTTTTACTCATAAGACAGGAGTTTTCCAACTCCAATGGCACATTTAGAAAACAAGGTGTTTTTCCCAGATGGAGGCTGAAACCCCAAACACAAGCAGTGATAATGCATTGAGTCCACTGCAGAAGAAACGATCATAAAACCACCCAACATGTTTCTAGCTCACTCCTCATTAGTACGTCCTGAAAAACAGCACAAACCCACAAAAAGAGTCCTCCATATGAGGCAAGGAATATCTGAGCCCTGCTGGCTAATTCCTACTCTTATGAAGGAGTGATGACTGCAGCCTCACAGTACAGCTGTAGCTGAAAAGTTTGGGCGGGGCAAGAGGAGCACCTGAGGTTGAGGGGTGCTGTCAGTGTCTTGCCCTTGTTCGGATTCCAAAGCTCCCAGGATACAGGCTTTTGCCCTGTATTCAAAATTTATAAGCCAAAACTTGCAGAGACTTTTCATTGATCTGTTTGTTTTCCCTCTGGGTCTTTGAGCCTGCTGAGTGTTGTTGAACCAGGGTTTTCCATAACCATGAGAGGTACACATTTGCCTCTAAAAAAACCCCTCTGAAATCACTTGGGATGCTGACAAAGTGCCTGGTGTTGGAGAGGCCTTGGGATCTGGCTGCAGCTGAAGGTGGTTGCATTAACAGCTTTCAATTACCATCAGCTGCAGCCTGAGGTGTGGGGTTTGTTAAGAGAGCAGTGGCTTTGGTTTAAGAGTCCCCTGTACCCCACTTTGGTGTGTCATGAGTGAAGGAGGGAGAAGTTTGAGGCTGTGGAGGTGTTTGATGGGTTCTGTTGTATTTATCCTTTGGGCAACTGGGAGGTCTGTTCTCCTGCGTTGGTGTTGCAAGCCTGGCACTGAGTGTAACTTGGGGCTGCTGCCCACAGCACGTGGGGTCTGTCTCTTACAACGTGACCCGAGTCCTAACTTCATATTCTAGGAGTGAATAGTGTGTAAATAAGGACAACAATACTCCTTGTTTGTGAGTGTTTGGCTTTTCCTCTTGCCTTGCTTGTTTCTAAAGAGATGACACTGTAGATATGATTCCACAAACTTGTCCCCTGTTCTTTCTGCAGCAGAGCACTTGCAGAGCCCAATCTCAGAGCAGTCCCAGTCCTGGTAGGAAAGCCTCACTTGTGTTAAAGGTCATTAGAGATCGTAACCCTTCCCCAGCCTTGAGCTGGGGTGATTGACCTTCTGAGGAGTTCACTTGGAGCCTCTGAAATGACTCGAGTCTCCCACTGTGTGTAGATCAAAGGGAGCAGCTCTCTGTGGGGAGGTAGGGCCTATCAGGATGTCAACAAATAAACTGGACTGCTGGCCAAACTGTCAGAGCTTGTGCCAGAACTCAGATGGGTGACAAGCAGGCACTGCTATTATTATGGGAAACATCAATCTGAGATTATATCCCCTTGGCCCTGTTCCCCCAGGTGCTGTACACACCAAAAGTGTGGTACTTGGAGGCTCTTTCTGCTTAAGCAAGGCTACATGGGAAGGAAGGCAATTGCTCCAGGTTATGTGACAGCCCAGGGCAGAGCTAGGGCTGGACATGGCCTATGCCAGTTGTCCTAGCAGAGCTTGAGTGTAGCTCCTGCAACAGGAACAGCTGTAAAAATAACCTATAGTTTCTCTTTTCACCTTTTCTTGGTCACTTCTCCATTTCCCAGGGGACTTAGGTTGCCCAGAGAAGCTGTGGCTGCCCCATCCCTGGGAGTGCCCAAGGGAGGTTGGACAGGGCTTGGAGCAGCCTGGGACAGTGGAAGGTGCCCCTGCCCATGGCAGAGGTGGAATGAGATGGGCTTTAAGGTCCCTTCCCACCCAAACCATTCTGGTATTCTCTGGTATTAGTGCAGGTGGGGCAAGCTGGCTCCAACGTTTGGTCTCATCCCTCCCTGTGTGCCTGCTGCTCCCCTGCTCCCCTCCCACACACCTTCCTGGGGAGCACAGGCCTCCTCCAGGTGTGCTGCCTGAAAGGCTTTGCCCATGTCTTGCATACAAATTGCTGCCATTGAGGGGTACTTTTTCCCCTTAGCTGAATTATTGTGAGAATTTCAATTTAGTAAGAGAAGAGCCCTGAAAGTGTTAGCTCTGTGTCCAGGGAGAGAGATTGCTGCTTTTAAGGTTTTCCTGAAAAGTGCAGGGGGCAGAAGGAAAGCCCATGCACCCGAGGCCAGCAGCTGGCACAACAGCCTCCTGCTTGGCTCCTCTCTGCCATTTTTGGAATGCTCAGGTGCTGTTTCAGGGCATACCAACAAATTTTTCACTGCCAGCAAGCCTGCAAGGAAAGGCTGCTCTGCGTGGGTGATTATTTTATTTTCTTGCCTTTTTTTTTTCTTTCCCACCCCAGCCAGAGCCTTGGCACAACTTCTGGCTCTCCTACGTTGCCATCTGACAGCAGCACACGCCTTGTGTGGTGCTTGGCACCCGCAGAAGGGCACCTTGGGCATGGCTTTGGGTGAGGAACGGTGAAGCCTCTGCCCTGCCTTAGGGACACAGCAGCCCTGGATTCATGTGTGATACCCCACCTGGGGCTTCTTCCCCCTGGGCCCTAACCAGAAGCTCCTCTCTGCAGAGGAGAGAGCAGGAAAAGGAAAACCAAAATTCACGTTTCTGCAAGATGCACCGTGCATGCACCAGCTTGCTTTCAGTGGCTGCAGAGGGATACCAGTGTTGTTTTACCTCTTATTTTTGAGACCAGGCAGAGCTCACTCCATATTTGTCATTGCAAAGGCATAGCATCCAGCTCTTCTCCTCTTCTCTTAAAGAAATTGCTTTAAAATAATCTACTTTTTTCTTTTCTTTTTAACCGACAGAGGCTCTTTTGTCACTCAAACATACTCGTTTGTTAGCTGCATGCATGTGTACTTCTGAATTTGCTTTGAGGGCTGTGATAATCCTTAAATCTGCTTTTAAACCAGCCTGGTCTCCCCATCCTGTCTGCTGTGGGCAGCTTGTGGCAGCCTGGAATTTAAACGGCTGGGGGCACTCAGGGATGGGCCATTACCACATTTAAATGTTTCTCCTAAATGCTAGGAAAGGCCTCAGCAGGGGGAAAAAAAATATTTGCATGCTTAATTAACTGACCAAGATAATTAATACATGCCCAACTGAAGGCCTGCAGGGAGGGTACCAGAGTCAATGGATCCAGCTGTTATTTAACAGTGCAAAAGCTTTGCTGCTTTAGTGAGGTTAGGCTTGAAGTGGGCTAATGTCTCCTGGAGCTGAAATACTTGGAAAAAGCCATCCCAACTCTGCTAGACCATCAGGAATCAGTGGATTTTTTACTCCTGGCCAGAGGACGCTGCCTGCACGGGGCAGAGCTTGTTCCTGCCTGGCCCCACATGCCTGGGGCAGTGGATGGGGATGCTGAGCTTCTCCAGGTGCCTTTAGGAAAGTGCTACTGGCTCAGGATCTGCCAAGCCTTCCCTGTGGGTAGACTGGAGGTGAAAAACAAGCAGGTTTGTTCCACACTGAACATGCCCACGTCTTGTCACACAAACGTGCAGCACGGATGAAAACAAAAAACAAGCTACAGATGGACACTGGCAACCTGTCGCTAAGCACAAGCCTCTAAATTCAAAATAAACATAATGCAGCAGCTCAGTGTGGTCTCAGTGGGATCCACGAATCTCCATGATGGATATTGTAATGTCCTGATCCTTGTTTGTACCTGGTCATAAAGTCTTGTGTTGGTTATTGGCTCCATAGGGGAGTGTCTGAGTGCCAATGGGGTAGAAGGCCCTTGGGAATGCCTGGAAGCTTGGCCACAATTGGCTCCTGAAGGTGCCTGGATCTGTCCTGAGACTTGCAGATGCTGCTTAGGTCATTCAAGAGAAGTTTCTCCAATCTTAGTAGACACTTATAACAAAGATATCACAAATTCAAGGGCCTTCAAATGGATTATTCCCATGCCTGTGTCCCCCTGCTGTTCAGCAGTTTTTCCATAATGCCTCTCCTTGGCCTCTGTTGCTGCAGGTGACACCTCCTGCTTGCCCGGTCCCACAAGCAAGCCCAGAGATGAGGCAGCTCTGCCCAGGAGGTCTGACAGGCTGCACACAACAGAAACAACCAAAGAAAACCAGGCAGATGTTGTTTTCCTTGTTTCTGGAGGGCAGGAGCTGAGGCAGCAAAGGCATTTCTCTAGAGCTGCAGCTCCTCTGGGCTGCCTCCCATGCAAAAGTTTTTCTGGAGGCACTTGAGATTTAATTCCATCTGCCAAGACTTTTTTCTCCTACCCAAGGAGATAAGAGCAGCTGCACTTGGCCAGACCCAAGCTCCCTCTTGCCTGGTATTTTGTCTTTGGCTGAGAACACAGGTGGCTAGGGAGGCAAAAGCAGGCTTGTTTCCTCACCTGACCTCCCCATCAGCCACACATCACCTGCCCATGGCCGCCAGAGCACCAAAAAACCCAGTGCCCACCTCTCTTTGGAAAGGGCTCCCAAATGGGCCCAGGAAAATCAAGGGCCAAATAGCTGTGGTGGAGGCCCTGTGAAGCTCACTGAGTTCTGAGTAAGTAATTGTGTGGCACGTGGATCTGTGTGTAATTAACTGAAGTGAAACACATGCTCTTCCAGTCTCACATGCTGTGGTTGAGACAGAAATGAAGACGTGAAGATGACCATCAAAATGAATTATTTCTCTATTAGCAAGGCTCAGAAATGTCTCTCAGCTATGTAATTAATTTTAATTGTGAATGAGTGACTCCTGTCAGGGCCTCAACTGAGATACTGCATCTCTCTCCCACGGGGAAGACCATAACTATTCATTTACAGGAAGGTCTATGGAGAGTGAAGATCTTTTCCTTTCACGTTTGAAAATGTTTCAGCTGATGGAAATAGAGAAGCTCCTGCTGAGAATGTCCATCTTCACTGAGGGACTGAAGGGGTCTTTGTGCATCAATGAGGGGCACAATGTCTGGTACTTGGGTTTGCACAAGAGAGAGAAAACAGAATTAATGCTAGGGTCCCACAGACTTTTTTTTCCTTGAAGGCCATGACTGACACCAGCCATCCCCTGGTGAGATGTGAGGACCTTGTAGATGTCCATGCTTCTTCCCATGCACCTCACTTGGATCAGCGGGGTTTATTCCCCTATCTCTGCTCCTTTAGGTGGTGTGTAGCCTCCAGCTATGCCAGGGAGTCTCTTGAGTACAGTAACACATGCACAGAGAGCATGTTACAGCAGAGGGAGGAGCAGAGGCCACAGAAGGACTTTACTCTGTTCTTCTCACTGCCTGGAAGTCGCTGAAATTCCTGGACAAAGACAGCAGCAGCTGGATGGCTTTCCCTGCCATTAAAAGATGCATTGTTTCTGGTCTCCCCAGCATCATCGGGGATGCTCTGAGGTCTTCATCAGACGAGTTATCCATGGCTAAGCCTGGTGAAGGAGATGCTCACGAGTGCAGCACAGCTGCACATGGGGTCAGGGAATGCCAGGATGGGAAACCTGGAGCAAGGCAGGTCCTGCACTCTTTGTTGTCAAGCAGGTAAAACTTTCTGTGTGACACACAATTTTTAGCTATTTGCGTAGTAATTTAAGGTATAATGTGTTTAAAAGGTCGAAGTGCTAAAGCACAAAGACATATAACCTGTATAATGACCCTTATGTAGAAAATATTTACACTGTCTTAGCTTTCGTTTGCTGCTGAAATACTTTCTAGTGGCATGGGAAAAAGCCCAAAACCCGAAGCCAAACTATGCTCTGTTTTAATTGCAGCCTGGCTTTTGATCAGATGTGTATTTTGAAGGAAAAAAAAAAAAGAGGAGGAGAGAGAAAAATGTGGCTTTGTGTGTATTCTGTGTTACATTATTATTCAGTAAGCCTTAAACCACAAAAGCTCCTACTGGAAGATTCATTATCGCATTAAGTACGAGATAGGGAGGGGATGCCTTGCTGGCAGCCACAGACAATATGTTGCTTTTTTACTTTGTTTGGGTTGATCCCCCCCTCCCCTCCGGGGGCTGCGTGTTCGAGAGAAACAGTTTAAGACACAGTCGGATGGGGAAAAAAAAAAAAAAAAAGAAGAAAGGCAGACGCAGGCAAAGTGACCGCAGTGCAAAGCGCTGCTTCGGCAGGCTGCGGGTTTCTAACGGCTCCCTCCGACTTCAAACACCTCCGCAGCCTGCAGAGAGCCCTCGCCCTGCGGCTTCCAGCCTGGCAGGCACCGCCCGAGAGAGACCCCGCAGCGCCGGCATCCCCCCCGGCATCATCCCGCAGCGCCGGCATCCCCCCCGGCATCATCCCGCAGCGCCGGCATCCCCCGTTCCCCCCGGAGCTGGGCTCTCCAGCCCCGCACCGGCTATCCCGCTCTCTCTGCTCCTTTGCAATGTTGTTTTCTGGCCCCTGGCGCTTTCCTGTCGTGCCCTCTGAAAGCTTCTCTTTCTTCCCCCGAAGCGCTGCGGGGTGACAGGGGTGGCAATGGTCCCGCTCTGTCAGGGAAAGGACCTTCTGGAAACAACCAAAAATATCTGCAGAGCACCCAGATCTCCTAGTTGCAAGAAATGGGGAGATAAGTGTTTTCCTTCCCTAATCACTGATTTACAGTGGCTCAGCTTGTGGGTGACCGATCTGAGCCAGCAGTGGGGAAAAAAAGAGCGGAGATTTTGGAAAAGGCTCAACACCTGTCTTCTGACAGGAGGCAGGTTTCAGGCATATCTTATGGGATGCTCACTAATGAATAGCCTGGCAAGCAGGGTTTCTTTTTAAATAACAGTGTAGGCCGTCTTCTCATACTGATGATACACTTAAAAAAGAAGATATTAAAGCCCATTTATTCTGCTTTGAAAACTAAAATCCTTGCGACAGAGGCCTGACTTGGAGTGTTCTTTTGGTTACAAACCCCATTCTTCCTGCAAGGGAATTCTGCAGTTTCAAGACTGACTGGTTCCCTAATTTGTGTCTTTAAAAAAAACAAAACCAAAGATACATCACTTGCGCATTATATTTTATTGATGTTACTGTAAAATACATATTTGCTTGCATTCCTAATTGGGGAAGCACAGATGGCAGTGGCTTCTGCTGGAGTGATACGGTCTTTAAAATATCTGGTAACATTACAACAAAGTGTAGTCATTAAAATAAGTGTCTGTGTGTGCTGCAGGAGTTTCATCCTTAGGAGCAAGGCTCTCCCCTGTTTTAAGGAGGGAAGGCTTGGTTTAACCCATCCCTGGGCTGGTACCTGGAATGGTGGAATAAATCCAGCACAGTGGGATAAATCAGGCATGGTTCAACTGACCTCTTGCTTAAAGGCAAATTTATTCTTTCTGCATGAAGGTGTTCATAAGGGGGTGATGTGTCCACAGGGTCTGGAGTTGGTAGAAGTCGTAGATACTTTTTTGTTAGTGTCATGTGTGCAACAGAAGGGTAGCTGAGGAGCAGCCACTGCCTCCTAGAAAATCCACTGGTGCTTAGGGTGTCTTGAGGGCTTGGCCCTTGGAAGGATATTGCTGTTCTGGAAGGAAAAATAAGAAAAATTAAGAGGAAAAAAAAAAGGTAGCATTGGATGAAGGTTGTTCATCTTCAGAAGACTTATTTTAATTTTCTTATCCAAATCAAACTGTTGTGAGCAACCACAGAGCAAGTGAGCAGCATTTTCCAGAGCACTTGCAATGTGTTGGCAGCAAGCAGTGAGCATGGGTGGGGAGGGAGGGAGAAGCTTTCAGTTGTTTCATTTTAAAAGCAGCTTTGTGGTGAAGCCACCGCCATCAGGTCTCCTCTGTGCTTTGACATGCTCTTGTCCCCTGCTGCAGCTTTGCCACTGTCACCTCGGCCCTTCGGTTTGGGTACACCTCTGCAGCATCACCAGTGCCCTGACGCCTTCCCTTGCATCAGGAGGGTTGAAATGCCAACAGCTCACGGGGAACTGGGGTTTCCTTAGCTCTGTTTTCAAGAGCTGCACTCCAGCCCTGTGTTCCTGGGCATTCCTGGCGTTAGGAGTTTTGCACTCTCTGCAGAGGCTCATCCTGTGCTTGGATTCCCAGTGCAGCAGCCTCATCCTGCTCGGCCACACACTCAGAGCCATCAGCTCCTTTGCTGTTAATTAGCAGCCTTAACCACCCAGCTGGCAGAGCCCTGCGGTTACCAGGGCCTCCCTGTTGTGGTTTGCTATGGAAATTAAGGTTGGCTGTAAAAACCCAGGCCTTTGGCACAAGAGGGAGTGAGCAACATGATAGCAAGGTATGGAAACCATCTATTACTTACCTCCCCTGCCTGCTTTGTTCCCTCTTGCTGGAGGGGAAAATGTTGCCATGGGATGGTATGGGATGGCTATGGGGTCATTGTGTGCCTTCTCATGGCAAGCTTGCACTTCGTTTGGTTGGAGCAGGATTGAATAAACCACAGGGAATGCCATGGATGTAAATATGTCTCATTGTTTAACACAAAGTGTGATTTGCTGATGAGTCATTTTGGGCTTTTCCCCCTATTTGTGTGTTGAATTTAACAGGTGTGTGAGGATTTAGGGGAGAGAGAGAAAGGCAGGCAGGTGAAGCCCTGGGGAAGGGTTTCCCTTGTGGCAGCAGAGCTTCCTGATGAATGGATCAAGAGCAGCGTAGGGGTGTGCTGGGAGAGGCTGGACATGAGCTGGCCATGTGCACTCATGGCCCAGAAGCCAAACATGGCTTGGGCTCATCTCACAGTGTGGGCAGCAGGGGAGGGGAGATTCTGTCCGTCTGCCCCCCTCTGGTGACCCCACCTGCAGAGCTGCCTCCAGCCCTGGGGCCCAGCACAGGAAGGACCTGGAGCTGTTGAAACCAGTCCAGAGGAGGCCACCGAGGGATGGAGCAGCTCTGCTGTGAGGAAAGGCTGAGAGAATTGTGACTGTTTGGCCTGGAAAAGAGAAAATTTCAGGTGATCTAATTTTAGCCTTCCAGTACTAGAAGGGAGCCTTCAAGAAAGATGGAAAGAGACTATTTGCAAGGGCCTGGAGAACCTGACAGGACAAAGAGGAATGGCTTCAAACTGACAGAGAGTAGGTTTACATTAGATATTAGGAGAAATTCATCCCTGTGAGGGTGGTGAGGCCCTGGCACAGGTTGCCCCATCCCTGGAAGTGTTCAAGGCCAAATTTGAGAGGGCTCGGAACAGCCGGGGTAGGGAAAGGTGACCCTGCCCATGGCAGTGGGTGAAACTAGATGGTCTTTAAGGTCCCTTCCAACCCAGGCTGTTCTATAATTCTGTGTTCGTATTTTGGAGCGGGATGAGTTTCCAGCGCTTGGGCATGGGAAAGGCAGGAGAGCTGACACACTCTAAGCTTTGAGCAAGCTGTTGATATGCTGCTAAGAAAGAGTCAGTCGGGGAAGAAGATTTCCCTGGCTCTCCACTCCCCAAGGCAGCATTCCCCTGGGGGCAGCAAAGAAGGATGGGGTGTTTTTGGGGAACGCTCCATCAGCGGTGCCGTGTGTTCCAAATGGAGCAGGTCAGCAGTGCTGGCTCTGTCTAAGCTATCAATGCGCCTCCCGCCAGGGCAGGCGCTGGGGGAGGAGGCTGGGAGGGAGGGGGGTGAGGTACCAGCTGTGTTATTAAGCCTGATCCCAAACCCTTTGAAGTCAATAGAAAAATTATCCTCGACTTTGATACACTTTGGATTGCACCTTTTAAGTCATGAGAAAGACATTCCTGTTATTAAACCAGCAGCAGAACGCTACTGTTGGTTACATGTGCTTTTATTTTTTAATGGCAATGCTAGGTTTAGCCTTGGGCACTATCTGAGACTCATAAATAACCCATGTCAAGTGTAACACACCTACTGAACAGCCACAGAAGACAGAGGACTTGGCTGTTTATCTCCCTGCATTTTTCAGTAACGAGCCACGAGTACGTTAGGAGGGGTAGATGTCCTCTAGCATTCATTAATAAAGCATCCCTAAACAGCCAGGCTTCTCCTTGATCATGCAGGGCTAATGCGATAAATATCTTCTTTCCACGCTCTCCTGACAACTGAAAGGCAGGAATGCAGTCTAACTTAAAATGTCAGTTCTGCAGGAATATGACAGGGCTGATTTCTTGTTCACATCTGTCATGTCGAGGTCCGGCACCCACTCGCTGCCAGGACAGCGAAAGCAGAGCAGGGAGACTTTCTGGGAAAGCACTCCCAGTACAGCACTGGAGTCACCTCTCGTGGTTATGGGATAGGTGAAACCCCATGGGAAAAACATTCCAAGGTCACAGTGGATGGGGATTGGAACAACCTGGTCTACTGGAAGCTGTCCCTGCCCATGGCAGGGGGTGGAATGAGATGAGCTTTAAGGTCCCTTCCAAACAGATCTGTTCTAAGATTCTATGATAAATTCAGGATCACTTCAAAATATTATTTCATAGGCACCCACAGGGATGTGTATGCAAGCCCCAGCCTGCTCGGGCAGTGAGAGGCTATTGTTGAAGGTCAGAATAGCTTGGGGAGCACCAATTGCTCTCAGGAGTCAAAATAGGCCAAAAGCATCTGAATTTGTTCACCACTGCATTTTATATTTAAAAAAGTGTTTTGGTTTCTTTTTCCCAATGGCTCATTCCAGCTGGAAGGCCTTATGTGAATATACATTACCAAGCTATCTATATATGTGTGTGTGTGCAAATTTATATTACTGATACATATATATATGTAAATATATACTGATAATGTGTCGATACCAGCCATGCAGCCATTGACCTATGGCACCAGTGTGTCCCACAGCTGCCATGGAGAGGCATTGGTGCCAGAGAATTGCACCAGAGACTTAAGTTAGACCCTTGCATCACTTGCAACACAGCAGTCCTTGAAAGCCCTAGATGTGTGTGAGCTTGTAACTAACGTGTTCCACCTCTTTCCCAGCATGCAGGTATCTCACTCGAGCCCTCCTGGTTTTGGAGGGGACAGGACAGACTCCCCTGCCACGAGTGCTGTGTACAGGTATTTTTTTTCTCTCCCCCAGCCCCGTGTTGTTACTTCTTCTCTTCCTTTTCACCTTTGCCCCCTGCTAATGACCAAGGAGGGCTGAATTCCTGAATGGCCTGGCAGCTCCAAGGCTGACCCAGATAAGGTCAGCTCTCTCCCCACCGTGTTCTTGAGCTGATTTAACTGCATGGCAAATCCAGGGCTTCCTGCTCAGGAAGTTTGAGATGTTTGGTGGGGAACAGATCTGTGATGGGCTGTGTTTGCACAGCAGGAATGCTGGGGATGCCTGGTCTAGAGCAGCCTCAAACACTGAACCAAAGCCAGTTTGCTTCTAAGCCATTTAACCCTTTAGAAGGAGAAAAAAGAAATAAAGGAGGTCAACCATGAAAGAGAATTTAATAATTGCAGCTCATACATAAATATTTGCTGCTTCTCCCAAGTGCATGATTCCTCTAGTTTCTCTTGTTAAAGCGGACTACCCGTGGGACACTTGGTTTAAAAATATTTCTGTTTCCAAAGCCTTTTAAGGACCTTATATAGTCTGTATTGCTGTGGGGGAGGGTCAGGGAGAGGGGCCAGAAAGGGCCTGGATAGGCAGAAGCAGCTCTTCGACATGTCCTCTATTCCCTGGGTCAGGGTGCAGAGAAGACCCCCCTCCCTGCATGAAGTTGTTACCTGTTTCCTTCCCCTCCCTGCCCCCTGGCCTGGCAGGAGCCAGAGCAGCAAGCCAAGGTCTGTAGGCTTTTTTACCCCTTCCCAAGCAGCTTTCTCCTGGCAGCAGCCTCGTGCCGTCCTCAGGGCAGCAAAATTCACAGAGGAGCCCAGTGAAATAGCATCCTCGGAACTGGGAGTGTATTTCCAGGCAGCCCTGCTGCAGCAAGGGTGGGCTGAAGGACAGAGCTCAGGCTACAGTTCTTTCCTTGTGTATGAACTGGGCTACGGGAGCCAAAACAGGAGGGAGCAGACAGGGCTTTGGGCAGGAAGCTGCTTTAGGGGAGTGTGGATTAATCCCCCTCCTTAACCCCTCTTTAAATGATCACAGGCTGGAGGGTATTTTAAAAGAAGGTAAAAAGAAGACACTTCACTGCTTTATCCCCATGGCTTTGGATTTTCAAAGGAATTTGAGTATCCAGAAAGATTTTTACTCTACACAGGCCACACATTCTCAGCAGTCTCCTTTTCTTATCCCATCTTTTCATCTCCCTGATCTCTTTCTCCCCATCGCTGAGCCACATCTGGCTTTCCTGAAAGCAAAGCCTCAAAGAAACCCCATACAGTTCAAGCATTCAACCTATTCCAGCATTCATTTTCCCTCACAGAGGTTCGGACGTGCAAGGACAGTCTTCTGCAGCAGAAAACCTTGGAGTAAAAGTGTTAATTGCTGAAGGCTTGGGGTTTAGTTTTGCTAACCACAAGTGCAAGTGGAAACAGCCTCATAGGATACAGTTGCGCTGAGAGCTGGCAGGTGTTAAATAGCACACGCAGGGCTCCAGCATCCTCCGGCTGCTGGGCTTTGTGGTGGTTTCTGACTAATAGGAGCCAGCTTCACTTCTAACTTTGAGGAGCCTTGGCAGATACTCACTGAACCACCCCCAGGGCTCGAGTCATGCGGAGTTAAAACCTCATTCAAACCCTGGGAGGCGCAGTCCATACCACAACCATGTATCAAATGGGGCTGCTCCAATGTCTTAAAAGCAGCTTTCCACTCTCTTGCATGTGGGCAGAAACCCCAAATCCTTATGACATCTATATGAAACTGCCTCTTTCATGTCGAGCAGTTTCCATCCAAGACATTGAACTGAAATTTTATTTTGATTTACCAAGTGTACTTGAGGTTAGTTTCTTACAGGGCAGGAGATGGTTGAACAAAGCCGTCAAGAAGCAACCACGAGTTGGTTGTTTCCCCTTTCAGAAAACAGGTTTTTCTCAAAGACCATTTAAACATCTCCCTTCTCCCCCCAGCCTCCTCTTTCCACCTCCTGATCTTTTTCATGGGTAGGAACAAAAGTCTTGGTGAAATGCAGCCTTGCTGTATTTCCAGCACCAGGAGCCCCTGTGGGACACCTGCACCTGTAGTGGTTGGGAGAGCCAAAACCTGGCCCTGCTCTGATTTTACAGCACAGGGCTGCTGGCTCCAGCACACACCCGATCCTGTGTCTAAGCTTTGCACATCTGTGATCCTGTGTGTGCAACAGGGCTTTTTTAATACAAGAAGTTGGTTATTGAACCTTTCAAGATCAGGAATGTTCCAAGTTTCCCTTTTAACCTCTAAAAACAATATGTGCCAGCTGGGAAGTTCCGGGTTTTCCCAAATATCACGCATTTTACTTGTATGAAGAGGGTTTGAAATGAGAGCTTTTTCTAGCCCTTGTGCTTCCACCTGGAAGGCTGAGTGTGGTGTGTGCCAGGAGCCCAAACTGGAAGGGTAGCCAGGGCCACAAACTGAAGATGGATTTTCAGGTGGGTTCAGGGAGACCCATCCCTCCCAGCCCTGGTGCTGACAGCACTGCTCCAAACGCAATCAAACCAGCATTAAATCTAGGACAGCTCCCTGGGGTAGAGATCCCCCATCCCCCTGGCACACTGCAGCGGAGACGAGGCCGAGGCTCTCCCAGTGCCTGCACACAGGCCGTGGTGCCATGAGCAAGGAAGTGGCTGTGTGCTCCTTCTGCCTGCCTTAGATACAAACCCAATTCCTTCAGTGGAGCTTTTCCCACCCAGCGTCTCCTCCTGCCCTGTGTATCTCTTCTCCTGCACACCTGCCTCTCTCTCTTGTGGCTTGGCTTCCTTGCTCTGCCCACAGGAAGGGCCCAGGGGACACCCCAGCCGTGTGGCATCTCCCTTTCCCTCTCTCCCCCAGCACCCACCCACCTGGGTGCCCTGGCAGCATCTTGGCCACATTTGACAGAGGGGTAACCACTGTCAGAACAAGCAGCACCCTCGGTTTTCACGACTGGGAGCAGGTGGGGAGAGGGGAGGCACCCACAGGTGGGGTCTGCTCCCTACCAGCACATCTGGAGCCACAGCTGCCGATTGGAGTTGGCTCAAGTAGAGGTGGCTCTTCCTTGCAGAGGAAGCTTTGCTGGGGGGAGAGAGTGAGAAACAAAGGAAGTGCAAGAAATGCACAGAGGCTTGGAGAGGGTGACAAGGGGGACTGTGTGCAGCTGGAGGAGGGCAGGAGGTGCAGCCAACACCTCTGCAGCCAGGCTGGCTGGCCCTGAGCTCTGGGTAACTGGTAGCTCACACAGCCCTCTGCTTTCGAAGGATCCTCTGAGATCTGTTTTTCGTGCCCAGTATGCTCCCCCAGATTGGTGTTGGGCAAACATTCTGCAGGATGTGACACAGCCAGTTCTCCTGCAGGAACCTTTCCCAAATCTTGACAATTCCCTCCTCCCTCTCCCTGCCCTTGGTTGTGCCTCTTTGATGCTGCAGCACTCAAACTCTTCCTTGGGGTGTCAGAGCCTGAATCCCATAGGAATTCCAGGCTGCACATCTTGGACCCCTTCCCCATGGCCTTTCCCAGACAGTGGGGATGTGCAATACACCCCATGGGGAACTTGTCCTTTGGCCCAGCAGTGGGTGATTCAGCATCAGTCCTGCATGGCCCAGCCAAACTCATCTTCTAAACAAAATGAGGCTCTTAAAATGCCATGGGAGGGGTAGAAGGGAGCATTTTCTAGGAGCTGTTAATAAAGCATTTTTACATTGGTGTATTTTCTTCTTTTTTTTTTAATATAAAACTATAATCTGAGGCCTGGGTTTTATCAGAATGTCCCTTATTGCACACCTGGCAAGAGGGAGAAAAAAAATTTATTTATTTTTTTAACCTGCAGAACATAAAGGAACTAAAACATCCCTGCAGATCTTAAAATCCTTGATACTTCTGCATTCCCTCAGAAGCTGAAAATGAGCAGAGTTTAATTTTAAAGCCCTCGTTCTGTGCCTTTGAAACAAACATTCTCTTCCTTCTGATAAATGATTAAAGTACTAGCAATTTATTTTTTAAAGGAAAAGACCACAGGAATTTCTGAGCTCCACACCCCAACTCAGGTATAAATTTCTCCTTGCTGAGATGATGTTCCTGTACTTCACTCACCATACACTTCCCACCCTAGTAACACAGGGAACGAAAAGGTGTTGCCCCAAAATAATAAATGCAATGACAAAGAAATGGTGGCTTTAGTAAAGTTATGCTTGATAAGCTACTTTGCAATGGTGATGTTCGGGTGCTGAATTCAGTAACAGGGAATTTGGTTTTTCAGGGTTTTTTGTATGTGTGTGTGCACGCTTTGGCTTTTAAAAAGGTTATTACAACCAATGTTATGGACAAACTTGAAGGTGTAAGATTTTATTCTTTCTCTGCCACCACGGATAATGAAGTTTTATCAACTCCCTTTTATTATAGTAATCTAAAACTGTATCCTGTAATAGGGTCATAAACATTTAATGGAACAGAATGCTGTATGAATAAAAAAAGAGAGAAACAGGCTTTAGGGTGGACAAATGGAGAACGAAAGGAAACCCAGGTAGCTCAAGTGTCTCTAGTCCAGAGCCTCAGTGAACAGGGCTTCTCCATGCTCATCACTGGGCCAATGTGTAGCCTGGGCATCTCTTGCTTCATTCCCACCAGTGGGATTTTCCCCTGGGTTTAAACTTTAATGCCCAAAGTGAGGTGCTGAAATGCTGCCCTGATCTTTATGATTTCTCTATTATTCCCCCCCCTATCATTTAAACTCTTTCTGGTGTGTTCTGCAGTGACTTTTAAAGTATTGTTTCATTGTGTAACTAAAGCAAGGGGCTGCTAATTGCTGTGACTCCATGAGCAGCACAAATGCTGCCCACCTGCCACTCCTGGTGCTTTCAAAGAGCAGCTGTACAGTGCTGTGCCATGGCAGTTACAATCACTCTGCAATGACAATAGGAAAAACTGATAATGAACATCAAACTCGTCTGCCTTTTACCACAGAGAACAGAAAGTTCAAGTGTGGTGGAAAGTTTTGGGGGTTGTTGTGTAAATTACCCCTCGCTTGCTGGCTCTGTAACCTTTACTGGGGAAAGTTTGCAGGCTGGGGAAGAGGGCAGGCATCCCACGCCTCCCCAGGTTTGAGAGAGGAGCTTGGGACCCTGCCTGGGGGTTTTGAGGATGGTGAAGAGCTTGGGAAGGATGGATGCCGTACACAGGGGGATCTGGAGAGCACTGGGAGCTGAGGTAGTGGAAAGATGTCGAGTGTGTTTTGCTCTGGAAGGGTTCCAAGAGATGCCCTGCAAACACATGCAACTGCACAGGCAACTTCTGCAGTTCATCATCTGCTCCTGGTCCTTCAAAAAAGCACACCTAAAAATATCCATCATTAATTTTAGGTAGCCAGCCTCCCCAAGGTGTATATGTGTCAATGTTAAGGTGTATCCCCTGCTGAGAAGTAGCTGATATTGCACAAAATAATAACCTGGCCTGTTATCAAAGCATGATAAGGTGGCATGTGCCATGCCAAAATTGGCTTACAGCACCCTAAAACAAATAGGCATAGGTAGGCAAACAAAAAAATGGCCAGAAATACGATAATTCCTTGTGTACAAGGGCCACTTGCTGGGAACGGCTCATGCTCAGCCATGTGAACCTGAGTTTGTGTGGGGGGGTAAAAGAGAAAAAAAGGGGGTAAAAGAGCGAAAAAGTTATCTGGAACACCCTGGTGTTTGTGAGTAGCCTTGATTTCATTTGGTAAATACTGTGGTTAAAAAATCACTGATTGTTGGAAATTTGATCAGGGTAAGCAAATAATATTATTCTGTAGTTATTCTCCACGTGTTCTCCTTTCACAGAGCTTTCGCTGGGTACTTCTTGTTTCTGTCCTCTCTTCCCTCTGTTGCCATGCCTGCAGCTATGGATCAACAGCAAGAATAAAGATTATAACTAGCTGAAATTTTTTTAGTAATTTTTGAATATAAAATTTGAATTAAAAAAGAGAAAGAAAAAATCCGGTTCACTAACTGCCATTCACCAACCTGTTTTTTTTATTCTTGAGAACACTGAAGACCCAAAATCATGAAATGTGTTTCCAAAAGTAGCAAACTTTAGTTCAGGTGGAGATTTTTCAAGTTTAACTGGCAGAAATGAAAATGGGGAAAAAACCCAACAGTTCAGGGTTTTGTTGGAAAAGATTCTACCAAATGGCACATTTTTCTATCTGTCAAGGTACATTGTAAAGGACATGCCTTCACTACAGTAAACTTGCAGAGCTGGTTGGTTTTCTTCTGCTTCTCCTACTCAGGACTTATGATTGTGACAAATTTATAGTAGTTCGTACTAAATCCTAACTTTTCCCCTTTTTTTGATCTTAGTGGAGTAAGTTGTGGCCCAAAAGGAGTAATGTGATGGAGAGAGTGATGCGATTGAAATTTTATTCTCCATCTACACAGGTTTTCCTTCAAGTCTGTTGCAGGTGGGCTTTTTGTCCCCCCACTTTGTTTTAGTGAAAATGGGGAACATCGCTGTGGAAAGAGAAGGTTTAAAAATAACACAGGATCTGGAAGCTGCCTAACATAAAGTACATAAATTATCAGAGCCAGCTTTCAAAATGTGCCTGTGCAAGTGCTACACTCAGACACGTTTCCAAAAGTAAACTGGAGTGGTTGTAAGATAAATGGTGCCCCAGAGAAAAGCAATAAATAGCCCAGCCACGTGCTTGCTGTGCCTCGGCTCTGTGCTCCCATTATTTATGAAAAGGTAGAACTCGAGCTGCAGTCCCAGAAAACCCTTTGATCAGCATATTTATTTTTCTAATAACCTTTAAAAACAATATTAAACCACTCAAAACACAGGAGTCATTGCAAGATTGGAAATTGGCGATGGATTTTAAATATGCATGAAGGGCAAAAATTGGGATGAGTGCAGCTTCCCTTGAAGTCTCTCCCTGACAGCTATGATACTACAAAAAATTCTTAGAGCACTGGAAACCAGATCTTTTCCGCACTTTATCTTGCTCTTTCTTCTCTGTCCTTGCTTCTTGTATATGTGGATTATAACAGCTTTCAGCCCTTCTGTTCTGTGATGGTCATGGGAGACTCTTGCAGTAAACACTAAGTCCTGTAACTATTAATAGGTGTGGGAAGGTAAATTTAAACTGGAGGAGGCACTCATGGAGCTCATTCAACTTCTAGATGAAAAAAGGGCGAAATTCAAATGAAGATATTGGTTTAAGTACTCTGTTGAATCAAGACCTAAACATGAAAATTGAAAGGAAAAAGTCTATGTATTTCATGCCACCAAAAGGAACACTGAAAGAACAGGACAAAAAACCCCAGCCACATCTGCAGTACTTTGTTATCAAACTAAAAGACCAGCCTTTGTCTCACAACAAAGATGGTAAAATGATGGAAATTCTGCTTTTGAGTCTATAGACAAGGTTGCATTAAAAACACTGTTAACACTGGCTCCTGGGATTTTCTCTCTGAATTCATAGCACCTATAGAAAGTATCTGGATTATACTGGATGTCTGAATCTCTGCATAGATTTTGAGCTATCCCAGTAAAGGTATGGGAAGTCAGCAGGGCTGAACCCTCAGCCAGCATGCGAGTGCACATAAACACACAGTAACCCATGGGATAGGGGACATGGGATATGGGATATGGGATATGGGATATGGGATATGGGATATGGGATATGGGATTAGTCTTTACCCAGCAGCACTGACTGGCTGGGGACTGTTTCCATGTAGGTGTGATCCCAGTGAAATACATGGATAGGTGACTTTGGAGGGTCTCCATATTGTCCCTCTCTGAGGGATGTCTCAGCATCCAAACCTTCAGATGTTTCAATGTCAGTTTGCTGAGGGCTCCTGTGTGCATGTCCCAAGTGGAGGAAACTATCCCTCTTTGTGGACTTTGAAGAAGCAAATACTCAGGAGGGTGATGGGGTCGGTCCTTTTTCAGAAATTGCTTTGAGAAGTGAAGTTTGAAAGCTAAACAGCAAGAGGTTCATCTACAGAAACGATTCTCTCCCCCAGGAATCACACTATATAGAGACAAATCTAGTCTGAATAAGGAAAAGAATTTTCAAACCGAAGTCAGCAGAGAAAGTGCATCATTTGTGTGGGCATGAATCAGGGTGGGGACTTACCTGTATCCTCACAACCCCATGATTACCTTAATACACCCTGAAAATCCCAGGACTCTTTACTGAACATCTTTTTTTCCCCTTCCCTGTTTAACATAAAGAGCAATTTACAGAATAAATTGTTCTGATGTTATGCATTTTTGCATGCCTGAAATCATGGCTAAGCTTTAAGCAGGGAAAATCAATAAATGATGCGTTGCTGTCAGCCATTTATATGGCTGCTTGCTATTATTTTAATGGGTTCTTGCTGCAGGAAGAAGGCAGGGGGGTCATATCTGCTGCTGCAGTTTGGTGTGAAGTGTTACCCCCTCTCTGGGCAGAGCACAGGGAGCCCAGTTCCCCCCATTGCAGCTGCAGGACATCCCCTCTGTCCCACCGGTGGCTGCCACCCCTGGGCAATGGTGACATCGGGGGATGAACAGGCTGCTTGTTCTCCAAGGAACCACCTCAGCCTCTGGCCATGGGGCTGCACGTTGTAGTTTGGGATAAACTGTAATTCAGCCAGGACGAGAAACTGAAGTGAGGCGTGATAAAGAATGTTGGTACTGCGAGGGACAGGCTGGCACTGTCTGTAATAACTCAGCTGAAGCTGCCGACCCTTCCTGCTATGTCTGAGCTTGGGTGGGACTGTCCTTCCCACTCCTTCCTCACTGCTCCCAAATGCTGGGGCAGGCAGGGCATCTCTGCGTGCTCACAAAGAGCACCACGCAGCCCTGGGCCAAGGAGTTTTGTCTTGCTTGTCCATCAGGGACCTCTGTGAAAGGTTAATGATGCAGACCCAGGACTTGGGAAGTCTGGGTGGTATCTTCCTCCCTTGTAATAGTGATGCTGGATACTTGGCAATGAGCATCCCTAAAGTCTTTGGGAGGCTCCCCCTGATGGCACTGTCCAGGGATGTTTGTGCTTTCCCTAAGGACTCCCAGCCTCCACACCTGTCCTGAGGTCAGGCTGCGGCCAAGAGGAATTTGCTGAAGCTGAAGTGGATATATATGGCACTAGGGAAATACAGAGCAACACTGTGCCTCTCGCTTAGAGAGGTAGCTGTTACATGTTGCCTTCAACTTATTAATAACCCACTATGAAACATCATCAAATAAACTTGTAACTTCATCAAGTTCCTCTAAGACAATGGATGGGGTTGTTTTGAAGAAGTTAAAAGCTAAAAGGAGGACTGTAAAATCAAGTCAGAGTATTAATTTCTGCGAGGGATTTAAAAAAAAATTAAAATATTAGAGTAGCTCGTGATGATCTGAAAGTGTTCAGAAAGAGAGAGCACAGTTTACTCCAGTTTCCTTTTTCCCTTGAGGTTGATCCAGCTCCGGCACAGGCAGGAAGAGTGTGCATGGATGAAGCTGCTCAGTGTTAAAAAAACCTCTTCCCTGTTTAATGCTGTAAGTTACCCTACACTGTCTGGAAGCTGTGATAAGAAACAGGACAGTGTTGTCGAGATACCATGCTTTAAATTTTGAATAATGTACTACCAGGATGTTTAAAATAGCTAAAGTGCAAAGTGATCACACAGGCATAAAAGCTGCACTGGTTACATAAAATATAATAATGTATCCTTCAGCTCAGTGACATGTTCCATGTAGGATATTATGTACTATATGAAATCAGTAACATACAAGAGAGAGGGGAAGAGTTTCAAAGCCCAGACGGGAGCAAGGAGTAATAGCAGAATGTAGAACATGATGATATATGACCCGAGGAGGAAATAAGAATTAGATTGAATCTTGGGGAAAATTGAAGTTCTCCATGAGAAGATAAATACAATCTAAAACAAAGATATTTGGTAGGAAGGAACTACTTAAAAGGCAATCCCGTTGGAAGTGCCTAAGTGATAGCAAATCAGATATGAACATGGGATGCAATTGAAAAATAGATGTCTAAATGCCAGTGCAATTCTGGCCTGTGCTGTGACAGGGAGGCAGGAGGAGACACTTCCTCACACAACACACAGGTGACAGCACTTGGTAGGAAACATTATTTTTGGGAGCCTTGATAATAACACTCCAGTGACTGGAGTGTGAGGAGGAGAGAGGATTCTGCAGGGAAATCTGGGATGCATTAGAGACAGACCTGTGCCAGAGCAGAACTGAGCAAGTCTGGCCGAGTGGCCACCGGCACATGGGTGGGCGCTTGCAAAGAGCTGATGCAGAGAAGTGTGGTGGACCGTGGGCACAGCAAGTCTGCCAAGGATCAAACAAAACGTCTGCTTGTATTTCAGGGAAAAATATGGTCAGTTAAGCTGGTCCAGCTTCGAGCAGAAAGGGAGGGGAGCCCTGACATTTGTCATGTAAAAGGCATTTTTACAACTGATTCGCTAAGGAGCCAAAGGGAGCCCAAGCGTACCATCATGTGTCTTCCCACTTTGTGGCAGTGGGGTTTTGGGGCACTGACAAAGCTGAGGTCATGCACTGTAAGGAAGAAAGGCTGAGATGAGCCGCAAGGTCGGTCCACCTCTCCTTTGTCCTGCTCTGCCCTGAAGCCAGGACTGCTCGGTAGCTCAAAATGTTTCAAGTACTGGGGGTGGCCAGTGGGTGTCAGTTTTGCTCTATGAAGCAGCTGATGGAGCTTCCCTTATCTAAAGTAAGAAACCACCTTTTAAAGGAGGCAGTGGAAAAAAACATTCCCATGGAGAAATATGAGGTCAGCCCCACAGCTTGACATTCAGTTTTTCATAGCTCTGTCTGCTTTAAGAGCAGTCACAGACAGTAATTCTCAGACAAGTCAGTTTTCCTCTTTCAGTATCTTTGATTTTAGGGCAATGACAACTAAATGAGGGTTTTCAACAGAGCTCTTTTGTCTTACAAAAGAGGAAGCCACCACCTACAGCCAGACAAATGCTTAATTTTAAAGGGTCATATGTGTAAATGTGCAAAAGTCTCACATGAGCCTTCTTGCATAACCTCACTGGAGGGCTGGGATTTTGTTGCCAGCCAATTAAGCCAACTCAGTACAGTGCAGAAATCACTTAAAGATCAAGTCAACATTAAGGACCTATAGCTAGTTTGGATAAAATTTCCACAGAAAACACTGTCTGATTTTAAGGATCTTTTTCAACAGCTATTTTTAATGAAACTTCAGAGCTGAATGTAAAATTATACCTTTGTTGAATTAAAAACCAGCCCAACAAACCAGCAGCAAGCCACTAGGAAAAGCATTTGACTTTGTAATGCAAGGATTAAGCTGAGACCTTGGACTTCTATAGGACTTCATAATCTGCTCTGTGTTTGGCATGAGGAAGTCTTGTTCTGAGAGTAACACTCTTTAGTACTGCATGGATGCAATAAACCCGCAAAAGTAACGAGGAGAATAATTTTTAAAACAAAGATGATGCTAACATCTGAAAAAGTTTTTCTATTTGTGTCCTTGTTCATAATACTGAAAATTGGAACTTTTTATTTTTTACTTTTGTAGATTTTAGATTGAGTCTTTTCAGCTGAGGTCAGTAGGAGAAATCTGTTCATGTTAGTGGTATAAGCTCAGGCATGTGTATTGAAGAAAAGATACCTGATAAAATAGTGTCTTCTTTAGCTATCATTCCACCACTCAAAATTTTATTTGGGAGAATCCCTTAAGTTGCTAATAAATAGAAAGAAACATTTCTTCTTCCACATCTCAGAAGGAAATGACCACATATGTAGCCAGGAGCAAAAGATTGTCTCTTTAATATAGAGACCAAATGATGTGTCCATTGATTTAAATCCCCAAAGGAGAACTAAAAAATAGAAACACCTCCCTCTTAAAAACAAAAGAATGAACAGGAAAAAGGAGGCATTTTCAAACCACAAGAATGAAGTTATGTTTTCTTTGCTTGCACAGTTATGTGCAGGTAATGTCTGGATATAGAGAAATGTTATTCCTTTCCTGAAGTAAAATAAGAATAATAAATAAAACTTTGGAAAATGAAGAGGTCTTATACCACTGAAAGAATCAGTCTCCTAAAAAGGACTGTGGAGCACTCCATCAGCTCTGCTACTGGAGTGAGACAGAGCAAAGCTTTGCAATAAAAATTAACATGCAGCTTTAAAAGGCTGTGGTCTCATGTTGTTTCATGCAGTGCTAAGAGGAGCATAAAAAGATGCTAATGTTTTATTTTTATGATCTAAATTGTTATTTGCGGTTAATCAAAGTTAACCTAGCTCTGCTTTATAAGCTGATTATGTGGCCAGTTAATTTCAGGTGTCTCTTTTCATAATCAAGCCCCAGGACACTTCTAGGATGACACTTTGCTTACGGGCACAAAGGAGGGCTATAAACCCCTTTTTTAAATGTCCCCCTTGCCCACTGGCTTGACTCCATCACAGCTGCATCCAAGTCCCTGCCCCTGCCCCTGAGGTGTTGCTGATTCTCAACACAGTTGACAGAGGAGAAGCAGTACCACCAGCTTTATTTTCTCAGTGAAGAAGAGAAGTATGGACAGGGCTATTCACCCACTGTAAGGAACTAATTTAGCCAGCTGGTATCTGCAGCCTCCCTCTGTATTCACTGGAGAAAGAAATGCTCCTCTGGAGAGTGACTACAAGCAGGAATCTAATTTGGTGCTTGGAGCTGCAAAATGGACACATCAGTCTTTTCCATGGACTCTAGAAGCAGATGAGAAGTAGGAGGCTAAGCAAGGTGCCTATGGCAGAATAGCCCTTGTCAAGGGAGAGGGAAATTAATATCCTCCTCCAAAGCAAGGCACTGAAAGCCAGTCACCCACAATCCAGGCCCCAGGCTGTCCTGCACCTCTAAGTGTCAGCCTTTGGCTCAGCTGTGCTGCTTCTGGAGGTGGAGGGCTGGGTGTTTTTGTTTTCTCAGACTATTTTATGTTTTGACTTCATTTCCGATGAGACTCATGACACACCATTTCTGCAGGGATCTGAAAACTGGTTTGTACAACAGCTTTTCCCCCAGTGCTCGATGCAGATGTGATCCTTCACACTGCACTGCTCCCTCTGAGTCCACGCCTGGTGCTGAACAGCTCGGAGGGGACTGACTAATCCCTGACCTGAGGCTGCTGAGCCTACCCCCTGGATCAGGTCATGTTGCAGAGCCACACACCTGCAGGAGTTGTTGTCAGGGTGAAAGATGCTTTACCCGTTCAGTCCCTGACATCCACAGAAACCAGTTTTAACAACCGAGACTCTTCCTAGCTCTCTACAAGCACTGGCTTGATACTGGAAAAGCAGAGAAGGAGGAGGAACAAGAACTAATGAGGGTAAAGTACATTCCCATAGATTCGTGCCGACTTTTCTGTAGCTATGCACACTGAACAGGGGTGGTGTTGTTTTTGGAAATGTGGTGAGTGAGGACTGAAATGATGAAACAGGACATCCTTCAGGTGCTTTGAAGAAAGGCAACCACCCAAGTAGAATCAGGGAAAACAGCCTGTTTGACTTGCAGAGAGATCTGCAAGCTCCTGCAGAGTAAGGTGTGATGTGAGCTCAACACACCAGTTATACCCCTCACGCACAGCACTGCTCTTCCAGCAAAGGAGGAGGGGGACACCTAACTAATGGAGATGTGGCACTTGGGGACATGGGTTGGTGATGGGCCTGGCAGTGCTGGGGCAACAGCTGGACTAGATGATCTTAGAGGTCTCTTGCAACCTGAACAATTCAATGATTTTTTTACCAACTCCTGGAAGCAAGAGTGTGCACAGTCAGTGAGGCTACCTCACTTCATGGTAAGGTCAACTATTGCTTTCCTTGTTCCATATTGTTCAGAGTTCAAGGTGGGTTGGCACTAACACATCCAAATGACCCTGATCGGCCTCAGCTAGGGCCTTCACCCATGCTCCTACCATGGGTCAGGAGCTCATTTAAGCTCAGCCCCAGAGTTTGGGCTTTGTTTCAGGAGGGCTGGTCTCCTGCACGGCCATAGCTGTGCCCCTGGCAAGCCCTGGACCATGCTGATCCTGAACTGCAGACTGACTTCTTGGCTTGACCGCTGAGCTGCCTCACTGGCACAGCTTTGCCTGAAGATCAGGGTTCTTGGTTAGACTGGCCATCACCTCTGGCCTGGGGGCTGTGGGATAGACCCTGGGCTGCTGAGGCTCCTGCCAAGCTGGCCTGGGGTACCCCTGTGGCTCCTGGGCCCTGGGAAGCCACTGGCCTGTGCTGTGCACTTACAGGCATGCTGGATTCTATGAGAAAATGTCCCTATTCCTCAATTCTTTGCCAAGCTTAAAGAGCTGTAGTAGAAACTCTTTACAAGTACAGATATGCATGCATTGGGTGGTTGTATCTAGTCTGTATTTCCCCCAGCATGAATAGAGCAGGCTGAATCCAGCAGGTCAGTGTTGGAAGCCTTACAAGACTCGCTCCCATGATGTTCACAGCCTAATTTGGTAGAAGTCTTCTGTGTTGTAGAAGCCCTTCCAAACCCAAATGGCAACTTTTGGCCTTTCGATACTCAACCTTCACAGTTATCTTGTCATAGAGAAGTGGAAGAACTCCATTCCCACCAAATTTTCAGCTGTTGCAAAGCTGTGAGCCTGGTCATTTGTCACTGAATGTTTGCAATACTCAACATAATTGACATCTGTAATTTTGCCAAATTTTAGCTTGAGTAACAGCTGTCTACCTGCCTAAATGCCTCCAGCAGCTCCAGTAATTTAAATAGATTCAGCACACTTCTGTATTGGCTGCTTCATGAGCTTCATAATTCTGTGGTGTTCCCTGTGCAGTAGGGGATGTTAATAACTCTGTTGGTACTGTGTTTTCCAGCCATAAGCAGAGCAAGAGTTAATTCTTATTTTTGTTGAAGTACTAAGTGGGAAGCTAGGTCATGCATAAATCCTCATTGTGCTAGGTGCTGTACAAGCAACGAATAAAAATGATCCCAGGCTCAAAGATTCTCTGTTAGTAGCTTGTGTCATAATTAAATTTTGTTAGGACACTTTAGAATTTCCCTTCCTCATAAATGAAATATCCATATACATTTATATCTCTATAATAAAAGACAAAATCTGTACACTTTTATTGTGGATGATAAAAAAGAAAATATAATACTATTTTCCAAGTAACTTGGATATAGCAATTGGAAAATGTGGGGGTGAGGGAAAATATCTGCTTCTTGTATATGTCTGGGTTATATACACCTAAAATTGTCCACTTTATAGAGAAAGGAAAAAGTATTTGTTGTGAAAATAGTCTCACACAGAGCACACTGAATTCAGGTGGAGACCACAGAGCAGGAGCTGGTGCCCTTTCAAGAATCAAATATTGTGTCTTCATGAATAAAGCTCTGACAGTAAAGATAAGAGAAGAAAATACAGCAACCATGTGATATATTAGCAGTATGTTTTACAAAGTCCCCCACAAAGCATCCGCTGCACTTGAAAAGCCTAACCAGCCCAAGTGAGAAACTATTCACAAATTTAGTATTCAGATTACATACTCTGCCTTTTCAACTGCTCTCTGTACAATGAATGCCTGTACAACTACAGTAACAGACACAGATCTACAGTTTCTGTGGCCTTTGAGCTATTATGAGTATTATTCCTCTCCATAAATTACATCTGCATGTCCTGAAAATACCAACTGTTTTAATAGGAATTAATCTATAGGCATTTATCTTAGTGAAATACAAGGGGTACAGTATGTTGTGTCCCTTTTAAAATTAATAGAGTATGCTCTGAAGGTATTCAAGGATGTTCATTATTTTCTTTATAGGTCTATTTATTGATACATACAAGCATAAAACAGTGCTTCATTGTAGGGAAGAGGAGGAGATGGAATAACAAATAGATTAGTGCTTATATGGTTTTTAGATTGCCCAAAGCACAGTTAAGTAAAGATAGGTCTGTATTTGTCCTCTTCAAAGTATATTGGGACTGGATCCAGTTTGTCTTCAAAGTGCCCCTTCTGTGGGAAGGGAAGAGAGGGCTCAGTCTAACAGCAAGAGAGCCGATGCAGGGGTCTGCTGCTCCATCGTGTTCAGTTGCTGTCTGAGGCAACAGTGTGGCACATAAGTCTTTCTTAATTTGCTAAGTACACGTAAGTCTGGAGCTTATGCTGTGCCGAGCTACTTTTTGTGTGAATACCCAATAGAAGGTTTTGGGAGTGAACTCCTAGAGCACCTTGACCTTACACAGGCATATAAAAAAGGAGAATTAGAAACTTTAGACCAGAATTTACATAAAAAGCATGATGGTGGTTTTGAATAATAATTCTCACACATGTGCATGTGCATATACACACAATATATATGGGTTAAATGTTTAAATATTTAGCTGAAAACAGGCTGAGCCCATAAAACCTATCAAAGCACATTGCTGTCAAATGATGAGAAATTAAACTCTCCTGTGAGACCGGGGAGCTCTGTTATCTCTGGCACACAGGAGGGGAACTAAGACTCAGGGAGACTGAGCAAGTGCCAAGGAGGACATCACAGCTCTCGAGTATGTGGCTGTTGGCACAGCCTGTGATCCCTGGGACACCCGGACTTGTGTGGCAGAACACTGTCCCAGGGCAGGCAGGGCTGAGGTCCTGTGCATGGCAATGGAAAGGTGCTCCCAGGAGCTCCAGGAATAGCTTTCAGACGTGTGCCAGAGTGACTTCTGTAATGTGGCAGAGCTTCCTGGCAAAGCTGAGAACTGCTCTTGGGACACTGCTCGGCAGAAGAAAAGCTCTCATTGCGTTAATTGCTGTGGTTTAGAAATGCAGAACTGAAACGCAGGGCAATGATGGCTTGGCCAAAATCACACGGAGGACCTCTGATCGCTGTTGGATGTGAATCCTGCTCTCTTGATCCCCAAGCGACCACTTGGTCCTCAAGATCACCACAGCAGCTCTGCTGAGTTGGTTGATGTGAATTACTGTGGAGCTCTTGCTACAGCCCGGAGCCAAGTTCTGCCTTGAAACCAGTGATTCAGCCCTGTGTTGCTGTAGTGAGGATATGCTCATCTCTGCAGCCCTTGGAGTCAGCAAGCTGATTTACAAAGCCAAGTCCTGTCACTTTATTCCCTGCCCCTTACTCTTCCCTTGGTCACTCCTCCTTGTTTTCACAGCTTCATTTGGTTTCGAAACCTTGTGGAGCAGCAGGATTAAAAAATCAGAAAATATTTACTGTAGAGGATGGGTCTGGCTTTTCCCATCGGCTCCCATGGCTCAAGCAGGTTCCAGCAGCTTTGGGAGAAAAGCTGTTAGCTATTAAGTTATTACCTGTAAGGAGAGCCAGCTGGAAGCTTTCAGTTTTCAACATTTTGATGAAAAGCACCATAAAAATCTCGACAACAAGACTTGTAGCATTTCAATGACATGTTTTGCATTTGTCCCTGCTTTTAATGGTCTGTAAAAGTGATCAAAGGTCTCAAAATGCTGCCGGGACCCACATCTCAAGAATTTTGACCCCCCCCAAAATGCAGAGGGGAAGGGGGGTGGGGGGCAGAAACAAAACTCAAAGTGTGTGCTGTTGAGTGAATTCATTTGGACAGCTTTTGGGAAGTCACTTTCCATCTGGAGGAGAGTGTCCGCAAGGAGAGTTATTCCGGCATAAACGGTTACGGTATAATTACCCAGCTCCAGCTATGCCAGTCTATTTTCTGGCATAGGCAAGCCAAGTCTAGTTGTTGATACGTAGGCGTGGGAAACGTGAAGTCTGCTTTCTAGGCTCAGCTCTGAGTGCTCTCTCCGGACAGTCCTCTGACCTTTCTGCCTCCTTCCTATGCAAAATGAGGAGAGCTAAGTTAAACCCACTTCACAGATGTGGCATAATGATTAATTGGCTCAAATTTGTGGTTCTGGGGAGAGAGCTGTCAATTAACTTCACTAGGGCTGGCTGAGTCATTTAGTGTCTTTTCCAAAGTGGGGTTTGTCTCCCTGGGTTGGGTGGCTCTGCTGCAATTCTACAAAACAGAATCTCGTTTGATGTGAAAAGGCAGTGCTAATAAAACCTGGGGTTTACCTTGTCTCTAGTGACAGTATTGTGTTTGTGTGTACCGAGAGCAAGAGTTAAGGCTTTTGCTTCAAGATTTTGTAGTTAAGATTTTGCCTCAAAGCAAATTTTTCCAGTACCTAGAGCCTTTGATACACAAAGAATGTGGGTGTGTGGTGATAGAGGTACTCCCATCAGTGCACGTCTGAAACCCGGTGGCAAAATGCACATGTTGCTCTCCTCTGGTACCAATGAAAATCAAGGATTTTCATAATAATCTGCCATTATTGCCATCAGTTGCTCTGTTGGGTCAAAAGGCTCAAGGGTGTGTGGGCAGCCTGAATCCCGATGCTTTCTAGCGCTTGCTTGCTTAATTTTGCAAATTGAAATTTCATAATGTCCACACATATCATGCATGATAGACACAACGTCAGCTTCTTAATGAGCCGTGAACTCTCATGCCCAATGATGGCATTACCAGGGACACAAACGCCCAGCAATTCAAAGAGAAGAGAGCAGAACAATGCTGTTGCACCTGATCCAGGACCTGTGGAAAGCAGGGAAAACTTCTGTGAGGAAGCACATCAAACATTCACCCTCAGACAAGTGGGGGGGGGGGGGGGGGGGCGGGTTGGGTCAAGCCCCTGAGTGGGTCTGTGGAGATGGTTCCTCTCTGTGGGGATGTTCACTCACTGTAGGAAATCCTTGGGGCTGTTCCTTCAGCTTTGGCTGTAGGGCAGCGCACAGATTCCCCTCAGGACAATAATGCTGATTTTTCCACCTTTCCCAGCACACCGACTTCTCGGGAACGGGGTGGAATGGCACGTAGAGACGTTTCTTGCACCGGGGCTGTCTCTAAGCAGAAACTCCGATTATATTGGCCGAGAATGTTTAATTAACAAGCCTGGCCGCCCCCCGGCCGGTTATAAATAGAAGTGCTGAATCACGATTCCACCGGTACCTCCGCCGGCCGGCGGGAGCCCCTGGGCGGCGGCTGCCGGAGGGGTGCGAGGAGCGCCCGGCGCGGGGCCGCCCTGAGGGGCCGCGGCCGTGCCCTGAGGGCGCGCGCGCCCGCCCGCGTGAGGCGCGGGGCGCGCACTGTGGCGGCGGCGGCGGCGGCGGCCACACTTGTCCTGTAATCGATTGCCGAGCGCGCTGAGCGGCCTCGCGCCGGCTGCGGGCACCCGCCCCCCGCCGCGCCGGCCCCGCCGGGGCTGAGGCGCCGCGGGGCGGGAAAGGGTCTGAAGGGGGGAGCGAGAGTGTGGGTGTGTGTGACCTGAGTGTGAGTGTGCGAGGGACTGAGCGTCTGTGGGAGTGCGAGAGTGTGTGTGTGAGTGTGTGAAGGACTGAGTGCGAGTGAGGGAGCGAGTGTGTCCGTGTGAGGGACTTTGAGGGAGGAACTGAGTGTGAGGGAGCGAGCGAGTGCGTGTGTGTGTGTGAAGGACTGAGTGTGAGTGAGGGAGTGAGACTGTGTGAGGGGCTGACTGTGAGTGAGGGAGACAGTGTGAGTCCGTGTGAGGGGGGACTGAGTGTGAGGGAGTGAATGAGTGCGTGTGGGTTTGAGCCTGAGGGAGGGATAGTGTCTGTCTGAGGGAGTGTGTGTGAAGAAGGAGGCGTGTATGTGTGTGAGGGAGTGCGCGTATCTGTGAGGGAGGAGGGAGTGTGCGTGTGTGAGGGAGTGTGAGTATCTGTGTGTGAGGGAGGGAAGGGAGTGTGTGAAGGAGGGAACGAATGAGTGTGTGTCTGTGTGTGTGTCTGTGGGAGGGAGGGAGGGAGGCAGAGCGGCCGCCGCCGCCGCCGCCGGATCGGTTTCTCGGGGTTTGACCAGCTGTCCCAGGCTAACCCTCTGCTCTCTGAAGATGGAGGAAGTAAAAACAGGATTACCCTTAGCTACGGCTCCTCCGCCGCCTTAGTCCCCCCACAGCCAACTGCCGTGCACAAACACACCTCCACTGGGCAGAGGGAGCCGACACTAATAAACACACAAACAAAAGGGGGATGGAACTGACTCACTGCCTGCGCGGCTGAGGTAAATCTGCGCCTGGCTTCTTATTATTTCTTTCTTTTTCTTTCTCCCCTCCCTTCCTCCCCTCCTCTCCTCTCCCTCCCCGGTCCCCCTTTTCCCGGCGGGAGGAGGGACAGCTCCATTCCGGGGCCGGCGAGACGCGGGGCTCGGTCCGTCCGTGCAGGTCTGTGTGTGCGGAGGGTCCCCGAGCCGAGCGCGGCTGTGCAGCATCCCCGCGGGCGCCGATGACTTGTTGCTGTTAGCCCAAAATATAAAAAATAATTAAAAAAAAAATCCAACCAAACAAAAAACCCCCCACCAAGACCAAAATAAGCAGGGGTCGAAGCCGCGGCGGGTCTCGCCGGTCCGTTACCCAGCCCGGCCCCGCTGCCATTTCCCTCAGCGCCCGCCGCCACCTGTGCGCCCCCGGGGGGCTGCGGCCTGCGGCGGGGAGAAGGGGGGAAAGGGAATTAAATGACAAGCGAGGCAGGACTTCCATGACTTTGACAGGTTGTGGCAGGGGCGGGGAGAGGCAGGGATGAGGCGCGGAGCCCGGCGTCGCCCAGGGCCGGAGCGGCGCTCCGGGGAAGTTGGCCCGGGTTGGCTGCGCGGGGTGTGAGGGCGCCCGCCGGGCCCCCTCACCCCATCCCGCCCCGCATCCCCTCTTCCCATCCCGCCCCGCATTCCCTCCGCTCCCCCCGATCCCGTGGAATCCGTAAGGAACCGGTGGATCAAGTTTTCCCCTCTCTCTCTCTCTCTCTCTCTCTCTCTCCGCGCTAGTTAATCGCATTGCTGTAGCACCGGCTGACCTCCCTCCCTCCCTCTCCTTTTTTTTTTTTTTTTTTTTTTTTTTTTGTGTTCTTCATCTTCCTTCAAAGTATGTGCCATTCCTGAGCGAGTTTCCCCGCCGGCTCATCCCGGAGCTTCCCGGCTCCGCATGCCCCACCTGTAAGTGCCGGGGGCGGGTTTCTGTCCCTTATCCCTTTCCCCCTCCCCGTCTCTCTTTCCCCCATTTTCTCCCCCCGCCTTTAAAAAACCATTTTCTAAAACTTTCTCCATCTTTCTGTGTCTTCAGCTCGAGCAAAACTCTCTTCCTCCATTCGTTATGGGAGGGAGGCTCAGCAGCTGGGATTTGCCATCACCAGCCTAAAAATTTAGGTGACCAAACTTTTTCTTTTGCCTGCCTTCTTACTCTTCCTCTCCCCCCCGAAGAAATAAAAAAAAAAAAAAAAAAAAAATCATCCCGTATTTTAATTTAGGTTATGGATGTTTCTGTGTTTCTTTTTTGTCTTCCTTTCTTTTCCTCCTCCCTTCCTTCCCTTTCTTTCCTTCCACTTCATTGGCTGGGATGTTCTTTCCCTGTTGCTTCTGATGTTTCTTTCTTTTTCTCAGTGTATGCCTGCCTACCTGGACTAGGGGGAAGATAAGGTAATTTTGAAGGGCTTGAGGAAGTGGCTTACCTGTTCTGAAAACTTTTGGGGTTTTTTTGAGATTTCTTTTTAAGAGTTGTGAAAATCAGTAATTGAAGAGAGTTTGGTAGCAGCTGGGCAGGTTGAAATTTAAGTGTTATGTGCTGAATGCCTTGGGAATTTGATCTGCTTTATACCAAAGAAGAGCACAGAGAAAAGTATTTATTTATTGGGGGAAAGGCAGGGAGCTGGGGGGGGGGAGGAAAGAGGGTTAAGGGAGGGGGAGGGAAGTGGTTTTGGAGACAAGAAGTGAAGCTGCCTGTTTTCCAGTAAGTAATGGAGAAATTCCAGGAGCCAGGGCTAAATATACTTGGCGATCAATACAGAAATGGCTCATTGTGAATAATTTAGCTGCCTGGTGCAGTGAGAGTTTTGAAACTAAAGGCAAAAAAGAGGCCATGGAGGGAGAGAGGAAATAAAATTCTCCTCTGGTCATGTCAGATTCTTAACTTTTCCACTTAAAAGAACATAGTTATGATTATTGATCTCTCCTTCCCCCCCCCCCCCCCCCCCCCCCCAATATATATCAAATGATAGCTAGGGGGTGTCATTCTATACAGTTACTTGGGTTTCGGGAAAGTAATAGCTTGTTCTGTGTCAGCAAAGTGCTTCCAGAAACTTTAAGATTGCTTCACACCACAAAATGCATGATCTGGGAGTATGAAATGTGATGTTTGGACCTGTACTGTGGCAGATAAATAGGGTTAGAGTGAACAGGTGTGTGTACAGGTGTGTGAGTGTGTGTGTGCACACAGGGGTGTGAGACAAAGCTGGAACAACTCTGTCCAAGGGGAATGGACACGGGAGGATTTATTTTGTTTAGACCAGGAGAGAGTCTCTTGTAGTGCATGTGAAAAGAGCAATTGTTAGTTGTATCCATATCCTCAAAGTCTTCTCTGGCTGCAGATAGAACAGATAATTGATAAAGCATTACCATCACAGCTTGAACAAACAAGCGAAAAGTCAGGGAAAAACTCTCAGATGAGGCAAAAATGTGAATGGGGCACAGAGAGAGAGGTATGGTCAGACCAGGATAATCCAGGTGCCACCTGCCCAGGAGGCAGCTGCATGTCTACTCGCATAATTTACAGGAAGAGTTCAGTGATTTGCAAAAGAACACATGCAGTGCACTTGTGTGTTTCTCTAAGCAGTGGTTGCAACAGCAATAAAATGGGCAACTACTTAGGGCTTTAAGTAAGTTTAATCGTTTAATGGTTGATACTGACAGGCGTCTCTGAGAGTGTACTTTTCTGCCTTGCAGCACTGCACTTTGACTATGGAAGCAGAGGCTGTTGATGGATATATTACATGTAAGTAGTCATTTTGTTTGATTATTCTGAATTACTTTTCTTTTCCTACTCTCCTTTGTATAATGCAGACACCTGAAAATTTAGCTTCCTTGTGTACAGTGTTTGCATTGACACTGAATTAGTAGCATTTAAATATAAACTCTCTGTATGACTGAGAAATGCATGGGGATGGGTGCCTGGGTGAGTATCTCTAGGTTTAAATATTTGCTGAGGGTGAATGAACTTTGCAAATGAGAGAGAGTTCGTCTCCAGAAATTCAAACTGCAGCCAAAAAACTTTTCGTGCTTTTCCATATGTATTTCTCTTGTTTTCTGTGTGGGGGGTTGTGTAAGGGCTCTGTTTAGCTGTCTGTTCACCCAGAGCTTTGGGGGGGAAGGTCTGTATGGTGAATTACTATTACAGTCTTCCCCTGCCCAGCCTGGATTCCCCGTCTGCTAATGAAAAAGTAATCCTAACTTAAAACCAAGCAGCTGGGACAAGATTTGCCACAGGAGTGTGTGTAAAAGACTGGTGACAGTAGGTTTGAGGGGGCTCTTAAAATCAGCCAAATGTTTACTTGGGGCCACGGAGAGTCCAGATTTTACAGGCTCTGGAAGACCCCACCAGTAAAGGAGGGAAGGGCAGGGGCGAGGGGAGCGAACAGGTTGTGGTTCTTAGTCTTTATGTATCTCTGCTGAAGAAGGGGGTACAAACTTACGGGGCACCTGTGTTGTGCTCGCAGGTGACAATGACTATTCGCCTGAAAGGGAGCACTGCGGCATGGCCATCGACCTCACCTCCAGCACTCCCAATGGGCAGCACACCTCCCCCTGTCACATGGCAGGTAGTAAGTCTCCTCTTAAGCCTGTTTCTCTCTAGCTGAGGGTTGGGTTGGTGTGGTCCTCCTGGTCCTTGGTTTGCTTACCAGGTCTTAGCCACTGCTGTTGGCATTGCTAATTACAGAGGAGGACAGGAGAGATTTTCTTTTTTTTTTTGGTTCTTGTTCGTGCTGGTGTCTCATCTGAACATGAACGGGATTACTAGTCTGAACTATCCCAAGGTGGCATTTGAGAGCTGGTCCTTACCTGCTCCAGGTAGGAAAACACTAGGCTTGACATGTGCTGGTTTTGTTTCCTCAGGTTTTGAAATCCAAATGGAAATGTTGTTATTGTTATTATTACTATTACTTAGTTTGCTTCCCGAAACAGCTTGAAGTAGCTTTATTTGAAAACAAACAAATTTTATTTACAAAACTATAGTTGACTATAACAAACTGAAAGGAGTTCAGTTTAGAATGTTGGGTAGAAACTGAGAGTTTGTGAGTCTGCACAGTGAGGGTGTCAAGAGCTGATAATATTTATATAATTAATTCTCCTGTTATATACGGGAGGTGGGTAAACGTAGTTAACGCAATTTCGTAAAAGTGACAACCTTCATTTTCTGCGTGTGAGTGCCCTACCTTGTTTAAGTGTTGGTTGCAGTGTTACATCAAGATACTTACCTTAATGTAACCTCTGTACTTATAATCCAGAAAAAATGTAGTGTGCTTTGCTTCCGACATACTTACAGAGTGTTCCTCTCTGTGTGGTACTAATTTTCTTTCTGGTTTGTGCGTACTACAGGTACATATTTATCTGTCTAAACCGAGGGTTAGTATAATGCCCAACTGAAATCTGTGAAAGAAAGAGAGAGCTTTTAGGGTCGCTTGCTTAAAAATGCACAGTGTATTGCTTTCAGAGTCTTTCTGAGAAAAAGATGTTACTTTCCTTTAAGAATTTTGTCCTCTTGCAAATTATGGATAAAGAGCAGTTTTATGAGCCTTTAAGCTGAGGGTTATTATGAAGATCTCTCAATTATATACATGTTGCTGGAGAATATGATTTCTAATAACGTGGACTGAACTTTATATGACAACCACTCATAATTCAGCATCTTTAGACAATTCCAATTGTGCTGCACTGGGATTCTGATATACTTTATTATGTTGTAAAAGTTTTACTACTCACTTTCTTCATTTTCTTTGTTTCCTTTTTATTAATGGCAAGGCTTCATTGGAAGGGAAAAAATATCTGTGTTTTAAATCTTCTTTATAATCTAGACTGAAAACCAAAGTCAAATTAGGAATAAAAAGATCTAGAATGAAGTCATGCAAAAGGCCTTAACACACTCAGTATTTTCATGTCCATTGTGTTAACATTTTCAATGGTTTTTAAGCTTCATTAGTTCTTTGCAACATATATGTATCTGCAGCCTTGGTGAATATCTTTTTTTTTTAGAGGTGTTTTTTCGTCTCTCACAGGTGTCTCAAATGCTTTCATCACCGCTGCTCGGTGTTAAAGATGTGCTGCTGTTGAAAAATTAAGGGCCCTGCCTGGGTTTCCTAAGCCAAACAAAACTCAAGCTTCTTAAATTTATTGTAATTTATTTACTCTTTGCAGGCTTAGGATTGTTTTGCAGAGAGGTGACTTGTGCTGCCTTAAACATGGAAGATATTGATCAGAGGTTGTCGGCTTTTGTGGCAGCTGTTACATTGGTTCATTTAAGGCTTTTGGCCAAATCTTGAATCTGGCATGTGTAGGCTAAATCGCCAGGCTGTGCTTTAGAGCCTTCTGCCTGTTTTGTGGGGCACAGGAAATCCTTTTAAAAGTTTGGTAACCCAGGGGCCTGCACCTCTTTTTTTTTTTTTTTTTTTTTTTTTTGGTAACTCTTTTGGGGTTTTTTTTTGGTATTTTAAAAGGAAAGAGGTGGAATAGCAATATTTTGTATAAATTTAGTAGCTCCCAGTGGATTGATCCATCATCCATTGTTTTAAGTAGAGGCAGTAGCTGTGTTCTATTTCAGATTGGTTTGATTTCCAGTGGGTTGCTGCAGATTAAGTGATATTGGCTGCCGTTACAGCAGAGCCCAGGGCATGTCATTCTGGCTGGGTAGGACTTGGGAATGGAGGAGGTGATACAGGGAGCAGACCCCAAGTATTTCCCTCCCGGATTAGTTGGCAGTCATTGCCAGAAGCGCGTGGCCCTCTTTGGCTGTGGGCTATGGATGTGCACCTGCAAGGTAGGGATCGAAGTTTTGACCTTTGTTCTTCTTGCGTTCCATTGAATTGTTTTGAACCACAGCTCTTAATTTAGTTGGAATTTGTGTCTGGCTCAAAAGGAGAAACACCAAAAGAAGGAAATTTCTTGGATCTGTGCTGAAATGACTGAGTAGTGCTCTCCCAGCAACAGCAAAATTATGTGCTGGGTAAAGAGTTTTCTACATTCATTAGCCCCTGGCAATGTGTTAGTAGTTCTGTCTGGATTACTGATGTTTTCAGGTTCTATTCCGAAAGGGTTTGGGTTGAATTTTTTGGCTTTTTGCATCCTTTAACCTGTTATCAATTTCAAGTATCTAGATGGTATTTGTAGGTTATGGATGGGGATGACACTCAATTTTCCTTGCGAATGAGATGATCCTGAAAGATGAATCACACTAAATCACCTGTCATAGCTAACTGATGATCTTACATATACCTGCCTTTAGCAGAGCACTGCATGTGTGTTGGCAGATGCTCTGTTCTAAAATACTTCATTGTAGTTTTATGTAAGCAAAGATTTAAAATACATATAAATAGTCAATCCGAATAGGTTGATAGATCATCTCACTTTTCTCTACAGCAAAAGATGAATTAGTGTTACACCTGCTGAGTACAGATGATATATTTACATAGCCCCGAATCTGGAAGTCCAGATTTTCTTTTGATCTTCTGTAGGAAAACTCTTACAAAGGCTGACACCCAGAGCTGGGTGTCAAAGGCTTACTCAATTAACTTTGTGTTGATACTAGAGAGTTCCCTGCATGGCCCTAAGCCCCCCCATAGACCCCACCGAGTTCAAGGGAGTCTGTCTTGTTCCTATCCGTGAAATGTTGAGCTGGGCTATAAGTGATCAGAAACCTCCGAATAGGAGCTGGCATGCTAATTAAAGGCTAATGGGGAATCCTTATAAAAGAGGCTTTAAAAAGAAATAATTCTTAGTCACCTCCCCATAATACCACACTGAGTTCTTACTATAGTTATTAGAGATATTTTTTTCCCTGTAGGTTAAAATGGACTTAGAGGAATGCCTGCTTTAGAAACTGCAGGGGCACAGTTGTTCAATTAGTTGACTCAATCATTGCTTTGTATAGGATGAAGGACACTTCTCTAAGATCACTGGCCTGGTGTCATAGGGAAAATAGTAGCAGCAGCTATTAGCATCTGACAGTCAGCAACAAAGGCAATTTCCCCTTAAATTAGAGACCTGACAGTGGGTGTCCCAGTTACCTTTCTTATCTTTGCTTTCATAGACAAAAGGAGCCCTTAAATGAAACAGAGTCAGAACAATCATAAATATCAAACCCAACATCTGATGTTTGAGACCGATTAAAATTGTGGTGCACTTTCAAGAGGTGTTTATTGTAGCTTGAAGTGTTAGTAAGTTATGAGAATTAATTCATTAAGAGAGTAAGCCATGTCGGCTGACTCTGCTGCTGAAAATAATGAGGCAGTTGCGTTTTCTCCGTGGTAGGGAATGATTGTGCTGTCTGACGAGATCACTAATTGGGACAGCAGCACTAAGTGGGAATGATTTCAGCAGTGGTGTTTAAAGAAAACTTGGGCAAGGTTTTATTATAATGTAGCCAGTACTATATTCCCAGTGATCAGAGTGGACTATCAGTTGCACTTTTGTTTTTTTGTGGCATCAGAGCCCCAAATCTTTCATGATCACTTTAATTTTTCAAGCCTGAATTGTCATACAACTCCTGTTTTGTCATAGTTGTGTAGTCCTGAGCAGAGAGTTACATGTACCGCAGCTGTATCGGCACATCTGTTGGGATAAAAAAATGTAATTTTGGAACCCGACTGTTGGAATGAAACCGCGTGAAGTTAAAGTTGCTCCATGCCTCAGCTCCGCGGCAAACAAGCCTTGTCAACTCCAGAATTTACTGGCAGGCACGTGAGGCTGAGCTTTGCACTGGGATTCTTTTCTGTCTCAGTATGTGTTACGGACTTTTTAGTAGGATGAGGTGATGGAGGCTGAACCTCTGCAGGAGGCTTTTCTTTAGGGAGGGTGGTTGAAGCTGGCCAGGCTGGGCTGCAGAGGGGGACTTTACTAGTACTTTGAGGCAGTCACTCCCCTGATGTGTGCACTGGGGCATGAAGAATTCTGGCAGCCGAACTGCTGTGCTCTAAACTGGGGATTCAGGTCTCCATTTCTTCCAAATATCTTGGAAAGTGCTAAAAACTCGGACCTGATCACCTCAAGATGCTGAGGAATCTTCTTTCCTCAGCAGCCTTTAAGAAGTATGGTAGGCAGCATGGGCAGCATTTATTGGTCTGGATATCTCCTGCCTTGGTGCAGAGAGGTGGACTTTTGACAGTCACTTGAGATGTCCTCTAGTTCTTTGTGTCTGACTTTGCTGTCTTGACACTTTGATTTTTTAGAGCTCAGCTATGGAATTGCATGATGGTGTCCAACACAGATGTACCTGTGGTTTTGCAGGTTGAAGGACAGTGAAGATGGACTTTGCCAAGATGAGCTCAGACATGAGGGATGAGCTCAATAAAGTGTGGCAGGGAACTATAAGAAGTGAGCTCCTTTGACACTTAAAAGAGCACGGTCTTTGCTTCAGTCTTTTATCCTCAGACTTCCTGAGAATTGCCAGGGCAGTAGTAGTTATCAAAGTTTTAGCCAATGCATTTAGCTTTCTTGGAGTTTGAGAAGAAAAAATATTAAATGGAAAGGTGATCATCAGGATTTTAACAGAAAGAGAGGGGGTTTTCCACACCTAAGAAACCAAAGCTCTGTAAAGTAGTGTTACACTGTGTGTTTCTTGAAAAAAACCCAACCCAAACAGAGGAAAGGATTACCTGGAAATTAAACATTTCCTGGGATGTACCTTGAATTGTTGTAGCTTTATCCGCATCAGCTCAGATTTTTCACTGGTGTGGTTAAAATCATTAAATAGTTCCTCTGATACAAACTGTAGGTCAACCAACGCAGAGTAGCCACTGAAATGAGTTGGTGTTTGCATATCTGTAGCTCACACTGCAATGGTGAAGGGCTCCCGTGTATTTTTCCTATCTTCTGTCACAGTCCTGGTATTCCCTATGGAGTCAAATACTCGGCTGCAAAAACATTCCTCCCTCTCAGTGAGTGTTATAACGAGGGTGGAGTGAAATGATCAGTTAATCTCATTAAAGAGGTTTTTATTCATTCTGATGGAAGTCTCTCGAGAGGTCATCTGCCAGGGCTTTGTTGCAACACACACCTTTCTTGGGAAGCTTCTGTTATTCTCTTGGACTGTCAGGTTCAGTTAACTTTCCCTGGTACACACCCTGTTACAACACTGTGCTCTTGCTAGCTTTGTAGTCAGCAAGTTTTCAGTGTTTGCTTCTGGAATTTCAGTTCCTTTTCTCAGACATGCCAGCAAAGAGAGCAATCCTCATCTTCCATGAAATAGGACACTTTGATAGCAGCTGGATGACAAGATACCTGTTGGAGAGTGTTCTGTCTTTCCCATATCTGAATCTGAGGGAAGGTGCTACTCCTGTTGAAGTCGATAGGTATCTTCTCCCAGAAAACTGGGTCAAAGGCTTGATTCCAGTTCCTGTGAGCCACAGGCTCTGTGCAGTCCTTCAGCTAAGTGATGGTTTGCAGGTTGGCAGGACTAAGTTTTACAGGTGGAAATGCAGTGTAACCTTTGTGCAGTACTGAGGGTGAGCAGTGCCAAGAGGAAGGATGCACCTTGAAGGAGTGATGCTCTTCTATCTGGGAGGAAAAGGCAGAGCTTCCTTTTCTGCTTTTTTGCCTTAGTAATCCCAGTGAATGAAACCCCTTGGAGAACCCACCTTGAAACAGGTCTGTAGAAAATTGAAGAGAAGGCTGCTGCTCTGTGTGGTAAGATCACCTGTTGCCAGCCCGGGTGAGGAGTCTGTGCCACAGCGTGTTGTCCCTTGTCTAGGGTGGTGGACGCTTGTCTGGAGTCCGGGCAGCTGACTGCTGCATCCCAGTGGACGGAAGCAGAGCTGGATTATCACTGAGAAGCAGTGAACATGACAGATATGGCTCTGGGCTACGTGACCAGCGGCCCAGTTTTTCTCCAAACTCTGGTCATTGTAGGGGAGTCCCTCCATGTTTCTGTGCTTTTTTTCCCCCCTCTTGTCTTTTATTTTCTGAATCACAGAAGCCATAGATCACTTAGGATGGAGGCTTGGATGGTACATGTTAGCCTTTGTGAAAAGTAGGATTTTTTTACAATATCTTCTTTGCTTAGGGCTTATTTTGCATTTAATTTTTGCAACCCCGCAATGAGACGCATTCAGAAGTACATTAATACCAGTGCAGCTTATTTCCTGTCCTGCACAGGAATAATTGTGGTAGTCCTAAAGTACCCTGTTGTGGTGTGATTACATTAGAGCAACCACGGAATTTTAACTCTTCCCACACCACTGAGCATTGCGAGGTATGTGTGTGGGCAAGCCCCTATTCACACTGCCCAGCAAAATGTGCCCTTGATCTGGAGCCAGGTCTACATTACCGGCTTCTGCTGGCACTGCTTTGTCAGCCTGTGGCTTTGAAGAACTGTAATCCCTCACAGGCAGAGAGATGCTGGCAGAAGCTCCTGCTCTGAGCATAGCCCTGGCTGGCAGGGTCACCTGCAAGTGCTGTTACAGGTGTTACATGGGAAAGTACTGTAAAACAGCAGACACTGTTCCTGGAAAAGCATGGGGTTGATTGATCCCCCTCATTTCTGTGCTGATAGGTCATGCCAACTTCTGTGAATTAGAATGTCTTTTCTGGGTTTTTTAACTGACTTTTGCTTTCTCTCTGCCTCTTATTTTTAAAAAAATCTTTCCCGTTTGGGGGTTTATTGCTGTAATGCTGTGTGGCATTGTACCACAGAGGTAGTGGGCTCTGCGTGCATTGAGCTTCTTTAGCTCATGGTTGCTCTGTGTTTGTCCTGTCCAGAGAGGTCACAGGGCTCTTGGTCTTCCCTTTGTGAAGCTCAGGTTGGTGGTCGGATCCCTGTGTCCTCTCAGGTGTGGGGGGAGGTCACTCCTGGGGCCAAACCATGCACACCGCCAGTGTGGATGGTGTGAATATCTGTGTCTATCAGCTAGTAGTGAGTGAAAAAGGCAGCAGAGTTCTCCTACACAGGTAGGAGCCCCTCTTCTTAGCGGACTGTGGGTTTTACACAGGGCACGAGCCAAGGAATCTGATTCACTGCAGACCTGTCTCTGCTCTCCCCACCATGGTGTCATGTTACTTGGAGAAGCTGCACAGACTGGTTTTTTCCAGCCTCTTTTCCTGCTGTGGTATTGGTACCACCTGTGAGGCTGCTCTGGGCACAGGTGTAATCACTGCAGTAGGGGAGAGAGAAGGGGAAGATTAGTGTGAGTATTGGAGTCCCTGCCCTGTCTCTGGCCTGGAGGAGGCCTTTGGAGGACTTGGTGCTACTGTCCACCCTGAAACTTTGTGCAGTGTGGATAAAAGACCCAGCCACATCTCGGTTGCTGCTCTTGTCAGGCCCTTTGTCCTGGGGTTGGACGTCTCAAATGTTTTTCAAAGGAGGTAGGACATCCTGAAGTACAGAAAATCCATTCACCTTGTTGCCTGTCCCACCTATCATCTTTGTTTCTTACGAATCTTTTTCTTACGAATGTGAGGAGGTAAGGCGGGCTGTGTTTCCTCTCCAGCTAATGGAAGATCTGGGCAGGGCTTACGAGAGAGATGCTCCGTTGGCAGTTAAACCGCATACATGACAAAGCTTGACATTCCGATGGGCAGATTTTCTTGTTTATCCCCTCTGTTCCTCCACTTCAACAAAACAAGTCTTAGACTAAAGATATCTGTGCTGTGACCTTCAGCACCAGGCTGGAGTTTTCTCAGCTTCTTTTTAGTGATGTTTTCCTTGCATTTCCCCCCAGCCTCTAAAACCTCCCAGTTCCATCAGAAGAAAGTGATGTTGTCCTGGTTTTTCTCAAGGGGCATGTGTTCCCTCAGTCCGTGAAAATTATGTTGGTGAGTGGCACAGAAAGCTGGCTGGAGAACCCTGTGATACGCTCAAGTCCATGGTAATTTTTCTCATAATTAATGTTTGATTTGGGAATACCTGTGTGCAGTTCTATGAGAATTCACACCTGATCTTTCCTAGATGTCAGCTCGGCTTTTGGACATTTTATGATTCCCTTTGTAAGCAAAGTTGCTCTTTTAGGTAATAATCTAGCCATAATACACAAACTGAGAGAGTTTTTGGTAACTTTATCTGTGCATCATTTAAACTTCAGCAGTGTGAATTAAACACCTATTTTAGTCCAAGGAGCAGGAAACAGGATGGCGTGAATTCCCTTGTTTTGAAAATGAAAGAAGTTGCTTCTTTCTGTATGAAAACATCAAGTCTTTTTACACAGAAGAGGCATGAGGTCTATTCTTTTGAGGAAGAGTAGCTGTACTCTTAAAGTTGTGGATGGTTTAGAAATTTCCAGGAAAGAGGGGCAGTAGACTGAAGACCTTGTTCTGGTTAGCAGCCAGGTCTGTGATAGAGGGAGACAGTTCAGGCAAAAGAATGAAATGGCGTTTGGTTTTTAATCTTATTTCTTGAGAAATTGATATCCTGCAGGGTTTGCCTTGTTGAGATAACAGCCTCTGAAGGAGAATAAATCTTATTAATTAGCAGTTTTGCATACTGCTTTTAATTGTCCATTCCTAGGTACAGGCTTTGTATTGCACATGCGCTGTTGTGGTAAGGGGCCTCTCTCCTGCATCCCTGGAGAGTCTGCAGGGATCTGGCACCAGTGCAGAGTCTGCCTGAGTACAGAAATATTTCAGAATACACTGTTGGGCCTTAAATTTACTCAGTGCCTTAATCCTCATCACCTTTCAGATTTAGGCATGTCCTAAATGTAGTTGTGAGTAATAGTTTTACGGTTTAATCTCCCAAAATTGGGTCAACCTTACCAGTTGTTTTGACCTTGTTACCAGCGCAGGTAGTTCCTGGGTGAGTCTAATACATCTCCAAGCAGCTGTGTGAAACAATCTGGGGCATCAGCTTTACTTGAAACCCCCTGTTTGAAATTTTTCCCCCTAGCTTAAATACACAGGCCTCTCTCTCTATCACTGTAGGATGTTATCCTTTGGATAATCTATTCTTCTAGAGAGTAATACAAGAATATCTCCTTGTTATATCATGCTTTTTCCGTTTTAATAGCTTCACAAAGGATACCAGTTGAAGAGATACAAATGAGTGGATAAAATTTTAGGCAGAAGAGGTGGAGAAAAAGTAGGGAAATTAATCTTAGTAAGAATTCAGCTCTTATAGGTGGGAGGCAGCTTCATAATTTGTATATGTGACTACAAATTGTCAGAGTATAGGTAGCTCTCAAGAGTTCAGAAGAATGATGTGCTAGTTGTATATTTAAGGGTCAAGTAGTATATGACGTTAGCAGACTCTGAGAGCTCTGTGAGTTTATTTTTGGCCTTCTTTTAAATTTGTATTCTACGAATTGCAAAATTTATTTTGCTAAAATCCCGTGTACTTACATGTGAATCCCAGAGTGTTCTCATAGTCTAAATGCTGTGACCCATCAGCTGCCCCCAAATTACCTAATATCAAGTAGAGAAAGTAGACAGCCAAAGAAAAAGGTAGGAAAATGTGTCCAGCCCTGGTTTCTGACAAGCCTGTACATGTGTACTGCAATAATACAAATGGAAGGCACTTAGAGAGGGTTTTGGTCACATACAACAGAGAAGTACAGGCTTGAAAAATACTAGGAAAGTGCAATTCTTATGAAATGAGGAAGCCAGAAAGAGGAGAGAGAGGTATGTGAATTGTGCCTCGGCTGAAGGAAAAAACTATTGAGCGCCGCCCTTTTCAAATGTCAAACGCATGGGAAAAAGTTGTTGGAAGCCAGTCTCTGCTAAGTTTGCTGCTTGCAAAACCTACTTTTTTGTGAGATGTTTGTGCAAAATCACCTCTCTGGTCTGCCTGTGAGACCAGACATGACTCAGGCTATCAGCACGTAACATGGCTTCAGGTCGCTGTCTTACTGCTCTTGCTCTAAAATGCTGTAAGGAAGTGTTTGCTTTTTTTCTCACTTTTAGAGTGCTTCATTCATTTAATGTCATTAGTGCTATTGTTACTTAAATTTACCTTCTGACTGGTAGCCATTAAATATTAATAGAGAAATCGATAGTAGTGAGATTTTTGCTCAAGTAAATATATATCACATATGTACTCAAAACCAAAGCAAGCTGCAGTGCATTCCAGGAAACAATCTATAGTGCTGCTCTGTAATGTTCTTCCTCATCTTCATGTCAGGTTGTTTTATCTGTGTCCCAGCTCAGCCATTCCTGCCCCAGAACCCTGGCTGTTCTTTTTAACAGCCTAGAACAACAGAGCCTTAGGAAAAGAGTAGAAGAAGTGTTTTCACTGTAGAAATGGGAGTGATAATTGCCATATAATTATCCAAGGTTCCTTAATGACTGGATGCAAGGAGATCCTTAGGTTTGATGTTGCGTCTGGTAGACAGCACCCCAGCCAGAGACTGCTGTGCTAGAAGAAGAGAATGGCACTGGCTGGAGGCAAACCCAGCCCTTGCCAGCATTTGGCAAGGGGAAAGTATTTTTGAGAGAAGATGATGGTTTAAAACCATTTAAAATCAATGCCTAATAACACCAACAAAAAAAAAAGACTGGGCTTAAAATGGCTTTGGAGCCAGGCTTAAGTTCGTTGGAGGGGAATAGACAAAGCTATGAGATAGATGGCGCAGCCATCATGCACAGGGCAGTTTATTCTCCATTTTGGGTCTCTGCAGCATTTTCTTGTGCAACTATAGATGGAATACATCTTTGTAGACCATCAAAGAGATGACCCTAATCAATTGTTCTGGCCAGGTGTTTTGGAAGAAGGAAAGCTTCCTTATGAGTCAGTAATGAAATTTCAATTTATAATTACGACTGTAGTTTATAATAATAATTCTAATTATATATATAAACAGTTTAACCTACTATAATGTAAAATGGTAACATTTGCTGAGCTTTGGCTGCTTTCAGATGGTGAAAATGTGCTGGTGGTTGTTGGCTGGGATTCAGAAACATTTGTCAAAATTTTGTGTGCTATGTGAACAACAAAATTTTGTGTGGATTAAGCAATTATTAATTCTCTCCCATTATCTGTCAGATAAAACTACAACTAACTCATTAACCAAAATTAATTGTAAATAAAGCCGATCTGTTGTTGAGGAAACTAGTTAGAACGGTAATTGGGTAATGATGATGCATTTAATTTCCAACTGCAGATTTAAAAGCTACTCTTTTTGGCAGTGATAGCGCAAGGTGTTCTGAAATGAAGCAGGGTGCTTGTCACTGTCATTGTCCTCTTAATTAATGCCACCAGGACTGCCTGTGTTTTGAATCTAATTAGTGTGTCCTGCAGAGCACTTGGAAATGTCCTGATTCTGCTCACATTGAAGCCAGTGGTTAAACTGTTTTGTTACCTCTATGACCAGGAGGTAACACAGGAGGCCCTGTGGAAGTGGTGGTGTAGGACGTGGCCCACTGCTGGGTTTCCTCCTGCAGTAGCACATCCTCATGCCTGAGCTCTGGGAATAGTGGCTGTGCTTTGGGATTTGCTACTGACTTGCCATGGAGATAAATCTGGAGTTTCAGGCCAACAAAACTGAATTGTGACTCAACGTTTTAAAAATGATTGAGTGAGTAATTTTCCATGCAGTTTCATTACAGTATATTTTGCCCCAAGGATTATTTACTGTAGAGTAACTTCCAGCATGTTTTCGCTGCTATTTGTAACATCGAGTTTTAATAAGAAAGGACTTGTTTAAATAGGGTAATGTTTTTACCCCAATTTGCCCAGTTCTAATGGTAAAATTAGCATCAGGAATAAAATCAGCAGTTTTACCTGTTAGCCTACATGCACAATTTCTTGATTATTTTTAAACGCTGATTTTAGAATGTATTAAATGCTATTATGAAATGAGCACAGTTTGTTTGATTTTAGCCAACTACCATTTCAATAATTAACAAAGAGATAGGCTTTGGGAACAGAATATATGATTCAGGAGGGCCAGCAAGTTGATCAGAGGGATGAAGCACCTCTGCTATGAAGAGAGGCTGAGAGAATTTGGATTGTTCAGCCCGGAGAAGAGAAGACTGTGGGGTGACCTAATTGTGGTGAGAAAGATGGAGAGAGACTATTTACAAGGGCCTGGAGTGACAGGACAAGGGGGAATGGCTTCCCACTGCCAGAGAGCAGGGTTAGATTGACTATTAGGAAGAAATTCCTGACTGTGAGGGTGGTGAGGCCGTGGCACAGGGTGCCCAGAGAAGCTGTGGCTTGCCCATCTCTGGAAGTGTTCCAAGGCCAGGTTGGACAGGGCTTGAAGAACCTGTGATAGTGAAAGGTGTCCCTGCCCATGGCAGGGGGTGGGATGGGATGGGCTTTAAGGTCCCTTCCCACCCAAACTGTTCTATGATTCTCCTTGTCCTATCATTTGTAATCATTCTACTGATTTTTTTTTTCTTCTGACTTGGTTTAGAGGGAATTACAGAACTGAAGCATCGACTTAATCTTTAATGTTCCTACTTACCAGACTTGAAGGGAATATAGAATAGATACATTTTACCTATTTTATTTTTAACTTTTTCTCTGTGAGGTTTTTTTTTCTCTTGTGCTTCCTGGTCCATGGGGAGAAAAACCCTACGAGCATGTTTTAGTTACATCACTAATATTAGAACTGAGTAATCGGGTGGCTTTGGCAGCAGTCTCGTTTATAAATTGTTGGTGAGCAGATGGCTCACCAAGTTGGCATGCCAGCTCCAAACTTTCACAATCATGAGTCAAGTCTTAAATCGCAAGATTGCCTTACATACCATGAGTTTTTTGGTTTTTTTTTTTAATGTGTGTTTGTTTAATAAATGTAATTCTTGATGGATCTTCTCATTCCTGAGCTGTGTTTTGCACTGAAGCATATATTTTCAGGAGTCTCTGGCTTTGGGAATGCCTTTTTTTTCTTGATTTAGTGAAGTGAAGACTTTTTTTAGTCACTTATCTGAAAATCTTGCTGCTAAGAAAAACTAATAAATGTCAGTGTAAGGGACATAAAAGTGAGACTTTTCAATCCTGGCTATGTCAAACAGTTCAAATTATTGAGATCATTCACAAATGAACTTAAAGCAACTTTTGGTTTGTATGCACAAATAGTTTTTAGGAATAATTTGCTGGTATTTGTTATCGTGGATATGCAGATCTGTGCCAATTTGTTTGTTTCCTGAGTGCAGGGCTTGAGTCATTAGGCAGCATCGAGTACAAATGTTACGTTTTGAAATGCAAGAGTGAATATTTTCTGTAAGCAAAATGTAGCAATAAGGAAACTGGGCCAAGCAGGAGTGCTCAGACGTTCTCCCTGTGAACACAGTGAAGTTCCAAAAGGGTCAAATCTTGATCCACTTGAGAATTTGGACTAACATTACTGGAAGAGTTTCTGCTTTTTTCTTTTTCTTTTTCCTTTTTAAGCTATTCCTTTAAGTAAAATTAATATGGTATATGTGGGTTATAATTCATTGTGGGACCTGTTATGGAATGATAATTAGACCTTATTTCTAAATGATTCCACACAAAGTGTGCTGTTGTAAATGCTAAACAACTGTGTTTCATCCATAATCATGTAATTGGTGTGTGCAGCTAATTAGTGTGTGTTCAATTTAGGCCCAGATTTTTTGGAAATGTCTCCTGTTCTGGTCCTGATTTAGCAAAGCTCTTAAACAGATGATTAACTTCCATTGGCTTTAATAGGACTTAAGCACATTCTTAATCAGGGCCATTGTGTCAAATCATGTCTCTTGGTGACAATCAGAACAACCTGCCAGAGCCGTAGTAAAAATATCTGTAGGTCCTTCTTAAATTTAGATTAATCATTTCTTTAATTTGTGAAGCATTTTGTTTCAGAATTTCAAACTCTGTGTAGGTATCTTTCTCTCTCTCTCTCTTTTTGAGCAAATGGTTATTGTCACAATCTAATTGTATGTGTAAAGTTTAAAGATTTTAACTAGCTTGGCAGGCTGTTTACATCAGATTTGTTCAATACACCTTTGAGATGGAGAAGAAGAAAATAGGCATCTGAGAGTGCCTCACTGGAATATAAATGTCAGTGCTGATAGATATCTATGATAGAAAATTTGTGTGGGAGTAATAATTTGGTAATAAAATAGGTCAAATTAATTTTTATGCTGAAGGGGATACCTTACAATAACCATTTTGTAATTTTATGTTTGACAGTTTGCTCTGCATTATGTGGATAGGTGGAGCTGAGATAATGTAATCCATTTCCAGTTGTAAACAAGATTGCTTTAAGAGCTGCAGTAGTAAGATGCATGTTGGCTGACTTTAAGCTGAAAGGTAATTGCCTCTGAATATTAATGTGCATGTGGGGATTTTGTTTTTAATTCTGGGATTTCATCTTTGCCCTATAGCAGCTCTGAAGAGGCCCTTGTTTTCCCAAACCCCACTTTGCTGCTAATTGAAGCTGATGACAAGTGTTGAATTTTGGGTCCTTTGCTTTTCTTTTATGTGGCCTGTGTACCTTGGAGAATGCTACTTTCTTTGGCTGTTATTTTTTTTGTTAACCACCTTTTGAATTGAGGATTTTTGGAGATGCTCTTGCTGTCCTACAGCAGTTTTGAGTAGTTCCTGCGATGGAGGAGAAAGCATGGAATTGTAGGTTATGGAAAAGGGGAGAAGTTGCTGCACTAATTCAATTGGAGCCTCTTAGAGAAATGAGAGTTAAGGTGCTGATCCTGTGCTCTGTAGCTGGCAAGCTTTCTCATGAGTAATTTAGGACCTATCCAAAGCCCACTGCACTTCGTGGGAGATTCTCTAATTCCACACACTTGTGGAGCAGACCTCTATCATGGGGGCAAGTTGCAGGTAGTGACAGGCATAGTCTGGGGGAACATCAATGGACTGCATTTGTATTTGAAATTGTTTTAGGCATGGAAGGCTACATCCAGATTACAAGCAAGCTGTACCTCAACTTTCCATTTTAATTCCAGCCCTTGGCTTGTGCAAGCTGTTCCATTACCCACTGCTTACAGTGAGGCTCTGCACAGGGAACAGCGGGGCTGGTGTTGAGCAGGGTGTAACAGGAGCTCTGCTCTGGACCAAACTGCAGCTGAACAGTGCCACAGGAGCTTGGAAATCTGTTGTGTGCAGGGCTTTAACCTGCACATGTTTTAATGGCACTGGGTGTGTGGGCTGTCATTAGGGTGTGTTAGGACTGTTTAAAGGTGTTACAACTGGCTGGTGCCCCAGATGCCCTTCTAGCTGAGATGACTGTTCCTAAGGCAAGCGTTCAAAGCAGAGTTCAGCATTCCTTGTTCTCTGTGGCAATGCCAGCGTTTTTTCTGAAAAAAACCCCAAATAACAAAAAGGGGTATTTTTAGCTTGGGTCGATTTGCTGATCCAGTTTAGTGCACGGTCTCACACAGTGAGAGGGTGGTGTCTGAGCAGGGATGGGAGCTCCTAGCTCTTCTTCTGTTTCTGCAGAGGCAAAGGTACTCTGAGCTGTGCTGGCACCTGGCACCAGTTGGCTTTTCTGCTGCCTCTGACCCGGTGCAAGGGGTGGTTGCCTCCTGCAGAGGGATGGGGCCAGCAGCTCAGAGGTGCTGGGTTCACAACCAGCCCTCACAGCTTGCCTTTAGCTCACAGCTCACATTTGGGCTCTAACCTCATATAACACCTTTAGTTAAACAGTGGTGGTGGTGTGAGTGGGAACCACTGAACAGAGACAGACTTGAATCTTCCATGCACCTGCACCTTCCACAAACTTTGGGGTATTGAGATTTTTGGTTTAGAATGATTTTTAAATTCAGTGCCCCATCTCCAGTGATTTGGTCTGACACTTCCTGAAGTTAAGGGGAGTCTTGGTGGTATTTCAGTCATTTTTGCAACATGATACTGCTTTGTAGCAAAGCTGTTCTATGGATGCCTTTGCTAAAAAATTACTTAGCTACAGAAACATTTGACTGTAGGCTGGTAAGCAGAAAAAGTGAGGGTGTGTGGGTTTGTGAATGTATGTTGCCCATTAAGAAGTCTCTCTCAATGCTGGGTGCTTCATTACAATGAGAAATATAACATGAAAGAATTCTAATAACTGATTAACTTGTTCACTAATGGATCAGGCATTGCCTTAAGGGCAATAGTTTAATAGAGTCCGTTTAATGAAAGTTGACTGGAGGTATGTCCTGTGGCTATTACAAACTTTGTTTTATAATAGCATGTATTTTTCAGTAGCTCCTTGCCATGCTATAATGTGGTTGGAGTGGGAGAAATTAGAAAACTGACCATTTCCCGGCAGATAGCGATAAGTTTCTACTCAGTCAGAATGCTCTATACAGATAGGTTTATAATTATTATCCTAAGATTGATGTTTTTGGGGGGGAGTGTAAATTTGTGCAGCAGTAATCCATTAAGAAATCAATAATCATTCCATCCTGAAATGCAGTTTCTCTGCAACATTATAAATACACACCAAAGATTTGAAACTCTGCCGGTTTCCCCTTCTCCACCCCCCTCCTCCTGCTTCCCTGAACTCCAAGTTCAATGCCCTTTGTGTTGGAGAAGCAGTTATGTGGTGGGACTCTTCTGTCGGGAAAAACAAGGGTGGTAGTATTAGCAGGATCCTGAGAGACAGTAAGACTTTTTAGTGTGATCTCTGCTTTCCCACCAAAAGTACCCTTTTTATCTTGGGGAAATTCCCCCTCTCCTCTGCCAGGGTTTCATCCCTGGTAGACGGGGATGGTGAAAATTCATGCCTTGTTCCTCTGTAGAGAACTGTGGAGAGGAAGTATTATAGAAGTGCTAAGTCGTTGTATGTGTACATTTCCTTTTCCTCACTCCTCCTCGTTCAGACTTGGTTCTTCATGTAACAGTTCAGAGGCTTGGCTATCAGAGACCAGAACATCCTGCAGAACTTCCCTTTTTGCTCTGAATTCTCTCCAGCTGGGCAAACACATTTTTGAATTGCTGCTATAAGTTATCCCCTGATCTAGAGAGCTGGAAACCTACTTCATCTCAGAGTAAAGGTGATTATAACTGATAAATAGTAGCTGAGTGAGGAAGAGTGAGAGTATTATTTGTGCTTCTTTGTGGAGGAATAATTATATGGAGTGAGATGCTGGGTCATCCTGATTTTGATCTTGCAAGGAAAATTGTGGATGGAGCAGGGAGATGCTATTGCTGCAGCAAGTCACAAAACATGGAGTATTTCTAATATTACATTTCCATGTCTTTTATTTTCATTATTCCTCTACTTTGTTTTCGTTAGAGCTGGTTGAAAAATAATTTCTTATTTAAAAAAATCTCCTTTTTCCATTTCAGTTTAAATTACTATTAATTTTAGCCAGCTCTGCTGTTGGTTGAAAAAAGGGGCATTTCTTAATGGCAGAGTTGTGTTTTACACCCATGATAGTTGTTCAGGCCTAATTTCCCTCTTTGTCCTCTGTCCCAAAAAAAACATGCTTGGCTTGGTGTGGGTAACTCAGATATGCCTTTTCCTCCTCTGAGAACATTGTCATCCAATGCATGGATAGTCACTAGCCTCTTCAGCTTTGAGAGGGAGAAAAAACAGTCTTTATCACATCTTTGCTTTGGAGATTTGAGAATCTCAGGTTATGTCCAGAGGTCTAACGGGTGTAAAGTGTGAGTTTTGGATATGGTTTGGTGTATGTGTGCTTTGGCTTATTTTGGAATACCCACATGGGTAGAATCATACATGTATTTTAGTGTTTGCTGACAGGGAGTGTGGGTGAGCTGGTGATGAACAAAACTGGACACTGAGAAGCCAAGCACTGATTCTCACCTCTGTAGTTGCTCTAGAATAGTCCAAGGCTGTTGTTGTGGTAAATTCTCTCACTGTGATCCTGTATGGAAAGAGCTTTCACACATGGCTTGACTGTGGGGACACTTGCCTTCCACTGGTTCTCACTGGAGAGTGCAAAGTTGGATGCTAACAGGAAAAGACCCAGATGTCAGCAAAAGAAAGATCTTGTCGATTGTGTTCAGCAGGTTTTCATTCAGCATTGACTTCTTGTCTGGTGAATTGGATTTTTTTTTTTCTTTAAGGCCATGAACCCCATACCAGCTACTTTCTATCAATAAAGAATACTTCTTCATTTACCTAAAACTGTCCCTCTCTTGCTCAGACACTGGTAGGATATGAGTTTAGCAAGGACTGACTCTTTGTGGGTTTTGGCTCTTCTTAATTCAATACCTTGTAACTGGCTTCACTTCTTTGGTCTTCAGACTGATTAATGGCTTTTATACATCACTGACTCTTAATTTTGAAAATCTCTTTTTCTTTTTCTCCTCTGCGATCAACTTGTGATACAGACACAGCAGCTGATTGACAGCTGATTTTTCTGCAATGATTTGCTGAAGAGTTCATGCAAATGACATGTGGCTTTTCAGCGACGTAGGAAGACTTTATCACATCTTTTTCTTTTACCCATTACCTTTTTTTTCCAGTGGTTTGCAGAACAGTGAGCGCTGAAAGCCCAGTATCAGCTCACAGGATGCCGAGTTTAACAGATAGGGCTTTATTAGCTCTCAGTTGCATTTGTCTTTACTTCACAAGTCTCTATTTAGAATTACCTGTAAGTGGTTATTTTCCAGTGTGGTTTCCAAAGACAAACCACTTTTTTTCTTATTGTTGTTGCTGCTGGTTTTTTTAACTACTAAAAGCTCATCACCATGCATATAACTCTTATGTGTCCACTGATACCTTGAGTGGCAAGTTACAGAAATTGGTGTAAGTCGCTTTTCAGAAAGAAAATTCTTCAAAGAGAAATATTTAACAAACCGAACAATTAAGAGATGCCATCTCAATCAATAAGTTAGAGTTAATTGGCTGTGTACAAAGCATTTTTAAACAACTTCCCTGAAGAGCCTGTGTATTGAGCTTAGAGTGCCTTTCTAGTGAGGCTATTTTCAAAGGCTGGTTTCGTCTAAAAAGTGCCCATTTTCAATATTCTTTTTTTCTGATTTCCAGACTGAATGCCATCTTGCATTGTAGCTATGGGTCTCACTGAGTGAATTTAAGACTATTTTGTAACATCTTTTAATTTCTTCCTTTGTGTGTGTGTGCCCTCCTAGGAGTATCCCATGTTCTAGTGACTGCAAACTGCTGGTCTAAACAACAGTCAGCAGCTGCTCTCAGCCTGTGGGCAATAACAGCACTGCAAACGTGCTGTATTCAGGTGTCTGTGTCACCTCATTTTTCTATTTCTGTTAACTTTATCAAAGTGCAACACATTGACCACAAGCCACGTGTTGAGACCAACGGTCTTAAACTGATAGTTCAGCTTCATACTTGTAGAGGTGTCATAAACCCTACTGGAATTAAAATGAAAAAAGAACTCCAAACCCCCTTATTAGTACTATCAGGTTATGGATACATTTCCAAAAGGGTATTTTATGCCAAGCCTTCAAAACCCTCCTTAATGATGAACAGGCGTCATTCTCTGAACTTTCAGAGACTGGAGGTGGGAGAAGAGCTTCCTTTCTCTTTTAAGCAAGAGCCACCTGTCTCTTTGGAATGCCTCCCTTGGGATGTTGTAGGGCTGACTTTTAGAGAAGGCAGAGGTTGCTAGCCCATTTATTTCCGAGTGGATCAGGAGTACATGCAGTTGGACATTCGGAGAGATGGTCCAAGGGACTTGGTCAATCGCACGCGGTGAGACAGCGACCAAGCCGCACGCACGCTGAAACGCCTGTCTTCCAGCTATGAGTTCATTTCACCAGACCAGTGTTTCTTGCTTTGTGGGTTGTGTAGAACTGTTAAATGTGTTTAATGAAGCTCCCTCCCTATTTGTTTTCCTCCACCCAAATGTCACCTGGGGAAGTCAAGGTAAATGGTAAGAAGGGAAGAAATCACTAGCATAAAATCTGTAGAACTGAGTAATTCAAAACAAAATACTTTCGTAATGCTTTTCCTGGGAATTGTTCTTCTCTTTCGACCCACCAAAGGTCCTCACTGTGATTTGTAAGCTGGAGGACTGTGATTCTGGGTAATAGTCCTCAAATAATTTGAGCAATGCTGCATTCAAATGAAGAAATGTTAATAGATCTTATTCAGGCTGATTCTCCCTTGTGCGGTTGGGTAAAGGAGTGGGGAGTAAATCATTGAGTAGGTACATCTTCCGTTCAGCAGGAGCTGCACATGATGGGATTATTAGTATTTCTAAACTAAAGCCCCTGACAGATCTTTGGATGCTTAAAGCTGTTGTGATGCTTTACCAGATGGTTCAGAAACTCAGACTGGAATATCTCATTGGCTGGTGCTGAACAATGACATTTCAAACCCACACGTTTGTTTGGATTTTAATTTTCAGGAGGATTAAAGCTTTTTGGGATATGGGCTGTCTCTTTCCATATATATGCTCAGCACCTTATGTAGTTTAGTTGCTTTTGCAGTGTCTTTATAATTAATCATGTTACTTATTACAGAGTATTTGGAACTGTTGCACATTTTTAGCCATGTGGTCCAGCAAAGTGCAGACAGGGATAAGTGTGCAAGTTGTTGCCTCATTTAATCCAATGAGTGTGATAACTGTGCCTGCTTTGTGCTGTATCTGGTAATTGTGTGAGCAGGTGATTATGCTGAAATGTGCCACTTTTGATTCTGTATCCCTCTGTTCTTTTCACTTCTCAAATCTGAAGCCTCAGTCCTGTCAATACTAATGTGTTTGCATAACTTGTACTCAGTGCAGTGTTGATGCTTATTCCTGTTAGAGGTTGAACTGTTCAGTCCTGACTCTACTAAATACATTGAATGAGACCCCACTTCTCTGGGGAGAAGATCAAAGGAAACTGGTTGAGTTTTATTCCCTTGAAGTCCCACGACATTTTGAAAACAGGCTGGAGTGTCCCTCTGGCAAAATCTAAAATATTTTTAGGGCCTTCCAGATTCAGTCCTGCCTGGCTGCCAACATGCCTGTCCTGGTTAAAACTGGGATCTTTCTGCTACTTCTGAACTGCCTTGGAGTGGGAATGGGAGTATTACTATTCAATTCCCTTCTTAATTCCTTAGGGCAAAGATTGCTGTTTCGTTGTGTGCAGATAATATCAGGTAGAGGTAGGTTACTGTGTGAAAATGTGCACAGATCATTTTGGGAGCAGGGGAAGGATTTGAGCTTAGTGTTTGAGGAATGGAGAACTTGTTTATGATGTTTGTTTAAACAACAGTGTTAATGTACCTTCTAGAAAGCAGTGAACCAGGATGCTTTGTTGACAAGTCTGGGAGGTTTGGCCTTTTTTTGTCCCTCTCTTACCCCTGACAACTCAGTTAAGAGAGTAACATTGGTGGGAAAAGAGTTCAGTTATGTTGAGAAGAGAAAGGGCATTTGATATAATTATTTTTATGCATTAGACTGGTACATTCTATCCCACTGTTCTCCATATGATTCATTCTATTTGTGCATGACTGTTGCACAGTATTAAATAATGTGCCTCTTTTTTTCTGTTAAAGAAGTATTCCCCTAGCTTGTCTCAAAAAGCTGACACATGTTCATTCTTCACTCAGGGAGTTCTGCATCTGTCGACACTTCAGACATAATCAGTTTAGATTTCAGCAGCTGATTAGTGCTCACCTCTAACCAAACTCAGGAGCTGTTCCTCCAAATGGTAACAAATAATATCCTAATTAGTCCTCTGCATAACGATAGCAGGGGCCTTAGCTGAAAGCTACTGCTCTCGGAGGCCTTTCTGTTCTAGTCCACTGGCTTTACAGACTGTTGGATCAGCATTTATGCTGAGCTTTTATTCCCCCTGCCTTAAAATGCCTTGCAGAGCAATTAATTATGCACCTGAAGATAGGCATTAGGCACGCAACAGTATTCCACACACAGTTATGAACGTTTCATTAGAGCCAGTTAATTTATGTGTGATTATGAAAGCAAGAGCAGGAATGCTGGGCAGGACTCCAGGATTATCCTACAGCGCCTGTAGCCGGTGCGTGTCCCTGTGAAGCTGTTTGACCTGGCCCGCTGATGCAGCCGAGCGCGGCTCATGCTGCCTTAAATACTGGCTCAAAGCAGGAGCCCACTGAGTGCGCGGAGCAGCAGCTGAAAGCAGGAGCACAGCGTGGAGAGCGACTCCTCTCTACTCCAGCGACTGGCTGGTTGTGACAGCACCAAGTTTTACCAGGAAGTTTTATATGGGTTTATGCATTTCTGAGTCTGATTAGCTAGTTAGCAAAACATGCCCATCCCTGTCCATTAAACTCTGTGTACTTCCTCTTAGCTAACACTTATTTTGCACAAGCCTGGGGATTTTTTTTTTTTTTAATAAATCAATGTCTACAGAGGCATAATTTAATAAGCGCCACTCACAGGGATGGCACAGTAGCCACTGGCATCTTTCAGAACAAAAGTCATGTGAGCAGCTATAGCTGGATTAGTGTGACCTCAATAGTACTGAGAATTGAAGAAAGAAAAGAGAGAGGATGAGGGGGAAAATGCCTTAAGATGCCTTCAGGAAGCTGTGCAACTAAAGTTGTCCAAAGGCAGGCTGAGCAAGCTGAATACCAGAGTACATAAATATCCGTTAGTTTAAAAAGGAAGTTTTAAAATGTCAGTTGGATTTTCGGGTGCGATTCAATAACTTTTTAAAACCCTGATTAACTTTGAAATTGAGAGGGTCTATTTTAAAACATAAATCAACAGTAACAGAAAAATAATTTAAATAACAGCAAAAGTGCTGCTTAAATATTTGCTGCTGAAATGTTAGAGTGTCTAGCTACTAAAATTGGGGATGTCACAAAACCAGCACCTAAAAGCAGAGCTTGTTGCTGGAAGTGCTTTATTACTGTAGTTGTTGCTTTTTCTGTTGGTACGGGGATATTTTCTTCAGTTTATTCAGAGTTCAGTCAAGTGGGTAAGACGGCTAGTAGGTGGAAAAGCAGAAAGATTTGTTCTCCTCTGCAAGCTGGTGAATAAAAATTGGTTTGAGAGGTTGAGGCCAATTCCATTTTGCATTCAGGATAAGGTTGACACGAGTAATGAATTTAAAAATAATTTAGAAAATGAAGCTGTTAATTATCTTTAATGTATTAACATGTAAAACAAATATGTGAATAAATGAATGTTAAGCTTTTTAGAAAAGTGCGCAGTCTATCCCCTGAGGTAATAAAAAGTGCCTAATCTACTATAAAGCTTCCATTTATTTGCAAAATCACTGGTCTCTGTGGCTAATAGCTTTTGTTTAGAAAACAGCTGAGAAGTCCAAATACAAGATTAGCTACAATATTTAAATAGAAGTTTCCCGGTTGCTTTATTAAACTCCAACTTCAAAAGATGATTACATCACTTGATTAGGAATTGATTCACCATGTCTTCCTCTTTAATAAAATATATTTATCTTGGAAACAAGGACTAGAGTATAGCTTATCTATGTGCATTTTGGTACTGTAGCTGGTATGCTTTCCTGAGAAAGTTGTTAGCTTAACTGAGATAGAAATTGATACAACTTTTTTAAAGTGCATAAGAAGTTGTCTAAATGGAAGATTGTGAAAGGCTATAAAAGATGGTAAGTCTAGAAGAAGATGGCAAGCTCCTTCAGTCTCAAAACAGATTTGTTTCAAATATTCATTAAGGAATTGCCATTAAAAATGGGGAGGTACTGATGTCTCTTCCAATTCACACCAAAGGACAATATCAATGTGAAAAAATCAGAGAACTGTACAGGAAGAGTTGCCACATTTGGGCTGGAACAATGAAAATGAGATGAAACGTGGGAGTGCGTGGTGCAGGGTTGGAGGCCAGGGACTGAATTTTTGCTGTAACCTGCATGCCTGGAAATGACAGAGGAGGAAAAAGCTGGATTTAGGTGACATGAGATGTCTCTCGGGCAGCAGCATGATAAAGTTACGAAAACGGCACGTGCCATGACGTGATCTTGCAGGTGAAGCGTTTCCAGTGGAGAAGGGAAATGTTGATGCTGTTTTACCAGCCTGAGAAGCAGGGTAGCTTGGCCCACGCAGAGGTCTTTGTTTCAGCCGCAAGACATCTTCCTTTTCAGGAGCTCCTTTTTCAGACTAGTCTGGGAATCTCTTCTCTATGTCAGGAAACGAAAGTCTGTTCTGCCACATCCAGTCCCCCTGCTAATTAAATGTCTTGAAAGGGCGTGGGATCAGGCCCATTGAGCAGTACAGGAAGGGGTAAAATACCAGGCAGAGTGGCAAGTTATTTAAACTTACAAAATTGTAGTGAGAAGCTGCAGACTAGGAATGAAACAGTTACCCTTTTGCTTCTGCCAGAATGTGGGCAGGAGTCTGACACATTTCTGAATGGGATCATATGGCACCATAGCCTGATGGCGGAGGACTGAGAGTCATGTAGGGCAATGAGGCACCTTTTACCTCTTTAGGGGTCACCAATTGTGTGCTTGTCTGAGCCTTAAGCAATGCCTTCTTCATCTTCTCAAATTCTCACTCCAAGGCTGGTGGCAGCCCCTCTCTACTCTGAAGTCCAAGCCAAGGCCTGCAAAGGCTGTACACATACACCAGCACTCCCTTTTTATGGGCCACAGTGCAGTTGTGCAGCAGCAGCAATGTCTTTTCTGTGTTCTTTTTGTTACTTTGTGCAACTCTAGCATGAGTTTGCTACCCTGTTGATTGGCATGAGCTTCAGTAGGAAAACCAAGATTTTTCTTGGCAACACCTATGCTAGGTCTATAGCAAGCAAGCAGTTGCCTACAGGAAGCCCTGGATACATGAAGGCATGGTTATGAACTCCCTTTAGCTGGATGAGCTGTTCTGTATTCTACTACAGAGCTGGGGGAGCTTGGAGTTAGTGAGGGCTAAAAGTTTGTTTCTCTTTTCATTTGCTGTGCCACAAGGCAACGTAAAAATGAAAGTCTTCGGACTTCGGTGTTTCAGATGAATGAGTAGCAGCAGCAATCAATGCTCAGACCTATGTCTGGAGCACTGGAGGTTTAACTCTCCTTTGGCCAACTGAAATTCTCATGGCTATGAGAATTTTGGCTGAACCACATACTGTTTTTCATAAAACCTACTGCAAGTTTTGTGTAAATATGCTGGCAAGTTTGCTTTGATTTTTATGGAAGATGTTTGTACGCATCAAAACACCTCAGCTGGTGCCAAATTTTCATTTTGGTGTTAAGTGCCGTAAGTATAGATCTAATAAGGTCTTCTGATTTAGAGCATCTGATATTCTAGTTTATTAACTATTGGTTTTGGGTTTTTTAAAATGTGCAATCATTTTTATTTAATGTAAAGCTCCACAGTAAAACTTTGGTTTGTTTCCTTTCCCATGTGCTTATCATAAGAAGAAAACAAATGCCATTCTTCTGTAATATGGTTGAAATAATGAATTCACTCCAATGATCAAAATTCAATTTGGTCATTCCTTCACTATGAATTCTGTCAGACAAACAAGGTATGCTGCCCAGGTAGAAGATGAGACAAGAGATTAATTAGAGCTGGCTACCTGGAATTTTCGGACAGTAGTTATTAGAAAGAATAAGTTTTCATGTCTTTGAGATCTGTAAATGTGCCTGTTAATGCCAAAACAGTCTGGGATATATTTTCAAAGCACTGTTCACTAATCCTGTTAACAAATAATGGGATTTGCGCATGTACCTCCCATGAGCTGCTTTGAAAACATACCTTTAAGTGTCAAAAGTTTTCTGGGCGCACATTTAAAACTTACTGAATTCTGTAAGTGCTAACAGTAGGAATTTGCCAATGCTCTCAGCTTTGATCACATCTGAGATACATACTAGAAGGAACTACTACAAGAGACTTTTTTGGTATATATGGCCTAGAAAAGCTGGGTTTTTCTAGCAGATGTATTTCTGTAGGAACATCTATCTATAGTGCTGTTCAGGAGAGGCCATTCCAACCACCCTCACCGCAGGATACCTTGTCTGTCAGACCCAAACAATACGGACTTGTTCATACATATGCACTGAATATTATTTGGTGGTTTGGTGGGGTTTTGAGGGCATAAGATTCACCACAGATTAGTACGTGCTCACCCTAAGATGGGTTCTTGGAATGTGATAATTCCTTATCTCATGGATATGTGACAAATGGGGATCAGTCCTTGCAAATTCATTTCTGTGTTTACACCTATTTTGTCTGCTGGGTTACTATCACTGCAAGGGCTGCTTGGCAAGAGGAAGGAAAAGTTTGGTTGAAAACTATTGCTGACTTTTTACCTTGAAATGGAAGACTGAACATCATGTATCTTTTTTCTTTTTATCAAGGAATTTGTTTCCTGCAGGCAGTCTGAAAAATGGCACCTGGGATCCATGTGTGCAAACAGACCTCAGTGTAAGGAAGCATCCTGTAAATATCACATTAGCAATACTGGGAAGACCTGATGAGTTCAGGATTTTTCTGTGCCCACAACCTGCAATAAAGCTGGAGGAAAGTAAAACAGTTGAGTTGAGAAAGATGTATTTAAAAGCCAGGAAGTAGAGAAGTGTCTTCTTTTGTTCTCTTGGTAGTTCTGCTGAATAATCACTTTGGAAGCAGCTGTGACACATTAAAGGAGCTCATGATTGCTGTTTAGATATGGGATATTTTGAGAGACCAAGGGCTTTCCTGATATTTTGCTGGATATAGGATATGCTGTGTGATAAGATTCCTGGTTTTCTTAAACCCTCTTAGTGATCTGTAGCATTTGAGGTTCTTAGCTGAGTGCAAATGAGCGAAGTTGATGTTTTTTGTCTGCTTGATGGTGGTGTAACTAGCAAAATTGAGGACATTTTAGGGAAAGGAGGCGGTCTTTGGAATAATTTTGTTTTTCATGTTTCTGAAAGGAGTATCAGGTGGCCTATGCTCACTGTCTTTTATTCCTTCTGAGCTTCTGGGTCTGGAATTTTTGCTGTTGGCTGGCTTTTCAGCATCGGCTGGTCCAACACAAACCACTAGATCCAGGAGCTTAGGTGGATTCATCCCAGGACTGCTATGTAGTAAGTCTGCTCTAAGCTCAGTTAAAAACTTCAGATTTCTTCTCCAAGTTACATTTGCCTGAGTTAACCAGGCATTGAAACAAATCTGTGTACTTCTGTTCTTTTTACACTGCTGCTTCATTTCTGGACCTTTTACCCCTGTGAAACAGTTGGCGTGTGAACGATGTCTGTCCCTCCTGTACTGATAAAAAAACTCAAAAAGGTCTCCTCAAAATTGTCTCTTCTGCTGGGAATCAACCTGCCTCCTTCAGTTGTTCTTGATAATGTATAGGGTTTGGTGTTTGGCATTTCTCTGATTGTTTTTCATTGGACTGTTTCTGGAATAGTAATAATATAGTCTTGAAAAAGTGAATTGGGATTTATACAAGTTAATCAATATTAGCAAGTGTCTTGGCTCTGATTTTGGAAGCACACTAAAAACAGTGTGGGCAGAAGTGGGGGGAGATTCTGTCCCTCTGCCCCCCTCTGGTGAGACCCCACCTGCAGAGCTGCCTCCAACCCTAGGGCCCAGCACAGGAAGAACATGGACCTGCTGGACCCAGAGGAGGCCACCGACATGATCAGAGGGATTGGAGCAGCTCTGCTGTGAGGAAAGGCTGACTGAACTGGGATTGTTCAGCCTGGAAAAGAGAAAGTTCCAGCTGATGTAGTTTTAGCCTTCCAGTACTAGAAGGGAGCTGACAAGGAAGATGGAGAGAGACTGTTTACAAGCACCTGGATTGACAGGACAAGGGGGAATTGCTTCAAATTGACACAGGGCAGAGTTAGATGGGATATTGGGAAGCAGTTCTTCCCTGTAAGGGTGGTGAGGCCCTGGCACAGGTTGTCCAGAGAAGCTGTGGCTTCCCCATCCCTGGAAGTGTTCCAGGCCAGGTTGGATGGAGCTTGGAGAAAATTGGTCTAGTGGAAGGTGTCCCTGCCCATGGCAGGGGGTAGGAACCACATGGTCTTTAAGGTCCCTTCCAACACAAGCTATTCTTTGAACATTTGTGTGCTTGTTTACCTTTGAGTAGTGCTCTCCTCGTTCCCCAGGGGTCTGAAGACACTAGCAAGCTCCTTGTGCTGTTACCAGGCTTGAGTGTGCACCTAAGAGCCTTGTTGAATGAAGCTTTCTAGATGGATTAACCCCATACTTTGCTTCTTTACTGGTTCCCATGTGTGGAACTGGCATTTCTCAGCCACATTTCTGCCATGATCCCTAGTTACGAATGGAGGAGCCTCACTGACCATAGTCGTGGATGAGGCAACTGTCTCAGTTTCCTTAAGCCTCATCTTAAACTTGGCTAGACTTTTGTCCTCCTCTTCTCTGCAGCTTTTCTGTAACTGTTTCAGTTTCCAGAGCAAACGTCTTTACATGGTCTTGTGACCCATGTAAACGCAGCCTCATCTGGGTTTTTTGCTTTGTCTGATGGGCTGAGTTGTGGTTTTGAGCACTCGTGCACACTAACCCTCAAGCATGAACAGTGTAGGCACACATGGCTCTAAATTGATGAAGCTATTTCAGGCTCACATCTATCAAACATCACTTGACATACAATGGCTTCGTTCCTTCACTGATCTAGTCATCTTTCAATTTAATTTCATTACTTTGCTTTTTAGCAACTGTAAAATGATGTGCAAATGTTATACACTGAAACATGGTGAGGGGAGAGTGGACCACAACCACATTTTGGCCTTGCTATACTTCTGTCAAACACATAAATAGACAAGAAGAGCCTTTATAAGTAAATAATTACCTATATATTTTTAAACAGAGGTTTAAACTGCCTTCTGGAGTCATCTTGTTATTTCATTCCAGCTTGAAATATTTTCACTTTTGGCACCCTTTGGCTCCTGCCCTTATCTCTGTTTACTGCATAGGCTCCTTCTTAGATCTTCTTCCAAGACTTTCACCTTAGCTGTTCCTGTCTGGTGCAGAATCTTCTGCTCTTTAGCACTCTGAGTATGCAACATCCTGCGAAATTCCTTCATGTCACTGCAGTACCATCCCTGGGAATTCCAGAGGCTTTGCTAAGCATGGCCTCTTCTGCCTCAGTCCAGCTGCCGCAGTCTTAAGCACATTGCTGTCCACATTATGCTAGCATTTCATTCCTGTGGCATGCAGTTTCCAAAACGTTCCCACCACAGTTCATTTTCTGCATTAGGGCTAGTATTGTTACCTCTTATCTTTTTACTGGATATAAAGTGATAGTAATCAGAAGGCCTTTCTAGTATAATTCACTGGAAATTAAGTCTGTCTCGTAGAAATTTTGGTATGGGGTCATTTTTGTGACAGCATCATTCTTGTGATAGATGAGAGTTAAGCTCCTTTCTGTACAATAGGTCATATTCCTTGTAAAAGTTTGACATGAATAAGAAAGATCTTGGGTTTGTTATTCATGGGGATGCAAGTTTGTGGCATTCCTTCTTTTTTTTTTTTTTTTTTTTTTTGGATGGTATTATCTGAAAACAACGTAATAGGCTTATTTCTGGTTTGCAGAGAAGGCATTTTTAGCGCAAGCTGATAGTGAGCCAAAGTCTCTGAAACCTTAAAGTTGTGGTTAGCAGACAGCCAGTCTAGGAAATTAGGTCACCATTACCTCACTATTCTGTGTTTTCATTTTTTGGGGTTTTTTTAAAAATTCTGTAGTATATCCTGTAGCTGACACTGCTGCTGTCTTACCAGTGACACCCAAGATGGATCAGATCCCAAGCTGGCAGCAGGAAGGGGCCCGAAGGCAGAGTCTGAGGCTTCAGAGGGGTGAATTCAGAGTGTGAAATTGGTGCCAGGAGTGAAGAGCAGTGGGGGATGGCTGGCTTATTCGGGAAGAAAGGTCTGGGCACAAACTGGTCTTTGACACTGTAGGAGAGTCAGTGTTGGGTCTGGGGATCTGGGGGTTTACAGAGCTCAAGGCTGGAGTTGCTGCCCTGAGGACTGTGGCTCGGCAGGGAGGCCAGGCATGATCCTGGTCCTTGGGGAGGCAGCTGTAGGTGCCCCTCCTGCCTGAGTGGGTATTTGCCCCTGCGCTCTCAGCTGTCACAGCCTCCACTGCAGCAGAATCATCCCTGTGTGGGTTGGTGGGATGAGGTGGGAGCCAAAGTAACTTGAAAACCCATACCTATTTATATAAATATAAAAAAAATTTGATTTTTCTTCTCTTAGAAATGCTATTAGCGGAGTCTGGGAGTAGCTGAAAGCTTTATCCCCATCTGTTACTCTATGCATGGCTCTTCTAAGGTGTGACCTTATCAAAACTGGAATCAAAACACACAGTAAAACTCAAGGCAGGCTTGATCTAGTTGAGATTCCCTTCAGTAGACCATGGCAATGGGGAACAATGGATGTTCATTCTTTCCTTAAGTATGGTTTTATCAGCAATTAGTATGTAAAAATAGTGCTTACTGGCTTCAGGATCCTTCCCCCTGCTTTAAATTTGTATTTGCTCACTTTACCTAAAAATAAGGAAGGTTTCTACTCCAACTCTAGTAGTGACTGAGCCAGTGGAGTCACAGCAGCCACGTTAGAACAGGTATTTGTTCCTTGTCAGTGGGATTATTTGTTAAGGTCCAGCTGCAGATCTTTTACTGTTGAGTTTTCTTCACAGGCCAGCAGGAGAACAGTTTAATGTTTGATTAGTATTCCAGGCCTGGGGAAAAAAACCTTTCAGAGAAAGCTGACATATCATTATACAGGGCTGGATTTTTTTGATTGCATTTCAGGTGCGCTTTCTGTGCTTTGGGAGGGCTTTCATGAGTCAGTGGGAATATTGCGACTAGCTTGGTCAGGATATGTTGTAGGGAGAAAAGAGACTGGAAAGGGGAAGGAGAGAGATCCAGTGGGCAGACTTTGTACTTGTCTCTAAGCCCCAGACTCCAGCAGAGCAGCAGATGACGTGAGCAGATCAAGGCAAAACTGGCATCTCCCCTCTTAACCTGAGTCTCTCAGCCTGCACTTACTGCCTAGGGAGAATGTTCAACCTTGCAGGTTTGGGGTTTTTGGGAGGTGTGGTTGTTTTGGGGGAGGCAGTTCCTGATGCAGTTTGAAAGGTGGGAACTGTAATTTGTATTTTGTTGAATTAACTTGCAGGATTTTAATAAATTCTACAGCATCAGCCTTTTTTTCTTCTTCCCCCCCCCCCCCCTTTTTTTTTTTTTCCCCTTCCTTCACCTGTGACAGCTTCAGTTTACAGACTCCATTCTTCTTGTGGAAATTTTATTGTGTGACCGTTTCCTTGTTTAGTAATACAGTGGCTTGGGAGGAAGCAACTTTATACTTTTGATCTAATTTTAAAGCCTCAGAATAGGTCATTCACTCCTCCAAACAATTTCTGAAGATTTTCAAATAAGGCATAACTTGATTTAGAAGGTGAGGAGTAAAGTGTCAGAGCCAAAACTTTGAAGGAGCTTTTATGTGTAACCTTATTGGGATTTTTAATGGGCTAAATACAGCACTGTAGGCAGAAGCTGTAAGCTGAGAAGCCCTTCGTCTCAGCAGATCCTTGGGGATATGCCCTTGGGAGGGTTTCAGACTGCAGGAAAATGTGGAAAAACAAGAAGATTGCTCTGCAGGGATGGACATAATGTAGGGAGAGGTTGGGAAAGATAAATCCTTCTGGCCCCCTTCATTATGAGAGTAAAACGACACTTTTGGCTAGAAGCCAGTGAAACCTGGGAGATCTAGGATGGTGCAGACAGGACTAGCAACAAGTTTTGTCAGGGAATGGATTGGATGAGTGCAGATCTGCCTCAGTTCTGTGGTTTTTGTTCTGAATACAGAGCATTAACCCCTCAGTTCCTGCTGCTTTCCAGAAGCAGAAACATGGCCAAGCCACTCAACCCCTCAGAGCAGATGGGAAAAAAACTGCAGTGGATTTTAATTAAACTTGGAAAAACAAGCGGAGGTAGAGGAATGCTGTGACAGGAGGTGTAGGATTGCTGGAGAAGCATGTTGTTGTGATGCTGACCCGATGATACAGAGGTTAACAGCCATCCCGTCTTCCCCACGCAATCAAAATTCAGCAGCAGCGTGGAGAGGGAGGGGGCTGCCAGGCAGATTGGCTTTCTCACAAGGAGCATTAAAACAAACAAACAGAAAATGTATTTTTTTATCGAAAGAAACTGAAAGTTATTTTCAGCAAGAAATGCTGCACTCCATTGTCCTGACAGGTGATTTTGATTTAAAAATCTGACATTTTGGTTTCACCTGTGTTGGCCTGCCAAGGTATGGCTGAGATGGTGTTTTCAAGGAGACAGGAAAAATACCAGTGATCTTGAAAACCTTAACACTTAAATAAGGTGCAGCACCTTTCTTATTTCTGTAGAAACTCATTTTTCTGTAACCACTAATTTATCAGGCCTATGATAGGCACAAAGTTTGACTTTGAAATTAGACTTCAAGGGCTAGTTTTTCAAAAGCTTTCGGGGTTTTTCTGCTCCCCTTAGAGCCTGTCTACAGTGTGGTCAGAGATGTGAATGCAGCTTCTGGGCTGGCTCTAAGTGAGCTGGTGTGTACGGGCAGGGAGGGCCAGCAGTGCTCAGGTTTTGGGTATTGACCCTCCCAGCCCAGGGCAGCCCTAGCACTGCGGCCCTGCCCTGGCACCCACGAGAGCAAGGGAGCAACAGGTGCTGCTCAGAGGAACCTGCAGGCGAACATGCTCAGGAGCCTGTGGGCACTTGCACAATTCCATGATCTTCAGGGGATGGTATTTAATTTTTTTTATGGGAGTTGCATGTAAATGTGAAAGGGTAGAATTTTGACCTGTAAATAGGATCTATTTGGGAATAAGCCTTTTCCAGAGCTATATAATGATAGTTTTCATTTCTTCAGTTAGAAACAAATGAGGGCCACAATCCTAAAAAGGCTTGCATGGAGGCTTTATTTTAAGATTCACCAAGTACTGAAATAAACCTGTAACTTCAGGATTCTGAAGTTCAGTGTGCTCTTTTGGAGAGCCTCTGACCATTGAGTGTTTCACCTGGTAATTTTTGTGCTAACTGCTGTAAGTCTAGCCATGATATCTTTTTGTTTCCAGAGCCTACAATTTTGTTTCAAGTCCAGCTTTGTAAAGCCAGGAGTTAGCAAGGGGTATTACTTTATAATGATATGAGGTAGAGCTGTCAGGTTTATTAAGATGTCCTATTTCTAACGAGAAGGAATTAGCTGTTGTGTTTTAGAATAGGTGGTCAGAATGATGAAAACACCCATGAAAGATAACGCTGAACAGCCTGATGTCATTGAAGCTTTCAGCAACCAAAACCCCTAGAAAATACACTTTTACAAGATTTAAGGACACCAAGCATTTAATTTTGCATCCCTTGGGGTTTTGCACTGGCAATGCCCTAAGGAATGATACCATTGATAAAGTTGGGGTTTTTTTCATGAAGCTTACAAATAATCTTTTGCTGCACAGGAGGCAAAATGTGGGGAAAGGGTGCTGAGATGTTAACTGGTGTAGTACCAGGGAATCATGAATGAAATCCAAATTGCCTTGTGTCTGAAGGCTTCTGAGGGCACTGGGGAAACGTGAAAGGTGTTGCTGTTTGCAGTCAGGTCTTCACACTTAGCACCTTAGCTCCAATTCTAATTTTATGCTCTTACTTTGCTTGTTTTCAAACATTATCAGGCTCTACTGTTCCCAGGATGCTGGTTATAAATCACACCAAACCTTTGAATCCTTGAGTCCCTTTTCTCTATGACTATTCCTCCTCTGGGGTATGAAGTACATGAGTGTTACCTGCCCACCTGGAGCAGATCTGAGAAGTGCTGTGGTCTGCAGGAATTAGAGCTGGGTTGGAAGGCAGGAGGTGGCGAAATCTACTTCTGGCTCACAGGGCAGACTTAAGCAAGCTACTTCACCTTTCTGTTTCCTTTTTCTCCCCAAGGAAGTAAAGGGGGAAGAATGTTTCTCTGCCTGTCTCCAGGATGGGTGTTGGGCAGACAGTTGATTAAATCCCATCTGAATACAGGGCAGGAATGTTCTTCAGAGGCTGTTAATAGTGGCCTGGTACAACCACAGTGGTCTTTCTATGTTTTCCATGTGGTTGCTCTGTGTGGTGTGTGTGTGTGATCTGTACCTTCTGCGTTCCTGATATGTTTACCTGTGGCTCTGGAGAAGGAGATGTAGCAAAGGTCAGCCAGCTCCGTGCATTTTCACACAGAGGTCTCCAACCCCTGGGTTTCTGGTGGGGTGCCCTGGTGCTCTGAGGATGCTTCCATGCTTCAACGTGGTCAAAAGGCGTGTGCCCACTGAACACCAAAAAGTCACGGGAATCCTGGCTCTTGCTTTTGGCTTTTCTTCTGCAGTTTTATTTTATGAGCACCTTTCCTCCAGTTGGGGGAAAGGCTGGCAAGCAAACACCCTCTCACCTGCCAGCAAGGACCACACCTTGGCCTTCCTGAGAGTCATAGCAGTCAATAATTTATTGCAGGGAGTACAAATCTGTTTTCCAGCTCTGCTCAGGCAGCAACCAAAGAACTCAAACCAATTGGTGATAATGCCTGTTAGAGTAACCTCTGACCTGAGAGCAGCCGTTCTTAATAAAAGCCTACTAGTCTTTTTTTTTTCTTTTTTCTTTTTTTATTCCTTAAGTAGCACAGAAAACCTGTTGGTCCTTCAGTTTTGCTGTAGGAAGAAGTGATTGTTTTTCCATCCCTCAGATCAGGACCCAGGCTCGCATGGTGTTGCCATGGTGGTGTTCCATTCCTGGCAACAGGGGAAGGACAGGACCCTCATCCCTTGCCTGCTTGTTCTCATGTCCTTGCTACCAGAGGCTGTGCATTCCTGTTCTTCTGGTTCAGTTGTGTGACCAGGCTGGGCTTCAAAAATCGAATGAAAACCTGGAGTTGTGAAAATCCAGAGTTCAAAAGCTAAAACACAGTATTTTCTGCAAGAGGATTTTTCAAATTTCCAGTCTTTATGTTGCTGCTCTGGTTTAGAACATAGCCAATACATCTCTCTTGAGCAATAACTAGCTTTTAGAAATATTATTTAGTAAGAATCTTTTAAATTGAAGAAACTGATTTTTCTCCATTACTTAAAAAAAAAAAAAGCCCTAGGAAATATCCAAGCATGTGTTTCTTTAGGATCTTTTCTTTTTTCTGTCTTTTTCTTTTTTTTTTTTTTTTTTTTTTCCCTTTCAGCAAACCTGTAGGATTTCTTTTCTGTTTCAGTTCATAGGTCTTTGAGAAGATTGCTTCTTTCAGGGTGGGTGGGGAACTGTGTGAGTCAGCCTGCAAGACTTCAGCCCTAGCAATACTTGTGGAGGGAGGAGGAATTCCAGCTTCTGTTAATCCACTCTTTTCCAGCAGTATGCTCTCATGCACACTCATAACCTGGGATTAAACCTGGCCTTGCTCAGTGTCCTGGCTGGAAGCTTGATGGGAAGGAAGGGTTTGCATGATGGATGACCAAGTGCAGCCATGTGTCCTGGCATTTTCAGGGCAGATCACAACATGCCTGTAATGAGTCCTGAGTTAATTACCATGTTCACACCATCAGAGCTCGGGCCTGTCCCCAGAAGAGCCTGTAATGTAATGTGCTTGTTGTTTACAAGGCAGTGAAACAAGCTGATCAGAAACCTTTGAGCTCCCTGCCCTGTCTTCCGTGGAGTGAGCGTCAGCGCTTTAGGGAAAGGTAACAGCCAACAAGCTGTGGCTTCTGTGCAGGACAAGAGAAGCTCTGTGGGGGTAGAGAGGTCAGGCCAGGAGATCCTAACAATCTCTCCTCATCCCGTTGCGTCCAAATCCTGCCATTCTCTGGACTGCTTTAACCATCCTATCCCCTTCATTAGTGGTGGTTTTCCTTTTGTTATTTCACAGGGACTTAACAGTAGATTCTGCTATGCTGTACGATGTTCTCCCTGAATGCTTGTAAACGTGTTGTAAAGTCATAGTACATGAAAGCTTTCATACATTAGTGTAGTGGTTTGGTCTGTCTCTCCATGTCTTTCCCCTCCTGCTGTTTTTCTGTAGTTGTTTCTGTCATGGGAGTGGGGGAAAGAAAAAGGCTGGTTTTTGCCGCTCTAGAGCAGAAGAGTGGCTCTTGGGCATTATAAAACAGCATCATTGGAAGGATTTTGGCTGTATGTGGAAGACAAGTGCATGTTACCGTTCCTTCTTCCCAGCCTGATTTTGTATTTCTTTTTCCAAGAATCAATAAAGTAATTAAGATAAGTACAGGAATTTCTTCTCTCATAAATTAATCTGTAAAAGAGAATTTTGTATAAGCAATTCCAGTAACATAAAACACTCTTGACTAAAACTTTCTCAAAGCCAGACAAGGCCTATAATATTGCAAGAACATGACTTGAACATCACGTGTAAAACATGGAAATGATGGCATGGGTAAACCATGTACTTTTAGGATTTTGAAGGACCAAAATAAGCAAGAAAGTAGAACAGAGGGGGTGGTGGGCCATCTGAGCATCCCCCCCCAAGCTGGGGAGGCATAGCCATATAGTCCAGCTTTACTTGTTATCTGCCAAGAATGACTTGCTCTGAAGATGATTAAGGACCATTGTCTTAATAATAAATGGTTTCAGTTGAAATGGCTGATAAAATATTTTCCAGCTTCTGTGGAAGGATCTGTGAAGTTCTGCACTGAATAGTGCCGTCCATGTGGAGTTCATTTCAAGGAATTTCAGCCTTGCAGAGGTGAGAGATCTAGTCCAAACTAGTCATTTTATCTTGTACTGTAGGCTTCTCCAGAAAACATCATCTTAGAGAACAGGTGGGAGGAAGTTATTTGCCCTCTGGAGATGCTTATTTCTTTGGATTGTCTTCACAGGGAACCTAGACAATGCTAGCAGGGACTTGGATAACTAGCTGTTAGATCTGTAAAACTAGGTGGCATAAATTTGCCCTTGCAGCAGTAAATGGTGAAGTGATGGTTAAACTCCCCGTGGGGAAGGACCAAGACAGATGGGAATGTGCGCCCAAAACCGTTCTGGAATTTGAGTATGGCGAGGACACCTCTCATGTTGATTACTTTAAATGCAGTGGTTGTTTTGATATATGTGCTCATAACAGTAAGGATCTTTGTAGCAGCATCCAGGGTGCTGTCTGCTAGTGGAACTCTTGTGCTCTAGAGTGAGGAATTTGGTTAAATATACACACCACCAGATGATTATGTATGAGATTAAACTGGGGATAAAAATGACAGACTTCTCTCCATTTGCTCAAATAACAGAGATATAGTGACTGCTGTACAAGCTTGATAGTACTTTTTATTCCTTCTGGTATTGCTGTGGTACCTGGAATCCTTACCAAGGAGCAAAGTCCTGAGAATTATTTATGGATCTTCATAAATATGAAACACTTTCAGTTTCCTCTGCTTATTTTGCTGATATGACAAACTAAACTAACCAACCCCACTGAAACATTAACACTGCTTATGCAACACTTCACTCAGGCTTATTCCTCCTCTGTCTCCCATTGCCCATCTCCATTCTGATTACTTAGTCTGTGGACTTCATGGAGTTTTGTGTGACTCTTACGGAATGGGGAAAAGGGTCTCAGTCTGGAAAGTACTTAGATTTACATCATGGTAAGAATTATGTCAAGGGTCTTCCTTGTTCTTAGGTGGAAGAACACCTCTCTGAGTAGGAGGTGTGCCCGCTTTCATCTCCTTGCGGAAGTGACTGGACCAGCATCACACCCTTGGTTAGAACAGATACTCATCTGCAGCTGAAGTGAGTCACAGGAGCTTTAGGCTTTGAGGCTTCAGCGCCTGCCTCTGGACCTGTCCTTGGGCAGCACTGCTGCTTCACAAAGGGCTGGCTTCTCTCAAGGAGCCTTTGTGGGTTAAGATCCAATTTAGCATTTGCGAGGTTTTCACAAGTGATAGCACAGCCTGACAAACAGCATAGTGAATAAAAGGATGCAGTTTCCCTGCTGCAGTTCTCTGCCCTAGATGAGGTGCAGAGTCCAATTTTGAAGTTACTAGGTCCAAACCTTCTTTTGATCACTCACCTGTCAATACAGAAAAACTGAAGGTAACAGGATGTAGGCGATGTGTAAGACGTGCCACTGCCAAGTCTGGGCTTGTGAGTGCTGGTCCTGAGTGTGAATGGTAAAGAGCTTGCTTTATTTTAGCTCATAGTAGTGTCCTGCTTTCTGCTGCCCATAGCCATTGGATTTTTTTTGAAGTGGAATTTTGGCTGAAAACATGAAAAGTTTGAATAAATACTGAAATACGAGGCCAGTCTGTTCTCTTCAGTGCATTCCCCACTATCTCCATTGTATCTCCAGATATGTAATATTGCAGGCTGACTAGCCCTTTTCCTTCCCCCATGCCCCCTAATCCATCCAACCACATCCAGACTGCTACAACTCTGAAGTTTTCTGTTATTGTTTGGTTTGTTGGTTTTGGGGGCTTTTTTTTTTTTGAAATATGGACAAGTCCATACCTCAGTAACAAATGCCCTGACAGCCAGCCAACACAAGTATAGAGCCCTGGCTACTAGTTATTAATAATTTCTTGTAAACTATTTTTTACAACGTTCCCTCACTAGATCCACAGTTTAGAGAGCAACTGGATGTTAATCCAGTGAGCAGAAAGGGTGCAGAGAAGCTGCTGCAGCCTTTGACCAGCAAGGAGCAGTCCTGATAGCATCTGTTGTGCAAGGATAAGGACTGGAAATGACAAGGCCAGTTTTGGAACAACGGTATCCGTGTTTCTCTACCCTTGAGGACGAGGAGGACAAGTGCCTACATGTGTTGGATTTTGTTAGCTGGATCCAGTTGCTGTGTTGAGTTAATGAAGGTCATGCTATTCTGTGGAATGCTGGGAAAGCAGGAGAAGCTGAAACCGAGCTGGCCCATCCCCAGGCAAACTGGTTTTAACCAGGAAAAAGTCAGAGAATGCGAAGAAACTTCTTGTACATCACCTCAGGCGGTTATGTATTCTGTTTCCTAGTTACATTTTTTTTTTCCTGGTATCAATTCCAAAACAAACAAATGGAGAGAGAGAGAGAGAGAAGGGAGAAAGAGAAAAGCATTCCTTAAAATAACCCTTTAACATCTTGGGCCAAATTCTCTTCTACTCGGGCCTGAAGTTGCCGGCTGTCTGTGCTGATATTGGTATGGAGCACCCCAGATCTGTGCTGCAGTGGTTGTAAAATGAAACACTGATCCCTCTTTCTTCACTGAGTAGTGTCATAGAACTGTGGCACCACAGTAAATAACAGCATAGATGAGTAGGCAGTGCAGGTACAGACCTCCTGACAGACCTTTCTGCTGTCTCACCTTTTCTTTACATTGGGTAAAACAGCACTGGGCAGGAAGAGACCCTGGCACTGTATAGGATCTGTAGGCACAAGCTTTGATGTTCTAGCAGTAGCTTGGGTATTTAGAAGTAGTTGTTCAGCTCTAGTGTTTCATATTGGGCTTACTGGGAGAAATGACATGGTCAAAGGGCTGTTCCCAGAGTGCTGCAGTTTGCTGCCCTGCCTTGGGAATGCTGAAACCTCGGGTTCCAGGACTGACTGCACATTTTCACTTCACTGGGGCATTTGCATTGCATGATTGTCATACTGCAATGCTTGAATAAACCTTCTTTTTTTGTCTGTGGGTGAGCACATCCACTTCCACTCCTACTCTGTGTTATTCTAGTCTTTCAGCTAACTTTTGCGTCCAGAAAGTTAGGGAGTTGATGATGCCCCACTTTGGAACTGACCATTTGATCTGCTTGAGAGCAAAAGTAGAAGACATTTCTCAACTTCCCTGCACCGCTGCCCTCTGTGTCATCCTGTTTCGAGCTCCTCTATACAGCTCTTAAAGTGCTATATAAGGTTCTGAAAAGTATCACGTTGCTTGGCTGGGTGCTGGAGGCAGGAGGGCACACAGTCTCTTTGGCGTGCTCCAGCAGCCAGTGGAAACAAGGGTAAGCCAGCTCGTGTACATCTTAGCTTTGGCAGGGATGATCAGAGCCGTAGCTCAGCAAGAAATCAGCATTCCCTCTGCAAGTGAAAGGTCAGGAATGCAGAAAGCTCACTGCCTTTTTAAGAAGGTTGAAAGTTTTGAAATTTTGCCCTCCATTTTTTTTTTTCCAAAAAGAGAACAAGTAGGAGGATAACAGTCCCATTTTCTGGTGTGTGTTTGGCTGAGATTGTGTCATCTAATCTGTTTAAGAAATGGTCACATGTAATATTTTGAAAAATTGGTAACCTCTGGGTCAAATCCATTCCATTCAGCCCTGCTGTTTGCTTGATGATTGACCAGTGGCCAGGGATGTTTGGTATCCAGCTGACATCCATGTCCTTTCCTAAATTCTCCCGCCAACAATTAAATGTACAGTAGAAACAAAAGCTATCAGCAGATATTTCCTCATTAAAACCTGTGCTGCTGGGCTCAGGGCAGACCGATGAGTTCAGGCTGCTGTGATGTTTTTCAATCAAGGACATCCAAACCCAAGCTAAGAAAAGAGCAGAGCTTCACCAGCAGCAGCACGTGTCTGCTCTTATGTATGTGTGTGTGTGTACCTCTTCTATCCAGAAACACTGGCACAAATGCACTGTTATCAGTCTTGCTGTGAGAGTGGGTGGGAAACTATTTAGAGCAGCTTTTTCCCACTGGAAGCCTTTGGTGTCTAGAAATCAAAGCTCTCTGCAGATGTGTGTGAGTCTTGATGAGATCTAAATTGAGAATTCTAAAATCCAGATGGAATTTGTGATGAAAACAGATGCGTGATCAACACCCTTGCCAGCTTAGAAGGCAGAAGCTGCAGCAGTGCCACGGAGAGCTTGGGCTCCGTCAGCCTGAGTAAGTGCTCGGAGTGTCTGGCAGACACCAAAGGGAGGTAGAGGTTCTTCCTTCCACCTGAATCGAGGTCTGCTTCATCTTCAAGACTTTCACAATGTCAGCCTTGATACTTTGTGTTCATGCAACCCCTCTTTAAAGCTGGTTCTCATCATGTTGTTTATAGAGCATAAAATGGATTGAATAGCAGATATTTGATAAGATTTTGTTACCTGTCTCTTCAAGAAGGTGCTACTTTAGCAGATGTTGTTTCTTCTTCTTCTTTCCAAATTACTATTAATTACCTATTTTGCCTTAAATCATCCAGATTCTGTGTGCTTTAATCAATGGATTCTCTTTGCAATATAAGAAAAAACTACTGTAGTGACACTAGATAATTTCCTTTCTTAGTACGGTATCCAGCCATACTTTTAACATTGGAAATGAGTCATGGCATCAATAGCATGTGATGTGGTCTTTGTGAAAGACATCTCAACTGGCGTGGGGTCATATTATAAGGCATCAGCCTTAGAAATTTCTTCCCATTCACTCGAACAATTTCTCTTTTGTGCAAACATATGCAAAGTCCTGCCTGCCTTTCTCTTCCTTGCAGCCTGTGTTAAACTTCAGTTGTCACTTGGATTTATGTTCCAAGCTTTTCTTCATCAAATTTGTTGAACCCAATAGTAGATAATTTAAAGGCTGTACAGAGATATTTTTTCTGAAGGGCTCATAAAAGAGGCAGACTGCTACTTCTAGCTTGAGCCAAAATATATGGTGTGAAGATTGTGCAAGTTTCTTTGCAAGCAGATGTATCTTGTCCGTGACAGAGAAGGCACTGGCTTTACAAATGCTGGGAGTCCTGTAAGCACTCTATGTCACCCTGAATTAGGATTTGTTTCTGCTTTCATTGACTTCAGCGCGTGAACATTAATCTCCAACTTTAATCAATTTATTGTCTCTGAACCCCCATAAGATAAAGAATTACAACCTCTATTTTGTAGATGAACTGAGTTGCAAAGAGATTTAGATTCCTGTTTAAACATGTGTTTAGGCACCTAAGGATGCAACTAGATGCCAAGTAAGATTTATGAAAGTGTCTTAACTGATCTTGGGTGGAAGTTTAGAGCCCAGAGAAGTGAAGAGGTTTATAAATTCAGCAAGGTACCGGAGTCTCTATAGCAGTCTTGTACTGACTTCCCTGGTCTCACCTGTGTCTGGGAGCAGAGCTAGAGCCAAACCCAGGGTTGTACCAGGTAGACAGGAAGTGCAGTAGAAGAGCTGGGTCCTTGAAGAGCCTCTGCCCTGTGCCTGGGGACAGCACTGCTCACACAGACACACACAGCCTTTCCGTTTGTTCCCAGCCTTGTCATTCCATCGGCTTCCCCCTTCCCACCTCACGGTAATTTTCAGATGAATTGTTTCCAGGCACAGCAGAGGGTGCAGCTTCAGGACCATGGAGGTGTAGTGGCTGCAGAGCTCCTTTGTCCCTGTTGTGCCTGGGCAGCCAGTAAAGGCTTCTGAATTAGCCATCTGTGCTGAAGAATGGGATAGGAGGCTTAGCTGTATCACTCTCCAAAATATTATGTAATTGTCATGGTATAGTTAAGAATGTACAGATGTTTCAAATGTTTGCCTTTTTATTTCTTTAATTTAAAAATATTTATTTAAATATTTCAGAATATTCAGAAATTCTTTAATTTAAATGAGTTCAATGCTTTCTTATCTCCTGATGTGAAAGACTGACCTGATACTCGTTTGCATCCTTAGAGCCTGCTGGGAACGAGCTTGTTGTGAAAACCGCTAGGTGGAAATGACAAATAATAAATTCATTGAAAAAGGCAGCTTGTAAGCAGGACCAGAATGAAGTTTGAGTCAAGTTAGATGAAAATGTTGGGGGAGAAAAAGCTTCAGCAACACTGAAATGGCTTTTGATGTTTGAAAGTAGAAAACATTTCCATGTTTGTTTCAAAATTATGTATTTCAGCTCACAACGGCCAGCACTTGAAAGGGGGAGGTGACACAACTTCAGAAACGTTTTATTTTCATTTTGCCCAAACAAATGTCTTGAGTCAACTCAAATGATTTTCATAGCAAATGAAACACTTCTGTTTGTTTGACCCATATGATTATTTCTTTGTGTTTGGTAGTCACTGCAAAAACTCTGTTTTCTTTATGTCTCCTACCAGAACTGATAGTTGGAGACTGGAATATTCCACCTCCGTGTGTGCGGGGTGCAGCTGCCTGAAATAAATCTCCAAGCTTTAAACATCTCAGGCTCTGCCTCATGGTAGATGCTTTATTCTTACCCTAGAGTGAGAATCCCCTGTTGATGGTATCTTTAAGGAAGCTGCTGATCCCAAAGCCCTAGGCCAGAAACCTGGCAACAGAGTAGTAACAAGGCATTGTTATATGAGCAAGTCACTTTCTGCAAAGAGTCTTTAGCATATATGCAGGAATAAAGGTGGTTATGAATGTTCCAGAACTTTAAAGGAAGTCAGTGGACTCACTGTGCACTTGCAAGCAGATAAATGAAGCATGGCACGGGATATATAAAATTATATGTCCCACCTGGGAGCACACACACCGCCTTCCTGAACCCCTCAGATCAGATGTGGCACAGGGGTAGTTGAATCTAACACGGCTGTGACCACAGCCTTCACAACTAGAACTGTGCAGGTACATACACTTGATGAGAATGTGACAAGGGAAAATTGAATGTAAAGTCTGCTAGACAGCCAATAAATTTTCTTTATATCTTTATCTTTTCCTTGCTTGGCAATTATTTCAGCAGGTGCTGAACTACTTTCTGCCTGCTGTAAACGAGGGGAGTCAAACGACCTGCTGTAAATTCTTGGTATTTCCTGTACTTATGAGAAGACATAATCGTCTGAAGAACTTGTATATTTAGTGTGGATTAAGGTGATTTTTTTAAATAATGCTTTTTTTTTTTAAAGCCCAGGATTGGTCATAACTAGTGTTAGGTTGCTTAGTACTATATAACTGAGATGTGTTCATATTGTCACCGAATAGGTAACAATCTATTTTTTAAATAGTAAGGTAGAGTTGCTGCTCAGGTCCTTCTACATTATTTGTTGTAATTCAGTCGCCAGTTAATGACAGCATATCGCTATTAGGTTATAGCCCTCCCAGGGTATGGTTTTTAGAACCGTAAAGCAAGAGTTGCAGGGTTTCAGGGGTTGATTACAGAGAGGTTTATTGTTCTTTCTTACACTTGAATCTGCTAGGTAAGTTAGAACAGCCAAGTAGGAGACCTGGAATAGCAATGACGTGCAGTTAAACACTGAAAAATCCCTACCTCTTCTACAGAGTAGAGCTATGAAAGTATTGCTTATTGTACATTAGTATTCTGTATTTGTTACCTGCAGAGCTACTACAGGCAGTAGTTTGAGCCGGCTGTACCATTTGCGACTTCATGCTACAGCGTTTTCGCTTGCCTGCACAGTTGACCCGATCCTGTATGTCATCAGGGAGGAGATGTTTAACTTGTGACACTGCTAATCCTTTCCTGAAGGCTTTTCGTTCTTCCTGCACGTTGTCCTTTCATTGCTTTTGTGAGCTAGAATATGCTTGCTCAGCCCACTGATGAATTCATGTAATTACCTATGGATGTACCGAAGTCCTGTTGACTTTAACATTAAAGATCAGTGATTGCTTAAGTATTGCACTGAATCAGGACCCCCTAGGCGTTTTCACATGCACAGGCTAACTTGGGAATTGGTGCACCGTATTGTAGTCCTCCACTGCTGGAATGGAGAGCAGGCTGGGGACACTCCTGCATCACCGGCTGCACACAGGGACAGCCGGGAGCACAGCAGCCAACAGGGTGCTCATCTCTCCTAGGAAAACCTGCAGTCCACACAAGAGGGATACATGGAAACAAATTGTGATGTTAGACAAGTTCGGAGTGTGTATTTGGTTAATGCAGTTCTAGAAAGTTGGTCTGTGTGCAGTGGGAGTTACACAAAGGCACATGTCCCTGCAAATAATCTGCATCCTGGTGCCACTGTGTGTGTAGTGTGTACCTCTGCAGAAACTCCCTTTGCAGGAGCTCTGGGGTACAGAGTCCTTCCTGGCTCAGCCAAGTTCTCATGCAAGGGTAGGGGTGATTTGTATGTGCCCCTCATAAATGTACTTGTCTCCACGGGGTTTTTTTGCTGATATAAATGCAGCTAATGAATGCATTGTGATAGTGCTGTGTTTTACAAGGAATATTTCAGTACAGTCAAGCCCGAAGAGTCTGGACTGAGCTTGGTATTTGGAGGCATCAAGCCTTCAGAGAACATGATTGTCCTCAGCTGGAATCACTGGCATTCCTGGGAATCACATCTAGTTACAAAAAACCTTAGGTCTCCAGTTCATATTTTGTTCCAACCCAGTAGACACATTATATATTCCCTCTAGGGGCTCATTTGTGATCCTTTCTGATAGAGTTTGCACTCGCAGTAGTGCTTGCCCTTTAACAGGAGGGGAGGTGTTGCTGTTAGAGCAGTTCCAGGCTGGGCTTCTGCTGTGGCATTGCTTTCCCAGGCTGGTGATGGAGGAGTGGACATTTGCTTTCTCCATCCCTTCAGAAGCCATCCGTGCTGCTTCCTCAGTGCTTTGATATTCTGCCAGCTGAGGGAGGGAAGAGCCATTTATAAATATTTCTGGTAATACAGTAAGTACTCGCACATGTTTTGCTCACTCATTTTCCGTATCCAGAAATCTATCCGACCAGAATCAGTTCACTCTCTTTTATTAGCAGAAATAGATCCACAACAATTAAAATTGATTTAAAAAAAAAAAAAAAGGAAAGAAAAAAAGAGAAGCAGCAGCAAGCACATCATATTGACTGTGTGTATATTCACACTGGCTTCCAATCCATGGATAATTACCCCTCAGAGATTGTGTGCTATGTACAGTATGATGATGGAATTATGCACTTTAAAGCGCTTTAGTGAGCCTCTTAGGATGCCAATTTCTTTCCCCTTTTCTTTTTTTTTTTTTTTTTTTTCCTTCTTTTCATTGCAGCGAATAATGATTTTTAAATGCACATGACCTGTCCTCAAAACCAAAGTAAGGCACGTCAGTGATGTTTTGTCTCTGGGTCTGACTTTTCTTGAACTGACACAGTAGAAGTGTACCCATGAGATGAAGTTGCATGGTCAGGGGATCTCTTGGGATTGCTGATCCTCATTAGTTGAGGGGAAAGGCAAGTGGAACTTAAAAGTTACTCATTCGGCTTGGCAGCAGGTACCCAAATTGCAATTCCTGCAAGGAAGGAGAGCTTGAAAGAGGCTGTGGGTACAAATCCATAAGAAAACAGGCTTTGTTACTGTGGCTGATTGTGGATCACCTGACCTGAACACTAAGAACCAGGGCTGGTGGTTTCTCTGACCTCTTTGTCAGAGCCAGTTCAACTGTTTTGATTTGCAGTTTCACACACACTCACAAAATTAAATATTGTCTATACATTTCAGCCTAACTTGTTTTTGGCAAAGTGATAAGCAAGTGAAAAACAGGGCCTCATCGTAGGAAGTGTCAAGCCATCTTAATTTTAGGCAGAAATACCAGCTCCTCCTAGAGGAAAAGAGCCAGTCCATAAATAGCTCCCAACAGATCCTTTACCCAAGCAGACAAAAGGGTGTGACGTGCAGGAGTTGCTGCTAATGCCAAATTTCATCTTTCCACTGGGAATGTGTCACCTGGGTTTGAGTTTGTCTAAGGTGTAACTTGGTGTTCAGGCAGGATTGTTCATTGATACTCAGCGAACAGCTCCCTAGATCCTTGGCAGCTCTTGGGAGAACATCTCCAAAGGCACTGCCGAAGGAGTTGAAAGGGGAGGTACCTACTGAAACACAGCCATAAGGACTGAGGTTGCAGGGCTGCTGGACTCCATGTTCCGGGACTGTGGCTGCATTTACAGATTTTTATCTTTTGTTGACATCTTTAATAAGTGTTTGGTAACAGCAAGTGGTGCTGCATCCTGTTCCACCAGCCAGGACCAGTGAGCTGTTGTGTTAAAGGGAGGGCTCCCAAACACAGCTTATTGCCCAAAAAGAGTCTTTTTAACTGGGACTATAGCAGCTGTGAGGTCCCCACAGCTGCCCCACTCCTGTTCAAGGATGAATGAAGGCAGGCCTGGAAGTACTCCCAGGAGTAGGTTGGTGTGTACAAGCCAGCTCTCTCCTGCCATCCCACCTTTCTCAAGGCCCTGTGTCCCAGGAGGTGCAGTGTCCCTGCTGTCCCCCTGTGACCCAGGCTGCAGAAGCAAGAACTCGTTCCGCCACCTGTCAGAGCCTGTGTGCAGGAGTGGTTGGACATGTAGCTCCCATAGAGTAGTTGAGTTTATGGAACATGTTTGGGAAAGGCCTGAGGAAGTATCAGATGCTTCAGTGTACGCAGCTGTAATGTCTCTAACTTCCTGGCTCCTCTGGATAATGGTGAATGGTGCTCAAAGCCACTCACAGCACCTTTCTGTGTGGTTGCTGATGGCCTCAGCTCCTCAGCAGCCTGACCTATTCCAGCTTGGCATTCAGTCCTGCAGTCCCTGCTCTGTCTGGGCACAGCAGTCTATGAGGGATCTGCTCAGGGCTCCTGGGTGCTCTGGTGAAAACGGGGTGGGGGCTTTCTGTGTCAGTGGGCAATAGGAGAAGATGTGCCTGTTTGTGTCCGTATTGTTATTGTTTTAATCTAACTTGGGGAGTCATTCCTTACTTGTTAGAGATGTAAATTTTAGGTACCTAATTATGTGTTTTACTTGCCAACTCTCTCCAGTCCCTTTCTTCCATGATCCCACCACCCTCTTCCCTTCTTATTCCCTTAAATATGTGTAGATGATGAATAGCAAATCTTCTCATAGAATTCTTCAGGAATATTTAGTGTAGGGTTTTGCTTTTGTTTGCTTTTCTGGTGACTTGGAGATGGCATGGTGAGAAAAGAAACATGTGAGCTAAACCTGTTGGTTTGAACATTGTGTCAGAAAATATCCATAAATTGCAAGTTACTACACAGATGTATAGATTTAATGAGACTGTGTAATGCCATTTATTTATGCTAAAGAATCTGACACATACGGTACTGAAAAAAGTTAATACTCTAAGAGTTATTTTATATTTTTCCATTGCCATCTGTCACTGCCTACATAATAATGATACAGGTGAAAGCCTAGCACTGCTTTAAAAAAAATCAGAATGAATAGTCATTTAAATGTCTTGCTGCTTTAATAGCTGGTGTGTTTTAAGTTGTGGGAAGGAGGCAACAGAGATACCCTCCCCCCATCTTTAGTATATTAAAATTTGGGTTTAAACAGATTTGGATTCTTGAAGTGACTTATGAAAATTGAAAATGATTATAAACTCTACTGTCCTTTAAATTTGGGAAAGCTGAGGGACTAAACCAGATGCTGCCATTTTTATAACATACCATAAGTGGCTCTTGGAGTAGCCCTTTCATGTTCATCTTCAGATGTGGGTGAATTTTTGTGCTCTAAGTTCTGCCTTAATGGGCTGAACTCAGTACTGCTGGGGTCTCTGAACTGTGAGTAGGTATTTCCAGGTCCCTAAATCCTTGTCCTCATTTGCCATCTCAAATAATTAAAAAAAAAATAAACCAAGGAAGGACATACAATTTTTTTTTTTAGCTGCCTCAGGTAAAAATACATGTCTCAAAGCAGCACCATGCTGGCAGAAGTCAGCATTTACAAAGATACTGGCTTTTAAGAGTTCTCCTTCAACATTGTGTAGTCACATTGTGGTTAGGCAAAGCTGCTTTCCCTTTTATTTCTTTTAGTCACGCAAGGGTCCAGCCCGGCAGTGACTGTGAGGTGCATGGGGAGAAGTCCCTGCGCTCGGGCGTTTGCAGTGATCCAGGGCTGCGAATGGACCTGGGGACCTGCCTGTTGCTTTGCAGCAGCCACCTGCCTCCCAGGGTGCAGACAAGGCTTTGGCTCAAACAAATAAATGAAACAGGTTTTGTTGTTCATCTCCTTTTTACAATATAGTGACAAAGACAGAAAATATTTTTGTGGCAGGTGCTTATCCACAATTTTCTATGGGTTGATGAGTTGGGGAGGTGCCTTATTTAGAGGAGGAGGACATGGCTAGGTCAGGTTGCATTAAGATGATTTAGAGTTTATATAATGAGAAATAAATAAAACTTTTCCTGAAAGCTATGAATGATGTGTAACTTGGTAATGAAAACCTTTCACTGATGTAAGATAATGTCTTTAATGGTAAAAATGCCAGAAAATGAAGCAAAATCCAAACCCAGAGAAGTGATTCCATTGGCTTCAAACAATTTCTGCAGGTGTATTTTCAAATATAGTGCAGATGCCTAATGGAAAGTTCCTTATAAATGAAATAATTTTTACTGTTATAATTACTACCCTTTGCGTATGCTGGAAAGCATTTTAGGAAGTCCTGCACTTTTTAAGAAGCAGAGATGACAATGAGTGAGCAATAAGGTTTTGGTCTCTTCAAATGGATGTTATCAATCACTTTATTTTTGTTTATAAGGGATGATCCATATATAGCTGTAGTTTGTCAGCATTCTCCATTACAAACTTCTAGTTTTGGTACCATATAGAGCTCTCAGCAGCCTCTTAGCAAATCCGCTTGGGGTGAATGTTGTGTCACTTCTCAATGAGTGTATGTTTCTTCTGCTCCCTTATTAGAATCTGAACCGCGCTTAAAAATAAAGAAGTGATCATGGTTTAATGTTTTGAGAGACAGAGTGTTTCACTACAGGACTGAGCCTTTATTTTTCCTCCTCTCTCTGCTTTTCCATGTGCATCAGAAATAGCTCTACTGAAGTAAAAAAGAGCTGTGGTAGGAGAGGAGGCTGTCAGCATTTAATGTACATGTTAGAGACAGTAAGAGACTCGCTTTAGGTCGGCAAGGGAAAGGCCGTGGGAGACCACCCACAGCACCAGACCTGCCTCTTGCACTGCACAGTGACTGTGACGTGAACTTCACAACGGAAAGGGCCCTGGAGAACACCTGCTGAGCACCACCACCCCAGCATCACCTGCCCCTTGGAAACAAGCAGGAAATCATTCACACGAAGGCAGAGAGTCCCAGTGGCTGCGGCGTGCGGGAGGAGAGAGCGGGGGAGCACAAGGGCTGGGCAGGTCTTGTGTAAAGTCAAGAGTTTGCCAGATGACATTTGTCCAGAAAACTGTGTCTCGTGCAACAGCAAAAGGAGAGGAAAAAGAAAAATCCTGCTGCCTCTCACCCTCTCAAAACAGCAAAAAAAAAAAAAAGTAGCAAAACAAATAAAGATAGATCCACCAATTGCTCCTAGTTTGACCTTAGGGAAAAATCCATGAGTCCAGGACTATCATCTGAGTTAGCTTGAGCATCTGTAGAGGGGACAGCAACTAGGAGCAGAGACCTGCTGTGTTCCCTCATTTTGCATCGGGGTCAGGTTTGGCCCTGCAAAAGGGTAGGGGGAATGGGAAAGAGAAACTCCTCCTTGCACCTATTGGGAATTGGTATTATGTTAAGCACAGTATTTGTTGCACCATAATTACTTTGTAAGTACAGGCAAAAAGGGAGGGGGAGGCTGGGTCATCAGGAGTACTTTTCCTACCCTGGGATATGAATACATGACTCTCGCTTGTGTAAGTGCCACTTGCGTAGATGCATTTGTGGGTGAAATTTGGCCTGAGGTCTTTCTGGAGAGGAATCTTGCGACACTGAGCAATCATATATATTCAATTAGGAGTTCATACTCTTGCCAGATGGAAGTATGCAGCATGGGTGACTTGTGGAGAGCAAACAGTCATGCCTGAAGGCTGGGCATCTGGGGCAGATTCTGGTCTAGATACTGCCATCCTTACACCAAGGCACCCCTTACTCAATGTCCCAGCTTTTGGACTTCAGCAGGAATTTCACTGAATGTGACCTTGTGGGAGACTGGAAGGATTGCTGGCTCAAAACATTTCTGGCATGCATGTCATTGAAACCATCAAAATTGGGCCCCATGATAGAAATGAGATCTCAGCTCTTAATGGTGCTCTTGCTGGGGTGCTGTTTGCTTAAATCAGAGCCCTTCCAACTGTAGCTGTGGTCTTTTCAGCTTCATATTTGCGTGAGCTTGTATGGCCATTTGAGCATGAAAGTTGTTTCACAGGTTTCAGTGCTGCAGTCTTCATTCCTTGTGTCTGGACCTGGAGAGCTGGGTTGGGAGAAGCTACCTGGTGATTTAGAACCATTGCTGCTGAAAGCGTGCAGTGACATCTGGGGTGCTGCTGTTTGTTGTGATGTTGTGATGGCACAGTACGCCTGGTCAGGGGCATGATCCAGCTTAAAAGGGTTGATTTTTCTTAGGAAGATCAGTTTTCAACCAGACTGGTGTAGCACCCAGTTTCATGAGCAGTGGTGCCAGTATAAAAGATGGAAGGGGTGGGGATTGAGGGAGGATGGTAACCACAGTTTGTGTCAGCTAAAACCTGACTGAAGCTTGGCTTAGCTATGCAACAGCATCCTAATTTAAACTAAACTTGGGTGTAACAGACCTGTTAGTCTACACTTACTGCATACACCACCTCCAGAAGATATGAAATAAGTCTTCTGTTGCATTTAGTGAGAGTTTAAATTGACTTCAGAGGTAGCAGGCTTAAACTGAGATTCTTCAATGTGAAAACTAAAAATTTCTAAGGATCCCTAAATAAGCCGATCAGTTCTCACTGAATTTCTGGCGCATTAACCACCTCCTTGTGGGCTTGAAGAATCCCGTTTGTGGCATGCAGAAGAGGACTCGGCATAAAGTTTCTAAAACGTTCTTTTCTCCTTTTTATTAGTTGTGAACTATTTGGTTTGATTTAACTGTTCTGAATGGACAGAACCCTGTGGAGGTCACTCATGACAAGATGGTATCACCATCTAAGATTCTCCCTGTCTCGGTGGCCAAAAGCTAAATCTTTGGAGCTTGCAATAAACAAACTTGACACCCAGCATTGAGAATGTCCTTGATAGGACGTTTTGGTACTTGAGAAAAGAGTTAAGTAATTTCCCTCTTTTGCAGGTGACATTTACCCTCATTTGTTCCATCCAGATTCAGCTTTGCTTCTCTCTAAGCCTCCAGAAAGCTTCAATCTACTGTGAAAGCAAAACTGCCTCCCTTGAAATACACCTTCCTAACCCTCAATTGGAACATCTTCCGTTTCAGTGTTGGTAGGACAGTGTTGCCCCCAGGTGCCATTGAAGAGACATCTTCCTTTATCCTGAGCAGCAGATGCGCTCAGGAGACCTCACTGTGTATTCCTCAGCATCACAGCTTTGGAGTGATACCTGCTCCTCAGAAGAAGGGGTGACCCGTTCGTTTCTCAGAAACTAGACAGTATTTGCTAACGCTATTTGCTTTTTAATGTCAACCTGTTAGCTAAGTACTTTGTGGCTATGAGGTGACAACAGAGCCGATTCCATGGCCGGTTCTGCCGCTGCTTGGCTGGTGTTCTCACCCCTTGTGTGTTTGCCTTTTTAAAAAGGGAGGCCTTGCTGGTGCTCCCTTGTTTACACATTTAATAGCTCACAATTAAGCTGAAATGAACTTGAAAAGTGTCATTAACTAAGACCCAAATTCTACCAGCAACAAGAAACTCAAAGATTAAGTTTTCTTTCACCCAAGACTATTTTGTACTATTTTGGGACGAAAGTATGTTTGAACATGCATTAAAGTCTCACTACACTTCTGGAGTGATGTAAACACCCTCTTGAAGGACCCATTTTGCTACCCGAGTGCTCTCAGACTGAACAAGAGCCAGCGATCATTGTTTCCAACTTCTGGCATTCCTTACCTTGAACTTTCGAAATCCATCAAGACAGAAGAGTTCTCCCCCTACTCCTTTAATTTTCATCTTATGAAACACTCATAGGTTTGCCATTCCAGTTCTTAAAATTAACTGTATTACACTCACCCTTGCTCTGAGTGCTTTTGTCAGTGTAGAAACAGGGAGTTTAATAATATAGGGACATACCACCTCCAGGGCTTGTGATGTGTAAGAATTGGGTTCAAAACCTGTTAGAAACTGGGTTATTTTCTATTTGTCTGTAGCTGCCAATTAGCAATGTCATTAATCCACTGCCTAGAAGAAGTGCATGATTAAAATAGATGGTGCCACTGACCACTGACAGGATGATATGCACAAGGCTGTGCTGTAGCTGCCTGTCATTGTGCTGCTGTAGTTAGGGCTCAGCCTCATTTTCCAGAGGGAGGTAACAATTTCGTAATATCTTTGCATCCGGGTGTAAAGACAGACTCATCATCTGGGCTTTGAATGATGCTTTTTGTTGTGTTCTGGACAGGGAACATGGAGCAGACCCTGGGATTGCTGTTGCCCTACCTGGCACCCACTCTCAGGCCATTTTGGTTAGAGAATGCATTCTGTCTGTGAACGTCCTTCGCTCTGTTCGCCCACAGAGCCATCCAAGGCTCCTCGGGGGCGGCAGGTTTGAATTTTGCCTCCTCAAGGATGAGCATCTGAGGCTGGGCCAAAGTTTTGTTTCCTGCTGGTGAGAGAAGGACGATGGGGGAAGAGGCGTGGGAGGCCTTGAGGGGTCTGGCTTGACTTGCTGCTGCTCCGGGGGCAGCAGGAAGGGGCTGGTGGTGCGTGGCTGCTGCCAGGAAAGGCCGGCCTCCAGCTGGAGACCACAAACCCTCAGTGACAGTGGCCAGCCTGGCTTTCCAAGGCCACAGATAAAATAAGCATTGACCTAGGACAGCAGACAGTGGAGGAGACAGAGGGGCACAGTCCTTCTGCTTTCTCCCTGGTGTGTTGAACAGGAGGAATTTTGTTCCTTAGTGGAAATTGCACTCTTGTTTGCTTGCTTAAGAAAAAGATGTCCAGTGCTTTAATTTACACTCCACCTGGGGATCAAACCTCTCAGCAAGACCAGAAGGGTTTTTTCCCCCCAGATCTCACTTTTGAGGGAAAAACTTCTGTGACAGAGGATGAAATACCAGGAATAGTTTTTTTAGGTGGACCTTCCAGCCTCTGGTTTGTAGCCACACTAATTTGTGGGTGAAGGGAATATTTTTGTACTGAAAAGTTCCCAAGAAACCGTTAACCAGGGAATTGGAGTTTAATTGGCACTTACGAGACATTAACAATAATTGTATTCAACTTGGCCACTCAGGATAAAGTGTGATTCAGGATGAGCTGGTTGGTGCGCTGAGCAAAAAAAACCCCCACCAAACCCAAAAAAATAAAAATGAAAAAGAAGGCAACATTAATGTATGGAGTTGCAAATATGTGCCATTAGCTTCGTATTCACAGGTAGAAGCTTTTGTGGTCCTTGTCTTTTGTTTTTCCCCACAAGATATTCTGCTGGACTGGAAAAAGTAGAAGGAACATGTATTAACTGGAGGGAAATTATTTTACTTCAAGTTCATGCTTTTGCAGTGAGCTGGATTACAATTTTATCCCTGCTCTCTCTTTTGCTGTCTTTTTTTGTTTAGGAATGTCCCAAAAACTTTAAAAAAACCTCAATAAAATCCATTTATTTATTTATGCTTTTACCAAGCACATGAACAAGAAAGGCAGGGGAACACGGGGTGAAATTTGATATGGAGCCTTGTGTATGATGCAGGATAGCCATCAACATCCCTTGAACATTTCTTGTGCTTCCTGAGTGCTGTAGGTGAAAACAATGACAGTGCCACTGCTAAATGATTGCAGCTTCTGAGGCTGGCTGAGAACAGAGAAAACAAACTGTATGCAATTTAAGCGCCTGTTTGTATGCAAGCTACCACACAGCCTAATATATACACCCGTATGATGTAAGGCAGTGGAGATGACCTGATTAGCAGAGCCCTCACAACAGGCAGAGGAGATCCCTGCTCCCCTCCTTGGAGACCTGCGGTTGGTCCCAGCTGGAGGAAACCTTTCTGCAGCTACCAGAGGGTTTCTGAAAATGGCAGTGGCAGTGCTCCGTGTGCATGAAGGTGAGGGAAGGAGAAAGAGCAAACAGCCTGCACAGCTCTATAGAATAGCTGGGATTTTTTGAAGGATGCAGCATGAATTCCTTGGGCTTTGTGAGCTCTGTGTGCCAGGGTTGCAGAGCGCTCTGTGTGTGTGGGGAGGCTGTGCTTCAGCAAATGGCTCATGTCGTTTGGTTGTGCTGCTTATCCTGTTGGATGAAAGCATCATTCAGCAGAAAGAAGTGCTAGGGGAAGGAAGATAAAGTAAGTGGTCTTCCCGTTTGTAAGCTCTCACAGCCTTGTTCTCCTGTGTGCTGAGCAGGCAGAGCTCCACAGCTGTGAATGGGAAGTTGTGGTGCTCAGCACTAATTGCACTCAAGTGTTCATTATTCCAAATCAGAGAAACAGACAAAAATTTATATATGTGAGAAGACGCATAAGACCCAAGACTTTCTCTCTTGTGAGTACATGTAAATATGCACAATTGGGATGTGGCTTTTGGATATTTTGTGCAGTACTGTGCCAGGACAGCACGCAGGCTCGTGGCAGCAACCTGGGGTTTTAGGTGAGGAGCACAGGGCAGTATTTCTGGCTCTGCTGTAGCTACTTGTGTGGCCGAGTGTATTAAATCCTGCTCCTAAAGCCAGCAAACCATTTCTTCGGGCTTCATTCTCAGACTTGCTGAATACCCCAAAAGGCTGCTATTATTACAGGGAACTGCCATTCCTTAGCTCTGAAAGTGGGCTGTCTGTAAATCACCAGTGTGTGCTTTCCATGGGGAGGTGGATCTGGGACCTCAGCTCTCTCTCTGTCAGCCCACGGAGCTGCCAGAGCTCCTGCTCTTCCTCCTTTCTGCTCAGCTCCACCACAAGGGTAGATCCTCCCGGTCAGAAGGCTGTTGGCTGTGCCACTTGGGCTCGGCACCAGGGCAGGATGGCTTCCCATGGCTTCTCTTGCTGCTATGGTGGGGCCAGTCCCCTCCTGCTCCCCGTGCAAACTGCCTTCTCTTGACCTGTTTCCATTCCAGGGCACTACCTGGGGCCATGTCCTGGTTGACCTCTCAGTCTGGGCTGTTTTTCACTCTTTCAAGAACAATAAGTGCATCTCTGTGGCAACAAAAATATTAATTCCCTACTATAAGTGATGCACTCAAATATTTTGTAGTTACAGACCATTTGGATGGCAGTGCCTGTGCTGATACCAGTCTGCTGTGATCTGATCCAGCAGTGTCCTTGCTCTGGATGGGCTTTGCCGTAATAGTACTTTCTTTTCATTCCTTAGCTCCCATTAATGCCTTGATGAGTAGTGAAAGATGTTTCAACGGTTTTTTGATTAAAAAGAAACATCTTACCATTGCTTGGTCTCTGGTGCCTTTACCCTGTTCATTATGCTTTCCTTGGGAGTAAAGCAGTGATTTAGAGTTGCAACGTCAAACATCAGTCTCTGAACCCTGTGTTTTCTGGGAAGAGGAAGAAAGAAGGATGAAGGAAGAAGTCTAAATAGTAGGGTTTTTTCTGCTGACATTTCCAGGCCAGCTGTTTGAAACTCTCAGTGATGCCTCACAATGTTTACTTACAGCTCTGTCATTGGGTTCCTGGGTGGGCACCCCTTGGCAGTTGCCAGTGAGCACATCTGGCCAGAGTTAGGTGACATTGGGCAGGCCCAGGGCACAGATTTGTGCTCCAGATCCGCTGCTGTCACTGGCACTTGTGCCAATGGCCTTAGTACAGAGGTCAAAGACTGCTTAGATATGGAGGCTGAATCACCTCCTTGTTAAGCCCCTCAGCAGGATCAAGGCTTAGGGAAGCAGACACGTGGGCTTGCCTTCTGGCTGACACTGTGGATGGAGGCTGTGATTCTGGGACAGGCCTTTTGGCAGGTTGGACCAGTTCTTGAGGCATCAAAATGGGGGCATCTGGTCATTAAAACACCCCTGCACTGACACCCCTTTGTGGAAAAGCCTGGTACATTTGTTTCCTTTAAAGGCTTGCTGATCCCGCAAGCTCTCGATGGTTAGAGGAGGTTTATTCTGTCACCTGAGGATCACAGAAATCAGCAGTGAGCCTGTCAGTCTCACCAGGCAAATGTGAAAAGTCTTCAACTGCACGTATTTCACTTGCAAATATAAATAATCCAGCAGTGTAGATCTCACTGCAGCCCTGTTTGCCTTGGCAGTGTCCCATTGACATGAATCAGAAGGTGGGAGCAAAAAAGTACTGGAGGCTCATCCAGAGACTGGTCTCCCCTCCATCGGGGAACCTGTCCATGCAGGCAGGGTGATTTGGAGATTACTGGCACAGCCCACAAGCCTGGCTTCACTAGATCTTTGCATTTGGAACAATCCTGCTTTGTTTCCTTGTGCTGTGCCTTTGGGAACCCTGCCTCTCGGGGCACTGGGCAGGAGAGGCCTGGAAGGAGCAACTCTGGCTTTGTCCTTTGCTCCTGTGGCTTTGGCTCCTTGAGAAGAACGTAACTCTCGTGGTTCAAGCTGAGAAGCAGGAGGTCAGTTCTTAATCCTGCTGCATCTCTGCAACTTTTGGCAGTTGTCTGGATCACGCTGTACCTGAGTTCTTAAGCTTTAAAATAGGGATAGAAATTAGGAATTGAAAAAAAACCTCAAACCAAGGGCTTAAAGGACTAAGCCGTTGTAACTTGTGATGCCATCACCACCGTGAGGCTCTCACGATGGTTTGAGCTTCAAGGCTGTGATGTAATATTGATAACAGTAAAAAGTTTATCATGCTGTTAGTTGGGAACTTAGAAAATACATGGGTTTAATTTTAATTTTTTAATTTTTTTTTTTTAATTTCAGCAAATTCAGTAAAGCTAGAAATGCAAAGTGATGAGGAATTTGACAGGAAGCCCCTGATTCATGAAGATATTATCAGAGCTCACGATGAAGGAAGCAGCCTGGAAGAGCCCTTCATTGGGAGTAACGAGATGGTGGATAACAGAAAGATCCAGGAGCTATCAAGCGAGGGAGGAATCCGGCTTCCGAATGGTAAACTGAAATGTGACGTCTGTGGCATGGTTTGCATTGGGCCCAATGTGCTAATGGTACATAAAAGGAGCCACACTGGTAAGCAGCTGAAAGAAAATCTGTGGCAATGTTGATGTTACCTGACAACTCTTCTCTCTTCCCTTTTCATTCTTGGGGTAGCAGGAGGCTGGGGAGGGGAAAAATGGGCTTTGTTGGTTTTTGTTTCTGTTCCTGCTTTCCCCATTCTGGTGATGCTCTCTTTCTGGCAAGCATAGTGCTTCCTTTACTTTGATTTCCAGCCTTTTGTTCTTAAAAACAGCACAAAAGTCTGGAAATAGCTTTTCTTACTCTTCTTGACTGGAGCAAGATGGTGGGAGTCATTCTCTGGCATGGGGGGGACAGGGTGGGTGGGTCGTGTTGTTCGTGTGTGTGCATGTGCAAAGCTTTTGAACCTTTAAGGGGAGTCTTAGATGTTCTTCCATTGGAGGTGCTCACAGGTGGACAAGACCAGCAGCTTCCTGGGGATCTCACACTTCTTTTGGAAGTGGCTGGGCCTGGGATGAGCAAACCCTGCAGGGGACACTCATTACCCAGCGATCCTGATGCCAGGGTGGGCTTGCTGCTCACTGTGTGACAGCTCCCTCAGGGAAACCTCAGCTGAACCACCCACCTGGCTTCCCCACACCATCTCAATACCATTCTGGAGGTAGCTTTCAGTGCTTGGTCCCTCCCAGAAATTGTATTTTTACTACCATTTAGAGTCCCAAACAGCTTATCAGTCTTGTGAGTTTGAGAATTTAAGAGGCAGAGGGAACCTCTGCAATACGCTGATTGGGTGGGTCTTTGTGGATTGAAAAATGAGGCCTTGAGCTTAAACCAGGGTAATTTCAGGGGATTTATGGCTAATATGGTAAAATGGTGTGCCCAGGAAGCTGATACTCACTCCCCTGTGCTGCCCGCTCCTCAGGTGGGAGCAATAGTCACCTCCAACAGAAGTACAGGTGGTGGCAGAAGATGATGCTCTCTTGTCTTGCAGCCGTCTACCTTTGATTCAAAAAAGCACTTAAGCTTGTGCTTAACTTTTATGAGATTTGAGCACACATAAGTCACCTGAAGGGCTTCAATATAAGCTTAACTTCAGATGCACACTTAAATCTTACAAAGGTTAAGCACAGGTTTTTGTGGTGGAGCTTCAGCGGGTGTTTGTTCTTCATATTATTTGGACAAAGTGAAAGATATTTTGCTTTTTATCTTTGCTATTATTTAATGGGGTGAGAGACTCACACTGACTGAGATCTGTGAAGATATAAAAAGAAAAGTGGAGTTTTAGAGTAGAGTAAGAAAGACTGTGTAATCCCTTTGTAAACCTGGTAGTTTGCAGTCAGGTAGTGTGCTCTTGATGGGCAAGAGATCAATAGAATTTCTGTACAGAGGAATAATAAATATATATTGCATAGTTAATCTCCTGTATATAAGTTGTATTGATAATAACTTGACCTAAGTGTGTAATGCAAAGCATGGCAGTATCGTTTATGATGCACTCATGATTTTAGACAGGAATTATGAGAGGGCAGGAGCATTAGCTGGAGAATCAAAATCTTGATTAGCAATTTGACGTGCTATAACTAGAAGAGGGAAAGAGAAATAAGTATCAGACTGAGTCTCCAGCTTTCAACCTTCCGAAAAGTTTTCGCTGGTTGCCTGCATGTATCTGAGCATATGTATTGTAGGTGCATCAGAGTCCACGTATTTGAACTCGAGCAGCTAAACTAGCTGCGCTAAATTTAGATTTAGGTACTTAATTAAATGGTCTGCATTTCTGAGATACTGAATAGCTGGTGCATCTTTTAAATACAGGCAAGCTGCCTTTTTCATGTTAAAGAAGATGTGTAAATTCAAAGCGAACGGAACAAAATCTCATCTGCGTGCGGGCGAGACGGCCGTCTGCGGGTGCATGGGCAGCAGTTGCATAACTGGTAGCTTTTTCCTTCAGGCTACTGCTGGTTCCTCAGAGAGCTCTGACTCTTTTCCCATCAGAGCAGAGGAGCTGGGATGTACTGTTCTATACAGATGATTTCAAGCATATAGAAATGGCGTTTCTTTTAATGTGCAGCTCGGTGCTCTGTTCTCAGTAAACCAGTTGGCAAATTTTGCAGAGGATTTTTTTTTCCCTCCACTTTGTTTGTTTGTTTTTTAATACATGCTGCTACTTTGCTGTCCACAACAGAAGGAGAAGTTTGCTTGGATTTCCACATCCTGGATTTTAAGGAGTATTTTTAACATACTGGTATCTATCTTGTAAAGTGCAGTATTTTAAAATATATTGCCACTTCCTCAGCAGTGGGGCGTGATGGGCTGGCCTCAGCTCTGGAATGAGCCCTGACCTGTGGGTAGTCTGGTTTTGCAGCCCAAGGGAGAATGGTGGAGAGAAGGGAGGTTGCCCCTAGTGAGTGGAAAGGGATGACATTCTTTATCAGCTAATCCAACTGGCATGTACATCCCTACCTCTCAAAGCCAATTTAAGTGTGTTTTGGGAGCTGAATCCTGGTTTACTCTCCTCTTTAACTGCACACAACCAAAGCATGATCTGGCCAGTTGTTTGCATTGGCAAAAACTGAAGTCCTTTTCCTTTCCCTGAAAACCTGTCAGCATTTTATGTAAATCACCCAAAATGCTGTGGTCCATAGCAGAGGCTGTAATTTGTGTGGGTGCTGGGATGAGTGCAGCTTTCCTTGCACCAGGGATCCAGGCTTGGCAAGAAGCTGTGCCGTAGGCTCTGGCTGTGCTATGTACAGAGAGGGCCACACTTTTCTCCAGCCATTATTCCTCTGTTCCTGAAGAGCAGTTGTCTTTCCTGACGCATTATGATAGTTCAGTCAAACAGATGCAGGGAGGGGGAAAATAATGTGTGCCATGAATGAGGCCGGAGTAGGTGAGCTCAGTGTCCCGTGTCTGATCCTGGTGTGCAGTCACCCCTTCCTGTGATAGACCAAGCTGGGGATTGCCCATTCATCCCTCAGATCGTGGTCCAAGTGATGCTCTGGTCTTCAGCACTTCCATCACAGGGCCCGTGGCACTGCTGATTCTGCCACACACAGCGTTTCTCTGAAAAACTGCTAATTGAGGTGAAGTGTTTTTGTAATCTGCCTGGGCACCAGGAGAAGGCCTTTCTATTTATTTGTCATCGCTGACAGAAAATAAGTAAAATGCTTGGTGTAGGAATCAAGCGTGATGCAATCCCTGCATTAATGAGCAGGGTAAAGCCTTCCCTCATGTGCCACATCCTTTTGTCAGGAGAATAGCATGAGTTGGATTTATTTTCCTCCTTTCCCATACTGTGTTCTTTTGGTCCAAATTTCCTACTCGACAGCATGTTCCTCAAGTTGCAGGATCTCTATCAATTTTTTGTTACTGCAGGAGATGACTTGGTCATAGAATATTGCCATTGGATAGTCCAGGGATTTGTGCTTGGGGATGTAGAGGGAAGGGGAGAAGGACAAGAGGCCGATAATCCAGGTTTTCTGAGATAATGAGAAGGAATCTCTGTGATTTCTCACTTCTTTATGCTTTCTGCTGTGGGCCTGAATTAAAATTTCCTTGCTCCTTGTTTCTGGTAAAGCAGGAACCATGTTCTGCTATAGCCATGTCGATACTTCTGTGCTCTGCGAGGTCCATGTGTTGTTCTCCCTTTTCTTGTGAATTGTGACCTTTGTTTATATTTTTTTTTCTCTGCTGTAACATCCCATCCCTTATCTAGTCCATTGCTAGATTTTGAAATGCTTTTTATTTCTAAGGGAAGGCTGGCATCATAGAGTCATGGAGCGGTTTGGGTTGGAAGGGACCTTAAAACTCATCCTGTTTTACCCCGTGCCATGGGCAGGGACACCTTCCAATATCCCAGGCTGCTCCAAGCCCTGTCCAACCTGGCCTTGGACACCTCTGGGGATTGGGCCTTTCCCCACTCCTACTCTGGGCTGCTGGTAGGTTACTTTCAGGCTTTTTTGGGGGTGTTAACTGCAGGACGGTCTCAGATCTTTGCTTGGACTCCACAAGCATTTTGGTACCATAAGTCGATGAAATGAATTATGTACCCATGAGGGAAATGTTCAAGTTCTGCTTTAGCACCCACAGCATTATAACTGAACACATGCAACCCCGGAACTCTGAATGCAATTTAATTTTTTTTTCATGCAGAGTTCAAGTTTTTAGGTCAGAAATAATAAATGAGGAAAAACCCGGTTGTGCTGTTCCATATAAAAGACTTGTATGCCTAAGCAGCTAACCAGGAGCAAATTTAAACAAACAGTCATATTAACACATTGTGATGAACTCCGCTGGACTGCCTCTCTCATTTTGCTAGCAGAAAGGGTTTTCTTGGTTTAATTTCTAATTTGTAACCTAGTGCAGCCTTCCTGTCTCTTGCAATGTTAATAGATTTGGCACTGAATCAAAAATTGTGGGGCTAAATTTCTGAAAGTCCAGTTTTCTACTTAGGTTCTGAAGTCTAACTTTCTGAAAAGTCTTCTTTTTTCCTATTTAAGCATAAGGAAGGGGTGCTAAGATTTCTGAAATTGCTCTGGGCAGAAGGATATGCTTTACTTGCAGTACTCAATTACTAAACTCTTCTGATAGTTTTGCCAAGTTCACTTAAATGATTTTTCTGTCTTAAGAATGCACTCATAAATTTGTGCAGAGGACAATTCTGCAGAGGAAATCACCCAGGATTTCCCAGGAATTTTTCATGAGAGATTCATCACTACTGTTTTATGATAACTTGCTCTATCTGGAAGGAGGTTTTTCCCAACAAAAAGCCCTACTAAAATCACTGATTTCACATGGTGTGCAGGCTGTTGAGTGAATCCGATAGCACAGTAAGTAGGTATGCAGACTAGTTATGGTCCCTGGAATAACAAACAGAGAAATGGAGCAAAGTCTGCTGCTCTGTGTCTCGCTGGGGTAAAGGCAGGTTGGAGCTCACTGCTGTCAGTGTGTTAGGAGCACTGCTGATAATTCCCTTGTGTTCCTGGGGCAGAGCAGAATCTGAGCAGTTGCAGCATCTGGTGAATCAGAGAAATGTTTCATTTTAACGAAATGAATGTTAACAAAAAGCCTATTGTGGAAGGGTGAAAATCTGTATTATTAGTAAGAGCAAATACTTTCTGATGGCAGCATGGGCACAGTAATTTTGTGTTAAGAGGCTGGAAAGAAAAAATCCCATTTGAGAAGTACTTAAGCTATACTTTGCATATCAAAAGTATCTGCCACACAAAAAAGGTTGAGTTCCCAGATATACATTTAACCAGGAGAGATGTTGAAGTCCCTCTGGACCTAGCTTTTATGTAGCAGGACTGCTGCTGTAGGAATACCCTGACTGTGTTATTGAGACCCAGTGCATTAATTTGTGAGTCACTCCCCCTTTTGTTTCAAAGGGACAAATGTTACCAGCCAAGGGTTAGGAGAATCTAAGTCTCCTTGGTTGCCAGGTCTGTGGGCTCCACATCCTCAGTCAAATTTCTGTTTTAATACAGAAAATGTGTCAGCTTTGCAGCAAAAATAACACTGTTTTGCACTGGTGTGAGATTCGAAGAAGATTAACTCATACTGAAACTTCTGCACAGCACTTCCGTGCCAAGGCGGGAAAGGAGTGCTGTTGTGCAGGGAAGCTTCCAATTAAGCAGAAAAAGGAGTTGGTTTGCTTTTTGAAACAACATTTGACATCTGTGAAATCTATTAGTAGGAAGTTCATCGGTTCATTTGCCTGGTTTCACTTTGTATCAGCCAGCCAGCACTCGTGGCTTGTGCAGTGAAGTCTCCAACCAGCTGTCATGTATTAAAGATACTGGAAAAGAAAGGCCCGTGTCTTGCTTGTCCTGGCTTCAAGGGTCCACTTCACCATTCGTCTCAGGATTTGTTTGCACAAGAGCAAGTGAACCTGTGTGCTTCAGATACTGGTGTAACTCAAGAGCAGTAATATTTCTTTACTATTATTCGTTATTATTTTTCCTGGAGGAGACATAGCAGTAATGGGTGCATGTTAAGCAATGAAATGTGAGGTTTCAGCAGTATTTTACTGTACTTTAGAGGTAAATATTGAAATAATACTTTTTAATTAATACTTTATTTAACTGTAAAATGATAAAACTCTATGGGTGTATTTATTTATTAATTTAATTATTCCCTGGCACAAGCCCCTCTTACAAAGCCTTTAGGAAAGATAATACTTGGCACTCTGTCTTACCTTGCCTTGTCCATTCCTGAAGTAACTTAGATAATTAAATTCCCTCTGCTGAAGAGCAGGGCTTTTGAGGCATTCCTGGTTTTGTCTGGCTTTAGGCTCTAAATCTGGAGTTGAAAAGAAACATCTTTTTTGTTTGGTTGGCTCTCCCTCCCCCTCCTGCCACTCTGAAAGTCACTGAGTTGGAGGGTTTTCTGCCTTGGTTTAGTTCAATAATAGAGAAGAGCTTTAATACTTAAAGTAGACTAAAAGTATTTTGCAGTTACGTTGCAGTCACATAGTTTCCAGTGCTGAAAAGCACAAAACTTGCTTAGTTGCCTTTCAGCAGAGTTCTTGTTTTAATTAGTCGCTGTAGGTACAGAGTCAGGCAGTAAATGCATAGCTGTAAAGTGGAGGGGAAGCACACCATGCTTATAATTGTCATTACCCTCTCGGAGTTGCGTGTGCCACCTTTAATAGATCCGTAGTTCCTGGTATGTCTGTGTTGCCATCACCCCCAAAAACATTTTAAACACAGTCAGGGAGCCTCATGTAGGGAAAAGATGCATTTAAAGACTTCTTGTGAGTGGATGTTTAGTTTGAAGTATGATTGATTTCAGCTTATGGATAAAAACTCTGCGTTTTCACAGAAAAGTAAGGGAGGTGAATAAGGGTGTCGAGGTAGTTACTTCGTTACTGGGAAGCAATAATTCTGGAGAACAGTTTACAAACTTACCAGGAAAAGGCAGCAGGAGAAATAATTGGAACACAGTCTTCTCAAGGCATTGAAGTGATAAAGGCTTGTTTGCTAGTATTTGGAGTGGGCATCAGACAGCACAGTTCTTGGAAAACCAACAGAATCTTCTTGCTATTCAGTCGTTACTTCTCTTTGTGCACCCTTCTATTGGATAATGGCCTCCAGATTAGCTGTGCTAAATGTAAAAGCTGCTAATCAATAACACGAAGGTGTGACCAAAATTGCATCCCACAAGCCTGCAGCTTAAACAAGGAGCTGGAATCGAGTGATTGGACAAGAGTGTAACAAACACATCAAAGCAGCTATTTAGCCAGAATGAAGCCAGTAGGAGAAATGAATTCAGGCTGGCTTAAAATAGATACAAAGGTTATTTAAGGTAAAATGTGCTATTGGAGCGGATTCTGTCTGTTGCAAGAGAGGAGCAGACTACGGGTGATTTTGTGGTGAGTGTTTTCATGTCGTCTTTGCTATCAAACTGTGGTGCAGTGACTATTTGAATTCCTGACTGAAAGCTTTCAGCATCTCCAGAGCAGCCAGTTTTCGGAGGAGTAATACCTGCTCATATATGGCCTCCAAAATGTCAGAGATAAGTGGGTGATGTAGTGGGTAAAACACAGTAACTGCATAATTTTAAATACAGCAGGAGTAGAAGGAAAGACTTTAGACTTGGTAAGAAATGTGCTACCTTCTTTCATGTTGTCATCCTGAAACTGAAGATATCATTCCAGAACACTCAGAAACGTGTCAAAGGAAAGGGTTTTGCCTGTTTTCTCAGACAGCGAAAGCAAAACATAAAAGAAAAAAAAACCCCATGTATTTTTCTACTGCAGTCTCTTTACATATCTCTGTTATGGACATTTTGAAATGATATAAAAGAAGATAATGGCTAATCAGATCCTTTAAGTATAGTGTGGGAGTTTGAAAGGGAAACCACAAACTCTTTATCAATTCTAATGAGCTCGTGTTCAGTGTATTGGAAGAAGAGCCTTATGCTGTGATTTTTTTTTTGTTTGTTTATTATTACTCCATAATGTTCTTGGTGAGATTTTAGGAATCTTAGTATCTCTTTGAGTACCTCTGCAGCGGCCTTAGATGAGATTTTCATCTCCCACGTGTGAAATAAAAGTTATGGAGTATAGCATACCTTGTGCTGCCCTCCTGGCAGCATTGCAGTCCTGGCAGTGATTTGAACCACTGACACAAGAATTGCTTGTGGACATCTGTAAGAGCTCTCTCCCTCCCTCTCCTTCCATTTGAATCTCCAGATGTATTTTGGACTTCACCCTAGACAGACACATGAACTGCTTCGATACAAATGTAGCATTCATTTTGTCCAGCAAGGGAGTAATTGTTTCAAAGCAATTGTAAAAGGCTTTGAAGATATGTGAAAGATCACAGAACATGTTTGTTTTTCACAAGATCTGTGCTTCAGTCCACTGAATTCAAACTCAGAAGGTCCCAGCAGGATTTGGCTAAGATTCCGTAATAGGTGATAACGCTGAAAAGTGTGGATGGAGGTTGCTTACATCTGAAATCTGATGATCAAGACCTTGTTGAGCCAGGACCCTACTTGGTGTAAACATTGGGTAGTGCTTTAAATAGGAAGAGGGTAGATTTAAATTAGGTATATATGGAAGAAGTTCTTCCCTGTGAGGGAGGGTGAGGCCCTGGCACAGGTTGCCCAGAGAAGCTGTGGCTGTCCCATCCCTGAAAGTGTCCAAGGCCAGGTTGGATGGGATTTGGAGCAAGCTGGGATAGTGGAAGGTGTCCCTGCCCATGGCAGGGGGTGGAGCTAGATGGGCTTTAAGATCTCTTCCAACCCAAACCATTCTGGGATTCTATGATCTAAAGTCCAGATGCAGTAAAATGCTTGGACAAGTGGCCAGCACAAGTATATGCTCGTGTTCAATTGATTTGCTCAGCAGGACATAAGCAGGTGATTAGAGCTGACTGCCTGCCCGAGACTGCTGGAACAGTCTGACTGTCTTCAACAAATGTTGATATAGAGTATGGTTTTGATAATGTTCCAGAAAACCTGTGTGAGCTCATCAGGGGGTTTTCCTCTAAATAATAATTTTTTTTTAAAAGGTGGGGGTTTTTTAATGGGCCCAATCCCCACTGTCTAAGGCAAATATGAAGGCTTAGCATAAAAATAAGCTTTGGATGTGTGTGTGAGAGTGTGTGAACACATGGGAGGAAGCGATAGGGTAAGGTGTAGGGTTTCTCTTACTTGTTCATCAAATCAGTCTTTTTAATTTGTTTTATATAGAGTGCAAATTTGCTTATTTCACTGTTTAATGGTGTAAGATTTTTCTCAACTTTCAGTACTGCCCAGAGCTTGCAGCCCTGATCCTCACTCGCATGCATTCCCTCCATGTCCCTCTAACAATGCAAAGCAGCCTTTAAAAAGGGCTGTCAGTCAAAGTGTAACGCAAGCAACAGGTTTGATTTGAACCAAAGGCCTTAACACCTTTGCTATGGTCCAATTGTTAATGATCAGTTCTAAATACCCATATGGATTGGACCTGTACTAAAAATAAGTGCAAAACCATAGAAGTAAATACTGTAAAACCACAACTATGGATCTAAATTTTCAGCAGAGCTCATCTTTTATAAAGGATAGAAGCTCTGAGGTGAAGAACTTTCAAGAAAACCAAGGAAGCATTGATCACCTCAAGGAAAGAGCCTCAAATCACTATTGGAGGCTTTGCCCATTGTGCAAAAGAAACGGCCTCTGACTTTAGAAGTGCCGTGTGATGGTGGTGGTGGGGGCTGTACCCATGTGCAATGGCGCTGGTACAGAGTGGGAAAGTGGCCTCTGTGCATCCTCCGATGTGTGTTGACAGCTCTCTCCCTTCCCCTTCCCTTCCAGGTGAACGCCCCTTCCACTGTAACCAATGTGGAGCTTCTTTTACCCAGAAGGGGAACCTGCTGAGGCACATCAAGTTGCACTCTGGGGAGAAACCGTTCAAATGTCCCTTCTGTAGCTACGCCTGCCGGCGGAGGGACGCCCTCACAGGACACCTCAGGACACACTCTGGTGAGCCCACCTTGGCTTCTCCTCACACTTCTTCCTTCCTTTATCACTACCGTCCCAGTGCAGCAGGTAGTGAAAATGAAGTGTAGCTCTGGGTCTGTACCATCCTCTTCAGAGAGTGCAGCTCTCAACTTTGGGAAAGCCTTGATGTGAATCAGAAAAGTTGTGGTTCAGCCACACCTCTCCTTTTGTGTAACTGAGCTCTTCGGCTGATGCTATCGAATTTCTCTCTCAATGTCTCCTTGGGTGTATCCCGGCTTCAATGGCAGATTGTTTTGACACTCTGGGCCCCAAAGTGGCTGTGAAATTCCAAAGATCACAAAGAATAACCGTGGGCTCTTGGAGGCAGGCTTTGCAGTTCATACCCATTTCTTCATCTAATAAATGCCATATGCTGTTTGAGTTCAAACTTGTTCATCTTTCAAAGCCCTCTAAATTGCATTTTTGATTCAGTTAGATCTTGCTGTTAAGTCCTAGCTCATGGCAGCCACAACACTCACCCTAGAGCTGAAGGTGGTCAAGAGAGATTGGGTTTCTCTTGCCTTGTTAAGTGATAGGACCATGTCTGTATCAAGTCTATTTGATATAGTTTCTTGATAAGTTGTCAAGAAGAACCTGTCTCATAGCTGTGTGCTGGTAGTTGTGTTGGAGCCCCAGTGATCGGGATCAGCTGTGGTTTTAGTCCCTGTCCCTGCACCAAGAGGCTGCATTCTGCCCACTTGCTCATCTGTGTAGGACTCCTGAGTAAGATCTTAACTTGTTGTGTTTGTATCTCCTGAACGTTCAACTTGTGGGTTCGAGCCATTTATAAGAGGCTGTGTGTTTCATTGTTGAATGAGCAGAGATAATTGGACTGGTTGCAAGTGACAGCATTACAGATGAACTTCTTTGAGGTGTTAGCAAATGTGTGACTCCTGAAACACAGTGGTGGAAGTGCAGCTGCAGGCAGAAATCCTACATGAGTTTCCTGACTCTTGATATGTATTTCTTCTACAGAATCAACCTCACTTCAGTAGGAGTTTCTGTTTTAGGAGCATTGAGTTGCTCTGCCATTTCTGTTTTAGGAGCATTGAGCTGCTCTGCCATTTCCAAGAATAGGAAAGGTAAGCAAGTAAGCTTCTTCAAGTAGACTTGGGAGTATACAGGAAGCTTGATGGAAAATGCTGACAGAAAGCTTGAACTTCCAAGAGAGTAGAAGAGTTGGGACTAGGCTGGGAGAGAATTGCTTGAGCTGGATTTGATCTGAAAGTCAGTAGGGAAAATGTCTGTGGAATGGTGAGCTGCAATTTTCACACATCTGACAATAAGTGTAGTTTCAACTGTAAATTTTGAAAGAAAACAGAACACAATACAAATGTTGACAATTAAAACAAAAAGGGAGTTGGGACAAAAAAAATATCCCACATTACCAAACACAAATATTGCAGTTCAAGACCTTTTCACAATATGAATATAGATTTTGTTACCTAGATACTGCCATTGATAGAGATTGTTCTTCCTGTGTGAAGAGCACATGGCTCATGGTTCTGTGTTTTGCGTGAGGATGAAATGTAAAGGTGTGGGATTTTCAGAAGGCACCTAAGCTGCTTAGCACAAGTTCCACTGGAGCTCCTTCCCTAACTGACTTAGCCATGTTCAGCTCTGCTCAGTTTGTAGTTTTAGGCTTTGTTTTCAGTGGAGAAAGTGTCACCCCTCTAAGCACTCAGATCCAGCAGCTTTCAGCAGAGGGCCAGCAGAAACAGAGAAGTGCTCCCACAAAACTGTCCAAGGCAATTCGTAGAGTAGGGCTCACAGGTGAAGAGTTAAAACCTGGATTATTGCCCTAAAACCTGGCATCCCCCTGCATGAAGGTGAAATTCCACTCTGGCCATGGGCAGGGAAGTTAAGGTGTCTGTCCCTGCCATATAAACAAGCTGAGTTGGCTTATGCACACCTGGATCATGGAAAAGATGGGTAGATGTCTCCTTGGGACTTTAAACAGTTTCATATCAGTGTGCTATACAAGTATTCTGTGCTTTCATAAAGCACACATCAAAGTCTGTAAGTAGGCCTGGAAGGTAGAACAGATCCAGCAGCTGCAGCAAAGGTCTTTTCCAGCCTAAATGATTCTATGATTCTGTCAATGTTTACATCTTCTGCTATTTCTGAGCAAAAAAGAGGATATTGGCTAATATATACAAAGAAGAGCTTAAAAACTGTTTTGAAACTTGAAGCCAGTTTCAATCTGGTACACTTAGTGTCTAAATTGAGGTGAGTCTGAATATATTTTTGTTAGAGGAAAGCTCGTCAGATCAGATCCTCAGCTGATGGAGATTGGAATTACATCCCCTAAGTAAGGGAAGTACTTCTGTTTTGTACCAGCTGAGAATCTGGTGCATGGTTTCATAAATGCACCACCGATTCCCTTTTTTTTTTAATGTATGTAGGTATATTCTTTTCCTCCTTAAATGAGAGGGTGCTATTAATAATAAAATAAAATACCAAAGCAAAACCCCTTAATCTTTTCTCCTTCCCAAGAAGGTTTAAACTACTATGGAAGGCAATTTATGCAATAAAGGAATTGAAGAATTCTGTTTTATCTCTTTTTTTTTTTCCTCTCAGTTAATTTGATTTGTGGATTTGAGAACACTTTGCTTGTGTCACCACTTAGTGACATCGTCTCACTGCTACTTTTTAGTCAGTTCTTCCTGTGCTTAGTGCAGTTTTCATACAGTACAACAGGAAAGGTAAAAAAAATAATGAAATGTAGATGCAAACAGAAATTAGCAGAAGCATCTCTGAGATCTCTGAAATAGCTGAGACTTACTAGTTAACTTAAAAATAATTACATTTTTTTCCTTTGGATTGATGTTTGTTCATGCTTTTTAATATTATTTCCTGTTGATTTGAAAATGTTTCTAAGCATCACAGTCTACATTTTACCTTATCTTCTTGTGCAAAATAATATCTTACTGTGTAAGTGTTCCCAGGCTGAGTGGTTAACAAAATATTGCTTCGCATCTGTCATGCTGCTACTGCTGTTTAGCCCTAAATAATTAAGGACTTATCTTGCAGCGATTTACTCCTGCGATTATTTACCTTTTACGGACGTACGGAGTTCTGATGAACTTTACATCTGTATTTTCCTCCCACATGCAGCTGCTTTGGTTTCAGGAATATAACGATGCCTTCAGGACATCAGTAGGATAATGCCTGGGGAGAGTTCATGCGCAGACTTACACTAAGAGTGGGCATGTACCTCAAGGTACTTACAGGACTTTCAGGTGTTGTTTTCAGAATTAACTCCATAGTTCCACACCCCAGGTAATATAAGAGAGGTACAGAGACGGCTTCTAGGATGGGAATGTAAGGACAGGCTGTGGAGTGCTGGGACAGAAGTTTGTAGCCCCCTCCTGCGAGATGCATTGGACAAATCAGCAGGGATTGGCTTTACCTTGCCTGGATTTTGCTGTTTTAAAGGGAAAAACATCCAGGCAAAGCAATCTGCTGATGGCATTCACAGAGTACCTGCTATCTCACCCTGAGACATGCCTGTCTTCTCAGTCCTCTCTGGACTTGCACAAGACAATGGCAAAGACAAACTATATGAGAGAAATTTTGCTGTAGACAGTTAATGAACAAACCCCGGAAGTTTTAAGGGAGGCAGCTGAATCTGACAGGTCAATCTGATGGTTAAAGCCATCCAGATGTTGACCTCCATACTTTGAAAGGTATGACAGCCTGATGCTGTTTTACCCCAAAAAGCCAGGCATCCTCAGATGGGCACATAAACTTAGCAGTTATGTTTTGGCATGGATTTCTCTTGTGTCTAAAATGGAGCTGAGTCAGCCCTCCCCTCATAATGCTGTTGTAAACATAAATGCTCCAACAGTGCTTGAAAAAGTCAAGGCTGCAGTGATGAGCAATCTGGAAGAGTTCAGAGCAAACACAGGCACCTCAGTTTTCAGAGCAGGGCTTGGGCAGTAAGTCAGAAATGAGGGATGGGATCACATGCTAAGGAGAAAACAAAAGTCGGAATAGGTTTTGAGTAAGTGAGAATCATTCATCCATTGCACTAAGTAAGGATGGTCCTGTGTGCAGATTGTTTAGTGCTTAAAAGACTGTCTCGTCGCGTGTCCACACAAACTGTCGACATGAACATTAATTCTGGAGTTTCCTGATTTTTCTTTTTATTTGGCAGCTTCAGTCATGTTCATTACTGTGGGAGTATGTAAGTGTTATTCATATAAGAAAGCAGTTTTACTGTCTGTTTCTTCCTAAAAAAGTGGGTAGTCAGATTATTATTTTTTCACAGAAGATTGTCCTCACAATACATTTTAAAATTTGTTTCAAAGCTACTGCTTTCCTGCTTAGAAAGTGTCCCCTCCAAACAGTTTTTTTTGCTTTTAAGAAATATTTATTTTTCTTCCCCCTCTTTCTCCTGCATTGCTGCTGCATTTTGTTTGTTTCTGTCCAGCTCTTCAATAGCACTGAACTAATGGTACCCCTTTATTGGCAAAAGAAAAGCAGAAAACTTTTGTTTTGAAAAGAGAGGCTTAGACAAAACTCCCAAAAGCACAATCTTAGCAAACCATGTACAGTGTGCAAGATAAAAGGCACGTATAATTAAAAAGGAAAATGCCCTGTTCATGGGAACTCTTTCCATGTTTGTTGGTTAGCAAGTCCATCTTTCTCATCTCTTCTCATCCATGAGGACTTTCCTCTCGTCCCAACCTGGGTGGCAGTGGGCCATCCGAGGTGTCCACACGCCTGGGGTTGAATGGCAGACCTGAGGAGTGCTATCTGTGTGTGCAACTATGCTCAGACGTAGAAGGAACTTGTTCCCTAATCCTGATGACATGCCTGCCTCAGTATGTGTTTGGGAGAGTCCCACTTCTGAGTGGCTCAGTTTGGCTGAAAAATTGGATGAACAAGCTCTGGAATACACTGTGCTGTGTGTGAGTTCCCAGCTGTCAAAAGCCAGTGAGAATTACTGAAACAGTGGCAAGGATGGTTATTAAGAATAATGAAGTCAATATTTTAAACTGCTCTTTTTCATCTTGGGGGAACTTTTGCCGCTATTAACATCTCTACTCTTAAAAGGCCCAGTATCTACTCTGTAACTGTGTTTTTGAGAATGGGAATGTCATAATTAGTTGAATCTTGTGATCTGAAGTTCTCATTACACTCTGTACTGGACTGACTCCAACACTTTGTGAATGGGGAAAAAAATTAAAAGCGGACACATAGGATACTGTCTGTGAAAAATCAAATGTGTATGTGAAGAGGCAAGGAGCTGTTTTGCATACAAATCCCATTTCTCCAAATAGGTTAGCAAACAGCATCTTCCCTCAGTTGTGATGAGCTGGTGGGTATTTATTCTGTTGATCTGATACTTAGAGCTCAATTTAATCAGGCAGAGCTGCTCTTCCTCTCAGGTTTTCTTACGCTGTTTCAGTTAAACTCAGTGGAATTACCCTCGTCACAAAATCATTTTGGGTTTTTCTTATCGGGCTGCGGGTTCCAAACCGCTGTGAGCATGTGCGCAATCCTGCAGCAGCTCTGCTTCTCATTAGTGCTTCCAGCACCTAGAGGCCTTCACTCCGTGCTGGAGAGTCTAAAATCTCTGCTATTCTGCTTTCCATTTATTTGTGTGTGCATTTTTAGAAGGTAAGCTCAAAATGTGTACAGGGGTAGGAGTTTGCTATGCCAGGGCTTCATCCCCTGGGGATCCTTGTTTAAAATTTAATCCTCTGTGGAGCCCTCTTGTATCCCATGCTTTGCTAGAGTCGCACCTGGACTTGGAGTGGAGGGGTCATCTTCATCTCTGGAGCACTACTGTGATAAATACTGGTATCTGCTATATGGAAAGATTATCTTTTATGTTCAGAATTATCTCAGTATAGAATCTTGGTCTTTTCTACAGAGCATTATTACCATGGAGAAATCATTAATCAAAGAAATCTTTGATTTAAAGATGCTGTAGGATCTTGATCATTCCAGCAAAAGTACATTTGATCTTTGTTTTCAGGGGAACTTTTGAAAAGATATGGTTCCACCCAAAGCAAGGAGTGTTCTCTTTTATATTTTGGACTTTAAAAGTCTTGAAATTCCATAAAGATTCCCTCCTATCTGCTGCAGTTTAGGAATCAGTCTTTTAACTGTTCAATGCAGGAAGTCTGCTTCTGACAGATAAAACAGAGACACGGAAGGAGTGGTCCTGGCAAGCAATGGTAGATGGGCTGTGTACCAACCTCATGAATCCCTCTCTCTCTTAGGGCTGGGTATCAGCTTTTCTCCTCTTTCCCCCACTCCTGTCTGGAGTGTGTGATTGAGATAGCAGAAGCAGATGCCCTGCAGCTCCCTGTCTCTTGTGGTGCCCCGGTGCAAGCAGGAGGTGTCTGTTCTTTTAGTGCCTGGGGGCTCCCTGTATATTGGCTGCATAGGGAAAGACTCACCCCTCTCGTAAAGATGAGAGATGCCAACACCATGGGAGCATTCTCATTCTTAGTATGTCAGTTCACAGCGAGATTAGCAGGTGCTAAGATTTATCCTGGTGTCTGTGAGACTGGTCTGGTCCCTCCTGCTACCTCTCCCAGTGGACCATGGCTTTGCTATGTCTCTGCCAGGTCTACCAGCAAGTCCTCTGCAGTGCTTGGAGGTTACAAGGTTCTTGTTTAGGCAGCATCACCACGGTGTAGGGTTCACACGGGGTCATCCCTCATTAGTTGTGACCGGTTCGTTCCTGATTAAATACTCGTGCAAGAATGGAAGTTTGTCTTTGGGATGAAACCTCTGACATCAGTTTTCTGTGTGTCTCCCGTCTCCCCTCCATGTTAGCAATTCACATCCTGGCATCATTACCCAGATTCTGTCCCTCTCTGTGTTGCCTCAGGCCACGTGGAACGCAACAAATCACGTGGTCCTGCTCTTCTGGGCTACAATTTGGAGAGCACACAGGCCCCTCTCCACTGCTGAGTGCTGCCAGTTCCTAGGCCAGCCTTCCTGTTCTGGAGCAGCAAATAAGACAGTGACTTTCTTTTTCCTCTGGGCTTTTATTCTGTCACAGTGCTGTATGTGGGATTTCACTGGCATCAAAAAAGCATGAATGTGGTAAGATTTCTGCATATAGAGCAGCAGTGCTTCTAAACACCAGGCCTAACCTGTTTTTTAAACATCCAGAGAGACTGTTTCTTTTGCCTCCCTAGGGAGACAGTTCCACTTCCCATCTGCTTTTTATAGCTGTGACTCTCATCCTGATATTTAACCTTAACTATTCTTTCTTTTGGTGCAGATTATTGCTCTTTCTAACACTATCTTTTGTGACTGTGAGTAATTCCTGTGCTCAGTTTACACTATGATAGGCTGTAGTCATATGTCTAGCATTGATTCCATTCTAGTCTGTCTTTATTTTCCAGTCCTCTCGTCTCTTTTTTATTACTAATTTTGAATGGTTTTGCTACTCTTATTCACTCGTTTATGGGGGACCTAAATTGCAAAGTCATTTGATGCTTTGGAAACTGGGGCCAGTACAGATGCAGACCCCTTAACCTTATCTCTGCCTCAGCTGCCTGCTAGTAAAATGGAAATAAAGAGCACTTCTCCACCTAGTTGAGATGGTGAGAGGGCAGCATGTGGGAATCATGGCCAGGCACACACGTATTGCTGCAATGAAGGTCATGTAAGTACATCATAGAGTACTCGGTGCTGCTGGTGCCCCAGCTGCACAGCGCTCTACGTGATCTCCTTAGTTTTACTTAGCCTTTGTGCAGTAGTGAAATGAGATAATTACAAAGTGGAAGGAATAATAACTTCGTATTGTTACCATAACCACTGAGGTATTAGACCCTGATACCAATGTGATTATCTCAGACACAATAGTAAGGTGATTATTAATAATACTAAAGGACTTACTACTTAGCCTGCAATTTTTGTGTCATTTCTTTAAAAACCCCTGTCTATTCCATCGGCCCCAAGCCTGTGTGAAGTGGGTATGAGCTGTTGCCTCCTTGTTATCTGTTTTTCAGTGATGAGGAAATGAAACAGGAAAACCCCCATGAGACCCAATTTGCAAATTGAGGGACCTAAGCACCAAGGTAGCTTTGTGTGCATCACTTGTCTTTCTGCACCAGAACTGCTACGGACAGGCTGGCAGGTGGGGCTCGGGAAGCTCAGGAATTTAAAGATCTGTAGTCCTTTGCTCGTTTCAGTTGCAGCTAGAGAAGCCTTGTTTTGCTTGTCACCAGGGATTGTTTCAGAAATCTGGTATTTTTAGGCTCAAGTTGGCACATGTACATACAAACCCAGGATTTAAGGTGCAGGTGTTGCATGTGCAGGGAATTGGGTGTCTGATTGCATTAGGATAAGCTTGCGGGACACAATGCAGCCAGGAGCCCTCCTGCTCCAGAGCCAGCCACCAAAGTATCTGCAGTGGGTTTTGCAGACAGAGACTCAAGAGGTCACAGAGAACTTTTTTGTGCAATTGAGATGCAAACATGGTTTTGACTTGACCAAGCCACATCTCAACAAAGCCAAGACCATTTCTTGCACATACTCTGAGCAGCAATACCACAGCAGCTCTAAAGAGGAAACAAGTGTTGGGTTCGTTTTTCCCCTGAGAAAATTATTTTCAAGGGCAAAAAGCTTCTGCATATTGTCTCTGGGGAAAGGAGACCCAACATTTCGAGCTGGCCTTTGTCAGCTCTTGAAGAAGTTTGTGAAACTTTCAGCTTGAGAATGTTTGAGCTTGGAACCCAGCAGTGGTATGAGGCCTTCTTTCATTGATATCTCAGAGCTGTGTGTTACGGGGCAGTGTGAAATGGAGAACCGCCCCTGACATTTTTGACAGCATATGTTTTAAGGTGTAAGAGAGGTATTTTTGCCATCTGAAAAGGAAGCCAAGAGAAACTAAAGGGGGACAAAAATAACCCATAACCCACGCCACAGCAGAGTTGAGGAAAGCTGCTACTGATACCATTCTCCCAAGCTCTCAGCAGCCTGTAATTATGAATTGGCTTACAGCTAACATATTGATGGATATCACTCAAGAAGGAAAATGAGAATGTCTAGATTTTTTTACAGTGAACCTGTACTGAACTCTGGGTGACTTTCCTCCTATTTATAACCCTGTGTGAAGTTCAAGGAAACTTGTCCTGGAGGTTTCCCATGAGAGGGAACTGTGTTTTTACCTGACTAAAGCTCTCTGGATATTTTCCCATTTTTTATTTGATCTAAGTGTGAACTTTCTCCACCCTCTGCCCCTCCTTCCTTTCTGGAGTGGTTAGAGAGGTTGATTGCAGCCAGGATTACACAAGAGATGCCAGTTGCACACATGTTTTGCATAACTGTGCTGTGTTGATTTCAGACAGGGTGCCCCAAGTTCCCTCCCTGCCTTGCAACAGCAAATCAAGATCTCTATCTTCATTCCTGAAGCTGGAGAAATGCTGGTGAGGCCCTGAGTATTGAACTTTTGACAAAGAGCACCTGGTTTGGATGCTGCCGAGCTGCACAGAGCTATCCCTTTGGAAGAGCCTCTACTTACAGGTTGTTTGGGCTGTTTGTATCAAAGGTGCTAGAGTCGTTCTGCCTCTGGGAAGTGCTGCAAGTGATCAGTGCTGGCTGCTCTGTGTTAAGGGAATGTGCTCCTGAAGCACATGTCCTTTTCTTCTATTCCTGCAAGAGGCATAAATGTTTTTATGTGCTCTGAGACAGTCAAGGACCTCTCTTGGTGACTTTCCTGACTTGAAAATTAAGACAGGCTCATCCCAGTGTTCGTTTTGGGGCTAGTTCAGTGTGGCTTTTATCTTTAGAAGCGATGAGGTCTGCTTGATTTCAGTGAGAATTAGGGGCTTTGTCAGCCTAAGCCTTAGCCTGTGTACCAGTTCCTTTTGCCAGGAATTAGGTACTTTCTCCCTCCTGCCTCATTTATTTGGAGTGCAAGTCAAGACCAAACTACATTGGGCTTTGAGCAACCTGGTCTAGTGAAAGGTGTCCCTGCCCATGGTACGAGGGTTGAAATGAGATGATTTTCCATCCCAAACCATTCTGTGATTCTGTGACAACAGCACAGGGTCCCCCCCAGCCGACCAGAAGTGGGGCTGTTCCTAACAGGTGCTGCCTTGTGGGATAGAGCTGGCCTCAAAGGTAGCCAGAGCCCAGATGATTTAAGGGCTTCAAGGTCTTTCTAAAAAATAAATCACATGCAAAAAATACACTGCGGATAATCCGATGTTGAGATTTTTATATAGAGAAGTGACATGGGCCATAGACTTTCTCTCACTTGGATACCCTCCATGTGCCTGCATTTTGCTTGTTTCCTTGGAGACAGTGTCTTGTCTGAGAGCAGTTAGCCTTGGCTAGGAAAGGCCTGACATTTCTGGTTTGTGGGATAAAGCTGTGCTGATGAATTTTCCAACAACCACAGAGGCAGGATTTGGTACAAACATGCGCAGTTCTGAATAGGGTTACCATGTGGCCATCTCTAATACCCCTCTGGGGACACCACTGGAAAGTCCCTGGTGTGAGAGCAGGGCTCAAAGATCCTTGAGGAGAGCCCAGCGATCCCTGTCCCTCGGGTATCAGAGTCGTTTGAGAAATTTCTCCCTTCCCTTTCCTTCTTCCAAAGAGCTGAGTCAGCTGGACTGGCATGTCTGGAACTCTGTGGCACCGGAGCAGGCAGGCTGCCAGCAGCATTACACACCGCATCCAAAGGAACACGTCACTCCTCTCTCTCTCTCCTTTTTTTTCCCTTTGCAATCCCCACCCTCTCCCTTTTATTTTTCCTTGTTGATCCGTGTAGGTGAGTCAGAGAAACCTGCTCATCCACAGCCTGTTCCTTCTTGCCAAATCCTGGAGCAGCACTCCCAGTTCTTGTTGGGTGTCAGGAATAGGTTATGAAAACAAAAACTGATACAGTCAGTGTACTGGGTACGGAGCCCATAGTGTAAATGCATACTGAATATGCCACTTAGAATGTCTTCCTAACAGAAGGAATCTCTTTTATACGAGACACCTTATTCTGTGGTTCATATGTAATATTAGTTTTATTCCTATAAAACACCAGGATGGAACAGGGAAATTATTTAAGGCATAAGCTGGAGAATATTTAGGGAGAAAATCCATCTTAATTCCACAGAATTTTGAAACAATGGAAGAGTGGAAAATTTCCAGTAGGAAAATAGGTGGTTCACGGAAGTGGTTTAGGCTGATGTTTTGGTATCAATTGTAGTTTTACTAATCTGAAGAAATTCCATGGATATTGCCACAATTCTTCAGAGTTTACACTATTGATGAGTTTCTGACCCCAGGAATTAAAACATTGTGAATCTGGATTCCCATATCGTAGATACTTTCAAATAAGAGTGCAAGGTGATAAATTGGCCTTTTTATTTACCTTACAATATTTATTTCACGAGTGGGAAGGGAGTGAGTGAGCAAACAAGCAAGTTAACTTTTCCTCTTTGGTCAGCTGACTCTAGGAGCTGGGAGCTGAAGGAAAGCACAGTGACTTGGGGTGAAACTGCAGGTGTTGGTAATGCTGTGGGGTCAGGAGTATCTCACTATCCTTAGCTACATTTCCATCAGGCAGCATCAAAGCCTTGTTTTTGGCATCTTGTGTTGGAATGAAGCTGTTCAGCTGCAAAGAACAGATCATTCACCAGGAAAAGTGCTTTGTTGGACTTTTACATGCCATAGTAAAATGTCTGTGTTAGCTATATTGTGAAAAATGTATCCATTATGTTCACATGGTCTTCTACAAGCAGTGTATTTGTTCCAAGGGCTAAAAATGAGCCAACTTTGAGAGGCTGCAAGTACAGTTCTGGTCAAGAAGCACAAGATTTCTGCGTTGATCAGCATGGAGTGCTGGAGTACAGGCCCTGGGACAGGATCACACCTTGGTGAAGAGAAGGGAAAGGCTGTTTTGTGTCAGGTGATAGGTAACTCTTGGTGAGATACAGTTATTTCTCAGAGTTCAAGCCCAAGACAACAGGAGAGGAAGGTTTTACTGCCTGGCCACCTTCTGCAGGGGAGGAACCCAGAAGGCCAACAAAAAGGGAAATGACAAAGGCAAGACATCAGTGTCACAGGTGAGAATGAACCCAGATGTTCTAAATTCCCATCTCCTGACTCAGTTACAAGACTTTCCACACAAATTAAAAGAATAGATGTAAGAAAATGATAAAGATATTTTTTTTTCTTCCGGGTATTGAGGAACAAGAAAAGTTACATCCTTTCACTCTTGATTCAGACTTCTGGGTGAAATCACCTATTTCAAAGAGCCTAGTGGAGCCTTCAGTATGACTTTTTTTTTTTTTTTTTCCATCAGGGAATGTAGTTAAGTATATTCAGAGTTTCCTTAATTCCCTGCTTTTACAGGAAACCTTTTTAAAGTATTTCTGGATACTTAGAGAGCTATTTTCTGTTGTCCAGCTTCTCTGTCTTTACTTTCAGCCTAAGCAGTTGCTTTTTCTTCCCTTCTTTTCTTTTTCTTCCTTTTGGTTTAATTTCACACCCATATTTAATTCCCTTTCATTTTGTCTACCTCCCTTTCAGTCACAATTAGCCTCTGAATCTATCCAGGACTTGTAGTTCAAAGCTAATTGCACCAAAAAGGAAACATCCTAAACCCCGAAATCTTTCCTTCCTCCCTCCCTTTCTAGTCATTCTCTTTACTAAACAAACCTAAAAAATCCTGGGTATTAAGAAGTACTCTAAAATTGTTGTTGTTTATTTTTTGTATTGAAACAAACAAGCAACCATCCCCTCCAAACGAACGAAAAAACCCCACACAAACCCAAAACAACAAAAATCACACACAAAAAAAAACCAACTAGGAAAAATATTGAGAGTAACAGGAATTGCAGAATTTTATTACCTAGAAAAGATTAATGTAGCTTCAATATGAGACCTAGACACTTGATGTAGAGGTTTGTGCTAGAGCAGAAGCTGTCCAGTATCTCAGATTCCTCTCTTAAAGTTCCCCATCATCCTTTAAAAGATGATGTTAACCTTTACTGTTAACTTTGTTGTGCTGAGAATTGTTTTTGTACAAAATGGTCGTGACTTCCTCCTGCCAAATACTGCAGTTAATTTTGAATATGGAGCGGTAAAGACCACTGGTGTCAGTGAGAAAAGTCCCACCTTTGTTTTGAGCTGTTCTGCATTGTTGACGATAAACACACGTGTTGTGAGGCAGAGAGCAAGAGGAGGGGATGGGAAGGCTGCACACGTGGAAGGAGGCAGTCAGCTCTCTTGCTGTTTGACCTCATTTGACACTGGTGCAAGACATGGCAAAACCACATGCCTGAACAGCAGATGGGGGTGACACGGAGGCATGGGCCACACTACTTCCTGGGCAGTTAGAAAAGTGTGAATAACAACTTTTATGTCCCAAAGGAGCCCATTAGTTTCACAGCCTGACCTGCTTTTGGAAGCAAGATTCCCTTCACTGTTGGCCTTGATCAAAATAAGTGAAAACTCCCAACATCAGTGGTTGGGAAAAGAAGAGGAGCTGTCAGTATTACTCTTCCCAAGTTGCTGTTATCTTCATGACAGCTTGGTCTTAATAGTCTGTTTCCAAAACTTTGTTTCTGACAGTGACAAGAAAAGGCAAAACTTATAGGAAGGGAGTGTGTTCTTCTTACCTGCTAATACAAGACATAAAACTGAAAGATGCCAGGTGCTAAAAAGATGCTTTTTCTTACACAGGAGCATGTAGGTGGAACAGGGGAACTCATTGCCATGGGATGAGAAGAAATGAGTTAAGGGCTTGCTCAGTGATTTTATGCAGGAGAAAACTTACCTAGTGTTATAGTGAAAGCTTAACATGGTGTATTCCCTCTATCTCCTGTTGTTTATATAGTATAGGATACCTGGTAGCACTTTGTTTGGCACTGCCTGCTCCAAATAATTCTTCTGTTCTGTTGGCTTTGTAATGCTCTGGGACTTCTGCAGGATATGCAGAGGGGCTGCACTTGGAATAAATGCAAACTGCACACAGCTGATATGAATTGGCTTCAGGTTATTGCTTCCATAGACAAATCTGGCCCAACATCTACATTTGTTTTACCCAAAGAGGAAACAAAAACCCCCAAACAAAAGCACTTGTGGAGGGAGTGTTTGTCCAGCAGCATTCCTGATCTGCACCGAGGTACCCACACCCTGCGCTGCCCCTGGGAGCTGTTCCTCCCCGCCTGCAGTTGGAGCTCAGCTTGCGATGACGCATGGATCTCCAGGCACCTCCTGACATTCCTGCTGAGCTGTGGCACTGACAGGGAGCGGACAGGACAGGGCAGAGAGGAACAACAGGCCAACCTAAACTTGTTTTCATTTTACCTGCTCACTCTGTTGCTGGGGCAGGGTTAAAATGAAGAGAAGCCAACGAGCACCTTTTGGAAGATTTGCCTTGTGAGCTAATTAACACTCCACTTATCAAGTCAACTTTATATAATGTTAAAGGTCTGAAGTGGAGTGGAAAGTACAGCGCTGGTACACAGAGTTAAGGTTTCAGCTCTTTCTTCAGCCCGTTCCCACCCACATCCAGATAGCATGGAGACATTGCAGGGTGGAGGCTCCTTTCCAGAGTCACCTGTTGTATTCCTTGGAGGGCCTCTATCCCTTTAAAAGTAAGTGATGGTAAACCTGGTGCTTTTAAGTCACTTTGAAGCCAGCCAGGTGATAAAACACCAGTTATTTTATGGACTTCCTGGTTTGTGTTAGTTCATCTCAGCATCAGAGTGCAATCTAAACAGAGTTCTTTTCTAATATTATTTAAGCATTTCAGAATCCATGTAGAATTCCTGGGAACCCCACCAGTGCTGGGGCTCTGGACCTTCTGGGACATGTTGGCATGAGACTTGGACAGTTGCATCCAGGTCAGTGGCCTTGCAGCATTAAGTGCAGAACATTTACACTTGAAATTTTCAAATATATGTGGGGAGGGAAATCAGAATGCTTCACTGGCATTAATGTAAACTAAAAATTGAGTGTCAGGTTCCTTTAGCCAGGTGTGAATGAAGGAAACAGTTAAACCCTGAGAAATGCATGAGGAAAGCTTCTATGTAGTGCAATATATGTTTCTTGCGACATAGAATTGGAGCATGTACCCATGAATTTCATCTCTTTCAAAATTAAATGCAACATTATTGCCCCTCTCAGTGTTTTCCTTGATTTGGTGCTTAATTTATTTGCATGTTTTCACATAGGTACATTTTCCTTTGTTTCTACACATACACAGATACAACATATAAACCTGCAAAGTGAACGGTCTTCCATGCTGCACAAAGGAGAAAAATGGGGTGTAAAATTCTTGCTTTTTCTATTTTAATGGGTGCTGCAAGATTGTGGCAGGAGCCATGTGAATATCTGGACAATTTGGAAGATTTCAGTAATTCTGTGACTGTGCCAATGAAACAGGAGTGAATTAGTTAGTTAGTTAGTTTGTTTGTTTGTTAAACTTCTGGCACAAAAAGGGCACCTATTTATTTATAACCCTGGTGACAGATTGAAACATTGTTTTATCTGTAAAATTCTGCAGATCGGTAAATACTATCTAATGAATCATATTATATAACACAGCCACCAGTAGCTGCAAAATAAATTGAAACACCTATTAAAGTAATAACAGGCTGCGGGTAGAACCTCTTGAAGGTACAGATAAGGACCCAACCCCTTAGATGCTGTACCTGAGCACTGATATTTGCAGATTTACTCTAGATTCTGGCTGTGTGGTTGCTATAGACAGGATATGGATAGGGAAAGTTTCTCTTGACTAGTGCATTTACTTCTAGCCAAGCTGTAGCATGCATGAAGTCCTCAGGGTTTATGTGTAAGCTGGTGTTTAGCACTGCTTGCTGTGGAATATCGAGGGAGAACTGAACACTGGTACAGTACTCACTTCTTGCTGCTTATTTGACTGTGCTGTAAACAACTGGCAGGTAGATGCAGGTGTCAAGCTGCTGGTCTGTGCCCTGGACGTGTTTATAGGAGAGGCAGACGTGTCTAGAAAACACCGGGGTTGGAGGTGCGATGTTTTACCGTTGTTTCGCTGAGTGCTGATGTACCACAAGTACCCAGCTGTGTTTCGCTGCCAGCTGTAATAGGACGTGGTAGCTGTTGACAGAAATCACTTATCATTGACTACCACTGTGCAAAAAGTCAGGACAAGCTGTTTTTCATTTGCTGAGAACCTCACAAAACGTTGTGGCTGTTGAACAGCCACATACATATCAATAGGCAATTGATAATAATGTTGACTCAGAGGCATTGGGCCACGAGGTCATGAAGTCAGTCGAGTGCTCAATTGTGAGCTCCAAGTCAAGAAAGTACCAGTTGCCCAAAGACCTGTTTGTAGGCTTCTCCTCTTGTACTGCTGCAGTTTGAGTTTTGAACCTTTTGAGGTGTCCAGAAACCTCATTAAGCGCAAATCTACTTCTGTGATCTCCTCTACTGCATGATCTGGTGAGCCAGCCTTTTACCACATGGCCTCATGAACCCTAATACTTGGCCCAAAATATGTTAATCTAAAAGGTCCTTGTAAAATGGAGACATCAGAATTCTCTGAGGTCCAGAAATATATCTGCATCCCTTGAAACATACTGCAGGTATTGCTGCCTGCTCTTGGACTGGGAAGATTAAAAGAAGAAAGAAAAAATTAATGTGAAGTTTTCATAATGTGACTAGAGATTTTGTTCTTTCTGAAAATCAGATTGCTTTAGGATGTCGCAGGTTGGGCCCTCAGGAGAGGATGCACTTGACACTGGGTGTCTCCAGTCCGTGTGTTTGTGTACTCTAGCAGCCTGAAGCTTTATTTTAGATGTTTACATGTTGTGACTACTGCATGCAGGTTGTCTTGGACAATCTTGGGCTGGGTGTGGAACTTGACCTTATTTCTGAACTCCAGTATATACAGGTATTCTGTGTGTGTGTGTAATCTCACAGGCAAAAAAAAAAAAAAAAAAAAAAAACGCATCAAAGGGCCCCCATGAATTTCAATTAACACATTTACAGTCATTAAGTGCAGCAGTGAGATACAGCTTCGGAGTGGGAGGCAGTTCCCTTTGCAAAGCTACGTGCTGCTCAGAGCCAGCATGGGCTTAGGTCTCACTCTAATTTTTTTTGTGATTAGTTTGTTCAGGGGTCTGTTATTCATGTAAATATTTTTGTGTGTGAGGCTTTGAGCCAGGCAGCTCTAGACAAGTCGAGGTGCACTGTTTAATTACAGTAGCAAGGCACAGCTGCGGTGTTGCGGCTCCACAGCCTCAGCCCTCCTGCTGGAGCCTCAGCTCTGCCACAGCCTTCTGTGGATCTCACAACTGCATCCCTGGCATGGGGAACTGGAGGTGGGAAGGACAACAGCAGCTGTTATAGCTACCTTTCTGCAACTATTGCACCCTCTCTTTTTTGTCCCGTGTGGGGTAAAGGTCGCCAAGCTTGGGGCATTTGACATCCCCCTGCGCTCACTCGTTCCCAATCTGAAATGACTCCGTGTAGCACACGGCCTTACAATGCCACATGTTATTTTATTTCTGATTTGATTTTCTTATTGTTCCTCTGCTCTGTGCCATCCTAAGTATCTCCTCCTGCTCTTTAATGTTCACTCCTATATCTAATATAATCACAGTGTATTATTAAGTCCTTAATTTCTCAGTAGAGGTACCGGTGCTATTTTTCTGTGTCTCCCTACTTGTGAGTGCTCCACAAAATTAGCCTCTGTGCATCTGGCAAAGTGCACAAGTTCATTTACAAGCTGTGAAGAGGGGAATTATTACCTTAATCATACGTATGAATAATTGAAGCCCAGGAAATCAGAATAACTTGCCTGCAGTCACAAATTTGTAGTGTAACCAGGAGTTGAACCCTACGCTCCCTAGTCCCAGCCCAGCGTCTTAATCACATCTCCTACCTCTGTGTTAAAGCTGATTGTGCTCTGATAAGTCCCATTCAAGGCAAAGGGCTGCCTTGTAGGCAATGTGTGACTGCAGAACACTTCCCTTCACTCAGGCACATTCCAGTTTTAGGGAAGAAAATTAGTGAATTAATAAAGTGTATGGTTATGATGGGGGACTCTACAGGCTCACTGATATGTTGAGATGCTCAAATGCATCCAGAAAAGGGCAACAAGGCTGGTGAAGGGTCTAAAACATGAGACCTAGGAGGAGCGGTTGAAGGAGCTGGAGTTGTTTAGCCTGGAGAAAAGGAGGCTCAAGGGAGACCTTATCACTCTCTAGAACTCCCTGAAAGGAGGCTGTAGTCAGGTGGGGATTGGTCTCTTCTCTCAGGCAACCACTGAGAGGACAAGAGGACACAGCCTTAAGCTGCACCGGAGGAAGTTCAGACTGGACATCAGAAAAAATTTCTTCACAGAAAGAGTGAGTGGGCATTGGAATGGGCTGCCGAGAGAGGTGGTGGAATCACTGTCCCTGGAGGTGTTTAAAAAAAGACTGGACGTGGCACTCAGTGCCATGGTTTAGTTGATAAGGTGGTGTTAGGTCATAGGTTGGACTTGATGATCTCAAAGGTCTTTTCAACCTAGTTCATTCTGTGATTCTGTGAAGTATCAGCTCAAAGGAACATTTTAACTTCTATGCTGCTTCAGAAAGATTCAGTCAGAGAGTGCTGATGTTTGCTCCAGCTCCGGATTGCTAGGGGCTGAGCAGGAGTTCAAATTTTACAGAAATAAGTTCCACTCAGTGTGCTGCTGTCAGAGGGTGTCTTGGTCTGAGCCAAAAGTAGCTACATTAGATGGCCATACAGTGAGTGCAAAAATCATGGCTGACTCCACTTCCACAGTGTGGCCAGGGCAATAGAGCAAAAGGAAAGGAAATCTGAGGCAAAGCCTCTGCTCCTTGGACTGGGCCAGCCCACGTCACGTGGGCAGGAATGCCCGGCCCTGCCTGAGCAGGAGGTGTGAGTGCTCGAGCTGTGGCCAGGACCTGGGACATGAGCGAATGGACAGGGAGGAATTCTGCACTGCATTGCTGCAGAGGACAATGTGCTGCCCAAAACAGGGAGTGTTGTCTCAGTGCTCTTAAGGGAGGCAGGATTTTAGCTCACTAAAGTGCACTGTAGCTCTGAACCCGTACCATAAGCCTGTCTCACTTTATATGCTTGTGGCAAGGTGGTACCTGGGATGCCTTGTTGTTTCCCTTTGACTTAGTTTATATTCTGCTATGCACTCGCATCTCTTTTGAGAGCAAAATGCTGTGTGAATGCCTTGCGGGCTCTTTCTCTGTCACTGACCTTTTTTTATGACTTTAAAGAAGTTTCCCTAGGCCCAAGTCTGCTTTCTGTCTTGAATATTGACCTTAGAGTTACACCATCTCATTGTCACTGCATGCAGACTTCTCAGCTATCAAAGTTCACCCACAGGACTCAAAGTATTCCTAACTCAGAAACACTTTGCTTTTATGTCCTCCTCCTCTTTCCCCTCCTCCCTCCACATGAGCATTTTAATTTCACAAGCAAAATACGTTTTGCTGTGAATTTCGACGAGTGGTTCACCTGTTTCCAGGGTAAAAATTGTACTTCAAATTTAAATGTCTTTTTCACTGTGACTGTCATAATATTTTCCATTTGAGGCTGAGATTCCACTGTGGGTTTTCTGTGCCATGTTGTCATCTGTCCAAATCTGAGCTTAAATGCGTGGAAATTCTGACATTTCAGTAAGAAATATAAAATGGGTTTTTTTATGTTCTTCAAGTTAGCTGTTTCATAGGTGTGGCCACTGGGTTTTGCCCAGCCCTCTGGTCTTTCCCAGTTCAACAACAGAGTGAAGATTTCTAAAGTTTTTGGGCTTGTTTGCATTGACTGTGCCATGTCATTTTTGTGAGAATAAAGTGATGGTGATTTTTTATCTGGCTGTTGATCTGAAAAGGTGATAAGGTAATAATGACCCCAAACCAGGGATTTCCAACCTGACTTTGCTTGGCAAGCGGTGGTTGCGTGTGATGCCGAATGTGGTGTCCGTGTACGTGTGGATCTTGGAGAAGGCAGCTTCAAATCAAGCAAACTTGGAGCAGTTTCACAGTGGAGATCGCTCCATGATGGAAAGACCTGTCTTTAGTGGGGGTTTTGAGAGGGGTTTGGTAGGCGTGGTGCTGTTGGACTCCTTACCCTCAAGTCAATGCCCTGTAGACAGAGACCACTTATGCCTAGTAGTGTCAGCTACACGTTTCGGGGGCAAATGTTGAATATCACTGTTTACCTACACTGGAGTATTTGACAAAGGCTGAAACCCTTTTTGTCAGTCATGTGGTTTCATGTCGGGTTGTTTTGTGGAACAAAGTATGCTGCTGAGATTATCACCGAAATTGAATTCTCTAAAAGGCTTTTGCAGTTTTCTGTCAGGTAATATGAAATACATAGAAATGTACACCCACTGGCAACATTCACTTCCATATTTTTTTTTGTCATTAACTTCTTTGAGAATACAAGGGGATATTTGCAGCTATTTCAGTGGCTTGACATTTGTCACAATGATACAATTTCTAAAATCTAGACTGTAGCTGCTGCCTCAGCTCACTGAACCTCTTACCAAACGGCCTGTGAGAATTGCTGGTGACACAAACTCCTGCTATCAGAACTGATTCCATTGTGGTCTGACCTGATCGATTGCTCTTTAACACAAGTCACAGTCACTCTGTGTAATTTTATAGTGTAAATCAGATTTTACACCTGTGGGGCTATGATGTGATTGCATCTCTAGAGCCAGGGGGGACAGAGTTGGAAAACAAACCCATGGGAACTGTTCTTGATCCTACTCAACTGGCGCTCACAAACTTCATTCTTTGCAGTTGTGTATTAAACAACACGACTAACATTTGCTACATGTTGTTTATTCTCTTATCTTCTCCCCAGAGAAGGGAACGTGTGTGTTGGGACTATTTCTTTCCTTGAGGAATTATGTTCCTCAAATCCCATATTGCCTGTAGAAATCATGTCTTTATCATTAACTTTTATCATCTCTATTAACCTTCACATTTGATGGAATTTGGGTAGCTGACCATCTGAGATATCATTGGAAAAGCTGTGCCGTGTTGTATGTGAATAGTTACTGAAATGGTTGCAATGCAGGGAGCACCCATTTGAAGAGGTCTAATAAAACCTCTTTTTTGATTGTTAATTATTTTTTATAATATGAGCTTGTAGCGGAATATTTCTCTCTGTGTTAAATGATAATAATTTATTTAATCGTAGCTGCCTAAAATAGCTGCAAGCAATCCCCCCTTTTCCTTGTGTCTTACAGTTTATCTAAGTTGCTTGATAGCTTCATGTAGCCAAACTGGGTGGGCTAATTCAGCCCTGCTTCAGCTCAGTTAACATAATTTGTTCCATTGCACTGGATTTTTTTTATTAGACACCACATTAGCTTCTAATGAAGGTGTCAGATTGACAGACATTGATGCCATCTAGATGCACGATGAAGCATTGTAATGGTGATTATAGAAGTCTTTCCATCCTGGGGAGCCTCTGGTGTGTTTTCCTAAAGGTGCCTCCAGAATGAGCTGGCTGGTTTATGTTTAAGAGCTGAGGCTCGATCCAGATCGTTCACATCAAGGGCAATTATTCTGGGAATGATAATGAGTCTCACGCTGGGCCTCCACTGAGAATTCCATTACCAGCTTCAGTTAAGGGAACAGTGTAAGCAAGTGAGCAAACTAAAATAAAGGCCACAACAACTCTTTGGTCTAAGACACACTTTCTTGAGGATAAGCCTTACCTCTAAATAAAGAAACCCACAGTTTGGATACTTATTAAAAACAGGGTTTTCTTTTCCTTGGTGGACAACTTGGTTGTTCCACTGAAGTGTGCACACAAACTTTTTGGGAAAACCCGAAGCTTTCTGCAAGCATGTTTTCATCAAATCCCTTTTTTCAGAGACAGAAACATTTGAAAATGTTGGACCAGCTCTGATACCACAGGCTCAGGCTTTTTCTTCTTCTATTATAGGATGTGGCATGAGGGCCCAGAGAGTTGTCCTGACTCGGGGTTTTCATATTTGAGCCCTCTGCCCAGCTCATTCTTGGCTGTGCCTGTCCCCCCACAGCTTCCCTGCGTTTTCCCATCCCAGTGGTGATGGGGCAGTTTGGCTGCAATTAGTACAGCTCAGGTTTCATTAAGTAAATGACTGTGAAAGGCTTTCAATATTGGGACAAACCCAACAGAAACACGTAGATTACCCAGCAGAGGATGTTCTCAACTTCTTTGGCCAGAAACTAAAATTCTTACCTAAGATTTTCAAAACTCTGGAAGAAGTTTGACCTTCCCCTTCCCTCAGCCAGCTCTGAAGTTTGCAGCCAATGGTGTTTTACTAGACTTGCAGCACTGACTTAATAGCTCTTTAGTTATTAGAGGATAAATGTTCATGTTCTACAAGTTTAAATTATATTAAAAGCCTTTATTAGCACCACTTGGCAAAATATCTTTTGGCTAGCTTTCTGGCCTTGGGCTAGGCCATTCTTGTGGTTTCTTAATGACATACTATGAAATTGATATAATTTATGAGAATTTGGTGCCAGGTTTTGCGTGTATTAAGAAGCATTTGCCGTTCGTGCTTAATGCTTCTGAGCAAAATGAAAAACATTAAAAACTCGAGTTATGTCTTGCATTCATCTGGCTTGATTTTCGTTGTGCATGGCCTTTGGTATTTTTATGTATATATATTTATATTGTGTTTTTTTTAATATTTTCTGGTCTCTGAATTACTAGTGGTTGTTCAGTTCTGGCATGTAACAGTGCTGTTACCAAAGTTACTTTCTATTTATTTTCCAACCCTCCTTGAGTAATTTTGGCAAAGTTTTCTCAATGAAAGAGCTCCTCTGAGCCACGTAATGGGTTTCCCCACAGTTGGGAGAAGAATTAGGCCACTGGGGCAGCTCATTTTTGTGAAGGCAACTGTTTGTGCCATGGGCCAAAGGCCTCAGAAATTTCTTTCCCACGAGACTTGGTGATGCTCAGGCAGTGCTGGGGTGTGATTCAGCTGGTTGGTATTTTCCCCCTCTCAGCATCTGTTTATTTGCTTTGCCACCAAGGCCGCCTCCTTTTCCTTCTGCTGATACAGTGTTAGTGTGAAAAACGGATGGGGCAAAGCACCCAGCAGGTGGGAGGAGGCATGTGCGGTGGGAAAATAGGGCTGGGAGAAAGGTCTGGGGCTTGAGTAACCTTTCTTAGGTGTCTTTCCATCACAAGAGTTGTTTGTGGCAGAGGTGTGAGCTTTGTTGATTGCAGAAGCCAGCTGCCGTGGATCTGACTCGATGCTCTCATTCTTTCCGCAGTGGGGAAGCCTCACAAGTGCAACTACTGCGGCCGGAGCTACAAGCAGCGCAGTTCTCTGGAGGAGCACAAGGAGCGCTGCCACAACTATCTGCAGAATGTCAGTCTGGAGGCTGCCGGGCAGGTCATGAGTCACCATGGTGGGTGCAAGCCGCCTCCTGAGCTCCCTTGGACTTGGAGCATCTTGTGCGGGTGTTTCTTCCCTCTCTTTCTTCCTTCCTTTCGTCTTTGCATGACTTCCCTCTTGGAGATTGCTTACACTCAGAGAGGCAGGAGAGGAAAAGATGGGCTAAAATCCTCACTCTGACCAGTTTAACAGCCCTATTTGTGCTTATTTTGTTTAAGTCAGTATTTCACTTTTTAGTATGTGTACCTATGCAGACATGAAAATAAAGCCAAGTCACCTGTTCACAATTACCCAAAAAGTCCTATCACAGAATCATAGAATGGTTTGGGTTGGAAGGGACCTTAAAGACCTTCCAGTTCCACGCCCCTGCCATGGGCAGAGACACTTTTCACCACATCTGGTTGCTCCAAGCCCCATGCGGTCTGGCCTTGGACACCTCCAGGGATGGGGCAGCCACAGCTTCTCTGGGCAACCTGTATCAGGGCCTCACCACCCTCAAAAGGGGGAATTTCTTCCCAGTATCCCATCTATCCCTGCCTTCTGGCAGTGAGAAGGCATTCTCCTTTGTCCTGTCCCTCCATCCCTTGTCCCAAGTCCCTCTCCAGCTCTCCTGGAGCCCCGTTAGGCAGTGGAAGGGCTCTAAGGTCTCCCTGGAGCCTTCTCTTCTTCAGGTGAGCACTCCCAGCTCTGCCAGCCTGGCTCCAGAGCAGAGAGGCTCCAGCCCTTGGAGCATCTCCATGGCCTCCTCTGGACTTGCTCCAGCAGCTCCATGTCCTTCTTATGTTGGGGGTTGAAGCCATGTATAAAATGTCTGATTCCCTTCCCCTTCCTTTCTGATAGTGAGTGATAATTAGAAAAGATAAGGATGGCAGTGGTATTCAGAAGTCATTATTTCTACCCTCTGTAATATTATCTTATCCCTTCAAAAAAGGGAGGGATGGATGTAAAAATCTCTAGAGCAGAATGGAATTCAGTAGTGTTGTAGAAAGTAATTATAACCAAAAAAATGTTTGTATGCATTTACATTTGCTAGTATTAATATGTTAACTAACACTGCATGTGTTAATATACATAAGGACTGAAGATTGCCAAATAGATTGTTGAAAGCAAGAAATGTCAAACTCTGTGAATTTGTTTTCAGAAATTTCTGGAGCTATTAGTATGGATAATGAGCATAATGTCTCAGACTGCAGGGTTGAAGGCTTATCTGTAGCAGTAAATGCTAAATGTAAGCTGTCCAAAAATGGTTATAATTTTATTCAAAATTAGTGGCTCACAAACTCTTCTAAAAGTGAACTTCTTTTAGCTTTTCAAAGTTGTCGTTAGATGTTTGGTACTTGAAGTGTTTAATTTTTTTTACTATTCAGAAAATTATGAAAATGGTACGTTTTCCATTTTGATTTAAAATTACCATATACCTACAAATACACTAAAAAGTTAGGTTGTGGGTAAACAAAAAGGCAAAAGAACATTTCCACTTTTTTTTTCCATTTTGCTTATCATGGTTGAGTGTAGTCATATGGCTTAGTCTGGAAATTATTTCTGTAAAATCATTTCTAAAAACCTGAAAATGCAAGCTGAAATAAAATCTATTCATCATTGCTAATATAGGCTATATTTTGGTGGAAAAAATCTCCAAAATTTTTAAAATAGTACTTTCCCATGATCCGTTTAAGCCTACAAAGGCACACTAGACATTTTTAGTACATGTTGCCAAAATATTCATACAGCTCTATTAAGCAATTGCTCTCCTTCTAGACACCTGGGAGACTAAAATCAACATTTAAAATGTCATTGATGATTTTAAAGATATTGAACTGAATGATTATGTGCCTGAGGTGTCTTTTTTCCTGGTAAAAGTCCGTGAAAAGGCAGATTTCAAGACTTTGCTCTTTGGAGGGACCTGTTGTGGGCTTGGTCAGTCAGGTAGGAGTTGAACCACTGAGTTAATTCTCAACGAGATACACACTCCTCGTGCAACAAGGGCATGCCTGTCTTGTTAACCAGGGAGGGATGCCTTCAGTCAGCCTTTCCTTAGGGAATAACAGGAAGCTGCCTATAGCTGTGACAGCCAGGATGCTTGAGATCCTTCTGTGGAGGAGCTTCCCTAATGCCGCTCAGTGTCTGGGTTTATTACACAGTTATTTATTAAAATAATTAATTAAAAGAATTAAACTTTCTGAGGAAATCTAAAGCTTTTTCTAAACTGCCTAATACCATGACAAGAAGGGTAAGTCCTTAACCTTGTCTACCCAAGGAAGCTGCAGTGGTTGACCTTGCATTGATTTTTCTACCACCTGAAGTTAAACCAGTGCAAACCCCATGTGGACAGTTCTTTTATTTACAGCCTGACTGACTTTGCTTGGGCTTAAAATAGAAGTGTTCACACAACTGCTTCACTTTTCTCAACAAAATTAGCTTAAAACAGCACTTTGAATTCAACTAGTGCCTCTTTCTCCTCCGGGCAAATATGTGTGTGCCTCCCCTGGTGAATGTTTAAGGGGATGTTTGATCCACTGTCTTCATTTAGTTGTTTAGTGAGGGCACAGAGAGGACAGGCAGCGACAGGGAGCTCCAGATACAACCGGGACCAGTAATAAATCTCAGCTCACATCCCAGCATCACTCACCCGTGAGGCTCAGCATGAGGGTCCTGAGCACCAACCTGTAGAGGTCTGCAGCTTTTTCCTGGGACTGTAAAGACACCAGGGAAGAGTACAGAAATGATTACTCACCTTAACGTTAGGCCTTATACTAACCCTGAGAAAACGGTATTAAAAAAAAATTGTATTAAAATTGTATTGATTTCCTTCTCTCCCATGTCACACATGGAAATTATATTCCTGAGGATGACAGAGTGTGCTTTGGAGACTTTTATTTTGCATCCTGTTGGGGTTGAGCTTTCCTGACTCTTTTTCCAAATACTTGGTGTTTTGTTTTTGCTGGGCATTTTGAGGCCTTGGAGTGCGTTTTGGTGTGACTCCTGCTCACAACTTCACCCTTACACACAGAACAGGGAGAGGTGGGGATTTTCTACCAGCATCCTGCTCCTCCTGCTTTAACAACACCAGCATTGGCCAACACTAAACATTGATCCAAATTATTTCTGCATAGACTAATTGTTCCAGAAAACTGGAAGCAGCCCCTAGAGGGTTTGGATTTTTTTCAGGCATTGTGCTCAAGCCCATCAATTTACAGACATCTACTTTGGTGTTTTCAATTATCTCTGTCTTGCAGATGGCTAGATCACCTGACTGAAGCCACAGGGGGAAGCAAGAGAGGAGGAAGGAGGGCTAATTTTGTGGGGTGGGTAGGAATGTACAAGGCTCTGGGTCTCTCTCCATCCTCTTGCAGGGTGCCGGTTGCTTGTTGAGCTGCCCCTCCTTGTGTTCCTGATCCTTGCTCAGCAGGACAGATGCTGCAAGAGAGATCCCATGATTTTGTTGTTGAAAATTTTCAGCTAAGCAGCACCGGCTCTGGAAGGAGAAATTAGTCTGCAGTCTCCTAGCTAGCAGTCTGTTGGGGGTGACAAAAAGGGCAGTCCCTAAGAACATGACCTTTGCAGGAAAGAACAGGGAGAAATGTTGAAGGCTAGCTGTGGGTTATACCCAGTTATGCCTTCTTCTCCACTGCCACAAAGCCAAAAGTCCAGAGAAATTCTTCCAGGGGAATGGAGAAGTGTCCTCTTTTCAGGACAAGGAGAAAGAAGCCTATCCCTAGGCTGTGCGAGGCTCAAAGGCCAGCTCCACATAAAACACACAATGGCCTTGTGTCTTTCCCTCTTACATAGTTGCTTAAAACATCGTTAAAATGCTGGTCCCACAGGACACTTCACACCAGGGTCCATGGGAATATTTCCTGTCATTTCTCTGTGCACACACACTTCTTTTAAATAGCAATATTGTGAGCTTCAGAGAGGAAATTGAGGTTGATGGAGTAATACTAATTTATACCAGCTGAGACTTAGCCCAGTGTCTGGTGTCTGCACACAAAAGTATTTATCAGCAAAACACACACTGGGTAATTTTTTTACTTCTCTTTTTTCCCCTATTCTTTCCTCACCGGAACAGCATAAACTTTTTTTAATAGTTCATGTGGTTTCCTACAAATTAAAAAGTAAAAAGTTAATCACTTTGAGTACTATGATTGAAAGACCGGTGTCTTCAGGAAAAGAAAGGCTGTTCTGAAGATGATGCAAGTTTGTCAATTGAGAGTTTAGGCTCAGAAACACCACTTTGTGTTAACTGCAATGGAGAGTGTTGACAGTGTCAGAGATGGTGAACTCTTCCATGGGCAATCCAGGGGCGCACTCTGATAGCTGATGAAGAATATCCCTGCACAGAAACGTACTCAAGTATGGGCTTTTCGTGGGCTGGAAGTTTGATTTTTAGAATAAGAAAGTATTCCTGAGCTGAGACTGTAAATGCTCAGTGTAAAATGGGTTGCTGTATCTGAGCTAGTTATATCCTGTCAGCTGTTCTTTGGTTGCTCTCACTACCAAGGTAATGAAGTAGGATGTACTACAACAAAGAAGGAATTGCATTTACTGCTGAGTAAATGTGTACACGAGCGTCTACCACAGAGCAGCTGATTGTTGAGAACTGGTAGTTGTGTGTGATTTATTTGGTTTCCCCTTTCTTATTTTGTTTTTTCTAAAAAAAAAAAAAAAAATAGTGGAGGGTGAGCTATGTGTCTTTTGTGTGGTTTTTAAATTGAAATGAAAATGAATTTATCTAGCTTTGTCAATGTGATATTTAACTTAACTCTTTGGGTTTCTAAAATGTGACGTCTTATCTGTTTGGTCCAGTTTTGACTGCCATTTCAATTGTTTCAGAAACTAGACTATTTCCTTCTTTCCCTTCTCCCAGGAAATCTGCGTAACAAAACACACTCTGGTAACATATTTTGATCATTACACAAATATTGGTGTGGTTCAGTGATTCTGTTGCAAAAGAGCCATGCCCTGCTTTATAGATTTGGGTTCTGAGGTGGGAAAAAGTACCTTCAGCATGAAAGAAAAGAAAATGCTTTTATTGTTGATGATTTTAGTTTTAAAATGAGTCCAAGCAGGATTTTTGCCTGACTTAGAGAAGAGCAGATGTCTTTTTTAGCACTATTCATTTTTCATGGAAGAAAGGTTTCAAATTCTGTGTAGGAAATTTTACACACATATGCCCAGCAGCAGAATTATTTAATTATTACTTAATTGTTGTAAGACCATACGAATGTCACTACATTTGGGGCTTATTCAGATGGCTTTCAGAGTAATCAGGAGCTTTAAACTGCTTCAGGATGCCTTGAGCAGGTGTTCCTAGGAGGGATTGAGAGCCCCCTGCACCTTGCTAGGGCCACACCACCAGCCTTGTGTGTCCTGTGCACCAAGGGCTGGAAATCCTTCAAGTGGCATCCAGGTGGATGTGGCCCATGGCAGTCACATCCCGGGATTCACACGGTGTGTTGCGTGCATGCGCATGCATCCACTGAGCTTGGGTAAGCCAAAAAGGACAGTCAGATGCCAGTTCCCAGTGAAAGTCAGCAGACATAATCTTTCCTTTCTTCCCAAATCTCCTTGGTAAATACTTGAGTAGTGCAGATAGCTCCTGACCAAGCATGGTATTTAATTAACCTTAAAACTTTACCCTTAGCTATTAAAGTATTCCAAGCCTCCCAGTCTACACTGGGCATTAATTAGGTCACTTGAACACTGCATCCCATTTTGTTGCAACATTAGATTCATTTCATATTTATGCTTTTTTTTCCCTCCCTTTCAGTGATGCCAGCAGGACTGCCTTGTAAATGAGAAACTATTGTGTTTCTCAGGGGGAGCATCCTGTACAAATAAAAAAGCAGCAGAGTAAATCACTTTATAGCATATGGTAGATTCTAAGCCTCAAAGTACTCAGCTTTCCATAGCAGCAGAGGCACAAATGGAATCAAATGAATAAATTGCCATGTTTTCTTATTATGGATGTCTGAATTGAGAAGTTCACCTGAGCAGATACTCTGTTTTGTAATTGCCTGGTGTTTGCTCTTCCTTACTAGAAAGAAGGCAGAGACAAGGCTTTTATCACCCCATTTTTTGTATATTATGTGCTAGCAAACAGCTGTGTTTAGGAACAGGGGGTAGATTATTCCATGTGAGGATCCTGAAGGTAGTGCAGTTACATGGGAGGAAAGTGGGCTGGTGGTGTTCATTTATGGCACTGTCTGGGAGAAGGTGTCTGTGACACAAAAGGCTGCCATGGTGAGAGACCGGAGGAGGGCTGGCAGAACATGAGGGTGCCAGTCCTTCTCTGCCACCTCTGCAATATCCAGCACTTCACTGGGAGGCTGATCTAAGACAGGGAATACAATGGGTTCCTCTCAGCTTACAAGCTGTAGGAACTGTGCCAGATCACCGCAGTTTCTGTTTTTCTGCCATCCATTCTTTATACTCCAACCATCCCATTAGCACATGGACTACTGGCTCTGGTTTTTCTTGCTTCCTTCCAAAGATGAATGCAGGACAATTAGGCCTGGTATCAAACTCATAGCAGCAGAGTAGAGCTATGCACTTGATATATATTGCAAGTGACTGGGACTCTCCAGGCCTGATCCACAGTCTGGTACCGCTGACCCTTGCTGGTGATTATAAGAGGATACTCAACAAAACCAAAGTACTTTGTAGGTACTTAAGAATGGCTATATCAGCAAGTGACATAAGCTCCTGTGCAAGTGGCTCACTACCCTGATCAGAAGCCTGTGCAATTCCTACATTTGAGCTGTAGCACCTTATTCCCTAAACCAACAAATGACAAAGAGTGGAATGAGTAAAGACAGAAGAAGTTACTGATTTTTTGGTTTTGTCTCAAATACAATGTATGAGCATTCCCCTGATGTAGTTAGCACAGGAATGCTCCCTGCTGATCCCAATGATGTGAAGTAAGTTGCAGAAAACCTCTGTTCGCAGACTGTTAGATCTGTGCTTGAGGGGATAAAATATTAATCAAAAATTGGGTAGTTTCTGTGTCTGATTCTGAAGGGAATTTCCATGTGATGTTAATGCTTTAATTCCAGTATAGTGTCTGTTGATTTTACAGTCTCATTACAGTGTGAAGAGAGGAAATATGCTTTAGCAAACCGATCCTTCATTTGAGAACCCTTTGTCTCATGGAACACACAGCCAGGCCCAGCAAACACAACTCATCAATGCCTTGTGTGATTTTTAATCATTGAGATTAGTGCAAAAATATAATAAGAGTAATTATGCTGTATGATAAGTGTGAAGGGAATACACAAAGAATGGTAACTAAAGATTTACATTGGTGACAGGTGACCATACTGAAGAGAGAATAACACAAAATGTCACCTACAGAGTGAGTTTCAAAAGTGTCCCCTCCTCGCTGGTGATCTTGAGTGTCCAGAACAAAACAAGTCCTTTTATAAATGCTTAAAATTGGTTTCTGCTAAATAAGATGTTCCTGAGGAGAGATGTTTTGTGAATGTGGCTCTGCTTACAGGTGATTGCTGTCTTGATGCCCAAAGCGTTCTCACACCTTGCTTTATGTTGTGTTGCATTTGTTGCACAGTCAGCAGGGCTCAAATGATTTGTGTTGTCTGTGAAGTGTAGACCAGACCTGTCTGATAACCATTTTTTGGTTTTATGTAGTACCTGCTCTGGAAGATTGTAAGGAGCAAGAGCCTGTGATGGACAACAATATTTCTGTGGTGCCTTTTGAGAGACCTGCTGTTATAGAGAAGCTGACAAGCAACATGGGAAAGCGTAAAAGCTCCACCCCACAGAAGTTTGTGGGTAAGCTGGAAATGAGCCTTTTATTCTTTTTAGTGCATGGGTATAGGTAACATGCTATTGTAACAGCCAGAAGAGCAAGGGGAGAAGTAGCACTCTCACAACTTGGTTCTGATACAACAATGGAGGTGGTTAAATCACAGCAAGAAATCATGATAATTATTGAGTTCATTTTACCAATCCAGAGAATTCAAAAGTGAAGTCCACTGCCATGTAAATGCCTTAGAAAACCTTGAGCTTTTTACTTAATGGTGGGTTTTTTTGTGGTTTTTCTTAAACTTTTCTCTAGCCCTTTTGAGATTTAGACTTGTCATCTTCCCTCTCCTTGCTCCAGAAAAACAAAAACAAAAACAAGCTAAGACTCTCGTATAATTATCTGTCTCCATATGTGTTAAAAAAAACAAACAACAAGTATCTCAAGACTTCTAATTTGTATTAAATTTCTGACACTTGGCAACAACTGGTCTGATAATACTGGCATGAGGAAGTAAATCACATCCCTTGTGTTGGAAGAAGTTCTTGCTCCAAGTGCAGCACCTTGCACATAGTAAACTTATTAATGCATGAATATGAAACAGTGTTGGGTGGCTTTTGGTTACTAGATTTAGAATCCTAGGTCAAGAATTCATATTTTGCTTTGAGTTTTGACACATTAAAATTATTCAGCTTATAACAGGTGACAGTATGGAGAATTTTACTTGGTTTGAGCTGTAACTTAAAACTGCTTTTTACTGCTACTGAAGCAATGCAGAAATTCTCAGGAGGGAAGCTGGAACAGAGAATTGTTTGGGGTGTCAGACTGTGCAGTCACGTAATAGGCATTTTCCATGCTCACTCCCTGGAAGGGCAGTCACACAGAACTTCAGGGTGTCTCATTCTGCCCACACTAAGGACATTTACAGAGAGGATCAGAGGACTGTAAGCAATTAGCACAGCCATTTAGAAAAGTTGTTGCCCCTCAGCTAAATGCAGATTCAGATGGATTTGTTAAATCACCCCTGAAGGTGGCTGTAAGTAACCTACATGGTTTGGAATAGCAGGGGGCCAGCAGTGTGCAGCAGCTCACCTGGGGGGACTGACACACTGACCTGGCTGCTCTTGGTCACCTGACCATTCCCAAATACCAGTGCTGAGCCAAGGTTAGGCCAGCAATGATCCATCCCACATGGGGAACGCTGGGAGACATCAGTATTTCCTACATTGTTACAGTTTTAGACCAGAAGGGTGATTTTTACTTGTCCACTCACGCACCATTGACCATATGTTGTTCTTGTGTTCAGAGGTAAATTTACTGATTGGAAATTCTTGCCTGAGAGATGCTGTACCACATTATTATTCTCTTCAGCAGGTTAGACTATTTTGTTGTTAGATAAATCTGGTTTTTTCTATAGGTGTAACATGTCATTATCTATACGTAGGAAAAAAAATACCCCCTTTCATATTTACCGTATCTTACTTTTCTGATCTTTAGTGGCATCACAGTGTTTAGAATAACAACAGTCTTCACTTGGCTGCCTTTCTTTTTTTTTTTTTCCCCCCTTCACCATGACCTCACTTTTCTTCCCTTTTTCTCCCCAATTAAATATTGTTCAACTCTATCAGGAAGAATGTGTAATGGTTCTCTTGCTTGCAGGAAATTTTCCTGTGTATACTGCAAGCGTGGCACCTATCCAAAACAACTTAATGGTGTTTATGAGAAGGTCATGTAAGCATAAGCGAAAATCTTTGCATGCTACATCTATCAATGCTTTACTGCTCTTTCTGATCAACAATCTCCAAGGGACCGTGGTTATGGACCACAGGCTCTCTGGCTGAATTTTCAGGAGGAAAGGAGGGCAGTGTACAGCAAATAGAATGAATTCATTTCTGCGTGAGAGATTTGGTTATATATCTGATATTGAGGTACTACTCTTAGCAAACCAGTTTAAATAGTGGAGACAGAAAGTACAATTTGTGATGTGCAGGAGTGTGAGTACTTCTTTTTGCCCCTTGTTCAGTAAGAGAGAGGCAGACACCAGTTAAATTAAAAGCAGCTGTCTTCAGGCTGGTCACGTAGAAGCAGATTCACGTATTTTCAGCTGGAATTTGGAGCTTACTCTTAGAATGTCACTGAGGTTAAGAACTGGCAGGATGCAAAAGGAGACATTTATGTGGCTTACGATAAGACCATGGTTGTTAGAGTAAGAATTAAAAATACACGGGCATCTCAGAACAGATGAAGATCAGCCGGCTGCCAAATTACAGTCAGCTTCTGGTTAATGGGGGTCAGGGAGAAACTTCCCCAGGGGGAAATGCTGGAACGGCTTTCTCCAAGATTTCTTGCAGCTTTCTCCCAAGTGTCCAGCATTGCAGCTGCTTTAGATACTTGATGAGATGGACTACAGGTATCTCAGGACAGCTGTGTCTGTGTGCTTTGATCTAGCTTCAAATACCTGTTTCAGGGTATGTCATATGGCCAGAGGGGAGAATGTTTTTTCTTCTACTTCACTAATGTAGGGCAAGGATAAATAGAATTGGAGCATAGTTTAAATAAAAATTCAGAATGATTGGTATGATTAGCTGGTTTTAAGTAGAATTGGCTAAAGAGGAATTTAATTTGGAAACCACGTTGTACTGGTCTATTGGACTGTTTATTGGTTACTTCTGAGCTCTGTGTTTTACGCCCTCTCCCTCCCATGTTATCATTTATTTTACTTTTTTATGTCACCCTCCATTTCTCAGGCTCTGACATCTTTGGAACTGGTTCATAATTAAAGGAATAAATAATTCAGGTCACTGGCAATTTACAGCTTTCTTTGCTGTCTGTGCTGGAGTAACTAAACATGGATGATGAAAGGAATCAAAATAAGGTTTGCATCATTTATCCAAGTAGCCCATAAAGGATGGGTAATATTTCTTGATCTATAAAGCCTACAAGGGACTGACAGTGTGTTTGGCAGCTGGATCAGACCATCACCAGATCCATTTCTTTATCCAAACACAAGAACAACACAGATGGCCAGAGCAGGTGACAGGCACCAGTGGGCACCAGACACACTTGCCTCCTGGAGCTGTCCTCCAGTCCCACTTTGCCCCCTCTTGGGAAGGAGCTGCTCTCTTTCATGGGAGGCTGGAGCCACGTCCTGTTACAGAGCTGTCCATCCTGTCTGTGGCAGCACAGCCATCACAGACTGCCAGACCACAGGAAAACACTGAAAAAAGGATGTTTGATGGCAAGATTCATCCACAGGTCACGTTAGATTACTGGACCAGCGTTGAGTACACAGCATGAGGTACACAAACATGGTAGGGTGTCCAGCCATGTGAACAGTATTGCTGAAGACAGTAGGAATATTCATGTGTTTCACTTTAAACTTACATTTAATTACCTTGCTAATCAGGGCTACGTTCCCCAGCAGAAGTGATGCATCATCTCTAAGGATAACATGGTTGTTCTCTATGCATCACTTTAGAATAAGTCACACTAAGTAGAATGAACTATTATAGTCAAAAATAAAATGCTGAGTGATAGCTGTGTTGAAATGTACTAATGCAGTTTGGAAGAGATCTGGGATTGCAGTTCTGTTTCTTATAGTGGTTTATACACATTGTGTTCCAAGCAATTTTGGCAAAAGGTGATAGAAGAAGATTCTTGAGTAATTTAATTCTTGAGTACCCAAACCACTTCTAAGTAGTGACTCCTTGAATTTAACTTATCCTACTGGAAAAAAGTCTGGTTTTATGCAACAAGGAAGTGAAGTAGCAAAGACAACGAAAACCAACCAAAATTATTTATCAGACTTCATAAAATCAGCTCTAAAAGTTAGCTATCAACAACTAGCTAATTGCATGTGTGAACACATAGCAGCATGTGTATCTTATATGCATATAACCTTTCCTGTTTAAAAAGAAGTTATTCCACGAGCTTGACTTGTCCTAATACTCCAAAACCATCACTGGAAAAGCAGTGCTGCTGAGCTGAGCCCTGGTGTAAGCAGTGGTCAATTTGTTCACCTCCAAGGAGAGCTGTGATGCACAACATGCCCTGTGACTGCCATAATGTACCAGCATGTGGTTCTGCTTTTTCACATCTGTCACGCCATTGATGTAAAAATGTTACAAGGATGTGAGTTTGGATTCACACAGTGATGAATCAGCCAGCTTCAGCATCATTATATATTTATTTATCCCGTGTCAGTGAAAGGCGCTTCTGCCTTTTCCCAAGTGAAACTAAGCTCTACACGTGGTTTCTCTATTTGTTTTCTTGCCTAAGTAGACACTGGGAAGGGAGGGATGTGTGTATGTCTTTTTTTCTCAGTCCAAAAAGGATAGAATCTTTTATTTTGAGGGGGGGAAACTGCAAAGGTCAGCCTCCACTGCTCCTGTAAATGCCTTCATTCTTCATTCTTTGCCACATGCTGTTATTTAATGTTTGGGGTTTTTCCTGCTGGTTGAAGGATTTACATTCTGTGGCTCTAAAGGTACCACTGTAACAAGTCCCTTGTACCTGTTGTTTAGGTTTCTCACTGTGCAGCCCTGTTGTAAGGCAGGTATGAGGCACCTCAGATTGTGGGGGACATGTGAAATGGTCCCTTGAATTTTGGGGAGAGTGTCCAATGACATAGTCTGTCCAAACTTCAGTGACCTCAATATTTCAATCCATTATCTACCAGTTAACATGTATTTCCTGGGCACAGTCAGGCCCAGTGGAAAGTTTGGAATTGCTCTGGAAGTTACTGCAGCCACATGTTTCACCTGGAATAAGTAAAAAAAAACCAGAAAGAAAGCTCTTGGTGAGGTTACCATTTTACCCATCTCAGGACAGGAACTTTATCAGAGGTCAGTAAAAAGGTAGAAGGAGATTAACTTTAGACTCTGGAATAATTTCACCCCAAGTCAGGGGCTTTCTTTCCCTCCCCACCCCTTTTACAGTGAAACACTGCAGTGATTATGTTGATTTTGCTCATGCATTTGCTCTTATCTCTTAGGTGAAAAGTTCATGAGATTTGGCTATCCAGATATCTCCTTTGATATGAACCTAAACTATGAGAAGGAGGCTGAGCTGATGCAGTCTCACATGATGGACCAAGCCATCACCAATGCAATCACCTACCTTGGAGCTGAGGCACTTCACCCCCTGATGCAGCACACACCGAGCACAATTGCAGAGGTGGCCCCGGTCATCAGCTCAGCTTACGCTCAGGTCTATCATCCCAGCAGGATAGAGAGGCCTATCAGCAGGGAAACAGCCGACAGCCACGAGAACAACATGGATGGCCCCATCTCCCTCATCAGACCAAAGAGTCGAATCCAGGATAGAGAGGGCTCCCCCAGCAATAGCTGCCTGGATTCTACTGACTCAGACAGCAGCCACGACGACCGCCAGTCCTACCCAGGAAACGCTGCCTTAACCCCCAAGATAAAGCCAAACCCGGCTTATGTGAAGGAGGAGGCCAAGCCTTTGGATGTCACAAAAGCTTCTAAGGGCTCTTTAAAGGATATGTACAAGGTGATCAATGGAGAAGGGGAGCAGATTAGGGCTTTCAAGTGCGAGCACTGTCGCGTCCTCTTCCTGGACCATGTCATGTACACCATCCACATGGGCTGCCATGGCTACCGGGACCCGCTGGAGTGCAACATCTGTGGCTACCGGAGCCAGGACCGCTATGAGTTCTCGTCGCACATAGTCCGGGGGGAGCACACATTCCGCTAGGCCTTCTCATCCAAAGGGGACTCGTATGAAGTAGAAGAACTGCACATGAAGAAATACTGCACTTACAATCCCACTTTTCCTCAGACATTGAGACGCCTATTTTGTTGTTGTTGCTGTCGTTGTTGTTGCTGTTGTTTAATTATTATTATTAACCTTATTTTTTGTGGACCCAACCTCATTTGCTCTGCCCAGCTTAAGAGTGGAAAGAAGGAAGGGAATGGATAAAAGAGGGTTTTGTTGTGGCCATCACTTTTTGGGGAGTGACCTGCCTTTCTTTCTGTGGGAATTGGAAGGCAGTCTGTGTCCGTCTCAGTTGTACACCGTGTCCTCTTTTGGGATATCGCTCAACCCTGTCAGGTGCTTTCAAGTCCCAACAAGATGCCACTCATTTACAATTTCAGAGGAATAGGTAGAAACATTTCAGAGGAGAGCCTTTTTCTGATGTGTAGATACAGTGCGAGCTTTCGGTGGCTGGAGGAAAGGGGGGGAACATTGTTCAGCAGAATGAACAATTATTTTTAAAGAAAAACTGTTAGGGAGTTAGGAGCATGAATCAAAGTCAATATTCTTTTCAAAATTACTTTCAAGGGTGAGGTGTTTTCCTGGGTTCAGTGTGTATTGCCCCTCTAGAATGTAAATAAATTAAAAAAAAAAAAAAGATATGTATGTCTTAACACTGTACCACATTACAGCATTTTAGTTTCATAAGTCTGAGGGCCTTCTGTGGTAAGTCTGAGGCTTTGTGTTTTTATTTTCCTTAACTTATGAAGCACCTTCTTTTAGAATTGTTGATATTCTGTTACTCCATGCCTATGTGTTGTCTCACTGGCTTCTTAGAGACCCTTGTGGGCCTTATTTCTTTAGTTGTACCCTAAGTTTTAAGAAAGAGCATTTAGAAATAACATTTAATCTTGCTTCTAGGACAATAAGTGGCCTAGGAGTGGGTGAGAGTCTGTAGTTTACTCAAGAGGTTCTGCTGCTCTTCTGAAATACTTTTGGTTTAAAATTACCAATTTAAAAATGACAAAAGTACTAGTAGCAAATATAGGTATATATAGATATATAATTATGTAAATACTTTCTCATTCTACTATCACAGTGTTAACCTCTTGGCAACAGCCTAAACTAAGACTTGCAGCTGGGAAAGTATTAGGAGCCAGATCCTTGGCCAGCATTAACCCTCTTGGCTCCATTGAATTTAATGGAACTGCCCCAACTACTTCAGCTATATCAGGATCTGAACCTTGACTGTTTTTTCTCTTGTTGACATCTTACTTGCTAATATGCTGAACCACTGATGTCCTTTTGTTTGTAAGTCATCAATTCTGCTTAATTTAGGGGTGGAAGTGTTAGCAGGTTTTGCTGGATAGCCTTGGCTCATGGCGAGCACAGAAGCCCAGCAAACCAACAGGTCACATACGACCTTCTCTACTTCTTCAGAAAGTGATAAGCGGAGATGTAAGTGCTGTGTATTGATTTGGACTTGGAAGATTTTGTTTTTATTCCTAATTTATTAATTTCCCTGTAGGAAAAGCAAATGGAGAAACACACTCCAGAGAGAGTCCTTGACCTACAGACTGGACAAGAAAACAAATCCACTGATCTGTTTTGTTTCCTTTCTCTCAGTAAATAACAAAGCCAGCAACCACCCAGCAAGTTGCATCAGTAAAAACTGGGCTTAAACCTACAGGACAGATTGCCATTGAAACCCAACTGTTTGTACCAATCACAATTGAAATGTTGTTGTTTGGCAACAAGAGCACAGCTTGAGAATGGAAAGATCTGCATGGGTTTAACCCCCTCCGCACGCATGGTCTCCATGCGCTCGGGGAGACCTTTTCCAAAGGATAAAGTTACTAAAGTATAAAAGAGAGAGCAAGATCAGGCCATAATGAATTCCCATCTGCTCTCTCCAATCTGTGCACTTGATGCATATGCCAGTTTGCTGTTCGTTTTGAGGGTACTGGGTTTTTTTCTTCTTCTCTTCCTAGACCTGGAGCATTTGAAAGTAGGAGCTGAGTGGTATTGATTGAAGTCTTTTTATGGTGACATTCTTGGCAGCTAGAACCTGTGTTTAGAAAGAATACAGTAGATCATGGCCAGATTACCTGATGACTGCTTCCCAGCACTGCAATGCTATTAAGTAGGAGCTGGTAAAGTCTTGCAGTAGCCTATTAATTATAATACAATATGGAGAGAAATGTCATCTTGTGTAATGTGAGACCTATCAAGGCTGGGAATATGCAGGCTTTGGAGAGACAGATTTAAAGATCTATTCCCAACATTGTTCTTAATGTCGTTGGGTTCCTCCCCCTCCTTCTTTCTTCACCCTCATGTAGAGGAAGCTGGGGCAAATGAACCAGTGCTGTCCTCCGGACCATTCTCATTGTCTTGTGTCTGGTGCAGTCAAAGGAGTTTGTGCAGGAGAAAAGCAGGGAGGTGCTGGAGGGCATCGCTTTTATTCCGTGTGGCTGATTCTCTGCAGTTAGGGAGGTGGGCTTAGGAGGCGGCCAGCCATGCTTTGTGTCAGGATGTGCCTGGAAATTCAGAAAAGAAAGAAAAAAGTGGTTGTTGTTTGCTGAGGCAGGAAAGGTCTTTTAAGAACACAGTGGAGAGGGAATGGTTCTTGGGCCTCAGGGTTGCTGGGCTTGCCTGGGCCTCCAGAAAAACACATGCTCAAGCCAGAGAAAAGGTTGCCAGCAAATCCGTTCAGTCTCTGGGGGCAACACTCCGTTCTCCCCTCTGTGGTCAGTGAAAAAACATGGGCTGTGGTTTCTTGGAATAGTTAGCACTAGGGAAAAAGTGTTTAAAATTTCTGCCTTTGTTTGGGAAAGCACCAGAATACGGGAAAGGTAGAGAATCTCTTGTGTATCCACAAATCAGTTGGCTGCAATTATATCAGCAGTTCGTTAGTGTGCCCTTCGGTTCACGGATGACTCACTGATACCTCCGGTAGGGTGTATTCTGTACATGCTTAACGGATCAGATGGGGAGGCCCACTGATTTTGGACCTGGCTTCAGTTAAATCCAGCATCTTGATCTAATGGTAGCAGGTGAGATCTGTATGTCCTGGTGTCACGGGCACAGGGTCTGGGGAGGCACTGGGGAGTTATCTTATAGAAACTACATTTTTTGGAGAGGAAGAAACTTGAGGGGTCACATTAATTTTTATTATCCATGTCCTTTTCTAAACATTCACTGAAGATGTTCATCCTAAAGTTAGGAAAAGAAGAAAGATTAAATTCTAGTTCAAATTTTGAACAAAATGTTGGATTAACATGTACTTTAGAATTCAATTCCTAGTGAAAAATATTAGATTTATGTAATGCAGTTTGTCCCTTCACAAAAGTGAGCAAAATGGGGCAGCAGAGATTTCTTTGGGTGCTTTTTCTTGCTTGCTCTCTGCAATAAGTGGATTTCTAAGAAAAGCTCTTGAGTTTCGTCGAGTTCATTAGTCATTCATAGTGTACTAGGAATTTCGGTAGCTAATCCTTGGCCTCCAAATCCGTTTGTTCTGAGTATTTGCTGCTGGAAATTGAACCTGGCTGATTTTTATTGCACTCTTCTGAAATTCTTGGAATCAGGTTTCCGGTTAGAAACATGCATTTGCAAATTTAGAATTGGCTTCCTGTGAGCATTCCCCATTTTCATTAAAAAGAAAAAAAAAAAAATGAAACCATTTCTGTGCACATCCCTGCCAGTAAACCCTTTTGCTTCTTTTACATCAAAAATGGCAATATTCTGACTCAGTTTAGAGGATTAGAAGCCTATTAATTAAAATAGAAGTGTGACTGCTTGTTCTGCTCTTGGTGTGATCCATATCCTTGGAGCAAAGGGCATTATCTATATATCTGCAGTTAAGACTGATGAATTTTACAGCCACCTCTCTTTGTAATCAGTTAGGAGTGCACATCAAAATATATTGCATTTTTCAGTAAAGCCTGCTCTTTACTCAGTAACTTATGGGATTAAAACAATTTTATTCTCCTTAAAAAGTGCTTTCATCTGTGATGTGATGTGAAAGTTGTCCAGGCATTAACCTGTAGTGGTCTGTAGTAGAGGGGAAGATTCTAAATGGGTTAATTGGCCTGATGTTTAGTGGTACTGGTTTCTACAATGTGAGGACCCAGTTCACAAAGTAGCCAGTGGACCTAAAGTATTTTTACTGCAAGGTGAAGAAATTCTCAATTGCCAGAGTTTCCAAATTTCTTTCTGTTTACAAGGGCTTCCCTAAATTTGTGCTGTCAGGCAGGAGGTCAGTAATGAAACCCAACCCTTCAAAGCTGGGCTTTCATGGGACATTATTACTCTTTCCCAGGTCCTGAGCTAGCTTGTTCTGATTTGAAAGAAGCCAGACAACAGACACTTCTTCCTCTAGAAAGGATCTTTGGAGATAATTGCAGCAAAGGTGCTTATTTCAGCCAAGGGCAGGAGCTACAGTAATACAGTTCCTTCACTGGACAAATTCCTTTCCTTAACTCTTGCTGTGCTTTATAATGTAATGAGGGGGGAGGAGGGAGGCTGCCAGAGTCACCTAAAATTAGTGTGGGATTTTAGGAAAGAGTGATGAAATTGGCTTTTCTGCTAGTAATTCACCTCTTAGCTTGGCTTAGTAGCATTTAAAAACAAAAATGTGGTCTGGGACAGCTGGAGAGCTTGAGAAAGTATATTTATATATATATATGGTATTGTGTAGTTAGATATATGCTTTATTGTATATGTGCCTTTTCCAAATGCATTTTGGGAGATCTTGATGTCGTTCATGATATCCTACCAGACCCTTTCAGAATGCACGACGAAATCCAACCCAAAGGAAACATCCCTTCTCCTGCTTAGCACCCTCCTTGGCAGCTTGACCCAGAGAGAGGACCTTGTTGGTACTTTGCTGTGAGATTTTCTGGAGTCAGCTGGCTTTTAGGAGTGGGAAGGGCTGAAAATTACCCTAGCCAAGTGCATTCCAGCTATCCAGCCAGAGCTGGTCTGTAGCTGGTCCCAGGGAGCACGGCATTCCCAGTGCGATGCCAAGACTTGCCGCGGGAGCCCCCAGCTGCACCGTGCCCTATGGAGAGCCAGAGAAGCGTCTCCTGTTTTCTCCCTCTCAGCGCTTTAAGTAAAGCACCCTTGGAAATGGACTTTGCTCTGCTTTAAAGTTCCCACTTAGGAATGGGAGCAGACTTTAAAGCACTTGCTTCAACCTGGAAAAACAAATGTTGCAAGTCCTTTGGAAGTGGTTTGCAAGTTTGCCTGTCATGCTGCTGCCACCCCAGGAACTGGCACAGAGACGAGAGAAGCCCATCAGTAGGTGTTCAGGGGGTTCATGAGCTGGAACACTGTGGTGACGAGCACAGTGCTGGTTCTGGGACTTTCTCAGTGGGTTGGTGACCTGGTTTCAGGTGCAGTTGTTCCCACTGCGGGGCTGCAGAGCTGAGTGTGCCAGCGCAGCCAAGGCAGGAGGGCCACCATGGGCAAGGTGGCTGGGCCAGCAGGTTTTGGGCAGACCCTGAGTCCAGCAACAGCCCAGAGCCACCCCCTTAGCACCGCTCTGCTGGGCCCAGGCCACGGCAGCCACAGAGGGGTGGTGAGGGGAGCAACTAGGTAGAAAAGAGCTAGAATTTTCTTTGTAGTAAATAGATTCCCTTTTATTCCATTGATGTGTTCTGAGGTGTAAGCAAAGGAGAACATCACTGGTTCCCAACTTAGTTTCCAATTTGACCTCCTACACCTGAAAGGGTGGGTTGAGTCCTTCTCCTACCTGGCTCTGAAATGAGCAGAGGACAGTCAGGAGGAGGTGTGGGCTCAGGCTTTGCCATGCTGTGTGCTTAACAGGCCAAGAAAACAATAAAACCAGTCTCTGTTTAATTCACCTACCTTCCCAGTTGATCATGCAGATTCCTGGTTCCTGTTCGCTTCCAGCCTTTGGAAAGGTGGTTATCAGTATGCTCACTTGGGTCCTCATCTTTGAAGATAGCTTCCCATGCTCTCTCCTTCAGTACAAACTTCTCCTTTTCATCTTGGGGCCTAATTAATCAGTGGACAGAAACGACCTTTTCAACAGAGACCTGCATTGTTGTAGTAAACCTAATATTTTTTACAGTTGCAAAAAGAAAACAAAACAAAAAAACTGTGATATTTTGACTAGCCGTACGTGAAGTATTTCACCAGAGTGAATGACAATGAAGAATCAGATCATGTCTTGAGAGGGACTGGTACTACGTGGACCCTGTTGGGAGAAAGGGAGCAGCCCAGCCCAAAGCTGGGGCCAGTGCTTCCTTCCCACAGCAAGTGTTGGTTTAGGTGACTGCACTGCAGCCCAGGAAAGCATTTGAGCACCATCAGCCTCGTGCCATCCCTTCGGCTGGATCTGGAAGTGCACAGGAGCTTTGCAGCTGACCGTGTGTTTGGTCTCCCCCGTTCCCTGTGAGATCAGCACAGCAGCTCTGGGCAGGCCTCAGTTGCAGCGCTGAAGGCGCCTTCCCTTATTTTGTGTAGCAGCCTTAATCCCTGGGTACCAGCAGCCTCTGCTCTGTATCACCAGGCTGGATAAAGGACGGATGCCTCCCGCAAGGCATGGGGGGAGCACGGCTCCTTACGGGCACAACGGGGCCAGTTTGCAGTAAATCGGGCCATTTAGTTTTACCTCAAGTGACATCAAGTAAGAAAAGCTTCTTGCAGGGGTGGAGGTCACTGAATCCCTACTATGCACTTACTGGGATTTGACATTGCTTACTGGAAATGGATGTTCATTCCTGAACACACTGTAACAAGGGAAGGACTTTTTTTGGTTGTTTTTGTAGTCATTCAGATTCTGAAACTGTGATCAATTATTTGACAAATTGTCAAGTGTCCTCAGAGCTTGAACACATTCACTTCCTCACCAGGTAGCAGTCTCCTCTGGCTTTCTGTGCTTTTCTCTTTCCCCCTTTTCCTTCTTGGAGCTTTAAGTCTGGGCCTGCTCTTATCTCCTGTAGCTTTGGGCTGTCTAGGGGTTTTGGGGGGTTGTTTTTTGGGTTTTTTTTGTTCATTGGCTGTACAGTCTGTTTACATATTTTTGTACTCAAGTGTAGTTTTTTATTAAAAACAGGAAAAAAGAAAAAAAAAAGATAGTTGATTTGAGAAAAAAAATTAAGGTACGTACTCTTTGTAACACTTTAAAGATCTAGGGTACCTTTGAGATGACTCTAAAGTGATGTAATTATAATATTGTATATTTGCCTTCCTTTTTAGTTGGTTTTATTTTCTGGTTGTTTTGTTTTGGTTTTTTTTTCCTAAAATGTATATCTTTTTATGAGAAACTGGAAACTTTTAATGCAAATGTTTAGAAAGATTTAAAATTGTAAAGTAAAAAAAAAAAAAAAAGGTCATATAATTTTTTTTTCCTTTTGGAAGAAAATGCTTTAAAAAAAGTTTTACTACTGTTGTATTCCAGGGTGGGGGTTACCAACCCCAAATTTGCTTCTTATGCTTCATTCTTGGATTCTGCTTTCTAAACATGATCATTGCAGACATGGATGATTTGCTTATATTAATTCTAAAAACAAAAGTCACCAACAAAACCACGGTTTTGGGTTATTTTTCTGTTCAAGTGCAATACTTATCCTGACATCTTATTAATGTACAGTGGTTTCTGTGTTCCTTCCTCAGTCCACACAAGTCAGTGAAACAAAATGCTCTACTCTAAATGCATTTAAAGATATGGTTCAAGTAAACTGATTTTGATTGACAAAATATGAGAAACTGTAAATTAAGGCTAAAGCCCATAATTTACCTCCTGCTTATCATTGGCATTGAAACACATCCACATCCAGAATTAAGGACATACCTGTTCTTGACTCTTCCTTCCTCTTGTCTGCTAATTGCAGCTTTCTTTTTTAAGAAAAAGCACTTAATATTGATGTTTATTAAAAATGACAAAAAATAAAAAGATCTTTTGGTTTGATCCAAAACCCATTCAGTGGAGACTCCTGTTGACTTTGAGGATGGCTTTTGGATTAGGCCTAATCTCTTAGCTAGGGCAAAACTGCCGTTTACTCTAATGGGAGAGATTTGCCCGCATCAGAATTACAGGACGCGTGTCCTTTATCTACCTGAGAGACCAGAAAAGCTTCTTTAGAGTTGTCCTTGTCTTATATAAGTTTAGACAGGACTTGTTTCACATATCATACATATTTATATATAGTGTATTTTTATTGCCTTCCCTCCTGCCCCCCAGTAGACTGAAGCCGCTGTTCTGTAAATATGTATTTAGGTACATAATAAAAAAGGAGTGAAATCCCATTGAGGTTTCTTGGAAAGGCAGTTCCTGCGCATGCACAGTAGCCACTTACATCTTTTAAATTTGTATTTAAGAGATTTCTTTGTAGTAATAACAAAGGCGAGGAGGCTCTATTCCCTTCTGATTGATTGCCAAAATCATTGCCCAGCCCCTGGTGTTTGAGGTGAAGAAGAACAATGCATTCGGTGGGCGACTGTGGCGGTGCCCGCTGGGTCTCACTCCTTGGGCCAAATTCTGGGAAGCTCCCGTGGGGGCTCGGCTCCTGCTGCTCACGGGGGCTGTGCTGAGCAGCGGGACCCGGAGCTTCGGGCTGCGGGTGTGACCCCTTTGTCACCGCATCCTCCCTGGCTGCTCCGGAGCTGCACTCTGCCCTTCTTAGTGCTCTTTGCGTGACGACAGCTGGGCATCTAACCTGGGAAATGACCCCTTTTTTCTCCCAGGTAAAGAATTTTCAGTTCTGTGATAGATCTTCTGAGCTCAAATTGAGGAATCTTAAATTAAAAAAAAAAAAAAAAAATTAAAAATATGGCATCCCAGTTTACTCGAAAAGCCAGAGAAGACACTGGGAATTGTCCCACTTCTTTATGTGCTCATTGGAAGGTGCTATTATAAAAGGAGTTCAGAAACAATCCCCTTGACAGTGGTGCATGTGAGCAACCCTAATGTAAACCTGTATCCCCCAGCTAAAAGAGTTTTGCCGCTATAGACTGAACTATGGGACTTGTTGTTACGTTTATTTTCTTCTTAGCATACATGCATACATATGGTTGCACATCTGTATGTGTGTGCTCTGTACCTGTGTGAGTGTTGTACAGCCATGTGAGAGTGGGAGTCCGTGTGTGCGTGTGTGTATAAATAAAAGAAGCTGCAGAAACTTTGTAATACTTTGTGAAAAGGATTATATTATAAAGGTTTGTACTGTCTTGAGTGCACAGCTACTGGAATAAATGTAGGGAATCTCAGGAACAAGTATATAATTTGTCCAAGAATTATTTCTTCTCAGAAGTGTAAGTGCAGTTTTTAATTCTGTATATTATTTAATATTTTACCAATAAAAATAAACTTCTGACACGAAAGGGTTTTCCATTCAAGCTTTCTGGAGACGTTGGTGTATGCATACACTTTTCTTTCTTGCAGCAGGAAACGCAGGTGGTGGTTTGGCACCTCCCAGGAATCTCGTTTCTACCTGCTCACAAACCCTGTTATTTAACGAGAGACTGTGTGTGTTATGAGTTGGGGTTCTGAGCATGGGCTGTGAGACGGGGGAGTGGGGCACGGATGTGCTTTTAATATTCATTGGAGCTAAAGAAATACCTTCCATCAGCTTCAGCATCAGCGAGAGAAGTGTTCGTGAAGGTCCTACTGTGTCAGATGGTGGCATTGGTCACCTGCCAATTGTTCTGTCATGTTTTTGAAATGAATTAGTGGCCTAAGATTTTTCTGGAAACACTTGGACTGCACACACCTTTGAACCCTTCCCTCAGCACAGGTTTTTGGCTGAGTTCCCTCTGTCATATCCAGAGGTGATGTTCCCAGTAGGGATTTGTTGGGCATTTCACATTGCCTACCTTGTCCTTCCTTTCATAACGCAGCTATCGACCTGGTAGCATTTGCAGTACAAACTCTTCAGAATAAAAGGAAGATCTCATGAAGCTTCATAAATTGTTTGTTGTTTGTTTTACGAATCTCTTGTAAATTCTTGGTTAAAGATTAACCAGCCTCTCCCCATAATAAAAGTGTTCATCATTCACGACAATGGAAATTCCTTAAGATATCATCTGAATAAAAGTTAATCTTCCTGTAAGTCATGTTTGATGTATGTTGTCTCCAAGGAATGCTTCTGTTCAATGAGCAGAATTTCCCCTGGTTTCTTTCACACAGGACTGCTGGATTACTGATTTTACTTCAGAAAAACCTCAAAATTCAGCTAATGGGACAGTCTGAATCTTTGGTGCATGGAGGAGAAATCCCATTGTGCCATTGTAGGACAGAAATGACTGGTTTGATGGACTCAGGGTCCTGTGCCAAAACTTACTGGAGATGGTGATGCTCTTTTCATCGACTTCAGCTAAGGGTCTGAGGGCTGAGGGGGGAGTTCATAGGCAGAAATTAAATGACTTGATAATCCTTAGGACTGCTGAGTCATTTTCAGGGGTGAGACTGTGTGTGGCCTCATGTCATTAAGGAAGAGACTCTCAGATTCAGGACCAGCGTGGTGGTGTGCCTGTGTCTTGGCAAGAGCCACGCCACAGGGTGCCATTGCCTTTTCCTTTAGATCACCTTGTCAGCAGCTGCAAGCAAAGGACAGGTTGACCTCACCCGTTCAACTCTTACCGAGGCAACAGGGAGCTGTGTCTGACCCCTCCTCTGCGTGGCTTTTGCTGGGAAACCCTTACTGTGTTGAAAACAGCTTTTCCCTCTTCATAGCAACAGATGCTTAAAAATCACTCCAGTGACCAGTGTTGGTAACACCCAGTCTTCCTTTGGTCTACGGGAGGCCAGTGGTTTCAAAATATTTAATGATTTTTTTTGTTGCTGCATCAAATCATGTGGTCTTTTAACTGCAGTTCTTTGGTGGTCTTTGAACTGCAGCATCACCCTTTGCATTGATAACTGGGTCAATCTTGTAGCCAGGTAAGCATCGTATTTCTGACCGGCCAGTCCAGCCCTGCATTCTGCCGGTGGCCTTCTCCAGCTTTACCAAAACCAGTATCATTTTCCCTTAATAAAGGTTAAGCCTTGGTTTGTGGCTTTGGCTTCTGTAGTGCTAATATTTCTATTTTTATGCAGTACTTTCAAGAACTTACTGGAGTTTCTTCTGAGGGTGAGTTTGTTCTTAAAATGTGGTGAATCAAAACACGTTTTCCTCCATCTCTGTGCTCGAATGTCAAGTCCCAGCCCTGCCATGAATCACTTCCCACCACGACACTGCGGAATATATAACAGAGCCCTTGTTAATGGGAGACAACGGCAGGGCCTCAAAATCCCATTATGAAACTCGCAGTAATCGAGGGACTAAAAATAAATTTTGCTTGGAATGCAGTTTGAACATGCCTGGGTTGTTTTTTCCTTTCTTTTTAGTCGATCCTAATGTAGTTAGTCCTCAATAAACCCAGCTTTACCCTTGTGCCCTTCAGTGCTTATTTTTGTCTCTTCTTGGTGCATCATATAAACATTGTCATAACTTCCAGCATGCAATTATAAGTGTTTGTTTTGGGTTTTTCACAGCAGAGTACCTCAGGAGCCACAATGACTTCTGGATTCAATGAGATTTGAGTTGAAAGGATTACTGTGTAAGTACAGAGTCACTTAAAATTTTAGATTAAGAATGAAAGCTCTATTCAAAGGAATATACTTGTGAAATAGCCTTTGTGTTTCCTGTTAATTCCTGGTACAAAGATTAGGGATGGAGTCCCAGAGTATGATATTTTCCAGGGATTTCTGTCAGTGGAGAAACTGAGCCCTTGTAATGAGACTATAGAAGTGCTCAATATTATCTCATTATTTTTCATTAATCCGCGCACACCAGCCCGCCTCCACACGCTGTAATTCCATGTTACCACCCATGTTCCTACATTAAAATAGGAACAGATTATTCAAGACTCCCACACAAATCGTGAACCTCTATCCCTTCTGATCTGTCACCGGCCATCCCTGAGACGGAGGAGCCTCTTCCCTAGGCAAGGAGTCATCTTTAAACCTGGCAACCCAGCCCTTCAGAGCTAAATGCCTATTTTTATTCCTGGCAAATCCTCCTGTGGTATCCAACATCTTTGCCTGGATGAAACTACCCTGTCAGAACTGATTTTTAACAGAAAATTGCTTTTCAATGAACCCATTCTCTATGGAAAGTGTATGCTCTTCATAGATTTGGGAGGATTTGGGGATTTTTTCCCTCAATAAGAAAGCCTGAAACTCTAAACCCTCAGAAGGTTTCTGTGCTATTTTGTTTGGTTTCAAGAGGAAATACTTCCCTGCCCTCAACTTCTGTTTTCATATCAGTTCAAATAATGTCAAGACACTCTTTGCCTCTCTTTCCCATTATTTTTGTTACTTTTCCTGTTTCAAGCTGCCTGTGTGTAGTTGATAGGGTGTGGTGAGGAATGTAAATTATTATTTTCATGTAGGTGTGGTAGCTATTCAGTTGTAAATCCTGTTTTCAATCCTTCTGTCTATTTTATTTGTGATCTGTAATATTGATTTGTCTTCAGAGCAGAGAACGCTGCAATCTATCAGGAGCAGGGACATTTTATTCCTTGCTAAAGTAATTGAAAGCACTTCCAGAAATCTGTGAGATGGGAAAAAAGGAGATCTTCCTTGAAGCCTTTTCTTTTTCTTCCTCTTTGAAATGAGTTGAGGAATTTGTTTCTGTGGTTGATTTGTTTTTATCAGTTAGTTGCAAAATCTGACCAGCCTCGCCTTTCAAACCTGTCTCCCATGATAATCTGCCACTGGCTGTCTCTTGATAACCGACTAAAAAACAAGTTAAAAGGTTTGCGTCTGAATGCGACTCAGGATGGTGGAGGAGCGGGGCTGAGCTACAACAGGCAGCTCTGCAGTTGCTGTTGGAGTCAAGTAAAGCTGTCAAGCTGTTCCCAGTTCCACACAAGCCATATCAGCCGTGCCTGAATCACAGCTGTATTTTCCCACAAGCTGTGAGGGCCTTTTGGCAGCCGCAGGCAGCAGGACCGCAGATGCTCTGGCTCTCCAAAGCCTTTCCAGCTGGTCCCGCCTTGGGAAGGATGAGCTGCTGGGTCAGGCAATAGGGGGTGCCTCACCCGTGGGACCAGACCCTCCGTGCTACAGATCTGTGTGGCCTGAGCAGCCTGCTGGGAGCTAAGCTGATTTGCCCAGTGTCTCTTCAAGATGCCAGTGCTGCTCTAAGCCCCTGGGGCTGCTGTGTGTGTGCTCCTCTGGCTGTGCCCTCCTCTGTGCCCAGCCCCTCCTGTGGACCTGTCCTGGTGACAGCTATTCTAGCCAAAACCATCTTTGCAGCATCTGCCTGTGTTAGTGCAGCTTGGCTTCTAGCTGTCAGTTCAGTCTATCTCATGTTTGGATACATCTGGAACCTAGGAGTACCATTGCTGCTGATTTCTTTTTTAAATTATTTAATTTTTATGGCTACCTTTAGGCCTGTAGTATCCTTGTGCCTGAGGCTGTGACTAGTAACAGTTGATGGTCTCCAGGAAAACTGAGGTTTAGGTGTCACATGCTGCACACTCAAAGCTGATGGCCCGTTTTGGCCAGCGTGCTGTGAAAGGCCTTGAATGCAGTTGTCCTTGGATAGCTCTGCGTATTGTTCTTTATCAAAGAGATCTTTCGAAGGCTGACTTGAAAACAACCCATGTCATTGCAGCTTGAAAAGCTTCTCCTTTCCCTGAAGTGGCAGAAGTGTGCAGTGTTTGGGCACAGGTTGCATTTCCCAAGCAGTGAGTGCGTGGTTGGGATGTCTGCAGTACATACCAAGTGCTATCCTGCTGCTCTATGCCCATGAGGAGGCATTCAAAGTGCTTTTTCTTGGGAGTTCTTTTTAAAAATTAATTCCTTCAGTCAAGTGTTCTCTTTATTTGCCTTCAACTTTCCTCCCCATTTCTTCCAGTAAGAAAACAGAAGTTGTGACTAGACATTAGGACACAGCAAGGTTTAAGTCAATGTGGGTTAATACTGATTATTTGCATGATGTTTGTTTCTAGAAGCCCTTCTGTGGTGGTGTTCTAGCACTGAGCAAAAATAAGTCCTGGCTACCACTAATGTGTTTAGCATCTAATTATAAAGAGAAACCAAGTTTCTTCTCATTTTCAGAAGTCCACAGATCTTTCTGTAATGCTCCTTTCCTTTATTTGCCCAAGCCTGGATATCAGACTTGCAGACAGTATTCCAGTAACTGTCCCTCTGACACTTTGCTGCTTCTTGAGACTGTTCCCTCTGTAGTTCCATATGGCTGTACACAGAGATAGATCTCCTTGTGTCCCCGGAGTGCCTCCACAGGATTTTTGGAGCAGTGAGCTGAGCTCACAGCTGTGCCCTGCCCATGTGCCCTGTGGTGGCCGAGCTCTGAGCCTTGGCTCCATACCTGCCCCATCTCTTTCAGAACAGAGCCTGCTGCCCATAACCATGACTGGGATCACTGGGCCTTGGGTGCCGGATCTGAAGCCGAGATGTGCTGAAACACGTGCTGGTCAAATGAGTCCAGCTGCCCAACAGATCCGGACGGCTTTGGATAACTGACATCCTGATCTTCATCAGATCTGCCTCATGAACGTTACCGGCTCTGTTTCTCTGGGGTTTTTTGTTAGATCTTTTGATAAGATATTCAATTATCTGGATCTAAACCAGATCTGCCTTGCTCAAAACACTGCAGCTGGATGATGTCCTAAGCGTAGGTCCTACTGAAAACTCACTGGTACAAAGATGGGCTTAGATCCTTTTAATATGTGAGCACTGATTTTTTTTTTCTCCAAAAATGAAAGGGGGAAAGCAATAACAGTGTCAAATGGATACCAGTTTTGCCCTGGTCATATCTGCTGGACAGGAAATTTCTAAGCTGAAGCTGGTGTGATGCACCCTGTACAAGACACTTCAGCTGCTCTTAGGAGACAGTTTTATGTAAGAGGAAACATAAAGGACTTTCTGGGTTTGATATAGACTCAGTTAGAGAAGAAACCCTAAGCTCTTAAGGTTTTGAAGATAACATCGCTGGCCAGTTTGTTCAGCCTCATGGGAAGTTGCTGATACTCTAGTGATCTCTGGCTCACCTGTCCTGCCAAATTCAGGTGACTGTAGGACTGCTCACACACTTCATTTCATTGTATGAATTACTGCTTTGCCAAGACTCCTTTGAGACCCAGGCTGTCAACAGAGAAACTTCTGCTGTTACACCAGGCCGATCTGTGCATGTCTAGGTGAGGCTGAATAAACCACAGATGACCTCTGATGTAATTTTACTTTTAGTCATTTGCCCCATTCCACTGCCAGGCTTACACACAGCCATTATCCCTAGCCCAGAGATTCTTCTAAAGGGAAAATAATGGTGGAATAAGGCAAATGGGGATTTTTACAGCACAGTAGTTCTCACAGCCCTGCCCTGACAGGGCACCCTCTAATACATCATTCCCAGGGCCTTTGCACCGCTTGGCTTATCCCCGAGCAGAGGGTTTAGTGCAAGGCACTGCGTATCTGTGGCGGGAGGAATTTGGGCAGGAGTATTCCACAACAGCTATTTTGGGCTGTTTCCCCACATCGAGAAGCTCTAGTGCTTATCTCAATGGAACGAAAGTCAAGCCTGCTCTTCTAGATAAAATGCTTTCCCCTCCAACTGCCTGATGCCTTATCTCTGGTCTTGCAGCATCACCCGTAACCCCTCTCCTGACCCACTTAACTTTCTGCTTTCAGCAGAGCTGGGGTGGGGGCAGGGAGACTTGATTAATGAATAATATTCACTTTCTTCTAATGTGAAAAACTCTTCAAGTGGTCCATGCTCACATAATTAGGAGAGAAATCTCTATTCCTAATCAGCTGATAAATTATCTAAGGGCAGATCTTTAAGAATGTATTTCAGGTAGCTTTGGTTCACATAAGTTATTGGGTTTTAAGCATTTTTCAGAATCTCCTGACAAAGAAAAGAACTTTAATGATATCATTTGACGCTTGTCACCTTGCTTTCTTTGCATGTTTAAAAAACAAGCCAAGACTGTGTTATCTCTTTTCTATATCCAAAATAATTTCTAGGAAATCAATATTTTTGCAAGCATAGCAATAAGCTAGTGCTTGCTTTTTGAGCTTCATAAATTAGATAAGGACTGAATACAGGCAGTCAGAGCAGTGAATGTGTTGTCTCTTACATTCCCATTTCAGCAGCAGGTACAGCCAAGGCAAGCTTGTTTGTTAATTTATTTAGAATTAGGCTGATACTTTTAAGCCATTTCCTAGTGAATGATTATCTATCAAAATGTTTTTATCAGCTGGAACTGAGTGATGTTCATTCCGATAGTTTCTTGGAGAGCCAGCGTGTGTGTAGTTAAGCAGAATTCAGTCTGGTTTCCTGTTTGAATATTAATTTTTTTGATTGCCTCCATTCTTTACAGTGTGGCAGGGACTGCTCAGGAAATGCTCTTCTCCCTGAATCTGTGTGCTAAGAAGTCCATTGGTGTGAACAATCCTGTTCTTTTGTTGCCACTGGACGGTCTGGTGAAACAAGGAGGGGTGTGAGTAGGATTGTTAAATGTGGGGACTCTGGACCTTCCAGGATGGAGTTCTGCAGAGGACACCATGGACACTGCAGCTGCAAACATGATTAGGAAGTGGGACTGACATAAGGGCCTTCCCAGTTTAAGGCACTGGTGAGTGCCTTAGAGAGGCAGAGCCCTGCCAAGGTACAGGTGACCAGACACAGGCTTCATTTTATAGTTTCAGCTCCAAGGAGAGGAAGAAAGGGGTGTGATCACATCCACATCCAAGGGTTGTCCCTGGGTTCTGCTATGGGGAAATGGCAAAAGTAGCAAACAAATCAGTTAATGGAAGTCTTCACAGGGCACACAGCCTCTCGTGTTCTTGCCTTTGCCTTCATTGCTGCCGCTCTGTGAGGTGCCACCGTCACACCTGCTGCTGCCCAAGGACAATTTCACCACATCACCTCTGGTTTTTGGATTTTTTTCCATGCATTCATTCATAGGTGGAGAGGAAGAGTGAAGCCTGCCTTTCTTAGCCGGCGTGGAGCTATGATTTCACTGTGCTGGCATATTGAGTTGCAGCCATGTGTCACAGATCTTTTGCTTGTCATCTCCCATGTTCTCACTATTCCCTGTCACTTTAAAATTAATTCATTGCTAATCACTTACTCCACCCAGATGATACCCATATTCTTGTACTTGCAAGGCACCACCTGATGCTTCGTTTGGGGAGAATGGAGGGAGGGACAAACAAAGGCTGACAATTGCACTGTGAACCAGTAGAATTAATTTGTCCCACATGCAAAATTTAATTTGAACAGTATGAATAATGAAGCTCTTTGGTCAGAGCACTGCTTCTCCAGTGCAGTTTTTCTATACAAGGGGACAGAAAGACAAAAGGAGTGAGATCTTCCTTTCCCACTTTGTGTGGGATACTGCACTCCCAGCTCTTGATGGATGACTGGGGGAAATTGGCATTAATCATGGCTGTATTCAAGGATAACCACCTTCTTGGTGCCATTGCCTAAGTCACTTCTGGTAGAATCGTAGAATCACGGCGCGTTTTGGGTTGGAAGGGACCTTAAAGCTCCACCCCCTGCCATGGGCAGGGAGACCACCCACTATCCCAGGTTGCTCCAAGCCCTGTCCCACCTGGCCTTGGACACTGTTCCACGGCCTCACCCCCTGAGTAAAGAATTCCTTTCTACCATCTAATCTAAAGCTCTCCTCTTTTAGTTTGAACCATTCACCCTTGTCCTACCACTATCTGCCTGTGTAAAAAGTCACTCTCCCTCTTTTTTACAGCTGTGCTCTGAGTCAGGCAGGAGTTTTCTGAGTCACGGAATGTTTGAGGTTGGCAGAAACCTCGAAAGATCACCTGGGACAAATCCATCCTCAAGCGGGGCCACCTAGGGCAGGTTGCCCGCGGTTTTGAATGCCTCCGAGCGTGGAGTCACTGCCACCTCCCTGACAGCCCGTGCCGGCCTGTGACCACCCTCACAGCTGCAAGCACGTTTTTTCTGGTGCGGAGCTGCCGGCGGCGTTGGGAAACAGGATGCCCGCGTGGAGCAGGGCGGATAAGATCAGGGCAGAGCTCCCTCCCTCCCTCCCCGCTCGGCCTCTGGGCTCCGCTCCCTGCGCGCAGCCCGTGCGGCGGCGACGCGGGGCCGCCTCATCTGCCGGCCCCCAGCAAGGAAGCCTCAAACCACGGCTGGGAACATTCTGAAACAGATTTTTGTCGCCCCAGAGGAAACATCGTAGGGGAAGAATAGGCCCTTGTAGCTGTGAACCAGCGATGACAAGATAAAGGCACCCGGCTCATCCTCTGTACCTGTCTAATAGTGCAACAGCAACGAATTTCAATCCCTTCGTTTCAGGATGCGGTGGAACAGGGACATTTCTCTTTCGCAGCTCTCCTCACTATTTTGTTTCCCAGTGTAATGTATATGCACACCTATTTTTTAATGTGTGTATATGTAGGGGGTCTGTACGTGCACACGGAGAAGTGGGACATGCTAAAATGGTGATTTTTGGTGCAGTTTGAGGAAACACAGCCATAAAAGTCCGCAGAAGGATTGCTACTGTGTCGTGTGGTTCGTCTCAGATACTATTTAGAGCCCAGAGCTTTGCTGGGCTTGGTTGACATTTGACCTCAAGCCAAATACCTTTGTACCAAAGCACCTTCCTCTTCCTCTGTTCACAGGAGGCCTTATGCTCACAGAGACGTTCCAGAAAAACATGAGAGTTACAAGGTGCCCAGAGAATGCAAGGTGTGGTGCAGGAGGGGTTCTTCAGGTGGCAGCTTGGGTTGATCTGGTGAGTGATCAATAATTGACGGCTGGTCTCTGCCATCCTCCTTGAAACAAGGGACTAAATGTTAAATGTCTGTGGGGAACAGAAGGAAGGGAAGCCAGAAAATCCCCCATAGCTGGAATGAAATCATATAAAAAGCTGCAGAATTCCAAATGAAATTGATTCACTTTACTCCCAAATAAGCACCTGAATCAGTATGAATCGATACAAATGGCATCCATAAATGTATCTCGTTTTGTTCCAGTTTAACATCTATTTTCAGAAGGTTCTCAGAAAGCATTTTGGTACACCAATGCATGAAATACTGCTGTCAGATAAATTCAGATTATCCTGGATAAGGGTATTATATCACAGAATGAAAACAGGCAGCAGAGATATGAAAGCAAAGAAACTGTTAGTGCTGATTGCTTGGGAAACGTCAAAAAAGGTGATTTGAGAAGTGGTGATGTTCAAATCCCAGCACACACTTACATTTGTATTGCTGCTGTTTGCCCTGAACTCCTGCAGCACTGGCAGAGACAGCTCAGTCTCCAGCAACACCAAATAATACTGTTTTGTTCAATTTTGTGAGTTTTACCAATAAATAAGAAGTATGACTTGGGTTTTTTTTCAGAACTTAGTCATCTCTGGCACATCTGGCACTACTTCTGTTTTGAAAAAGGTGGTATCGTTACCCAAACTGTAATGACTCCTGAGTTCTTTGAAACCTAATTGCAGAGTATGTTAATCTGGCTTTTAGGATGTTTTTTAACATGAATTGGTTTTGGTGCATGTTTCTACCCAATTTTTAATGTGTGCCACCCAAAAAACATGAAGTTAACATGAAAACCAACCAAAAGCTGGAGTAATGAAAAGGTCAAATACATTATTAAGCATTAAAATTCTGAGAAGTCCCTGTTGTGCAGGAGATCGTAACAAGAAGAGGAAACAGCACAACATGAGCAATCTCTTGTGATAAAGATCTGGTGAGCAGAGAAGAGCAGAGGAAGTGGAGCATGTGTGATGATTCCTGTTACAGGACGTGGCCCTCCTCCTCCTCCCCGTCAGGTGGTGTGCTCAGGGCTTTGGCTGAAATATTCTGGAATTTGGTTAAACGCTAGAAATAATGTTACGTTTTTGTTCATTTCATCAAGCGAAGGGGAACCTTTGTTTTCATAATTCTAGAAAGGCATCTGAGGCTGAAGTTGTCCCATCCCAGTAAAGCATCCTCTTCTCCTCTGGGTCTCAGTGCACCTCAGATCTGACCTGGAAGGAGATGGTGCCACGTGCGGAGGGTCACTGTCTCTGTATGATGGTGCCTCATGTGTAACTCAGACACCTCTGTCCTGAGACCTGGGGTGGGTCTCACTGCCCCATTTTGACACCAAACAGGTACCCGATTGCTAGTGACAAGTAGGACTACAACAAAGACTCTTTTTAGGCTTTTGTGAAAAACTCTAAAGGTTTTGAAGCTTCTGTTGCCGTTTTCAAGCTTCTGTAAAGCTTGACCAGGTTTGCGGTATCAAGGTGCACCATGTAAGGGATGAGCAAAAGTTGGTTAAATGACCTCAAATATAAAGAAAGAAATTATTGTTCCTGTCACTCAGTATAACCTGCTGTGTACCTCCACCAGGAAGGCTTCTTATTTGTGCCTCTTAACCACTACCCTCTGCTTTTACCGGCAGGTAAAGCCGGTGAAGAAGGGGAGGGTGCCAGATGTTCCCCGTGTCCCTCCGGGCCTCAGCTGTCGCTCATCCTGTAGCATCCGGATGCCGAGTCTCAGAGGATGAGAGTGAGAGGGCATCTCTTGGGATGCTCTGCCCCAGCGTGGCCCTGGGTACAGCTCTGCCGCCAAGTGAGTCACAGGATGTGCTCCTCCGATGAGGGCACTGACCGGGGCAGGAGCAGGATGGTTTTCCCCGCGCCTGCAGGTGCTGGGATTGCTGCTGGCGTCTTGCAGCCCTGCCGAAATGCAGAGCAGCAGAGGGGGCATCGGTGTTTCTTGGTTTTATCTCTAGTGTGGGCACAGGAAGACAAAAGAAGAGGATTGAGGAGAGGCGGCAAGCAGTCAGATTTCCCAGACTCTGAACAGCCGTGGGTGATGAACAGCTGGGAGCGCTCCGGCAGACTGGGTGGGGTTTGCTAATTCAGCCATGCACGCGATCGCGCCCGGGGGCTGAGGAGAGGTGATGGCATGGAAATGTGTCATGAAAGTACTGAGGACAGCGAGGAGCCGGGGGAAAAACCTGCTCTGCGCCCGGAGAGGACAGGCAGCACGTCAGCCATTGCATTTGGGAAGCGCTGCTACATGCACAGAGATGCAGGCACCAGCCAGGAGCCCCCACTGGCTATGGGGAGTTTTTGGCATGAGTAAGGTCACCCTAAAACTTGATTGACCAAAAAATAAAAGGTGAAAAAAGTGACTCCACCACCTTTACTCCCCACACAAGTTTTATCTAGCTCCACTAGTAAGCTGGAAGCACAGAAACACAGACCTGAAATGGACTGTAGGAGACAAGCAGTGTAAGAACACCACACAGAGACAACAAGTTTAACTGTCATGGTAAAAAAAAGCTTAAATCGGGGTAATATTTATTCAAGTCTTCATGCAGATCATATTCAGGGGAGATTTAGTGTGCAAGGGGGCTGAGACCCATCTCATCCTGTCCTGGCTCAGGTGGAGACAGTGAATTCTGGCAGTGTGTGGTTCATCTCCCCAGCACCCTGAAGGATGCTCTGGTCTCCTTTGTGTCTCCCCATCAGGCCCCAGCAAAGGTCGCTGCTACAGGGCAAGAGGAGCGAATCACCCACCCGGCCCCAGGGTTTGTGTTAGAGCCAGGAGGCACAAGGGTTGGGACAGCACAAACCGGTGCTTTCGGGTGCTGTCTTGCTAATTAGTCAGCACTCATCAAGATAACTAGAGAAATAATTTTGCCGATTGTATCAGACTGTGGTTGGCTCGAAGTGCTGCTTTATTCTGCAGATACAGAAATGTGCAGCATTTTTAAAAGGCCAGACTTTTAAAAAGCATTGACTTAGGAGTTTTCTTTTTTTCCATTCACCCCAGAAGGAAAAAGAAAAGCTAAACAAAAACCTAATCAGTGCCTGTTGATTTCCTTCCTTCCATGGCTTTATTTCTCCTTTTTGCTTGTTACCTGGTGTTTTCCCTGTCTTTTGAGATTCCTGTGAAGAAGCAAAAGGGGCAATGAAACTCTGGCAATGCAGTATTTTCCAGCTACATCTACGCTTTGTTGTGTTGAGATGAAAAGGTAAAACTTAAATCCAACCCTGAGGTGTTCCAATTTCAGGCCTCCAATAAAGTTCCAACCCTCCTGCAAGCACGCTAGGACAGAAACTGCCTTGCTTTGTGTGTAGGTAGCAAAGAAATGATCCTTTGCCGGCCGTACGATGGGAACCCCTCAGCTGATGCTGTTCTACCCATCGTGCAGCTGGTTTGAAGATCCCTGGGATTTATCCTGGGGGAAAAAAAAAAAGTAATCTTTCAGAAAATAAAGAGCTTGCTTTTACCTCCTTCTGATGCCTTTCTGACAAGGGCTGCTTTTAGGTCAAGAACCTGCCTCTGTTTTCAGGCAGAAGCTTCTCGGGCAGGATTTTCAATTTTTTTTAATTTTAATTTTTTTGCCCTCCCACCCCCATGGATGAATGATTGGCCTAATCCAGGAACACTAAAATTACTACTCTTCTCTCTGAGCACGAGAAACACACCAGTAATTTCTCACGGAATATGCTTTGTGACAGAAGAACCGCGTCCCCTCCCAAATGTATCCTTACGTAAAGAGCAGCTTAGCTCGTGTTTATTGCTCCATCAGACTGGCGGCTGTATGGAAACGCCTGGCGTGTTTGTTTGTGTGCCGGTGGTTAATGCTCATTAGCAGGGAGACTAATGGCACTGCCTGGAGCCAGGCAAAGTGCGAGGCACTCGCTGCCTGAATTTCCCCAGCTGGATTTGGCAGGCGCGGGCGGCGCTGAACCTGCGGCACCCCTGCTGCTCCTCCTGCCTGTGCGAGCCCGTGCCGAGCCCCGGGCTGGCTTTAGAACGGCATCTCCCTGCTCCAAAGGCTCTGGGGACTGGGTGGGCTGCTGCTCTCCAAGGGGTAGTGATGGAGCCGTCCCAGCAGTCCCGCTCCACCTGCGTTTCCTCTGGTTTTCCAAGCCGTGATCCCCTCTGCTGTCCCCTGCTCCTCCCAGGCACCCCCTGCTCCGTTTTCTTCAGGCTTTGCTGGCTGATTTCTCCCCTAGTCCCCCCCTTTTTTTTTTTCACTCAGAGGATTATCTCTGTGCGACAGCGAATGGGAAACTGAGGCATCTGGCTGCAGAGTGTGTCATGTGAAATATGTCAGCGGTGCTGTAGCACTAAACTATGAGAAAATATCACCAGATTGACAGCTCAGAGGGAGATCAGGGTGCTGATAACTCTCTTCTCTCTCCGAGCAGGAGAGATGGGCCAGGGCTAAAAATATCTGACACAGCACAAGGGGCAATATGGGCTTCCCCAACTCATTTGTGTCCCAGGCACGTAGAGAAAAGGTTCAGTTAGGGAGAAAGGTGAGAAGCACTGCTTAAGTTTGATTCTTGGGGATAAACAAGATTTAGGTGCCCAGAATCACTTTCCCCCCCAAAAAATGGTACCTGTGAAGTTGAGGTGTCTGTTGAGCTGGCCCGTATCTATCAGTAAGCATGAGAATGGCTGCACTCAGAGGTGTCTGCAGAGACAATGCCCAGGGGATGTGCCTTATCCAAGGCACTGGATCCCAGCTCTGACAGCTATGAAATCACCTTGTCAGCTGGGCTGGGTGGGGGAAACGCAGAACAGACCCTGCAAGGGAGATAATATTTTAAGTGGTTATCCAGGAAGGAGTCAGGCTCCAAATGGAGTCACTCATTTCTAACGTTAGCATTTTATTAGCGTTGTCTTTTTGGGCTTAGCAAGATTCAAAGTCTCTCTTGTGGCAGGAGTGATGGCAGGTGTGTATGGCCAAGGCTGGGGTCTGACTTTGGAGGTAAAATACAGTGTGGTGCTCCCTGCCATGGCTGGAGACTTCCCATGGATGCTGGGGGACATGACTGAGGAAGGACACCAGTGTAGTGTCTTAGTGGAGAGAGAGCTGTGCATCACTTGGAACCAAGGGAGAGATTTTCTCCAAGATCCCTTGGGAGGAGAAGAGCCAAGGGGGGCTCTTCATTGAGGTTTTGGGTGCTGCAGTTTAGGCTGGGGACAGAGGACATGGATGTGGCAGGGAAGCTGCCGTGACTATGCTGAAGAGGCCAAGCTTTGGTCCAGGCATGTGCAGAAAACCAGGGCTGGGTAAATGTCAAGCTGGTAAAACAAAAAACCAATTAAAGAAAAGGTAATAGGTCCTGGTGGATGTGGCTGGGGATTCTGCCACTTGTGGAGCATCTGGCTTTAAGTCTCTTGGGATAAAATCCATTGCACTTTTCCCTTGTAGAGAAAGGAAGATCTAGAGTCCATCAACACAGGCTGGCTGGTCACACACAAATGAGGTCTGAAGAGCGGTGTCCTCAAAGTTTTAGTGGAGCAGGTGGTTAAAATGGGGAGTGTTCATGGGCAGCGCTTACGGCATCCATGGGGTATTTCCATTCCAGCCTCCACAGGGTGCTCCCCTGAGAAGCTCTGGCTGGGATGTACAAGAGTGTCAGATGGACTTGGGCACCAGAGTGTCACTCGTTTTTTTGACAGCGCTGGCTTCTCAGCCTTCTGCAAACATTGACATTGTTTGTCTGGATGATGACTGCATATGTTCAAGTTACCATGACAGATAACCGAGGCTCACTGAGGGATGGTGGATCCACAGGAAAAGTGGCCTCTTCTCCTGGATGAGATAGTCTCAAGGGACAATTTCACTCTGCAGAAAAGATGCACCTCGTCTTCAGACAGAGGCTGAAATTAGGTCCCATGTTTGGTAAAAATACTTTAACCAATGAGATACTGAATGAAAGCTTTTGGATTTGCTTTTCCTTCTCCTTTTTTTTGTTTTTAAAAGATGAAATTCTTCAGTGCTCAAGTTCTTGATTTGAAAGATGAGAGTGCTGCACTGAGGAGTGAATGCAGAGTCAGGGGGAAGTGAGATGAGACACCTCCATTCTCATCATTCAGTGATGGTTTCCCAGTCCTCTGGTTGAGCTGGGGCCACTGCCCCTCAGTGTGATGCTTAAAATGATCTTGTCTTGAGATGTGCAGCTCTTCCTACCTGTTCACAGCCCAGGGAACACTCCATCCACGCCACAGGTTACTGCTGTGGGGATCAGCCTTTTGGGAGCTCTGGTAAGTCTCAAGGCTGCAGCCTTCAGCTTCTTTTCAAGAGCCTAACCTAGTAAAGTCAATTAAAGCGTAGCCACGGCCTCTGAGAGCCTTTGGACTCACACTGATGTAAAACAGATCCATAAGAACTGAGGCACTGAAAAAAATGTAATAGCACTCATTCTGGAAAAAGAGCTGATTTATTTTAACTTAATATATTTTCTTATTCTAGCTTAAGAGCATCCAGAAAAGTTCTTCTAGTCAATCTTCAAGCGTCAACAAGCTGTTTTTCTTGGTCTCACAAACTCATCTTTGAAATGGGAATAACTCAGTCTCCCATATGGTGTTGAAAGCTACTTCATAGCGGAAATCTCCTGTATATTCATACAAAATTGTAGGGGAGCAGGTGGAAATTATCTGGCAATTAAAGTTAGTGCTATGGAGCTAGGACTTGGAATGGCACAGCCAATCTATTCAAAGACCTCATCTCATACTGTCAGCAGTTGGTTACATGACTGTTCATTGTGCTGCTCCTCATGGGGGAAAAAGCCCTCAGGAGATGGCAAAAGATTTCAGCTGATTTCTGATAACTGTGTTTGAGTTGATGATGACATTTATCTGAAAGGAAATGGTTAAAAGCAGGTCTTTAGCAGCTCTGGCTCTGACATCGTTCTGCAGACTTATTGGGGTACTAACGAAGAAAAGTAGCTTTCTGTGAATGCAGGAAGTGGCCTCCAATAAAGTTTGCAAATTTCACAGAAAAACGGACATAAAAAGGTCAAGACTCTCCTCAGCCATTTTGTCTAATTTTATTTTGAGCAGTAGATTTCTCTACTCACGTAAAATACTCAGGTCTGAGCAATAGCCAGGATGGTTCCCACCATCCCGAGGGGAAGTGTTCACGGCCCTCTTGCAGCAGCGGTCCAGGTTTATCCCTCACCATTTTTCAGAATTGCTCAGTATTTTCTTGACTGTTTGTAGCTGTTCATTAGATCACCAGATCTTCCCCCATTGCAGAAATTACAAAGTGGAGGTGTTTTTATTTTTTTTTTTTTCCTCTGGCTTTTTTCAATTTATGCAGAACTCTCCTACCTCCCTCAAAGGGTTTGCTCAAACTTTCAAAATTTGACTGGAAGACCTGATGAACTATTTTACCTCCAGAGTGAATGACTTATAGGGAGGTGTAGGCATGTATAAACAGCAATTTTGGCTGAAAATTGAATTGAAGTATTGTTTCACATATATATAAAAATGAAGCACAGCACTTCATGGAGACACTGTCAATGGAGAGGCAGATTTGCAGCCTGCTTCTTTTAGACACTGCTCCTGTTTAAATTTCCCTGGGATGTTAAGGTGAGGAGCATTGTGGCATTTCTGCGAAATCTCTGCTGTGCAGAGAGAATCCCAGTTCCCTGTGAAGCAGATGCTCAGGTGACATTCCAGAGCTCTTGAGGGCCTGGTGCTCAGGGAGCTTTCTCCATCCTGCTGAGGCCAGGATGTGAGCAGGGAATTCAGTGCTTGGCATGAGCAGTCTTGGAAGAGGGGAGAGTTTAGCTGCCTTAAAATTAAGCAATTAAAAGGAAGCGCGATTGATCTCAGCTGGAATTTGGTGCATTTTAAATACAGGATGGTGCTTTTTTGCAACCTGCCTAAGAGTTTGCTAATGCCCCTGATTTATTATAGAGGCTGAGAGAAACAGCTTTGCACAGCAGGATAAGCGTGCTTTTGACTTGGTTCCAGGTATGACAGTAGCTGAGAGCCACCAAAAGTAGGAAGAAAATAGCTGCCAACAGTTCTGTCTAACTTGGATGATCCTGATTCTCTTCTTGCTCTCTCAAACCCTGCTCACTCAGTCCTTTCTGATGGAATTGGGGACAGAACGTCCTTTCGAGAGCAGCTTTTGTTTCTATCAGCATTTAACTGTACTTTCTTTGTAGGATATGCAGAGCCTTGGAAAGAGAACTCTCTCCTCTGCCTTCCTGTGCTTCTCCAAGAGGGAATGCTGGGTACTGAGCACAGACAGCACACGGAATGGAAAGAGGTTGGACCTCCAAGTTTCACAGTATGCCAGCAGACAGCAGCAATATTCAGAGACAATATTCAGGAGGGCGTTTTTGAGGAAGAAGATTTGCCATTGGAAGTTACTGAAGGAATATTGTCTCCTGCTCCTGGCTACGGCAAGTGGAATTAGCAGATTAATCCTTTTCTTCCCTTCTACCTGAAGAGGACAGTGAGAAGCCAGGTAAGCCTTCACCAAACCTTGGCAAGGAAATACCTGAGCTGGGGAAATTAGCTAGAAAATCATGCTGCAAAATGTGGAATATTAGACTATGGGATTCTGGTCTGAAATAAACCCAGAACCAGAGTTCTGGAGGTTTTGTGACCGAAAAGGAATATTTGTGCAATGTTTGTGATGGGGATGATGTGCAGTCATAGTGTTTTGTTTCACATGCTCACGTGCCACTGCAACTTGAGCTTTATGGAGCTTTTCCTCTTCTTCTGGAAGGAACACCTTCCCAGAGAGGTAAAGGACACGTACCTATTTGGATGACCAAAGAGGTAAGGTGGTGTATAAAGCAAGATCGAAAAATATTATGTTCTCACTGGAAAAATACGAACTTCAGGCATTTGGGCACTTTCCTAGTACTTTTACAAAACTTGGAAGCAAATGGTTAAAAGTTGGCTAAAAATATTTACCTCTAGCCATAGGTTAAGCAAAATGTCTCATTTTTTTCCCCCCATCATGCTGTTTAAACCTGCTAAGAAATTCGTTTTGCAAATGTTTTCATGCATAATATGAGTTGTACGCAGGGGTTTTTTTTTTTCTTCTAATATGTAAAATAATTGGATTTTGTGCAGTGTTCTGTGTTTGAAGCTAGTCATACATGTAACTGATGGGCATGAAATTTGAAGGAGGATTCAGGTCATTCTTTGAGGGTAAAGATGCCACAGTTTGGGTAAGCTCCATTCACGTACTTTGTCTGCTGCAGCTTTTGCTCTGTCCTTTGAATTTCCAGGACACCACCTTTATCTGAAGGCTTATGCTGAAACTTTGAACAAGCAGTCCACAATTTTGAAGGAGAGGATGAGGGCTTTTTGCCTTACTTGAGGAATTTGATCTTGAACTGAAGACCATAGCCTTTAAAAACCTGGAGTGGTGATGTCTGTCTTTCAGAAATCTGTGCAGGTGTGTAACTCATTACTTTTGTACCCAAAGGCATTTCTCCATGTGTTTATTCACTAAGACTTAAAAATTCCACACTGGAATGCAATAATATTGCTTAAGGAAACTGGAGATAGCCTTGCCTTGAAATCCTGTCCCCTCATTGCTACAAGTGCCTGAAGGCATGTGTACTACCTGCCCTTAGAGTCATAAGCTATATAATTATAAGCTGTAGGTAGTTATAAGTAGCCATAAACTACTTGGAGACACTGAAAACTATGGAGGTGGAAAGGACTAAAAGTTTCAGGAGGGGCTGGGCAGAAAGAGGAGTGCATGCTTTGGTCTGGCCTGCCACACACGGACGTGCCAGAGGGGAAGAGAGAGCTGGAAGAGAAGCCCCGGCTGGCTGTGAGGCTGGGGCCTCGGGGTGCTGCTGCCCTGGCCCCAGGCTGCTGCCCGGCTTTGCAGGCTCCAACTCCTTTGCTGCTCTTTGAAGGTTTGTGTTTGCTTCGGAGGGAACTTTTCCAGGCAGTGCAGAGTGTAAGGGCTGCTGGTTTCCACTGTTAAGGAGAGGAGCAGTGTGTTTGTTCACCAGCTGCTGACAGCTCTGTCTCAGGGCAAAGAGGGAGGGGGACAAGACGTGTGAGTTTGGGTGATGAATCCATTTCAAGACTATCCTGCCTTGACCAGCAGTTTCTGTAGCTTTATAGCATGTGTATAGTGTGTAAAGGGGTGGTGGGGGGGTGGGGATTTTTTCCTCTCCTCCACAGTAAAATCCATCAGTTCCAAGCTCCTTTCCCTTCCAAAAATCCTTGTGCTCCACTCACCTGCCCTGCTCCAGGCGTGTGGCTTCTGGCACTTCCCAGGCCCTTGCTGTTTCTTCCTCTGCACCTTTTCAAGGGGTCTCGTTTGGGACATAGGTCTCTTCTTTCCCTCCCCTCCTTTCCTGTGGTGGATTCATCCCAATTCAAACCTGGAGCTTGGGGTGTCACCAAGGTGGGCACAAGGAAGCAGAGCTCATAGACACTGTGGGTCACATTGGGCTGCCTGGCAAATCTGGGACACTGCACTGTGCTGGCTGGCAGGGAGGAGGGGAAAGGTGATAAATGAGTCCCAAAAATGCTGTTCTGGGTGCACAGTAAGTGCCACAGGGCTGCAGAGTAGATCTGAAAACATAACCACTGGATACATGCAAGCCATCTCTCCCGGGGCTGGGAGCAGCTCCTTGCTCTCCGGCAGCCCAGGAGCAGCTGGGGAAGATGGAGTAGTCACAGTCATTATTTTATGACATGTCAATAAACCTCCTGTGGGAAGAGACATGCAGGCTGCCCAGCTTTTCACCCATCAATGCCCTTAAAAACCCTCTTCTGAGGCCCCAGCAGCAGGGCCTGTGCACCCTTTCAGGTGCTTGTCACTGGCCTTGAAGATGCAAATTGGCAGTAACTGAGGAAATTTTTTTTCCCTGAGGTTAGAAGTGTTTTGTCCACTCTAAATTAAGACAGGTTTTGTCTGGGTGGTATCTGACAACGCAGCTTGCCACTTGCTAAATCTGAAATTAAGGTGCTTGGACCAAAACAAAATCCCCTTACATTAAGATATTTTAGCACTGTTGTCTTCTGTAGGATACTGAATAGAAGCTGCTATTTAAAGGTATTTTAGTGGGAAGCATCCATGGATGCTGATGGCAGCTCTCTCCGCTATCTGCTTATAGGATGCAGACATTTTTGTTCAGCTTCTAGACACTACATCTGTTTGTTAAAGACTGAGTTTTTCTCAAGCTTTTTCAGTCTGACTCACATTGCTCAGGGATCATGGTGCAAATACTTGCACTACTGTGCAAGATCAGTACAGTCAGGCCATGTGGTCTGGCTGTGCTCTGAACCGAGTGGTCACAGTGTACATCCCTGAGTATCACTATCTCATGCAAAGATGGATTAGGCTCCTTTGGGTTTTGGTGGTGACAGTCCATGCTACCCAATGGCCACAAGGCTTGTGCAGGAGTGTTTCTCTGATACAGACCTAACCACACTTTTAAGGAGAATCCGAGGCTTGCAGTTCACACTCGATGTTGCTTGCTTATTTTCAAATGCAGCATTTCAGCACAAAGAGGAGACCCTTAATAGGAAAAAACTCAAATGCCAGTGAATGAAACAGTGGATCTGACCCAGATTTCTGGCCAGAAACTCTGATCAGAGTGAAGTAGCTACTCTGAAGTTCCTCCTCTCCAATTTGGAAGATGTCAGCGAGCACACGGCTAAGCAGCAGTCTGGTAAACATAGGGATGTTTTTATTAAACAGCTTTGGGATGCAGAAGTATTTACACTGACCTTGTTTTTCAACTCTTCAGAGGGCCAAGGAGAAAGCTGGAGGTTCTGTAGGAAGTAAAGCTCCTTCATTATATTGCTTCCCATCTGTCGGGTTAGTTTTTAGGGTCTATATGTATTCATCTGTCAGGGAGCACTGGGGATTTCACAGGCAGGAAACTTTATCAGGGAAGTATCTCAGAGTGCTTCTGTATGGCATGGACAGGAGCTCAGTGCCAGGTGAGGGGGCTGCTGGGGGGCCAGCAAGCTCACCCCAGTTCTGTGCTGCACCACAGAGCACAGAGCTGTCACTGCTGTGTCCAGAGCACAGATGGATGGGGCAGGGGCATGAAGTGGGACTTCATGTGCAGGGAAATCAAAGCCTTTGTGCTGCATGAGGAAGGAGAAGTGAGGTGAGCTCTCCCCTCAGTGTCTATGGTGATAGCTTCCCACAAACACCATCTACAGTTGTGATTCTCTGCAATGGTGGAGAGGATGACAGGCAGTCAGTACCCTGGTGGTATCACCAGTGGGACCGTGCCCAAAGCCTGGATAAAGGGTTTGATTTCCACAAGCACTTGAGAGACTCATCATTCCCACTTCAACCCTATGATAACTTAAGGAGATGTTTCCCATTTTCATTTTTCGTACCCAGTAACATTTTCAGTGAGTTAAAACAGGAGCACCCACCACATCTGAAACACAGAGTGCCACATGTCCACAGCCACCACAGGGGTGTGAGTCAGATCCTGACAGGATCAGGTGGGCAAAAAGCTGTGAGGAGCAACCTGGGCTCCCAAATCTGATGTGGCACTAAACAGGACGACTTGCAAGAGGTGAGGTGACACCAGGCTTGACAAGCAAGCGCCTGGTGGTTCATGTGTGCTTTAATGGAACTATTTATAACCTTTTGGAAAATGTAATTAAAAGTGAAATCACCCATTTGACATATGGTTTATTGGTCCCATCTAATTAAAGTCTCCCTAGGAGAAAAGTGCTGCGGTGAGTGCAGGTGGGATCCCAGTGAAATCCTGCTCCTGAAATGCCTTCCAGGGCATGTGCAGACCAGGGGAAAGAAAGATGGAATAAAGATAAATAAGACAGGCTGCAGGAAATGGGTGGAATGATTTCCTGTTACACCCAGAATGCTTCTCCTCATTGCCACCCCCAGTGAGTGGAGGCAGGATCAGGGTAATGCTGTGCTTGTGATCTGACCCTTGAGCCATTCTTGGAGCCAGCAAACATGCTTTGTCACCCTTCTGCTCAAAGGACAGTGACCTCTGCGTGCTGCAGTGTTCTTGATCTCTTATTGAAGGACCTTGAAATGAAGGCAATGCTGAGTCCTTTAGCAGTAGACCTATGTAAGTTAGGAAGTAGCTTCCTAAAACCCAAAAATCATGTGCATCCCGTTCTATAGCTTTCCCTACTCAGATTGGAATACATTATAGGAATTTAAAGGAACAGTAAAGCACATGGTGTGAAGCCATGGAAATCATCTCCATCAGCCTTTTCCTCAACACCCTTTGCCTACTTGGGCACAAATGCCATGGTATTGCAACAGGGGAGCTGGGCATCACTAGAACAAGCTTATTTTTATTTCACTATTACCCTCACAGGGTTTTTTTCTGCTCTGCCGGTGCCTGGTGTTTCATCTAACAGCTGGCTCCAGAAAATTTATGGAGCATGGAAGACTTCTGCTCCTGTTGGAAAGCTTGGGTTTGTTTAGGTGGCTGCAGCCACTTGGCACGAGTGAAAACCTTGCTAAAGCAGAAGACAAGTAACTTTTCTTGCCTGGTTCATGAGTTACAGGGCAGTGTTGGACTCACCGAGGAACAAGGGGTTTGTTAGCTCTTAAAGGCCTAGAGAGTTATTCCATTTGGCACAGGGATGGTCTGTGCCCATCTTCTTAGAGGCAAAGCAGTCGTGGCATCTCATCCTCCAGTACCAAGCCATGTTTAGCCTTTGCCACGGCTCTTTCCAGTTCTCCATGGCCAGGCTGCTCTAGACTAAAGCAAAGCTTGGAAGGAGGTTCCTTCCCCGAGCTGGAGCGTGAGGGAGGGCTCTGCAAAGCTCCCTAGCGGAGCAGGGAGAGCTCTCCCCGTGCCTGCTGCAGAGCTGGGCTCCCGGCATCCCCCTCTATTAACCCCTGCTCTCACACCTGTTCTCGCTCTCGCACCTCCGGCGCTCCGGAGACTCTTCTTGCACCTCCCACAAGTGCACATGCTTGTGCTCCAAGAGGCCTCCCTGGATTTCGGACCTTCGTGTGATCGGAATGAATTAGACTTGGCTGAGGGATGGGATGATTGCAGACCTGTCACTTCACAGTATGTTCCTGTTACAGCCCACACTCGTGTCTGCTAGTATTTTAAAGTAAACTTTAATTAGCATTTTCCCAAGAGTGTGAATAAATTGTTTTATTGTTGTTTTGGGGTTGGTTTTGTTTTAAGGAAAAGAGTGTTTACTCAACAAGGACATGTTTCCAAACTCTCGATCCGCACGAGTCCTGGTTTTTATGATATCTCATCACATATCACTGTAAAGCTCTGCGTGGGGCTGGTGGTGGGAGCAGGGTTTCTCAGTGGTGGGGTAAGACGTGCCATGGAGGCACATGCAAGTGCTGGAGTATTTTTGAGTCATGTTGGAGCAATGCTGTCAGACTCCTGATGGCCACGTGTCACCCATTTACTAGCAAACTATTCCAGGGAAGTTTCTCCAGTCTAAGTAAAGCTGTGTCTGCCCTGCTTTGGTTTCCTTTGGGCTCAGCTTGGGCTCAGTGACCTCAAAAGTCCTAATTAACTTCTGTCTGACAGAATCCAGTGGCACTGGACAGATCTCCCATTATTGTAAAAAACATCTGAGATGCTCTTTGCAGGGAACGCTGAGCAGGTTTTCCAGCCCCCAGTCCGGGAAAGGTGAAGCAGGTACATAATGTGGTCCAGAGGTCTGCTCACAGACAGCAAAGGGAGGGGAAGGACATTTTGTACGTGGCTGAATTCCTGCAGAATTACTTTACTGCTGAAAATAAGCACATTAATAATGTGTGAAGGTTTCTATCCACCCAACCCATTTATTAGATGGAATTTGTGAAAGTGGTGGAATGAGCTATGGTGGAGCAGGGGATGAGCTACAGACCTGTTCGTCCTCTTTGTGGGGAGACCGTAAAGGAAGGTCTGGGAAATCAGGCTGGGGCTGAGGTGTTACCTGTGAGCACTGGCACAGACTGGGATCCCCACCCCATCCCACCTGTTTTAAAAGGTGCTGTGTGATGTGAGGAAGGTAAACCCACTGCCTGGAAAACTAGAGGCAGGGAGAAGTAAACTAGCAGCTGGGGAAAAAAACAGTAAATTTAAAAGCCTGGGTGGTAAGGAAAAATTTTTGGAGGGAAGAAGGCGTTGCCTTGGGTGAGCTGTGAGGACTCCATGGGCTTTTGCATTGCAGGAAAACACACTTGAGCAAATGTGCTGGTATGAAGTGCTCAGGCACAGAGATTGACTCCTTTTAGTTTCACCCATGCATGGCTTCGGTTCCACCCATCTTGTTTAAACAAATACACTTGGTGGGGATGAGGCAAGGAAAATCCTGTTCTCCGCTTGTGTTTCTTCTTCCCTCTGCTCCTCCAGCAGGGACACTCAAAACACAGATGGAGATCAAGGCGTTAGGTTTTAACAGATCCAAATCAATTTGATGTGTCCTTAAAAAATCCCACAGTCATTTCCAGTGGCATCAGCAGAGCTGCTAACAGCTGTGCATGTGCCCAGTCACTTGTTGCTGCATGTACTGGTTTTCTCATAATGAAACCATTCTTTCTCTGTCATGTGAAGACTCTAAGTGTGGCTTTTTGGTGGCAGCAACACAGGAGCATCTTTAGAAGTTACAAAGTGTGTTATCTGGAGTATCACCATGGGAGCAGCAAAACTGGGTTGTCATCTTGTGCTTCTAAATGACCTGTTCCCAGTTGCCTGGTGAGACCTCTGTCAGTGAGTGCCACATGAAAAGGTTCTGTGCAGGTGATCAAAAAAGGATAATGCCTGGGAATCAAAACACCTTGAGTCTCTGACCTGTCAGTACTGAAAATGGGCTACTCGGGCCCTTCCAGCAGTTCTCCAGAAGGCACAATCTACTTATCAAAAGAAAACCCTCCGCCTACTGGGAAGGACTGGGAAGGAGCTGCCCCCCATTGCTTCCTAAGATGAGATGGGAGATGCAAGAGAACTGGCAGCCCATGCTGCACTTACCCACTGGTGTGTGGCAGCGTCCTCATTTGTGTGAAAATACATATTTTGATGACTCGCAAAATCCCAAATGGCTTCAAAATAGGAAGGATTATTCTTTTTATGCCACTTTTGCTTTATTCCTTCCCCCAGGGTCTCATAGAAGTGATGGTGGGAACAGACCTCTGTAATCCAACCTCCCATCTGGAGCAGGACTGTCTCCAATACCAGATCATGTCAGATGGGGCTTTGGCTGCCCAGAGCCTGATCACCGCTGTGGGTGGGGATGTCACCACTTTCTGAGTGACCTGTTCCAGCTCTGTCTACCCTCCTAGTCCAATTTTTCTTTGTAATATCCAATCTGAACCTCATAAGCCACAATATGTGACCATTGCCCTTACTTGGCAATACCAAGAGGAGTGGCCCTGTCGTCATCGCAACTCCCCTTCAAATCCAGTGGGCAGGAGCCTGTAGAATTTCCCTTTTCTACTGGTTTTGTGTTCTGGAATCACTCCTTTTACTCCTTGGCATTGCTACTGAAGGAGAAAGGGGTTTTCTGTGGCCATGATCTCCCCAGCTGGGGACGAGCAGTGCCAGACTCAAGCCCTGAGGGAAGGGTGGGAATCTCTAACCCATGCAAAGCCATAGGGCAAACTGGTTCTTTGAGGAAGAGTTCATTTGCTTTTTCCTGGGGCTTATTCTACCAAAATTGAAGAGAGAGAATTCAGAAGTTATTGACATCAGTGTTCAGTATAAAAGATTATAAGGGACTGAGCTCTGATGCACATTCCAGGTCTTTCCTATTATCTTACCCTTCTCCTGACACACCTGGCCTGGTTGCTGTGGTTGCTCCATCCTGGGGAAAGCAAAGCACACATTGCTCACCTCTCCTGTGACCTCTCTGATGCCACACCTTTGTTGGATGACACCAACAAAAACAGCACAGAGAATTCCCAAAAGGGTGAGGACTCCTTAATCCCTTCAGAAAACCAACCTGATACTTCGTGGGTGGGTCCCTGCTAGTCCCAGCGTAAATTAACATCTCCTTCCTCATCCACAGTTCTCAGCTTTTCTGATCACACTCAGTGCAAGGGCCAATCCCATGTGCCTCTGGCCCCTCTTACCTCCTTGTTTGCAGAGGTGGTGCTTCATGGGGACAAAAATCTCACCCTTTTAATATTCCAGCTGTCTTCTCTCTTCCTAATTCCACATGTGGCTGTCTAATCCATGGGTCAAGTTCTGCCTGTAAACCAGCAAGACAGTCCCCTCATGACCACTGTCTTAGCTCAGCTGACAGTTTTGCTGCTTCTCCAGTGATCTCCCTCATTGTTTTCCACAACTCTGTTTCCCTCTGGACTGAATTCTTTGTCTATTTATTTAGCATCTTTCTTCCATCCTGTGTTTTGCGCAGACACATCACCATGGTACCGAGGTTCCCTGTGGTCAGTATTAGATATTAATCATTGAGATATAGGAGAATTTGTCTCCATTTTCACAGGAAAAGGATGAAATAATTCAATTGTCCATGTAATCTGATGGTTTGTGGTTGAGACCAGACTCACGAGTCCCATTCTTGTCCAGCCAGACCCTCCTTTCCATTTGGGGCTTCAAGAAAGACACCTTCCATAGGTCAGACCCCAATCCGTATGTTAGGAAATCTTGACATTTTCCTGCCTTCCCTGGATTTGTAAGGTTGTGATTTATCAAGCAAGAACATAGCAAACCAACACTTTGTTCTACAGCCTCACTGCAGGGATGATTCATACGGGCTGCTGATAGCATCTGACACTGCATTTTGGCTGCTCTTCTGGAAATAGTGAGCCCTTTATGGATATCTGGTCATTAGATGATGAATTTTTGTTTGCTCCCACCTGAGCTTATTTCAGGCTCAGGTGCCACACATCTTCATTAATCCTCTTAGCCCTGATTTGGTTACACCTTGTTACCTGAAAGAAAGGAATTTGATAATGCACCGATGAAATGAGCTGCAGTGATCTGACATTCAAACCCAGAAACAAAAAACACTCTACTCGCTTGGAGAAAACCCACATCAATGACTCTGGCAGTTGTATTTACCTGGTGCAGTCCTGAACCATCCCAAGGCTGGGACGTGTGCTGGGCAGTGCCAGTGTGGTTGCTGGGATGGACTGGGGGCACACAGAGGGGCATCCATGGGCTGGGTGGGGCTGTGGCAATGCTGAAGAGCAAAGTCTCCAACACACAAAACCCACAAAATCTGATTGAGTTCAGCTAAGCACGTTCTGTAAGCTTGGGCTTGTTTAATGAAGAAAAAAAGAAGGAAAGGGAAAAAAAGAAGGAACCTGCTGGAAAGGAGGGGTTTCCAGAGCTCCTGCCATGTTACTGCCTGCATTCCTGTGCCATGAGAGCAGTCATGCCCAGAAATGCTCACTTTGGTTGGTTTTCCCCAGCCTTTGCTTCTTGCTTATGTCCAGCAATTTGTGCTGTACAACAATGCTTTCCTCTCCAGTTCCTGCCTTAGAGTGGGAACTGGGGTCCCCACAGTAAGCTGGGAATAGCTGGCTGTATGCCCAGGCAGGAGCAGAGGGAAAGGGCCCTGCTGAAGCCCTGAGTTTCCAACACCCGTGGCTCTTGTCTCTTTTCCCAGAACTGCTGGAGTGTCCCTTCCCTGAGCTTGGAAAGCTGTGACCCAAGGCCAGAGAGCAGAGGATAAGGAGAGCATGGTTGTGCTGTCGTCCACCTTGTTGGCACCTTTGAGGGGGGAAATTAAAACAGACACAGGAGTGGATTAGGTGTCAGAAAAACGTCTAATTATGGCTTATGGAATTACCAGCTCAGTGGCTTACAAATGAAAATGTGCAGAGGAGCCCTGCATCAGTGTAGTCTCCAGCTTATCCCTGAAAGCCTCACTCCAGAGAACAGGGAAGGGGGCAAACCCACCAGAGCAGTCCTCCATGGCTGGTGGAAGATGCAGACAGCCCAGATCCCCTCTGGGAGCACTGAGTGCCCTCTGTTGCCAAACAGCCCATCTCCTGAGGGTCAGGAAAGGACACACTGCAAAATTTCCTACGTGGATCCTTTCTGCCCTCGGCACACAGTCCAGTGGTCGGGGCTGTGCCTTCATGTGCAGCGCCTCAAGGATTTCAGAGAGAGGCCTTTACCCCTCCAAATGTGATGGCTTGATAGTTATGGCTTGCTTATGGTTTAAGGACATATAATGATTTAATACTTCTCGCTTTCAACAATTTTCCATGAGAGGCAGGCATGACAGTGAATACATTTTGCTCTCAGCTTCGAGCATGGTGGGTTCTATCGTACGGCAGCTGTTTGTTTGTAGCCTGCATGATAAAGCCTGTCCCAGCGCTGTCTCCCAAGGCATGGCAAGGCCAAGATGTGAATCCCCAGTAGGTAATTACCTGCTTATCCAAAGGAACTGGGAATTTCTGATGGATTTTATGTGCATGTGAAATGCATATGCACAAAAAGGAATTCACCAAGGTTTTTCCCAGCAATCTCCTTAAACCTTTCAGAATAAGTGAAACTTTGGTGCAACAACAGGAAAAATGCAACTTTTTAAAACTTTCTGCAAGGTAGCCAAAACCTGTCCTTTCACAACAGCCACATCCTTAATTGTTGGAGAGCCTGTATCCCTCTGTCTTGGTAACTAATATCCCATCCCTGGTATTTTGTATCCATCTTCCCAGCTGCCCAGAAGCCAGTGCTGCTTCTGAGTCTGAGGGCCAAACCATGGATCAGCTTGACTTGGTATCATACAGACCAGACATGCAATGGCTTTTCCTCATCACGACTCATGAAAATGGGTGTGCCCTCAACTTCCAGCCACTTAGCTGGAATAACTCAAATGGAGAGGGAACACCTTATACCTTGCCACAGCCCCTGTGGAGACCCAGAGTTCTTGTCCTGCCTTAGAGAGATCCTGGGCACAACATTGCACAAGGGGAGTTGCTCAAACTGGGCTACGTTTTGTAGGAAATAGTGTTTGGTCATTTTGTGTATTGATATGTAACCCTGGGTTTCAAATCTCTCTCCTTTGATTTTTTTTTTTTCTAATCTGTGCAAACCTGAGGAGTATTTTTCTCAGCTTTTCTACACCGTTTCCTATAATGCCTTAATTTTGTAACCAAGATGAAGTTCTCCTAGAGAAAATCCCTGAGCTCCTAGAGTAGGTACTAACCTGGACCACTACCAACCCCCACAGTAGCCAGTCAGAAGATCTCAGTAACTCTGGGAGCAACGTTTTGTAGGGGTGGATGAATAAGGGTACAAGGCTCTCTGACAGAGCCGGTTGCCCTGAACAGGTCACCACGACACCTGAGATGGCTGGGGATGTGTGCACACACAAAACTCACAGGTTTGGACTTGTCTGGCTACTACTTTAACTCCATATTCATACAAATTTGTAGGTTTTCAAAGTGCCACATCCAAGCCCTTCTGGATCATAGAAACAGAATATCTTGTGTTGGAAGGGGCCCTCAAGGATAAGAGGACTCCTGACTCTGATGTGGTGAGTAATGAAGTCACCATGAAGCTGAGATTTCACAGGACTCTCCCAGAAATACAGCTCATCAGATTTTCCTTTGGTGCAAAGTTGGGGGGAGGCGGGGGGGACTTTCACTAAAAATTACCCTTTCCATGTGCACATCTGCCTTCTACCCCAGATCTTGGGATTTATTATCAGGCTACTGACAACCAAGCTGTGCTGGCTGAAAACCAAAGTATTTTTTGTGCAAAAAGCATTAGCATTTCCCATGGGAACTGTGGTTTTCCAGTACCTTCTGCTTCCATTCTCCTTTCAGGACCAGCTTTTGTTGCAACCTGCAGCTCCCAGGGTGTGCTCCCAGCTTTCCCAAACAGAGTGGCTGTGCTAAGCTAGGAAAGTCTTTAGCTTTCAAGGTCTTACAAATTTGGGTGAAAAAAACTTAGGCTGCAAAACAAAATGTGGAAAAAATAAAGGCCTTAAGGGACAAAACCTGAAGCCCAGTAGCACATTTTTAAGTCATGGTATTTTGCTGAAAAATATTTTTCTCCTGTGTGAAACTCTGATAAAACCAAAATTGTGTATCAGCATTTTCTGGAGGGAAATACCTTTTCCTCCTATTTTCAGTCTAGTCTACTCTTATAACAAGAAGGAAGTTTTCACAGTAGTTGGCTTATGTGGGATTTTAACAACCCGACTAAATGAATCAAAAGCAACTTTTTAAATTTCATTTTAAAAAAAATGTAATATTTTTTTTTAGTTTATTTGTTGCCACAGTAGTGGTTTTCTGGTATTAACTGAGTTTTGTAAATTATAGCACCTCTGCTGACATACAGATAATTGGGTGTATGCTAGTCCGTCTAAGAAGAAAATGGGCTTTTTTTCAGTTGTAAAGTTCCTCTTGGAGTCAGAAAACAATGCGCCCAGCTATGCCAATCCATGGAAATCACTGGTTGTGTTTATCCAGCAATTAAAGGGGGATTACAGCCGCCTCAGAGCTCGGCATCCCGTCCCCTCCCCTGCACACACCGGGAGCCTCAAAGCCACATTGTTCCCTATAGCCGTCAGCGCCAGCCCGGGGACAAGGCGGGCCGTGAGGATGGGAAAGGGTAGGTTCTGCCAGGGAGCGGGATTACAGAAAAATAACAAACAGCAAAAACAAAGGGAAAAGGGTGGGGGAAGGAATGATAGTTCAGTTTTCTTCTTCCAGAGGTTTTTCCATATCCATCCTTGGTGCAGGGCAGCGGGAAGGGAAACGTCCCTTCCAAGCCCACCCTGGCAATCATCCTCCTGGGGATGTGCTGGGCGAGCTCCCCTGCTGGGCGGGCAGGGCTTGTCCTGGTCCTGGGAGCGCTGATTTAGCGGGAAGGGCTCCCTTTGGAGGCAACATCCCCAAGGCCAGGGCTGCTGCTGTGCTCAGAGGTGCGGGCAAGCCGGGCGCGGGGGGTGGGATGAACCAGAGGCGAACGTGGGTCCCTTTGAGCGGGATCCCTGTGGCTCCGAGTGTCTGTGGGAGCGGGATCCCTGTGGCTCCGAGTGTCCCTTTGAGCGGGATCCCTGTGGCTCCGAGTGTCCCTTTGAGCGGGATCCCTGTGGCTCCGAGTGTCCCTTTGAGCGGGATCCCTGTGGCTCCGAGTGTCCCTTTGAGCGGGATCCCTGTGGCTCCGAGTGTCCCTTTGAGCGGGATCCCTGTGGCTCCGAGCGTCTGTGGGAGCGGGATCCCTGTGGCTCCGAGTGTCTGTGGGAGCGGGATCCCTGTGGCTCCGAGTGTCTGTGGGAGCGGGATGCCCGGGGCTCCGTGCGGCAGGACGGCCACCAGCGGAGCCGGATTCCTGCTCCCCATGGAAACAGCCTCCCGTAGCGCCCATCCCTGCCCAGACAGCCCTAATCCTCCCTCTGCAGTCACCCTGAGAAGCCTCCGGCTCTCTTATCACTAAGGATCTTTTTTTGGCAAATATTTACAAGAGGCTGCATTGCAGAGGGGGCAGTGAGCCAAGGAGGGTGGTGGGGAACCACAACGCGGAGAAGGTGCTGGCAGGGACAGAGCGGGGTCATGGTGTGGCCTTGGGATCCCTGCAGCGTGTCCCCTGTCACCCTCCTGTGCTGGGGAGACGTGGCCGCGCTCCCACAGGCTGCAGAGGGAAGCGGAGGACGAGGGACAAGATGCTGGGGACAAGGGCAATGCCCACATAGTGCCACCGAGTTTTGACAGAGTGACTCCAAGTGTAGGACTGTGGGAAAAGCGCGAGTAACCGATGAGGGATGGATGATCCCGCTAGGAGCATCGTGGACACACCAGGAGAGCCCAAATGGGTCAGGAGGCGCTTCCTGCCCAGCCCCTCCATCGGCGGGGCTCCAGCTCCAGCCGCCGGAGCTCCCTTGCTCCCAGGGCTCAGAGGTTCGTCGCCACGTTTGCAGCTGAAATTCGTATGGAAACACGTGCTTGCCCCACCCACAGGGACACACAAGGTTTGGACAATCTCTGCAAAAAACAGAGATTTGCAAAGGAATTGAAAAAGAAAACAACACTGCCGAAAAAATAAAGCCCAGCCCCTCCAAAACAGGCTTTGGGAAAGTAAAGGGTTGTGCTCCCACTCTTAGTTTGACCTTGGTCATGGCCACAGATGCACCAAACCCGAGTGCCTCATTCCTAAAGATGACAGCACCTAGGGCCAGAATTACCTGTGGGCACAGATGTAAGGTTACTTTTTCTTTCTTTTCCCTCTGCAGCGTGGAGCCAGGAATTCCTTATGGAGGAAAGATGAATGCAAAAGCTGAAGGGGCTTTTTTACCCTGCTAATGGTATGTAAAATAAATGGGGGCCTGAGAAGCATTGAGCTGGGAGCAATAATTAGCCCATGTGATAACATCCCACTCCCTGGGCATCCAGAGCATCTGTGGAAATGAGTTGGTGCTACATAGTGCAAGAAATTATACCTGGAGCCTTTTGCATCCTTTGTTGGCTTTTTCCATCTCCCTGTCTGGCTCTTCTGCACTGTAACATGGCCAGTGCCAAAGGAGATGTGCCTTCACTTGTGCAACGGCACAGGGCAGATCAAGGGCCATTGAGTTTTGGATTGGTTCTGAAGTCCTTTTGCACACACATGGAGTCATGGATTAGTTTGTGTTGGAAGAGTCCTCTAGAGAGTATCTAGTCCAATACCATCTTCAACCAGACCAGGCTGCTCAGAGCCCAGTTCAACCTGACCAAGAATGTTTTCAGGGATGGGGCATCCATCACCACTCTGGGCCATCCCCTCTCCCTTGTTACAACACGGTAGTGCTGGTTACAGAGGTAACGCTGTCAACACGCCTGGCAACGAACAGACTCCATCTTTTCCTTGGGTTTTGCCTCATCTTTGTCTCTCCTGCCTGCGGCAGCCGGCACTGCCCAGCAGACTGCATGGCTTGCAGGGGCATCTAGTGGCTGAATGCTGCAGGAGTGATCCGGGCAATGCAGTGGTTCCCGTGCCCTCCTCGGACACCAGCCCTCTCCTACACAGGGGGCTGTCCTACAGCCAGCAGCTGGAGAAATGCTGCCAGTAATCTGGAGTAAAAGATGCCCCTCTCACCCCTTCCCCTAGCCCTTCCCAAAATACCTGTTTTGGAGAAGAAGCACAACTTTGCAGGTGGCATCAGTCCTCCTTCTGCTGAACATGTGGCACTAATGCTTAGTGACAGTGGCATCCCTGCACACATTGCTGTGGCTTCCTGGGTGCCAACAGCAGTTTGGAGGGGGCCTGTACTACTCCACAAATTTTGGTTGTGTGGTTTATTTAGCTCAGGTGTATCTCAGCTTAAAAAGACCAAAGAAATCTCAGAATTGGGTGGGAAGGAAGAAAAACCGTCCCGAGCTGTTTTGCAGAGCCAAAATTTCTTAGCATGGTACAGGTGACCAGAACCAAATCTGCTGCTGCCCAGGGTGATGTGGCACAGCCCGGCCTCAGGAATGGGAGGGGACAGGGAGGAGCCAGGGACACTGCAGTGACATCAAGCACTGCTTTCACTGTCTTTAAATCTTCAGAGGATGATACTTGTGTCAAGAACTCCCTGAAAGTAAAAGTGCAGTATGGCGTATTGGAGGCTGATAAACAAGGCTCTTTTGTAAGGCCCCGTGACTCATGTCTCCTGGATTTTATAGGAAAATGCACATAAAAGCAATTACTGGGGTGTGAATTATTTAGTTTCTTAATGGCCTGACAGCTTTGACAGCTCCTAGCTTGTTATCTATCACAAACCCTCTTGATCTCCCAACTTTAACATGACTTTTAATTATGCTTTCGTAAGAGTAAAAGGACAGACAATCTGCAGTCTGGTTTCCATTCAGTCAAACTTATTTAAACAAAAAGGAAAATTTTTCCTCCTAGTGAGTAAAAAGGGTGATTTGGATGTGTAGGGAGTTTTAAATATATGTCTGAAGAGATATCTAAAAGCAACTGCACAGATAGTTTAGAGTTTGTTCCTTGTATGACTGCAGGATAGAAAAAGAAATTGAATTTAGAGTTTAAAATTTAAGAAATCCTTTGATGATCACAGGCCTGAGTTCCCAATACCTTTGCAATGTGTCTTGCTGTGGGGGCAGTAAACTGCACTACCTCACCCAGAAGACCCTTTTTCTTTCCAAAACCTGGGCTTGCCCTCCTGGTCCATTGTTCATCTGGGTCCCACGGCCCATGTTCCTCCTGCTCAGCCCCTGGTCCAAGAGCAATGTCATCCCACACCATCCAGCCAAAAGCCTGCAGGTATTAGGGATTATGGAGAACTTGGCAGCAATGGTGATGGACATCACATACACTGGGAGATGTGAGCTGGAAATACATTGTTAAGCAAAGTCAGGAAGATGACACCAAAATTACAGTAAAAGACACAATGAACAAAGTTACAAAATAAGTTTTTGATGTTTTTCCAGATCAGCCATCAAACAGTTGGGAAGGACCAGGGTTAGGGATGTTTGTACAACCTATTTTCTTCCTCCCCGTGTATGTGCATTCAAACACATTCCTTAATGTGAACATCATATATTCATTTTTCTATATGACCTATTATAAGCAACTCTTATTGGAAAAGAACAGCATATATGACCAGAAGGGCTCTGGAGTTGCAGAGATATTAAATAGATCCCATACATCAGTTGTTTGTTGGTCTGTCTGGTGCCAGGCTGCTGTTTATCTTTTGATAAAAGAGCGTGTTAGGGAAATGCCTCTCTCAACTGCATTTCTATGGAAAATGTTTTTATAGAGGGAAAATACAAGGAAAAGGTAAGATGAGAAAAGGAAAAAAAGAAAAAAAGTAACTTGAGAAATTCAGGGGCAATAAATCACCACACCAGATGGTATTCATCTGCGAATGCCGTGCAGAGCTATCAATTTAAAAAAACTGCACGGGAGTGTGCCATTAGAATGCAGACATAATATCTGCCCAGTCTCACTGCCCTTCTTTGTGGTGCCTGGGCAGGTACGAGGTGACTTGGTTCTACCTGCCCACATCTCCAGGTGTCTTCAAGAGTCCACTTGGCATCCCCACTGCAGCCTCGGAAAATTTGACTCAGTGGGTTATGTGTCTGTTTACTAACTAATTCTTAATTGCAGCAAGGAAGTGCAATTGAGTGTATTCTGAATAATATCCTTGAAATCCAAGAGATTGATTTGCAATGATCTTTCTGCCAAATGACACTCCTGCAGAGGAAAATGCTTTGTGTTGAGCTCACATGCCTTTCATCCTGGGTTTTAGAGGGCTTTTGGATGTGTTGACCCTGTGTACGAGGAGACAGCTTGTGATCTACCTACACGTGGTTCTGAAGGCCAGCAAGGAAGTTTCATAGTGCTGTCAATGTGTGATCCAGCAGAGGCTGCTCTTGCTGTCAGGACCACTCTACACACCATCCTGCCCATCCTGCGTGGGGCTCTGCAGGTAATTCCCCTGGCTGGGGTACACTGGGTGGGAAAAATTATGGCTTAATCCAGTCTTGGCTATGCAGCACAGAGCATCACCATGAGTGAGCATTCCCAGCTGGCTGGAGGGAGCTGCTCACGCTCCCAGAGAAACATGCCAATTAAGGACCAAGCTGTAAAATACTGAGAGGGTGCACTCAGTGTGCCAGCTCTGAGGAAAAAACCACAGCTTTACCTAATTTGGGACTTCTAGCAATTCTTTGAAAGCAAAATTATGGTCATAATGGAATGCAGGACACGATGTGGAAAAAGGTAGCAGGTTGATTACAAAGCTCATGTTGAGAGCTTTGGAAACTGCATTAAGCCTGAACAAACAGGTCAGTGACATTAAGCAAGCCCCCTTGAATCCTATTTCCACTCTTCCTTGCCTTGAGGGTAAATTCTGTATAAGTGTGAAGCTATGGCAAGTACACATAAAACAGCACTCTTTCGGTTTGGTGATGAGCGACACCTAAGCTTTGGTAAAGAAAGGGAAAATAAAGGCAGCCATGGATGTGGTGGTGCACAGGAATTCCTGCTCCTGGCAGTTGGAGCTCCCTGCTGTGGTGGTGACAGGACTTCATAAGTGGCCTGAGAAATGGGGCCTTGGGGACCAAGGCTGGCAGGGAGGAAGTGAGGAGCAGTGTGAGCATGTGGAATGTAAGACGAGCTGGGTAAACTCTTCATATTGGCTTGTAATTGGAAAAATATTTCCCCTCTTTAAGATTAAAGTGGGAGATGCTGGCTGTGAGTCCTGCTTAGAATATATTCAGAGTGTGGGTACTTTTTTCTTATACTTAATAAAGAAAAGAAAGTGTTGTTTCATTCTCCAGTCTGAAAATTATGATTTGTAAAGAAAAGAAAATTGATTTAAAGGCCACATAAACAAATTGAGGGGTCAATTTTGATTTTAATTCCAACAATTAATTAAAGAACTCTTCTGGAGAGGTTTGTAAAATGAATATTGATCTCAGATATCAGGCACTCTGCAGTCATGTCTCCGTCCTGGTTTAAATCCTTCCATTTTGATTAATGGATGTGGTTTAGCAACAGCAGAGCTCCATGACAGGGCAGCTCAGCAGCGCCATGCCAGGACTCATCCCAGGAGCACAGAGCTCATCCTGACAGCAGAGCTGGCACATTTTAGCGGTGTGAGCCACACCAGTGTCATGTTCAGTGGGTGCTCTGGTGGCCAGGTGTCATCTCTTGCTGTCCTGCCCCAGCTCAGCCTCCTGGCTTCTAGTAAACATCCACCTGAACAATATTTTTATCTGTACAGCAGTGCAAAATGAACTAAGGTCTGCATTGTTGGGAAGGCAAGAACACATTTGATACTGGAAGAAGCAGGAATAGTTGGTGGCCGCTTGGAAGGGCCTGGAGCACGTCTGATAGGAAGGGCTGAGGCAGATGGGAGCGTTCATCATGGAGAAAAGGAGGCTCCAGGTGGCCTACAACTCTCTACAACTCCCTGCAAGGAGGCTGTAGTGACGTGGGGGTTGGTCTCTTGTCCTGTGTGACATGAGGAGATGGCCCCAGGTTGTACCAAGGGAGGTTTGGATCAGATATTAGAAAATATCTCTTCTCCCAAAGGGCTGTTGAGCATTGCAATGGGCTGCCCAGGCGAGTGGTGGAGTCACCATCCCTGGAGGAATCTGGAGGATGTGGCACTTGGGTCATGGCTTAGTGCTGGGATAACAGCTGCACGTGATGGTCTTAGAGGTTCTTTCCAAATGTAATGATTCTATGATTTTAAAGGAGAATTGTCTGTAGGATTGCCAAAATTGCATCAAGTTTTTGAGTTATTTTGGTCAGTTGGGTTGGGATTCCCTCACAGGCTGGGGTCTGTCACCACCAGGTACCTCTGATGGCTGAAGAAGAGATGCTCAGTGTAGGTGCAGGAGGCAGAAAGGCTCCTCCTGGTACCTGCTGCTGATGGCTCTGTTCCCTTTGGGTGTCCTGTTCCACAGGATAGGCACTGCAATGGGCAGGAGTACAGCCTTTACTCTCTGAGGAATGTGCCTTTTCCTGCCAAGATCTCATCCTATCCTGTGGTAATAAAAAGGAAAATCCTGAAATACTTACAGAAAATTGAAAAAAAAATTAATAAATAAAATTATCTCATAGGTGACATTTTCTCTTTCATTCTCTTTTCTTTATTCTCTCTCTTCTTCCCACTGCTTATGAACACTTGTTTTAAGCCATCAGATTTCAGAGGCGTGAAGACAGGGTGAAGGACATAGTTCTGTTTCCAACCTCTGCTGTGCCATAAACAGGAAAATTTAGGAAGGGTTAATCTGAGCAGCTGCCCATAGCCCTCCACCAGTTTCCCTTCCTCTTGCAGATGCCCTTTTTACCAACTACAAAGCACACATTTCTCCAGCTGAGCGAGATGAGTTTGCCAGGAAAATCGCCTCTGTCCAGGGAAAGTTTGGTGTTACAAAAACCACCTCAATATTTGCAATCCTGCAGTGACAACAAATGGATTTCTAGTGTCACCTGGACCTAAACCAAGTAGGATCAGCTTTAACAACATTACTGAATGTATAAGCCTGGGAAGTGAATTTCCAGCCTCAGAAAATATTTCTCTCTGCTCAATATCAGTCATGTTCACTCTTTGTGGGAGGGTGATCAGATGAACAGGTGAGAGTTATTTAGCATAACTTTAAGAGATCAGGTGTAATTCTAGTCACAATGTAGCATGAAAAGCAAAAATCAAGGTTTTCAACGTTGGGAATTGCTGCGTGGCTGAAAAAGTATCCCTGACAATGAAATACAGCTGATATTTAGTGTCTTATTGTTTTATTTACTACTGCCTTTACAGCACACCCAGCTAGTTAGCCAACTACTTATAAAACATATTTAATGTTCGGAGACACTCAGTACAGCTATAAAATGATTTCTAAGGGCAAGCAAACATCATGTTTTAATGACTACACACACACTCGAGTTCCCTCTGGAAAAAAAAACAAATAAACCCCCACTTTCTGAGGAGACTCAATTGTCTCATCCTGAGTTTTGTAGATGAGCTACACATCTCGAACTGGTTGACTTCCCGGCACTTGAAGGGAACCATTTAAAAGGATAAACTTGGAGAGATCAATACCCCTTACATACTGTAAGTGATGCAGCACCAAGTACTCAAGGGCTGTTAAAAACTCTGTCATGAACGAGTGCTCAGAAATCAAACAAGAAGGAAAAAAAAAACCCTACACAGTGGTTTTAGGGACTTAGTCCCATTTTGTTGCATGGGGGTTTTACCTGCGCAGCTGGGGGCTGGTGGTAATCTTTCAGGCAGGTTTTCCTCAGGTTTTATTCTCAGTTTATATGAGTTGGAAGGAAGATGATCTCAGACGGAAAGGCTGTGAGCAGGCAGAGATGGGAAGAGGCACCCGCATGTGTGTTTATCTGTTTGTGGAAATGGGAAATCCAGAGGCCAGCAGGCTCAGCAGTCCCTGGGTGCAGGTAATTGAAAGTGAGTGCTGAAAGCACCCGCTCCTGTTTCATGCTCCAAGGGTTAATACTCTTCTGGGGCACTTAAGACAAAGCTCCTTTGAGAGCCCACATGATATCTCCTGCCTATCCCTCAGCCATTACTTTGTTTCTCCTTTCAGTAAATTCTGATTTTTTAGGAGAGGGTGGGTTTTTTTCCCTGGCAAACTCATGCTGGCTCACCCTTCACATATTATATTCATCAAGAGGCTCTACTGCATTCCCTAAGGATCTGTGCTTTTTCCTGGTAGTGTGAGGAGGGACTGGGAGCCTTGGGAGAACCATTAGTTCATTTTGAAAGGATTGATGTGGATCTGGCCTTCTTCCAGTGCCTCCACTGTAGAAATTATAATTTATCATTGAAAAGCACACATTATTTTTGTTAGCAGATCAGCTACTTCAGTCTCAGTTCCTTCAACTTTTCTGGATGGGTGCCATGGAAACCCAAATGATTTATTTTAATTTAGAGGTTGGGATTGAACAAGCACCTCTTCATTGCTCTCTGTACATCTCCATCAGCTCTGGGCCCAGCACAGAGCAACCCAGCCCTGACACCCAGGCAGAAGGGATGGTAGGATCCAGCCAGGGAATAGAGGGACAGGTACCTTCCAACCCAAGCCATTGCAGGATTGTGTTGGCTGCTGAACTTGAGTGGCCAATGGCAATGGCAGCAAGCTGAGTTTGGGCTGGAGGCAGAGCCTGGCTTGCTGTTGCCTTCACTCTTTCCTGGAGTGCAGTGGGTTTCTGAACTGGAAGCAGGAAGGGCAAGAGATGCCTCTCCTTCCCCACACTACAATTATGAGCATGTTCATTTATTTGGACACACATCTGAGCAGCTGGAAAATGTTCCTCTGCACTGGGAATTCTGCTGTCATGGCAAGGTGCAGCCCATGTCCCATATCTGGATGGCTCACTGTGAAAGTGATGTTAAAGATCAGGTCCTAAACTTGTTTCCCATTATTTAAAGAACTCCTGCTTTGGGGCACTTTTTGCTGTGCATGGAAATAGAAACAAGAAGAGACACTGAATACTCACCAGCTCCTTCTCTGTAAACCCTTCCTCTTCACTGATCTTCACAGATATTTTATTCCCCAGCTGCCCCAGACATTTTATTCAGCTCAGTAGAAGAATCTCAGCAGAATTATTGCAATAAAAGAGGCATTGACTCTGAGCTGGCCTGTGGCAGGTAGGAACACTCCATATGCTACACCAGCGAATTTATAAACCAGAGCAATGCAGCAGGTGTTCTGCTGCCTCTCCTCTGCATGTACCTGTGGGCAGGCAACGTGTAGCACTTGTGATGCTGCCTTATGTTAACAGCAGGGTGGCCAAATAATACAGGACAGCAAACTTTCTCTCCTGTGATTATTTTGCTGGTGCAGACACCAAGACTGAGACATTTAAAGGAGAAGATACAGTACCCTGAGGCTGAACATAAAATATTTATATGAAGAGGCCGTGGACTAATAAATTTCAGTTATAAATGTTTACAGCTGAAGGTAGTAATAAATAACCTTCCAAAAGCAATATTTCAATTTGCACTTATTGTACTTTACTACATGTTGTATTTTCAGGAAACAATAATAATTGTAACAGGACATGGAATTAGCTCATGTTTAATGAATGATTACCCAGTTTAGTTGTGATTGTTATAACATCAGGGAACAATTAAAACTGGGAAGATTATTCTGGAGAGAGATGGGACTGTTTCTCCATGTATACATCCAACTAATGCACAATCTGTTCATTAAATTGTGACTGAGGTGGGTACACTTAATAAATTTGTCAGATCACTCTCCAGCTTCAGCTGTGCAGGCTTCACATGGTCTTTAGCAACAGAGGGTTAAAGCCAGGATGAAATTTAATCTTCAGTGACCTCAGTGTCCATCTCCTACTGATTTGCAAGAACAGAAGCTAGAAATCATCACTGGTCATTCTACTCCTTCCTCCTGGTGTTCACTGCACCCAGCCTGGCTGCTCTCTCCTCATTACTTAGGGCAATACTGTTGTCATCTTTAACCTCTGTGTGCCTTGTAGCTTTGCTTCGAGTTGTGACCTTGCAATTAAATGCTTGGGATGGGTCTAAAAGAGAAATACCTTACCTGGTGACACAGATGGAAATGCTGTGTTGACATCTCTGTTGGGCTGATTCAGCCTTGACTGGTGCCAAGTGGAGTGGTTTATACTGCCTAAAAATGAGTCACTCAGTGCACAGAAAGCACCTGCTAATAAAGCTGATTGTCTGTCTCATCTTGTGGTGACAACAGCTGTCTTGTGACAGGGACCAGCAAGCTCTGTCCAGAAGGGGAGAGCTCCTGGGAGAGCTCTGTCTGGCACATCAACCTCAGACAGGGAGGGAGATAATAGTTACAAATAACTGTCTATTGCCTTGGCATGCAGGCTGCAGGACTCTTATCTAACCCAAACCCCTAACAGATAGGCTTCACCTTGTGTTAGGAGTGGCAGCTGTACAAAACTATTAAGTACAATCCTTCGGTTCCTGTGAGCAAGGCAGAGACAGGGAGAGGCTTCTATGAAGGATAATTTCACAGAATCATGGAATATTTTGAGTTGGAAGGGGCTCATAAAGATCATCAAGTTCAACTCCTAACTGAATGGCCCATACAGAAATCAAACCCACAACCCTGACATTACTAGCACCACGCTCTGGCCAGTGGCTATTTACCTCACCCTTGTCACAGGGAGCTCTGGTTCTCCTAGGGGGCTTCTTGCTTGCTTCTGACTGTGGCCAGCCCTCTCTGGTGGTGCCTGCTTGGCTTTCACTTGGCAGGCAGCTCTCATGTGGCTGAACATGATGAGATGACATCTCTCTAATTTTTATATCCTTCAAATGAGTGTCTGCTGTCTAGTTACACACTGTGTTAATTTTTCTCTTCTGTTTCTTTTTTGTCTTTCCTTTGTGTCTTTCTGCCTTTCTCTAGCCCATATCTCTGTGGAAAAAAGACGGACCTTGGCAGAAGTGTTCTCGGCCTTTCCCAGAGAGGACATGATGTACTGCAAGGATAGATGGGAGCTGCAGCCAGGCTGAGCCATGGTGCAAGATGCCTCCAAAGCCCTCTGTAAATAGGTCTCAGAGATGTTTTGGCCGGTCTGGTATTCAGGATACCCCTGGAATATGGAGATGTCTGAGAGGTGATGCCTTAGATGAGAAGCACCTCTCTAATATCAGGGCATGAGTCTTTGGGGTAGTGCTGCCACTGTGCTGGTTTAAAGATGTGGGTGCGACGAGGTGTGCAAGGACCAGACAGTGAGTTGAACAGGCTGCCACAGCCAGCAGGAGGAAACAGAGGAGCCTTGGGCCTTGCAAGCAGAGATCAGAAACTGCTTGTCAATAAAACCTGCACCTCTTAGTGCTAAGTGCAAGCTGAATTCTTCCATCTCTGGTAAGATGAGCTGAGAGAAAACAGGATGGGCACAAATACAGGAGTGAGCTGAGGGGCAACATGGGAGAGGAGGCTGTCTCCTTAGGGAAGGGTGACAGCAATTCTTAATCTTTGTACTGGACAACTTGACAACTTTATACTGTTCTTTCCAGTTAATAAATTTAAGGAGTGTTTCCCAGGCACTGTCTATACCCACTTGGCAGGTGTTGGACTGCTGCACCTGCTCTTTTTGAGATTTACATCCATGGGAAAGCTGTCTGGAGATGGGAAGGGGCAGTGCTGGAAAAATGTTGAGACAGAGTTCACTTTTCGTAGATTCTCCCTGGTCTAACATGCTTGGTGAGCTTCCTTGAGAAATCCTTTTCTTTTCTTTTCTAAGTGGGTACAAGAAGGCTGCCCAATTCCCCCTCACAGTTTGCATCTCCCCTCGTAACTCCCTGAGATAAGTTTAGCTGGGAAACCAAACCGGTTGGGTTGGCTCTGGGGGGAAGGCAACCCATCTGGAGGCTTTGATCTCCGCTGCAATGCTTGGAATGTGCAAGAGGCAGAAAAAAGAGAACTGGGCAAATATTTGAAGGCCCTCTGTGACAGCTCCCTTTAGCAAGCACTTCACCCAGGAGCCCTTTGGAGAGCTTTCAGCTGCATTGTCTCTGGAGTGGCCCTTAAATGGGCAGGGGAAGACAGCAAAGGCAAGACTGAAAGTAAGGGTGTGGCTTCTAAGGAAGCACAGTGTTTGCATACTCCCCTCCACACTTCTGGATAAGCTCTTGTACGAGGTTGTGACCCTTGCACCCAAAAATCGTATTTCAGACAAATTTTTCCTGTTAAGAAAGCAGGAGTGTTTCCCAAGGCACGTGGGCAGCTCTGCTGCTCTTGAAGTCAGGAGTGGAGTTGAACATTTCTGTGTGTTGGCACCTTGCAGTAGATGCGAGATCATGTGCTCCACACCTGCCCTCAGGAAATGCATCACTTCGGGCTCTTGCTCACCTGCTTTGCAGGAGCTTTGTGCAGGACAGCCAGACAGATGGAAAAATGGGCAAAAATGACGAAAATATTAATACATATTAAGGTTCCCATTAATTATTGAATTACCAATTCACTTATTGAAGAATAATTTTTAATATTTATAGCATCCAGATTGCTGATGATAGATTAACTGTGATGGCATAATTTAGCAAATATTTTAAAAATAAAACATTTAACAAATAACATTTCCACCATTTTTCCATCTTAAAAAAAAGTGTGAAGGCCTCATGAATATATGCAGTCCTTTCTAATCTTAAAGCATGCTTTTGAATATTTTATTATTATTATGGATTGCTTTATTGCAGATTTTATCCTCAGGTTGTTTCCCAATGAACTTCTACACTCCAAGGCAGAAAGAAACCTATGTCAAAATAAGCTTATGGTAACAGCACTATAAATCCACTGTGTAAGTACAGTAGTAAGTAAATGCATTATATGACTCTATTTCTTTCTACTGATTTCTCTGTCTGAAGTCTCTGTAGAACAGTGATTGATGTATATGAAAACCATTTAGCACATATTAAACCAGGGAGTCAAAATATTATTTTAAAATTTCCAAGATCCATTGATCCAAATTTATGTCAGAATCTCCTGAAAGGTTACATTGGCCCATGTTTTGTAGTATTCGTCATTGTAAAAGTTCCTACGTAATATTGCAGTAAAATCTAACATATATATGGGTGCCAAAATGCAAAATTTCACAAATTTCTGAAACAAAATGAGAAGGGATATTTGCAGTTTCTTCAAAATGTCGAATTCGTAAAGGCTTGTTTGGGCTTCTTTGTTAAAAATGATTTGCTTGTATTTTTATGCCTAAAGGGTTTATTTTATTGGAAAAAGTGGTTTTGGGGCAGATATTTCCACCTGATCTTACAACAAGCCTATGCCTGCCATGTTCTTAAGGCAGGAACTCTTCCACCAGATGTTTGCTGTGAGTGATATTGTAATGTTTTCTCAAAAGTACTTAACTGCAGTTCATCAGGAAAAATGATTCCTTGGCTTCCTTCACAATAACGTCATGTCAAAAATAGACGTGAGATCTCGTTATTTATATTGCTGAAGTACTGAATGGCCTTGCCTGAGAACAGACTGTTCCTGCATCAGGAACGATGCTGGGAGATAGGCTTGCACTGAAGAACCAGCTCTTGAAGGAGATGAGGCAGATGAGGAAAAGGCGACAAATGGAGCACCCTGAAACTGCTGCACAGAAGTGATGGTGGAATATCAGTGGCAATCCTGAGCCGTTTTCCAGAGAACCCCATCATTTTCTGTTCATTCACCTCTTCTCCCCATCCTTCCTCTCCGGCAGCCGGGATCGGCCTGGGACATGCTCCTGGTGACAAGAGGTAGAAAATTCCTACTTTGCTTCAGTGTTTGTACTGAGAAATGAGCTTATTCAGATTTAGAAGTGTCCCGGGCTGTGCCTTGTAGCTCAGCTGAAGATGAGCCGATAGGGAATGAGGATGACTAAATTTATTCAGTCAGTGGGTGGACATTCCTGTCTTGCAAACCATGATGACTGATCCATCATGAAAAGTTGGGCTATCAGATTGCTATTTAGCAAATACAAACGGAAAAATCCTCTTGTACATCTGAAAAGATGCCTCTCTGCAAGGTGTGAGGGTCCAGCTGGCCCACCTGCCCATAGGATTGCTTTAGTTACCTCTTCATAGGCATGGCTAGTGAGGCTGGTCCTTTAGGAAGTCTTCCACCCTGAAGCACAGAAAGGAAGCTGGTTTGCAGGTTCATTTTACTTACATGTGTCTATTGTGATTTATTTATTCAGGGTGAAAAAAAAAAAACCAACCAAAAAAGTGAAAATGCGCAGTTTTTCCAAAGGATCAGAATACGTTTCTAATTTCTTTGTTAGTGCCCTTTTCGAGGTGCATGTGCCACTCCATGTGACTGCTCTGGACTTCAATTTCTTCTGCCCAGGGTCATTTTGCAGCTGTAATCTCCCTGCCATTTTTTTTTTCCTGGGGAATGGGTAGAGTTTGCAAATAATATTTCCTTGCCTAAAAGACAAGGTGATGCTTCTTTAGTAGCTGCTATTCTGTGAGTGTATCTGAGGGCTTTGTCATCAAGCAAGCTCTCTTTGGGATTCTGCTTCCTCGGGTGCATCGGAGGCTATTTCTTAGCATGAAGTAATTGGAGGCAAGGCAGTTTTACAGCAGGAGGCAGGGGGTGCTCGCTAATCGAAGCCTTCTCCCTGCTCGAGTGCTGTGCCTGCTGACAAAGCCCTCCTTGCTGGAGGCACTTGTGTTTGGTGGGGCAAATCAGGTCACTGGGATCTGCAGCTGCCTCGTGGCTAAAGCAATCAGCTGGAGCTCCAGGAGACAGGAGTAAGGACAGCTCTCACTGTGGGGGAATGTGGGCACCCTGTGAGGGGGAGGTGGCCATTATCTGCCCACCTGGCTGAGTTCGGGGGTGGGAGCTGCTCTGGCAGGCTGTTCATTTGCAAATAGATGCTTGTGCTCATCCAGGTGTGAAGAGGGAATGGGAGATATCTTCCCTGGAGCAAGAGGCTTTGCCGGCAGAGTTTGTGCTCCACATGAAGGGAGGTGAACTTTCACAGTGTCCCAAGCACCCGCAGAGGGGAAACAGAACTGTGCAAAGCTGTCGTGTGTCCCACGGACAGCACCAGCGTTCCTCAAACCACTGAGCGTTATGGAAACACTTCTGAATGACCAGGGTGGTGTTTTCAATGTTTACCGATGAGTGTAAATGTAAATTGAGGTTTTCATTGTACAGGATGTGAAACTCAGATGTGATGCGCTAAGTGTCTGAAAAGCCTGTCCTATTTATCTCCCTCTGCAATTCGGGTCATGGTGATCTTCCAAAAGCAAAGCTCTTCTCATTCACACATGTAGAGCTTGAAGCTGCTGCTGGTGTCAGGCACAGGACTAGGATGGGTCTGTGTCATGCAAAGAGATTGTTTTCTGGGCAGATATATTTTCTCCAAAGAGATACCAGTTCCCTTCCTCATCTTTGTCACCACAGCTGGAAGCCAAAATGGATTGTTTCATTTTTTTCTAAGTCTTAGGTTCCTGCAAAGGAGATTCAAGTGGAGCTTTGCTTGGTGGGACTTCAGTCTCGTTTTAGGTTTTCCATGGAGAACCTGCTGGATTTATCCTGCTTCCCCACTCGCACAAAGGTCATCCGTTCAGCACTAGGGCGTGGCTGATGGATGTGCAGCTCCTCAAAGGCTGCTGCTCAGGGGCAGATGCATGGCAAAACAGCAGTTTCCTTTGGAAATGGGGGAATGGGGACAGGCGAAAATGGTGGCAGTGACATAGCAGGCTTTGTACCTGTTCTTATTCTCAAAGTTAAAATCTACCGTCCTTGCAGGAGGAGCAATGCAGGACTGAGCAGTGCCTTATCCCTTACTGGTGGAGTCATACCTGGTGAGAAGAACCATCAAGAAAATGGTTTTCCTGGCAGATGGCTTGGCCAGCCAGCAGGGATTACAAACCTCTCTGGGAACCTTTTCTTTATGGCTAGTGAGAAGGTGAAATTGCTTGTGACAGCGCAGAAAGATTGGCTGAAATAAAATAAAGAGGTTTCCATGGTGATCCCTTCATATTGCAGTAAATTTTCATCTTGCAGTCAGCTGGGTTGTACTTCTTCCCCCAGAGGAAGAGTCCTCAGCTCCCCCTGCATTATTAGTTCCTACTGGTGCTAAGGGAAGGCTGGCAGGCCCTGAGTGGAGCCACTGACATGGACGGCTCTGTGGTGGCCTAATTAATTATCCTAAAGAGGTCAGACTGCCCAGACAGCCTGCAGGTGCTTTAGAAAAAAGGAATAGATATAAAGATGTAGCTGTAGCTGAAGGTAACAGAGGAAGGAAATAGGTTTCTTCTCATTGTACAGCTGGGGAAAGAACCATAGCCAGATTGGGTGACTGCCCCAAAACCAGAGCCCAGGTACTGTTAGAGGAGGGAATTGAATGTCTAATTCCCAGACTCTGGCATGGAAGACATCTTTTCTCCTGAGGGTAATACCAGAGAAGGCACTGACCTGCAGAGGGCTGGCAGGGAATGGAAGCTCTTTGCAAGATTGCCTATGGGAGTACCACGAAGGGAAGAGGCAAGGGATCCTCCCAGGCTGTGGCTAACAGGGGTGAAAACTGACCAGCAAAAGAGTGACCCGTCATTTCAGGAGACGAGGAAAGCCCTCCAGCTGTCGAAGGCAATGACTCACAGGTTTCCTGTAAGTGTGATGTCTCCTGCCGTGCTGCAGAAATGAGCAGCCGCAAGACGTGTCTCACTGTGGGTAGGCTCAGCCGAGACTTTCCCGGCTTGTTCCTGGGATGACGGCATCTTTCCATCTGCATCTGAACTTGAGAGTCATGCAAACGGTGCTAGTCAAGCTTTGCCACCCAAAACATGCTTAATATGAAAAGCGTTTCCCTAAGAAGGTGTGTCATTTAATGCAAATGAATGCTGCCTTAAGATCATGTTAATTTCTGCTACAGAGCAAATCTCCTCTATCTGCTTCGTGCATCACAAAGCCAGAATAACCCTGACCTACCCATGGCCACACTCAAACCTCCGTGCCTTTGGACTGTTGTTGTATATTGTATACAATTCATAATAGGCTGGAGACTTGAGGAGCAAAGAGGGACTTGCAGGAGGGATGCTCTGATTGTGGCTATCTGCAATGGTCCAGGGTGTGTGGGGACTGTTGGGAGAGCAGAATGTGGGAATGAGCTGCTCCTAAATATCAAAATTGCTGGGGTCAGCCACCCGCTCCTGTTCTGCTGGGAACTCATCACAGAGAATGATAAAATGAGGCCTTTGAAGACATTCTCCTTATTTCCCCTGAAGTTATTATTTCTTCCAGCGCTTGGGAAAGGTTTTTTGTCTTTTGGGAGGACCTAGGACAAAAGGGAGTTTTGGTGGGGAGAGGAACAGGCATGAAGTTGCCACTCCGAGCAAGAAAGTCATCCCATTTCCTGCCATTGCCAGTGCAAACTGGGGCCCAACCCTTTAGCATGGTAACTGCAGCAGGGCAGCTATAGAAGCCTGTTTGGCAGCCAGCTTTTAATGTGCAAGCAATGAGGTTCTTATTACTATGTTAACGAAAAGCTATGATTCTTTCTGTAAAGGAAGGAGCTGTTAAAAAGAAAACAACAAAAAAAACCCCAACAAAAATCCCAAAACAAACAAACAAACAAACAAAAGCAAACAAACAAAAGAGACCACAAGCTGACCAACTCTGCAGGGAGATAATAAAATAAATAAATAAAAATAAAAAAATAAACAAAAAGACATGCAAAAAAATAGAAGACATACATTGGAGGCAGTGCCGTTGAGCTGCAGTGCCTCAGGTTCCAGGTAATCTGCTTGGGGTGATTGTCCTCATCTCCCCAGGAGTGACACGTGGGTATTACCAGGGTAAATTTGCTTTGCAAATCTACCTTTGTGTCTTTGGGTTATCTTTATTTACTCAAGAATTTTAGAGGTAATGTGGAGGAATATTCATGGTTCTATTAGTTAAAAATCTCCTTTTCTTGTTAACATCATTTCAGCATATCATTCAAGGTAAACACCTAAAGCAGATATTTTGGGGATTAGAAATGCATTTTTTTCTTTTGCTTTGAAATAGTTTCTCTCAAAGTTAGGTATTTAGTTGCCTACCTTTGCCAAAGAAGCCTTGTAATGCTCCCCCACCATCCAGTTTTATTCCCAGCAGAAAGGTTCATCATACATTTCTTTTTTTTGAAGCTAAAGGAAACTCCTTTCAGTAGGATTTTTTATCTTGGACCAGTCCTGCCTCACATCTGCTGCTTGTTCAGCTTACCCTGGACAGCCTAACAACCTCAGCATGTTGCACCTTGTCTACAGGATTTTCCATCAAAGACCACAGGCATATTTAGGGAAGACTCAAAGGCTCCTCAAAGCATAGGAGGAGGGAAAGAGAACCATCGACAGCACAGTCAAATGCACTGAAACTGCATAAAATGGTGACTTCAGATCTAAAAACTATCTTTGTCGACATGGCCAAAAGCTTCAGCTTTTCTACCAGCAACACTTGCTGGGGATGGAGTAGAGCACTGTTTCACCTGTTCTGCAGGTCACAGACACTGCACTGCTCCCTGTGGGATCCATCCAGCAGAAAGCACTAGGAACATGATCAGAAATCTCATTGAGGCAGGCAGCCACCAACTCCAACAGCATGGCAGCTGCAGGAATTTGCTATTCTTTATTAAAAAGAAACGGGGAAAGTTTTTTACAGTTCGCGTTTGTTAAAAAGCGTGCAAGCACCTCATTAACTCCAATGGTGTGGTATTTTTGGCTGGTTGCATTGCTGAGCATGTGTTAAGCTCTGATGAAGTGCAAGAAATTACCTTTGTAACAGCAGTGGTGTCTTCTGAATGCAGTTATCACCTCCCCAGCGCTGATAAGGTGTGAAAAATGATCTTCCCATCTACAGTTGTGTCAACTGAATGCAATTAGCACCTCTACATGTGTTTAAAATCATGACCGCAGGTTATAAGTTTGCAATACATTAGCACTTAGTCCCATCTTTGTGAATTGAGGGGAAAAAAATCTCAGCAAAACTGGTGCAATGAATACAATTAAGTACCATTAACATTCCATTAACTATTTTTAATGAAGGAAATCCAGCCTCAAAAGAATGAACTATAGGTATGGGACTTTCCTATAGCCTGCTATATAGACATGTGTCAGAGGAAAGTCTCTTTACTCCTGCTAGACCTTGGTTAAACAGCTCTGTTAAGCTGGAGTGGACAATCCAGGCTTTTCCCTTTGTTCTTAGGCTAGAGGCACACCAGGATGCTGCACAGAGTGCAGGATGGCCGTCTTAAAATGCTGCCTTCTATGAAGGGAAAAAAGAGAGAGGAAGAGGCAGAAAAAAACCCCAGTAGGTAGTTTTTCGTTTGGTGCAAGTAGCCAAGTCCCAGTGTATTGATCATTTATTACATCCTTCTCAGGGTATTAATCTCTAACTGCACTAAAAGAGAGTCTATGTCTCTGTATGGAAGTCTCTCCTTGGTGAAATAATTACTGCCAGCTGCCTCCAAATTTCTTTTCCTGCTGTTTTCCTTCCAAGTTTGACTGACTAAAACTTACTATATGGAGGCTCAGTGTGACTTACACAAGAGCTTCAGTAGCTTTTTTTATGCAAACATGGCATGCATACAGACTGGTCATCTTCAGACATCAAATACTTACACTTTTCATAGGAGTAATTGAAAGGTGCAAATAAGAATCAGTGCAGACACACCCCTCAATGGGATTGAAAGATATGCTTTGGTGATGTGAATGAGTCCAGACCAGTCTCTGTGCTTGGACTTGTCCAGTGGTCTTTGCCCAAAGCCATACTTTTCAAGGAGTCCTTCTGAAATCACTGGCAATGCTCCACAACAGTGACAGTCCCCATGCTGGGGCTTGGGATGGAAGCTGGATGCAACAGCATCAGCTTCTCTACCTCACCTCTATTCATTTTTAAAAAGCTATTGATTTTTCACTTTCCAGATGGATCTGGAAAAGCTGTGACTTTTTTAAAATTTTATTTTTAAGTTTTGTTTTCCTTTTTTCACTAAATTTGTAATTGAAAGGGACAGATCCTCATCTGGAACACCTGACAGTGGATGTACAGGGCTTCTCCCATTGCTGGCAGCAGTCTCATGCTGGCACAGACCCTGTGTGCTGTTAGGGTAGAAGAAAACCCCATGGCCACCTCATTTCTCCCCCTACATAACACAGGACATAAAGCTTTACTCAGTGATCCCTGCACAGAGCCAAATAACTTGTGGCTGAACTAGGGCATATCTTTGAGAAAAACATACTCAATCTCACTGCAATCTACTATTGACCTTCCCTTGTTTTCTCTGATTTCCAAAATGCAGGGCAATCTGAACAGCAATAACTGCTCTGAGAATGATGAGCATCTGCAGAGAGCTCTCTAAGAGTGATATTGTCCTGGTTCTCAACCAAAATCCAGTCCAGAGAAACAAGAGAGCTTGGCTGTCTAAGTCAGTGGATCAGTGGTTAGGTCTGGCTGGTGTTGGCTCTGCTGGTGGTGCCTTTGACTTTCCAGTTACATGAAATCTACAGGTCCCAGCATGAAAATTGTCTGTTGGGGATTCATACCTGTACTTTCTCTTTTATTAAATCACGTCTTTCAGTAGTTTCCTTACTGCATGGGGATAAATGCCTCTCTGCTGTGTATTGTCCACATGTAGTGATACCCTGCAGTGGCTCAACCCTATTTTTCACTGGCCTGGCATTGGTGAGAGCTGCAACATCAATCTGCTCCTTTTCTCAGGGCAATTCGTGCTGGCTCCAGGCTCTAGGAGTCACTCTGGTTGCCGCAGTGAGAGCTGCCAGTGGGAAATAGCATCCAAACAAGGTTGCGCCCTGTAGGCAGTGCAGAGCAAAGATCCTGCTGGCTGTGGTGGAATCTGAGGGACAAAGGGGCTGTGCCGAATGGTTGCCTCCTCTCTGAAAGGCACTGCAGCGTGGTGGTCACCAAAGCGGGCCAGGGAGGAATGAATCTGTTTCAAGAAAAAGTCTTAAAGCTGGAGGTGAGAAGAGATAAATCAGCATTATTAGGAGTAAGTGGATTCGGGGCTGCAGCAGCCCCTCGCCTGGAGCCCGTGTGTCCTGCGGTGCTGCTTGGATGTGCCGGGAGGACATGGCACTGACAGCCATCCATTCTGGAAATTAAATTCCACTCCCTCAGCCGGCCTGGGCTGCGGCCCACGCTCCCGACGGAGGATTGCTGATTGTGCACATTGCTGTGGGCTGAGTCCCAAACCTGTGAGATCAGCCAGAGAGGATTCAGCAGGCCTGGGAAGGAGCTGGGTACTCCAGGAATAGGGTTCAGCTCACACGTCTCCAGCTGTGAACATGAGGAGTGGGATGAAACTGAGGCCCGCCCTTGGCTGCTGGAGGGCTGCAGGTCAGCATATAAACCATGGGATGCTGTGGGATGCAGGAGCTGATCCTAATGTCCTGCGGCTGTGAGCAGGACAGGACAGGTGGTATTTCCCTGGAGCCTGCCTGGCTTCCTTTTTTCTTCATCCCAGCCTTTCAAAAAGGACTGAACTAATGGATCCCAAGGATCTTGTTGAAGCAATGGGAGGGGGCTGCAATCAGCCACAAGGTGAAGTGTCCCTTCCTGAGCTGAGGTGCAAATCCCCATTACAATATTTTACCTCTGTGAGCTGAGGTCCAGGTATCTGGGAAGAGAAGAGGAAAAGGTGGCCAGTTAACTGAGGCTGGGAGAGTACTTATATGCCAGCAGGGTCTGATGGGACCTTCTGGCCTCAGAAGCAGAAAATTCCAAAACCAAAAAGCACGATCCTAGCTTGTGACTCCTGCTGGGTTTTCCAGTGGTACACTGGGGAAAAACAGTTCATTTAGGTTAATTGCACAATGCAGATATTTATAAAACTGTATCTATTTAAACAGAGGAATGTGCCTTTTCCTGATGAGGTCTCTGAAAAACAGCAGTGTGTCACTTGACCCAGGCCTTTAACTGGAACCGTCTTGGCAATTTAATGAAATTAAATGGCTGAACTGTGGGGAGTTCATTAGTAAGTAATCCAAAGGCTAAAGCTCTGTGAGCTAGTTCAGCTCTCAAATGCTTATTTGTGTTTGCCAGATTCAGTAAAGTGAAACCCCTTAATAGGTGCTGGCAGTGCTTGTAACACACTCTCCTCTGGTCTGGAGACTGTCACACAGGCACTGGTGTGATTTCATATTTCTACATGAGTTTCTTTATAAAAAGCACCTCCAGAACAGCCACAGGGTCCCCTGTGTGTCACTGGGCAGGCTCAGGTGGCTTTGCAGAGGCACTTCTGCTCTTGATGCCATGAACCTCTTGCTTCTGGCAAAGCAAGTAAGGGAATCTCATTTCTTTCCAAAAAAGCTTTCAGAGGTGGCTGCTGCTGCCAGCAGTGCAGTGCTGAACCTGAGAGGGACTCTGGCTTCCTTGTCATGCTGGGCCATGGCTGGGATTATGGGCTGTTTTATTTTGTGTCATTTGCCCAAGGGTGGGGACCAGGGATGTAAAGTGCCTCTGGGATTCTGGCAAATTGTTAAAAAGGATGCTGAATTGCTGCTTATTTCCTGTGAGTGGGGATTTAGAGGAGTGAGGAGGGTATGGATCTTCCTCCTGCTGTGTAAAGGACTTCTGGGTTTTCAGAAGTGAATGTGCTAAAGTTTCACTCTTTAATTCACCAGATATAAGCAAGATTTACAAATAAGTGAACTGTGGCACCACTGAAAGCTTGGCAGAGAGTTCACTAAAGGATACTTGAGATAGTCAAAGGAATAGCCTGACTCCAAGATACCTGAATTTATTTTTCATCCAAATCCTGTGCTGGCCCTTAGGGCTCATCACAGTGAAAGCCCTCAGGGAAGGCTCTCTACCCCACATCCTAAGAGCAGCACACAGTTTTTAAAAAACTGTTTCAAACCTCTTGGTGTGAATTTGGTACAAGTCCAACACCATCATGTGATCAAGCTCTTGGGCTGGAGCTGAAGGGCTGTGGATTAGATCCACGCAGGAAAATTTCCCTGACCTGACATCCTAGGAAAAAAATGGGGTTTTCATTAATGAATTCCATTTTGTGGGAAAATTCTTGCTGGGATTTACTGTAGCTGCTGCACAAGATCTTTTAAAAGTAAATAATGCCATCAGACAAGTGCTTCTGGCAAAGAAATTGAACATTGAAAGTATGAATATTATAGAAGGAACCACCATCAACCTGAGCAACAGATATCCCAAATATTGTCAGATCTGCAGTGGTATCAGCAGTGCAGTTTTTGTCCTGGAGTGTGTGAAATGCCTCTGGAATCAAATAGATTTTGAAAGGACGGTCACTGCCACACGTGCAGGAGGCCTGTGTCTGGTTATTTACAGCATGGCACTGCATTCCCAAAGGAGCTTGTGCTACATCAGGCATTGCCAAATGGAACTTCCAGGTCTTAAACTTACACCATGGAAAAAGACTGGAGACTTTATCCAGACCTAGGATGTGAAAGGTCTTGTGGCAGCTACAGGAGATTTTAAGTTCAGCTGAAGCCCTTGGAACAATCCTGTCTTGTCTTCTCTTCTGTGGGCTTGGGCCAGCTGCTGACCTTTGCAGGTACCTCTTCTCCTTCTCCTCCTGGCTCAGTGAAGTTCAGAGGCTGATAAAAAGATAGAATTAGCCACAGCTCTAAAAATCTCCATTTCCAGTGTGGTGCTGGGAAGAGCACTGATGTGCCCCTCCCCAGTGGTGCTGCACAACCATGGGCTTCCAGCTACAGCAGTGGGGTTTTATTCCTAAATGCTTCTTTCCATATGAAACAGCATCGCAGCAATCACATCCAAGCAGTCTTTCTGTGTTGGGGGTCCTGCTCTCGAGGTCCAGGCAGGACAAAGTCCACACACAACCCAGCTCTTGTCTCAATGTGCTCCTGCAACCTGTGTGTCCAGGCTGTGTCCATGGCACAGGAGGAGCCACGGACACTTGTTCACACACGGGGACGAGTGGCGAGAGCAGAACACGGGTACCTCCCTCCCAGGCTGGTGTTTTAGCAAGATAAACCTGTCCAGAACTGTCAGAGGAGGTGTGGAGTGCTCCCTGGGCAACAAGCTGGAGCACTCACGCTGGGGTTTGGGTGGGAAAGGTGGTGCTATTCCCAGCGAGGGAAGCAGGGCAGGAGGGACAAAAGTAGCACAGCAACGACATCTTGTGCTGCACAGCGATTGCTGCATGTGTCTGCCAGGAGAGTAGAGTAGAGTGCTGCTACTGGGAAGGCCTTTGTCCCCCTGCCCAGCTGTGGGAAGCCCCCTGTCCCCCTGGTGTTCCTACTGGGAGCGTGGGAGCCGATAGACAGGGAAGAACCTTGTCCACAGCCAGAGTCAATGCAGGATTTTGGCAGCAGCAGACAGGGAGTGGGAGTGAAAAGGCTATAGAGGAAAGTTCTGCATACTGCACTCTCTTTTTCCTTTTGTCTTTCACTATGGCATTGCTGCAAAGCACCAGAATGTCCCGAGTGCTCTGTGGAAACCTGTGCCTCATTCATCTGCAGATATCCACAGATATCAGGTACACCAGTAACATTTCATTTTCTTTTTGCAAGAAGTTTGTTAGTGCAAATATTCTGTCATACCTGAAGATCACTGTGGCTGAAGACCTGCTTTGAAGATACAGACCAGCACTTTATCCCAAACAAGGGCAGTAGTACCCATCCCTCACCACTTTGACCACACCAAAATTCCTCCCGACTTGCACCCTGGGACTCAAAATTCAAGGTTTCTAGTGGAGAGGCAGCAGCAAAGTCTGAGAGCAGGTTGGGTTGGTGCCTCACCACTGCCTAAAAGAAGCTTCTGTGAGGTGCCAGCGCAGCCCACCAAATGGACAGTTCTTTTTGAGATCCTTCAGCTGTAACCATGGTTGGATTGTGACCATTTTTATACTGAATTCATGCCAAATCAGCCAGTTTTGGAACAGTGGTGGAAAAATTTCTTTTTGAAGCTTTGTCTTTGCCCACACCAATGCCTCCTTGCAGAGCTTGCCAGAGGAAGGTCATGCTCCAAGATGTGTCAGAGATAAAGAAAAACCTTTGCCTGAAATCCTGCAGCATCCAACTGCTGTGCTGAAGGTAACCATGAGCAGAAAGCAGGTCCTGCCTGGCCTGTGCTGCATTATGTCTCTGGGGAGGATTTTTGGAGACGCCTGCAGCATGTAGCAGCAGAATGGCTGCCCAAAGTCAATGAGACTTTGTTCAGAACAGCCTCAGGTGCTTCTGAAAGGCTTGGCCTCTTGTGTGATTCTTTGAAGACTTGTAAATTATAGTTAATTCCTGTGGCTTAGATGTATTAGTTAATAGAGCCCAGGATTACATTCCTGTCCTCCTTAGGATCCCAGCTAGACAGTCTGGATTGAAGGGTTGACAGGAATCAGGAGCAGCAGCTCCTGCCTTCAACTTCAATGTCCCTTTCCCCAGGCCTGAAGGGACAGGTCTGCTCGCTGCAGCTGGGACAGAGCTCCTCCACAAGAACTGAAATTCATCCAACCTAAGTTACTGGGGAACAAAATAAAGTCAACGGAGCTGTGTTCATCATCCTCCAGGTCACCTCCAGCTGAGAAATGGGGCTACTGGCAGGGCACCTCTGCAGGAAGAAAAGGAGCACCTGTGGTTTTAAGTGGTTTGTGATGCCAGCTTCTCTCTTTCATGTGGAAATAGAGGTTTCTCTTGCACCCAGACTGAAAGGAAAACCAGGCCACCTGCCCAAAGAACCACTGTGCCATTATGTGGCTGTGAGGGTTTTCTCACTGACTTCGGTTTGGGTTTTTTTTAGAGAATATCAGTCCTTCCCATGTTGTTCATAGATCATCAGAAAGAAGCATCCCCCCCCACCAAATGAGTCGAAAACCTGACAAGTTCCTATCTGACCTGTTACTCACTTTGGAGCAGCTTCTGAAAATGGCTGTGGCTATTGAACCAGCTGCAAGGCTTAATCTGCTCCATCATTGGGTTTTCCAAACTATTCTGATCAGAAGGAGCTTGTTGCTTCCCATAGTCAAGGCTGTTTGCTTTAGGGGCAGATTAAATAATCTTGGCCTGTAGGTCAGGCAGGTAAAACATGGTCTGCAGGAAATAATAGAGGACTTGAGGATATGGGAGGTATGTGATAAAAGTATTTTCAGAAAAGTCACTGGTTTTGTCCAAAAACCAGTGTCAGAGCTCAAAGAATCATAGACAAGGGCTGGTGTTTTCATCTGGATGCTTGTGCAGCACCTTGCCTGTGGAGCCATCAGATTTCTTGATTTTTATTGTGGTGTTGGGCTTTGGTGCTGGACTGCATCAGAAAGAAGGCACAGTTGTGCCTGTCCTCTGGGTCTGATGGGAATGTTCATCTCCCAGAGGCCATTTTCAGTATTGTGACAGCACATCTCAATTCTGCTGAGATTTCACAGAAAAAAAACCCTCAGAAAAACCTTGTCTACATTGATATCTTCTCAGGCAGGTGGAAAATGAAGACCAGGGTTGTCCTCTTTGTGTGTAATGCAATAACAGTTACATTCAGAAATATATCCAGGTGGTTTGCTGCTCTAAATCTTCCTCTGCTGGACTAGAAAAAAGTCTGTATAATTTAATTTGTATTATCTTGGGGAGCTCAGAGTAAAAGGTGCTGAGCAGAAGACAAGGGGCTCCTATGTCCTGGCTCCTATGTCTATGTCCTGGGTCGTAAATCAACTCTTTGAGGTGAGTATTTAGCTCTGTGGGCCTTTCCCAGCATGATTGTCACAGCCCTGAAGGTGACAATGTGTTATGGAGCTGTAAGTCAGCACTGGGATCAGACCCTGGTTCGGAAACTTTTTTGGAGGCTGCCTGACCCGCTGCCTGACCCACTTCCTTGGCCAAAGCAGAGGGAGAGCAATGGCCATGGCTGCTCCCTTCTCTCTCGGTGTTCACTGAGGATGTTTGAGAAGCTGTGGCTGCTCCATCACTGGAAATATCCAAGGCCAGGCTGGACAGGGCTTGGAGCAACCTGGAGTAGAGGAAGGCGTCCCTGCCCATGGCAGGGGGTGGAACAAGATGGGCTTTCAGGTGCCTTCCAACCCAAATCATTCTGGGACTTTTTTGCTCACCCCAGAAAGTGGTCTGGGTGAAATCATATCAGGGCTGCAGCATGTCAAAGGTTAGCTGTGTCACCTTCTCTTTCCGAATCTCTGCACACAGAAAGCCCAGCTGCTGGTGGATCAGGAAACAGTGAATCATAGTAGAAATAGCACTGAGAAGAAGCCGATACTGTGTCTTCACTCTGCCCACACTGAGGGCTAAAACCTTTCCACTGAAACTGGGAAGGACAGCTGGGTTGCTCTTAGTCATCTCCAGTGGCTGAGTGGATGGGGGCGAGCATGGGTGATAGGTGTGATTCTTTCCTTTCCTTCTTTTAAATTATTTTTCTTTTTCCCATACACCTGCAGATTGAAGTGTCTGCAGTGTTTTTGCTTACAGCAGCTCAAGGGCCACCTCAGAACAGTGCTGGGAGGTCCACAAGTGCTCAGTGTTGCTCTTGGGACTGCAGGGGCAACAGGGAAATAAATGAAGGAAGACAGGAGAGCAAGAAGTAAACCTGTGAGTAAGTGCGCAGAGCGTTGTGGAACAAAAAGGGGCTTGGCTGACCTTGGCATGCTTGTTGAGGAGATGCCTATCTGGGTGCAGTGTAAAAAACTTGCCAGGTGAAGTGCTTGTGAACTATTTTAAGGTGGTGGTGGCATTGGTCATCTTACAAATATAACTGAAATGTGAAAGCCCTCGTTTTCTGCTAATCGATGCACAAAATGGTGTTGTGTTAACATATAATACATCAGCTTATATCAAAGAGAGATTGTCTGTTGAGTACAGCATTTGTGCAACAGCTGGTGGTACGATTTTTGTGGACAAAGAGGGGCCTTGTGTCTGTATGAAACCACTCAGTCATTTTCTGGGCAGACTTGAACTCTTCGGCTGATTTCTGTCCCATCCCATGGTTCCTCCAGGCCTTATGAGAAGATGTTGGCTGAAGGAACACTCCCCACAGTGAGTCCCCAGGGAGGGACCAGCTCCTGGTACAGGTTCATCTTTTATTAGTGTCCACCACTTTCAGCAGCACATCAAAGCAGAGAAGAGGAGATTTCAGTAATTTTGCTGCTCATGGAACTGACTACTGAGCTGTTTGTACAACTGCACGGGAGGACAAACCCGCTCACAGCCTCTCTGAGCCGACTGCCATCTATAAAAAGATCTTGACAGCCTCTCCTGTGAAAAGCTCTCACACCTCCCCTCTGCAGCATGCTTTTGATGCTTGAGCAGGTGGGTAGTCCTCAGGCCACTGAAGTGCCTTTCCTTTGTCTTCCATGCTGCTCTGCTCCTGTCCGCCTGCCCATGCATGGCTCTGTGGAGGTGGAGGAGGACCCCCTGGAAGTGTCTGGAGCCCTCACTCTCAGGGAGGAGGAACAAGGAGGTGCTTGAGGGGCCCTTTTTTTGCTTGAATGCTACAGGCTTGTCAGCTGTGGTGACTATAATCTGTAGATCCTCAGATTTCTGGGAAAAGGAAGCACTGAAACTAAGCTTGGGCCAGATCCTCCATCTTTCCCTAGGCAGGAGTTCAAGAGCATTCCCTTCTCTGCTCCTCAGCTCCTAACCCCCTACCTCTTATTTGACTGATATAAAGGAAGCATCATCCTTTGGTGCAATAGGATCACAGAAAACCAACGAGCCATGAAATTATTTTCCTTCTTTCCCAGACAAATCCCTTGTTGTAAATGAAACAGTTTACCCATTTAACTACAGGTGAATCAATGTCTATGTCAGTCTACTGTTAATAAGGAGGGAGATTATCCAGGACAAACTTGCAGACCTCTTGGGTCTCTCTTGCTAACGATGAAGTAATGTTCTTCACAAGTTGTGTAACCCACCGAGATCCTAGGGAAGCTGGGAAAGGAGCACAGCATCAGCAGCTCTCAGGGTGGGGGATCTGGATGGAGTGATATTGCCATGCTTGGAGTTCTCCATGCACAAAAAGAAGTTTCCATGTCAAAGAAACTTGGGGTTAGCACAGGTCCATACTGGTAGACCTCGGAGCAGGTGGAGAGACAGCTATCCTGAGCCAGATGGAGCACCCCTGGCTGGGCTCTCCCCCCTCTGGACAGGGTATCCTTCCAGGGGCTGTGCTGAGCAACCCTGCACAGGGAGCTTTGCATTTGTGAACCTCCCCAGCAAAATCTGAAATTGCATGCAGCCTATAGCAAATGCAATCAAGTATAACTAAGCCAACTGAAAGGACTCATCTGGATTTTCACTGAATTGTCTTTTCAAAATGATTTTGAAACACTATTTGTTTTACACTGTGGATATAAATTCTTTTTCCAAGGGCTTGAGGCATGGTGAGAGTTTTATCCCCATGCTTTATCCCCCGAGAAGGCTTGACTATGTGATAAGAGGAGTAAGTGATGGGAAATTTAATAGTAAGATCTCCTCAGGCTGCTGAGTGCAGGGCTGCCCAGTGCCAACTGCGGGACTCACTGAAGGTTGGATGGGGCTTGGAGGAACCTGGTCTAATGGAAGGTGTCCCTGCCCATGGCAGGGGGATGGAACAAGGTGGTCTTCAAGGTCCCTTCCAACCCAAATAATTCTGTGACTCTATGAGGGCCAATTTGAGTCACAACAGGCCAGGAGAGGTCTGGGTGCAGGAATAAAACATGAACCTGCTACTTCTGTGAACCCTGATGCTTGCAGTCATCTTCTGCTATCTTTGTTAGGACCCGGTTAATATCTGACCAGTCAGAATCACAGGAAAAAAAGATTGGTTTGGACTGGAAGGGACCTTAAACATAATCTCATTCCACCCCCCTGCCATGGGCAGGGACAAGTCCTTCCACAAGACCAAATTGCTCCAAGCCTCGGCCAACCTGGGTTTGGACACTTCCAGGGATGGGGCATCCACAGCTTTGCTGGGCAACCTGTGCCTTGCTGCCCTCACAGTAAACAATTTTTTCCTAATATCTAATTTAAATGTACTCTTTTTCAATTTGAACCCACTCCCCCTTGTCCTGTCAATACAGGCTCTTGTAGATAGTCTTGCCCCATTTTTCCTTGAAGTTCTCTTCAGGACCTGGAAGGCCACAATTAGGCTCCCCCCGTAATGCCCTGTCCTGCTCGGTGGGTTCAGGGGAAAGTGGTTTGATTTACTCTGGGCAGTGTCGGGAGGAACAACAAAATTCTCAGAGTATTCAGGAGTGTCATGCTCACAAGAAACAGGATGCTGAAATCATCAGGGCCTTCTCAGGGGTTACTCACTCCCTCTCTGCTGAGGCAAAATCTGTCAGATCAAACATCTACCAGGGATGGATCCAAAGAAGGGTCCTCAACCCTCCCCAGCCACATGGTGTTTCTCACTGTCATCGTCATCATCATCAATCTTCTTCTTGCTGTAAGCTTAAACCTCTTGATACTTCCACTATTCACGAGCATCTTGAAGAAATAATTTCCTTCCTGTCAACAGCAGTGGTTTCTATATTGTCGCCTCTTCCTCCGGTCTGATCTTCCACTCTCTTCTCCTGGGTCCTGTTTTCTGGACACGTGTTCTTGCCTGAGCTCTTCTGCAGTCCATATCTTTGCCTTAAAGTCAACGCAGCACTTATCCAAGGACTGCTTTGTTTCTTAATGATGACATTTAAGCTGCAGTAATCCTGCAAGGCCTTTTTCTACCTCGTATCAAATGCAAATTGTTCAAATTTTGATCCTCTTGTTAGAACCAGCCTCCTCTTTCACAAAATATGGAGTCAGCATGAGAGATTGAAGTTAAGCAGCACTTTTCCTATTACCTAAGACATTTTTACTTTGGACTGGGAGTAGAATTAGTTCTGCAGTTATCACTAAAATAATGTAATCTTTCTGCCTTAGTTAGCAAAAAATACCTGATTAGTCCTCTAAAAACTGGCCAAGTGCTTATAACTCACGGTCATGGTTGACAGAGTTCAGATCCAACTCTGTAATAAACTGCAGTGAAAACCCTGCCCCACTGCCTCTGACTGCTTTCAGATCATTCCCCTCATCTCCGATTTAATTTGATCTAAATGTAGCTCACTGGCAAATGACAACTCGTAGCTAGGTGGTGTTCAAAGTCTAATTGCTCCACAGTTTTCTCAGTACTTCAGAATTTCTTAATTGTATTAGCCAGGGTGAGAATAATTGCTGCTTTCATATCCTTGAAACTTCTCATACAAAAGAAGCTTATGCAAGAATCTGCTCATTCTCTCCAATAAATGATCTCTCTGTTATTACAGAGAATGTTTTGGGGGACTGCTGGGAAGCATTCCACCACACCATTATGTACTTGAACAAAACCTGAAACTTGCAGGTACAAGACTAAATTATAGTCTGGGGCAATCATCAGAACACACTTTGGGTTTGGTTGGGGCTTTTTTTCTTGTTTTTTTTCTCTTTTTTTTCTTTTTTTTCCTGGAAGTTGCTCTTTCAGAAGAACAAACCCCAAACCTAGAAATAACACCGTAGTTTTCATTTGGGGATCTTCTGGGTGGGGGAAATCTGCTATTTACAGGTCACTGGTGCTCTGACATTGCTGGTCACAGATGCTGATGTGGAGCTCCTAGTCTGTGCCAATCACTGTCCTTATTTTTCCTTTGTTCATGAAATCCTTGAGCAGGGATCATTTCTCTCCCTGGTTCGTACATCGTCAGGATCTTGAGCTGTATGCAAGGCTTCTGGATGCCTCGGTATTGTAGCTGTGTGCTTGTGCCTCAAGTGCAATAAAGCCACTCAGGCAGGGAATTAGACATAATGTTCTTCCTTAAATTCCAGCACTTAGGCATAAACATATGCATGCACAATAAAATGCCATATATCCCTTCTGAGGCTACGACTACCATTAGAAAAAGAAAAGAGAACCATGTATTTCCTAACATGCCAATTGGATAGACTTAGTGTGAGAAGAAGGTATTCAGTGAGTCAAACACTTAATCCAAGAAGCAAGTTGTACACAAACTGCTGATAAGGTAGACAAATTTCACACCCTGTTCTGGGGAAAATATTACATTTCATGGTGCTTTACAGATGATGACAAATCCTATTAAAATCCTGGGAAAAAAAAAAGTATAGAAGTTAAACGTGGATATTTAAAATGATCCGTGTTTTTGGATGCACAAAAAGAACTAAAATGGGCATTTCTTAGGAAGAACAGCAAGTGCCAGAGAGGTTTTACACAGGGTCTTTGGCAAAGAAGTAATCTGATTATAGCTACAGGACCAATTTCTCTTGCACCACATGAAATAATGCTCAGAAATAGTCCAAGTACTTCTTCCAGTTGCTAGACAAACTCAGAGGATAAATAGGATGGAGACTCTAATGGTGAGGTTTGAAGGACTGCAAGAATATCAAACCTTTCAAGTTTGCTCCAGGGCTGTAAATCAAGGTGGGTTATGCCATCATTCTGAGGCAGCCAAGCTATAATTTAGGAGCTTTTTCCAGTTACTGTGACTGGCTGAAGTACAATAGCAGGAGCTTTGCAGAGGTTTAAATGATTACTTTTTAAGACCAGATGACAGAGCTGTGACTGCAGAGCTACACCATGGAGCAGACCAGAACGTGCTGTATCCCATGTCCATCCCATCTGGGCTGAGGCAGATCCACACCCACTGGTACCCAACAGCTGTGCCTTCTGTGTCAGTTTTGCTACAGATACTTCCAAATTGTCCATCTGTATTTTGTCTCTCCAGGACTAGATAGGTCTCAAAGTAGCTCTAAAGATCTGGGTAGCAATGAGAAATCACATTCCTGGGAGTTAGTGCCACGTAGTTGCCCAAGAGAGAAGCTCTGATCCTGAGGGACAGAGCTTTGTTGAGGCCACAGCAAACATTTTTGGGAACCTTTCTAATGCTTTTTGACAACCAAGTGATGTGAAGCAAGAAATTCTCCTCTAAGAGTGTGGCATGCTTTGGCTGCGGGTACAAACATGGACCCAATCCAGCCATGCCCCATTTCCTTGCTATAAACCAGGTAATGCTGAATTCCTGAATCAGTCTGTTCTTGTTAGCTGTAGTGCTTAGAGGAAACAGAACATATTCCAGGGTATGATTCCCAGTGGTGTGACAAAGACCCTAGCAGATGAACTCGAGGGCTCTATCTGCCATGGATCCAGGAGAACCTGGTTTCTCATAGGCTTATCCTGCTCCTTGGCACCTCAGCATGCCCCTAAGTCCAACTAGGTGTCATTTCTTTCCTGTGATCTAATATGAAACCAATAGTCTGGAGTAATTTGTCTTGGAAACTTAATGCCAACCTATTTACTGAACTTCAATAAGGACCATCATTTCTTCATGAGAGTTAAGTACTGGGAAGTGCTAAAATGGTCATAAGTGACCTTCTCTGGTGAAGGATGACAAATGATCAGTTTGTGGGGACTGTGTTGGTTATCAAACACCCAGAAATATTTGAGGGGGGAAATTGCCTCCAAACACAGATTAGTTCACTAAAAATAGCACCAGGAATGACTCTAATGTCAGATGGAGTGAAATGTTGTAAAAAACAAAGCCTTTTTGAGAGCCTCTATTACAAGGGATGTATGGGATACTGCTATAATAGTCATTTATATGGTTGCCTGCCAGCAGGTCCATATATTTGTTACCTACAAAGACTGTCCACATTCTTGGAGGGAAAAGTATTTGTTCTCAAATTCTGACAAGATAGGTTATCCATTTCAGGTGGAGGGAGGGACTCTGAAAGGAGAATTATATTCCCAGTTGCTCCTTCTGTGAGGTTTCATGTGCCATGTTGACTTTGGGAGTGGGAAGAGGACACGAGGTTTTCAATTTGACTGTCAGGGTTTGGACATGAAATTCTGGTTGAACCCAAGGAGATGAGACAGGCAAGCTTACACATGTAGCTCCAGGAGGGAGGGAAAGACAGCCTGGAAGAACTAGAAAATCACCCCTGGAAATGGAGACTTGAAACAACTTTCAGAAGTGATAGTTGCTATTCAGGTGTGAAAATATATGACTACAGTGAGGATGTACTTTTTGGATTAATATTTTCAACTAAAAACTAGCTCAATGATGGGTGGCAGGAGAAAGCACCATGATGTGGTTCCCAAGCCTGTGAACACACACTTAACATGCCCCCTGTACACGAGGGGTAAGAGAAGATCAAGGTTGGCACGAAGTAGCAAAAAAACCAGCATGTGCCTTTAGCCAGGGGAGCTGCAGCCATCATTATCAAATAGAAAATCCTAGGAATTGGTTTTGCTCTCAGGACATACGGTGTTTGTTCTTATAAACATGCTCAGAAACAGGTTTTAAGGTGTTCATATAAAGTGAAAGGGGCAACTGTGGGAGAAACTGCAAACTCACTTCAGAAATCTTACTCCTGCTTTCCAAGAGAGTTGAATGCAAAGTGGGGCAAGAGGAGATTTGGGGCTAATTTTGGGTCCAAATATGTGCTCAGGAGCAAAGGCTGGTAAAATTTCCTGGCATTCACTGACTCAGTAGCAATGCACAAAGTTTATGGAAAACTCCATTCACTGGGCATTTTTCTGGCAAACAGAAAGTATGGGTTAATTTTCCTGGGAATGAGACCCTAAATTTTCTGTGGCATTTCTCTGTAAGTATTGAGAAGTTTCTCAGGTGCAGTCAGCTGCTGGAGAGGCACCCCTGTCTCCCCACTAAGGAGGCTAAGAGCTGTTTATGTGATTTAAATGGGTTACAGCTACCTTCCCTTCCAGGTATTTGGAAAAAATCACATCCTTCCGCCAGGAGTGTTCCTGAGCCCCTCGCAGAACTGCTGGAGAGTTTCTGGGAGCCCAAAGCAGGGCTCACAGCCTTCTCACTGAAATCTCTCATGCTGAAGAAGCTGGGTTTGCCATTCATCACTGCAATCTCAGCGAATGACATTCTCAAGGGTTTCTTCTTTTAGCCTTCTCTTTTAATAGCGTTTTTTTTTACACTATCAGAGGTACTTCCTGTTCCCCATTAAATCTCCTGAAGTGTCATTCTCCCCAGGGTGAAACAAGGAACCCAGTGGTGCTTCAGGAGGCTTCACATGGTCCTTACTGACCTGCCATGCAACAAGATGTGTGGATGTGGTACTTGGAGACATGGTTTAGCGGTGGACCTGGCAGTGCTGGACTCAACGATCCCAAGGGTCTCTGCCAATCTAAATGATCCTGTGATCCTAAGATGACGTGAGACCTCTGGAAGGAGAACAGGGAAGGCCAGGACTCCTGACTGAGAGCTGGTTGCAGGTGAAAGTGATTTGAAAATTACCTGATGGGAAATATTATGTGTGGATAAAAGGAACTGGTGGGGTGGTTTATTTTTAGATGTCTGTGTGAGCTGGGGACCTTTCCTTAGCTGTGACCTAAGGCTTTCTGTCTTTTTTTGTATATGATCCTCTGAAATGTCTGTCCTTCGGCTCTTGAATTTTTGCCCTCCCATAGGGGCCCTTCAGCAGAAGTGGATGAGCTGATACAGGCCTGGCTTTTCCTGGAAGCCTGCTCAGAAGGTGCAGCTGTGGAAGAGGAAACATCTCCTTATCTTGTACAAGATCTTTCTTATGCTATGGGGATACAGACTTCTCTTCTGTTTCTCGTCAGCCTCATAGGTGGGCAGAAATGGTGTGGCGTGGCTTGATGCTGTTGAGGGGACTGAGCCCAAACCAGCTTTTACAGAGACACCCCAGTGAGGCTTCCAGGAGGACTGGGAACTTCTGGATACGAGCACTGTGAGTGCCTGTTCACACTGCTGTGATTTGTGGTGTGTTGCAACACTTTCTGGAACTGTTTAGATAACTTAATGGTCCCTTTATAGCATCTGAGGGGACAGGATTTGACACACCTTAGTCAGCGCTTTGACGAGAATGTTTGTATTTAATTAACTGCTGTACAGTAATGGGTGTGAGGCTGTGGAAGGCTGAGCAGGGATAGGAACAATGTTGTCCAAGTCCAGAAATGCAGAAGGGAAATTATGAGTTTAACGGGGCATGAAATTATCCTTTCTGTTTTCTTCAAAGTTAATTGTAGTTCACAACATAGTCTGACAAAACCCTGTCAGAAACCCAAAACCATTTGCCTTCACTGTAGGACTCTGTTGTGTAGCTCTGAGAACTGTTAGCAAATTGCTTGTCCCAGACACCAAAAGGCCCCAAAGACTGCTCCCTCTTCCTCAGAAGAGTTACAGATCCAGATGGGGAATCTGGAACATGCTGAATTTGTTTTCTGAATTTGCTAGTGCCAGTGATGTGGGAAATGAGAAACTTCATGGCTCTCTTAGAGCTGACAAATGATAGTTGGTAGTAAATTGATGGATGACAATACGATGCTCTAAGGAGTTGGTTTTAATCCTTCCCAGGGAGGGAAGCTTTGGGCCTGGGTTCCTGGGCTGCTTTGGGCATACAAGTGTGAGCATGGGACAAGGATATTGCTCCAAATCCTGAACAGACCTCTGTGTCTGCATCCTCATTTTGTCCCATTCAAATAGCTGAAAATTTGCTCAAACACAGAACCGCTTCAGCATAAAATTGTTTATGTTCAAGAAGTCTTAAAATTTACATGATCACATGAATGTTTGAAGGTCTGGTAGTAGGGTGTGTGATAAAAGAGTGAACAGAAATTCCCCGAGTCCAAACAGTAGCAGAATCTCAGACTCTTGCAGTCATTTTGTGACTGAATATAAAGCAAATAAAACACTTTCAAAATACTGACTTTTACCTCAGACTTAAAAACTGTCCTATTCCCACCCCATTTTAAGCCCACACCAGTATTCCTGACTCAGCATCCTTTACCTCTGCTGCCTTCTCTGTGTCATTGGTGGGAGGTTCTTCAGCAGAGAGGTTTAATGGCAGGAAGATTTATTTCTTTTGCTACTGTGCAGATGAAAAATTGGCTGCTCATCCAGTGTTATGTAGGTGTGGCTCAGTGACAAGTGACCCTTTTCTGAAGTTCTGCCACAAAGAGAGATGCTGTTGAATGTGATAGAAAGGGGAAGAAACTTTAAAGCTAAAATATAAACATAAACCACTAGCAAATATGTGGCAGTTGGCTGTATTTATACCTGTTAATGACTTTATAGGAAGTGATTGAGAACCCTGTGAGTCTCAGTAATTTTTCTGTCACTGGTTTCTTGGGGACCAGGCAAGAAGGCAAATACTTTCTATTTGTTGGAGACTGTAGTTGAATCATGAACAACACTTTAAAAAAGGAGGGAGTGAAACCCTGGGACTGATCTACCTGTGACTGATTTCTGTCTACCTCTGATAGGAAGGCCTTGGCAGCTCATATTTCTTCTATGCTTTTGTGGTCTCCAAACAAGGAGACTTTTTTATGAACAGTGTCTTTAGACAACGGTGGGATATCTGAGGGCTCTTGATCAGTTGTATCCTGTCCCAGCTAGCCTGACTATAAGGAAAAGTATGAGGAGTGAACAGTCTGCAGTACACAGATTGTTCTACTCTGCCTGGTAGCAGCAGCTGCAAACCAAAGGTTCATGGCTGATGTCTCATTCACAAGGCTTGACAGGTTTGGGTGCTTCCGCTTTGGAGCGTGAAAGGCTGCCACAGTCAGTTTTCCTTTGGCACCTCTTTGTTCTGATGGGGTGTTTTTTGATGTCATCAGGAGCTGTGGCCATGGCAAACCACACACCCAGTGCTGACAAGTGCTCCCAGCACAGTTTAAAAATAAACTTGCTGTGGATTGTTAAACTCTTGAGGTGTCTGTCTGCTGGCTCTCCTTTCTCTCCCAGTAAGCTGACTTGGCTTTTCAACAGAGACTGGATTTCACCACAACAAATTGATGTTTTGTCCTGTGCTATAAAGTTGATTTATGGTTGATTGTTAGATTTGTTGCTTCCAGCCAATCAACAGTTGAAATGTCAATTTGTATTACCTTTCCTTCCAACCTATATTAACAGTGACCCTCTGAGCCATGGTTAAAGTAGCAGAACAAAAGACATCTGGGAGAGATCTCCAGTCACCTGCTGTGACAGTGGGACACTGGGCTCTGAAAGCTATGATCCACTATGCTTTCCATCTCTCTCTGGAGAGCACTTCAATGTGTGAAAAGGTTTTAAAATAAAAAGTTGTGCTTCACATTAAAAAAGGAGGAAATTCCTGTTTCCTTGCTTGTGCTCCATCCTGTTGGTCCTGGGTCTGCCTGACAGATGCTTTCCTCCCTGAAAATCTCCCTGCTAATTGTGAGTACCAGATGCCAATCTTCCTCAGCACATATTGGGATGTAATGTAGCCTACAGTGATTAGATTTGCTTTGACTTGTTCATACCACACTGATTTAACACATGGATTCTTCAGGCTGAGGCGACACTAATGACTTCTCAGCATTTGGGATAGGATGGATCATTAGACAGTCACCGATAGTTTCTTTTTTTTTTTTTTTTTTTTATTTTTTTTTTTAATTTCAGGAAATAGACCAGAAAATTGGGTTTTTTTGTTTCATTTTGCCCAGGCTTTGTCTAAAAATAAGACATAAATGTAGCATTGTATTTGGCTGTGTTATTATTTGAAGTGCAAAGGTCCTTGGTTTATTCTTCTAGAGGGCAGCTTAGCCTTAGATTTTATTTCAAATATGAGTGTATTCCCTTCCTTTTAGTAAAGTTTTCTAGTTTTCCAGACTTGCTTGGAATCCGTGTGACCTTTGCAATGCTTCGTTTATGGACAGCGACATAACAAGATTAATACTGACCTTTCTCTAGCAAAGGCACCCCCTACCTTTCCCTCAAGGCCAATAGGGTGCTCTTGAGTACAGCTACCGCCTCATACTTGGAATTCCTTATTGACTGTAATGCATAGGTAGGCTGGAGGGAAAAAAAAAAGGGGGATTTACTTATTTTGTGGAGCACAATTTCTCATTCAATGAACACATGCAAAGTGAGATAGAGCATATACATAAACTGATGGACAAAAGATAACACAAAAACTACCTTTAAAGTTTGCAGATGGTGTTCATCTTTCACTATATTTGTTGGTTGTTTCAGTTGCTTCACTTTTTCTGATGTATGAGTGCTCTGAAGGGCAAAGAAAACATGCTGTTGTCCAGCAGTGAGTGCCTGTGGAGGTCAAAGAGGGAGTTGAGAGGATGCTCTCCTTCAGCCCTGTGCTGGGGAAAGAATGGGAGCGAAGAGGATTTGGGGAGAGAAGCAGAAAAGTGATACATCAGAGACAGGACCACCTGGAAGGCAAGGGGAACTCCTAATTTCTTCAGTTATTGCTATCTCAGGAGTTTGCATGGGCTAATTCAAACAGTGTTTGTGTTAATGTAAATGATTCTTTTTTTAGAAATGCTTTGCACACACAAACTGTGTGTGCACAAGGAGTAGGGGTAGGAATGCATTTTAGACTATGTAACATAATGTTAATGTGATACTGAGATGGCAATGGAATAAAATAACCCTTGGAACAATTTTTCTTAATAGATTGATTTGAGAAATTTTTGATTTCTTTAGTTCAAACCTAAAGAAAAGATGACATGAACCAAATGTTGAAGATACCACCGTTAGTTCATGTTGTAAATATGTTTGAACCCATTTTGTTACCTGAACTTAAAAGCAGTTTAAGAGCTCAGTAAAATTGTTTCTGACAAAATTATAAAGCTTTTTCTAATAGCTAAAACCCCCATTTTTCCAATTTCTTTTTCAGGTAAAAACCCTCATGAATGTTATACAGTGTAGAAAAAGCAAGGTTTCAAAGAAATGGGCATGTTTCCTTCTGTATATTAAAACTTCTTGGCCAGGTCTGTTAGCAACTCTTAGCAAACACAGGAATATATTATATTATATTATATTATATTATATTATATTATATTACCTCAACACTATTGATAATATTGGCAGGTACTTTTGGTATCCTGCACGTGTTTGACTCAGCTCTTCTTTAAACTAATTTTTCTGGGCATAAACAGGGAGAAGGGGAAAAGGGAAAGTTTGACTTCCTCTTGGGCACCTGAGAGAAGGAGAGGTTTGCTGCTGTTCAGATGGGGCTTTGGTACTGCAGGTGCTTTACGTTGTTTATTTATTTATTTGTTTATTTATTGTAACCTCTGCATTCCCAGTGACTAGAAATCTCTGTAAGTGTAGGTAAAACACTGACATCTAGTGCCTAGAACAAAGCAGCTAAACATGCTCCGAGACTCCAGCTTTGGGCCTCCTGAGCTGGGTTTAACTGCTCAATAATATTATGGACTACAGTATATTATGGGTATTATATTAAAATGGATGTGCCATATTTGGGGCCATCTAGATTGACATGCTCTTGTGCCATTGCTAATCACACCTTTCTCCAGGAGACAGAAGGAGAAGTTGAGCTAAACACCATCTGACAGAAGCAACTCCTTCAAGTGAACTATTTCACCATGGCCTTCAGTACTTACCTATCTCCTCTGAAAAAAGGTCTCCTGATCCCTTTTGGAGCACCTTTTGTGGTTTTTGTAGCAGTCTCATGCTGGTGGTCCAGAGGGAGCCTACAGATCCCTGGTGAGCCATCAGAGGTTTCCCTTTCTCAATTTCCAGCTGATGGACTCCTGCTGTCAGCAGAGCTGCAGAATAAGTTAATTAACATTTTATGCCTTTATTATTATAGGGGTCCTTAGAATTATTTATTTCCTTCTGTTTATAATGTTCTATTTTAATGATGACTTTCAGAAAATGCTTTCAAAGAATCTCAAAGACCCACAGTGCCCAAGGACAAAAACTTAAAAGGAATTAGCAATTCCTGGCAATAGGACTCCTCTCTCTGGCTTCATTCTTTAGGCTGCCCTTCAACACAAAAAACCCCAACCAACTTAACAAAAACCCAACCAAAAACCCCAAACCCACAACAAAACAAACCTTTAAACATGGTTATCCCCCTAGATTTGATCATTTTTTCCCCCACTACAAGGAATGAAGTCTGTGCAAAGTCTGCTTAAAACACTATTCTTGCCAAGTGGATTTTCAAAACTTCTTACTTTCTCATTTCTTACACTTCTTTTTGCTGTCTTCTTAAGCCAGGGCTGCCTACTGATTTTTAACTGGCATTTAAAATTATTATTATTTGTGGTAGTAATTTCTAGGCAATTATGAAAATAATGGAAGAAAGTTCTGGCTTGCTTTGCTACCACTGCCCTCTCATGCCCTTAACCCCAGTCCCCTTTTTTTTAATGCTTAATCAGAGCTTTTTTTCAGTCATTCTGCAAGATGAATAGTGCAGACATGCACAGCTAAGGCCACCAATGGGAAGCAAAAATGCAGTGGGTGCTGCAGGGCTCATTTCTGTAGGTCAGGCTTTGGTGACTGGACTAGTTAAAAACACATTATTCCGCCCCTGCAAGAACCCCAGATCACAAAGAAAGCATTTGAAATTTGCATTCAGACTGATAATGTACCAACTTAAATGTCTTTAAACAAAGAAAAAAACCAAAATCAACTCCAAACAAAAAATATTTGTCAGGAATTTCCATGTGCAGAGACCAGTGAGGCAAATATTAACTCACGTGTTATTTCTACAGGTGACTGGTGTTTTCAGGTACAAAAATGAATGAAACCAAGCTGGTTTGGGGTAGATGCTTTCCTAAAAAAAAGATATATCAGACTTTATGGATGCAACACTACAGAGATTCTTCACTTTGCTCCTGCCATACTGTGCTGATGGGACAGGAGAAGCAGAAATGCAAGCCCAGAGCACAGGATGGGAGTCACAGTGAGTGGGCTATTAAAACATGTATATGTACTAATAGTTGGCTCTTCTTATTTCTCCAGAGGAGGTAGTTAAGCCTTTAAATCAGCTAAGAAACCAGCTCAACAGTGTGGAATAATTATAGGGCATTTCTTGCTCATTTTTATATAATCCATTAAGTATCTCCTAGATTTATCTTCCTCTCTCTGCTGTTATCTGTCATTTGCAGTTTCTAGTCTAAATAACTATATTTATGGGATTAGCCAGCAGATGGGCTGATGAGATTTGGTATCTGGGATCTAAACTCAGAATTTCTTTCAATCTACCATGAATAACCCATTTTGTATTTATTTTGCATGTCTTGTTGTCTAAATGAAAGAGTATGTTCTAGATACTTTTGTTTTATTCTGGCTTCTAAAATATAGGAATTACAGAATGAAGTTCTATGCCAGCCTGTCTTTTAGGAAACCTGAAATCTTATCTGAGTTATTAAAGTTTAACAGCTAGTGGGGGGAGAGAAGTAATTACTTCCCATAACATCTTTCTCTATCAAGAATTTCGTTGTAACATTGATGCAAAATTATTCCACTGGCATTATGAACTGCCATGTAATGTTTGATAATGACACCTCTTACTACCACAGAGAAACCTTTGTTATGACTTAGATTACACATTCATATCCTGCACCAAAAATGAAGATGAATATAATGAAAGTAGATAGCTAATATATCAAGGAGGCATTTGAGCTGAGAATTATAATTTTTTAAATACATATGTGAGAATGTGAAATAAATTAGACAGATTTTTGTCTCACTAAAAAGGGGCAAAACTCAATTGTCTGCAGTGGCATTTTACCCATTTCCCATCAATAGGAACAGCGTTAGCAAAGCTCAGATTTCCTTTTGGCTTCACTGTTGGCTCTTTAGTGAATTTTTTGACATGGCTGCTGGTGATTTCCCTTATGCCATTTCTTTAGACAGGACAGGAAAAGCCTGAAGTTGGGTTTTGCCCTTCCTCTTTCAAACTGATAGTCCTTAGTTTAAAGTCTCCCTTCATCCTTTGTTTTTCCACCCTTCCTCATACCACAGTGTTCAGTGACATTCTTCTGGAATAAAGCCTAGCCAGGCATGGGTAGGATGGCAGTGAAGAGGTTCCCAGGGAATGTTTTGCTGTTGGAAAATATGGACTTTGTTCAAATCCAACACAATGAAGGAATGTAGATGTAATCTACAGATCAGATGCAAATTTTTATTTGTTACCTGTTCATTCTGATGTTGAAAAGCTTGGCTTGAACTTTCTGTAATTTAGTTTTGACTTTATGCTTCCTTTTGTTTTAACCTTAAGTATAGGATGTTGCAAAAATTTCATAACATAGGGAAATAGGATTTTATGTACAAAATGTCAGCTTTTTAATGAAAGAAATTATTTGGTATTTTTGAATAAGACTATGTTGTGACCTTTTTTGTCCCTTTGGGCCTTTGATTTATCTTTAAATGCTATATTCTTGGGATGGAGAGTTAATTTCTGACTTTTTGTGGTGAACCACACTTATATGGGAGCTGAATTCTTTTAAGGTAATTCAAACACATTACCTTTAAATTCCTCAGCTTTTCAGATTCTAAGCAGCTTCTACCTCTGTCACCTACAGCTTGAATTGCTTTTAAAAAATTTTTAAATTTTAAATTTTTTTTTTAAGTGGCAGCAATCATATTACAGCAAGGCTATTTGCCTTGCCAAAAAATTCACTAATGCGCATCAGCAGGGACAGGTTCCTGACACACGTGGTGGTTTTGCTGATGGTATTTCAAGTGACCCTTGTAATCACTGAGCATCAACTGGCAGTGAAGTTTCATCATTAAACTTTAACTTCGCTCATTTGGGGTTTTAATTGTGCTTTGAAACGTTTGATGGCTTGGCTGACCTTTCTCTGGGTTAACTGAAGACTGAGATTTGTCTGCCAGGAGGGTACTGCTGAGGAAACCTTGGAGCACAGCACTTGATTGGTGTCACTGAGACAGCATGGTCTGGTATCTCTAGGGTTAGAAATGCCTCTGAACTTTTTATGGCCTTTAACTGGAGCTAGAGAAAAAGGAAACACAGGGAATGCCAAGAATTTTACAAAGAGTAGGTGATGAGTATAAATTGAAGAGCCACTTACATTAAACACAGGGATTGGACACTATAATGCCTTTTTGTGCTTCTAAAGCATTTCTAACCCTTCCTTTCCCCATGGGAAATCTCCCAGGGGAGCGGTGAATTTCCCTGCTAGTGGGAAAGTCCAGCATTGCCATCTCCCCCATGCTGCATTCCTGCTGCCATGCAGATGGGAGCCCTGTTCCCAGTGCAAGGCAAGGGCACGCCAGGTAGGACTGGGGCAAGGTCTTTGCTGAAAATTATTAAAATTTGCAAAATCCCCCTCCCCTGACCCGAAGCTATTTTGGAGATCTGAAGTTTTCACCAAAACTAGCAATTTAATCTTTTTTTCTTTAGGTCTGATTCAATGCTACACAGAGGGACAGATGAGTGCAGATATTTCACGTGTAGACTTTCTCCTGCCCCTATGAATACTCTTGATTTCCATGCTGGCCTTATGGCTCTGTGCTGACATTTGTTCTGCCAGTCCCTGTGGAACCTGGCACTGTGTCCTGAACCACCCGCCCCTCATCTCTGTGTAATTAGTCTCAGAGCCGTGAGACAGGAACCTTTCCTGGCCATGTTTGTGCAGGAGGCCAAGGGCAGTATCAAACTCCGAAGGTAAGCAGTGGGGCAGGCACGTGAATTCAGGCTGAAGGATGATTTGGGGCAGTGTGACTGATAAATGGGGGCTTATTTCAGGGGGCTGCAGTACCTACGTGTCACACCAAAGAGACAAACCATCCTTTGGGGTGCTGCTCTTCAAACCTCCGTTCTTGATGACAAAAGGGAATTTGGTGCCTGAAAACAAGTCCTCTGCAGTAAGCATGCACAGGCTCATCCCAGGCTAGCTGCATCCCAGGCTGCAGGTAGTGTCCATATTCCCACTGTGAGTGCTCTCATTAGCAGGACCTGTGGACTCTGGATCAGACCCTGGTGGGGAGGACAGAGTGAGGAAGAAGACAAGGGCCAGTTTCTTTCCAGCCTGTGGGAGAGGGGAAAACCCTGTGGTGGTGGGAATGACATTGACAGCCAGGGATGTGGCACATTTTGGCAGAGATCATGAAATCTGCTACTATAAACCTGGCATCTTATCTGGGCCTCCCCAACAGTCCCACTCTCAGCATAGTATCCCCATGTATTTAAAGTCCTGTCCCTTTGGCTGATACCTTGTTAAATATTGGCCTCCTGCAATAATATTTTATCTTGTAATTGTAATCCCAGAACATGCAAAATAAATACCAAGATGAATATAGTGGATTACCTTACCTTCATCCTTCAGAGCACTGAGTTAACCCCAGCCACTGAATAATTGCACCTTCAAAATAGGTCTTGTTGGAAGAAGCAAGAGCAGAAGGACTCTGCAGCCAGCAGAGATCAAGACTGGTTGCCTATGTAAAACCATTTCAAGCCTCTTGGCCTGAGACTACGTCATTAGCTTGTGTCAGTGATTAATTTGAGAAGTATATATTCAGTAACAGGCTATTTATTTTACGAAGTTTAGTCCATAATCTATTTACTTGCCACTGCCAGCACATCACACAGTAGCACTGCAGCTAATACTGAACAAAACCCTGAGCAGCGCAGCATCCTCTTTTGACTTCTTCACTTGCCATTTATTTTTCTTACCAGGGTAAGGCCTGGAGATCTTGATCTCTTAGCAAACACATGCTGGTAATTTTTCCTGCTTTGCCAGGCCTTGGTCCTCAGCCCACTGGTGATGCTCAGTTGAGACATGGTTTAAGCACCATCCAGTCAGAACCACTGAGGAGCAGGACAGTGATGGCAGCTGAGGAAAAAAGGAACAGGGCTGGAGGCCACAAGTCAGCGAGAGGAAGGTAAATGTTGAGGGTCAAAGTTGTTCAGTGAGATGCAGATCAGGAGAAAACTTGAGTGGATAGACTGAAGCTTTCTGGGTTACTGTTAGGCAGTCAGAACGCAAGTGTAGCTCACATTTGTACCTGCCAGTTGTTATTTCCAGCTCAGGAGCATGAGCTCTGCAACAGAAGTGGATGCATGGTCCAATTTTAGTAGCATTAGTAGCATCTTGCTTTTTTTTTGGCAGGGGGGTGGGGAGGGAGGGCGGAAAAAAATGTTTGAGGTGCCCAGGGTGTGTGAATTCAAGAACTGCTTATTCAGGGGAGAGCTGCAGGACTGGACCTCGGCGGGCACAGCTTCCTTCAGGGGATGCAAGAGGCTGATGTCCAGCACCTGTAAACTGAAAACGCCCCATTTGGTACAAGCACAGTTGATATGCCTGGGCCAGAGTTATGTGCATGAGCTGAACAGAAGAGCAACCCTCCCACCCTCTGTGGCACAGCCAAAGTAGGGTTTGGACCCTGTGGTCAGTGTGGGGTGTGGGGGAAGGAGGGATGAGAAATGCCCTGGGGACCTCTTACCCGTTCTTAGTGCCAAGCTGAAGGGACAGGGAGACCATTCTTCTTTATTTCCCTCCATCCCAGCTGCGTCTGCTGCCTACACACACTGAGCCATCCTCAAGGGTCCTGGGGCAGCACCCAGCTCAGCTTTTCCAAGTGTCTGCAGCAGCAAACCTGCTGCCTTGCCATCTATCAAGGACACCTGCTCTGAGCAACTTACCTGGGCTTAGAGCTGACTCGATGTTACCAATGGGAATTTTTCCATATTAGGAAGGAAAACCATCTCTTTCCAGTTTGTGTGACGAAGTTGAAACAAGGAGAATGCAAGGTGTCATCAGCAGTTGATGTGGTGATGTGCTCTTCTGGGATTTTCATGTGAGTGTAAACCTGGTGTGAAGATGGCATCACTCAGCTCAGCGTGGACGCAGGGTGTAGCCAGGGCTGGGTAAACAGCTCCCCCTCTGATTCCATGTCCCCGTGCGTCAGTGGTAAGTGGCTGCAGGGCAGGAATCCACCCCACCTATCTATCCCAGTTCCAGCCGGACAGCGACTGAAGGGTGCGGGTGGCTGGATCCTTGCAGCGCTCTGCCCCCGTGGAAAACAGGGTGCACCGCCAGCGATGTCAGAGCTGTAGCGGGGGGGAACCCCGTGATTTTTGGCAAGAGTTGGCTGTGCGGCCCCGCAAACGCTGGATTTTGGCAGCAGCGGAGCCGTGAGGGGGCGGTGTTGGACCGCGGGAGCGGCAGCCTTGGCGGGGCAGCGCTGGCGGCACCCGGCCCCGGCGGGCTCCACAGCGTTTTTGCTACATTTTGGGGTGTTCAAGCCTTGTTATTTTGCAACAGGGATTAGTTGCAACAAACTCTCCTGTCCCTGATGTCATTCTCTTTTTTTCTTTTTTTTCCCTTTTTTTTTTCCTTTTTTTTTTCTTTCCCCGTTTCCTCTTTTCTTTTGAGGTCTTTCCCAGACCTTCCAGCAGTGTTCATGGAACACCCCAGCGCTGGAAGGTGACTCTTTGTCAGCTGAACTTCTCTGGAATCACAGGTGGGCAGGTGGCGCAGCCAAGATCACTGTGATGCCCCACAACACGCCACATGTTCCTGAGCTGACTCCCAGCCAAACCTCAGCATCACGGCCACCTCTGCCACGTGCTTGCTGAGGTGGCCTTCTGGCTATCAAGGCCAGGAGGAGAGGTTACGCCACAGGTTTTCCCTGGCTTGAAGAGAATAAAAAGCCCCATTGGTGACAGCAACCTAAACAGGTAAAAATGTGCCAGGTTATTTTGCCTTGCACAGTGCAAAGCTGCCCCTTTCCCTACACTGCTTTATCATTTTTCATGGTTCCAAATTATCTTTTGTTTCCCAACCCCCCAAACTTTCTCTAGATGCAAACTATTGCACCTGCGTGAGTGTGGTAGTGAGCTGCCTTCACTTTATCTGCTGCTGTTGGACAGATGAATCCACACTACAAGAGAGTGCTTGCAGATTATTATCTTTGTTCCGTGAAAATTTGCCTATCAGTAGAAGTGGCATCTGGAGATGGGAAAGCAGAGCTTCAGGTACTCCACCTTCCCACCTTCCTTTCACCAGCTCAACAAGGAGATAGATATTTCTTCTGCTATGTTAGCAAAGCCACCAGGGTTTTGATTCCTACTCTGTATGACAAGGATAGGAGCGGGGGGGGGTGGGGGGGGGGGTGGGAGGAGGGGGGTGGGAAGGAAAGTTTTGAGGGACCAGCTCTGCCCCTTGCAGTTATAGAAGGGATGCCTACGAAGGGGGGTGGAAGGAGAGGTCTTCCCAAGGCAGACAGTATGATCATCTCTCTCTCACATAGAATCAGTGGGTTGTTAATGTTTGAGCCAGCCTCTTATTTCACTGCAGTTGTCTGCATTGTCAAGGCTTTCCTCAATACGTCAAAAACCTGAAGGACCAAACAGCCCCAACAATGGCTGGAACAGGAGTTATTCCTGATCTAAAGCATAGCCTGCTGAGGGCCACTCTTTCTGTGATACTTGTGAGGCTAAGCAAAGTGAATGAACCAACACAAGATGATTTTTTTCCCTTTGTGCTCCCTTAGGTTAAAGTTTTTAGAGAAAAAGGATTACCTCTGGGACTGAATCCTCCTTTTGAGCTGATGGATGCATTGCAGGCTCTGTTCCCTTTACACCCTCAGCTTCCCCCAAAAGAGGAGACATGTGGGAGCCAAAAAACCAACCATTGACAGCCCTGTGTTGTGTGAGATATTTCATTTACAAAGGCAGGGACATTTGTACCATCATCTTCCCTTGATGGCTCCCCAAGTCTTGTTCTGCCAGTAGAGGTCAGCACAGAGGTCATTAGGAAGACTAACATGAATATCTTGTGAAGATCAGGAGGCTGTTCTGAAGAAAGTCCCTTCCAGCACTGTATTTTACAGTGGTCCAATTGGCTGGCAGGCAGCTTGTTTTACCTGGTTGGTTGGTTGCTTTGATCTTTAATAACTCAAGTAAATATCTAAGAAGAAGAAAATAGTTCACCTGTTCCACATAGTGAAAAAAAAAAAAAATATCCAACCCAAATTGCACAGTACCTGTACCTGTCTGTCTCTCTGTGTCAGTGATGCTAAACTGGAGTTTCAGTGGGAGAGGGTTTAGCCCTGGACAGGTTTTCCAGGTTAATTGAAAGAACGTGGTGATACCTGAAATGCTACTTGCTCCATGTGCTCATGGCTTTGTTAAGCAAGGAGATCAACAGAAGTGCATAAGTAACTTACCTCTTAACAGCTGAGCCTGTGAAGAGAGGATGGGCTAGTTTAATGGCTCTCTCTTTTTATTGAAATCCCTCTTTGTTGGGTATCCTGGGGTTTACAGTGACTAATACCTTTCCGTAAGATATCTCTCAATCAACAGAGACAACTATGTTTACAGGGCAACATTTTTCACCTGCTTGTCAGCACGTCAAGAAGTACCAAAACACACAATCTCCCCTGAATCCCACAGCAAATAATTCATTTTTTAAAACATCATCAACTGTCAGTAATGGTGTTGCAGATGGGTTAAGACAGCCACCCTTCTGCTTCATACCTACGGAGAGAGGAGAGCTTAGAGCATCTACCTGAGAGGTGCCACCATTTAGGAGAGAGACCCTTCTCAGCACTGTTTTGCTGTTTGGGTTTTTTCCTCGCAGTTAACTGTAGATACACTCGAAAAGGAAAACAACAACAACAAAAAAGCCAGTGGGCTATTAACAACTCGGTTTAATGTTGACAATGGCACTTTGCAGTGGGAGTGTAATCTGCTTAATGTTCCAGAGCAGAACAGCCCGTCAGATCATATCCCTTTCACTGGCAGTGGTGGCAATGCTTCCCCCAGAAGTCAAAGCCTTGTGTCTCATTTCTGAGAGGGGCTTATTCATAAAAAGGGAGGGAAAATTGATTGTCCAATCCACAGAAGGAAAAAACACACAAGGGGATAAATTATGAGAACTAAGATGGGCAGACAGATTTCTACATCTTGTGTATGTAAAAATCTGTGCCTGGTAGACTTGAGCTGTGTCATTTTAGATACATTTCTCCAACCCACGTAAATATTTCTGTCCATTGGAAAAGAAGGAAATTTCATTTTTCATCAAAGCTCTACAGTGATCTCGTTATTAAAAACAGAGGGAAAAGATGTATCAGGATGGCAAAGCAGTTGCAGCCACATAGTTGTTTTCAATAATCCAGTGAGTCAATACACAGAAGAGCCTTTCATTCCTCCTGTGGTTCAGACTAAATTGTTTATTAAGATTTTGGTGCATTATTTAAAATTAAAAAAAAAAAAAAAGGAAATTGTACCTCTTTATTTTAAAGACTGTTGCAATAAAAATTCAGATTATTCAAATTTATCAAGTGCATTTTATAAGGCAGTAACCACAGCAATTTTTTCCTCATACCACAAGATATTCCCTGGCTTTTCCATCTCATTCATAGTCATACATAAGGAGGCTGTTTACAAGGCATTGCTACAGGGAGCAAAAAATATTATAGAAATGAAAATTTGATCCAACCAATGGCTGGAATTGTAATGAAAGACCTAAGCGGAAGGTAAACAGCAGCTTAATGTAATACTTTAAATGCAATTCTTGAAAAGTGATGTATAATAGCTACAAAGGGAATCTGTACTTCAGATCTTCACCCATGCAGAGGTGTGGAATAGAAACTAATTACACATGTAGCTATAATGCACACTGAGCAGCCAGAACAGACAAGTACAAATATTTAAGATATTTCACTTTTTTAAATCACAAGGTCGTGAACTTGCATTTTGTTTTTGTTTCTTTTTCCCCAGGAAATTGGACAGGAGGCTGGCTGAAAGTATACCAGAGCTCTACAGGGATTTCTTGTGCTTTTTCAAGAAAGGATTTGCTGTGTTCTAGAATGTGTAAATATTGTTTGGGGCTTGTTTTGTTTTTTATCTCAAATGCTTGCCAAGGCAATTGAACCATACAAACATAATTAGCCAGGGGCTGAACATTTAATCTTAAATTCTGAGTCTTCATTAAGTCTTAATTTAAACCTTAGGAGGGAAGCTTGCAACCATTCCTGTTCATAAGGATGGATGGAATTTGTGGCAGATTTTTATGGCAGAAGAGGGAAACCACTCAAATGGGGAAAGCTCAGAAAATTGTGTTGAAGCCAGTAAGTAGTCAAGGGGTTGTGCCATGGATAATGGGACAAGATCTGGATTCAAGTCACCTTTTGTGTGGTCAAAGCAGGTCAGGCTGGGCAGGGCTTTGGGCAACCTGATCTGGTGGAAGGTGTCCGTGTCCATGGGGTTGGGATCAGATGGGCTTTCAGGTCCCTTCCAACCCAAACCATTCCATGGCTAGGAATTTAAGAAGGTGGTGTGGGAGAACTGGAATGCTTGTGGGTTGAAAAAACAAGAGCTTTCCCCTTTGTATGCGAGTTACACCAAATCAGGATGGGGCGTTCGGGGGTAGTTGTTTTTTTTCCATGGGTGATCTTTCCATGGGTGATCTTCCAATGGCATTGCTATTTTTACCTGAAAAAGGGACAATTTCTGAATTTGGATCAATTTCAGTCTATCAAGATAAAATAAACTGCTAGCGCCTTTTATTTTTATCTCAATTTACTGAGAAAAATTTCTACACTAGGCATGATAGGGAGAAAAAAACTGGAGGGAGAAAAATTAAATTAAACAAATCCTTATATTCCCTTCTACAAGCACTTTTATGAGCTGGGAAGTCACGGAGAAATGTGAAGGTGCTGTAATTTCTCCTACACCTTCCGTTCCCCTTTTTCAGTTGTAAGAACTATCAGATGACATCTTTGTGAGGAACATGCCAGATCCTCTGCACATGGAATGAAGTCCAAAAAGCAGCAGAATTAATTCCTGTGACTTTTCATGCCAGATCTGTTCTCTTGTTCAGTGTTGTCAGGGGGGGGTGAGACCTTTGTCATAATTTGAAGTAACCTGATTGCCAAATATCCAGAAAAGCAGTAACAGAGGTTAAAAATAAATGCGAAAATCTATTTAAAATCTAAATAACAAGATTTACATAGTACCTAGTACTTGCCGAAAATTTTTTTTCTAGTGCATGCTTTTAAAAAAAACAAAAACAAAGAAAAAGTAGTGCAAGAAGAGAACATTCACCTTGCAAATGGCTGGATTCCAGGAAAAAAAAAAAAAGGGCAAAAAAGGGAAAACTTGGGCGGAGATTTGCACGGCTGCCTGCAGACAAGGCGACCCGCTGGCCTCCTGCCTGCTCCTGGCCTGCCAGCGGAAGTTTTGCCCTTGTCTTGGCAGCAGCACCCTGAAATCCTGCTCAGCTTCAGTGCCGTGGTCCCCGGTGGGCTCTGGCTCCGGGGAAGGCAGGAGGAGGTGTCCTGCATGGAAAAGCACCCCCATGGGAGCCGCCTGCCAAGCAGTGCCCAGACCCCCAGATACCACCTCAGCCCCATCGCTTCCGCTTTTGCCACTTGGATGAGGACAGGTGACTTCAATAAGTTTATAACAAGTTGGGTTCTAAATCCTCTTTGGTGCAATTTGCTAAGTTACTGAGTGCTTCCACTCACCTCGGCAGCTTCACAACTCCTACAGCTACATGGAAAATTTAGAATTAATAGAACTATTTAACATGGGAACAACGACCTGGAAGGATCTGACTGGTGCAGTTCCTACAAATCAACACAGTATGAGCTTGTAAGCAAATGGGCTGGTCCCCTGTGAGCTACCGAACATCTTGTCCTGGGCATGTTAACGGCAAAGCTTGAAATAACGGTGACTTTTGGAAATCAATTTTGATAACCAGACTCTATTTGTAAGGTATTTTGAGCTAATAAAGCTACTGTGGTCCTGGGAGTGCCCTTTTCCTTGAGCACAATGGGAAACTCTTCTTGTCAGGATTGCTATAGAAACAATGAATTATCAGGCAAACGGGACCATCCGGCAAATTGTGCCAGACTGGGGATGTGTGCTGATAACGCAGCAGTGTTAATTTGCTCTATTTTGTTATAAGCAGAGCTTGCATTGCCTATAGAAATGTAAAGAGGCAGGTGAGCTGGAATGTCTATTATTTATAGACAGAGTTTGTGCTGTATAAATGAATTTTTCATAGGAAGACTTTTTACAAAAAAAAAGGCTTCAGAAACTGCTTCGTAAATAATTATGACTGGGAGCTTCAAATGTGCTTCGAAGAATGGGTGGATACCTTTTAGTCCCCCTTAAAATTTTTCAGTTGTAACCTTGAACGTGTTGTAAAGAGTGGGGTGTTTCGACCATGTGGGAGATACCCCAACCTCATTATTTCCAGCCTTTAGCAAAATAATGCTGAACCGTGGCTTGTATTGCCTTCTGTCATCTGCAAAACTGAGTCACCCATAAGCAAATGCAAATAATCAGTATGTTGATGTGCTTGCATTGTATGGCTTGAGAAGTCAGCACCAGACTGAAGCACGATCCAACGACGACAAGAAGAAAGAAGCAGGAAATCCTCTTGGTATCAAGTGGATAACCTCTATATATTCTTTACCACGTTTTGCTCAATGCCACTTGGGAGGACGTTCCTCTATTTTTAAAAAGAAGACATGAAATATGGCAGGAAATCATTGACCTCAGAGGAGGAGTTTGGCTTCAGATGAGAGACACACCACCAGGATCATGGAAAAGGTAGGGGAGAGGTGGGAAAGAAGGATGAGTGAGAGAGGCCTAGGCAAGAGAATGCTGTATTTGGATGTCATATATGAGTTGGGGAGAAAACAAAAACGCCCCTGTATTTGCATGTGGCTGATGGGAAAAATACTGCATCTTCTACTGGGCTCAATGAGGGTGGTGAGGCACTGGCACACATTTCCCAGAGAGGTGGTGGATGCCCCAGCCGTGTAAACATTCAGGGTCAGGTTGGATGGGCTTCTGAGCAATCTGGTCTTGTTGAAAGTGCCCCTGCTCATTGCAGGGGGTTTGAAAGGAGCTTTAAATCCAACCTAAACTATTCTATGATTCTGTGAAATGTAAGTGAGGCCCTTGGAAAAGCAGGTTGCCAAGGAGTTTGGTATATACAGGAGGACCAAAAAAAAAAAAAAAAAGAAACAATATGATACCATAATTCAGAGTGGACCACATAGACCTGTTGTAGGACTCTTATAATAACTGAGAGTATATTTAAATCCTTTTGCAATGAATGAGACATAAACACTACTAAAACCCAAGTATGGTGTAAGATGTTTTCTTGAGATCAGTCTTTAGTTGGAGAAAATACAATTATGAAGCCTGTGTTATATTGGCTCCTGCTGAAATTTTGTCTTTATAAGATATTTTTTTTTCTGTTATCTAATTGGCTGGCTTCTTTCAGGTTCCCAGAGTACTCTTCTTTGTGCTCCAGGGGAATTTTTGTTACTCCTCAAACAATAATTCTGGAAAAAAAAACCACACACAAAAAAAGACAAACTGGTGCATTGCACCACCCCACAATGGGCCCAGTGTTGATGCTGGATTAACTGTCCCGGTGAATGGCTGAGCTCACATCTCTCTGCCTGCCTGGAGCTCCACTCTGCTCTGCCTCTGGGGTTATGATATCATCTCTGAAGTCCTGCAAACACAGCTGAGCTCCACACTGCTCCCATTGTAGGTCCCACTTCTAAAAACGTGGAGCTGGGGATCTCAGCCAAGCAGCAGAGCATCTCTGCAGAAGATGGAGGATGTGGGGACACCTCTTTCTCCCCACAGATGTTCACACAGTTATCTGCAAAGGCCATGTACTTCCAAAGGGCTGCTCACCTGGCTGTACGCATATAGAGCCTGTATTTATCGTTCTGCTTCTCCAGGCGTGAAGTGAAAAGCCTGCACCTATAAAGAAATCCCCCTAATTGTCTTGACATCAGTTTGAGGTGGGCAAGTTGGAATTTCCAAGGGTCTCAGCTGTCTGCAGTTGAGAAGTCATCTTCTTGCACAAGCTTTCTTCTTGTATGGGCTTTTGGCTACTCATCATGTATGAGTGAGGCTGTGCTGGCAGACAAGAGGATACCCAAGTGAATATTTCTCTCACACCAAGTGTTTGTATTTGTTTCAGGGCTGCAACTCTTTGCTGGCCCACTCTGTGCAGAGATGCCTCCTTCCAGCTTCGTGCACTCTGGCACGTGTTGCCTAATGGACCACGGCTTCTCATTCAGCCAGGCTGACAGGGAGCATCTCTGTCACCACAGCTGACACACGCTTGCTTTGTTAAATGACATAAGATGCTGCAGTGCAAGGCACAAGTTCTCCCATGCTTTCAGCTAAACAATTTACTACTGTGCTGCATATATCCTTCTCTGGCCCAGTGAGTGGGAGGGACCCAGAGCTGGTTATACATGTCCCAGTTTAGCCAGCTCTGTCCCCCTTGACGTTGCAAGGAGCAGTGGAAACGAAGTGATGTGTTGACCTAATGCCCTACATGTAGGGCATTCAAACCTACGCTGCCTGACAGCTCTCAAACTGCCTGCTGAGGTTTAGCCCCATGTGGCATTTTCTGCTCTGCTACATTGCAGCTTCTCCAACCCTCCTGCCTCTGCACCATCCTGGGAGTAAGCAAAGCCAGGGTTTTGGAACGTGTGTTTCTGGCCGCAGAGTGCAGTATTTTCTGCACATCAAATGCTCATCAGCGACTGGGAACACAACCAAGGAGGTTGGGGAGGAGAGGAGGGAGCCACACTTGATCCCACAGAAACCACAAACCTAATTTCACACTGAAGGCAATTAGCCAGGCACTCATTTGGTTAGGGTGGCTGTGCTGCCTTGTAAAACATGACCTTTTAATGAGCTGGGGTTTAGATTTGGGAGGTGGATCTGAGTTTCTGCTAGTCTACACTGGCAAAGGAAAACCACCAGCAGTTAATTACCATCAGGAGAGGGGAGCAGGGGTGAAGTGGCCCTCAAAACCATCTCTGTGCACTTCCAAGTCCTGCTTTGCATGACAGGATCATATCCCTGACCCCATGCCATCAGACTCAGCCTCCCCGCCAAAGCCACCAGGATGCTGCAGCATCCTTGGCTGGGCAGTGCTGACTCAGGCACATGGTCCTGTGCCCACTCCCTGGCACTGCTGTCCTCCAGATATTTCACTACTAGATATAAAAATCCCTGAGTTAGCCACTTGCGGCTGTGCTCCCTGCAAGGGGAAGCAGTAAAAGGCTGATTTATGCTCTGAACCACAAAAGCCTTTTATTGCTGCTTTTTTTTTTAATATAACTGTCTTGCCCTTAAATGTCTAATCCCTTTCTAACAGTCTTGTGGAAGTGGCAGGGCTCTCCACGGGTTAAAGGCACTGTTTTTCAAGAGGATCAAGTTGTCCAGCAGGTCCCCAAAGCCCCTCAAAGCCCCTGGCACAGCCAGTCCTCCTGTCAGCAAGGGAGGAGGGCAACAGTAAGATATGTGCTGCCGGCATGGTCCACCACATTCTCCCAGCCCTCAGCTTTCTGGGGTTGTCGGAGGGTTATTCCATCACTTGGAGTATTCCCTGACAGTCTTAGGCACTGCTGCTCCTTCAGGGGAGAATAAAAACCCCAAGCTGATCTAACAGAAACAGGGATTTAGGAGTTTGACTCCAGGCATATACATTTAAAGACATTGCCCAATTATTTCTTCATTTTTATTAATTACTATTAGTCATTTATGGCCCCTTTTAAATTCAACTTCTCAAGAAAAATATTGCTTTAGAAAAAAAAAAAAAAAGAAAAGTAATTTCATGAACAATTAGCGAAAGCTACAGCTGCACCATAAAAGAGAAATACTGGGGGGGGGAAGGAATATTTCAAATTGACTGGGAATATTTCAAATGCAAGTTGTCGAATGGATGGAAAGCCAGCTGAGATCCTAAGGAAGGGGTGATGCGGGAGAGGGGCAATTCAGGTAGGAGAAAGTACACAGTGTGGCATTGCTGGGTTCATTGTCAGGCCTGCTGTTAATTACTGGCTTTATTAATGATTTGGAAATGATGAGAAGTGTTAATTGCATCAGAAAATGATGCTACATTGGGAAGAGCTGAAAGCAGAGGTGAGAGCAGAAGAAAGAGCAGCAAGAGAGGCAGGAAGGGCTGAGTAGTATAAGAGGGATTTGATTTCATTCAGGCTCTGGGGGCTTCTCTACAGTTTCCCCCAGTAAAAGAGCACCAATAATGTTAGTGGACATGAAGGGGGCCCACAGAGGCTGGACAGGAAGGTTTGGTTTGAAGCAAGAACCATTGGGACCCCTCCTGTCACCCTCAAGGGAAGAACAGAGACTTGCCTGCAGTGTAAGGCAGGCAGAGTCCCTGCACAACAAAACTGAACAGTGTGGAGGGGCAGCTGACTTCAGAAGACCCTAGACTGTATAGCAGAGTGTGTTTAAAAGAAAACTGTGAAAAGGTAATACACTGCTCTGCCTGCTGTGCAGCTGAACTGAAGGAAGGGGGAAAACAAAACCCACATTAATTTAGAAATTGCATCTAATGATCATCTCGAGAAGTTATAGGACAAAATCAAGGGAGCGAGCTGCTGCAAGCTGTTAAGGAGGAAACCTTCTGCCCACCGGATGCCAGTGTTGCCCAACATTAAATCACATGGAGAAAACTCCTCTGGCAAGAGAATATTTGGTGCTTAAAGACACCCATCACTCCAGCTACCCAAACACCACCACATTCAGCAACACACTTGCAACTTACTTGGTGGCACAGTTAAATATTTGCAACTCATCATTCTGGAGGTAGGCAAAGGTGACAAAGCCAAGGACGAAGCACTGTGTAAAATTTTACTTTTACTGAGCGGGCCCTAAAGAGGCCCAAGCAGAGTTTTATTGTGCAGCTCGTCGGGCTGACAGTCTCCATTAACCATCAGTTAATACTGCAGCGTCAAAGCAAACCCGGAGTCACGGCCCTGTGCTGTTACGAAGTGTCCTTCATCCCAGCAAAAGACCTCGGGGTGAGAGTATTTTGCATGAAGAGCCACCAGTGTAAGAGCTGAGCCTCTCGGCTCTGCATTGCAGTCGGTGTGTCGTGTGCCATCCCTCCATGCTGCAAATAAATTTACAATTTCTCAGCTGGGTGCCTTTGGAAGCTACACGCTAATACGCTTATACGGGAAGAGAGACCAGACAAGGTTCAAATAAAGAGCTCATGTAATAAATAAACATGAGGTCAGTATGGGAACAGCAATTATTGCTTTGTATGACAAGATTTGCATAGCAAACATTTGTGATTAATGTACAGCCGGCATCAGGTAAGGAGCCTTCACTATCATTGCTCCATCTGCACCTTCCAATCTAGAAGGTGCAGCAGCTCCAGCCAGAGCAATTAGTCACTGTTTACTGAGAGGCAGATCGAGCAAAATTTTTCTAGTTCAATATTTGAGCGAGTTTTGTCTCACAACCTCCCATTGGATCCATTTCTGCGCCAGGCAGGGATCAGGCTTCTTTCCTGGGGCTGGCAAGGAGGGACAACCAGCACTGCTGCTAATCTGCTCAGCAAGGGCATGGGCTGGCTCCCAGCCTCTCCTGCTGGCCTCACCCAGGTGATTTTCTCAGGGAAAACCCTAAGGAAGAGGCTGAAGACCCTGAATATCAGGGCTCTGCTTCCCGACTGCCTTTTCTTCCACCTGCCTCTGCCTGCCAGTGAACTGCCCCATTGCCACTGCTGATGTCGGCAGTGGGATGCAGCACTGAGGGCAATGAAACCTCCTTCTTTACAGCCTCCTTTCTGCAGAGCCTGGCTAATTCGTTCCAGCTAAACTTTCAGCTCTTTGGAGAAAGAGACATAATCCAACTTGAAATACTATCTTGATTTGGGGATTATTTTTTTTTTTTAAAGGCATGCAAGCCTCTGGCTTCTCTGGAAAGGAGGCAGTTTGGCTGGAGGGACTGGGGTTATTCTTCTGAGGTAAATTCCTATGGGAAAACCATTCCATTGGAGCTGGTTAGAGGGAAGGCACTTGCTGCTGCATTCTTCCACTTAATCTGCTTGGGGGTGCCAGGGAAACCTGTTAGCATCACTAGGAAGCCACTCCAAGAAGTATTGCACAGAACAGCTGGAAAGGCAAAAGGAGAGTTCCTTCATGTTGATGAGATCCAGAAGGACTTGACTGGGGTGAGCAGACTTCAAAACCTAGGGCACGCATTTTGGGGACATGAAGCGAAGAATTGAAGGTGCTCTTCTCTTGTGCACTTGCAGAATTCAGTTACAACTGAGAATGCCAATCAACTCATCAAGAGCGATAAATGGCAGCTGCTGTCTCACACCTGTGATGAGATGTTGAGATTTTCAGTCGCTGTCTTGCCAAGACAAGTCTTGATGAGATGCCGGTCCCCTGGATCCATTAGGGAGGACATGTGTGTCAGCATTTCACCCTTGTGCTTGGGTGGGTGGTAGTCAGGGGGATGCAGGGCTGATGCTTGCAGGACCCTGGCACTGCAGCTGTCCCCACCTGAGAGCATCTAGGAGGTGCCACCAACCTGGCAGGGGACATCAAGATGGGGGGGTGCATTGGTGGGAGATGCCATCGCACCTCTGTGCCTCACAGAGTTGCAGGAAGGCTGGAAAACGTGGCTCTCATCAGCTACTTCAGCGCCAAGTCCACCGACCACCACATTGAAGAGTGATCTCCAAGGTGCCACCAACCTGCCGTGTTGCCCTTAAAACTTCTCTCCCTCCTTTCCAGCCCTTCCACCCTAAAGCTTCCCAACTGCCTCGGCTGAGCACTGGGAAGCCCTATACTCACCTCGGCGCTGAGAGTGCAGGCGGGGTGCTCTTGTCTTTGCATGTGGGGCTGTGCACATTCACGGAGGTGGGTTCTTCGGGGCAGAACCCAGGCAGGAGGGCGATACGCCATGTCCTTGTCCGAATCAGGTGTGGGGGGGAGGTCCCACAGCGGAGCTGGGCGCGCTTCGCACGATGCTCTTCGCACTTCAGCTGTGGCTGCCGCTGGGACGGGCTCAGCCCGCTCGGGGGCCGCCGCTATTTCGGGGGGCTGTGTCGGGAGGTGTCCCTGTGCCCCCCGGATCAGGGTCGCTCCCGGTGCCGCCTCACGGGACGGCAAAGTTCCCTCGGGGGCCCGCTCCCGCCGGTGTTTCCGCAGCTCCCCCTCACGCCGGGGGTGCCCGGGGCGCGCACCTGCCCCTCAGGCTGGGCGGGGCAGGGAGAAAGCGCGGGAACGGCTCGCGCAGGCAAGCGCGCGCGGCTCCGCAGGTGCGGAGCGTTCGTGTGGGAAGGGGGGGGCGCGGGGCGGTCCCGCGCGGCGCCGGCCCCCGCCCGCCCCCTCGCTCCGTCCCGCCGCTCCTCCTCCCTCACCCCCCTCGCTCCTTCCTCCTCCTCTTCCTCGTCGCGCTCCCGCCGCTCCGCTCCGCGCGTGCTGGCGGCGCAGCGGCCCGGCAGCGGCGCGGCCGCCCCGTCGGCGCCGCGGCGCGCCCGCGGAGGGGCGGCGCTGGGGGCGGCGGCTCGGCGGCGGCAACTTTTGGGAGCCGGCGGCGGCAGCGCGGAGGCTGCGCGGGGGATGGCGGCGGCGAGGCAGCGGCGGCGCTGAGGCAGCGGCGGCGGCGGCGCGATGCCGGCGGTGGCCGGGGGGCTGCTGTGGTGGAGCTGCTGCGTGCTGGCGGCGGCGGCCGGGGCCCCGCGGGCCGCCGCGGCGGCGCAGGCAGGTGGGTGAGCGGCCGGGTCCGCCGGGAGCGACCGGAGCGGTGCGGCACGTCCGGCGGAGCGGCGCCTTCCCGACAACTTCTCTGTGTCCCGGTGCCCAGCGCGGGGTGCGGGAGTTCGTGCGGGTCCCGCGGAGCGGCGGCGGCCAGAGGGCGACAATCCCCCGCGGGAAGCGGAGCGGAGCCGGCGGTCGGGGATCGCCCGCGCAGCAGCTCTCCGTGTCCCCGCTCGCTGTCCCCGCCCGGCGCCGGGGCCGCCCTTGCCGCCGGAGCCCCGGCCGGGCGCCGTGCGTGTCCCCGCAGGTGCCGCTGCCGCCCCGACGGGGCTGCGCTCCCGAACTTCGCATCGCGGCGCGCCGGGCGGACGAGGCGGCGTTGGTCCCCCGTACACCTGTGCGTTCGTGTGCACGGCGTGTCCCAACCTCGCAGCGTAAACACCGCGCCGAGGTGTTTGCGCACGGGGGAGGGCGAGCAGGCGGCTGGGAAGTTAATGCTGGAAAAGGCGCTTTTTCATCCGCCAGGGTCTGCCCGGAATTTTTAACTTTCTGGAGGAAAACTTGCAGCGTTGGCTTGAATTTTGTTTTCCCGTTGGCATCCGAGCAGCGCTTTCCGCCGCCGTAGTACGAGCTGTGCCGGTTCAGTCGCCCGGGGAGGGCACGGGGATCGCCCCCCGCTGCATCGCCCCTTTGCTGTGAATAAAACATTAAAAGGAAATTTCTTCAGTCTTTGTAACTTTGCCTTTTTTTTTTTTTTTTCCCCTCCCCGGTTATGCAAAATTTATGCTGTTTGGGCGGTATTGGTGCAACAGCTCCGCGTTCTCACAATTTAGTTTATATTTTGGGGCTTTATGTAACAGAGAGAAGGAAGGATACGTTTGGTGAGAAGCGAAAGGAGCGTGTCCTGGCTTTGCCTGCCTGATTGGGCTTTGGAGGCGGTTTTTGGTCTTGGGGCACAGTTTACTTTTTCGCTGTGTGATTGTTTCCTAACTCTCGAAATCGGGAGGGGTGAAATGCTGGGCTGCTGCTTTCTCTTATGTGTTCTCTTCCTGCGGTTTGAATCGGTAAATCCCCGCTGAAGAAGAATGGCACTCCTCGTTTCACAGGCGCTGCTTCGCTGTACCTTTTTGCTTGCCTCCCTGTTTACACGCAGTCTGACTGTTCGCCTCACTTGATACTTCTCTGTCTCACACTTTTCCCGTAGCCTGCCCCGGTTTTGGGCAGCAGCTATCCCCACTGGGATGCTCCTGTGCTCTCCAGCAATCCTTCCCACCGCTCGGACCGGGCTGTTGGCGTGGACGATCACAAAGACACTCCATTGCTGGATTTATACCCCAGTGAAAATGAAAAGCATCAGTCCAGGGTTGCTCGCCTGCCTTCCTGTCGTCTCTGGGGAAGCCTCCTGGATCTGTGCTGCTGAAAAGCCTCTGTGCAAAACAGAAAATCCGTTTATTAAAATAGCAGGGTTGGAGTGACATTTTGTATTTGAAGGGGTTTAGGCACTGCTGTGGGCACTGGCAGCTAGTAATGATTGAGTCTTGCTACTTGGTGCTTGCGGAAATAGCAAGGCAGGCTGGACAGGGAGACATGATTTGCAAGTATTTAGGGCCCCCCAGAATTTGGCCTCTCTTGGCTTTTGGGGGCATTAGGATGGGGCTCTGGCTGCCGCCCTCATTTTCAGTGCATCGAGAGAGATGGTGATGCCTGAGCTCATGCAAGCTAGCTGTTGGCCAAACTTTTGATTTCATTATCCTGTGTGTGTTTGTTAAGATGTAAATATGTAAACACATTGGGGTTTTCTGATTTCTTCTGTCTCCGTGCTTGGGCATATAATGTTTGCATTGCACAGCTCAGTCGGGGTCACGTGAGCCAAACAGCTTGGGCTGTTACCTGGAAGCTGGCGAGTCTTTGTTCTGCTTGAAAATAGCTGATAAATTAACTCCATTTTCTGATATGTGGGGTTGGTGAGTTGTTAAATAATTACAGCCAAATTAACTTAGTCCTGTTTGAAGTATTCAGCTGCTCTGAGAATAACTGTACGTCAAATATTTTTGCAGGTATTTTTTTTATTTCCCAGTGAGAAGCGCGTTCAGGCTGATGTATGGGCAGGCTTTAATTTCATGCCTTTACTGCTCTCTGGGCCATGTCGGATGGGACATGCCACACGCCTTCAGAGAGATGCAGCTCCTCTCCTTTGCAACAGCCCTCCTTGGCACCTCTCCCGTTTATTTCGCCACGATGTCTATTTGATGGTTAAAATTAGGCTGAGCTCTGAGTGCCTTTGCAAAAGCACGATAAATATTGACTGGGAGTTTCAGCCTGCAACAGCCATCAGACGGCCTGGCCCCTGCATGGGGGTCATCCCGTCTGGGCCTTTTTACCAAAGGGGAGCGGGTGCTGTTGTGGGGTCAGCAAGCCTCTTGGGAGTCCCTCCAGTGCCCTGCAGCCCTTCAGGGCTGGTGTGGGGGTCTGAGGGAACATCTCTGCATGGTAGGCAGGGCAGCCTGCTGCTGTCCCTGTGTGTCCCCTGAGGGCACTGCGAGGCAGCGCTGCTGTAGGGCAGAGGAGACTGTTTCTGGCCCTGCTCTTGGGGGCATCCCCTGGGATCCTTGGGCATCTCCAGCACGGGATTGCACCATGCAGGCTCTGTGCCTGCACCTGCCCTGCTGAGACCGGCACTGCTGAGTGCCCCAGTGACTGAGTTGTGACTTTGTTTTTAAAAAAAGAGATGGTAATTGATGTTTATGTGTATGGAATTTGGCACTAGGAGCTGTGCTTGTAATTAACATGAAAACAGTAATAATAAGGACCTGAAATACATGCCTTATGAGTAAAGCAAATGAGACTTGGCAGTAGCAGCTCACGAAGGGAGAAGCTTTTCTTCTGAGCCTGCACGTAGTGAAGTGGGATGGGTAGCAGAGAAAGTCACACTGGATCCATGGCAGCAAAGGGCCCAGCACCCTGTGGGTGCTCCAGGCTGAGTCCCAAGTGCCAGTGCACTCCTGACCTTAATGCCAAGCTGTTCTGAAATGTGCCCTCAGTTTTCTAACAGGGCATTAGCCACACACCTTAATTGAATTCAATGTTTTATTTAGTTTTCAGGGGATTTTAGTTTAGTTGGGTTTTTTTCTGTTTTGTTTTTTAGTTAAATTTAGGCAAACCACAGCAAGTTGACTCGCAGCGTATCTGGAAGCACAGCCTGTCGTCCAGAGCGCACACATCTTCCAAAGGCTTTTCGGAGAAACACCTTTCTATGAGTCCCTGGCCAGAGCTGGGGAGCTGCTGTGGTGGGTGCTGAGCATTTGCTGGGCAGTGGTCGTGGGGCGTGCGGGGTGGGCAGCCCGCAGCCTGGCTCTGGGAGCATCTCTAGGTGGCAGCAGCCCCCAGGAGCTCCTGACAGCAGGACGAACAGCGCGGAGTTGGGGCTGTGATTTCCCAGGTTCTGGCCCTCCTGCTCAGCTCTCCTCCACACCCCTTTCTCAGGCCGAGGAGCAGCTTTTCAGGTGGCTAGTGGGGAATCGGCCATCCCTGGAGTCCTGTCCCCACCTCCTGCGCCCCTGTGTGCGTGACAGGGGAGGTGTAAGAGCGCGCCGGGAGAGTGACCCAAACACTGAAGTGCTTAATGTGAGCAACGAAAGGAGCTCAGGCAACTTATTCTGAAGGACTCGTTAAGATAACCAGTAAGTCTGTACCAGACTGCTGACTGGGTACTGAAGGTGAATGAGTTCAAACTGGGCATAAAGTGCTTGGTCCTAATAGTGTAGGAATTGTTGTGACAAGCTAGGAAAGAAAATAGAAGATACATGGTTACTCAGCACTGAGGCAATTTTGCTGGGAAAGGAGAGGGGGCTTGTTCCTGGGATTTGGTTTTTACTGTAGCAGGAGTGAAGGCAGGATGAGGTGAGTGCAGCTGGGCTGTTTCCCGTGAATCACTTGTGTGCTGACAAGTCCTCGGGGTGTGCAATGGGCTCTGATTTTCACCGACTTAAAGGTTTTGCATTTGCAAACAAGTGCAGGCTGCTGGTGGATTTTATGTGTTCCCACGTTGCCAAAGCTGAATTATCCCATGAGAGTACTGTAAACTGCCAGAAAGATTCATCATTTCAGCAACTTTAGTTAATGTTTGTTTAGCGACTTCTTGCTTTGGAGGAGCAGTTTAAGCTGTGCTCGGTGGCAGTTCCCTTGTGATGAGCTGTGTGTCCACGTGATAAATGGTCTCATTTCTACTGTCCGCTACCTCTGCTGGGCATATGGGCACATGCCAAGCCTCCTGAAGTCTTTGAACAGCTGCTGCTATATATATCTCCTTATTTTCTTTTTTTTTCCCAACCTGCCAGGGAAACTTGTCCTTCTTCCCGCTTTGCATAAAGGGTATGCAAAGTCCAGGGCAGATGAATATTTGCTTGTGCATCAGTGATTCGTGAGGGTCTGATGTTCGCTGATGTTTGGGCAGGAAAGTCAATAATTCAAACTGCAAGAGCACATACTGGTCATACCATAAGCTTGTGCTGAATACCAAGAATATAAATATATATCCGAGGAATATAAATTCGTACTGCAAAGAGTATCAAAAAATATTTTTATTTTCTGGTGGTAACTGCTTTTTGTTTCCATGCCTGAAGCCTATAAATTCTTGCTCTTGACAAAGGAGGAGGTGGGAAAATCAAGTAAATAAATGGCAAAGTAAGCCTCAAACTTTTAGCGGATACAGTTCTTTTTGAACTATAAAAAAATGATCAGTCATTGTATCGTGTTCCTGTAAAGTCCTTTTTAGTGACTTCTAAGATTATACTCATTTTATGTTCAGTTCCTTTCTCTCCCGATGGCTGTGCAGCTACACGTACAATAACTGAATGGGCATTTATAACTTGATCTTTCTTAATCTCCTGATAAGTCAGCAGTGCAACGTGGGCTCTTGTCACGTGGTAACACGCTCCTGTGTCTCATCACCAGCTGCTGTTGAGCTTACAGAAATACAGAGCGTGCAGAAATCTTCCAAAATCCCATTGGGGACCGACCCGAGCTCAGAGCAGTGCCAGCTGTAGTACCAGGGTCTGAGCTGCTCCATGGCAGGCAGGTATCCCTCCTAGGCCGTGTTCCCAGAGGAACTGAGGAGGAAATTGGGCTGTGGGACATGCTGCTGACAGGCTTTAAATTTATGTGGAGACACTACTGTGATACTGCAAGGCATTATGTGACCCTTTGCCCACAACTGCTTGACTAAACTGCCTAATAAATGTCTATTAAGAATTGTGATACCTGACCTCTCTCTTTTACTCACCCCTCCTGATTGTGATTCATGTAGGAAATGGATTGTGCCAGAGGGAGGTTGAAGAAAAAAGCTTGCATGCTGTTAGAAGAAAAACCAAAAACCCCTTCTGAGCAAAATTGGAGAAGTTTACGTAAAAGTTGGAAAAGCCTGAAACTGTGAAACAGTGATGCAGCCTTGGCTGTATCATTGCTGCGAGAGCAGGACACTCTTGTGTCCCGGGTTGGTGACAATACACTGGATAAAGCTCTGGAACCTATCCCTGTTTTACTGACTTTAGCTGTGGCTTGGCTCTTTCTTTTCCACTGAGTAGCTCCAAATGGTGCTTCTGTCCCTTTGTCTCCTGTTTTCCCAAGAAAGCCGCTCCTATGGGGCAGGCACCTCTTGGTTGCTGCTGCTTGCTGAGGTCCCTGAGCAGATACTGCAGATGTGCTTGCATGCTTTGCATTTCAGCATGTGATTAAATAACCTTGGTGTGCAGAGCTGAACCTGCAGGGAAGAGATTTGTGGTGGCGTTTTGCTCGTTTGAAGCCCTGCGAGCTGCTGAGGACCTTCTCCTGTGGATGTGGCTCCCGTGGCGGGAGCTGGTACAGGCGTGTTGGAGCTGCTTTGGTGCACGCACAGGAAGAAAAACCATTACACTTAACTTGATACATATCCTAATGTTCAATTTCCATTAATTGAAATTACGTTGAAATATTGAACATTTTAAGCATAAAAGTTTATGTACCGTGGTTAGTATGCTAATGGAATATCTTAGTAGTCTTTTAAGGTTAATGTCGCAGCCAGATGCAACGATAAGCATTTGTTCCTAAGAATTATTTTGCTTTAACCCCTTTTCCAAGACTGTCCGTATTCTGGTGAATGTTCATCGGCTGCACTGTGGCTGCCAGCCAGCTGTCATTTTAAGGTGGTCTTTTTTTCATCCAATCCACTATGCAAAGTTGAATTGTAGTTATTTTTGCTCATTATCTTCAGCAGTAAAAATGTATTTATCTAAATTTAAATTGCTGTTTGCTGAGGATATGTGACAGTATTTAGAATTCAGTATTATTTTATTATCTCTTTGAAAGGATAAAAAAAAGCTCATTTATTTCAAGAGATATTTCTGCAAGCATGTAAAAATACCAATGAAGTAGCTAACGTTTTCCAGTTGTTGTTGACTTCAAATTTAGCAACCATTGTCCCTGTTGATATATTTGATGCTCTAAAAATGTACTTGCCATTAAGTAGGAAGCTGAAGTGATTGGTAGGCAGATAATATTCTTCAGTAGCTATTAATAATGCTCAGAGGACATACGCATTGGAGCGTATGGAAAAAGCCATGGAATTGTGTAGGACGGAGGCAAAAATAATGCATGTAGCTGTTTGATTTGAAAGCAATCCTTATGTACCGCAGTGGCTGCTGCCTGAATTAGTGCATTGTGAACGGGAGAAACTGATATGCAAACAGAATGGTGTGCAGCTGATTTTGTTTAGAAAACTGAGGTTTGATCTCTGCTATTTCACTTCTTCCATGAGCTGACTCAGACCCGGTGAAGTGTGTGGGGACCCCATTCTGCAGGGGTCTTCGGTGGTGGAAGGTGGGAGTTGTTCCTCCCAGAGCCAGCTTAGGTCATGGGAACAAGGGAATTAATATTCCATTAAGAGAAAATGAAAATTTTCAAAACAAATAAGAAGTCATTGCCACTCTTCTCTGTTCCTTTGTTCCTTTAGCCACAGGAGGACTTCTGTGCCAGCACTGAGTTTCTCCCTGGATTTCTCAGCACAGAGTATTTCTTTGTCTCCTGGATTTTCTAACTGCTCTTAAAATCATGCATGTTTTAAACTGCTGCCAGCTCACACAGCTATGCAGCCCTGGTGTCACCCGGGGCTGCACTGTGTGTTGGGAAGATCATATTAGAAAAATGTGGAATTATTAGAGCCTATAAATAGTGGTGATAACTTGTACAGCATTTATGTCGCCCTCGTGCTGCATAACACACTGAAGTCCTGGGCTAGGTTTGTTTCTAGTGTTGCTTCACGTGTCGCTGTGAAACTTCATTATATCACGATATAACAAGCAGCTGCTGTGTAAGTAATGTGGTGCCTGCAGCACAGGTGGGGGGTTCTTTCTGGAGCAGCCAACAACTGTACTGATGCTTCACATTTTCCCTGGCTTGGTCCAGCTTCTTAGAAAGGAAACAAAATCAGGTCTGTGCTAAATGTTTCTGGCTGCCCAAGGGTTTTGGTGGTCAGCTTGAACCTTTAATAAAATTGCTAATAAAAGATTATTTAAGAAGCTTTTACTTCCTTGTGCTAGCCAAAGATTGGGGGCAGGAGGAGATTGCTGCCATTTTTTTTTCCTTCTGTTTTTGGAAGATTAGCAAACAGATTCACACAGTGTTATTTGCTGCAAATTTCTTCGTGCTAATTTTAATCCCAAAATCTTGGCTTGTGAGAATCTCAGTCTTCACAAAAAGAAGAAAAAAACATCTTTAGCTGCTCTGCCTGTGGAGAAAAGTCAAAACTCACGTAGCTTTAGAAATGGGGGAAAAATTCCAATGATTGTTTTTATAAGCCATGTTTTTAAAATCCTTTGTAATATTTTACACAGGGGCTGGTTGAATTATGGTTTTGCAATATTGCTGGTGGAATTGGAGATGGAAACATGGGTTCATTAAGACTTAATAGCTTTGGTCCAATTGCTGCCATGACACGTGGTTAAGGCATTAAAATATGTGGGCTATGCCTCCTGCTACAGTACAGCAATTACTGGGTAGGTGTCCTTTGATACTGGAAAACAATCTTGCCAGACTGTTGCTGTTAATTTGAATAATCCCACTCTTGCTGAAGGCCCATGGAAATGAGACAAAACATTGCAAATAGTGGCTTTCTCCAAATAAAGGCTACAGAGTGTGTGTGATTTCTGTAGGTCCTGTCTGTCCCAGATGGATCTGTCCTTGTGGGCGTAAACCTTCTGCTCTAACACTCTGTACCTTGGGCTTTTCCTGCGTTAGAAATGTCCAAGTTGTTCCAGGCTATGTGAGAATTGCTGTGACACTTGTTTCCTTTTGGTTTTTTTGGATCTAGTCTGACTGGGTTTTTTTCAGTGAAGTGACAGAATGACACTAGCTCCTGGTACATTCCTGACATCAGTGTTTGGGAGTCCATCTTTTTTGGCTCACTGATGACCGGGTCCTTGTGTTGGGTAGCCCTGTCAGGTTTAGATTTGTTTGTGTTGCCTTCTGGGGCCAGTGTAATGTCCTGAGCTCTAATGATACTGGTGTTTCCCTTGGGCACAGATGGTGTTTAAGTATTTTACGAGACAGTGCTGCTGCAGGCTGGTGGAGGATGAGCACTGGAGCAATGCCAGCAGGGAGGAGGGATGCACTGCTACCTGGGTTGCTGCTCCTTGATTTGGGTAGTGCTGATGTGAGCCAAAGTGCCATGGTTTCTTGGGATCCCAGCTGACTCTTGCACAAGATCACCAAAGCTCATCTTATGTGTGTTCCTTAAACCAGCAGTTGATTAAATTCTCTGAGAACTAGTATGAACTGCAGCATGCCTGTTTTTCTAGGAGTATGTGGAATAAACTGCCTGTTTATTTGGTGGCACAGTCTGAGGTTTATTCTGGCAGGTAAAAGAAAGCTTTCCTTGGGAGTCATTAGTATGAGGTGCTACAACAACAATTTCTTGGATCACACAAACCTGACTTAGTAATATTAAGGAGGGTATATCTGGGTGCCACGCAACACAGGACTTTAGTGTCACGTGGAGATGTGATAAAGAAAACCATCAGTGGCAGGCTCCAAAGTATCAGGGAAGGGCAGAGAGGAGCAAAGGCCACCTCACATCCTCTGTGGTCTATGTATAGTTGTGGTGGATGAAATACAGGCCTGAGGGAATTGGAGTTGTTTTTCCCTGAGTCTCTGAGGGAATTGGAGTTGCTTTTCCCTGGATCTCTGCAAGCGTCTGTGGCTCAGGGACTGTGATACCAGGTCTTTCCACTGACATGCATCCTGATGGAGGTGGCAGTGACTCCCTCAGTGGTAGTCTTTGTTTTTAACACTCTACTTAATTTCTTTCCCACCAAGTTTGGGTTTCTAGCAATATGATTACTTATGGATTTGTAAGTCAGAAATAGCTTGGTAATTGCTATATTGCTTTGCCCCCAGTAGCAACAAGCATCTTAAATTTAATGCATCATCCACACAGAAAATTGATATTTGGCCAAAACTTGCAGGCTCTGACAGCTAATCTTAAAGAGCTTTTGCTTGACATGTAAAATAGAGACTTGTGGTTGACATGCACAGGAAAATTGAAGGTATTTAGGATTATTCCATAAAAGAAAAATACTCCTTACGATTGGCTGAAAATAGTTGACGGTGATTAAATTTAGATAGAAACCTCTCCCTAGAGGTCAGCAATGTGAAGGCCTAGGACATCAACCGCTTGGATCGTGTGCAAAAACCCCTGCCTCATCTCATAATTCAAAGCTGGATTTTGTGTTATCTTCAGGATTTGTCTGATGAAACTGTACTCATGAGCTGCTGACCAGCTTGCTAAGAATAGGTTTCCTTTAATGTGCTTTTACTTTGATTTTCCTCCCTAGAAATACATCCTGAGTAGCAAGAAAGCCCCAGAAGTCTTTCACTGAAAGAATTACAGTAAGGAACTTTCTGGTGCTTCTGATGAAGATACCTGGCATGTTTGCACAGATATTTGGCTTTCAGTTGCAATTTAAAGGACTAGGAGTTTTAGCAGGGAAACTTGTGGATCAGTTTGAAGGCCATGTACTGCATTATACCAGGGTTACATGTTGCTCTTTTTTGGGTAAATACACATTTCAGCATGTTTTTTCAATATTCGGTTTAGAGTCAGTAGGTCTGGATGACTGGGCTTCAAAACTACTCAATATCTATTTATTAAATAGAGCATTTGTGTTCAACAGAAAATGGAAGACCCAATTTCAAAATTAGGCCCACACAATTATGCAATTAGGTAATCGTGCGTGTAATTGCATGCACAAATGGTCAGTTAGATGTGTAACTGTCCATTTGCATGCAAAATTAACCTGTTTTGCAAATTGGGCTTGGAATATTCATGGTAGAAAACATGGCTTTCTGGAGATGGCTGTGTTGTCACGCCCTTCCATTGGTGTCTTCTTTTATGAGACTGGTGTGGTTTAGTCTTAACCTCAGTGTTAGAAACAAGCTCTTGAGTAAGTCCAGCACCTTTGGGCTGTGCTTTTGATGTGCTCCAGATCTGTGACAACTGTTGAAAAGATTGTGAGGGGAATGTGTGTGTTACACTCATGCATGTATTAATTTAAGAACTAATAACATGTGCACAACTGAATTACTCTGGAATTTATTGTTTTGATGACATTTAATGTGATGCTGTGACAGTGGCAAAAGAACATGGTTTGATTTGTATATTTTTATGTGTGTATTTTCATATACACTTCAGAGTTACTTCTTTTTTGCCTTTTTTTATCTGGTGTGCTGTCAAAACACTTCAGTGAAAGAGCTCAAAGCAGCAGCTGAGGAATCTGTAGAAATACAGTCATCACTTTGCAGTTAGTGCAAGCACTTGTTCCTCTGGCATGATCCCTCGGTGCTTGCATGGGCAAGACTTTAGGTCTCTCTGTTGCCACTCCATGTGTTTGAACATCAATTCTCCTTTTCCTGAAAACCCAGAATAATTGTGTAACTGGTTCCACATGTGTAGGCTTTAACCCCCAGAGAGAGGTGGTGGTGATTTGTTATCAAAATTTGGTGGTGTTTCTGGGGAGGGAGTGTTTGTGTCTTTAGAGAAAGGTGTGTGCTTGTGCTTCTCTCCAGACTGGGATGCAGGAACAACTTTTGTTCAAGTTGTTCTCATAGAGCAGGGAGCCATGCTGCCACCCATGGCATCATCTGACTGTGCACATTTTAGGGCTCAGTGTGGCACTTTCTCATGCCTGAGAAGTTAAATTCGGCAGAAATCTTCAGTTGTTGTTGTCTTTCACCTCAGAGTTTTGAAACTGAACAGCTGAAACCACAGGCTAGGCAAAGCCTTCAGGCCTGACCTGGGGAAGCGGGGAGGGGAGCATGGGGGAGCATTATAAATTCAATCTCTCTCTTATTTTAAGTGCTTTGGATGGAGCTTTTCCTTGCAGCTTCACAGTGTCGTGGGGTCCTGCCTGTGTGGATGCTGCTGTGCGAAGTGCCCACTGCTGCTGTGTAGGTGGGTTGAGAAGCAAAAGCGGTTTCTCACATGCCCCTCATCATTACAAGCTGGCCCTTTGAGCCAAATCCTGCAGCTTTTCCCTGAGAATCAGTGGGCTAAAGTGGTTATCTGCACATCAGATCAGTGCTTCCCAGCTGCTAGTGGTCCCAGTGTGGATGCAGTGTGCTGCTTCTGGCCTGCATGGTAGCTCTGCTCCTGCTGCTGTGCTGCTCCCTCCCAGCGAGGGATTTTCTGCAAGGAGTCACCCAGTGTGCATGTGGGCAGGATGCTCTCACTGAAGGGCGAGGTGGCACCTTGGTTTCATGCTGGGTTGTCTTCCCAAAGCGATGGTACGCTGAGCCCGAGAAGGATTAAGCAGGAACATATTAAGGTCACTTTTTATTCCTGAGCTAGAGGTTTATGTCCTCTATGCATATTAATTTCACAGCTTGGGATATGGTAGAAAGGAGAGCAAATAAGAGTACAAGTGTGCTGGGTAGCCTTGGCAATTGAGCTGGAAGAGAGAGCAAAAACTAACAAGCTGCTTTTCCTTTCCATGCTGCATTAGCATGAATGCTGTAAAAAAAGTGGAAAGATCCAAGCCCAAAACTCCAAAATTACCGGCATTATAATTTTGTTTATGCCTGTGTGGCATTTAATTCATTTTGGCTGGTGTTTGTGGGAGGTTATGGGGAGAAAGAACAGAGAGTTGCAGGTTGCTGTATGCAAAACTAAAATCTTTCATGTCTTATATGCTTATAAACCAGAGGTTGCAAAACTCTTCCTTGCACCTTTCCAGTAGCTTTGATGAGGGCTACACACCCACAGAGAGTGAGGGAGATGGTGTCAAAAAAAGCATCGTTTGTAGTTGACCTGCAGCCAAAAACACAGGTGGAGGATTCCCCCTGAAATGGTGTTTGAAAGAGGCAACCAGGAATGGGAGTGGTGTCAGAGCACAGGAGGATCCTTGAGCTCTGTCCTGGCAGCTTTGATAAATTGAAAGTCCTTGGACTTTTTGTGGGATGCACAGGCAATCTTTTCTGATTCCAATGTGGGTGATTGCATTTTCTTTATTCTTCTGTGTAGGACCCATTAGCATTTGGGGAGCGTGGGAGCTGGATAGGGGATTTGTGGGCAGGAGCTGCTGGTTCTGTGGTGTTAAATGTGGGGTTGGCCTTGCATTTAGGCCAGAACATTTAGATATTGCTGGAAAAGTTTTTGTGGCCATTGGTGACCACCTCCTTTCCTTTCTGCTGTGGGAGCCCTGAGGACTGGGAAACAGTCTGGAAGACTTGTAAGCTCTCCAAAGCCATGGATTTCTAGTCCATGGTATCAGTTCAGCTTCATGAGATGGACAGCCTTCTGAGTAAAGGTATAAATCCATAAAGCATTCCGGGATAAGGGATAAAATAATGCGCAGTGGAAATTATAGCACTAATTATATTATGTTAGTACAGAGGAGGTAATAGCTCTCCTTGCTCCATAGCAACTGCTGTGCTTTGTTACAGGTACTGCTGTGGGAAAAGGCAGATGAAAGGGTTAAAGCATGTTATCTGGGAGGATGCTGGACCTGCTCTCTTCCCAGTCTTGTACTGGTGCTGTGTGACTTAAAGCACTGTGGGGTCTGTGGGTTGGCAGGCTTGACCCCACAGTGCAAGTAGGGGGTGAAAGCCAGTCTCACAGGGAGCTTGCAAAGCCTTTTTACAGTCGTGTTTGGGTCACTCTGCCTCCTCCTGAGTCACCGCTGCAGCTTCCACAGCCTCCAGTACAGACCAGTTTATCTCTTAATCTGGCCATGTAATAAAATATTACAGGTGAATTAGAAGATGTTTTTATTAGGGCAGTTTTGGCTTACTGGGAGCAATCTAAAAATAGACTGTGGATATTCTTGATCTTTAGAGACATTAGCCTGTCTTTAAAAAACAAGTAAGGATTGAGGTATTTTATACACAGCTCTCAGAGCTCTATGAAAAAAAGCAGACTACAAAGCACAGCACAGGAAAATTGATTCATCATCAATTTATTGCGTGGAGCTCTAGGCGAACTCATCTCAAGACAGAACAGAGATCTATAAAATCTTTTCATCTGAAACTATGAATTAAATTGAGAGGAACTGCTGATGAGAGGCCAGAGCCAACTCTTAAACCAGACATTTTTTTGAGAATGGGTCTTCTGCTGCAGCAAGATCTTCACCAGCCAGGGATGTGGAGCTGAATTCTTACTACCCTGTTTCTCTCCTTACAGTGAATCTGGCTTATGCAGGAGCAAGCCTGCCATACTCCCCCTGTTCTTCCCACCCTTGATTTCAGTATAATTTTTCCTTTCTTCATCAGTGTGTCTTGTTAGTCTTGCAGTTTCTTTTCCTGACATGTTCTTCTTTTCTTCTATTGCGTGTGTGGATTCTTTAAACCTCCTACTAACAAGGAAACTTGCCTTTTTCAGCTGGAAGCCTCTGAAAACAAGCTGATGCATCTCCATTGTCAGATCACTATATAAATAAATAAAACCTCTTCGTATATTCCCTTCAAAGAAGCGAGTGAGACAATGCTCAAGAACTCCTGCCTGCTTTTTTTTTTTTTTTTTTTTTTTTTTTTTTTTGCATTGGGGGAAGCTGTATTATGTCAGCGACCTGTAATAAATCGCACTGCAATGAGAAACGACAGGCTCATTCACCTAGCATCCATGCAGAAACAACTAAGCTCTCTTCACATGCCATGGGAAAAAAGAAAAAAAAGGTGACAAAGAAGGGAATTAAAGAAAAGAATGACCTTGGCTTGCAGTTGCTCTGCAGGGAGCAGTTTACCAGTGAGACACTCAAGTTTTGGGGTTGCATTGCCTGTGTTACTGCAAACTGTGCAGCCCAGAGTGCATGAAGTACGGCCTGTGTCTTCCTCCTGCTGCCTGGAAGTGTAGTTAGCCAAGCTCTTAATTGGCAAAAGACAGTGGTTTGGAAGGCTGAAGTATTTTAACAGGGGGTAGGGAGGGAAGAAAGAAGGGCTTACACAATGAGGTACAGTATAGTCAGACCACTTCTCTGCAATTGGTTATGTTTTCATCTCCTGCATTTGTCAGAATTTATGGTGATGTTAAGGTAATTTGGAGGCTTTGTTTCAAGTAAGAGTATATGCTAAATAAAAGGGGGAAAATGTAAAAGGCCTTTAAGAGTACTGGTTGAAAGCAGACTGAAGGAAATGTACTTTTGTACATCTTTGTTTGTAACACTTGATGTTAAATCTGTGGATGGTTTTCTTCATTGCTTTCTCATTGGAGTGTTTGATTTTTGAAGTTTGTAAAGCATCTACCAAAAAAATTACTTTTATAGGGTTAGTATGTGCTGGTTTTATATCAGCAGGTGCCTGCCCTTTCCCTGTGTGGACTCTCCATCTGTTTGTCTGTGTGCTGGGATAGCCAGAAAGTTTATAGGGATTGGGAACAGGAAGCTGCACTGGCTTTGAGGTGCTGTGAGTCTGGATACATCACCCCACGTGCCCTCTCCTGGTAGCTTTCCATGGGAGCTGCTCATCCTGCTGTAACAGCCTGGCTTTGCTGTGGGATCCAGCAGGTTGGGATGACTAAACCCCTCCTTGGCTTCGCCTGGGAAAGGCGAATGGCAGCTGTCACACTCTTTTAGCATCAGGCTACTGCTGAGCACAGTGCTGGTGTTACTTCTAGTGCATCTGTGTATCCGCCTGTCTTTTGGCTGCTGTTGTCTGTATGGGGCTGCACAGGCCTGTGTTGGAGACATAGGAGAAGAGCTCTTGCCTGCAAAGGTGTGGTTTCCCATGACAAGGTGAGGAAGGTGGAAGGATGCAGCAGGAAGAGGGTAACAGGGGAGAGAATATGCAAACTAGTTTTGTTTGGTTGTGGTTTGGGGGTTTTTTTTGGTGTTTTTTGTTTGTTTTGTTTGGTGTTTTTTTGCCTTTCAGGCAAGCCTCACTTGCCCAACATCATCATTTGCTGGGGTCATCCCGCAGTAAATGCAGTTGTTGGCCCTGCCCCTTGCTGAGTAGGGGAAATACCAGTGAAATTGCACTCAGTTATCTCCCCCAGAAGTGTGCCTGGTCAAGGCTCCTTGTGGTACGAAAATGCAGGTCTTGTAGCAGGAAAACCTCACTTCCCACTTTCTGGAAGGGTTCTGGTCCCTGTGAGCTTGTCAGAAGAAATACATGTGCATTCCATTGGTGGCTGCATCCCTCGGTGAAGTACATCCTGCTCACGTAGTGGTGCCACGTCCCCAAAAACCACACAAAACCCCCTGCTGGGATTTTGCGTGTGCTGCCCAGCCACATCCTTTCCCACTGGCAAGGAGCAGAGATGCTCCCTGGGAAGGGTTGGCACCATCCCAAACTTCAGCGGGAGTAGCAGTGACACAGGGTGGTCTGGTGAAAAGTGGGAGAGCAGGATACAAGACATGCTGGTGGCACTGCTCCAGAGAGGCTTTGGGACAGAAATGCAGGGAGGAAAAGAGCTTTTTTTGTATTTAAGCCTCAATATGGAAAGAGTGGGACACTTAACCCTTTCCTTCTGTGCTTTCCAAGATCCTGGGAAGATGAGCAGTAAAAGCAGTTGTCATGCTGCTTCTATTTCTTTGTGGGACAAAATTTTCTTGCAGCTGTTTCTTTATTATAAATTCATTTGATATTCAATGTATAAGCAGTAAAAATAATTAAGTCATTGAGTATTCCTGCAGATACTCTGTGTACTTCTGAAAGTATTTTGTTACATTTCAGCATTAGTTGATGGATTCTTACAATAAGTTATCACTTGGATTGCCTCTCATTTCTTTCTACTAAGTATTTCTCTTCTTTAACGTAGGGTACCACACAGTTGTAGTTAAATGGTTAATGTGACACTTGAAACATCATGCAGAGTAATTTGCAGGGGGAGAAGGATAAATACACATATACAGTGCTGGCATGATGCTGCCTGCCCTGTGTCCGTGACCAGGTTTGGGTTGGGGCGAGGAGATGGTCATTGCTCTCATTCTCACCTTGGGGCCTGAGAAGAAGTTGCCCATATTGTGCTGAACTCACCTGGATATGAAGATGGCTGTTTCTCTGTCCTTGACTTCGTGGATGGGCAGCCTCTCTGGGTAGCTCTTCTCTTCTGCCTAGTTAGACCTGTGGTAACTTCAGTGTCAGGTTGGGCAGTTGAACTTGGCCCGGCAGTGCCAGGATTTGGAGCACTTAGACAGACGTAACCTGCTTTACAGCCATCCAAAATCTACTTTCTGAAGGAACTTGGTGAAAAATGAATAGAAGAGGTTCTTTGTCTGCCCATTTATTTTTTTTCTATACTGTGTTTTTAGCAGGTCAAATTGCTTTGTTTCGTTATCTAACTATTCTTTCCAGTGTCTCATTGTTAAGCTTTTGTTAATTAACATTTAATGACTGGGTTATGATGGAACCATGGGAGTCTTATCTGAAGGCAAAGCAATTGGCAAACGGATTCATTATGATCCGAGCAACCCTAATGAATGTCAAATTAATTCATAATAATGTGACACTAAAATGTTAGGCATATTGTTAATAATTATAGATGCGCTTTTACCTTATCCACTTCCAGTATTATTGCTTTTTGCTATGTATGCCAGAGACCCAGCTCTCCACTACCTATCTTTTTACACCAATAATTCCAGTCTTCTTTAGCTGCAAATAGCTTAATTATCTATTTGTCTCTTTCACAGTAATTAGATACAGCATAAAAGCCAGGAAGTTGATGTAAATAAATATAATTTATTTTGGAGATTCTGTAACTGTGGGTTGTTACATAAAAGTGACAATGCAAGGAATGAGGATGGTCTGTTGCTTGCTGTCTTTCATGGGAGAAGGGGGAGGAGAAGTATGTCAAACATTGCCACACTTGTGATTAATACTATTTCTGTGGTTAGTTATTACAGTTATTTGAGAACACAGAGTGATTTATTTTAAATAAAATTATATATTTGATCCTTGGTTTTAACACAAAATGCCTAAAACCAGTTTGCCATGTTAAACCCAGCTCTGAGTTTTCTAGCTTGTCTTTTATGGCTTTGCAGCCATCTTTATTTTATTGAATTAGTTTTCTTGCACTTTCAGAATAGGAATTCTTGAAAAAAAATTGAAAAATAACATCGCTGTCCTAATGTGTGTGAGCTATAGTGGTGGCAGGTGGGAGGGTAGCAGGCAGATTTTGGTAAGGTGAGATAGGACAATGTAGTCTGTCAGGCAGCTTTATTGCTTGAAAATACCCATTGCACCATGCTTCAGGATTCAAAGGTATTTATTAATACTTGCTCACCTATCCAAAACACTTCAGTGTTCTCCTTCCCCTGGTCACAAAATACTTGCAGTGAGGCAGCAAGTATGTAAAACTTTGCCATGTAAAAATTTGATGGAGATATCATGTCCGTGTTTCCCAGTACTGCTTGCCCTACCTGCCTTAGGATTTGAAGCCTGGGGGATGTTGCTGGAACAGCAAGAAAAATAAAATTAAAAACTTCTATAAAGTGGAATTTCAACCTGGCTAGAATGAGCATAAAGTTACCAAGGGCCTTTGTGGGTGTCTGCACATGGTTCAGGCTTCACTGTGTCATCACAGATCTCACGCTTTGCTCTGCTTATGGGTCAGTGTGGATATGCAGCTTAGGTTGAACTGGTGGTGGTACTGGGGCATGCCGTGGTCCAGTGCATCTCACTGAAGGAGTAGTGTCCCAGCATGGTTTTGTCTGGCTAAATAAAGCGGTTTTGGAGCAGAAGGTATTGCCCTTGGGTTGTGCTGCTGTGCCACAGCTGCCCTCCTCCACCGAGAGCAGTGGGGCTGGTTTCTGCTCAGCCCAGCTTCTGCTTTTAATTCCTACCAAGAGCAAAAGGGTGTATTTTCTTTTGTTCAGAAGGAAAAAAAACCGAATGCTTTTTCTGTTGGTGGAAAATAGTGATCAATAATAATTAACTTGCACCATCTTAATTCTTTTCCCTCTGTGAGGAGCGCCTTACTATTGTTTTTGCCGAGCCGCGGGAGGTGCAGTGGTGCTGCTTCCTGCTCCAACAGTTCTTCCCTCTTAAGGCTGTGGCAACATAACCTCTGCCAAGGAGGTGGCTGTGAAATCCCTTGAGTTACAGGTGCTGTGAGGCAGCCCCTCGGAGGGGTGTTTCTATTTTGTCTTCTCTTTTCCCTGCCGCAAACAGCAGCGTGGAAGCGAGAAGGAAGGCTTCCGTGGGCTGCGCTTCCAAAGGTCATATAACACTTTATGTTTTCTCCGACATGACACAGCGTGACAGAACAAAGTATTTATCTTGTGTACTTGTCAGCTTCGTTCTGCTAGCTCCAAAATGATGAAATACTACCGAATATGCTGCTGCTTGTTTCCTTTAGGGACTTGTGCTGATTTGTTTAAAGTGTCGTCTGCACCCAGTAAATGCTTCATTTATTACAGCTGACACCTGAAAAATATCTGAGGGAAATATATCAGGGCATCACACGTATATTGTTTTCCTGATTTGCTGTTGTTTACTTATGTCTTAACACAAATGCAGTCCCCTAATGATTTGTTTTGTTTTTTGAGGGTGCACCTGTGTGTGTGTGCCTTTTGAACTGCTGTGGTGGGGTTTCTGGAGACGCGCTCCAGTTCTGTGACAAAAATGCATTTTGACTCCTGATGGGGTCAGCTTAACTGTTAATTATCGCAGTGAGTCACTAATGAGCTCTCGCCTCAGGAACTTTGTACAGCCTCTCCTCAAACTTTTCCCATTACTTGTTCTGATGCTTAAGCGAAAATAAAAATAGATCCCTTGTAAAAGGGGTGGGTGGGGAAGTCAATGTTTGAGATGGTTATGTGACCCTCGTAATGGTAATATTTGATGCAAAGGCTTTCAGATTTAACTCTCAGTATCATATTAAGTTTCATGGGTGATTTAAAAATTTTTTTTTGTTTTACATGAAGTATTTCTCATTGTCCCCGAAGAATAATGTGAAATCAAAATTAGTCTCTCAGCAAAACAATCAGTGTAAAAATAACAAACATCAAAGAGAGAGGGAAGCAGTTTGCTCACAGTTCTAATTGCTAACATTATCATGTGTCAAAGTGAAGAATTAAAATGTGACTCTTAAGTTCCTAAAAGTGCACTTGCTGTGAGTTCAAAGGCTGTGTGAGGTTGAAGGCGTGTGGTTGTGTGGGCTAGCAGGGCTACAGACAGTACTTGGACCTCCTGCAGTGTTGCAGTGGGGATACTGCAACATGCATATATCAAACCAGGAGTCCCGTGGAAAGGAAATATATATGGACAGACAGATTCTTGCTAGATGTTTCAGAGATGTTTATTTCTCCAGCCGCATGGCCGGGGCTCTGCCCAGGAACTGTTCCAGTCACAGACCAAGGGTCCTTCTGCCCGCGCAGGGAACACAAACCAACCCATGGGAACGAGGCTGAGCAGGGGCAGGGAAACCCCGTGTCTGTGCCCTCAGGGCCCCTCTCCCAGGGCTCCATGGCAGGGGAGGGGCCCCAACACCTCACCCGTTTTATTTTAATAAAAGGAGAATGAAAACAACTGGATAAACATAACAAGAACAGTTTCAAGACAAAACAAGCCACCCTCCTGAGTCTTTAAATGTCCAATCAGATTCTGTGGAACATCTTAGGGCTGACAGAAGGGAGACAGAACTCTCTGAGCATGCTTTGTGGGGAAACTGAGGCAGGAGAGGGTTTTAACTTCTTCCCTCCCCCTTTTCATCCCCCACTCGGCATTGGAAAGGGATTTTTGGGGAAACAATTGGCAAAAGCATGGTTTTGTGAGGGAAACCATGGATGAAAAAACAGCTTAGGAATACACTGGGGGTAATAGGACATAGGGTAAAAGGGAAAGGTGGGATTAGGAAAGGGAGACTGTAGGGGGGGCTTACAATGGAGATACTGTCTAACACGACTACGATTTTTTGCATATATACTGCCTTTTACAGGAACACCATCAGGCCCAGTGACCTGCGATGCTTGTAACCCTTTTCTACCTTGAATAATTTTGAATTCCACTACCTCTCCATCTCCCAAGCTTGGGATGCATTTTTCAGGGTTATTCTTTTTAATAGCAGTTCTATGCACGAATATGTCTTGCTGGTTGTCACACCTTGTTATAAAACCATAATTTTGCTTAACATTATACCATTTTACTATCCCTAAGATCTTAGGTACTATGATCTTTTCCTTTTTCCGAGTGGCTGTTTTCTGTCTCGCTGCGTCTTTGCTCTCTCCTTCGGTCGCTCCCGTGTTGGAATTGTCGGAGCTGCTGGTACCTGCGCGCTCTTCCCGGGGTCGCGTTCCGGGCTGCGCGGGCCGGGCCGGGCTGTGCCGTTCAGTTCTCCGTGCGTCGCCTCCTCTGGTCGCAGCTTCGCTGCCGCTGCCAGGCGCTGCACCCACGTCTCGGCCGGGCCCCCGAGCGATGACCCCCCCCGTGCCCTGCTCCAGCGCGCGTCTCGGCTGGGCTCGGCTCCGTTCCACCACCACCGCCGCCAGCTGCCGCCCGCGCGCTGCCCCTCTCGGCCGGGCGTTCCCGGGGCTCGCTCCACCACGCGCTGTGCTGGGCCGGGCGGGCACCGCCGGGTCCCGCCGCTCCCGCCGCGCCTCGCTCCGCTGCCGACACTGCAGCTCACGTCGCTCCGCCCGCACGCGGGAACTGCCTCGCTGCTGCTCGCAGAGCGCTCGGCGCACGTGGCCTGGGCCGCACGGTCCCTGCGCCAGGCTTCCCTTCGCCAGGACACAGCTGACATTGCTCAACAGTCTCGGTAATTAAATAATATTCACGAAAATATTCTTCCATCGGCATATATTTTGACTCCAATATTAACTGTGTCCAAACGGTTTTCCAAAAGCCCTTGGTAAGAATTAAATCCCAAGAAACATAGAAAAAGTTCTTAAACAACCATGCCAGGAAGTGTTTCAGTTCTTTTTGAGCTTGAATTAAGCTAAAATTTACAAATCGTTGTTCAAGAATCATTTTAAGTTTAAGATAAATGTCCATATGCGGCTCTGAGAGCCAAGAGTCTTCCCACGGTTCCTCCATAGTTTAGATATGGAATAGCAAAACAAAACCAAGAAGAGGAATCCAAAGTTTCCAGGGTTTACTCACACAAATCAGTCGCTTAGGGATCGGGGATCGTTCTGCTCACAATTCTCCACCATTATGTCGCAGTGGGGATACTGCAACATGCATATATCAAACCAGGAGTCCTGTGGAAAGGAAACATATATGGACAGACAGATTCTTGGTAGATGTTTATTTCTCCAGCCGCATGGCCGGGGCTCTGCCCAGGAACTGTTCCAGTCACCGCACCAAGGGTCCTTCTGCCCGCGCAGGGAACACAAACCAACCCATGGGAACGAGGCTGAGCAGGGGCAGGGAAACCCCGTGTCTGTGCCCTCAGGGCCCCTCTGCCAGGGCTACATGGCAGGGGAGGGACCCCAACACTGCAGTTCACTGATGAGCGCAGATGGGACCTTTGGGCATGTAAAGGAGCCCCTCTGACTGCTGCTTCAGCAGCACAGCTTTGCTTGGGCTTAGAAAATGCACAGCACCATGTGTCTGCAATTTCCTGTGTCCTTCCCTGTGTGCAGGACATCTCTACAGTCAGTGTACAGCGTATGTGTGCACCTAAGCAACACCCCAGTGCTGTGTGTGGGCATGGGAAGTGATGGGGGTCTGGATTTTGGATGCTTTATGGTATTGAGCCCTAGCCCTTTAGCCGTTTGCACAGGGTGTGCTACAGAGGCTGTGCATTCACTGGAAAAATGCAAATCTAGGAGAAATAGAAGTGTATTTATAGGTTTTCCTACCCCTAGGTAAATAAGCAGTACTGGGGAAAGAAGGCCTTTTCTGTATGATGGGAAGTTGTAAATGGCAAATATATTGCGTGCTTTAATGTTGTTTTGTTTTACAGCCGTTGTAACAATTTTACTTAGTGAAATTAGATTCCGTGCTTGAGTAGCATCCTTGTTTTAATTTACTGTGGTGTGCCTTCTGCTTGGTGCATACAGGTTGGATAGGAGGAAGGGCCCCACTCCTCAGCTGTATTTTCTCACTGTGACTACTCTGGACAGGGCAGCTGAAGAGGTCTTTGCAGTGATGCTCTAAGCTGGTCCTAGGGTTTACTGGCACCTCCCTGTGCCAGCCACTTTTTCCCTTCCTTGGTTCCCACTCCTTTCTCTGTTTTCTTCTTATGGAAAGGTTTTTTGGACGCAAGGACTGTTTTTTCCCCCATGTGGCTGTGCACAGTGCATCTGGATTTTAGTTTGAGGTGGGAGCATTAGGGAGACAGTTGCCATGATGGTTATACAAGGAAAAGTCTCATGAAGGTGGAACTGAGGAGCTGAGCTGCTGTGTTATCTCTGCATTGTGGTGAGCAGTGTTTGCTGCAGTTTTCTGCTGGGCAGTGTGATGTGCATGCCTATGGTGGTCCTGACTTCAGGTGCTCCTTGTCTGTGTTTGCTTCCAGAGGTGTGAAAAGGTGGGGTTTGACAGGTAGATGCTGAAGTGGCCAAGTTTCTACCCCAGATGGGGGGGATTTGGCATGAGTGGGAATTGCCAAGGGAAGCAGGTGATGCAGCCCTGATGCAGCCTTCTGATCTGACATAAAGCAGGGGTGGTATTTCTGTCCCCTGTTCTAGATGGGCCAAGCAGAGCTTGTTCCTTACTCCCCCAAAGTCTGGTTAATCACAGTGAATTAAGAAGCTAGCCTTAGTGTGGGGCTGCCTTTGTCATATGTGAGGCTGAACATCTTCCTGGACAGGAGGACCTGAATGCCCCCACAAGAAGGATGAATGCTTGCTTGAGGCAATGAGAAATGAGGGTGCTGGTACCATTAAATTGAATGTTCTGGGAAGATCCATCACCAGTAGGCTACTGGTTTTATGCTCAAGAAAGTTTGGCTGCATCTCTGTCTTACCCGTTTTAAATAGAAATTGCCTCTCATTGCAGAGAGAGCTTCAGTGAGGTGGTGAAGTGTCCTCTGTGTAAAGGAAAACTCCTTAAAGACTAATTGGTGTCAGTCATTTCTATGCTGATATTTCACTGCTGCTAATTTAGCAAACAGATGGTGGTCCATATTATGGCCTGTGAGTTGGGCTTTTCCCTGGGCGAAATGATTACATCCCTGGATTTCAATTAGGAGAGATTGCCAGTTACCTGGAGTGGTTTTCCTTTTAATTATGCACCTATTAGGGCAGGTAGGTAGCCAGCCTAGGGGAAGAAGCAGAGAATTCAGTGGCATGAGCAAATCCTTATTAGGAAAAACCCATAAAACCAAACCAAAACTGAAAAGCCATACTATGGGAAAGAGGAGGAGGTGCACAACAGGGTAGCATGATGCACAAGCCTTTTTTCTGCTACTGTGAGCATTGATAAATAGCTTTGAAATGCCTGTTTGGCAGGTTGTGGCACATAGGTGGCTGTAGCACAGGGGAGGAAAGGTGAGGTCTGGAAGATGCTGTCTGCAGGCTGTATGCTTATTTTTAGCTCAGCAGAGTTCACCGGTTGAAGGAGACAAGCCAGAAGGAAAGGCAGCCCCCGAGCAACCTGCAGGAGCCTGCTGTCTCCATGTGCTGGTGCAGGTGAGGGCAGATGTTTGCTTAATGCCAAAGAGCAGCAGCACGCGGCACTGACAGATTTATGAAGTCTCTGATTTTCATCTTGTTTCCTATCCCAGCTAATAACAGTCCAGGCAATGAAAAGATACTTCTCTCATAATTATCAACATCTCATTTTCCCTTTGAGTCTCGTGTTTAAATCATCAGGTCTCCTCTTCATCTGAATTGTTTCCTCAAGCTTATCTTCCTCTGTGGATCAGGCTTTTATTGTATTTAGTTTTGACGAGACTGTTCATCTTCCCTCTGCTCTGCTGCTACCCAAACCTGTTTCCTCATTGTCCTCAAGGAGCAGGGAAGGAGATGAAAGAGGCTTTGGGCTTGAATCAGCCAGTGATGAAGTTTGGTGTCCTTTGGGATGGAGACATTAATGCAGCATCATGAAATATGAGGTCTGTCTTCACTTTAGGTGACTCTGATAATGTAAGAACACAGTTAATCATATTTGGCTCTGCAGAGGGTATCTAATTGGGAAAAACACCTGCCCTGAAGGTGGCAGGAGTATGTGAGAGGAGCAACGAAATGGAAGGAGGAGCTCTAGCAGCACAGGCTACTTGTGTAGCTTGGGGCAGCCCTAATTGACGTTGAAAATGTCATAGATTCTGTTTGTTGCTGTGTGCAGCCCTTGACTATGCCCCTTCTTTAAGAGTCTTCCCCAGCTGAGCAAAAACTGTTACTTGGTGCAGTTAATGGCCTATTAAAAAGCAGCACTTTGTTGCTGAAGTGAAAGATTCAGTTTGAGCTGTGTTTGGCTTTATGTTGTGAAATAGGGGAACCCCTCGAACTCTCCACTTAGTTAAAAGCAGTTGCTTTGCTTACTTGAGTAGTTAATTCAGGCCCAAAATAATTACCCTATTTATTAGCATGTTAAAATGGCTTTAATTGGGTTTTGGTGCAGTATCTTCAGTCTTTTGACTTGAAAGTTTTTTACTCAGTCATAATTTAGCAGTCAATCCTTTGGTGTGGTGTTACAGCTCTGCAGATTATGTGTGGAGGTAATTAAGTAATAACGATTGAGGTGCAGGGTATTTCCTTGGGATTAATGACTGTCTGGGAGGAGTTGATGGCCCAAGGTGTAGCCAAGGGCCATTAACACCAGCCAACTAATAATTGTAAGAAAATGCCATGTGCCAAGGTCATTACTGCTATTAGAAGTTGAGGGCAATGAGGAGGTAGGTGTGGGGGGAGATGAAGTAACATAGGAAGTATATGGATTTTGGAAAATGTAATATGGTCTTAATGGGTATCTGCATGATGTACTTGTTGATTAGCCAGTCTGCTCCTTCCCTCCATTCCTCACTGTTCTGTCCAAAGCTTAATGGCGAGGATCAGGGTGAGCAAGGATGATGCTTTTCTTGTCTGGTGCCCTTATTCTTAATGGTGCCTCATATTTTGTCCACTTTAGGGGACACTTTATGCATATTACTAGTGTCATTTTTTTTCTTCCTCCTTTAGGGGGAAGTTTTCAAAACCCAGCCTAGCAGCGACCAGAAGCATTGGGAATATCATGGCTCAGTGGGATGAAATGCTGATTTGTGAATAGGAGGGAGAAGAGTGGTGCTTTTGAAAAACCTACATATTGGGCGAGTGCAAATGCTATAGTGTGTTAAAGCACTTGGTTTTGTAGCAAAGGGACTGTGTTTCAAAGCTGAAGTGCAGCTGCAGTGTGGCAAACTGCATTTTGGGGATTTGGTGGACAGCTAAACTTAACTGCCCCCCAAAGGCTGTAGGATATAAAAATAAATCTTCAGATAATTGCAGTGTATATATTAAGTTAGAGGCTTAAGAGGTTGTATTCACACAACTTGGATTCTTGTTGTTCCTTGATTTCAGTTACAAACTTAAAATTTATGGCAGAGGAAGAGACCTGTTTTGCACAGATTTTTTTCTTTAGCTTAATATTCCCAGCATCAGAGGAGTAGGACTTTTGTTTAAATGAGGCTGTTGTACATCGAGTTTTCTCTGTGCTCTTGCCCTCCAAGGTAGGCTCTGATAAGAGTACTTGTCTTTTTCTCAGTCCCAGTATATCACTGATCTCCAGCAGCTGGCACCTGGATTTCTGCTTTTAAGGGTTCAGAGCTGTAGGACCCGAATATCCCAAGCTGGCAATGCTGGAGGCAGTTTGGAGGAGCCTTTTCCTGAGCGGTGGATCTCTCATGGTTGGAAGCATTCAACCATCTTTATCTTGACATGGTGGTTTGTATGAATGAGTAACTAAAAAAAAAAATAGTGGAAGTGGGGGCTGTAAGAAAACTCATCAGGGGGATCCATCTCAGCTGGTGAAGGAGGGAGATAGATATGTTGGTATCCATGGTGTAAACAACTGACTACTTCCCTGCCAAGCTCTGATCTTTGCTGGAGCAGAGTGCTTGCTGCTGCTTAAAAATGAGATCCAGGATGCCTCTTACAATTGATTTCCCTGTTATTCATCACTGGGAAACCTGCCTATTCTATGTTTTCTCATTTGTCTGAAGTTCTGAAGGAATGATTCTTTTAGAGGTAGGACTTCAATGTGTCCTTTTAAAGGGGATTTGATTGAAAAAAATTATGATGGGGTCCAAGCAGTCTTGGAATAGTTGAGCATTCTCCCATCCTTGGGAGAGGTGAGCAGCAGCTCAGGTGAGCAGCAATGCAAAAAGCAGCTTTGGGAAACTTCCCATTGCTGACATCTTTCTACAGTCTCTGGGCATGCCCCAAAATAGGTGTGTTTGGCTAATGAAATGGGTTTCTTTTTAGGTAGGTGTTTTTTATTTTAATTCTTTTGTTCAGATATTTAGGAAAAGTTTTGAACAGAGTGGGGGACAGATGCAATTGAAAAATCATGTTTTTCTTAACTTTGTAATTTTCTTCCATATAATTGTAATCTTAATAATGATAAATAATCTGTTAAAAGCAATTATGGCCTGAATAATAATCCTAACTAATAAACAGAATGTACTGTGTAATTTTGGTTGTTTTCAGCCATCTGGCTCCGGTCTTACTAATTGACTTAAAGCATAGCAACAATGTCAGCAACATACAGTGTTCAGTTCGGCTGAAGTTCCTGAGCAGGCATTCCTTACAGAAATCTACTTTTTTTTTTGAATAAAAAATAAATCAATACATCAAAATTATTACTAGCACTATTACAGCAGCACAGATCATGAATCCATCAGTACTGTCTTCCACTGAGCTCAAAAAAACTTTATTTATAATGATTTGATCATGTATGGTTTTATTATTTTCTAGTGAAACTGCAACTGAAAGACTTTGAATGTATCCAGGGATCTAAATTCATGCTGGCACTTAGTTCTGAAGCTGCCAGAATTTAAATGCTTTCAGTGTTGGCTGGACTTAAGGTGTCTCTTAAAACTCAAGCTCTTCCTTTGGTTGGTTGCTATTCACAGTTTGGGGTTTTTTATTTGTTTAATGCGCATCATTGCTGAAATTTCCAAGGTTTTTACTCAAGACTTTTAGACCCCTCAGTTTAATTGGTCAAAATGAAGCCACGTGCCCATCTCTGGTTTTTCAGATGTAATAGTTCGCCAGCTTGGAGCTAGTTATTTTTTTTTCTTACATACTGTAGAGGTGACTTTCTTCTATTTTTTCTAGCCAAAACCACAGCATAGTGACTTGTAGCTAGTTTGGCTCAGTCTGGATGCTTGTGGTCTGTTACAATTACTGTGATGAAGTAATTACAACGGTGCCAGCCCCCAGCTTCACCACTCAACACCTATCCCTGGGAATTAGGGTGCCTGCATCTGTGCAGTGGGTGGGCTTTTGTGGGGCAGGGAGTTAGTGAGGGGAGAGTTGAGTACTGAGGTGGGATCAGACAGTGGCTGCCCTGATGGAGTTTTTGGGTCTGGTTTTTTCAAAGCACTGGTGGCAAAGCTTTGGTGGGCCTTGGGAGCAGAGCAGGGGTCCCCGTTGGTCACAAGCCAGTCCTTCACATCACCCTGTCCTCCCCTTTCATCTGAGTCATGGCTGCCCTGTCAAGTGTCTGTTCTTGGGGAGGACATGGATAATTGCCTGGATTTGCATAATGAAGCAAATAGCCTGGTTTGCCATTCCAGCAACTGGCATTTTCTGCATAGTTGGCTAAATTTGATTATGCCATTTGGACAGTTCCAAGACTTACACACTCTTAGAACAATTTAAGTGGTTTCAAGGTGTGGGAAGATATGAATTGTAGTTTCAGCCTTCAATTTTGTGGTATAAAGCTGTGGTTAAAGGAGTTACATGGCATATTGACTAATTACTTATTTTCACCTGTGTTACTGAGTATAATCATAGCTGCTCTCAACTACTGTCCCCCATCTCTTCACATGTATCATCAGACAACATTCACCTGTTTGAGGGGTTGGATTTGTTGCAGGCTTTTGCTAAATGATGATGTGAAGAGTTAGTGAGGAAGAAATGCAATTTCTGTGAGGTCTGGTAAGGATGCAAGGGTAAAGACTTGAAGTTCAGAGGGAGCTCTGCAGTCTGATCGATGTTTTTAGATGTCTGTTTATGGATCTAGATGAATTGGTGACTAATCCCAAACTTTGCAGCCCTCTGAATGGGAGCAAAGAGCTCCTTCAGTTTAAGCAAAGCCTTTGGGTCAAAGCCATGTGTGGGATGTGTGCCAAAAACTGGGGTGAAAGTTGTCTCATTTTGGGCTGAGGCAATAAGATGCTCCCTGGCATTATTTTTAGATGGCTTCTGAGTGAACCTGTCCTCCTTGCTGTGCAAATAAGGTTGGACTCCATTCAACATCTATTCTGGGTTTTGTGGAGGTTTTTTTGGTTGGGTTTTGTTGTTGTTTTTTTTGGGGTTGTTTGTTTGTTTGTGGTTGTTTTTTTTAGCAAGGTCTGCTAAATTATTCCCTGTTTGAGGAGCAGACTTTATTGGTGTGTTTCTGATCAGTGTAAAACCAGAGATCTGCTGGGAATACTCTATTAAAGTAAATATATATCTATATTTTTAAACAAGAAGCTGTATTTGCAGCATGGGGCAGTCGGTCTGTGTCTCATGGTGCCTGACAGGGACATGTGAAAGCCCTCGCTTAGGCTGATTGCCTTCATGATATGCTCGATCTGAGTTAACTTGTTTTCTATATCCTCTACCGTTTCATTTTGTAGTAGCAAATAAAGCTTGGATGTGGTAAATGTAATGTCTGCTGCTGCTTGATAATACAGGCCAGTGAATAAATGAACTTCCTCTGATATTCTGTATCTTCTCCTAATAAACAGAAATGCTGTGGTGGGATTGTGTGTGAGTGACTTGGAATTACTTATCTCTACCTTCTCTCCTTAGAGTTGTTTTTCTCATGCACTTGCATGTTTTCAGTTTGCTAAGAAAATAACTTTGGACATGAGATTTAGGATTGGTGATTTAAAGCACAATCAGGGTACTCCCCACATGATTGTTGAGTTGGGGTCTGTGATTCTGCAGTGTTTCAGAGTTAGAGGACTTTGGGAATGAAGTCGTATGGCTAATTGAATCTTTTGAAACTCAAAGGAAAATGTTTAGGAATTTTCTGTGTTGGAGAGCAAACAGAGTAGCAACAACAGCTTTTTAGATGGTTCTTGGTCGTGTACTGCTTCTTATAATTTTCAGTTGTTTTCCAAACATGTATTTTTAAAAAATGTTGGTGTGGGAGGCAATAGGGAGGCAGAAACTGTGAAGATCTTGGTGCATTAAAACCCAGTCATCCTCCAGATGGGTGCTTTCCCATTTGCTGCGTGGGGAGGTCTGGGAGCAGGGCCTTCGCTTGCCCCGAGTCCGACAGGAAGCGGAGCAATGCCCGGCAGTGCGGATTTCCAGTCAGCAGAAGGGGGAATTGGAATGATGCATTGGCATCACACGTTGGTAACACATTCTCCGTGCTGATGCTGCAGCTCTCCCATGCTTTCCATGGCATGGGCCGGGGTCCCTGCTCACCCACCTTGGTGCTGTGAGCCCCTCGGAGAACCCTTGGCACCTGCTGCCTTGGACTTTTGTCAGAGCAAAGAGCAGCAACGTTCGTCATGGGCGCATAACTGACAACAGGATTTGGGGAGGAACCTTTTGGAATTAATGCTAAAAATATTCAGGTAACCATCTGAGTGCTTGAAGTAGTTTGGTTTTTTTTTTTCCCCCGGGGATGGTGAGGAAGGAGATGAAGACTCCTCATCTGTTTGCTGTCCTCATAGCACAGCCTGGCTGCTGAATAGCTGAGTGACAGGCAATCTGGCCTATCCATATGACCATATTGTTTTCCTCCCCTAATTAGCCTGGTCCTTACTGTGCTGATGAGGAAACAGATGCACTGAGCAGCAAATTACCTTCATCTTGCCTCCGCACAAAAAAGACATAGCATTTAATTGACTCATTTGATCTCTGGCAATTCAAAGCAAGTAAAGTGGAAATATTTAAAAGTGGCACTTCATTTCTGAGTAGGGGGAAAGTATGTTGGGAGTACACATACGTGCATTTGTGTATGCTTGTAGTTTTACAGTGTCAAATGTGACGGCGATGCTGAGGCTTGTGGTATCACTTTTTATGTCTTTAAAGAGAGGCACAAGCAAAAACAGTGAAAAAGAACCCTGTTACTTCCTTTGTCAACAGCAAAATATTTGCATACTTAACTGCACCGATATTTCTCTACAGATCCTTGGCTGTGAATGTTCCTTTTCTGTGCAGCATGCCATGCTGCACATATGGGCAGCTGAAATGCCTCATTCCTGCATCCCTGAGCTCCTGCCTGGGAACTGGCCACGATGCAGGGCTCCCCCATTGCCCCTGTTTTCTCTACTCAGGTTTTCCTGCATTTACACAGATATATATATATATATATATATATATTTCCCTATTGGTTTTTCTTATATTGGTTTTTTTTTTTTCCTTTTTTGCTTGTTTTCCTTTGTTTCTAATGCAAATATATATGGATACATTTTGAAGGTGCTTCTCAGGGGATTGAGGAGAGCTCTTACTGGCTGTGTGTAGCTGGTGCCTGACACGTGCCCCAGACTGGTGTGGGTGCAGTACCTGGCCACTTCCTTGCAGCCCTTGGGGTTACTGGGAAGCTCTCAGCATAGATGCATGCTGCACAATCCAGCAGTTCCCATGTGGACAAATAGGATGTGTCTGGCACAATGCAGTCTAGCCTTGAAGATGGGGGAGAAACTTGTCTTTTACTTTATCTCCTGTGTGCATTTATGTCTTGGGTCCCCAGAGTGAAAGTCATCTGGTCAAGGTGAACAGTCACTCTCTGAATTTACCAACTCTGTGTGGCTGGACTTCTTTCATGGCATCTTAATCCTTCAAGAGGTGGTTTCTCCTGCAACTCTTCACAGTGAATGCTCTGCAAAAAGGAAATTGTTACCATGCAGACATTGTGGTGGCCATCCCCTGTGTTGGGACACTGTATCTTAGCAGATCCTAAGGGATGTTTAAGGTGCAGGTATTCCTTCTCCTTTTCCTCTGACCTAATGTGGCCTTCACCATGTATGATTACATCACATGGATTTGCCCCTCTGCTGCACTTCAGAGAAAGCTGTCACCAAATCTGCTTCTGTTTCCATTTAACTCTCGAGTGTTTAAGAGGTAGCATAAATAATAGTACCCTGCATGCTGCCGGGACATGTATGGGTGTTACTCATGTCAGATTGCACTTCTTGGATGAGGGATTTTTTTTTTTTAGAAATACAATTAGGATTTAGAATACAATTTAGAAATACTAAACTTTCTCTTTAAATGACTAAAACTCCATATTTATACTGGCAAGATGATCACCAGAATGTGTTCAGGCAGTACCAACTTCGTTCTGTGAACTGCGTCTCTTCTGCTTCTTCCCCTTTCCTAAGCTTTCCACAGTCTGCATTTGTTAAAAATGCCTGTTCAATAGATTGCTATTGCTGGTGGCTTTGAGATGGCTTTCAAATACCTTTTGCTACTTGCTTTCCAGTTCTGCTTAATGTTTTCATCCGGTTTATAAAATGCAAGTTGAAAGAAAACTTCTGGATTAAGCGGGCCAGTTCCTTCAGGAGAGCTCCTGAGTGTGCAATAGCCCAAAAGTGCAGTGCTAGTTCAGTAAGCAAAGTGGCCATGCTGTAAAGAAAGGCAGATGTAATTAGAGGAGATATTTTGGATCCACTTTGGATTACACATGCTGGATTTGCCATGGTAAGAATCCAGACATATCTGTTACCTTGGTGATCTTTTTTTTTTTTTTGTAGCCATGAGGTAAGGGATATTTTTTATAATGAAAATTAGATGTGCTTATTCTATTTTACTTGGGCACCAACCTTCCAGGGGAAAGAAGTGGGAGCAGGTAGTAGAGTCAAATACCTGAAAGCAGGTGTATTTTTCAAGCTTTTTTCCCCTTCTGATTATATGATGCTGAATTTCTTACATCTGAACGAAGAAAGCAGAAATAAACTTTCACAAAAAGCAGAAACTACAAAGGCAAAGACAAAGATATCTGTAAAACAGGGATACTGGAACCATCATTTGAATTACTGATACAGTAAGTGGCACCTTTTTACCTAGTGTGGTATTACTCTCATTTATGTAATTATCTGTTGCTTTTAACATTGCATGTGCTAGAACAGAACTGATTAAATGAAAAGTGCATCTGCCATTGAGTCAGACTGCTATGTTTGTGATGAGCTCTTCAGATTTTAACTAATTTGCTGGAGCAAAAGTCCTGCAGTTCATAGTATTAGTTACGTATTCTGGGTGAGAGACCATTTGACATGCAGTTGGTGCATTATTCACTTGTGTGCTTACTATGCATTCTTGTGAGAAAATTGAGAGTCCATGAAAGGACAACTCATGTCTACTAGTATAGGTTATTTTGGATTGTTTAATTTTAATTATTATTTTTGAGTGTGTTGTGCAGAGTGTCCAAGGCTCAGGACTCCTGCTCTTGGGGTGATGTGCATAGCACAGCAGGGGCTGTGCTGCCCTCACAGAAGGGGGATGTGTAGGGCAACCCATGCTGCCATGTCCTGCCTGGATGATGAAACAGCTTCCACAGGGTGCCATCCCACACCTGTGAATGTTTATGGATAGTCACAGTGTAAGTGGGAAACACAGACATCCCCTTCTAAAGTGGAGGGGTTGGATTGTTTAGGCTGTTCAGTGGGTAGTGTGCGCCGTTGCTGCTTTCCAGGTGTAGTTGCAAAGCACTTGAAAAACAAATCTTGAAAAGCACAGGCACTGCTTGGGCCATGGGGCATGGGCGAGTCAGGAATGGAGCAAAGCCACTAAAAGTTAAAAGGAGCTGCCTTGCTAGTCCTGCCTAAAGAAATCTATAAAGCTCCTGTGGGTTTGAGCTGAGGAGGGGTGCTCGTCTGGGCGGGTGTGAGGCTCCAGACGGGAATCAGAGCTGCAGTTGGAGTGTTGCTCTGGGACAGCATCTCTTGGCAGCTGGGGCTCTTGTGCCTGAGAGGCATTTTGCAGCGGGTCTGAATGTGGCTGAAGGTCTGGACTCTTGCTCAAAAAAATCTGGAAGGGGCTGGGGGGATACAGTGGGAAACGTGTTATCTACAGGCACCAAGTGTTATCTGGGAGGCAGTCTGTGAAGCCTGGAAGACATGAAAATTTACTTTGCTCCTGTCTTTTTCAAGATACAGTCAGGATTGGATGGTTTTGGGTTTGTTTTGAGTGGGTTTTTTGTTTGTTTGTTTTGTCTTGGGTTTTTTTGTTGATTTTGTTTGTTTTCATTCTTGTTCTGCTTGGGCTGTCCTTGCTGACAGATAAATACACCTTGCCATTTCTAGGCAAGATAGTTCTTTGGAAATCTGCAAACTCGGGGCTGAGATTCCAGACCAAATGAGCCCTTGAAATGTCTGTGGTTCCTGAGTACTTGGAAATCTGTCCTGATGCATGCAAAGTGTCAAAGACTGGGGCCATGCTGGAGGCAGGTGCTGGTATTTGGTGCCTGGCTGGGTCTGGAACTGTATGGGCAGGCAGAGTGAGCCTCCTGCAGGGGATCAGCAAAAGGTTTGGGAGCATCACTCCTAAGTTTGTTTTACATTTATCTTTACCGTCTTTCTGCTCCTCAGCCCAGGATGAAGGAGTGCCCTCAGCATCCAAAGTGACTGATTTGTTGAAAAGCACCCAGAAGTGTATGCTCCCCTCCTGTCAGGATAGATGTACAAAGGAAGAAGATTAAGAAGTTGTTTAACAATGTAACAAAACAATGAAAAAAAAGCATTAAGAGCAGCGGGAAAAAGCCATTAGTCTGAAAAGAAGAGTAGTAATTTAAAAATGTGGTAAAAAGGATCGGCTTTTGTGTGCAGCAGTCACCGCTCAGGGACTTTCAGGCATTACTGACAGTACGTAATTGAGGACCCGTTTTGGTTCTCTCCTGCTTGAGGTTTTGAGTGTTGATAGACAAGTATTTATGCATGTGCTGCACCACTGTGTCGGTCATCTTATCACAGAGTGGAAAATTAATTGTTCCACGCTGGAGAAGATCTGAATGCCAAATGTCTTCCTCCTTCCCCTGCCTCCCCACTTTTCTTCTTTCAATATTTAGCCAAGGCAGCTGAGCTTTAATCTAAGATTTCCCCATGTCTTTGCATACATCATAGAGGGACTGTAATTCCATAAACTAGAATAGGTCTCAAGTAATCACCTTTTGAACTCAGTGGTGAAGCTAATTGAATGAAACTTGCTGGGAAAGACACAAAATAATTTAGTTTGTGTCTGTTAGGGTGTCAAAGTGTGGCTATTGTAACAAAGCTTCCTCTCCTACCCCCCTTTTTTATTCCCATGACTACAGTTTATGTATTTTTAAAGTATAATTAACAGGAGAGCCAGAAAATATGCTTTCTTTGTTGGTGCTGGAAGTGGCTAATTGTTATTTGTCAAGCTAACAGGATTTTAGGAATGGTGAGATAAATACTGTGTGTTTCATGGGGGACATACCAAATGCATTTCCAAACTGATGCAAAGGTGTGGCTCTCAGGGGCTTAGGGAGTGGTGAGGCTCCAGTAAGAGCATGGTAAGATGAGGGAGACCTGGCTTAGAATTTTGTCTCATTTCAAGAAATTGGTGAGGGGTTTCCCCTCTCCAAAAGGAAATCTCTCCTTTGCACTTTGCCTCATGACTTTTGCCAAACTGGGGTAAAAATGAGGTTTCCTTGTGTTTGCAAAGTGTTCTGAGATTTTTAGGTGAAACTCTTCATAACCCAAGTAGTACATGTTACAGTTGCGGTCTAAGCTATAAGGCTTGTGGTCCTTACTTGAGTACAATGCCTTTGATTTACTGGGAGCTGGACCCAGGAAAAAAATGCACGGTGTTTTGTGTGGCTCACATTTCTCAGTGTTTTATCCAAGAGAAAAAATGTATAAAACTACTGAAATGCTATTTTATTTAACTGATTGGGAGCTCCTGGTACATGCAGATCTGTCCTGGTGCTAGCTGCTTTGGGGAAACCTGCAGGGAGCAAAGCATCCCAGAGCATGAGGTGTTTTCAACTGTGTTGTTGGGGCTCTAAATGCAAGTTCAGAGAACTGAGGAGAGCAAGTTACTCGTGATTCTTCCTGCTAGCATGGGAGATAACCAGTAGCTATTGTCAGTGCCTGTGGTAAATTGCAGTGTTTGGAGTTGGTAATTTTACAGGACTATGGCAAGGACAGGTTTCTGTCTGGAGGCAGCGAGAGGTAAATCCTCTCACAGGGTGCTCAGCTGGAGCTGGCTGCAGCCAGGGCTTCCCTGCCGGCATTCCTTCCTGTCCAGCTGAAGCATTTTCACTCTCAGTTCAATTTCTCTCCTCTTTTAACTGCTAAGTAGATGTAATTTTGGTGACTGCCTGAACATTACAGTGTGCACAGGAAAACTGAATGCACGATCCATCTTGCAGTGGCTGCAATGTGTGTCTGCCCTGTGCAAGGTGCTTGGAGGTGGTGTGCACCTGCAGGCTATTAGCAGCAGAATATAGACCAAGTCTGCCAAGGAAGTGGTTATTTCATTAATTTGAAATAGCTGCCTCTCCCAGCATCTGGCTTGCTGAGTGATTTCTGTATTTGCAGGGGTCCCAGGCCCCTCACAGTGGGTGCTGCTGCGTGTTTGCTTGTTTGCCTTCCAGCATTTTGGTCCCCTGCACCTTCTCTCAATAGCACTTTTCTTTGCAGCATGAAAGCTTTGCATAGTAAGGACCTCACAACACAAGAATGAGTGTTACTTCCTTTTCTTTCTTCCTTTTTTCCCCTCTCCCCATTCTGCTCTCTGCATCCACAGTTTTTGCTCTGTGCTGCTAGGCCAGAAGCTCCTTTGTTGTGTCAATAGGACTGCCTGAGCCAGGGGGCTGTAGCCCTCTTTTACCCATGACGGCTCACTAGGAATATGTGTGTGTTTGCCTGTATCCCTTTCTTTTTTCCTCCTATTATCCTGTCAGAGTAATTAGTGTGGCTTTATGGCTGAAATTGGTGAAGAGAGGAACAGTGAAATCTGTCTGCACTGAAGTGCAGCAGAGGCTTTCATTAACCTTATAGTTGAGGAAAAAATCAAAATTAAATAAGTCATGCACAGTAAGGAATGACACAATTTGCTGCCCCTTTCATTTGAGCAGGACAGGAGGCTGCAGGGAGGCTGAACCCTGTGTCTTGTCATGCATCTCTAATCCTCAGCAATTGGGGGCTGCAAGGGAGGGGGCTGCATCTTGTGCTCCCATTTCCCCCTCTCCCACCATAAATCTCTATTTCCTCTCCCAAATATGAATTTGCAAAAGTTTCAGTTCAAAGTGATGCACAGGAAACTGTTTTCAAATACTGTATGGAAAGCTTGGTGTTGTGTTAAAATGCATGTTTAGGGAAAAACCTAAAGTTAGCATGAGAATGGAGTTTGGGAAGATTTTGTCTCACTCTATTCCTCTGTGTCTGAGAACTCATTCCTGCATGCATGACAGCTTTTCCCTTATTGGTACCCCTGGATTTGAATGCCAGTGTAATATCCAGTTGACTTTATGCTTAGATAACTTTCTTGTAAAATACTCCATTTTCATTAGCTTTCTTAGTAGACTTTTTTTTTTCCATGTGGAGTTTCATGTAATAATAATTGGACATTAGCTGAACAAATGTAAGTCAGCAGTTTTCAGCTTATAGAGTATTTGTTTTATTTTTTTGACAGATTAGATGCTTTTTGATGAGAAGTGGTGAGTTGGATGCTGAAGGTGGTGAGTGTTCAGCTCCTGTGTTTTTGTGGCCTTGAATAAATTAGTGTCAAAGATCTGTTCATTCACTCAGGCCAGTTATATCTGTTATATCTAGAGCTGGTCAAACTTTTTCACATTAATAACTTTCCACTAAGATTATGTTCGGTGTAAGGTGAAGTTCTCTAGAAGAAAACTGCTCTTCTTGTGTTTTTATTTTTATTTTTTGCTCCTAACAGCCGAGTTTTCACACTGCCTTAGCCTAAAAGAAACTGTTAATTCTCTCCCCTCCTCCCCTTCTCATCCCGCTTCTCTGTATCTTTCTTTTTACATGGAAATGAAATGAAACATTTTAAGATCTTGAAATGGTCATCCAGATGTTTTGCAAAACTGGGAAGCAAGTGGTCTTTGAAAGCAAGCTGAAACTGAGAAGGCACCTTTTCAAAATGGAGAAAAAAATACATGTGTGCTTGTAAATGGAAATTCCATGTGAGAAATCAGGCTTTGGAAAAGGATCCTTTCTTCTTGCTCTGCATTTTGTGTATGGAAATACTCTGCAAGAAATCCCAAATACTCTGGCTGGTTTGTGTTTGGCAGTGAGGGAATAAATGAGCAGGACTGGATCTGTGGCACTGCTGAAAGGTGGAGAGGAGATGATCCTGCTCTGCCCCTTGTACCCCCCCCCCCCCAGGCAGGAAAAGGTGAGGTGGTGGCAGTGCTTCCTCCATAAGGCAAATCAAGGCAATTTCATTTTGGGGAGCAAAATCTTCTTTCAATGAGTCCCACCCAGCAGACTCTGCTGTGGGAATACTGGTGGTGGCTCTTCTGGCCATGTGCCACTTGTGGTTGCCTGGACCTGGTGCTGGTCCCATGAAGTCGGGAGTAACCAGGTGAATACAGTTACAGCACTGCCCATGATGAGGGAGGATAGTCGTGTAGCCTGTGGTCCAGATGGCACATTTCATACGTTCTTTGGAGCTTAATACTTCATATGTTTGAGCAAACAACTGCAATTCTAACCCAGAATGACTTGGTTTGAGGTGTGTTTTTAATAAGATGATTGAAATGCCATGAGAATAGAATGCAGTTTTTGTAAACAGGACTTGGAGTATTTGAGTGCTTACATTTTACTTTAAAAACTCCTTGTTTGTTCATTATCCAGGGGCATGTCTCTGTACAGACTGTGTGGGGTTGTATACGATTTTCAGTACTTCCCTTTTAAATGAGAACTTTTATAAAAGAACAGGAGTTATTACAGCCCTAACTCTGTTTGTAGTTAAAGAAAAAAGTAAATAAAAAGTCTAACAACCGTCATCAGTCTGTAGGAGCTGGAATGAGAAGAGCTAACGATCGCTATCCAAGTGATAAATGGGGGAACCATCCAAGAGAGCTTTGGCAACAAGAGAAGACAGATGAAGGCAAAATGGCTTCTCTCTGCCTGCCTTTTGTTCTTTGAGGACTATTATGATTAAAGCTTATTTAGCAATCTAGCTCCTAACCTGGGCTTAAATGATGTTGTGAGTGAACTGGCACACAGTAATAAATTAGAGCAATTAGTAACTACATATCGCTTTTTCTTACGGAAGTGGTGTGCCCATGTGGAAAGGGAGAACCTGGTTTCAGGGCTGAGCATGTACCTGTGGGAAACACGTGTTGGGGTTTCTTCACAGAGGGTCCTACCATCTCCAGTGGATGGACTCTGTATCCATTGTCCATGGGATTGGGATGCAGGATGTTGGAGTGTAGCCTGTGTGAAGCACTCATGCTAGAAGGTGGCTGAAAGGATCAAAATGGGATTTAGGGAGTTCATTTTGGGAACAATTTTGATCAGATCTGAGTGCATTTGATTTGCTGTGTTTAGACTCTTTTGGATGGTTCAGTTAATGACAATCCTTCTGGGGGGAAGCATTGTTCTTTTAATGCCAGACCAGCCCAGTTCAACAAGTAGGCAAGGACCAGGCTCTCTAGAGGCACCTTAGGAAACTTCCATGGTACATAAGATGGTGCTTAAAGTTCATATTAAATGCTTTAACGTGGAAAGATGAGCTTAAGTGTGTGTAAAAAGCTTTATGGGATTGGGCTGCAAGCAGAAGAGGGATGTGCCTTTTTCTTTGTGCTTCTGGAAAGGTCACTGACTTGGTGGGATCCTGCCCTCACAGAAGCTATGGCTCTTTCCTTTGTCAGATTTACCTGGAGCAGCATTCCTGGAAGCAGGAGGGTCAGGTAAGATGCGGTGGCAGGCTGCCTGGTCCTGTCAGTAGCAGTGAGGGCTGCAGCCGTCCGGGGGGAGAGCTGTGAGCTGTCTCACCCGCTTTGTCAGTGGCTGGAAATGGCCTCTTACAGGCCACCTTGCTGCTGCCTCCAGTATGAGGTGTCATTGGTGCGTGGCCTTTATGGGGCTCGTTTCCCAGCTGCTCCACCCCTTAGGATGTAAAGCCGAGTGCCTGTGGTCTCACTATCATCCTCTGGTTTGTAAACTGTGTTGACGCTTTTCCCTTGCTCCCAGAGCATGTAAAACTTTAATCCTGGAGAAGACACGAGTGTGAAGTTTTTAAACTGGTGAGAGTGAAACTCACTCAGTTACTCACATATTTGCAGAAGGGTGTGCAGGGGAGACCTGTGTAATTTTGTGCATCTGTAGGAGTGAGGACTTGAAGCAGATTTTGTCTGGCTGTTTTTTACCCATTTTACATTGCAATTTCTAAGCTTATGTACTGTGCTGCCATGCTGAGCCATAAGATTTGGAGCTGTACAGGAAAAACCCTTGTGCTCCTCTTCTTGTATCATTTGGGCTGAAAATAGCAAAGCAAATTTGTCATATGGGAGCAGCCAGGTTTCGTTCCCACTTTTTTATCATGTGAGGAGAGCATATGCTAAACAGTTGTACACCGTTCTTGTGTTCTGCATAGCAGGTGCAGCAGGAAGGGAGGTTTGGGCCGTGGTGGTGTCAGAAAGAAGGATGTGAAGAAAAAGTAAAAGTGATTGCATTCTAAGAATAAATCTTACCTCCTGCTTTCCAAGAAGATAAAAGGCTTATATAAATAAGGTAGGCAATGAAGTTTAACTAAGAAATGGAGTACCAAATTAAAAATGCGAGTGCCAACTCACTCAATACAGTGTCAGCCCTTCTGATAATGTACTGGTCTCTTGAACTTAGAATTGATTAATCAGTCAACTATTAATTTCTTAAGCAAGCAGTTATATACTGTCAGGAGGAAGTATAGTGGGGTTTGATACTGTACATCAGATAATTAACTATACATTCATATAGTGATATCTAGGCTACAATTCTATAAAACCAGTGATAGTAAGGATCATAAGTGTTAATTAGTTTACATCAATATTCTATTAAATTCTATAGCTGCTGCTTTAATTGAAGTGACTCATTTCCTTAGGTAAGCCTTAGTGCTGTGCTACTCTCCTGTCACAGTTCCCAATTTAGAAGTAGCTCAGTCTCACAAGATTGGCAGTGATTTGCTGTTGTGCTCAAAGTAGATATTTTGATGACTTCCATAGAAAAGAAAAGAGAAAAAAAGTGGTGTAAAGGGAATTTTTAGAGTTATTAGTTAATACTGTATAGTTTGGTCTCCAGTGCCCTTACCAAAAGTGCTCAAGCTGCTGTGGGGGGGAACATTTTGGATACTGGCCATAGCCTTGGATGATCTTTCTCTTGTTTCCTTAGACTTTGTTTTGTATGTGCAGCAAACTTCTTTGAAAGCTGTTCATCAGCTGCTCATCGCTTGTGTCACCTGGGAGTATAAGGGATGTGCCATCCACCCTGCTGGCTTTGGGTGCCTCTGCGTTCACAGAGGTTCAAAGGAGTGGAGAATTAGGTTTGTTCTGTTGTTGGGCATAGTAAATGAGCAAAAGGACTTGTTTTTTACCTCCTTTCAGATTTCACAGGTACTTGGTGAAGCCTTGTGGTAGCCTTGGTGGCTTTCAAGTCTAGTTTTTAAGAAGCAATGGAGATGCAGCGAGTGTCTGTACTGTTTACTAACTTCAGAGGTAAAAGTGCTTGGCAGATGGGATCTCTGAACCGTTCACAAATTCACGTTGTGCTTCAGGGGACTCAGCCTGCTTAGTCTGGTGCCACATCCCGGAATTAGGCACAGGATGCACTGCTCCATCTTTGTGATTTTAGGGGGAGTCATGCTTAACAAAAATATCTCATTTTGTTACCAGAATGAACTTGTGCAAATAGGCAATTGATTGCCACATCAGCTTAGATGTGCATTTACTAACCAATTTTGGTGGTAGACAGTAAATTCCCTTCTTTCCCAGTTTTCTTCAGGAAAGGCCTGAAGTCCTATCTGGACCTAATCTTTTGCATTAATGTTCTGTAATGAGTTGACTCCTCTGTTTTCTTCGAATTTCTTACCACTCTGTTTTGGAAACCACTGCAGAATCTGAAGGTATTCTGTAGAAATGGCATCTACCCTGCTGTCGGCATTTGTGACATTGCAGTGCCCTAGAGCACAGATGAGTTCTTCACCCTTCAGCCAAGAGGACGAGTTCCCTGCCTGAAACTTGGTGTCATAAAAACAGATTCATGTCTGAGAAGGGTTGCAAGGAGGCACCAAGAAGGGGATAGTCAATTTGATCAACAATACAGGTAAGCTTTGGGGGAAAGCCCCAATGCTGAAGACCATGAGAGCTTGGCAACCTTCTTGAGAAGCAGGTGGGTAAGTGACTGGCTGGAGAAGGGAGTGGGGGCAGGTGGGCAGAGCTGAACACTGCTTAGGGGAGTAAGAGGACTTTGCACAAGGAAAGACTTTGATGCTTGAGTAGGTCTGGACAGCAAGAGCGTAAGCTGCTGCTAGAAGGAAGGAGCCGTAAGCCTATGGATTTTGAACCTGTATTGTTCACGTTTATTAACTCAAAATTACTAAAAATCTGTGAATAATCAGATGTGTATATCTGCGTCAGAGACAACATTATATGGACATAACCTTTCTGGTCCAATAAGTTGCAATCCCATAGTGGTTTTTTCCTGTCCTGTGGTGTCCTCCTTGGCACTCCAGCCAGCGGTGGGCTGCTCCCACTTCCCTCCAGTGGTAGGGGGCAGCTGGTGAGTGGTGCTGAGTGTGGTTCTCTGCAACCCATTTGGGATCGAGGTCTTTGGTGTGAGCAATTACCTCCTTAAGGGGGATGTTGTGAGACTCTTAAATTAGAGGCATCTTATTAGCCACACATCATGTGCCAAGCGTTAGCTATAAAAAGGTGCACCTTGCTGCTAAGACTGAGTGATTAATTTGCAAGCCAGCAAGTTGTTAGATTGTGCTAACAATTACCATATTTGATAGATTAAAGCCCTCACGAGGGTATCGGTTACCTTGGGAGCTTTTTTACAGTTCCTGATCTGTGGTAGGCAAAGAATTCGTGGTGTGACAATGACCATATCATGTCCCAGTGATCCCATCACATTTAAAAATAATGTCCAAGCTGAAAATTCTGAAAATTTTGCCCATCTGTTTGTTATGCAGGGACTTAGCCCTTTCCATTCTGAAGCTTGGCTTCTTCCTACAAGAAGCCATCAGCCAGATGTATGTCTCTGTGGAGAGCTTCCCTCATGTGAAAATTAGATTAAGAATCCAGGAAACTTGTGTTTTGCCCTGGAATGAAAATGTTACCTTTTAGACTCGAACTGTATATATACAGTGACCATCAGTTTATTTTTGTGTGTGTGTAAGCTATATGTAACTTATAGTTTGCACAAGAAGCTAAAGTTTCTCTTGTTGGAGTCCCTTCAGTTTGGCACCCAAAGTGTTTATTTAGGCAGAGAAAGAACACAATTGACTTTATGGTCCAGCGATCTCAAAGTTTCACATTCTTCAAGGCACAGGTGAAAACAATTGGTAATGATGGTGGCAAAGACAAGGAGAAACTCACTGCCTCAGCTCTTTTTCTGATCAGAAATGATGTCCCATAAAGTGACAATGAAATTCTCATGGTATTCTTTTTTTTGCAAACTGATATCCATCCAACCAAGAGCCGTTGCTCTCTCCAGGACTCAGTGTGAGCATCGAAACTGATGTTAACAGCCCTCCTCTGCAGCAGTGGCACCTGGGAAGACAAAAATAGATGTCCCCCAAAACACCCATCCCTTCAGGAGATTTTTGACCTGCATCCTTGCTTATGTAAAGTTTTTCATACCTTTTGTCTCTCTCTTTTCCAAGTGGTTTTATTCATTCTGACTTGTGATCAGGCCCTGTTTTAATAACTCCTGAGCTGCTGTTGTCCCCGCAGAGCAGAAAGGAGGACTTTGCACGTCAGAAACCTTTAGCGGTGGGCAGCACACAAAAGGTCATCGTCCAGCTGGTGAGATTCATGGGCCCTGGGCAGCCAGGCTGCTTCCCTCCTCCTCATTCCCTGCATACCTCTGTGCCCATGTCATTGCTGGGCACTCTCCCTCTCTCCTCTTCTTGTGTTACTACTATTATTTTTTTGAATGTCAAAAAGAACGATGGTAACTTCCTCCTGTAAAAAAGTTTCGGGGAAGAGCAGTGCTGTGAACTCTGGCAGCCCAGGCGATGCACAGGGAACAACGTCGCCCTTTGTTCTGTTCTCCTTTTTGGGCATCCACAGTGCATCCAGCCCTGGAAGCCCAGCTCTGTCCTGGGGACACAGGGCAGGCACGAGGACGTGGCATGTTGTGCCAGCTTGGTGCTTGCAAAGGCTGGCATGTCCCTTGGCATCCTGGTGCTGTAGCACTTGGGACAGCACCGCATCATCTGCACAGATTTAGTAGCCGTGGGGCTCAGATGAATCACTTTGGGGGTTTTTTTGTTATTTGTTTGCTGTTTTGGGGCAGTCCTGCAGCCCAGTTAGATTTAACAAGATGATTTATAGCCATTTAGTCTCCGTCATCATCATATCGATTCTGCAATCATCACTAAGAGATCTCTATTACTATCTCTTTCTCTTGGCTTTGGGTAAATTTTCTGCCTTCTGTCTCTGGTAAAGCCAGTAGCAGATGACAAAAATGCTTTGAAATTATGTTAAAAGAACCACAGCTGGGATAAATAGATTTTACTTTGATGTATCTGATCTGATTTGTATTACCTGAGGATCAGGCCTTAACTGTTTGTTTAACTCTGTTACTTTTGTTAAAAAACAGTACTCAGCAGTGAATTCCTTTTTGTTCTCAGAACAATCTCCAGCTCAAGGTCTGAGGTAAGCGATTGGCACTATGCCACAAAGGTGGCTCAGGTCACAGTGGTTTGGGGCTGACCATAAGAATGGTACGACTGTGTTAGCAAAAATAGCAGAGCGCCTGGTGGCATCTAATGCAAAACTGAACGAGTTCTCAATGAAACTCAGCATTTCAGTTGGAAAGGTTGATTTCTTAGGGAATGCTCATAGTCAAAATATTTTGAACAGATCAGCCTGCGGTCTTTTTCCTTTCTGTGTAGACATGGGTTTTCTCCAAGGAGGACTGCCTGGTCTGTGAGAAAACCAGGTGCCTGACACATCAGTAAGACCTGCCATGAATGATTTGTGCGGAAACCAAGAGAAAATTGCCTAGAACAGGAAAGGAAATGGAAAATGGTGTGGGCGTTTTTTTTGGTGACAAGATACAGAGTGGAGGTAAAAGAAGACATGACTGCTGTTATTGCTGAGGTTTAGCATTAGCTAATTATTAGCAGTTAATGAATAGGGCAATGTTACTGCTAGTAAATTGCTAGTAGCTAACAAAAATCTGAGCACAAGCACTAATTTTTCCTCCTTGCATCTGAACCCTCTGGTGGTGCTACAGACTTTGCACTTGTGTGTTGTGGCCATCGAGAGTAGTTAAGGGAAGAAAGGTGGAGATGCAGTCAGAGTTTGGACATAAGAGATGCCTGCAGAGGGAAGTGTCATACAGATTTAGGTATTAAAAAAAATTTAAGGTAATCAGTCTAGACACAGAAGTGAAAGAGAGGCTATAACCTCAATGGCCATATGCTACAAAAAACAAGCAGGAGGAGGATCAGTGTAGTGCAATATAAACTGCAAACCTTCTCCACTGGGCTTAGCAGGACTTAAAATAAACGGGAAGATAATAGTGCAGCAAGTACAACAGAAGAGAAAAATACTCCAGCACTGCTGAAGAGGTCAGCATCTGCTTTAAAAGCTGTGATGAGCAATGCCTCACTTTCTGTAACCATGATCTGGGGTCCTTGCTTTGTGCCAGGACACAGCACAGAGTGTGTGTACGAGCTGCTGAACTGAGACAGGAGAGGAGGAGCATGTAAAATCCCTCAGCAAAGACATGAGGGGATGCTCGTATTTCCCACAAAGGAGAAACATTGAAAGAAAAAAAGCCTATGGCTTGATGCCCGGGGGTTTACTGTTGCAATTACGTGTGCCTCAGTTTCCCCACCTGTAAAATTATTGTAAGGGCTTCTTCAGGAAACGTGTTTGGAGATAATTTCTATAAAAAGCTGCCGTAAGGCTTGAGGAGATACCTGGCTGTGCCCAGGAAACACTTGGGAGTTAAGTAAATGTCCTCTTGAAAATGAAGCCAAATTTCCATGCCTTCAGGAAAGTGGTTGTGTCTTTCCTGAAAAGATGGCATTTCTATTAATTCTCCGCAAGGGACATGAGTGTTTGTAGCATTAATGGAATTGTCTGTCTGAGGAGGAAATGTAGGACTGTTAATCATGGGCCCTTTTTTTCTTCTGCGTTTGCTTTGGTCCTTGATTGTTACATCGATATTTAGCATTTGTCTTAAGTTCATTTCAGTTCTGTCTCATTACATGTACTTGTTACTTGTGCTGCTGCTGATTTGAAAAGCACTCCCAAAATCATGGGGATTTTTCTGGCTTTGTACCATTCTTTGAATTACGTGTTCTACAAGTTTTTCATGCATCACAGACTGGTTTTTTTCTTGGCTATAAGTCAGAATAATGTTCCTGCAGATGATGAGAGTTCACTTTTTCACCCATTTGCTTGTCTCCCAAATGCAGCAAGAAGCTTTTTTGTTGAGTGCTTGATTCCATCCTCCCACACTCTTCTGGCTTAAAAAAGGGCAATTACTCAAAATTCATACTTACGTTGTCACCTGTAGACAAGGCATCTGTGGTGCCTGGTGCGAGCTGCTCCATATTGTCTGACAGGCTGGTCTGCACCAAAGCTGGGATGGGGAATTGCCTGGGCTGGGAAGGAGCCCATAGATGGACCAGGCTGCAGCACGCTGAGACAGTGCCACAGCTGCGTGTGTGTGTACAGGCAGCAGTTGTGTGTGGGTGTGTACGTACAAAACAGGGGGCTTGTGCATGTGCAGGTTTGTGGGATCCTCTGCAAAAGCCTGTCTGGAAACCCCTGTGAGGCCTCCTAGACCTGCTGGCTCTGAAGCTTCCCACTGCACTGATTGCCAGAGTTCTTTGGGATTGGGGAAGGTAGGATATTAAACAGTGAATAGTATCCAGTGTGCCTAGAAGGCTCAGAAGTCATGGTCTGCAGTCCATGTCTGCAAGAGGCAGTGCTGGCTGTTTGGGGAAGCTTTTCTCCTGAAGGCACTTTGGGTTTCACTTGCTGCAGCTTTGGTTCACCTCTTCCAGCTGCTCTGAACTAGAGGTCAGTGCAAACCCTGAAGCACAAGAGTTTGTATTTCTTATAAAGCTTTTAATCATCGCAGTGGTAACCCTAGTTGGTCTCCTTTTAATTTGTGAATTATTCACACGTAGTAGAAAAGGCAAAATGTGTTGAATGAGTTTTTCATGATTAATGGTTTTGTCTGGATTTATTGCTGGTGAAGATGCAATTGTAAGGGCGGTATTTTATATTTTGGCTGACATATAAAAGCAAAGAAGAGCCAATTTTTTTTTTTAAATTTAATTGAAAGTTCAGAATGTCTGTCTCTTTATTGGCTTTATTTTTAGGGATATAGACGAAGCAGATTGTAAATTGTGAGTAATTTAATTTTAATTAGTTCTACTAAAAGCTTTATTACTCTTTCCTGTTCTCTTTCTATGAAAGTGATAGCAAGGCAAATATTTGTGATCCTGAGTGCTGTAAGAAGGTGCTGTTTTTCAGACCTCCTGGCACAGCTTGTCAGCATCTCCAAAATTCTTTGTAATCCCGAAAGCCTGCACTTCTGAAATACTCAGCTCTGCCTAGAAAAGCTCTGACAAATGGTATCTGTGCCAGGGAGTGGGCTGAGGTTATTAAAGAATTTGTTGTTATGGTTATTTTAGCGAGTGAGTTGCTTGTTTGTAGGGTTGGTTTTTTTTTCCCCTCAAGAAGCTTGTTAGATATAGATTAGCAGTATCTGTTATCTGTAGGCTTTGAAGTTGTTCGTAGCTAAAAATGAAGAAACTAAAGGAAACAGCCAAACAATCAAAAACCTGAAAAAAAAAAAAGAAAAGAAAAACAAAACAAAGAAATCCCTGACCCAGTGTAAGAGTTACCACTGCCTGTTCTGTGGCACCCTGAGGCAGAATGTTGTTGCTCTCCCAGCTGGTCAAAGCCCTGCTGATGGAGGGTAGGGGAGATTCTAAACCCATTGGGCAGTACTGGGGAGTGCACCACTTGCTCCTCTCCTTCATCTACTTTCATGAGGTTAAAAGTTTGAACATCATCCATCATGGGACATCTTGCCTATACCTCCCATTGCTGTTGTTTTATGCAGAAATTAATTTGCATTATACTAGGAAAACAGGGTGCAAATTAATTCAGAAAGGAAATGGCTTTTAAAGCTGCAAGACGCGGTGATCCGTGCTGGTCAGTGGACTGGTTCAGCTGGCTTGTGGAAGCCTTCTCTGGTAAAGTCCTTCCAAACAGTTGCCTTTTTCCTGGATCTCGGTGCATTTCCTCAGTGTTGCCTCCATTGCTGCTGGACCACAGCAGGGACCAGGAATGTGCTTGGGAGCTGGTGGTGGTTGCTGGAGGGCATCAGTGGTGCCTTTCCCAGGGGGCAGGGACAAAGGTGCAGTTTTACCTGAGCCTGCTGTGGCCCTCAGCTCTCTCTGCCCAAGATTTCCAGCTTGCCTTGAGGTTTTGTGCTATATTTGGGTTAACCAGCGGATGCTATCAGATGTCCTTGCCACTGGAGAGCTGCTGGGCTCGGCAGGAGAGCTGCTGCAAGGTGAGGAGTTACCTCATTTGTCACTGCTGCTCTCCAGGGCGATGGAACGTGCTCCCGAGGCAGCCCCAGAGATGGGAGGGACCCTCCTGAGGTGCTGCCCTTGGCTCGGCAGCCACGTGTGTCCTTTTGCAGGTTAATGGCTTCTGCTGGCCCTCCTGCACTTGTCCTGGCTTAGTCTGACTCTTGCTGTGCCTTTCTGAGGGAGAAGTTTGTTCAGGGCAGGTTTCCGTGTCCAAGTGATCTGTTGTGCATCCCGACATTTGGACCTCCATGATTGCTGTGGAAGTGTTGTGTCACTAAGAGGGACATTTGGCTTTTATTGCTGCTGCTGCTGCTATTTACTTGTAGTGGCAACACAGCCAGTCTGTCTCTCTCACACTGTTGTTGTTTGTCCCAGAAACTATTTTTTTTTTTCCTTTTCGAAATATATTTGAACCCCCGCTGACCACTTGTGTGCCACGGACTTGGTTGCATAACATGAAAATGCAGCTCAGCTGAGTGACACGATGACTTTAGGAAAGCAAGGAGGGGGGGGAAAAATTCCAAACGGGATTCTCTCAGGTAATCTCACAATGAGGCAATACAAGTGCTAATTACTGCTCTGGGTGACAGGTGGAATTATCCAAGTGTAATGCTGCTTTTAGGTTGAAAAAAGAAAAAAGGACTATATTTACAAAAAATAAGGTATTTAACACTCAGCAGGGTGCATCTTGGCTAGCAATGCAATGCACCTATTAAATTTTTAGTGCCAGATTATTATTCACAGTCAGGGTACAGAAGTTGTGGAGCAGCATAACCCAAGCAACAATTATTAATTAATCAGGTGTTGAAAGTGCCTAAAGAGAGCAGTAGGCAAATGATAAGAGCCTCCCTGGGATACAATATACTTTTTATTTTTTTTTTCCGGATTGCAAATTAGTTAAAGCGTGTATCATAATGTGATGTCCCCTTAGCAGATATTGCATCCATTATTCTTTCTACTCATATTAATAAACCCATTGATGAACACCCTCATTCTGTACGCTGTTCCCAAAAATGATTTGCAATTGTAAAACCTTTTAACTCTGCAACTGTTTGTACTGAAAGGCAACTTTGGGAGATACTGTAAATTATTTTGACAGATTTGAAAATGCTGTTTATATCCATTAGTTGCTACAAATGCCAGGGTGCTGTGATTTAACTGCTTCATTCTTCCTTACTGGAAGAAGATGTGTTAGATAAATTTTGAAGTTGGTAAAGATTGAGGTAAAACTTGCCTGTAAGAAAAAAACCACGATGAAGTATGTATGGAGTTTTAGTTTTCTCCCAGGGATATCAATTAAGTTTCCCTCTGGGGAGGGACTGGTGGGTCTCTGGAGCATCCTGCAAGAGCATGCAGTTCCAGGGAGGGGAGAGATGCCATTCCCATGGGGATGATGGAGGGGTGGGAGAGCCAAGCCAGGGCTGCCAGAGCTTGGCATACAAGGTGCATTATAAATGCTATCACTTGGCAGGATTATTTTTGCAAAAACGAATCAGATCTTTCAAGCTTCCCAGACTTATTTTGAGTGAGAAACTATGTGTTAGAGCTTATTAGCACAACTTAAATGGTCATTTTTGGTGTCACACTGGCTCTGTATAGCTCATCATTTTCAGTGTAATTAGTTTGCTTTCAGGGAGCTCTAATACGTATGCATTTGAGTGGCTTGACCTTTCTGCCTGTCTTTCTGCCTGTCTTTCTGCCTGTCTTCCTGCCTGTCTTCCTGCCTGTCTTCCTGCCTGTCTTCCTGCCTGTCTTCCTGCCTGTCTTCCTGCCTGTCTTCCTGCCTGTCTTCCTGCCTGTCTTCCTGCCTGTCTTCCTGCCTGTCTTTCTGCCTGTCTTTCTGCCTGTCTTTCTGCCTGTCTTTCTGCCTGTCTGTCTTTTTCACCACTGGATCAAGAGTATATGTAGGAAGATGGGGGAAAACTAGGACAGAGGGAGAAAGTCCTGTTCCTGAAGAACAAAGCAGTATCTTTGCAAGGATACATTAAATAGCAGCACAGCACTGCTGAGGCAGAACACAGCGCTATTACCACTCTCGCTGGGCACCAGTCGGGGAGTTTATGACTGTGTATCATCCCTGTGGCCTGCACAGCCGTTCCCCTTGCTGGAGGGGACACGAGTTTGCAGGCAAGGCATGAAATGATCCCACCAAGTAAAAAGATGCCTTTTTCCCCCCATCTTTTTGTGGCCACAGTTATGAGGGAGCAGCTCTGTGTGGGGAGGGATAACCCCATAATTAAGTGCTTCCCATCACAGAGCTGAGGACTCTTTTCTGCCAGCCTTACCTATTAAAGTGGAACTTGGTGATTAATTCCTGCCTGAAGAAGGGCTCCCTGGTGTTCTTCCTGGTACAAAGTCAGCATAATAGCTGATGCTCAGCTTGTCTTCTTAGCTCATGGCATTGGGATTGAAAACTGGAGATAGGGCAGTATTTCTGCCCTATAGTTGCTGGTTTGGATGATGAAACCCTGCTGATGCTCAGTTCTTGTTTTGCTTCCTTCCTGCAGCTCTTTTGGGAAACTTGGGTCCTTTGGTGTGTGTCACAACTTGGGAAGGCAAATGTGGACCTTTCGTGGTGCAATTCTTCAAGCATTTTCTTGTGATACGTGAAATTTAGTTGGGAAACCTCCTGTGCTGAGCTGGAAGCAGGCTGGGTAACACACTTGGTGTATCGTGAGTCAATTTTTGGAGCCTTGTCATGGATTGGATGGTATTTGGAGCTGAGGAACTGTCTAGTTGTTTCATAGCTGGTTATTCTTCGTGGGGGCCTTGGGAATGGCAATATGATCAATGGTCATATCTTCACCATTCAGCTGTCATTCTTGCTTTTCATTTGCAAATGAAGATGTGGGTAACCTGCTTTTTAACATATGGCCCATTAGCTACCTCCTGCTATTCAGATGGTAATGTAGTGGACCAGTGGTGATTTAGCACTCTGACTTGTAGGGAAAGTAACAGATTGTTTACGCTGGTAATTACGCTCATTTCCATATCAATTCCTCCTTCTAGACCAATGCCTTAAAATAAAAAACTTATGGCAGTACTTACCCAGACCGGTTAAAGGAAAAGCCTTGTGTTTGTCTTGGGTACTGCCTTGAGTTGTTGAGGAACCAGACAAGGGGAGAAAAGGCTCTTGGCAGTTAAATCATGTATTTAAGTCTTAGGGTGAAAAATCCCAGCAGGAGCGATGGAAGTGAGGAGTTTGAGGCTGAAAAGAAGAATGACTTTGAAGGGTTAGTCAGACAACACTGTTCTAGATTGCTAGCAGATAAACATCAGCAGGGGACTCTGGGGATCTATCTATTTTTAATATGAACAGGGTTCTGGCCTTCTGACTTCCCTGGAGTGGCAGCGATTCCTACCAGTTGAGTATCTGAACAATTTAGATGAATTAATTTGTTTTGTAGCCATACCAGGAGCATCTAACATCTTCCTGCTGTGCTTGGTAGTCAACAAGAGCTTGCCATCAAAACACAAATAGTTGTTTTGTTCGGGTTTTTTAAAGGTTTGAATGGCAGTGGTTTGTGCCCATTGCTGGAGTTCTAGACGTGAAGCTGACAGTGATAGGTGGCTTGTGAAGAACACACTTGGTGCTGCTCTTTGGGCAGAGACTGTCAGAAGAGAAGTTGTCAGAGTAGGTGCTTCAAAGAGGTCAACATGAGCTGACGATTGACAACATTAGTCCATCCAACCCTTTCCCCTCTTGAATGCTGTGACGTGTGAAGTTAGTGAAGGTGCTGAGCTCATGAATTAATCAGACTCATGTCAGCATGGCAGTGACAGATGGGACTGATGGGACAGAGAGCACAGTCTGCCCTCAGAGGTGCACCAAGACTGCTGCTGAATATCAACACATTGACTGCACGTTGCCAGCTCATGTACTGCTCCCAAAACTTTGTTGTATTTATTTGTTTGGTGGTGTATTTTTTTTTTTTTTTTTTTTTTTCCTTCTGACCAGGCCAACACATGGCAGGTCTCAGCCTGAGCACTGTTCTTGGATGGACGTTGAGTGTCCAAATGGGAAAGGTGAATGGGGAAGAGTGTGAATGGAGCAGCAAGAATGACTGGGAGCTTGGGGACAAGGTATTTGGTGATTGCTGGTTGTTTAGCTTACAGAGAAGGTAGAAGGTAGACCTGGTGACAGCTTTGAGGTGGCAGGTTGCTGTAGAGAGAAGGAGATACCCACATCAGGCAGGATAAAGAGATGCAACCTGGAGCAGCAGCAAGAGATCATCAAGTTACATACTAGGAAACGCATTCTGTTGGAAGGAGTAGGGACATGTGGGAGAGCCTGTGCTGCATAGGCCCTTCAGATACTTTGCATTAGGCTTGTAGACACTGCTGGCCCTTCCAGGTCTATCTTACTCTGTGTGTTCTTGATATTTTAAGCTTAGAAGGGAATACCATAAAGAAATGTGCATGTTTATTTTTAGGGAGTTGGTTAATGGTGTGAAAACAGAGAGCTTTGCAGAATTTTGGTATTAAAATTGCACTCTATTACACAGCAATGCTTCCAGCAGCTGAGAAAAGGTGATGCAGCAAACTGGAGGGGCGAGTTGGTAACAGACCAAGAAAGGATCCCAATATTAAGAACAATGAAAGAGGAATTGAGCTGGGGAGCGGGACACGTCCCAGGTTTGCTCTGATCAGACAACCATGGGGACTTTTGCAGCACTTCATGCACAGGACACCACGTGCTTGCTCGTGCGCAAGCTGCCAGGCAGGAAACTACCGGTGTCTTGTCAGTGAAGCTGGCAGCAGTGCAGGAAAATTCACCATTATTTAATAGCAATCAGTTGCAAATGAAACAAAGAAGCAAACAGTGACAAAATGGGCCCCCCCAAACCACAAACAGAATGTGCAGCTCAAATTGGAACTGATGGGCAGAGCTGCTGCTGGGCAGGAGGTATGGGTAGGTAAGGTACAAGAGGCACAGATTGTGGCTGTTCAATTAGTTTCCTGAAGATCCCAGCTTGTCTTTATTATAGGTTGATATTTATTACATTGTTTTTATGCAAAATATAGAAATTACATATGTATATTCCAATGTGATGGGTGCATTATATTTTGAAATGAAAACGATCTAGAAGAGAAATAACAGAGACCCAATAGATATTACAGGACAGCTATTACAATTATTGTAAACGCTGTGCAGAGCTTTTTCCTTTTCTTCCACATTTGGCTTCACAGCCATTTTCAGGAATGGAAGACAATTACTCAGGCTGAATGCTATTGTGAATAGAATAAAGACACTTGGTTATTAAGAAATCCAATATACTACAGTTGAAATATCAATAAGCATTTGTCCTGTGGTATAATGACACACGGGTATATTTTTGAAGACATGTACAGAAATGTTGCTTGGCATTGCAAAGGCCAGGAGGAGGTTTTATTTTGTTAAGCACTCCAAGATGTGCAGCATCCATCAGCAAGATTTCTGTAGTAGAGTATCTGATCATTTGTGGAGCTTGTAGAACACTTTCCTCAAGGTACAGGAGTGCATAACACAAATTTTTTGGACACTAGCACATTTTTGTTTTGAATGATACCTGTTGAGGAGCTGTCATGTCTGATCTGAAAGGTGTGAGACTGAATGAGGTTGGGTATAAAACTCATCTTCGTAGTGTGGTTTGGGGTGATGGCTGATGTGTCAAGTGTAGGGCATGGGGGTTGCTTTAGCAAGTTGATGTGATGCTGGGTGAAGAGTTGTAGATTCTTGTTTTATCTCCTCTTAAACAGGTGAATTTGAAGTTGTTGTTTCCCAGAACTGGGAAAGGGCTTTGTATAAAAGGTTTCATTAACTACAGCTAATTAGGTAAATATCCAGCCTGCAAATGCTGATGCTGCCTTGCACTATAAATTTTGAGGTCGAAAAAAGAGGGGGGGAATTAAATGCATTCCTTAAAAGGAGGTGCTGAATAAACATAAGTCTTACTTATCAGGAGCTGATAGTTGATTAGTTTTTCTAAGAAATATTTTTCCACCCGTTAGTATACAGTGTTTATTCGAGGAAAAAAAAAAGATAGCTAAAGATTTGGTTCTAGGAATATCTGGACAGTGCATTCTGTGGTAGCAGGATGCTGGAGAAAGTTTAATTAAATAATTGTGCCAAAGAAGAAAAGGCAAATTTCACCATTTAATAAAAATAAAGACAGGTGATGAAAAAGTCCAAAATGACAGCATGAACAGCTGCAGGCTGCCATGGAGAGCTGGTGCTAACTTACAGCATGAAGATGCACTGAGGCATCTCACCTAGCATTTACTCTGACAGCTTTCACTTTCCTTCATCCCTGTCTCAACTCTGCTACTAAAAGCTTTCCCGTAGTTACCGCTAAGCTTATCTCGCCTTTCTGGAAGAAACCCTTTGTCTCAGTTTGAGACAAGTTTAGGAGGAAAATGCTCTGGAAGGAACATCTCCCCCAAAGACAGGTTTCAGCACTCCCTCCCCCACTGATACAAAAGGAATTTCTTGGAGGAAAGTGAATAAAACTATTTATTTAACAAACAAAGTGCTGCCAGGGCACAGGAAAAATGAATAACTGTTAAAATATTAAACCTCCTCAATGCAGAGAAAGCTGGTGGATTTAGAGTTCCCTCTGTAGCTGGCTGGGCCCCTCCCGAGGTCTGAGGCTGGGATGTGGTGTCTCCACAGCCTCCCTGCTGGTCCATGGGGTCTGATGATCTGGTTCTTGGATCACAGCTAGGCCAACAGTTCCAGAAGAAGAAGAAGAAGAAGAAGAAGAAGAAGTTGTTACCGGAGGATTTTGGTGTGCTGGTATGCAGTCCTGGGAAAAAACCTCTTGCCTCAGCTCACAAGCTGGCTAGCAGCAGGAAAAAAACTCTCTCCTGCTGCAAGCAGAGCCGAGCAATATGTGGGAGTGTGTGAGTCCTTGAACACAAACCGTGCTGAGGAGTTCTCCGGGCTTCTCTCCCCCGCTCTCCTGGGCCCAGCTTAAAGCTATGGCACCCATTTCTGGGGGTAAAGCAGACAATAGGGAAATACAGTGTTTTCATAAGATCACCCCAAGACACCCTTTGTTTCAGTTCCTTGTGAAAAGTGGCTGATTATAAATAGCTTAATGATAAGAATTTTTAAACAATTTGGTACCCTGCGTGTCTGTGTTCTCAAGACACACAGGTTTTATAGTGGAAAATGTGCAGTTAAGAAGAGGAAAGCATCAGTATCTCAATGGAAAGCACAGTCCATGTGTAATAAAACCTGTGTATTCCGTCGCCTTCTCTCCTCTCATTCCTCTGGAGCAGCCTGGCAGTAAGAACTCACCTTCATGTGCATTTTCCCCACTGTCATCTGTAGTAGCCAAATGTGATTCAAAAGTCACTTCAGTTTCAATAATCAGGCACTTGCTAGAGAGGAACCCTTGGAGCTTGTTTCAGGCCGGTTTGTGCGTTTCTGTGCACATTTGATAGGTCTGTGTACAAACACCTTCAAAAAAGTGCATTTTAATTATTAGCTTGTACTTCTGTAACCCTTCTGCAGACATCAGGAATGAGGATATTATGTGTTCAGTCCCATCAGATACTGAAGAAGAGATTAAATCAGGTTTAATAATCCATGAATTGCTGTAGTGTCTTTGTGCCTTTGCATTGCTTGCCATGCTCCTCTCAGGCCGAGGCCGGATGCCTGGCTGTGGCTGAGCGGAGGGCAGGCTCAGTGCCAGCCAGCAGGGCCTTTTCAGAGCCAGGAGAGGAAGAAGACGAGGTACCTTTGGAGCTACTTTGGCTGTTTAAGCTGCAAACAGAGCTCCCAAAGCCATGCGCAGCTCTTAGTGCCTCCAGGTAGGTCCCTCCAATATCATCATGTGAGAATTACAAAGGTTTTTCCTGTTAGCACAAGCAGTGCTGTATTTTTTTTTCTCCTGAAGCATTGCTTTCCCTGCAGTAAAATCTTATCGAGACTATTCCAAGCACTGTGTGGACCAAAGGAACCCCAAACAAATCCAGCTTATGATTTCTGGTGGGAATCAGCGAAACTCAGAATGCCAATATGCTGATTTTTATCTTGGGCATTAAAGATACTGGGGAATACTGCTAAAAAGCACTCTTCTCCTACCATAACTAAGGAGCTGCGTTTATTTCCACTGCAGCTGTGCACCCTGACTGGAGCTATCTGGGAAGGGAGGCTCAAGGCTCACTGTTTGCAACCACATTCTTCCCTATCAGCCAAGCTCGAAGGGACGAAGCTTTTATTTTTTTTTTGTACCAAAGGCGTAAGACCAGTGAGCATCCAAAATTGGCAGTTTTTGTTCAGGAGCCAGTACCAGGGTGGATTGTTGGGCCCTTTGCCTATAGACAGTGGATTGTGCTTACCCAGTACTGGAAAACAGCGTGGTAATGGGTTTAGTGGGATATTTTTAAGCCCATTGCATAGTGCACTTGGCAGGTGTTTTCCTGCTGTTACATGGGTTTGTATTCCTCAACCTAACAGCTAATGTTAAGACTGCTGACCACATCTGAGAGGCAGTAAAATGGAAAAACAAATATTTGATATGAAATATTACCTGCTCTGCTATTGAAACTCTTTCCCAACACAGATCTTCTAATTTTTGGGTTTTCCATGTCAGACCTTTCAGTGCTTTTGGTTTATTGCTTGTTATGCTCCTTTTTTAGGAGCCAAATATTTTTAACTAAACCTGAACTATTATGCTTTTCCCCCTCTGTTTTATGAGAATGCTTTTCAGGATGAAAGGCTCGCTGGAAATTTTTCTTTTTATTCAAGTACCTATATTTTATGGTAAATTAATACCTGCTGTAAGTTCCTTGCAGGTATTTACATAATCTCTATCAACAAAGGATTTTGGTATTTTTCCTGCTTTTAGCTTCATGCATGTAGATACTTCTGCTTGGGGATTAGAAGAGATATGTGAAACTTGAAGGGAGGTTGAGGTTGAAGAGAAGTGTTCTCTTGGCAGAGGGTATGCCAGGAGCCTGACCTTCTGTAGAGGGTTTTGCTCAGGAAAATTGGCTGTTCAGACAGAGCCAGAGGTCCGTCTCAGCTTGTGGAGCTTCCTTCAGGCCATAGGTTTTGGCCGCTTTGTTTTAAAACTCATTTTTCTAAAATGGAGCAAAACAGGCACATGGGAGAATGGGCTGAGCACAGGGAAGGTTTGTCAGCAGCAGGACAGCCACATAAAACCCTGCATCCCGGCTGTTCGCTGTGGCATTACAGCATCCCTGGGCATCAGCGTAAATCAATTCAGTATGCTTCTCGCTTCCCAGCCTTATAAAGTCGTTGGAAAATGAAGTGAAAAATGGTGGACTGATTTCGAGTAACTTTACTCTGCGGGAACCAATTTGGAAGCATTTGAGTGCACATTTGCAGGAGGATTTGAGCATGAGCGCTGCAAGGTCTCCAGCAGTACATTTCCTTTTAGACACTGTAATTGGAGTCCTGAAATTTCTTTAAACGCTTTATTTTAGAAATAGCTGAGGGTTTGGAATGAAGTCATATAAAGTTATGGCAGCACTTCATGATTTTAGGAGACTTTTAGCCTGCCAAATTGGAATGCTGGTATCGGTAGGCGCGAGCCTCTTGCTGGCTGTGGCAGCAATCACGACTGCTCTAAATCAGAGCTGTTGGTGAGAGCAGTACCAAATGAGAATGCGGGGCTTTATGACCTTTTGCGAACAGGACGGTGAACGTGTTGCTTAGGAAGTTTAACAAAACAGCCCCTTAAGAAAGGGTGTTTCATTGGTGACATTTTATGTGAGCAGATTTCATTAGTGAACTTGACTGCTGGTGGCTCGGGGAAACTCACCACGTTCTACATAGAACTGAGTTTCCCAGATGTGGGTGTTTTCTGCCTTACATCTTCCTTTCTTATTTATGTAGCTGTGAGTGCAGGAAAGCAGGGCATAAAGAGCTGGATGTTTGTCAGTCTATGCGTCCCACTTTGTGATTCTTTTATGGGTATTACCTTTAACTGCTGGTTTCTTTTAACCACTGCTTTCTTTTTTGTTTGCTGATGGAGAATTATTATTTGCAGATCATTTACCCTGATGTGGGCACCCCACCCACTGCTGCAGGCTGAAACTCACTCTCAGGACTAGAATTGATATCAGTTCTCTTGGAGGTACCAGGGCAGATCTCGGCACCAAAGAGTACCTTCATGTCTTCAGGTAAACATAAAGTAAAACCTTCATGTTCAGCTGTCATTTATACTTCTAGCAATAATTTAAGGTCTTCATAAATTGACAACCCCCCAGTGGAACCCAATCTTTGTAGACAGCAAACAAATGAGTGAAACGCATCAGTCGCATCCCTTGGTTGGGCTTCATGGGGAGCTGAACAGCAAAGAAAATGAAGTGAAGACCCAAGCTCCCGTGTGAGCTCCCTCCCACAGGTGTATTTGTATCCAGAGGGAATTCTTTTCTCTACAGGACCAGAAAACCAGAAATCAAATCTGAGAGAAAGAATCAGCAGCTGAAATATGTTTTCAATAAAGCAAAAAAGCAAAGATACCATTTTAACCCAGAGGGTCATTTTGACTCTATCTTTCTGCTTTTTGAATGTGTTTAGGTCTCTAATAACTTCGCAAGCCTGTGCGCAGCTATAAATCTGTCTCCGCATTGTACTCTGATAGCAGGCTTGGTTTTCCTTCTGTGCCATGGCTTTGGCAAACACGATACCTATGTCCCTGTAGTTCTTATTCCACTGGCATGCAGGGGAGCGTTTTGGTTCAGAGCACTAGCACAGTTTGAGGACAGATCCTTCCAGTGGCCCTCATGTGCATATGCCAGTTTGGATCACAGTCTGTCTTTGGGGCAAGAATCCTAAATTTCCTTTCCAGGGAGTAAAGTCTAGTGCTCCACTTCAGGTGTGCACCAAATGCACTGTCTGAGAGACCCAAGAATCTGAACCAGTCCTCCAGGTACTGCTAGTGCACACATGGAGACGAAGACCCTGTTTTGATGGCCTCATGGACCGCTCTGGACCCTCCCTCTAAAACTAACCAGTTCTGGTAGTACATAGTTTTGACACTGATCTGCTCCTCCTCTTGCATCAAATGACTTTCATGTGTGGGCATAATCTCCACTGTCCAGGTTGGTCTTCGCAGGTTCCAGTTATTGTGCTTCCCTGCCACATTGTCTGTTTAGCAGAATAAAAAGAATGGTGAGGAGAAAAATAAAGCTCAGCATCTGTCCTGCCTCACATCTCTTTTACAAAGCAAAATTGTCTGTTTATACTGTTAGAATTTTTTGGTATTATTATAAATATAAATATAATAAAGCATTTGGAACCAGGCAAGGTTTTATCTGGAGGAGCCTTCTCTCTCTCCCAGGTGGCATTGGGCCAATGAGCTGTCACAGGGAAAGGAAACATCAACATTTTGTAACAAAAACTCTTCAGAACCTTTGTTCCAAAAAAAAAAAAAAAAAATTAGGTTAATTTGACATAGTTGTCTTGATCCAGGATATATGCCCTGCGTCTGGCTGGCTGGCTGCAGCACTTGGAATTTGAGAGCACCAGATTCATGATCCAGTTCACACATCCTCTTATTGTTTATATCCGGGGAGTTTTAAGTCGTGTGGCTGAAATTTTTTTATTGATGAAAGTTTCTGCTGCCAGGGTTACCTACAGTGGAAGAAATCAAATCTGAATTACACTTGACATCTTTTAAAAGTTGCCAGGAGGGTGCCTCAACACATCATAATATTTCTGAAGTATTTTATTTCATGTCAGTGCTGTGGTTGATATTGTGTGCATGTCTTTTTTTTTTTTTTTTCCCCTTTGTACACACCACTTGCTTTGCTGGTCAAAATGAAAATGATAGAAATACATTTCTGTAGCCCAGGTGACTTCAGGAACTTGTAAAGCCATTGAAATTAAGAAAGAAAAGCCTACTTAACTCTGACCTTCCCCCTCTTCAAGAAAAAAAAAAAAAAGTCATTTTTCTGTATGTATTGGATTTTGAATGAAAGCTAAGATACTTGTCCTTCAGGTTTTGAGTGTTGAGTACTGGGGGGAATGTTCCCCCTTCTCCCAGGGGACATTTGGGAGTGAGTGACCCACTGCTTCCCATGGTCTTTTTCACAGACTTTTCTGAGTCTGAATTACCTGTTTATTTCGTCCAGAGGTCCCAGTGTTGGCTCAAGCCCCTTCCTATACCTCTGTTGGTTTCAGCACAATTTAGTCTGTGTCAATTTTAATCTCTGACGACCTTGTGAAGTCATTCATGCATTAACTCTGCTCCTCCTCCAACATAAATCTCGTGTCCAGCTTTGTGGGTAAGGGGGGAAGGAGCACAGTGCTCATTTCAAATGAGCAGATGCCCTTGGGCTGAGGCTTTGGATCCTGGCCTGGTGCTGGGAAGCATTAGAGGAAGAAATTCCCAGTCCTTTTGTGTGAGGGTGCAGTTGCACTGCTGGTTTGGGGATGTGCCTTTAGACACTGAGTCATCTGCCCACGTCTGATGCAGGACCCTGGCTGGAGAGATCACACTCTTTAGACCCCTGAAAAGGTCTTTGCATTCTTTATTGGTTTTGTTCCTTACATGTTTCTTTCTTCTAGTAGCCTCTATCTTCAGTGTTTGTCAAATACAGAACAGGGCTAGCTTTTCCTGACTCAAACCTCCAGTTGGTTATATTTGTTTCAGAAATCTGGTGTACAAAGTGTAGGAGCCAGGGCTGGTGGAGGGATGTTGATTCTGCTCTGCAGCTTGTCTTTAGACATTAAACAAGATTTCAGAGTTGGAAAGGAAATGCAGTATTTTAAAACTGTATGGAATAGCCAGCACTGAAAAAATAATTTGAAAATAATGAATCATCTCGTATGTATAAACAGAATGGCATTGAGTAAAATAAATAGAAATATAATTCAATTAATATACATGTCTAAATATAATGACAGAGTTGAAACACAGCTGCTCTGTGCTTATTGAACAGACATGTTTTGACAGTATTGAAGTGAAAAAGCAGAAGTAATTATCCTGTATTTTTACCCATTACACTTTTGCTGAAAATTTTCTATTTCATTTAAATACTCCTATTTGGGTGAAGGGAGATTTTGCAGTATATACAATCCTTGCTGAAAAAATAATTCAAAACCACTAGTAGGATATTAGGCATTTTTGGCATGTTACAGTTCTTGCCCCAGATAGAATAAACCTGTGCAGGATAACCAGTGAGACTGTGCTGTTGTAAAACATAGAATACAATTATCATTGTATCAACAGTGTCTTCTCAGGTTGCAACAAGTGTTAGACCTAAATTAAGACTTAGCCGAATAGTTGTGTTTTGGAGACCTCTGGATAGGGATCTAACGCAACAGGGATCAAGATTCTCGCCTGTCCTTCATTACTGCTCTTAATTGCATAAGTTTGAGTGTGTTGAGAAGTCCAGCCATTTCTCAGTAAGGAATGTAATCACAGAATCTCGGAATGGTTTGGGTTGGAAGTCACCTTCAAAGACTATAGTCCAGCTCCTCTGCAATGAGCAGGGATGGGAGAGTTGCTCAGAGCCCTGCCCAATCTGACTTTGGATGTTTCCAGGGATGGGGCATCCACCACCTCTCTGGGATACCTGTGCCAGTGTTTTACCACCCTCATTGTACAAAGAAAAAAAAATTCTGGTCCAGCTGGTGCTGGTGCATCCTCAGCTGGCAGAGCTGGTGCTGATGAGTTCTGGAAAAGGACAGCACATAGCAGCACATTTCAGCTTCCCCTTCAGTTCAGAGTACAAAGGGATTTCTGAGCTCCAGGGGTTAAGCCTGGAAGTAATCCTACTGGCAGTCCCTTAGTGAGCTGCCAGTGGGAAACCCTGCTATGCTAATAGGATTGGACTTTCTTTTAAGCCTGACTTTCATGGGATCAGTTGCTGATAGTGAGTTAGAAAACTGGTTGTTTTGCAGAGTCAATAAATGGTGCCAGTGTTGCATGATTTTGTTACAAATGTCTCGTTAGTGCCCTGAGCAAACAATGCAACTTCCGGTCCTGATATTTATTGGCAGCCAGGACCCATGGATAACCCAGTATGTTCTCCTCTTAATGTATCAGAGGAATAAATAAAACATGGGGAATGTATGAAATGATGCTGGCAGAGTTGGATTAACCTGACTGGAGGCAGCTTTTGAATGGAACATAATAAATTAAAGCTCTGATCGCATTCAGTGGTACTCGCCTTTCATGGCCACTCATTTTGGGAAAGAACCATTGGAGGACTCCAACATGCCAAGGAGTTTGTGCTCAAGCACCTTTCATACTGCAGATTTCCATGGCATAGCCGCCTGTGAGTTAAATGTGTATGCCCATGTATACAGGTTCCATTTTACTTGTGAGAAACAAATACCACAGATAAGTATTAAATTTTCTTGTTCCTGTTCCTCTCTTCTTTGTTTCTGTTTCGTAAGTTCTTTTACTCAGAGTTTGTATTGGAATGCAGGAGACGCTGAGTTTTTCTTCGGACTCAGATGTTTATTATTTCTTATTTATGGTACAGCTGCACGGAATGTGCCTCTAAGTTAACAAGGTGGAAATGGCCCTGAGTTCTACCTTCCAAGGTCTTTTAAATCCCTAACTGTCCAATTATGAAATTCCAACTAATTTATTTTTACTTACAATCCAGTAACTAATCATTCATGTTCCGCACTGAGGGTTTTTTGAACCAATTCCAGATCACCCAGGCTTGTGAAGGAGAAGGAAGAAGAAAGATGAAGAACTAACCTACACCCAAAATCCTCCATCTCATTACATATATATTACTATATCCCAAACCTAAATTTTCTGAATCCAGGGTTCCAGCAAGTAAGTGCATGCTGATGGTGCAGGCCAGGAGATGAGACATCCACTGCCTCCTTCCTCTGGCAAGTCAGAGCATCTGGTGATGTCAGGGTTCAGACCTATCCTGAAAAGGTCCTGATTGGTGCATTACATGAAAAGCAGTATTCAAAGGCTATTTTTGAAGTCTTAGGAGCTTGATACTCTTAGTCCTTCCTAAATAGTACTGATAGTGCTACATATTTGAAACCATAGCATAAAAACCTACAGATATCATATAAGTTGTTCAGTAGAGAAAATCCACCGTGCCTGCAGTTAGGCTTTTGCCATCCCAGTCATTATGCATCCTGTTGTCATCCCTCTGCAGCCCTCAGGGGTTTGAATTCCTGTTTTGTTTAGTTTAATAGGTACATCATCTTGTGAATACTGTCACTTTTTACGTGGTGGGTGGTGATGTGCTCTGTGATATATATGAGAATGCTTCAATAGAAAGAAAAAAGTCTCTGTACTTAAGCATTAATTGCTATCAGATCCTCATGGTTTGGCCCAAGTCATTCCTGAACAGGCACACATTTGTTTGCTCTGCTTAGGCTCTAGTGAGATGCTTTAGTATCTGTCATTAATAGCAAAGGAAAATAGTTGGTTTAACTGGGGGAGAAAGCAACAGTGGAGGATGAAGGTCCAAGAGCAGTTGCCAAATTTCTTTCAACCAAATTGGCTGCTAGTGTGTGCTGTGAATGAAGAAAATTGAGAACGGCAGCTAAGGCTTAACTAATGCAATCCTATTTGGGGCTGCAAACAAAGGCTTTGGCCTCTGTCCACCGGATCTGACCTTTCCATTGTGGATTGAAAGCTAAAATGATGGCTGGATTCAGTTTGACTAAGAAGGTACGAGGAGAGTGAGACAGAAGCAGAAACCTTGGCCAGGTGTTGCTGAAAGTGCAATTTGTTTAATGCTGGAGAACCAAAAAGCTCTGTCTTCATCTGCAGGTGTCGTTTAGGAGCAGACTGAACAAAATCCTTCAGGATTTCAGAGGGTGATGGTGTCCATCCAATGCCACTGGCATGCTGGGCTGTTAAATAATCCTCAGCCCTGCCGGCCTTGGGAGTTATTAACCATTGTCACAACTTGCCTCCAGCTCTGTCTCTTGGGGCATCTTTTTCCCATTTGCAGTTATTCATATGAAGAGCTCTTGGGTCTCGTCCAGTATTAGCTCTTTGTTTTACCCTTTGTTGGATGCCCAGGGAAAGACTCTCTAAGAGGGGTCTTTCTTTGCTGCATTCACAGGCCAGTCTTGGCTGACTTGCTTGGAAACACACATACCAAATAAGCAAGCCCAGCTGTTCCCTTAAAGCAAGTGACAGTGACATCACTGCTGCTGCAGCAAAGATCTGATAAAACTAATCGGTGATCTGCAGCACACAGGTACAAGCACACACCTGCAAACGTGCTGGTACAGCCTCCTGGGGGTGATTGTGCAATCCCCAAACCTGCTGAGACCAGAGGGCAGGCTGGAACACCTTGGGGAAAGAGGTGGCAATAATTCTGTGGGCACGCTTTAGGTGGGCTGTGCTGTGTCTCTCCAGGTTGGGGTATCACGTGCACAGTAACATCAGAGGTGCTGTGGCTGGCCTCGGTTCTGCTGCTGGGTCTGAAACAGCAGCATAGCTGACCTGAAACAATGTAGGGGTTGGCTTTAGCAAAATATCTATGTTTTTTGGGTGCTTTTCTACTCCAATTTTTTGGTTTTTTTTTTTACAAGGCTAAGAAAATCAGAAAACCTGGAGTTGTTTTAGAGTATTGCTCATAAAAATTGTTATAAGAGCCTTATGACTGTAAACGCAAAAGCAATTAATAACAGGAATCTCTGTTAGATCCTTGCTCTAGCCAAAGCCTGAAATCGTCAAATGCAATGGCAGTTAAAATATTAAACCCAGCTTTCTTTTTTTCTTTTCTTTAATCTTTCAGTGAGATTTTACATAGTCCACTACTGTCCTATCCACTGGATGTCTTTTAATGCTGTGTATGTGAGGCTTTGGGGAGGTACAGGCAGTAAATACTTTGCTTTTCTATCAATAACACTGAGAAAGTGGTTTCCTTATCTAGTGACAGCAGACTGCTATTTTAGTGGCACTTAGGTTGCCAAGAATCTCCCTGGCTTGTTAGGGATGAGCTGTCAGGCCATGAGCAGTTGTCTCCTTACTGGAGGAGGTCCTTCCGTGGATCTGCCTATGCTGGGGTTGATGTTCCCAGGCCGTGTGATGAGCTCCATGGCACGGTTGGGTAGCAGCTGGGAAGGCGTCTCCATCAACACAAAGAATTAGGGAAGAAGAATTTCCCTATATGTGGCAACAGAGTAAGCAAAAGTTATAAATAGAAGACATCCTGCTTGTAGTGAAAATCCATCTGCATATTCAGCAACACAGCATCGTGTTCAGAGAGGATGAAACATCTCCTTTCTTGGAAATTTTTTGCCCTAAAATACATCCTTTGCATCGGCTTTCCACCGTGCTGAGCTTCACAGCCATGGCAGGTGCCTCTGGCAGCCTGTAGAGCCCCATGGCATTCCTGCAGAAACAGGATGGAAGACAATTTCAGTGGGAGTGGTGACCAGCAGCTCCAGTGGTGAGACAAAACACTTGAAAATTGAACACTTTCTGACTCAATTGAGCACTCTTTGACTCAGCAGGCTGTTCCTCCCTGCTGGCCCTGCCACACTGGGGGACTTGCCTCGAGAAGAAACCACTGAGGCATTGCAGCCCTGCAGTGTGATCTCGATAGGGTTGGGTTTTGGGGGAGTTTTTCTTCTTTTTTTCAAAGAAAACTAACATTTTCCAGTGGGAAAACATACTCTTTTTCTGTCCAGAATGTTTTCCTTTTAAAATCGAAACAGAAGCAAAATGCAATCTGTTCTGACAGGAGCGGGGAGGGAGGGAGGGAGGAAGTATTGGCTGGCTGTATGTGTGCTATTTTTGGTTTAACTCGTGGAAGACAAGTTTCTTGGAGTCTCCTTAGAATCCCTGCACATCATAGGAGGCTCCCCGGTAGAAGAACAAGTGGATGGCAGACCCTGAGCGCCCCTTCAGGGTGGAGGCAATGGATGGAGAGATGAAAGCAAGAGCAAACACTCTTGGGTCCTTGCTCAAAGAGGAGGGAAGAGCAGTGGGGAAGGCTTCTTCAAGACATATCTGAACTCTTTCTGAGGAAAAGAGGCAAGGCTTTACTTCAAACAGAGTAGTTATGGGTTGCTTTTTTTTTTTTTTTGCCAATTGCTGTTTCTTTTGAAATGTCTTGTCAGTTTTAAGAATTAAAAATGTAAAAATCTTCAGGCTTACATTTTCTTGTTCTTTTTCCTCAGTGTTTTCTGTTCTTCGTTTTCCCAGAGATAAAATTAAGGAAAGTTAATCGTGAGAAGAATAAAATAACCTTGAAAAACAAAACCAGTAGTTGGTTTTTTTTTCACATTGAAAACCACAGAAAATTCCCTTTATGCCCCCTTACATTCTAAGATATGATTTCAACAAACTACTCAGCATTTCTTAGATCTTGCTTTCCACAAGATCACTGTATTTAGAAGTAGCATAAGATCATACTGCATTCAGTGTTTCCTGATGTGTCGTGGAATAAGATGTTTGTTTAACTGTACCACACTTCATCTGCTAATTGCTTGGGTTTTTTTCCCCGTACGACTGAAGATCTGGGTTTTAAATGGCTGGTAAATACACACACATGCACGTGCACACACAGATACTGGCAGGCCAATCTGCTTGCTACAAACGCACTTTTTTAATGCTTTTCTTTTTTGGTTGTTTGAAAAATCATGTAAGCATAATAGGGATAATTAGCTTTGACTATGAGCAAATCTGGCAATAAAACACATTAGCTACAGCTTTAAATCAACATCTCAGCCTGCAGCCTTAACTCACAGTCCTGGTAAAATCTAATTAAAACTGAAATGATCATCTAGGCATTTGATTTTAATTGCATGTGCGTGTGTATGTTTGGCTATTTGGCCTGCGCAACTGATTTTCCTGAAGTAGCTTTCTTGAATTTGCTGAGAGCTGCTTTGAAGCTGATGCCATAATCACAGGGAAAAGACGCAAAAACTTTACAGACATAGTTCAAAGCCTTCTGATGGGTGTTCTGAAAAAGTAGTCCTATAGGTAGCATGTCTGAGTTGTGTTATTAGATGCTGCCTAAGAATATTAGTTATGCATTGCAAGGAAAATATCCCAGAAACTTGAGCTGAAATGTACAGTAACAGAGCTTCAGCTTTCCCCTACCCTTGAAAGAAGAGCTCTGCATTTACTCCAGCCATGAAAAGGCATTTGTAATGCAGATTAAATCTGTTCACATGGGGAATCTGTGGGGATTTACAGATGCTGTTACATTCACACTCTGACTTCCTCAGCACTAATTTCACCTTGTAGACCAGCCTTCCACCTCTGGAAAAACCCGTGGGGGTCAGGCGCTGGAGGCACCAGACCTACCCCTGCCATTTGGAAAACCTTGCTGGGCATCTGTCGGCAGCCCCTGTGCCCAATGCCTTTGGAAGAGCACCTAAGGACGACACCTAATGCTCCCCTCCTGGAAATGTCTGTGTTCCCACTGATCCGTTCTGACTGGGAACGTCACCTCAGCTCTCTAACAATAATACCAAGAGAACAAATAAAAACAGTGCAAATTGTCTTGTGTACTTCAGGAAGAGTAACCCCTCTGTGATCAGGGGACCCTTCTGGGGGCATGATGGATCCTTGGGAACCTTGGAAATCTCCCGGGATGTTCCTGGAGACTCTGAAGACAGTGTAGGCTTCAATAGCCTCTGTGGTTGGGATTTATGCAAAATGCAGCTTAAAACAGAAAGCAAGGACATGGCTATTTTGAGGGGACATCACTGGATTTACGTGAGGCTAATGTTGAAGTGTGTTGCTCCCATTTAATTTCCCAGTGCTACCCAAAATAAGCAGAAGAAATTTTTCATGTGCTTCAAAAAACCAATGATGCAGTATTTTAGTATGGGTGTCTACAATGGGCTGAGTGCACCCTGAATAGTGCAAGGTGACAAGGCCGAGGCAGTTCTGCAAAATGCAAAAAACCCCTTCGATGTAATGGCCACAATGGTTGAAGATAAGTTTTGTTTGCAGATTCTCACTGATAGTAGTTTGTAGGTGTGTGGGAGCCACTGTGCTGCAAGCAGTGGCTTCAGATGCAGTGTGAGCAGAGTATTTGGGAAGGGCAGGCTGTGCTCCTGCTGCACAGAGGTGCTGTGGTAGCAACCCTAACACTGAATGCAAGGTGGTTTTTGTTAGGTGTGGTGAGTGTTGGTTTGTTAGTTTAGTTTTTGATTCATACGGGGCACTTCATTATGTTATTTATTCCGACAAACTGACAAATTTTAGAAATTTCTCAGGCATCTGTAGAGTGTGGCCCTTCTAGCTGAGGATGTGGGGGCTTTTGCCACTCACTGACTTCATCGTTGGCTCCAACCAAGATGATCCAGCTTTAGGTCTGCTGGTGAATGGGAGACCAGCACAACTGACTGATTTGGCCAAGCCAAATGGGTCTGGCCTGTGTTTTCAAGACATAGTGTTGAGCTTGGACCATCGGCCTCTTTCTCTTGACTGAGGGTAAGGAAGTTCAGTCTAAATTAAGGGATGAGATAAGGTGGGGTGTGGACTGTGCTGGACTCAGCCCTAGAGCTGGTGTTTGGTGCTGCAGAACAGGAGTTTTAAGAAGAAGGACAAGGTATGGGGAGAGAGTTTGCTTTAGAGTTAATGTACCAGGGCAGACCGTTCAGAGCATTTCAGCTGGTGGGGCACCGTGTTCCCCAAAGACATGGTAACTCATTGCCTGAAGTCAGCTCCAACATGAATGCTAATGATTAATGCCTGGAGATCCCAGTGGTCTTGGAAGCAATATAGTTAAGTAAAAGGCAATGGGTTGGATAAAAGGTCTTAAATCAGACTAATGTTGGCAAATGTCACTTGAAAGAGAGGGATTTTGGAGGGGAAAAAAAAAAAGAAAAAAGGAAGAGTAATTTAAGAATAAATTCAAAGGAGGGGAAGCAGACATTCCCACAAACTAATAAAATCTCTGCAAATGAGAAAATCAGACTGCTCAGATTGAAATTTAATCACAGAAAGGATTTCATTGTAGCAAGGAGAATTATAATTACCACTCAAGAAAGGAGAGGGCTTTCTGCCTCTCAGCTGGCATGCGGCTGCAGGAGCCTGGTGCTGAGCAGGAGAGGTGGTGTCAGGAAGGGAAGGAAGGTCTACAGCAGTTGTCTTACCAGTAATTAATACAGTCCCTGCCTAAAACTGAACCAGATTCTTTAGAGAGGCAGCTGTGGATGTTGCATGTATAAGTACCCTGGAAGCATTGCTCTAGGAGGGAGCATCCACGTTGCAGGTGCAGGGCCATCCGGGAATGCTCCTTGTGGGTCTTTGTGGTGCTGCTCTTCCACCCAAGCTCCTACCAAGGCATGACTTGGGAGGCACTTGGGCCGCTAGAAATGCCTGTGGGGTTGTGCCACAGCTGTAGTTACACTTAAGACTCATTTAAGGCCATCTGAAAGGTCAGTAAAAACAGAAATGAAGTGTGATATACATACAGAAGCATTTCTGTGGCCAAAAAAGGAAGTATCAGTGTGCACACCTTGTATTGCCTTTTGAAAATGAGCAGGAGTTGAGATTTTTGTTTTAAGAAAAGATGTTAAAAATCCCACCTGTTGTTCATAGTGCAGCATCACAAATCCTTCCAGGAGCAGGCTGACCATGCCACTGGACTTTCAGCTTTATTTAGAAACAATTACAGCCTCCTCAGAGCTCAAAATATGCCCATAGTTTCTCTTTAGCAAGTCAATATTTTCTCTGTTATTCCCCTGCTGAAGAGGCGGTTGTTCCTTTCCTTGTTTTGTTACAGATGCAATTCAAGCTGGGTTGGTTTGATTGATATGTTCTGTTTCTTTTCTCTATTTATGGCATTGAGCTCCTGGAGTCTCCACTGACTTCATTAGAGTATTTTAGAAAATAAGTATCCTCAGCATTATTTTCTTTCCTTGTCCTAGTGGGGGAAGAAAAAAAGTACAATAGAAAAGCACATACTTTAAACTATAAAACCAAACAGGTAGTTTGGGCATACAATTGAGTGGGGAATGACACCAACAATATTTAAAAAGTTCCCCTTCAGCATTCTATCAACTGCAAGGTTTTTAAAAGAAATTAACATATTTGACATCTTTTGACCACATTTGAAATTGCTGTTGATGTGCTTGGTGGGCAAGACTCATGTTCTGCTGCTTTAATTTGCTTTTTAAAAAAATATTTTGCATCCACCTCTTTCCTGCTGAATTTTAGAAATGATGTTTGCTTCATCTCAGATGCTCTCGTGGCTGATCTTGTCAGGAGGAGGAGATGCATTTCAAGTGGCAGGGAGGAGAATTAGCATGTGGCTGTGCCAGCCACCTGACATGGTGCAAGATAAAAAATTAATTGCAACCATTGCTGTCAAAATACATGCAGTCCCACATTAATGGGTGCTCTGGGTCCTTCCCTGAATGTAGTGGGCCACCAGTGGATTGCGTGAAGAAAGTCCCATTAACTTTTGAAATGGTAAGTTTATTGGGAACAGATGTCTTTGTGTCAGCACTGGAAGAGTTAATAAGATTAGGTGAAGGAAAAAAAAAAGAAATGAGAACTCTTTAATTGGCCAGAATATGCAGTGCTATGTCTCCAGCTCTCCGTGCCAGCAGAGGCGCTTGGCTAGTGGGAATTAAACAAAGAATTGTGCAAACATTGGGAAGTGTCGCTGAAATTACTCAGCAGTGGTTTTTTTTGTCTTTTTTTTTTTTGGTTTTTTTGCTACTTTAGGATTAATTTGTAAATTTGCTCTTGATAATCATTTATAGAATTACCATAACCCTGGAATATTTGAGGTCGTGTCCAGATAGTGGTTTAAACATGTTGAGCCTGGTAAAATGAAAAGTTAATCAGAATAGAAATACGACTCCTGTAGTATTTCATATTGCTTTGAAAAGGCTGGTTCCAGGGAATTAAAAAAGAGAAGTGAGTCCCTGTTCTTCTGCATTTGTGCCTAGTGCTGCTGCTCTTAGTGAGTTGTACATCTAGGAACTCTCTGAGAACATAAATACTTGATTTTTTTGTTTTGTCTTTAATCTGTGAAAATACTGTCTTTTTCCCTAATTAACTCAACTGTTAAACAAAGAGCAGTGAAACATGCTTTTATGGTGTGTATTTTTACAGCAAAGTATTTAAAGTGGCCCGTTGGATAATTTCATGCTGCATTAAGTTCAGCAAGATCTTTTGGTATGCATCATTTTTACTGCTTCCTATATCTTTGGGCATAAGCTTTTTAATTGCCATGTGAAGAAATATAAAACGGAATTCAGTAAGAAATATATTTTTGGTTGGTTGGCTGCATCTGATGCAGTGTTTTTCAGATGATGGAGTGAACCTTGGTTGTACGTTTTGTTTGGAAATCACTGGGTTGCCTTTAGAGAACTGCCCTTGGCTCACCAAAAGCTTCAAAAGCTGTTGCAATGTGAAGAGGAGAGGTTTCATTAGAGCAGAAGGTTCAACCTCCAGAACAGAAGAGTGCTCATAATTCCAGTGCTCACAGCCATTTGTTAAATCTGTAGGATTTGGGAATGAGCATCCCAACGGCACAGGGAACTCACGGCTTAGGGTTGTCTCTCCCACCTCATTTTCCATCTGGGTTTCACACCCGTAACCCAGATAATTTGTCTTACCCCACAATGCTTTTTGGCTGTCAAAGGCCAAAAGGTATCAGAGGTATCGAAATTATGGTCTTTTTCTAACAAAGCTTTCCTCAAGACCAGTGTGGTTGGGTTTTGAGGAAGCAGTGCTTCCAGCAAAGGCAAAAGAAAATGTTTTGCCAAAAAGGGATTCCTGGCATGAGCTAATTTAGAGCTGCAGACTTAAGCTGGGCAGGCCTGGGACACTTTCCTTGGAGGTCTTTTTTTGACTAGACCACTCCATAAATACCTACAATTACATTTCTAATGCTGACATTCGTGGAGCCTTTATGAATGCAATTCATGTGCTCATGAATTGAACAAAGGGTAAACTAAAAAATGGAAGCTGATGTCATATGTTTTAGAGAGAAAAAAGAGAATAAAAGGTGAACTGAAGACTTGGTTTCTTCCAGCTCTGAGCTCCATGTCTCCTTATGCCCTTTTCCATGATTCTGACTGCCTGTGGGTGAAAGCCCCTTCCCAGTGAGCTGCTACCTGATGGGCCAAAGAGAGATGCCCTGAGGTTCACCCACGTGGGTTTTAGGTTGGATTATGGCTCTGGCTTGGTGTTTTGGCATCAAACAGTTTCCACTGCATTTTTGAGATTTCTAACTTGATACTTACCCACTTTAAAATTATTTTAAAATATATCCATTTTTAAATAGTAGCTATTCCAAGGATTATTAATACGTCCAGTGTTTTAAATCAGTCCTACAGTACTGAAATTTACCTGTGTATCACTGTTAAACACTACCTATTTGTTAACTGAAGATGATGTTATATCTGGAAAGCCTTTCCTTTTTGTGATTATTGCAGTGTTTGGTTATAGACTGTCTGGGGATGGACAGACATTGTTCTATTTCCTCCTAGTGGGTTTGTTCTTTGGTTTTTTGTTCATTCTTTAAATTCTATTTCAAGTAGGTGGAATATTCCTTATTTTCTTTCATTATAAGGTAAACACAATTACTGTGATATATCCTCTCCAATTTCTGTTATGACTGTGCTTTGAAACTATAACCTGTTTTTAGCTGAAAATCCTTAGAGGAAGTCTATGGAGCCAGAAAATGCTTTAGTGGGAAAGCGATATGTTTAAATAAACCTTACAGAGATAGTGCTCACCCAGTAGATGAAAATATGAAGTCTGAGGATTGTTGGGCAGAGGAGTAGCTCTGAATCTCTCATTCCTTTCTATCTAAGGTAACCTGATTATCACTGTAATCTCTTTTGTTCTGTCACTTTGAAAAGACAGTATCATCTGTCATTCTGTGGGGAAAAAAACCCAACAAATAATCATTGGCAAAAGCAAATATTCCTTATTAAAGCATTGGTTTAAAAATGAGAGTAATATTCATATAGCCAGAAGCGTTCTTCATATATATTTTTATATATATATGCATATATATATATATATAAAAAAAAAGAAGGGACTGCCTCTTTTGAGCCAAATACATGGCAAAAAGTTTGTGCTTCATAAGGTTTCTGCAGGAGATATCTGGGTTGTTGGGTCATTACCTATTAAATGCTTTATTTTCTTAGCAGATGATCTTCTGCAAAGGGGCACTAGCACTGCCTGAGCGTGTCTAAGCACGTGTGTGCCAGCACATACATTTATCTTGCAGAAAGGGACTTCGGCCATGTGTAGGAATAAACCATTGACAAACACTCAGGAAACAGGAGATATTTTGTTCCACCAGCTAAGGTGTTTATGAAAATAAGATTCAGTTGGGTTAAATAATAAATGAGAGGAATTCAATTATTTTTTGGTTTGTTGGTCCACCCTGAGAAAACTACCCCAGAGTCAGTAATAATAATACGATGTGATAGCGCATTGAACAGGTTGGGTTAACAAAGGATTTCTGTCCTCAACATGACCAAAACCAGCACTGAGTGCCTCTCCCATAACCAAGGGAGCAGAAGCACACAGATACACAGATTATCACCCTCTGAGAGCATCCAGCCACTGCCAGGCCTCTCCTGATCCTCCTGAGCATCCCTGGGAGCTGGATGCAGTTTTGGGGGGCTGGCGAGGCATTGGGTTCTGGCTGTGCACGAGGGTGCCCAGTTCGGGAGTGCAGTTTTTTGGCTGATATCGGCACAGCTGCTGCCCTTGCTGGCAGGCAGGGAGGACACCTGTGTGCCCCTCTGAATGAAGGCAGCCTTCACTCGGGGGGGACGCTGCCGGGGCTGCTGCAACAGCCGTGCCCTTCGCGGAAGCGTGAAGAAAAGGCCGATGCTCTGTGCCACGCGTGCTCGGGCGCATACTAAGGAAGCAACAGGGGAGGAATAAAAGGCACTGGCTCGTTGGCTGGCCTTGCTGCTATTCAGAGCCTGCCTGAATTAGCAAGGCTGGTGTAATCCATTCTTCACACCACAGTAATATGGTAATACTGGAAATACAGGAAGGGAAATCCCAGCCCTGTTAAATTCATGGGAGCTTTTTGTGATGAGATCAGTGGAGCTTTCATCTCGTCTGTTTAGTGTTTGGTAGAAGTAGCTCCTCAGTATCTGAAACTGATTTTGTTGAAGTTAGAGTGTTATTTGTTTAAGAATGCATGACAAAAAAACCTGTGACTTTCCAGTCTGAAGCAAAACTGGGGCAGTTTCTTCTTGGTATTTCACTGCAGTTACAGCTGGTGTGAACTCCTCTGGGCAATGCCTGTCAGAGGGAGCTGGAGCACCTGGGAAAGACTTTGAAAATCAATCAGGGCTTCCCTCTGCTCTCTCCTGCTGCCGTTTTCCCCGGCCGGAGGAGGCTTCTCCCATTGGCAAAGGTTCAGTGGCACAGCCCACTGATGTCCAGACACGATTCGAGCGGCGGCTCCTGTGGCCACATTCAGCCCAGGTGGTTTCAGCTGTGCTCTTAGTGCCTGCCATACATTTGCCCTTGCAGTCTCAGCACACACAGCAAAATCTTGCAGCTGTGGCTGTCTCTCACTAACAGTGTCTGAATCTGCTTTATTCTGTTGATGGAGAGACATTTCCCATCAGACATTTTAAATAAGAATTTACTGTGAGTGATGTCTAGTGATCTCTTAGTAATTTCTTCAAATGCTTAATCATAGCTGTGTCCCTGAATATCTTCTCCATCTCAGCCACAAGACTTTCAAGCTGTGACAACTGCTTCAAGATAAGAGTGGTGTGTATAGATTTTTTGTATTTCTTTTTATAAGAAAAGAATTATATATGTTTGCCTTATGCTTTGTTCCCTGTACTTTCCTACTTAGTGCCATTGGACCTGCAAGTGAACCACTAGACCTCTAAGACAGACCTTTTTTAGATGTTTTCTGTTTTTCAAGTCATTACTGTTCTCTCTTTGCATCACCTCAACAGAACCAAAGCATAGCAGAGAGCGATAGTAATCATAATTAAACAAAATCTAACTTACAGGAGCTTAAAAACCAAAGGATACTGTTCCTCAGGGGACAAGGGATTATATATAACTGGTTCTGTTTTGACTTGGTGGTCAGTGTCGCTGGAGGTCTCTGTAGGCTGCAGATAATAGTGTCACAAATTTTGCTGGCAGGTGTTGATCTCTCAAGACAGAAAACAAGCTCTCTCTGCCCACCTTTGAGCCTCTGTAGTCCGGAAAATGGCTTTCAGCAACACTCTGGTGAAGCTTTCTTGCTTCATTCAAGCCTGAGCTTCCTGCTTAAACTGACTGCGTAAATGTCTGGATGACTGACTCAAGGGAATGAAATAGCAGGGAAAAATAATTTTAAAATTACAATGAAATATAAATACAATCTTTTTTGAACTGACACTATTTTTTTCACCTTGCTTAGCCATACAGCAATTTCACAGGATATTTCAGCAAATTAATTCTTCTGTCCTAATGGTGTGCATGGATGCATGAAGGCGTTTGCCTGTTTGTAATGATATACACCAGTTACACTTATCTTCTGAAGGAATCCTCCTTACTTGGGAGAGTTTCTTGCCCTCTAGTTCTTATCCCCAGTCCACAGGATTTGGGACTTGGCTGTTCTTTGTGTCTTCGCTAATGGGGACTCACTCCTGGACTAAGTGGGATGTGTTATTTCTGGTGTCTGTTTAAAGAAGAACAACAAAAAAGTCATCTTTCCCAACATCATTGCACTTTAGCCAAATATTTGCATTGCAATTTGCGATGAATTATAAATGAATCAACAATGTGTCATAAATTTAATATTCAAAAGTATCCTACATATCACACTACCTTAATTTCCCCCTTTATTCCTAAAGTGTAGGCAGACTGCTAAGATTGGCAGATGCAGAGTGTGAACGAGGTAGTTTCTGAGTCAGTGGGTACAGCTTGAATTCCTTCACGAGGAATGGTGTCCCTCATTTTAAGCTGTCAAAACAGCACTTGATGGAGGCTGCAGTTGCACAAGCACTGTGTGATGTGGAGAGCAGCGTGAGTGTTCGAGCTGCAGACAGAGCTGTGTCTTCCTCCAGGACTGGCTTTTCAGCCAGGGATCCCCTCCCTCCTCCCTCATCTGTGGCTGTGCATTAATGTGATGGTCAGTTTGGGTGGCCCCACCCAAGGAGGATGGAAGTGATCTGGTCCAGCTCTGGCCAAAAGTGAGGCCGACATGGTCTTTGCTCAGGGTCCTGCTGATCACTATGATGAAGGCAGAGCTTGGGGATGTGTGCAGGTCAGAATGTCTCCTCAGAAGGCATAACAGACACATTATCACTACACTGTGCTGGATAGTTTCCTCACAAAAATGAGCCTGGTTTTTATGCTCTGTCATAAATGATTGATGGCTTTAGGGTTGTTGGCTAAGGCGTGCAGTGGTCCCAGACCTTGCACTGGTATTGTTAATAAGCAGAGGCACGTCGTGAGCTCAGTGTAGCTCACCAAGGTCACGCTCAGGTAGTGAGATGTTTACAGTGTCTGTTTGTGCAATTAAAAACTAGCTGAAGACAAAAATCCTGTACTGCTAATTCCAGTCTCTGCTGGACTACCCCAGAGATCAGTACTGCGCTTTCTGAACAGTCTGAGATGATGAACTGCTGATCATGTCCTTTCTGAAATCTCCATAGTTAGGTCTTTGTCTACCTAAACAATTCAGCTTCTTTTTAGTGTCTTGTAAGCACAGTCATTAGTTTCTGTGCTTTGCTAAGGGAAGTAAAGCAGCATGTTTTCTGCTTTGTTTTTTAATGCCATTAAGTCCTGCTTGAGAGAAAGGCTGAGACTGAGCTTTAGACTTCGCCCCAGGAAACAGGAAGCTCAGAAACTCTGAATACTGATACTTTTTCTGTTATACAAGTTTATAACTGACATGATTTTTAAGATGTGAAAGTTGTCTTTCAGTGTACTTGGGGAGCAGGAAAATGAAGCTCTTTTTAAGGGGTGCTGGGCTAACACTGACATCACCTGAAAGACTGTGATGGAGGAGCCTGCTCTGGAGTGGAAGTGTCCTGGTGCTGCTCCACAGCAGAGTAGACCACTGTGTTCCCATGTCCATTTTACTGACTAACTCATTCTCATAATTAATCAAAACCATGTTTTGCTGGCATTGTTGCTGAGTTGAATCCCAGTGTAACATTTCCACAGGTCCTATTAAGTTACTGTGGAAGGATTAAAGCTCATTTAATTGCCCATTTTGTTAAGCATGGCAGCTGTTCTAATTTTACCATCTTGTGTCATCTGCTTTCTGTTCTCAGATACCTGGGTGTCCCAAAAGTTCACATTTTTTAAATGCAGTCAATTCTTGACTTTAAATTTCCATGTGTGTAGGAAACCTATACCTCAATAGCTTTAAACCTGGGGGAGAGCAACTTAGAACAAGGCTCAAGTCAGAGGGCTTTGAAGGAATGCTCCAGATCAACACCAGGTAACAGGTGTAGAAGATACTGATGATTCAAAGGAATCTGCCAACAAGGATCTTTTTGCTGCTGTTACTGCCAGAGCAGCCCTGTACATCACTTTGAAGGACTCTTGGTGACTTTCAGGCAATTTGTGTTATAAGTGAATAGATTTTCCTGCCTGAAACGAGTGACAAATGCTCAATATTCAGTGTTATAAGGAAGCAAACTTCTAGATACATAGAGATTGTTGGATATATGAAGAGAGTGCTGTAGTGATCTTTGGGATGGTGAAGAAAATGGCAAATTGAGGGGGGAAAGAAAGGATAAACTAATGCAGACTTTATTTTTTTTAAACATTGTTTTCTACAAATGTACATCTTCCCCATACAGCTTTTAGAGTTCTTGGCACATGTGCAGCCATGAAATCAGCAGACAGGCAGCTTTGAACTGTGCAGTGGATACACAAAGGATATTGATTCATCCAAGCTTTCACTAACCTTGGTAATAAAATACTTCAGAGTCCAGAATTTCAAATGGCCAAAGTGTTCTTCAGCCTTGTCTGCAATGTACTAATGACAAACTGGCTTTTGTTCAACAAAAGGCATCAGGACTTCTCTTTCCAGCAGCCTTTTTTATTAAAAGGATATGAATATAGTAGCGATCTTCCTTCATTGTAGTGAGGTTTGAGGTCTTTTCTATGTCCCTGTTCTGTCTAATGCTGTTTATTTGGTTATCTAGGGTCCTTGGAGGGTAATTCTTAGGAAAAAAATGCTAAAAACCCCATCTGGAACACTAATGTAACTTGTAGCTGTTTTTCTTCTCCATTATAGCAGCTATTATGGGAATTAGCTATCATTTAGATGAATTTTTTTACATACAGAAGAAAGAGTCCTTTTCATTAAATCCCTCCAAGAAGAGACAATCATCATCACAGGGCATTTTTGTGGGGTTTGTTCATGCTCTTGACACTGCACCTCGCAGATACAGTGATACAGTGAGAAAGGCATTTTTTCATGAAGCAGTGTAGGAGTTTCCTTCTTCCAGGTTTTAGGCTGGTACCCCATGTTTCTCATTCAAGGTGTGCACTCAGCTTTAAATCCAGCTGAGCAGAAAGAAGTAACTGAGTAGACTTTTTTAGGTCAGAAATGCTGTGTGGTTCCACCCAGCCTTTCAATATTGACTGAAGGAATTGTGGGTTTTACAGCAGAAACACACAGAAATGGTGATTTGTTCTATTCCTCTGCTTCACATGAGGAACTGGTAAGTGCTTCATGTAAACTTTTAGTTGTCAGCCAGCTCTGTGGCAGGAGGTTTTATCCAGGTTACTGGGATGTATTTCAGTGTTAGAAAAGGATTGGGAAGACAGGGGAATGCAGTGGTGGTTAAAACATCGCAAAATTTCCTGCCTTAAATTTTCTCCTGCCGCTGCCACCAGTGATCCTTACCCAGTCGTGCGTCTCTCTGAGGGGTTGTTTTGGGGTGGTTGCCGTGCTGTGCCACATTTGCAACACTCTGTTGCATTTCTCTCTCCTTGGGTTGAGTTTGAATAGAGAAAACAGTCTTTGTTTTTTGGAGGGCCTGTGCACAGGAGTGTGGCTGGGTGGTGATGGTGTGTGCCTTCACCTTGGCAGCAGAAGTGAGCAAGTCTCTTTGCAGCTGTCGCATTTTCTGAACCTCTCTCTTTGGATTTCCCTGCCAGATGTTTCCCATTCAATCCATATTGGTTTCCATTACCACCTTGAAAGCTGACTTGAGGTGGAAATGACTATTATAATTGTATTGTTGACTTTTGCATAAATTAGTGCCATTTTCTCTTAAATATCCTGCCATTTTGGACAAGCGTAGTTTATCAAAAAATAATAGTAGCCATTTGAAAGCGTTGTTTCTGAGTTCATGGCAGGGCTTGTTTTTGTGTCCTTTAAGATGCCTGGCTCCCAGAGCAACATGCTGCTCTTGAGGCAAAAATCTGAGGAATTCCAGGCAGTGCCTGGCAGGAGCAGCCCTTGGCCTGTCCCTGAGCTGCCCCTCACATCTGTGCTCCTGTGGCTGCCCTGGGCAGGGAAGGAGCAGCAGAGGCTGAGTGGAGGGTGCAGAAAGCAGAGGCACAGCTTTGCATGGAGTTGTCGTTTATGGGAGCCTAATGCCAGTACACAAGAGTTAAATGGAAGTCTGTAAAATCCTTAACACGGCACTAGATGTTCTCTTTAGGAATCACGAAGCATGTAACGTCCTTATGTTCTCCAAAGGGTTTATTTGGCAGCCTGTTAGCATCTCACTGTGACATGACTGAAGGGGGAATAACCAAAATAACAGGATGCGGGGAAAGGAGGCAGCAGTCACCAAACTGGAGTAACAGCTCCAAGCACAGTACCTTTGAACTGATGACTTTTCTTCCCTTTCCCGGGATGGGTAGCAGGCCTTGATGATCTTGAAGACAACATTGTGCTGGTCAAATGGTGATGGGGACTCACCCAATTTTGCCTCAGTTCTCAGTCACTGCTGGATTCTAGTATGTCTGAGGATGAGCCAGTCCAATGCAGGGTTTGCTCATTCACTTTGGTCTTCTGCAGTTATGCAGATTTTAGGTCCAGAAGTATCTTTGCAGCTAACCAGGAGCATCATGAAGTTGCAAGGTGAGTATTTCCATCAGTGGGAAAGGAGCTCTGTGCAATAGGTGAAGATGGCTGCTTATGGAGAGGCAGTAAGAAATCAGGGTAGGAAAATGAAAGAAAGGGGATGAACGAAGTAAAGGATTAGGGTATTCAAGTAGCTGGTAGATTAGTGGGGCACAATGCATAACTTTGGGTCTTCACTCCTTTGATGTAAAAAACGAACCAGCTTCCAGCTCATCTGTAATATTACTTTTCATCCAGATACCTTTAATCCTACAGTTTCCATTTTCAGAGCAAACAAAGATATGTTTATTTTCCTTATAAGCTCTTTTTCCTATCCTCCATGCGGTATTTTTGAAGCTAATGACTGAGATAGACAGAGAGCAGGAGTAAGTGTGCAAATGGCAACTTGTCAAAGGCAGCTTGGACCCACAGACTGGCACCCCCAGCAACGGGGGGGGGCATCCCTGCTTGGTTCCTTGGTTCCAGTGTGGTCCCTGCACCTCCAGACAGGGAGTCGCTGGTGTGTGGTGTGGGCTACCCCAGGCTGTACACTCTTGGACACACACACACACACACACACATGTATATATTTATGTTTTGCTTAAAAGTGACTGCTTTGCTATCACTGGAACAATTTTCCCCACAGGTGAGCATCTCACCACGTCTGAGCAGTCCCACTATCACACATTAACTTCCATGTTGTCAATCTACTGGAGTTCCTTTGGGAACCACTCCAATTGGGAAAAGGTGTTGCCTTACACAAAGCCAAGAGAGGAGGCCATGCAGCGGAGCGATGCTGTAATCTGAAAGACTGGCACATGTTTTGTAGAGGAATTCCAGTGAGAAGAAAGCTGTGGGAAACCTTGCAGTGCTTCTGTAATCCTCCTGCTGTTCTCCTTTATTTTAAATGTTTTTCCTTGCTCTCAATTTGCTGTGGATTTGGACTGGGACAGCTTTTTCCTTCTTCCTGCTTCCCAGCTTTTCCTCTCCCCTTCCCAAAAGGAGTTAAGGGGCTGTAGACCTGGAAGGTCCATGCAAAACATAGGAAAGGATGTCATCCCTCTTTTGCTTTTGTAAGCCTTTTCTGTGTCATCTGGGATTTTCAAAGTCTTCATCTTTTTATGTTCCCTAAAATTAATGCAGTGATGCAGTGTCTGTGTGCCTAAGTGTATATGTGTGTGTATGCATTTATCTGTGTAAAAATATGAGTACACACAGAACCTGCCCAGTCAATATAGTTCCCCAACACATCTGTTGCTGAAAAAAGTGAGAGATGAGCTGTGTCTGAATTCTGCAATATTTAAGAATTCTATACATTATATTATTGTATTATTATATTGTATTATATACACCTGTTGTTCCAGACAGAAATCTTGTATTCATTACTGGAAGAACAAACATCCAGCCATAATCTCTGCAAATACTTAGGTTTGTAGTAATAATGTTTACAGCACAACAATTAACCAGCCCAATTCCCCCCACTCAATTATTTTATGCAGTGCCTCAGCTGATTTAATCAGCTCCCTTCCTAACAAGTCCGTCCTTTTTAAAACAAATGGATTTCCAGCAGGATCAGATTTTCTTTCCAACTCTTTTTATTGCTGGTTTCTTTAGAGATTATTTAATTGCTGTAAAACTGGTCTTCGTACTTGCCATTCTTGATTATATTGCTACTTAACAAGCTGTATTAAATGCATGAAAAAATCAAATCAGAAAATTGAGCACTAGACAGTAACAAGGAAAACATTTTTTTTTTACTTCAGTACTGTTGCCACTGATGGGAAGTGTGTGTAATCAAGTTATTTTTGAATTATCTTCAAGCTGGGAGGAAAAGAAAACTTGGGATAATGGATAATTTGAAAGTAACTGCACAGAAATGCCACTAAAAATGATGGCTCTTAAGTTGATCTTGTACAGCTCAGTCTCTGCCTCCTCAGCTGAACCATTTCCTTTACCTTGTGCGTGCAACAGGAACATGTTCATCTGGAGCCTGTCCCAGTGTGGGGGTTTCCAGGTATTTTGAATGGAGTTAGTGCTGGGGAAGGCATCTCTCCTTGTCTGATCTTAGCAGATCTTCCCCAGACAGAGCAGTTCTGGGTACTGTGCAGAAGATCCAACCCATGGTGGGCACATGGGCTGCTGTGCAGCTGCCGGGGCAAGTTTTGGGTGGTTTCACGATCCTAACAAGTTGCTGTAACTCCACAAAGAGCTGTGGCGTGTGGCTGTAGTAGTGTTCTTCAGTGAGGGAAGCCCTCTCAAACCATGGCACATTCCCTAGAATGGAAATCGAGTGCCTCTGAGGTCCAGAAATGAACGTGACCCCGATGTGCTTCATCCTGATGTGGCTGAAGGCAGTGGTGAAGCTCTTGGGGCTTCCTTGGTTACATGGTCAGGGCTGGAGAACCCCAGCCTCTTTGGGCAGCTGCTAAATATCAACAGTCCACTACCACGGTCCTTGTTGTGACCCCTGCTTTCTTTTCTGCAAGGGGAAAGGCCTTGCAGGAGTGGTCAGGGCCTGAGGCTTGCAGATACCTCCCCCATGGGAAACAGGAGCAAATCCCATGTGCCATGTAGGGTGCAGGTGCACAGGAGATGGACAGTGTGGGGCAAAAGCGTTGTTCTCTGTCAGAAATGTGAGTGGCACCGTCGGGATGTAATAACTTGCTCACAAGGAAAAGTTTCTTTCTAATGTCCATCATTTAATGGTTGGCTTATGCCCTTGAAGTGAGATGTCTTATATCTGTAATACAGCCACGGTAATTTCGTTCTAAAAGTACCCTATTTGATTAAGAACCAGCTATGAAGGCAAATATCAAATCTTCAGATGGAGACTTGGCCTGGCAGGAGAGGATGAGAAGTTGCCATTAAGCGAGGCCGGGCCGGGGCGTCCCCTCCGACCAGGGACACAGTGCGGCACGGCCCATTTGTCACAGCAAGGATATAAATTTGTTTTCTAGTACTGACATGTATTTGTCCTTTCCTTTATTGCAGCAATAATTTCTTAAAAATACCTTTCAAAAAAAGATAAAAGGAAGTGTCAAGAACATGAAAGTTTGATCTTAATTTTGTCCTAACCTTTACAAAATGGATTAAATAACTCCTGCAGGTAACACTAGCAGCCTTTCTCACCTGAGTGTTGATGGCCCATCAAGATGCTTGTAGAAGGGGAAAGCTCTTCACCTTGTGCTAGTCCTTAGAGCATGAAATATTGGGTGCATTTAAAGAACAAAAAAAGAAAAAGCACGGAAATGTTAAACCAGTTTTGTTGAACTAGAGGTCTCTCTGCCACCAAGATAGGGTTTTTTTAACTTGTGAATTTTTATGCTGCTCTGTAAAATACTGAGATGCTCTTGTGCTGATGGCCCAGCATCAAATTATCAGAGAAAGTGGAGGAAGGAAGGTGTTTTCCATCAGAGATAAAGAATTGCTTTTCCCAAAGGTTTATGGCAAAGCCGTGTGCCTGGCAGTGTGCTGATGCCTGGGACAGAGCTCTAGGCAGGAGCCTGGGATTTAGAGAGCTCGTGCTGATGGTTTTATGGAGCAACCTGTGCCTGTGAAACCGTGCCCCTGAAGCAGCTGGACACATTTAAAGCAAAGTGAGAACAATTACACAGTATGGAAATGGCCTGGCTAAGGTGATTTTATCCCAGCACACCTGGAGGATGTTTTTGCTCTTCCAGCTAATTGGAGATTATTAAATTCAGGGAGGTGGTAGAAGGGTACAAGAATAAGGTGGTTGTTTCTTGGAGTGAACTCTCTTGGGTAAACCAGTGCCTTTTAAAATAAGACAAAACATTTACATCCTGTGCATGCACCCTAGTGATTCACAGGTCCCTCTTGAGGTGTGTCTTCTGTCCCATCTGATTGATCTACGGAGTGGGGAACAAAGCGGGGAGGAGGGGTGCTGTGTTGGGAAGTGAACCATCATATTCATGTTTTCTGAAGCTGCACGGGAGTGAAATCAGGCTGATAGCTGCTGAATTGCTCCAAAAGGACTGGCCTCTCCCTGCATTCTTTGGCTGGTGTGTCCTTGGCTGTATGGTCTGCTCTCAGCCTTGGGTTTGTGGTCTTGGTGCCATTTCCATCCTGGAAGAAGCCACACAATGCTTCTGGCCCTGTTAAATGGCTACAGCACATTTTGCTGTAATAAACTGGGGTGATGAACTAATGGTGGAGGAGCTGATTTAGCTGCCTTTGCAGGAAAAGAAGGAAGAATTGGTATTGTTGGTTCTTTTATTTTCTTTCTTTTTAAGGGAAGGAAATGAAATACAAATGCAATAGAAATTTGAAATACAAATGCAGTATACAAAGGGAGAATGTGTATTTGTTCAACAGCTTTTTTAGTTCTTCTCTGCCATGTTTACCCCCAACAAGCAGCCTGTCCCAGCCTGTGAGAGAGCTACTTTAGTAGCAGGAGCCAAGAGGCTTGAGATAGAAGTGCATCATGTTGTTTTTAATAGATAAAAGTAGGATGTCCTGTTGGAAACACCTGGGAAAGAGCATTTTGTGCATTTGTAAAAGTTCTTGGGCAAAATAGTGTGTACCTGGGAAGAGAGCAGAGGCAGCAGTGCTGGGAGTGGCCTTGGGGGACCACTGGGGGTGCAGCAGCTCCAGCTTCCGCTCTGGTTTCTCAGCCTTCCTTCAAGATGCTCCCAGGGATTTCTCTGACTCCTTCACATTAGAATCTCTCTGTACAGTTTAACTGTTCTAAGCATTTTCTGTATAAAAAGTCAAGCCCTGTGTGTGATCCTCTAAATCATTAAAAATGGGTCACTGGGCAGTTTAGCAGGAGCACGAACTGGATTCTCCCCTTTTCTGTATGTCATCATTCATCTTCACCTGCTTGCCTGCAGAAAAAAAGGCTCCAAATAGCCCTCTGAGCTGTTATGGCTGAAACCTGCTGTGTATGGGCACTCAGACATGCCACCATGCTGCAGGAGAGGCAAAGGCACACATATCGTACAGCTTCTGTTCAGGATTCAGCAGCATAAAAACCACAAGGAATGATATTTTGAAGCCCTCTTATCACTGTGGTGTTCACCCAGTAAAGAGCTGTTTTATTGTTGGCACACAGAAACTGGCAGGCTGTAGGCTGTGATTAAGAATACATTTAATTAATAAATAAATTATTCAAACAAAGGTGCAAAGTGAAGGGAGTGGGCAGAGGGGTAGAGATTTAGGGATGGGTTTCTTCAGCCTGGTGACTTCCTGGTGAGTTTTGTGCTGTGGGTGTTGTGTTATACTGAAATGGGTAAAAGTACAACTCAGTGGTGCATTCAAAGTGCCATTCAGACATTTTTCCTGATCTTGCAGTGGAAGGTTGGTTGGCAGCAGCCATGTGTAGAGGTGTGGGGATGTAGCCATAGAGATCTCACCAAGGAAATGGCTTTTCAGTGGAGCACCTGCAGTGGGCACAGTGGTTGGGGCTCCTTCCCTGTCTCCCTATCTCAACCTGGGAAAGCCCTGTTGTTTTCCAGGGGTGAAGAGCTGTGAGAGGGGAGCAGGAGGAGGTTGGAATCTGCTGTGATGCTTTTACCACAAGTGGGGAATTGGTCCCAAACATGGGAAGGCACCAGTCCAGCCACCTCTTCAAGGGAAGCTGGTTTGTCTGTGTGCAGTGAGTGGGGGGAGCCAAATTAATTGCTAACAGGAACAGGCACAACCCATTGCTGGAATCAATCACTTATTTATGGGGGTGACAGCTTTAAGCCCAAGTTCCCAACTTCATTTAAACAGCACTCAAATCTTTGACACATTTTAAAATACAGTGAACACGTTCATAGAAGAAAATTACACAAGGAGTCATTAAATGCAGAGAAACAACCTGTGGCTCAGGAGGTTCTGCTCCATGAGCTGCTAGGGACTGGGGGAGGATTCTAAGAAGTATGGAGAGATGAATGATGGTACCTGCTCCAAACACATCCCTGGTGGACCTTCATCACAACAGGATGAAGCTCAGGTTTGTTTGCCATGTGCCCTCTTGCTGCCTTTTGGAGCTCTGTGTTCCCCAGACTCACCTCCACACTCCTACATTCCCCCCCCAAACCCCTTCTTTCAGCAGACTCCTTGCCTGTTATCAGGGGAGTGTTTAGAGCAGCTAAAGATCTCAAGTGCATTGTCTGGGAGACTTTTGATGATAATTAAACTAGTGCTTTTCAGCCCTCTGCTGCTCTTCCTTAGATTGCTGGAAAATGGCAACAGGGCTTGTACCAGCCAAGAAGGAACCGTGGAAATCCATGTTCACTGATCTGGTGTCTGTTATTTCTTTGGCTTTTTTGTGAGTCCTTGTTGGCGGGTGCAGGTACCTGCCTTGTGAAAACCTCCAGGGAGGAGAGAGATTGCCCAATATTTTATTTTTATTTATTTATTTTTACCTTCTGTGCTGAAAAAAAAAGCATCGTTATGTGATGTAATTTAATCATCATAAACATCTTGTGTGTTGATTTAGTAAATGATGGGGAAGGGCAGTGGGATGTTATCTTTTGGGATTAAAAAGAAAAAAAAAAAGGAGCCAACTGATTTGTCCCATGCTACAGTTATGGATGAAGCAGCACAAAACAACATCCAGCTCAAAAGACAGACACAGAGGTCGTGGCTGGTAATCACAGTGACACCAGGATGAATTTTTCTAGACCAGCTGTGAAATTGTGCAGTAAATTACATTGCATGAGATGTATTATTCCCTGGTTTAGTAAATAAGCCTCCTGATGGAGGCCCAGCAAGGCAGCTGCAGGGAGCTGTGCTGAACTTGGGGAGCTGAGTGCTCCAGGAGGTGCTGCTCAGGGCTGCTGTGCTCACATGGCTGCAGTTGTCCTCTTTGATGCCTTTTCCTTTGATCATATCTTCAGTTGGGTGCTTTCCTCCTCTCTTTCCAGCTTATTCAAAGTTGTGTTGTAAGGCCCTGCATTGCCCGTTTCTGCGGGTGAGCAAGGGCTGCCTGAGCACCACGTGCTGCCCTGTCTGCAGCTGTCTCATGGTCAGTGCATGGAGGATGCTTCACTCTCTTATCCCTTCATGTGCCCATGGCACAGCTGATCCCTGCCCAGAACCACTCTCTGATCCCTTCATGTGCCCATGGCACAGCTGATCCCTGCCCAGAACCATGGGTTGCCGGTAGTGCTAGGTGCAGGCAGTGTGCTTTTGCCCTGGCTGCTCTGGGCAGACAGAGCTGCTGTTGCTGGCCATGTCTGAGGCTGGATCCTAGGATTATCTTCCTTTTTTAACCTGGGAAGCACAGAGTAAATCTCGAAGAAATTGAACTGAGGCCATCAGGGTCTGACCTCTGGGTAAAAGTAAGATAGTTTATTGTGAAAGCAGTAATGCAATGAGAACATCCAAAGGCTCAGCTCATGTGTGAAGCTATGGAGTGCATCAGGTGAAAGCTGTTTCTATAGCTGCCAATGCCTGTATCCATTACCCAAATAAGCACTCAGCAGAAGAGGGGCTCTTCCTCCCTCACTGTGCTCAGTGGCACCTTCTTTCTACCTGGAGGGAATGAGTGAGCAATCACCTGTCTGAACCAGGTATGTGCTGCTGTGGGGGCAATCCCTCAGCATATCACCTCCCTGGCAGTAGGTGCTTCCTCCAGGAGCTGAGGAATGATATTACAGCATCTTCAAGAGGTTTAATGACAGCATTAAAAATGTGATGAGTATTCAGTTGACTTAAAATTTCAGTATTCAGTGGTAGTTTTTGATTACATGTAGTCTCTTCCCCACAGTAGCTGTTAGCATCATTGGCCATGGCATCTTTGTGGTATGGCACTGAAATCTTAGGCTGTAGTTTCTTCTCCAAATCCTATTTTCAGTGAGATGTCCCCATAAGCAATGAAAATAAATGTACTGATATGTTTATTTGGAGGCTTCTTTAGTAAGGAGGTGTTTAATAAGCACCTACCAATGGAAGCAAATTGAGTTCCTTGAGTTGCAGCTGGAGCTGGAACTTTTTCTCCCTTGATTATGAAGGAATATAGTCTTCATGGAAGAATTCAGAGCTTACAAAGACATCTGGTCGCTGAATAATATAATTAAAGTAAATACAGCATAACGGGGAGCTATTCCCACGTTCCTAATGAGCAGAAAGTAGGGTTTGGGTGAGGGAAATGCATCAGCTGCTAGAAGGAAGGAAGAAGGGAAGAAAAAGAAAAGCTATGGGGGGAAGCCAGAGAGAAGTGGCAAAGTGAAGGGAGGAGAGGAGAGTGCAAAAGCGAGGAGATGAGGTGCCCTGTGCTGGAGCCTGAAGTGACACAATACCCAGGGGACTGTTTACTGCCAGAAGATGATGGTTGTGGTGGAGGTAGCTGGTGATAAACAGCTCAGGGACCATGTGGTCCCTCAGAACTGGTAGGACACTGTCTCGTGGAGCATCTAGCTGTGTTGCTCAAAGTTTAGAGGCTCTTTTTCTCCCTAAGTGTATGTATAAAGGGCATTTTTCTTCCTAAGTGACTGGCTTCTTCTTTTCACTATTTTACTAATTTAGAGAGCGGGAAGCCAACTGTTAACAAATCTGTGCATAGTTCCTGTATTTAGTTATGGGAGACAACTGCTCGTAAGAGCAGCAGAGTGGAAGCCTGTTAGCTGGGCTGGGCTGACCTGCTCTTTGCAAGCCACAGTGTTGGAGCAACCACTCGGGGAGCTCCAGAAGGGCTTTTCTACTCCTTTCAGTGGAGGACCAGCATGGACGTAATGGCACCTTGAGCTCTCATCTCCTGATGATATCTTTCCCCGTGGGCAAAGCCCAGGCACTGCTCTTGTCTAATGCCAGGGGAAGAAGGTGCCCCCATTGCTCCATAACAAAGCCAGTGTGGTGTTTGGGAGGGGGTTCCTGTGGGGTCTCATCCCCAGGGCTTGGCTGTCTGAATATCCTGGCTGTGCTGTGTGATGGGTGTTGCTTTTGCTACGTGAGCTTTGCATTCTCTCACTTGGCAGCTGCAGAGCCTACAGTGGGGTCCTTTTCCTTCTTGTAATTCATCTGAATGATGGTTTTCAAGAAGTACTCAGAAGTGGTTCCTTTTGGCTTTATGTTTGCACACAGTTCAGCCATAAGGGGAAATCTCTACGATTTGGAGGAATCTTCAGGCCAAGGGTATTCTTCCTGCTCCAATGTAGACCTGGGCTGTTTTGGCAGAAAAGCATGTTTGGGAGACCCTGGCAAGGGACACTGTTCTGAGGATAATTTTTCAGGCACGATGTGAAGAATCTCTGCTCAGATAATAAACCCCACGTGTGTTTGCCTGCAAGCCTGGCACTGCCAGTTTGATCCTCGTTGTCTCCAGTGTTGTGCCCAGTAGGAATTAAAGCTAGCAGTAGTTTACCTCACTGCAGCAGTGGCATGTCCCCTGTGATCCCAAACAGGCAGCTCTCGCTGCTGAGGGACAGTGCCTTGCGTTGCTGTGGAGAGTGAAGCATGGAGAGGCCACCACTTGGGGCTTCTGTGGGAGATGCAGCATGGCAGGGATTGTTCATCTGTTTTCTTTACCTTCCACAGACAAATCACAGCAGAGAAAAGCGTGAATGTGGGTTGGTCTTACTCCCTTACTGCACTGCACCTCCTACAAAGCATTCTGTGTTTATGTTATTCCTCACCTCTTCGTTGGGAAACCACCGTGGGGTTAAGTGTTCTGCCAGCTGGGAGGAAAAGTTGGGTAAGGTGATAGTGCCAGAACAAGGAGTCTGGTTTTATGGAAAACAGGCAATAACTGTCTTTATCTTTTATACATCACTGCATGAACCTTTCATCTACTCTGCTCCAAGGAAGATTTTCCCATCTAATACTCTGTTACCAAATACATTTTCAATGCAAGCTGAAATTATATATTTTCTTACTTACTATACGTTACTGGAATTTTTGTATGTCTGGTTGCATGGAGTGCTCTGCTGTTTCATGGGCAGAGCATTGACATATGTGTTCTCTTGCAACAGCAGTGTGCAGGTATCACGTACGGAAATCTTTCAAGTGAAGCTCCCCTGTGAACTTCCAGTATGAAAGGCAAAATGGCATCCAACTATCATTCAAAACATCTTAATAGGGGATGTTTTGAGTTTTGTCTGCTTCTTGAACTGGTATGAGCTGGAAAGTTTCACAAGGCCATCCTCTTGTCTCCTATGCCTATGTGATTTTTTAGCTGGTCAGACCGATGTAGGAGCAAGCAGAGGTGTCTGTATTTACCTTGCTCACAAAACAGCCCCACTGCCAGATAGCATCCTGGCATTCCTGGCTGCTGCATTCCTCACTGCTGTGTGTTGCTGGTTCCCAAGAGGAGTAAGCCTGAGAAATCAAGAAATGGAAGCTTTTCTTACATGTCTTTGATTGCACAGACCACAAATTGAATAAATTCCCAATTAGTATATTCCTGCATTGAAACCTTTGTGTGAGGAACTGATTTATTTGCTGCTTAAACATGCAGAACAGTAGCATATGTGAAAACACATGCAGGAAGTGTAAGGTGCAGGTTTTGTGTTGTTTATATATTTTTTAATGGGGTTATTTGCCCTCATAATGGAAGAACTTTTGTTTATGTGGTGTTCTGATAGCTCTGTGAGCCTCATGGGGAAAACAATTTGCCTTTGGGGACAAATGTCTAAAGATAAATTGATTTTTCAGGGTGTTCATACCTGAGTCACAGAAGGGTGGAAATTCAGCACACTGCCCCCCAAAATCCCCCTGTGTGAAGTCAGCTGTCTGCTGCAGAGGTGGGGAAGAAGCAGTATTTTGCAAATCTCCAGCAAGGAGGTCTCCAAGCCTCTGGTGCTCATTTTATTAAATGACAGACTTGCAAACCATCTAGACTTTCTGTAGGTATTGGCTTTGTAGCATAGGTGCCCTTTTTTTGTTTTTTTTACTTTTTCTTTGTGTGTGTGTGTGTGTGTGTGTGTGTGTGCATTTTACAGAAAAATGGTGGGGATGGTTCCGACTGGGGCAGGCAAAGTGGAGGATAAGCCAGCAGCAATGGTTCTGCATGTCCAGGCTGTGTTAGCAACACTTTCTCTCACCTCTGCAGGATTTTCCAATGCTCTTCAAAAGTCTAAGTTTGGGAAAAAGTGACACAACAGCAATTTAAGGACTGTCAGAGGTTTTCAGTGGCATAGAGCATTGCTGTGACGTGACGTATAGAGACAAACACTGGTCCTGGAGCCAGTCTAAATTTATCACTGTGTCACAACAGATAGTTAAATTTAAATGTGTGTCCAGCACTTGCCATTTCAGTAGGTTGCAATCAGCTTGAATTGATATTACCCGAATAAATCAAAGAGCTGAATAGCACATCCATTTCTGATACGGCAGTGCAGTGCACATTATCTGAGGGTAAAAGGAGTTGGTGCAGCTCTGACAGTGTTATTGTAACTCAGCTCAACACTACAGAATAAAAGAACCAATTTTGGTATATTCTGGACTCCTCCAAATGGAAAGTGCTTGCCACTGCAGTGTCCAAGCTGGCAAATTACTGTGGTTGCTTGTACAGGGATTGATGTACAGTCTGCAGAATGGCTACATGCCATCATCGGCTCAGGCTGGCCCTGTTCACGTGGCTGTGAGTAGGGCATTCTGCATTGGAGTTAAAAGTTACAGCCAGTTTTATGTGGCTGCATTTGGTCTTGGGACAAGTCAGCCCTGGGCAGCATGCTGCAGTTAGGCTTCCTTGTGATTCATCTGTACTTTTTCCTAGGGAGAAGTTTCTTCTTGTCACTATTCCAGGTCACATCACATCTGGAGTGTGTTTTTGAAGAGAATTTCCTGTCCCCACTTACTGAGTTTGGGTTTCTGCTGTGGAGCTGCCTCAAGGTACCTGTACTCAGTTTCTTTGAGCTGAAACTCCACTGGATGATGTGCTCCAAATCCCTGTTAAAGCTCTCCAGTTGCTGAGAAGCCTTTAATCTACAGGATTGGGTTGGATCTGGTCTGCTTGGAAATTCCCAAATGCATGTGCTGTGGGCGTTGGGGCCTGGGTGCTGTTCTGTTTCATTTTTCAGGTCCCTTGGCAGTGCTGAGCTCCCTTAGCTGACATGGGTGCAGGGAAAGGTGCCTGGAGCTGGGCGCCGTACACGTGGGAGGAAAGGAGTGACTCCAGTTGTCTCTGCTTTTCCTGTGCTGGGGTATTTCCATCCAGTGGGAGGTAAAATGTCGGAAGAGGGAGGAGATCTCCTTGCATGTGTTCGCTGGACAGCCTTTTACTGCCTGACTTCCTCTCTGCTCATTGCTGCTCTCTGAGATCCTGGGAAAACCTCCATACTAAATCCACCTGATCTGATTTTATTTGGAGGAAACAAACTGCTTCCCATCTTACAGCTCCATCAGCTTTGTAAAGTATTTCTTTTTGCTCAAGTTCAGTTCTTCTTACAGACATGTTGAGAGATAATCACATCCCTGCTTTTGTCTTCTCTTTTCAACCCACCATGAACCTTCTGCTGCTGTCCTGCCTCATTTGTTTCTTCCTCTGATTCTTCTCATTAAATAAATTTCAGCCAGAATGTCCTGTCAGATGAACAGTAAATTAATATATTGTAGCCCAAACTTCAAAAAGGAAAAAAGAATTTAATTGCAATGACTCGTGTTCGTATCTCACCATGGTCAGTGATAAAATGGCTATTGACTTAATTGGGGACAAGGCACTGTTCCCCCTAATTTTGTGTTGCTTCTTTATTATCATTAATAACTTCCTTTCCCCAATTTGTGTGGTGAGCAGTCGTGCCAGTTGGCCAAAACCTTCCCTCTTTGTTCGTATAATGGTTAGGGAGGTTTTGTGGCTGTAGGCCAGCAACCTCCCCGATTGAGCTGGTACAGGGAAGTACCACTTCCAGAAACTGCAGTATAAGATAGGAAATAACCTACCAAATGGCTGTAAAATGCATTCATTTAGCTCTGGCATTTTTTTGTTCAGTTTGGAAGAGAAAGCATATGGAGATTGTCTTTCTGGTTTATATATTGAAGTACAGGAGCTCAGGGGCAGAATTGTAAATGGTGCAGTTATGAGTTTATTTTGCAACTCATTGGTATGTTTCCTTACCTTGTTATATGGCTGCTTCTAGGAATCAAATATTTAAGTTTGCATTGCACTGCTTTTGATGTCTGGAAACCTTTGGTTTTTTTAGATGATGCTTTACATCAGGTTTACAGCTCTCCTGGTAGTTTAAAGGAAAGGGAGAATGTGATCTCATGACTCTCAACAAGACCTTGAAACTATGATGCTCTCTTTTCCTGGAGGACAAGATATATTCTGGTCATCTCCAAGCTTATGTTTTTCAGTGACAGCAGCTTTTGGTGTTGTCTGGAAAGCAAGGCTACTTGCTTTGATGGAGAGAGGGTTTCTGTCCTCCTTGACTTCAGGAGAAAGAAAGAAAAGAGCACTTCTTTCTCCTTCAGCATATACATGGTGTCATTATACAATAAACATGTTATTCCCTTTTTCTCCCGAAACACCTTTTCCTTTCAGTCACTTCATGCTGTGGGAGCATTTCTGGCACTACACACTGCTGCATCTTTGTTCTGCAGACAACAGTGAACCAGAGGCAACACTGGGGCTCCATTTGAAGCTCTTCGCTGGGAAAAGAAAAAGCCGAGTGTTACACTTGTATTTTAATGTGTGAGGCACGATCTAAAGCACATCACAGACTGGATTTTTGTTTGTTGTTTTCCAGTCGTACATCCTAGCTTTGTCATGTTCCCGTGATCTGATGGAGTAGAAATAAGTAATTTCTGTATCTGGAGGGCTTTTGCTCTAGCACCTCATTACCTGCCAGGAATGTCTTAATGCCTCTTGTGCCATTTCTGGTTTTCCAAGTGTGATGACCAGCTTTCTGCATTTCAGGGCATCAGAGGTCAACCTGTGCTAAGCCATGTGACATGCCACTGCCAGGGGATACAGAGTCCCCCCTGTTCTGGCTGAACCTGGCTCCAGTAGAAGACAGGTGCTTGCCTGCACCTCCTGGGTTTCCTCTGCACCTGAGGCATCAGGAGCTGGTTGATGTCTTCGTGGCCTATTTGCCACCCTTAGACTAAGCCAAAGGAGGGAGAGGAAATTAATAAATGTTAATATATGCTGGTTTAATTGAGAAGCGCTGTTTTCATCAACTGCTGTTTGAAGAACAGGCTTAAGTATGTTTGTAAGCCCAAACAAATGTTGGCTTTTTAAAGCTGTTGCACAAATACAGGGATCTTGCTGCCACTAAAGAGGTTTAGAGCTATGAGCCCAAACTCTAAGGATGAATAATGTGGCTGGGATTCAGTAAAGCCTATTAAAGATAATATTTTTCTATTCAGTAGCTTAAGCCAAGCTTAAGCCAAGTCAGCCTTCAAATCCTGACTCACCGTATTTTGTGTGTCATTCCAGCGCCACAGCATTCAGTATTCTGTGTTATTTGGAACAAGCAGAAGTGATCTCCATCTCATTCTTGTTTTCAAGAGCATGATTGTGTTTTTCCTCCAGACCTTTCAAAGGCTTTACCTCTGGTTGAGGAGAAGAAAGAGATTGTTCTGCTGCTGACAGAGTTCAGCTGTTTCTACTGTTCTTCTCACCATCTCCAAGGCAGAGGAGTTTTGGGGCAATGATTGTGACATGGGGGAGTATGATCCCTAAAAGCAAAAGTGAGACTTGTGTTCAAAAATATTTGAGAAAAGTCTTTTTGCTTTCTTAGGGAAACCAGCTGAGACATCCTTGCATCCTGAGGCTCAAGTGACATTTGCCTTAGAAACATTTTTAAAATTGTTTTTAGGTGAAATGAAGGTCATTTCTGTAAATTAATTACACTTGAGACTTGGAGAGCAGTGCAATTTAAAAGTTATAAACCAGAGCAGCCTTTCCAGATTAGTGGAAAAGTCTGAAGGCTGCAGACCTGTTTCTAAATGTAGTCATGGTTACTTGGCTTCTGTCTTACAGAAAAGTTTGTGCCTAATCCATGAGGCAGGTAGGAAAGATAAGACCTATTGACTACAATGAGTAGCTGGAAGACCTTGAACAAATATGCTTGGGAAAGGATGCATATTAATAAATAAACATGACTTCAGTAGGTGAGTTCACGCACAGCAATGTACATCACTGCCTTTCTCTGCACGCAGACCCAAAATAGGGTTGTTTTGTCAGAGGTGTGGTGCTCCAGGTATAAGAATTAGGATGTCCTTGAGTTGAAAGTGAATTCCCTGCTTGCAGTCAGGTTCTGGTTGATTAATTCTTGTGATTTCCTATGGAAATGGCCCTTTCATTATTTCATCGATACCAAAATTAAAGCACAGCCCCTACTCAATAGCAAGAACAATGAACTCATTGTGACACAGCATACAGCACTGACCTTTCTGAAGCAGAACAGCACATCCAGATCTGTAATATTAGGCACAGCTTGCTGATTGTGCTGTCCGAGATCTCTGCAAACTGGGTTTCTCTTACTGAGATAACCCTGGAAAAACAGCCCATCCTGTGGCTCTGCTCTCCCCAGGAGAGGAGACAGGCACCCCTTGTCGCAGCCGAGAATGCTTGAGGCAATGCATACATTTGTGTAGTGCCTTGCACCCTCCTCCCTGCCTGAGCCAGGGTTTATTTTAGCCTGCTCAGGGTTCAGTGGCGAGTGAAAACCTTTGAGGGCTGAAGCGGATCATTGAGGCCAGGCTGGGCCTGCGCTGACACGGGCTCTGTGTGCGCACAGACCGCTATTGATTTGGGTGGCACAGATGCCGATTCACGGGGAAGGGGCTGGCCAACAGCACCCCTGGCTGGGGATTGTGCAGGGAACAACTTCCCCTATGGAAAAATGGGCCACTAGAAAGGCATTTGTGTATCAAACCCCAGCTGAGGGGCAGGGGAACGGAAACCCAAGTATGGGGACTTTCTTGTTTTAAAAGTGTGCAAGAAGGGACTTTTTGTGACTCTGGGCAGATTAATTTCACTTTTTTGTTTTTCTTTTCCCCCCACTCCTCTTACTAGTTCATTTATCAACATTAAATCAAAATGCAGGAAGCTGCTGGCTGTGCTCATGCTGTGTCAGGTATTTCAGACAGCCTCAGTTGTGACCAAGAGCCGTTGCAAAAATCTAAACTGGGCAAAGCACCACTGGAATTCAGAGATTAATGGCATTTCCTGAGAAATTTTTGAGTAAATAACCCCATGTGTTTGTTTATTTTTTTATCACAAATAGCATCAGGAAACCTGAGAAGATACATCAACCTCATTTCCTAGGTGCTTTGACATCCAGGCTGCAGAAAAACTAGGAGGTGGAAAAGCAATCAGATGTGTATGTTGCTTTTCAGAAAACATCAGTTTTCTTTCTTTAGATACATATTTATGTTAAGTAAATATTCCTTGCACGTAAGGCTCATGGGGCCAAAACAAAATATTTCCAAACAAAGAGAAAAGAACTATTTTCATAGATTCATCACAGGATCAGAGAATGGTCTGGGTTGGAAGAGACCTTAAAGATCATCCAGTCCCACCCCCTGCCATGGGCAGGGACACCTTCCACGATCCCGGGTTGCTCCAAGCCCTGTCCAGCCTGGCCTTGAACACTGCCATGGATGGGGCAGCCCCAGCTTCTCTGGGCAACCTATGTCAGGGCCTGTGCCAACACTCTCACAGGGAAGGATTTCTTTCCTATAGCTAATCTAAACCTGCTCTCTGTCAGTTTGAAGCCATTCCCCTCTGTCCTGTTACTCCATGCTCTTGAAAAAGTCCCCCCTTGGCTTTATTGTAGCACCCTGTAGGTACTGGAAGGTGCTGTAAGGATATTTGAGATGGTTTGCTCGTGTTTGTAGATAACCGAAAGCCACAATGCTCAGGTATTAGTTTTGGTGTAAGAAGAGGTAAATTAGAGGCTGGGAATGGCTTCTGTAAAGGCACAGGGAGAATCTCATTTCACTGCCTCAGGGTGATGGGGAATGGAGAGAAGTTGCTGCCTTAGGAAGATGCTGACCATGCCTCCAGCAGCAGAAAGGATGCACAGGACCAGCTGGAGAAGGTTGGATTTGCATTTCTGACTGCCCACAACATTCCAAGTCCAGAGAACAGGGAAGTAAGCACTGGCATAAATGAAGCAAACAGGACAGTGTGGACCCTTGAACGGAAAGGTAGTTAAAATTTGGAGGCTGGGAAGGATCATTTCCATCTGGGGCTGCCCAGAGAGCCTGTGGTGTCTGCTGGGCAAGGGTGGTGGTCAGATGGGGGTGAGGGAGGAAAGGCAGTGCTCTTGGGAGGAGTTTCAGGAAAGCAGAGCAGTGTGCAGTATTTGAGGGCTTGGGAAAGAGAGAAGTGAACATTAGGACTATAAAACTCGATGCCTTCTATGAGCCGCCTGCCACAAGTGCTCTGCGGAGAGCTGTGATGGTTATTTTCCCCATCTGCTTTTTAATTTATTGTACCAGAAGCAGGAAGGCAATGCCCAAAGTCTAAAATAAAACAGAGCAGTTTTTGATTGTGTTGCACAGTCAAGTGGAAAAATGAGGTAACTGGGACTCCAGTTTAAGGCCCATCTGAGCCAAACCCAAGAGGAGCCTGGCTCCAGGTTGTGTGGTGGAGCCATTGGGGCTGCCTTCAGGAGGGGAGCCAAGTGAGGTCGCTCAGCAGCCTCCGACAAGGAGTGCTGATCAGGAAAAGTGAACTTTTTGTAGGCTTAAGAGTGGCTGTGCTGTTTTGAATGTACCTTAAGTGTCTGAAATTCAGCTGCTTGTGATGGGCAGAGTCCTACAGCCTGGGATCATACAAGATTCGTGGTGCTGCTGTCAGAGGTGTTACCTAGGCAAAGAAAAATTGGCAGATGGAATACTGGATTCTTTTGGAAAGGTTGGTAGAAAAAAATATTCCGGTGTTTTTTTCCTTCCTCCAGGACTGAATTAGTCAGGATGCCTGGGAAACAAAACTGAGTCATGGTGTTTACTCTCCGTGAAAAGTAATGCTCTCTTTTCCCCTCCCTGAGGTTATGTTTTTGCAAAGGCCAGTGCGTGAGCATTACTCGCTCCTTTGGTCCCGGGGGCGTGGGAATGTGCCAGAAGGAATGGCTAGAGGAGATGGGAGCTGTTCTTCCCTCTGATGGCCTCCCATTGTGCTGCACCCATGGCATCCAAGTGGGGAAAGCAGGACGGAAAGAGAAACTGCTGTCTGTGGCGGCTCCCGTTAGACTTGGAGTAACATGATTTATTTATTGATTTTACTGAAGAAATAGAAACAGAAGGCAAAGAAATACCGTCTTCCCAAAAGTTAGAGACGCCTGTATCTGTCACTGGGAAACCAGTTGGGCTCTTGGAGAGGCTTCTGGCAGGAAAGCCCAGCCCAGCCCAGCACAGCCACCCACACTCTGGTATTCTGGAGAGTGGCAGCACATCCCTGTTCACAAGGAAGTGCTGCATTGAGGTCTAAAACCTTGCTCAGACATGAAAAATCATTTGGAAGTTGACCGGCATCAGCAACACCTTGGGAGTTGTGTTAAATTCATCATTAAGAGGTGGCATCAGACAGGGACTTTTGGAAGGATTTTTTTGTAAGAGAAGTGGTACAATTACCGTAAATGAAGTCAGAACAAGGGCGTGGTGCCCTGGCAAGGACTGGAGGATTTGCTGAGCTCTGACTCCCAAGAAGTTCTGGGCTCACGAGCTCCTGGAGAGAAGTAGGGTGCTGTGCAAGGGGGGCTTCTGACTGCCATGGGCATTTGTAGGTCAGCCATGTGCTCTCCTTGCAGGAATCTTCCTCTGTCCCCAGGTTAAATTGGTACCAAGCTGTCTGCAGCACGTCTTGGCCTCTCACGTGTTGTGCAGCATTACTTTAGTCTCTGGAGAAATATGGGAACAAAATGCATTGTTTTTCCTGAATTCTCCCTGAAAAAGTTATCCCTTCTTCCTTGGCAAGCCAGCTTGCAGAGATGCCGAATCCCAAGCAATGTGAGGCAGGTGTTCCCCAGAGATTTACACTTTGAGTATTGCTCCTATTCTGAGCATCCAAATGCAGAGAAACCCGAACACATTATGCAACTGCTGACCTTGCTCAGGTTCAAAATTATCTTAAACATTAAACAGTAGCAAGCATGACTTCTGTTGTGGGAAGTACTTTATGTGGCATTCAAGCATGATTGCTGTAGTCTGGGGTCTGCGTTTGACTTTGTTATGCTTCAAGTTTTCCCAGTTAATTTATCAAAATGACATGCAGCTCTGGGGGGCAGCTCTGTGGTATATGATTGACTAAATAATGCTCTGCATTTCTGAAAGGCTTTTAAAGTTACTGCTTTCACACCAGGTGTATTTGTTGTTCTAATGCAGGTCACTTCCTTTCCTGGTTGTGCTATCTTCCAAGCGGAGCCCAGTAGAAATAGTTCCTAATGACATAAAGTGGATTGCAGGGTTGGATAGCAATGTCTGAAGAGGGTTGTTTTCTTACCCAAATGCTATTCAGCCAGTTGCTCTCTTTCCTTTTGACACACACATCCATTTTCAGACGCCATGAACAGATTAAATGGTGAATTTTGGTAAGAGGTTTGGAGGCAGCCCTCATTTTGTGAAGTGGCTGCAGGCATTGTTAATATCCTTCTCACTTGATTTGAAATTCACCCATTGCTTTCGGTAGAGAACGAAATAACTTTTTAGACCTTTTAAGTATTACTCATGGCACGGTAATTTTAATTGTTGTCAGTTCCTGCTACTAATGAAAGAACATGAAATTTGAGTGTCCTATATATTTGTATTCCAGAACAGTGCTGAGGAGGAAGGGTTGAAGAGGAGATGGAGCCTGGGTGGTTCTGATTAGCGCAGCAAAGCGAGGACGCTGATGCTGTTTCAGGATGGGGCTCATTTCTTTTCTTTCCAGGGAACATTGGCATTTCTAGTTCATTAAGTTCCAAAATAGGATTTTAGGCAGAAATTCCAGTTTTTTGACAAGTCATTTGTCTTTACACCTAGGAAAAGACTGGTTTCTTATTGTATTAGGGAATTTGGCAGGAGTGTATTCTCCTTCCCCAGTCATTCATAGTTGTTGCTGCACTTTGCTCAGTGATGATACAGTTGTATGTAGGGATTTCTTCCTTCCAAAACCTATTTTCTAATCTTTTTCTAGCAGCACACCTCAAAAGAGAATGATTATTTCGAGAATGTGCTAAGGGTTAGGTAAGGACTGAGAGGAGTAAGAAAGAGAAGAGGCATCTCAGGAATAAAGTAGATATTATTGGGGGAAGAAAGTGGAGAACAGGTTCAACGATGTGGAGGAGAAGCGGAGTTGCCTGAGCCACAGATGCTTTTTTTCTTTAAAGTAAAACCCAGAGCGTGGCTTAGGTCACGTTGTGTGTTATGTGATCTGCTGGCAGGGCTGGCTGCGTACCTTGGAAGGTCGACACAGCTTGATGACTGGGTGAACAGCTGTATTACTGTAACCATTTCTATTTTAGAAAAGCTAATGAAGCATTTGTGAAGGCCTGAGAACAAGGTTGAGAGGAGAGGCTATTCACGCCAAGCGATGCACTGAACAATAAAGGAGCTCAGGGTATAGGGACACGCTGCTTTCAAACCTGACCCAGAGCCGAAATGAAGTGCTTGAGAGTGCTTGGCCCTGGAATGTGATTGTTTTGGTTTGGAGGTCTGTGGTCATGGGTAAGGCAACTTGGAAGTGAGACAAGGTGATGCAATACCATCCCTGCCCGAGTGAGTACGTCCTTCCTGTGTTTTGGAGCCTCAGCACACGTACAAACCCAGAGTTGCTGTCACTTCCAAACAAATACGCTTACTAGCGGCAACAGAAAAATGCAAGCTCTGAAGGAACTGTGGGAATAGCTCTTGCAGACAGTGCATGGAGATTTAAGCTGGCTCCAGCTGACATTAATAGGAGGGGTGTAGTAATTCTTTTCATCCCTTCTCTTAATTGCGGATGCTTTTTGAGATGTCTTGATGAAGATTTTTGCAAATCTCTCGAGGGTGACATCTGGTCCGGGTAGGAGGCTCTAAAATTGTAGGTTTTCTTTACTGCCACTGTGCACTCTGTGGAAACTGCTGAATCTTCCTTGCTTAGTTGAAAATGGGAAGTTTTAATTCAGTGAGTGTGGGATTGGTGATGTAATTGGAAGAGCCATACCTTGCACCGGTCACACAAATGTCTCTGACCGCTTTCAAGCAAACTTTTCAGTGTCTGGGCCTGTTTTAAGTCTAAAAGTCAGTGCCCCGTGACATGCTCCACTTTGGCTCCTGTGGCATTTTTACTGTCTGCAGCTGCTGTAGGAGATTAGATTGTGTGTGACTCAAGTGGAAGTGGGGCTGATCTGACAATAAATGTGTATTTTAAGTGTAGCTGTTGCATTGCATTAATGTTGTTTATCTTGTGATGGTAGCCATGCACTGGCACATGACATGAGCGATATTAATGATGTGGAAAAGGCAGGGCTTTTTAAGGGGCCATGCTGGTGCAAAGTCAAGTGTAGTGTAATTAGAGTAGTATCTGGTCTGCTGATAAAATAAAGGCAGCTAATTGCCAACACTTTTGTTTTCTTCGTCTTTCTTACTTATCAAAGACTTTTCTCAGCTTGGTGAATGTATCCCTTTCAGGATAAGGTAACTTGTGTGAAAGCATTTTCAAGATTAATTTTCACTTACTCTCAGGAGAATTGGGGAAGATAAAACAACCATGTGTGTTTCCATTATTTTTTTGGCTAAATTTTCCCACTGGGCTCTTTCTGAGATGCAGAAGTTGTAGGTAACAAACCATGCAGCACATTGTACAAAGCTAGCCTCTTCCCACGGACAAGGCCCATTAGGAAATTTTCAGCTATCATTTATTGAGACAGGAAGTATATTCTCCTTTTGCAGTAATTTATTGGCTGATTTATAAGGGTTGCTAGTTAAATTAGTTGGAGTGGGAGGACTGAAAAATGGGGATGAACAAGCAGCCAACTGAAAAGCCAACCCTTCTCGCATGAGCCATGGTCCATACCTTTTTCCAAGCAGGAACATTAGTAAGAGTCAGTTATTTCTGTTGGTTTTCTTTCATCTTGTTGGAAGCCACATGGTTCCTGTTCCACTCCACACACTCTGATGAGATTCCTGAATCCTCTGCTAGTTAAATAAAAATTTTGAAGTTGGTTAATGTTTTAATAGGGAAGATTTATAGAAGCTTGGGTTTGGAATCTCTTTAGAGGGATGCATTTAGTAAGCTAAAGAAATAATTATCTATAGATATGTACTGTTATGTGGATATCCATGAGTTTGTGAAGTCCATTTCTATGGAAATAACCTGGCATTGTTAGTGTCTTCCTCAAAGATTCATGCCAAGGTTCTGTTATTTATTAAATATTTTTCTTTTATATATAAAAAAAAGATTATAAGATTTTTTGCCAGCCTGTATCACATTTAAGTCTGTTAAATCCCCTGTATCTCTCAGAGACAGAATGCCAGAGGCTTGGAGGAAAGTGTTAAACCTGTGAAGCTGACGTAAAAGATAATATGGCCATAGGCTTCACCCTGAGCTCTAATAGTGAGAGACTGCCTTTCCCACCAAGGTTTACAGTTTAATATCACTCCTGAGACGTGCTGTCATTAACCATGACTTTGGAACCTAATCCTGTGTCTTGTTCTATCTTAGGGACACTTGGAGGGCTCACAGTGTTTATAGTCTGGAAACCAGAAGTTGCATGGCATCATGGATATTGCAGTTGCTTCAGTGCATTAATTCTCCTGCTGTGTGAGCTGCAGTGAGACGAGGCAGAGCTCCTTCACTTGTACTGCACTGCTACTCTATGAAACACCTGAAAAACTGAGTAGAGCCTACTCAGGATTACTAAACTTGGGAAAAAATTACCCTACTTTTAATAGATTCTATTTAATTTGTTTCTGGAGGATGCAAAGTTTTGTCAGCTCCTTCTGTTACCTAACAGTGCCAAAAAAAATGATGTTGACTCCTTGGTAGTCCGTCCTTTATATTTTCTTCATAACAGCCTGTGTACATTTTGCCCATTGTAAGCCCTGCTGACCCACTGTATTCACCAAAGAAAATAAGAAGGGTCACAGAGCACTGTGGAGTGGTATTTTCTGAGTTTGTGGAGCCCACACCGCAAACCTCCCGTCCCTGATTAATATCTTTGAGTGCAAGAACAGTAAGAGCAAGGATCAAGTCATTTTGGAGGATAAACCAGTTTTGAAGTTATGAAGACAACTTGCTAGGAGGCAAAAGAAGGGCAAAAGCTTAAATGATTTGAAAGTGGAGTTTAAGCTTCCACCCCCTGTGGTTTGAGGACTTTTCTTGGGGAGGTAGCAGCCTCAGGTGATGGCACCCCTCCTTCTTCCTCTCCCCTGGAGAAGCTGTGCTTGTCCATGAGTGTTGGGTCTGTGCTTCTGGGTCTAAGTCAAAACTGAAATTCAATTTACAGTCCCAACGTCACTGAATAGGAGAGGCTGAAAAGCAAACCCTGGGTAGAGCTGAATGGAAATTTTGCATGTGGGATGTGGAGTTCTGCAGTGTTTAGTAATAATACAACAGGATGGGAATGAAAAATAACCAACTTGTGTAGGCTAGCACCTGTGACAGCTGTAGTTCTGCTCTGCTCATGAGATGATCACCGTGTAGCAGGCCTTAACTCCAGTTTCCTAAGTCTGTAATTCCTAAGCAATTGTAACTGTCAAGGGAGCTCAGTGTAAGCTGTTGCATAAACCCTTGTAACATGGCTGGCAAAGACAGTGACAATGGATGCTGGAAGCGTAAGGGATGTCTGACTGTGGCATCCCATATTTACATCTGCCTCAAACCTCTTATTAACCTTCCCATAATGGATCATTTGCGTTTCTTACTCAGGAATGCACTTGGGCTTGTGCTCAGCTTTGAGTGTATTTGCAAATCTGGCTGAGCCGTGTGGGAATTAACTGTTGCTGAACTGCGTGCTCAGCTGAGACCTGGATTCAAGGGCCGTTCTTTTTGATCCACAAGTTTCTGTTCCAGGGTCAGCTGTCATGATGTGATGTCTTTGACTCCCATCCACAGCAAACACCCTCTATCCCAGTGCTGGTCTACCAGACTTGTCCCAGGTGCTCTGGCTTTTCTCTCAGCTTGAAGAGGCTGTGGCCTTCCAAGAGAAAGGTGATTTTCCTTAGTCTTGGATCTTAGTGGTGCCAGGGAGGAGCCCTCACTGTGTGAAAGACCACAAACTTTTGCTTTCGGCTGCCATCTGTGAAAATTTAAATTTATATATTTAATAAAAAATTTATATTGATATTTATTATTTTTATTAGTCATACATTTCTATTATATATTTTAAGTCATAATTATTATATTTATATTTGTTTTATATATTTATATAATTTATATATTTACATAATTTATATATTTATATTTATGCATACATGCATACATGCTTTGTACATATATAGATATACACATACTCATCTACATAAGCATACATGTATCAATACATATATATTGTTGTTATTTTCTGAACAGCACTTCCTTATTATGTTTCTGTGCACATGGACTAGAAATGTCTATTTCAGGAGGTATCTTCCTGAAGAGGATTAACATACAGAGGCCATAAATTATACAAAAAGTGTTTGTTGTTAAACTGTGATAAACTTAGCCACAGGGAAGCAGCTGGCACTTTATTGCTGATGAGTTCCTTTGTGTTCCCCTTAAGCTCCAGCCAGACAACGGCACATTTATAACTTTTTAAAAATTAAATGTAGAGTCGAAGGAGCCATGTTGGATTTGAGATATGAGGCACTCCGGTGGGATTGCTCCAGAGTCACGCAGCTGGTTATGCATCCAGTGAAAGCCTTTCTTCCTCCTTTCATGGCTGGTGAAACTGAGGGCAGTGGTAGAAATAAAAGCAGAATCCAGTTTCGTTGCTATCTATCAGCAATTAAATAGAAAACAAACCCCAGCAAATGAAACCAACTTGCCTCGAACTGTACGTTTGCTATGGAATAACTTCATGAACAGGTTTTTCTCTCTTTCTGGAGAGAAGGCACTCAGTTTGAAGTCTCAAGGCTCAAGTAATTTTTCTCTGCAGTGAGAAATGGCAGGCAATGCAGTAGCCTTCGAAACATGTGAGTAACACCAGCTCTGTGTCAGAAAGCCATATAGCTGAAATGGTTCAGCCAAAGTACCTGGAATCACAGTGCATACAAAATGTGCTTGGTCACAACTCACATTTTATAGGTGAGTAAAATGAATGGAGCTCTCTCTGAAGGGTTTTAAAGGCTGGTGGAGTGAGTTACTGACAAGTTGTCTTGGTACAACTAAGGCAAGTCTGCAAAGTGTCTCTGGAAGAGGTGAGTGTCCTGATTTCAGCTGGGATGGGGTTCATCATCTTAGTTGCTGGTATAGTGCTGTGTTTTGGATTTAGGGTGAGAGTAACTCATCCTAAAACTGATGTTTTAGTTGTTGCTGAGCAGTTCCTACATGAAGTCAAGGTCTTTTCAGCTTCTCATGCTGCCCTGCTAGTGAGTAGACTGGGGGAAACAAGGGGCTGGAAGGAGACAGGACAACAGACCCAAGGGATATCCCACACCATAAGGTGCCATGCTCAGTGCATAAACCAGGAGGAAAGCTGGCCAAGGCCGCTGTGTGGGAAATGGTTGGGCATTGATCAGCAAGTGGTGGACAATTGTATTGTGCGACATTTGTTTTGTATATTCTTAGTATTTTACCTTTATTGTTATTATTATTTTCCCTGTCCTACTAAACTGTCTTTATCTCAGCCTATGAATTTTACCTTTTCCCCCCCAGTTCTCTGTGCCATCCCACTGTGGGGCAGAGTGAGTGAGCAGCTGTGTGGTATTTAACTACCTGCCAGCTACACGGGTCAGTGACTCTGTATTGAAGTGCATTTGCATCTTGACCAGCTGTGAATGAACTCGTAACTGTGAATGGGAAGTGTGATGTAGGAAAGGTTATCCTGAAGGCATGTTTAAGGAGAATGGGCATGAGCAGTGAATTGAGGGTTTCTGCATTATGAGGCAGTGTTGCCTTTTCTTTGAACAACACTGCGGTGGTGGTGGAAGTGTTTATATTTCAAAAAATCTGAGCTGTCACCTGATGGGGAGCAGAAGGCTGTCCAGTTTTCTCCTCAGTTATTGCAAACTGTTGTACTGTGTAATCCCTTCTGTAAAATTTACTGTGCCTTGCCTTAGAGTGCTAGGTTGCCCCTTCGGTTTTTCCTCTTGCTCAGGGAGGACAGGTGTGGGAGGTTAAGAAACTCTCATTGCCAATCTGAGTTGCCTACATTGCCTGCATTGCTCTTGCTCTGGTGCCAGCGTTGTATCGAACAAGTTCAGTTTGGGGGTTTTTGTTTTTTTTGTTTTGTGGAAATTTATTCTACCTCCTTGGTAATGTATATGTAGGAAACAACTAAATGCCCTCTTAAACTTTATTTTCTGAATCTAAATAAGTTCAGTGCCTGAGTCTACCCACAGAAAGTGGGCTCTGTGTTTACTCTGCACACCTGTTGCTCAGCTTCTTTCTGCTTGAAACCATCTGTGTGAAGGAGGTTGCTGTGGCTCCCTCACCAGGCACTGACAGAGGTCTTTCTCCACGTCTGGAGAGACCCTGCTTGCAAAACTGCCCAGCTGCCTTATGGTATTTTCATGAAAAAATCAACAAAACCTAGCCAACCAACCAAAACCAAAACCCCACAGCAACAAAACGACGACGACAAAACCCCCAAACCAGAACAAAACCAAAGAAACCCCAAACAAACAACATCCTCAAAACAAACAAAAACCCCCAAGTAACCCCTGCTTCTTCACTTCTTCCAGGCGATTTTGTCTTGTTTTCTCACTGTGTTCTCCTGTGCTGCAAATTTACTCCTCCAATCAGTTTCTAATTTCCTGGGTTGTTTTTTACATTTTTGGTGCCACAGATGTATTTTTCTTGTGTGAAATCTGCACATAAGCGCCTGCAGGTCTTGAATTGTCCATGCTACCTCTCTGCTGTTACAGCCTTATTCCCACTGGCTGAACTCCAGCACTGTTCCCAACAACTTCTCTAGTCTTTTTACCATTTTGATGCTACTCTTCAAGGTGTACTTCGTGCATTATTTCTGTCAGATATTTACTCAGTATGCATACTATAGATCCTGTATCCTTTCCTGTTTGTTGTAATTCTCAAATGTTTCCTCAATGCTGTAATCTTTTTTTCTCCTGTAGTGCTTGGTTATAGTCAGAAAGAAATTGAGCAAAATCATCAGATCTGTTTCCCTTAAAAAATGTCCTGTTCTGCTTTCTGAAGAATCAAAACTTCTTGGGCCTAAGCTCTGTTTTTTTTGCCCTCCTGTTCCACCACTTAAGCTCATCTCCCTACTCTAGCAGAGCTCAAAGGCAGGAGGGTGCCTTCACCTTCCACTCTTGATGTACAGCCGCCACCTGAACGCACCAGCAATCTTCAAGCAGCAGAATAGCCAACCAGGCAGGAACGTGCTGATGTTCATCCACACCAAAGGAATACAGAATGGGAAAGGAACGAATTCCAAGGAAGCTCCCTTGGTGATTTTGTTGTTGTTGTTGTTGTTCTCTGCATTTTAACTTCTCAGCAGGGATATTGGCTTTTTGCATTCCTGCCTGGAAGCTGGCAAACCCACACTGGTAGTTTAGTTTTCTGTTTGAGAGCCCCTCCGAGCCGGAGAGGAGCCCTACAAATCTTGCAGATACCATCCTCGAGGCATATGTAGCTCTGTGTCTGAATTGATTTCAAACTGCCATCCATAATCTGGATAATAATCTACTGTTCACAATTAGATGTAGTTCCAATTTCTTGAATGCTCAAGCAATCATTTTCTTTGGTAATTGAGTTCCCCATAGAATTCCGCTATTCTGATCTCCTGCTCGGAAAACTAAGCATATTAATTTGAAAAGCTGCATCAGTGCCTGGCCAGGACAATGGCAGCAGAATAATTGCAAAGAAATCTCTTACAACAGGTTTATTTTCATCTAATAAAGCTTCCCCTGGTGGTTATGCTGCATGCCATGAATATGATACAAGTTCTAAGGTCTGCATGTGTGTGCTTGCATGGGAAGCTGGGTTTAATTCTAACATTCCAAGATACCTTAGTTATAATTTTCTAAGTGTTTAAAGATCAATTTTTAAAGTATTTACCAATCTGTCTTTCTTTTAATGATGAATTTTGGGTAAGGGAAAGGGTTTGAGAGGAGAAATGACTCCTTCTGCCTGTAGGATTTACGCACATATAGCACACATTTACACACTGGAATTAAAGTTATGTTCCAGTCCCTAAATGGAGATGAGGTTGAGTTCTACTGGATGCAGGGCAAACAACTAATAAGGGAGTAGAGGCCTTTATGAGGAGTTTATAACTCAGCAAGGCAACAAAGAGAGCAGAAAACAGAGGTACAGAGGGATGACTGCCCCCAGTGTCAGGAGCCTCAGCCCTCCATGTCAGTGTGATCGGGATTTGGTAACAGTGAGTATAAGCCTTGATGCAGCTTGTCAGTGATCACCTTGTCTGGTTCATAGTTTGACTAGGAAATGTAGGTCTAATTCTGCAGTGTAGGGTACTGTCAAATACCCTTTCTTCTCCCAGGGGGTTTACCAATGGGGAATGTCCAGTTATGTTCAGACCAAGTGGCAGATGCCATTATCATGAGAAATGTGTCTAGAGAATGGTCTTCAAACATTATTAATTAGTGCTGTTGAGCTCTGGGCTGGAAATTGGTGAATGCTGGGCCTACTGTGTTTCAGGTTTCATGGAGTTACTCTCCATATTTATGATGATGATGGCTATTGTTTGTTGTTTCACCTACTGGCGTATTTTGTGAATTGAATGCTTAAATAAGAGAAGATGTGAAGAAGCTTAAATAATTATGAGCTGATAGCAGGATCCCTCATATGGAGGTGGAGTTCATGCTTGTCTTGTATTTCTAGATAGAACTTCTGTTTTCTCCCATAACAGGGTCAAGTGGCATAGTCTGGCATTTTCAGAGGGTCTGTGTGGCCAGCTCCTGTTGAAGTTGACTGGGCTGTGTGAATACCTCCATCTTGAGATCTTTCCTTCCTTCTTCCATGAGAGCTTTCCTTCCTTGTGTGTTTGGTAGTTTGATGGACTTAATGAGGCCCAAGGATGCCATACTAGGCATGCCTTGAATCAGTATAAGAGAAAAACCATCAGAAATGTGTCCCGCAGTGGGGCTGAAGTATTCTAGGGATGCAGCATTAGTTATGAATGAAAGATCTTTCCTTTTCAGACTTGCTGCACCCCCCACTTTCTGTAAAGGATAGCACAATCTGTAGATGAATGCCTCCATAAATATTCAGTGTATGTCAACAGTTATGGAGCACGGTGGTGGTAGGTTTTTGTTATTGACAAGTAGTTGCTGTAGAGTTTTTACACAGTAATCCTACAGCTGCACCATTTCATACAGAACTTTTACTTCCTGGCAATCAGATGAGTGATGTTTCAGATGTCAGATTTTCAAAGGAAAACTGGAAATGAAAAGCCCTGTTCAGAACCTCTCCTTTCGTCTGCCACTAATAGTGATCAGCTGAAAGTATTTCAAGAAAGTCTTATTTTCCTAGTGAAAATGTTAGAAATGCCAAAGAAAGATCTTCCTTATAATCTTTGCTTTATATGAATATATAAAACCAAGGAAAATACAATGTATGTACCAAGCCACAACTTTGCTGTTACATTTCCACTTGCTAGGTTGGCTTCATGGGATGTAATGACAAGAGGCTGAATATTGAGGCACTTTTCTTCTGCTTCGTTCAGTGAAGTCACTCTCAGTTTCTGCATTGCCTCCCTTCTGCCAGACATAAATATCCTTGGCAAAAGCACATTTATTATATATATACAAAAAACAACCCACCCCTGGCATATTTATTTTCTCTTTCCTGTCTCATTTTATTGGATAGTTGAAAAAGCTACCTGTGCCTACCCAGGTAGGTGTATAGATGTGGAATATAAATGTTTAACTGTTATTGAAGGTGGCATTTTATGTAAAGCAGAGGGTAAGCTGCAGAAGCCAAGCTTCTCTTTTTGCCAGTGGGTTTTCCCTAGTTCCTGCTGTCAGCAATGCTGATGTTTTCCTTGGTATGTTCCACATCTCTTTCCTATTGGTGTATATGATCCATTGCTACCAATCTTTACAAAATAATTTTGTGGGAGGACTTACAGTTTTCCCTGCAGCAGCACTCTCAGCTTCCCTTCTTGCCCACTACTTCTCTATAAATTAACCTCTTGCACGGCGTAATTCTGTTCTGTGTGAATTGTTGTGCACACCTGTGCAACGTGCACCTGTTTGTGTTTTTGACCAGTAGGGATCTCAAAACCCAGTGAGTGTGGAGACGTTCTCCTAATGTAGCCCTCATGCTGGAATGGGAGTTGGCATCCTGTTTGGAGAAACTGCATTTGCTTTTATGTGATGGACTCCTGTGGCTCTATCCCCAAATTAATGGAGAAATGAAAAGGTTTGCACATTCTGGATTTGTGGAATCAGAGAGGATGATAGGTTAAGGAAAATTTACATTCCTTTCATCCCCTCTCTGATATATTGGTCCCCAGAGAGTAGATGAGCTGTCCTTAGGGCTGGCAGCAGCATTCTTTCAAAGAAAAACCCTTCTGTCTTGTTCTTAGAAGCGAGACAAAGCATGTCATGTAGGAAAGGGCATGACTGAGGGGGGGAAGAACAAATTACATGTGCTGAAATAAAGGTACTAACAAGTTCAATCAGGCCAGCCAAGAATTCTTTGATGTCATCTATGATTGTCTCAGGCCTCTGTATAAAACATTTGAACTTAGCAATGAACTGTGGATTTCAGTTGGGTGTTTGGTTTTTTGCAGGATTTTTTTCCCTTTCTGTTTTCTCTTTTTTTAACACAGTGATGGTGCTTTTTATAGCAAACACCAGAAACTGTGTATGTACCCTACACCAACAGAATATACTTGTTAATATATTTTGGCATTCAGAAGTAATCTGTGTCAAGTATTGAGTATCTGCTTTCCACTCTGCTGGCAAGTCCAAGGAAATGGCAGGGCATTGGAGAAGCATTGATTTTCAGCGTATGTCATTAGAATTGCATTATAAAGCTTGGCACCAGGTCTGTCTTAATCCATCTTTTCACATCCTTTGGAGGAGAGAGAGAGATGAATGCTGTCAAACCACCAAGTATTCAAAGCTCCTGCATCTGATCGCGGGAGTGCCAGGGCATAGCTGTTCTTCCCAGCTTGGATCCATGATCAAAAGAGAATTGAGATGCCGTCCTTCCAGCCATCTGCCGACTTTGGCATCTGCTGGGGTGAGGGATGGCCATGGAGATGTGTCTTCTCTCACTCCTTGTATGACAGGGAGTGCCATTGAGCTCCCTAACGACAGGTAGCTGTTGATTTAGCTGACTGTTCGCTTTCCATTTCCTAAAGTGTGATGGAAAGAAATGCAGCAGTAAACCTGAAGGACAGGGTTGGGTAGGGGTTGAAAGAATGCTCATTACTCTTAAAAATTCGCTTGTTTTGCTTTGGCTAAATGGGTTTTAGGGGGATGAATCTTGCAGGATTTCAGGATGTAAATCCTGGTGGCTGCTCTTGTTCTCACGATGCTGCCTGGAGTGAAGTGTGCAAACATAACCCTGTTCAATTTTCTGAGGCGACTCAGGGGGGTTTAAAATCAGGTTAGTTTCAGATTTGTTCTTTTTGTTTGCATTAGAAGTTTTTCCACTTCCAGCCTTGTGTTTTACAGCTGTTCCTTAGAGGTCTGATGCTTTCAGTCGTGTCTTGCTCAATTTGTAGTTGTGTATTCATCTTTTCCAGTTTGAAGAGGTATAATGTGTCATTTCTGCCAGCATTTGTCTGCCTTACCTAAGACAGTAACTCAGACTCAGTGCTCATTACAGATCCACCTTCTCAGTGGCAAGTACCTAAGGATCAGTGAGATCCTGCACTGACAAGACTCCTGGCTATGATGTGTCAAATACTGACAGTATAAATATGACCTTTACATATGTGTGTGGATGAACACACACCTTATCTATGTACATGTAGATATATGTAGGATAAATGAAGGGATGATTAAAAAGTAAAAATCAACTAACCAAATGTGTCTTGCAAGGGACCTAATAATAAAGAGGCAACAAGCTGTCCCTAATTAGACCAGATGACATGGTAACCTTAATTTTTAACACTCCTTGACTCTGTAGATCCTCAGCAGTTGTAAGCTGAAGTTAATGCAAAGACACAGAGCTTTTGTATCAGTATACAAGATTAGAACTAGGAGTTTCTGGAATGCCAGAGTTAAAGAAGGCATATTCAAGCTGTTGGTAGCTTGAAAAATAATAATGCCTGGAGCTATACAACCTGTTAAACATCAACAGCCACTTTCAAACCAAAAAGAAAAATATCCTGCTCTTCATTAGAGAGGCCAAGATGGAATGTTGAATGAAAAATTAATTTTTTATGGGTATTTTTAAAAATAAACCATCTGGGTCTGAATTCGTTCCTGACACTTAAAAATTACCCTATTTTTGTCAAGATAAACTCGTTGCTCAGTTCCTGTCCATCAGCTGACACTACATACTCCAAACAGGGAATTTCTTTCAGCGCTTTATTGACAAACCACTTTTATCCAAATGTCAGGGGCAGTGTGGGTGCAGTTCTGGGCAAGAGTGATGGGGAACGTGTTCACAGTCACTGGGGACTCTGAGGTAAATTTGATGGAAATCTTGTCTCGGCATGAGTGAGAGTTACCAGCAGCTTGTGTACACTGAGCAGGAGAAATCTAATGATGGGAGAAAGAGAGTGAAGTGGGAGTTGGAGTAAGTATTTACTTGAGGCAGGTACACAGTGGTTGAATCCAGTGAAGGTAACTTTGGGGATTGTGGATGTTTGTCACAGCAGGCCAGCCAGCTGTTTTCCATCCACAGAAGTGGTGTTGGTGTCTGAGTCATGTTTTCCTCAAAGGTGAGGCGTGGTGAATTTTAAATGCAGATGTTTTCTGAGCAAGGCTGTGAGCGCAGTGTTTGTCAACAGATTTTGCTTGTTGAAAAAATGGTCATGACAGTAACAATAGGAATTCAAGACCTAACTAAAGAAGTTGGATGCTAAAATATACATAGAGGCCTCGGGGGACTTTGCATCTCTTGTAGAAGCTGAGCCCAGCTGGTTTGTGCTGTTTGAGAGTCGATTCAGTTTGTTGCTGACCAATGTACACAAGTGGCACTATGTAAGCAGGGTTAAATGCTGTTTCCCAGGGCTGGGGCTAAGTATAGACCTGAGCTTGATTTGACATCAGGACGCAGGGCTGAGATCAGCTTGGCCAGAGGCTGCCTGCTCTTATGCAGGCTGCAGGTTGGAGAAGACCTTGGGGTTGGTCTCTCGCTTGTGTGATGGCTGTACCTTGCCAGACTGGGCTGCACTAGCACCGGCTAATATGGATAATCCTTTCTTCTCTTGGTCACGTGGAAAAATGGCATTTGGATTGGTCTTATCTTGCCCCAGTATCTGTTAAAATGTTCGTGGCTTATGAACAATTAGAGCTTCAGTGAGAGTGGATCATACTGAGTTCTTCCTTGTTATACCAGATCAGCTTTATCACAGATGCAGGGTCATATATTTGCACTGCAGTATTTTATGTATGTGCACCTTTTCTCTTCTAGAGGGCTTGGGTAGCTGTTTTTGCAAGATGTGGAAAAATATAGCAGGAGGCATTTGAAAAAGAAATTGGTAGTGAATTTAGACACCAGACAATGGGAGTTCAGAGGTAGGACACAGCCTTTTTCAGAAAAGTGTGTTTCCGTCAGTAGGTTTCATACCCAAACTGAAGCCACCCAAAATAACTAGATACTGAAAATGTAAATCTTGTTATTAATCTCAAAAGCTGTGAAACATAATCATCTCATTGAGAGTTATGGCCCTTAACAGCTCCATCTAAGACTGCATTATTAGCTGAATAGTCTCATTTTGCTGGACATTTAACCTTATATACACATAATTTATGATGGATTACTTTAACAAGTTTTAAAACTTCCAGAGTAGAACAGGGGTTGTGATCCCAATCCTGACTGTGAGCAAGCTTTATTCCAATTTGCTCTGCTTCCCTTACCATTGTGCCAGTGTTTTGTGGCAGCTCACAATACCTGAAAAAAGCCAGCAGTGTGCTTGGATAGAGTAGCAAGGTGTTGTGTGACTGTCTCCCTGCTGGCAAAGGGAATAATCTGTGCTCGGTGCTCATCCCACACAGGTCCAGGGCACCAGATCCACATCAGACCTGGAGCTCATCAGCTCAGTTATGCAGTTGCCTGCAGACTGGGGTGGCCTTGATTGTTTTGATTGTCCTTGAAATACTCTGTGGTTTCGTGCAGGTGTGATTCTTTTGGTAGTTCTCGCTGTTGGAAGGCAGCTGTCTTTTGATATGCAGGAAGTATTCAGATAGGTGAGCAGACAAGGAAAACCAGGGTGTAGTGGTGGTGGGAGGGAAGAAACACTCAAATGGAATCACTCTGCTGTGGTCCTAGCTGGGAAATTTCATTTCTGGCAGTACTGCTTTGCATTGACTCCAGCTGCAATCTGAGGCCTCTTGCCATGAAGAAAGTAGTTTTTGTGGCAGTGGGTGCCTCAATATCCAGCCTATTCTCTTCCCCAAAATGCCCATTTTCTCATTGGCATGCATGACTGGGTCCTGTGACAGAGCTGGAAGTCTGCAAGAACACCTCCAGCCATAAGTAACCCCTCAAAAACCTGTAAGAAATTAACTCAGATTTTCTATCTAACTTGGATCATTAATTAATTCTATCTCTGCCCCCATTACACAATTAGAAATATTGCCAGTGTCCAAATGTGCGATTACTACATCTGTTAGGAAAGGGAGGAAACAAAAGAATTAATGTTGATGATAATTTATACTGACACTCCAAGGATGGGGAAAGCACTCAAGGCACTGAAGACCTGGCTGGAGCTTTCAGCTGAGCATTTGGAACAATCTAATGATTTGGACATTGTTCTTCTGTCTTATCCTATTGTTTTTCCTCTACCCCCTGCCACCTGGTGACCCAAAAGTCTTTTAAAGCACACTAGTGTACTGTCCACACATCAACACTGGAAAATGTTCCAGGGCTTTAGAAAGACTTGGTTAGAAGGGAGGTCTTTCAACTAGAAATATATAAATCTGTGACTTCTAAAAAATTTTATATTTTTCTTATTTAGCTTTTTGAAGGACCGTACAAGGTTCTTCGTGTAGCACACTGTGTTAGTGTCACTGTGCCTGCTGAGTGAGAATAGTTTCTGCCTCTTTTCCTTCTTGCCTCTTCTGCATGGCAAAAGGGACTGGTGCTTAGGGAGAGGAGGCAGCCTGGATTCTCCTACAGCATCTCCCTCTACCCACAGTTGTTTTGAGGATGTGAGGTCCGCGCCTACCTATTGTCCATGAGTTGTCCTGTGCCTTTTGAGTCCCCTGGCATTGCCTGTCTCCCCAGCCCTGTGCCAGCAGCAAGTCTCAGGTGTTCACTCCCTCCTGTGCAAATTTTTTTATCTCTTCTAAATCAGTATTCTCCTAATTTTACCAGTTCCTCCTACTTCTTGTTCTGCAGCACTTGGCAAACTGCACTTCTTTAAGCTTATCCACTGCATCTATGTTTTTGTAAACCTTAGAACTGCAAACTCTTCAGCTTTGTACCCCCAAACTGGGCAGTCTGGACCCTTGGGCAAGGTGGCAGCTACATCCCCTTATGGTGTTCCTTGGCTTTGCTTAAGAGCTGCAGCCTTCCCAAGACTGGCACTGCCCACAGCATGGGGACATGCCAAGGACTTGTGAAGCGGCAGAGCAACACCTGTCCTTCTCACAGTATCCCTCCAGATGATTCACAGCATTTTGTTGATTCTTTTTGTGGAGGCCACTGCACAATGAGCCAGTGATTTCAGATAGCTGTCAGTGAGGACTCCAGGATCTGAAGATGTGACTCCCATGAGTTCAGCATTACATAGGCAGGGTTTGGGTTATTATCGCTACATGTATTACCTCTAAGCTTATCTAGTGAGGCTCAGCTGCCTCCTCCTTGCTTGCTCACTTGGCTTTTTGACTTTCTGGTGTTCTTCACCATTGCTGTGGCATTGAGTACCCCCGTTGGTTTAGTTCCACCTGCAGGCTCTCAGATTTCACTGTTTCTCCTTTCTCCAGGCCTGTAATGAAGGTACTGAATGAAATCCTCATGAATATGTACCCCTGGGGGACCCTGGTGCTGGCTTTTCTTGATCCCCAAACCTTTTGCTTTCTAACCAGCTTTCAGTCCATAAAAGAGACTTTTCTTCAAGCCCATGACAGCTTAGTTTCTTTAATAATCTTTTGCATGGACTTTGTCAAAAGCCTTTTGAAAATCCAATTATTCTGAAAATCTCTTCTATTCACACACCAATTGACTACATTGTATGACTCCAGGTTATCGTGGCAGGATTTCCCTTTGTAGAAGATATGCTAGTTCTTTTTCAGTGAGGTCTTTCTTATCCATATGACCAGGGGGTTTATTCTTCATGATAAGCTCTACCTGAGCAGGGTCGGCAATGGGACTTGGTGATCTCCAGCTCTCAGGACCCTGACTTGGGCCGTTTTGCTGCAAAGGCACTCCTGGTCCTTCTGGGGTGGTAGAAGTGACTCAGCTGCTGTGAGGGGCAGTGAGGTGGTCCTGTCACTGGGAAGCTGCCTCGGGGGCAGTGCCCAGGTCTCCTGAAGAAGTGTTTTCAGCTCAAAAATGTTGAGAAGGAGGTTTGAGTCCTCTGGTGCTGCCAGACTTGCAGGTGAAGTTTATGTTTCATGGTGGATTCCTGGGCATGGTGGATTCCTGTGGGTACTCACCGCTGCCTCAACAACCACCAAAATGTCTAGGTACAACCAGGACCCTCCACCACCTTTGGGAGCACTGATAGAGTTTTCTGTATCTCCTTCAGGTGTGTTCTTTGTCCTTTTTCTTCTGTTTCCCCTGTGAAAGAGCCGCTCAAGGCAATGGGATCTCAGAGGTGGCCATGCCTCCAGCTGGCTGCACCCTCACCTCAGGATGGGCTGCTCTGAAGGGATCAGCAGGGCCCTAGCCTGCACAAAATGTCACCTTGGAGCCCCCTTCTCCTAAAGGGGAACATCACTGCTGCCACATGTTGCTGTCCCACAAAGGACCCCTGGAGGTTTTGGCACTTTTGAGGGGCACTTCTTCCTTGAGAAGAGAGTGGCCATGGGTGGTCCATGGGCTGGGGAGCTCTGAGGGACTGGGTTTGGAATAGGCAGAGCTGGAGCTCAGTAACAAAACCATATGTGTTTATCCATTGGGGAAAGAAACTTGTGAATCCGTTCCAGAAATCATATGTGGAGCAAATTAAGGAAAAAAAAAAAATTCGAGATATTTGGAAAAGAAAAGGTGTGTCTCCACATAGTTCTTCCTGTGGTTCCAGGAAACATGGGGTGCATGCAGAGCAGAAGCCACAGTGTCCCTGAAACTTCCTGGAGGAGGCTCCAGTGAAGCACCATCAGCTCTTTAGTGTGATGGTTGTCAGAAAAGAAGTCAAATGTGGCAGGTCTCACATGTTAGCAGCTCAACAGATGCTACTGTAAACATGATGTCCCAGCAAAACCATGTGATTAACGCTGCTTAACACACTGCCACATAGAGAAATGCAAGTTGAAAAAGCATTAAAGTGATGTTGTTATTAATGCTAACAACACTGCTATTCTGTTAATAGCAGTGGGTGGTGACTCCTGAGATTTCTTATGAGTTGTGCTCATACACATGGTATGAGAAGGTGCAGTGTGGGTACATTTGCTGTGCTGCTCCCTTGCAGTCTTCTAAAAATTTGGTAAGCAGAGGAAGGATTTGTGTAGACCCTGGAGAGCAGGTGCCTGTTGTTCTGTTGCAGACAGAGCATTTTGTTACCCTCCCATTAGTGATGGCTCATGGCACTGTGTTGGGCTCTGTGTGTTGTCCTTAATGCCACGCCTGTGGACTTTGTGTCCATCACTACCACGCCTGTGGAATTTCTGGCCATGGTTGGAGAACCTGCCTGCAGTCATGCCTGTGCCCCTTGGCCTTTGTCTTAATGAACAACTCTCCCTTTTCAACTTGGGAGTGTGTGGGGGGGAAATCTTCATGATTAAAGATGCTGTGCTTTCTTTTAGATTCTTTCTTATCAATAACTCCTCACAATGCTGTGGCAATACATATTCCCTATGAAACATTAATAGCTACAGGCTTCTCGTTACTGAGGCAGCCTTCTGATGCCCTGACAGGGGAGCCATGTCCCAGCTGGCAGGCAATGGAACTGCAAGTCAGGATCAAGGTATTCCCCTGGATGCAGAAGGTGGCTGGTCCTCTCATGTTCTTGCACTTAGTTCAGCACAGCAGTGCCACACATGCTTTTAAAACTAGACCACAACTTTAATAAGCGGTATCATGGATCCTTCATGAGTTGGCTTGTGCATCAAATCCTTTTCTTGCTCCTTTAGTGAGTTTAGTTAAAGTTGTCCTTGTAAGGAGCCTGTCCAATTTCAGGAGGTGATGGAGGGTTTTGTACCATGCTGGCCTCTGCAGAATATGCCAGGCTGTGATTCTGGCCACGCTCGAGACTGTGACAAGCTTTGCATTGATTCAAGTAAGGGCAGGATGTTGCCTGCTGACATGTTCATACAAACTAGTGTGCTGGCTCATAGTTCATTGGTGCCTTTTGGTTTATGTGCATGTTCTTTGCCACTGGATATACTGATAAATGCATTAAATCAACCACGTTGGCTTGTCAGTCGATGGTGCTGCACTGTGCCTGCTCAAAAGCTAAGTTGTTGCTGCACTGACTTGGCTGGAGTACTTGTTATGTAAGTGAATTTGCTACGTGCATAGCTGTAGGTAAACTTACTGGGCTAGATTTCATTGGGATAGCTTTCTTTTTTCCTTCCTTTTCTTGATTTTTTTCCGGAAAATCTGCAGTCAAATGGTGAGATAAATGGGAATATTGACGCTACGGAATACTTGTCTCAAACTCTAGCAGATCAAAGCTTTCAGGGCCCTCCTTCTTCCTTTTGAAACTGAGCCTGAAATTGATCTGCAAAGCTTGTTTCCTAAAATTGGAACAAAGATGGGGTATCTTTATTCAAACTGAAATTCTGATCCATAAAAATGTTCTTAATTTTAGATGGAATTTCATTGATTTTTATATGGCAAAGTCCCAGTTGGTTCAGCAGTAAGTTGGCGGATGAAATGCAACTGAGGGAAGGGAGGCAAAACTCTAGGTTTTCAAGAACGAAGAAAATGTTTTTGCCCTTGCTGGTGCCTGTTTCCTTGTTCCCATGGTGATGGCTAGTAGTGGATGGACCACCTCTGAAGTTGTAGCACTAGCCAAGCTGTATACTGTATGCTGCAAGTCCAGAGGAATTTAGTAATAAATTTTCAAAAGTGTCTGCAATTTTTGGTGGCCAGCTGGAGCTACTGGAAGAAGATTTTCTTTGCGGTGTCCTGAAAGGAGATTCCTTTAAAGCTTGTTTAATTCAGGCATTCCAAACTTGCCTGCTTTAGATCTTATAGATGATGTAAGCTTGCAAACAGACATATTTGATGTCTTAAGTTTTGTTTTGATTTTTTTTTAAATTCTCTTGTAAAGAGGCAGCTTTTGGGGCAAGTTAGTCAAAAGGAGGAATAATTTAGAGCAGATGTTTTGCACATCTATAGCTGTATGTGCTGCTAGACAGTGGCTGTTTTAGAAAGGAAGCATTTTATCAACAGATCTACAATCTGTCAAACACAACTGACTGCTGGAGAGTCTGTCAGGAACAGCAATTTGACAACTGAGATGGACTTGCTGCATCTGTTGAGAGCAGCTCCTTCTGTCAAAGGGGTAAGGAAATTTTTAGGCATTGGTTAACATACAGAAATAGGGGATTTTTTCTTGAAATCCTGGAGTATATATGCTCAAATTTAGAACAGTCTTCATGTTCTGCAATATCTGCACCCCTCCTCCTCAAATCTTCTGTCAGGTTGAAGAGCTGCATGTGGTGAATTAAGCACAGGCTCTTTTCTGTTTGTTTGTTTCTAGAGGATCCGATCCAAGAGAATCCTGGTTTCTTAATGAGTGTCCATGGGGAAAAGGAATGTCATGGCTTTTTAGTTTCAGCCTGAAATTGGATAAAATGTTGACTTCCTTAATGCATGATTAATATTTTTTATTAATGAAGAAAACAAACAAAGAAAGTGAACTAAACGTGGTACCCCATTGCTGCAGCTGGCATTTTCAGTGCAGCAGGAGCAGGGCTGAGCTGGCCATGCGGGAAATGCTTTTTGTGTAGTGGAAAGAAATCTGTCCTGCAGAGTTAGACCCAGGCAGGCGCACACACATCCCCTCACATGCTGTCTCTGCTCTGGGCTGGCAGGAGGCAGGGCTCTGATGGATGATTGCCTTGCTGGAGAAGTCGGTCGTGGATGCCCCTCACCCGTTTCATTATTTAATTACACAGCAATCTGAATGCTGGGCAGTAAAACTGCATTTTCACCCAGAGCTGATTTCCATTTAGTCTGTCATGTTAATAGTGAAATAAATTGCTCTAATTGCCCGCAACTTCATCAAATTCATATTTCTTCCTTTTTTATTGAATATTTATTAAACTTCATGTCATGTCTTGCTTGGTTGGTAAAAGTGGTCCAGTCTCTGCATAACATTATGCTTTAAAATGCAGGGTGTCACATTTTCCCTCTTCCTCTTGAATTCTAATTTAGATTGTCAAGTTTTGCATTCATGTTCATATTAATCATGCAATTTGAAGAAAGAAGAACCAGGCTGCAAAGCATCCTTGTCTCTACATCAGCTCTGGTTCTGCTGAGCCTCTTGTTTAAAGGAAGAAGCCCCGTTGGGGCCAAACCTGAGGCTGGTGTGAGTTTTCCTGGCAGAGAGGTCTGCTCTTGGTGTGCATGGACTGGGAGTGGGAGTTTTTTTGCAAAGATTCAGTTTAAATTCATGAAGTGCTCTTGCTTTTCCCCTTTGAGCTCTGTGTGTTCACACACTTTTCAACTGCAGCCATGAATGGTCAAGTGGTGTGTGTGGGGCAAAAAGCAGCAACAATTGAATTTTAGTAATAGTGTTCAGCTGTTAGTGTTTCCCATTCCTATTCAAAGTATCTCTTAGTTAGTCACTGACTCTTACGTACTCTTAGATAGTTTTCTCTGACAATCTTTGCCCTTGGATTTTTTTTCCCCATTTCTTGAAGGTAGTTTCTGGACATCACATTCATGGGGAACATGTAACAGAAGTAAAAATGAAAGGCTCCAAAATCATATGGTAAAGAAAAAAAATAATGAAAGGACTAAACAGTATTTTCAGGGATTGATATTTATTTCCCCATATTTCATTATTTTCGAGGCAGTTTGATGGTTTTATTTATTTCTGAGCGATTGAGTTGCATACTGTGTGTATTTGTGAGATTGACTTGGAATCCTCTAGGTAGTACCATACTTAATGCTAAACAACATGCACAATTCTTCCAAAGATTTAAGAATTCAGATGGGGTCAGATATTTACAGGCAATTTTAGGTACCTTAATTCCAATTAAGTATTTGCCCGAGGAGGAAGGTAAATCACCTCAGCTCTTGTGAGAGTGGTGAGGAAACATTGCAGTGGTTAGAGCATCATTTGGCTGCTTTGTAAAGTCGCTTTGTTGTTTAGCTCCTCTGGAGTTTTTCTGTTTGGGTAAGGGGCCTCTGACCTCCGAGGCTGAGAGCACTTCTCTACCTCTTAGATCTTTGTCAGTGAGTGCTCACCAGCTCCTCTTCCATGCACTGATCATCTGGTTCTGGGAGCAATCCTCTGGTTCTGCCCAGTGCCTCAGATGGTGCCCATCAGCAGTGTTAGTGCTGCTGGGCCGGTGGTGGCCATGCAGGGACATCTTCCTTCCCCTGCTTGCCTTCGTAGAAGATCTTGGGACCAATTGTAAAAGCAGTTGCATTTTTATTCTTTAGATGAATTGTTGCATTCAAATGCATACTTAGATCACTATAGTTTGTCTCCCTTGTCAGCTCTGTCTGTTCCGAAACTCACAGGAGGTAAAATTCAGCCTGTTCAGACTCTAAGGAAGGTGGTTTCATGCCAAGTGATCTTTTTTCCAAGTGCTTGTAGGTTTAAATTGCTGCATAGTCTCTTCCTTTTTTTTCCTGCTCTGCCATTTATCCATTGAAAACATGTCCCTTAAAAACTGTGCTTAACTACCTCTTTCTTTGGTTTTTCTATTCGTTGGTTGTTTTTTTTTTTCCCCCTCCCCAAGCTTTTAACCACACCAACTGGTTTATTTATGGATATAATTAAAATATGGTACATGCACAAAATGCTGAATTGGGAATGTATCTGCATTTAAAAAATACATAAAGAAATTAACCAGGCTATTGATCAACCCAAGTGGCAAATGCACTGAAGAGGGTTTAACTCTGTGTCAAATGCTTCTGTCAGAAAAACTCCAGTGGAATTGTATATAATGGTTTCGTGCACCATTCATAGTCAGTGGTGGTGTTACAATGATACAGACTTGCTGAAAGAGTCCTAGGCCTATTTAATTAAAAGAAAATAAGAAAGAAAAAAAGTTTAAAGTATGATTTGTATTCCAGCTAAAGAAATGAACGTGTAAGTACTTATCAACAGGCACAGCTTTTGTGTTTATTCATCCGAGGACTAGAAGCACATATTTTAGCATCTGAATGATTATAAATATGTTTACTAGCTATCAGAATCAGAGCTGTTTAATTTGAAAATGCCAATTCATATTCAGATGTGTTTTGCTTTTCACTAGTAGTATTAGTTATCCTGTTCAGCATTCACAGTTTTGGCATTCATCATTTTTGGCTCACAACATATTGAGATGTAACTGAGGATGGGTGTCAGAGAGGTTAAGGGACATGTTATGTGCTTTGATTACTCTTATGTCAATGTGTCTTGTCAGAAGGACTGAATGGAGACATTAGGAGTACGTGAAGTGTTACCCTCTGCATCAGAAAAGCAGCACTTTTTAATTTTTCTTGTTTCAAGTGGTGTACTTGTCCAAGGAAAATACGAAGTACAGAGTCATTAAATAAGCCTGACTCAATTAAAAATGATTGGCGCCTGCCTTGAAATGCCATCTTCAAAACACACCTTTTGTAGCTGGAACAAAGCAGTTGATGATCATGGTCTAGGTACCTACCAGGGCACACTTGTGTGATGCTGCATTCGTTTCCTATGCTGTCTCTTCCAACATGACAAAATGTTCATTTGCTGCATATCCCCATTTTTGCTCCTTTTTAAAGTGCCTTGTTAAGATGTCTTTCCCGAAAGTTCATCCAGATGGGACCTTACATCAACAAAAAAAAAAAAGGGGAAAAGGAAAGAGCAGGTCAGCAAGGAGGTCAGCCCAATGCTCCCAGGTTCTGGACTGAGTCCTGACAGGCTTTGAGAGCAGTCTCTGGTCCTGTAACCATTCCATTGAAAACAGTGGGTAGGAAACCCCTTCCTCATTTAGCACAGGTGGGTTTTGCTGTAAGACCTGTTCATAAGCTGCACTCTCATTCTCAAAAGTTAGAGGCAAAATACTGTATTTTAAAAAGGTCTGTTTGGGGTATAATTCCATCTTTCCTTCCTGTCTCTGTCCTATGTGATCTTTCCTTTTTTCTTCCTAACCCCTGTAACAGATATTATAATGGGTGTAATAATGGATACAAGGGTGTAATGCTAATAATGTTTAGCAGCTCGCTTTCTCCAAAGCCCTCAGCTTGCCTCACAAACCAGAGCACAAATTGCACTCAGATGGCTGCACAGTGATTTGTGAACATCACTTTTCGTTTCAGCAGCTCTGTGCTGGCTTCTGAGCCGGAGGGTCTTGGCAGTTCCTGTCACTCTGGTACTGATTTTTCCTGGTTTTTGGGCCTGCTGAAGTTGTAAGAATTCATGCCAGTGTTTGCGAAGTCTACCATGGGCTACCCTTTCAGAACTGAAGGACAGCTGGAAAACAAACTCTCCCAGAGTTTTCACTGGACTCTGAAGAGTCGCTCAAAATGCTTTGCTAGCAACCGTGAAGACCTGCTGATGTGTCATGGATGTCCTTGATGACTTACAATAATAAAATACGAGCTAAATATAGTGGGTTTTTTGTCAGGCTCTTCTGTCTGTTTGGAAGGTTTATTTTGTCACTCTAGTTCTTTCCATGGGAGCATTCTGCTGCCAAGTGGTGTGTTCATTGTTCTCTGCAGGCTTACTCTGGTAGTGCCCTACTTGCTAAGTATGGCAAAGTCTTTCTGCCCCACAGACAGACCTTTGCTGTTCTTCCACTCCTTTCCTGGAAGTCCTTTCCAAGTCTTTGACCATTTTTTTTCTTGATGACTGATTCTTCTCTTGAAATCTTCCATTGCTGATAATGCAATTCCATTGCTAATGCAGCAATGGTGACTGCTTTAGTCTGCAGAAGCTGACAGAGTTCTCCTCCATACATGAGACCTGGGTCTCACTCAAACCCCTAAAGCAGGGCTTCAGATTAAATTCAGGTTTTCCTTATATTGATGTTCTGTCTAGAATTGCCTATCATGTTTCCAAACTCCTCCTAGTTTCTTGCAGGTCTGGAAGATTACTCAAGTGACGCGTGTTCTCCTGCTGTACATCCACTCACAGGATGGGGAAACAAAATAATGGGACTATTTTCCTTTTGCGTAGTGAAAATTCTGTAGCTCTATAATTTTTCTTCTTCATAAGTTTGTTCTTACCTGGGTTGTGCATTAATCATTTTGTTTTCCAGTGTATAATATCTTCCCTCAGGAGATTTCTCCCTTCTCCCCATCCCTGCCTTGCATACACTGTAGTTTTGTGTTCTGTGTGATGCCAGCAGTGGCTGAAGGCAAATACTATTAATTTGAAATCAGGGCATGCTGTGCCAAGGCGGGGGCGGGGGGGCGGTTCCAATATATTTGTTTTTGAAAAAAATAGGGCTGTCTTGGGAAGTGTCATGCACTTGTCTTAGAGACTCTTTGGGGTTCACGTTTTCAAGTGCCTGGTGGTTAATAGATGGTTCTTAGGGGTGAATGTCCAAAAGCTCTTGACATCCCACAGCTCCTGTTGGGAACAACTGTGGTCATGGAGGGTGACCCCTGCTGTGCTAGGCAGGAAGATCACCAGGGCTGTCTGTTGTTGCCTTGGGTATAGGATATGTTAACCTCCTGCTGCAACATCTGTCTGGTGACATTTGGGGAGATGGTTGATTTGATGTAAAGCTCCACATGGGATAATCCATTTAAATTACCATAACTGCAGCAATGGTCTAAGTCCACTGGAGTCAAAGCAAATTGTTTGTCCATTATAAGTCTCTCTAATTGCTGTAATTTTGATACAGCAAGAAGTATGCAAATTCAGTAATTTTTGAAGAACCCTCGAGGTGAGCGAAGAGCTTACTGGGGGAAGGGAAGCCTTCAACTTAGTGATGGATTTAATTCACAAGAATTATTTTTTTGCCAACAAAGCTGTCAATATATTTTGCAAGTTCCATCTGTCCTTTTAAAATCATATTCAAACAGTGTTGCAGGGGTGATTCCCCAGAAACAAATCTGTTTCCTGTCAGTTAACAGGAAAATTGCCTGTAATGTTGGGGTTTAGCTGCCTCCTTAGGTAAACCTGGTAGCTGGACTTAGTTAGTGTGTGAGTAGTCACAAATACTCCAACACCTGAATGTGGAGACATCTACAAAGTATGTGCTCTATTTGTTTTGTAGGCAGGGGATCCTCAGCGCTTTCTGAAGATTGATCCTTTTTCTCTGTGTGGGTTTAAGTAGCAGAAGTGGCTGCTGCTATTGGAAAAAATAATTTTCTTTGATATTGCCACTTGAAAGGAAAGTTTCAGTATTGAGCTTAGTTATTCCCCACTTCATTTACTCTTTTTTTTTTATAGAAAATATGGGAGGAAAGTATTCAGCATTTGTAGAGAGATACTTGTGTTCTTCTGCCAGATACAGAGGCGTGAAAGAAAGCATTATGCATAACAAGATATTCTCAGGAGATCTGTTTAGCAGAAGGGCACAGTGTTAGATGTAATTTGTTTACTGACAGAGTTTCCAACAATGGTGCAATGGACCAGGAAACATCACTAAAGTAATGAGTCCTTTCCTTTTTTAAAGTGATTATGTTTGAATAGTGCAAATTAACCTGCTTTTTGAAGCTGCTGCTTAGGTGAAACAATTTGCTGATGAAAAGGCATCCCCCAACTGGCTCCAGCAGCTGATGTGGCTAAAAGGTGCAGAGGCCGTGCCTGCATAGGAGAAAAGCTGTTTTCTGTAAATCAAATGCAAGTAGCAACGAGGCTGATCTAATCTAGGACCTACTGTGTGAAGTTGTGGGGCCAAGAACAAAGGCGTTACATTGTGTGTAAAGAATCTGCTGTAAGTAAAGTTAGCTTGACTGAAGAGCAGCGTAAACTCCTGGGGGAAGGCAAGGGGTTATCCAAAGACTGCCCAGTCTCCTCACGCAGCACAAATGTCTGTCAGCTAAGCCTGCTCATTGGTGCCCAAGTTCCTGCAGCCCACTCTTCATCCTGGTGGCTTGCGAGAGACTGGGCACAGATATTACTGGGGATGTGATCTGACAATAATGCGGGGTCATTATTGCTGTGTCACAAACAGCATCTCTCATAGCGGGCAATAATCAGCCGCGATCTGAGCTCTCCAATCGCTCGGGATCCTGCGGAGCATATGAAAATAATAAGTGAATGTTTGGCATGTTTTAGGCAGATGCTATTGGTTATTCCTGCCTGATGAAAGCAGAGGGGCACATTTATAGCATTTCCAGCCAACTGTGATTGTGAACTCTCTGTAATGGCCTCTTTCCTTTCACGTCTTGTGGTTTTTGTTCATAGCGAACGCAAGAACCATGTGCTCATCTGAAAGTGAACACAAAAGGAGTATTTGGCTGTCCAGTGCAAAAAGTCATATGGGAGATTTCCATATGCCCTGCTGAGAATTAGGCTCAAGTATCAGTGGGAACTCAGTGCCCAGCTGCCATTTATGTCTGCATTTAAAAGAAGTTTTTCCATAGAAACAGTGCTTTATAGTAGATGACTCTAACACTGCTTTTAATTTGGTCAAGTGAAGGTTCTGAAGGAGCAGTCTGGTTTGTCCTCTTCACAAATCATTACAACATGATCTGGGCATATAGTTTGATTTCCTTAAATACTGGAGTTGGGCTTGAATGACTGAAACAAGCATACAGTGTTATCTGATGCACTTGAGACTCCTGACAGATAAATAATTCAGCCCTTCAACACAATGTTTTGTTAGAAATTAGTGTGCCTACTGGGTATAAAGCAAAGATGTGCCATTCATAGTAATGCAGACACCTCCCTGGGGTTATTGACTATCCTCAAGTGAGATTTGTTCGCTTGAAATGATCACCTTTTTCAGAAAAACACATTTACTTTAATGGCATTCAGTATCTCTTGCTTGGCTGTTTTGGTGACTGTTTCCATTTCAGTGATTAATGCTGTTAATAACTATAATCAGAATTCTTTTTAATGCCATCTTCTGGTAAAACTAGTACCACTAGTATTTTTTTTTCCATTGTTAAATGCATTTTCTGTATAAAAATTATATGCATACCTATTTCTTTCCAAAATAGAGCAAAGCTACCCAGGATTAATACCCAGTACAGCTTCTGCTTCAGTGTTACAACAGCCAAATATGAATGTGCCCCTTTTTCCTTCTCTTAGCTGAGTTACACATGAAAAACCAGAAAGTACATGTCAACCTCATGTGACAGAATGTTTAAAAAATGTTCTGCTTCCGGCTAAACCCAGTTTCTTCCACCTCCTGGCACATGGAAGGTGTTGATGACCTCTCAGCAACCTCTGGAGTGTTCCACGATGTTTAACTCTCAATTAAAGACTTTGTGTTTGCCAGCAGATGATGTTCTCACAGATTTCCCTGTGTTTGGCCTAGGTAGGGAATACCAGACTGCATCATGATGTTCTGCTCTGGAACGATTTTTGGCAGGAGGTGTTGCAAGGCCATATGGATTTTACCTTTTGTAAACTCATCCCTAATCCCATTCCTCCTGTTTCATTTTTGCAATTGTATTATTAGCTGGCAGAGAACTAGGAATTAGGAATTAGATCTGTGAGAAAAACAGGAAGCTGTCAGAATAAGCACAGGAAGACAGAAAGATGGATTGAAAGTGGCTGTTCAGTAGTTCGCTACCCAGTCCAACACTTACTGTGATTCTGATTTGAATAGATCAAGCACAGCTGTAAAGAATAAAATTAAAGAAAAATAGTATGACATTTCCATCACTAGTTAATAGATTTTATTTTGTTGCACTCATGTCTCTGACTTCCCCTCTGTCTTACCTTTTGATAAGAAAATCTTCTCAAGAATTGTTGTTTTCTGACGTGACGGAGAGTTTTGGGGTTTCTTTGGTTGCTTTGGTTTGGTTGTTTTGTTTTCCTCTCCTTTTTTTTTTTTTTTTTTTCTTTCATGGCCCTGCAATTTAGAAATACTTACTGGAAATACTTAGGAATGGTTAATTCAATGAAAGTAACTTACTTTGCAGAAGAGAGTTTCACAGAAGCGACAAAGCACTGTTTTGTTCACAGATAGACAGTGGAGGACAACAATGAATTATGAATGCAATGGATACCTGGAAAATCACCCTTGCTTCTTTTCCTAGTGGTGATGATGCTTTTGAAGAGCACCAGTTAAGTGTAATAATGATTTTGTCTTTGTATTTTTCTTGCAGTACAAGTACTGGACAATGTTCACAGATACTGGTGTAATAATTTCCAGGGTTTAAAACCCCTCTCCATTCAGACTTCTGAATTTAATATGCAGGTGAATGCAGATACAGTTGAGCTGGAAAGGGGCTTTAAAGGAATCTTCCTCTTGTCTTTTTTCTTCTCACCAAAATGACAAAAAGTGCATTTATGGATCTGTTGTGAAAACTTGAGATTTCACTGTGGAAGTTGTCTCTCCAGAATTCTTCCCCCAGCTCCACCCTCTTTCCCCATGAAACCCCAACTCCCCGCAGGAGCTGGAATGTCCTTGTGCAGATGATGCAGAAGATGGTTGCAAATCTTATTCAAGTTGTAAATGTGAGGGGCTTTTCCCTCTGCTTGGGCAACAGAGAGTGCCTGGTCTGTGGTTCTGTGTCCCAGAAAAAAGGTGATCAAAATCAACAGGTGTTTATTGTACCTGAAAGTTTTCTTTTTTTTTTTAAGCACCAGCATACTGTATTTATTTTGATGTAAGCTAAATTGCTTCTCTCAAGAGATACCAAGGCTTCTTCCAGTTACTGATGCTACTTCTCTTTAGCAGTAGCTCATGGCAAAGAACCATAAAAGTGGTATCTTACAACAATCTGCAGTAGAGTTGTTTGGTTTCCACGGATCTAAGGAAAATGCCTGTGCTTGAGCTTGATCACTTCTCACTGCTGTGTGCAGAAAGACAACGAGGATTAGGGAACCAGTTACACAAAACACATCAAACTGTTTCTTGCTGTTAAAAGACAAACTTAAGTAGTACTGCAAATGTGCATTTGAACTCCTTTGTGTTGTTCCCTTATTTGAAAGGGGAAAGAGATGACACCGTACTGTTAGCAAATTAAACCAAAAATAAAGAAAAAAAGAACAGATTGGCTAACCAGTCAGATATTCATACTTTCAATTTAAGGATCAGGGGTTTGTCCTACATTTTGTGACACTGTCAATTGCAAGGACAATGCCATAAAATGTAGCTCATTCTGCATTTAGACGCTGTTTGGTTATCTCTCTAAAGTACCATGCATGGCAGTTGAAAACGTAGCAGTGTCTTGTTCCTTTACCCCAGTCAGCAGCTGTTTATCAGGAGACTCTTCTAGAAACTGATTTCAGTGTTTGGTATTCCCTTCTTTTTTGTTTGCATTGGCATTCCAAGTGAATCCATGGGTACAGCATTTGTCTGTTCTGAAAGATCTGTGCAACATATTACAGATTATGCCATTTCTGTGCTAGGAACTGGGCAGAAGGTAGCGATCACACACTGTAACATGGCAATGAGAGATATGTGCAAACCCACATCTGGCTCCAGAGGCTGGGATTTGTTGGGAGGCTGCTGTAAAGGGAGAGGTGTTTCTGCATGCCATGCTCTTAGTTATTTGTAGGCATCTGCACCAGCTGTGCCTGGACTCCAGGCAGAGGTTGGGCTGCTGTCTAAAGATGCTTTCAGCAACTGGTGGTGGTGCTTGACCTCTGCTGTCCCCACTTGCTGAGCTCTTCCATGGTGCTTTCTAACCTGCATGGACTAAGGACTCATAGAAGAACATGATGGAGCCCATGGAGCTCTGTTACCTGAGTCTTGCAGCTGTCCAGGAGCTGAGTCCAGCCAACTCACTGACAGTTGTTCCACCAAAACATGAGTTGTGAGAAGGCAGCATGTGAGTCTTTGATTCTAAACTAGAGAGATGGAAAAATACTAAACCCAGTCTCTCAGAAGTGAGACAAATACCATAATGAAATCTATTATAATTTGTTTTGCCATGGGTGCTTCTTTGTTTTCTGTCCCAAGTAGTTAAACACAATACCAAATGGAACTGCTGAATACTTTCCTGTGTGGCAGTAAACTGTGGAACTGTCACTTGGGGAGTTGTTCGGGCTGTTTTGGGTCTTTAAGTTTGTAGCTAATGACCTCCGTAGTGGTCATAGCACCAAATGTCACACTCAAAAGGCTGGAAGTCAATGAAGCATCCGGGCCACTCAATATATCAGTGTTTAATTGACGGTGTGCAAGACCTGCTTGTGATTTATAGCCCGATAAAGGGACACACTTTTTATGTTCTGCCAACACAATTGGCAGAATATTTTAGGCACAGATGGCACATTAGCCTTGGACAGCTGGTTCCCTCTCTGCTGTCACATCCTAGGACCATCTAACTAATACTGTCACACATGACCCGGTTCACTGGGTAACCGAGAGGGGTTCTCACGCGTGGCTTCGTGTCAGCCTGAAGGCACATGAAAATCAATCTGCTAAAAGACTGCCTCAAAGAGCTTTCCAAGACTTAGCACCCCACCATGCCCTTCTGGCTGTTCACTTGCTGACCTCTCTTCAGCTGCGTGAGCATAACCAAAGAGTTTGTTTCTGGTTGTGCAGTGTGCACATGTGCAGCCTGCAGAGTGTGGTTCTCTCCTTGCAGTGTCCTCTACTCTGCATCTGCACAAATGTGGATTTAAAAACACAAAAAGGCAAGAGGCAAAACACACATACGTAGCATGAATGTCTTTAAAGTGAGGGAACAAGGAGGGATCGCTGAAAGGTGGCTGTTTTGAAAGGTGTATCTTTAATATCTAGTAAAAAAAAAAAATGCATAGTAGAGAGACAGTATATAGTGGCAGTATAAATTATGTGTAGATGATAGTGAGGATAAAAAGAACAGAGGATGAAGTAAAACTTCAAATGCCTTTGGAAAGAAAAAAAATCCAACCCTAAATGTTTTCTAGAACACAGTCAGGCAGGAAAGGTCTGAGGTGGAAAGCTGAAAGCTATGTTTGTTGATAGATGAAACACATTTTTGAGATCAGAAACTTAGTATTTCAAGGTATGATCCAAATAAAAATAAAACAGTTTTTCCATAATTTCTTGCTGTTCTATCAGAGCTTCACTGACTTTGTTGCAAACTGCTGTGCAGAAAGCCTTTAAAATGTATTTTGGTTTACAACATCAGATACAGAGTCCAAGAAGAGGTGATGGGATTAGTATGGGCTTTCATTGATGCCAAGGAATTAGACCAGAAAAACTGGAGTTTTGTGTTTGTGTTTAAAGACATAATTATAATATGGTAGGATACAATTTGTCACAGGAACAACGGTCTTGGATTGTAGAGAGGTAACCAACCAGGAACTGGGAGGGAGGAAACATCACCCTGCCAGGGGAGCACTGGGAAAATATCCACTTGCCTTATCCCTGATGTCTTCTGTCAGCAAAGTTTCACTGTCTGTGCCTGGAGAGCAGCTTGGTTTGTCTTGGAGTGGGGAACATGTTGATGTCTGTGTGCAACATGACTCTCATGATATCCAGGGGATGACAGGGACAGTGTTTTGATCCCAGTCACATCTTGCAGAATTTCAGCTAACTGGAGCCCCAAATTGTCTAGGTGTTACTTATAGAAGTTTTGTGCTGTTTTGGGGGTTAATGATAACAAAAGGTGGACTGAAGAACCATTCAAGTTCAGTTATTTTTCAAATTAGAACTAAGGTAAAGGCTTTGCTTTGGATTTTTATTACAATATTACCTGCTGTTTTCATTAGGGCTTGCCCCCAAAGGTGAGAATTTCATTGGGTTTAGTGGAGAAAGCTGCCTGACCATATAATGAAATTCTTCATTTAACATTACATGGAAGCAGATAACAATACTTGAGCTCTGTTTTAAACAAAATCAGCATTAAAGTTTCTATCTCCAGGAGGCAAAGCAGACTCAAGACATCTCTCTGAGCTGTATATTAAATGCCTCTGTAGAACTGCTATAGATGTTACAGGCTTTCATTTTCATGGATTCTGGAATACTTCAGCGTGGAATGTGTAGCTCTGGGTTTGAGACCATGGTGTCAAATTTTATTTGAACTGGAGTCACTTGCAGGTGACATGTAAAAATGACTTTTAAATTTGCTTTTGGAGGCACTGGAATAGATTTGTAAGATTTCCAGTGTACTCTGTGTTGTGTGTATTACTTGACTGACCTACTGTCTCTGAAGAATAACATTTTTGAAGGCTGTGTCAGAGTCAGGCAACCTTCAAAAGACTTTGTGCTGTAGTAACACAGTGAAGTACATTACACTGATTTAGTATCCCAAGGGATTTGGTAATCTATAATTAACAAATTAGTGCCAATCACCAGCCTGTTTGGACATTAATGATCGATTAGCATTGGGACTGACATTGATGCGCTCCAGAGTCCTGGTATTTCATTTAGCAGATGAGGACCTTTGTGCAGCAGAGGATGACAATCTGCCATGGTCTCAGTAGAGTGAGGAGAGTTGTCAACCCCAGGTAGGAATTAAGAAGTAATTGGTTGTTCCCAAGCTGAGTTGGTGACCAGTGGGGGCTGGGGGAGCCAGCCTGAGGTGGGTGGCTCACCTGGGAATCCTGGCTTGAGGGTGTTTGAGTCACCTGGGCATCCTGAAGTGGAATGACCTTCCCTCTCATTTGTTCTTTCCTTTTCACTTCTGCCTGTTTCCTGCAGTATAAAGAGTGGGGAAGTTCTGATCAGCCTGATGCATTGAATGTGAGCTGTAACTTCAAGTCAGGCCATTATCTAAAACTAAAGCATATGTGGCAAAGAAATTTGCACTGTGTCACAGAAAGGCAGGTTTGTACCATACACCTGGAGGTGTTACCTGCTTTTTGTGTTCTTGGCTTCAAATTTAGGCAAAAGGTAAAGTAAGCGTGGACATGGATGAAAAAACATCTATTTGAGCTTGTTTGATTGTTTATAATGGTGAAATAAAAACAATTTAACTACAATGAAAACTACATATTTAATTTGGTCTAATTATATAAGGTACTTCTGACTGCATATGAGCCATTGGCAAAATTATTAGCAAATGGGTACACTTCAGTGTGCTTACTCTCATGCTAGTCATTGTTTCATCCTTTCAGATCATCTGTGTAAAGGCAGAGATTGTGAAAGCCCTCATCCTAAGATTTTATTCAGTAAAGGAGCTGTGCTTGATAAGATAAGACATTGTGGTTGATAAAAACCATGCAACTCAATGAGTACATGACAGTACCAATGTCTTAAATGCTTGAGCACAAGTGGATGAGTAATGGAATATCCATTCAGTGTCCAAGGAAAAGTTTACCTAATTTTTAGGAGCGGGTTGTTTTCTGGTGCTTTGAATTTCCTAGCGCCTGTTAGTTATCTATGTGAATGTTCTTATCTCTTGCTGCTTCTGACTTGGAGGTTTTGCTACAGGGTGAGACGAGTGTTGACTGATGGAACCAGTTCTCCCAGATTACTCTGGCAGGAGCAGTGTTGCTGTTTGGGCTTTGCACTTGTTGAGCAAGACTTGTCTATAAATTGGTGTCGTTTGAGACTCCAGGTTGCTGCCAGTATCCAGCACCAAGCATCCATATGATTCCAAAAAGAGCACTTGTTCACTTAGTGCTGTTTTAGACTGGCAGGGAGGACTGACGAGGCAGCTGGAGGTTGTGCAGGTGGTGGGCTCTGACATATTTCAAAATATTGCTGCTGTTTTGGCCTAACAGGGGAAATGAGCATGACCAGGTTGGGCTTGGCACTCTGGGAATGTCCTGGGTTGCCCTGTGTGAGCTGGGAAGATTTCCTGAGGAAAAACTCAGTCAAGAGTTGACTCCATCTGAGCTGTTAAGGTTTTTGGCAAAATGAAGATTGTATTTTGAATGAAAGTTCACTCCAGGTGAAATTTGAAAACCTTATTGATCTCCTCCATGAGTTTCATGCAGACTTTTCTTTCCTCATGTTGTGGTAGTTAAGCTTAGGAAAAAGAGGGATGTGTCAGAGTTTGTTTTGTTACAGTTGGACACTTTACCCAAGTATTCTTCTCAAACAAAAAAATGAAGTGAAATCCAGTGTAGACGTAGAACAACTCATAATGACAACTTTAAATCACTGCTCTAATTAGTGAGCACTTCCTGGGGACTCATTAGAATTATAAAAGCATTATTGTTGGTTATGCAGTGGCTGGAACATGTCGAGTTTTGGGCAGTTCAACAATATTACCTTGAAGAAAAGAGTCTGCAGCCTTTAAGAATTTTCTGTGGTTTGTGAGAAAGCACAAATTGCAATGTCCTAGAAATCCTTTATGAATTGGGCCTTATGTTTGCTCTTATGAATGAGGAGGGGTTTTGAGTTTATGTGCCAGTCTAATAGGTATATAGTGACTGCTTAATGGGATTTACATTCGCTCAAACAAAATTAGGTTGGTAAAAGACAATGCAACATGCTGTAATGTAAATGGGACTGACGGCAGAATTAAATGTTTGTGGAAACAGGGCAGCAGATCTATCAAGAGCTAATTAGACAGAGAGTTCAGAGACAGACTTGGGAGTAAACAGCACCAACAAAGAGAGAGGGAGAGCAAGAAAGAGAGAAAATGGAGTCTTTGTGCAGCGATGAAAAGGAATTATAAACAAGGTTATTTAAATTGGAAGGTCTGATGGGGCCTATCCCGTGAGAAGGGCTTAGTCTTATCCGAACCTGTTGATTAACACAAGTTGAATGGCAACTTTGATAACCCCTTTTATGTGAAAATAGTTCCTCTTTGTTGCAGTTTGCTATTCATGGTATCTTCCTCTCCTACACTTTCTCATCACAGGATAATGTTTCCATTTGAGCCTTTCTCTCAGGCACCAGTTTAAAAACAAGACTTTGGCCAACATATTTCCAGCAGCGAGAGAAAGCCTCGAGTGCAGCACCAGGGCAGACAAGAGAGTTCAGGTATTTCCTGTTCCCTGCAGCAGTGTAAGCATGGGAGAAAGGGACCCCTGCAGAGAGGCATCAGGTGAAAATGATGCTGTGGAATAAGGGCAGACTGCATGAAGTTGGCATGTAAAGGATGCTGCTTGCCTGCCATGCCATCAGCTGTGGTGTCCTCGCCATTATTGCACCATTTGGCACACCTACTGCCTTTTGTAGGCTCCTATTGTCACATGAAGGAAGCAATATTTGTTTGAATAAAACCCCGTGTATATTTAGCTGACAAAGCTTAGTCCCTGAATTTAGCAGGAACGGGATTTGATCAAAATAAATTTGTTGTAAGGCAACTTGCAAAATCATTAATAAATCAATTGCTGAAGTATTAAATGATTTTTGTTTAGTCTTCATAACTTCTTTCTTCAAACGCAGCTTAAGAAATTCTCTGGAGTTAAGAAATTTTGCATAAGAAATAACATGGTGACAAATAATTTTATATTTATAGAACTAATAATATACATTATTTTTATTCAGGGCAGGCCACAGCATTCCCCTTATTGCCATGTCTGGCAAATCCCAATTTGGGTTTGATTTTTTTTTTTTTTTTTTCCCTCTGAGCTGTAAATAGATGGGCCTTTCTGTATTTTGCATGATGATGTTTGTACTGGGAAGGGATCAGAAAAACCCTTGTGCTTTTGGTTTGGTTTTTTTTTTTTTAATGGGAGAATTGTCCTTTCTATTTTAACAGCAGAGCTGTGATTATAAGCATGTAAGAGTTGGGATGAGAAGCTGTGCTGGTTTCTGTAACAGAAAGTGTCATTTTTCAGAGGGAGCCATAAAGCCTTGCTGCGAGGGGCTGGTGAAGCAAGAAGAAGGGAGTGCCATGTCTAAGGGCCTTCCCTGAAATTTGAGCTCAAATTTCTGTCTGAAACCAAATCCACTGACTCTGAAAGCCAGATCAGATAGGAACAGCTCTCTGTGTGAAGTGTCTGACAACGCAACTCTAGTTTCAAAAGAAATACACCAAGTCTTGTCTTATTTGCTCAGAGATGCTGAGTCTGGTAGGGAGTATGATTTTATCTCTTAGGGAGTGTTATGTGATGAAAGACATCTGGGCTTGTGCCAGGAAGATGGAGCCCGTGCTGGGTCCTGGAGCTGTGGGATAGGGAAGGTGGCTCTCGCCATGCAGACCTGGCTCAGGGCTACTCCAGCAAATCCTCCTGCATTCTCATTTTTGAAGTAACTTGTGCTTTTTTTGGGATGCTGAAAATCCATGCTGCTTAGAGGTTATTCCTTTCCCTGAAATAATACTCCTGCAAGGATTGAAATAATGTGGGCTTTTGGTTTTGGTTTGCTTTTCTGTTTCATCATCTATGAAGAGGCATTCCCCAGGAAAAAAAAAAACCTGGCCTGGGTGTAGTAGTTACCCATCAGAAATCAATTACATTTTTCTTTTCTGCTTGCTTAGTGTTCTTACAAGTGTAGGTCACAGTTTCTTTGCCTTCATCAGAGCAGCATCCTTATGTTTGACAAGGTCTGTGGGAAACCAATGACTTTCATGTTCGTTTGATTACGGTTTAAAAATGAAAGCTCTGCATTTTGGCACTGACAACAAAAGCACAGTGATGTTTTGGATCCCCTTTCTTTGGTGTTTCATGCAAAGAGGAAGGTGAGCTGGTGTGTTCGAGAGGTTTTTGTCAGGGAGCAGCTGGGGTGTCAACTGGTGGCCAAGGGAGAGGACCTGCTGGGGAGAGGTCTCTGCAGTAGGGCAGTCAGGAGGGCACTTCTTCCAAGTCCTCAGGCAATACCCTCTGAAGAAACTTTATTTAGGGAGGGATGCCCATGCTCGAGTTGCAGGGAAGAAGTTGCAGGTAAGAAGCCAAAACCTGCTGTGTGGTGAATCTGAGAGATCTCTTGCTGTAATAACAATAATAATAGATTATAATAGCAGGCAGCAGCAGTTGTGCACTGTAAATGGCAGAAGCCTTAGCATATGTTATTACTTTGCTGGTAACTGTCACCAAGCTTGTGACTGAATGCAGAAGGATAAAACCACACACCCTTTTACCTTGTTTCAGTCTCACTAGAGCCTTTGATGAATCATTTTCTTGTTTCTTGGGTTTCAGCTGAAGAATATAAAGCAGCCACTCAAAATGTCTGAGGGTATTTCACTACAACTACCCATACAGACCCCAAATAGATCTGCTATTGTTCTATGGGAAAAAAGAGATAAAAGTATTAGTGCTAAAGAATTATGGTTTGGGGGTTTTCCTTCCTGAGTTTTAGGAAGAGTTTCCAATGACAGCTTCTCCGAAGAAATGACCATTCTGAACTTGGTGCAGTGAATCCTTTGCTTGCTTACCCTGTGTTAGCACTGGGTTAATTTCATTCTGTGAAATGGAAACAGAGGTGTTGTTTTGGCAGGGAGGTGCCAGTTTGAGGTCTTGGGTCCAGTTTTGCATATAGTCAGTGTCTGCAGTCACAGTCACTGGCTGTTGCAGGCTGCAGGGGACTCTCAGTTTATTTTATTATAGTACTTTGAGGTTTTATATGGATTTTTTTCCTGTAGGAAGTTAATATTTGTCCTAAAATTTCATCCTCCTAATTTTTTGTACTTTTAGAACATCATAAAATGAATAAAATCATCTTAATTTTGTTAATTTTGTGCTGTTACATACACTGTATGATTTTAGTGCAGAGGTGTTCTTCTAATGTGAGATTGCTGTTTCATGTACAAGTTTCATTTCATTTCACGGTAGGAGAATTTTGAAGACTAAGAGTGAATTCTTGGATGTAAAACCCTGCCCCTTTGAAAAATCTGCCCCCTCTGAATTTCAACTTCATAAGGCTGTGCTGAAAGCCTGGGTGGCTCTGCTGTTTTCTTCCGTGGTGTTCTAGTAATACAAAAGTGTATTGATTGATTACAGTTGCCAGATGCGGCTACTGTACGGGAGTACTCTGGTTTAAAATTTCAGGTGTAAGCAGATTTTAGTCCATGCTGCTCATTTCCCCCCTAGCTTGTCCCTCGTCCACCCCCTCCCACCCTGCATCCTTGCCTGCTCCCTCACGTGATAAATAACACTGTCTCATCAAGGTCAGTCGGAAAGGCCCTTTTTACATATCTCATAAATTTTAGCCAGGTGCCACCGATGTGAGATTAATGTAATGGCACTCCAGCAAGCACTCAGGCTTGTCTTAATTATGCTAAGGTTGCCAGTTCACCGTTTCTCTTCATCTGTCTCCCGCTTTAGGGAACACTAAACACTATGTCATTAGATTGTCTGTTCCACAACATTGGCCCTTTGCATTTACAAAGTCATCAGATGGCTTATGACCTAGCTTTTCTAAGATATTAAATTAAATAAATAGTGAAAACAAAAAAATTAGGCAGAAAAGGAGCCTGTTGGTGGAAGGAGGGCAGAAGGAGAGAGCCAAGGGGGGTATAAATGCGTGTGCCTTCACGTCTGGCTGCAACAGAAAGGGCTGCAAGCTTGGGGGCTTCTCCTGTTTTATTGTTTTATTTTGGTTTTCTTTTGGAATTTAAAAATCCTCTACTGCAGTGTTTGGGGAATCAGTTGAGAAGGGGTCCCCTGAGGCTCAAACCAACCTTGGATGTTTCTTCCCTGAGCTCTAGGAAGGGGACACAGGATAGCACAGTGAGTCCTTGAGCTCTGGCAAGGGGACAGAAGAGAGCAGGGTCCCTGACCTCTGGAAAGGGGATGGAGGATAGCAGTCCCATGGCAGTGAGCCGGTGGTGGCTTTGCATCCTGCCAGGATAAAGCTCCTGTTGAGGCAGGGAACCATTTCCTCCTACATCTGAGACAGTATGAGTAATATTTCTTGGACATTTGTTCCTTTCCATCTGCAGGCGCTGTTTAGCAGCCTGGAAAAGGCTGACCTTGATTTTTATTTTATTTTTTTTGTGCTTTATGGCCACAATGAAAGACACTTCTGTTTCTAGTCTGAGCGTCCCCTGCTGGATTTCCAGGGGGGAGAATTTAGAGATAACCAGATAGGACTATCTGATGCACCAATTTTAATTTCTGTGAAAATAAATGCTTCAAAAGGGCCTGAACAATGCTTGTGTTGGAGGTGCTTGGTGGCTGTACCCAGCTTGGGGCAGTCTCAAACTTTCCCATGAGAAAAGAGAAATCGGGTGTCTGGTATATTCAGTAGCAGCTCTCTGCAATGTGCTAAGATTACTCTTGCTCACTCTTGCTTTCTCCAGCAGTTCCTGAAAATTAACGTGGGTATTGCAGATGAGACAAGTTTTTCTGTTGATTTGCATGCTCTGAATACGTCAGGTCTTAATTTCTGCAACCAAGGTTAAATTAGAGCTTTGTGCTCTCTTACTACCTAGTACTTCTAAAAATATTTTAAAAAGAAAAGAAAAAGTATTTTTCACAAAGGAGGGCCTTATGGGAGGCACAGAGAGCCAGCCAGAGCAAAGCAGTCATGCTCTGAATAGCACACAGGGCCCACTCTCTTCCAAGCTCACTAAGCCAAGGGAAAGGACCCAATGAAGAGGTAATGAGAACTATCTAATTTTTTATCAGTGTTGTACACAAAGCTGCTGACTGAGAGCTGCCTCTGTGTGCAGGGACTTCTGAACCAACATCTCCCTCTCTGCCTGGATTTCCTGAGCCACCACAGGCACTACAGGACCCCGAGGTCCCTGCCTTGGTTTCCCTGCTGTTGGTAATTGATGCCACAGCCACACATAATACGGGGTGTTTTCCTACTGGGAGGGGAAGCACAGGTGGTGCACACCTGACCTTTTAAAAATGAAGTGCAAAAGTTTAATTTTTTAAATATATCAAAACTAATCTATTCAGTCCAAAACGAAAATTGCTGAAGACTTTCCTATAGAGACTGTGTATCATTGCTGGTTGCCCCATCAGCTGCTGGTGGCTCCAAGGCACAGATCTGTCACCTGGATGTCGAAGCATCAGGTCAATAAAGTAGACATGGGATGTTAGCAATTACCAGGAGCTCAGCAGTTACTGCTGTCGCTTTATTAACATAATTTTGTTAAGTTTTTTGTAGCCAATAGACTTTCTATAGTCAACTATCCATGGAATATTTTGTTTTTAACCCCCAAATATTGTTTTAAATTCGACTGCAGTGTATGTGTAAGCAATTTAGTTGAAAGTGTTTTGAAAATAGTGTTATCACCTCCGTTCAGGTTCAGTCTCTGCCAGTGTAATTCCAGTGGTAGCTTGTGTCTGCAGTAGAGTTTGCTGGTTGTTCCCAGACATGGTAACTGGAAATGTGCTATCCAGTAATGATCTGTGCTGGTGCATTGTCACAGCATTATAGTGAAAATAACTCCTGTCACCATAGTAGGAAGCACACCTATGACCTCCTCTAAAATGTCTGTGAGAGAAACGTAGCTACGATGAACCCAGTCCTAATGGCACATTTCAGAGCATGGAAGGTCTCGCAGTACCAACTTCTCTTAATGGGACAAGATTTATTTTATAAAGTGATTTATTAAGCTGAAATTAATATGCTTATACACAGCTTGATTTTTAGCTTTGTTTTGCTTGTCTACTAGACAAAAAGAAATGCCACTTTCTTGGTTTTGTGAGTAACATTTTTGCAAAAACATTTTAGGAGTGGGTTTAGGTGACTGTGTTCTGGTAAGTGTTCCCACAGAAACCAGACCACCATGCCTGACCACTAGAAATGAGAGCAGGATATATTGTTCTCCTCAAAACTCTCTTGACTTTACTGCAGGGACTGTTGACCAGCATGTGAGCATCCATCCTGATGGCCCTTGGAAGAAGGCTGAAGCAAAAACATTGACTTTGTTACCTGACCTACCCGTATTTCTCAGAAGTAAAGGAAAAAGCTAGGGAATGTAGATGTAAAATGAAATATTGCATTGCCTTGTTTTGGTTCGAAGTGAAATGTTTAACAATCAAGTGGCAAATGCAGTGGGGACAGATGTGCTTTTAAAACACCATTATTTTTCACTGAAGTTTTTCAGTCTTAGGGGGGTTTTGTGTTTACTCAACTAATTTATTACTTTGATTGAGCACAGTAATTGCATGTTTAACTGAAGAAAATTGCTTCATTTAAACTAAAGTTTTGTCTCTGTGTCAAAAAGCTTGTGAGCAGACTGGGAGCATCTGGCTCTTGTCTTTGCCCACCACCACTTTCCTGTGTTGGCTGGATTTTTCAGAGCTCCTTGCCATTGCAAACAGGAACTGCTCTCCCTGCTACCCAAGACCTTGGGGATAATGTCAACTTCTTTTCTGGTACCACATCCTTATTTCAAAAGGGAGACCGGGAGAAAATATCGCTGGAGAACCTACCTAAATGTTTGCTGCAGATCATGGTCCATTTTTTGGCCTTTGGAATGAAAGATGCATGTCTTGAGGAGAAGGGTGGGGTAAAAGGAAAGATGTGGAAAGGCTGCCAGCTCCAAGTCTTTTGAGCCGTGAGACAGTTTTGGAAATGCTTTGTTCACTTAGAGGGTGCTGGAGTTAAAAAATGAAAATTGCTTTTGCAGCAAAGTGCACCATAAGGTCTGCAGGGACAGATTAGCACTTTGGCTCTGTGTGCCTTATATAGTAAATGCTGCTTCAGTTGTTACTCTGAGATAGGATATGAAGGTGAGAAAAGTTAAGAATTGCTCGAGCCTCTGTGATTCACAGTTACCATCACATTAAAATATGGGGAAGCTCTGGTTTTACTTAATTGGCAAAGACAGCAATGGATCAATCAGGCAGTTTAGTGCAGGGGTTTTGTGTTGAATGGCTTGGAACTTTGTGAGCTATTTCTCTGCAGCTGTGACATGAGGAGCTTCATTTTCCCCTGATAAGATGCATTTAGTCAAAAGTGTCTGGATGATGGCCTGCTTTGATCCTTGCTGTACATGGGCGAAAGGAAGGGCGGGGGGGTTAATTTTGAACAGGCTGGAGAGGAGCAGAGGCAGCAGGGTTTTATCTGTGAATGCAAGATGGTGCATCTGTTATGGGCAGGGGTGGCACTGAGTGGTCTCCAGAGGCTGAGGTTTAATTCACCCTGGTACTGAAAGTAAACCCTCAGCCCATGAACAATTTGATAATCCCAAATCAGGGCCACAGGATCACTGTTAACTTCCTTGAGAAGATCAGAATTGCCCTTCTTGGCATATGATGCATTTATTTATTTATTTGTGTTTGTTTTAGGGCTGCCTCAAGCACACCTTTAACTTGGATGGGAATTTTGCACTCAGCTTAGAAGCATTGTTTATGTCTTTTCTGTGAGCTGTTTGTCTTCATCCCTGGTAACACAAATTTGATTTCCCTTGTAATCCTAAAGCAAGAGATGGCTAAGAAATACCTATGAGAAGGCAAATCCACTTCAAAGTATTCATGATTTGGTTTAGGCTGGGGAGTAGAGAGGGTAAACTTGGCAAGAGAGCCAAGTGCTAGAACAGTTTCCTTCTAGGGACACTGGAAGAGGCATCCTGGCAGGTTTCTGTGAGTTAGAAAATGTGAGGCAGGTTGTGTAGCTTGATGATCTGCCGTGCCAGGGACTTGCCCAGAGGACTTGAGGACCATCAACCCAACTTGAACCAGCTACTGAGAGATGGGAAGGTGTCTTTTCATTTTGTGCAAATTATTAATGCAAATGCAGGTTATCCTTGGTGCAAGTTACCCGTGGTCCACGTTTCAGATGGTCTAACAAGCCTCTTCTCTTCTCCTCCATTGTCTTCTCACTTCCCTGAGCTGAGGTGCAAGCACGGGCATGAGCAGGAGCCAAATCTTGGACATAATGTGGAGTCAATGACCCACAGAGCCTTCGAGAGATGTAACTGTAGGAGAGGTGTTTGATTAGACACCCTGTATGCCAGAGAGATTTGTGTCCACCCACTTTAGTCTGCAGGTTGACAGAGGAAAAGGGAATTTCTGTGCATGCAGCAAGGTCATGGACGTTTGAGAAAACTGGGCAGCTGTGGGTCATTTCCCTGAGCAGCCCTGAGCTAGGGTAAAGCCTGCTTGTTGAAGAAGAAAATGAATCCTATAAATGGGTTTGATACTATTAGCAGAGAGGGCATCAAAATGTATATGCTGAAGAGGAAAAGATCATGGCTGGATTTGCTGTCTTAACTGTAGTATTTCCTACACTATACACAAAAACATCTTTTTCAGTAGGGAATATCCTTTAACAAAGATATCAGGAATAAGACACAGACCAAATATATACATTTATATGTCAAAAGAAAAAAATCCTTCTAATGCTTATTTACACTCTGTGTATGCTGGGTGGGCCATGTTTATGGGCTGTCTCTTGCAGATTTTAGTGCCATAGAGACAAGCAGCCTCTGCTCAGGAATAGAATTTCTTGCATCTTCCGGGTCACAAAGGCAGTGACTCAATATATGTTAACAATAATGAAAACCCGTACAGGGTAAAATGATGGTATGAGCAAAATGTTGTCTGGAGCATGCTGAAATAGGTAAATTTTTAGCAAAAGAGACCTGTCCCCTTGCAATTTTCTTCCTCTCGCATTTTAGTGTGTGCCTATTTCACCAAGCATAATGAGTCCAGTTGCTGCCAGTTTGGCCAAGTCTCTGGCTTGTGCTTCTTTGGCCAAATATGTGTCAAAAGTAAAGCTTGACAGAGATCTTTTTCGCAAGAGTGACTTCTCGTGAGGGCATGGAGTGATAAGACTACAAGGGGGAATGGCCTTAAGCTGAAGGAGGGCAGCTTTAGATGAGATATTAGGAAGAAATTCTTTACTGTGAGGTTGGTGAGGCCTTGGAACAGGCTTCCCAGGGAGGTTGTGGCCTTCCCATCCCTGGAAGTGTCCAAGGCCAGGTTGGATGGAACTCTGAGCAACCTGGCCCAGTGAAAGGTGTCCGTGCTTGTGGTGGGGGGGTTGTAAGTGGATGATGTCTGAGGTCCCTTCCAACCCAAACCATTCTATGATTAAATGCCTAAAGTTTTGCTATAGTGGCCTTGTGATGTGGAGATGTAAAAGGTGAATATATCAAACACCTGCCTGGGGAGACAGAGGTTTGTCTCCTTAAATAGTGAAGAAAAGTTCTTCTTGGTACTGAGTTCTTGCCAACTTTATCCCAGTTAAATATTTGCCTCTCATTTTAGAGAGTTTGTGTTTGCCTGCAGCTGCAGAAAAGGAAGGGAATTACTTAATTTAAACGAACATTTTGTTTTAAACTATAAATAGGAAGTCATTCTTGTTTCTCACTCCTTTAATCAACTTTTTATTAGTCTTATTTTGACATTTGTGTTGGAATTAATGTGATTGGCAGCAGAATCCAATAAATGAGAATTTCAGAGGTGTTTCTGTGCCACTAAATGAACCTTTGCCTGCAGTTTGACTTGGCAGCACTTGTAGAGTTCTGCATCAGCTGGATTTTATTGTGTGGGGAAATAGATAATCAAAAAGGGAATCGTACGTGCCTGCAAATTAAACATTTTGCTCAGAGTGCTCACTCGTGGTTGAGCAGCAGTGTAATGTCAGGGAGGGAGGGTGGGGGAGCGCCAGCCCAGCACTAAATGCCTCGTCGTACAAAAGCACAATGCCAAATGTTCAACAATGCACTTGTGTCAAAACAAATCAGATCATAAGCAGCACCAGCTTGCTTTGCTTTGTTTGCAGGGAACTTCTCATCCCTGCCTCATGATGAATGGTGCTGATAAGCACAGGGGGAGTTGCTGTATATAGCTAATGTCTGCTTTAATACCTCTTTGAATATTAATTTCCTAGCAGAGATGTTCCTTACATTTAGCCCTTTGCATGCCTTCCAGAATAAGTTGTGATACCGCTACACTAAGGCTGTAATTGATTTAATTGTGCCAGTGTATTATTTTTATTTTTGCTTGTTGCATTCATAAGGCTTTGCACTGTGCAGAAAATGGCAGCCTCCAGCAGTGGACATGACCTCTCTTGTGCTGGCCCAGGAGTTTCAAAATCAGTGGGTCGCACTCTGCTTCTTGGATATAGAGCCAGTCCTACTGAAGCACTCAATGCTAATTTGTCTGAATATTGATAATATGTTGGGAGAAATCATCCCCTCTCACTCCCCTGCCTCAATAGACCTATTGATCTTTTTGTTGTGTTTCTGTAATTTATAGAACTTGGTCTGATGGTTAAAGAAAATTATCTATTGAGCAAGCTAATTTTCAGTGTTATGTTTTTAGTACTATGAGGGAGTGTGAGCAACGTAAAGCTACTGTGTTTCTCAGTTGTGTGTGGTGGGACATGGCATAAGCCCTGTACCCAGTTTTAATAACTTTAGAGGTATTTGGCTGAGTCACAGTTCCTGAAAACAAACAATATTTAAATTTTATTGAAGAACTCCAGTGATCCTTGCTGCTGTCATATTTGGAACACTGTGTTCTGGTAAAATGCGGATCATTGTTGTTGTTGCAGCTTTCCCCAGGACAGGAGCAGAACGGATGACTCACTGGTTTAAACTGGCAACAGTCAGTCTGTAACCAGAAGTTTTTGCTTTATTTCTGGGGGACACTACTTTTCCTAAAGACCCCACTTTTGCAGTTACCTTCCAGAGTAACTTGATGCCTTTCTCTGTGACAGGTGGGTTGGGAAACAGAGATGTAACCTCCCGCAAACTTCTGGTCTGGAATATTTGTATGCTGGAAACTGGTACCACCGTCCCTGTTTTGGGACAGGATGAGGAGCTTTGTGCTGTTGAAGTAAAGGAGGATTCAAATGTAGAGCATGAGAGTGCTTTGAGGTAATTGTGAGGCTTCAAGAGGTGCTGCAGGGGTAAAAGTACTTGGCTGCAGAGTGCTGTCCTGGCCCCCTGCTCTTCACATTGACATATTGCCTTCCTGGGGGCAGCCCTGCTGGAGGAAAGATGTGTGAGATGTATTAGTAGGGTTGGTCCCACAGCATTCACTGAACAGTCTGAACCAGGGCTGATGATTCAACAAATGATGCCAGGGCGGTTTTTTGATTATTCTATTAATTGAGTGGATGGAAGGTGTGTAATGGAACAAATACACCCCACAAACCTTATTAAAAGAGTTTTAGGGTGGTGCTGGTGAGCATTTGGAAAACACCTGAGGAACTGCACTGAGCATGTACCTTTAAGTTTACCTTTTTTCAGATGCCCTGTGAGGCGGTGTCCAACTTTGTGTTCATTTCTCCTGAAGAACGTTTTCCTGGGGCAGGCTCTGATTCAGCAAGGCATTTAGTGCTGTCGATGAGACATCAGTGCATGCATGTGTCTGCTTGAAGAGGGACACAAACATCCTGGTGACACTCAGCCTGCTTACACAGGGTCTGTGATGGAGAATGTGGGGATAAGGGCTGTTTCCTCATTTATTTACATGGGCTGTCTGTACACATACACACACATGCTCTTCTATTCCTCCATCAGGTATCCAAAATAAACTTTCTTAATCCTTCATCGAGCCTAGACTGGAGGCATCTCCTGACAGTTACTAGGAAGACTTGATCAGGTACATGGGAGCTGGTTTTGATGGTGGTTTTGCTCATCACTTTGCCACGATGAGCACTCTTCACAATGGGTGAAGCAAAATAAAGTAACAAAACATATGTCATGGCTTACCTTCAACAGTATCATTTATATAAAAAAAACCCAAAGCAACAAAACACATCCCAGCACTATTCTAGCCAATATTTCAATTACATATGAGGCAGGAGGACTGAACACTATTTTTCTTACTGCCTTTTTTCTTTCAACTTAACAACAAAAGTATAAATGACAAGCAGCAAATCATAAACTGAAGCTGTGTATCCAAACAAGCAAGAAAAAAGCGTCTCAAGGAAAGCCATAGGTTTGAAATCTGAATTTTCTAAATCATAAATAATGTATTTCATCTGGCTTTTCTGATCAGGGGTTTCAGCTCTAAAGGGCATGCTGGGCAGAGCTGATGGGCAGAACCAAAAAGATTAGACATGTAAATGACATGAGCTGCAAAGAGGATTTCATCTTTTCTAGAAGGCAGGGGGGAATCCTTTATCAAATGTGTAAAATTTCTTTAATAACTAGACCTGGCAGGGAAATGCATGGAGTTCCAGCAGTGATAATCGGTGCTTCAAGTCTCTAGAATAGCCAGTGAACCAAAAGATTTGTGTTTACCTAATTCCTTCAGGACTTGAACATGTGACTGTCATTGCATTCATGCCAAATAAGGGCACATACAGAGAAAAAAAAACCCCGAAATAAAACAATACAAGGGCTGGGTTTTGTCTGTAATTATATTGTTTTTCATGATTTAAGGACTGCTTTTTACAGATCATTTTTAGTGCTAAGTCCATCCAGCCCAGTGTCCCACTGCAGGCAGGGATCAGCCTTGGATCCTCTTGGATAGTCCCCAGAAGCTGGTGTTTAGCCCAAAATTTCTTTCTCCCACTACGTTAGCCCAAAATGCATGGAAGCATGTATTTACCTTCTGCATTTGCCACACCCAGTGGCAACCAGTTGAACTGGTATCTGTAGATCAGGGCTTTGAATTTCTCACTCAGAGCTCGTGCTGGTTTTTATATGCAAACCTTTGCCAGAATTAGTTAAGATGGGCAGACCTATCCTCTGAGGGAAGCTCTGCTCTCTGGATGCTCCAGTACAACATCGGGAAATAGCCCCCCACCATCCCAGGGGGTGCAGGCAAAGAGTGACTCCCTCAGAGTAAAGCTGTGTCCTGTTCTGTGCTTGGATACAGGATTTAGGAGGTGATGTGTTGCTTGCCACGAGCTGTTTTCACCTGAGCACGTGTTTTGCTGGAATGGGTAAATCCCAGGTCGTGCCTATTTTCTATGTTTCTTTGGCCGTGGCTGCTGGTTTTATTGCTCTCCCTTTGGATGAAAGCTGTCTGGAGCCTCTTGCCTCTGTAGCCCTGTTCCTGGGAGGAGGCTGCTGGAAGAAGTCAAGTCGTGGGAGCCTAATTTTCAAGCTGACCATGCTGCAGCCTTGGTACAAGCTACAACCACCCTTCCTCTCCACTCTGCCAAAATACACTCCTCAGCACAAAGGTTCACACTCCAGCCCTGAGGAGCTGTAGCAGAAGTAATTATCCACTCTCTTTGCTGCTGGGCTTGGGGGCCCTCAGCGAAAGCCATCAGTGAGACAATGTGTGAGCTCCTGTGAGGAGCAAGAGGGTGCTCCGGAAGGGGATCCAGGCTGAGCTGTGGTTGGGCTATTAATCAGGGTATTAATCAGGAATAGTCCGACCTGGAAGCGAGCAGGAGCCTCTGCAGACACTGTGAGAAGCTGGTTTGCTGTGCACAGGGTGGACTAGACCTCAGATTTAAAGGCAATTTAGAGCTCCACTGACTTGTTAGGTAAAAGGGTGATGTGAGTTTGCTTCATTCCTCCCATGACTCAGGGATAGTGAGCCGGTGCAGGGGAAATCTGAGCTACCTTCACCCAAGCAGCGTCTTTACATAAAGTGTGAAGGTGAGCCAGGCCTTTGCAGTGCCTAAGGAAAATACCCTTCTTCAAATGCATCAGGGAGGCAAAGTCTTTGTGGTAGGACCAGAAAGCCTGGGTTGGGATGGCTCAAGGGGGAAATTGGATTTTTGTTGCCAGAGAGTGTTTTCTCCAGACTTCAAATAAAATTGTTAAGAGTAGAAAGGTGAGGGAAAATCTGAAGATACTTTGAAATACGTTGTACTCTACCTGATGTTCCCCTCACTTTGGAGTTGGGAGAACTTGTCATCTTTCCTTCTGGTGGTGTCACAGTATTTATTTTTTTTCTTTCTTGGGGCATACAGAAATAAACCTCAGCAGTGTCTACAAAAGTCCTGGGCTGCCTAATCAATAGTACCTCTGCTCTCCTAAAAACATGAGTAGCTTAGTTTTTAAAAAGTGGCATATTTAAAAGCCAGGCGGTCCTGCATTTCTTGGAGCTGCACAACAAGGAGTAGGAGCAGCTTGTGGTCATACTTAATTAGACTGCCTGGGGCTGGGATGGCTAAATGTAAGTGTGGTGGATATCAACCTCAGCAGAAGAGTGTCTGCTTTTATCCCCCCAGTAATGGCAGGGAAGGGCCTTGTAACAGGCACAGCGCTGCTTCTGGTGAGCCAGCTTGCAAGATTCCATGTCAACTCTTCTTCTGCACCAGACACGTAATGACTTGGGATTTTGCCACCAAATTATGTTACGTGGCAGATTAACCTGGATTTGTGCATTGGAGGCCCCTGGATCTGTGCAGCACTGCGTAACTGTTGCTTTTGTCACTGGTGGAGACTTGTGTTTTAGCTCATTTATCTTCATAATGAATTCTGTTTCACACTTCTTCAGACAAGCACAGATGTAGAAACGAATACCATTAGGGAAGGAGGAGGATCTGGAGGCTGAAGTCTCAGAGAAATAGGGTTTTTACCTCTGGCAGTACATGGAGGGCTTTCATGTTTTAATACTTAGCAGACAGCTGATGTCCTTGCTACCAAGGAGGAGATGCATCTTGTCCTTCTTCTGCTCTTTCACATAATACCAGATTGTCACACAATACCAGTCCACTGCTAGCCTGTGAAACATGGCCAGGGTAGGTCTGTTCTTCACAAAAGCTCAGCTGTTGCATGAGCAGTGCCTGAGATGGGGACCTGAAAGAGATGGAGCCCTCCATTACAGCCTCAGTTTTACGGTTTAAAGCAATGGTGGGTGCTGTCCTTTTTGCCCTTTTTTTTTTTCTTACAGCATTTCAGAAACCCAAGTCTGAAAAAGGAGGATCCTCTGTGTAAAGTGTGTTGGCCTGTGCTCCCAGAAAGTGCTGTGAATCAAAAGGCTTGAGCTTTTTTGTGAAATGAGACAAATTGTTGCTGAGCATCTCCAGAGGGCAGCTGCTCTTCCTGGTTTTCAGGGAAATTTTGTTGTAGGAGAGTGTGGTGGGAAGGGCTGGAATAAACCTCTTGTTTACTCTTGGTACATGCTTTCCTTTTGCCCTTCCCAAGCTGCAGCAGAAGCTTGAAGGAGGACGGGGTTACCAGGAGAGAGCTACCAAGGCTTTGCAGAGAGCTGGCCACGGCCACCAGCCGTCCCCTCAGAGCTGCCTCCTTGGGAGCACACTTGGATTGGAGCTGCCACGTGGCTGTGGGAAGCGCTTCTGCCAGCACTGGCTCTGAGATGGGTTTCCAGGAAATCTGGATTTTGATTCTGCTTTTATTGCGCTCTTTGAGTCATTCATTGATCTGTTTATTTTTATGGCATGAGGCTCCTGTTGTGTTCTCTCATCTGGGCTGTACTGCAGGTGTTGGTCCTGATGCTTGATGAGGCAGATTTTTGTTCAGGGGACTGATCCCTCCCTATCAAGTCTTACTTATAACCCGTTAGTCCCATAGTTAGACTTTAGGCTCTGCAAGATAGGACTTTATTTGTGTATTTGTGTGTTAGAACGAGGTGTACCTGATACAGAAGAGCCATGATCTTCCATCAAGTGTGTAGCTATTCCTGCAATGGAAATAACAGTTCCCTTTCTCCTCTTGCATGAGCAAAGACATGCAAAAGCTATACATGGGTGGTCTCTCTGTGCAAAGTAGGAGACGAGTGTCCTGGAGATCCTTGGGTGCAGGAGGCTTCTCTCTTCTCTGTGTACGCACTTCAGCCAAGCTGGTTTTGTTACGCTTTTTGTAGTCTTCCAAGCAGCAACATGGAGGAGGAAAAAAAACCAAAATTATGCTTTAAAAGCACAGAACCATGAATGTAAGTCAGAGCACTGATACCCTTTTTACCTCAAATCTAGTAGCTGCAAGCTGAGGTTTCTGGTTTTGTTTTGGTTTTTTTTTTTTGAAAACCAAAATAGCACATTGTAAGTGTAGGGATACTATATATGCTGAAAGATAGTCCAGGGTTTAAGTGTAGCTATTAGCTGCCTCCTTTAAATGAGCCATTTCAGAGTGATAATCTCTCCCTATCAGATCATGATTTTGAGCAATTGGTATCTCTGATATTAGCTTTAACCTTTCCTGTGTAAGCTCATTAAGATGGAGAAAACATACACAGGGGAGACCACATAGAGCTCATCTTTCAGTGAGCAGTCCTTCCTCCTTAGCAAGGGAAACCGCTTAAAAAACCAGTCAATAGAATGGTGTGTTTTTTCCCAGGAGAGCACCATGGAATAAATGAGATTGTGGATTCATGAAAAAGCATGTCACTGATTGGCTCCAATGCTTCGGTCTGGGTTGTTGATCCCTCAGCAAAACCTGGGGGAGTGGAGCAGGTGAGGGAGAACACAGTAAGGAGGAGCAAGGTGCTTATTGGTGCTGCTGAAAGGATGATTTCTCAGAAAAAACATATGGGGCTTCTGTTGCCTTTGTGCTGTGATCCCTGCAGCAGATCCACTGTTGCTGTTTACATTTCACCCTAATCTGTACAATGTTGATCTAGATGTTTAATGAGTGGATTGGTGTGAAATCAGGCTTTAGGCTCACAGGCAGTGCCTTAGTAAATACAATAAGCAGCCACTCTTCTAGCCTGGAGGGGTTGTTATGAATTTTTTATCACTTATTTTTATCACATACCATTCTGACAGCATTTGGATTTGCAGAAAGAAAATAACCCCAACCCCTCACTTCCCCAAGAAATCTCCATTTCAAATATTTACACAGTGCAACACAGCTACTACCTAATTGTTGGCAAGTACACCCTTCATGTGATTATGACAGTGGGGGAGACAGACACTTGAAAAAATCGTTCCGATATTTACTCTGACAGGTGGATAGACCTGATGTGAGAGGAGGGTGTCAGGGAGCCTTGGGAACAGGCATAACCTCCTGAGGGCCCACATCAGTCTTTAACTCTTTCTGTTGGCTGAAGGCCGGATTTTGAGCAGTGGTGTTTTTGCCATCCCTGTTCTTTAACTCTGCTCAAAATGCCTCCTGGAGTAGCAGATGGACCAGTTCTGTGCACCTGCCCCACTAATACTCTTTCAAAATTACTGTCTTGCTCTTGGTCTCTTGTAAAGACTAAAAACCCACCAGAAGACTGAAAATTAAAAGCAGCCCCTTCTAGATACCTCTGCTTCATCAGGAGGTGAAGCCTTTTTAGTAGGAAAGCTGAGGGAAGCGGAGGCAGCCCAATTCTCCAACTTTTATGATGAGATTACTTGCACTACAGGGACACATAGTGCTGAGGGCTGTGCTAATACAGCCTTAGAGCATGTGAGTGCTCTGTAAACAGAAGGGGAAGGCAGAGCAGGGAGAAGGGGGTGCCCTGGCTCCCCAGAGCAGAACAGCAGGGGACACCAAGACCCTGTGCTGGCACACGTGGGAAGGGGCTGGGGAGCTGCCCTGCTAGTGACCACCAGCTTGCAACCCTCCCCTGGGGCCCTGCCCTTTCCCATGGGATGTTGGTGAGGCTTAGAGGGCTCCAAGTGTACTCAAATGTGTGCCAGGCTGCTGCGGTCCTGGTGCACTTTTGTCAAAAGTGGGTGTAAAATGCTGAAAATGCCCTTTGCATGGGCATGAACACCTGCCCAAAGAAATGAAACAACAAGGGGACAAGACTCCAAAACACTTGTACCCAGGTGTGCAAACAAAGCCTCCTTATTCTGTGCTGCTTGGTGCTGGTGGGCAGGAGCTGTGGGGCTGGAGTTGCAGTGTCTGCTGCAGCACACACAGACTGGAGAGACAGTGACTCCCTATTAAAAATAGGTAATGGGCCGTGACGTCCACTAAATGAGGTCTTGTGATAGTCACAACAAATGCGGTGTTTCAGGCAGATGAACATAATTCTGTCTGTGGGATTAAAAGGAAATGCTGCAGAATTACACAGATGGTTTTCAAGAAGTCATAAAAAGTTAATTGAAATTGGTTTTTTTTGTTGGTTTTTTGTTTGTTTTGTTTTGTTTGGTTTGGTTTGGGTTTTTTTTATTATTTGTGTGCCATGTTGCCATGGAGCACTGGGTGTGTGGATTAAAAAGGATTTTTAGGGAGGTTAGGCAAAGTGGGAAAGGATTTGATGGGACCCGCTTATAAAGAGCTCAGGGGAGGTTTCTTCTTGTCGTCTCCTGCAGCTTTGCATCTGCCCAAAAGGAGGATGCTCCTGCTGATCTGTCCTAGTAAGGCCACCTGAGGGGAGACGCAGGAGCACTCCATGCTGCTGCACTCAGGGATGGGGTGGGCAGGGCTGCTGGGGTCCTCAGGGCACTGAGAGAACCTTCTCTCTTCAAGAAAAGAACCCATTTTAAATTGTTGTTTGTTGATTCTTGTCTGGGCAGTGCCATTTTGCTTGTGCTGAGGAGCTGGCCAAGCACACAGCCTGCCCTAGCAGCTTGTGTGCAAAGTGACAGTGTCCAGTTTGCCCAGCCGTCTGACTATGAAAAATTAGAGCAGTCCGAGGAACCCTCGGATGCATATGGGCTTTCTCATCCGAGTACTTCAGCCCTTCCAACTGAGCTGCAGGCCTTGGCTTTCAGCCTTCACAGCCAATTTGGTTCCTTGAAAATTGAGTGCTATGTCTTCCATTGCGAGGAGTTCTTTCCTACCTGCTGCTCCTTGCAGAGCTGGAATGTGAAAGCTTGTGGATGGGTTTCTTCTTCATTGCAGACCCGAGCCCTGATGATGGTTGGAGCCTGTCTGTAGTGTTCACATATTTGGCAGTGTAACAAGTCAAGGGTGGCTTTGGCATTATGGTAAGATAAATGCACAGAGTTCAAAATACAATTTATCACCTGTTTTAAAAATAGCACTGAAGCACCCTGAGATGTGGGATCCTTGTGCAGGAGGAGATGATCTCCATCCCAAACACATCGTGGATTAGTTGGGAGTTGAACCAGAGGCACTGAGTCCAGGCAATTTGGCTAATCCTGGGGGCAAATTCTGCCTGCAGTATTTGGGTGTCTGATGCCTAGATGGGGGTTTTGGATCCTGGATGCCCTGCAGATGCTCACGCGGTGGTCAGTGCCCCATAGCTGTGCTGAGGGGACAGGATGGTTTGTGTGGAGGCTGCCAGTGTCCCATGGGCTGCCCTGCCATGCCCTGGCCCCCCTGCATGCTTGGTTCAGGGAGCCCTGTCCCTGAGATATGTGACAGCTTTGTGTTCTGCCCCTGTGCTGTGCCAGCACCTTTCCAGCTACCAAAGCACAGCACTATGAGGGCGGCTGTGGGAAAAATTAACTCCAGCTCAGCCAGACCCAATGCACTCCACTACTGACACTGTGAAAGCAGTTAAAAGGATGATTGGGAGAGCAACAGCATGGAGACAAACTGTGTACAGTGAGGGTTAGATGAAGGGGAGTGCCAAAACTTATCACCTACACTTGCTGAGTGGCAAAACTGAGCTATGGAAATGCACTGTCTGTGTTGGCACCTCCCAGGTGGGGAGGCACTACAGCGGTGTTCTTCCTCTCCCAGCACCAGGCAGGCACTGCTCCCGTGGGTTTTGGCACAGACACCTCAGGTGCTCATGGGCTGGGGCGGTTCAGACCTGCAGTGTTCAGAGCTGTGGGCCAGCGATCAGCCTGCACGTGTGTCGCAGCCGGAGGTAAAGGTGCAAATAGAGACCCAACCCATGTGCCTGCAGAGCAGGTTGGCAGAGGTGGGCAGCCTCCCTCTGAGCCTCTTTGTAAATGTCAACATCTGAACCAGAGCAGGAATATTGCTTCTGTAGAGATGTTACCAAGGAGGACGGGCTCTGTCTCCATTCAGGCGGGCGGTAAAGACCTCTGCCAGAGTGCTCCCGTGGTCATCAGTGCCATGGGAAAGTTTAGTCCCATCAATGAAGCCTCTCCCTCTGCAGAGTCGCGTCTTTACTCAGTGTTTCATGGTGACCTCCTGTGTGGTGCTTTTATCCACTCCGTGAATTCTTGTGTGGTATTTAAAGCTTACTTCGTGGGGAGGGATTTTTGGCTCTAAAGACCTGGGTGGGGAAATGTGTTCCAAAGATTTCCAGAGTGTTGCAGCATTTGCTACAGTGTTGGAGAGTTAATTTCTCCTTTTATTGCTCGTCTGGTGTTGCTCTGGCTGTTGTACAGCTGTGGGAAGCGTGGCAGAGATTTGCATGGGATTTGTTTGACCCTGCCATGTGATGAGCAGGATCAGGTTTTAGTGGTTTTATCAGCCTGTCAGCATGCATCATTTTCTCTCAGGGGAAATAAGTGATCCGCTTGCCTTCCCTGCTTATTTCACATTTGACTTGATGCTCCCACTGTGGCAAAGATACCCTGAACTCTTTTAATCGTGCTCCTTTGGAGGCAGGGATAAAAGAATGTGTTCTCTGAAGACATTTCCTCTGCCTGTGGGCTAATTGGGGCCAGTGGTGATTTGAAGTAAGCATCCTTGTAAATGAGCCCCTGACCAGGTTTTGCATTTCTGTGTCCCTAGTCTGTCCTTACATTTTAAGCATTTTGATCATCGAGATCAAGTCTGAGGCACCAGATCTCAGTCACAGCTGTGTTTAAAGCAACTCCTTTTATCTCTCTAAAGCAAACTCTGCTAACTGTAAGCAGGTAAGGAGGATCAACACTAGTTAGTAATTTGTCTTTTGCTCTTTAATATGCTTGTAGCCTCATGGGGACACACACTGCATCCAGTGCCTCAGAGGAGGCAAAGAGCTGGACAAACAAGGCAGCTGGAGGGCTCAAGTGGACCTTAGGCAAGAAATAAATCCTTGCCTTTTGCTCAGGTACTCATTCAGGCATCTCTCTGTCACGGTAGCTTCAAAATCTTCTGCTCCAGCAGCCCTGCAGCAGTTCTGCAGGCAACTATTGAAATCTACAGCCAAACAGGAGGCAGAACTGCCCTGCTTTGACAGAAATTCGTCCTTGAATGTTTCCTGCATCTGTGATGTACCTGGGGGATGAGTTTCAGATTTCCCACTGTAATTTTGTCAAATTTGCTTTATATGAACTGCTTTGAGACCAAAATGGAAGATGTGGCCTTGTCAGGCACCTTGCTTTGTGATTTGTGCTTGTTCCAACCTCAGTCAGTAAGGGAAAACAATAGCATGAAAACACCACCTGAGTAAAAGTGTATGAAAATGTGGGACTGAACCGTGTCTGCTGTGAAGTGACATCCTGCCGCATGCTGGGACTTGCAAGGCCACTGGAGAGTTTCTCAGATGTTGCCTTGTGCAACCCTTCGAAGGCAGAACGCGATGTAGGAAAAGTGTTCTCGCCAAAAATCTTGGGAACTTGACTGAATAAAAGGTTTAATCAAGACTGAAGAGGACTTCAGTGCTCTGAAACACTTGTGTAGTGCTTGGGTGAGTAGGGATAGACTGAAAGAAAGAATGCCTAAGGTTTTTTCTTCCTTGCACACAGCCACTGGCAAAATCAATAGTTCTGTCTTTGCAGTAATTCAGGTGACAGTGTGCATAGTCACAATCAAAACACTTCACATGAAAAACTGGCACTGTTAATAGGAGCTTTTTAAACAGAGCAATTGGCAGCTACCTGCTTGGCTTGAATGAATTTATTAGAATAAATTAGCCATTTTTCTTTGTTTCCTCCACTGTCACGTTACAGGTTTACACACAACCTCCTGCGTGTTCCTGTGTATTTAAGTTGCATAAAATGTATAGAATCTGCCTCGATTCCTGGCAACTTGAGCAATTAGCTGCAATTTATTGGCAAACAGGAGGCAACTTTCCTGCTTTCCTAGTGAGAATTCAGTTTACTGCCCAGTGTAATGGCACACAGAAGGTGCATCCCTCAGGAGTAATGACTGTCTGGAGACTCCTCATCACTCGGACATCCACTGGTGCTGCCAATCCACTGTGCTTTAGTTGTGTGGAGTAAGAACCCTGCAATGGGTCAAACCAAAGAATCCATGGAGCCTTGCTGCCTTTTTCCAAACACTTGTAGAAGGATTTTTGGACCAGGCAGGACAGAATGCATTGGGTTAGCCATAAAAAAGGCAAATTTTGTGCTGGCCATGTCTTGCTGCTGCTGCTGGGAAGGGAAGTGAATTGGTGGGTTTTTGCAGTGTGCTCTACCAGGTGCAAGAAGCAACACTTAATTTAGGAGAAGACCCTGCTTCTGTTCACAGTTTTCCTTCACCTTTACAAATTTCGGTGTTTTTGGGGTTTGTTTCTTTTTTTTTTCTTGATGCACTTAAACTTTACCGTCCTCTTTTCAAACAATTATAGTATTTTCTGCTTTCCACTACAGAGCCTTGGCCTCTTGCATAGCAGTGGCTGAGCTGCGAGAATGCTTGAACAGTTGCCAGGAAAGCTCAGCAACGTTCAAAAGCAGCACAGAAGACATTATTATGGATTCTGGGTGCTTCATTCCACTGTTTTCAGCACTGCTTGATCCTGTTGTTCTGCCATGTTTTTCGGGATGACCCTGTTCTAGCTAAGATATAATGGGATGGTGCTAGAGACCCCGGGAGATTGCAAATGGAACCTTAAACAGCTCAAATGGGCTAATGTGTATTGAAGGAAGAACAGCCAACCAACAGTAATTATCATGAAAAGCAATTAAGTTGTCTTGGTTCACTGTTGTGGGCCAGTGCTTTTTCAGATGTCAGAACAGGATCTGGGCAGCAACAACCTCAGGTTGTATCACTGTGATAATTTTTCCTCCCTTTGTGCTGTCAACTTTCATTTCAGGCTGTGTCATGTTCAGGCGGGCAGGATGCCTTGTGAAAATCCCTGTCCATGTGCCTTGTTAGTCTCCTTTACAGCTTGTGATTTTTTTGATGGCATCTTCTTAATACACCCTGTAGCACAAGATATCATTTGGTCACTTGAGCACCTTTCTCTGTTGCTTTCCTGGGCAACCCACTGCCATGAGCATTCTGGGCTTCACCTGCATCACTGGACAATACGTTTAGCTGTCTACCTGTTTGGTTCCCCATCACAGTTGATATTTTTGGGAGGTACATCTTACTGCTACATTTTCTGCTGCAGGTGATGAAGCCCTCCACAGGGTGAGTGGAGCAGGAATGTGGCTGCTCTGATGTAGCATCTTTGGGGACACTGTACTTGCCCTAACTTACGTTGCTGTAGGGAATGTGCTTGCTGGTGTTTCACCCCTTGAAGCTATAGTTGCTTCTCCTAAAACAAATAGAGGTTCTCCCTGCACTGGAGAATGTGCACCAATTACAGCTAGTGTTGGGCAATTAGTCTGAATCCAGCAGAAGCTCTGCTGTCACAAATTGCAGCTTAAATTTTATTCCTCTGGTTCTGCTCTCGCAGCTATAATTGGGTCAAACACTTCAGCAAGGGATACACTTCCATTCCCCACATTCCCCTCAGCAAAGCCTCTGTGCCACCAGAGGGGACCTCCATTCCCCACATCCCGCTTGGCAAAGCCTCCAGGCCACCAGAGGGGACCTCCATTCCCCACATCCCGCTTGGCAAAGCCTCCAGGCCACCAGAGGGGACCTCCATTCCCCACATCCCCCTTGGCAAAGCCTCTGTGCCACCAGAGGGGTCCTCCATTCCCCACATCCCCCTCAGCAAAGCCTCCGTGCCACCAGAGGGGACCTCCATTCCCCACATCCCCCTCAGCAAAGCCTCCGTGCCACGTCCAACGCGCCAGAGAGCAGCTGGTGGCTGCCAAGCCCAGACAGGGCTGGGACTGCGTGGCACTGACCAGACGTACCCAGTGTGAATTGGTTTTTTGACAGCCCGAGAAGCAGGAGGGAGAGGATGTAGCACCTGGCCCAGTGTTTTTTAGCTTCTTGTTGTGCGAGATGGCCCTGACAGTGTGGAGAGGGCCATCTTTTATGGTTTTACGGCTGTGCTTCTGTGTAATTAGAGCCCACCCCTGTTCTGCAACCTTCATGGGTTTATACAGGCTAAGTGGGAGAGAAGTACAAATTGTTTCCATTTTTCCTGATGGGGGAACTGCGAGATAGAGCAGTGTTTGACCTGCCCACATCACATTGCTGACATTTGGCACAGCTGAGTATTTTGAGCACAGATTTCTTGAATGTCAGGCCAGTGCCCTATAAACACAGGTTGCCTTTTGTTGTTTGCTGGGCACAACTGTGTGGGAGAAGCAATAAAGCCACTCTGTAGGCTGGGCACCGAGGAATGCTGCTCGATTTGCATATGAAAACATTTATCCTAATACTCAGAGCTAACATAGCTACCAGTGAGGGGTTTCCAAGGGCCCAAAGTCTGGCAGAAAGAGGGTCACACCACCCTCTTCAAATGAACTGCTTTAATTTTAATTAAGTCCACTACCTCCTGGGAAGTTGCAAGCTCCCAAATTTCTTAATTGCCTACTGTGCAACTGAAGCTCAATTGTAATGTAGGGCTTGGAGATTTTCCCTTTCCTTCCTAATTGTAAACAGCAGCAGCAGCGAGGAGTGTGTGGAGCAGTTGATGCACTGGCAGTGATAGATGAGCCAGCACAGGGAGACAGGAATAACATGGCAGATTGGCTGTGGTTTTTAGCTGTCTAGGAACGAGGCAGAGGGGGTCTGCCCGCACACCATCTGGATGAGGCAGTGAGAGGTGCTGAGCTTCACGTGAGCACAGGAAGAGGAGGGTGCTTTTCACTCGTCGGAGATCAGAGCTGACACTTGGATGTGTTCAGGGTGCCATCTACCCTGTCTAAATATTTATTTCTTGTGCTGTGCTCAGTCTAATGCAATCAGACTACAGTGTGGAGGGCTGCCATATCCTTTTAGCTCTGAATTTGTCTTGCAGTAACAGGCTCTGCTGCCCCCAAACCACGCGTGCATATTGCAGGCGAGGAGGAAGGCTGGAGCACCAGTTTGCATTGCAGCACCTCGCCTTGCCTCGCTTCCTGCTGTCAGTTCCATCCGACAGCACTTGCTCCATGCACCACCTTAGGCTTTGTCACTTAACCGAGTTAGTGTGAGCTTGATTCCCTTTTCATTAGGAGGAAGATAAACGAGCCAGCATTATCTCTTGAAATATAAAAATGTAAATGGACTGCTACTGGTATTAGTTTGTTTTACTGTTTCCACTGAACATTGGACAATAATGCACTCTGCATGTTTTCCACATACTCCCCCCAGCTGAAGAGCAGTGTGCTGTGACAATGCCAGTTTGAGAACCTCTCTGCTGAGCAGAAACATGTTCAATTTGAGTGTGCTAACCGTAAATTAAATGATCTATTGTGTGTGCACACCTCCACCCATGCAGAGTCCTGTGAGGGTGGGCTGGCTTAGGAGGAGTTTGGTTGTTTTTTTAAAAATCACTTGAGTCCCTTGGACCTGGGGCACATACGGAGTTGAATTTGTTGAGCTTAACACACCCACTGGTGCCTGCTATCATCAGCCCTACACAATCTGTGGCCTTGGTGTGCAGAGCTCTCTGTAACAGACTTGTACACTGGTTGCATAAGCACACATTGAATAAAGAGGGTGTGCAGTGTTTTACTTGAAAGAATGCTTATTCTGCTCATCTCAGCCATGATTGGGATAGTTTCAGTTGGTTCTTTTTTCTTGCAGACTTTTTAATTTTTTTTTTTTTTTAATAGAATGGTTAACTTGGACTCACCACCCTGTTGTGTCTGTAGTTCAGACTAAAACTGTTTCAAATCAATAACATGCAGAACAATTTTTCAAGCTTCTTGGCGTGGAAGAGCTAAATCATCAAGGGCTGTTCCTGTAGCTCTGTATTACTGCAGAATGTGGAGGGGAGAAGTTGCAATACAGTTAAGGAGTGGCTTGACCCCCATGCACAGAGCTCACTGTTAAGTATTCTGATTTTTCTTTTAATAAGTAAAATTCGCCTCATTTTGGCTTTATAACCCATCCTTAGATCTGCTGTGAATGTTTAATTTAATAAATTTAAAGCAACAATGATGGATAAGAGATACTTCCCAGTTCAATAAAGGAATTATAGGAATAATCCCTGAAAAAATTGTTTTGCGTATGTTCATTTACAAATCAATTTTCATCATCTTGTATAATTTGTGTATGACTACATATGTTCACTGTGGGATTTATAGTATTTACTGACTGTGCTGAACAACCTTTTAAGTTGTTCTTACAATTTAGTGCCAGATAAGTAAAAATGCTTGTGATTTACAGGCACCATTGGCTGAATGAGAACTGGTGAGCCCAGCAAAAAGGCAGAGGGGGTGTTGACTGTGGACTTGGTGTGTATTTTGGTAAGGTGTATGACTCCATGAATATTAATAGATGAAGGGCATTAGGTGAAAGATTGTCCCCCTTTCAGCCAACCATTCCCAGGAAACATTTTTGAGATGCCATGTTGTGTTTTTTTCTCGTCTGAGAGAATAACATCTTTTAAATAGCAGCATAAAGGTAGGTGCCCTGTGTCAGGCAGGGACAGGCATCTGGAGGGACTCAGACCCAGAGGCTCATGTGCTGCAGCACAGCAGCAGGACAGGCTTGACAAGCTGTGAGGGAACCTTGCTTCCTCATCCTCTGATGAGAATGAGGGTAAGAGACAGTGGAAGCAATAGTAACTTAATTAAAAGGTACATTCTTGTCCCCTGTGTATATTTGCAACTGTGTATAATGTAATTAACATTACTTTAAAGATGCATGGAAAAATACCTGCTCCTCTGGGGACTTGGTAAGCAGCTAAAGGACTTTGTGTGCAATGCCACCTCCTTTCTGAAGTAGCTAAATGGAAAATAGGTGTTGAAGCAGAGCAGGAAGGCTCATTAGGTTGTATAGCTGCATATATGAAGTGGGTTGTATTTGTCTGAGCTGGGCTGGGGCAGCAGTCTGTATTCCTCTCCCTGTCTTGGATGGTCAGTTGGCCAGGCCAGGTCCCACGGTGCCATGGCACATCAAGAGTCCCCTGGGTGCCAGCCCCATTCCAAGGGAGCCAGAGCAGCCCTCTGGCTCCTCCATCCTGCCTTGCTGGTGGCTCTGGGACCACATGGCGAGATGCCCCAGCTCATCCAGTTGTCAGAAGATGGCATAGGAAACTTGGTGGATGCTCTCCCTTATCTTTAACAAGTAAACTAAAACACAGGATGAAAGAGAGGGAAGGGGGCTGCACAAGAAGCAAGGGACACTTGCATGCTGCTGCTGCGTGGGCCTCAGGCTCTCAGCGTGGTTTTGACTTTAAGATGTATGGGTGGCACAAGTACAGCACTAACAGACAAGGTCTTCTGTGCTGTCTCTGTGGCTTAAAATTTACTTCTTTTTGGTAAGCTTATGCAGCTGTACCATTGCTTAGTTCTTACAGAAGCCCTGACCCCGTCACCCCCCCAGCAAACAAACTTTCATGCTCTTAGGGTTTGTAACTAGAGCCCTTTGTATAGATCCCCAAAAAAGGTGTTCTGTTTAAATGCAGGTGTTTTACCACTCCAGTATCTTTCTATTATCTTTGCTTAGTTTACCCCTCAGAGATTGGTTGTAATTCTTCACTTTGTTTGCATGAGGAATATTAAAAAAAAAGGTGTTATTCCTAGCTCTGTGTGAGATCACCCTGTTTATGAAATCACACCAGCTTGAGACACAATTACCACAAATAATTGCCAAGAATGCTTGGTCTAAAAACAGAACTTTCTAGTTATTGTTGGCAATGCCTTTCATAAATGAAGGTTGGCTATTTAAGGCTGAATATTATGTTTTCTTCCTCAGTTACAAGCACTGAGACTGTGCACTCCAGTAGGATGTTATACTTAAGTGACATTTTGTTTAATTAAAGGAATGAGAGGAGCAAAGTTCTTGATCCTTCAGGTGATGGGGGCAAAAAATTTGGCAGTCATTTCATCATCATTTCCGTCATCCCAGGGAGGTGCCACAGTGAACAAAAAAAACCCAACAACAAACAAATAAACAAAACAAAACAACAACAACAAAAAAAAAAACCAAACCAAACCAAAAAACCACAGCCAGAAAAACCCTGTCCTTTCTGGCAAATAAAAATTTAGAAAATGTGGTTCTGTAGCAGGAAACCTTCTTTAGGTTATTTTTCAGCTACACCTGGTGCTGCTGTGCCCCTGTGAAGGATTAACTCTGCTTATCACATGGCAGTGTTGCTTTTGATTCCTTTAGTTTACTTCTCTTCAAAAGCCTAATTTCATGTACAAATGGAGATCTCTCAGATTTTTATCCAAATAAGAAGTAAATGGCTAGAGGCAAGCCAAAATTTTTGGGAATTGTTTTGGAAGAAAATTCTCAGGTTATACTGAAAGGCACAGACACATTCCTCTTTCATCAAAATAGATAGCAGGGCTGCAGGGATGGGTGAGGAATAAATGGAAACTGAAAGAAGGGCTTTGCATTAAACCTGCTCCCTTGAGAGACAGGGGACATAGGAGGATGATGCTACTAATCATTGATAGTGGGGAGCCTTGCCTGTTAAATCCATCTGGTCAGATAAAAAACTGGCATTAGCTGAGCATTTGGGGGTGAGTCCTTGCTCTTTGCAGGGGTTGCACACAGGCTGTTTCCTCTGGTAGGATGAACATTGGTGGGTACTGGGGGGCTCTGCTGGGTGCTGCTGGGAAGCTCAGCAAAGGGCTGGATAGTGCCACACTGTGCTCTTGCTTGGGTTTCTGGCAGGCAGTCAGCTGCTTGAAGAGTTCATGGCTTCAATCTCAATAGCATTTTGTTACTGTTTCCCCCAATGACTGGTATATGCTTTTATTTTTAGATATGGGTGCTGGTAGGGCCATTTTTCCCACCACTCCCTTCCCTCAGGAAAACCTTTCAGCGTGTCAAAACTATCATTAAAACCAGGGTTGACCATTTCCCTTGGAAGGGAATCTGCCCTGTGCTGTTATTGATGAGAGAAGCGGTCACTGGAAATGTAGGATTTTAGGAGGAATGCTGATGAAAATCAAGAGATTGGGAGAAATATTGACTGCCAGAGATGGTTGGGTTGCTTTGCTGCATGCTGGGGAATCTGTCTCCTAGAAAAAGTGGTGAGTTTTGATCCTGCCAGTGCAGGAGCAGTGCTGACATGGCCATTTCATGGTCAGAAAATCTCCTCACTGTGTAAGGAAAGGTTTGGGTGCTGGAATGATAAAAGTTTCTGTAACTTTAAGCAACCATGAAGCAGAATGGCTGCTTTTGTGTCTTAAATTTATTCCCAAGATACAACGTATGAGCTCTTTTTTTAACTGTGCAAAATTGTTGTGTAAGCTGTGACTTTGCCATACCCAAGCATCCAGTCTAATAGTCAGATGCTGAGTAACTGCAGACTCCCCTGATTCCAGTTTTATTTCCTTTCAAAATCGATGTGATGTTTTGCATTCCTAAACCCCAAAGTCCAGAAATGCTGTGATTTTAGCTTTGATAAAAAGAAAATTGCAGAATGCAAACATTAAATGTATAAAAACAAGTCAAGGAAAACTCTGGGAAAAAAAAAATACAAAGAGATATATGTCACGTTCATATGTGTATAACACAAATGATTCTGAGGAAGTCCATTCCATGGTGATGCTGATGTGGTTAAATTAAAAGCATTAAAGATGTCACATTTAAAATGCAGTGTCTTCACATTAGAAAAGATATTATCTTGGACGCCTACAGATGTTCCACTGAGTGCAATTCCAGGTCAGAAGTTCTTTTCCTCTCACAAATACAGCGTAAAGATGTAGCGGGATGTCCTTAAAAACAATTCCTTTGTGGAGAATAACTAACTGAATCTACTGCAGAGAAACATTACTTACTGTCAGAAATATGGCAGAGCTCTAGACGTGTGCTTTTGGTTACTGAGGTAATTGAGAAAATTAAAGGATGATTCTGTTTGGCATGAAGTGCCCGCTCATGCATTGGGCTGGGAGCCTCATGCAGCCTTCCTGGAATTCCCTGGGAAGGGAAGGAGCTGGGGGTCCTGCAGGGCTGAACTCTGAATGCCTGTTTTCTTCTGTGTTGTTTTCACTGCAGTTGTTCTGTTTGAAACTGGAGAATCAGTTAACAAGTAATTTATTAACTGGACTGTTTCCTCCACTTTTAAAAGCTTGCTCTATGCCTGTGCACGTCTGGCTCCTGCCAGCTCCGAGGCATTTGTGCATCTTAAAACATGTGAGTAGCTCCCAGAAGTCACGGGCATTGCTCACGTGCTTTGTGAGTTTACATGACTGAGACCTCAAAGAAAACCTGGGCTAAATAAGAAACAAGTATCTGAGGCTGACTCCTCTGCCAGCAATCCTGTTACATTGAGTAGGTGCTTTTGATGAATTTTCATGCAATGTGAGGGTCTAAAAAGTGGAAGGAAAGAGCCAAACTGGTGTGCTCAAAAGCAGCATTTGATTTGGGATAATGCCCATCTTTGGGATCCTACCTTGAAGCTCCCCTGATCTTATTGTGAACTAAATCTTCAGCCTCGTTAATGTGTATGATCCTCAGGACTGTGAGTCAGTAGCCATTTTTGGAAATGCTGGCTAAAAGAAGAAGGAGATGGGGAAGTAAAAGAAAGAAATGCCGGGAAGAAAGGGAGCAAAAGCTAGCATGAGTAAATCATTTTAGACAGAGATTGAGTGAGTGATGGACAGTTTTCCCTATTTTTGTATAAGCTCTTCATCAGTACAATAACATGACTGGTGTGGCATGGCCTTTAGCTGGAGTGGGCTGGCAGGGAGCCACTGGATCTCACTTGCTTTTTGCTTAGACAGGGCATTGTCAAAGGACACAGCGGCTCCTCACTGTAAATCTCCCTGCTATTTATGCTGCACCAGCGTACGTGAGTCCAGGCAGGACTCATCTTTCATGAGGATTTCTTTATACACTGACCAATAATCCATAGGGTTTGAGCACGGTCTCTTCCCTCTCTAGTCAACATCAAAAGAAGATCCCAGTGTGCTGAATAGGGATTTTTCTCTCTGCTGCTGTGGTTGAGGGTGTAAAGCAGAGCACAGTTCAAAGATCTGCGTTCCTGAAATTGCCTTGTAATGCTTTATTCATATCTTTGATACTGCCTGACAGAAGGCAAATTTATTCATTCTGTTGCCTGGCTGTGATAGAAGGCTTAAGTCCTAGAGTAAGATAAGTAGTTTGCAGAGATGCTGTTTAAAGCCTTTACCTGTTTTTGGGCTGCAGGAGGAGAAAGATGCCACCAGAAGTGGCCCTTTGGAGATCACCCAGCTCAGATTCCTGCTCCAGGGAAGCCCCAGCACCCGAGCGGGCGACTTATGCTGGTTCAATGAGCATCACTGCATGCAGGGATGGGGCCCTTCTTCCTGTTGGAAGATAGGTATGGTTATCTCCTCTCTGCTAGCAGAGGGAGCCCCAAAGACACCTCAGTGCTTCTGAGCCCTCTGGCCCTTCTGTGGGCCACAGCTCCACTGGCCACTGCATGGTGTTAGCCTGCACCCCCAGGCTGAAACTGGCCCTTGGCTTATCAGACCTCACTAGGTTTCTGATAGACTCTCTCCATAGGTTTATCAGGATCCCTCTAGCGTTGAGTTTCAGCTGTTCCTTAGGTTGTCACCTGCCATGATTTGCAGAGGACATGCTCAGAGTTGGCACCTGTGTTGCTGAGGATGGCCCTGATAATGGTGCAATTTCCTCCTCGTCCTTCACTGCTTGGAGATGGATGTCAGGAGGATGGGCTGCCAAGTGACTCACCCAGTGCTCCCCGTGCCCTCCCTTCCCTAGGGGTGGGGAGAACATCAATCCTTCCCAGATGTCAGGAACCTCCCCTGACCACCAGTTTTTCACAGGTGTTTTTCCAATTTTCAGTTTTACAGTTTGGGTTTTTTTGTTGAGTAAGCGATGCGACACATACACAGAGGAGATATTACAAGCTGTAAGGTTTTATGGTGTATCAGGAATGGAAGAAAGCAGATCTAGCTGTTGGCAGCAAGTATTAAAAATGAAACAGGTTTAGAAGGGATTATTTCTGCCTTTTTATTTGGAGAAATAATCTCTATTTAAAAGTTAGTTACTAATATGCCCCATGACTATACATTTATCTCTACCCCAATAAAGGATTTTATCATTAATACGCATGAATTTTCACTTATGTTATAATCCAATCAGAGGCAAATCTCCCCCTTTAAATGCAAAGTGTTCAGCAGAACACAGACTCTTTGATAATTTGGTGTTGAGTAAGATGGCTCAAACATAGCAGAGCGAGTTTAAGTTTTGCAATACTCTCTGGTGCAGCAGAAGTTGTCTTTTGCTGTGTAATTTCTGTTTTCATATATACTTAGTGGAGGGGTGGAAAAAACTCAATACACTGGGCAAACTTGGAGGCTGAGGGGTTTGTCGGGTGTGGGGAAGGAACTGTTTGAGGGGCAATGGGTAACAGGGCTGCTGAGGGAGAACGGGCAGACCACAGTTGAGCCAGAGACTTGTGGAGAGGGGAATGCTCTCTTGCCCTTGATTTGGCTTATCTTTCCCTATGGCTTTTACCCAGTAGAATCCAGTACTCAGTTTGCCAGCCTTATTTTTACTTACACTCAGCTGAGTCTTGGTTTTTTTTTTTTCAATAAATGCCAAAGGATTCTAAAACTCACTTGTGCAGTTATGGAGTGGTATTTTTTTCCTCGATGTGACTCTGTTTCTCCCCAGTGTTACAGTTTTTAGCAAGTCAGTAAAATAACTCCAGGATTCACTTAATGACAGCCTGAAACTGCTTTTCTTTTTTACCTGTCATCTGCCACTCTGGCATTTCTGCTGTTTGAATCTTGAAGTGCAGCTGCCAGAACAGACAAAGCTTGTGTGCCCACCCAGTTGGGAAGGTGAGGAAAATGCTAGGAGCAGAGTCTGTCCCAAGCAATAATGTGATACTGCTGTTTCTTACAGTTTCCAGCAGTTCAAATATAGTGTGTGCTCGGACCTGTGTAGTGCTTCCCAGTCTCAATTGTGGCTCCTAAAGTGGTGAAAGAGGAGAGGAGTAAATGCCACTCAAAGAAATATCTTCTTTTTTTAGGCCCTAACCTACCCATCCTGGAATTAGGGGAATCCTTGCAGAGTCAGGTTGCAAACTGTTCCCTTCCTGTGTTGGCCACTGGTCATGGAAGCAGTGCCAGCATGGGGCAGATGTGGCAGCAAATCCACTAGCCCTCTGTGAAGGTCACAATTCTACAAAGTGTGGCACTCTAGTGTACTTTAAAACTCTTGGAAATTGAAGGGAAGAGCCGAGTGCTTTGCTCTCAGTCTGCCTAGCAAAGCGCGCAGGGGATCCCTCCACCACTGCTGCTTTGGTAATGGATTTGTATCTTGTTCCAAGGTAGGGATGTCCATCTATCTATTCATCCATCCATCCATCCATCCCCTCCCATCACACATCTCACCATGGTCGCTGCCTCTCCTACCGCTGCCATTTAATTGGCGCCCCAAAGCTCCATGCCGGGACTCTGCTGGCAAAACTTGAATCTCATTTTGCCATGTGTTTTTCTTATTATTCTTGGGCAGAGGTTAACACTGGGGTGTCTGTTCCCCCCAGTTTTTGTGGCCTCTTGTGCTGAGCTAGCAGTGTAAGGTCATTTTGGTTTTGTTTATACCTTGGCTTTATCAAGTGGCTGTGCGTGGTCACGGCCTAGTGACTTGGGTGGGACTGGTGTTGCTCGGTCTTACAGGAACCTGATGCCGTATTGGCTGCTCAGGGTGAATAACTGGGTGTCCCATTTACTTCCTGCGTTTAGGGTGTGCCCTATAGCCTCTGGTGCCTAAAGAGGGCAACGGGATGCAAAGCAAACCTTGCCCATAAGCACTTGATTCTTCCTGCAGCTCCTCCCGAGGCTCCTGTGCCTGGAGGAGTGTGGGGGTTGAAGGTCTCCATTCGTACAGAATCACTTGGATTATCTTGGGAAGGAAAAAGAAAAATAAAGTTTCCTGCTAAATCACGAAAGCCCAAAGGTGTGCACTGAAATGTTCCCAGTGCCACAGAAGCTCCGGGCAGGGATTAGAATTAGGGATTTACCAGGTCACCTAAACCAGTCCTCCTTTTAAATTGCTTGTGCCACGCTGATGCCTCTTGGTTTGCAGCATTCAGAAGGGCCTTGTGGTGAGGGACAGTGACTTTCCAAGAGGTGAGCTGGGCTGAGGTCTGGTGCTATTTTACACAACGGGGTCAAAATTACACACGGGGAGAGCATTTAGAAGAAGGTAAAAATAAACCCGCTAAATATTTGGATAAACCTGTAGCTGCTCAAAATGCTGATGGCTTGATTATTTGCCTTTGTCTAGTTAAATGCTGGGTTTTTTTAATCTTTTGCTACCAAATGACTGATCTCAAAAAGGCTTACAGTAAAAAAAATACATATTTAATTTGGAAAAAGTCTTGCAGGGAGGAATGTATTTTTGCTGGTTTGCACAATAAAAGAGCAAACCACTTTTCATTCTTGCCTGATTTCAAAGACAGAAAATTGTCATTTTGCCATGAAAGGCTGTTTTTGCTGACACAATTGGTAGTTTAGCTGTGCTTTGATTTCCTATTCTAAATATGTTGCAAGATTATAGGGTGCATCCCAAGAAATATTCAGCATTTTTTTTTCCTTTTGAATTGCTTAAAAATTAAGATAATGATTATGAACATGGCATAAGTCTATGCAAGATGTGTTTTGTTTCCCTCTCCTTGACACTCAGTGTGTGCACTCTTGAGATGATATTTTATTACAGGACATCAATTCCAGGATGATATTTTGAGTATATTAGTAATGAATTCGAAACGAAATGTACGTCTGGAGTCTCAACTGGTGTAAGTCAATGTCATTCCACTGAAGTCAGTAAAGCCATGCCAGTTTTTCCCAGATGGAGATGTGCCCTGTGGTTGTTTTCTTCATCTGTCCATAGCGCAGAGCTGGTTTTGCCACCACAGGTAACATTTATATGTATATGAGGAATAGAAGAGGGGCTCAGTCATTTAAAATTGTAAGGGAACTCAAAAAGCAGTTTAAATACTTGCCCCTCCAAAACAGACAGAGACAGCTAATCATGATTGTTCCTAAGAAATCTTGATATCATCTAATGTATTGATGACTGTGTATTTCCTCAGTGCTTTTTCAGCAATATAGAAGTTTTACCTTGCTATGGAAAACATGACCCATTTCTGCTTCACCTGGGATTTGGTTTGGGACAGGCTGGCCCTCTCAGTAGTTTCCCTCAAATCACCTTTCCAGTGAGCACAGGTTGTGCTGCTCAGCGTGGCCACACCATTTTTTTTTTAATTGAAAAGGTGTTGCTGAGGCAGCAGTGACCACTCTGGTCTCCCTCCTCCCCAGCTGTGAGGACCTATGACAAAGTGGATGCACTGCACATTTTTTACTTTCCCAGTTTCTCAATGAATCAGGAATAAGAATCATTTTACAGATGGAAAACATATTTTTCTTAAATCTTATTTGTACAAATGATGAAGCTTTTTTGGTATTTCCACCATTACCCTTGCAAAGGAAGAAAAGACAGGGACATACATCCAGTAAGGGAGGTTGGGAGCCTGAAAAATGCTGTTGGATTATAACAGGAAATGTAGAATCAAGGTAGAGGTACTGCCCCACTGGAAATACCTCTATTACCGTGGCATTAAATTAACCTTGAGGTTTGACAAGTTCATTACATGCAGCTGTTTACATCGGCTTTTTATGAGAGGTTTTATTCAGGGTGAAATCCATAGCTGTACTATTTTTACAGGCAAGGAACCCCTCACGGTGAGGGTTGGGGTTTTTTGCCTACTTATTGATGGTAAATGCTTGCAAAATGTGTTACAGATCGAAAAGTCCAAAAATACAGCTTTTGTTTGTATGGAGTCACTATTGCAAATGTCATGTTTGCATATTTTGAAATTAAAAATCAATACACCATTACATATCAAGAAAGAATATTTCACAGCATCTGTTGTAAAAAGGTTATGGATTTCCTCATTAGCAGCTGGCTTGGAATAGAGTGAGGAGGAACAGGGCTGTTGGCAGGGAACTTTAGGAATGTGCTGCTGAGCCCGGGGTCTGGAAAACAAACACCCCTCTGCTTTTGGGAGGTTAGTCATGCTGCAAGTTGGTGCCTTGTATATCCCTTCTCAGGCCAAATCAGAACTGCTGCTTCTTGTTGGACAATATGTATCAGGTAGAGGATTAGTATTTTTTCTTGTAAGTAGCTACTGATGGAAATTTTCCAGGACAGAGCTAGAGGAATGAATCTTAAATCCATCAAAAAAACCCCCAAAAAACCAACTGTAAGACAGACTGGGAATGAAAATTATAAAACTTAAAGCCTCTTCCTTTTTTTCTTGTCTTTGTTTAACCAGTCAAGGCAACTTAGTCATAAAAACATTTGCTTTATGTATTTTGCTTTCACAGAGTTTCCCTGTGTGTCAGTGGATGGGCTGGTGCGAGTCTGAATCCCACCTGCAGCTGTTCAGTGTGGTGGATGGAAGGGCATGTTTTTATTAAGAACATACACAAACACCCCTTTTAGCAAAAGAAAACCAGAAATAACTGCTTGCTGGGGAGTGAATTACTCTTCTTGAGTCAAAGCCAATGATAATGTATTGAAGTAAGAATTTCCTTGTTGTTGCAAGAATAATGTTTTTTGGTGGTCAGCATGTAAGATTTATGCTATGATTCACCTATTCATGTCTTTGATTTTTAGGAACACAAATTTTATATGTGATGTGCCACTAAATACAGATTTGACTAGCCCAAAGTTCCTTGTTGAATGAGCGTCTGTGTGACTAATTCACTGTCTGGGACAGAAGCAAACTCTTCTCTTCGTTAATCATAGGGGCTCCTTATTGGCCACCAGTTCCAAGTGATCTCATTTTTGTGCATTTCTTTGAAGTTTCTGGAACGAGCCAATGCATAGAGATATCTCTAGGCTGTGTTGGATTAGGTTAGCTGTTGGACAGATAAGTTTGTAGCACAGCATCTTCTAGAACTGATCTGGGGTCACAGTCTCACCTTTCTTTCCAACCCCTATGTATCTTATCAGCCCTCACCAATTTATAAACTCTTCCAGGACCAATCACCTTATTTTTATATCTGTAGGAGATCATTGTGGAGATGAAATGGGAGAAATGGAAAACCAATTAAATAAAATACTTGGGTACTATCTTGGTTCAACACCCGGGCTTGCAAGTTGAGAACTAGTAGGTTTTCATGTCTTTTATTTCTAGAATTATTTGATGGGACTGTAAGAAAATGTAAGAGTTTGAGCAGTTCATGTTCTTCAGAGGTGTGAGACCTCAGCCTGGGGTATTTTCGGCTTGTTTATTGGGTTTGGCCCTTGCTTTTGGTCTATGGTCCTCATGCTATGGAGATATGCTGGTAGCCAAAGGAGCGGGAGCATCTATGCTGTCCTTGGAAATGTGATGGCAGCGAAGCCACATCTTTAGTCTGTACCATAACCACTATCCTACCTTTCTGGGGGGCAGGAGAGGAGGAAATAAGCCCAACTCAATCATATACTTCCTTATCAGGCAGTCTCTACCAGTAAATCCCTAAGCTCAGCTGTCACTAACTTTGTGCTTCTGGTAGATTAAAAAAAAAGTACTAAAACAACCCCCCAACATGAAAGAACAAGCACACAAATACATTTTTTTAAATACACTTTTAAAAAAAAACCCTAAGTGGAAAAGGTGAATTACTGCCTTTCTGCTGGAAGACAGTAAAAAGCACGGTCACGCAAATGCTATTGTCGACGCAGAACCCCCTTGAAGTGTGAGAGTTCGGTGAAATGCAAATGACCATTACTCAAAAAGCTGCTGGAAAGATAAAGTGACTGCGTGTGCTTGGATAGATGGTCGCCGGGTAAAGATCTATTGTGCGGTGAGTCGTGTGGCAATAAAAACAGACAGATAAACGCTGGGCAGCAGAGAAGATAAGACAGGCTATATAGTGCCGAGCCACCTTCTGAGGGAATATATAAAACCAGAAGAGCCTTTGCAACAGATGACATGAAAACTTACAGCACTGGTGTTTTCCACACAACAGCAGCACAAATCTTTTTTTTATTAACTAAGTTGAACTTTAAAATTATGTTATGACCAAAAATCAATAAAGAGAAACTGATTTAAGTTCATCCAAGTGTGAAGGGGTTTATTACCAGTGCTACATCACTCTAATGATGTACTCTTAAAAATTTGGTTTTGTGATATATTACATCTATTATTGCTAAAAGGATAAAACTGCAAAGCAACAGTGGACATTAATAAATCAATTTAAAGAAAAATGGGCAGGTAGCCAGGGGGAAACTAAATCCAATTTGCAGTTTTTAAACACTGTGCAATTGTAATGTATGCAAATGCCACCCACGCCAAGGCCCTGGGTTTTCAGTTGCTAATGGGATTCTCTCCTTTTGTTTGTTTGGCCTAGGATAATCCTCCTCGGAAGCTGCACTGTGAGAGTGCACTGATATGTAATATTTCTGCAGCTAATTTTCTCACTTAACCTTCTAGATAGATTCACACTATAAAAACAGCCCATAGGGCTTTGTTGATCAGGTTGCATGAAGCATTTATCGGAGTTGTTAAAACACAAAACATCTGTCTTCCTGTCTCTGTTTCCATCCTTGTCCTGGTTTTCAAGCGTGTGCCGTGTGGAGAGGTGCTGAAATGGTACTCTCGTTCTGCTCATTAACACAAGAGTTAAAGTACAACCTGTGCTGCTCTGGTTTTGAACAGTAGCTGGGAAAAAGTTTTCAAAAAGATTCCGAAAAATTTCCTTGTTCTCTCCACCTAATTGTAACCAAAAGGTACTAGCAATGGAGTATATTTTTGGCAAAGCAAACTTTGAATTCCTGTTGGGAAGCATTCATTGCTGTGTCCCCTAATGCTGTCTGCTTGTGGTCTGTGCTCTTCACAGAGAATTACAAAAGATCCCACTTTGCCTGTGACCTTTCTTATTCTAATGGCATCTGACAGTGAAAAATGCTAGGATTTTCAAAGGAGCCTGGGAATTTAATTGGACATCCACCTCTTTAAAGCTCCTTCAGCAAGCCAGGCTTATTTATTTTTATTAATATGCTCGCAAGTCTAGGAGAGAGCAACACAGCCGAAACCAACCCGCGTCCATGATTACAGAGAATTTGTGAAACGCAAAGATTGAAATAAGGTGTCGGTGAATAAATGTGCTTTTGTCAGCCCCGCTCTAGAAACTCTTCAATCTGTGTTAAGTCCAGGGGCTTCTTCATTAGGGCACCGATGTAGGGCACAAGTGACACCCTGGCAGTGGCAGCGTCAAGCTCCACATTGATTATTTCCTAGCGATCATTGTACCAAGCAGGCTTGGATCCAGGAAGGGAGGAGTGGGGTTTCTACTCTGTTTCTACTCCTCCTTTAGAGGAGATGCTTCATCCTAGGTGGGTCAGGTCTGTGCTGCTCTCTGGTGCATGTGCTCACCCTGCAGAGCTGGCAAAGATGAGGAGCTGTGGAAATGTATGTGCCCTTTTTTAATGCCCGGGTAGTGAGACAGGTCTGTTGAGTATTTGTGTCTTTATTTGTTATTTGTTGAGTACTGGCCAATATTGTAAGAGGACTGAGTGAAATTAAATTTTTAAGAGGCTGTTTGTGTTTTTTTTTTTTAATAGCATGTAATGCTCAAGGAATGTATATTCAGATTAGTTTCTGTAGTGTCCTCCAACTGCTCCCTCTAAGTTCGGGGAAAGCTGAATAAAACATAGATGCTTTTGGAAATTGTTTTCACCACCAAATAGGACTGGGATCTTTGCTTTCTCTCATGTAATCTCGAGCTTGTTAGCAGCCACTTTAACTTCTTGTTAAATAAGTTTTTAATTTCTTATAAACTTGCACATTACTAATGTAAAGTACAGACTCTGGGAACAGGAAAGCTAAGATGCTTCTATATTCGGGAATTGGCTCGAGCGATGGTTTTTGATAAGCAGAGGCTCAGGCTACAACAGATCACCTTCAGGAAGCTGGAAGGTAAAGGCAACCCAGCAGTCAGTGGAGACATGGCACAGCTTTTGCAGGAGGATCACTACAGTGATACTTGAGCGCACATCTTTATTAATATTGAAATGTCAATGGTATTTTTAGCCCAGCGTTTATTACCCCTTTGAGCAGGGTGCCTAAATGAATCCAAATGTCTTGATAGATGTCTTTCCTTGGTGCCTGCCCCAGAATAGTTGAGAACCAAACAATAATTACAATCACTTCTATACAGGCAAGAGAATCATAATCTTGGATCTTGCAATTTTCTTCTGTCTTTAGCTATCATATGAGTCTGTCATTCTTGCAAGTTTTAATTTCTGGCATCTGCTTGGCAGGGGTAAATTAGCTTAATTGCTGTTAGATTTTTCAGGAAGTCTTCCAAGCGTTACTCCAGCAGACAAATTGTGTTTGCCTCTCCACAAACAGAAGCAGTGATAGTACGTGTCCCAGAATGTATTACATCCACTTACCGACAATTTCACGGCACCCCTCACAGCTGGAGCACTAACAGAGCTGGAGCTGGAGAGTGGCAGCAAAGTTACCAAGCAGAAAACTTCTCTGTGAGTAGTGATCTTCCGTGATTATGGAGTCATGGGAGGTGTTTGAATTGATTAAAGTGTGATGACACCACAGGTGATGTAAGTGCTCGCTCCCTACCATGTTTTCTATCAAAACTTGTCCGGTGAAACACTGGACTGCAGCTTGCAGGCAAGGATGAAAGATGAATGTGGATCCAGTCTTTCCCAAACCTTTGGGATTCTGAAGCTTCTCAGGGGCCCACTCGTGAGAACACAGCGAAGAGCGCAGTGAATGTGTCCACGTAGGAAGAGGCAAACACCCATCCATCTACAAGAGATCTGAAGCAAATATTTATTAACTTCACACAAGTTAAGCTTTTGTGAGGAGGAGTGCTTGTTGCCTTTTCAATTCAAATTACTAACATGGGTGGTGGTTTCAAAAAAGGGATCCGAGTCCCCAGATCTTGCTGTGGTCTCGGGCATGGCATAATTGAAGGAGTAACACAAAGGGATGTCGCCACGTGTAGGATTATTTGTGTGCTGCCAATTTTACCTGCTCTGGGAGGATCTAATAAGACAAAGAATGTAAAAATCAAGCCTAATCTATTTTTTTTTTTTTAACACTAAGGGAAAAATAGATATAAAAGAGCATGAGGAAGTAATTTTATTTAACTTGCAGTTTCTGTTTGCCTCTTGTTTTGGCTGGATTGTTTATCCACAAAGGATTTATTTGTTACTCTTTTTAATGATGAAAAGCATTTGGTCATGAGTCTGTTTCACGAAGTATAATAAAAATAAAACCTGTTTCATTCAATGGTATGGACAGGGCTTCAGTATTTTCTCATTCCTCACAATTTAGAGCTTCAGGAAAACACAGTTGAGCTGGGGAGAGTAAGACTTCTGCCATCTCACGTAAAGCTCACCCTTTGCACTTCACCTCATTCAGTGCGTCCACAGTCATGTGCTGTGTGGGTTTGCAACTGATGGATACATTAACTTCCATTTAGTGTTTTGTAAATGCTGCAATACAATTTGTACCAATGTCCTGAAGATGTATTCTAGGCATTGATTGAGCTTTTTCTGTTTTGTGCATAGTGTTTCTTGTGCTGTGTTTCTTTTGAGCATTATTTTGAGTAAGTCACACGATACTGTCTGTCCAACTGCAGTCACCAGAGAGCAAGATATGCTGTGTTCTTCTCCTGATCCACAAGGTTTTCAACTTCTTCTCTTCTGAGACCTGTGCGTGGAACCTTCATTTCAGTGAAAAAAAGGCAGCATTCCTGTTGTCTTGAATGAGGCTGCTTTCATGCCATCTTACAAAGATCCAGATTCCAGGGAACTTAAGTGATTTTGGCTGTGTTAGAGAATGTGTTAAATATCTGTTAGGTTAGTCCTTACTTCATCAGTCCTTCCTCTATAAGCAGAGCCTCTAAAATTGATGATAAAAGGCAAGTATAAAAAATGGTGAGATAATTACCTCGAGCAAGTGAGGAGAGTTGTTCTGCATTATGCAGGACTTTTTCTTGATAAAGACTTCTCTTTTATGTGTTTGTTTCTGCAAGGGCATATTGAGTGAGAATTAGATGGAGCCAGTTTGGCTGGATTTATATTGGCAGGAGATAACAACAGCAGATGAGGAACATGTTTGTCTGGGCCAGAAACCTGGTGTTGCAGAGAACAGTCCAACAATATTCACTGATGTCCAGTTTTCTTGGCATAAACTGGTACAATTCTTTCTTTTGAGATACCTTCTGCTTCCTGTGGTAATTTAGCATGATTGCATAATGATAGCCATTTAGTGTTAACAGACCCTTAAGTTCAAAGTCATTAGCTGCAATGAACTCGAGATGGAGTCAGGATTTATTTAGTCTGCATTCTGCCAAAGCTAGGAGGTAAAACCTAACATCAGTCAAATAAAGCATTGCCACTTGTCAGATTAAAAACCTGGTGGTTCTGGTTGATGGGTTTAAACTAGGCTGCTGATTTGGTCACTTCTGAAAGGACATGTCGTCTTGTACTTGAGGGATCAGAAAAGCTGTAGATGTCATCCCTCCGAGCCATAAAGCTTTCTTCTGTCTCTCTTACAACCTCTCATAAGTCCTTCAAAAGTTCCTCAAGCTTGTGTAGTTAGAAGTCTCTTTATCTGTCATTTTGTTTGAGTTTAAATACTTTGTGTAGCTGTCAGATTTTCCGCAAAACATTTGGGATGTAAATGTGCTTTTGTAACCTGGCATAGAAGAGACTGGAGTTCAGTTCCTGGCTTGCTTGATATGGCAGAGTTGTAAGAGTTTTTCTTCCCCGGCACTACACAGCTTGTCATTTCCCTAAGAAATTCCCAGGTGTTCAACCTGTGATGTTTCAAGTGAATGTTTGGTCTTTGTTGAACTAAGTCTGGCTAGCCTTAAGCAGAAATGAGGGTCTGCAAGTGGGTAGTTATTCTCCCAGCACTTTGGTGCAGTGGTTTTTTGGTGAATAGGGAAGAAATAAGGAGTGGTGAGTGTACGGCTCCCTGGGGAGACCCAGGTTGGAAGTACTGGGCTCAGAACCTTTGATGGGAAACTCTCAGCACTTGGGCAGCCCTTAAGCACTGACCTCCAGGCTGACCAGTGCTTTCCAGAGTCCCACAGATCAAATCCCTTTGCTGTTTTTAGTGCAAGTGCACAAAAGCTTCATCACTGGAATGATCAGAAATGGACTTTTAAGACACCAAATAGCAGCACCTGCCATTGCTTGCCCTGACCCCATGTCTCACCTTCTGCCCTTACCTCTCTCCAGTTTTATAGCACAGTAAAGCAGATGTGCAACATACAGTGCCTGGCTGCTGCTTTAAACATATTAAGATATTTTAAAAAATTTATAGTTATGTCTTTAATTACATTTCCCAGTCCATTGTTAACTAATTTCCAAGCTTGCAAACTGGGAGGATGAGAGCCAACAGTGTGTTTTCTGCTAGGCCTGGCAATGCAGAAATAGTTTTGGTGTCTAACACACCATGTCTGTTTGCATTTTCCATCTAATTTTTTGTCCCTCCATGTTGAGCAGATGATGCTGGTATCGAAACTGATGTTACTTTTTATTTTTCTTTGGGTTGTAGTGCATTAGAACATCTCTCACAGGAGAGGTGTGTGGGAAGAGTTATTTATACTTGGGAAGAAGTGTACCTTCCCATTTAACCTCTGGTTCTTGAGTTCAGCAGCTCTTTAACTGTAATATTCAGTAAGTGGGACTGAATGTCACATTTAGCAAGGTAATGTCTGAAGAATGTTGTTGAAAACAAAAAAAAATTGGCAAGAATTGTTGGTTGCTTTTGACCAAAGTCTGTTAACATAGGTGACGTTTTCACTAAAAAGAAGAGTAAGTTTAGAAAAGCAAAACAAAGGGCAAAGTCTTTAATAATCTACACAAAGTCTCACATGGGATCTGTGTGGGCATTTTACTCCTTTTCATGTGTAGGAAAAAGGCAGAAACGATGTCTGTGTGGGTATTTTTTTAACTGGTACTGCATGGCAGGAAAGCGAATATCATTCTGCCTTGATCTTGAGGCTGTGTGATGCCTTGGCATTGAGCCAGAGCCAGTCCTGCCAAAATAACCTGGCTGGGACACCAAAGGCAAGGCCTGCAGCCTATCTGGAAACAAGGACCAGCTCAGAGTTGGGATGATTGAGTGATGAGGACTCTGTGATTGCAAACATCTTGGCACAATTTATGGTTCCTATGTCATCTGTGCTTTTACTGGTTTCTATTACTCTGCTTTCCTTTTGGCTTAGTGGTTGTGGAGACTGAGGTGGACTTGGCGAGGTGGACCAGGGAAATTATCTGTGACCAGACACTGGGCAGGAAGACTGAGCAAGATACAAGTCTGGGAGCAGGAGAGCTCCTAGGAAAAGTTTTGTCTGGCAATTTAGGCTGCTTCTGATGGTCCATCTGCAGTAACTCTGCCCTGGCTCGGGTGTGAAACTGGCCTGGGTTTAGTGATCCTGGACAAGGCTTTGTTGTCACCTGAGCTCTGAGTTGCAGAAGTGGCAGCACAACACAGGAACTGTGTGGTGGAGGTTCTCATGCCTTATCTAATGAGGTCTGTGGGTGACAGTTGATTAAATCACATGCCTGGGGAAATAAAAATGTAATAGCTTCCTGTAAACAACATATTCGGTTAATTTAAAATTTTCTCCTAAGATAATCAGTGTTTATTAAAAAAAGACATAGGTTGCTGGCCCCAAGACCTTAGGGTTGTGCCGGTGTGTGCTGCGCCATGTCCACAGCACTTCTCTGTGGCTTTGTTGGAACAACAGAATACAATGTGTGCTGTTGAGGTATATTAAAAAATCTCCATGGTTATATTCTTTTCATGATGGGCTTAGAAACATGGAATGTATGGCAATAACTGCGCTCTGGTTCTGATTAACAACCAGCAGTCTTGGAAAAATGCTTGGTTGGCATCCGTGCAGGTTTCTGCAGGTCAGCCAACTCATCTGATACTGAATTGTAAACTCTAAAGGAAACCAGTCCTCAAGTACTGTGCTGTTTATTGATGTAGTACATTTTCTAGTTCTGGAAAACAAAAGCAATGAAGAAATGAGGAAATTCAGGGCTTTATCTCCAAGGATGAGTTTGACACCAGCCGTGTGTCTCATTCGTGCTGTGGTGAACACAAGGCAGAGCCAGTCACATGGTAAGTGTCACTCTTTCCTTGAGAGAGAGAGGGAGAAAGAGAAAGCTCTGGTATGTTAGGAAAAGTGCATATTTACAGTTTAGTGCCTTCCATTTTTGCCTTGAAGATCACTGGCAGAAGGATGTTTTTAGAGCTGTCCCTTTGTCACATCAGAACCGTGTTCACAAAGCGTACTGCATTGCTGAACCCCACAAGGGACTTGAGAGAGTCTTGAGTATTATTTTATCATTTTTTAGTTTGTCATAACCTTAATGCAATTTGAAACATGTCTCTGTATTTTGTCAGCTATGTAAGAATGTGTATTTGTCACAAAATCCCATTAATGCAAATACCGTCCCTTTCCAGTTTGATAGAAGGCACTGCCAGCAAACTTCCAATTTGAGTTGTGTTCCTTTTCTATTCCTGTGTATTAGTTAAAATAGAGGAGTTAGCATAATAACTAAATTAGTTATGGTCAATTTATCTGATACCAAAACGAGGTCTGCAATGCTGCAGCTGCTTTGCGGTGAATACACCAGGAAATTTGGTTGTTGTGTGTTTTGCAGTGAGTTTCCTAACATCAGTGTATTTATTTCTCGTTTCCTTAATGGAAATACTTAAATCTGAATGATATGTGTAATAAAAGCTCCTGTCTTGCTTCAGAGCTTAGCAAAACAGAGAAAGAAGTCAGTCCGAAAAACTTGGTCCAAACTACTTTTTTGCTCTTGAGAGGTTTGGTCCAAGGACTTTTCAAAACATGACTAGAATCAAAATGAGTACTGTCAACCTCTGTGCTGAGCGGCCATCTCCTGTGTCTTCCACTGTTATTCTGTTCTCAACTGTGATTTCATACACTTTAATGGGGGAAAGCAACACACTCTGTTGATTTTTATAATTTTAAGGAAATTTGATGTAGTAGGAGCCGCATGTTGGTCAACTGATGATAAAGAGGGGAATTGATCAACAGCCATTAGGTACTTAAACATTATGACAAGTGAAGAGAGAATTTGTGGAGGAAATCAAGAGTTCTCGTTGTTGTCCCTTTTGATTTGTTTTAATTCTGTCTTCCTGTAGTTGCTTATTTGAGAGTAAACCAAACATTTTAGGTGAGACTAGATTGCTTCAAAATCATACAACCCTGAAAATCTACTTTTTGCATATTGCATAAAAATATTCCCCTTAACACCAGCCTCCGTGAGCAATTAGTATTTGCCAATGTGGAGCTCTGATTTTCAGTTAATTTTATCCCAGAGAGACATTAGGTTTTGTCCATTTCTCTTTGTCTTCATGGAGACAGCAGTGAGTGGCACAGGAGATGCCACAGTGGGCAGCCACTGTTTGAAGGGAGAGCTGGTGCTACAGCCACAGTGACCCCTGACACCAGTGCAAAGCCACAAAGTGTTTCATGCTCGACTGCTTGATGATTGCCTTTATTCCCTTACTCCAGTCTAGTCTCTGTTTTTAGGTGGCCTCTCAAGGCATCAGTGAAAAGTGTGAACCCACCCAAACTCCTTACTTACTGCAGCTCCAGGAGGGTTGTGTAGCTCATGTTTTTGACACACTTTGAAACTGTAATCTACTGTTTCTGTGTAGGTAATACATGGTTTTAAAAAATGCTATTTAGTTTGCAATTTACTCAGTCTTGAGGGAAAATAATGGTATTTTTAGATATTCAAGCACTTTTGGGCTAGACCCTGCTTTATTTGAAGCTTGTTGAAAAAATACAAGATGGGGCAGTCAGCTAGCAGGGAGTAGGCAGGAGGAGAGAAGTAATTTTTCAGCTTTTGTATGTTTTTGTTAGTAAGAAACCAGTGATTTAACATGACCTAGAATCACATAGCATAAAAACAGATCAAGAAATCTTTTATTGGCTTAGCTATGTTGCTTTTGTTGCATTCTTTAGCTGTGCACTTGTACAAAGATTTTGCATTGAGAAATGGAGTTTGAGTGACACTTTTCAGTGGTGTCGTTCAAAAGAGAGAAAATGAGAAATTTTGGAATGTCTTAAAGCACAACAGGCTTCCCTGCTGTGAGGGTGGTGACATTGCAACTGCTGGGGAGAGTCCCATTGGTCTCAATGGCCTCTGGATTTCTCATGTGATTTACATAGGGAATCTTAGTGTAAATGAAATTTATTAATCCATTTCTTAAATTCCCTATCCATTTGGTATCGTGGCAAGTCTTTAAAATGTCATGATGGAAAACAAACACAGGAGTGGTGAAGAGCATCCACATCTTCTGTTTGTGTTGCTCAGTTTCCAGGGTTTCCAGGCTGTCAGAGACTGAAATAGTTCATGCCTCAAACACTGATATAAAGTTTTGTTCATTGTAACAAAAACTGTATGAAGAAGCTACAACCAAAGAAGCCTCCCTGAAGATTCCTGACTGGGACTTTGGAGTGTAAGTTAAACCACTAAGATTAGATAAAGGGAAAACCCATTCTTTAATCACCTGAAACAAACAAGTAAACAAGGAAAAGAATGTCAGCCAAACACAGCAGCCTGCTAAGAATCATCTCTGGCTTGCTTCGGAGTGGGGGAGGCCACAGCCCACAGACCCATTTGCTGGGAGCAGGTTTGCACAGATTTCCCCCCCCAGCCGAGGTGGGGGGAGGAAGTTTTGGTGTGTTGTAACCTCTGCTCGGGGGCAGTGAACCCATTCTCCCTTACACAAACTGGCCCAGCTGGGGAACCCCCAACCCCACAGGCCACATCCACGGGACATTCACGTGAGAGGCATAATCCATCCAAGACCCCCCAAAGTGCCCCCCCCCGAGTCATTTCTGAAGCCTCGAACCACAGGACTGCACGTGGTGATGCAACAAACCCAAAGTCTGTTGCAAGAGACAATGGCAAACTCCCCCCTCCAGGGAGGTGCCTGGGTTTCCCTACCTAGCCTGAGCGTGTGTTAACCCATCGGATTCTGTGCTTTTCGGGGGGACCTTCACCACCAAGAAGACCAGCTGGAGAGGATCAGTGGAACATCACTGGGATCCAGTGTGTGGTGATATTTTCTTTATTCTGTCTCTGTCACTCTTTCTGTCCCCCCCACCTATTTTCTATTTCTTTCTTTCTTCCTCTCTCTCCCCCTCATATTTACTATCAAATAAAACCCATACTATTGTCACTGGCATATGGTCTTGTTTGCACCTTAATTCAGGCAGGGGCATTTCTAAGAACTTCAGTAAACAGATCATGACACAAGCACAAATATGTTCCTGTATGTTCCTATACTATATCCCTATAATTTGAAGGAAGATTCAAGGATAAAAAGTGGCAGGGGCCAGAGATTTGGTATTTGTCCTTTCACATACCCAAGACCCTAAAAACTCACAGGACCAGCTGTGTAACCACCCAGGTGCATGGTGACTGCACAGGAGGGTGCGGTGAGGTGCTGGAGCCTTGTGCTTTGCAGACTTTGGTGCATGTCCTGCCTCCAGGAAAGGCTGGGACTGCATTGTGGTGAACAGAGTGCATTTCACTGAGTCCTGCAGGGGTGCCGCTTGTGCTTTCTTGACATAGACTTGTCTAAAAGGAAGTTTGGGGACCTTCTTGAAGAGCAGGGAAGAGAGAGGAGCACCTCTAGGTGTCCATGCTTGGCTGAATCGTACTGGCAGCACGTTTTCCCCATCTTGGAAAAGGAGGGAAAGGTGAAGGAAGGACCAGTGGACCAGGGGACTTGTAACCACGTGAGTGTTTATTGCCTGTTTCGGTTGGTTTCATGTTTCCGTGGCAACATACCCTGTGTGGCTTGAGATCCAAGGTGAAATGATACCTGTTGTGTCTGTGAGGGACTGGGAGAAAAATAGGTTTTGTGAAGAAGGTAGAAAATCAGTTATCTTGGGGCACCCTTGGTTTTGAAGTTAGATTACATGACAGACATGCTGCTTTACGGAGGCAGAAACCTGGGGAGTAGCTAGAGTCTGCTAGGGTTGGGTTTTAGTTCAAGGGACACAAGAGGGGAAATGCAGAGCAAAATAATCTCATTGAACTACTTTTTGTATTGGATAAATGGAAGTGCTATTTTTTATGGAGACTATGAAATGAACTGTGATGATTGAGGGCTATGAATGAAGCACTTCTTGTGGAAGAGGATAATATTTCAAGGTAGACTGTATAGAGAAAATGAACATAGTTCTTTGGGGTTGCACTTTCCTTTTCCAACTGCTTGTCTACTTTTTCCTGCTGCTATGAGTCAGTCTATTAAAGGTACCACTGTTTTTACTGCTGAGCGGAAGCTGAAAACCTCAGCACACAGTCCTGAGTTCAGACTGAGCAGTTACTCAGCATCCATTAATTCACCTGAACAAGAACTGGATTTTGAAAATTGCATGGCTCTCAGCACTTCCCAGACCTCAGATGGCTCTCTGTTAATAAGGATTTTTGAAAATAGAACTCTCTTTTCCAGTGCCTAAACAGGCATTTATCTTACCTGAGAATGTTCCAAATGTTTTTTTCCCAGCAGCATGATACAAGAGAAAGTAAAAGCCTGTGGTTGCAATGGGTTCGAGTGAGATGAGTGGCTCAGCCAGACAGTGAGGGGAGGTCCTGTTAGTGGCTGAGCTCTCCAGCCCCTGGACTGTGGGACTCTGCACAAGGGGATGAGCCATGAGCCCAGCATTGCAAACCCAAGTAGTTCCAAAATTCCCTGTCTGTAAAGGAGCTTGTGGGGGTGGTTGAAACCATTGCAGTCGTGCAGCAGAACTTCTGGACCTGGCCCTGCGCTGAGCTTGGAGCATGCCTGTCTCTGTGCCACCTCAACTACCAACCGTGAGCACCTTTCAGTGCTGGAAGGAACACCCTGGGTTCTCCTTGTAACAATATGTTTCTGTAGTATTGGATAAGCCCAACCTGCTTCTGCCAGTGGCTGGGACCTCCCCGTGATGTGTTTGGTTCATGTCAGCTCCCTGGAAGTGCCTGGAGGTCATCTTGGCAGTGAGCCTCTCTGCTCCTATCTGCCCCATTTGCCTTGTTTTCCATCCTGCAGGATTGTGGATTGTGTGTAAGGTCCTTTGCCTGTCATTGCTCTGCATTCCCAAATACTGAGCTGGCAGACTGGTTGTTCCCCAAAATATTAATCCCTAAATCCTTCCTTATACCACTAAATCTGAAGCAATTACAATCTTTTCCCCTTCTCTGCTAATTATATTCATTTGGAAGCAGACGTAGCAGTCTCCAAGGACCATCCTTTTAATTTCCCTTCCACGTGTAGCAATTAGCAAGAGGTTGTTACTGGCTGAAACAATGAGTGCACTGAACAGGTTGGAGTACAAAGTACAGCAAGGAAGTTGTAGGGCTCTAATGGGTGAATGTGAGCAGTTGTCAGCCAGGGCTTGACATAAACATCTTATTGTCAGGTAATCAAAGCCTGGGGAAGTCCATTCCCTGGGACAAACAATGGTGGAATCCTGCTTTATTCAGATTTTAAAGGAAAAATGAAATATTTTTTAAATTTTTTTTTTCCCTTCACAATATATTAGATATCAGTCCTGGATTCCCCTGGGGAGACAGGTGTGTGTTTTTTCAGGGCTGTACAGAGAATTCATATGGTATAAGTAATTTTTGTGTTGTCTGGACTCTGGACTACTTGGTTTTTCATTGTAAAATGTACATCTCTAGCCTTTTTAATGCCTTTTTAAAAAAAGTCTTTATCACTTGGCAGGGATGTAAAAAGTTAATAACAGATTTATAATTTTATTAGCATTTATGCTGCAAGCACTATAGAGTTCCCCAACCCAAGTTTAATGCATCCTTAAAGTCCTTTTTATTAGCTTGTTAATTCCCAGCAGTTCCATTTTATGGAAATACGAATTAAATTTTTTTTCTAGAGGAGAAACAGTGTTTTAGGTCCAGATGATGAAAACACGGAGGTGTGGTTTATCGTTTGGTTGGGGTTTTTTTTTTCCCCATGGGGAGGGGATGATTCTTCATTTTTATTTCTCCAAAAGTGACTGTTTTATTGTAGCATTACAATTACTTCTGACAGATATAGGTGGCAATACCAGGTGACAAGGAGTGTGCACCTGGTGTCATCCTTTCCAGCAGGGAACCGTGACCTGGGCAGGCGAGAGCACTGTGTGTGTACTGGGAGGGAATGACAAAAAGCCTCTTGGTGACTCAAACCTGCTCATTCCTTCTGCTTTCTGTCAGACTTGTCCACTTCCAAACACAGGTTGGGTGGGTTTTTCTTCTTTTTATTTCGTAGTTCTGTCTATCAGAGATGAGGTCCCTTTCTGATATATTTATTTTGATAAATGCCCTTTATGGCATAACAAAAGTCACTGACTGTGACTTTTTCCCACTGAGGATAGGGAATTGTTTAAAAAGCAAAACTAATTTTCTTATTCCACTGGAAAACTGAAAATTAATTTGCTTTGGGGGAGGAGCTGTGCATATATTTCAGTCCGTTCAAACTGTAGTATTATGCCCATGTTACTTTTTATTTTTCGTTCATATAATGGACAATATGGTGTAAATTAAAGATGTGTGATGGCTGGTGCACCCTATATAAGCCCTCTTCTTTGCTTGTATAGTCATCCATCCGTGACTCCATGTGGGAGCGACAGAATTTGTGGTTATTGTTCTGCTTTGCACATAGCAGGAGCAGACTTGTGCAGTAAAATAGATTTCAATCGTTTCCTGTACCACTAATTGTAATTTCCAGGGCTCCCTCTGTGAAAGAGCGAACAAAATGGAGCTTTGAGAAAAACTATCATTAGCCTTGTGGATCAATATGGTTTAGGAAATACAAAACAACTTCAGTTGTTTAAAAATAGGAAGTGCCAGAGGGGGTTCCCACCACCCTGCTGGAGGCAAATCACAGCATTGATCTGTCTGCAGTGTAACTGCAAAATTTGCAGAAAACAGGTGAACCAGGTGGGAATATAAATGGAGCCTCTCAGCAAGCCGTGCCTGCATCGGGTCTGGCCCTTCTGGGGAACCCCCAGCAGGGCAGCTGTAAGTGAGACGGTCGCTTGCTGTCGGAGGAGGAATAGGGACGGAGCTAATGCCAGCCAGAGGATGCCTCTCCCAGCGTAGCCTTGTTGTAGTTCTCTTTCTGTTAATGGTTTCTTTTCATCTCTCTGCCTCTCTCAGATCAGAAGAGTTTCTCAGGGAAGTCACAAGTCAAGTTTCAAGAAATCCACCCATGAGCACAGGACAAGTCATGAAAAGAGAGAAACCCCAGCTGAAATGACACCAGTAGCCTTAGCCCCAGGTCAAGAAAAATGCCAGAGAAAAAAAAGGACAGCGACCCTTTGACTGTTTAAAATACACGGAGAAATTGTATGGGGCTCAGTAAAATGTTTCTCAGATAATTTGCTTTGAGGTTTCTGAAATAATCTCTGACAGTTTAATCTCTTATTTACTTGTCAAGGTTAAACTTTTTACATCCTGTTATGAAAGACATTTCCCCTTCTCTCCTTGCAAACTTCACCTCCAAAATGACTGTAGGCGTCGGTGCCTCAGCTGGCACGTCCTCCCCGCTTTGATATGAGGGGGAGTTTAGAAATTTGGAGCTGTTCTGGAGCGTGACCGTTCCTGTGTGGCAGAGCAGCTGAGGAGCCCCAGGAGCTGCCCTGTGGACCTGTGCAGATACCCAGCTGTGCTGGGGGCTGTTAACACTTGTTTTGTGCACTCTTCACACACAGTGTGGCGAGAGCCCTCCCAAGACCACAGCCATGGCACTCGCCAGGCTTTTCAGGGATTAAGGTCTGTAGCCTTGCTTTCTGGTATTTATTAATGAATGATTTATGAAGGCAAGGCTTAGTCCTCCACCGTTAACTCCAGATCGTGTTACATTCCTTCCCAGCCCGCAGGGAGAGTTTTCAGGAAAAATGCAGTGAGGGTAGGGCAGCAGCAGTACTGATTTTGCTGCATGAATTTTGCTCCTGAGAATGAATGTGGACAGCTGTAGGTGTCTAAAGAAGTTTGAATCACCTGGGGGGTACTGGGCTCTTGTCTTTTCTTGACTGTAACCCACTGGAACTGAAGTTTCTTTTCTATGTGTCATGTTACTTCCAGGCAAGGAGGAATTTTTGTGTGTTTGGCTTGTTCTATTTCTATCTCAGCTTGCCAGTACTGAATCTGCTACTTATTTTAACTGGTATTTTAGCTTGCCAGTAGAATCCCAAATTAAAACATTAGGGTGATGAAAGCCATCTTTGTCTTGACCAAGAAAGAAACTGTGGCATCCCAGGACTAAAAAAGTAAATTTCTGTGGGCTGAGCACATGTCTGAGAGAGTTTATTTACTGAAGCAGTGGCTGGCCAGTCCTCTGAGTGCAGGATTCCTCCCAGTCTGGTAATGAACGTCAAACCAGGGCGTTAAATCAGCTTCTGGGGAAACTATCCTTGTTTGCTGCAAGTCCAACTTGGAAAAGCCTGTTTGCAGGATACTAATTAATGGTTTTCAGTGAGGCTGAAATCAATTACAAATTGCTGTAAAACCCTGATAAGCTCTTTAAAGCAAAAGAGCTGAAATCTAAGTAAGCCTATATACAAAAACTAGATAGGTTGACTTCAATTAGGTTTAAAAGATGCTGAAATACAATTTTGCTTGAGTACTAAGATAGCATGCCAGGATCCCTCTCTTACAAATGGGTGCCTCTAAGCATGATTTAATCCCAACAGGAGCAGTCATTTGCAGTAGAACTATCCCCTTTCAGCAGCAGTTTCTGTCCCAGACTGCTGGCAACACTGCCTGGTGGCAACATGTTGCATGTTTGGATGGCTAAAAATCCATAGGAGGAATCCCACTCCTCCTGTTATTAAGATCTCCCTGTATTACTGCATTTTAAGAATCACTAGGCTAAAGATACACAAGTAAGCATGACTGTTTAATCCCTAAGTAACCCTTTTACTGAATCTTTATAGATTATAATAATATATTAGGGGGGTTCTGTGGTTTCTCAAGCCATGCTTAAATATTGGATTCTCCTGCTATGTGTTCAGAGAGCTCATTGGCATTGGTGCAGTAGAGAATAGCTGAGGGAAATGGTCTTTTGTCAGTTTAGACTCATTCACTCGGACCTGCCAGGGTTTGCATCTGAAAAACACGTCTTACACAACTGTTCCTTTAAATATGTTTGGTTTTTTGTTTTTGGTTTTTTTTTTTTTTTTTTTTTTTGTTTTGTTTTGTTTTTTGGTTTTTTTTTGTCATGTGTGCTTTGTCCATGCTGTCAGCACATTTCTGAATACTACAGTATGGTGTTTCAAGACAAAAAATCAGACTTTCCTACACCTCTGAAAGCTCCACAGTTAAGTTTTGCATGCCATTCAGGAAGATGCTGTATGTGAGGCAGGACTTCTGTAAATACCAGTGATGTCCCAGAGATCTGGGCTTTTGAAAATGCCTGATGTAAAGACATCTCATCTTGAAGATCCAGTTTTCATAGAGTTGTGTTAAAATATGAAATGGTTACTTTTTCCTGACTTTTTCCTTTGTTAGTGAAGGGCAGCCTAATAAATGATTTCTTAAATTTTTTTCTTTTCTTATTCTAAAATTTGAATTTTCTCAGTTTGACCAGGGTTTTGCAGAAGAAACAACAAAAACACAGCTTTAGTGCAAGCATGTGGTAGGACACCTTGCTGTCCTGAAGGGATCAACAACCGAGTCCAAGAGCTGCCCGCCCTTAGAGTTACATTGGGGTAGCTAAATTCCTCATTTCTCTTGAGCAGTCTCTGTTTCTAATGCCTGTGATGCAAAACTGCAGCCTTGCAGGGAGGAAATAATAGCCAAGATTAAATGTTTAGAGGCTCCTCTGCAGCTGGGAGGATGGCAGATATTCCTATTGGCAGGCTGATTATTGTAGCAGAGCACTGGAAGAGACAGGCGGTCCTGGTATTATCAGTGGTGGCAGAGCATCATCTGAAATATTCAAAGAACAGCTGTGGTGTTTTGGCTGTTGCAATCTTGATTGTGTCAGCATAGATAGATTTCTTTCTGTTTTTCTGGAGAACATAATAGTCAAATGAAACCTGGCTAACTACAGCCTTGGGGCTGAGTCGCTGCGCTCTACCTGAGATGTGATTGCAATTTTTGACAGGAAGACTAATGCGTGTTTTATTGTTGTGTATTTAAATTTGATTTGGGGGTAGAGGGAGAGAACGTTTTATTAAAAAGAGAAGGAGAATAACTTAAAATATTTCCTGTTGCTCCTCAGGCAGGCTGGGGAAGAGAAGACAGGGAGATCAAGGCAGTGCTTTTCTTTTTCAGGGGGTTTGGGTGCCACGGAAGTGCTTCTGTAATAATTCCAACCTAACATAGACACAGATTAAACAAGGCAATGTAAGTAAGGACTTAAATCAATCCTGGTTCAGCAATTTGATGAGGCTGTAGGTAAGCACTGGCTAAGTTACACCTATATTTTGCAGGAATGTAATTTAAAATCATGATGTTCTCCCATCCAAGCAGCTCGGATCAGATGAAAGGTTGTGGTGACGCTCATCTCTTGCTTATGAGGTTTGTGGTCCTGATGTGCTGTGTTCAGTGACAGCCGTGGTGAAAACCCCTTTGAGCTCCCAATTTCTGAACACACCTGCCCTCCTGGATGGGCAAAGGGAGTCTGAGCTGCTCCTGTGTGCAACAGGGAGTGTGGCACATGTCCCTTCTCACTCTGCCTGACCCTTGGCATGACATAGTTTTGTGGCTCTGCTCTGCTACGTGTAGAATAAGGATGTGATTTACCCATGTAAAGTCTTTGATGGGTCTTACTTTTCACAGACTGAGCAGGGGGAGGTTATTTCTCAGAGGTCCAAGATATCTGATGTTGTCAGCATCCAGTGTAGTTGTACCCAAAGCTGAGCTGCTGAATGAGCTGGGAAAATTCATGGGGGTTTTGCAGAACAGCTTTTGAATTCGCTTATAGTTCTTTTCTTCTGGAGAGCATCTGGCTTTGGAGAGAAAAGTGGGGTTTAGGGCCTTACATTCTGGAGTAAGTACTTTGCATCAAAGTTACATATGGAGGATATGCAGTCTGTATATCAGAGACCAGTAAACAGCTCAGGACCCCTCTAGCACAGGATTTTAGAATTGTGATCTGTCATCTTAGGCTGCTTTGTGCATTTTGTGAGGAGGTCCATAAAACACAAGGAAGAGAAGAGGTTTGCTGTTAGCAGACATACATTTTCTGAACACATTTGCAAGGTTTCACTGTGAAATTTCTGGAGCCCAGAAACTGAAAGAATAAATCTGCTCTTTTGGCAGCTCTGTCTTATATTGCAAACCCTTGTGAGAGCCTTGGGCATGGAGAAAAAAAAAATTATATAATAAAAGGGAAAAAGGAAAGTGATTCCAACTTCACGGTTTGGTTTGTATACAGTTGGAAACAGACTGTCTGCCTTGGAAATACACATTTTCAGGAGCTGAACATACGTTGGCACCAGCCAAAATTACAGGAGGATTTTTATTTTTAGGTATGTGAAACTTCTGTAGGTCCAGTAAAAATAAAATAAAAATCCTGTGTGGCTTGACAAGATGGGAACCAGTGTAAAGCATCGATGAGCCAGATGTGAGCAATGGAAGAAGATGCAGCTTCAGCAACTGACAGCTCAGTTCAGCCACCCCTTGGGTCACCCTCAGGTCTGCAAGCAGCTCTGTCATTCTTGGTTTGGTGATTGCTACAGCAGTGCAGGTGACTGACTGAACTACTCTTTGTCTGGTCCTGGTGTCTTAGAATTCTTTTTTTTTTTTATGAGAAAAGGTGAATGTGGGTCAGCAGGAGGGGAGCACCTTGTGCTGTACTTGCCATTTCTATTTCACTTTCCAGGATTTTCTCAGGGCAGGGTGACCTTTAGCAGCCTCAAAATGAAGTAGTGTAGAATGATTTTTTCACTTTCTAATTCTTTCATTTTATATATAATACAGGTGGCTAATTAATACAGTATTTAAATGGGTAGAGATCTCTCCTAGACATAAGGCAAGTGAAGAGCATGTTCCCAGTTGAGAACTGCTCTGTGGAGTTTGCCGTGGTTGTCAGCTGCTCCTTGTGTCACTGTGTCCATGTACTGTGGGGGAGCCAGTGGTTAAGGGAGATAAAACAGTTTCACTGCTAAAAATCGTAAGGAGAGGAGAAATCGAGTGTAAACAACCCTGCAGGCTGTTCCTGTCTGTGCTATGTGGTCCTGCCTGTCCCTACTGTCCTGGTCCAGGTGCTACACTCAGGGTGACAGTGGGAGAAGCTGTGACAGTCATGGATAAGAGCAGTGTAAGCTCGATAGTAAGCTGCAAACAGAGAGATGTTTGTGAGTTTATCCAGAATGAAAGGTGAGATTTGATCCAACTCTCTGCAGATTTGTGTATTCATTATTTCAACCGTTGTAAAATCCTGCAATTCCTCTGTAGATCCTCTTGGACTTAAATTTATGTTACCTGGGCATAAACTAGAGGATTTTTCACCTAAAAAAGCCTCCCAGCAGTGGAGAGTTTCATGGGTAACTGAGAGGGATTCAGGTATTTAGCTGCTCTGAAATCCCAGGGGAGCCCTGTGGGTGTACAGCCTCAGGTGAGCTTTCTGGAGCCTGACTGGAAAATGTCACTCTCCCTAGAGCTGGAGATGTCAGAGAGGTGCCACCTGACAGGTCCAGAAATGAGACTTCACAATCTAATTCGTAGAATTACTTAGTCACCAGTTTTTTGGGGAAAATAAGTAGATAAATGCTAGGATTATTACTGCAGATGGCAAAAGGGATATCCCAGATCAAGTGTGCTTGCAGATATAATGGTTGAAAAAGAGAAGTGACCCCATTCTGTATTAAATCTGGGTGCTCAGCTGGATCTGACTTCTCCACGTCCACCAACTTCAAGCTGCCTGTCTGCTCTTCTCTTCACTGCCTGCAGTTGTCAGCTTCTGGCAAAGCTTGTTGAATTTGCTGTGAATTTTCTTTCTCCCCCCAAAAAATTTTAGTGCCTTATAAACTAAACTGGGGTCTGATGTAATTTGTGTGAAAACTGGACAGGGTAAACGTTCTCCCTAAACACCTGTTGTTTGTTTTGTCTGTTGTTTGAAAGCCTGATAGTGGTGTTTTCCTCCAGTCCTTTGTTTTAGAAATTATTATGGATTTTCTTTTGATTTAGGCTGTTGTTGGGGTGGTGTACACTTGGTAGAAGTCTGGCACTGTGAAAACTCCTCTATAGGGTGTTCCCTGCATTCACCATTTTTCTTGCATAATAGTGATTAATGAATAGCACAACATTAAATTAGTTTTAGGCTTATTAGCAGAGCTGGTCGAGTGCAAAAATATTTAAAGGTGTATCATCATTCAAGAATCAAATGTAGGGCTGTAAAATGAACTTGCATTGTCTTTGGAGTTACATGCACCTGGGGGACTGGTTCAGGACAAACAGCAGAGGACAGTCTTCCCTTCAGAAGGATACAAAGGAAAACACCAGAAAAAATGTCTGTTTGGGTTTTTCCCCATTCCTTTCTTCTCCATCCCTTACCTTGGGAGCCTGCAGGCTCCCGAATGATTGTGGGCTCTAATTGGAAATTGAGTCCCTTGTTTTTAAAATCTTTTCATAAGACTCTCTCCTACTTCATTAAATCATTAAATGAGTTTAGCAGGTATTAGTTTTGAGCTTTATTAATTGTGACTTGTTTTTCATTATGAGATAATTGTCAGTCACGAAACATAACTGCTGTAACATATCTAAGCAGACAAAAGTTTCCAGGAGGCAGGGAGAGAAAAAATGCAGAAAGGTCGCTTGTACAAAAACTTCTTGAAATAAATCCTTCCTAGAGGTAATTAAGCATTCCTGGAGATACCTTGTTTGGTGTGTAAAAATCAGCAGCTTAGAAGCTTCAGGACCTCTGGCAGGAATTTGGTGAACAAAGTGATGCATTTATGGTTTGGGTTGACTGTGGATATAACCAGTCCTGCCTTCAATGGGAAATATTTCCAATTTCCAAGCAGGGCAGAGATATCCAGCTCCTTGGAGGCTCAGTGTATACAGGGGGTGCCATGGGAGATTAAGGCCTTTTTTCAGGCCAAAATTGCTCTTGATTTTCACAGGCTACATAAATTCTGTGTGTTCCGCAGGTCCCCCTCAGCATCCCAAAGTGCCCCCCATGCTGAGGGGTGCAGGAAGGCATCTGAGTGAGTACCCTGTGGGCTCAGGGGCTCAGTCAGTGCTGTGGCAGAAGTGAGACTGGCACCGAGGAGCACAGGGCCTGCCTGCTCTGCACTGACAACAGCAGTGCAATTTATCTTGAGCTATTTTCCCAGAACTTCTGGGAAACAAACTATGCATCATTTTAAAGATGCTTTCATGAAACAATTAAGCTGCATTAAATTATTTCTACTTTACTGTGTTGCGCTTCCTCAGCATAGCCAGACCTTGATGCACAACTCCAGGGACTGGAGAACAAATCCAAGCTGCATACCCAGTTTGGAACTAATGCCTGGTAAATACATTTCAAAGTTTTTTGGTTTCGCAGTTATTAATCTAAATGTAATTCATCCGTCCACTCAGAAGAAATTACAGTTGTAATGCCAACATTTGCAAGCAGTAGTGAGTGATACTAGTAGCCTCTGAACACCCATTATTTATTGAAAATAGATTTGCCATTACCAAGCAATAAGATAAAATCTTTTCTGCAGATGATGGCTTCTGGAATATAAAAAAAATATACCGTTTCTGAGAATCCTGAGAATAAAAGATATGTGGTCTTTTAAGGGCCATGTCTTAGAAACGACAGCACTGCTGTGATTCCAGGAGCCTGCTATTTCATCTGTTGTTTAATGGGCTAACAGAGTAAAATAATCACCCTGTAATGATTTTGAATATGTGTGGGTTTCTTTATAGCCTTTCATGGAGACGCAGGCTTCAATTTTGTCCTAGAGAAGCTCCTGATATAAATTGGTAACAGATCAGTAGATCAGGCAGAGCTGCTGGTGGGGGCTGGAGGGCTGGTGCAGAGGACAAGCTATGGTGGTGGCTGCTCTTTGCCTTCTCTTCCCTCTCCAGCTCTGGGAGCAGGTGAGCAACAGGGAGCTTGTTGACTTTCCAGTGAGGCTGGAGTAAACACATGCACCATCTCTAAACCAGGCAGCTCAAACTCCTTTTTGAAGCACTCACAGGGGGATTCACCTGGTAAACTCTTTATCTCCTCTTCTTTACTTAAAATGGAGAGGTCATGGGTTCTTCATCACAGGAAGATGCTGGGAACATAAATGGTTCCATAGGGCTGTGTGTCTGTCTCAGGGATGCAGCATATCTGTGTCAGAAACCTGTAGAGGCAGAGGAGTATTAGGTTTTGCTATACATAGCCTGAGCAACATGTGAGTTGGAAAAGACTGCGTCTCACTTCAGGCACAGTCCGTGGTAACCATTTTAAAGTTGCTTAAGAGTTGCCACAAGTCAGTAAAATCATTTTGAGCTTGTTCTAATGCAGCCAATGAATATTTTTAGGAGACAGGATTTACTTCTCCTTCAGCTAGCTGGTGACAGAAGCTAAGTTACTAGGTTAGGATTTAAAAAATCCCCTTGCTTGTACTCTGTACTCATTCATAAGCAGATGCAGTTTCTTCTTCTTCAAGCTGATACATATCTTTTGCTTACAACCCAGAAAAAGAAATGGATATTCTCCTGTGTGTGCTTGGGAAGCTTCTACCACAGATTTCAATTCACTGCACTCAGTGGAGTTCAAGATTGTGCAAAGCCAAACAGCTCTTTTATGGAGTCAATGGAAATGTTGTTTTTTAGGGCTTTTTTATCTAGCATCTTCCTAGGCAAAGTTGTCATTTTCCTCTCTGCTTACAAACTGCACCAGAAGCTAAGTGTTATGTTCTGGAGTTAATCAAAAGGCTGAACTTGATGGAGTTCCTGTCATCATCTTCAGCTCTCCCTAAACGATGAAGGCAGCTGGATTTAACTTAGCAGAGCGAGGAGATGGAGCAAATACTGTGTTAAGGTTATTTTTGAAAAGATCTGGGCACCTTGGCAGGTGATTTGTTTATAATCACCTTGCAAGAGTGCAAAGTGAGCTATCTGGCTGCAACACTAAAACCATTAGGAAGGAGGATTATTTTAATGAATGCAGGTTGACATGGAGAGCTCTCCGTTCCAGTCTCTCCGCACAGCAACTGTGAGGGAACCCCCTGAAATATGTCTGCTTTTGGCTGGCTGTCAAATCCAAAATGAAACACCTGTGTGCAAGATAAATTCATGAAGATGAGTGCTAACTGGTCGTCTGTGGTCCTGACCACCTGCCAGACTTTGGGAACTTATTGCAGTTATTTGTGTGTGTGGATATTTATTACCTATTTGTGATTTGTTTGTTGTTTCTTTTTTCCCTGGGTCATCTGTGGTAAGGGTCAGGCAGTCTGTGCATATGTTATTTGTGCATAAGGAGGTGTGGCAGGGAATGGGAGTTGTATTCACTCTTTGCTTGCTTACCTTTAATCTAGATCCCTCTGCTAATGTTTCAAGCAAGTGCCTGTCGTAGTTTTGGACTTTGCAGCTTCATTTTTTGTTTCAGTGAGCTTGAACTCCCCTTAAAAACCATTCCCTCCAGAGGTACTTGGCTAACCTGGATGACACTCCTTGACACAGGGGGAAGGATTCAAGGTCAAACTTGATGGTACTACCTCATTTTCTGCTAGTTCCATTAGCATTCACAAGTGAGACTCTCTTGCATTTCAGTCTCCGTGCAGTAATATATGGGCTCTCCATGAAGAGAGGATTCCATATGCACCGCTTTTGGTGAAATCTGTTTATCCTTGCAATTGGCCAAGAATAAATAAAACAGCCTTATGGTTCCCGTGAGTACACACTATATGCTTCAATTATTGGTGCATTATATTAGGAGCAGATGCTACATTCCCCCATATAAAAGGGAAGAGGATTTCTGAACAGTAAAACCAATTTTTTTGCTTATGCACTGTAATTATCACCATTTCTTCATTTCAAAGGCATCTGTCTGATGCACCCTCATCGTGATATGTTGTGTTACCATTTGCATTACATTTTATTCCTGAAGATAACAGTGACAGTGGTTGTTAAGGTTGGAGGGACGTTTCTGCTCATTTCAAGTACTTTGAACCTTGCCATAGCATGTTTTTTTTACCCTGAATTGCTTCAGGCGTTTCTTCTGGGCAAGTCAAATTGCCAATTTGCCCTCAAGAGAGCTGGCATGGATACAGACCTGCTTGCTTAAGTCTGTGTGGTTTGTGCTGCTTGGGAGCTGCCCAGGGCAAGGGGCTGAACAGACAGAGGGCTCGGGCATCTCCAGACATCATTTGATTTGCTTTTGCTTCTCTTAAATAAATTACTACCATGTATTCTGTCTCTGTAAAGCGCTTTGGTCACATGAACCTGTGGACTCACTTGTTCTCAAACTACTCAGCAGAAAGTTTATGGGGTACAGAAAACCCCACAAAAGTGAGATTGGGGTGGGCGTTTTTGCTGATACTGGATACCTCCTGTAGACTATGCTATGAAATAAAATAGATAGTTTTCAATAGTTTTACCAGGCTTCCTTCCTAAAGGACATAAGACTGGCTTTACTTCAGTGTTTGAGTCCCCAGCTCCAGCTTGCAGCAGGAGTGTTATCTCTCCTCTCATGCAAAGCTGAACTGAGAGCTGCTCTGAAGCTTTGCCTCCCTTTCATTGTAGGCATTATGATGGTAACACCAAAAAAGGGTATTTCAGCTGTCTCAGATTCTTGTACCCATAAAACTTTTCTAGTATATTTCTTGCCTCAGCACACTTCTCTGTGACATATTCTGGCCCCTAGGAGATCAGCTCTTGGTAATTTTTCACCTGTCTCTGCTGTGAAATCGAATGTATTCCTTACCATGTGATTTTATCCATGTTGCCTTTTGCAGATTGAACCTTACTGGAATAAGGATGGTGTTTTCCCTCCTGTTTAATGCACAACTGAATCCTGTTCTGCATCTGTGAGAGCTGCTGTGACAGAGGCAGCTTGCAGTGGGACAGAACAGGGGCTCAAGCATGTGAGTGGCCCCAGATCCTCCCAAAATCGCCACATAAATTTGGTTTCCCTGAAAAAGCTCTTGTGAGTCATTTTTAGGATGTGTTTCACTCTAATTCTTGCCTTCCTGCAGTGTTCAGTCCTGCACAGGAGTCTGGCAAACAGCAGAGCCCTTCTGGGCGACAGGCAGGAATGGGAACAGTAGCAGGCCCTGAGGTGTGTTTATACAGTCGGTCTCGCTTCCTCCTCCCGTGATATATTAACTACTTTGGAAGTTTCCCAGCTGTTTCAGGGGATAAATGATGGCAGTGGGAGCCCATATTTAACCTTCACTGCTCAGGCTGCTTGCTTTGTAGTTGTCGTCTTTTATCTGCCCAGCTATCTGGGAAAGGCTTCAGACGTCTCCCTGCTGCTCCCCCCCTCTGCCTGCTGCGGTGCACATGGAAGGCACAGCCACTCGTGCCTGTGTCCTTCAGAGCTGAGCCTCCATGCTCTGCATTTGTGGATGCACCACAGGCTGGAGGCTGGCTCCCCCAGGGAGTTCCCAGAGGCTCCCCCAGCAACGCAGTGGCATACTTTGGCTCCAAGTTACTTGCTTAGATGTGGCCTGTCACTCGCTTTTGTTGTCAGTTTGTTTTCTTCCAGCTCAAGTAGAGGTGATTTGAGTAGTTTTCCATTATTTCAGTGAATAATGAATAGAGGTGGTTTGGGTAAATAGCAGTGAATGTCAGTGGTGAGATTCCCCACCCTTCTTACTCCCCAAAAAGTTCCAGCCTGGAGAAGTCCTGGCCTAGTGTGGAAGAATTTCAGGTATTAGCTGTGACAGTGTTGCACCAGGCTGCACTGGGAGGCACATGCAGCTATGCTGAGACATCTTGGTGATCCCTCCTTCAGCCCAAATGTTTTTTACCTGGGATTAATTTTTCTGGTTTTCCATGGATAGAAAGGAAAGAATCAGATGAGCTGTTTGGGCAGTCTGAACTTGCCTTGTCTAAACCCTGGTGGTGACCCTGGGTAGGGCTGTCGCTGAGTGCCATATAAGCATTTATTTTAATTATTGTGGATCTGAAGCTATAAAATACTAAACTATTTGAAAATAAGAGAGGAAAAAAGGGAGTTGTTCTGCATTATTTTGTACCACAAAACTGTCATTGCATATCTTGATGGACCCTAGAGCCATCAGAGGGCACTTGGGCATGTGGGGTTGGGTGTACAGCCTGCTGCTGGTCTGCTGCTGTTACCCACCTCAAGCAGGGAGCTGGTCTTGACCCTGTCGAAGAGATTGTCATGCTGGGGTGGCTGCAGAGAGGTGAGGGATGCTGTCATGCACCATCAGTGAAAAGCATGTGACACCTTTTGTCCTTCGCTGTTGTGTGTGACCTGCAGTAATGAGTCACCTGTACAAAATCCAGGGATGAGAGACACAGGAGAAAGTTATTTTCACACTGGTCGGAGGTTAGCTGTGGAAAAGCCATGAGGGTGTGGGGAGGGGAAGAAGAGGCAGCATGTTCTCCTTCACATTTACAGAAGTAAGAGAAGCAGTTTGGTTACCGTTCCTCTGACTAAGGCTGTGGAACATTAAAATCTGATTGAAGGTGTCACAGGTGCTATGCAAATAATGTAGATAAAGCACAAGTCCTCAGGATCTCGCAGATAGTATTTGGACAGCAACAAGTAAATAGGAACAAAGGAGACAGAAAAAGAAAGTGGCAGGATTCCAGCAGAGACACATGGGCATAAATGTTTATTTTGACCAGGGGCTTGGTGGCCTTAGGAAGTTGTGTGGCCATAAAACAAACCCATATCCAATAGTCGTCGTAGTCTTTAGCAGTACGTGAGAGTACACAGAGAATTTGAAATTATATTAGGTAAGATTATGTGGCTGGGCAGAGAGAAGGGCTCTGTGGCCACCCAGGGCATCCTCTAGACCTGCTGTTCTGATTTTCTGATGAAAAGTTTTCTAAGAGTATTTTGCTGCAGAATTCCCTGGTTTGTTTGTCTTACGGTTTTACGTACACGTCTGTGACCACCCAGACGGCCTCTATAGCTTTAGTGCTTAGTGTCTACTCTCTTTCACCAAGGTACCAGCTCAAGGAGCCACAGGCTGAGATACTCCTACTCTTATGAAGTATGTGTGAACTTCAGGATCATTCAGAAGATACAGCAATCTTGCACTTTGGTTTTTGTCTGAATCTGAATTTCAAAATGGAAGGGGTTTGTTCACTACGGTTCAAGGGTGCTCACCTTTGTTACATTCCCAAAATGAAAATACATGCTGTTCCAAAACAAATTGACTTATGTCCTTGATGCAGAGATGAGTGAGATACTATTTTCTCGTGTCTCTGACTTGGAGGCTGTGGAATTATTGTTGCTGACTGTAAACTGTATCCTTGCCTATAAATGGTGTGGGAGCATTTTGTTTTAAAGTCCAGGAGAGATGGGAGATGTACAGTTTATTCAAGACTAGCATTGGAACCCTGGCTCTGGCAGTTCACAGTGGACATCTGCCAACTAGATAGAGCCTTTTGCTTAATGAAGTTACAGGACAGGCAGTGGGAGCTGTGATTTATGAGGAAATAATGTGAAGCAAACTGGTAGTAGAAAGTTTTTGTGCACTTTGTATTATATATTGTTGTCAGCCCATCTCCCCTTAGACTCTCAGCAGTGTCTGATAAGGGAAGCTCATCTCTGTGTGACTTGGGGTCTAGGTGTATGACCCAGTCGAGCAGACAATTCAGCTTCAGGCATTGCCCATTCCTAACTACATGAAAAAGATCTTTTCTCCCTCAGTTGGAAACAGAGAAAATAATGTGCACTTTCAGTTTGGGAGCAAATTTTGAAAAGCTTATTACCTTATTTGAGCATATTTGGTGTCCAGTCTTCCTTTAAAGTCAAAACCAGCATCTTTGCATCGTCAGTATCCCCAAATCATTTTGATAACCTTGTCTGAGCAATAAAGCAGTCGCAATTGTCTGTTCTTTTCCTTTTCACATGCCCTCCTAAACAGGTGAGAGTTAGCAAGTGCTGCTACATCTCTCCTTGAGTTGTTGGTTTTATTTGACTCCAGAGGGACTTCGGTGGAGGGCACTTGCTCTGCTAATGAGTGGTGCTCAGAAGCCATTTAAGCCCCTTGGAAGCTCAATAGCTGAACAGGTAGCCCCCGCTGACGTCTGCAAAGCTGCTGCTGCTGCGTCCTCCCTGCTGTGCCTGGTGATAAGGCACAGCTTGAATCTTCAAATGCCACTGAGAGGATGATCAATTTCAATCCAGTCCTTACTCTCTCCCCCAGACGACTTCTACTGAGGAAGAGAGAAAAACATAAAAGCTGTGGCTTTAGGGCGTGAGAATTTGGAAGGTGGTGGAGTTAAAAATCAATCATGACCCACAACAAAGGACTTGCAACTTGATCTCAGGCAGTGTTACTGCTGTGCGATCCCAAAAGCAAGTAAAACACCATAAATGCAGACATAAGCAAAGATGAAAACTTTTGTATTCTTATTATTATCCTCAGTGGAGGAAAAACTGCTTATTCTATCCACTTACCAGGCAAACTGAAGTTAAAATAAAATAGGGGGGATCCTACTTATCTGATGTTTGCAGCAATGCTGTGCATACGATATATAGCAGGGAACTGACACAACACAAAGCAAAACCTAACATTAATTCCCAAGAAATGTCTTACAGACCTGAACACAAGATGCTATGGTTTTTATTCAAGGAGGATTTTTTCTGAGGGATGCATTTTGGATCTTTTTGGGTTTTTCACTAGTTTCAGTAAGTGGATATTTCCAGGAATTCACTTAATTCTGTTGCTTTCCTAAAAGGGAGTAAGACTTAATGTTGTAAGGCTGTTTTGTTTTTTTTTTTTCCAATTCAGGAATGTGTTAACACCCAGATTCTCTTAGAGGTCTTTCTTTTGCTGAGATTTTCCATCACATTTGGAAAACATTTATACCTGTATAACTCTCTTAAGATCTGACCCTGTGAAGCAGATACTTTAAATATAGGATTAAAAATCTGTGTTTTGGTGTGCTTCATGTCAAAATGTATTTCCAGGTAAGCAATGCTTCAATCTGTGGAACTCAGCTCTTTGCACTACCTGAAATCCAGGCAGTGATTAAATGCCTGCCTGGTCCTTAAGTACATGGAGAAAGGCTCGGAAGTTGTAAAATTAGGTGTGAATTCTTACAGAGAGGTTAATTTAGTTGATGTTGTTTAAAACACGAAGAGAAACCCTGTTGCTCTTACTGATTGCCAGGCCTCTGAATTAAAGATTTCAAAAGCAGTGCTGAAAATGCTCTTATTTCAGACTTGTGGTGCCTTATGCCTTCCTGACCTTAAAACCATGTTGCCATTTTGCTTTATCATAATGTGTTCCTCCACTGGCTTTTATTTTCTGCCTTGTTTTGGCACATCCCACATCTTTGGTTATCTGGTATTGAGAATCCCAGTTATCTGTGAACTCTTTCCCAGGTGATGATTTTGGATCTGTGAGTCTCCCCTTTGCAGGAGCTTTCTCTCTTCTCTAGTATTTTTGAGACCCCTTGAATTCAGGGCACTCGAAATTGGGATTTCACCAATGTTGCTCCAGAGGCAGAGGTGAATTTGAGCGGTGGGGGGTCAAGTGTGAGCTTGAATGCAGCACAAAATTTGGCCCCAGGTAAGGTGCTGGCTTCTCACATCCATCCCTGGGCAGACGGTGAAGCTGCTCTACCACACAGCAGAAGGTCACAGTGATCTGGAGCCACATACCTGAAGACTGAAGGCAAAATTGACAGATACTGTTACACCCAAAAGACACCCAAAATAAAAACAAAAGTATTGCCAAGGGGTGCTTTCCCCTAAGCTATAGATTCCTTCAGAATCAAGTGATCAAGCAATAGCTGATGGGAAAGAAAGAGAAGATGCCTGAGTTTTCAGTTAAGCTTCTTTTTTATGAAATGCAAAACATGGAAATCTCTCTTCCTGTTTGCTTTTACACCAGAGCAAAGGCTTAAGGTCTGTTGTGTGCTCCAGGTCTGCTCTTTGCAAGGTGATTTATTTGTGTCGAGTTTGCGGCATGTCTGTAACATCAGGAGCCTGGCTGAGTAAATTAGAACTGAATGAAAAGGGTTTTTTTTGTCTGGGGCCCAACAAGATAAATTCATCAAACAAAATGAATCTGAATTTTTGCCGGGTAGTGTTGCTTGATATTGCTTCGTTTTTTCTTACTTTATGTATATGTCTTACTATATATATATATAAGACTTTATAAGAGATGTAGCTATTTTTCTGTAGCTGGGAAAAAAAATTTCCCTAAGTTCATACATTTGCTTTTTTTTCCAAGTCCAACCAAACTTTTACAAATAATGGCATTACCTCCAGCTCTAGAAATAGGTTCTTGTCTTTCTTTGAGCTGTCGCTTGCAGAGATTTTATTTCAGGATGATGAAAAAGTACACGTGCTTTCCCCCTGCACACATGCTTTACATCTCTTGCATTGCCTCTCAAATCAAACACTGAAATGCATTTGGAGAATTTCGCAATGGAAATGCAAACCACAACTTCTGTTGTCAGTTTAATTCTGAGGTTAAAATAGGTGTTTAATTAATTTCTTCCCTGAAGTTGGGCTTTGAAATGCTGCCCAAATGCAGTGATTCATTTTATCTATTCTGATGTTTCCAGCAACAATGAAATGTGTTGGGGAACCCCTCTGCTAATTTGCCTTTTTATGGTTGAGAATTTCATTGATTTTTGCAATTACGAGGTTGGAAAAATGTGACCAGTGTTTGCACACAACTCAGCAACAGCCTGTAAGAGGGGAGAGGGAGGGAGATGATATTGCACAAAATCATTCCTTTCAGTCACAGTTCACTCCTCTTACCTGAGACCTGAACACTTGCAGAGGTGCTTCTGGAATTTGCTGAATGGGAGCCCTTGCTCCTGCCAGCCCTGCAATTAGCCCAGTAAAGGAAGGGGGCTGCTGTAAGGGTGCTCCCACCCCACAGGGCTGGGGTTGGCATCTGTTGGCTCAGGTGCTGTTGTTTGCAGGCTTCTCTCACCTCACCTGGGTGGTTTGGCTCCCAAGAGGGGAGAGGTGTGAGTGAGGGGATGTGGCTGCAGGGATGAACCTGCTGCTGAGGCACTTCTGGGAGAGCAGGGGCAGAAGGAGATGTTATAAGGGAGAAGGACAGATAAGGAAGGAGAAGCATTGCCAGGGAAAACCTTGAGGGCAAGGACCAGGCTACTTCCCTGGTGAATAATCCTCTCCCTGAGGTGCTGTGCTCAGTATTACCATGTGAACTTGGGGTGTCATGTGAATATATAACCAGGTAATCCAGGCCCATCAGCAGAAATTATTTACTGAACTGTCATTAATAAGAAAAGAAATGCTTGCAAGGTCTTCTGTTCCTCTATGAATAATTCTATTTCTGTTTTCCCATCACTTTTGGTGGTGTTCTCCACCAGGTGGTACAGTAAGCACAACAGAAAGGAAATAAAAAAGACAGGACAATCCTCAAAGGTCTGTGTACAACCTTGATGCTTTAATGGAACAAAAGCAATCTGTCTTTAAGAGAAAGATTTTATTTATTCAATTATGTTGGACTGAAATTTGTTAATATCTAATATCCTGTGTGCTGGGAATAGCTAGTGAAGGAGTTGCAGCCCCAGCTTTTTTCCAAATATGATTTCAGGAGTAGTTCTGAGGCTCAAGTACATTTCCTCAAGGAGAAGTAGCATGAGATGAGAAAGAATTCAATCAGTGTTCTTAAAAATCTATAAGAAGCCTGCTTTTTGATTTTAATATGAAGTTAGTGCCTTATATTAAATGGCAGAAGAAAATCACAGATACCCTGGAAACCAGGAAGATCTTTCCTCTGGAAAAGCCCCTGTTTGTGGTCAGGCAGCCTCATTGGTGGCACAGTGCTCTTTGTTGGAAGCAAGTTTCATGGACATGAGAGTAAGGATCGTCCAGTGGCCACAATTCTGGCTCTCAGCCTTTGTTTTCTGCCAAATATTCCTGGTACACTCAAGACTGAGATGTGCAAGTGCTGAGATGTAGTCAGTAGTTTTGGTGTTTTGATAAAAAAAGGCAGGTGCGAGTTGCAAACTGTGGGGTCCTCCATCGTCCCTTACAGCCACACGACAGGTGACCTTTCCTAAAAGCATTTCATGATTCTCCTGGCTGGTGGCCCAGAATTAGTGGGGGCAGTTTGGGATCCAAGAAAAAGAGATCTAGGAAAAGCAAGGGGTGTAATTGGAAGAGCACTAGGAAAAAGAGGAGCTGCCTGGTGCGATTTCAGATTGCATAAACTCTGTTTTTACCATGATGCAATTCAGCTTTTGTTATGTGAAAATCCATGTGCTGACAGCATAATGGAAGGAACTTTTGGAAAGAAGCATCAACCTGACAGCAGGGGAGTGTGCACTGGCATCCCAGGTGGTCAGCTCTGTTGGTAAACAGGATGCAAAGAAGATAAAAAAGAAAGTAATTTTGGCACCATCATTTCTACTTCTCCCATTACAAGGAAATTACGAACAAGATGTGTTTTGAAATAAAAAGCAAGTAGTTGTGTAATATTCTACAAAGTACCTGAAGGAAGGCTCATGATAGAATCAAACTGCCACAGAGAAAAGCAGTTGTGGCTGTGGAAAAATAATTTTGGTGCTTTTCCTACTCAAATACAGGTATGTGGAGGTACATCACAGCATGACAATGAGGTGATACTTGTCATTTGTGTGACAGAGACAAATTAGAATCCAGCCATCTCAGGGTGGGAACGATTTTCTTGAAAATTAATGACTTGATTAGAAGGAGAAATGAAGCTTCTTCAAGGGGACATGCAAATAAAGGAGGAATCACTAAAACTGTCACCTGGTGTAAAACGAACATTACACAAAGAAAGATTGGTGGGATAGTGTACAAAGACAAATTTGATGTGATATTAATCATGCAGCACCAGTGGGTGCAGAGAGGAGAGGGAGAGGAGGGATTCAACATGGCACTGTGTGTGACTTAGGGAGGTGTTTCCTGCTGAAGCAGGGAAGGAGTATCCCATTCCCCAAGGTGGGTACATCCTCTGCACCCCCAGACTGGGGTACCACACTCAGGTGAGTTTTACAGGCCCTGTATTCTTCTGGCTGGTGCTGCTACTATCTCCAAAGCCAGTGGAAGAGGTTTGCCTCCTTTCATCTAGAGACAAGGGTCACAGAGAACCATTAATTGCAGCAAGGGTTTATAATTCCCCAGTGGCAAATCTGCAGAGCGTGGTGGGTGGGGTGTGTATTGGGGGATTTCTGCCACCTTTCAGGAGGAGTGGGGCCATGCAGAGCCAAATCTACAGGGGCAATTCGTTTTGAGTTCAAGCACAACCGTACCTCCCTAGGGAAGGAACATGAGTGAGGACAACCAAGGCAGCTAAACCAAAAGTGGTGCCTTTCTTAAGCACAGGATTATTACCTGCATTAATGACTACAGACAAGCAGTATGTTCACAGAAGGCTGTGGTTTGAGCTTGAGGTGTGCTTTAGAGGTTTTCTTAGCTTTCACTGAGTCCAAATGACCTGTGGATATGGAGAGCCACAGGCCTTTCAGCCTGATGTAGGTAACACAATAGGACCCAAAGCTGTTCATCGAACACTGTTTTCTCTCATGCAGCACCACCAGTGGAAAAGAGACTGATATCCAACCAGTTCTCTTAATTGTGCCAAATTTGTCAAATGTAAGTTTGATGGAAATCTGTCGAGGTCAAGTTGAGGGATCTTGCAGAGGCCTAAGAGAAAATAAGTCCAGTGTCGTGCTCTAGCTGCACCTGACAAAAGCAGGTGTGAAGATAAGCTGGCAAGCTCATGATGTGGTGATCTCTATTTCCTTGGCTGCTGAACATCAGCACCAGTGGCATTGAGGCAGCCGTGCGCTCTCCATTTTTCTGGATGGTGATGCTGGGGATGAGCAGGGTGGACTTGTGCTGCTGGGAAGCAGATTTTTGGCCCATGTATCTGCAGGCTCTGCCAGAAGCTCTGGAACAGTTTTCATACTTTCAGACACATTTTTACAACAATATGGCTTAGATTTTGTAAATGATGAGGAAGGCGTACGTTACTGAGCATATGATTTTCCTCTGGGAGGTGGGGCTCTGCTTAGGCAGGATTTATGGCAAGTCTTAGGGGCAGGAGCCGCTTGCTTTCATTTCCAGTGTTCACTCACATATTCTTGGTCTACCTAGTTAAGAAAATGCCTGTTTTATTGTTGGTAAGTTGTCTGAAACACTTGGTTTTCTAGCTGCATCACATGTGTATCAGAACAATTTCCAAACATACTCCCTCCAGGCCAGGCATTACCACCTGGAATCCCTCTGCCTGCAACATGGCTGTGATATGTTCTTTTTTTGCCAGAAAATACATGTACTTTGCTGGTCCATACAGGACATTTATTTTCCTGAGATCAAGGTGATGGCTTCCTGCAAAGCCACAAGAAACCTTGTGAAAATCAACATCAACACGTGTGTGCAGTTTTCACACCAAGCGTCATGGGCTGCCTAACTTGCCTTGCACAAATGCTCTCATATGTTCACATTTAGCACACTGGGTGCACATTTCTGTGCTTTTTCATGCTCTCGAAACATGATCCTGTACAGTCACTTTGTGCTTTGTTTGCTTTTTTTACTAAGACGATGCCAGCCTTGCAAAGACTCTGTTATTAGCAGGTCAATTCATTCTCCAGCTAAGAGTTTCTCTTGATTTCCAGCAGAAAGATTTGAAGCCTGCACCTTTTTGCTGTTGTTTGAAAGTAGTCACTTTGACTGTCTTCTTATTACCCATGTCTATTTAAACATAAATTGCATCTGACTGCGGTGACACTAATTAAGGCGGAGGCACTCAGATGCAGCCCCCTTGCGGGGAGCGTGGCCAATAAACCTGCCGTGACTGGCAGGTGTTTCGACCACTTTAGACAACAGCAATTTCATAAAGTGTCCTTCCCCTTCTCCTTGACAAGGAGGGGACAGCCAGGCCCCCTCTGAGGCATCCGCCACCAGGCAGGGACCAGGTGGCCTCAGGAAGCACGGAGCTGGCACCCAGCTTTTCGAGGCTGTCGCCTCCTGTCTTTTGTAAACAGGGATTTCCACCCCACCCTTTCCTAAAATATGAAAGGATTTTATATTATCTCAGTGGTTTTATAATATCCCAGTGATGTGCTCCTGAGGTGTTTGACCAAATATTATTAAAACTCTCCAAGGGCTAATAATCCTGGAAGTAGTGCGACGCCTTCCTGTGACATTGAAATAATTTAGTAATTTTACAGTACATTTGAATTTTGGCATTGTTCAGCCGCTCAGTTTCCATTAACTTGGCCTGGAATTTCTTACGTCCGTGCACACAAGCAGAAGTGTCAAGTTTCTCCTTCATGCTCCAAAACGCCACCTGAATCACAATTGTGCTGCAGCTAATTGTTATTAATTAAGCTGTTCCTAGCAGTCCAAGCTGGATTGTGCTTTCTGTGGGTGTAATAAAAAGCGAAGGCATTTAGTAAGCACAGTATTGTGGGGGAAGAACAAGGGAGCCCTGCTCCTGGGAATGTCTCTGCACCCTGTGAGATGCTTTTGGGGAGGGTCTGGGTGTTTTTAAGGATGGGGCCACCAGCTCAGGCTCGTTACCATGAGACGAGCTCTGCTGACCTTGGCTGCCATTTCCCTGTCACAGCCAGGCAGCTCCAAGGACGAATTGCAGCGGGCGAATTTGCGCGGAGCCGCTCCGGCCGCACGTGCTCCTGCATCACTTAAGCACAAGGCCTTGCCCAGAGCCCCCGGCACAAGGTTTGGCCAGGAATCACATGGCAGGTGCCCTGTGCTCCCCCCTCTCTTTTCCCAGGTTCAGCTGAACCTGTTCGTGGAGTGGAGCGAGTGAGAGGAAGGGATTAATGAAGTGGGGACCCTGGGAGCAGCCTCCTCACAGAGGGCCTGTGTTGGGAAAATTGCTTTCTGGCTTTTCTTCTCAGTGAGGCTGCTGAGGAGCGTGCCTGTTGCTCTCTGCCCGGGGAGGAGCAGTGAGGCACCTGGCATTCATCTGCCTTCTTCCATGTTTGCTTGTGAAAATAAAGTCAGGTGAGGAGGACTTTGGGCAGAAATGCTGTCATCTTGGTGTGAGAGGCAGCAATAGCAAGCTGCTTTTGGTCTGTGGGAATGTGTCATCCATGTCTCCAAACAAAAGCAGCCTGCCCTCGGTTGTGTCTTCTCTTTTTGTCTCCCTTGCCTTGGATTAAGAAACCAGAAAACAGATGATTTTGGCAATCACTGCAGCGTGTTATTTTAACAGTGAGCTAATGGTTACCCTGTGCAGGATAAAGGTGCATATAAATGTCCACTTAAGAGGGCAGGAATAGTCTTGGGACTTCTCCAAGTCCAAAAGGATGGGGAATAGCTTGTGTGTAGACCTTAGAAATAAGCCCAAGGGCACAGTCTGGTGGTTGCTCCAGATTGCTCACTTAAAGCCTTGCTGGAGCAAGCAGGGTGGAAAGGGAATCCCTGGGAGAATCATCACAGGTGGGTGGGGTGGGAGTCTTCTGCCCCATGCTTAGTTCAGAGAGATTTTCTCCTGGCATCGTCTCCACGTGCCACGGAACTGAAGCTTTAATCTGTCCACGGATCTTCCTGGTGCTGCCACCACTTTTCTGGGGGCAGCTGCTGAGTTTTATAAGGCATTGCATTTCTCTCATCCCAACAAATTCCTTGGCATTTTGCTTTTACATGTCTGTTCTTCTGCTGGTAGTGTTTGCAGAAAAATGACCAAATCTCAGATAGCAGCCTGGGCTGGGACCTGGCAAGTCAATGAGAGGCGTTATGGCTGTTTGCAGGGTAAACCCCCCTCACCCTGCGCTTAATAACTTCCTCCCAGGACTGCTGTATTTGTGGCTCCAGTGATAAACTAGTCCTGCTGTTGCTGAGTGGAGGATTCTAAACTAATGGTGCTTCTGCTCCTGGGATTTACCATTTGGAAGATACTTTATTGCTATCTTGTGACATTTCCCTGCACTTTTATGCTCATTTATATAACTGATTTCTTTGATTTACGGCAGGTTTTCTTCATGTATAACAGTGTCATAAATTGCACAGCCCTCCTTTAAGCGGTTATGAATTTGAGATATTCAGTAAACTATGGCATGGGGGAAAGGGCACATGCCTTTTGAAGAGGCTTTTGATCCCAATCCCAAACAAAATAACCTGTTCTCTCAAAAGAAATCAAAAGCAAGCATCAAAATAAGTTGGCATAGTCTGTTTCTTGACTGGCCAGCTGGTTGTGGGTTTTTTTAGTGCAAAATGTAAGTTATTCATGTATGATAATGCATGAGGCCAAACCCATAGACTGGTGATGTTTGTGTGGCAGTCCCTGGAGCTCTGTTATCCAGAGTCTGCAGAGGCTTTCAGAGAAGCAGCAAATTAATGTTGTTCTTTCAAGAAACCTTTTACTTTTTCTTCCCTCTCTCTTTGTAAACCTGCTATTCCAGATGTTGCAATTTATTAAGACCCTCAAACAAGCTCCTATTTCCAAGGAGTGTTCAATGGCCATCAGGGATCCAAAGCCTATCAAAGCCACTGGTCAGACCTGTGAAATAAAGACCTTGGGTTTTGATTTTGTTGGCATCTTGCTTTGTAGAGGAAGAGAAACAGCTCATTTAAAAATTGCTTTCTGAGTTCAGCTGTCAGAGCAGCTTTCTGTTGACCTTTACAAATTGATACCGTCACAATCAATGGACAGAAGTTTAAGGGCAGTCTCTGGGGTGGGGAGGCAGGAATGAACCCAAACATTTATAAAAGATATATGGAGTGCATTTTTAAAAGCCCAACAGAAATAGCAGCAAGTATTAACAGGGAGTATATTTGAATGAACTGTTCTGTAAAGAATTTATAATACCTGATTCTAAGGATGGTTCGTTAGAACTCGGCTATTGAGATAGTTTCTGAAAGTATATGTAACTAAAAATAACAAACAAATACACATTAGGTTGGTGCAGTGCAGCAATAGGTTGGGTGAGGGAAGCAATTAGAGATGTTGAAGTTGCTTTGCGAGATTCAACTGCACAGTAACTGCATTTGAGGTGCAGCGTGGCCCAGGCTCCCTCCAGCCTTGGGAAGCAAAACCATTTACAAAGGCTCAGGAGGAATTGTGTGAAGAGGGACAAGCCCGACTTGATTTCAGCTGCTGCCTCGCTCATTTTTAAAGAATCAATGAGACACACTGAGAAGCTCCTCAAATGCAAACACACAGTCCTCCCCTCCCAGGTAAAACAGGCAGAAGCTTCAGTGCTGCAGAGTTTGCCCTGAATATTCTGCTCATGTACAGTGAGGTTATCAGCACACCAGGGATGGGCTGTGCAGAAGATGCTGCCCTCACACTGGGCTGCATGTTCTTATGCACAGCATACAGAGGGAAAAAAAGATTCTTGCCTAGACTTTATTTACTGAAAGTTTGTTTTTCCTGCCTGTAAACTGCTATCTGAAAGCACCTGTTTTAATAAAACATATGGGGTTTATTACTTAGTGCAGCCGTGGGCAGTTAGGCAAATAGAACCTTTGGTGTAAGGATGTCTTGTGTAGCAGAGCACATTAATTCTTTGGCTTGATGGCCATAACATATATGACCCCTACAGACACCAGGACGTGGTCTCTGTTCCTAGCCCAGCATATTTTGGCTCCAGACAAGGTGTGGTGTCTACCTGGGGGTCCAGACAGCCTCACCACGGCCCCTGCCTTTCCCTCCAACTGTGATGCCATTCCCCTCATCTGCAGTACTTCCAAGTCTAAGTAATTACCTTTTCAGCCGTCTTACGTGAGCGGGGTTCTCCTGCCTGCTTGACAAGGTTATCGTGTTGCTTGAGAACCTGTTATTTTCATTAATGAAAAATAAACTCCATTCAGTCTCAACTTAATAGATGTGTGTATATTGGCTAAAATAGGGTATTTCTGTCATCACGTTCTCCTGCATTGCACGGTCACCTTGAAGCACTTGGGCAAAACAGCTCCAACGTGTTGGATCTGTTCTTGCCTGTTAATGGGACACCCAAACCATGGCTTGGCCCTTTCAGGTGTGTCCCATGAGATACTGTTTTTCTTTAATTCCCAAGTGTTTTTCCAGGGACTGTTTAAGTCCCCCTGCAGTTTTGCCTTGTCGGGCTGCCAGAATTTGGGAAGGCTGTTCTCACCAAAGCAGTCCTTTTCTTTAGGTGTTGAAATTTCACAGTTACTTTAATCATTTTATTAGGTGGTATTTGGGTTATGTGATAATTACTAATGTAATGCGAGAAAGATTTCTGTGGGAGATCTTGGGGAAATACCTTTTACATGTCACAAGTGGCTTGTGCTTAAACTGTAATGAGGCGCCTCTTGCTGTGTGCTTTAGTGGTGACTAATTACCCGCAGTTACAGCAGAGACATAGAAGCACCTGTCCCACCTACCCGTTCTGAGCTGCATCTCTTACATAAACAATGCTTAGGTACTAGTAAGGAGGATCTGAGGGCTTGTGAGCATCTTGCCAATGTATTTTCAATATTGTACAGGCAGCGAGGGCTGCAATCCCATTCCCATCGCAGCGGCTGCCGGCGCTCCCACCGGATTCCCCGGGCTGAGAACCAGGCGGAAGCTGAAGGAACGCGCTCCCTTGTGCACGCACAAACTCCGCGTGTTTGCACAATGTTAATTAAAATGCATTTAAGTTGAGTGAGTGCTTGCGGTATTTGGGGGCCCTCTGGGGAAGGGAGAAGCGGGGAGGGAGGCAGACAGGCGGAGGCCTGCGGCTGTCGGGAGCTGTGTGAGTCCCGGCGGAGCAGCAGGAGCTGCCAGGGAGCATGGCCACCACCGCAGCACCAGGGCAGTGCTGTGTGCCAGCTGAGCACCCTGGGGAGCCCTGCCAGGGTGAAAGAGCCCTTTGTGTCCCAGCAAAGCAGCCTGGTTTGGGAGCTGGGAGATGATTTTGGTCCAGCCTCACAGCAGATGTTACTGGCATCCCTTGCCAAATTGATTTTCATTGAAGGCACATGTACAAAAAACCAGACCAAGTGCCCAGTTCCCCTGTGTTCCCCTGGTGCTTGTGGGTTTGTGCTCCATCATCTTCCCTCCAGTCCTTCCCCTGGTATTGAAAAAACAACCCAGATCCTTCTCACTGCTGGGACCTGTAGAGACTTCGGCCACTTTGCTCTGGTAGGGAGTCAGGATGCACTGTGGTGCAGTGATAGAGGGAAACAGGCTGCACTGCTGCTGCACTGGTGCAGGTCTTGAGAAGAGCGAGGACTGGAAAGCAGGGAAAGCAATATTGGGATGCTCTTGGGCCTTCAGCTTTGCACTTGGAAGAACACGTGGCCTTGAATTAAGGTCATTTATCTGCAGGCTTATTAGTCTTAGAAGGTGTTGGTGATGGTCTGTACTTTGGTGCTGTAGGGAAGAATTTTGGTTTGTGTCATTAAGAGTTAATCACACACTTAATCTTGGGTGCTGCACTCAAGTGTGTGACTAGTGCAGGAACAGTTTGTAATGTTCTTCAGCAGGAACAGGGAGGGTGATTCCTCTGCATGATGGTTCAGAGCAGCAATGTTTGTGTGGACTAACTTGTACTCTGGAGTTGATTTCTTTGTGGAGGAAGTGTAGGTCAGCTGGAAAAGGAATGCTGGTGATACTTCACTTGTACTTTGAGGCCCAGTTAGGAGCCCAAAATGGAAGCTTGGTAAAAGGAGAAGGTCCTGCCAGTGCTCAGAAGCTGGAGAGCAGAGGAGACCAGTGTTGTATTTCAGAGCTGCTTGAAAACGATTTTGTTGTCTCAAAATGCGGCCTTACCTGAGCTAAGCCAGGTGCTGGGAGCAGAGACCACTCAAATCTTCCTTGGATAGTGTCTGCTAATCGCTTGTTTGGGTTGTGTACTTCACTGGGAAGTAGCTTACAAATGCTGAAGATATTTCAGTAAACTAAGTTATTTTTTTGCGTCTGGTATGAAAATCCCACAGTCTTCCTAAGCTACCCCACTGCGTAAGTGGCTGTAAAAGAAATATTTTGATTTTAAATGTTTTCCTATCACAACATGCGTGCTGGTAATTTGCCAATTTGACCACTGGAGCCACAAGCATCTCCTCAAAGCCATCCCGGTGGGGGTGGCGGTCAGCAGCATGGTGCCACGTGTCACCCCCATGTCGCCTCCATCCCTCAGATTCCCCACCAGCTTGGAGGCTTATCTGTTGCCTCCTTGTCAGAGTGAGTGCTTCCAGATTCACAGCAAGGCCTCAAGGAGAGCCAGATGATAGAGCAGATGGTAGATGACTAATTTGGCAAAGTTAGATGAGTGGAAATTGTTTGCTTTAATTGCTTGTCAAGTCCAGTACCTACATTATAGTTAAGAAGCGACTATTTACCCTCAAATAGAACAAAATGAGGAAAGGAGGAGTGTGTGTGTGTGTGTGTGTGTGTGTGTTCATGAAGAGTAGGGAGAAAAAGTGAAGAAGTACACAGAGAAAAAAATTTGGTACCAAGGCTTGAGGGGGAAGAACCATTGGTAAAACTTCTTGTATTAATTTCTGCCCTTTTTTAGTGGTAGCTGTGTGATACAGGTCCTGCACAACATCATTCCTATTTTGTCCTCTCCAGCTGCTGTGCCATAATATAGAGGTGACACAACTAAAAGAGAAATGATGCTGGAAATAGTGGCATAAAACAAGCTGGTGATGATGGCTTGACATGGTCAGTACAAGCAAATACCCTTGAAATGTCACTGCCTAAATCTGGTTGACATTTTGATGGTGTTTTTTGGTTGGTATGAACAGGAAGGCACATGAGTGAAATATGCTGTGTAGCATCTACCAAAGGGATTTTGGAGTTTGGCACAAGGAGAGGGTTCCATCAGCTTGGGAAAGTGTTATCACACATAACTAATCCTTCTTGATGGAGTCGCAATTGCTGTCAGTCTCTACTGTGCCCAGCTGTTTCTGTTCATAAAATTGGGAATGAGCTTCCATGTGTAGGTGGCATATGATCAGCCTCTCTTGGAAGTGGGACCATGCTGGTAACACACATCCTTGCAACTTTTCTGGAAGTGCTGGAAAGCTTTTACAATGGCATATGAAATGATATTTGAGATTTTAGTGACCAAATTTCAGGAAATTAATGCTTTTGGTCGCTGGTACTATCCACCCCAGGGACCACTTCTCCATGCCATGGAGAAGAAAGGCTGTGGGGGAAGTGTTTGAGTGCTCTTCTGGTATTGTGAATGAAAGTCTGCATGAAAATGATAGTTAATTTTAAAAATTTGACTTAATGTAGTAGGTGTGGAGAGCTTAACTTGAAAATAAAAATAACAAATATTACAGCTAAAAAGTTAGGAAGAAATTTTTCACTGTGAGGGTAGTAAGGCCCAGAGGAGCTGTGGCTGCCCCATCCTTGGCAGTGTTCAAGGCTGGATGAGGGTTGGAGCAACCTGGTTTAGTGGAAGGTGTCCCTGCCCATGTCATGGGGGGTGGAATTTAAGGGGGATCTCTAAGGTCCCTTCCAACCCAAGTTATTTTATGATGCTATAATAGCACTCCCAGGATTGTGTTTCTGGGCCCTTTGGAATTTTGCATGCAGGTACAAGGGATTAAAACTGTAGTAGTGCTGCCATGGAGCAGCCTGTACCGTGTCACCTCATCCCAGTGACATCCTGATGGGCTGGGCAACAGCTGGGTGGCCGTGCTGAGCTCTTCTCGTGGCCATGTGGCTGTCCCGGGGTTCATGGCAGTCAGGTTGATTGCATGCAACTGGATTCAAATGGGATGATAATTTTCTAGTGTAGAGCAGACCTTGCGGAAGGAAAACACTTGTGCCAGCTGAGCTTTTAATTAGGAGTACAGAGAAAATTATGCTCTCCTTCATTACAGTCTCCCACCTAGGGAAAGAAAGCTTCCAATTCTAAAGCACTCTCCCAAACCACTGGGTTTACAGGAAAACGGCTGGTGACCTTCAGGAGTGTTTTGCCTTCTCAGGGGAAACATCTGCAAGACTGTAAGTGCAGACAGCCCTTGCTTCATTAGGACGTGCCTAATTGCAAGAAAATTCAGGGCTTTTGCAGCTCATTCAAGGAGAACTGTAAAATAATAATGAAAGGATTAAAAGTGTGTTTCCCCTTCCTGTGTGCCTACATGACAGGGTGCCCAGGCTGTTGCTGGGAGCATGAAGCAGAAAGAAGTGAATGGGGATTACCGTGGCATTGCTGGTAATTAGTTGTTCCTTAAGGGGCTTGAGTATTCCCCCCGTCTGGGGGTCTTAACAAATTGCCACGAGTGTTTGCAATTATTAATAAACAGTTCTGTTAGCTGCCTTTCAAGAAACCCTGATAATGGTGCTGTCTGTAAAAACACAGCTAATTAAGTGGGAAGTACAGGAGCAGAATGTGTTAGAAAGAGATGATGACTGGTTTTGGGCTTATCTTTTCTGGGGTGAAGGAACATGTGATTGTCTTTCTATAAAGCCATTCCTGAAGCCAGCGAGTCCAAGAATTTGAGCCTCCTTTGTGTTTTTGGCGCACTTGACAAACTGATTGACAAAGGGAGGTTGTGCTGCCTTCAAGGCAGAGGCTGGTGCAGGGCAAATGCACTGCTCTCCTGCATCCTTCCCAAAGAAATAATAGTAAATGTTTTATGATTCAAAGGAAAATATATCCAGATGCTTGAGATAACTCCCTTGGAGGTAGTGAGGAGGATGCCTTATCACTGCTTCTTTGAGTGTGCTTTGGGAGAGGAGTGTGACACTGGAATTTCAGGTGGGGGTGACCGTGGTGGAGATAATGGATTCCACTCTTCTTCGTACTCCAGATGTAGGCTGATCTGGAAAGGGGTTGAATAAGAAATGAAACAAGTTTATCTCCTTCCAAAAGTTGAGGTGGGAGGATTGTAAAATCCGTTAGTATTAGAAGAAGGAGAACTAGATGGAGGAAAGTGTGATTTCTTAATTTAATGTATGGATTTATCATCAACAGAGCAGAGCAAAATCATGGGCTAAAAAGCAGAATCTAACGGACATTTTTAAATGTCTCCATTATTTTCCACCTTTCAGTGGGTGTTTGAATGATTTGTCTATTTTATGAAAAAATGTCAATGGGAAATTAATTTCCAAGTCATGTGCATGAATATTGATGAAAAACAAATTTATTTCAATACAGGCGATTATTACTGTTGTAATTGGGGCCATTAGGAGCTGAAACTGTCACTTTAGGTAGCTGGTAATAAGTAAACAACTGAATGTGAAGTGTGAATGTGTGAGTAATGCCTGAAATCCAAGCAGTGCTCTGCTCCAGCACCCACCCAAAATCCCCCATGACTGGGGTGTAGGTGAGAAGTGACCACTGTCTTGTTGCTGTCAGTTCTGGTTTGGGACTTCTCAGATGGAAGAGGCATGTCCTTGAGCTTTGGGATAGCATTAGTGGCGGGTGACTCTGCACATGAACACTCTGTGAGGTTTGATGTCAGAATGTGGAAAGAGCAGGAATGGCCAAGCACGTTTAGGTGGAGAGATGGGTTTGAGGGGTTCATGGTATGTCAGTAAATCAGGTCAGACTGGAGCTTCCCCCACAAACGTGGGCAAAATGTAGGGGAAGTCTGATTTTCCTGGGCGTGCATCGATAGAGAACTGGAAGGTTTCCCTCATGGAAATGCCCCTGTAAGGCCTTCCCTGAACAAGGCAGAGAGTTCATGACCAGAGATGCTCAAAAACGAGAGCGGCTTCAGACTGGAGGCACATCTTAGGCTGCTACTCTTTGCCTTGTGTTAGAGACAGGGAATGACTATTTTTTATTAATCAGCAGAGGTTCTGCTGCAGGAACAGTTAAAGCACACAATCTTGGGGTTTTTGCTGCTCATCTGTTTCTGGGGCTGTATAAAACAACACATCTAACAATATACAACGCTTTGAAGAAAGTTCATGAAATACAGATTATGGTGGTTTTGCATGGCGTGACAAGGAAATACATTTTGTATGTGCTTGTGTATACAGCTGGAACATCCCTGTGAATACATATTATTTTGGCACTTAATTTTAAAGAGCTTGCTACAACACATAGATGCCTGTTGCTGTTCCAGGAGAGGAGCAGGAGGTGAGTGGGATATGTTCCTGCTCGGTGTTGAGCTCAGGGACAGAGGTACTGGGAATCTTGTGTGACTCCTGCTCAGCTCCCACTTCACACACAGTTACTTTAGTGCTTTTTAACTACCTTGGCAAATCAGACCCAAAACAATTATTTCTGCCCTGGAGTATCTGGGGATTGCCTCATATGGCTCAAAATAGGGCATAAAACTTGTTAAGTACCCATTCACAGCCTGCTTTCTGGCCTGTGTTCCTCCCAGGTTTGGCTCCCTGGCATCAGTGGGCCAACAGGAGCACCTTTGTGATTGTCCATGGCAGCAGCATTTCTCTCTCATGGCAGGAATGCCTTTTTACCCTTTTAGTTGTTATTTGCCTTAAGAAACCTGTCAAGAGAATATATCATCTCTCTGTTTTAAGGGATTCTCTGTGAAGGATGGGAGAAACCATCCCAGCCCTTCCTCCTGCAAGTGATGGAGGACCTAACCTGCTTTTCTTACATACTGGCATAGTTTCCTCTTTTGTATTTTGAATGTGGTATAATGATTAGGTGCATCAAAAGTATACATTGCAAAGCTGAGACAGAGAGATTAATGGCTTACTGTAATAATGGATTATTAATGATCCATTATTATACCCACATTTTCTTTGTGACTTCAGCTTGTTGTGCAGGTCAGAGCTCTCTCCTGCTCTGAGTTCTGTTTCTGCATCAACTTGCACTGCTGGTTGGGTACTGATGGAACAAAATGTGCACTTCTGCGTTGCTCAGTTGATGTAGGATAATCACTTTTGGTATGTGACTTGATTTGAGGCAATCTGTGACCAATTTTTTGTTGTTGTTGAGTGAAGATTACCATTCTGGTCAGCACAGAGCTACAAAAGCCAGACCAAGGCCATGCAATGGGTTGGGAGAATTAATGCTGGACAGTCACTTTCTCTGGTTTCCCAAATTTTGTGGCAGAGCAGGCTGGCAGGACCTGAGTTGCACTGATCTTTTGGCACGGATCAGGCAGGCAGCAAAGGCCCAGGTGTGAGCTGCAACAAGAAGATGTTCTGTGTAACAGAGGATCAGAGGAAACTTCTCTTTTAAAGACAGACATTAAGCACTTGGAATTGCTATGAGATACATTTAAGGGATCAGCATGATTTATTCTAAATTCGCTTTAAAGGTTGTTTTTTTTTTTATCCAAAAGAATTGATTACTAGCCATATCAAAAACTGGGAGTAGTTACTGGAGTGGTTCGACTGTACAAAATTAATCTCAGTCAGATGAAGCTCATAGCCCCGGCTGACATCTGGGCTGGCTTCACTCCTGCCGAATCCTCTTGCAAGAACAGGCTCCAGGTGTTCCTGCCTCCTCACGGCAAACAAGTGGCTGCATTAGCTTTCAGGAAACGTTTAATGGGCATGCAATGTGGAATGTCAGTGTTGCAGTACATAGCTTTATTAGCTGAGCTGCAGGAATTGTTTTCTGACTTGTGTTGGTCCTTTGCACGGATTGCAAAATGGAGTGGAAGGTATTTATTAGTCCTTGGGAGCCATAAGACAGAATAATACTTACCTGGCTGGAAATATGATCAGTCTTGTAACAGATACTGCTATATTTAAGGAAGAAACACACAAACCCATTTTGTAATTGGTAAGGAAGAATTTTTAGGTGTCCTGGCACGCACAGGCATGTGTCTCCCTGAAGGGTTAGCACATTTATGGGGCAGATCTCGAGGTTTTTCTGAGTAAAACTCTATACATGACCTAGGACGGGGCTTTGTAATTCAAAAAGAAAGATGTGCCATCTCCTAGTTGCAGTGGTTAATCCTTCCACGTGTTCCCAGTCCACCAGAGCTACCAGTGAGATCCCAGTATGACCATGTCTTTCCATCTTGGGAATCTCCCAAAATAGCTGTTAAAAATATTGTGAATAAAGTCTTGTTTAGGTATGATTTACTCTAAGTGGTAAGGTTTTACCGGAGAATTTAAAAATTGGAATGTTCATGCTTTTAAATTAAGCCTCAAAATGAGGCAGTAGTTTCTATTTTAAAACCTGAGCAAACCAAGCAGTTTTGCTTTTCTTCAACACAGTATAATGAACATACATCAAATATTTCAAGTTTTTTACTGTAGCAAGAATTTTTTTTTTAATTTTACTTTTACCAGGTCATAGAAAGAAATAATAATCCAGCGTTTCCTATGGTGGGTGGTAGACCCAGTGTGTATTTGGAGAAGCAGGCCTTGCAGTGCCTGTTCAGCTTTGGTCCGTGCTCTTAAGCCCCTGGAAACACAATCCAAAAATGATGTGATCAGCCCTTCACCCTATGAATGGTTTGCAATGAAACCAGCCCGTGCCTGCCCTCCCTGTGGGAGTCACGGTGCAGCAGGAACAGATTTCTGCTGCCATTTCTGGGGCAGAGGGAGTTTCCTTGGGAGAAAACTTTGAGCAGGTCATAGGCTCCTGGCTGCCTCCTGAAGCCCTTTGCCAAGAGGCTGCTGGAAGCTCGAATGCCCTGGCACAAGAGCAAATAGAGACCACAGAGGGAACAGAGATGAGAATTGTTCCTATTTCTATTGAGGAAAAAAAAAGGGGGGGGGTATCGTAAGTAAACAGTCAATAATTGTAGTGCTCTGAAACCTAATTACTTTTGGTATTTATAAAAAGAACCTGCATCATTCAAAAGAGTAAGTTTTAGCCAGTTTTACTGATTATGCCTCCAGTCATGGAGAGTTTTGTTTGTATTGATCTGACCCAGAAGTAGGAATGACTCCAGAAATGCCATTCTTGTCAGGCTCCTGTTTTGCATAATATAATGCCCATTTCAGAAGTTTAGATATACCCAGATTAATTTGCTCACAGATAAGAACAACCCACAAGCTGTTGATTAAGAGGAAAAGTAAGTGCATTGAAAAAGACAAACCAAAACCAGCCCAGCCCCACGCTTGACCATTTAAGCAGCATTGCTGTCCTGGCAGGCTAAGCAATGTGTGAAAAGCTGATTGTGTAAAATGCTGCTTCTGTGTTTGTTTCTCTCTTTTTTTTTTGGTCATTGCATGATGCCCGGCAGGCTGATAGACTGGGATTCTGTGGTGGCTTTGAACTGGGCTTCAAAATGTAGAACAGAGCAGTGTAATATTAAAGGGTGTACTTTGAAACCTGTATTAGGATGGTGTTTCCTGGCATATCTCCACTGTGCATTCAGCCTGGGGACTTGTGGAAAGACAGTGTGGTTTTTGCTGTTGTTTTTCTCCTATTTAATTGCATAAAGCAACTGGGAACAGCTGGGGTCTTGAGGAAAGTGATGGGGAAAACAATGTTGGGTATAAGTCTTTTGCTCAGGTTTCTCTTGACTTGTCCAAAATACTGTTCAGAATAGTGCAAATGTTGAATTGCCCAGGTCAGCTTGGATACACAGGTCTCTCCAGCCTTGTCCTTCAGCCCTTGATGGGAGTGCCTCTGCCCAGTGTCTGATTCTGTCACTGGCAGAACTGGTAGGGGTTTACTGAGGCGTGGGTTTGACCCTTTAGGTGCTGGGGGCAACCTGCTTGGCCTTTTCCCTGCATTTTTGCCTTTTCAGCCTTTCTGCATTTGGTGGTAAATACCAGTACTTCAGCCCATTTGGTGAGAGGTGTTTAAATTGCTGAGATGATCATGGGCTGTATTTCTACCTTCCTATCTCTACTGCTGTTATTCAAGTGTGACTTGTGTGACCCAGTCCTGTGAATCATTACAGATTTTTGCAGCAACTCCCTGTATCACTGTGTACAGACTATTTCCTTCTGTGCTCCAGTGCCTCTCTTCCACACTGGCCTGACTGTGCTGTGGTTTCTTGCAGTGTGTGCCGGCACCGAGAACAAGCTGAGCTCCCTCTCTGACCTGGAGCAGCAGTACCGGGCCCTGCGCAAGTACTATGAGAACTGCGAGGTAGTGATGGGCAACCTGGAGATCACCAGCATCGAGCACAACAGAGACCTCTCCTTCCTAAGGGTAAGCAGGCTGCTGTTCTCCTTCCCTCTGCTTCTGTGTTTGAGGGAGCAGTGATGGGTGCTGGGCTGGAAAAGACCAGGCATCTCTCCCACCAGCTCCACTGTGATGCAAGAGGATGATAAAATGTCAGGGATGTGCAGAGAACAAGAGCAATGTCATTGCTGTGACAGGTGCTCTGAGTGTGAGTCATGTAGATTTATCCAGGATATGGGGGAGAAAGCCGAGACACTGGAAGGTGACGCCTTGCAGGTCTCCCACTTTGTGTTGCCAGCAGGTACAGGGCAGGTTAAGTGGGGTTTAGGAAGGTCAGAGAATCATGCAGATAAGCACTGGAGGACTGGAGAAGCTAATCTTAATAAAATGCTAGATATGGACTGATTGATATACTAAGGGAAGAACTCTGGGCAATGTTTGTGGAGCATTTAAGAAAAAGAAAAAAAGTGATTGCTGAATGAACATAAAACCTTCTTCAGCTATGAGACTGGAGCTATGAGCCTAACTGAATCTCCTGCATCCAGGGGAAGTCTGTGGTAGATGAAGGCTGTATTGCTTCTGGGGAGCCTGGGTTGTGCATTCCCTCAGTCCTCTTTACATCAAATTTTGGATTTGTGAAGGAATATTTCAGTGTGGTTTGCAGATTCCCTGTTGCCATGCTGGCAAGGACAAGATAGAAGGGTGCACACCGAGTTCAAAGAACTTAAGCCCATCGTTATTTGGCATTTCACATTCTTTATGTTTAAAGAAATATCCCCCTAAAGGCATGATCCAGGTGGGCATCTGAGGATGCTGCAGATGATGTGGCTGTAATACAGAAGGTAGGTCTGAGGGCCAGGGTAGAAAAGGCAGCCCGTGGCAGCATGGTTGCAGTCTGTGCTGTGATTGTACTCTCCATGACACAGATAAGGGTTTACATTGCTCATGTTGCTTGCCTGTACCTCTGAAAAATGCTGATGTCATGTTCCAGGATGCCTGTCTGTGTGTAAGTGGCATGTTCACGTGGCAGGAGCGGTGGAGTTTAAATCCGGCAGCCGGAAGAGGCGGTGGGAGGCAGCCCCAGCTGGTCGGGTTACTCTCACTCATTCCGTTTGCTGGGTCTCGGGTGAGCTGAGTGCTCAATTCCAGTCTGTAAAACTGTGAACTTTCCACCACAGTTTCTAGCAAAGGCAAAACCAGCTCTCCAGCAGTGTGTTTAGCTTTGCTTCACATTGAATTTGTTGGGAATTCCACAGCCTTGCCGCTCTATACATTGGCATATATTTACTCTAAGTGTACACCAGGCTGCTGAAAGATCTGCAAGCAAAATTCAGCTACCAGACATGTCTGGAGTAAAGTTTGGGGTGCTAATTGCACTCAGACTAACAGATTGCCTGTTAATTTGAGTGACGAATGCCTCGGAAGTAAATGCTATCCGTACATTTCACAGTAGTGACAGGTGGGAAAAACACATATGCTTTTGCTCTGAAATAGATACAGCCTTGGTGCAGCTGGACCAGTGTTCCCCGATGTGCTGGACAGGTGGCAGATCCTCCTCCTGTGAGAGCAGGATCCCTGCTCTGCTTGGGGCATCTCTGCAGTTTCAGATGCCTCCTGAAACCCCTGACTGGGCCATGGTGCGTGGCTCAAATTCATCACAGACAGTCCTTCCGCTTCGGCTTTTCTTCCTTCTCACGCTGCCTGCTAGGAGGTAGGGAAAACAAATTACGTGGACATTAAGGAATTAGCATTCCTCACAGAGGGCTGCCATAAGCAGCGTGAAATATTGGTGGAAAGAAGAGAGTAAAATCATCAAATGAGAACAAGAAGGAAAGGCCCTGTTCAGAAAATGGAAGTGGTTTGGTCACCTGTGCTTTTTTGGTGACAGCTACTATCGCTTTTTTATTAGTTTTATTACTTCTCTTACCTACATCTGCCCCCTTGCAGATGTCTCAGCAAAAAAGCAGAACTTGAGACAAAACTCAGCAAACTGGAAGACCTAGTTAGTATGATAAATTGTAGTCATTAAAGTAGAAAACCAAACAGAAGAGAACATGTTCTCGGTGAGGCAAATAAATAAATAAATGTTGGCACATTTACGCCGATAATTCGACGTTCATTAGTTAGGCAGTATTACCCATTTTATCATATTAAAAATTGTTTTAATGGCCAAATGAAGGTGGCAGATGGGACATAACTAAGAGAAAGGCTGTTTGTCTCTCTCAGACTTGAATACAGTGAACTTGCTGTGCGACACCACGCTCCTTCAGCCTGCTCCAGTGTTTTAGTCTCTGTTGCAGTAATTGTCCTCTTCCTCCACCAAAACCACTTCAGGTAAATGCTGGTGCAACCCTGCAGTAATTGTCCTCTTCCTCCACCAAAACCACTTCAGGTAAATGCTGGTGCAACCCTGGGTTATCTGTGTCCCATGGCTCTGTGTGCCCACCTGCCCTCTCTGTAGTGCTCAGCTTAGCTGGGCAACTTCTTGCTCCAGGACAGAGGCAAGACCCAGTGAGCTGTAGGCATGCTGAGCCTTTTCATCATGCAGTAAGAAACAAATAGCATAAATGAATTGAAGTGAAAAAACCCCATAATTTTATTTACCCTGCAGAGGAACATTAAAAGATCAGCATCCCATCTCTCATATTTATTTAGACATTTATTCCCTAAGTAGATTTGCTTTATGTCTGTGAGTTAGCTTTCTGGATATCTGCTGATGAAGACTAAAAGGGGCTGTCTGTCACCTGAATGAAGTGCTCAGCCACTTAAACTTCCAGGCCTGCAGATCCTGAGGAGCTTGATTTCTGTAAGGGATTGCACGTGCCAGTTGTTTCTTTTCCTGCTGTTCTTTTATGTGTGCAGAGCAGGAGTACAAATCTTCTGTTTTACTTAAATGTATTTTATTTTGGTTCCTGGTTGTGTTATGGTCTTGGTATTGCTTTCCTGTGAGCATCTGCAGTATGAACTTGTGCTCTGCGTGTGCTGCCCTCCAGCTCCGCCAGCTCTGTTCCTGCTGCTTGGTGCTTGCTGCTTCCCTGTGCTGTGGCCACAATGGGAGTCATGGCAGAGGAAAGGAGCACTAAGTAGCAGGAAAAATTGTGTCTGCGCCTGAGTGTTGGGTAAGAAAAGATGTTTCTGACATCTCTGGGCTGGCAGCTGGCTTGCTTTGTCCTTCTTCTGAGGCTCAGCCTACTCACAGAAAATGTACAAGGGGTTATTCAGTTTTTGAAGTCCTACCTTTGCCAGCTTTGGCAATGAAATGAAGCTGAGGTTAATGCAGCCCATGGCTGCTGCAGTCCTACCTCCCTGTTGCAGCCAAGGCAGGCTCTCCACTGGCATAGGTGCTGCCAAGAGAATGGTTGAACTGAGCAGGACAAATAATTGAGTGGAAAACAGTCCCTCAGAGCTCCCTTTTCCCTGTCGTGTGTCCAGGCTCACCCAGCAAGTCAGCAGTGACAATGGTAAGGAGTTGGGCCCCACCTCCCACTGCTTCCCAACCCACCAGAATGCTTCACCTAATTGCACAGGCCAGGCTTTTGCACTGGGATTTGCTCCGTGAAACCAGATAAGCTGGTTGAGCTGGTGCATGTCTTGAGTCTCGTCCAGGCGAGAGCTGAGATTTACTTCCCTGCTTTGGACTTCAGAAAAAAAACCCCTTGAGTAAAGCTCAGATTGGTTCATATTGCAAACAACTGTTTGAAGAACAGAAGGGGGAACCTATTTTAGTTGCACTTGGCAGAGCTGACAGTTCCTATTGTGGGCTGTTCTTATTTCTTAATAACATCTCCATATTCAATTTTCAAAATAAAATACACAATTAGTGTATCACAAAACAATCTTCTGCAAGTACTTTAGTTCTGTTAAACACTTTTGGTAAATGAGACTTATCTTTGACTAATCCCATGGCTTTTAGCAATTCATAGTCAGTAAATTGTCTTCTCGTGCCTGGATTTTATTTAACCAATTCAGATTATTTATTTTTAAAGACATGATCAAAGTTCTCTGCTATTCTCTGCCATAACTCTCCCATGTGATTATGAAACTCATTTTTAACCACAATCAACAGTCTTCAAAAATTATCTACCGCTGCTTTATGGGTTCTTTTTTCATTTACCTCAGCAGTGCTTGTGTAGCACCTCCAGCCACACTTGCAAGGCAGCTGGCTGACATTTAACAGGGGGGATGTTTCATGGGGGCAGTTTTACAGTTATTGCAGAGATGTAGGGCCCCATCTCCCCTCTGTCAGCACACACGGCCCTGTGCTTGGTGAGAACCCCTGCCAGCCCCACCTTAGCCTGTTCCTTGCAGTCACATTTAGACTCTGTGGCAGATGGGATTTGGTTGTTTGGGCTTTATATTCTTTGTTATTGGTTGTGTTTAATCTTTGGAGGAAGTTTTGGTGAAACAGACCCCTTCTGAGGGGTGAGGACTGCCAGAGAGGCAGGGGAAGAGTTGGGTTGCAAAGCATGCTGCCTGGCCCCATGGCATTTGGAGCTGCTTCTAGTTAAAATAAACCAAAGTGGTTTTTTTTTTAATGCTTTTTGGTCTTTTGCAGCAAAACAGGGCTAAGCAGACCCTTTTGAAAGCTCTGGTGGCAGAGCTGAGAGGAGACGTTGGCACAGAGAGAGTCTGCATCTGAACAGACGTGTTGGGGAGGGGTGTGCAGAGACGGGAGGGCATTGCTTGGCAGAGCAGTGTGATGATGTGTGTGGCTCCTGAAGGCCTGGCAGCACAGCTCTGCATCCCTTCTGCAGCAAAATGGTATCTGACTGCCCAGCTGACAGGCTTCAGTAGGGTCCCTGCTCAGTGGAAAGGGCGGTAGAGTACTGTGCCTGTCAGGAGTTCCCAGAAGGACAGGCTGTGGGGGTAGCTGTGTCTCTGTGGAGGCAGATTTTCCCCAGAAGTGCTAGGAAAGCATTGCAGTGTGGCCCTACCCCGGAACGGGGATTTTTGGGAGGAGTTTGCTGGGCAAGGCTACCCTGTAGCATTTGTCATGCAGTGATTTTCATCACTTGCCAGTGTGTGTTTTGTCCTTGGCTGGCAAGAGGCAAAGTGGCCTCCAGGTAATTACAGACATGGAAATTGAGTACATGTATGTATGTGTTCGTAATTGCCCTCCCAGGATCTTACCTGTTAGAAAACAAAACATAAACAGCAGCGATGTGATGGTCAGAGCTGTGCATGCCACACAAATCCAGGTGGAAAGAGGACACCTCCAACTTGCTGTGGAACACAAGTGCTGTGCTGGGTGGGTTACAAGAGACCAGTTGCATGCCAGACCATGCTTCTGGCGTAGACAAAATGTTTCACACCGGCTGTGATCATCGGCCAGCTGTGCTGGGTGAACCTGAGCTAAGTTTAAAGTGAGCTGCATCCCAGATTCCGAGGGTGGAGTGGGAGCAAAGGCTAATTGCAGAAAGCATATGTGATACAGCTCTGCTCCAGGAGAATGGCTTCCTCTGCCATTTCCCATTGCTTGTGTAGAAATAGCAGCTTAAAATAATCACAACAGTTTAAACTCCTCCCAAGATGGCTAGGAAGCTTGGATTGCCAAAGAGAGGAATGCCACAGATTTGCATGGTCTTCAAGGCCTGTCCTGTGTTTGGAAGCAGGTATTGAAATGCTGCAGGCATAGTGAGTAGCTAAATACCAGGCACTGTTGTGGTAACTGGTGTTCCCATGGCCCTCATCCCTTTATGTTGATACCACACTCCACATAGTCCCTAACACAGAGTCACCCAGCTCCATCCCAACCCCACCACTGCCAGAGCCCCCCAGCTGGTAGGGAAAAGGCATCCAGCACTTTCTGACCTGAATGTCTTCAGAGGTGTTCAGAGCACATTATTTTTGTGCTTCTGTTGCTTATCCCCCTTGTGTTACACTGACAGATCACCGGCTTTCCTGTGCTGTCCCAGTGTCCATTATAGGTGTCTGTAATTCAGGTATGTCCCTGTAGCTCTGCAGGCTGCCCTTAGCAGCCCCTGTGTCTCCCTTGAATGCTCAAAATCCCCTTTTTAGCACTGCCTGTCATGGTTTCAACCCATTTTTTGTAGATACAGGACATGGTGCTTCTCATTTTGTGATGAAGCATCTGGTCTGAGCCTCTGGCTGCTGCTGCTGGATGCAACTTGGCAGCTCAGGGACCCTGCTCACACCTCCCCTTCCTTCTCCCCAAAAGGCTGGGTCAATATACAATTAATCCTCAAGCTGAGTTTGACAAGCTGTAAGCAAATATCTGGTCATTAGCATATATTATTTAGCAATTATTTTGGGTGGCTTGGTATGAAAGGTGCATTTGAAATAACCAGTTGTGTTTAGGAGGAGAGTAGGTGCTGTGGAAATGGAGAGCTGGGTGCTGTGGAAATGCAGGCTTCTGTTTTGGTGCAGCTATGGAATGTGGAGTGAAGATTTGTGTCTGTACCTGCTGAGTTCTCTGAGGGTCCCCGGGAAGCATTTTTCGGGGGGAGGTTGCAGTGGAGGATGGCTGCAGATTTCCAGAAGAGCCTGAGTCTGCTGGGGATGGCCCTGGGCTGTTCCTCACATCCCACCTACTGCAAGGCTGCCCTTGTGAGTGCTGCCAAAGCCACTGGGGCAGTAGCAGCCACATCCCCGTGTCCATGTCCCCATGACTGATGTGCTGTATAAAATTCATGCCATCATTCTCATGGAGTGACAAGTAGGCAGTATCAGTCTGCCCTTTGTTATGCATTCCCCCATGAAGAGGGGGTTCAGAGAGGCTCCCCTGGCAGAGCTCTTGGGGGACTTGGGGATGGATCCCAACATGGGGCGTGTTTTGCCCCTTCTCTGGGTTGGCAGTGGCCAAGAGCTTCCCCAGCTCTCCCACAGCCTTTCTTTCCCTGTGTCTCCTTTGATAAGGGGGGGCATCCTTCAGCTGTATCATGTGTGGAGAGGAGAGGTCAAGATTTGAAGTCCAGGTTGATTAAGGAGTCTCTTTAAATTGTCTTTTAGCATTTCCCATTCAGCTCCTATTGTATAGCAGGCGCTTCATCTCCAGCTGCTTGGGAAGCATGTCTGATTCATGTGCAAGGTGCAAGGCAGTGGTAGCCACTCTGGAGCAGGAGAGAGATAAAAGAAGCCTGACTTAAATTATTCAGAGTATCCCAGACCCACACACATGCTCGAGATCAACAATATCCTCTTCACTCGCTATCCTGTTTTTGTGGTTGCAGTGCAGCTGCCCTTGGTTAGGCAGAGCAGAGCACTGGGGAGATGATGTGGAGTGGCTCCCCCATGCCCAGGGTGTGGACCACTCCTCCCTGTGATGTGAGGTGGAAGTCTGTCCTTCTCAGTGGTCCTGCTGAACCTCACAGGCCCCTCTGGCAGCCTTTGGGCCCAGCAGGGGTGCCCAGGTAGGTGTGGGATGCACGGTGTGGGAGTGCTCCTGCTTGTGACAGTGTGCCATTCCACAGTACTCCCCCCACCTTGCTGGGAAATTACGAGGTACAAGAGGCTCCAGGACCAAAAATATGCTCAGGACATAAGGATCACTGCTCCAGGTGGAGTGTTTCCCAGTTTTGCAGAGGTACCTGCTGGATGGGTGCAGGCTGGCAGCAGTTCAGCTGGAGTCATGTGTGGAGGATGGAAATACAGACCAGGAGTCAAATATTTAACATGAACAAAAATAACTGGTTGGACTTACGGCTCTGTCTAGGATTGTTACTTTTTAAAAATTAAGTACAGACGATCAATTTATTTATTTTCCGATTGTTTAATGCCTCATCAGAGTCTTCCTTCTGTCCATCCTTGAAGGGGTCTGATGGCTGGGTGTCTGCAAAATACATGTGGCTAAGCCAGACTGCAGAAGCTGCTGGGATGAGTGCTATAAAAATGCTGGTAGTTGAGGGGAGGACATTATTAAAAGCAAAACAGTGCAAACCTTCTTAATTAGGTGTTGTTTCTCTTCAAATCTGATCTTCCCTCTAGGCCAGTGAAACCAATTATACCCTTTCTTTCAAACACCTAACATTGTTAATGATCTTACTCTTTAAATGTAAACCTCTCCCCTACCAGTGTGATTAGAAATGCTGGCTTTCTACTGAAGCTTAAGAAAAACAAACAGCAGAGTAAAGTTAAACCAGCCAGTGGAAAAAACCCCCAAAACAACTGTGGTTGCAAACACTTCTAAATTATAAATGGGTTTGTTAGCTTGTAAAGCAAATGAGCAGTTTACTCTCAAGCATAGAAAGAAAGGTTATGTGGTGTAAATGGTGAGTGTAATGAGATTTGAAGTCTTAACCCTAGCTAGGAGATGGTATAAACTCCACCATTTCACACTGTTCACTGACAAGCTTTGCTCAGATATTATTAAGGCTTATTTATTCTCCTCTTTGCCCACCCACCCTCTCAAATCCTTCAGTGGAACAGAGATGGAAGTGGGGAGCACAGATGAGGTATGGAGAGGGATATAGCTACAAATGTAATTGAGGTATAGCAGCCTGTGCCAAGTGGAAGTGTGTAACACTTTCCCTTGAGTAACATTTTTCTGTTTTCCTGAGCATTTAGGCAATACGTTGCCAATTTTTCCTCTAACCCTCCCTCCCTCCGATCCTGTTTTATTATGGAATAAAATGAAATTAGACAAACCAACTGCGAGAGAGCTGAGTAATCTTGCGTTGTAATACACTGACTCAGAGTCCTGGATCAATGGGCTTGAATTACTGTTAAAATCCATATGCAAAGAAAAGCAAAGTCTTTTGCTGTAAGCTGTGTCAAGGGGTGGAGGAGCAGAGGGACGGATTGAGGCTTAGCCATCAGTTTTTGTGCTAAACTGGATCAATTTTAAAGGTTTCCTCTGTAGATGCCAGCCGTAGGGCTTTTATAGTTCAGAAATGTCAGCACAATTGTGCAGATTGCAGAATTCAGCAACAATGCTCCCACCCCAAACCTGGCCACTAATCACAAATTACAGCCTCACAGTCATGCAGACCCTGTGTGGGTGCCCAGGAACGCTGGGGCAGAGGAAAGAGTTGGCCTTCCTGAGAATCCTCCTCAAAAATAGCATGTCAAGGGAGCGTTTTCATGGATGTGTGCTGGTGAGAGCTGCTTCATTGTGTGGGGCTGGTCGGAGGAGCTGAGGGACTGGAGCTGGCCAGAGTGTGATAGAGGATGTGTCTTTGTGGGACTGGGGGATTGAGGATGGATTTACCCACCCCAACATGCAGCCAGCAGGAATATCTCTGTTAACTACATGTGAGCTGGTTCTGAGTGCTGTACCCTGCAGGATATGAAACCAGGTACCACTCACTTCTCAGGGGAGATGTGCCCAGGGTCATACATCATCATGGAAAGGTGGAACGGGAAAGGTTTGGTTAAAAAGTCGAGGGTTTAGTTCTACTGAAGGCTGTACTTCCACAGGGTAAGCACAACTGGTCTCATCCACTGGTACTCATGTTTGAAGTTAACTCAAAGGGTAATAGAGTCTGCATGTTATACTGAATAGCATGCAGTGTTTCTTTTCCCCCTTTGGTGGTCATTAGTCCTTCCAGAGGGAAAGAATGAAGTGCTTTGAGGTAACGTCTGAACATAATAAACCTGAAAATGTCAAAAGGCAAGGCAGAAATATCATGCTGATTTTGACAAACCTGCACTGTTTTGTGCAGGAAAAATAATACTGATAGCTTAATGTTGCTCACTGGAGAGTGGTTATACCAAAAATACATTTTGTGAGAGAGTTTATGCTCATGCTTTGAGAAAACAACCTTAATGAGCACAACATGGAGCTGAAACCCTCAAAGTAAATGCTGTTCAGTTTGAATATGGTGAAAGAGAAATTCGTAGCCAAGCAGTCCAAGATCTTGAATGGTGCCAAGACCCTGATGTTACCACTTATTCTGATTTCTGGTGTTTTGGGATTGACTCAGATCCTAAAGTGCCAGCAAAACAACTGTACAGTATTACAAATTGGTGTCTAATTCAGGATAACGATGGTCATGGTGGCAGTGTCTGTATATTGCTGCCTCCAGACAGGGGAGCTTGAGACGTGCAACAGGGTTGGCTTAAGTTCTGTAAACCAAAACCAAGCTCCTGGCATAATACATACCCTGGGAATAATAAGGACAGTTCACTCTTAAAACTATGATGCAGAGTGAAGGCCTAAGAAAGCAAAATCCATTCTGAGTAGCACGGAAGGTGATGAAGGAAAAAGAAAAGGCAACTGCAAACTTGTGTCCCCCCTGCATTTCTGTCCCATTCGTGTGGTGTTCTCATGAGCACACGATACCTTGCCTAAAACAGGGAAATGTATTAAGAACAGCCCTTGCCTGGATCGCTGTGGAAGGGCACTGCAGGAAGGGATGCAGTGAACTTCAGTTCCAAGTAATTGTCAGTGATATGCAAACAGAGAGAAATAAGGTGAAAATCTTTGCAGATCTTTAAGCTGTGTTGCAACTACCATAGAGAGTGGAGACAGCTGCTCAGCTTCAACCTTCAGCATTTTGCTGGTGCTGGTGCAGTCCCAGCTCTCCAACTGGTGCTAGGCCTTCTCCTTGCCCGCCTCCTCTGCCTGTTTTCTTTCCTGAAAAATGGTGACATTCGGAATTAAGGCCAGGTGAGGTCCATCAGTTTCGGAAGTGGGAGCTGACCCCCCTGTGCTGTTAATTAGCTCTGGTGCCCAGCAGCAGTGTGGCCAGAGGTCACGGCAGCGGTGCCCAGTAATGATGGCAGGTGCTGGAACACGCTCCCTTGTCAGCTCATCTTTTCAGTGCCAAAGTAATAATTTGATCTCAGCAGAACAGCTGGTTTTAGACTACAGATTATCCACTCTTTCGTCTCCTCACTGAGCTGCAGAGCTGATTTGTTTCAGCTATAGGTCAATTATATCCCAAAACAACACTCAGTTCACTTGTATCATGTGAAACAAAGATAAAATGGGTTCAGGCGTTAAGGATAGATCTTGTATTACAGACCCTCTGTCCCTGCACATAAATACCCATCACCAGGGAGTAAGTATTCATTTATTCCTGGAGCCAGTCGTGCTCATTTCATTAGGAGGCAGTGAATTATTTTAGCAAAACAATGCATATATAGGAATAAACTGTGCTTAAAAGGGCATTTATTTCTTGCATTGCCTGTAAGTGTCTCTGGTTGGGGGACACCTTAATCACTCAAAGTGATCAAATGTAAAATCAAATACATCTGCTTAGAGCCTGTTGGGAAGCACTGCATATTGCGTGAGAGGAGATCAGTCCTTGCAAAGCAAGTATTTTAACATGGTCTTTTACTTCATGTTATTGGCCTTTTAAGCAAAAAATTCTCGTGAAATTGAGAACTTCTGCTTCATTTGCAATGAAGACCTCTCACCCTGCAAATCAATATGGAGCGTGCTCAGCCAGCACATGCCTGGACTATGCTAATGAAACAGCGAAGTCCCAAAATCATGAAATAATGACATAGCTAGAGGTATTCCTATTAGGCAAGCCAGCATTTCCATGGGCAGAGTAGGTCCAGCACATGTGAATCTATACCAACATGGACATGTTGGCATCTTTCACAGCAGCCTTGCCATCCTCGGCTTTGGGATCAATTCAGCTTGTGCTGGTGGCTAAATAGAGCTGGCTGCAAGTATTCACCAAGCAAATGCTGGTAAAATGTTAAAATACTGCTTTTGCTTTGACTTTGTGAGCCTGGTGTTTGACCAAAATGTGTAGTATTTATTTAATAGAAGGGGTAATTAATTAGTGTGCTTTTCCCCTGGTGGATCGCAGGGGTGCAGGTGTCACACAGCAGTGATCACTGGAAAGTTCCCCAGTGCGCTTCTGTGCCACTGGGGGCGAGTAAACTACCCACCCGTATCTCTGTTTGCTGAAAAAGAGGATTTTTCAGGTGGCATTTGGAAGCTTTCTGCCTCTCTGTAGGCAGAGTGGTGGGAGAGGGGAGCACTGTAAACAGGATTTTACACGTCCTGTGTTGGGAGGTGTGGAGCAGCTGTTCCCAAGAGACCTTACAGCACTCAGTATTCCCAGGGCTGGTGTCCTTAGCTCGATCTAACAAGATGAATTTGAAAATACCAGCTCTGAAAGGGAAACATTTCGAATAAGGTAATCTGCACACATGTGCACAAACACGTTGGAGCCAGCTAAGCCTGCAGCCAGGAGTTATAAAAATCCTATTTATTTAAATGACTTTGAATAGGGTTCTCCTACTCCCTGAGATTTCAGTTTAAAAAGAAATCATTTTGGTTGTGTTTCTGCACCTCAGCTCCTCCCGTAAAAGGTCACCTTTCTCCAAATGGGCCTTCAGATTGTGAGGCCTCATCACAGTTTTGCTTTTAAAGTTTCAGTTGTTGGTTAAAGCCCTTGCTGTACCTAAAGTGGTGGGTTGTTCCTTCTGGAAGGAAATTACCTATCTTTTTACATCTAATAAGGGCTGAAATTTTGCTAGATGAAGCAACTGGTGATTTTACAATGTCTGTTGACTGAACTATCCCTGCAACTCTGAGAAGCCTAAACCCAACAGCCCCTTAAGCGATTTTCAATTTTTCTTTTTCTCTCACGAAATTTTAATGCTCCATCTTGGCATGAATTCATAGTGAATGCAAACATACATCAGATCTGCTGCAGACAGCATCCACTGGATGTTAATTTGCCAGAAGGATGAATCCCATTGTGTGTGGTTAGCAGGGACTTCTCAGAAGCAAAAGGAGCCGGCCTTTATCTTGGCTTCAGGAAAGCTCCCAGTAAAGGTTTCTCTTGTTTCCTTAAATAAACATCTCCAGCTCCATCCTCCAGAGGCATCTTGGAGTGCCCCTCTGGGGTTCTCACAAAACAAAAAGGCCTCTTGTCTGATAGCACTTTTAAGAGGCAATGATTTTTCTTAGCCCTCACTTAACTGGCAGGTAATCGGCCATCATCTCGCTCAATACAAGGCTTTGTTTTTATTTGCTTATTTTTTAATTGAGCTAAATGCCTCCTCTGCTTTCCCACTGCGTCTGATCTCTGCTGGGGAGGACAAATCTTAGCAGCCTGGAACATCACACGTTTCTCCGACGGCTTTCGTCTCCCATATGCTCTGGTTCAGTAACAGTTTTGGCTGATGGCTGTGACAGCAAAACACCTTTTTTATTTAAGCTACAGCTTTCTAGAAATACGTCTTCAGGCTTAATCAACATAACCTTCAGCGGTTCTTTGAAACCCAGGATCTAAAAGCCATGAATGTCAGAAACACTTTATGGCTTGTGGGAGTCTTTAATGCTTCTGACAGATAAAAGTGGAGGAGGAAGCCATTAAAAAATGCACCACATACAGGCTGGAATGGGATCTTGCTGGTGGCTGACAGTTGTGCCCCTGCATTGGAAAGGAAGGGCTACTGAAAGGAAAGCGTATGACTAAAAGGCGGCATATGCTCCGCAAGACATCCGTGTTTGTGCTGAGCTTGGGCACCCTTTACTGGCAGAAAGAGTCCTCTGCCAAAAGGTCTTTTGGACGTCAGAGCTGTTGGTTTATTATTAGGACAGTACTGTTGTTGTTATTTTTAAGAAGAAGAGGATAAAATGAGAATAAATTACAGTAAAATGTCAGCAACTGCTGAAAGTAGAGTAGCAACAGTGTGTCTCTGGCATTTTTACAGCCAGGCAAGCACACACAGCAGGAATAGTGCCAGCATGCAATTTCCATCAGCTCCAATTACTACCTTGGCCTGGTTTTAAATATTTAAAGTTTCATGTTTAATTTTGGATGATGTTGAATAACAAGAATCAAAATATGGAAATTCACTAAGGAGTATTGGTCGAAGCAAGTGGGTATCAATAATGTAAGCTGTGTGGGACTGAACGGCCCTGGTTTTCCAAGAGATCTTTTCCATTTCTCTTGTGTTCCCTGTCTAACCGTGATTTATTAAACAATCCTCTGAAGGGATTGTCCTTCTCCACTATCTTTTATTATTGGTGGGAGCCAATTTGAGACTCACTCTGTTGTGCGAGGGACTGGTTCCCTCGTGTGATTGATGAGCCAGATGGGAAGTGATTAGACTTTTACAAGCCCATGCTGCTTGGAACAATATTACCAGGAGAAAAAAAAAGGCTGTTGTTCTAATTTGAGATTCATAGCCTATAACTGCTTCTGAGGTTCTCCTTCCTCCTTTTCCATGTCTCCTCGTTTTTCTGGCTTGCTTTGCACGATCAGGTGAGTGCGTGGAAGAGCGGCCAATGGAAGCAACCGTAGGAGGCAAAGCTGCCAGGTGTTGTGGGCAGCCACGCTTTTTTTCCCTTTATTGTTGTTATTTTTTATGAAGACTGATTGCCATTTGTTCCTGATATGCCTCCCTAGAGGTTTGTCTTCTTCAAAGAGAGGCAATAAACCAGGCAGGCTGTGCAACAAGGCAGGTAGGAGGAACAGGAGGACAGGTAGGATGTACGTGCTGCTTCCCTAAGTGCGAGGAGGGGGCAAACCACAATCCCTTATATTGGGGCTGTCAGTGTGAAACCCATTTGCCCTCTGTCAAAGAGAATTTGCTGGTTTGCATGTGGTGATGGCCAAGCAGACATTTCTCCCAGGGATCCCAGCAAACCTCACATCTGACTCTGCTTAACAGGCAGCTTTGCTCCTGTCTATGTCGGAGTCCAGGTGTCTTCATCTTGTTCTGTCTTTCACCCCAGCCACCCATTCACCTTTAGCACATGGTTGTTTCATCATAAGACCTCTGCTCCTTCTCTTCTCAGTGCCTGGCAGAGTTTCATCCTAGAAATGTAAGGTGGTACATAATCATCTTTGCCTCTAAGATTTCTAAATCAATTCCTCATGTTTTCATTCAGGGTTTTCACCTTGTTATTTTTTTATTTTCAAAGTCTTCCTCAGGAGACCTCTAAAACTTTCCCATTGGAGCAATGGCAAAGTGCAGCCAGACAGCTGAAACAGGCACTCTACAGCAGCCAGGTATTGCAGTGAGTGGGGAATCCCATTCCCCTGGTACAAGTTAAACGGATTATTCCATTTTAGCTTAAAAAATGCACTCTATGCACACGCCAGAGCCTCGGGGGACTGTTGCTTGTCAAAGCTGTTCACTGAAAGTTGTCACTGAGGCCAAACTGAGGTGATGCACAGCCCAGAACCTTTGGGGGAAAACATGCTGGAGAGATGAGCACGAGCACTCTTGGCATCTCAGTGGTGGGATTTTGTCTTGGCCAGCTGGAGTGGAGCTTGGGGTGTGGGTGCTCTTATTGTGGCATTGAAAGGATGTTTAATGAGTATTGTCCTGCTGTTGATCATAAAGCTTTTGCAATAGGGAAAAAAAAGGTAATGGGTGATGTTTTATGAGAGACCTAATAGTAGATTACAGCACCTGGGTGAGGGTGGTGGCAAAGGAGGATTTGTGACCAAGAGAAGCAAAATTCTATAAAAGCCAGAGCTGTAGAAAGATTTGATGCTTTAGCTGAACTGGGAAAGAATTAGAAAAGTCAATTGGGGTTGCCCCACGTGAGAATTTTTTTTATTTTACTCATCAAACCAAAGTCCTGCAAAGTGTTTTTTTTGCAACAAGAGAAATTTTTTTTTTTGTTCTTCTCCAAGTGCTTAATTTGTTTTAAATAATACATTCTAATAAACTACAGAGCAATAAGCACCTTGATTTTTCAAGTGTTTTTCCTTCCCCTTCCCAGGTAGAGCTATTTGCCACACTCAAGATTAATATGCAGTTTACTTTGGTCAACCAAAAATTGGTATTTCCTCTCCCCCTCCTCCCCCCTCCCCCCCATGCTGATATGTTTATTCTTTGAAAACTTTCTCCAAACTAATAAGGATGGATTTTTCCATGGCATTTTATCAAAGCTGCCTTGTATTTGCTGGGTTAAAATTTGATGGAAACAAGTTATTCATAAAAATGCAGGTCAGATTTTGTTGTAGTGAAACGAGCTCTTGCTTCCATAAGAAATGTAATAAATGAAACAAAATGAAGATCACAGAAGTTGTAATAAAATTCATAAATGTGTGTATAATTGAACTTCATTGAAATTATTGTAAAGGGTGCAGTTACATTCTTTAATTATGTACAATTAGCACAGGAACTGCTCAGTCCCTGCCAGAGCCTTTTCTCTTGGATTTACAATAGGTCATGGTATTTTTCCCATTACTGTCATGGAGGCAGTAATTGAGCTGGATCTGATCTCCCACATTGACTGGCTTTATCCATAGAAGTATAATTTATTTATGTACAACTAGTTGTCTTTGCCATTTTTAATGGGAGCCTGGAGCAGGCATAGAAGAGATGGCAGAATTTATAGTCCACTAAGGCATTTGTCATCAAGAGTCATCTGTGAAACCTGATTTGAGCTTATAAAGCAGGAAGAAGATACTTCTGGCAAGTCTTCGAAGTGCTTGTCTTGTGGCCCACGGGCTGGTAATGCCTGGGCAGTGGGGTTAGGGTTTGACTACAAACAAAAGTTTGGGAGTCCTTCTCCAGAAGAATCCAGAGACAAATCCAGTCCTTGCAAAGACTGGTGTGCTGATCTGGTGGATGCAAGGATTTTGCCTTGCTAAGCATTTCAGTGCATTTGGGGGTTTCTTCATATTGATCAGCTAAACCCGCTCAATAATATGATAAATAATTTATTTGCTGACACTTGGCCCAGCCTGCTCTCTATGCACCTCACAGATGTGCGCTGTGAGAGCCGTCTGTGTTAGCTCTGCAGGCAGGGAGGGCAGCCAGAAACAAACACAAAGTTCAGCTGAAGCCCTTCCTGTGAGCTCGGCTGCCTCAGACACGTGCCAAGTGAAGAAGGATGGATCTGCTGCGGAGCCTGGAGAAGGCTTTGGGTATTGGGGAGACTGTTGGGTAAGAGGTGCTGTGTGGGGGTACCAGCTCCTGCCTAGGCACAGCAGCTCCCTGTTGTGTTTGAGCTTGAGTCGGATGGGACTTTGGGTTTTAGACAAGGCCAAAGCACGTGAAGCCTTTCTCTGCCCACCTGTAAACACAGACTCGGTGCAGTTTAACATCACATGCCGTACTCAGGGAGGGTGGTGGGTAAAAGGAGTGACTGCCTCATGTCTCTGCACCAGGATATCTCTTTGCCTCAGCTGCTTTATGCACCCTCCACCGTGCTCCTAAAACATCAGGCATTGCAGCAGATGGGGCAACAGCACATCAGAACTCAGGCTGGCAGTTCCTGGCAGGCACGGTACCTGTGGATGGGCTGAAGCTGTCTCAGCAAACACTGAGCCAGTGCAAGTTTATTCAAAACTGTTTCCATCAGCGGAAGAGTACATTATTTATGATTCCATTTTCCTCTCTGTTTGGAGAGCATTTATCAAATCAATCAGAGAATTAATTAGGTCATTACTATTTTTTCATTATTTGCCTAAGTCTAGGTGTATTTACCCTACACAAATAGAAAGGCCACCAGTAAATGGGATCAGGAGCTTGAAATAACTATTTCCTTCCCCATACTTCTGGGGAGGAGCCTGAGAGTGGCTCTGCAGTATCACAGCTGGCAATGAAGTTGTGATATATAAGAAGTTATGGGATGCTGTTAAGTGTCATTTGTCATCCATGTCCTGAACGAGATGGGCTCTGTTCTGTGCTGTTGCATGGGCAGAGTCATTTTGGACCCCATTTCACAACTGAAGCACTAAGAAGTTATAAATCAACACACATGAAAGGCCCCAAACAGCTGTGACCCCCTGGCTTAACCCTTTCACACAGGTTCCCCTGCATCTTTGTTAGTGTCCCCTCCCACATCTGGCGTCACCTCCACCATCTTCTGGTTGTGGCTGGAGCTTCCCAGAGCAATGCCAGCCACCATTCCTCTAGTCTTTCCTCAGAAGCAGTTTGGGTTTTTTATTCAAACCGACTCATTTGGTGATTTTGCCAAGATGACACTGGTGGCGAGTGGCCTGGCTAGCTACCAGGCGTGGGGGCTCGGAGCAGGGGGGACAGTGCTATTCCTGGTGCCACATTTGCCATGGTGGCTGCACCTTCAGCCTCTCAGACTCCATGTCAGCACATGGATTTTGTAGTTTGGGATTTGCTGCTCCCTGACCTGCATGACAGGGAGAGAACATGTTATCTCAGGTGCACAGGGAACTCCATAGTGGTGGAGGCCACCAAAATGGTGTTTCCCATTTCCCAGTGCACAGGAGCTCCTGGACCAGGTGCTGTGGTTGGATGAGAGCAGGTGAGGAAAAGGGGGATGGGGAAATTATGGCAGCACTGCGTCAGGTTGACTTAAACTGCTGGACAAAACCCAGTGGTTCCAGATGTGTTTCAAGAGCATCCCAAGGTGAGGAGCCAGAATGACTGAGTGTTTTCCAAGACCAAAGCAGGATAAGGGGAGTGCTGGGAATATGACACTGCCTGACCCCTGTGCCCACCTTATCTACTTCATGGGGCTTATTTTCAAGTGACTGTTGGGTTTTGTTCTTACAGCTGCTTGGAGTGTTAATGAAAAAGCTTTGCAGTGCGATTTTCCTCCAGGTGACCCAGCTATTCTGTAAAGCACTAAGGGCCACTGAACAAAAGTGTATAATGTATAATTAATGCAATAATTGCATAATTTTATTCCCCTTTTCATCAAAGTTGCTGTAGACAGTGCATGTATTAAATACGACTATGGTGCTGTTTCCCAAGACAACTGCTGAAGATGAGTTAGAAAGTTCTCAATAGGCTATTCCATTTAAACATTTTCTTTGCAAAATAGATACAGGCTGTCTTGTGAATAAGAATGAGATTAGCTGAAGTCATTAATTAGTATGACTTTTTAAAAGGAAGCTGTAAATGGAATAATTTACCACATACAGCATCTTAATTTTCTTCACTGTGAAATACTTTTTCTCTTTTTGCTATTTACTCTCTGTTGCTGTTAAAATGTTGCTGTTCAAGGCCCTTCATGAGTTCTGAACTTCGTCTTTGGTGGGTACCCCTTGGTTTTTTAGCTTATCTCTTTCTCTCCCAGTCATCCTGATCCTAGGTTTTGGACAGATAGAATATTGTAATTGTGACTGGACCATCTTTGCCTCCTTTCAGACCTTGTCCCTCTGGGAGTTTCCCATCACCAGAGGGTTCAGCTTGGTGACCAGAGCTTGGTGCCCAAGACAGTGAGTTTTGACCTGCAGTTATCTGATAGATTAGAAAAAGAGATTGCAGGGCTGGAGGTCTCTGAAACAAGGAGAGCTCCATGATTGTCTGTTGGCAGGTGAGCATCATGTAAGTCCTGGCAGCGACCTGGAGACCTGGAATCCTGAAAAGGGACACAGAAGAGCTTTGCATTAGTGTGTTGATCTCACGTTTTGTTTGTTTTCCTTATGTAGTTCAGTTTGGAAACTGTTAAAATGCATGTTGTAGGGCGATCAAAAAGACCCTTTTTGTTGGGTGGAAGGGGTTAAACTGAAGTATAAAAAAAAACTTTTGAGAGGTTGTTTCAGAAAGAAATTCAGAAAGACAAAATTAAGATGGTTTAGTCTCGTAGCTTTTCCCTAGAGCTTGGAGCAATTTGTTTAAACATTGATTTTAAGATTTATTTTCCTACTTTTTTTTTTTTTCCAGTGGCTTGATTTTCATTCCTTGTCTGGTGTGCCTGTTAATTTTGCACGCTATCACAAGCCTAATTCTTCTCTGTTTCAAATGAATATCATATAAATTAATTGCCATATGATTACCATGTAATTACATTGTGACTCATGACAGTTTAGACAAAGTATCATAGCTGCATTTTAAGAAGTGATAAATGTTTGACTAATGTGTCAGAAAAATGTAAATATATTGTGATTATTGTGGCACTGTTAAACACATTAATTCTCTCCCTAGTTTTTGCAAGCTGTCAGTCATGCTGTGGCAAAGAACAGTCAATCCAACTTCCTAAATTTATCTGTGTTTAGGCAACATTTAGCATTTCGGAAGGTTTTTGCACCAAAGGCCAGGGAGGAGGGAGGTGGCCTGAGTGTCACTGCAGGATCATGCATGACACTCTGGAGACACCTGTATTTTCCAAGTCAGCTGCTTATTAAATAAATCTATCAAGTTCTATCTTTAGTTGAAAATTAGGAGCTTTTTTCATTTAAGTTGCTATTCAGTAAGTCCTGTGGTCAGTGTAAATGGGCAAACCCTTTTAACCAGCTGCTGTGAGGTGTCTGGCAGGCTCCTACTGATGGCAAAAACATGTTTAGCATTGAGTTCCTTAAAATAGTGTCTTAGGTTTAAATGGGTCTGAGGTCTTTAAAGGTATTGGGAAACCGAACAGCCAGCCCAAGAAGCTACTGAGAGCCAGATAGTGGGTGTTTGCTCTCAGTTATGAATACCTTCACCACTGATCTGGTCTTATCACTCAGAGTGAAGTGTCCCAAGCGAGGCAGCAAGATCGCAAAAGAGCACGTTGCTGTTTTTCTGCTTTCTTCCATGCCTGGCTGTCAGCACCGCACAAAAAGCTCAGGACACAGCACGGTTACCCAGACCCCCAGTGATGCAGAGAGCTTCTGCGCTGTTGCAGGGATTTGGGCTGGGAGCTCTCAGGTGCTTATCTTGTCCTCCTCTGCTGCTCTGCCCCTGCTGCTGCCTTTACAACACGTCCCTGTGTTACTTGAGGCACTTACCAAGGGTGTAGAAGGGCTTCGTGAGCAGTTCCAGAGTGGGACAGATCTGATCATAGCCCCCCACCTTCTCTCCCCCCACCCTGCCTTGATACTGTGCCCTACGGATTTGGTTTTGTTTGGATTAGCAGGGTAGTTGCTGATGTTTTGCCAACTAAATTAAACAGCCATCAGTTGAAATGATTAATTGAACTGAGCCAACAGGACAATGTCCTCTGCTCATTTAAGGTCCTGCTAGAAGCAGACAAGTAGCAGTTGACAGCAAATAAATAGGCAAATCCATTCAAAACGAAGTAAACTGTGGAGTTGGTGAGGACAGGAAGGGCGAGGAAGGTATTTCTAGTGTATTTACAGGCTGGAAATTATCAGCCCCGTGGCTTAGGATCCCCTTCCTTGATGCTGAGTGACAGCTGAGTGACTCATCCTTCTTTGATGGGCTCTGAAAGGCAGGGACTCTGGCTAGCAGGGCTGCAGGGAGCTCCTGAGGATGTAGGCATTTCCCAGCCACCTATTTACAGCCATCCAGCTGGAAAACAGTGTCCCAATGCCCTATAAACCCACCTCTGGAGAAATTGTTTCTAGTCTGTAGCAGCAGTAAAAATGAAATAAAGTTGCCCTAATTCCGGGAGGTGTGAACTTCAAAAGCCTGCGCAGAGCTTAGTTAAGTTTTAACAGTGTTGAACATGGGCAGTTTCTTTCCCCTTCTTCCTTGCTCTCCTTTATTAGCTGAGAAAAGTGGGGAAGAAAATAAATTGAAGGACTTGGTTAGTGCAATGTGTGACATTAGAAATTACCTTTCTAATGAAATCCATGATTAGACCAGTTAGAGAGGTAGGATGGAAATGCTGTGTGTGTAGGTAGTGCATGCTTAGCATACACAACCCCTAAAAACAGAGCTAATAGCCATCAGGGAGGCAAGAAAGTAACTGTGTGTTTCCTCTGCTCCAGAGCTCTGGTTTGATGGTATTTGCTGTGGCCAAAGCCAGGTCACCTTTGTCCTTCTGACTTCAATATTTTTTCTCTACACCTTTGAGAAAAGACATTGCTGTTTCAGTGAGTAGAGTGAAAATGAGCATTTTATCACTATTGCCAGTTGTTCCTACTACATCTAAATGTGGTATATAACTTTGGGAAAGCTTAGACCATATCCTGTGATTGATGCCATGGATATGTAACCACAGCCATGTGTGCTTGAGCTATGTACAACAATGGTTTGCTTGAAAATGGGAATATTTATGTGTTTGCAGAGTACATACATGTGAATCCTATGGGATAGCAGCTTATCTGTCCCATCCTTCTAGGACCACCCATCTCAGCAAATCTCTCATTCAAAAAACAAAAAAAACCCTAAGTATTTTGTGGTTTTGCAAACCGAAAACTGATTTTTTTTTCTTTTTTTTTTTTTTTTTTTCTCCTCTGAGGGCTGAAAAATAAAACCACTCTTTTCCAGCCAGGTCTTTTCACATTATCCTGTGAGAACACAGCATTACTAACACTGTGGTAAATGATGTTGAAATGCAAGAAAAAACTGTAAAAGTTAATTCAGTGAGGAGTGCTTGATAGATTTTTTAACATTGCTATTAGTATGCGTGATATGAAAACCACCTACTTGCACTATAGGAAAGACTACAAGTGGCTGACTGAGGAGGAAAATTAAAATCCAGGGCAGTTTTTAACATATCCCTTTGTATAAAACTTGAGTGTTCAGAGTGTACAGCTAAGCATTTTTTACAGTGTCCCTTGAGACACGTTTTCTGGCCTGCCACTTCTCAACGCTACTCATTTTGTACCTGGTAGTCCCGTTTCTATGCAAATTTTGTTACTCTTCTCACAGTGTGGGTGAGCTGAGAGTCAGAGCAAAGTTTTGCTTGCAGAGCTCTTTGTCCCCAGGAAAGCACGAGCATCATTTTTGTTAGAAGCCCCACGCTGGTGGCAGAGGCCACATTTCTGCTGTGTTTCTCAGGGAGATAGTGTAGCACTTTGGATTCTTCCTCTTGCCTTGCGATATAGGGAACTGTCAGTTCTCTTTTTGTTTTCTACTACTGCAGTTTCAATCACAGGTGTGTGCTGGTATGTTCTCCTTGAAGGCTGTTCTGCAGGTAGCTGGGGGTTAAGCATCAACAGGCATAAACAAAGATGCTCTGTTGAGTAATAGGATATTCAAGGGTCTCATTTCAGATTGATGATGATGAATGAAAGAAGGGTTACAAAATAGAATAGAGCTCGGAGTCTGCTTATCCACAAGAAAATACTTGACACAGTAGAAAAGCAGGGAATTAAAAGTAATTTGCCTACTTCAAGTACTGTACTTCCTGTATGAGAGCTATCAATTGTTTAAATAGAGGTAATTTAAATTATACTGCCTTTTGGCACAATAGGACTTAGTCTAATTCTACCAATTAGAGTATAAACTTGTCAGGAGGAATGCTGATTAGGGCACTTGGGCTGGGTTGTGAGGAGGCAGGTTCAAAGAGGTGCCAAGTGCCTGGCTATTGGCTTTATTAAGTGGAATCTTTTGCTTCAAACATGGCCCAAAGGCTTCCAGGTTTAAAGTAAGTCTTGTGGTGTGTGTGCACTTCTGGGAGTCCACATACACTTAATTCGCTCCAGGAGCTCTGGGTAGGAATTCAAGTCTGGAGATGCCAGAAGAAGGAGACCCCACTGTCCTAGTTTCCCTCTCAAGCCTGCAGCATGGCACAGTGCAATTCCTGCAGCACAGTTGTTATTCCTCTCTGGACCTCTGTTTTCCTCTGTGCCTGGGCAATGCCGATGCACACTGAAGTGAATCCTCATATTGCTGCCCTTCCTGATCTTCCATTGCCCAGACTTCTGTCTAGCAATACTTTTGTCCAAGAGAAGAGGTGGATTTTGAAGACAGGCATTTTCAATGCTTATTTTCCAGATATACTTGTTTGTATGGGAATTGCTGAGGATTTAGGCAGCCTTCTTATGGTGGCTTTGCTGTGCCCTGGCTTAAAACTTGCCCACCTCCAGCTGCCTGTCCCCCTAGCAGAGACCTCTTGGGCTCAGGATGTAACTACTCTTGTGTTGGTGGCTGTAAAGGGATGACCCTGGCTGGACTCCAGGCACCCACCAAAGCCATTCTTTCACTCCCCTCTACAGGTGGACAGGAGACACAAAATAAAACAAAGAGTTCCTAAGCTGAGAAAAGGACTGGGAGAGATCACTCACCAAATACCATCACAGGCAAAGCACACTTGAGTTAGGGATATTAATTGAATTTATTACTAACAAAGAGCAGGATAATGAGAAGTAAAATAAAACCTTGAACCTTCCTTCCTTCCAGCTCTATCTCCTACCCCAGTGGTTCAGGGAGATAGGAGTGGGGGTTATGGTCAGTTTATTACCCGTGGTTTCTCCTGCTGCTCAGGGAGAGGAGTCGTTTCCCTGCTCCACTGTGGGGTTCCACCCACGGGAGACAGTTCTCTGTGAGCTTCTCCACCATGAATCCATCTCATAAGCAACAAAACCCTGCAAACTGCTGCAGTGTGAGTCTATCCCACAGGCAGCAGTTCTCCCAAAACTGCTGCAGCGTGGGCTCCCCTCTCCACGGGCCTCCCACAGGGTCACAGCATCCTGTCAGGCATCCCCCTGCTCTGGTGTGGGGCTCCTCCACAGGCTGGGGGGGGATCTCTGCATCCCTGTGGATCTTCATGGGCTGCTGGGGTACAGCTGCTTCACCGTGGTCTTCACCACAGGCTGCAAAGGAATCTCAGCTCTGGTGCCTGGAGCACCTCCTCCCCTCCTTCTGCACTGACCTTGGTGTCTGCAGAGTTGTTCTTCTCACATGTTCTCACTCCACTCTTCTCTGGCCACAATTACAACTGTGCCATACCTTTGTTTTCTTTCTTCTTAAATATGTTATCCCAGAGGCGTTACCTCCATTTGTAACTGGCCCAGCCTTGGCCAGTGGCATGTCCATCTTTGGAGCCACCAGGGATTGGCTCTGCCAGATATAAAGGCAGCTTCCAGCAGCTTCTCACAGAAGCCACCCCTGTAGCCCCCTTGCTACCAAAGCCTGGCCATCGAACCCAGAACTGTGTCCAGTGTTTCAGTGCAAACCCAGCTCCGTTGGCAGCTGAGGCTGAGCTCCGCGTTCCCCACCTGGGCCATGTCTGGGCTGGGAGTGCCGGCCCTGTCACCTTCTGCCGACGCTGCTGCTGCAGGGCCATGGCACAGACGGGCTGGCTGGACACATCCAAAGTCTCAAACCAACACAGCAAGACTCGCAAGGGACCATCTGTCACTGCCCAGAGCCTTTTCCCTCTGAAGGCAGGAGGAATTTAAAAAATCAGAGGAGGTAATTGCTTTAGTTACTCTTCCAGGCTTCACCCAGCAGTCACTGCTCAGCCCAGCCGTGCTGGCCCTGCATGAGGCCTGGCTTTCTCCAGTGATGGGGGCTCTTGTCTCGTATTTCTGCTTCTTCCTCTGTTTCTCTGGGGTCTTTGAATTCCCACACCTGTTCCCCCCACACACCCAGGAAACGGCTGTGTCTTTTGTTCTTGTGGCATCTGCCATGCTGCAGTCGCTGGCCCAGTTGCTTTTCCTGTTTATCCCAAAGGAGGGCCAGCGTCTGTCCCCACTGGCTTTAGCATTTATTGTCTCCAGGCTTCCTGTGGGCCCTGCAGCAGGAGCTGGAAGCTCTGGTGTTGGCCAAGGTGTGCTGCCGTGCTTTGAATGGTGGGGATGGAAAGAATTGCCCAACAGCTGCCTCTTTGTCCAGCTCTGTGCAGCCTCACAGACTGAGAGGACTGTGAATTCCTTTGCCTCAGAAAACAGCAATGTCTGGCTTGCTGGTGAGGCCTTGATCTAAAGGAAGTAATGTTTGAGGTGACTGTGTCAAGATGGTTGAGATTTTTTCTGGGTTTTCTTCTGTAAATGTTGAGATTTCTGCTTAATAGGACTATACAGATGTTGATGTGGTGTGAAAAAAATTCCCCTTGCATGGCAGGAGTGAGGAATCCCCCCCATTTCCCATGTTGGTTATTGGAAGGAATTGTGCATGAAGAAATAAACAGGGTCACTGTTGGCAGTTTAACTTACTTTACTCCTCAGTTACAGCTTTACAATAAGAGGTAAAAGCCATTTCAACATGAATTTTGGTTTTTTTGTCTCAGGATAAACCACATGAATATGTACATGTTGTCCTTGAAAACTGTAACTTATTTAATCTTGGAATGGGTCTGCCATAGCTTGACCATGGCCCGTGTGAAAGAAATGGTGACATGACCAAGAAGCCCAATTAGCAGCTACAGTCCTTCCAGCTAAAGGAAGGAGTTGTTGCCAGGACATAAAAGGAGGAAGAACTGGCACGAGGATGCATTCCGTTTTGCCAGTTTTCACATCTGGTGTAATTGCCAGCTATGCAGGTGAAGCAGAGCAGGTGCACATACTGGATCCAGGGTGAAATCCACAAAAAACCAAAAGCTTACTGTTTTATCAAGATTCTTTTAGTATGAATCACAAGAATTGAATGTTTCCTAATTTTATTGGGTTAGGTCTAACAACCTCAGTCCCCAAACTAGTCATATTAACTCCAGCCAATCTAAATACCTTCTAGAACCACAAAAAGTGAATATCCTGATTTTGTTTGGATGTATTACAACCCCTGCCCTAATATCACTGCTGGACACACAAACTCTGTCCAAACTGAATGATTTCTGGAATTTCAGTAAATAGGTGCTGAAGGCTCAATCTGCTGCCAGTATAGTTTAGCTGAGCTTGACTGATGCTGTGCAAGGTTTTATCTGCTAAGCAGCTGGTTTCTTGGTGTTGGCATCCCACAAACATAGCCTTTGGTATGATTTCAGAGGGAACAGACACCCGTGTGCATCTGTGAGTATTGACAGTCTGCACCCAAGTTTTTCCTAAGTGTTGTGTCAAAGGGTTAAGTAAATAGAGGCACATTTAATCCTGCAACCTGTGTATTTGAAGAGATCATCCTTGAAACTACCACCGAGTTCACCAGGAGCAAAATCCACAGCTTTGTGAAATTCAGTGGAAAATTGGCTTCAAGGAGCATTAACTCAGGTTCTCAGTGAATGTCTTTCTTCTTGATTAAGAGAGGGGAAAAAAAAGGAAAAAGAGCACCTTTAGATACTAAAGTCACTTTTTTACTTTCCCTACAAGTTGGAATTTGTCCACTGCCTGGAATATTTTACTACTGTATTTATTGATACTGAGACAGAACTAGGTTTAGGCTTAATTCTAGGCTCCAGTTGGTTTTTAGAAGGTGATCACATTTACAGTCCTGAGATTTGTGCATGGCTGTTTCTCTGCCATGCCTTACAGCTAAACCCCGCTTGCTCAGATGTGGAAATTCTATGGAATTTCACAGTTTCTGTGAAGGAAAAGATCATTTTCTGCAAAGCCTTTGGCATGATTTCCATGGGAGATGGCAGTGTACTTTCCCCCAACACCCAGGGATGCACGGAGCAGTCATGGACAGCTCTGCAGCCTGCTCTGACTTGGCTGTGGGGGCTTTGGAGAGGGGCATTTTTCATCCAGTCCTCCAAGCTCCAGTGGAGCCACAGTTCTCCAAATCTGCCAGCGGGGCTGAGAGCCCCAGAATATCAGGCATTGTCTGGTGTACCCAAATGGCAGCTCAGCTGAGCGTTGGAAGCGATAAGTGGTGCTTTTAAATCATTTGGCTTCTTTTATTAGATCATTCTGAATTAGGTGATCTTAAGAGGAGACTTTTTGCTGCTCTGGGTCTGTTCAGTGTTGGAGGATCATGTAAAAACACAAAGAACCCTCTGGTTCCCCTCCTTGGAGCCCAGAGCCCCTGCATGGGTGCCTGCTACATCCTCCTCCCACCACGGTGTGGGAGAGACAGGCTCTGCAGCTCCTTTGGAGCTCTGGATTGGACTTACTGTGATACCACGTGTGATAATTTTATTTTAGGCACCACAGTATGGCCATGTGTTATTTTGTAAGAGCAGCACTGTGTCATCCAGCTGGTGGCTTTTTGTTTTGCTTTTTCTTTGCAAAGACAAGTTTAAACCCAGCTTTTACAGTAATGCAGAAGCATCAGCAAAGTGCACCAAGGCAAGATTTGCCCTTCCCATACCCTGTTCCTGTAAACCACACTGCTAAGGTGTGCAAACCCTGTTTTTCATTAGGAACTAGAAAAATCTGTCTTGTTTTAGCAAAAAAGTATGAAGGAGCTGTTTGCTTGAAGAGAGGTTTAGGCTATCAAAACCTTACTGAGTGTGGGTACAGTGAAGGAAAACAGCATGAAGAAACACTTGTTCCGTCATTTTTTGCATACTTGGTTTTCAGCTCACTTGTGTTAAGCTTTTCAGCTTTTGCATCTGCTATGTCATTTTGCTTTCATTTTTAAAGTGTTCTGTGTACATCTAAACCCACATGAAGATGATCTGTTTTTTCCTTTTTGTTTCTTTCTAAGGCAATAAGACATCTGGCTGCTCCTAGTGTGAATTATCAAGTCTCATTCTTTTAACCCCCCTCATCACTTTATTTGTAAAGTGCTCACCCGCTGAGATACCAGAGGCCATGTGCAAACAGTTTAAAACAACACTGGGAAATAAATGGCATGGGCAAAAATGATGGGATGCTTTTTAAAGCGGAAAAGCTGTGAGTGCTGATAAAGGCATGTTGAGAAGTGGTGGAGAGAGAGGTCAGATCAGTCCAGCATTCCTGCAAAGCCCAAAGCTGACCCTTCTTCCAAAAATCAAGTGTAAAGGTCAGTTCTTCCTCCCTGGGTGGTGACCCCAGCAAGGCACTGGGATTTGCCCTTAAATCTTCATCTGGATTTGGCCAATGCTGTAAGAAAAGCCACATCCCTGACCATTTGGGAGAGCAGGACCCCAGCACTGCTGGGGGGATGATCACTGCAGGAGGAGACTAGAAAACTTTCGAAAGCTGAGCTTCCATCCCTGGAAGTGTTCAATGCCAGGCTGGATGGGGCTTGGAGCAACCTGGTCTAGTGAAAGGTGTCCCTGCCCAGGGCAGGAGGTGGGATGAGATGAGCTTTAAGTTTCCTTTGAACCCAAACCCTTCTATAATTCCTCTGGAGGCAGCTAGTGGGGAGTCCTTTGCATGAAGGCACTGGGTGCCTTGGTGTTCAGATCTACCTGTGCCAGCTCCCTGTGCCAGGACAGTCTTTCTGGGAGCTCTGCTAGAAGTGAAATTGTGGTGCTAGAGCCTGGCTGGCTGAGGCACGTATGTTGCTCATGTGAAGTCCTTGGAGGAAGCGTAAGGATTGAGGCTGAGCAAATGAGCTGGCTGGCTCTGTTTGTGTGCCACATCTGCCAAATGGCTTTTTTTGGGAAGAGCCTTGCCAAAAAAAAGCCCAAAACAACACTGTGCTGCCAAGATGTTCAACTTTCTGTGCTGGCTCCAGCAGATAGAGATATCCAAAAAGACAAAGCTCTGCTGTGATGCTGCTCTTTTCCCTCGTTCATGCACGAGGCAGCTTCCAGGTGCCCAGATGTCAGCATGAGCCCGTGGCTTCTTTGGGACTAGCATAGATGGAGTGACCTGCATGTGCAGGGATGGGGCATGGGGCAGGGCAGATCAGAGGATGGGAAGGCATCAGCCCCACATGCTTCTTTTCAGCAGTTTGTGGTCTTCCAGCACTGTCTTGTGCTTTTGCAGTATCTCTGCAAAGAACCTTGCAGAAAACAAATAGGAGCTTTCATGGAAAGTAAGAGGGTGATAAAACAAATAACACATAATTTATATAATTTTAAAATAACGTAAATGCAGGAGAGTTGCCAGTAGATGAAAAGAAATACCCAAATCTGATCACAGCTTTGAGTGGCTGCAGGAGCTGAGCAGTCTGTCCCTCTGTCCGGGATTAACTCACTTTATCCTGAGCACTGTGGGAAGCAGCACTAGCATCAAAGAGGATAAACACTGGTTTTCCTGGTGCTTTTCCATCTGACAAAGCCTTCAGAGCCTCACACTCAACCCAGAAGTGTTAGGACTAATGCAGGCAGGAGGTGAGCAAACTCCAACCCTTCCTGGGAGCAGATTGCTCGCCTGGAAATCTGTCCCTGCATTGGAGGGTGAAGAGCTGGGGGGGGGGGCAGGACTAAGGCAGGTTCAGGGGACGGATGCCAAGCACCAACAAGGGCATTATTAGTAGGGAGGTGGATGCAGGTGTTGCAGAGACAGGGAGCCTTCAGCAAAGAATCAAAGCAAATTCCTCTATGCCAACCTTCCATCCTCTGGATGTTTATTCAGATGCCATACATTTTTTAGTAATCCTCACTGGGATGAATTTAGTCAGGTCTTTCAAGGTTTTCTTGGGTGGAGATGAAGGCAGGCACAGCCATGAGCACTTCAAGGGCAGGTGCCTACAGGAAATGAGAAATTTTGACCAAGTAACAGCTTGAGCCTGAAGTTGAGAAATTTGTCTTTGCTGTGCTAGATGGCAGAAGACTCAGTGGGTAGATCTGAAATTGAGGAATGTAATCAACATAGCAAATGACAGGTTTGATTTTAAGCACTTGTCTTTATCTTCAAATGGAAATGAAGGGTTTGTGGAACTAAGAGAGATGGAGAAAAAACCTTGGATAAGGGAGGTGGATGGAGAAAGTCAGTGTTGTTAAGGGATAGACTTCTGGTCAGATGGCAACACCAGGCTCTGCTGTGCTCTGTTGTACTGTGCTGATATTTCTGTATTACTAAATAAAAACAACTCTTTGATTACAAGGTGTTGATTGAAGAGCAACAGCCATGACAGGAAGGTGTGGCTGAAAGGAAGTAACAATCCCAGAATGGAAACCAGTCAGCCCAGTGCCACCTAAAATTGATGTGTCTGGTATTCCCACCAATGCAGGGTCGGAGACATCTCACAACTACATTAAAAGGATTTTAGCTGGGGGTGTGGGGGAAAGCTGTACAATAATGCGAGTTGCTTGAACTGGTTGGAAATCAAATGGACAATTTTCAGCCACAAAAATCAGGTGAGAGGACAAAGCAAATGAGTCCTACAAGAGCGACACATAATCAAGATAAATGCTGAAGTCTACGCAACATTATCGTGTGCCGTGCACTGTTTGTTAGATTTCCTAAATGCCATGAGAATTTCCTGGTGCTGCTGTCTAGATTGAGTCAGACTTCTCAAATACTCACAGTGATCTTATTATCTATGCTTTCCTTTAAGGTGTTAAAGAAAAAAAGTCCAAAAATGCTTATGATTTTTTTCACTGAGGTATAAAATAAATAAATATGAGGATAAAACCAATTTTGAGGGGTTTAGCCATTTCCTACCTATTAGCAAGATCCTATGCTATGTCTAGGAAGTGTTTTGAACAAGTAATTAATAATTCATTTATTTTTTACACAAATATTTCTCTAACACTTTCCTATTCTTGTTAGCTTTTGGAAAACAAACTCAGTTTGAACTTGACAGGAGAGAAGTTGGAAATATTTTAAACAAATTAACTTCTCCTAGGACTTTAACTACCATGCTCTCTCAGAATTTTAAATCAAATCTGTTTGAATAAAGCATATGAGGTCCTTTTTTTTAAAATGGAGCAAAAAAAAACCCCCAACCTCTGAAGCAGACCAGAGAAAAAGAAGACAATAGTGCTTGGAAAGCAACCTCTTGGCAAAGAGGAACAAGAGCAGTGGAATAATTTAATTGCTCATCAGCTAATTATACGGTATTATAATGTTAATGTGTCTTCATCATGACAATGTAATAGGTATAGATTGAAGCATATGAAAAAGAAAGTGTTGATGCAGTAATTATAACTAAGAGCAGAGCTGTTAGAGTAATTATAGCGCTTCATCAGGTAATTAACGTATTGTTCAACTTGAGATGGAGAACAAAGAGTGAAGAAGTTAAATATTGAAGGACATGCCTTCCCCGCTCCCCAGCTCCCTGCACTTGCTGCAGGAGGTGATACCTCGTATTGATACTGTTATTTTCTTATTTCCTTGGGCATCTTTCACTGGGTGGGGGGAGCTGTCAGGGTTCTTGCAGCCAAACAGGCCAGCAGCCTGGAAATAGTTATTTTAAGCTGTTTATGCTGAAGAGCCTCTGGACCCTCCTTGCTGCAGAGGCAGTCAAGGGGCAGATGGGTGTCTGGCACTAAAGGGCAGCAGATGCTGCTGCAAATTGACATCTGGTCAAAGACAGTTACTCAGCACGGTCAGAACTGATGCACAGGAGAAGTCCTGGAGCAAAGTGACCACCTGAAATTGAGGTGGGTTTCCCCTGTCTGCCCAAATGACTGTGGGGTGCCGAGGGCAGGCCTGCCAGGGCACAAACAGTGCCCTGCGCTTGTGCTGCTCCAGTGCCCACCCCTCACTCCTGCTGCCCCAAATCCCTGCAGGAAAGCAGCACTGGCCTGGCTCTCACAGCTCCCAGGCTGGGGGTTCTGTTTATTTGGATCCAATCCAACATGTCCAGCAGTCAGGTCTCCTGTGGGGAAGGTGCTGGGCTGCCCCTCACACATCCCTGCTGGCAGCCGACAGCATCACTGAGGGGAGCCACTTAAGGACTAATTAGGGGGTTTCATACTGATCAGTGTTCCAAAGACAGATGTGAGATCTATCCCACCTGTGAAATTAAACCTAGGCTGTAGGAAAAACCTGCTCAGGATCAAGGAACAGTGCTGGAGAGGGGGTGATGTATCTGGGTTTGATTTTTCATTTGCTGGGGAAGCGGACTGAGGGTTGTTTTCAGCTGTGTACAGAACTGATAAGGAAGCCCTTGTGTCTTGGACAGCAAGTACTTGCAACATGAACATTACTTATAAATATCCAGTTTCGTGTCTGAAGCCCCCCACAAAAAAATCCCAGGAGCTTCTCTCTGTCTCCCTCATTCCACAGGAGTGCTTTAAGTCACTAGACCAGTGCTATAAACATGTGGATGCACTTAATCATGAATATGTCCTTCCATCTATGTCTGTATTGATCTGCAAGATCTTATTCCCATCTTGGTGTCCAGATTTTGTCAGAATCAGTAATTTTTGTCAGGGTATCTCCCAGTCATGTCTACACCTAAAGTATGGCACTAGCACAGGATGGGTTTGTTCCCTGTCCTTGATCCATCAGGACATCTCAGCACCGCTGCCTTTTGCCAGCCTGCAATCTGCATGCCTCCCTGGAGAGCTAATGATACTGGTGGCAGCATTTTTAAATTTTTGGCTGAACTTCCCTCCTTCACCTCAGCACAGTTTTCTATTGAAAATCAAACCACCTCGCATCTGATTGTCATCGCCAACAGTGTAATTTGTGATGAAATTAGAGTAACAGTGGGACTGGTTTGGTGAGTTCATTTAGTGATGTGCTGATTTGCAGGTCAGTTTGATGCCTTGTTACAGTTTATTTAGGTGTTGCATCCCTTTGCAGGCTCTCCTAGTGCGATGTGTAGTCCTATACCCAGCTTAAGTGCTCAGAGTATTTGCTCAGTTAGAATCAAACTGAATGTTAAAATGTTATTTTAAGGTAAATCATGTCATGCAGCAGGACGGAGGATGTCATTCTTCTGGTGAAAGGTGTGAAAACACATACTGTATGGTAACAAAAAGGTGGGATCAGTGTAAGAAAATGGGGTTTGGATGAGGTGAGCTGCAAGGAGCTTGGCTGCAAAGGCGGCCAGTGCAGAGCCCTCGGGATCATGAGCTGAAATCACTGAAGTGCACTAAAAGAGAGCTGAAAGGAAATTATATTGCTGGTAGGGAAGGAAGAAACCCAAAAGAGCAAAGAGAAGTATGATGGCTAAAAGGGCAGAGTTAAATAAGGGCGAGCTGAGTTCTAGGTTAAAAAAAGATGTCCAGGTATCAGAGAGCAGAAGCTTTGGAGCAACCATATGATCTTAAAGGCTAGTGGAATTTCAGGGTGGAGGTTGTTAAATTTATACGGGGGATTACATGCTGTAATGCCAGCAAGAGCACCTCCCTCCACCTTGATCCCAAGAAACCTAAATACATCCTGCAGACAGTGGCTAAGGGTTTTGGAGGGGGGGTAAGAGAGAGGAGCTGGGGCTCTTGTGGCTCTGGTGACCATGCCCTGGGATATGTGGGTGCTTTAAGCTGAGTCTGCCTCAGGAGTGAAGTAAATAAATGTGATTAAAGTCTCTTGTATCCTCATCTGGAATGCCATTGTTTAGGACCTCGATTCATTATTATGTACGAGCACAGCGTTACTAAAGTCATGTATTAGCAGTGCGCTGTGTTTCAGTGAATATGTGCTAACCCAGCCTGAGCATTTCAGTCTGCCTGAGTACAGCTTCAGTTACTCTTCAAAATGAATGAAAAACAGACACCTATGTATTTCGAACATCTCTGGAAAAAAATATCCTTAAAATACAGTTATAATGACATATCCCATATGCAACCAATTGTAGGCAAAATGGAATAAAGCTATGGGACCAAAAAAAGCGCATTTTAATACACTTTAATATTTTTCTAGTTTGAATTTGCCATTTTCTGCAGAAAAAACCTTTTATTGAGCAGAGTGATATATTAAATTTGGTTGGCCCTTTGCTGTTAGAAGCTGGGGAAATTTGTTCCCTGGTAAAAAGCACATTTCTCTGTCTTGAAAAGATTTAATTGTATTTCCATGAGCACTTCTGTCACAGGCATGGAAGATGTGTTCTCTTAACAAGTCTGTCTGTTTAGGCTTCAGTGTGTAATATCAATAGCACTCTTGAAAAGTTCCTTTCAGTGAAACAGGAGAGCTTAGTCTGAGTGTGTGGTAATGATGGATGGACATAGAGCAGTATCTCCCGCTGGATTGTGGCTGACACTGTGCAAATAGCTCAGGACCACCTCAGCGCTGTGTTTCCAGCTCTGGGGAATCTGATTGAAATGGAGCCCCTCAAGAACTGGCACTGCTCATGTCAGCTTGAGGATCTGCTCTTAGCCTGGGGGTCCCAAAATCCTAACAGGGTGAAGCTGCCACGGCACAGCCACTACAGGTGATCCTCTTAATCCACCCACAATGGTTCCTCAGGCTTGAGGGGATTCTTTCTGGAGGGTTGAACTTGTTTGGTTTTGAAATACCCATTATTCAACTTCTTTACCTCTGCATTTCTGGTTTTGGGCCAAACCTAGCCCTAGAAATGTGGGAATGCAAATAGGAGAGGTGGTTGCAGGAGCAGCAGAGGAAAGGTGGTTCTCCAGGGGAAGTCAAAGGTGTGCCATGCAGGCACTAACTCCTTCCCCCCAGGCAAAGCTCCTTCCTGGCCCTGATCACAGGCATAGCTCAGTGCCCCAGACCTGGGTGTTGTATTTAAACTTTTAAAAGATTTGCTTTTTACCTGAGAATACCCTGATCATCTCTTCAGCTTTGGGATCCTGACTGGAATACTTTCCTAAATGCATGAATTCAATGGTACCTTACACTGGCAAGAGCCACAGCTACCTGGGCACTGGGATTAATTTTCTAGATAAATTTACCAGGCTTAATTTGGTGGCTTTTGCATCTTTTCATTGTTGGTTATATGTTTGAAGGGGGGGCTGAACAGGATTTTGCAATCCATCTTCTCTCCACCACTTAAGTCTTGGAAATATTTTTTATCATTTCTCCATTTCAGTGGTCACCCTTTTATTGTGGTTTTCTTTATTTTGGCTTTGTCCTTGCTAGTGGTAACCACCATGTCCCACGTGGTACTGGAGTGCCTACAGAGTGTGTTGCAGCATCCCTCTGGTATTCACTTGCCCTCTAACCCTCCTAATATTTTGCAGTCTGTTCTAACGCACTTATATCTGGGGTTATGGCCAGGGCTCCCCTGTTCAGAAGTACTTGATTTACATTTGCAAGAGAGAATTGAGCCTCAAGTCAGACAGTGGCAGATGGGAAGTCCTGCCTGTCTCCCCTCTGGGTAACCTCACAGCCTGCCCATTGCCCCTTTGAAAAGTGTCATCCAGCATCACCATGGGCTAATACTCATGTCCTCCTCCTCAGCACCATCCACCTTTTTAATTTCTCTCCTTTTTTTGCAAGTCATCCATTCAGATTTCCTGGGAGTGGAGAGTTATTGACTGTCTTTTCATGAGCTGTCATGAAGCAGTAAATAGAGGCAAAAGACAAATGCAGCCATATCCAGGGAAAGAAAAATCATAATTAATATCTCACTAGAATAAAGTGTCTTTATAAGGGCAAGAGGGGAAATAAAAGGAGAAAGAGATATTAGCTTGACATATATCAATGTTTTAGCTAGATGTATATTCACTGCAGTTGTGACTAGCATGTGATCAACTAATAAGGGAACATAGAGACAGCACAGAAATGAAGCCTGTGAATGAACTGTTAAAGAGTTTTCATCAATTGACAGAGATGAAGATAAATCTTGGATGTCAAAATCGTGGAAGTCATGGAGTTGCATTTCCTTGTGGTGGAAATACTTGAAAACTGAGCACTAACTGGTATTAAAAATGCTGTAAATGCAGTGTATTAAGTGTATGTCTGTATCACAGTGCAGTGGGTAGCTCTGGTCCTCTTGGGAAGGGTTGCACTTTGCAAAAAAGGGTTGGCATTTATATCAAAAACAAGAGTAACTCCATGTATGGTGGGCTGTGCTGAAGAAGAGATCTCAGCCTTCAGCACATGAGTTAAAGGTGAGAAGGCACAGGATACATTCAAAAGCTGAGACATCTGCCCCTAATTTATGTAATCATTTGAAAATGTAGGCCTGAGGCCAAGAACAGATAAATTGCTCAGGCACTACCCAATAAGTTACAGCTGATGTGTGACTACTAGTAATTGTGGGGTCTTTTACAAGATCCATGTCTTGCACAAATACAATTACTGTATTTTACAGCAGTCAGTGCAAATCACACATTTCCATATTGCATACCAACGTGGTATCTGATTAGCACCAAATTCAATTTGTGTTAATAAGCCTAAGGCAAAATTAGCTTGATACACTGTCATTTAGCAGTATTTAGACATGAAAAGCAAGTTGTTTTGTTTTGCTTTGCGTAGGTGTTCTGTAGTACAGCAAACAAGGGGGATCCAGAGTGTTAGCCTGAAAGATTTTTCCCTCTAGGAAAGATGGTGTGTGTTACCAGGGAGGCTGGAGGTGTGAATGTTGACAATACAGAGGGTGTGACAGTCACAAACTTAGACGTCTGAGCACACAGGAAAGAGCTCAGGTCAAAATAATATGAGAGTATCAATCGATTTTTTCTTAGGAGTCGAAGAAGCTCATGATACAACTCGATCATACATTTCTAAATGCCAACGGTGGTTGCCTTTGGTCGTGTGTGGGCTTAGGTACTTAAAGCCTAACATGATTTAGGAAATATTATCAAAGTGTAGCCCACAACACAAAGTTGCTACAAGGAGCACTTTCCTGCTCCCAAGCCCTGCAAAATGCTGTCTTTAATTGTACCTGAGAAATCCAATTGATGTAAGACATGATAGTTTTGTTTTGCCAAGTCAACTGTTCCCAGCAGGATTAGCCATAGCTGGACCTGTGTCCACTAGTACTGTGTGAAATGGCCTTTAAAAGGGTAACATTAATCCTTTTAGTGGAAATTTTCATATGCAAATCCATTAGGAGCGCACAAATCCCTTGGCTGTTTGTGAACCCTCAAGGCACTGAAGTGCTCTTGTAAGGTTATTTTTTCTTTTCCCTTTGAGCTGCTCCTCCTGATGCTTCCCAGTTCAGTGCTCCACCAAGCCTGATATCCTCCCTAATTCTGCTGGGGGGAAATAAGTATTTCACTGGAGCTGAGTCTTTGCTTGGCTTTTAGGAGCTTGAAGAAGTAACTTTGTGTTGTGCCTCTCTATATGCACTTAATTGAAGATTACACACTGTTACCCCCATATAAACTGTGAAGTGGCCCAAACTATTTTTTTCCTGTGTAATGAGCACACTGCTCTGCTTGTCTTAACTAGATATCTGCTGATTTACACTTGCTAAGGATCCAGCCTGGACCTCCTTCCAGTCAGATGGGTGTGAAACTGCCTGCAGGACCTTGATTGTCAGTAAAAAGCCAATGTTAGCAATTTTCATCAGGCAGCATGGAAATTAATTAGCCCAATTTTATGGAAATTAGCTCATTATAAATAATTTTAGCTGGCCCATTCACAAAGCACTTTACACATTAGGGAGGAAAAAAAAAAAGGAAAAAGGAAAAAGCAAAGCTCTGTGAATTGGATACCGAAAAAACTCTTTCTAAAAACAAATGCTCTTCAGCAGCTGTGCCATTGGCAGGGGAGGGGTGGCACCCACAGATTGAGCCTCTAGACTGCTTTTTTCCCACTCAGTGCCTGAAAGAGCAGCAGGGAGGGATTTGTTGGGGGCTGCAGATGTCCTTGCAGAGCCTGAGGTTGCACGTTCTGCTCCTGCTACCTTTGGGCTTGGCCGAGGGAGGAGGAGGTGGCAGAGTGGAGATGGACACCTCCCGGGGGTGCTGGTCCTGTGGCTAAGAAGAAATAAAATAGTTCAGACACAATACATAATTACGGGGGTGAGAGTGGGTCCAGGTGTTGGAGAAGCTCTGCCATGTCCTCCCTTTGACTTTTTAGACTGGAAGCTCTCAACGTTGCAAGGAAGGAAGGGCACCTGAGTTCTGAGTGATCTCACGTATGTGGGTGTCTGTCATGGGCCCAGAAGGTCCCATGGATCAGCTTGGCCCTGTGAAATCTCCAGGCAGTCCAAACCAGACAATCCTGGGGCTGCTGTGTTTTGATCCCCATCTTTTCTAAGGGTTTCTTGGTTCTGAGGAGTGTCTAGTGCAACCTCTGTTTCCTGCTTCAGTTTTTACCCACTTCAGTGGTTTTGCCAAGGGGGGTTTTTAATAAAACCTGTCTTCTGACTAGTCATGGAATACACAGGTCATGCAAGGGGACAAACACCTTCACCCTAAGCTTGAGCATTGTCACTTTGCTTGAGGAGTTTTCAAAATTTGCTATCTTCAGGGTGTCTAAGAATTTGCCTGGGGAGTCATAATTTTCCTCTTGACTTACAGAGCAGCCAGCATGGACTGGCTGTCCTGTGAAAAACAGTTTTTCTTTCTGATAGTGTTCTCTTTCAGCCCCAATTTCGTTCTTCTCTCAGATCTGTGTGGTTTTTTGAACCACTGTCTTCTCTCCCTTTGACAAACAGCATTCTTGAAACGCCTGGAAAGAAGCTGTGGAAAAAACCTCCTTATCTAGGGAGTGATGTGTCCTGTGTTCCCAGTGAGCCAAATGTGCTCAGGTTCTGCCATTGTTCAGCCACAGACACAGCCTGTCCTGTATTACAGGAATGGATCAGAGCATTGTGTCTTGGGAGATAGATTCCCATTTGCTTTTTGTATCTCTCTGGGCATTTTCCTGGGAATAATTAGCATCCAACTGGAGCAGCAACAGGATTTTCTTTCCTTGGGTGTCTGGCATTGCTTGTTTTGCAGGTGGGTGACAGATGGAGGAGCAGAGAACCCCAAAAGGTTCCTTTCTCTACAAAGAGAAGCCCTGTGTGCAGCCTCATGAGCATGTGAGGATGCTCACAAGCATGTGGCAGCAGCACAAAAGAATCAGTCACTTCTGCAATTCCCAATTTTCTCAACCCCTCTATTTAAGGAATTATGACACAAAATATGTTGTTCATTTTAAAATGAGTTTTAAATAAATTGAAGCTGAAGGAATTTTTTGGAGGTGAGAAAAATCTTTCTGGCAAGTGATATTATCAGAATTATTACTCCTTCACAATTTTCTTAAGCAGCCACTAGAAACAGCTTCTAATCAGGCTCCCTTGGTGTTTAGAGATATCTGTGGATTGATTTTAATTAGATTGGCACCTCTTTGTTAATTCTATAATGTTTGTTTGCTTATAAGTTAAGAGTATTTGGATGCTGTGAAGCTGTTTAACTTCTTTAGTTAAATTTGAATGAATGGGCTCTTAGACATGCTATTTTCTCTGCTAGTGGAGTTTTACAAGAAGTAAGTGTGGGCTGGTTTTTTTTGACACCCCAACTGCAAATTGAAGCACCTACGATTTACCAACATTACCAAATGAAACATAGGAAATGGCACAGACACAGGAAAATGTCAGTGGTTGGGTCTCTTACAAGATAATTTTTTGGTGGTTTTTCCAGAGCAACAGGTTTGTGGTATTAATAAAATCAAAGGATGCAAAACATATTTACAAGGTGTTTCAGAGTCACTAATGCCCACCTTGAGTTTTACCCGGAGCACCCCAGTTCAGCTCTCCATGAGCACCTGCCTGCTGCTGGAGCCTCCTCTGTCGGGCTGGAGGCATTTTTCCAGACTGAGGAAGAGTTTAGACCTGTGTCAGCAGTGAAAATGCTGAACCCACATGAACCAAATTGAGGCTGGAAGTTGGGTTTTGCATTCCCTTCTTCTTTTCTTTCTCTGGTGTGAAATTGCTTTACTGCAATAATAGTTGATTATCTCTAATCTGCACCTTTTCTGTTATGTTTTTTGTTGATTTACCTTGATTTGAGTTTGTTTTTCATAGTTAATATGGACTTTAGCCTACTTCCCACAGGTTGTCAGAGCGCTTCCTATGCTGAACCCATTTCTGTCTGATTATCCAAGGGTGCCCCTGATGTGATCCTGATGAAAAGTATGTAGGGGGCTTGTAAATTGAAAAAATTAACTTTGAAACACACCCGCCCTCTTGCCCAAAAATGGAGAGTGTTCTCCATAAAAAGAACATTGAGCAGTGAAATACCATTTGTGCTGTACTGCCTTTATAAATTTGGGCTTGGAAAATGTGACAGGGCATGTTTTATCACTGATGTTATCAGGTCTGCATAATTGTTTCTGCAGCATCCTACTGCAGCCAGGCTGAATTTGTTTAAGCCCACCAAAAGAAAATAACTTAGGAGGAAAAGCTGGGCCACAGAGAAGGTGCCTGTGGGTTTGCAGCAAAGCAGTCACAGTGACTGTGGGAACACAGAATTATCACACAGAGGAGCCCTAATTCCCCTGGGCCCTGAGCAGGGCCCACCCAAGGTGTGGCACAGGAGAGGGGTAAGAAGGGGCTCCCAGAGTGGAGCAGGACAGTCTGTCAGGACACCCGAGGGTCTAAGTCTTACCTCAGGGCTGGTGCACAGTAAAGTTTCCAAAAAGAAGAAGGCTGAGATTTGCATTGGAAACATTGCTCAGGATAATTTTCCAAAGGACAAGGGAGGGCTGCATCTAGAAATCCCCCAAACACCATAAATGTCTAGTTTGGATTAGGCACTGGGAAGGGGCATCCCCCACACTGGGGATGGTGGGCTCCATCCCAACCAACACTGCACAACCGACTCTCTCTCTCTGTCTGGTGTTTATTTGCCTTCAGCACAAGGTACTGAGAGAACACATATGCTGGAACCAAGCCCAGCACCATGGAGTTATCCGTGCTTTACTTCCAGCACCTTTGTGCAGTTATTTTGAATCATTGGGTTTCAGTCCTTCATCTGGCATTTCTGCCTTTCATCCTAGACCATCTCATCTCTTCTTGATCTCAAATCTGATGACAAAAACAACCCAAACTTTCTCTTGCTGCAACAAGTATTTAATTCAAAGGCTATTTGAAGATCAAGAGAAGAAATTTCACTTTTTGCTGAACTAGTCAGTCCAAGCAGCCAAACAAGGCTCAGTATTTTCTTTTGAAAAGATTGATTATAGCAAGCAAGATGATTCTTCTTGGGTGTGATAATTTTGTTTCTTAAATTTGAAAAAAGGCACAAAATAATATCTTTGGTCTAAAAATGTTAGTACAGTATTTGCATGATGACACAGTCCAAAAAGCCCCCCCTGAGTGTCATTACAGGAAAAAATATTTCAGGACAGGGAGTTCTGCTCTATGGTGTTTCAGCCCAAACAGTCCAGGGAATTGCAGAAACTGTGAGGATGATGAAGCACTGACCCAGAGAAGCTGTGGCTGCCCCATCCCTGGAAGTATCCAAGGCCAGGCTGGATGGGGCTTGGAGCAACCTGGGATAGTGGAAGGTGTCCCTGCCCATGGCAGGGGGTGGAACAAGATGATATTTAAGGTCCCCTCCAACCCAAGCCATTCTGTGATGACTCTGTGATTTAGGGTTAGGATGGACAGGTACATCCCCACTGAGGAACATTGGTGGGTGCCTGGCTTAAAACCTCAAAATTTTAGCCAACAGAATGGTGTTGGTTATGGTTTCTGTATGACATGCCAAGCAGCAGCCAAGCCTCCTGTCCTAGGGAGCTACTTTTCCAAGTGCCTTTGCCTCCACTTTCTTCTTTCCAGTGGCAGATTTGATTGCACTTCCCTCTGCAACCTTTGCACTGAGCCACCAGCTTGGTATTAGCATAAAAATCCAGCGTACTGCTCTCCCGTGGAAGCATTTGCATTTGATACCCACCAGCTTTAATATTCTCATACCCCTCTGGTGAAGGAGAGCCCACAGCCAGGATACAAGCCACATATCTTGTGTTTCATGTGGGTTGAGCTCTCCAACATGTTGCAGTTAACAATTTACTTTTAATTAGACACACAAAATCCTGCAAAAAGGGGCTCTCAGTGCCTTGCTCCTATAAACTTCAGCTTTGACTTTAGTGATGATTTCCAATCCCCTCTCTTTGTGAAATCCCTGTAGCAGTTTTTCCATGTGCTTTTATATCTGAGCAGGAGGTGAGCCCCTTGCCTTGACAAGAGCAATGCCCATGGTTCCTGACTTGCAGGCTAAACTGGTTATTCAGTAGAAAATGAGGAAAAGAGGAGTCCGTCTCACCGCAGCTGTATCGAGTGATATACCCGGGTGTGGGACATATATACTCCCTCCTACATGAGGAGATTACCTTAAAGACAGTTGTAATAGTCTGACTTAAACCTCTAAATGCAATTAAATCCTGAGTTAAGCCTGAAGAATTTGACCTGACATTCTGCCTTTGACTCATCCGTTTTTGCGTTTCGGTATTGCAGTGAATGCGCTGTAATGGATCACACACTCCAAAGAGTATGCTGAAAGAGCCGGGGTAAATTAGGGACAGCACATCAGGCTGGATTTTCAGAGTCAACCATCAATTTCCTTTTTGTAATGTGCACTAAGGTCTGACAGCTGAATATGTATTTAATGAGATTTTGAAAACATAGACTTTTGATCTATTAGAACAACATGCCTTGTGAGAAGGTGCCTGTGCTGCTGCATAGCTGAATGCTTTAGGAAAATTAACTCACTTGAAAGCTAAATAAGGCTGAAAACCAGCTTGTTAGAGGGGAGATGCCATCCACTTTGTCCCAAAACATTGCCTCAGCTGAGGGGGAGCCCCAGCCTTTTTTAAAGGCTCAGAAATGTTAAATTAACCTCACTCTTCCCATTATTTTTCACCTTATTATGCCATGTAACCTACCACCCCTTCCATCCAGATGACCCTCAGATGCTGCCTCCCACCTCTTTGGTGGGAGAGCTCTTGATGAAAGCTCAACCTGACGTTAATTTCGACTCCCTTGACCACTCACCACTGCCAGATCAATTCCCTCAGTACAGGTACGTCTGAATGTGTTCTCTCCAGCTGATGGGGCTTTGCAGCTTCATACCTGAGCTCTCTGTTTGCTACTCACAAGAGATTGCTGCATTTCATGGTGTTCTCATGGCTTGGGAGTTTGGCCACCAGCTGCCCAAGGGAGGGACTTGCCCTTTGGGTCAGTGTTTCTCCCAGCCTCTACTGCAGTGCAGGTAGTAAGTATCATCCAGGAGAAATACAGCACACAGCAAGAGGTGGATGGTTGTTTGGTTCATCTGCCCCTGTCAAAAATACCAGATATAGTAAAAAGTATCAGGAGTACCAAAAATCACAAAGATTGCTTGTGAAGAGCTTCTGCTGCAGAAGAGGACGGAGTGGTTTAGGTAAGCATCTAAACCACCGAGATTTCTCTGAACTTTGAGCCTTGCTGCAGCTTTCCTGTTACTCCTGTGAATCAGTCTATGTCAGGTTTCAGTAAACTCATCCCTGGTATGAGAGCAGTAGTTTAGGACTGGTTCTTTAAAGGTATAATTAGCCCTGTATGCTGGAGATTTGCAATTATTTCCAAAATCTGGAAGGATCCCAATTACTAGCATCCTCCTGTGTGGAAAAGTGTGATAAAGTTGGTCATAGAGCAGTGCCTGGGCTATCAGTTTCCATAAATATTTAGAGGTGCTGGAATAAAGGAGAGTGGGGAGCGAGGTGATGCGCTCTTACTCTATCCCATTTCATGGTTATGATAAGGGCTGGTGTGGCACTTTCACCAGGGAAAATGAGGCAGTGTTGGAGCCATCTGGAAGGATTTCTCTATTAATTTCTGTTGTGCCTTTAGATATCTTTTTCTTTTCTGTGCTTCTGCCTGTGACTGAGCCAGTCAAAATTCATTTACCTTCAGTGACAGTCTGGTACCTAAACAGACACCTGCGTCCAGCCTGTTGCAAGTTTTTTTTTAAGCTGCACCAACAAATGGTTTTTTTGGGAAAACAATCAATAGAAGCAATGACGAGCTTCGAGCTGCCCAAATTGTGAGGCAGTAATTGCAAACGAATGGTAAATCGTGTTGCCCTTCACCTGAAACGCTGCCAGCTTAAATAACTCCTGGTGTTTTTCCTCTCCGACTGTTTGTGGATCTTTATTCGTTCTGCTGAGGCTGGGAGAGAGATCTGAGCTGAGAAGTTGGGGAGGGCTGTGAGCAGCCACTTGCCAAGGGACCATCACTACAAGTGGGACAAGTGGGATTTCTCTTGCTTTTTAAAATATTCCTTTGTCAGGCTTATGTCTTGTGAAACAGTATAAAACAAGAGCCTAGTAATTGCAGACAAGGTGCAATTTAAAATCTTGTGTTTTCCAAAGGCAGAGAGCTGGGCAACGTAGAAAACAGTCAGAAAAAACACTATAGAGGTGTCATGTAATGAGATAATCATCTTTTTCTTTCAAGCACTTCTGTCTTGCCTTGGTGGGCAAAAAATATTTACTAAGAGCAATACATTTTATATATTTCCTAGATCCTGCAAGAGAACAGCAAGTAGTCACAAAAAGGGGGTCAGCTAAAGGCTCAGGGCAGCAGATCAAGCAAGTGCAAGTTCTCTGTTTGCCGAGGATGCACTTGGATGCAGAGCAGTCGGGCAAAGATATCAAAGGGTTTCGTAGTGCAGGCAGCACTTTCAAATTTTTTTTATTTTTTAATTTGATACAAAATGTTTTTCATAGTCCTCAGCTAAAGAGTATGGAGCAGGTTTCCAATTTTTCCCAGCTACAGGTCTCCCAGAGGTAGCTGGAGGGGTAGAAGGCAGCACCATCAACTGCATCATAGCTCAGCATCTCCAGAGTAGCTCAGTTATGTGCTTCAAAGCTGATCAAGTGATCTGGGCTTGGGTGAGCAAGATTAAAATAAGGAATACTGGGTGATTTTTTTCCCTCTGTATGTTCTCAATGCAATTTTTTTTTTTTCCCTTAACAAAGCAGAGGCTTCTAAAACTGCCTCTAGGTTCAGATTTTGGGGTTGTTAAGGAAATACTGCACTTTTCCTTTGAAGGTCTTTGCCTTTCATAATTTTGTGTGTTGTTTCTAACACTGCCATTTCTTGGCCAACCATGTTTCTGGCAGTGTCCCTTTTTCTCTGGTTGGATATTGCTCTTATCCCTTTAAAACCTTTTTCACATGGTGGGGTGAGGAAATTTCCACAATTCCTTATGAAATTGGCATGTTAGAAATTGTAATTCTGGCTAGCAAGAGGCAGGGATCCCAGCCATTCCCTTGGCACAAAGTCGCACCGCCTGAACTCAAGCCTGCCTTCCTACCCATAAAGAAATGTCTGTTCAAGGATTTAATATACTTTAACTTAATTTTATAGACTCTGTGATTCGATTTTCGCATTCCTCACTTTCTTGTATGCAAGCCTTGTGTAGCTACAAAAAGGTTTGTTTGTAAATGCTGACAGTGTATCTCTGTATCAGATCCACAGAGAAGCCTCTGTTACGGGGTGTAGGAATAAGTTGGAAATATATTTGCTGGAGACAGGGGCACTGAAGGGATCTCCAGTCTTCTTTTGAAGTCTCTGTCCCTATAGGTGAGATAAAATCTCTGAAGTATAAAATAGTAGAGGACAGATTGGAACTTGTGCCAACTGCAGTGATCAGAGGAGGGATTTCAGGGAAATCAGTTTCTATCTGCAAAGTCCAAGTCCCCCCTCGAAAAAAAACCCCAACAAAACCTTGAAAACTTTACTGCTCAAACCTCCACAGATTTTAAAGCCAAGAAATATAAATAAAACACCTCCCAGCTTTATCCAGTGGGGTTTTTTTCATCTTTTTAAGGTGTCCTGGCCCAAAGTCCATTTCTAAGGCAGGTAAAATTTTCTTGGAGTGTAATACAAATAGTTATTCAAAAGCCCTCTTTAGCTATGATGTTTATTTAATGGAATTTTTTTTTTAATAGTTCAAAGTTGTATAATCCTTACCTCAAGTTTTGTATCAAATCTGTTGATGTTTTTTTGCAGAGGGTTCTGTGATGTCTGCTTCTGCCACCAATCCTACAGTATTTTGGGAAGGATTTCCATGTCACTGACACTTTCCCTTTGCCTGGGCAAGTAGTTGAACTGGCTTTGTGTTTGAGTTAAAAGGACCCCAAAATGTGTTGCAGTTTCATGTATTCGGTAGGTTGAACCTCTTTGCTTGTGGAAAGAGTGTTTGTGTTTGCATTCTGAGCAAACAGTGTGCAAGTCTTCAAGAGGGCCATGGCGAGATTTTAGCCACAACAGAACCCTTCCAGAGCTGGATAAATGGCAGGCAAGGGAAGGCCAGTCCTTTCTAATCTGAGTGCAAGCCAAACTTCTCCAGGGGATCCTGCAAAGTGAGATTATTTACCCTCACATCAGTATTCTGGCAGTTGGAAGTGATCCAGCAAGGTGGAAAAAAAACATTGTGGTGTTTCAGTCAAGGTTTGAACATGGGCACCACAAAAGGCTTTCAGGTCAGTCCCTCCAGAGATTAATGGGATGAGAGACTTGGCCCTTGTTTCACTTGTGTGAAAAGGCCTTGAGACCTAGAGAGTGTATGACTTTAGGCTAGAGATAAAGCTGCCAATGTTCATTGTTATACTCTTGTAATACATTAACGAGGCCATAGACAAAATAAAATGCAATTACCCATGTTTATTTTGCAAGCTAGTGAAGAATTTAGGAGGCTCTGAGAAGTGGCAGTGAATCATGCAAAAGTGTTTGTGGTCAAAATCAAATCTGCTTCTTTCCAAAGAAAAGGGCCTCTACACCTGTCATGGTTTAGTATAGTTTGGGTTTTTAGTCAAAGAGGGCTCCATCAGCCACGGAAGTGGTTCTCTTGCAGAGAGGTGCTTACAGCTTCCTCTATGGCCTGACAGAACCAATCAACCGGCTAGTTTGAAAATTGGCAACTTTTTTAAGCCACTTAAGAAGCTTGACACGCCTCTGTGATCCACATTTAAGAACGAACAGAGCCCGGGAAAGCTCTCTTGCTTCTGGCTTTTGGTCAGGTAACTGGTGGACCCTGCTTGGTGCGATCTCAGCCGCTTCTGCTCGCTGGACACCAGCTCAGCCCCTCCGTGCGGGCCGGGCCAGCCGGGAGACAGCCACCCCGGAGCCTCGGAGCCCTGTTCCACCCGCGGCCCTGCTCCGTGCAGGTGGCCCCGCGGCTTGGCCAGCGCCTCCCGGTGTGGCTGCTGAAATAAAATGCTACACCGAAACGAGCTCTGGCCACCACCCGGCAGAAATTAGGTGACCAACAGTGAGAGGCGAATACCAGCTCTGGGGCCCGGGTGAGATTAACCCTTTTAGTGCTGTAAGATTCTCCAGAACAGATGAAGCCTGCGGACATCAATCCTCTCCCGAGGCAGAGGAAAAGGAAAGGTGAAGGCATGTGAAGAAAACACCATAAAGACACCAAAGTCAGTGAAGCAGGAAGAGCTGAAACCCTGAGGGAGGAGAAAGAGGAGATGCTTCAAACCTAGAAGCTGAAATTCTATTGTAAAGCTATGGTGATGGACTATGATACATCAGAGTACCCGTTGTAATTTCATGAAAGCATGGGGGGTGGAGCATTCAAACTGTAATTGTGAGCAAAAGCACCTGTGCTGGAATAAACAAATATTGAAGTAGCTGTGATTTGATGAGAAGCTTGAACAGAGAGAGATGAAAGTGATGAGGACCCTTGCTCCCAGGGAAGAAGAAGACCTCTATTCCTAGAGATGAAGATGCTCCCAGAGATAGGTGAAGAGAACCTTTATTTCTGAACAGCTCATGCTTAAAATGGTACCCCAGTAGCTCAAGATTGGACCCTCGAAAGCAGTTGTGGGGAAAGCTGTAAGTCGGGGGAAGGGACTCTCACATGTGAGCAGAGAACCAACCTGGGTGGCTGTCTTGCTGTGACATTGAAGCCATGAGAGAACTTCTTGTGGAGATGTCTCCATAGCATGAGCAAGAAAGACTCCTCTCCCTAAGTGAACTGAACAAGGTTATTATGGAAGTGGTAAACTGACTGAAAATCTCGAAGGTTGTCTTTTTACATTGTCACTGGGAGAAGGGAGAAAGGTGGGGGGAAGAAAAGTGTTCTGAGGGTTTAGTCTGACTTTTTTTTTCTTTTATGCATGTTAATAAACTTCTTTTATATTCTTTTAAGTTTTGTGCCTGCTTTACTTTCTCCTTATTCTTATCTCACAGAAGGAAAATAAGTAAGTAATGGATATTTTGAACCAAACCACTACAACACCTTAAGGCAAGACTCGGGAAAGAGCTTTGGTCTGGTGTCAGCAGTGCTTAGGCTGATCCAGATGGGTCTAGGTGAGGACTTGGTGTATGTAATCATAAATCAACACAAATGAACCTAGCTCTGGCTTTTGGGTTATTTTTTGACTGGACCTAATTTTTGGCACTTGAAGGGGATTTAACCCTGAAGTGAGTGGTGGTGTTCAGGAAAGCATGCTCTTTCCCTAAAACTGTAAGAGGGGAGTTGGCATTGGCTGCTCCTGATGGGACCTGCAGCAAAGCTTCAGAAGGTGTGTCCTGGGGAAGTCATTTGTCTCCTGGTTTGGTGTTCTTCTCCAACTGCCTCTCTTGCTGCGCCAAGATAACCTTCAAGTAGCTTGAGTTTGAGGCATGGAGAAGATGATAACAGCATGGATGATGCTCTCAAATCACTCCAAAGAGATTTGGGTTTGGGGAGCCTTTGAATGTTTCTTAAAAGGGTATGACAAGCTAAAGTTGCTCCGGTAGGATTACATGGCTTGAGGGAAGACCACATATATAAAAAGCTTCACAGCACTGGCTTATTGTGTCTTCTATTCAAAGCTTTTTCTGATGAAATTTGGCTTTGAATCCATGCCAGCCTCATAAATCTGTTTGGTGGTGGTTCTCCCCTGCCCCAAAAGTTAAAAATAAAAAATACAAAGACTTTCAAACTGTGCTGTAATGACATGAATAAACAGTCTTTGTGTACTTAATATAAAAAGTTAAGAACTTTCTTTTCCCATAGATTAAAAAATAGCCAAAAAGGAAATTCATTGAGTAAATTTCATGCCTTGAAATATTTCAAAGAACTTGCAGGCAGCAAGCATTTCCCCTGTTTGTGCTGGTGACCCTGGCGGTGCCTGAAGGAAGTTTTAGTATTGAGAGACATTTTGAAGCATTAAAGAAATACTGTGGACTTAAGCAATAGTCTCTAGTGGATTAAATTGGTAGGAATTCATTCCTACTTGGAGATGGGCCCTATCCCAGAGATTTTGGGAATGTACAGTATGGAGTCATCATAGGCATTTTTAATACTGTTCAAAAGTAACATTTTAGTTCTGAGAAGATGTAATACTTTTTTATTCACATGCTTATTTTCCTAGAGAACATGTTCTCTAAAGCAAGAAACCTTGATGCTTAAACCTTCCCGCTTAAAGTTACTGCCCTTTGTGAGGCTTCTTGCAATGCTGCACAAAATCCGTCCTCTGGACCAGGGATGCAGCAGATTGTGTAGATTGCCAGGAACTTGTCCAACACCTTTGAATTTTGAACACCATAATTGCATGTTATTATCTCTTCTGAATGTATTTGTGTTGCTGTTTCCCATCACTGATCGTGCCTGGAGTCTATCTTGTAGATGCATCAACCCTTCATTCCTGCCTGTAGTTTGTGGCTGACCATCCAGCAGAGCTTTCTGATGTCTCTTTAACTCAAGAGCATGTGGATAAACGTCTTTGGCTTCCAGGACTCAAGTACATGCTTCACTGTGCTAAATAAAGATGAACTCTTAAGTACTTGCTTGTTTAAAGTGATCGTTTTCTAATGTTGTGAGGTTTCTTCTCCTAATGTGGTTAACAAATTGCTGATGGCCAGTTTCATATTCTTCACACACTTCCAATATTTGCAAGAATTTGCCATCTACTGTACTTTGGAAAAATGCTATGAGTTGGCAGTGAACTGTTCTGAGGGATATTTTTGCAAATAAGTTGTGTTCAATCACAGCGGTCTTTGTACCATCTACATACATCATCCTTAATAATTTCTGTTCTCTTACTGGGTGATTTGAACTAATTTTTAAAATGGTTTTCATGAGTTACTGAAGACAAATAATGTTTATCTTATGAATCATCAAATGGAGTTTTTGTGCTAAAACTCATGTAACTATTAAATATGCAAATAGTTCTTTTGACATAATTCAAATTCTCACAAAACTTGACTCAATAAATGAAGGTGAATCAAACTTACGGTTATGATTCACAAAATTGCGTGTGAACCTCACAATATGTATTTAAACTGTGCCTACTCTTAGGAATAGAAATCACAGAGCCAAGTTGCAAACTGGTTTCCAGAGAGCTGTGACCAGCTTCTCCTGTGCTTCACCCTTCCTGCAGCTCCTGGCTCGGATTCCTGTCTCAGAAATCTGACATTACTCATCAGTTTACCAGAATTTCTGACTATACCTTCAGTGGGAACTCTGTCCTCATGTGGCTTTTATGTAGCTGTGCTGTGGACATTGTGGCTGTGGACATTTTCTACCACATAAATATGCTGACTTATTTGTGTCGGTGTGTAAAAGGCTGGTTCTTTGAGGAATCTGGAATGGGCACAGTCACCACTAGCAGTGCTCCCACTGGATGATTGATCTTGGGCCTCAAATATGAAATTGAATAGCTTTTCAAGTTGCTTCAGTCCTTAACATTTCAGTGACATTCTAGAGCCAGTAAATGTAGATTCAAATACCTTGAATCATCTAGTGCATTACAGACCCTGTGTTGTTGGTTACAAGCTTCTTATTTTTCCACAAAAAGTGCTGTCACAATTAGGTCAAATAAACTTTTTCTGTAAATCAAACTATTAAGCTCCATATTGAAGGGTGACATAAATAAATGCCTGGCATTCGCTTGTTGCTGCCTGGTAATATTGAACCTAAATCTTAACATTCAAAGGATGAATAAATTATAGACATGTTAATTTTATGTTGTTTCCAGCTTGCTGGTAGCGATCCCGTCGTCCTGCACAGCTGTTCTGCCTTTGTCTTGTTCCACCAATAGTGACATTCAGTGCCTTGGCTCATTATCTTCTTTTCAGTCTTTCTCCCTCCAGCCCTGTCTTGGTTTGAAAGACAGGCGTCTGCCAAGGGAGGTTCCCTGCCTTGGAATGGAAAATGTGATCCCCTTCCCTCCAAATTATTAAAACTTTCAAGTTATGGGGCTTTCATGCAAAGATATGGGGAAAGGAGTAACAGTTCTTTACGAGTATGTATGTGTGTAACAAGGCAAACGAACAGCAACAACGGCAGCAACAACAAACAAGAGCAGAAAACCCAGTGAAGTCTCTTCCTGCTCTTGAAGCCATTTCCCCTCGGGTGCAGTTCCGGTCACAGCCGGCGGGGGCGCTGGTGGCTCCCGGCCGGGCAGGGCGGTGCGATGGTTCCCCCGGGGCTGCAGGGGGCGCTGTGGCGCGGGCTCGGGGCCCACGCGGTGGCGGCGGCGGGGCCGGGCCGGGCACTGACGGTGGCGGCTGGTCGCGGCTGCCGGGTACCGCGCAGAGGTGGCCCTGCGGGGACACCCCTCACGTCGGCTCCGGACTGCTCCCCAAACGGCCAGGAAACAAAAAAAAGAGAAGCAGACTTGCAGTGCAGGGAAACCGCAGCAGACCGGGACCTCGAGAGTCCGACAGACAGGAGTGGCCGCGGCACCGCGTCGCGGGCAGAGGGGCCGGCGAGAGCCGACCCCGGTGTTTCGGCGCCACACGCGCTGGTTCCGAGGTCCGAGCGGCCAGGTTGAAGGGACATGGGCAAGCAGCTCCTTCGCCCCCCAAACCTGGAAACAGGACCAAGGAAAACCCAGCCAAGGCTCTGGGGTATCCCCCTCACCTTTTTCTCCCGGTATTACCTGCAACCCACCCCAGCCAGGGCCATTTCAATGGAATGTTGGGACATCCTTTGTTTCCTAATTGCCCCATTTGTCTCTCAGGCAATGCCGCCCCGCCCCTGCATTGTCCTTCTTCCAGGTAGCAGGTGGATGAAAAATTCACTGAAAAAACCAAACCCAGAACAAGCCCTTTTTAAGTAGTTCCATCTATTTTGACTAGTAGTGCAAAATTTTTTCTTCCTTATGCACTTGCCTCTTCTGAGACGCACCTTTCCTCTGCCAGTGCATGGAACATCTACAGGGCCCTGGTCTAGAGCTCCCTGGTGACTTCATCAAGAGCTTTTTTGCAGGAGGATGGTGGAGGAAGGCTCAGTAATGGTGATTATGTCTGTATTGGGTACTTACATGTTTCTGCTGAGGAATCTGTTCACTGGGGAGCTGTGCTAAAGGAGGATGGCAGAACATCCATGTGATTGCCCTGGTTCCTTTTTTAGTGCCATTTCTGCTTCGTGGAAGGAGTCTAAATCTGTTCATTTCCCAGAATCTCATTAAAGACTAATTTGGAAAACTGAAAAAGAAAATACCTACTTTGGATCAGTCTACCTACAGTTAAAATAATTGCAGTTGTTTAACTGACCAAAAGCTCTCCATTTCAGGTAGCTCATCGATAGCTTCTGTTTCCACAGGTTCAGCAGTCAGGGTGAAGAAAGAGAAGAGACAAGAAGGGAATTACTGTTCCTCCTGTTATAATAAGGCCTTGATTATTTTTGCGTGAAGCAGATTTTATTTATCTCCTTGAGCATTTAATAGATTTCCTTTTATAAGGTTAGTGGAGGTATTTTTTCATCTTGTCACAGCTCATTCCTCCCACCCTTCTTGGTGTTGATTTTCACTAGCTTCAGGGTCAGTGAGTCCAAGTGGATTTTGTCTTTCAACTCTTTGATCATTCAATCTTGGCATGGTTATTTTGAGGGTTTGGGTTTTTTTAAATATATTTTAAGTCATCGCCAAATGATTTTGGAGAATGAGCTATTGATGAGCAGCAGAAGACTTCCCCACTACAACTAGTAGCAGCATTAAACAAAGCTAAATGCAGCATTGATATTCCTGTCTTTTGGGAAAGTTCTGCTCTTTCAATGTTTGTGGTAACCCTGATATGGGATGACAAGTTAAAGTATCCAGAAATTTGGCAGAATTAAATGCCCACAGAAATGTATTGGCACTGACAGAGCAGATTGTGCTGGGAGATGTGACAGCACAAGCTCACCACCGTGTTGTCTGAGCTGCAAGCTCAGCTTCGAAATCAGCAAAGCAATAAATCATAAGTGCCACGAAGCAACATGTTGGCAAGCTGAGGATGAACTGAACTGAACCAGGTTATTCCGCTCAGCTCCTCAGAAATATTTCAATTTGAGCTCAACAGAAATGTTCTTCTTTCCTTCAGGATTTTCAAAATTACTTCAGAAGAAAAAAAAATTAGGAAAAAATAAAATATTATCAGTTAAGTAAACAGATAGAAGGAAGAGAAGGAGGCTCTGCTGGGAAGCTGGGCTTGGGTCAGTGGAGCATTTCTGGCTCAAAGCTTGAAATCCATCCCTGTTGCCTTTCCCTCCTTTAGGAAAGCTGTGACTCATTTCTGGGCTGAACAACTGTGAAATGTTGCTGCAGTTGCAGAGTATGAGTTTTTGTCATCATTCTTGTCCTATTTTACATAATCTGTAACAGAGCAGGTATAGATTTCATTCATCCTCATTGTTCAGAGGAACATTTAAGTGGAAATCAAAACTGAGCAGAAATAAGTAAGAAATAGTAGGTGACATCTTCATTCGTTCCCCCATCAGGACAAGAGACAAGCACAGTGCCAGGGTTTTCTATTGCCTCCTGGGGGGGCAGTGGGAATATTGAAAAGGTCTGAAACTTGTGCAACAAAAGGCAATGGATTTTCTCTGAAACAGCCTGCTTTCATGGTGGCTTAGTTCAAATGTGCCCAAAATTCCGGGTTATGCCTATCCCAAAACATCAAGTAAATCCTTTGGGCTGTGAATTTCTGTGTAATAGATCAGGGATCACTGACAAAATCCTCCAAGGCCACTCTTCTGCAAATAACAAGTAGTTTTCAGGAGGAGACAACCTTTTGAAAACATCTGTATGTCCAAGGGAGCTGTTACCAGGTGCTGAACACTGGGCATGAACATAAGGAAGGTTTGAGAAGAGCAGTCAAAGATTTACAGTTCTGTTGAAAGAATGAGCTGGTAGGAAAAGCAATTCCCAGAGCAATTATAATTCACCTTTGGGGTGACCTAAGTTCACAGTGAGGCAAAGACAGCTCTAGATCGTGGCAACAGATAGAAATATTTCATTGACAATGAAAAAGTAGCAGCTTGAAAACGAATGCTTAGAATATACAAAATTCTGTAATAAAAAAGGTTGGTAAGGTAGAACAGTTAAAAGGAAGACATTTGTTCATAAATCTTTCTGATGACCCCACCACAGGAGCCAGATTTGGTGTTCAGTTTGCTTTGCTTTTAGACATCCTTCTTCATCCTACAGGGCCAGGTCCATGATGTGCCTGGGGTCAGGTTTGGGTGATGTTGTTCAGACCACCTTCTTCAGTGAGTTACTTGCCTTACAAGTGTTCATGGTACGATGCAGAGGAGTTCCCAGGGGTGGGTTCTTGTTGGTTTTCAGTAGTCTGGAAGATTCCTCGGGATGCATGGTTTAGGTTTAGGTTTAGGTAGCAAAGGTTGTGTGGAGACCTCAGAGCAGGCTTCCATTATCTCAAGGGGGCCTGCAAGGCATCCAGAGAGGGAGTCTTCCTCAGCAACTGCAGTGATAGAACAAGGAGTAATGGGTTCAAACTGAAACAGAGGAAATTTAGATAAGGTATACAGAAGAAATTCTTCCGTGTGATAGTGAGTGCTGGGGCCCTGGCACAGGGTGCCCAGAGAAGCTGTGGCTGCCCTGTCCCTGGAAGTGTCCAAGGCCAGGTTGGACAGGACTTGGAGCAACCTGGAGTAGTGGAAGGTGTCCCTGCACATGGCAGGGGGTTGGAAAAAGATGGGCTTTAAGGTTCCTTCCAATTAAAACCATTCTGTGATTTTAAAGGCTGTAAAATCTGTTCTGCTCCACTTCACATCTACCAGCAGCAAAATCTCTCTCAGACGCTGCCTCAGAAAAAGATTCTCAAGTGGAAGCCTGACAGTCATTGAGCACCTGCTGCGCCGGGGTCTGTGCCTGTGTTTGACACTGTATTAAGGATTGCCACGTGCTTCTAAAGCAATTTCCTTGCCCAGCATTCCCAGGCTATCTGTGCCCTGGGGTCACTGCTTCCCAGGGACAGCCATGGGACTGCCAGCTCCCACAAAATGCCTCCGCGGCTGTTCCTTTGGCAGCACACAGTGTGCAGCGCCCTCTCGCCTGCCCCCGCACATCCATGGGATGTGCAGCTCCCAGCTTCCAAAGGAGCTGGGCTCTGGAGTTCAGCGGGAAGCCGAAGGTTATTTGAGTTGTAATTATGGAGTTCTCTCTGAAATAAGACGTGAGGCCCCAGCTAGTTTTAGGCCTATAGCAAAAAGTTAGCACTTGACACAAGTTTGCACTGTGTGAGCTCTCTTCAGAGAACCTCTTATGCACTTCACAGGGATGTGTGCTTGAACTGAGGATTTCACTGTGAGAGAGAGGTGTGAGATGCTGGGAATGGGGAAAAAATTCCTTAATTTTATACAGTGGGTATGATGCTCCCAGTAGGCAAATTATTATAGCTTAAGACTATAATTAAATTAAAATGCAATGTCTTAGCATTTCCTGGGCAGCGCCTCCATGAACCACCAAACTATTTCTTTCAGAGAGAGGTTGTGTAACTTGCCTGGTGATCACTGGATAGGGATTCACGAGTAGTTTGGGATGATGAAAGAGTGATTGGAAAACCCTGTTTGCAGAGGCACTGGGAGGAGGGGAAACGATGTGCATCCTCTATGGACAGCCTGAAAAAGGAGCATTGCTGTTTTACCTCTTCTGCCCTAAGGGCATGGCTTCTGAAAGGTACAGAATGACAGCTGGAGGAAAAATTACATATGCTAATGACTCCAAAATTAATTAATTGCTATTAATTATTTTATCACAAAATCAATTAATATTGTACTGCAACTCATTTTTAATTAAAGGAGTCGATAAAAATCAGATAAACTCTAGACATGGCAAAATTATGGCAAAACTCCAAAGTTAATCTCTAATAAGAAATGAAGCCCCAAACAGTTCTGCACAGAGATTGAATTAGTTGTTTTTTTTATTAAAAAATAAGAGCCCACAGCAAAAACATGAAAGCAGAAGCTCCTTTGTGAGGGAGGAGAAAGCTTTTTGTGGTCATGAATGAAGTCGAAAAGGACAGTAGTAGCTATGGGTTTTTTGTAGCTATCTACATATTTCTGAGGTGATTTTCATCTTAATTTGCAGAAAAAAAAAAAGAAGAATCACTGTGTTCCAGTGTTTAGGTTATTGTGCTTAAAGTGATGCTTGAAAGGGAATAGATCTTGAGTACCTCATCACCCCTTGAACAAAAGCACACTTTATATTCTGCACTGCCAGTTAAACAAACTCGCAGTAGTTTTGGTCCTAGTCTTGGAGTAAAGAGGTTTCTAAGGGTAAGAAAGTAAATGGAAAAAAGTCGGTTCTGTGGAAGTATCTGGGTAGAAATGTGGTTGAAGGGATGGTATGTAATAAATTCCGGGCCAGATCTTATGGTGACATAACTCAGCACTGCTCTGTTGGCATTCCTGGGGTTTGTGCTGTGCCCATCTGAGAGCCACAGCTGAAAGAGGCTTCTGGGAATTCAGGGACACCAATCGTTCACAATTGGATAATGGCAAGAACAAAACCTGGAGAACATCAGAGGCATAATTAATCTGCTGCCTTTGCTTTTGAGTCATTATGTGGGGTATGTGAGTGGGTGGAAGTTTGCATTAGAAAGGAAGATGTTGTACTGCTGTCTAGAAAAGGATCTGGATGTCTGGTTGTGTGGCAAAAACATGCAGGTGTTTGGATGCTGGTATCTTATTTTCGGAATGATTTGCTGGCTGGTTAATGATGGCAGCCAGGAGAAATGGATATGTGCTTCCAGAGCATGGGTAGGTTTTGTGGGGAGATGCAGGAGCACTGTAAAGTATGTGCCTAATACAGAAAAAGTTATCTGGCCTAAATTTTTCAAACTCATGAGCAGAATTTATTGTTTGGGGCGTCATTGACTAATGCACAAAGCAATTTGAGTAATGAAAAACTGCTCTTTGTCAAGCAAAAGCAAGAGGCATTGATGGAAAAGCTAATTTATTTACTCTTTTATGGAGAGAACATGCTTTGCTGAAGTTCAAAACTGATTCTGCAGCTATTGATGAGTATTCCTGTGAGTAAAATGGCTAATGAAAGCACTGACATCCTCCCCATGTCTCTCTTTTGAGACTTGAAAGTTGCAGCTTTGCTGCACAGCTGTAAAGGAAGGGCTCACAAGTGTTCGTTCTTGTTGTTGTGTGGTAAAAACTTGCATTTTTCAAGTATTAACTGCTAGAAATAACTTGTTTCAGAGCACTGAATGGTTGGAAGGCTGTGGTTATTCCTGGGCCTGTCCTGGCGGTCCCCATCCTTCCCTTGCCCTCAGCAGTCTGCCCTCTCCTAAAGCCCTCTGCCCTCCTGCTACAGCTGTGGCTCTCTCAGAGATCTGTGATCCACAACATAGGGGCAAGAGAAAATTGGCTCATTTTCCCTCCAGTTGAAGGAATGGGGTCATTGCCATCATCTACCCTGCACCTCACCTCATCAGCTGTTCTGACACCGTTACGTGTTTATGGGTCCCCATCTGATGTGCTGTTCAGGAGCACTTTGGTTCATAATTCCTGATTGTAGACACTTGTAAAATTTAGCTATGACCAGTTTTAACACCCACGTGGAATTGCCAGGTGAGTCGTGTACTTCATCTGGCTAAAGTCAAGTCCATCTTCCTCTCTAAAGCTGTGTCCATAACCTGGTTACAACAGGCTGGCTGCCTGAGCATAGGAATGCTGTGTGTAGCTGTCAATTTAAGTCAGAGTATGAATCAGGAATTTTGCTAGAGCTTGATTGTGAATCTGGTTTCACTCTTTGCTGTGCTACAGGTCTGAAATGAGATTTTTAAGCTGCAGCTTTTGCACAAAACCATTAAATAGGAGATGTTTGGGGTCTGTTTGCTTAAAGGAAGGGAAATGGTGTTTGTAAGATTCGAGGAGAGAAGGGAAGGAGCTGAGATTGGGGCAATTTAGTATCTGTTCTGACAGATTAACCCCCCTAATGAATGGGGATTTGAATTCTTACCTGATAAACTCCATCCATATTCTCTTAGACTCTCTGTATCACATCCACGAGCTCTTGTTGCTAATAAAGCTTAAGAAGTTCTATATGTGAGAACAAGGATATTGCAGTGTGTGTTAAAAGGTATCAGCTTCTTATAAAGGCCGAGAGGTCTTTGAGTAAAAAATGCTAAAAATCTGTCAATCCTTTCTCTTGAAATCAGGGGGCGATTTTCCCGAGAAGACTTTAGGCTAGGGTCCTGTAAAATTAATTTCCCCCTGTACAAACTCCTACATCCACGTCCAGAAATGGAATGCCAGCTGAACAGTGCTCACACACATACACACACAAGTATGCTGGAATGGCACGAGTGCCTACAGTCTAAACTATGTCAGTCCCACAGACATTTTTGGTGGAAGTGTATCCCAGTAACCCGTGGTGGTTTTGTGCAGACATCTGCCCACGCTGGAAAGCCACACTAATGTTTACTGTGGGGAAAGCCTGTCCGGACTCCTACACACCGTGCAGCGCCAGGCAGCTGACTGAAGGGGATTGAAGGGAAAATATGGGAAAATACCAGTGTAAAACATGCCCTTGTGATTTTAATATTCTATTTCTACTGACCTCCTAAAAATCAAATTGCGACCTGAGCTAACAAGCATGAATTTTAATGATGTGCCTTAAAAACAATAGCAAAACTGTGTTGTTTTCATTGCCTTTCTAATTCCACTGATTCATCTTAGAAAAAAAAACAAAGCAAATCTCACCCACCCATGTCCCTGTCCCTTTTCCCCTGCCAGGTGAAAAAGCCTTGTACCACAGTCTTCCTCATGTGCAGCATGGATGTTGCACAGCAAACAGCAGGCATAGGATGATGGTATGGGCCTTCTTCCTTGCCCATCCTGAGATGGGCTGAAGCCTGTTCATAAGCAGCTTAGTGTGGTCTCACCACAGTCTGTTACTTCACTGCCACCCCTAGCTGAGATCAGAGAGCACCATATTGTTGCTTACCCAGGTTGCTTTTGTGTCACCTACCCAGAAGTCAGTAACATCCCCATGTCTGGGTACTCCAAGATATGCACTTTTTGTAAAAAAAGTGGAGTTTTTAAAAGAAAGATATATCTAGAGCTTTCTTGTTCTGTTTTACACTTCACAGTGTTATCAATGTGTTGTTCCATCATGTTGTGTAGCATGATGTAAGAGGGCAAGTGCAGTTAGGTGCTCACTGTGTACATGGAGAATCTGAAGAGGTGGAGGGATTTCTGTCTAACATATGGCTGGGCTTCAGTCATGGATTTTTTAAAAATTTTTTTCTAATGCTTCACTTTTTGCAAAGGTCAGTCTGTCTGCAGAAAAGTGACATTTCTGAGAGAGACACAATCCGGTAGGCATGTACAGCAAAAATGAAGTGCACAGCACACCAAATCCTCCCTCTTAGGGCTCTTGAGTAGACACACTCTGCCTTGAAGATCTCCAAGTCACATTCCTGGTGACAGTGGGTTGCTTCAGAGGAGTCAGGATGCTGCTTGGCATGTGCTGAAGCATCCCTTCTGCCAGGGTCTCAGGTGTTAGGCAGAATCCTCAGGTGTTAGGCAGAATGTTGCAGAAACAGGCAGAGATGAAATGTTTGGACTGACCATTTAACGAAGGTGGTGATGAAGTACCAGTTCAGCTTCCTGGCTTTCAGACATTTTCTTGCTCTGCTTTCTCAAATGTGTTTGTCTTCCCTGGCCTCCTCCTCCTCCTTGCTTTTGATCGATTTTTCATGAGTTTTGTGCAGAGGGTGACTCATGTCCAAAACATGAGCACAGCTGTTTACTACTGAGGCCTGTGTGTACTTCCCAGAAGGGTATTTTCTCTATTTCTATAAATCTGGCAGAGCTTTCTTTTATCCATGGCAATGTTTGTTCAGAAGATGGAAGGTTCTTAAGAGAAAGCAATTGGGGGACATAACCTTTTTTCCTCCTTATTATCAGAGCTTTATGCGATATGACTTTGAGAGTCTTTATCACAGTTTTCTTCATTTAATCCACTTAGGTTGGAAGGAGGCAACCAGGAGAGGGGCAGGTGCTGCGCAGTATCCCGGGGTACTAGAGAAACCAGAGATTGTCCCTGGAGTAGGATGACTCCCAGTGCTTTATGTCCCTTCAAAATAATGCTGAGTTTAAGCATAGGGCAACAGGCAGTGCTGCAGGGAGTGGAGGTGATGTGCTGGCTGTTCCTTGGATTTGGGGGAGGGGTTATGACAGGGTATGGTGCCCAAGGTAGATACTCTTAGGACCTATTTGTTCATCTGGGGTTTAGCCACTGCTTTTGGAGTGTGTGTGATCAAATGGTGGCTCTGGAAAATACCAGCACATTTCCTATAATCCCCAAGATCCTGTGCTTTGCAAGTGCATTGCTGTGACTTAGGGAAAAGCTGTGAGTGTTGATGCCACAGCCCGTAAGCTGTGGGCCACGGACCTTGGTGGTCACTGGCCTCATTATGGTGGAGGGCATGCTGGTTTTGAATATTAATTACAAACAGGTGAATATTTCCCTGCATTCTGATTCTCCTGTGCCCTTCAGCAGGGTGGCTCAGCAAGGCAGCCTGGCAGGGCTTCTGACCATTTCATGGGGGCTTCTGGTCAGAGCTACCCAGCAAAATGGCTCCATACCTACTGCTGGGTGCTGCCCATGAAGGGATTTCCTTATGGACACCCTCGCATGGGTCTGTTAGTCCAGGGACCAAATGCTGCCCCCTGCCACGTGCCTGGGAACAGTGTGAGGGCAGCAGCAGGAGCTGACAGGCTGTGCTTTGCGCTGGCCCAGACGGCCAGTCTCGGGAGCCGTGCTTATAAAGCACTTCCTAATGAAGGGAAAAGAAGCTGGAGAGTTATTTTCTAAGAATAAAAATCCCTTTATGGTTTTTTGAAAACTACTTTACACTTTGCACAAATGATCGCCTAGCATCTGGCAGGCTGGGTTTTTGCCATGTGTGGCAGAGGATACAGTTTGTGTAGTTGCAAGCAATCTACTCAAAAAGCTTTTGTACAGTCCTGGAGCCCAGGAACTTGTTAATTTTGAGCAGTCATTTTCCGCATTTAGCCCATTAGAGACTCTATTTTTGGTGACCTAGTTTGAGCTCTTTAAAAAATAATCAAGCAGCATTTTTCAGATCTGATTTGTAATGGGACTGTGGATTGGTTTTGCAACTTGAAATGAAAGTTAGGGGAGGGGGTAGAACTTTTATCTGCCTGGTCCTTCAGAGCCAACATTTGCAATTGATTTTAGAGGGCCTCTAGGAAGGTTAATCTGACAAAGACTGAGGCTTGGCTTCACCACTTCAAGGGTTATTGTTTGACTTGCCGCTGGGAAAATAATAAAGTAGCCAGGTTTAAATAATACTTTCTGTGCAATAACCTCCAGGAGTGCTAGCAAGTATTACTGGGCATCATCCAAACGCTGTCAGAGCCTGTGGATTTGCCTGCTCCCCAGTGTGTAGGATGGGGTTTGGATTGGAGAGGAGCAATTGGAGCATATGCCAAAATGTCTGGCCATGGGTTACATGCTGACTGCCATGGCAGAGCTGCGGTTGAGGCTCACACACAGAGATCCGGTTTCCGTGCTCTAGCTCAGCTCTGGGGATTAGTACCATGTAGGAGAACTGCCGGCCTCTGCCTGCCTGTGACTGCAGGGGGTCCCTGGGCACGACAGACCTTCAGTTGCTGTGAGAGGAGAGGGATGCTCACAGCTGAGAGTGACCCAGGCCAGGTGATGGCTTTTTCAGGTGCACACTTGGGACAGTTCCAGCGAAACCACAGCAAAGAAAAAGACCTACGAACAAAGTCTGTTTCTGACTTTATATATGAATCGGTTTTGCATTTTCTGGCAATTCAAGATTATGTTCCCAAATATCAGCTTGCCTGGAGTGGCATTGCAGTGGAAACATACTTTTTTCACTTATTTGTCCTTCATTTTCTCTGGATGCCCCTTTTCTCACTGTCCCGGGGAGCTGCTCGGGGAGTAGACCCCAACTTCAGGCTCCCTCCTGAGACCAGGGAGAACAGCCTGGTGAAGCTGGCATTGCAAGGATGGGCACAGAGTGATCCTCTGCATCCCCATGAAGAGTCCCTGTGATATTTCTAAGGATCTGCAAATTAGAGATTAAATCTGAAGGAAGGGAGAAGACAGCTCTCCCTCTCTAGGAGACACAGCAGTCCCTGGTGTGGAAAGGCTCAGAGGTTGTTGAGGTGACTACAGGACAGATGTGCAGCCCGTCATGTGTGGTGGATGTGCGCAGCTCCTGGCCGTTTTCCGTGGAAGATCCTTCACTGGGGCACATAGAATGGGAGGAATAGGGCTGAAACGTGCAGAACTACACCAAAGGTTTCGAGCAGCTGTGAAACTCTTGCTTGGGCCAGCTGAGCCCTCTTGTTATTGAAGTTAGAACTGGTTCTTCGTCCCTGTTGATCCCTGCTCAAGGCCAGGTTGTGTGGGGCTGAGTACAGGTCTGGTTTAAATTGGAGTTTCTTCCCATTGGATGCTCTGTGCCTCTGTTTTCGCAGCATAAATATTCTTCCAGGGGCCGTGAATTGTCAAAGATGATAATATAATTCAGTTGACATCAGATTGTTTATAATTAAAAATGTTCGGCCTATTAGAAATATGAGAATCCTATATTTAATTTATATTTGATTTTATTTTTTTAAGTAAGAAAATAAGTAATTTACCACTTTACATTGCCATTTTCCTGTTTCCTGTAGCTCAAAAGTATCTTGATCCAACAAACAAGATACGGCAAATGTTCTAAATATTGTTTAATTTTTTTTTTTTACTGAAAAAATATGTAAATGCCTGAGAAATTATACTTTGAAAAGTGGCTACTGCAAATTAACAGCATTTCACATGGATCTTACTTTGCATTTTTAATGCCCATAATGTGTGTCCCAAATTACATGATTTGCATTATAAACCAGAGCAGCTCCTGTGTCGCTGCTGCTGTCCAACAGTTGAATAACAAGGCTTTTCTTTCCAAACTGTATAAATACATATTTACCCAAATGATGCAATTTAGGGCTCTGTTACTTACATTTTTCTGGTCGGTCAATCACGCTGACATCTTTAATTGCCAATGCTTTTTAAATGCATCTGAGTAAGTCTGGTGTTTGAGGAATGGAAGTGCCAGGCATAGGCTGGGAGTGATCATTTTGTTATTACACTGACATTCTGGCTCCCGAGTTGGTGCCTTCTCTGTCTCTGCCTTTGGCTTATGGAAAATGTTGGCTTACTGTGTTGTGCCATGTTCAGCAGCAATGGTTTTACCTTTCCCCACTGGGCCCGTGGCACTAAGGGAAGGGTTGGGGACACCCTGGTTCCTTGGGCCACTCCTGTCCCAGGCTTGATTGTGCAGGTGGGCTCCCCATGTTTCATCAGAACCCAGGATGCTGAAAGCCACTGTCCCTACACCACTACACTTAAGGCAGGAGCACCTTTGATGTCCTCGTCCTCCTTGTACTGCCTTGTTTCTCCAGGCTCCTGCTGTCAGAAGCCTCTGGAGAAAGAGTTGGATGATCTCCATCATGTAATCTGCCATCATCAACATTATCAATTGTTCAAAGTCGTAACTTGGGTCATCTACACCTGTCTTCAGTAGTTTTTTGGGAATTCTGATCCTCATTGTCCAAAGAGATTTGATTTAACACGATTCCTGCATCATTAGTGTGGTGTCCCCAGTGCTTGAATTTCACTCCAGACTGGTGGTCAGAATCATAAATGAGTCAGCTCAAGCCAGAACATGCTGACTTCTGGCTCAAATATGAGGAGGGAGCAGGTGAATGGGTGGATAAACTCAATGTTTCTTTAGTGTTGTCTCCCTTACCCAGACTGGTTCCTGAAGCATCCAAGGGTTGTGTGTACCTGTTACTCAGTGACCTTCCCTTTTGACTGTCACTGGTTTGAACCAGATTTGTCAGGTTCCAGTGCCAGCTTGTTCCAGCAGGGATTGGAAAAATCACAGGGTATATGGCAGGGACCCAAATCCATTGATACCTGATGGGATACTTCTGGCCTCCCCACAGAGATTCACCGGAGTTCATCTTCACCACACTGTTAGTCTCAAGACTATTTCCTCCAGGAAGCACTAGGGGAAACCAGCAGCTGTGCTTTTTGTTGTTCATAAACCTGCTGCTCTCCCCCACCTCTGGGTATTGAGCAGAGCCCTGCAGCCTCCCCAGCTCTTCTTATCTGTCCCTGTGCCACTCACAGAACAGGTTTGTTGTAGTGGACAAGAGGGGTGATGTAAACAGGACAGTTTAAATATATTTTGCTTAAATGAAATAAACCCTGGAGAAAGGTAGGAGTATCTCATAATAAGGCATGATATCTGCTGTTTGAGTCAATGTTGCTCTGTCTGCAGCTTGTGAACTAAGGTTCACTGACAAATAAGCTTCAGGAGGAGGGGAAAAGGCCAGTGCCACAAATCTAGCCATTGCTGAAATGCCCAGGATCTGAGGTTTTTCAGAGAAAAGAAATGTGATTATGATGAATGATGGAGGCAACAGCACTTTGTGCTGTTCTAATAATACCTAGCCAAGTGAAAAAATCCAATAAATGCCTGTGGTTACCTGGCTGTGCAGGAGCTGTGCTGGTGCCAGCCAGTGTCAAACACAGCCCTTTTAGCCCATGGGGGATCAGGGAGGAGAGACGGTTGATGTGTTGGTGGCTCAGGGGATTATTTTCCGTGCAGGAACTGCAGATGCAGGAGCTCTGTCAAGGCACTCACCAAGCACCAGTGCCTCAAGAAGGCTGGTGAAAAGCAGCTGGTTTGTGTTGGTGAGCAGCAGCCTTTCTCTTCCACTCAGAGGTCTGTGTGCTTCCCAAAAGGAAGGCGGTACAGTCCTCCTCCGGGTTTTCCAGGAGCTGCCTTGCTGAGCCTCAGGAGAGCTGAAGGTGGTAGGAAGGGAGTTGTCTCTATTCCAGTGGTGGGAAGTGGGGGGTGTGCTGGACAGCATCTCACCTGGGGATTGCCAGGGTAGCTGCCAGCTTCAGGGGATGCTCACCCGTGACATGGCACAAGATCAAAGCAGGTTTTCCAGCACTTTTCTTCTGCACTTGCCTGCGTTTTGAAAACAGGCAGATTCTTAGCTCACTCCCTGTGAGCATCAGGAGTTTTTTTTCCACAAAGAGAAGCAATGTTCTGATTTAAACAACATTTTCCTGGCATTCTATTTCTTGTGCTGACCTCAGTGCAGCAGTGCAGGATGGAGGGATCTCTCTCCCTGGCTCTAATTTGCTACTTCCATATTACATGGGCCTGACCTTCTTCCCTGATGTCCCAGTCCCTGAACCGTGTTTGGTGCCTTGCAGCAGTTCCAGACCTCTGGTAAAAGGCTGTGCACTGTATTTCATGCGTACGTGGAAGGCTGTGTCCTTCTGGAGTGTGTCATTAAATCCAGAGCTGCCAAAGTTGAGTCGCACCGTGGAGTCACCACGAGTCACGTTGCTGTTTTCAGGGCTGCAGGAACTGTCCGTGGTGTCCCGTACTTTGTCCCCAGGCTGTGTCTGTGGTGTGGTGAGCAGACGCTTATCTGCTGAGCAAAACGCACAAGTATAAAGGAGCAGAACTGCAAGCTGCATCATTAGAGCACATGTGCACCTCGAGGACGAGGAGAAGGTGGGAATAACAGGAGTGGGATACTGACAAATCAGGAATTGAAGATACATAACATAAACAGCTCCTTAGCCAGATGAAAACTCAGCAGGATGATGATAAAGTGCACAATGTTTATTGATATCTGAATGACTATTTGTTTTCAAAAAATGCATTTTAGAACTTAGCATAAATTCAGTTATCTGATTCTAGCACAGCTTACTATGTATTAGGAAATATATGGGGGTTTTATAGCCATTTTTCACCTTAGGGAGAAAATAAAAAAAAAAGAGAGAGAGACATTTTATTTTAATAGTTCTGACTTCCTAATCTAAGCACTCTTAGGAGCTTGGCTGCAGAGGGGAAAGAAATGGTGGATATTGCCATTTATCCTTTGTTACGGAACACTATCACCTCTCCCTATCTCCATCAGCAGAGCCAGGTAATAATTTACTGCAGTGGACGGCGAGGGATATCAGCTCCAAGCCGCTCCAGTCCAGGCAGTTTGTCATCATGAGCTTTCAAGGAGGTAAATTAAGTTGATTAAGGGAGAAGATCTGTCATGTCAGCTTTTTTGCCCACCTAGAATGCAGCGCTCCTTCCCTCCCTCCTTATTCCAGCCTGTCTTCCTTGTACTGAGTTTTCATGTGTATGGAAGTAGTTTTGAAGAGTTGCTTTCTTAGCTGTGCCTCAGAAATAGCAAATGTTATATATATGGAAATGTAAATGACGCTGATGCTGATTAGCCAAGTGTTGTGCTTCGAGGAAAAAAGTTCAATCAGAACATGAAGAGCAGGAAGATTATTTGGCCACTCTGTGCATGATCAGCCCTTCAGCAGCTGCCAGAGAGATTCCTACTAAAGCTTGGGAAATCAGGGCCTAGGAAAGGCAGCCAGTAGCTGTAAAGGATGAACACACATGCCTGGTGTCTACTGTCATTCTGGAAATACTAATGTCTTGACCCATAGCAAAATTTCATCATCCATCCTGATCTGCTTCAGGAGCCTGTTTGGTTGTGACCCAGCACAATGTTTGGTGCTTTGGCTCATTTTTAGTTTTCAGACTCCTCAGTGGCTGCCTCAGCTGAAGTCCACGGGCTGTAGCTGACCTTCACATGGTTCTTTGTCCTCCTGCCTGGACCAAGGCCAAGCCTCCGCCAGGGAAGATGGACATCACAGAGGAGGATATGGCTACAGCTGTGATAAGTACAGCAAAGCCTCTGGCCACATCAAAGGGAGTTCCTGGTCTTAACTGTGCACTTCAGGAGCTCTCCTGATTAGTCCTCAGCTTGTTTTCTTCTCCAAAAGGAAAAGATTTCCTTCTTCTTGGCTAATTGCTAATACTGAAATAAACAGTCAGTGTTGTTGGTGCAGCTGAAATTAATCCCAGCACAACTTTCCTAGAAGGAAAATACCTGCTGTGAGGAGCCCTGGAAGCAGGCAAATATTTTTGTCTGTCCTCCTGCTCTGTAGCCCTCCCTTCTGTGGGCACACACACAGCCACACATGCAACCCCATCAGCAGCTCTATCCAGTCCCATTCCTCGGGTGTCCTGCAGTGTGGGAAGGGATGGCTTGCTGGCAAAGACACTTCCAGTTCCTTTAAAGGATATAGCATGAAGATAATTAATTAAAACTATTGGGAGTTCCTGTGAAACAGCCTGTGATTAAATATAAGGATTTCTTGTGGAACAATTAGGTGAATTTGGCCTTGGGTATCTCCCCTGACTTCATGGCTGCTGGTGAGCGATAGTGAAATTGCTGGAGTTCTGTCTGTTTTAATGGATTCAGCTTTAGTTATGAATCTCATGAAGAACAGCCAAAGCAAAGGACACTTTAATTTGTAGGTGTCCTGTGAGTTAACTTTGACTACAGCAGAAAAGGAAAGTGCAGTTTGCCTTGTTATTGGAAACACCGACATGTGAAGGGACATGAGGATGAGCCTCTAGTGCCTTCCAGATCCTCTCCAGTCTAATACTTGGAGGGAGAGTGGCAAAGGTCGTGACAGTGAAGTTTCTTGAGCAAATGTTATCCCTTAGAGCCAAAGCTGGGTGGAGAGCCAGTTCTTTGTTGCCTGGAGTTTGCTGTGAACCCAGCCATTGGGATTTTTGGGGTTCCATGTTGCCACTGACCCATTCTAATAGATATTCTGGCAAGGGCTGTAGTGATGTCTTTAGACAGAGGAGTGCCTTCTCATAGGTAGGTGCTGGTGAGACACACTAACTTTGGCTCAGTGCAAGCTGAATGTGAACTGCTGGAAAGGAAAACACGGATAAGCCAGTGACCCTTCCCTGGAAATGGCAGGATTGCTGGGATGAGTAGTGGAGGATGTGCAGATGTTACCATCAGCTCTCTTTTAATGAGTAATTTGAAAGAAATGCTTATATGGAGCAGCAACTTTCAGCTCTTTTCACTAAACTCTTAGCATTGGCTTGCAGAGATCACGGCTGTTTCTCTGTAACTACTGATAATTTGTGTTTTCCTCTTGACTTTTCAACTTCATTTCAGTTAAGAATTCCATTACACAGCGTAAGGGCATTGTGTGACACAGACCTTTCCTTTTTTTGGAAAGCTTACAGCCTAAATGCACAAGAGAGGGGAAGAAGGCTGGCAGTTTTATGAAGGCAAAGGAAAATCTACTAAATCCTCGCTTGGGGACCAGCGAAGCAGAGAGATGAACTACAGGGCTGGTGGAAGGGGAACAGAGTCTCTAAAGGAGGAAGAAAGAGAAGAGCTGAGCTTGGCTGCTTTAGTGTACAAAACAAAAGCTTAAATGGTCTTCTAATTGCTGCCAATACCTGGGAGTAGTTTGAGCTAAAGGGTAGTGTCAGCACACATGTAAATGCCAAGTAAAATAAACCCCCTTGGCTTTTGAGAAGGCTTGGGCAGGTGACAGTTCCCTTCCTTCTCAAGCTCTGGTTCAACAGAAGCCAAAGCCCAGAGCTCTTGCAGTGTCAGGTCTTTAACATTCACACCACCAAATGTAATTAAGCTCTGTGAGGGCTGCACCCTGGGTAGAATTTATCTCTTGGTTTGTAATGCTTTAATTTAGTATCAAATATTCATGGACTGGCAGGGTCAAGTAGGGATAGAAAAGTAGTGTAACAGGCATAGGCAAAGTAGAATGCTAAAGAATTCAGCTGAAAGGTCAGTCATCCATGGAAACCCATTAGGAAAAATACTGTAAATAACTTCCTGCATCTGTGAGTCTCAGAGCTAAACATGAGCCACTCCTGCCCCAACCCGTGGGATGTCCAGAGCATGGGGTGTGCCAGATCACACACAGAATTCTAAGCAGAATTATATAGTTACATATCCAAACTCTTCCAAATATTGAAGCATGTTCGGTGTGCTCTGCACTGAACAAGTCTGTTGCATCTCATGGGTTTAAGGGACAGAAAAGGCTGGGTTTGAGACATCTTGTAAATATCTATGAAGGATTTTTCTAAGACCAAATGATTTTTTTGGGCATACTCTGCCTGTTTAAGGACATGGTTCGAAGCCTGTAAAATGATGCTTATTGACTTCAAAAGATCAGGATCTACACTGTCCAATTTAATATTCACAAAACCAATTTATTCAACAAATGAAATTACTGAATTGAGAAAAACGAATTGATTTATTCATTCAGGAAGATGTTTATGGGGCCTGAAAGGTGTGTTTGGTGCATCTGGTAGGGGGTTCTCAGGTTGGGAAGATTGGGTGGGGAGGAAGGGCAAACACCTTAGCCCATGGGACCATGCAGGGAAATAAGTGAAATTCAGAGCAGCTGGGAATAAATAATGAACTGGTCAAAGTCCAAGTGTCTCTTTTGTCTGGCACCAGGTGAGAAAAGAGGGAGGAGAAAAATAATGGGTGAGCAGGCCATGGAGCAATGTGGAAAGGAGAGCTGCAACATCTGGAAGTGTGTGGGACTTTAGGAAGTGTGTGGACACAGGAAGCTGATGCTGAGTACACAGGCTGGATGCTCCCTCTCCAGCAGTAAAATACCCATGGCCTGCTGTCTTCTGTTTTCCCAGTTGCCTCTCAAAAGCACTGGTTGCTGCAAGTAGAAGAGAATTGAGTAGAAAGAAAAGTCATTTCGAGCCAGAAATGCCTGCAACCTAAACCTGGTCCTGTAGCTGCCGATTGAGCTTTCAAGCCAGGCTGGGTGCTGGGAGAATGAGAACTGAGAAAAACCTATCACTTGAGCCAGGACTTCCCCCTTATCTCACAGCAGCATGCAGTGAGGAAACCACCTAAGGACTACATTTTTAGACACCCAAATAATCCAAAGAGAAGAAATTCTGCAGGAATACAGCACACAAACACACTTTTTAAAAGCATATATATGTATCTGTAAATGTGTAAAAAGCCATATATAGCTAAACTCACACACCTATGTCGTGCAGAGGTTCTGAAATTTCTGCAAACTCCACAGACTCCAAACTTAATTCTGCAAAAACCTCAGGCACTTTTTAGAGTTAAATTAATACTGATGTAATTAAAATGGTAATACTATTTGTTAAAAAAAGAGTATTTAAATAATTCATTTTCCTATTGGTTCTGTGGAGTGTGCTTAGGTTTAGCAATTATATGCTAAGTAAAAACAGCCTCTCCTGTAATGATTTCATGATAATCTGACCTTTGATGGTCCTGGCTCACAGCAGCTGGCACTTTCTGCAGAGTTTACAGACTGTAAAGTAATTAATATCAATGAAATACCACTGCTGGCCCTTTGATGTATTTGGGTCTTTTAACACTCCCTTTTCTCTCTCTCGAGCATTTTTTTTTTCCTGATGTCCCTGACTCTTGGGAGTCTGGCCACTGGACTGTTCCTGATGAAGGACACATCTCAGCTGAGGGGTGCACTGGTGAGCACCCTCTCTTTAGGGGTTCAGAAGACTTAATTGACAATATGCCAGGCTTAATTTGATTTAATATTAAGCACAATAATAGCTCTTGAAAAGCTGTCTTTCAGGGAAAGGTAATAAGGGTATTATTAAAAACAGGTGAGGAGAGATGCCCTGGGTTTAGCTTCCTGCATTATTTCATCACTGTCAGTCAGCTCAGAACTCCCTTGAGATTATTCCAGTGTAGTTAATAACATTGTTTCTGTGATGACTTTAATGACTGAGCCTTTCTTCCATCCTTAGCTACGACAATAACCACTCTGCTTTTTTTCCTTCAACAAGCTATTGTGTGGGGTTCAGCACATTAAGGAACATTTTTAAATATAGAGGTTTCCTCTAATTAAGTTACTGGCAAAAGATTGCTTGTCCAATCATTTGCTGGTGATGAGTACTGAAAGAAATTACATCTTGTACAGAGTATTACGCTTTTCCTGCCATGCTTCCCCTAAAAAAAGAACAAAATGATGTAAAAATAAGCAGTAAGATTGCAAACTCAGGCACTCAGAAATTAGATAGAGCTAGAATGATGGGTGTCTGGATCTGTCCTTCCCCACTCCTGACCATGAGCTTTTCCTCTTTCTTCTTTTCTCTCTTGCCCCACACCCCATTATTTCCTTTCATAAAATTACCTTTTCTCCACAAGTCTTAATTTTTAACATTTTTAGAATTTTTATGTCAAGGCCAAACATCATCTTCTGCTCTCGTGTCTGGAAAAGAGAGAAATAATTTTCTCTATAACTTTTCCAGCACCTCCCTCCATAAACTCCCCTGTAATTCAAATAAAGATGTTTGTGCACCTTGAGGGAGCCACCGTTTGTTCATTGGTGCAATAATTGCATGTAGGAATAATGGTGTATTTAAGGTGTCTGGCCATTCTGGACATGATTTAAAAAGTTCCTGTTTCCTATAAGATTGTATATCTGATCGGTTCAGAAAATGCAATGAGTGGGAGAGGTTTTTAGCATGCCCCCTTGAAGAAAAGTGGTAGAATTAATGCAGAGGAAAATCTTATTTTAGGGTTAGTGCAGTCACTGCAGATTAAAGGTTGTTTCCCTGCTTGGTGGCACTCTGCATAACCTCAAAAAGTGGAGTTTACACGTGTTTCTTAAAGTATACCTCTGGATTTGAAAATCAGATCATTTACTAATTGCTCACATCTTATAAATTATGGATCTATCCTTGAAGGAGATTTTAACAATCTATTAAAGCCTGAATAACAGAGTTATTCTCCATCTTCCAGATAAACAAAACAAAACCACAGCTTTAAAAACAAGAAGCCTCTTCACTTTTTATCTAAATGGAAATAAACCTAATCAAAAGCCAGCGATTAATGAATCTCTTCAGGGTTTCTATTCTTGAAAAGATTAAACAGACTGAAATAGTTTCAATAGGTAGGTGTGATGTTAAGTTCAGATGTTGTATTTATATATGCTCAGCTAGAAATAAGAGTTGTTAAAATCCAGTATCTGGATGAAGATTCTCCTCTTCAATGAAACCAGACAAACAGTTAATAACTCCAATATTCACTAATTTCTGTGTGCAAAAATGTCCTAGAGCTCCAATAAAATCAGTCCCTCCCAGGAAATGCTTTTAAAATACTCATTAAATGTGGATGTTGCACATATGAAACAAACTGAAAGTGTGTTTTTAGGAAACTATTTTCTTGGGAAAGGAAAGCAAAGCTCTCCAAAAATAAGCAAACTGCTTTTCTAGGATTGGACAGCCAGCTATTTGCTTCTTGCAAAAACGCAGACTGAGAATGTTGAGCTGAAATTTGGCAAGGTTAACACATTTTCACTATGTGTAGTCAGTTCCTGTGTCCAGAAATAGAAACACCCTTTTGCTTTCAGGAGTGGCATGGCACCTTCACCTGCAGTTTAAATAGAAAGAATAGAAAAGGCCTGTTGTTCAGCTCCACCTCTGTACCAGATCTCTGGGATGTTTAATTCATTCTGCATCATTCCAAAGAGTGGGAATAATGACAGCCAAGGGCTCCCATTGCTTCCACAGTAGAGACTGAAGAAATGTTAATAAATGCACTCGATTTATTTGTCTAACTGTAGATTTTCTGTAATTCATACCAACTAGCCTGGCTGTGTAGTAGGAAAAAAGCAATCACAATATGTGATGTACAAAGCCTGTCACTCACCATGTATCAAATGAACAAATAAAGGTCCCTTGTTCCATTAAATGACCACAGAACATTCCTAGGATCTTCACAGGCACCTTGCTTACCATGGTGTGCAATTCTGGACACCGTTAGAGCCTGCACTGCATTTCTTATGGGTACTCTTCCATCTGACTTCTGATCAGACACTTGACCTTTCAAACCCATCGTGGGGAAGGCATCCTTCTTCTCCTCTGCTTTTTGTTCCCTGTGTATTTTGTTCCTCTTCATCCACGTGCTGTCTCAGGTTGTGTGTAAGCTGGAGAAGCCAAGAGTGCTTCTGAGCTGTGAGAGACTGTGAGCATCTATTGTGCTCCTTCTCCTTTTCTTCCATGTTCTTCCCTTGGGAAGACTTGGGAACAGATCCATAGCTCCCTGTGGTGCTCCAACCAGTCTCATGAGCCAGAAGACCAAGTAAGCAGCCTGCCAAGACTTAGTTCAGCTTAGACACGAGCAAAAATGTGAGGGGGATTTATCACAAATAGGGACAGTGAAGAATTGAATGCTCTTTTCTCTTTTGGTACAGCATGCCTTGTTCTGCCAAAATAAATACACCACCTTGGTTGAGCCCACTGACATCTCAGGATGCCTGTGGCAGTGCAGCCAGTGTAAATGTGACCATGAAGGTTTGACAAGACAGCCCTCACGCTGGCTTTCCCACTGAAAGTGTCCCGAGACCCTCCAATGCACTCAGCGTCTCATGGGCTGTGGCTCTCTGAGGGAAATTGATAAGAAAGGATGTCTTTGCACATGGTTATTACTTTCCTAAAATCCTTCCAGAGTGTTGATATTATTTAGTTTATGAAGTAGCAGTTTGTGCAATTTTATGTTGCCTGGAAAGAAACTAAGATTTACTCAATTGAAGCTCCCGAAAGCAGAGAAAGCAAAAGGCATCAATCTGTGCTGTTGGAAATTCTGTAACTGGGCAGCTATAAGCTGATGTGCTTTGAGTGTCTGCAAAATGCAGCTACTACTGAGCGGCCTGAGTGGTAAAGCATTTTGTAACAGCATAATGCTCTCATTGTAGTCTTTGCAATCTCATTTAGGACTAAGCTTTCCCTTGGGAGATGATACAATAAACTCTCCTGGAAACCACGCTGCAAATACATTGAAGGCCAATCAGGTATTACAGTGTAATGTCAGAAGTCTTACTGACTGGCTAAACATGTATCTTCCACGGCATTCCTCAGGACAGACAGATGCTAGCTGTGGAGATGGGGTTGTTACAGAGTGCAGACTTTGTCTAGGTCATAATGTTGCTCAACATAAACAGCTTAGGATTTATTGTGTGCTCTCAGCCAGCCTGGGCACCTCAAAGTTCTAAGCAGACACTTCTAGGACACTTCTATGCAGATAACAGAGGAACTATGTTTTAGACTGGAAACAATTAGGAAAACTCGCAGATAGTGATGTAAGCCTGCTCAGTTTCTCCGTTCACATGATATCTTTAACTGAAAAGTGGGCAGAGACACATGGGGTAAGCTGACACCTGAGCTTAAGTCAAAGAACTATTAAGCAGGCAGAATACTTGGGTACATCATTAGAAACTGTATTTCAAAATTTGAAAGCAAAAGGGTTGGATGTTTTGGTCCTGTTGTTTGCATATTTCTACTTAATGTTCCCATTCCCACATTATTTTATTACTATTTTGGTTTTCAAGTCCAAGATTGTTTTCTCATCAGTACTTTAAAAATTAGTCTAGATATACATTTCAAAGGCTCCCTGTGTTTTTGTACGTCACCCTTCTTTCCAAATGCCAGGTTTGGATATTGTCCTGCAGTTTAAAGGTTTCTAGACTGGTATTTGTTTTTCTTCCAAGAAAGTAGACCCTACTGTAATGTATACTGGCTCAGACACAGCCAAATTTGCCTCATATAAGCAACAGTGTGTTTCCTACATGAAGCTCAGTAAATAAATAACTGCAAGCTAATCCTCCTGTTTTAATGTATGAAAAGTCCCACTCTTGGAATAATGCAATGTAAAGACCAGCCATTCAGAAAACAGAGCTTTAGTTCAACAACTCCCGAGGTGGGTTCTGTACATTATGTAGCAAAATCCTTACAAATTTCCAGTGGCCTTAACAAAAGATGCATCTGACTGACGGCTGCTTTAGAGTTGGGGCAATCGAGTGCTGTGTTCAGTTCACTGATCTGCTGCTCAGGATGTTTTGTAAGCACATTACCAAAGAGGACCAGATGTCTGTGAGGAAAAGAGTATGAGTTAAAGTTCCTACCAGCTGTCATAAATAACTGAATCACAGTCGATTCTGCAGCACGCAGCAGTGCAGGGCTCCTCAGGTATAGCTCTTAACAAAATTAAATCCAAGCCTTTCCTTTGCCTTTAATACACCTTAATGTAAATTGAAAGACTACCAGAAGCTCCTCTTTCTTTATTAACCAATTTGAATAAAAACTGCAACTTTAGTGCTTTAGACAGCAATCTTTCTGCAGCTGCCAAGGCAGCTCTAGTTAGGATACAGTGCTTGCTTCTGACCAGGCACTAGAAAATGTTTTCTAAAAGCTGTGTTCTGGTATTGATCAGTGTGCTCAAACTTAAGGGACTTTTACTGAAGCTTGTGCAGACTACCTGGAAAACCACTGGTGCTCAGGAGGGCTTAACATCACAATTTCAGAAGTGTTGATGTAATTAAAGGATGCACAGCTTGGAAGGAGACAAGACATGAGCTTGTGGTGGGACAGCATTCCTCATGTGCATGCCACGTGAGCTCTGACATAGTCTCTAAATGGGTGGTCCTCCCAGACAGGAGAAATGTCAGTGTGTGCCACATATTTCTCATGGTATGGATGGGGTTTTGAGAGAAGCTGGCAAAGGCTGGATCCCGTACATACCTGAACTGCTTTGAACATCTCAGTTTCTCGTGTCATTAGAAATTCATAACCCTCAATGAGCAATGCATGGAACAGCAAATTGAGCTCCATAAATTGCTATTTCCACATTTTGGCTGTTATTGTTTCTCCCAGAGCTAGAACTGCAAGTGATGTAGCTGCTTAGAGACTACTTAATGGTTATTCAGTAAATATTAATTTTTTAATTGTCACAGTGACAGGTGTGTTGCATTGCATGGGTAAAAATGTATGAATAAAAATGAAAATTAATTGATGGTTACCAGCACGTTCACAAACATGCCCAACTGAATTTGTGAACTGATTTAAAGTTAGACAGGTGTTGACTTTGCTGTATTGTGGGGGTTTTTTTCTGATAATAAAAATCTGTTTCATCAAAATTTGGCCAGCTGGATGTTGGGCAGTTCTCACCAGATACAAATGCATACTTTTTAATTGATAAAAAAGAAAAATGTGAGATACTCTGTTCAAGTCCATTTGAGTTGTGAAAAGTGCTTCCTTTTTTTCATGTTTGTGAATTAAACACACTTGTTCTTCAGGTGATCCTCTCCTTCTGCACTTGTGTTTATTGGTGCTTTCAAGTGAGATTGAAGTAGATCAAAATGTTCTTGGCTTTTATGGAAAAGGGGAAAACCACCCAAAATAGAATTAATTGTCAGTGGTCGCACAAGTGTGAGCTGACTGCCGTGGCAGGTTTTTGTCTCTGACTCTGTGCTGGGGACATGTGTCTGGTCAGCTGAGGCAGCAGGGGCTTTACCAGATCAGGTTCAGCGACTGGATAGATATGTCTGCAGCTGAAATAAACCCCACAATAGAGTTCTCTTCGGTGCCTCTGCCACAGCCCAGCCTTCCTGATGGATGTTAAGAAGCCTTGGTAGTGTTTATGAGAAACATCAGCTTCCCTAATCGTTCATTGATCTGTTGTTCTGGGCGGAATGATGAAGTTTTCGCTGTTATTTTGCTTGGCTTCACTCAGATTCACTTGATTCGAACCAAAGAATGATTTAAGATGGCAGGGAACAATTTTACTCCCATTTGCTCCCAGCTGACAGGATAATTCTGGTTTTGCTGTTCGGAGCTTCAAGTACTTCATCTGTGCTCAGCTAATATTAGTTGCAATTAAGGGAATGGGCTGTCTAGAGCTCGTTTTTACCGTTCATCATCTGAAAAAGAACCTCCGAAAAGAACCCTTTTGCTTTTGGTGTCATTGTGAGTTTCTTCGCCACCCTCTGCAGGGCTGCCCATCCTGGGGTGGCCCCCTGGGGAGGGCAGCACCTCCACTTGCTTTGTTCTTATCTCAGGGTAGCTATTTTTAGCAACCAAAGGCTTGGCTGTGTTGAGGCTCATGGAGTCTGTTAGGAGACTGGTTTATAGACCGACATGGCTGTTCCTGGGGTGCAAGACACTGCTGGACACAGAGACAGCAAACTGCGGAGTACAGGTGCTCATCTCCTGTCTGGAAATGGAAATAAAGAGCCTTTTTCCTGGTAAATATATCAGAACCCTGTGGTTTGGTGTGTTTTTAAGCAGCTCATGAGGCATTGGATATGTCAAGGATTAATACTTTTTCCTCCCGGCACTCCTTTTGTTTCTGCAGGAAGCTTGTCCTTATCCAGGGGCTGATGCTTGACAGGCTCAGTTTCCTTTTTGTCTTTCCTGAGGGACAGACTCACGGGAAATGTGTTTTTGCAAGTACCTGTAGCCCTAGCAGGAGAATCAGGCTGGGAGATGCACCTTCTTGGAAACACAGATGGAAGCTGGAAAGCAGCTCAGATAGAGCATGAGGATACCTGAGTCCAGGATACCTGCCCAGGAAAGCGTCCAGCCTTGAATTCAAAGGATGAGAGGTTCAAATCACACCTGACCTTGGCACGAGGTGCAGGGGAGGAGATCTGGCTGCCTGGTCCCATCTGGCATGAGGATTTGTGAGTCAGTATAGAAGCCAACAGACATCTTTGCAGTGACTCCAGCAGGGCTGGGAGTGAGTTCCAAGTGGGCAGGTGTCCATTTTCAGTGAGAATTATGTTAAAACTTGCAGTGCCTGCCAAAGTGACAGTGTTGGCCAGGAGTGACCAAAACTTGAGATGCCTTCTGCATTCCCAGTACATTTTTTCAAGATGGACCAGACACAAAACACCCTGCAAACCAGAAACCAGTCAGAAATCATCCTGCAAAGCAGGTTATTGTTCTGCATTTTTCATTCCTATTTTCATTCCTATGAATTTAAACCCGTAATGAAACCCTGACTTAATGTAACAGACTACTAGATTTGGGTGGTCAGGTGGTTGTTTTGTAGGAAATCAGAAACCCTTTTGGTTTATTTTCATAATTTTGTTTTGCAAGCATGAAGATGGCAGGGTTTCCAGCAAATAAATGTGTGTTGCAATATGGTGGAAGCCATGGGACTGCAAAGAACCTTCTGGTTTGTCAAAATACTTGCCATAATTTGTCATTTCAGTTGGTTAATCCAAATAAAGTGCAGGGCTTCTGAGGCAGTTCACAATTATCAGCAACAGAACTTTGTCATTTTCCCTAGTTATTTTTCTCGTGTTTTTTGGTGCTTTTTTGGCTTTTTTTTTCAAGTTTGGAATGAAGATTTGCTGCTCTGTGTGTGTGTATGATTTCAGTTCTGTGCTGAATTGCAGCTCTTTCAGGTGGAATTGCTGTTTGGCAGTAAGACATACCCTAAAAATAGAAAATGTGGTTGTAAGTGATAGCAATTGGCAGGGAGGACCTGTTCAGATGCAATTTTGGGACTGCTTTTAATTTTTTCCACTCTATTCCAAGTTAAACAACCGTTTAAATTAATTAGAGCAATCACAGTATCCCTAGAATATCAGTGGAAAAATTAGAGCCCTGAGTGTAATTTAAGTATTTCCTGAATTCTGAGGAGACACTAGAAAAGCCAGCTTAAAGAAATTTTTGCATATGATGAAAAGCAAATTCCTGACCAAACAGGCTAAGCTGAAATGTCTGAAGGCAAAGAGCTATCATGAAAGTGCTGGAAAGCTTCTGATTATAATGGAATCAGTGTCCCAGGGTATAAGGCAACTCTACATTTAATACTGAGCTGCTGAACCGTACTTCTCAACCTACCTCCACTCACTGGGTTTTCACCAGAGTCCTGTCAGGACACTGGGCTTTGTTTAGATGCCAAGCAAGTCTGGAAATGGCTCCACAGCTTTTTCAGCAGCTTCAGCTGCTGAAATGTTTGACTTCAGAAGGACAGCTAGTACCTAGATTTTGTGGCCTAGAAATCATTCCTTATGTACACTGCCATGTGTTAATAACCTTGCAGGCTTTTATAAGCCTAATTAAAAGGCTCGTGCACACTTAAATGTGAAATCACGGCAAAGCGCTGAACCAGCAAAGCAAGATCCTGTCCTTGGTGCTGCAAATCCATTGTTGCCTTTCTTTATTAATGATACAGACACGACACACTGGATTCTCTGCCTGCTGTTGCTTGTCGGGTTGTTTTTATTACATTATCGACTGGAGTCCCCGTCATGTTGGTTATAGTCTGGGCACGTTACTCTGAGCAGAATTTTTCTTTCAGTGTTTTGTTTAAGGTATTGACTTTGCCAAAGGGAAGGAAAAAGTGCGTGCAGCCACTTAAGCACACAAGTAGTGGTATCAATTTCTGTCCATTAAATATGCACACGCACTCAAACACACGCCTGTGCAGGGGTTGTTGCAGGCATCAGGTTAGGTGAGCTTTGAGAAACAGACTCAAGAGACCCTCTCCAACATGGAGATCCTGTTTCCAGGATCTGGCCAGGAGCATCCTTCAGCCTGTGTCAAGTCCTGCTGAGGATGGTGGGGTCGCTGTGAGTGTTGAAATGACATTTTTCACAGGCATTTGCGTATTTCTAGGCCATTCCTTTCAATTCCTTAGAATGAACTTTATTTTCTAAGGGAGCATATTTCTCTGGTTTTGGGTGTTCAGTACTTTTTTTTCCTAACAACATCTTAGTTCTGTTAATCTTTTGGACTTTGAAAAACTTTTTGTAGTTATTGGGTTTTGGGGTTTTTTTTTCCCTTTCCAGCCCAGGCAATCGATTCCTGAATATGAGCAGGAGGGTTATTGAGCAGTTCATCTAAAGCCAATGAAGATTTCAGCCAACTCAAAGCTGCAGCAATCATTTTACTAAAAGTTTGGATAGCAGTTCTGATCGAAGACCTGGATATATGGGCATGGATGGTTCCAGCACTTCCAGATGAAACTCTGAGATGAATCTTTGCAAATGTTCAGTGATCAGTTCCATTTGAAAGTACACAAAATGAGTGTTAATACATACATGTGTTGTCTTTATTTCCTCTTCCAAACTGGCCCCGCGTCTCCCATCTGTTCCTGTTTGATGGTGAGCTCTTCCAGAGGTGTTTTCCATGTTGTGTCCCTTCAGTCCCACCCTGAAATACGCTGTACAACACACAGTTACTTGCAGACAGACAATCTCATCTGAACTGTGGCATTGCCCCAGTGGATTCTGTTCATGTACTGCAGAGGCCCTTGACCTGCTCTCTGCTTTGAGTTGTGCAAAGTCATCCCTTTATGAATCCTTAGTACCTTACAGTGAATTTCTGTTTGAGTTTCAATAAACTGATAAAAATGGCTACCTCTTTATTTTTTACCTTTTAAACAACTATTTCTAGTAAACTCACTAAAAATAAAACAGGAATGGGCTTGAAATCATTAAGTTGAAACAGAATTTGTTTTCCAAAGGTGGTTTGGTTTTTTTGTCTTGGGTAGCGGCATCTTGTCCTACAGCATCCACTGTCTGGAAGACTCAGGACCATTAAAAATGGACCATATCTGATGTGTTTGTTTAATTTCTGCCTTCCAGTCTATCCGAGAAGTCACGGGCTATGTGTTGGTGGCTTTGAACCAGTTTGAATACCTGCCCCTGGAGAATCTGCGCATCGTTCGTGGGACCAAGCTCTATGAGGAGCGATATGCTCTGGCCATTTTCCTTAACTACAGGAAGGATGGGAACTTTGGACTCAGGGAACTTGGGCTGAGGAACCTGACGGGTAAGTGAAACTTGGAAATGTGGTGGATTAGTTGCAAGAAAACAAATGAGCTTGTTGAGTATTTCCCCACTGCCCTCAGACACTTGCATTGTGCAGGAGACTGGGGTACCACAAGAGCCTGGCAGTTGTGTGTTCTCTGAGGTGTTTGTTGGTACATCATTATGGTTTTGGTTCACAAAAGTGCTTCTCTCCATAATGATCAAGGACTACCCATGAGAGTCATGGCAAGAGCGTATTTGAAACAAAAACAGTTGTTGAAAGGGTATGTGAACTTCCTTCTGTGTTGATATCGTGAGCATGTTGGTTTCCTTGTGATCCTTGATTATTGCATGTGTGTTTCTTCAGGTGCTGGGTATTTTCTGCCAAGTTACCTTAGCTTTAGCATCCCTGTGCCTCTGTATCTTTGGTTTATTTAATTTTAGAAATGCCTTTTCTAAGCAAAAATAGTTCATTACATATAGTGAGAAAGGTGCTTTTTTATTTGAGCCAAAAATGTAAGCAAAGTCCACAGCCTTATGTTTACCTGTAAATTCAGGGCTGGATCATGCTGTGGTATAGATCAACAATTCATTTCCTCCATCTGAGGATCCAGTCAGTGGTTTGGGAGATTAAAACTTGCTAAATATCAATGGACTGTAACTTAATAAATAGCAGGCAGTGGCTCTTTTTAGGGAGTTCACTGGAAGTACTTTATTTATACCTGGTTCCTCATCAACTATGATAATTTCTACCCTAAATGTTGGTAATTTTGATGTGGCCTTGTATCTGCTAGTGGCTGAAAGCTGACTGAAAATCACTGACCTGAGCTGGCTGTAGATGTTGAACCTCAGTATGGAGAGGTGGGAACCTTCTGAACTATATTTAGGCACCGTTCCCTCTCTGCTTTTTTTTGTCTCTCAGCATTTAGAGTAGCTTACAGTTCCCTGTTCAGTCTCACCAGGCTGAAAAGCAAGGCTTTCAAAAACAGGAGGGAAAAGAAGGCCTGAAATATTTTACAAAATAAACCAGTTTTGGATGACTCTGATTAAGCTCTTTTCTCTGGTCATATTTTTGACAATTTTCTTTACTGAGACCATCATGCCAGTATCAGAGTGCTTCCCAAAGGTCTCTAAATCCCTGTCATCTACTACTCTTCACTCTGTCACTGCCATAATCCAATTTCCTCCTCTTTTGTTCCCATATTTCTTCCCACCTTTCTGATACAGGGAGCTGTGACTGTCTATGCCTTCACATCATACAGAGCCACAGCATCGGGTGATAACAGCATTATCTCTTTCTTTGTATATGTTTTCTGGTCTTTGAGTCTCAAAACGCCCTCTAAAGACACTAGGCTGGGTGAAACTGAGACAGAGAGGTGAGGTGAGGCCAAGGCCCAAAAATGATGGAAGTCTTTCTTCTTGGGTCTGAGGTGGTTCTGCCAGGAGGTGGGAGTTGTACTCTGAGGGCTCATTTGGCCATGGCTTTGCTGCTCAGTAGGGTAAAAAACCTTATCTCGTAGGCTTCTGCTCAAATTTTCTTCTTCAACCAGCTTCCCTGTGCCAATTGGCAGTTCCTCAGACTCCAGAGATGCCTTCTGGGAGCTGCTGTGACATGACAGACACAGCACCAAGACTGCCCAGCAAGTAGTTTCATTTTCTTTTTAAGTGTCTTAAAAAAACCTGTCTTAGCTCAGCCTGTGAATCTCTCCCAATATGAGATCATCACAGCCACTTCTTCTGATTTAGGTGTTTACAAGGGCCTCTGATGGGATTATTTGACTCGAAATGAATTGTTGTGTTCTGGAAGAAAAGTGCCCTAATAACACTAGCTTGTCTCCGTGGAGCACTTAAAATAGCTTCTGGGTGCTGAATGTGAGCCAGTGTGTGCTTGAAAATACTCTTAGTGTTTTCTAGATAACATGCCAGGGCCTCATGAGTCTCTCCAGCAGCTGTTCTCTGACCATTCTGTGCACTGGTTAAGATGCACCGGGCTATTTTAACCCACAACCTGCCTCTTGTTGCGCTTGCTCTTCCCAGAGCATATTCATACTTCATTAATTTTCCTGACACATCCTTAGCACTAGTAGCTGCATAAAAATAACTGGTGGATGTGGGAGTTGGTGATGTTGCGAGGCTGTGATGGATCAGCTGTATCTGAACCTATTCTTTAAAAGGTTTACCCCAGAAACCACCGGTGGGCTGCGAAACTGAAGAATAAGCAGCCCCCATGAGCTTGCATTCTTCAAGTCCACTGCAGATTTCAAGAGACTGGCTTTGAATCATGCATCTCTTCCACCTGAGTAAAATATAACATGGCTTCTGACTTGCATGTGAAGAATTGTCATTCCAGGGCTTATGCCTTGTTCATGGAGGTTTGGGAAATTCTGTTCTTATTTGTGCAGTGCTGGATGATAGGCTCCTGAGGGTATTTCTGCCTAGTACCGCACAGTCTACAAACACAAGCCCTACTCCCTGTGTTAAATAAATGAGGAAGCTGCTCTCACCTGCAGATTCTCCTCACACACAGAGTTTCAACCTCCTGTGCTGTACCACTGCAGTATTTTCTGTGTTGTTAACAGCTGTGTTTTTATTGCCAGATATGTCTATCAAGTTTTCATATTTAAATGTAACTTTAAATGCTTGAATTTCCTCCCTTGCACTATAAAAAAATGACAGCTGTGAAGGCAGTTAGTTTTATCTCACACAGAAAACATGATCCAATTCTCACTCATGATGTCTGTCAAACCACAAGGGAGTTTTGTTTGTATAGCTCAGCCCAAGACTATGTCCTAAAATTCATGTGACAGTTGCAAAAAATCTTAGCTATAAAAAGCCTGTTCTTGCTTGTTATAAAAACTTAGTCAATGGTTCCACAAACGTGTCAAAACCGAGCTGACACTGAGCTAATGAAGTGGCTGCTGCCATCTCAGCTGGACTCATCTCAGTGTGCAGATCCAGCTGCCAAGTAGCCTCACAGTGAAAAGGAGGGTTTGACATCCTGGGTGTATTATTCAGCCTGAGATGAGCAGAGTAAGTGGTGCTGAGGGAGAAGGTGTGCCAGCTTCTTCCAGTCATTGCCCAGGAGCCACTGTGGATCACCAGGCAGTCAGCCTCAGCCTAGCCAGTGAAAGGGCACCATCAGTGCTCACATTTGGAGCACTCCGAACAGAGAGGGAACCTAAATGCTGCATTTCATTACAGCATTTGTCTGCCTGGGTGGGGAAAGAGGGATAACTCACAAGTGCCAGAACCATTTAGGAAGTATCCCATATTTTCCTCTGTGACTATGAATAAGAAAGATCTACAGAAAATTATGTGTCTTTGAGCAGTGACAACCTCATCTTCCCTGCTGGCCTTGGGGATAGCAGCTTCCATGCATCCCTTGAATTATTGAATATATTAGAATGAAGTGGACTTAGCAGTGATAAGTTCAGTAACACAAAAAAGAAACAAACCCACAGCAAAATATTTAGGGGTTTTCTTTGTTTGTTTTTCAGGAATGCAGGTGAATGATCAATTAAGATAACTGAGGTTCAAGCAAGAAATGGATATTGCAGCTTAAAGGATTTGACCAGTGATAGCCAAACAAAGAAAATCTAATTTGATGAGCAGGACAATCATAAAGAAAGGACCATTTGCACAGGTGTAGAAAGTAAATTTTGTAAAATTGTAAATTTCCCCTTCAACAGATTCTTGTAATTGATTTTATATTTTTAAATTCTTTATTAATTTTGTTTTTTATTTTTCTGCAGAGCAAAATTTTCATGTTCAATGGTTATTTCTATAATGTTTTCAGTATTTTTTTTCTCCCACAGAAAATCGAAAATGCTAAAGAATACTTTGGAGTGGCATCACTCCTTAAAAAGGTTGCTTTTCAAGCAGTTTTTTTGTCTTTTTTTCCTTAACAAGCTCATTTACTGTAATTCTACTGCAGCTCAGGTTGGAGGGAAGGGCACAGGAGGAGTCAAGTTTTGTTCACTGCGCATTTTTTGGACCTAAAATTCTTTTGGAAATCGTGCTTGGATGTCTGCGCAGGACCCGAGCGATGGCACATCAGGCATTTTTGCGGCAGGGCCGCCCCGTTTTTCCTGCCTTGATCACAAAGGCTGTGCCAGCGAGACCTTTCCTTGGAGCACATGCAGGAGCCAGTGCCGAGTTCCTGGCGCCCAGGGGTGCCTGTGTGTGACACCCGCCGGCTGGCTGTGGCACATTCCCACATTCCTTAATCGCCGCGGCGGATTCGCGGGATGAGCTGGGAAGGAAGCGATGTGTAACTTGCCTCAGGCTGGCTGTGCAACAGGTGGGCGAGGCATCGCATCTGTAACCTCGGAGAGGGTTGCTAGGATACATGGAGGCGTGAGGAATTGCTTTAAAATCCCTGCGGTCCCGTTGCGTGCCGGGCTGCCGCAGGAGTTCTCTGGAGGAGAAGCCGCAGCGGCTCTGGGACTGCCCAGGCGGGCTCCTCTCCTGTATCCGTGGAGCTGCCCTGCCCACAGAGGCATGGCTATCCCAGCACAGCTTTGTGGCTAGGAGAAACCTAGATCTCCAGTGGGTAGGAGAAAAGGGAGGAACACCTCCCTTTCCCGAGGGAAGTACGGTTGTGGAGGATTCTCTGTGTGGTGCCACGGGCCTGGGGGACGTGCAAAGAACCGCCCCTGAGTTCCCCTTGCTCACCCTGTCCCTTTGGAGAGAAGGAAGGAGGCTTGTGGCTGCCCCCAGGGTCAGAAATGCAAGTGTGCCTGCTAGAGCATGTCTGTCTTCTCTCCCCCGTTAGACTCTTTCCCGGGAAAAAAAAATCATCCCGTTCCAGCTGCTGCTCTCCTCAGACATCACAGGTGTGATTTGACAGCCGGGAGAGCCCGGAGACCCATCCCTGGTGGCAGTGGGAGCACGGGCTCGGGCTGCTCCCTGCCACTTGGCATCAATGCCTGGGAATGCTTCCAGGCTCTCCTCGGCTGCAGATGCCGCCCGCAGGAATCCCAGATAAGGGACCTGCAGGCTGAGGAGCCTCCAGCTGGCAGAAAATTGCTCACAGGTCTTAGCAAGGCAAAAAACTGTGTTTTATACAGCCAGAAATAAATACTGATTTTGAGCCTTGTGAGATTTATATTTATGAGTGTATTTTGTCCAGTAACAAAGGTGGGACATTGGTTTTTAAATTTCAGCATGGCAAGGATTTCGCACAGTGTCTCTGAAGGGTTTGGATATGCTTTTTTCATGCTAAATAGTATAAGTAATGTCTGTGATTCTTTGTAACTCATTGATCAACAAATTATGCTCAGTTTTCTTTATTTCAGAGCACTTCACTGTTTTCAAATCTGTCTGTAGTGTTAGAAATGCGCAACCTTGTTTGGAATGACTATGGCAGGAATTTAAGCAAAAAGCTCATCCAAATAATGATACACTAGTAAATGTTTCTAACTGGAAATTCACATGTGTGCTGGTATTCCCCTGCCCCCAATGCTTTCACATGAACTAGGAATCACATCTATTGCAAATGGTGTAAACCAGCTTACTGAAAGCAATACACAGAATTACTGATGTGAGCCTGTAGTGTCAGGCAGCAGGATAACTTCATGTCACACAGCCTCTCCTGCAACAAAACAGGGCTTAAAATCAAGGGGAGGAGAAACCAGGCCAAAAACTTATCTGGTGTAAATTGGCTTACTTGCTTTGACTTTGTAATGAACTGAAATTTAAATTGCCATTTACTTCCTTCAGTGGATAATTTAATTCATACTTTAATTTATAAGTTAACTACTGCCTAACATCCACTTAAGCCCTTTTAAGGATGTTGTGTACAGGGTGCTCTGCCAGGATTGATACCAGCTAATGACAGCTGACTCAGGACCTGTCTGCACCAGGAGCTCTGGCCAGGGATCCCTGAGCCAGCATCCAGCCTCGCTGGCTTTGGGAATAGTGTTGACCACACCACTTGGGCCGCATGCTTGGGCTGAATAACCCAGCAGATCCTTCCTGTCTTAACTGTGGTCTCTGCAAACAGAAGCATGTTTTCCTGGGCTTTCAGAGTCTTAATTATGTGGCTGCTGGGTAAAGAAGGGTCTGCGGGTAAAGACTTGGGTCTAGAGTAGATGGAGGAAATCCTTCCTAGCCCTGCAGTAATCTCCACATCTGCTGCTTTATTTTGTGACTCATACCACTTCTACAACAGAGCCAATAATGCTTGCCTGCTTTAATTAGACCAATTTTGAGGGTGTAATTGAAAATGCTATTCAGAGGGGATCTGGTGTGATGTGGGATTCAACTTTAACACTGTCAAACATTAGTTTAAATGTCATTAAAAAATGCATCCAGGTATGTTTCCATTGTTACCTGATAATGCCATGTAAAATAATAACACCACTCATTCTATTTTTCCTTGGCAATTTCTCTCTTTCACCTCTCTGCAATAGTTCTCTCTATCTGTGCATTTTTCAATTATGAAGCAAGACATTCTCCATGTTCTGAGGTGTGAAACACCCTTTAGTTTTCTGGAAATGTGGGCAATCAAGATAAATCCAGTAATACTGAAGCCTTGTGGTAATGGAGTAGTTTTGCCCGGCTTCTGTGACTCAAGAGCTTCAGCAGCATGGGGATTTCTCTGTCTGCATGCTTTGCAGGGAGTTAAACATCTGAACAGAGTAATCCCTCCATTTCAATCACACGGGTCAGGAATGGGAGGCAGTTCAAAATACCCAACTTTGGCAGAGAGATCTGTGCTGAGCTGCACTATAACTTAAGTAAAGTGCAGTAAGCATTACAGTCGGGAAGGATCGTACAGTTTATAGTGACAGCGCTGCTGAACAAATAGATACCCCAGCTTCCCACCAGCTTGGGAAAGAAAGGAACAACTGGATTGTTCTCCCCAGCCTAGGCTAAGTCTTGACTAGGTGTTTAGAAATTTAAATCCTTGCTGCTCCAGTAGTATATCTTCTTCAGATGAATGAAAGAAGCATTACTTTCAGTGTTTGTTGTTTGGTTTGGCTTTTTAAAATTTTTTATTTTTTTCCCCCTTTCTCTCTGAAGTCTTCTGAATTCATTGATTTTCTCATTTCCTTCTGACAGGCTACAGCTGACAAGGAATTCTGTGCTTTTGTAAAGTAATTAAAGTCTTGTGTTACATGGGGAATGCAATCTATCAGCACTCCTTGGCCAAAGGCAAGTTGCTGAGCAGGATAGTCCAGTTGTCACTGTCCACAGTGCAGACATGAGCTGTGAGCCACTGGTGGGGCAGAGGCACCAGCCTCCAGCCCTGTGGAGCTGCTGACTTCTAGCTCAAAATGGCATGAAACTCTAGGGATCAGGTGTCAATTCAGTGCCTTAACTTAAAGCTCAGCAGAGGCATTTCAGTGACCTTGTACACAGGTCGGGAAAACAGCATATGCTCACAGACCTGGATTTAAACCCAAGTCCAAGAGTGAGCTCCTTTTTCTAGCTTTTCTTGCCAGCCTGTAGAATAATGAGTTTGGGTTTAGGTCACCATTCATTGCAAGAAGTCCCACTGAGTTCAAAGAAGGTTGGCTCAGATCCCTAGGTTTACATCTTGGAAGTAGTTGGTGTCTCAAGGATATTTTCATGCCTGTTCATTATCATATCATTCACTGCAGTGAGAAATTCTGTAGAAACCCTGTATGGAGGGACTGGAGAGGCCATGAACCAAAAGCTTTCCTTTGCTGCATTTAGCTCCAGGAAAGCCCCTGCAGGCAGGGGAGACAGAGCAGCCCCCAAACACTCAGCACAGGGGTGAGTGTCACATAGGCTGACAGAGGCAAAGCTCCAGCGCAGCCTGCTTGTTCCTTGGCTGCACAAGAGCCTGTTTCCTGCAGTGTCACAAAGTCTCAGCCTGCCTAGCACAGGGACCAGTGTCACCAAAGCCCCCAATGGGTATTTGCAGCTTGGGTTGGTCTGCAGCAGCCTCGAGATGTGCGGCAGTGCAGGGCTAGCAGTGAGCAGCGGGTCATTAAGAGATTATCTGAAACTGAGTTTGATCACACAAGCTTTGTCCATTGGGATGTGAAAGGGAACCACTGCTGTCATGAGGATGTGTTGGGTGTTAGTTTGTGAAAGAAGTTCCAACCGACTGAACCCCTCTGCAGTGCTGCACTGACAAATCCTGCCTGTAGCGTCCAGGGTGAGGAAAACTCTTGGTAGCTTCCGAATTTGCACAATGTCCCTGATGGGGGAGCAAGGGGTTTGCTTCTTTCTGTGACCGGGGAAAGTAAAGGGAACTGACAATAACAATTGTCAATTGACTGACAATTGCAATCGACCCTTTGTGACCTGACTCATGTGCTCCCCACTCCCTGCCCCAGAGGAGTGGAGGTGCTGCCCGGTATGCATCCAAGGGCAGCAGCTCCAGGCAGCTGGGTGTGAGCGTGCTCTGTAAACAGGGGAAATAGAGGAGGCGTCTGCCCTGCCCCTCTTCAAAGACGCCAAGGCAAACCAGAGATGGGCAGGAAAAGGTAACCTCGAGGGCAAATAGAAAGAGAAAATAGAAAGAGAATAGAAAGAGGAAAATAGACATGCAGCCCTGCGGAAGGGAAATCAGAGTGAACAGAGGTGGGGGAGTGGGGAACAGCCAAGCAGGTTCCCCACGAGGAGCGGTGGAACAGCAGCACTCACCTGGACTGTACCTGCACGGAGGGTGAAGGAGCAGCCAGGCTGTTGGATACAGACCTGCTGGAGTTCTCTGGGACTCCAGACTCCCTAGTCAGTCCCATCTGGCTTCAACCACGGCAAATGAGCTGTGGTTGGTGTGAAGGGCCAGCGTGAGGGAGTCAGAGCTGGAGGCAGGTAATGTGTGTGGACATGGAGCTGTCTGGGGGCTGCAGGAGCCTTTTGTGCATCGATAGAAACGTGTCTGCGGGCGTGGAGTGGGGGAACAAAGGTATCAGATGAGGAGAACACGCTGGAGGCCTTTTTCTTTGATGTTTGGAAATCGCTCACGGGGCTGTCTTCTCTGAAACCCCTTTGCCTTGCCTTTTTTTTTCTTCTTTTCTATTTTTTTTTTCTCCTTGGTGAAACTTTCATAGATGTACTCTCGTTTCTTTAAGGCTTAGAATTGAAAGCACATCCGTCCATCCAGCCCTTGTACAAACGCTGTGCTCACGTTGGAATTCCTCGGGGAGCTGACTTCTGCTTCTGCCCGTCAGAAATAGCAGAGCCACGTGCTTTGGGTTTGAAACCACGGGTACTCTTGACTCGGAGTGGGGGGGGTGGGGGGGGGGCGGTACAGAAGGAAGGGCAGCATCAAAGACATCCCTGTCTGCCACGCTGCAGAGAGGAGATTGTAGTGTTGCTTTGGGGCTTTTTTTTTTTCTGTTGGTGTTTTTTAACTGGTCAGCTGGACGTGCATTTAGATTGATGCTACAGGTTGTGAAAACTTCGGGTGCTTGGTTCCATCACAAGGAAGGTCAGTCCCCTTCCAAAATGACTCTGGGGTCATACCCAAGGGCAGGATGAATTTACGTGGGGAGGTTCAAGATGTTCTTGCCTAAACTGCTGCTCTTACTCTCCAGCCTCATGTGTGTAGACTTCAGTTAGGGCTAGAGGAAGATTCTTAGGGAACTTTTTTAAAAGTGAAAAATGTCTGACAGGGAAGCCTTCTGTGAGAAAGGAATAGTTGGAAAAACAAGGGGGAAAGTGCTGAGAGTGCCAGGCACCACATTTCATTTTAAAATGAAAAGGTATGGCTTATTTAAGAGTTTTTCATGCTTTCTCCTAAAAATTAACTTACATTTTTGATCAAACAAATTATGTTAATTGAACAATAGTTGAATCTGGTTTAGACTGAATTTTCTTTTATAAAAGCACACTGGTTCCTTTTTGTTAAGCCAAAGCAACATCAAATAAGTGCACCTGAACTAGTGGTGAACTTTAGGTCATGATTGAGTTCATTCCCTGGCTTGAGGGCCCAGGCCAAATCCTGCTGAAATTACTCTTTCCTAGCACTGTACACGAAGCAGAGTGGATGTGTAGCCCAGGAGATGGCTTTCTCATCGCTGGTGGAGTTAACTCAGTTTCCCTTCCATTAAATAGTCATCTTCCCCCTAATATTCTTTACATACCTCAGCCAGTTAAAGATCCATTATCCTGAGCACAGTATTGCAAACACTAGTAAAAAAAGTAATGCAGAGGTGAGTCAACCATTAATAATAACAAAAAAGTCATAGTGCAGAAAAGGGTAAGGCAAATATAGGGAGGATAAAGGCAAAGCACGCTGTCCCAAATGTGGTCGGTGGGGAAGCTGGGCTGGACACAGCTGAATGTGTCCTAGGCTGTGGAAGGAGCCCACAAGGGCTGATAAAATATTTCCCTTCATGTTGAATCAAGAGGTACAAGCTGTGTTTTGGGAGAGCTGGACATTGATTGGCATTGGCAGACATCCAAAGCCTGGAGTATCCATAGCGTGGGTATGTCGTGCCAGTCTCACCAGGACCGAGCAGCAATTAATTGTGTTTTGTTCTGAAATGGTGATACCATGCTCCCTAATTTTTAAATTCCACCCCCACCCCCGATGCCACTCTTCAGCTGGATGTCAAAGCCCCCATTCCACGGGTGCCTCTGGCTGGTGTTTGCTCACAGTAAGATGCTCTCTGAAGGGCTGATCCAGGTGTGCTCTGTAGGGCTGCGGTCAGGTGAAGGTGACAGTCCCAAAACACTTCAACAACAGCCGGACTCAGAGGCTCTCCTGCTTTAGAGAGTGCTGGTCTATGAGTGAGGCTTGATGTCTTAAAAGCAGGCACAGAGCTAAAATATGCACAGGGTGAGGTTGCAAGGGCAGCATCCTCCTCTTTGTGTGTCAAAGAAGAGCTGAGAGGGATATTTTAATGGCTGTGAATGCGTAACAGCTTAATCCCATGGGTTGTGCAGTTAGCCCTGCGCCAGCTCCATAAATCTCACTGCAGCCCCCACCTCATCCAGGAACAAGACTTGTAGATGTTCAGAGCTAGTGGTTTTGATTTAATATTCAGAAGCATTCAGCTTTCCAAATAAAGATAATAGTTTTGCTAGTTGAGAGATTTATTAATATGTTAACATGGCCCTAGTTTTAGCCTTCTATTCCTCCCTTTCTAGAAAAATGTCTTACCACAAACCAGCCTTGAAGTTTGGAAAAGTAATCAAAGCTCTGCTGAGCAAATTTGATGATACTGACGGGTTGAATGAGCTATAACCTCTGCTGGCCTCATTCTGCTCCATTTCCCCTTCACGCTGATAGCGGTGGCTGGAAGTAAATATTAATCTGCTAATTTACCCTCTAGTATAAATAGAAAAAACTGTTTTGTCAGTGGGCCTATCCAACCTTACTGCTTTGCTTGTGAGGAAGAAGTGGCAGTGCTGCCTGTTTCTCTCCTCAGGGGACTTTCCCTCAGAGATGCATGGAAGGGTTGCTTTCCTCTCTACTTGCGTAGGTGGGTAATTAGAGTCGTAATCTAGGGTTTGAGGATAGCCAACAAAGAAACCTTGCTCGACTTTAAATAAAATTGCTCCTCAACATGACTTGTTAAATTGAAACAAACCCCACATGAATGTTCTTTTAAATCCATTTACAAGTGCCTTGTATTGATTTAGCCTACTTCAGTAACTCAGATGAGCTAAATTGATGTCTGTGCACTAAGTTAAGTACGTTCTCTTGGGATTTCATACCTGCTGAACTGACTTGACTTCAAAACTGATTTCAGTTAAACCAGTGCAAGCTGTGTGTGACACCCTGGGGGAAGAGGTGTCTTTGCCTTGTTAACTGTAATGCTGGGGTGCCCTACTAACCCTGCCCCTAAATTTGACTTTGAAGTGACAGTACCATTGCCTAAACACCTTAGTAGCATCCTTCCTTCTGCAAGGCAGCTGTTTGAAAAAGACTATTTAATCCTTTTTTTTTCCAAGGTGCTCTGTCTCCTGGTATTTGGAGAAGGGAAGAGAAACAAAAGGCTTGCAGACCTACTTCTCTACCATCCTGCCTAATTCTAATTCCCCCCAGCCAAACAAGAACAGTTAGGAGACCTCAAGCAAAGGTTTCTTTCCATTTTCAGACAGTGCCTCTCAGCTTTGGCTGAGCTTGGTGTCTCTTTGTGCCACATACCAGAGTCCCTTCAACCACTAAACTGACAGGCTCTTTTTATCTCAGCCACTTAGAGCTAATCTGAAGTGCCCAAACTGACATTTGTGGCCAAACCTCTGCTTCAGTTGACAGTATGGAAAGGAACTGAAGCCTAACCCATCATACTGCTGAGCATGGCAGTGAGGGCCATGGTTTCCCTTTATTCCTTGCGAAGACAGGATGTGGGAGATGGCTCAGGTGTGCTGGTTGCCTCAGATTTGTGAGTTGTTTGTTCATAAATTGTCACTCAGCATTTGAGCTGTGATAGCCAGTGCTGTATAAGCTCTTTGCACCCTCAATGGATTACAGGAGTGTGGTTTGCCTGATTTTTACATAGGATTACTGGACCTATTACCAAGGTTTAGATGGTGAGACAGTGTTAAACAGAAGCAGCAAAATCTCCTCAATAAACACTGAGCTTTCTTTTACTTGTTATGAAAAGTGTTTCTCCATAGACATTTCAAAATGAGGGGCTGTGTTCCTGTCTTAGGTCACAATTTCGCAAGTAAATGGTAATAGACCTGAGCTACCCCCTTCTAGGACATAAGGGTCAGCAGTTTACAGCAGACATCTGTAAGCAGCACTTCCCAGTTATAGCTTGGAAACTCATAGGAGAAGACTGAAAAAAACAGCCCCTGTGCTAAATAGCTCAATGGGATCAAGACAGGAGGCCACCAGTGGACCCAGGGAGGTGGGTAAAGCAAGGACAGGGAGACAGAGCAGCTCCTCATGGAGCATCAGTTCTGCACATCCAGAGCTCCCAAGACAGCCAAGTTTCATTTCTGTTTGAAGGTGGAGGTTTGACGGGAAGGATTTGAAAGGTCAGTGCGATAACTTGCTGGATGTCCGCATCTTTGAGATACAGCATAGAAGAAAGAACAAAAGATGTTTGAAAATGTATCTGGTGTTTGATGAAAGGTGGCATGACAGTCCTATGGAAGGTGGGAGAATGCATAAATAGTGTATGAGAGAATGATAGGCTCTGGAAGATCCTGAAAGTGAATAAAATTTGCTTTTATTTGATGTGATGAGGAGACATGAGATGCAGGCAGAAGAAAAAAGATTATTTTGAGTGGTGAGCTGGGGAAGTAGTCACACAGTGGAATTCAGAAGGAAACAGAGAAGAGTGAAATTGCTTCTTAAAGGAGAGATGCTGCCATGAAGACATGAGAAGAGCCTGGACAGGAGCTGAGGATTCAGTGTTAGGAAAAAAAAGGTTGTGTTAGAGAGAACAGAGGTGGCATAAATGTGTCACACAGATTGAGACTCTGAAGAAGAGGTGAAAGGAGAAAGGGCTGCAGGTGGCATTGGCTGAGGCTGAAGGAGGTGCTGAGTTTGTTCTCTGTGACAAACAGTTGTGGAATATCTGCCTGGCACTTAGAAATGTATTGTCTAGCTCTAATCTGCAGTTGTCATCTCCAGGTGTATCTCCGAGTACCTCCTGGGAGATTTTGTCAGGAATGGTGGATGCTAAGCAGCTGGGGAGGATTGTCCAGCCTCCCCTGCCACTGGAGGCTGTGCTTTCTTATGTCAACACACTGTCATGCTCACAGATGTCACCAGGAAACAAATACTGGCTTTTGTAGCACAGGCCCATTCTGAATGAGAGACATGGATCCCAGAAGGGAGGGTTTCAATAAATGCACAAGGAAACTGCAGCGGTTGAAGTTTACGTTGTGTTTTTCTTGCTATCACACTTGGTGTATTATCTAAAGAGATCTGTGAGTGATGTGGTAAAACAGGGCTTTTTTAATTATACATCACCCAGCAAACTGATAAGGCAAACAAAGCAGGCAGCCGAATAGCACAGGCATGAGCCACTTCAAAATAATAATGTAGCAAGAACAATAGGGGAGTAATTCACAGCTCCCTAAGAAATTTTCTCAGTTCAGAGGGGGTGAGATAGCAAGCAGCTATTGACTGTTTTCCTTTCATGTTTTCCACCTGTCTGCCATGTGATTGGGAAGTATATTACCTGAATCCTTGTGGGAGTTTTCCCAGTATTGTTTTAAAAGCCTTGCTCTGCAAGAAACAATCCTAATAGAAACTGAGATGTGGGTATGAAATGAATACAGGGAATGGAAGGAGAGTGACAACTAACTTAAACTACAGTTTAAATTCTTTATAACTTTCATGACATGTAGATGTACAGGAGCAGCTCCAGCATTTCCCTAGCCCCTCTGGGGTGCTCTGGCCTGGCACAGGGGTGTGAACTGGCACAAGGGCTGCCTCACAAAGCACCAGGCCAAGGGAAAGGTGGAAGTGGCAACCTCAGCACATGAGGAATTGTGCAATTCTGCAGCCTGAGGGTGCAGGGTGGTTGTGAGCTCTGCCTCGTGCACAGAGCCCAGGGATGGAAATCCCAGCTGCCTCCTGGCTCAGCTGTGCTTGGAGGTGGAGTGAGGGAACCCGGCATGGGCCACAAAGGCTTCCCCAGGCGCTGAGCAAACATCTGGGCTGTGGGCCAGGAACATTCCCCATGCTACCAAAGTCACACTGTTCACAGGGCGAGAGCTGAGTGGCCTGAAGCCAGCCCAGAACATTCACTTGAGATGCCATGATTGCAACACAGGCGTAACCTTTAAGGAAAACAGACATCCTGAAACCCTGACCTGATCCAGAGTTCTGCAGCAATGCACATTTGATCTGCTGTCCAAACCAAGAAGAAGAAAAGAAAGCTCTCCTCACAATCTTGGCTGTTGTCCCTTCAGCCTCACAGTGAGTGAAGAACTGAAGGAATCAACCCACAATCAGATTTCTTCTCCTTCAATTTTAGTATCTTTCTTCCTAAAGGAGCATTTACATGCTGGAGAGATTTAGTAGAGATACTCATTGCAAAGGAATAAGATGGGAAAAAGAAAGTTTTCTGCTTTGTTACTTCCCTGCATATGTCTGTCTGTCTATCCCTTCAGCTTACCAGTTTTCTTCTTGTGGCAATATCCTAAGGATCACTTTCAAAGGCCAAAGATCTAAAATAATAACCCCTGTTTTCAAAAAGTGGTGACAGCCACATAGTTAAAAATAGAGAAGCGTGTAACTCACATTTGTAGGAGTTAGCCATCTAAGAACCTTTTAAACTGGTATGCACTCTAGGAACACAAGCCCAGTTTGGAAAGGGTAGGCCACAATCCTGGAGTCTCAAGTTCCTGTGCTATTCTGAAAAAGAGATTGAACATCTTAAGTTACATAGACAGGTTTGTGAAAGTCAGTTTGAGGATTCTTCTGAAAACCTTAGGTCCTCAAATTTTGTGATGACCGGAGAATTTCAGCTTCCATTTTGAAAACAAATAAATCCATTTCCAGACATCAGAAATGCAGAGCAAAAGTGAAAAATATGAACCCTAAATTCTGATAAGCTAGACTGCACATACAAAAAATAACATTGATTATTTTTAACATCTCAGCATTTTTTAGTTATGATGTCTCGTGGGCTGGCCAAGATTCTGGAATGCTGGGGACTGTTTTATCCCACTTTTGTAAAAATAGCACATGTCTAGCAAATGCAAAAAAGCTGAAGAACTTTCCACACCACCTTTTATTGTGTGCTTGCAGGGTGGGATAATGTCACATACTTTCGCTTTACTTTTAGAAGGTCCTTGTTGGGACTTACTGGCAATTGTACAAGTTATTTCTATTTCTGTGAATACGGTGTAGAAGATGAAACTTTCTGTTGCTGGCCACTTTCCAGCCAGCACTATCTGTTTTTTACAGGCTATGTGTGGGAATGGAGTCATAAACAACCTCTTACTTTGGCAAAACCAGAACACTAATCACTTTTGTATTAGCTCCAACAAATCCTGAAAAAGTAAATGTTGTGGATTAAAAAGATAATAATGTGCTAATCCTTTCTGTGGTCACTAACCATTTTAAGCTGTTCCATCTTTCATGCCTGAAGGATAAATCCTCTGGCTCTTGATGAATGGCTAGATAGTGAAATACGTCTGCACATCAAACACCACACTTGTTATCAGCAAACACATTTTTCTCACTCCTGCAGATAATTTTTGATCCACTTTTACCTTCAATCCGAGATTTCACTTTTCCCCTTCCACCCCACACCCTGGTCCCCTGTCACCAGGACTCCTCACTGATAAGGAGGGGGCCTTACAGAAAGACCTTCCTGAGCTCTGGACTGGTGGTGAGAGTTCAGAGTTGTTTCTGGCAGAAAGTCCTCCCCTATGGGAACAAATAGGTGAAATTTCTGTAGGGTCAAAGGGACTGATAGACTTGTAGCACTCTCATCCAGCTTGCCCGTTTTATAGATCAAGTGAATCAAAAAATTAACAGCAGAATTGTTATGGACATGCTCTGACACCCATTAAAATCAGGGAAGAGGTTTTGCAGCGTTAAAGGGGCCATTTCCCTGGCAATGGAGTTGCCCTGCACTAGAGCCAGAAGGGGGGGCAAGGGAAGCAAAACAGCTGAAGGCTTGGAGGTGCTGCACAGAGTTTTCGAAGGTTATTCCAGCTTTTTGAAGTTTTAAAAAATCACAGCTCGAAAGGCTCCTGACTCTAGGAAATGCAGTAGCTGGTTGCAGCAGTTTCAGTTGCACGTGCCAAACTGAGACATAAAGGCAAAAACATCCTTCAGATCAGTTCCTGCTTCTAATTGCCAATAAATATTTTTAATGGGTGTATCAAACAAAGCCACAGCACGGGCCAGCACAGCCTGTAAGCCAGTTACAGGATTGTTCACATCATACAGCCATCAGCACACTTCTGATTTTTCATGTTTAGCACTGGAAGTGGTGTTTTTCTGTTGCAAAGTGAATATTGTTCCTTGCACAGAAATGCAGGAACCTCATTGTATGTGGAACAAGCAGTTGATTAAAGATTGGAACAGTAATGAATGTATTAAAGTGGAATGTACTTGGGTAATTGATTAATTGGTGCAGTCTAAGCTACTTGCGAAGCATTACATTCACTCTCTGTTAAATCAATTTTTGTCTTTTGTCCAAGCCTTGTGACTGAGAGCTGAAAAGCATGAACAACTATTAAAATCATCCATACTGGTTCTGTGGGAGCTGGGCAATGCCCAGGATCCCATTTGCAGCCTGTTGCTTGCCTTGGATCTCGCTCTTACATTTTATTAGTATCTCAGGACTGCAGGCAGGTGGAAGATGTAATTAGTAATGCTCTTATCTTCCCACAGCCCACTTTTGCATTTCTCCCACCTTGTTGCTGCATTCTTAAAATGAAAAACCCATGGTCTCATGCAGAAAGAAATGGCACAGTGACATTTTAATTAATGTGTTCATCCAAGGGAATATAGGATTGTGGTGAGAAACTTCAGCCTGGGGTAGGAGCTACACATTCCGTAGCAACACAAGAATGCCAGAAAGGACTCCACGATCACATTTAAAAATCACAAGGCATTTGAAAGCCACAGACTGATTACTTTGGGGTAACACCAGAGCAACAAGCTCTGCAAAGCAGGACTGTGTTCAGGACTGGTTATTGAGGACCAGGGATCAGAACAATATGGGATAGGATAGACTTCCAAGAGCCTGCTTTATGAAAAGCTTCAGTTTCCTACTTTTAATAACTGTTTGGCTATTGGTAAAGAATGATATTTTAGCTCCTTTCAGGGCCCAGTGGAAGAAGAGCATACAAGTTAGTGAACTGATGGAGCACATAAAATGTACAGCAGACTTTATGCCTTTTGTGGGTTTTCTTCCAGGCTTTTCAAGGTCTGTGCTGCCTTCTGCTGCTCTGTGGCTGTGCCACTTCTGCTCTCATCTAGTGGCTGACACAAACAGATCAAACCTTAGTGCAGGCACAGCGTGTGTTCAGAGGATGTTGGGGCAGCCCCTCACTAATTTTGCTCTGTCAAATGTTCTAGAGAGGTGGGAAAGCTCCTCTCCCAGGAGCTCTCCTCCCCTGATGTGCTTCTGACCACTGTAAAGAACTGCAGCTCTGTGTGCCATCCTTCTCCCTGGTGACTCTGTCCCAGATGGACGTTTCAGGCATCAAATCTGTTCGTCTTTCTCACAATTTGTTGAAAATGATGAGTGAGGCTTTTTAAAACATTTAACCAACAGAAGCTGGAGGAAGGTGGACCTTTTGGTTTGTTCACAGGGCATAGACCCATCCCCAGAGTAACTAGCTTACCCTTGTTTTGTTATTTGCTTAGGAGTATTTCAACAGGCTTTGAGCATAGAGTTTAGAAAAATGCTGAAAGTGAAGCACTGACGTAAAATAGTAATTAGTAAATTAGTAAATTAGTAAAATACTGATTTCCCAGTTAGAGAGGCATATGTATAAACATTTGCAGAATTAGGGCCTAGAGTGTTTTGTTTGCTTCTAAACCCTTCAAGTATGCAGTGGTTTGAATGTATCTTTCATTTTGATGCCTAAATGTGCCCTTTTAAGAGCCTTCCTTTCAGCTGCTACTTTAAAGAAGGTTTGTATGTCTCGCTTTTTATTTCTCATACAACCTAAAGCTCTACCAAAACCCAGTGACACTAAACATCAGCTACTCTTGGCATCTGAAAATTAGGGCTTAATTCCCCACCATGAATATTCAGACTTGGGAGTCCCTAACACTGTAATATAATAAATGCCAAGGCTGCAGACTGCCTCATTCACTTGCATAGGAGCTCTTTATTATCAGCAAACAGGGTTTTGACAACCACTCTGAGGCAACGCTGCTCTATATCAAATATCAACAGAATTAGCATGAATTTTCCTGTTAATTGCTGAAGTGCACGGTGCTGTCTGATGGCCAGGGAATGCAGCAGGGAGGTCTGAGCTTTGGCAGTCACTTGCAATGTAGGATTCAGCTAATGGGAGTTTATTAGCTCCAAGGAACAGCATTTAATGAGCTGCCACCCTTACGCCAGGCCTGCTTTCCAACTGGTGAATGGTGTCTGCCAGCTCATAAGGGAGGTATGAGAGAGAAGGAGGACACGACAAGAGGTTTCTGGTATTCTTTAAGCAAACCCCCAGAAATCCCAAATGGCAAAGTGGGTGAGCCCTTGATGATCTTTTAGAAATGGAAATAAAAGGTGTATTCCTCTGACTGGCTCTTAGTGAGTTATACTCACAACAGTCTTAACTAAAATGTATGGGAGGGAGATATAAACATCGGTGGTTTTAAGCTCCTGTTTTCTTCATCAGCCTTTGAGAAGTTTATGCATGTGTTGTTCATTAATAGCACCATAAAAAAATGGGTGTTTCCATGGGCGGATACTCTTCTGCCATACTGGGATAATTGTAAATTAAGATATCAAGTATTCATGTTATGTTGAATGCAATTGGAAAAGAAAAATCCTTGATGGTGTGCTCTTCCTCATTAGTGTGATGCAAATATGCTTAATAGCATCACTGTAAAACATGATTCTCAACAGTACTTGGTATAACACTGAGTGTAAACTGCTCCTTACTTAGTGCTGCTGTTACTTTGATTTATTCCTATAGGATGGTTGCTAGTCTTGACAGCATACCTGCTTCTCCACTCTCTTAATTGATCATTGTGTTGGTTTATTATTTTAATCAGGACTCTGAGCTGCACTGAAAAATGAAAAGAAGCCCATTTTGCAGAGACAGACAGTCAAGTCTCTTATCTCTGGTTTCTTGAGGTGTTTCTCTCTAAGAGTCTCTCTGATACCATGACACTGATTGGCGAGAACAATTTACCACTAAGGCATAATAAGGGAAAATGTAATAAAATGTCACCAGGCACTGCTCATTTACAGTTGTTTGGCTAAAAAATAGGTTTCATAAAGCTTAGGTGAACTTGGAAATCACCTGAACACATGGCTTCCTGGATTTATGCCTCAATAAGCCTGAATATATGCTCATAGCCACTTCAGAGTGCTGTGCCAATTCTTCTCACCTGCAGTCAAAAATTGTGCAGAGGGTTGCGATCAGTTGTGGCAGGGAGCATCTTCCAGGTGGCAGACACTGGCCTGAGGCCCCAGAGATGTGGCTGCAGGTACAGGCACCCCATTCCTGAATGACCTTTGGCAAGCTGCACCTCTTTACTGTGCTGTCCACCCTTGTTTGGCCAGTAGAATAAATTTAGCCTACAAGTCACTAAAAGCAAGTGTCCTAGGGGGTACCTAAGACAAAGAGGGTACCAGCCTCTTGTGGGCCCTGCCCACCCTCCTGCAGGGCAAGTGTTTAATGACAGTGGTATGTTTCCTTTATGGTACTCCTGAACTCATACTGCCACGCTTATTCCTGCAAGCACGTTCATTACTCAATTACCAAAGCAGCATGAAGAAAATAAATACTGCAGTCTCAAAGGGATTACAAATCCACAAATGGCCCCAAACTAGTTCAGTCCAGTGCTGCCCTGTGGCCCTGCCTAATGTATTTTGATGCTGGTATCTCAGAATATAGACTTATCTTCAAAAGAGGGACAAAACTGGCATCCCTACTCAAATAGTCTGCTCAGATTACTGCCATGGAGTCATTTCCTGCATGTCACCAGCGCCGAGCAGTTCACTCTGTCCCGGAATAGCACTGAAGCTGCTCAGAAGAAATTTAAGTCTCTTGCTTGTGTTGCAGTTCCAGACACCTGTAGCCCTGTCCTTACCACTTCCCTTTCCTCCTCTTCTCTGGAAAGGCAGCTCCTCTCTCCTGATCCCCTGGAGTGGAATGTTGTCCTGGCTGTGGGAGGAGGTAGGCAGTGGCAGTCCCTGACAGCATTTCTAGGATAAGGAGTGGATAAGGAATTGAGTCCCACCCCAGTATTTCATTGTCATTACTGATTACAGAATTCCTGTTCAAGAAGAGCTTGCTTTTCAACTTTCAGTCGGTATAAAGCAGACGGCTTGCACACTTCCAGCCTGGCATTGTGTGGATATTGAGAAGGAAAGGAGTGGTTTTGTGGTCACAGATGTGATTTTCTTCTGATACTGTCTAAAGACAGACTGTTCCCGTGTTTAGTGTAGTAAATCTGTATCTGGTTGCCCACAGCACTTCTGTGTTCAAAGGACTTCCTTGCTTTCAAGATTCCTTGCATTTATTACTTTAAACTTCCCCCTGCCTTTACAGGGTTCTTTATGTTCCTGCAGTCTTTGGGACTGTGTCCTGACTTACATATGAGCTCCTTACCTTACAGGTTGCTGTGCTTACAGTTGCCTTCCTTTAGAGAAACCAGTTTGAGCTGTGTCAGGTTTTGTGTCAGGAACTTGCTCCCTTGCCAGCACGAATTGCCTGAATCCAGTTGGAAATCCCCTCCATGAGGCCTGGGCTGGGCCGGTTGCCCCAACGCTGCCCCGCCCTCTGGTCCTTCGTTCGAGGCAAGACAGCTTGTCCTGGATCAGAGTCATGTCTGAGATAAAGCCAAACTAAAATGAAATCAGTTGGCTTTTTCCACTGGTTGTGGATGAGACTTTTCATCATTAGTCTGTGATACATTTTAATTTCCAAATTGTTTTACATTTCCCATGACAAAAGAATGATTTAAAGTGAAGATGAGGGATTTCCTTATGCAATATCACATCCTTCAGTGCTCAGCTCCAAGAAAATCGTGCATTATTACAGCATGAATCAGGTTAGATGAACATTTGTCCAAAAGAAAGGTTTGTGTCTATGTGCCTGCACACACAACATAAAGGCACGGGTTTGCTTTAAAACTCTTTTTTCTTGCTGATCATACTTAAATTAAAAAATGTGTATATATTAAAAGCATACATATGTTTGATATGCAGTACATCCCCCGGATTTTTTTTCTGAAAGCCACAGGTATATTGCATGCAAGATAAAGACCTGCTCAGAAAGGGTGTCTACGTGAAGTTTCCAAGGCTGAAGTGCCCAATGGCTACCTGATGTCCCTATCACTTTTTCTTGCTGCTATATTTTTCATCAAATCTCCCATGAAGAAGCTGATTCCCCTGGTTTTCTGGGTGCTGTGCAGGGCTGGGGTGGGAGCTGTTGGGTGGGATGTATCTGGGAATGCATGTGTCACCAGCACTCTGCTCCTCCCAGCCACCCCACATGCCGTGAAGCTGTGCCTCGCCTGGTGTTAGGCAGGACTAAGCTTGCAAACCCCACAGTTCAAAAAGGCCTTTGTAAAATGTGATCACAGGAAGGGAAGCATTTATTTGAGACTATTCCTGGAAAGGTATTTTAAATAGTCCTTAAGCATACGGTTCCATTCTATTTAATATGAAGAGCCAGGAGGGCAGAGAAGATGGAGTGTTGTAGTCACAGGCTAGGGTTGCTCTCACAACAAACTGAAGGGAGTTGGGTTTAACTGCTTGGCCAAGTGGCACCATGTGAGTTGGACAGGAATTCTGAGAGCGTGAGGCTGGGAGATGCTTCCTTTTGGTTCCCACGTTGGGTGGATGCACTTGTGTGTGTAACTGTACACACGGAGCAGCTCGGCTGGAAAAGTGATCCCAGCGCTTGACACTGAGCTCGGAAGTGAAATTTCTCAGAACAGCGACCAGCATGACTTGGATAAGCTTTTAAATCATTGAAGATAGATTTGTGTAAGGCTCGTATCAACATCTAAATTTCAGTAGGAGAGTTTATTAAACAGATGAAAACTTTTCCTGATTTCTCAAGTATGCAGTGAAAGAAAGACACTATGTCCATACCTGTGTGAGACTATCCCCAGAGGTGCTGGTGTGGTCTGATTGCACCACCTGAAATCCACACCTTAGTTGGTGCTATCACAACATGTGTGTACAAGCCCTTGGTCAGGATACTGCCCTTGATGAATTCGCTGTAGTGCAGCTCCACTGAGCGTTAGATTTTAAAGCAGTTAACGCCTTCTGCTTGTAAACGGGGATTACAAACAAATGCCTGGCATTAGAGCCACAGCTTAAATGAGCTGCAAAGTTCAATACAGGGTGAGTGGAAGTTCCTGGGGGCTTCAAACACAAGGACGTTTTCCTGCTGCTCTCACAGGTTTATAAGTGAGTGGTGGACCACTGCCATTGGTGTTACTATGGCATTGTAATAAACTGGGGATTTGATTCCAGGACTCCAGCACTGGGAGAGTTGCTCGGGTGCAGACTCAGGGCAGGGCGGGGTCAACGCTTCTGAAATCATGCCACATGGAGATGTTCCTGATCCTTTCATTCCTTTATGGGATTTGCTAAATAATTGCCTTTTTTGATCTAGGAATAGCAGTTACAATTTGCTGCTGGTCAGGGAACAGTTAAGCCTTCCTCCAGGGCTATTTTTAAATGTGGCAACAACTGTCTTCAGTGTTTGTAATCTGTCCAGAAATAGACACCACTTAACAAGAACTCAAAGCAAAGAGAAGAGCCTTTTTCAGGAATTCCCACTGTTCATAGGCGTTTCGTTTGGAGATCCCTTTCAGCCCAAGGACACTTGTGGCTGCTGGCGGTCAGCTCAGTGACCCCGGTGCTGCTGGAGTGGGCGAGGGCAGCACCTTCCGGAGCACAGGTGGCTCTACAGTGGCTCTGGGAGGGCACAGCACAAACCCACACTCACAAAACCCAAGGTCTGTGCAGGCCAGGACAGGGAGTTCTTCCAAGGCCAACTGGAGCCAATCCAGCATGGTCCCACTGTGTGGGCATCCCTGCCACCGTGGAGTGTGCGTCTTGCTTGTAGTTTGTGTCTGCATCTTATCACTCATGCTGAGCCTAACCACTTATCAGGCAATTCTAGTGTGAACAGCAGTTTTGTACTTCAGTGGCAGGTCCTGTTAAGTTCAAACCAGCCAGGCCACACTCATTATGTCAGGGAGAAGGGAAAAACATCTCCACAATTATAAGACTTCCCCAGCTTTCTTCCCCGTGCTTCAAAGCAGTTCATTCTTTGGGGGGTGCATGGCATTTGCAGAAAAGGCATCTGCCTTCCCAATTCCTCATCACATGTATTGGATTATTTTTTATATTTCATGTTGAGTGCTGCTGCATTATGTGCGAGCATCAGAAATAGCCTCTGGAAAATGTGTAAGTCAGCAAAGGCCTGGTTCCCTTGGTCAGTGCCTGTGATGGGAAGTGCATCTGCCCACTACTTGCAATAGCTGCCTACCATGGAGGGAAGACCCACACTTCTTGTCTTCTGTATTCCTGTGTCAGTGTCCCACTATGCCGAGGAAGCTGAGCTCTGCACCTCTAATTTTAGGCAACCCAGAAACCTTTTTATGCCTGCAAGGCTGGATTAGGTTTGGGGTTGAGTCTGAAAGTGGAATCAGCTGCCTTTGTAAAACATGTGAGTACAGGAAGGTGCTCGAGTATAACTGGAACACCATTACTGGAGCTGAAGGGTGTGTTTGTACAGCATTCAAGGAGCCTGGCAGGTTTTCAGGCTTCAGACTACAAAAAAACTAAGGTACCCATACATAGGTCCCTGGACAGAATATAAACCTCAACATTACAGGCGCGTTCTTGACTTGCTGAATCCAATGTACATTTTGCCTTACTTGAGCAGGATAGAGCCCTTTGAGGTGTTATTTTCCCACTGGAAACTGGAAAATTATTATTTTAAAATAGAATAGAAAGCAGCTCAATGTAGGCAAGCCACTGTCATTTGCCAGAGACATTTCTGGCATACCAGCAGGAAGTAGTACTTTAAGCAGGAATTGAAAATGTGGTTTTCTGTTCCAGGGGTTGAAGATTATAGCTGCCTGTGATTTCTGCGTCTGATAGTTCTGAGCTGTGAAGGGAACAGTTCATTCTCAGCCAGCTCTGATATGTGAGAATCCTGGGATCTGTTTTAGAATATCCCTGAAAGTTAACACCAAAGTTGCAGCACCTTTTGAGCAGTTCAGGAGGTACAGCCAGACCTGAATTACACACCTCGTGGGACACATCAGTGTTTACCAGCACTGTTCTTAGCAGAAAGGCAAAGAAATCAGTTTGCAAAGTAGTGACTTGCTTTTGATTAAGCAGACTAGTGCATAATAGTAATTTAATGATGAGTTTGTGACAGCATGTTTTTCCCTTATGTTGCCTGTCAGCATTCATCCCAGTGGTTTTTTTTTTAATCACTAGATAAAAGTGAAAAGAATGACCTTCAAAGGAACTGGACTTCAAAACAAGATTATGTGAAGTGCCAGGGACTGATAAGACATCTATGAGTATAATGTACCTCTGCATTGAGGCTCTGTTTAAGAAAAACAAAATACACAACCCTGTCTCAGTTCTCTTGAGGGCAGGAATTTAAAACACAGGTGTGTAATGAAGATGACAGTGGGTGGCTGCGTGTTGGAAAAGTACAAGAGAAGAAAAATTGAGATAAAGTACTTAAAAATTCTGATTGTGGCAATAGAAAGGTATAAATTACGTAATTATTTACTTCTCTCATGATAGATAGATAGAGCCCAAAATCAGTTTTAGTATGTAGATTGAGATGAAAAACTAGCACCCTAAAGGCTGTTAAAGGGAGTTCAGTTCAGCTGTTTGCTGGCTCCAGCCAAAGGACTAAACAAGGACAGGAGAAGTAAGTTGAGATGAAAACATTTCTTTTGTTAGGTCAATATGCTACACTATCTGTTTTTAATTAGGCCATGGCAGAGAATCTCTGCCTCTCTTGCACTGCTCGTATATTCAAAGATCATCCAGAATATGCTAATGTGAGGCTTTTAGTATCCTTTTAGAGACACATTTAGCATATTAAAAGCATATTCTGAGCATTAGCAAGACATACTGAACTGGTGGTTCACAGTCAGCCAGACCTGGAGTTTACTGAGGCCACAGGATGCGCTGTGTCCTGTAACTTATTACTGTGTATACTTTTTAAATTGAAAGCAGGTCACTGTTTTCCTTGCTAATTAAGGCTGGAAGCTTATTCCACTGTGCCCATCTGCTTTAATGTGCTGCTCGATAAAATCTCTTTTCTTAACTGATTTATTCAAAACATGTAAATGTCTCTTAGATTCTTTTCCACCAAGACAATCGTGACTAAGTAATCATAAATGGTGAGTTCATAATTTAGCCACTGTTAGTCAGAATTTGGACTTCATAGAGATTCAGACCAGAGGGAATTGCTATGTCCACTGGACTCTAGCTACTGGATGTGGAGCCTCCCCCAGTTATTAAGACATTCAGAATTGCAGCAGCCTGGGGGATGTTCATTCATTCCTCCTCCTTCCCTGAAAGTAGTCAAGCGTTTTCCCTCCTTTCTGAGTGACTGGCATTCCCTTAGGATTCCATGGCTTCTCTGTGCTGCAGCAAGGACTCTTAGCCTCTTTCCATCCTGCTTCATCACTCTCCAAGAACAGGCCACCTTTGGATGAATGATGGCTAACAGCAAACCCTTCTGAAAGCAGGAGAAACGATGTCCAGGGATGGGAATTACGATATGTAAACAGGAAATATCCCATATCAGAAATGGCAATAGGTTTTGTGCAGGTAGGTCCCACTGCATTGTATTAATCAGTTTCCTACACACCTCCTCCTGGGGTAACTGTTGTGGACTTGGCCATGAAACCTGGTTTGAGGAAAGTAGAGGAGCAAACTTTTGTTATTCACTGACTTCCAGTCCAAATTAGGAAATGGTGAATTTGGTTCTCCAGAGGAGCTAGGAAATTAATGGAAGGAGGTGCAGAAAAAGAAATTTCTGCTGTTAGAGATGCAGCTGGGGGGGAGGGCAGCAGTCACTGAGCCCTGTGTGCTTGTCCCTCTTCATTCCTCAAGTACTTCTGGGCCCTAATGAGCAGAGTCTGCCTCCTGTCCTCTGGAAATGCTTTGGGCTTCTTTGAAGGTGTGTTTCCATCCCTTGTGCCTCTGTGACTCTATGTGAAAGATAGTTGTTCCACCTTTGCTTGTTCACACCTCTGAAGGATTGTTTCAAGAGCCAGCTTGGAACAGGACACGAAAAACTGCAGGCATTTTATAGAATTAAGTAATTTCAAAATTACCATAGCAATTTGCATAAATTTCTGGGTAATCACTTTAATACATTTTCAGGCTCCCCAAGGCAGTGTTTTAAGGCATGTTATATAGTAAAAGTGGGATGAAACAAATGAATGCTCATGCACGTAGGACAGGATTTTCCGAAACAGTCAGTGTTAGTGGTGTTCTGGCAGGATTTTGCATCACTGAAGTCCTTGATGAAAATCTCCCCAGATCCCTGCTGAAAGCTCTGCCCACACAGTGTGGCTGCAGAGGTACTGACCCCAGAGCCCTGCAGGGTATGAGCACAGTCTAGTCAAGAGTTTCCTCTAGAAGCAGTCCATAGACTTCAATGTTATTGTTTGCACATTTCAGTTTCAAATGCTCAGGCTCTTAGAGGGCTAAGCCTCACATGACCCCACAGTTTCCAAAGGTCATCTCACTGTGAAGGCTGGGAAGGGTGTGATTTATGCAGTTACATCTCCTACATGAAACAGCCCAAAAAATGGCCATTGATCCATGTGCACTGGCAATGCCTGTCTGGTTTTTGAAGGAAGGCTTCCACAGAGGAGCTTTGCCTCAGCCCTGGCCATTTGCTGGGCTGACTGGTACCTTTTCCCATTCAGAGCACATGGAGTATTCTTGCCTGAATTCCTGTGGTGTTACTGGTCATGTCCAGCATATTTGTCTGCTAGAATGATGAGCCTTTTCCTACCCCAAGTCTCTTCCCTGTGTTGGTATGGGTGGATTGTGATCAGGCCAGCACTTAGCTCTATTTCAGAAAAGAGAATGGATGGAGATTCAGAAGCCTTTCACAATAAATCCTGATTCCCAGTCATTATGGCTCATTTCTGAACCTTATTCAGTTCATTTTATTCCGATTTTGTCACTAAAACCAGACGCAACACTCCAGGGTGCTGCATTGGGTAGCCATGCTGAGTGCCCCCTTTGCACAGAGCCCTGCTTCTTGATGCTTTGACAGCCCTGGCATTATTGAATCTGTTCCCTGAGCCATCTTATAGGTTGTGTTGGCTCTTCAGGTGGAGTTCAGCACTTGGCAGCCCTATAATTTGCGCTTTCTTTTGGTTATGCCCAAGTTTAGTGTAGCTTTGGCAGGAGGGCAGAGGGGGCTCCATGCAGGTGTCTGTACACTTGGTCAGTGCCTCAAGAAATTGGTATGACTCAAGAAATGCATCATGAGCACTGTAGAGCAGCTGCTCTATGCAAATCTGCTCTGGAATGGATTTTTGCTGTGCATCACAAGAGTTACTGAAGATGATCAAAGTCACACTAAGCATTTAGAGCAGACTACAATTATTTATTTCATGTGTCAATCTCTTATTGTTCCTTGTTCTAGGCTGTCTTATTTTAAATCTGTACATTTTCAAGATGGTTTCAATGTTCTGTCACTAAAATTCAGCTTTTTTAGTGAACCATCAAAGAATCAGTTATTGACTGACTTTCTGTCTTGGCAGAAGAAGTGCTTACCTTTCAGCTTCTTCTCTGTATAACAAATCTACTTCATTTTCCCTTTGTTAGGCTTAAAAAGAGTACAGTTTGGTAGGGCCTACTGTGCAGTAAATTAATTTCAAGTCTGAAACTGAGAACACTTTCAACAGGAAAGAAATTTTAAGAGATATACATCTGTGTATGCTCTTTTTCTCTTTCTTTTTTTTTTTTTTTTTGCAAGAATTAGGGAAGGCATGAATTGGCCTCAGCATTATATGTTTATTTCTGTTGTAGTTTCAGTAGAAATTTCTGTAATATAAACTTCGTATGCACCCAGACATGCATACACATGGCTTGTACTTTTAGAGATATTTACAAGAAGTCCTATTTAAGTTTAAAAGTGTTCAGTGTAAAAGTGAAAATGCATTTCTTTAGTGATGGGGAGATCTCATTTGCAATGTGATTTTCTGCTTTTCTTATTTGGGTTAGTTTAAGTCTCATATGCTAGCTGTTGAAAAAAATCTGTATTTTAGCTTCAGAAGAAATTGAATTCAGCTAATTGAATAATCTCATCTTTTTGTTTATCCATGGAAAAGTTACCACTTTGTGTAGCATTGAATTCAAGATGAGGTTTGCATATTGGTGAGGTGATTCCACCATAGTGATTTGTGTTGGAGAAGTTTTGCTCAAATCCTCCCAGCAGCCCTCCACTAACACCCACAGACACTTTAATTTTTCTACCAAACAAAATACAGGAAGTGTGTGTGGGAAATCAGAGAAGTAATTAAAATGGCAAGACATAGGAAGCAATAGACCTTAGCATCATCAAAGCTTTACTTTATAGAATTCTCCAATTTAAGCTGGCGCTGGCAAAGGTATAACACCAAGGTAATTAAACTTGTTTTGTAGTTCGGTCACTTTGCCTGTTATCCTGCTTATTTGGGTGGTATTTTATTAATGATCTCTCAAGGGAAAACTACTGTAGCTGGCGAATTAATGAAATATTAATAACAACTGAAGCGATGTGTGTGTGATTGCACTCTGGAGAAGCCTGACCTGAATGTGCTCTGCACTTCTGTGCTCCGTGAGCAGGAAAGTCAGCACAGAACCTACCATGAGCCTGGTGTCCCCAGGGATGCTCCTGGGTGAGCAGGTGGGGATCCACAGGTAAATCAGAGTCATGGGTGGGCAGTGAAGCAAGATCCACAAACCTGCTGAGCAGAAAAGGCTAAAAATGAGCTAAAAGAGCCAACCCGACAAGACTAGGCCTGAGTGAACAAAACCTCCATGGAGGTCTGGAGGCAAAGAAATGGGACAGAGCTGTAAACATGATTCCAAGAGGATCTGGCAGGGAAGAGAAAGCGACAGAGAAGCCCATATTGGTCCTGAGATGACAGAAGCATCCCAGTGCAGCAGATACCCCTGTGAGCACCTTCCCTGATTTTTTAAAAAATCCATCCCCTGTTTCTGTGCAGGGGAAGAGTTGCTGTTCTGCAATATGTGCCAAATCTCCTTTCCCTGGTTATTTATCACAGGATATCTTTGATTTTGGCCTCTTCTGGTAAGTTGAGGTGAAAGCTATGTCTTGGAGTTCTTTTCCATTGGTAACCTTAGTTTGTTTGCCCTGGTCATGAGAAACACATGTAAAGAAACTGCAGCTTTTCTGGAGCAGGCTTGAGGCAGAGGTGTAATGCAGTAACAGTTAAAATAGCCCAAACAGGGTTTGTGAAACTTGCTAGTTAAAATTTTTGCAAGGCCTCTGGCAAAACAAGAGCTTTTTGGAGTAATTCAACCTTATTAGCTCCGCAACTGTTTATGTACCTCCATGTACTTAAAACACAAACTGTTTAAAAATAACAGCATTGGGAGGATGGCCCAGATTTTTGAAGAATAACAAGTCATTTCCAATTCCTCTGAACCCTTCTCCTCTTTCCCTGAGTGTGCAGCATTTCCTTAGTTTAGAAGCTTTTTGATCATTTCAGAAATTAACATTGCAGAGGGTTCTGAAGGGATGTGCTCATCAAGGAAACCAATTCAGATAACAAAAAGGCACAACTGTTCGTTGTCTCTATTATCATAGGGGAAAAAAGACCCTGCAAGCTGATCAGAGTCCTCCATTAGCTGCTGGCTCCCAGATACTGCCTTCTGTCCTTCCCACCCTCCCCTTCCCAGCAGCTCTGTGAGCAAGGGCACCATGGAGATGTTTCCTTGTTCAATGGTGGTGCACAATAGGAAAGATGGCATTGGTCACTGCAGAGCCATCTTGGGTTCTGTGATAGAAAAACTTCGCTTCCAGCTGGCCAGATTACCTGTAGGTGACAGTCTAAGGAAAGGGGAGGTCAGAGAGGGAATGAATGTGCATGTTCTGGAGGGCTTTTCCCTGCTAGATGGTTAGATAAATAAGGAAGTGAAAGGAGTCATGCAGCCTAATAGGTTTTCCTTGGGAGACCTTGGGCTCGTACCTCACTTCTGACATGCGTGAGTTATCTCTACTGCTCTTACCTTGTTTCTCCATCTGTAAAGCAAACCAGCAGTAATCCTTTCAGGATTTCCCTTTTCTTTTTCAGTGGTGGTACTCGTCTTTGGATTTCCCTTTTCTTTTCCTTGTGCCCACACAAGTTTGGGGTCAAAGGCTGTCCCTCTCTTGGGTTGCCTGTGGTGGCTGAAGCCTTAGGTTGCCCTGTAACCAGAAATAGCCTCAAGGCTGAGTTTTTGGGGTTTTCACACTTCCGAATATGAAGCCACAAGACAAAAGGCATTTTATCAAGGGATATATTTGTGCAGGTACTTATGCACACACTCCCAGTAGCACAGGGAGTGAAGCTGCTGAAAAATAAGCTGTTGCCAGTATGGCCTCTTCACATGTCTTACACCCGAGTGCACACAGCAGTGTTAGTGACTGCTGATGTGGAAATGTTCTTTCAAACCAGGCATTCATAATTAAACTCAGATCAAATACTCAGCCTTCACTCTGGTGCTAATGATGTGCAATATCTCCCTTTTCTTGTATTATTTTTTCATGTTTGTCTGTGTGTGTGTGTGTATTTTTGCAGCAAGTTGGAAATTATATTTTTAGTCAAGAGGACTAATTAATAATTCATTCATGAATAATGATGAAAGTAGCTGATTAAAATGTATATCTGGCTTCAAAAGGAATAATCTTCAGAAGTTATAAGTGTTTATAAAGTCCATCTCACCTCCCATCTTCTCTTCCCAGCCTCTGTGCAACAGCTGTTGTTATTCCCATTCACAGGTATCAGGTAGTAATTATACTAGGGAATGGGATCCAAAGTAATAAAGTTGCAGTTACAAAAGGTGGAATATGAGGGAAATCAGCTGCAAACCTTCCTTTAGCCTTGTGTCTCTTGGTTCAGAGGGACAGTGTTGGATGGTGTTCTGCCTACTAGTTCTCAGTGCCTGTATTTCTCTCCTTTACTCTTTCTTTGGAAGGAAAATAAATAAAACCCTGAAAACACAACACAAGGATAAAAACTGAAAAGAGAAGAGGGATCAAAGTCTTTCATGAATGTAGCGTGTGTAAAACCACCTGCAGGGGCAGATTTGTTATGGTACATTTTTGCAAAAATCATTAACTTGTCATGGCAAAATGGAAAAACTAATAAAACAGCAGTAAAAACAAGTTAAATTCTGAGCCTGGAGGACCAGCTTGTCTAAAAAAAAAGACACTTCTTTTAGGGGTCAGCTCTTACGTTCTCCAATCCTGTGTGACCATGACCCTTTCCCTTTTAGCCTAGCCCTTTTCCAGACCTCAACATTTCTGTAGTGTTTTGTATTTGACATGTTGAAGAACACTCATTATTACCCTTTCCCCTCTAGATGATCCTTTTTTTATTCTCCATCCTGTTGATGCAGTGGTGGTTGTACATAAAATTATAGCTTATTCCACTGTCCTAGTCCTTTCTGCTACTCTCAGCTTGCATCCTTAGCTCAAAAGTACTTGAAAAAGTTCCAACAAGTTTTTAGGCAGAAGAGCACTTACTGAGGCCTCTTCTGTTGTATCATGTCTTCCTGAGCTGCAAGTCCTTATTTTTTGTTAGTGTGGATATGGTTATTACTCCTTGTGAAACAAAGTCACATTACATGCACAGTTGGCAATGTTCAACTCCTAATAACTCATCTGTGTTTGCATTCTGAACTAAATGACCTGAAAAATTGTGGGTTAAAATGGAAAAGAGAAGGAGGAGAGGGTAGACGCATTAGAAAGAAGAGAGGTTCAGGAATGCATTCAAACCTGAGAAATCTTAATTTTCCAGCCCATCTAAAACAGGAAAGCCATTGAAAGTGTAGGACTAGATGTTCATCAAATGCAAATAGACATGGTTCACTGGTTATAAGCGAGCTATGCAAATACCTATCTGCTGAGGATGCAGCCCACCATTTTTTTTTTATAAAAAAGGCATTTAGAAACCAAAGGAAACCTAAGAGAGCTGTTTCTTTCTAGAAGCTGTGCCAGGTTCACTCCAGGTGGGCAGGAGCAGGACAGCAGTGCTGGTGCCCTACACCTTTACTGCCCCACTCAGCCAAACCTCTCCATTAGAATTTGCTCCTGCAGGAAGGTACCTGCTGGCATCACTGGTGTTCAGGCTGCCGCCACCACCAACACCCTTTGTGGCTTGGAAGAACCGGACAAGTCACTGTGGAGGCAGTGGTGGCATCTACTGCACCTCAGCTTCTGTCTCATATGCTCCATCCTGCCTGGAACTCATTTCTTCCTGGAACTCATTAAAAAATGTGGGAAAAGTGGCAGTGAGTAGCACTACAGGCATTTAGCTGGAGTAGTGAAGCATTACAAGTTAGAGTTGCTCTTGTTTATTAATTGGCGCTTTTTTTTTTTTTCTTCTTGAAATATAAAAACTTCTGTTGGTGAGAGAGCAGCAAGCAGGTAGTGTGATATAATGACAGAGTTGGTAATGAGTTCAGGAGCCCACAGACATTAACACACACAAAATCTATTGGCCTTCTTTAAAAACAAAATGTTCTTCGGGGTTTGTTTTTTTTTTTTTTTTTGCTAATTTGTGCCCCAGGGGTGAAGCTCCCAAATGTACTCTTGCAAATGTTAGTTCCACATCCATTGAAATTCCATTGCAAAACTCCCCTTTGCTGCTGAAGGATTAAATGTTACCTCTGCATTTCTGGTTTTAGCGCCTCTGGTGCCATGACATCTATCCTGTGCATTGCACTCCCTGTGTGATGTGACAGGCTGAATGTTTTTTGAAAAAAATTTTGGTTTTAATCTATCAGAGCCCTGAAGTGCATTAGAAAAAGCTTTTTGAAGAGCTCAGGAGCACGGAAATTTGTTTGCTGTGCTTTGGGGTTTTGTCAGTCCATGTAAAGCAGTTTTCTTTGAACAAGTGACCTTTTTCTTGGTCATTCCACTGTACCATGCTGGCTGTCCTGGTAACACAGAGACAGGGTGGATTCTTCTTCAGGATGAGGACTCTGAAGCTCCTGAGCTCACCAGGGACCAAAAAGCTGCTTTAGGACACGGGTAGTGATATTCACATGCACACATAGATTTTGAAATGCTGAGGTGCTGTTACTGTGGAAGATGCCCTTCAGCACTGTGGGTGGGAAAGAATTTGGCTATTTTGATTCTGTACCCCAAAATTCTGAAGCAGAGCCTTAACTGATGAAAGCACCACTTTACTAAAAGCAGTGGACTAATGATTGACATCCATGGTAGCCACTGTTCTTCTTGCTGGCTTGACCATTTTTATTTTCTTCTTTGATTATCAGGCCTGGCTTTGATCCTCAGGAGCCTCCTGCCCATCTGCTACTCCTCAAACTAGCTGATCTTAGCCTCTGCTAGTTTTTCAGTAAAGATAGTGCTTGCTGCTTCAGTTTCCAGCTGTGCTCTGTTTTGGTGTAAGCACTTCTTGCCCTTTTTTTATTTTCATCTCTTCTTGATCTCTCTGATGGAACAGTCTTGGTTGTTGCCATAGTCCAGTGGTCAGAGGTGGTGTTGATCTGTCAGTCTAACATCTGTCTTAGTTAAAACCATAACCTGCAATATATTACGGTTACTCTTTCTGTGAGAAATAAAGCTTTTGGGGGTGTACCAAAAGAAGGCCTGCCCTTATGGTTTGAAGTGTTTAAAGCAAAACTGAAGCATGATTTCTATCAAACCAGCTCTTGTGGTTCTCCTTCGATCACACTGCCAGATTTTTCTTTTATTACCTAGAAGCAATTTTTTCCTCTCTTCTTAGCTTCTCCATCCTTTTTATTTTCCAAGCTTTGCTTATGTCCAAGCTTCTTCTCAAATCCCCTTCTGTTTGGTGGTGATCCATAGGTGGCCATAATCTGGAAAATGCTCCTATTGCTTCGCGCTCTTTTAATTATTAATATTTCAGTTGTTAATATTCAATACTATCTTATTATGCAAAGCTTGTGTCATCCTGACGAGCCACAGCTTTAGCAGGGTCCAAAGCACCAGAGTTTTCTTCTGAGAAGATAAAAATTTGTGATACTTACTGTCAATAAACTTGTAAGATAAAATTGTATCAGCAAGGGGCAGAAAAGCAGAAAATTGCAGACGAAGATGTGTGAAGAGCTTACAGAATAGAAGAATTAGTTAATTATTTTTCTAAGATGGGTAGGACAGTGTAAAATCTGCAGGGTGGGTGGCTCGTTTCATGTTTGCTTTCTTAACACTTAAAAAGAATAATTGTTTCTACTTGAAAGTGTGACACAAATAAACTGGTTCCATTGGTTTCATGTAGAAGAGAGAAAACAAAAAGTGATGAGCTCAGCTGTTTCTTCCTGCTTAATTCCTGCATTCAAGATGGAGAAAGTTTTTCACAGAGAGGGTGACTGGGCATTGGAACTGGCTGCCAGGGAGGTGGTGGAGTCACTGTCCCTGGAGGTGTTTAAGGACAGCCTGGATGGGGCACTCAATGCCATGGTCTGGTTGACAGGTTGGTGTTGGGTCATAGGTTGGACTCGATGACCTCAAAGGTCTTTTCCAACCCAGCTGATTTTTTGATTCTGTGATTCAGGCCTCACTGGAACTCTCTGAGTCAGAGCATTGCCTGGTCACTCTAAAGCAATCAGCACCCAGCCCAGTGGCCAGGAGGTAACTTGGGTAGTGAGGAAAAAAGCATGATACTCATCAAGTGACAAAGATGCTGGGAAAAGAAAGACACGATGCTTTTGTCCACAGCAATAAATCCCCCAGCTCTGGATTCTTATTATCTGCAAAGGCTGCTGGTGACAGGGTTGTGATGTCCAGCACCAGTTGGCCTGTGGCTCCACATTAGCTGCAATAGAGATCCTAATTGTTTTTTGATAAATCCTTAGGAAGGCTGACAGAAGTCTTCTGGCACGTGCTAACAACCGGTTTATGGTTCTGCACAAATGTACAAACTCCTGATAGAGGTTAAATGTACTGCATTAGCAATTGTATTCTATTTTATTATATCATGGGAAGAGAGATGTGATGATTTAGTGACTCGCTTGGGAGCAGTTTGAAAATATTGCAAACTTGACAGATGGCAAAAAGATAGCTTAGCAATGTTGCATTATTCCTATAGTGTTTTAGTTTCTAACACCTTTGCTTGTTCCACTTTAAAACGAAAGCACTAGACCAGCACTTGGCATGGCTCTTTGTTGCAGCTTTATCAAAGACACCGTTTCTCACCTGGGAAGGCCTTACCTTCATTTCCATACTAGAAATCACAATGTTGTCTTTCCATAACAAACTGTGAGTGCAAGCAAGTCATTCAGCTCCACTGAGTTCAAAGTGCCAGAGGAACCCAACTGCTGCTTGGTTTCTTTGGACTCCACACAGGAGCTGAAATGAAAATGCGGGTGGTGGTGCACAAAGCCAGTTTGCCTCATAGCCCCTGTTCAGAACAGGCCTTCCTACACCTTTTGATGTGGAAGGCTTTGAAGATGTGCTAGGGGAACAGTTGGTCACAAAACCATGTACTTTCCTGCAGGATCCCACCACAGAAGTGTACTAAATACGCAAGTCTCATTACAAACAGCCTTAAGGTAAAGAAATAAGGAATGGGGAGATCCCAAACTGGCCCCAGTACAACCAGGACAGAAGAGAGGCTGGGACACTCAGCAGGCTGGCTGGTGGTCCTGGTCCAAGTAAGAGCCATTTCAGGGCAACATGGTCCCTTGGATGAGAGTCAGCTGCCATGGGCTCACTGTTGGTCTCTTCTGCCCACGTGGCTCAGCCTGCTGCCCAAAGCAAGGAGGGGAAAGGAGGGGAAGAGGCAGGGTTAAAACTATCCCCACACTCTTTTGTTCAAGGATTTTTCTCCTTCTGAGACCCGCTACCTACCTGTCCAGTGCACCTGTGAACGTCACAGGCAGAACAGGGGCCTGAGAGAGGATGGTCTGGCCCCCACAATCAACTGTGAGCCTTCAAACTCTATTCTCAGGTGTGAAACTGGACAAAACACTTAGCAGATTCCCATTTCTAAAGCTACTGATGTCTATAAGCTGTGTCACCATGCCTACTATGTCACATTGTGAGATGTGTCATTCATCTTTTTCTTGTTATTTGCACTTAGTCTTGGTTTTGCCAAAAGAAACATCTTCTTTTCTCCCATCTGCAGGGTTTTTTGTACTCTTTGCTTCTCTTTTTTTAATTCTTTCCTCTTTCCATCATATGAGGCAATGCTTTTAGTCTTATCATTCTAAAAAATAAATCCAAAAAAGGAAAAAAAACCCTCCATGTTTTGAGACTTTGTGTTATACAAACATATTCTTCAGGGCAAGCATATTTTATCCATTAAGGAAGAGAATAACTTTCACACTGCAACTTGCAAGCTGCTGTGGGATGATGGAACAAGTAGTTTCAGATATGGTAAAATCATCCATGTGGAAAACCAAACTGTTAAATGTTCCAGACAAGATAGCTTTTCAAATCCTGGCATGGAGACCAGTAAATATCCAGTAACTCTGTTACCACCCGATACGTCAACCTGTTGCCTTAAAGGGCCATTGTGTCACAGAGGTGTCTGATTAAGATATTCTCTATTATTTGAACTGCAGCTGCTTACCAAGGGACTGAAATAAATCAGCACTGGTGGGAATTTCTGAAGCAGCTGAGCTGGTATCTTGGAAGCATCGTGGCACAGAGGAGCTGAAGCTGTGGCCCCCCTGACCCCAAGTCCAGTGAGCTGAAGTGTGGTCAGGGCACATGGAGCTGCTGGGAAGTGCCAGGCACTGCAGGGTGCTGGGTAAGGGTCCCCACAGTTACAGCAGTAAGGCAGGACAGCCTCTGTTCTATCTTCATCCTGGCTGCCCAAAGCTCCTGAAGAAAGGTGGCTCAGCTGAGCCATGTAAGAATTGGAGGGAAAGTGTTTGTGGTGGCTGTGCTGATCGTCCTTTCAAGTACTTGTTGGGGAGGAAGATTCAGGGGCCTGGAGGGAAAGGTAGTGTTGTTTTGACAGTCAGAGAACCCCTGTGAGCTGTGGTGGGAAGATGGAAGGGGTCTGCTCTAGGGTGTGTTAGATGGACTCTGGGGAAAATGGAGATTTCCTGCTTTTTTGTTCTTGTGCATATGCCTTATCTTCTGAAAGGCCATGGTGACAGGAAGTGGGAGGTGATACTCTGAAGGCGTTTTGAGTAATGATGGGGTGTTACAGGGTTTTCTGGGAAGAATGGCTCCGTCTCATTTTCTGCCTGGTGTTTCAGTGAAGGAGTGATGGAGGATTAATCAGATGTGACTCCTCTGGAGGAGATGTGCTTACACTGCTAACTGCAGGGTGGCTGGAGTTACGTCTTCAGCCTTTGGCAGCTCTGTATGAGTTTGCTCTGCTCATGCCCACAGCTGAGTCTGAACTGTCTCTGCTCAGTAACACCGTGTGTCAAAATACATTAGCCCAGGTCTAGCACTTGCTGAAGCACACACAGAGCTCTTGGGGGACTCGGAGCACGGATAAGGCTTGCTTATCTGTATGACAGTAGCACCTCTTTAGAAAGGCACTAAACTTTTTAACTAGCTCAAAATGAGCCAGCTTAGCCACCAAGCACAGCCCAGCTGTGCAGCACAGTAAATTACCCCATTTGGAATGCCTGTGTGTGTGTGACAGCTTGCCAGCTCACAGCATCCACGAGCTGGTCCCTTCCTCTTGGCTACCAGCCCTCGGGAGAAGCAGGGGTTTCTGTGCTTGGGGACCAAGGAATCCTTTCTGATGCTGTGTGACAGAGCAAAAGCCTTTTGTCTGCACATCACTGTTCCCTGCAGATGCCTGAGATGGGCATTTGGGAGAGGGTTCAGCTGTGCTTTGCTGAGTGTCTTTGAGAGGCTGCGTGGGTCACGGGTTAACGCCTCACATCATGCATCCAAAGGATGTGGTGCATCCAAAGGCTGTGGTGCATCCGAAGGCTGTGGCTCTGGCTGTGGTGTTCCCACAGCCACTCTGTCTCACTGCCCTTTGTGGCTCCATGCTTTTATTTCACCTGCCTTGTCCATCCTCTGTACCACCTGCCCAGGGCAGAGGCAGTCATGCATACTCTGTGTGCAGGAGTTCTTTGTGGAATGCAGAGAGGGTGATTTTATGCTATCATTGATAATAAACAACATGACAAGATAGCAACAAATTGATTTTTTTAATCATTTCATCTTCTTACCCTACTATTACATGGGATTATTCTGTCTGTTAACCTTTCAAGCTATGGTGCTAATTTGCTTTATTGCTTAAAAACCAATGTGAATTTCCCTCAGGCTGTTCCAGAAATTGCTTGCTTTGTTATCAAAGGATCAACAATTCACTGAAGACATCTGCTTTTTTTTTTTTCCTCAAGCTGTTTTAAGAGGTATATAGAGATGTGTACAAGGAAGAACTATTGAAATAGTTTAGAAAGTACTGTCCCTCCTGTAACAAGCTGTTCATGGTGCTCTGCAACAGTAGTACCACCCCAAAAGGCACACTCATCCCTGGAATGGTGTGTTGTCCCAGGCACCAATACAAATCTTGGCACAGAGACTTAAGATTTGTATTTTATTCTCTTTTGTACTATAAAGTGAGCAAGGCCAAGAAAAAGGTGAAAAGGTGCTGAGGGAGATTTCCAGTGAGTGCTGGGTTTTGGTTGGTCAATTTAGTGATGGTGCATGTGAGCGGACAGACTAATGCTCACTGTAACTCCCCTCCTCACAGGTTTTCATCACACAGATGAGAAAGACTAACAGCACAAGCATGAAACGAGGAGCAATAAATACATTTGTAGACTGCTGGCTGGTCTGTGGAACTCCCTGCTGCAGTCAGGAGTGTAGCAGGCGTGAGTAATGTTGGTGCTTTCACCTCTATAGTGCTCTTCTGAGCATGAATCTGCTGCAACTCCCCATTGGCAGGAATCCATTTCCCTTAAAATCAGGCACTTCTTTCCAACATTGTGTAACAACAGAAGAGGGAAGGACATAGAAGGAAACCTAGTCTGAGCTGTGTTGACTATTTCCATGCTCCTTTGCTGCTCATGCTTTGTGACTTCAGCTTTTGCATTTGTTTGAGTTTTTCAGAGTGCCCCTTTGACTGAAGTGGGTTGTTTTCCAGACACAGCTGCAGGAGCAGTGTTTTGGGTACAAGCTATTCTTCCTGTCTTTAGATTTATGTTAGACATAGAGTTTTTCTGCCATGAAATCCTACCAGGGTTCACTGAAGACATGTTGTAATTAGTTCGTTTGTTTGACATGATACTTCTAAATGACCTTCTCTGAGAGCGGCAGGGTGCAATTGTCACCTGCTCAGGTCTGCTTTGCTTGTGTTGCTCTTCTCTTTGTTCTCACTCGTCTTTATGATTTAATTGGAATTCAGCAACGACCCTGACGGAAATGAAGAGAAGGATCCAGGCAGGAGAAAGCAAGAAATGTGAAAATGAAGCATAGTATAAAGGAAGCTTTTGTAAATTGGATGTCACAGAAGGTGAAATCTAAGCAAGTAGTTTTTCCTGGGAGCATCTGATTTCATTCTTCATCTGCTTACTGAACTTAATGAGTACGACTGTTATTAAGACTGAGGCTGTTTTGCATGACCCATTTTGTCTGTCTAGTACCTCTGAGTCATGTAAACATCTCTGCCAGGGATATGGGGCTGTTGGAGACCAGCTTGCAAGGGCATGATGTCAGAACCACCTTTCCCACCTGGACTCTGTGGCCAGAACAACTCATCTGCCTTGACTACTATGCTCCTGCTTCTCATTCAGTGATTTTGGCTGGCAGGGAACTAAGCTAACCCTTATCTCCCTGAAAAATTTAATAAAAATTTGAAATCACTTGTGCTATACAAGTGATCCACCAACCTAATCGAAGAGCCCTAATGAGATTTTCATGTTTCTGACAGACTACTTTACATATGGTTTTCGAAAGTCTATAACCTTCTTCAGTTAAATTCATGGAATATTTAATTTTTTTAATTAAAAAACAATTTCACTATTTTTGCGAGGGAATTTTCAGAAGTAAGAAGTACTTTCCTGTGTTTATAAACCAGGAATAGCCCTTTCCATGTGTGACAGTAATAACCTAGCATCTGAAAAAGCTAAAATTTTCATCATGGGGAAGAAAGTCAGGCTCTGAGCTACTGGTTTTAGCTATATGGAAGCAGTTTATCAAAGAACTCCTTCTATATTTAGCAGATTTTATATATGTTATGTTTTACATTTATAAACATGCAGGAATATATATATATATGTTGTTTTTTTAATTCCGATTTTTCCTGCATTTTGCTTGCACTCGCTGCTGATGACTAATACATCTGTGTCAGAAAGAAAACATTCTCCATGTTCTCCATGTATGATTTCAGCTATGAAATGATAAAAGTGGTTTTATTATGCTCCTTGTAGAGCTATTTGCTTGGAGACCTAAGTCCTCCTTCTGATTCAGTGTCTTTGCATCTTCTGGAACAAACAAAAGGAAAAGAAAAACAGAAGAGAATTACAGAACAGCAGTAGTTTCTTTAACTGGAAGCAATGTACCAATTATTCCATCTGGCCATGTTGACACCTTTTTATAGTTTATTGCTCGTTTGGAAATGATAGTCACAATTCCCTTGTGCAGAATGCTCTCATCCTTCTTGTCAGAAGAGCTGACAAGAAAGCCCAGATCTCACGGGGTTTCAGGGCAGCTCTGGGCTGGGCTGGCTCCTGTATGTCCCTTCCCTGCAGCCAGGACAGAAATGTGTCTGGGAACAGGTTGCCACAGTGGCCCCTGCACCTCCCCAGAAATTGTCAGTGTCATCAAATCAAAATTTTATGTCGATTGGGGCTGATGTTGATGGCTTTCTTTTATTTAATTGAGGGAATGGAATCATTGTCAACAAATATTTTAAATTAAGAAAATGAATGTCACCCAAACTTACCTTTATTTTCAAATACGTTGTTCTAGTAGATGGAATGGAAATGCCAATACTCTCAATTCAAGTTAACAGAACACTTGGTATCATTATATCAAAAAGAATTATTTCAAAATTGATCTTCCAGTTGGCTTTAACTCCATTAATATGTATTTTTGGGAAAGCTCTAAAACCTTCAGCATCTCTCCTCCAGTATTCCCAGTTGGTAGTGTGTTGTAGTAGACAGCCCAAGAAGAGAAGTGCAGTTGTCTCAGCTGGAAGAGGGGGTGTCAGTGGGCCTCTGAGGAGTTGAAAATCTGACTCTGCAGGTTTTGAAGATCCCTGAAGGACACCAAGAGCCTTTAAGGATGCTGATGCTCTGTGCCTGTGAACAGGAGAGAGCAACACTGCTGGAATGGAAGCAGTTTGGTGCTCAGACACAGCTGCTTCACACAGATCCCACTCCTTTCCATGCTGCCAAGCTCCAGTATTCCAGACACTGGATTGTGACAGCTGCCAGTCAAACTCAGCTGAGTGTCAGCTGGCAAAATGCCACTGTACACTGCTGCCCATAGCACTACAGAATTGTGCCCAATTGTCATAAAAGAGCAAATTTAAAGCCACCTCAGTGTCACAGCTTAATTTTTAAAGAAATGGTGTGCAGGGCAGTGTATGGAGCTACGAAGGCTTGGCAAATTATTGCCTCTGGACCACGGAGCAACCCAAATCATCATGGACTTCTTCATGTATTTGCAGGGGGAATCCCACTCATGCTCTGCTTGTGTCTGTCCAAGCCAGTCCTGAAAACAGAAGGGATGGGAGGAGTGGGGGGAGCAAAGGGGGTGTGTTGCTGCCCCTTAGCCTCCCAAAAAGATGCATTTTCTCAAGAAGTTCTGGTTTAAACATTCCCCCAAGAAACATCCATTGGGTTAGAAAATTTCCAGAGAGCTCTGGTGCAAAACAATGTGATTAAATTTCAGAATTCCTTTAAAACTGCAAGATGGGGGGAAATGCTCACAGAGAGGTGCAGGCAGACACATGGGTTTCCTTTGGAAATGGAATTCAAGAAGGAACTGGTTTGACAAGTACTTATTAAAGCCATAACTGCAGAATCTTGAATTCTGAAATTAGCTTCCCTGCTCCAGTAGAAATGTCTTTGCTCCCTGTCTTATTTTTCCTTCCTTACGTCTCTACAGGAGTGGTCTTGTGCAGGAATTTCTAACCAGCTATCTCTCACCATGTTTTGTGTATGTTTTGGGCAAAGAGGACTTCAGCCTAGGGATCAGATTATTTACAGAGTGGAAAAATACTGCTTTATAATAAAAGGAGGATATTGAATAAACCCCAGATTTAATACCCAACCTAACAGAACACCCTGATGAATGTAATTGCATTTTAAGCATTCTGATTGAATTTTTGATCCATATTGCATTTGTTTTGCTTGTGAATCTTTTATGGGAAAAAAAAAAGTGTCTGGAGATTAAAGGATTACCGAGTTCTTAAGAAGCCAAGGCAGCTGCTAAAGCATCTGAATATTCTTGCCTAAATTTGGTGGGAAAGCTGTATTAATACTTTCTGTTCTAGCAAGCCCAAATAGCCCAGGGGAAGGGGGGACAAGGGAGAAGAGCTGTAAGGGACAATTGCTTCTACAGGTGAACAAACTGCAGGGTATTAGCAAGAGCTGGAACAAAACAGTGCTGTAATTGAAATAAGAACTCATCTGGAATGATTATGGGGGAGGATGAGGCTTTTCTTTTTTTCTCTCTAATTTTCTGATGAGGTGGAAAGAGTGAGCAGTACACTTGGTTTATAAGAGTTACTCATTTCTGTTTTCTCCTAGTGGCAGGGTGTGTGGGCAACGTGCTGGAGCCTTTAACCCCTAGAAGTGAGGTTCCTGCAGGAGAGATGGAGATAACAACTGCTTTTAAAAATGGGTTTTCAGGAGCAGGAAGGGCTTCAGCAAGCACCTTCAGCACAGAGAGTAAGTGATAGGTTTACCCAGAGGAAGTGATGAAATTCTTTTAGGGTCAGGGTGTGTCTTTAGGCAGGCAGTGAGCAAAGTGGCTTTGTTTTATACATACACAGAGAGCTGTGGGGAGCTGTGAAACTCTGGTACTGACCAGGAAACTCATCGTCAGCTTGTGCAAAACACTGCTAATTATTAGGTCCAAATGGCCATTGCATGTGCATGTAAGGAAAAAAAGCAAATAAGCTACTTTGATTTGGCTGTACACAGATGCAAAGTCATCATCTCCCAAGGACAGATAAAATCCTACCAAGCACTGTGAGATCCAGGGAGGACTTTCTGGCTTTAGTGGGCTCTCCCAAATCTGTGGTGCGTTTTAGCAAGTGCTGGCTGCCTCTCGAAATCTGCTCCTAGCTGAACAAAACCTCAAAGCAAATCTTAAGAAGCCTGATCAAGGCACACAATAAGCAAAAGGCAAACTCAGCAGTGCTGATGGGGAATGGCTTTTGGCTGGTGGTTTTTGATCTGTGAGAGCAAGAGATCACCACATCTGTTGCAGCCGAAATTTGTTAACAAAATAAAGTGTCATTGTTTTGTTGCTCTGAAATGATACAAGCAATATTATTTTTAGTGCTCCAAAACTGTAGGTTTCATATTTTATTGGTAGCACCACTTTAAAATATGCTTAGCGTAATTTCTGTGCCAGTCAAAGCTTCACAAAACATTGAAAGTGAGGACATAACTAAAGAGCTGAACAACAAAAGGAGCACTGGAAAAAAAATGCCTAGGGAAATAACTTTTTAATTTCTTCTCTCTAATGCTTTTGATTAGACATACAACATGGGGCTGGGGGGAGGCTTTTTCTCCAAGTCTGGAGTAGGTGGATGAGGTTTGCAGATATTTCTAAATGCCAGACTTTCCAAATCGATTGGAGGCAGGTAAATCCCCTGAGAACATTGTAAAGCCCCAGGTGATTTTGTTCAGGACAAAGAAACCCCTTAGGCATGAGGGCAGGGGTAAAAATCAGCATTACACCTAGAGAGCACTGAAACATTTCAAGGAGAAAACTGATGCCTTGGTGAAACCTCTGGCTTGGTTTAAAACCAAACTGACGTGAAGCAATTTGAGTCTTTCGTGCAGTTCACATTGGGCAAAACCTGTAACCAGAGTTGCAGGTTCAGGTCTGTCCCACCATTCTTTTTTCTTAAAAATTCTGTGAGGTGTTTAGGGTTGAAATTTGGACTGCATAGTGCATAGTGGAGATATCTGAAGCAGTCATTCCATATTTGCCTTTGGGCAAATTTTGTATTCCCAAGCATGTTGTTTAGGCTTGTTTGTCATTTTCTAGCAGCAGGAAGATAGACATGCCCTGAAAAAAGGACCAGCCTACTTTGGTTGCAACTGGAATATGAAATTCTCTAACCACATGGCACTCTTGGTTTCGGTGATCTTTCCAAGCCAAGTGCAGGAATTTAAAATGGCTTTCTGTGTGTGCTGTTAATGTGTTTCAGGTGTGGTTATGCCTAACCAGATTACTTTGGTTTGATAAAGTGCACCGGCACTTGGATTTTGTTCTTTTATCTATACACAGCTGAGAGTACTGGATGCCTTTAAAACTCCTCACAGCAAACCCCTGCATCAAATGGCAGAAGTAAAAAGGTCTGGCTCTTGTGCCAGTCTTACCCACAGCTGTGATGGCCTAAGAGCTGCCACCTTCTAATCACATTTCTGCCATCTCGACCCTCTTTGTATCCATTTAGATGTGCAGAAGGATCCACTTCCAGCAGCACTCTGGGTGCATTTATGGTCTTTTTTTTTTGAGGTTGTTGATGGATGGAAGCAATGAGCTCTGAAAATTTTGGCCGTCACATGTAAAGGGCAACAGCTGAGTGGGAAAATGCCATTCCATCCATTCCAGATGCAGTGATAGCATCTGGATAAACCCTTGTAGTCTCCTGCATGAGTCTTTCCTAGGGCCAAATGGGGCAAAGGTTTTAAAAGAAGGAAAAAAATGATAGAAAAAAGTGGTAGGTTGTTTCATTACTTTTTTTCCTCCCCATTATACATCCTCCTTCCAACAGAGGGGTGAAGCTCTCTGGTTTTTACTGACCAGTTTGCAAAGATAGGGCAGTATGAAGTCAATTCTCTACAAGTCATTGGGAATACAATTGAGAATACCCACAGTCCTCTGCTAGACTCTAATAATTCCTAGTTGGATTTGCCTGTGTCTGTCATTGCTTTGCTTATGATTATAATGCTTACAGAAATGGAGCTTAGTATCTTTTTTTTTTGTTAGAAGAAAAAGATCCTTAAGCCCCATGTATCGAAATGAACTCGTGTAATTCATAGGAGCTAAAGGATGAAATAATACAGGATCATAGTTATTTTTGCCCAGAAAAAAATTACATTAATCCTGCCATCCCTTCACTGCTAGCAGGAGTCACAAAAGGAAATCACCCAGGTCCTTTGGCAATAGTTTTGTAGCAAGCTTTTTGTGCTTCCCTGACCTCTGCTCTGCTGTGATGGGAAGGAAAGGGCAGGAATGGGAGATGACTGAGGGTATTGGTCCACAATGGGCGGTCAGAATGAATGAACCAAGCTGTTCCTGTCATGCTCAGAGCAAAGCCAGCTTAGGGACCTCCTTCCCAAGGGCTGGAGCTGCTCCTCGACTTCACTCTGCAGCAGTGGCATGGAGCAAACAAAACCAGCTAATGGCCCAATTCTGATGGGTAAGACATGTTTGCTCTTGAAATGACCAATTTCCCTAGCATCAGTCTGCTGGTCATAAGCAATTTACAACATCTAGTGATCAAATCAACTGTTTTTCCATTCAAAATAATGCTGCCGATTCTACTGTAGATATTAGTGCTGTGTGAAATAATCATTAATAGGTTCAGAATGCACAGTGAGCACTGTGACATCTTATTAAAAGCCAAGATTTGCCCAGGCTAATGTTCTAATGTTAAACTTTTTTCTAAATATAATTAGATGTTTGTGTTAAACCAAGAAGTAAACCTGATGTATAATTTGGGGTTGCTGAAGTCAGTGAATGCACTTTATTAATTTCATATGGAAACTTAGAGGTCAGGCAAACAGCATGGGAAGGGTGCCCAAATAATGCAGTTTTAAAACACTGTGATATATATTCAAGTCCAAGTTTTTGCTGTAAGAGAACTGTGGAGTGGAGTCTCAAAATGCCTGTGAAAGCAGTCGCCCCTTCCTTGTTGCCTGGACCCTGTGATTTTACACAAGTATAAAATGGGGGGCTGGTCAGTGAAGCCCAGGCAGCAGTTGTGGGGCTCAAGTGATGATGCTCAGCCTTTGGATTAAAGAAAGAGAAGGCTGTGTGGTACAGAAGGAACAGAACAGCATATATCTCAAAGGCTCAAAAACTAGGCAAGAAACAGAATCTATCTTCAATGAAAAGACAAAAAAAGAACAAAGCCAAACCCTTCAAATTTTTGAACCATTCATGGGAGTTTGGGGGCCTTTTACACTGACGAGTTCAGCTTGGCCTTGCTAACCCTATTGATGGATGTTGTTGCTCCGTGGGCTTATCTTGTTCAGCAGGAAAGGAGGAAATGAAGCAGGCCAGAGGAGAAGCTCTGTAGGAAAAGGGATGGGAGCTATGGCCTCCCTAGGAAGGGAGGAGGTAGCGGAGCCTATCAGTTCTCTGCAGATTTGATGCCTACTCTCAAACGTCGTCTGAATTTTTCAAAATGTCAGCTTTGCAAAACAACCTTTCTCCAACTTTCCAACTCCTCAGCTGTGGCAGGCAGCGCAGCATTTGTCCTTTTTATGTCTTTTTATGTCACAAGTTATAATACAGTTAGGGTGAAAAGAAGGAAAAGCATTTGTTTACTGGGAAATAATAAATGTCCAGGAATCAGAATATTTTAGGAGTCTCAGTCACTGTTTTACAGGAAACAGTTTCTCTTTTAAAGCTTTTGCTTCCTCACATAGATATGATTAATCAGACATCTTATGTTCAGGTTTTTTTGCTACTATGATAGCTGGCCTTAATGCATAAATGGGCTTGTAAGAGCTCCACAAGTACTATATTTTGGTCCTAAACGTATTTTAGTTTGCAGAAAGGATAAAACCCTGCTACAGGGAGAGGATGTCTTGGAGCTGAGCCCACATTTTTTGCAGGTATAGCCTTGATCCTCTAAAAGGGTTCATTGCAAACTGTTGAAAAGCAAATACTTGTGGGTAAAAAATTCTGTACTGTTTGGTTTAATTACTCTCCCTCAATCATACTGTGATATTGCTTTATACTGTAGGCTGTGGCCCCACTTACCCTGAGGTTGCTTGTTTAAAGGCATGATTGCCAAAATGTGATTTTCAAATTGTTAGACCTGGAATATCAGCCGTTCATCATTCAGGATAGCAGCCCAGGTTGTAGGATGTTTCCTGTCTTGTTTAAGCTTATAAGTAACAGCTATTTTCTTCAGAAACATTCAGCAAATCTCCTCTGTCACGAAACAGAAAATGTTTAACAGACAGAAAATAGCTTAACACAATGACCTATTTTGGGCTTCTGTTTTCATAAGGTACTTTAATATTTTGGAGGTCAGAATTTACATTCCTCAAAGCAGCTTGTGTTTTCAAGAGCAGTGGCTATTTTCCCCACTAGAAATGAGACCCCTTCTCAGTATGTCGACGTTCCTCCTTCTGGTACCATTTATTGCTCCTGAAAAATCTTGGCCCAGTGACATAAATAAGAATTCTTTTGAAACCTTAGCTCTAATTAAGGTCCCTTTCCTCCTTCTGCCGCAGCTCATTACTCCGTGTCTGTTCACCATGGTCAGGGAAGGAGATTATTCCCCCTCTCTTTGCAGGAATGACTTTTATTGTTTTCCTCCTCCATCCTCTTTTCCTTAGACCAAGCAACCCCATTTCTACCTGCCTTTGTAGGTCCCTGCTCACCTGATTTTTATCTCTTTGGGTTTTCTCCATGGGTTCCCCATGTTTTGAAGTGCATTGCTCAAACTCAGCTGCCAACTTGCCATGGTGGAGCAGCATGAAAGGATTATCTCAGCCACTGCAGCCTCCGTGCCTCTCTGCACACTGCAGAGGTGTGTTCACCTCTTCTTGTGACAAGGTGTCACAGCTCGTGATGATATCTTAGGGCTGAGGATCAAAATGCTTTCCTGAAGAACTCTCTCTCTGTCACCTCTTTCTCATTCAGTGTTTGTACAGTGGATTATTTCTGTTTAAGGATAGTCCTTGGTACTTGTCCCTGTGAATTTTGTTCTTTTCAGACTATTTTTTTTGATATGTCAGGACCATTTGAATTCCAATTTTATTCCCCTGTATATTTGAGGGGTTTTTACACCTTGACATTGTCTTTCGAAAACATATGAGCATATGTTCTTGTCTGTCCCTCAGTAGTTGTAGTGAATCAGAGTAAGGCTCTTTGTAGGGCTCCATTTTGACCTCAAGACATCAGGAGCTGTTCCCTGCACGCAGCTACTCAACCAGCTTCCACCCACCCTTAAAGCTTCCCCAAGACCATCTTTCCGTAGTTTGCTTATAAGAATACTAGGCAGGACAACCTAACGTTCCATCTCGAGTAGAAGAATGTATATTTGCTAAAAAGATGTTACTTTTTTTGAAGTGTTGGCCTTCCGCAGTGAGCCGGGGGCTCCTGAGGTGAGCACCTCTGTGATGTTCCATGCTACCCTGCTGGGCTGGCTGGTGGGAGGCAGCACTCCAGGCACAGCAACTCCTCCCATAGGCACCTGCGGAGAACAGAAATGTTTTAATCAGGGCTGGAGATGGGAGTGTGTCGTGGATTCCAGACCAGTGCTTCTGATCTCCCACAGAGCAGACATTCTAACTGAGGTGGCGAGTGGGATTGGACAGACCTGCTGCTCCTCAAAACGGGCTCACGTTTGGGTCTGTGTGAAAAGTCAAGCTGCAGGTGTTGGGAGGTGTGGGGAGGGACACATGGAGCTGGACACCAGGCTTCTCCAAAGGGGAGAAGAGAGAGGACCGTGAGGCACCCCTGCCCCCTGTGAGCATAGGTCCAGGCTGCAGCACTCAGGGCAGCATAAACCTGCCTCACGTTTTTACGCATGGTGGCTTCTTCTCCAGAGTAAATATTTGTATCATACTGAAGGTTCAGAAACACAAAATGAAAGACTGGCCAGCCTCACAAGGCCATAGTGTCTATCAGAAAATCAAGATGCTGGCTCTGCATTCAAAGTGGTACCTCCGGCTGTGTGAGTACAGGGAAGTATCAGGCTGTTACTGCACTTACTCCTTGTAAGAAAAATGGCCCATTTGGGTGTGGATGGTGCAATGCTAACTCTACCATCTGGGTCTAACTATTAGAAGAAAATGTTTGCAGCAGGAAATATTGAATCTGTGAAATTCCTGCTTTTGCCAAGTGTTTTCTTACTTTGGTGGGGAAGTTATCAGTGCTGCATTTCTTTAGAGGAACAAAATACAGTATTTCCCCATGAGGCTCCAGCCCCGCTGAGAGGTCTGAAGCAGGCCTCAAAATTTACACTGCCCTTTTCCAGTACATCCCAGCTGACAAACATTTCCAAATAATGGTGTTGGAATTGTGGCTCCCACACGTCTGGGTACTGTGTCCCTTTGCCTTGCTGACACTGAACTGTTGCCTCCTGAAATCTGTCCTTTGGTCACTTTTTGTGATACATCCTGTGCTGTGGGGTTTCCACAGATGCTGTAGGTCTCTGTATTGCTGTTGGACACAGTCTGTGCTCCTGAGGGTCTCTGACTCCTCAAGTTCAGTTGCACAGCCCAAAATACTGGGCTTGCAGCAGAACCCCACCCCAGCGTGGACAGAGGTTAAAAACAGTGTTGTGCTGAGCAGGTGGAAGGAGAGGTGGGCAGTTTTCATTTGGAAGGGTCAGAATAGTTTGAGAAAAAACCAGCCCATTCCAAGAGCCGTGGATTTTTATCAGTGCTTAATCATGTGTATGAAAAGTGTTATTTGTCAACAGCAGGTTAAAGGAAACAAGCTACTCAGGGAGCTGCTGAACAAGGAAACTGGGAGGTAGTGATGCAGATCAGCCATTAGTTAGCGTTTGCTGCCTCGAGTCTTTCTAAGCCCTGCAACTGCCATCTAAAATGGTTTATTTGTGTAGAACACAATTACTCCTTTTCTTTTTTTTTTTTATTTTTTTTTCATCCTTGGACCAGTAATTTCAATGTCTGTGGCATCATGTCCCTGATTTGGGAAGCAGGGTGACCATTGCTTCTAGGCAGGTGCTGGTGAAGCTTTTTTCACTGACTGTGTGGATCTGTGCTGGGTGGGATGGTGCAGGAGAGCCATGCTGGAGAGGTGCCTCTCCTGGATCAAGGAATTCTTCTGGAGCCTCCAGCACTTGTTGAATTGCTTTCCCTTGCCTGATGCTGAAATACGTTCATCTGATTACCAGCCTTCACTGTAGAGGCTTTTCCCTTTCAAGGGGAAAAATGAGCCCTTACCCCTTTTTTTCAAGTTTGTGTAGCTTTTCTTTCCTCTAGTGCTGAGGAGTTTTTTCAATTTTCTGTTTGTGTTTATTCTTGTTTTCCTGAAAAAGCAGCAGAGGATTTTGTGTATACAGCAGCAGAGTTAAAACAATCAAAACAGTAGGACTTAATTACAGATTGGCAAGTCAGTAATGCTATTTATAACACATGTGTTGTATGAGCAGTTTCTATTTCTTAGTCAAATGCTCTTTTCCTACCTGTCTGAAAGTCATTCCTGTATTCCCAAATTCTGGTTTAGCTTACTAATGGTAAGTTTAACAGTTTTTGTTTGAAGGTTACACCAATATAGGACTTCTAGTTTCTTTCTTCTTTTGCAGGCATGAAAATACTACTAATAAAAACATTTTTGATTTACACTGTTAAGGGTGTTGATTCATTTCTTCTGTGAGAACTGGAGAAAAAAAAGACAAAAGCATCAATTTCAAACTCTAGCCCCTAGGACAGCTACAGAATATTGTCTTCAATTTAAGAAGAAAAATTTTAGAAATTCCCAGGGGAAGCTTCAGTATTTTATGGACTGAATCATTGAAGTGGGATATCAGAGTCACCATTCTTTTTTTTTTTTTTTTAATTTTTAAATAAAAGAGCTCCAAAGATTCAAGGAAAAAGAACATGTTAAATGTAGAAAAGAGTAGAGAATGCTATAAACATAGCAGCTCTAATTTAAACCCAACTTTATAAAAAGAATATTTTCATGTGTATTTTTATTCCATTACCTCTTGCTCCAGTAAATACTCCTGCATTTCTCCACATCTTGTACAAAAGTCTTCAGAAACCAAATGTTTATGCATGTATTGGATTGCAGCCTGCTTTGAGGTGGAAATCAGCTTTTGAGAAAGACTGTGCAACACTGAGTGTCTGTTTGGTGGAGGAAGCTTAAGGGGACATGGCTTGTTAACTGAAAGTGCAAGAGGTGCATTGTTTCTCTTTTTTGGTATTGGGAAAGAGCTGTGTCTGCTGCTTTGTGGTAACTTGGTTTTGGTTTTTTTTGAAAGACAATGACTGCTTTTTCTCCTTTGCTTTTTAAGATTTGAAAAACCAATACCAAGAGTAAATACGTATTTATTTTTGAAAATACCTGCTGTTACACTTTTCATAGGCTGTGCACACAGATGAGTAATCAACATATTTTAAAAAGAAAAAACAACCTCTGATTTTCCCATAATGGTAGCTAGCTTTAATCAAAACTTCAAAACCTTAATGTTATATTAAAAGCAATCACATTTGCCTTCACAGAACAATGTGGGTATGAATAAACCAGTTTCTTAGGGAGCTGAAGACAGCAAGATCCCTCCCGGGGCGAGGAGCCAAGGTGCATATTAGTTGTTTAGCCAATGAGCAAACTTGCAAGTTAATAAGAGCACTTAATAATTCTGTTTTAGTGCTGAACCTCTGCTGCAGTGGTGGGAGGCCCAAGGTCTCGAGGCACGGCAGTGCTGGAGCCACATCCCTTGGAAGAGCAGGCAGCAGGAAGATGAAAGATCCTCCCCAGAGCCGCCGTGACGTGTGCGTCTGGAATGGGAACAATAAATAATTACTGGGTGGTTCTCGCACAGATCTCCAAGTGCTTCTCAGACAGCAGGAGCTGGAATTTGTTCCCCCCACCATCGCACACAGGACTAAGCATTTTTCTTCTTCCAGCTCCACTGTAGCCTGCAGAGCAGCCTTTCCCCAGCCAGAATGTAAAAGAGCACCTTATGATTTGAGTTTAAGATGATGTTCTTTGTTCTCCTGGTGCTGGGGAGCCTTTGACAAATGGTTTAAAATGGGAGCCTTTAAGACTTCCCCTGCTTGCCTGATGAAGCAGCTGTTATTTTTCTATCTGCTGGTTTTGGCTGACAGAGGATCTCATGTTGTCAGTGTCTGTAGCTGTGCAGCACCCTCAGGAGTCAGAGACTTGCTGCTGTGTCTGTAGTGCCAGTGGAGGCCAGGATAGGGATAAATTGCCCAAGGGAACAGAAAATTTTGTGGCACAGCAAGAAAATTACGCCTGGATCTTCTGGGTCCCGGATCTTGCTCCAGCCACCAGCAAATTCTGCTCTCAGAATTATAGCTCTCCTCTCCTGTTGTAGCATGGTTACTGTATTACGAGGTGTGTGGTAAAGTAAATTTAAAAAATACCACAAGAGACCTAGGAGTCAATAAATGACAGGGCTTCTGGAAAAACTGGGGTTTTAACTTGGGAAATAGGGTTCTCTTTATCAGGTAAAGATCAGAGATGGTTTGGCTTTAGTAGATGAAGACCAGGAATGCAGGAAACATGTATCTATTTCTTTTTGAGAGATGTTCCATGATACACTTTGTGCAGTACTTTTTCAAAGGCAAGTTAATTCAGCTGGACCATTCAGAGCTATAGTTAAGAAGCAAACTTACGGTTCTGGTCTTACATCCAAAGAAGGCTGTTGTAGAATTACAGCAGGTTCTGAGGAAGGCAACTCAAATGATCCAGGTGCATGGAGCTGCTGCTTTATAACGAGTGTCTAAAAAGTCTGAGACTTCGCTTTGGGGAGCTGACGGCTTTGTGATTTTCGTGTGAAAAATCAGGAAGGCAATGGATGAGTTGAATTTAGAATTACTGATCAGTAAATGCTGCGATGCTAGAGCAAGGCCACTCGGTGAAATAAGTACAAGGTTGATTTGTAAGAGATAAAAGAAAGGATTTCTTTGCACAAGAGGTGGTGAACAACTGGGACTCGCTGCCTTGTGAGTCTGGAAAGACAGGTACTGCCAGCAGGCTCAAAAGGGTTTGGCCAAGCCCAGTGGAGGACAGGTTCATAAATGGCTAGAAAGGGACCTGACATCCCCAAAGCAACACCTGTGGGTTGAGGGGGATGTTGAAGGAGAAGCCAGGCTACCTCCTTGCCCTTAGGATCATCGCTTTTGCCATATAGACTGGACTGCCAGGCCACTGGCATGTCCCAGCCAGACATTACCGGTACTTAATAGACACACTGGATACCTTCCACAAGTGCCCAATTCACATTCAGTTAGTGTTGCAAATATATGCACTACTGCCCATAGCATTTTCTTTGTGAGGTATTTGTTTTACACTGGGAAGGAGACAGAAGCTGCTTAGAATCCTGAAAGTTTTCTGATTTTCGGTGTAAATGCTTATCCATGCCACAGTCCACCAGGAACCCTGTTACCCATTACCCTGCTTTGGCAGAAGTGTTGCAGTTGCCCACACAGGGAGCAGGAGGTACCACCAAGTGTCTCAGGTGATTCAGCTGTCTCAGGAGGCTCCAGCTGTTGTTCTTCTCATAAAAATGGAGGTGAATTCAGTGATAGTGAGAACAAATTACTCTCTAAGTTATTAGGGCCAAAAAGGCATCATCACATTAGGAACTTTCTTAGCTGCCCTGACAGCTATTTTGTCTGTCTCCTTGAAAACTTGAAAGCTTGCTGTGTAAAATTGTTGTGTATTATCTTTAACAAGTGGCTTGGAATTCACTCAGAGTGAACACACCAAACTTCCTAAAGATGTAAAAGTTTCAGGCAAATATCACGAAAATAAGTATTTATCACACAGTGCTGTCATCCCTTGTCTTAAAGACATCAGGAAGCCCTTTCATGACCTTTCTTGTGAAAAGGTAATGAGGAAAACATTTCTTGGCTTTTTTATGCATTTCTAATCAAAATGATAATGTGAAAAAGCAGTTGACTCTCTCATAGTATGTTTTATTTCAGTCTTCTCTGCTAGTTTTGTGCAACTGCTAATATCTCGTTATCATCATATTCTCCTGTCAAGATTTCAAGGCAGGAGGGAGCTTTCTGACAGGACAACTTTGCTATTGCCTGGGGAAGCATATTTTGAGTTTCCCAAGATAATGCATACTTTCTTTTTAGATTCTGCCTATTTTCAGAAAAGATCTTAGAGTTAGTTCTGAACATGATGAAAGTGCAAAACCTGTTTGTTTCAGTTTTCATGCACTCCTTTTTTTGCAAGACATTTGAGTACTGTAAACTAGCAAGAAAGAGCAGAAAATACTCTTCTAATTAAGTAATATACTAAATATTCCCTTTGCAGTAATACTCCTGTTTTAGCAGTTAGCCCTTTTTCTCACTCCCAGCTGGGAACATGTTCTTCTGTTTTTCATTATGCTCTAGAGAGTGTTTTGAGCCTAATTGGTAGAAGGACAGATCATTTCAGGGCTTGTCCTGTGGGCTTTTTTTGGGGCATGAGACTGTCTTAAGTGGGACCCTGGCAAGCCTGCAACTGAATCATGTTCTCAGTGGCAGTATGTGCTTCTCTCAGAACTGGAATGATTTTGGAGGGGAGGCTGTTTCAGCAGAAGTTACTTTGGGGATTTCCTAACTCTCCCAGGACAGTTCTGCTGATGCACTATCCCAGCTTTTTATTTTAAAAATACATTTTGCTTTGAATATTTTCCTTTGTAATATATATTAAATTTTTCTGACGGCAAATCAAAAGGAAATATTTACATTTGCTGAAATGAAATGCTTCAAGTGATCTGAAAAAGGGATCTTTTTTTGCCAGAGAAATTTAAATTTTTGACTTTCAGCTTAAAAGACAATGAAGTCAGACTTCAGATTCTCCAATCTCCTGAAAACAGGTCTTGCAGGCTTCACCTAACATGGTTATGAAACTATTATTGCCCATGTTTTCTCTCTGTAGCAGCTCTACAGCTGGATTATTTTCTCATCTACAACAACATGTCTTCACTTACTGGTTCAGGAAACCAGGCCAGATAATACTAATGATTTAATCCCAAATCAAAATATCACTTACAAATTTATCTCTCTCCTGCAGCAATTTAGTGCTGTGCAGTGGAGATACTTCATTGGCCAAACCAGTCAGTGCAGAAAACAGTGTTGGGCCAGCAGAACTTGCATAGCTATTTTGGCACTCTCTGGATGCAGCAGGATTTGTCAGAAGAGCTTGTAAATACATAATAATGATAAAATCTCCCATTCCTTTGGGGCTGTGGTCCTCATACTACACCACTGAAGTTTGTTAGGGCTTTGGCTAAAAAACAGTACCTCCTGTTTTTAAATCAGGTGAGCCCTGCGTAGTTACACTGTGCTAGTGGTAGTAAAACTGACAAATACCCGTATTTCTTGCTGGAGTGGCCAGCCTGGGAGTCCCTGGAAATGCTGTCTTATCTGCCTCCAGATAAGATGCCTTATCTGCCTCTCCTTGGTTTAGGAGAGACATTCTCTTCTAAGAGAGTTTCAAGTTTCCTACATCATTTTCTTTTCTCTTCCCAGTGTTATAATTGATTTCAGGAATTAGTCATCTCAAGGTGGCTTGTCACTGGAGTGATTTGTTGGATTTGAATCTTCTGTGATGTCACATTGAAGAAGTTAATGAGTAATGTGCTTCTTCTGTTGTGAGAAGTGAGAACATGAAGTGCGCTGTGACGGTAACACCGCCCCTTCCATTGGGGTCAGCAGCACAAGGTGCAGCACTGGAGTCTGGGCAGTCCTTGGACAGACCATCAGATCCAAGCCTGCATCTCCCAATGCTTTAGCAGGATTCTGCTAAATTCCACAGGCACTCAAGAAAAGCATTTTCTTAGTGCCAGGCCCTTGACTTTTACCATGACCTATCCAATCCACTTTCCCAGAGGAAGCTGCAGTTGGGCACAATGCGTGGCATTCTCCAGGCATGCTTATCAAGTTTTGGACTCTCAAGAGGCCAAAACTCTGGCACTCTGCACAGACCCCTTCTACTGGCTGTTAAAATCCGAATGAACACAGAAGACCAAAGGAAACTAAGCTTCTGTGAATAAAATGGATCGAACCCAGAAAAGTTTGAAATATACCCCAAAAAAATGATGAAAACCAAATGAGGTTAGATATTGGTACCAAAAAACTTAATATATTTTATTTAATAGTAAAAGAGGTAAAGAGAAAGAGAATAGGAAGGAAGGAAGGAAGGAAGGAAGGAAGGAAGGAAGGAAGGAAGGAAGGAAGGAAGGAAGGAAGGAAGGAAAAGAGAAGAGAAGAGAAGAGAAGAGAAGAGAAGAGAAGAGAAGAGAAGAGAAGAGAAGAGAAGAGAAGAGAAGAGAAGAGAAGATGAGAAGAGAGAAGAGAAGAGAAGAGAAGAGAAGAGAAGAGAAGAGAAGAGAAAATGAGAAGAGAGAAGAGAAGAGAAGAGAAGAGAAGAGAAGAGAAGAGAAGAGAAGAGAAGAGAAGAGAAGAGAAGAGAAAGAAATAGAAAAAGAGGTGTGTGTGGGTGGGGGGAAAGGGAGAGAGTGATGGGTTAGGTAGAAACATATCATCCTTCCGAGGGTCCCAACAACCTTTCATTGTTCCCCTCCATCTGGTCTTCTTGGTGGTGAGGGTCCCCTGCAGCCCTGCTGCCAAAAAGTCTAGAATTCAGTGGATTAATACACATTTGGGCCAGGTGAGAACACCCACATGCCTTCCCTGGGGAGGGAAAGTTTGACACTGTCCCTTGCAACACTGTGGATCTGTTGCATCATATTGCAGTGCTCTGGTGCAGGGTCTGGGGACCCCTTTGGGGAGGCCTTTGATGGGCCATGTCACCCCCTCTGCTGTCCTTCACGCGGCTTTTCCGGGGATGAAGAGGCCCCACAGCTGAGCTGATCTGCACAGTGGAGGATGGGCATTCACTGCCTCTCACCAGAGGCTTTTTCACTGCACACCCAAAGCCTCTCTCCCCCCAGCCTTTGGTGGAGGGTCTGTGTGAGCCTGGCAGCTGACAGCCCGTGGTCTCCACTCTGAAAGTGCTAAGCTTGATCCCTCTGTGAATGTATTCTTCTCCCAAAGCCCAGACCTGAGTCACTTTATCTTATCAACGTGCAGTCCAGCACCCCACTCAGGTGGGTTTTGGTGGTTTTCTCTCCAGCTTTTATATAGTTTTGCTATAATAGGCAAAAGTCCATAATGAAGATGTTTAAGCCATAAATTCTAACGTTTCAATCTCTGACACCAGCGGCCTCAGTTCACCTCAGATTTCACGTTGTTCTCCCTGAACTTCACAGGGATGGAGACTGCACGGGTACAGCTTTCCCTCTGCTTGGTCCTTGTTAGAGCTGAAACATCCTGCAGCACTAAAATTGGGTGTTTGTGATTACTTGACAGGAGCAATCTCTCTGCTGGTTTATTTCTGACACCATGTCATCAAAGCTCTCCTGAAACAATATGCACTCACGTGGGAGCAGCAGCATGTTCCCAGTGCATGGGCACACTTCTAGTCCTGACATGCTGTGGGGTTTGTTCTGCCTTGTTACAAGGAAATACGAAGCAAGCAACCTGCCATTACAGAAATGGGGTGGCAGCAGAGAATATTAGTAACTGCTTCCTGTTGGTAGGATTTTTCCAAGTAAGAAAGAATCCACATTTGGAAGGTCTTCAATTTTGCATGAAATACTGTGGAGGAGGGCTGTGAATGCTGCAGCAACAAAAGCCTAAGTTCTTTCTTTGCTTTAATTCTGAAAGATAAAGCCCAGACATGGGGAATGAGCTATTACTAGAAGTAACAGAATAAACTGGGCACAGAAAAATTTTGGTAGGAACATTTTTCCAATAATAATGCTGCAGCCTTCAGAAGTGTCAAAAATTCTTTCTCCTGATTTACTTGAATTTGCCCAGAGAAAGCAGTTGGGGAAGGGACTGTTCAGATTGTTTGCAGGTGTCAGTGTTATGCCAGCTCCATCTTCTAGATGGCCTTTCTGTGCAAACTGGCATGCATAGCTTGTTCCAGAGCAGAAAATTTCATGTTCAGTTATGCTGAACATTACTGTTTTTTCTCCAGGAAAGTGTTTTCATGAACCATTAAGTTGACACTTACTTTATGTAGCCCTTTTGATTCTAAAAAACCCCCAAGACCCAGAAATCAAAAGCTCTGCTCCAAGCAGAGTGTATTGAAAATAGTCCATGTGTTCACACTGCCTGTGTGCCCAGGTACGGCATCAGGCAGTCCTGCAGCAGAGACCACTTCCAGAAGGAACGCAGGGACCATCCAGCACGAAAGCAGCTTTGCTGAAAGTATCCCTAAAAGGCAGTTGGCATTTATCCTGATGGAGCTTCTTTCTCCTGAGTGGTGACTTGTGACCTCTCGAAGAGAAGGGCGAGTACCCTGAAAGTCAGAAGTAACATGCCTGGAGGGCAAAGCTGAAGATGTAGGGCAGGATTTGCCAATGCTGTAGATAAGCACGGCTCCTTGGGCTGGAGTGCCATGCTAAGTCCTCAGCACTGATAAAGTAAGGGCACTCACGTGCTACTGGTTTCAAAGGTGCTCTGATTTAAGCCACACGTTGCTGGCCTCTAGTGGGCCAGGTGTAGCCCAACCCTAGTGAGCCACCAGAGCTGGCTGGACAGCCCTGCTACCTGGTGATAACCCTTGGCAAGTGTGGGGAAAGGTAAAGGATAGGGCTGCCCTGGGAGTGTTGCACCACCTGAGGAATCCCTGTGAAACAGGCATCTGGTGTGAGATAACAACCTAACCTCTATGGGACAGGCCTGGCAGGCACAAGTATTTAAGGGCACCCTAGACACAGAGCAGAAGGTCTTAAAATAGCTCCCTCGGCCTTGCCAGCCAAAGGTCATTGCTCCCCAGCCTCATGGTGACAAGACCACAAAGCGTCACCTGTAACTGAAGTGCAAAGGCAGACTGAGGTTTGGAGAAAGTTGGTCTGTTACTTAATGACCCCTTTCCAATGCTTGGGGCATTTGGGGAATGAGTAAGGCATGGGCCCTTTTTTTTTTTTTTTTTTTTAATTTAAACTTCCTTTTACGTTGGAAAGTGTCACTTTTGATTCTGGGTGTAATTTCTGGGAGAAACTTAAAAACACCATGACCCCTCAGAGGAAAAGAAACCTCAATCAGAATCAGCAATATCAACAGAGGAAATTGAGAATGCAGTATCATGTCTTCCAAGTGGCAAAGCATTGAGACCAGATGGCTTCAACTCAGTTTTGCAAGCACTCACAAGAACATCTGGTTCCTTGAATGCATCAGCTGTTTCACCTCTTTCTGAGCTGCAGTAAGTTACTCGTTTCTCATGTTGCCACCTCTTACACAGAGTCCTAACGAAAGGCTAAAATCAGTGTGCAATCCATAACTACTTAGGCCTGTGACTCGTCAAGAAATTGCATCTTACAAGTAACAATCAGCTTTATTTCCTTCAGACAGTGATAACATCAGGAAAACACTGTACCTCAGCTGTTGGGAAAACTTTCCAAGAGCCTTGCTTTGATGAGATTTGTCCCTGGCTATACACTGCCCCCTCCCCCGCCCCCCCCCAATATTCATGGCACTGCTGACTTTTCAGGGGGCTATTTTAATTGCTTTGGAATATAAAATTCAATCTGAATTTTAAGAGGGAGATGGGAAATCCTGTGTGGAAGCTACTTTTTGTAGATTTTGAATGTTTTCTCATGATCTCTGCCTTCTTTCACTGTTTATCATTGTGTATTATGCAATGAAAAGAATGCTGAGAGAGCTGGTGGTACTAGAAATTGCCTTGGATTGGTTCTTATCACCAAATGCCTTTCCTTTGTGGCCTTTGCACCAGAAATATCACGAGCAGATTGCTGCCAGTTTTGGTTTCTGGCCTAGAAACCTCACGGCTGTGCCAAAACCAGTATTAAGCAAAAAGCCTAGGAGTGTCATATACTGTAGTTGTAGCTTTCCTGTTTTAAATGTGCTGTCTTGGGTGGTAATGGGATGGATTGCAGATCGCCCTGGGCTGAAGTGAGAACACACTCATTTTGCAAAAGGAGTGTATATACGAGGGAGAAGGAAAAAATGGGATGTTTTATGGGGTTTTTATTACCTAAAAACCTGCAGTCATAAGTAATGGGTATGGTATTTGATCCAGCAGTCTGTAGGAAGTAGGAATCAAGGTGAGCTTCATTCTGGAACTGCATCCTGTGGGTTTTCCCTGTCTGTGCTATACAAATGCAGAGTATTTCAGAATTCCGAGTTCCCTGCATTAATACCATTTTCTCTCCCTCTTTCTGTTTTGGTAGATGCGAGTTGCTCTTTCTGCTCGTTGATATAAATAAACCAAAGAAATTTGTAACAATTGATTTGAAAGACTTCTAAGGTGTCATATTTGATTTACATATTTGATAGAGGGCATGGGCTTACAGTATCCTTTGGACAATATACTTTTAGCAGAGCTTATGACGTTTTGGGTTGTGGGGTTTTTTTGAGCAGTGGTATTTACTCTTGGAATAAAGCAGAGCACAAAATTGTTCATACAGCCAGGAACTGATCCAACAATCTATGAAGGTAGCAACACTGGCATGTGTAAGTGCATTTCATCCAGTCCTTTTGTTACAGCAATAGTGACATCTTAAACTGGAGAGGTTTTGGCAGAAGCTCCCAAGCACTGGGTGTTTCTTTATTTTGTTGTTATTTCTCCATTTGTTTTTAATGACAACCTTTGGCACTTTGACAGATGCCTTCTGTTTGCTACTCCAGAGAGCAGGCATGGCCCCTGAGAGCTTGGCAAGACAAGAAAGGTGGTATGTGACAGGTGCTAGAGCAAAGGACATCATATCTGTACTGAGGTTATCTCTACAATATGAATCCCTTAGAGAAGTAAAGCTTTGGAAAAGACCCCTTGCCTGCCTTAACCAAAAATGGGCATTCAAGCCCATGCCAGAGGCTGCTGTCCTAAATAAACTAGTGCTTGTGTCTTCTCACGTCATTTTCCATTCCCAACAACTTTTAAATTAGGTTCAATCTATTTATATTTTTTTCCCCCTTGCTTAGACTTTTTAGAGGAATGATTTTTCATTCTTCTCACACAGCTGAGTTGGAAATGGACTTTTGAAGGATGATGGTCCTGTCAGTGATGGAGAAATATGGAGTGTCAGAGTATGATGAAATATCTTCCAGTTACTCTGGCTTTCTCTGTGGGAAGCTGGCTATCAGCCAACTGCAGTAAGCCCTGGAATATTCCCTAATGAGTGAAAGCTCCCACCCCTGAGAAGAGGCAGCAGGGTAGCACATCAGCAGGTGTGGCTTAAAATCTGTCAGAAATGAAAATACTGTGTGCTTCTGTAGGACTGTGGGTGTGCAGAGTGGTCAGGAAAGAGAATTTGAATTCACTGAGAAGAGGGGACACTTTCCAGTGACCTCATTTTGAAATCTAACCCCACCAGTGCATTCTCCGTCTTCCCCAGATCTGAGTGGTTCTGAAATTCTGGATTGCCAACTGATTGCCACTAAATAGTCAGCAACGGCTTTTAGGGAGAGGCAGCTGAAATTTTCTGTAAGTTTCGTGTCCCATAAACTTGCAAACTCTCTGGGATTGATCATCTGGCATTTCAACTTCTGTGTGTATACAGAGATGAAATGCCTATAAAAGGAGCCACATTTAGTAAAGTGAAACAAACTGAAATCCAAAGAAACCAACTCTTTTGTGGTATAATAACATGCCACCTAGGCCCTTTCTAGGTTTTTCTCCTTGATTATAGGTGTTAGCTGCTTCATTGATTTAATTGTATCAATCAAGTACTTTTCCAGTTCCTAATTGCCAGGCTGGGAGCTGATAACTAAGTTATCTTGGCTAAGAAACTGTTCAGGAATGACAGTTATTTGGGTATTAATTAAAATTTTTCTAAAGGCCTTGATTATTTTAAAATTCACATGAGTCTTGTATTTTTTTTGCCTTTTAGAGCATTTGATTGGCCTTTAATGGGTCACTTCATTTTGTACTAGTAAGTAATATATTAATAATATATGTAAGCACTGATTTTCAGCAAATAAGAAGTTCAGTAGTGATAGAAATATTTTCAAGTTACCCAGGATTATTTTATATTTGTTTCAAATGAAAATATTTTAAAGAGCAATTCAGTCAAATTAACACAACAGGTATTTCTGCAGAAGGTGATGATAAAACTGTTGCAGTAGAGTTAAATCTAGTTGTTATTTGAAGGATGCGGTGGCTGCTTGTGCTGCTCATGGTATTAATTATTGGTCCTTGGTGGAAACTCTCATAGGCCAAAGTAAGAGAGACATTTCAGGTCATCCACATGGATTTTTCTGGTTTTAAGTGATACAAAAGGAATTCACATGTGCAAACAATCACAGCAAATACATGAAAACATTTGAGAGCAACAGCAAAACATGTTAGTAGTCTTTGAGAAATCTCACTTGCATGGAGAGTGAAGAAACTCAAAGCCTAGAGTTAATTTTTCACTACAAGTTTCACCCCTTACATATTACACCTATTTGGCACCACCAAAAGCCACACTCAGGCCAAAATATTGACTGTAATAATTTGCATAATTAGGCCAGGCTTTGGTTGTTAGTACAATACCATGTAAAAAAGACTGGATGTGTTTTATTTAGAAGGATGCTGACACATACACAGGGTTTTCTAGCAATTCATCATTTCCAAGCACAAGGTTAATTACACAATGTATCAACAAACTAACAAACAGAAACTTCTCAAGTCAGTACATCTTTCTGCAAATCCAGAACCAAAAGCTAGACTCTTCTCTCTTTAATATGCATTTTTCAAACAGTGAGAGAGAAGCACAGAAAAAGTTCATGTTAACATCCCATCCAGTTTCTGCCACGCCTCCTCTCTGACCCAACAGGCTCTTCACAAGAGCGAGAATGTAATCACCCTGAGTAAAGCTTGGCATAACCCTCAGCCAGGGGAAGCACATGAAAGCTCTCAGGGCAGGTCTGCTTTTTAGTTCAATGTCTTGTTTGCTCAGGCAAAGAGTATTGGATATTTATGAAGAGTTCAAAATTACTGGAAAAAATTCTGAGGGAAAGAACAGCATGCTTTTTGTATCCCTTATTTATAGAGCCCTATCTACTCTCCAGCTTCTCTGCATCCAGGATACTTGCATTGAATTAATTTCTGAGCTAGGTATTACTGGAGGAATAATAATAACAATAACAATAATAATAATAATAATAATAATAATAATAAAGTGTAGTGCACCTCAGAGGGAAAAAAAAATCATCTTGAAGTTGCCTGTATGGAACATAGTTCTGTATTTTGTGGGATAATGGCACATGCTGCTGATAAGCAAAACTTCCCTCCATCAGTGGGATGTGGGTTTATCATTTTCTGATAGGCGCAGTTGGTTGTGTATCTGTGTTCATGGCTGATTGATAGCCTATATAAAAGCTGTACCAAGGGAAATGCTTTTGCCTATAGTGGCTTCTTCTTTATTGGATTTTTAAGATACAAATTTAATAAATCTCAGTTTTAATTAACAAAGTAAATATAAAACTGAGTTATGGGTTTAAAGGTAAAATTTGCAGGAACCCCATGACTGCACGGAAGATCAGATTTTTTTTCAGCCTTGAGACATATTTAGTCTTCTGTTTGTTCTTGTCTGGCAGAAACATTTCATATGCTAGGAAAGGTTAATTGTTTCTGAAAAGGAATCAAAATCACTGAAGAAAAAAATCCTTAATTTTTAATTATAGGTGGTTGTTCATTATCATAAGGTTGTTCTCCTGTGTATTTGATGTGTGGCCATATTCTTCTTCTGTCTTATTGTAAAAGAGTACAATGGGGTTTTATGGGGCTTTTTTCTTAACTGAGATTTCTTTAGATCCCTCTGAGTCCCTAATATGCATCTGGCAGATTTAATTTTAATTTACAGTGAGGGTGCTACGGTGGCCTGCTGGCACTGCTGTGCTCAGGAGAAGCAGCTGGTATCTGGTGCTTGCATTCATCTGCTGAACCAGCTATCATCTCTGTGTCAGAGTTAGGCAGCTAAACTCAAAGTTCAGGTTCAAACGTGCTTGGACTTAAAGCACCTCTTCCATAACTCAGGAGCAGGTGCAGAAGAGCAACTGCAAGAGAGGTGTCAGCACCTGTGGCACGGTCTGTTGGATCCTGGCGATGCTGCCAGGGCACTCTTAGAGCTGCCCAGAGATAATATATCACATCCCAGACTGGTGAAAGTGTGAATCCAGAGATCTCAGAGTAGCTTCTGGAGCCCTGGGCACTTTGTCCCTCTTGTGCCACATGCTGGCATGCAGTCAAGGCCATTTTCTCCTTTGTTCACATTACGGGAAGGGGCAAGGCTGGAGCTGGCTCGGGCTGAGCTGACACTCCTGTCGGTCGAAGGGCTTGGGGCAGGGAGAGGAGCCTGAGCTGAGCTTGCTTATCCAAATTCTTGCTGTCACCCAATTCTTCTTCCCCAGTGAACCAGCCTAGCCCTTCCCAGACAGTTTGACACAAGGCAAAGTCACAGGAGAGATGCATACTGTGGGAGATGATGCTTTTCTGCTCTTGCGCGTCCTCAGCTGGGGCCCTGCTTTGGTTGAGACCTGTGCTAGGCCTGAGCACTGGCCCCATCCCAATGAAAGTGCTGCTTCTCTAACCTTGGGAAAGGCAGAGGAGGAATAGTGCTTCTTATTTGCAAAAATTCCTCAGCACTCCTAAGCTCCCCTGGAAGTACCTGGCAGCTTTTGGGTGAAAAATAGCCAAACATCTAAAAACTGTAGAGCAGAGCTGGCAACACACAGGCACCCGGTGCAGTGCCCCAGTGGGAGTTTTGCTGAACCATTGAGGAGTATTAAGCTGGAAGGGTTAGAAGGGTTAGCTTTGCTTTCAAAAAAAAAGTGTCTTACAAACGCCCAAACTTGTAATTAAGTCCTTAATTACCAGGATGGGTTTTAAGTGGATGTTGGTCCAATTCATGTGAGAGTATGAGCTCTTTCCAAAATGCACATGTACCAGCCCCATCGTTTCCAGAGATCACTCAGACAAAATGAGGAGACAGCTTTTAAGAAGGTGTGGGGAGGGTGATTTGGTAGCCTTTTTATTTTCTTCTCCTGTCACTGTGTTCATGGAATTGATTATTTTCTCTGAGCACCCACCGAGGTGCTCAGCGTGTGTGGGACTGTGTCTGGGAGACTGGCTGGTAAATCTGACAGGCTTTTTATTATCTTTATTTTCATTTAAACATTGGCATCACTTCTCATTGCTTTCTATTGGCTGTAATTAAAGATCCTGTGGAATTAAGAAGCATTAAATTCCTTGAGATTTCAGCCTTGGGAATTTGCCCAGAGGCACACAGCTTACAGGCCTTCACCAAGCTTCACTTTCCTGGAGTCTCCTCCCCCTCCCCTGCTTTATCCAAGTCTTTGTAAAAAGGAACCATCTTTTCAGTTTTTCTAATTAATTGCTCTTGCCAGCCAACAGATGTTTTGTAGCCTTTGAAGACCAGGCATAGTCAGGTTTATAACTTCTGTAGCCTTACACTGCCTATGCAATTTGAACAAGGACACCTGAAGCTCAAGAGAAAGACAGGTTATTAAAGACAGATAAAGAGTTACTATAATTCAAGAACACCATCCCTCCCTGTATTGGATTGGATGAATATTCCCATCCCTTTACCAACATTTTTTTAAGTTCTGGGCATGGTGCTTCGTGGCCTCAGAATGAAATTATCATTCAGGAGATCTAGTAGAATTATTTATTTGTTTATAATTTTTGATCTTAAAAGCCGCGGTAAGAGAAGCCATAAAGGTAACTTTGGGCAGTGCAGGGGAAGAGATTCAGGTGAGAACCTGACTTAGCTGAGCCCTGAGACTGGGAGACGAGTTGCTTTGGTTCCCCCTCAGTGACCCTGCTCACAGCCCCGTGGGCTGTTCAACTGTTTGCACTCTCTTGTGTAGGGATATTTGGGAAGGCCTTTGGCAAAAAAATTACCAAGAATTGTTCTTACTGCTAAGGATAGCAGTTAGTACAGCAGATTTGGTGGGTCAGGGCACTTTATCTTCCCTCCTGTTGTCTACATTATTAAAAATGATCTCACTGAAACAAACACCATCAATCAGTGCCAGCTGCAGTTTAGCAGGAGTGTAGACAAGGACAAACCACACATTTGCTGCCTGCAGAAAGAAAGTGTTTGGGCTGGTTTAACTGCAGTAAAACACTGGAAGCAAACTCACCCTTTTGCCAGGAAGAATATATATTCTGCTATCAAATATGACCAGGAAGGCAACCCACACTCCTGGATACAGAGCAGGAATGGGTCAGAAAATGCCACTACTGAGAGCTGAGTATGTCCTGTTAGCAGAGACATAGATCTCGCCGCAGTTTTACTTCCATGTCACAACAGGCCACAGCATCTCTCCTGATCTACTGCAGCATCACTGAGAGCAGTTTGGGTTCACTGCAATTCCTCTGCTGGGGGAAGTAAGGAGTGTCTTGGGAGAATGTTTGTAACCATCAAAATATTGATGGAAGGAAAGAAAGAAGAGGGTTTTCATTGTTGCTTTTAAAAAGACAGAACGGAGGGTGAGATGTTATTAAAATTAGGATTGGTGGAAGATGAGAAGGGCTCCTATTTAAGAGCAGGCAGAAGAACTAGGGAACACTTGAGGAGAGTGATGGTGAATGAACTCACCCTGAACTATCTCTTCTGCTTAGGACTTTGTCACCCATTGCTTTAGCTCCCTGTATCCAAAGGGCTTATTTTGGCATTAATTCACATGTGCTTATTTGCCTCACCTGAGTATCTGGTTCAAGGTTAATAGTTTAAAGAAAATTGGCCAGAATTCTGGATTTCTTTTACATAGCAGCCACATTTTAGTGGCTTCACTATTACGTTATGACAGATGCACAGAAAATGGCCATAATAAGGTCAAAAAGGTGTGGTCAAATATGACTATCCCAGAGAGCATGTGAGTTTGGGGGATGGAGAACTGTTACCAGGAACCGGTTACCTGTGTTACCACAGGGTCTGTGGCTCAGCAGCATGGACAGGCTCCCTGACGCCCCATCAGATCTGAAACCTGTTTGAAATGTGCATTCAAAAGCAAGAAGCAGGACTGACAGTGACCTCTTAGCAATTATAGCAGTTAAAGGGGAAAAAATAGGAGTTGGGCTAGTAGAGGCTCAGACCTTCTCAAACGCATGAACTTAAAAAGAAGGCCTTACTGATTACTGTGATTAACATGCATGTTCCTCAGTTTACAGGCTTCTTTTGGTTATCTGGCTGTTCCCAGACTCAGCACTGGGAGAACAGGTGCAATCCAAGGTCTTACAAATTGTAGGAGCCAAGGAAGAGTCCCTCCACAGTCGTCTGTGCAGGAGGAGGATTTTCATGTCATTTGCCCAGTTTCAGCACAGGAGAGCCAGGGAAATGCAGCGGCACTTCCTACCTCTGACAAATTTCAATTAAAATTCCTCTTTGAAGAGTTGGCACTGTATCTCAGGAGAGGTTAACAGCGTGGCATAGAAATGTGAGAGCATACTTGAACAGATCCCATCCAGAAATTTTAAGCTCAGCAGACACAGACTCCCCTTTCGAGCCCAGAGAAAAGATTAGTTGGGTTATGCAATTGCTGGAGCTGGCATAAAACCAGCTGCATGCCAATTACCAGCCTGAATGCAAATACTTGTACTAAAACTCAGGATGCAGCTGGACGTGGGTTTGGGCACCCTTCCAGGATTATTCCAAGCCACATTATGACAGTTTTGAAAGAGAAGGGCTCTATGGAGCCAGTAATTTTTTACAGCCTTTCAGAAAATGGAGTAAAGTACCACTACATCCAGATCTTGACTATTTTTTTCAGAGAGAAGGAATTTCTGCATGTTGATGCCAATCAGGATGTACTTGAGGCACTTGCACTGATGACAGAAGGCCATCAGTCTGTTTGCCAAGTTTAAGGCCTGAGTGCCAGATGTGCTTGGGATAGAAAGCAGCCTGCTTGGTTTGTCAGGGGCTGTATGAAAAGAGTTGGAAAGTACACCACCAGATAATGCCAGAGCTGAAGCTCCTGGGGGGACTGCAGGGAAGTCCTGCTGCATTCAGATGCCCCTGGCCCTGCTGAGGTTTCTGCTCCTACTGCCGCTTGACTTCCCTGTGGAAGGCAGGCCTGGATGCAGCAGCAATGCCAGACAAACTGCCATGCAGCATTTAGTCTCATAGAAAGAGCTGATGCCAGGAGAACAGGGACATGGCAGTCTCACAGTTACGTATCTCAGCTGATGGAAGGGATAAACTGAGAGCTGCCACCAGCATACATGAAACATTACACGATCATTTGATCAAATTATTATATAGCATATGTCCTGACAAGGAGAGGCTTTTAAAATGCTTGGGTCTGTCTTGGCAACAGAAAAGTGAATCAGTCAAAGAATGCAGCCTCATCCTGGCTGAAGAAATGAGATGAATATCCTGTGAGGAGAAAATTTTGTGAAAACAAAGAAGGGGAAGAAATAAAAGCAAGTTCTCTCAGTGCCATTTCTCAAATTTGGCCCACAGAGATGATGTGAAATGTAAGATAGTCTTCAGAAGAGAGGTGGTTTCTTTATGAGTTCTGTTTGGCTCAATGGACCTCGTAGCTATTACGTGAACCCAAACATGAGTTGCCACTTTTTCTGTCCTGGAGTAGGACTCTCTCTCCACTGCTTCCCCATATTTCCTCAGATTCCCTTGAATGTTATCTGCCTGCCCTTGACATCAGGGAAGGCAGGAGGTGGGGTGAGCCCGTGTTGGAGCAGAGGGACAGTAAGGTTTAGGTTCCTGTGTCTTACACCAGAGCTCTGAATGGCAGAACAGCGGGTCAGAGGTGGAGGAGGATGGCTGAAGGATGCCTCTGCAGTCTTACTCCCTGGAAACCTTGACTGGTGGCTCACTGAAGAGTTTGTGGAGGAATCTGCAGCCAGTGGAAATGACGTGGAGGCACTAGGAAGCTCTGCTGGTAGTAACTTACGTTGTTGTAGGGCTGGCAAGTAAACACACTGCCCCTCAGGAGCAGGAGCCCCTCACCTGGAGAAACATTTCAATCACAGCAAAAGCCCCTGGAGAAGTTATGAGGAAAAATGAATGTGAAACAATGGTGGTGAGTCAGGAAGGGCGGCTTGGTTGTGTGTCAGCTGATCAGTGTGACACTATAGGGCATAGGTAGCATTTCAAGAGGGCACACAAACTGACACCAAGGTCTGCTCAGCCTTCACTGAACAAATTTGGAGGGTGCCTGATGCAGAAAACAAGGGTCGTGTTGTGAAAGACACAGGCAAGGCAAGCGCTGATACAGCTGCTTTGGGTCATTACACCAGATTATGTCTGATAGGATGCTCACTGTTAAAGATAACCAGACAGCAGAAAAAAATTCCGGTACTGGGGTATCCGTCAGAGCCTCCAGGCTTCCTGGAGCCTGCTGGGACACCAAGGAGACTTTGCCCTGTTGGTGCACCCGCTGAACAGCACCTCACCACCCCTTCTGCTCCTTTTGTGAACAGGGCAGAGGAAAGATGATTTGGTTTGAATTCAGAAGGTTTTAATCATGCTTGAATACTCAGATGTCCACAGCTGAAATCCATACTCGGAGGTGTGTTTTCTGGAACAACTGGAAGGTAAGCACTGCCCAGGAGTGGTGTGTCATCAAAGGACTCTGAAGAGGCACACACCAGTAGCCTGCAGAACCAGCTCACCTCATCATGAGTGTGCTCCTGTAACTGGGACACAGATACCCCCATCAGGGAGGTCTGGGACACCTGAGGATCAAGTCATGGTTGCTGTGAATGAAATGAGTGCTCATTCCTGGCTTTTGGCATATTGCTGCTCTTACTGAGCTCAAGAATGTCTTCTGGGGTGAGCCAGCGATGTGTCACTCTCTCCCTAGACAGTAATTTGAAACTCATCACTGATTCACTGCAGTGACTTAAGTGAATACAATTTTCTTTTTGCTACCAAAAATCAGAAGATTGAAGGGCAGCAGTTTTTTCATTCATCTTAGTCCAGATGTCCCCTTTGCACGAAATGGGGGACAGTGACAGTGACATAGGTTCTGTATTTCAAATACTGGAGCATTTCTTTATACATGCACGTGACGTGCTTTTAAAATATCTTCCAGGTGGGCGTTTTGTATCATCAAATGCTTACCAGTAGATAAAAGTTTAAAATTAAGTATACTTTCATAAAAATTGAGAGAATGGATTGCTAATGGAGTGTTGTGAGTACTATGGTAGTAGATGATTAATAATTGTAGAAGGACAAAATAATTTGGTTTGGAAGGAGTATCTGGAGGTCATCTGGTCCAATCTTCTGCTAAGATCAAGGTAACTCCAGACAAGGATCAGTTTGTGCATTGCTTATTAGAATCTCTAGAGATGGAGATAGCACCAATTCTCTTTCTGGGAACAATATTTTTCTGAACTTTAATCAGAGTTTCCCATGTTGCAGCTGGTGCCTGTTGCCTCTCGTACTTCGGTACTTCTGAGAAGAGTCTGTGTTCCTCTATAGTCTTCCTTTAGGTAGAGACAGGCTGCAATTAGAGGTCCCCCCTCTCCAGTCATCATTTCTTTAGGTTTGTTCTGCCTCTTACCTTGACTTGGAGAAATACACAGGAAGCCCCTTGGATTGTTCCAGCTGTAAGGTTTATATCTGTTAATGTACCTGTCAACCCCATGAATTATATTGAGTAAACAGTAACTCAAGGCACTTGGCTTCTAACACCAGGTTCAGAATTTGACTGGACAAAGGGAGGCAATTAGCATCTCGTCCTGAAAATTAATATCCCTGTAACAGAGCCAATATATTACAGGAAAGCTCCTCACCTGCAAAGTCAACAGGGTCAAACAGCTTTTCAAAAGCTTATGATGGGAAAAGAATGAGGTGGGTAAAGCTGTAAACTGGTAGTGCTGTTCCTGCAGTTACCATCTGCAAAGGAAATGGCAGAGCTGGGGCTGGTCAGACAGTGTTTTGTCTGCCTGGTTATTTAACATCAAGGACATGTAATGCTGATGGCAGGGGTGTGGTTAACAAAAGTAACCTTGATTTGAATCTCCCTCATCAAAGCAGCGTAATTATTACAGAGCAGAAAGCCTCCACCAGAGTGGAGGGAAAGGGAATGATTTAAATGTAAACCTGGGCCTGGGTACTTCAGAGAATCAAGATCCAGGTAGGCAGAAGCTGCTGTGGTCACTGGAAGGTGGTTTAAATGGAGAAACCACTCAGATCAGTGAATCTAGCAGGATTAGAGACAGAGACCATTTCCTTTAGCACAAGCCAAGTGTATTGAGTAAAAAAGCCAATTACTCTTCAGAGCAGGACTGTTTCTGAGGAGCAGAAGCACATCTTAAACTGAGTTCACACCCAAGTGTTTTCTTCCATTTGGATGGGTGGAGGGGTTTTGTGTTACTCGTTGGATTCAGCTGTTGCTACTCTCTTCTGTAGTATTTTGGATCACTTTGTCCATGCACAGAACCCTCTGGGGCCATGTGTTTGCATCTTGTGCCCAGTGGCCTCAGGGTGCAGGGTGAAATGGTGTCCAGTAGCCTGATGCAGACGTGCACACACATACAGGCACTTCCCAAAGAAAAAGATGATCATGGAACAAACCTTGTAACTCTAGGATGTTCATCCCAAAGGGCTGGATATTTTGCAGCATTTTTTCCTTTTACAGCGTTAATCTGGTAAATGATTTGGTGTCTTACTTTAATATGGCCATGAGAAGGAAGAATTCAAGGCATGCACAGACAGAGGAATAGTCCAAGTACAAATGTGTACTCTGGCTGAACCTGTTCATGAAACAGATATTCCCTTTGGGGAGATGGCTAAAAAAGAGTGTCCCAGAGCCTGTTGTCCTCTAATGAAGTAGCTGAATGGTTGCAAGAACCCTGTGAGCCTCTCTTCACACATCTCTGTGGTGATAAGAGTACCCCTTCCGACTCAGTGAAAAGTAATCAAACGATACATTTTTACTTAAGCAGCAAAAGAAGGGGCTAGAATTAGAAGATTTATGCTCAGGTTCTACCACTCAATGTTTGTAGTTATTGAGCAGTTGGAAGTACAAACCCACAGGCTGCACATAACACTGATTGCTTTTGATAGAAAAAAAGAATATCTTGCTGTTACCATCAAGCCTTGAAACTGACTTCCAGCTAATGACCCAAATAAACTGTACTTAAAATTGTGTAATTGAGATCGAAGGCTGTCTGGGGCTTCTAGTTGGGACACAGATTCCACATCCATGAGCTTTTGAGTGTGGTCATTGAGCTGAAATGGAGAAGGTTAAAACTCTCATTTTCATTACCAAACTCCCCCCATCTCGCAATACAAATGTGACATTTCAATTTTGCACAGTCCAACTCTTCTTAAATCATCTGTATAAAAACTTCAGATCTTGATTGATGATGGATGAGCTATTGTCTCCTAAAGCACCCAGTTCTCATTACCCTTTAAGACAGAGCTTATTAATGATGGACCTGAAGTGCTTTCCCAGTGGGTCATCAGCAGTGAACTGTGCTGAGGGATCAAAAGACTTGGTTTGGCATGAAATTTCCAGGCCAAAGCTGTTTTCAGATAATTCATTCAGCATCTTGGGTTAAATAGGAGAAGAGATCCCCGTCACTGGGGTGCTTATGGTGAAGATGCAGCACTGTCAACCTGCAAAGGTGCTTCAGCTCTAGTGAAGCTGACCTTGGAAATTCAGGTGTCGTCAACATGTGTTATATAATACATACATGCAGGATATACCTGTATGTGGTGTGATGTAAAAGACAGCTGCTTCCTTCACAGCCAGTCAGCTGGAAAGGTGTGAGATATATTCTGGTTTGCTTTTGAAGTGGTTAGAGTGGACATGCCCCACAGTTTTTCCTAATTAACTCCCTCCCCTTTCCCTGCCCACTTCAGAGCTAGTTCTTTTCCCTCTCACCATGCCATCTTCGAGTTCATCGTGCCAGCTGGTTTTGTATCACCAGAGAAGAGCTTTTAATTTGCAACCTTGAATAGCAATAGTCGTTTTATAACCAATTCTATAACAATTTTGGAAACAGATTCTAGAGCTAAATAGACGTTTACAACCCCCACTGCATATAAACATACATGAGTAACTTTCACTCCAGGATACATTACAGAATGAGAACATGTATTGCCAATTTAACCCACATTAGAAATTGAATAGCAGACCATGAGGGATTACCCTGTACACAAAAAAATGTCAGCTCAATAAAATGCCCTTTTAACAGATGGAAGAAAAGTGGTTTCCCTTTCTGGTCTAAGCAGACGCTGCTCTTGCAGAGCCAGGGTCCCTTTGCCTTATTTGCAAAATCGTATCCTTCAGGTGGCTGATAATGTGTTTTCAGTGACCCCAATCAGACTTTGAGTACCTTTTTGGACTTGGCAGACTGAGTATGAACCGTGTGTGATGTACATGTCTGTGTTCCTGGCCCTTTAGTGTGAGGTGCTTGTGTTTCTTGGTTGCCAGAGACCTGTATGTTTCCATTTCTCCTGTTAGTATTGTATGATAGGTTACCAAAGTCTGTGGGAATGATTTGCTAGGCTAATGAAAGCAAGAAAATAGCAGCTATAACAACAGATAACACATTTCTGATTTAGCTTCCTGAGTAAATAACCATTTAAGAGAATTTTAATAATATGCAGATGTAAGTTCCCCACAATAATTTGACAGTAATAAGCAAAATAATCACAGAAGTCAGTGGCAAGGACACATGCTGATTTATTTTCATATTACTTTGGTTGCAGAATTATACTGCTTTTAGACCAGTAGAGTAGTTATAATAAGGAAGATGATAAGATTTGTCATTCTCTTCAGAATCAAGTGACAAAAGCCCTTGGTGCTACTCCTTTGCTCAGAGCACGGGCTGCAGCCCTGGTGCCAAAATGTGAGATCGTGGTACTCTAAAGTGGGACACCTCCCAGAGAGATGTCCAAAGCTGTCTGGCACCTCTATGAACTCTTATCCCAGAGAAAGCAAGGGAGTCTTGGGCTTCAAAATCCCCTTTTGTACCTTGATGTCCCTGAGCAGGGTGGAAGCCCAAGGATAGCACTTACTGCTAGCGGAGTCATACTTGGACTAACAGTTTTCCAATGTCACAAAAAATTGTTTTAGAAGCCAAAAATACTCACCCTCAAATGGTATTTAAAATATGTTTTACTCTGAGCAGGTTTTGGGATTCTTTGTCTGGAACTGGCTTCTTTGTTCACAAATTCGCTCAGGGACTTGGCATTCTCTCTTCTGCTCCAGCATTGGAAAGAGTTTAGCAAAGAGGCACCTCAGGTGTTGCACACATGAGAAGAAACCTCTTTTTGCCTGGCTTCCATTGCTAGCTCACCTGCACAGGCAGAGATCCTGCCTTTCTCTTCCTGTTCATTGTTTAACTTTATCTCTCACTTTCAGGGCTGTAAATTAAAATGAGATGATGACTTTATGATGATGAGTTCATTTTACAGCAGCTCTATTGTATATTGATTACAGTTGTGCTTCATTTGCTTAACATGTAACAGGGTTTATTAGCTCTTCCCAGGCATTGTTCTTGCTAAGAGAGGGCAAAGAAGTGCAAAATGGATTTTGAGTTTAAGTCAGTGAAGCCAATGCATCTGTGCTGATTTACACATGTTGAGGACTTGGTGTAAAGAAAAGTAGGACAGCAGGTTGGATTGGGAAGGTGGAGTGGAAATGAGTCTGGGTCCCAGAGAGCAGGGAGAGTCAAATACAAGTGCTCTAAAGATTGTACTAAACTCTGAACTCTGTTTTACTTAATATCGACAAGAGCCCACCTTTGATATTACTCACGTTTATTTGCACCTCAGCACGTCAGTAACCTGGAAACTTTAATTCTGTCACCAGTGAAAAATGGTGCAGTGCAGGGCAAATGAAGGTACTGTATCCCATTTTTGGGAAAAAGCAGCAGAAACTGCACTTGCTATTCAGTGATAAGGCAAGTCAGAGCATTTTTTGTGGTTACTTTTAGTAAATCACTGTGGGAGGTGTTGGCTTCCCTGAAGTATAGCTTTCTGGTTACCTTTATGCTGAAAAAAAGTTCTTCTCCACAAACTGAAACTATTAAAATTACTTTTAGTTTGAGGTCCTGCTATACAAGAATGCATCGAAGTTCCTAGCAGGAAAGAAACTTGGATAGGTATTGTCATGAGAGGATGCTCTGAAACCCAGAAATTATGCCAGTTCAGTGTGCCAACTGATAGAGGAACTATGTAGAATTGTGTGTGTGTTTAAGAAGCTATAAATGCAGATTTTACAGGTTTTTTAATTGTTTTTATGTTACCTTTAATCAAAATCTGGGCCATAATGGATTAGGTAATCTGGTGTAGCTGGGACAACACAGAGAAATGATCACTAATCATGATTTCGGGTGTTCTTCTTTGAAGTCCCCCTTTCTCCCCAGAGCAAAATTGTTAACAGATGATGTATGGTTTTTTTCTGTGATCATAAGACTATCATACAGACAGATCATTGCTATATGTCTAATCTGGACTCTTTTTCTGGGTAAGATTATTATCACTGTTTTCATTTATAAGCTTCTTTTCAATGAAAAGCCAAGCTTTTAAACCAGAGGTTTCTAAGAAACACTAATACTGGTTAATATGGCAGAAATATGTATTTACAGATGATCCTTTATTTAATACATTCCTTGATTGGGGGCTGTTGTGGCCTGTAAACCCTGAAATTTAGAAAAGAAATAAAATGCAGTAAATGTTCCTTGGTGTGTGTAAATGTTTGCATTGCCACTACAGCTTTTAAAGGTTTTCCTGGCGTATGAGGACTATCAGACCACCTTAATCATTGCTGCTACCACAGTCAGGAATTACTCTCCATGTCTCTGTGAGAAATGTGGCACTCTTGGCTCTATAGCAGCACTTAATGCCATTCCGAGGTGCCATTAGTAAGTGACCTTCAACATTCCTCTGCTGAGGCTTGAATCTCTGACACTGAAGGTTTTACACTCGTAGATGCTGTTAACTTTCATGAAAGTCACATGCATTTTCTCCTGCTTTGGAAATAAAAGAGACAGGTTAAGTAGAGGAATTGTGAATTTGAACAAGAGTTTAGAGGGTGAAAAAAATTTTTTTTGCTCCAGAGGAAACCCTGGTGCTACAACCAACAACTGTAAGATCATTTTCTTGTTGAGACTTGACGAATCAAGTCTTTAGAGACAGGGCAACAAAGTGTTTCTTTTTTCAACAAACTGCTATAAATACGAAAATAAAAAGAAAACCCAAAAAACCACACAAAAGCCCCACAACCTAAGAACCACAAAACTTTCACCTGTTTAAAAACCATCTCCCTTTAACACAAAGCTTCCAGCAAGGCCTGTCAATAGGAGTTTTGGATCATAGTGTTTGAGATTTGGATCATTGCTATGGAGTAGCTGGGTGTTTTGGATGATGGTATTACAGCAGCACAGGCTGCAATTAACATCTTCTCCAGACCTCATGCTGATGGGCCCCTTCTCGTGTCTTGTGGGCTCAGCACAGCACAGTTCTTTATTATAGGTTTTAAGCATTTCTGCAAATTAATTAAATGCAGTATAGTGTGATTGATTGCTTGTGTTCTTAAAGTAAGCTAAGTGTTGAAGGTTGTTTTGCCCACAAAATACAGAATTGTTCCATACATGATCCCACTGGAACAAAAGGTAAACAACTGTGTGTCAGTCTTCGTCAGGTTTCTTCTGCATGTGAATAAAGGGTTCCTGTTTACAAATACTGTGAGCTGCTTGTCCTCCAGTTTTCAGATTATTAAATCAGATTACAGTGAGAATTTTTTTTTTGCATTTCAATTTCATGCCCTCTCTCCAATACACATTTAGCAATAGATTTAATCAGCTGTCTGAAGTCTTACAAATATTTATTCTCTTGTTCTTCTGCACAGAGATACTGAATGGAGGGGTGTATGTTGGCCAGAACAAATTTCTCTGCTTTGCAGACACCATTCACTGGCAAGACATCGTGCGTAACCCCTGGGCCTCCAACTTCACTCTGGTTCCGACGAATGGCAGCTCAGGATGTAAGTACTGCTTTTATTCTCAGCCTTGTCATCCCCTCAGCATGAAACAGGATATATATAGCCACAAGTTTTCCCTGATCCTCTGTTACAGAGAATTATATTGGTAAATTTTCCTTTCATTGTTCCCTGCATTTTTCTAAGTTTGTCTACTGCTTGGAGGACCACTTAGTCTGTTCTCAAAAACAGTGTCTGTAGAGGGTATTTGTGAACATTATAGATTCTCTGAATTTTCTCTCATCTGCTTTCTCTCTTCTGCATTTTCTTTTTCTTCTTTATTGCTAAAGCCACTGTGGTGCTGCAGAAGCACAGATGTTCTTGTTTGCTTTGCATTTGTTCCCGCTGCTCAGGCTGGTCCTTGAGTCACAACGGTCTGTCTCTGTCACCATAATTAGCTGCTGGAGTAATTATGGTACAAGCTTACGGATATTCTGACTTTAGACGAGAAGGGAACCTCAAAGAAATAGTTATCCTGTTGTCTTGTGTGTATATCCCTGAAGAGAGAGAGAGAATTTGCAGAGGATGGGGTGTTCTTCACAATATAACCAATAATTCTCTGTTTTTTTACTACATTCTCTTTATTTTAATGGTTTCTGTTCCAAACGTGAAATATCTGTGTGTCTAGAGTTTCTCTATTTCCCTTCCCTAGAATTGTTCACCTTCAGTGAATCACTCTTATGATTCTTGCAGCAATAACGAATTGAAGTGAATGGTGGTGACAAGGATACAGAGTGTTTAAGCAAAATATTCCATAATGGACTAAAGCGCATTCAGAATGAATGCAGTGCTATTAAACAGTACCCTTAGGATGTACCAACACTGAAATTCCAAGACAGGCTGGGAAGAAGTTTGTATCAGGTGTCAAAGGTGGCACCACAGCAGATATGTTGTTCTGAGCATTCTGGATATAAGGACATTCTGTATTGCTTTCTGTATCTGAAGGTGTCCCTTGAGGATGTGTAAATGACTGATGGCCTCTCTAGCTTTCACTACAGCCAAGAAACAATTCATTTCTTCTGTTGTGTGCTGGGAACTCAGGGGAGAAAAAAAAACTTGAGACTCTGGGTAGGGACCATTTGATGAGTCCCAATAATTTCTAAGCAGCAACTTGTTTTTAACTAGGTGCTTTTTTTTGGTGGTGTAATAGATTTTATAGAAGGCTGACTTGCTCATCTGCTCCCCTTAATACCAGAGCACAGGTACTTGAGATAAGGCTTTCTCCAGGAGCCTGCCAAGCTGCACTGCTCCTCGACGTCCCAGCTCCTGAGCTGAGCCTCATCACTTCTGCCTTCTGGCTGGAAACCTGACATAGTTGTAATGTAGCCAACTCTCTTATTTGCAGTTTAAAAACCCTCATCACTGCTGATCATCAGTTCTAGGCAGAACTGATGAAACCTTTGAAGGTGAGGGAATGCCTGTACACTTTTATGAGTCATTACTTCAAGAAAAAGACTTGGTTCTTACTCTGTTTTGTTCTGTTATTGGGTTTTCTTTTAACCTTTCCCAGTTCTTCAAGACAAATGCTTCTGCTCTTTTAAAAAAGCAGCCAGCATCAATACTATCTTTTTGAGCTAACAGAAGCTTTACTTGTGACTCCAGAGGAACTGTAACAAGATCCATTCTGAGTACTTTTAGAATCACACCCTGAAAGCAAAGAAGGCAAATATTAGTTCCCACACACAGCTAGATGAAAGAACGCCTGTAGCAAAGTCCAGTTTTCTTCAAATGTTTTTTGATTCCTTTTGATTTGTTTTGAAACATAGGGAAGGAATAATTTGTGCTTTGCCATTTGTGCTTGATAAATAAGATAAACAGCATTATTTCAATGATGATTGAGAGCTATGTACCAAGGCAGCTTCATTAAGATAGCCACCCAAATTTTACTCTATTTTTCTTTACTTGGGATGAAGCAGTGCACAACTGAACTTTATTTAATTTAATAATTAATAAATTAATTTAATAATTCTCCTCTGAGAAACTCAGTCCCATCTCAATACAATTCATGAGTCCTGTGAAATTTGATTAAATTAGCTAATCCAAACTATTTCTGTCTTCACAGCTTACATAGGTGAAAATATAAACCCCATTATACAAAAAGCCAACAAATACTTATAAAGGTCCTAAGACTTTGGATAACAAAGAACTCAGGTACAGAAATCACCATTTAAAATAGCTGGTAATTAAATACCTGTCTGTGTGTGGGTGCATGCATGTACTATGCACACACATAGGACTTGGAGAAATGAGCGTTGAATTTTAACCCTGGAAATTGGCGTTGAATGTCATTAAATAAGGTATATGCTTCTCAATTTTGGCTCACATGTCACTTTTCACAACCTGCTAGGGAGCCTGAGTGCTTGCTGTGCCCAGCCTTGCTTTTCTCCTCTGCTGCAAATGATGCTCAGTGCACTACAAAGTTCTTTTCTGCACAAACTGTGACTCATGCTTTTCTGGATCCAGCACATGTATGTATTTACTGTTTAAGTCTCAGGTGTCTCCTATCCAATGGAAATCTTGGCTAAATCCACTGCAACTACAGAAGTACATGTTGCTTGGCATTACTGAGAATATCCCAATGACAGAATATTTTAAAAAGAGCTGTTTTACTGTTTATCTAGAAACCTTTGTAGGAGGGAGTGTAAACCAACCAAACCTGCTGTGTGAAGCTAAGCAAAGTCCATCCTAGCAGTAATTTAGGGAAGTCTGTGGAAGTGTGTGATCCTGTAAGACCTGGCTAGCAGCATCACATGCCATGTTTAGCCATAGCTGGCAGGACTGGAGGGTAGCTTATGCCCCAGGAGTTGTGAGGGCTGTTCCACTGAGAGCACCTCAGTAGTGGTCCCTGGCAGAGAATATTTCCAGGGACAGAGGCTGTGAACTGCCATGAGTGTCAGAATCTGGTACATCATCATTCCAGCAGAAACGGCCTCAAAAACAGTTTGGTGCTTTGGCACCACTGATGTTGTTTCCAACCATCAGTAGAAGACATAAAACCTCTCCAGAGGTGTCTGCATGTCCGGAAGAGCAAGTGTCCACCCTCAGAGAACCCCCATGCTTGCTGGGCTTTGGCCATGACCTGAGTGACTGCAGCAGGTTGATGTGAATGCAGTGTCACACCAGGCGCACCTGGGCACCAGCGTGTGTGTGAGCTCAGGGCACAGCCTGTCAGGGAGCTGACACTGCAGGTGCCCATGCTGTTCCTTTCCCCAGCCTGCTGGAAAAGCTGATAATGGCCTGACTTCAGGGATAATTGCACTTGAACTTCCCCGGCTGCTCCAATGCAATCAGCAGAGGAGGAAGACAAAAGGGAGGAGTGAAACGAAGATGCTCAGAAGTAAAATCAGTCCCCTGCCTCTGTGCCTGTTTCATACCTTGGATCTGCCAATTCTGGCAACTTCCTTCATTCACATCAGTGCTAGACAGAAGAGAATATGACCAATGAACTCTGGGAATAAAGCTCCTCTGATTCCCTTCTTCGCAGGTGTTCGTTGTCACATCAGTGCTAAGGAGCCACTTGAAAAGGCCATGGTGTCTTAAACGCTGACAGAAATACTGCAGACATGCGAATCCTGAGTGCTGCTTCTCCTTTTTTCTTCAACTTCTGATCAAATGCATGCAGAAGAGCTCGTGTTGGAGGCCTCTGAATGACACGGTGTCACCCTTCAGATGCACAGAGGCGGTGGCTGCCGGTGCAGCACTTGGATAAACAAGCTCTGCACCAGGGACCACCCGTGCTTCAGCTCTCCCAGGACACAGCCTCTGTGCTGTGCCATGCTGTGCCTGGCATTTTGACCCACACACTGAAATATTTACTGCTTGCACTGCCTTGCCATACTGGTATCTTGTAGCTGAAGCTTTTGGCATTGGTTGTAATTTGAAAGCAGCCTTCTCTTCTATTTACCTGAATTCCGCACTGCCAGCCTGGGGTTTTAAGCTGAGCACCTCGCAGTGGGAATCTCAGAAGCACTTAACTCTCCAAGGACCTAAATTTTCCCTTTATGTTTACGTTACCGAAATTGTTGCTGCAACGCTGAAAATCTATTTTCTCTCCTTCCAAAAATCAGCCATGAATTCAAGCATTGGCCAAGCATGCTGAAGCCTTGCCTTGCAAGAGCCTATTCCTGTTAGCACATCCACTTTTTGGATTCAGTTCCTTAACAGAAGAGCTGGAGCTCTGCTCTTCAAAGGTAGAAACGCAGGGTGCAGTTCCCAGCAATAGTGCAAGAAATAAAGCAGGAAAAAAGCATTAGGCTTCTTGCCTAAAATGCCTCGAGATTAGTAGAGCCCTCTGAGCAGCTTCTGGGAGAGTCCAGTGAAAATCTGGCTGCTTTGATCTGTGTCTTCAATGTTCTCCTCAGTTTTGTTGTTAGCAGGAACTGGAAGAGCCTCACATTTTGTCAGGTGAGCTCTTTTACAGGATATGACAAAGACTATAGTATTAAATCAGAATTTTCAGAGGAACTTTACTTGGAGCTTTTGTTTCACAGAAAAGCTTGTAGAGTTTGAATTGTTGCATTGAGGTCACTTCCATAGCCAATAGCCTATGTTCAAATCAGTCAATAATGCTCTTAAAAGTACTGAAACTATGGATGTGTGTTCATGATAGAGCTGGTAACTGGGTAATACGGACGCAAAAATCACTCTCCATTTTATACTTAAAAAAAAAAAAAGTTGCTTTTCAAGGAGTTACTGAAAAAAAAAAAGCAGTACTGTGTGTTGGCATGTGCCCAGAGTTCTGCAAAATAAACTCTGTGAAAATTAAATCCATTTTAAAGTATTTTCCTGAGCTAAAGTTTCTGCTTAGACTCTGAAGTGCAGTGAGATCTCTGGAAAAAATTCCCTTTGTCGATCTGGCTTTTCAACTGAGTGCCTGTCAGCTGTGAATAAAGCCAGAATTTTTGGCAAGGTACTTTTTCAGACAGAACAACTTCAGTTCCTTGCTCTTCACAGCATGGTACTCCTCTCATTGCTTTGTATCTAATTCAGCCTGTGGTGTGAGAACACCCCAGTTCTGAGCTGTGCAGAAGCACTGCTGCAGAGTTACAGGGAGAAAAGGCTTGGTCTTCAGAGGTGTGCCTGTGACTCAATAAATCCCTTGGTGTGCCTGTGACTCAATAAATCCCTTGGCGTATTCCAGGGAAACACTGCTTGAAAACTCCGCTCTTCAAAACTTCACACTTTTTTGCCTGTTGATTCATAGATTTTTCAAGGGCAAAAGGAGCCTTGAAACATCATTAGCTCTATTTCCTGTATGCAGAGGCCTGAAATACCATCAACTTGCCTGGTGTGGATCTCAGGAACTTCCCTGGCCTCATCTTCCAACCTGGCTCTGAGGTTCCAGTGACCGAGGGATGGGCAAGCTCAGGGCTCTGGTGCTCTGTGCACTCTCCTCGCACTGCTCTGGAGCTTTTCAGAAGTGCAGCTGTCCCTCCAGAAGTTGGTTACTTCCCAGTATTAAAAGGAATAATACCAGCTGCCTTTATCTCTAATCTGAGCACAATTTTAAATTCCAGATGTTGCATCTCCCGCTTTCTCTGGCTGGCTCAAAGAGCTCTTGTAGCCAGCTTTTTCTCCCTGTGTACTGTGTCATCAGCTCACCTCCTGATCTTCCAAAAGCTAGACAGATAGAGGCTCTCCTATGTCTCACAAGGAGGAATTTCTTTCCAGCCCCAGAGTAATTTTAATTGCTCATCAATGTAAGCTGTGTATTTTTCAGTTTGCTTTTGGAAGGCAGAAGCCAAAGCACGTGTGGCATTTTATTACCGATAGAACCAATGGAAGTAAAAATTACATCCTCTGTGTTTCAGCTTCATGTGAGGAGTTTGGTGTTCAGGCAGTTCTGATATCTGTGTGTTTTAGAGACTCCCTTTTTTTCCCCATCAAATACAGCCTGTGTGTTCTATTCTGAAATATGCAATCTTATGTTTGGCTCTATAAAAGTCATTTGGTGTGAGTGACTCCAGCTTACTCACCAGCCTGGCTCGCTCTCTGATACTGGATACTCCTCACTGTAGTTTGCTGGGATTTCACTCTTCCTGTCATCTGTACACTTTAGTGCCTGGGATATTTTAATAATTTCTAAACCTCTGTCTGGAATATTAAGAAGTGCCAGTCCTGGGGATCCCTGGGGAACAACACCCCAATTGTATTATAATTGCTCATTTACAGCTACTTTTGGAGAGTCCCCAATTAGCTGGGTCTTAATGCATTTTTCATGTGTTTTATTAATATTGAAACATAGAGACAAATCTAATTAAATGTTTACCATTTAGCCAGTGCTTTGCATTTTAATTAAAGGAACAAAAAATGGACTTCCCACATGCGTAGCTGCTTATGAAGTCAGCCCTCTGTGCTCCTGGCAATCCAAGCTGCCAGTGACCTTACCTGGGAGCAGGTGTCTTTGGAAGCATTACAGCTCAGTTGGACATACTTATCCCTGTGTTTGGTTGATGGAGGTCAGTGCTGGCTCCATAATTGTCTTTTTAAATTTTTTTTTTTTTTTTTTTTTTGGAGACAGTGTTTTGTGAGTTGCTTTTTCAGGTTAACCTGCCCCACAAACCCCAATAACTGAGTGTTTGCTGAGCCATGTTCTACTGCCCGTTTTCCACATGCTTATCAAAAGGAGTAATAGGGTTTCTAAAATATACTTCTTTAAAATATTACAGAAATTGGAACAATCTGATAGAAACTTAGTTTAGTAGAAATGTCTTTATGTCAAACTAGTTCAAGGCCAAAAGCTCCTTACATTTTTTTCTTAATTGTTATAGCAGAAAATCAGACATGTGGATATAGGTACATTCTTTTCAGCATATGTAGTATATTCTTGTACTGTGTTTCACAAGAAGCGTGAGATGATATGTGCATGGAATTTTGTATCAGTGATAAGCTTTATATTCTCCCTTTGGTACTAAGAGTCTGTGTTTGGAGATGCTGGCAAGGTATGTGGGTGAATTTGTGTACAGCCATTTATTGCAGATACAGAACAAGGCCTGACAGGTGGGTAGCCCCTTGATTTAATGTTCAGTAGTGACCTTGTAATTCTCCACAGAGCACAGTAACTCAGCTTTTGTACCAGTAGTTGCAATATTAGAAATGGATCATTTTTACACAAAGCCACTTACCTGGAAATTTATACTCAGGTCAGACCATTGGGTGTTTAACTCTGAAGTAATTATGTGATAGCTGTGAAGAACAGGAGTTTGTCAGATCCTTGCAATCAAAAGTCCTGACCTTACACCAGCTCTCAGGTGTGCTGTGCCTAAACTGTATAAAATGCTGTTCCATGTCCACATCAGTGTTTTGAACTGGGCCACCCAAACCAGACTTCCGCACAGGACCCGTCCTGCTGTGCTTGGGAAGCCACAGCCACACTGGTGAAATATGGAGTCTTGGGTCAGACTTGGGTCAGAGCAGGAAAAGGATGGAGTCCTTTCCCTCAGGTGTAAAAAAGCCATTGGTTAGTAAGGGTTGAGGAGAGGTGAATGCAGTGAACATAAAAGTACAAGGACAGCTTTCCTTCAGACCAGTGGATGCTTCTGTAACAGGAGACAATTACATGTAAATCATGAGTATTTGCAAACCAACTCCCCACTACTCAGAACCAGGACACAGGTGAGATAACCACGTTTTGTCCAGTTATTCCTGCAAGGTATTTTGTGTTTTTTTCCAAGCACAAGGATTTTGCTCTGTAGAAGGCCAAAGTAACAGCAATATATTTATGTATGCTGGTGAAAAGAAAAGAGGGAAGTGACTAATTCATGCTTAAAGCCACCTTTCAGAATAGCTAGTGTATCATTTTTGGTGTACATCTAAATTGGAAACTACCTACGGAGAAAATGGCATTGCAGAAAGTATACCCTGAAGACGTTTGTTATTGCAGAGTTTGTTAAATTATAGCCTTTCATTGAGGTTATTACTTGAAGTTCAATTAACATTTTAAATGTATGGTTGGAGACCAGCAAACGGGGCCTCAGCAGACAGGTGGTCTGGGTACAGAACATGTTCCCTGCCGCCAGCATCACCATGGCAAAGCCAGGAGGAGAAGTTGTTCTTTTCCATAAAAAGCCACGAACACCTCAACCGTTTTGTGCAGGCTCCTTCCATGTGGCACACGCTTCACAGGCTTACAGCAGTGCACTTCAGCAGCAGTGCACGGTTTCATGGACATCTCAGTTGGAAAAAAAATCTTTTATCAGCCAGACAGAAAGTCCCACAGCTGCCTTTTGTTCAGTCTACATGGAGGTTGCTTCTCCTTCCATTAAGGAATCTCCAGTCCAGACAGAATTTATTTATTTACCTGGAATTGAAAGACAAATACAGTAACAGAAAAATTTGATTTTAAAGAATAGTTTTTGCCAAGCAGATATATCTGAGGATGGAGGAGTACGTGAAATCTAGTGGTACAATGAACTTGATTTGCATCGGAATGGCAAGCTGAACTGCTTGAAGTTGCCTGTAATGTTTTTTCCTCAACCCAGAACAGTGTGTTTTAAATAAAGGGAATCAGTTTAGCTTTCTAATAAATACCTTCAGCCAGCATTTTCAGAAGGGATTTGTCAATTGGTGACTGCCCTTGAAACCGATTTGAAAGGCAAGCAGACGTGGCATCTAATGGAAATACGACACCTCTCACAGTTGAGTTACTGAATAAAAAATAAGTAACGAATGCAAATAGGAATAAATAATGCTGTGAGGGACAGAACTTACGCTGCCAGAGCCTAGCAAAGTAACTGCTACACAGGTGGGGATTTCTAGAAGTTGTGGGCACAGAGAGGAGAGCACGGAGAAAACCAGCATTAACAGTTTCTGAAGAATCTCTGGCATGGGCATCTCTTGGCGCTGAGAAATATATTTTTGCAAAAATACAAGCAAAAATACACAAGTGCAGAACCATCCCAGTCCCTGCCAAAGTGCTGACCAGTTTCACTGAGTATCTTCCTTCCTTCTTGTAGCAGTTGCTGGGTGAAAGTCACCCACCCAGTGGCAGAGGTTACCATGCTGATGTATAAAATATTGCAGTGGTTCTGTAGATACAGCACTGAAGTAGGGCTCCACATAGTGGTGTATAGCAACTGTTGGCAAATGCTTATCTGTTAATGGCAACCTGTGTGTGTATAGTGTATTACTGCACAGCACCTGTTTATGGCAGATTGGTGTTTAAGCAGTGTATTGCACAAGGGAGAGACTTTCAGGCTGAATGAAAGCATTCTTCTCCATTACAGGCAGCTTGTTTATCACAAGCACCGGTGTTTCTTGAAAGTAGGAAACAACCCCCAAATACTCGGAATATTTAAAACATCCTAATTGTGTGGTGATTGCCAGATTTGTAGTGAGTGGGTGGGTGGGGTTGGTCTCTCGCAGCAAGCTTCAGCTGCTCTCACAACCTGCCTTCGAAGAGCTGCTTAGGGAAAGGGGAAGGAAAGAAAGAGTATAAAATCAGCTGCTGAATAGTGTCTGCAGGATCTGGAAGCTGCTGTGTGCCTCCCACCCCGCATGTCCCAGCCCCCCGCTCAGATGGGCTTGGTTGGTGCCTCACAGGGGTGGCTGCAGTGTTGGAACTATCCAGGTGGCCTCTCCCAACACACTGTTCTGCTTCCTTTATCAAACACGAAACCACCCCAAGTCTTTGTTGCTATCACATCTGTGTTTTTTAAGGATTTTGTTAGGTCTGTCTGTTCTGGCAGAAACTCTCAGAACTGTCACGAGAGTTGCTGTCCTGTGGACAGCCTGGCTAAAGGGCTCTGGTCACAGGTCTGCCCGAACTCAGGGCAGCTTCAGGGTCTTCCTTCTGGTCCCTTCACACCTCCTGCAGTATTAAACCTACATGACAGTCCCATCATGCCCAAAGCATCACCTCCTAGCAGGTCTCTGATAGCTGAAGATTGTCCAGGAAATTGCAGTTTGAAATTTGTATTATTATTTTCATTAAATTTTTGTGTGTAGCAAACACTAAATTTAAATATCAGCATATATGTCCAACCATTGTTTTTCAACAGAGAAAGGGCTTCTGTGGTCCAAGTATTGTTTCGTAATAATCAGTTTTGTTTCAAGTAGCCAGAAATACATTTTAGATAATCATATTAAGAGGCCTACCCAAACTTCAAAAACTGGCCTAAAACAGGACTCCAGATTTCATGGGAATGAGGAATTCCTTTCTAGTATTTACATATAATTGAGTCAAAAGCTGATTACAATATTAGCACTTCTAAATACACCCTGCCAGACTCTAGGAATACTACAAGACATCAAGAAAGAATAAAATGAATTTTAAAAGCCAATTCAAGTTCTTATTTCCTTTCTTTGAGGTTATTACTTTGTTTAAAAAATGAAAACTGTATGTCCCTCTGTTTGAACTTTATTACTGCTTTGGCTGCATTACAGGAAATTATAACGGGACAGTATTTTGACTTATGTGGTATTGACTGACTTGATCTGTTTGAAGAGCTGCTACTAAATCCACACAAGAACACTCCCAGATGTGTGTTTGAGTTTGTTGAGAGCCTCCTTTGAAAATCTCCTCTAACAGTGCAGGAATTTTTCTCCCAGCGCTGCACATTGTGTCCCTGAAAAAGCAACTTATATCTGCATCCTTCCATTCTCAGCCCAGTTATCCATCGGGCAGTAAAGTGCTGCTGCTCCTATGGACAGAGACCTGGCTCCAGATTTATTCCAGGCATTGCCACGGGTGCCCATGGGATCCCCTGCTGCTGGCTTGTTTGTGGGTTTGGATTTCCTGTGCTGTCACACCAGGAAAGTGCCAGGACTGAGAGCCACGAGGTAGTGACCTCGGGAAGGATGCAGGTGTCAGTGCAGGGCATGGCAGTCACTGCTTCTTAGACAGGAAATGCAGGCACTTCCAGACACCTCCATGCAGGGGGAAATGCTGAGGTGAATATAAAGGCATAGAAGATGTTGGCTTTCTATGGTCTCTGTCTGCTGGAATCTGCAGTGCCTTCCTCTCACAGACCTGTCTTCTGCTCACACTCAAAATTTTGTCAGTAAGATGGACTTTTCTCTCCTTTTTATCCACATTACCAGCTCAGGAGTTCTTCAGGGTGTGGGAGGGCAGGGTTCAGTTTCCTCCTTGCATCCAGGCATTCAAATCTGTACATCCTGGTTCTCACCTCCCAGTGGAAACTGCCCCAGGCTGGTCTTAGTTGGGGTCTTTTCTACTTTTTCTGTTGAAATTCTGAGTATTAAGTAATCATTAAGTTAAATACAGATATAGTCCTAGGGGTGTTCTGATCCATGGCTCACTAGTGATCACAGCCACAGAGCTGTGGGGCATGAGCCCAGGAATGGTTGTGTGCTGTGCCCCGCTCTCTCCCTTTGAGGCTGAAGAGCTCCCTGTGCCAGGAGAGCTGTCCTGGGGAGTGATGGCTGCCAGCTTGGTGCTCTCCCCTTCCAGAGAGCAGCCCCCAGACTGTTTCTTGGCTTGCTGACCCAGGAGCACAGAGCCTTCATCACGGGAAGCAAAGGAGAGAACGAGACGCCTAACTCCACACCCTGGGTGAAAGTTCACATACAGGTGGCAGAATAGCACCCTCTCCTTCCCCACAGAGGAAAGGGAAAATAAGAGTTATTCCAGTATTTTGAAGGGGCCTGTGGTTGAGATCTCTGTGCTTTGGGGATGGTCCACTGGAGGGACTGTGTTTCATTCTGACCCCAGTGTAGACCCCCATCAGCAGGGACCGGGCTGCACTTCTGCTCCTGCTGCACTGTGGGAGGAGGGGCAATTACCTATGGATGATTTTTTTAACAATAATGATTACAACAGAAGGATTCCTGAGGCTTTGTTGTTCTTGATGAGCCTGCCAAGCAGCAGGTATGACTTGACCTATCATTTTAGCCTTCTGGCTGTGTCTCCCCATTTGCTCAGCATCCCTGTGTGCATGTTCAGGAAGGCATTTGATGCTGATTGGAACTAATTCACCATCACAGTGGGGGGAATTCACTTATATTGCTCCGTGCTAACAGCTATAAGCAGTGATAATTAATAGCTCCTAATTGCTTAATCAGTGTAAAGTTTTAGTCTATGTCATATGTGAAGGTTTTTATTTTGTGTGGATGACTAAACCCCCAATTAATGCATCGAGTCACACAGCCTTACCAGCACTGTCTGCTCCAGACAGAGAAAAATAACCAGTGTCTTCATTACCCCCCTCAGGTCCCTTTCTGTAGTCATTACCGTGGCCTGAAGACATTTTTCTGTAGCAGCTGCAGTAACGTTACAGTGAGCTCCCTATCAGCTCAGAGCTGTCAGCAACAGATATGAATCCACCAGCCTGAGCCCGTTCAGTGCTGCTGACATGCTCTTCTTGACTTTCCATTTATTCCTTTACCTCTGGTGGCCAATCTCTCTTAAAATCAAAACTGTCTGCCACCAGCGTATCTGGCAATACTCTGTAATTTTGCAGTTCTCAACAGATGCCCGGTCCCTGTGCACATGCAAGGATTGTCTCCATCCCACATTACTCAAGGAAATGCATCCCTCTTTGGTATTCAGTTTTTGTTTTCTTCAGTGCTGGCTGAGTTTTATCTCTGCTCCCTCTCCCTGCTCTCCCTCACACTGTCCGTGTATCTCTTTCTGTGCCTGTCTTTCAGGGCATATCTCTTGGATTGTTTTCATTTCCCAGACCTGTTTCCCAGGCCAGTTTCTTTTCAGCTGCCTGTCCCTGAGTCCCTCTCCATTTGTGTTTGTCTCTTTTCTTATCTGCTGAGGAAGATGAGGGGGAGATAGAGGTGTTGACTGGCAGAGCTGGAAGTCCCTGTTGGAAATGATTGTGAGCGGGAGTTTGCTTCCACCCTTAGTGAGCTCCAGGCTGGATGCACCCTCTTGGCAGGTGGGGTTGGGCTCTAGGGAACTGTTGGATGGATGGATGGATGGATGGATGGATGGATGGATGGATGGATGGACGGATGTGTGGATGGATCCACAACAGGTGCTGTGCTTTTCCACAGTGTAAGTGCTCACTGATGAACCCTATGAGAGTTTTGTCTGTAAAGGGATCCCATTAATGTTTGTGCAGGGTGTCTCCATTGGGCATGGAGACTTCAGGAGAGAAGCAAACATGCAGAGAGGAGACAGAAAGGTCGGCTGCTGCCATTTATCATAATAAAAGTAACAATACCAATGCAGGTACAGCTTGTTAAAGAAAAGCCTGAATTTTATGGGACTAATCCTACACTGGAAAACTATTTGGTGATAGATTCTAAGGTGAATTCATCTGACATGAGTGAAAGCCACATAGTTTTTTAGCAGTGGAATTGACCCTTAGATTTCTGTATCCCATAATGCGTTACAGAGAGGGAGAGAAAATGAGCACTAGGTATTTCTATCACATGTTTTCTTCTTTTACGGAAAGTTTTACTTTTTCTTGCACCGTGTCTCTCCTGCCATAAGGGAAGGAAATCCTGGGAAGTGTGAGACTCTCTTAGGTAATTAACTTTCAAATTGATACGAGAGATCTGAAGGCTAGCACAGGGCTGGTAGGAAATGCAAAATTATTTTTACCTAACAAAGAAGTGTGAGTGAATGAATGAATGTGTGACTATAGGAATAGTCAGACAAGGACAGGGAAAGCATTATGGCCTGATAAAGGCAGAACAATCCATCACAACAATAGTATCTTTAATTCTCCTTAATGCTCTGCTGAGGTGTTTGAATTACATGTTGATTTTGTTATCTATACCTACATAGAACTAAGGAGTTTAGCTGCCTAGAAAAACACCACACAGGCATATTCAAACCTTCTGTCTCACCTAAGCCATGCAAAGAACAGCCTGGGACTCTTACCACAGAGTATACCTGGAATTTCTTGGACTTCAGGGCTGGTTATGTCTAGAAACATCTCTATGGTGTCTCTAGCATTTGTGCAGGAGTGCATTTTTCAGGTAAAGGATGAGTTTCTAAGCAGCTTACAGAAGCTAATAAATGATTTATAACTATTTTGATAATTAATCAATTATTTTAGATTGTTAGGTAAGTAAAGAGGGTGCTTAAAACTATGGCTTGTAACCATCTAAGCCACTTTATTTTGTCTGTTTACTTGCACTTCAGTATCAGTGTGTTGCAGATATCCTAATACTGAATGATGATTTATTAACCTGATAGAAACAATCTGTAAATGTAAGTTCTGTGCAAAGTGAGACACTTCTCTTATTTCTGCTTTTCTTTGTCTTGGTTTGAAAGACAGGTATCTGCTAAGGAAGGCAGAAGCCTCCCTTGGAATGGCAGATGCAACCCCCCTTCCCTCTGAGTTATTATAATTTTGAAATCAAGGGCTTTTAGGCAAAGATGTGGGAAATAGGAATAATAGTTCTTTACTATTATATATCTATATGTGTATAACCAGTCAAACAAACAATAACTATGGCAGTAACAGCAAACAATCACAAACCCAGTGCCAGCCTTCTCGGCTGTCAGGCTATTTCCCCTCGGGTGCAGTTCCGCTCGCAGCCGGCAGGGGCGCTGGCGGCTCCCGGTGAGCAGGGCAGGTGCGATGGTTCCCCCGCGGCTGCAGGGGGCGCTCCGGAGCGAGCTCGGGGAGCACGCGGCACTGGTGCCCTGGGATCCCGGGAAGGGATGGAACAAAGGCTTCACAAACCCCTGGGCAGCCGATCCTGGTGTCCGGCCGGACCCTCGGGAACAGCAGGCTGGAGCGGCAGGGACGAGCACAAATCCCGGGTGGCAGACGAGATGTATCCAAGCGGGGAACCCCCCGGAGGTCTGGGCAGGCAGAGTGAGCACGGCTACAACGCAGCGAAGGCTCAAAGCAACAGCAGGGCAGGGTGGCCACAGCCTGGCTCCGAGTGGGGCAGGGAAGGCGGGCTTGGGATCCCAGGGCTTCTCCAGCAGAAGGAAAAGTGGCTGAAGAAAGAAGCTTCCCTCTCTGTCCTAACGCCAGACCGAACTGCCCACACACCCAGGTGAAACAAAAAGAGCAGCCAGGTCTTTTGTTTTTCTTAAGTACCTGGCCATTTGTTCCCCTAGTAACATGTATTGGGGGGGGGGGGGGAATTCCTTTAACAGAAAAAAACCCAAAAAACCAGGAGACCTCCTAAAACCCCAACATCCTTCTACTGAGAGGGGTCTGCTCAAGGCAGCTGGCATAGCTGATGGGGAGGAAGCAGTGTTTCTTCTCTGTATGACACTGAACTTAGAGCTAAGAGGAGGACTTCATTTTTCTTGTCTCATCAGTAACTTAATCCTTTGCGGTTTTACTGTTTCTGAAATAATAAAGTCAGTCTGAAGTCAAAGGAAAGCCCTTCTCAATTCTCAGGAAAACACAAGGATGAAGTAACCTTGGTCTTTCCCAAGCTAGTGAGCAAACATTTTCTGCTGGTGGCTTTCCCTGGCTGGGAAAACAGAAGCATCTCTCACAAATAAAACTCCATCCTGGAAATGACAAGGAAGGTGTTCTGGCCAGAGTCTGTAATTCAGATCTGTTGCAGTAGTTTTACCCAAGGGAAGACAGCCCAGGAGACAAAACATTGGTTTTCTGTGTGCAATTTGCCAAAGCAAAATTAATTCTCATGTTCCAGTGGGAATCTGCCCTTTCTTAACCTAGATTTCATAACAAAGCCTGTGAAAATTATGGAAGCCTCCAGACTGTCACTGTGTGTGCAAAACAATGCTACTATTCAGGAGCAGAAATGTACTCCAGTGTCCCAGCTGTAATGGGCAGGAGAATTTTGTAGGTTCTTCTCTTCCTTATCTTGCTTGGAAAAGGAAAACACAGGGTTTCTCTAATGTGCCTTCACTAATGTGCAAGAATCAAGTGAATGGGCCAAGGTTGTGCCCTGCAGAGGGTTTTTTTGGCCAAATTCTTTTAGCCCTTTCTGCTGTATGCTGGAGGGGTTTAGAATATTTTAGACACAACGAATGACAGGAATGATTTATGCCACAAATTGTTTAATAATTTTTTTTTTTTTCAATTCTGTTGCCTCACAGTCTAAAAATCTTAAGAAATATATACAGGAAGATCTGTGAGTAGTGGTAGAATTTCTCCAAGGGCCTTGTCAACCTTAGGGCCAATACATTTATTATCATTTAAGCCTGACATAGAGATATAATTGTGAGATCTGCTCCTCACATGAATGCTTGTTATGCTCCTGAGTGCTTATGTTGACTTCCACAGGACTATTTTTGTTTTAATTTTGCAGAGCTGGTCTTTAATGTGTTTCAATCTGTCCTTATTACAGGACAGATTTTCCCTTAGTGGGGAAAACCAGGTGGAATACAGTGTGTTGTGAGGGCAGAATCTAGACCAGTTCATACTGAGAGCAAAGAAAGTTATTTTTCTCTTTAAACAACCAAGCCAATATAGATACACTGTTTGGACGGAGTTTGGTTTTTAATTCTCAGTATATTTGACCTTCAAAAGGACACATAACAATGCAATTCAGAGGTGTGCTGCCTACAAGCTCAGCTCCTGGTTGTGTCTGTACAGCTGAGAAAAGTGAAAACAATGAAACAGACACTTTTGAGTTCCCAGTGAGAAAAAAGGAAACTGGCAGCCTTTTCTTGCTTTATTGTTAAATATCTCTATTTAAATGCAAATCATCATCTGACACTGCCAAACAAAGTCATGTACCAGGCAGCAGGCATGCAAGTTAAATTTTTTTTTTAAAATTATGTTTTGAAGATGCTGAATTGCTTTTATTTCCAGGAGGAATAGAGGTGGCTGAATAAATTTTTGGCTGCGTACCGAGGATCAGCTCAGCACCTAGGAGCTTCAGATATGAAGATTTGTATTTTAAGAGCATCTTTTACAGAATCTCTAGTTAGGAATCACTTGGAGGTGATGCCTTAGGTTTTAACTTTTATATTTTTCAAATCCTGTACTGCCTGGTGTGTAACTCTGAAGTTTCATGTGGTCTGTTAACTTCTGCTCTCTCATGCTAGGCAGACATAACAAGCCTCTCTAGGTTTCCACCTCAAGGACACCAGGTGCCAAAATGTGTAAACTAAAGCCTAGAAGGGGGGCAAACTTGGGGCAGTTACATCATTAACTGAAGTTATAATTGGAGAATTAACCCTGATACACAAATGGACCAAACTTATAAAAGTGTGAAGAACCCGTGACCCAGAGTCCATCTTGGGTGCAGCCTTTTGACTGCCCAGGGTGTACCTTTGAAGGCCCTTCAAATAAATACCTACTTTTATTCTCTTATTTTTGTCTAGTCTCTGTTTTTACATGGCCACCTCAAGGCATCAGAGGGATGCTGAAGTTTTCTTCGGTGTTATCCCACAGCACATGTTGCAGTGGAAAGCCCAGTGTTTACAGTATGGTTTGGAATCGGGTGGAATCCAGGGACAAAAAGGGGAAGGACAGCCAAACTGCAGCCTTACTGTGCCTCAGGAATGTGTGGTTGAAAGTGATCTGTGCAGTGCTTTCTGGTGCTGGATGCAGGGCCTCCAGCTTTCTCCCTGCACTCCAGACCTCTGAGCCTAGAGAAGCATGAGATTGGACCTCAAGGAAGGATTGGGATAGAGGAGACTCTTGCAAGAGGAGGCCCCTTTCTGGGTGGGTTGTGGCTCCTCCCGAGCTGCCCCAGCAGGGATGCTCCGGCTCAGGGGAGGGCCAAGCATAGCCCACAGTGGTGAAGGTTCTCTGAGTGTGCATCCATCCCGCTCCTCCTGCTGATCAGGAATAGCTAGTTAATAAAACCCACTTCCAGGGGAGCATTTCTATTCAGTTCAGCAAGTACCCAAATCAGCTAACAACCTGTATCTTATCAAGCCTCATCTGCTGAAATTCTTCCTTCAATTTGCTGTTTACCTCGCCTTTTTAAACTTTCATTCTTATAAATCAGTGTGGATATATTTGCTTTCTGTGCAGGGTTCCAGTAGTCTCTTAATAATCATAATAATTGTTATTACTGATTAAAGTTTCATTATTCATGCCAGATGGAGTGCCCTCCCTGTCAGCCAGAATGAATTTGCATTTATGTAGGTACAGTACATTTGTGATCTAAATAAACATATGGTAGAAGGTGACAGCAAATTATGTGCTGATGATGTCAGCAACAATGTTTCCCAAGTATAATTGCTTTAAATGAACATGAATGCAACAAGGAGCTGGTAGTTTTAACAAGGTAGTTGGCATTCAGTGTGGTAATTACCAGTCAGCATCATCAATGGCACCAGGAATGCCAAGGGAGGAATGCTGGCTTTGAAAAATCAGTGACAGAGAGTCTGACTTCACACAACCATCACGGTGGGTTTGGTCAGCTCTGTAACATCTTGCAGGTGTGAGCACACTGCTAGCAGAGGAGCAGTGTTTGTCTTTAGGGTGATCCAGCCTTAGCTGAGAGACGTTTTGCACTTTCTCCGACACCGTCTCCCATCAGGGCATGTGGCAAGTATTTGATTTAGTGTAATGGAGCAGTGTTAGCAGCAGCAGCTGTTAATACACGATTAAAAGGATTGAACCTGGATCAGGTTCAAAGGGGAAATTCACTTAGCAGAATCTCAGCAGTATTCAGTGATGGATAAAAGTTTAATCAAACACTAGGTTGGGTTCCTGCGATCAAAAGCGCAGCAATAAGGACTGTGCATAGTCTTCCATAAGCTTTACATTGGATTTCTCAGCTCATCCCATCAGCTCTGGCTTTGTGAAGGGCTTTGCTGCCTGCCCCTCAGGTGCTGCCACACCTGGGAGTGCACCTAGACTTTGGCCATGTTCAGATGGCAGCCATGGAATGGGGTCTCCATTCCCTCACAGCCCAGACTGGCGTGGGACTGTCTGAGCGCACTCTCCAGTGGTGTTGAACTGCAGCCAGAAGAGAACATTCCAGCTCTTCTCCTTGCTTGCCATTCCCTCTCACAGGGGTCAGCATTTTCCCATGACATGGACATGTGAACTCAACTCCCACTTCAGTCCAAGTGGATTTCAGTCACTAATCACTAGGTAGTTTACAAAACCTACCACTGCTAACGCTTCTTCTTCCAGCTGTATTTTACAGTGAAAGCCCCTACAGTTCTTTTTCTTCAGGGACTAAACCTGTTAGCATGTGGAAAGATGATGCAGAGCATCATGTCCAAGGTCTGAAGGAACATGAGGTTCCTTCTGAAGCACAACCACAGGCAACTAAAGAACCAGCAGCCAGAAAACAGGAGGTCCTGTGAGCTTTGCTGGGGTTAAGTAGTTGCACAGGGCACATTTCCCTTACCATAATTTGGACACGCAGACCATGCAAGTTTGTGGGGAAGAGGGGTGGCTTTTAACCAAAGGCATTGGGTAGAGTGTCCCATTGTTCAGATGAAATTGGACAGGAGGTAGGTAGCTGTGTAGCCTTTCCAGCACAGCCATCTCTTCTGCTGTGGAAGAATCAGCAGGTCTTACAGAGGCTGGGGAAAGCAATTGCGATAGTACTGAGTGATGACATTGTACCTCAGTCCTCCAGACTTGCTCATACTTCTTTTTGTTTTAAAATGCCCCAGTCATAATGCATACCAGAAAGGTATTTAGGGTATAAAACATTTAGATAAGTATCTGTATTTCATATAAGTTTGACACCAGGTCTGGTTATTTAGGTGGGCCTTTTTTACAGGCACTGCTGCAACCTTGCTAAAGCTTAAAAACCTTCCAAAGACAAGATGGACTCTCCTCTTCAGCATTTGCTGGATGTTAAAGGAATGAAAGGAAGCCACATTTCCAATCTCTCTCTTTCTGTCTGTCCTGCAGGTGGTCGTTGCCACAAGTCCTGCACAGGACGGTGCTGGGGACCAACAGAGAATCACTGCCAGACCTGTAAGTGTGTAAGAGTGAGAAACAAAGGATTGGAAAACAATGTAGCAGAGATCCTACATGTTTTTTCTTTCAGTTGTGAAGGGATGCTATGAATTCTGGGTTCAGTATAACTCTGAAATATACAAGGGTTTTTTTTTTTTCCAATGTTTTTACCAGTAGATTATCTGTTTTATTTTCCACCCATGTGAATGATATTTTTCTTTCCTCCCTTGTGCTTTCTAAAACTGCTTACACTAACTTGAATTTTCTTTTCACTACTTGGTAGCAACATGGATCACAGCTCTTGAGAATATTGATGGTTATTTTGGAATGCACTGAAATGAATACTGCAGGAATAGAAAAAAACTACAAGGCAGATTTGGAGATCTTTAATGACCACCTGACACTGCAGAGTTCCTGATGCCAAAATGCTCTGTTAATTTCGATGGCAGCCTGGGAATATTACTGATCTTGCAGAACTGTTCTCTTTATAATAACTTCAGAATGTATTTGAGTTGTACTGAAAGAGAGAATAATAGTTTTTTTGTGAAGGAAGTAGTAAGTGAAGGGTTACTCAACAATGTTTGTCCTCTTGAATATAGAGAACATTAAAATGAGTTTCTTCCTTGAGTGTTTTAAGCTCCTTCACATAGGCACTAAAGAGCAAGAAGTACAGTCACAATACTAGCAGATAATAAAAGAGGAGAAAATTGAGAGCTTTTTCTACAAGTTTTTTTTCTTTTTCCTGCTTCCAAGAGGGTGAAAACCAGTTGCTTTTACTGGAGTCACTCTACCTGGGAAATTAAGTGGTTGCTGGGAGCTCCTCAGCTTCTTCAGCTTGTGCTTGTTTTCTTGGCTGAGTTGTAAATGGGTGGAAGGACTGTGACAAATGAGCCACTCCCAGATGAGCACCTCAGCTGATCTCTGTGCTGAGGAGAGTCAGCCCAGTGTCATCTGCCTCTTTCCTGGGACATGGTAGGAACAGTGCAGCGATCCCTTAGGACATGTTGTAGGACTAAGTGATGCAGAGCAGATTCTTCTTTGTCTGAATTGAGCTAGGACATCTCCTTCCTTTGCTGGCAGTCTTTATGAAGGCCCCAAGGAAGTCATTGCTCCTTACCAAGAAAAGAAGTAGGTTCTGGGTTGTGTGCTTAAGTAGATAATGGAAAGTGACTTAAACCCTAGCTGACCAAATTATTTTATATCATGGTTAGAAGTAATCCATGTTTTGGTTTTTTTCTCTGTCCTAATAAGAAGCTTGTTTGTCTATTAAAACTTTGTAAACAGCTGCATAATCCATCCAAGCATGAGTAGATTTATTCAGGCCTTCTGTGGTTAGCCTATCCAAGAATAGTTTAAAATCGTGGCAGTTACATTCCATAAGGAGCCCATGATCCTGGCTCAGGCCGTGTCTCCAGCCTCATGGTAAGTCCAACCGTGTGGCTGCAGAGGTCCATGTGGCAGGATCAGCTCCCATGGTCTCAGCCTCTACAAAGCGCTGCTCTCAGATAAGTGAACTGATTTGGTGGATTAATGTAGTAATACCAGGGAGAGAAAAGCTTATCTGCAGTGCTGTGAAGGCAGGAGCTCAGCAGGGCTGCACGGAAGGTTGGCTCCAGGAGTGAGAGCTCTCCCTGCCTTCACAGTGGCTGCCCTCACAAATCCAAACAGTGGGGACAGGCTAAGGCACAACCATAGGTTAAAATAATTAACTAGGAAAAGCCATAACCCATCTAAGTTTCAGGGACATACACCGATCACACTCTTCTACTCGAGTAGCTGCTCCACATCCTCTTACCTTCAAGCCCACTCCACAGCCTGTGATTGTCAGGGACAGGAATTAATTTTACATCACAGACTTCCTCTTTGCCTCCATGACCTCGCTGCACCTTGGACAAGCAGCAGGATTGAAGGAAAAGGCTGGCAGAGGGTATTTCTTCATTGTATTCTCACAATGTGTTTCCTGCGAACTTTGGGAAGAAAAGAGGGAGAATTTGAGTAGGGACTCAGAACATAGAAGTGCAAGTGGGACTATGCTTTTGCTGCCTTCATTTCTGACTTTAAAAGATGTGCTTGGCTTTCAGGCTGAAAAATGTTAGATCCAACCTGGAGACAGGATGAGTGGTGTTGTGCACATTGTGCCCACCTTAACCCTGTCACCTTGGGGATGCACGTCTTTCCAACACTTGTAGGAAAATACTCCAGCAGTGCTACATCTGAGTGCCAAACCATTTTGATCCTAGAAACAACTCAGAGCTGCATTTCAATAATTTCTTTTTTTTTTTCTTGATTGAGGATTGAAGCAAAATATTCTAATGAGCCCCCCTCCCAAGATAAGATTTAAATTATTTTCCTGGGTAAGGATAAAAAATGAAAGATCTTAATCTGTGTCTTTCATTTCAAATTACATATGGAAAAAAAATCTAAATCCCTTTGTTTTTTTCATGAATATCATCTACCTAGCTGCTTCTTATGTTGCCTTCCAGCAACATGTTTGTTGCTAACTCTGTCTGAAACACCACCTGCATCTAACTCTGTTCTAATGTCTAAATGTGACAAGAAAATTCATGTATTTAAGAAGACAATTAATAGGAAATTTAAGGCAAGCTGTTCTGTCAGGAGGTAGAGAAGATGAAATTCCAGGGTACTGTTTTACACAGTTAACAATCCTTTATTCTTTTATAATTAAAATATTAGTAGATATTAATAGGAAGAATTTGAAATCTAGATGATATAACTTGTTTCAGTGTCAGGAAAGGCTAATGTGAAAATACTTTTAAAAGACTATTTTTCAAAGGATATTGGGCACACGCTGAATAGCATGTAAACCACTCTAAATAAAATCATAATAACAAATGGTTTGGGAAGGCAGTAATCAAATTTGAAAATCTATGGTTAGGTTGTTAAAATTTTTGCTGTTCATGTCTGTTAAGAGTTTCGTGTGGAAATTGAAACTTTTACAATTCAATACATTATTAAAGTGACAGATTATGCACTTTTCCCAGGAGGAATGTAACTGAAAAGAGAACAATCTAAATTAGAATATAGACCCAACTAAGGGAATGCAAAAAGACAAATATAACCTATAAATCAAACCTGGAACATGAAACATTTAGCAAATGTCAAGTGCTCCATGACTGTGTGTGTGCACAGGAGTGTGGTCTGAGCACAACTGTATTTATACAGTCCTTGTGCAGCTGGTGTTGCTGAGGAGAAGGTGCTAAATTAGAGCAGCAAAAGGTGAGCAGGAGCCTGGAGGGGCACACAGAAAGAGCTGAACCAGCAGCTGGGATCAATCAGGGAAACCCAGCATTTCTGCTTGGACCCAGCATCTTTAATTAAAACTCTAGTATTGCTCTAATAACTTTGCATGTTTGTAACACTTTCATTGATTTCAGTTACTTCCCATTTTTTCCTTCATAGATTTATGGTGTCCTGACACAATTAAAGATGAGGGGAAAATATAAAGGAGACTGATGTTTTGCACACGTACATAAGGTGGTTATTTCATCCCATCCCCAACACAGCTTATTGCTCTGAAATGCTGGTAGAGGTTGACAGTCTCACCCAGAAATCCATCTCAATGCACAGCACGTTTTTCAGGACTTTGGTGTTTGTCCCGTGGTCCTGGTCCTGACTGTGACAGTTCTGTGTAGTTGAACCCTCCAAATTCTTGGGATCACACACATGATCTGTAGGAGTGCAGGCAGGTAGTTGTGCTGACCCTCAAAAGATCTGCTTTGAAGCTTGGGGTCTCAGCTGTGATTAGTGAGGGCCTCCTCATGCTTGTGTTGGGTGAAGATGTGAGTATCTAGCACCCGAAATGCCACATTCTGGGTAATATCTGTAATTCACTCTTTCACATAGGTCTTGAGTTACAGCTATAAAATCAATTAATTGTATTTGGAGGAAAGTGTTTAGGGAAAAAAGCTTGTTATCTTTTTAAACCAGTGCAGTTATGTGTATTTTCTGTGGGGTTATCCCCTGAGAATGATTGCAGGCAGCTGAACTGGTGAGTGATATTTATTTGCGTCTGAGCAATCAGATTGTTTCAGGCCTTCAGACAATACACAGAATTGCCCTGTGTTTGTTTTGTGTTGGGGAAAAACCTTCCTTTTAAAGTGTCTTAAATGTGACTCCTTAAGATTATTCAGAGCCCTTTAAGCTCATTAATGTCTTGGTGTGTGTGGTGCCACTGAAGACACCTGACAGGTTCTCTCAGACCTGGACCTTTAACAGCAGCTATAATGCAAATATGGCATACAGTGAAGCAGGAGATAGATATGGTATGTTCTGGCCTCTTCCTAGAACAACATGTTGGCCTTTCTGTTGGCATTGTTTGTTCTCCCTGAAGAATAAACAACTGGGGAAGAACAGCGACAAACCTTTGCTGTAATTATTAATTTTGCTTCAGGAAAAGCCACAGTATTCCCTATCCTGAGCAGCATGGTAGAGACCCTCCTTGAGCAGGTGTCTAACCAGAAGCAAAATATACTTTTTGAAGGCATCCAGTTCAAGTATTGTGTTGAAGACAGGACTGTGTTCCTCCAGATCAGCCCTGGTGTGAATGGCCCATCCCAAGATTAAACCCAAGACCTTGGTGTTATCAGCGCCATGCTCCAACCAACTGAGCTGTGCCACTGTCCCTCCTCCATGGGGAACCAGTGGCTCCATGGACAGGGTGGACATCATGGCCCACACCCAACAGCAGCTGGTTCTGGGGTAAATAAATCGGAGGTGAATTAGTTAGGTGGCTCACACTGATTATCCACACAGAGGGGCTTTACACCAAAACTTCCCAGGTTTAAGCAAAACGTCCAATAGCTGTGGGCCAGCAGCAAGGAATGTGGTTAACAGTGGGCTCCCTGCATGGCCTCAAGGCACAGCCACAAGGCAGAATGTGGCTGTGGCCATGACAAAACACAAGATGCCGTGGCGAAGGTGAGGCAGAGCATTTGGGTGGTGTCCCCTCAGCTCTGGGACCAGCTGCTCCCCTGGGCAGTGGCACGGGTGAACGCAGAGACTTTGGGTTGTGGGGTGCAGTGAACTGAACGGCCTCTGTGCCCCTCCGCTAAGGGGGAGCCGCTGGGTGTTGGTGCCCTCCCTCAAGTCAGGGTAAGGCTGGGCTTCACCTGTCTGTGAGGCAGACAGTGCCCAGTCTACTGCTAATCCTGAGCTGGTGGAAAACAAGACACAGTCAAAGACTAGAAAAGGTATTTGTTCATTTTCATGAGCCAAGACTGTCACCACGGTGTGCTGGTGGCACACAGCCACAGGTACCATTGTTTCACATCTGTCTTAATGTTTATCAATACTGTCACTTAAATAAACAAATCTTTTTAATGTGCTTCTCAGGCAATATTGGCAGCAAGTGCCTTCACAGAATTTCCCAAATTTCTCAAATTAGATTGCACAAGGCACAAAAGCCTTTTCTGTTTGGGAGTTTCACTCTGGTAGCAGCAAGATGAAATTGCTCTAAAAGCACATTGTTTCATTCCACAGATTATAAACAATCACTCCTCTTAAGTTATTTACATTTTTATGTCTTAAATAAATACTGTATGTAGCAAGAAGCTTCAGCATTACCTTAAGTATTTCTGCTAAGCTGTGAAGGGATTTTGGATCAGAATGTACTTATAAAGAAGTTACATATACATTAAAATAGAATCAAGCAGAAAGTTGGATGGAATTTTGTTTTTTCTTGCTTCCTGAAAAGTGTTTTTCATAGAGAAGTAATTAAATGCTTTTAACGGCATAGATGTTGAAGGTTAATTGCAGAAGTGTATCATCCCAGCTTTTATCAAAAGACAGCTGACAGCACAGTAGGCAGTGGTGGTTGGTATAGTTGTTTGGATAATACTAATTTATTTTTCCATAAAATAAGGATTAAGGTTATAGCTGAATGAGGGAGGGGAGGCAGATGCTCCACTGGTTGACCATTCTTTGCACAAAACTAAACCCCAAGTGGTTTGGTGAGAGGGGGTGTCATATCCTGGTGAAGAAAACTGATGATTTGAAAGTAACATTCCACATGAATTTTCAAGGGTAAGAGGGCACACTAAAAATTCCTTCTCCACAGTCCTTCAGCAACACATGTGTTCCTAAAGAGGGGGTCGTGCAGGCATTCTGGATACAGGTATTGTGCAGATGTTCTGGATACAGGTATTGTGCAGCTGTTCTGGATGCAGGTGTCCTGCAGATATTCTAGATACAGGTGTCCTGCAGGCATTCTGGATGCAGGTGTCCTGCAGGCATTCTGGATGGAGTGTCCTGCAGATATTCTGGATACAGGTGTCCTGCAGGCATTCTGGATGCAGGTGTCCTGCAGGCATTCTGGATGGAGTGTCCTGCAGATATTCTGGATACAGGTGTCCTGCAGGCATTCTGGATGGTGGTGTCCTGCAGGCATTCTGGATGCAGGTGTCCTGCAGGCATTCTGGATGGAGTGTCCTGCAGATATTCTGGATACAGGTGTCCTGCAGGCATTCTGGATGGTGGTGTCCTGCAGGCATTCTGGATGGTGGTGTCCTGCAGGCATTCTGGATCCGAGTGTCAGCACCGTTGAGGCAGTTCCCTCACTCCTTGGGGCTTTTTCCAGCACGCTGTGGGGGTTTTGCTCGGGGAGCAGTTGGAGAGCTCTCTGCCTGGCCCTGTGTCTGACGCTGTCCCTTTTCCTGCCCCGTGCAGTGACGAAGACCGTGTGTGCAGAGCAGTGTGATGGACGCTGCTATGGGCCCTATGTCAGTGACTGCTGCCACCGCGAGTGTGCCGGCGGCTGCTCCGGACCCAAGGACACCGACTGCTTTGTATGTGTGATTTTTTTATTCTTCCTGCCAGTCACTCTGCAGATTCTTAATGCTTTAATCCATGAAATTCACAATTTCATCCCTTTTAATGTACTATCTGCACACTCGCAAATTCAGGATGCAAATTTTAGCATTTAGTATTTTTCATATTCTATTAACATCATTTATCTACTTAATATTACCCATTAACAGATCTATGAGATTTGTAAATACAGTTTGGGAACCATTAATGTGCTTGTCTCTGTGATTTTTATCTTTTTCTTTTCCAAAATTAGCTTTTAGAGGTGATAGCAAATTTTTAGAAGTATTTGTCATTACATTTGAACATGATTTTTATTAGTGCTCTGTGTGCTTTTCATATGAAAGTCAAGAATACTATTTAGCTTCCCTGTGCAAGGCGTTCCCTGTTTCTGCCAGACTTAATTTAAATTCAGCTTTTTAACTGAGCATGCTTCTTTGTGGAGATGGAAGGAAAGTGGTTCCTAAAACACTCTCCCTCAAATGCATGTTACTACATGTGTGCTTCAGATGGAAAGAAGAAATGGCTTTTTCTTTAAAGAAAGACAATCTAAACATCCAGGCCATTAAAAAAAATCTTTTTGTTTCTAATCCATTATTTCTAAGCGTTTGAACAGCTTTAGAACCCAAAACTGATCTCAAAAAAGGTGTAGCTCATCACACTGAGTCGATGAGACAAGTTTTGCTAATGGTTTCAGGGGACGCAAACCTAGGTCTAAAGAAGCCTAGAATTAGAACCTGCATAGAGAGGTGGGTTTTCAAAGGTATCCATGTGACTGAAGAGACAAATACCTGTGAAGCTGACTGCCAGGTGGGGTAGGGAGGAGGGTATGGAAAATTGCATATGTTTTGAAACTGTGGGCAAGTGGCTCATAAGGAACTGACAAAAATGAATCTTTCTCTGTCTGGCCCTGACTGTTTGACAGTGATAGGTTTTGTGCTTCAAAACCACACTCTAAATGCTGTTCTTTGGCTGCTGATGAACTGTAGTGGTGGCTTGACTTAGCCACCAACAGGATTTACTAAAACTGTTTTCTGTGGCTTTTCTCAAGTAGATGCTCAGCACATATGGTATGGCTTTTTTTTCCAGTCACTGGAAGTTCTCTGTTGGCTTTGAACTATAGAGATAGGAAAATAGCATTCTTTCTTGTGTCCTGTACAGTATAAATAGGTAAAGGGAAGAGGAAAAATGCAGTCATTGTTCGCAAATGAGCACTGAGGAACATCCTCAGAACTGATGTGTTGATGTGTGCCCATTTTCAAAGGTTAAGGACAAGTTATTGGCAGCATAAGTTATGTAATGCTGCAGCCTGAAAGTTAGACTTCCTGAATTGTGGCAGCCATGGAAATATGTATGCAAAGAATCAACTAGTATGTTTGTTCTGATACAGCAGAGAAGCACTCAGGGTTTATTCTCATTCTCTCCTGGCCCCAGAGCAATGTAAAAGAAATTCAGCAGGGGTCTGGCAATTTTCAGGACTAGTCATTACTTGCTTAGACACAGTGGGTGAAAAGTGTAATGCTTTAGGCTATAGACAACTGTGCTTAGCTTTCAGCGGAGACACAGAACTTTGTTTTTTCCCTGCGTATTTCCCCATGCTTTTATTGACAAATTAGCAGCATTTAGCACAAAATGCTACAAATTTGCATATTGAAGCAATTACGAAAGTATATAAAACATTTCAGCCATAAATTAAAGGCTCCCAGATCTTCTAGATGAGTTTTTCCTGAGAACTGTCACGTCTCCAAGGAGTATTGGTGTGTTTTACTTTATGCATTTGCTAAACTGTTATCAGAGAATTGTCATGTACATGATGGAGTACCTTTTAAGTCAACATGTAAGAAATGAGTTGAGGAAAAAAACTATATTAGTATTTATTAATAAGCAAAAGTACAGCTTATGAAGCATTACAAATCCTTTAGAGCATTATGGCATCTTGCAACAGCATCCTGTTCTAAATATGGTTTTAATATCTGTAGATAAAATTCATCCATCCTCCTCCATATGCTGCCATCCAGTCATTTGCATATTCAGTTCTAAAAGCAAGACAGTAATCATCATCTGACATAAATGCAAGCCAACATGGTAATGCAAAGTTTTATTGATGTTTTAATCTCAGATTCAAACTGGGTCTAGAACTTGAAATGTGTAGGAGGGCCTGGTTGAGTGCCTAGTGGAACCAGAAGAGTGACACAACACTATTCCTCGAGTGGACTTCACATCCAGTTCTGAGTAAAGTGTTTATCTTTGTAAAGGGAAAAAAAATCTGTTTCTGTGAAAAAAATGGCAAGTTTTGTAATTGGCATTTGAAAGAACCAGGAAAGACAGGATCAGCAGTTCCGCTTAGCACATGCTCCATGTAGGATAGTGCTTTCATCACGGATCTCCCTGCTTGTCCCTTTCAGCAGCAGATTTTGTCCTTGGATATATTATTATGCTCTCCTTTCTGAAATCTTCTGGCATGACAGGTCCCATGGTCCTGCTGGTCCTGATCCAAATGGAGATAAGGACTGCTAGTAAAATCAGCAGAAGAGAGGAATCTTGTTCTCTTTTCTCTCAGTCCCAGCCCAGGAGGGAAGGGGACAGGACATATATATTATTGTTATACTTGTTGACTCTTTAAAGACACAAAACCATCTGTATTTTAACAACCTGGAAAAAGACCAGAAGGATTCACTCCTAGACTAACACTTCTAAAGCAACCTGGATTACAGGTTAGTGGGGAGGCAATAGCCAGTAACAGTGGCTGCTTAAACTGTTAGAGGGATCCAAGCCAGGCTACAGCTTTCATATTCATACAAATTTTTCATTCACGGTATGCTCTGTGAAAATTGCTCCAACAGTTTTCTTATAATCTGTGGTTAAAACCATAGACATGATGTGTGCTGATAAGGAATGTCAAAATCGGTGGGCCTTTCTATTCCTAATTACCAGCCTTGCATGGTCAATTGTTTTCCCTGCATCCCATTACTTTTGTTATCCATACACTCGCCTCTTCATTTGTCAGGGCCCTGTCCTCTGTCAGCTGTGCGTGGCAGAGCCTGAATGCTAAGTGGGACAAAGTCCTATTTTCCTCTCTCAGTATGTGAAGCAACTGACCTTGTTAAACTCACCACTTAGGGAAATGGCCCCCTCCTGTGCTAGCTCAAAAGAAGATCTTATCCCTCTTGCTTCCTAATTGGGAATTCCAGTTTTCAGCTGGATGATGTACTCATGCTGTAAGAGATCTAAAGGGTTGGACCTCTGTAAAAGTCATTAGCATTTGCTTAGACAATGATAAATAGCTGCTTACTCTTGGCAGTTTTAGAATGTCCTATCAAGTCGAGAATTAGTGGATTGTGAGTAGTTATGAACAAATTACAGTGCTGTTTTGGTTTTGTAGTAAGTGTTGTAACAGGCAACTGTTGCCAATTAAGGGGACTCACCAAACTCCCTAATTTGAAAAGTCACATATTTGCCAAGATACTAGCAAAAATCCAAGTAGCCTAAGTGAATATTCGAGGGCTCTGTATCACATTCCTCACCGTCCCAGCAAGTCTGAACAATCAAGGCCATCTTTTCCACCAAAAGAAAAGCCCTAAAGCAGCTATGATTTAAGTCAATATTTTTTGTCTCGTTTTGCAGGCCTGTATGAATTTCAATGACAGTGGTGCTTGTGTCACACAGTGTCCCCAGACCTTTGTGTACAACCCCACCACCTTCCAGCTGGAGCACAATCACAACGCCAAGTACACCTATGGGGCTTTCTGCGTCAAGAAGTGCCCACGTAAGTGCTGTGTTATCTGCCCTGCTACCTGCCTTCTCCTGCAGTGATGGGGAGTTGGAGTTGCATTTCAGGAGCCTTAGAAACAGTGAGAGAATGAGAGCTGAGTGCAGAGCACAATCTCTCCAATCACGCCGCATGTGCTTGCAGCCTGTAATAACTCAGTCAGGTTTTAACTAAAGACAGTGACATTCTGTGCTGCTGACACTTCCCAAGTATCCTAGAGTGATTTTCCTGAAGAAAGTGGTTTATGTGTTCATGGTCCACTGCTTGTTGCATTCATGCTTTAAGTTCAGTATTTGCAAATTCCAAAATAGTGGAAATAAATAGTTAAAATAGTGGGATTGTAGAAGGGTATGAATTTCTGTTTCAGAAAAATAACAGTCCACAACCAGCAACTGGCACCAAATGCTTTCATGATATTGTTACCCTTAACTTGGAATAATGATGGTTTGACAGAAAGTTACCCTGAGAAGTTCTGTCCCAATGAGGAACAAAGTTAAAATACTGACAACAATACAGTCTTAAAACTCCAGAGTAAAATTAGTGGGGGTTAAAAAAAGAAGAATCCCATGCATGTAAAACCCACATGCTTCTGAGTTACCAGCCAGATGATGACAAGTAACAGAAAAAATTACAGGGTCATCACTTACACAGTCTTTGAATCTGCTGGTTTAATTGGAAAGAATAATAAAGGAGATAGTATTCTTGCTCTCCCTTTCATTCCATGAAGGTTTACAGTTGTGCTTTAATTATTTTATCCTTAAATTACATGTAAGGAGGATGGGCTATCTATATTAAATGGAGCCATAATTCAACCTAACCCAAAATCCCAATTCTGAATCTCTGTGGAGGACTGACAGCAGCCGAGGGCTGTGACCACCAGGGCCTAGTTCTGCCTGTAATAGTGGTGGGTTTGTTGAAGCAAAGATTGGTTTGTTAAGAACCTGATATCATGCTCTATAAGGGATATAATTTTTTGCCCAAATACTTCATTGAACACTTACAATTTTTTTTTCCTTTCTTATCAGTATTAAGCTTTTAATTAGATAGGATCAGTCTACATTCCCTTTGGCAGTTGTTTAACAGGGAAAATTTTGAAATACTTGTTACTGCCATGTGCACTGTTTTAGCCCAGATGTATATTTTTGTGGGTGCATGAAAAAGGACAGACCATCTTGCTTTATTTCTCTCCAATTACTGTAACTTTTTTTTCCCTACTACTACTAATAATAAGGCCAAATGGGGGAGAAAGAGGGATCAGGCTTGACAATTCATGGATTTTTGCAAGTCTCTGATAACGTGCCTACTTTGCTTATACACTTCTGAAAACACAGAGCTTTGAATGTTGATGTCACTGGGAAAGTGCTATGGTAACAATAGGTATTGGCACAGAGTTCAAAAACATGTCCCAGCTTTTATTCACTTTCTGCCAATATCTCCTTTTTTTTTTCAGACAACTTTGTGGTAGATTCCAGCTCTTGTGTCCGGGCATGTCCGAGCTCGAAGATGGAGGTTGAAGAAAATGGTATTAAGATGTGCAAGCCCTGCACTGACATTTGTCCTAAAGGTAGGCAGTGGTTCAGTATAAATTTTCTTGAATGTAGCCTACACTGGGTGTTATTTTGGTATGAATTGCCCTTCATGGTGTGTTACAGAATATTAATAGCCTTTGAATACCCACAAAACTTTGAGCTATGTAGGTTGTGTGTCAAGCACATACAATAGAGTGAAAAATGATTAAGTTTTAATGGTAATATAACCAAACAAATTACTTTTTTATTAGATACAAATGAAGGGGATTTCTCTGTTGGTTTTGGAGAAATCTGAAAGAATTCTTCATTGTGTTATTTTAATGACAAGTATCTCCTGGAGGTATTTTAGCATTGTCCTTTTGTCATTCCAAAGGGGGCCATGCAAAAAGCCCTGACTTCAATGTGTGGGATGTCTCATATTTGTCCATACAACATTAGGTTTCTACTTCCCTCCTCTGTCTCTGCTTTCCCAGAACCTTCTACCTCCTTTCTCAGTGTCTACACACACTAGTGATGGTTCTGTTGTGAGGACTGAAATCTGTAGGTTACTTTGCTGTTCTAGACTCCAGCAGGGAGACTTTCTAGTCCCTGCTTGAAGGTCTGTGGAGCAAAGCACCATAAGTTTTCCTACATGGGCCTATGCCACTTTTCAGTCCCAATGGAAGCCACATCTGGCTTAATTGTGGTAAATAACATTGTTGTTGAATAGATAGTTTTATGCAGGAAAACACAGGAATAGAGTTCCTTACTTTCTCAGGAGGAAAGCTATCACGTGTTTGTAAAAGCTTCTACTGGTAGTTGCCATTAGAGGAGCCCAGTTTGAAAGACAGAATACATTATGTGGTTGAAGTCATGAGGGATTTGTTCCTGGATGCATCCTGTGTCCCAGAAAATGCAGCTCAATTACACAGAAAGGCTACACAGAGAAGTTTCCTCACTGGTTGCCAGAGTTCCTCCAGGCACCAGTAACTTGCTGGTTGAGGTGATAAATAATGAGTTATTTATACAACCATTTGAAGGACCTTATGGCAAAGATGGTTAAGAGAAGGGGGCCTCTGGAGCCAGCAGAGTTAGAGCCCCTCAGTTTCTGCTGTGTGTAGTGCACCTAGAAATGGCATGGCTGGGCCGAGTGGGATTTTGTGTGGTGGGATTTTTTGTGGTTGATACTCACCTTTATATCCCATGTGAAATATCTTAACCTGTGTGCCAGGGTTCTGTGGCAGGTACTTTAGCTCTCTGTTTGTTTTAAATTGGCATGTGCTTCTTTTGGAATATGGGTCAAGGGTGCTGTTTTAACACCTCTCTGCTGAATGAGATGAAGACTCGTGTCTGTAAGGCCAACATGTTCTGTTCAGTAATTGTTTTCCCTAGTTCTTTACACAAGCTCCATGTTTTGGCAGCATGTGATGGCATTGGAACAGGGAGTCTGGTGTCAGCTCAGACAGTGGATTCCAGCAACATTGACAAGTTTGTAAACTGTACCAAGATCAATGGCAACCTTATCTTCCTTGTCACTGGGATTCATGGGTAAGTGACAAAATGTTAAGATGGTAATGTCATGGTGCCAGCTGAAACCAATTGCATCCACCTCTTAATGATGGCTGCAGGCTTCTTTTATGCAATAGCAGATCCAGGATAAATTAGTTTTCTGCCTTCCGTTGTGAAGAAAACTGTTTCCTTGATTCTTAAGATTCAAGCTCTAGGAAAAGAAAGGATGGATTAATTGTTTGCACTAAAAAGAGAAAAGACAAGTATGACTCTCTGGTTACTTTATGAGGTCCTCAATACTGGCTCCCAATAAAGGCTGATCAGAGAATGGAAGGGAGAAAGGGAAGTTACCTTCCATGAGTTTAAATTTTGTATGGCCAGCAGAACAATATGCAGAATATGCAGAGAGACAGTCTTGGTTAACGTATCTTGTCACAGTCTGGGTGGCTGTCAGTGCACACACGTGCACAAAAACGGCCCTCTTGTCAATCAGTTTTGAAGAATCTATTTAAGTTTCAGTTGCAGAGGCACACAGAATTCACTGGTGTATAAATCCAGTATTTTGGCTTAAATTTTGCTCATTGTAATAGGTCCAGAAGAACCTCAAAGTGTCACATGGCTCTGCTCTGGCCAAATGACCCACTGAGAGGCTGGATGGAAGCCTGTTAAATAGCACAGGACAGGAAAAAATCAAGTAAATGCAAGACAAGCAGCTAGAGCCCATGAGCAATTTTGTGTGGATTAATCCAGTGCATTACATGAAATTTAATTTCGTGTATAAGAACTGCTTTTGCGGGAAAAGTTATATTAGCTCATTAAAAAATCTGTCTAAATTAAAAGAACCAAGCCCAACCTTGAATAAAATTGTACTTGTCTGAAAAATATCTAAATTTGGACTATAAGCAGAAAGTTAAAATATTCTGTTCTATTTTATAGAAGAATAAGATATGTAATTTGAAACTGTGTAGCACTTTGTGTCTCATTCTTGATGAAGAAAACTCATTTCAGCAAGCCTAAAGTATGAGGGCACTGAGTTCTGCAACCCGAAATTTTTCTACAGCATGAATTACATTAGTATTTGTTAAAAGAAGAGAAGATTTGAGAATGAGTGAAAATATCTGTATTTCTGGATCAGCTTTTTTATTTAAAGTTTCAATTACATTTTGCAAACCCACAATATGAAAGGGAAATTTAAAAAATGACGCTGGCTACACAAGTAGTTTGTTACATAAATGGACAGTATAGAGAAACAACAATCTTACTTATTGCCTCTCCAACTTTTACTTAACTTTTGTTACAAATTCATTTATTCACAGTGAACTTCAGCTTTTAGAGTATGAATTTTTAGTGTTTTAGATTGTAGGGACTTAAAGTCTGGTTCTCTGGGGAATTGGAAGACTTGTGGTAGTGACAGAGAGTAATTCTGGTGAAAGATGCAGAGTATATTTTTATTGTTGTTTTCATTGGAAACCGTGCTGTTACAATTGATCCTGTCCTATTTTTTGATCCTGTGGTTCTGTAGTCCGTCTCTTTCCTGAACACTTGAGCTTTAAGTCTTTATGAATTTGTAATAATTTATGTAAAATATATATGTAATTATGAATTGTTTTATACACAACTATTTATAATAATTAAGATAGACATTATTCTGCAGTTTTATATGTTGATAAAACATCAGACATTTGGCTGTTTAAGGGGTTTAAGTGTATATCTGCATCTTTAAAGCTATTTTATCTTCAGAATTTAGAGGTGAAATTCAGCTACCTCATGTTTATTGCAGGCAAGGGTTTTCCTTTTTTGATGGTAATGCATTTTGAATGTTTCTGTTAGGTAGTCAAAACTTATTATTTAGTGTTCTGAGAGCCCCAAATTGTTAAAATAACATGTGTTTGATGCCTCTGTGGTCCACTGGGCTTTTTTGTTAAGGTTCTAGAACTCATTTTGTTGCTGCTGGGCTGGAGTCACCTCAGGGTGGTTAGAGGTGACCCCCATCAGTCTGTCACCTCATAGACTTGTGAGGCCTGTCCCCAAAGACAGCCAGGTGGATCACCTGCATGTTTCAGTTCCAAGAATGATGTGTCCTGGAAAGGAGAAGGAGGAGAGGAGGAAACACACACTCCATATTTATTGAGGATGTTTCCTACTCTCACAAAACCCACAAAAATACCATGACATGCCATTGCAGAGGAATTTTTGTTTGGTTTAAGCTTCTGGTTGACTTCTTTAAATAGGGGAGGAAAGTAACATTTACTTAATGATGGCATTCTCAAAATCGAGGTCAGCTTCATCTTTTTGTACTATAGCATATCTAGCTTTAAAATTTTAAGGTTTGGAGGTTATTTCATTTCTCATTGCCAGACTTGCTTGGCAAGGATCTGTACTTTTAGAGGTTCCTTGTTCAACACCTTCTATAAAGTGTGCTCTTTAAATGCCATGTGTCAGGAACTGCTGGCATGCTCTTAGCTTTGTTTTGCTTATAGGTTGTCACTCCTTTCAGGAGCAGCTTTGTTAGTCCTGGTATACAGCATCACAGCTGTATCATTCGTGGAAAAAACACTGAAAATTCATCTTTCCTTTAGGAAGGTCACTCATGTTTAGAATTCCTTAATTTTCCATAGCATAAATATTTGCTAAAACATGAATGAGTTTTGAACCTTTATGTTCCTTCAAAATGATGTGGGAGAAGTTAGACACAAATCTGCAGGAACAACAGGTTGAAGAAGCCTGGTGCATATCCTCATAACAGCAGTGTTCAGCACCTTAAAGCTGTTTCCTACATGGTATGGCTTTGAGAACCTGATCTTTTCTTATTTAGAGTGTCACATGACGTGGTTTTAATCTTTCAGAGACCCGTATCACACGATTGCTGCCATCAATCCAGAGAAATTAAATATCTTCCAAACAGTGAGAGAGATAACAGGTAACACGCTTTTGATCTCCTATAATCTGCATTATTTAATTAATTCATTCTCATTTTGCATTTATAGTTGTCGTGTGTTGGGTTTTCTGAAGAACACAAGGTACTTGTTTTCATTAAGCTCATCACGCTGTAATTTTTATAAAAGTTTAGTGCAGAAAATTTCAGTATCAGTTGATTTTCACAAATGTGTTGTCCTTTGCTCATGAACACAGGATGCCCGTTATGGCAGATGTTAAGTGGACAAGGGATCTTGGTCCCATGTTAGCAAAGTAGGACAGGTGCTGCAAGGGAGGGAAATGTGAGGGAAGTGGTGTTGAAATGTGGGAAAGCATTTTCTTCACCTGAAAGCATTTGAAAGTTCCAGTCTGCTTTTACAGCTCCTTCCCTTTGTCTAACAGAAGATGCTGCTGCAAGTTAGCTTTTGTAATTTAAAGACAGATATATAATGTGTGGGGTGGTAGTAAGTCCCATTTTTTGTGACTTTTTAATGGGGTCATAGAACTGGAACTCAGTACTTTGTTTTCTTGCATCTTGCTTCTTGTTTCACCATGCGGGGTACAGGGAGGAAGATACTACAGCTCTGAGTTCTCATTTGATTTCTGATTATGTATAGGTAGGAAAATGCAAAAAGATTGTTCAATTTCATCACAAAAAAAAACCCCAAAAACCTTTGGGCACCACAGCTTGTTTGTAGCTGGGTGGAGCTCAGCATGCTTCACCTCTCAAAAGTTTTTAATTTCAGCAAACCCATGGGATTAAAAATGAAAGTAAACTTTTAATCCCTTCCTAATTAATATCAAAGATCATCTGGCACCTGGGTGAACACTATTTGCCATTCCTAAACACATTAATTGACAGTCTCAGCCCTGCTACAGAAGTGGAATTACCCCTGTGCTTAACTAAGTGTACTGCATTTCAGCCCAGTGCTGAGTCAAAGGCATGGGGAACTGCCCTCTTTGGGTGTCTGTGCAGCACAAAACAACTTGTGCAGAGAGTGAACAGTCCTCACCTCGGAAATCAGAGCGAGTTCTCCTTCACTTTCTTGGAGGAGATGGTGGTGAGCAGCCTGAGAGTCTGCAGCTTTCCTTATTTATTTCTTTTCCTCAAGCTGGCACTGTCTTTCCTTTATAGGCTAAGCCTGTCCTAACTCACACATGGCTGAAGTAATTGGCATTCATGTGTTTGCCTTTTTCTCCTTCAGGGTATTTGAACATACAGTCATGGCCTGAGAATATGACGGACTTCAGAGTGTTTTCTAACTTGGTTACCATTGGTGGGAGAGCTCTCTATAGGTAAGGTACTACTTCTCTGTTGGTGGAATAATTTTTTATTAGTGTTCTGTGAATCTTTGTTCAGTAGCAGAGAATGCAACATCCTTTGGGAAGGACATTGTAAATTAATATATTTTTTTCCTCTGTTACCAAGGTGTTCATTACCAGGATCTTTGCTAATCAGTTGTTTATAACGGGTAATACCTTCTCAACATAATTATTCTTTTAAAAAAAGTCGTGGTTCATGGCTGTAGCTACTACCTCATTGCCTGGAACTTATATTTATGGTTTAAAATACCTTGTGAAGAAACATAGTTTAAAAGGAATGAATAGTAGAACTTAGCCTCATTATTAGGGGTTTGTATGGTTGTGATTAGACGTGCAGGCTCCAATGCCCAGACAACAATGTGGTTTTAAGAAGAGATAAAAGGTCATTGAAATCACTGAGGCACCATGCAGGTGAGCTCTGTAGTGCCATTTTTACCAGAGATGTTTCTGTGTCAAAACTCAGATGGAGAAATTGGTTTGAAGATAAGAAAACATGGTGAAAAATGCTGGGGGAAGCACAAGGAGGTACCTGAGCAATTTATACAGCAACCCCTGGATCCCCACTTTGCAGATGGAGTCAGTCAGGCATGGGATTCTGCTGGCATCTTAAACAGCAACCCGAGCAGAATATGAATAGCAGTGAAACCTTGAGGTTGAATTACAGCCCAGCATTCTGTTCCAAGGCAGCAATTTTTATTTGGAACAGCTGGAAAACAATTATCATCATTAAAATACAATAACTTAAAGGATGCCCAGAAACTGGATATTGTCTTCACTAATCTTCAGTCATAAAATATGTGCAGTCGTTTTCATGTTGCACAGACAATCAATTTACTGTTCCTTTGATGAAGAGCGGCGATAACCACATATTGCAACAAAAGAAAAATGAAATGTAGAAAGTGGGCTGGAAAAAATTCCATGAAAATAACAATTTCTTCCTGTATTACTTGAAATGACATTAATTTGATGCCTGGCAGAAGATGTTTTAATACATTTTGCATGATTTTGTCATTTTCTTCTTAGCATATAAGCTATCATGGTATTAATGCTGTTGAAAGAAAAACCTGAATTTTATTCAGTTTTCCTAACAGCACATTATCTCAAAAAATCTGTTAATGGATGAAATGAAACTGGTTGAGGAGTTCTGCTGGTCTGCTTGGCCTAGTGCTATGAGCATCACACCTTGTGGTATCTCACTCCTGACAGGACTCATAATTTTCTAGGCAGTAGAACTGGATGTTGACTCAGAAAATATTTATGTTACCACAAAATAAAAATTTTCTGAACAATTCTTAGTTTTTCCAGAAAGGTCATCTTGACGTTTGGAACTAATTCCAGTGGGCAGTTCCCTACCAGATATAATAAGTTGTGCCTTCTGAAGCTAATTCCTATTCTCTCCTACTTTTGTTCTCATCCCAGTGGCCTTTCCTTGCTCATCCTAAAGCAACAAGGCATCACCTCCCTGCAGTTCCAGTCCTTGAAGCAAATCAGTGCTGGCAACATCTACATCACAGACAACAGCAATTTGTGCTACTACCACACTGTCAACTGGACAAGCCTCTTCAGCACCCCCAGCCAAAAGACAGTGATCCACCGGAACAAAAGGGCAGAGAACTGCAGTAAGTACCTGCTGCTCACTGCCACAAACTCAGCTGGGGGCTCGTGGAACTCCATGGACAGCAGGGGAGCTGTGGTCATTTACAGCATCCAGGGATTTGGCCCAGTCTGAGCAGGAAAATGAAATGTTTTAAGGTGTGAACAAAGGAGAGGGAGCAGAGAGCGCGCGCTGCTTACTTACCTTGTTGGGAATGTTCCAGTTTCACAAATGTGAATTCCAAAGGCTGTGAATGGAGTGTTCATGACTTTACAGCCCTTTCCTTATGGAGTGGGATTAGCATCTTCTGCTTCCCCTACCCTAAGGGGCCCTATCTTAATCCAGAAAGGTCACTTTCAGGACTGTTTTAGGTCACCAAGTTCTCCCTTTCCTTATTTGATCTATCTGATAAAAAATACTACTACAGGAAAGCTTACATGCCAGTACCTAGGCTGAGATCATAGTACTGAAAAGCCAAGAAAGCTCTGTAGCAGATAAAATAACTTGTTTATATAGAAATCAGGCATCAAATTGCATTAATACAGGCATACTGTAGCATCAAGGCAGTTCATTTTGAGCATCTGTTAGACTGCTTGCAAGAGAGGAGATTCATTAAATTGCTGTATGTTTAAGTGATATTGCTGGAGTTTGTGCTCTGACCAGCCAAGAATATTTGCTTTGGGTTTTTGCAGGCTGTGATCCTATTTTTGACTTGCACTTTAGTTCTTTCTTTCTGTTAGTTTGGGGGTTTTTTTGTTTGTTATTTTTTGAGGGGTTTTGTTTCTTTTTTGTTTTTCTTCTCCCCTCCCTTTGAAGTGCTGTTTGGCTCTGTTTTGAGAGTGTGAATGGCTGTGCTCATCACTGTAGTGTAAGTGTACCTTCAGTATTAGGTGAAATACAGCTGGAGCTTTGTCTCTGCTGCTCAGTTACTTTTCTAATCTCTCCTACCATGGAAGAGTGACAGGAAGAACAAAGTCTTGCTTGGTCGATCTCCATGTGGTTTTGTTGTGTGGCACTTTAATTATTGTTATTATTAATTTTATTAGGCTATTTCTTTACATGCAAGTTAAATAATTGAAGGTTAAGGAAATGCTATTTTCTGTCACTGCAGGCAGTTTTTACTGTGACTGTGCCCAAGGGTGTAGAGGGAAAGGGTTCTTTCTTAACTCCCAGCAGAGCAGTGCCCACTTTTAAGCTGCACCATATTTTATCCTCTGGCACAAACTTTGTGTTACACATGGCAGAAGGATGTGCTGAACAGAACTTTTTGGGACAGATATTTTTTGTGTATTTTGCAAAAGATGTCCTTGGTGTTGGCTGTGAAACCATAAATTAGACCATGATATTTTGGAGAAGGTTATGTGGGATCAGCACAGAAGGAGGAGAGATGCGGTGGCTGCTGCTTCTGCTGTGGGGAGGAGGGGCCCAGGGTGTTGGACATCCTCGTGCCCTGGTGTCCTTGCTTCTGTCACCCAGCCAGGAGGTTACACAGCCTGGGTGGAAGAATCCAGTGGCTGGCTGAAAGAGTAGCAGAGCTTGCTTCATCCTCCAGAGACAACTGAATATGTGGTGGGAATGTCATGTGGGTACAAAGCTTGGATGAACAGTCCAAAAATAGTCCTGAATTGTGGAGTTAACCAGCTGCAGGACAAAGAAGACTGCACAGTTTCTGTTTTCAACACACCAACTTTACCCAGTTCATCAGCTCTAGTTGCTCAACATCCATGAGCTTTGTATCATTTTCTTAACAGCTTCTGTTCTCCTGGTTTTCCTTCTTTCCATCTCAAGGCTTTTCCTTTGCTTTTAATTCTTGTGAGGGTGAAGAGTATTTGAACACTTCCAGTGTGCAGTCTGTTTTTCTTCTGCCCCCACATAGAAAGCCAGCTATAAAAATAGAGTATTGATTGGAAAATAGAGGTGCTGCCAAGAAGGAGAATCGTATCTGCCCAGGGGTGTGGCACTGCTCTTTGCTTTCCCCTGCAGTGTAACAGGATCATGTGGTGAGGAACCACCTAGTTCTGTGCTACTGCTGTAGTAACAACTGTATTTTGTATGGCATGAAGAAAGAATTAGCCCTTTGAGATTTCCCATATGGAATTTTTGGGCTGACAGAACAGAAGAATGAAGAAGCTCAAAGTTTTGTTGACCATGCAAGAGTCACTAAGGTTATATTTCCAGATTCTAGTTGGTCTCACCTTGCCAGGAGTTACGTGAACTTGTGAACTGTCCAGAGAGCATAGGTTTCTTCACTACCACATGAAAAAAACCTGCTTACCATGGGAGAAAAATCATGGTCTTGGGGCTCTGATGTTTTCTCATGTCACATTGGCTCTAGCTGTCTGATTATCATGCAGCATTTAATGAAAGAACAATCAACTTTCCTTCATTCCTAGGCATTTAATATAAAAAGAAACTACACAGTAATGAGGTGGAACACAGGCCTCATGTCTCACACAGTAATGACTCCTCCTTGCTTCAAGCTTTCTATAACTTCCCATATGTTAGGAGACAATGGGAAATCACTCAGGTGAATTTTGTAAGGTGCTTTTTCCCTTCATGTAGTAGTGTCCCAGTTGTTTCACTGTTTTTTGACAGCTTCAGGACATAGCTGAACACATCAGTTTGGAACATATTCTTGCATTATTTGTCAAGGCTCCTTTGTCAAATACCTCTTTGCCCTTTCCTGGGATCACTCAGTTTGAGTCCCTTTGAAGCTGCCACAGCTACTGAAACATGGGCTTCCAGAGCAAATGGAAACTGGGATGTGCTGTCATATCATCCTCTCACATGGAATGTCTTGTCACTACATTTGCACACAAAGGGAAAATGTAAACTTTATTTCACCTCTAGCTTGGTGAGGATTTATTATAATAGATACTTATCATTTTCCAGGAAGAAAAATACTCCTAAAGACATTTTAGGAGATTTAACACCACAGGAATCTTAAAGAGGAAAACAAATCTCATTTTTTTCCTTTTAAAAAGTCACAATGTAAGCTCCAGTACCAAGGGGCTGGTTTTAAAAATGGATTCTAACCCATGTTCATTAAATGGACTGTGTATAATGAACATGGGCCAGGGGCCAAGTAGCTTCAATTGGGAGGCAGTGCAATCCTAATAGGAACAGTGGCTTCTTCTCTCTGAGTGGAAGGCAGTGCAGTTCCAAGAGGAACAGTGGTTTCCTCTCTTTGCACATCTGAGTGAGTGAATTGATTAATTTTTTGTGGTCTTTTGAGAGTCAGCATTAGCTGAGAAGAGCTTTGCTGCTGCTTCAGCTCTGCCTGTCAGCCGGCACCTCTCTGGGGTTAAATGGGTTCTGCTGAAGGTTGGATGTCTCATTAAACTCTGCAGGATCACTTGGAGTAAGGCAGCACTGGCCCATGGAGCCAGATACAGTTCTCCAGCACCCTTTGGATCATCTGTCATTTCCAGGATAGGCCAAGAGACCGGGGTTTAGGAGAGTTTTCCCTGATGGTGTGGGATCTGAGGGCAAGCATCTGGGGTTTCCATTTCTGCCTTTCCCCTATTTCGCTTGTTCTGGACACTGATCCTGCAGATGTTTGGGCACATGCCCACACCTCTTGAATGCCAAATGAGCCTCATCAAAATGGGGAAGGAGATGTGTAAGTAAATATTTGGAGGATCAGAATCCATGCTCTGTGGCAGAAATACTGTCTGTTTGCTTGCATGGTAACAGCAGGCTGTGACTTGTTAATAAAAATATCCACCAAAGATTTTTTTTCACATGGTTCTCAGTCAAGAAACCAGTCTAAACAATGTTAATTATTACAGCTACTCTCAGATATTTATTATTACTTCTTTGTATATTTTGAGCCACTATTAGCATGGGATTTTTTTCCTTTCTACCCAGTGGTTGTTAATGGCTTAAAGCAAATACAGCAAACCTTTTCTGTCAATGTGTAGCTTTTCTGAAAACTCATGTAAGAGCTTCTGAGATCTTCTAGTCACCATTGTATTTAAGTGACTTTTATCATCTATCACAAGGTGATGCTATCTTTTCCATGCCATCTAATGCTGTGTTCAGCTGACTCTACATCAGTGAGGAAATACTGAAAAGTTGCAGGGGGAGTAAAGTTCATGTGGAAAAGTTTGGTCTGTGTTAGTGCTTCATCTTTGAGATAACACTGGCACAACAGAGTTTGGCAAAAACTCTTTTTTTTTTTCAATGGAGAAGACAAAGACAACAGATGTCAGCCACTGGAAAATGCCTCAAAATATTCCAGCGTGCAAAATGTACTTTAAACTCCTCATACCCTCAATTATTTCATCTTGCTGTTTGCACCACTTCTTAACAATATTAAAATAGTCCCCAAATTTTTCACGGGCTCCATGATGGTTTTTTAAAATAGGTTAAAAGCCTATGGCTTTTTGTAGAATGCTGAAAATACAGGAGCAAAAGATATGTGTGCTTTTAATTAAAAAAAAAAAAAAAAAGAAATCCATAAACCCCCAGGATGCTCTAGGTCTTTGTGTTGTTTTCCTAAGATGGTGCCATGCAGGGCCAGAAAGGGGGTGTACATGGAAGGAATGTGGCTTCTCCCTTCCCCTACACACTTCCAGGGATAGAAATGTCAGCATCCAAGCTCGTATGCACAGGGAATGGAAGAAATAACCAAGGCAAGGGTAGGTAGATTTTACCCTTGCTCCATGCTGAAGTGAAAAGTCTGTCTTTTTCTTTCCAACATGGTTTTCTTTTTATGGAACAGTCAGAGGTGACTCATGTGAAATATGAGTGCACACAAAATAAATGCAGGAAAAAAAGTTCTTTTATCCAAAGTGACTTAAACAATTCTCTCAGCTTTAGTGACACCTGCAGTGTAAGGTGAAACCCTTCTAGGCAAAGGTTGTTACAGATGTGATTATTATGAATCATATCAATCTAGCCACCAATTAATAACGAATAAATGATTATGTTCATTATTGGGCGTGATGTAAAGCTAATTGAAGTCTGCAGGAGTTTTTCTATTCAGTGTATGGAGCTTTGGATCAGGCCCAGAAGTGTATAGCCAAATAACAATAATTCTTCTTTTTTTAGTAGCTAATTTTCTTGTGTTCTATTTAGGCTGGGGAAAAACCATGAACCTTCCGCTTGTAACCTGTGTGACCCCATTCATAAAGAATGAGCCCTTCTTCTAAAACTCCTGACAGAACCCAGTTCCTGTCAAGAGCATTATTCTTATTTCCTTCCACATAAGGCCATGTGACGTGCTAGAGCTGCAGAACATTCTCAGCCCATGGAAATGCCAAATAATGTGTCAAAAATTGAAACATTTCTTTAGCCATCCCCACAATTAAAGAAGAGAAAGGCAAGAGAAATGAGTTTATATAAGCTGTCAAAACAACCACTCCCTCCTTGCCAAGATTCATTCATGAAAACACTTCAGGAGGAAATCCTGATTTTGTTTCTGTTGCTTTTTTCATAAGGCTACAGGCACTGTGTTGGCTACATTTCAATAGGGTAATCATGATTTTCTTTATTGAAAAGCTCTCTTTTTATTTGTATACAGTTACTGACTGTATTTTCTGAGCTATCTTGTAATAATATCCCTTGTTATTTGGAGGGATATTTTAGTGAAACCCTCTGTGTGTGCATATAAATTCTGATCCCAGAGTAGTTTGATGGGTGAGAAAAATGAAAAGAAAGGAAATCACTAGTAGTAAACCACAATTTCAAGTTAAAAAAGAAGGTGAGAAAGCAAACAGGAAACTGCCTTTCTGTTTTGAGTGTGGAAAACAAAGTCAGAAGAGTTAGCAATATCCTTAAAATTAAAAATGAGAAACAAAGCCATCTCCAAAACAGGTAAAGATTTTCTTTGTTGTGTGACAAAGATTTAAAATGATTCATTGATTACAAAACAAAACCCATATGAAACTATAAAAGGTCTTTGTAACTAGGATAATTTCTGGGTTTGTGGGTTTTGCTTTTGTTTTTATTTGTAAGTGCAGGCAGTGGAAGTATAGTGGAACTACTGACATCTGATAGTTATAAAAAAGTCACTATGCTTAAAAGAAAGTCAGGTTAAGACAGTAATGAGAAGCTGAATTTTGTATCTCTGCTCATCCTGGCTGTGCTGGTGTGGCTCATTTGACTGCACTAGCAGAACTCAGGGAAGGAGGACAAGGCATCTGTCTGAAATGGCCTCCCGAGTCCCTCTTGCTGTGCTGAAATCTGTGATAATTAATACACTTTAAAGCATATTGAGCACCTGGAATGTAACGTAATAATTTTTTATTTGGCTATACCTGATTTGAGCTTTGAGGCAAAAGAAAAACCAAAAAGATACTTCTAAATACCTTTTGGATGTTGGCATTAAAAAGTCTATGTGATATAAAAAGAAAAGAAACTAAATCCCAACCTTGATAAAACATGTGCACGCTTCTCATGCCTGAGGTTTTTTGTGGTGTATTGAATAAGATAGTGTTGGAGGGGGTGGTAGAATTCAACCAGCACAGCTCCATTTATTATTCCTCCTAAGTTGTTTCCAATGGTTTAAAAAGCAAACAAGTGTCTGTATTGTTGCCATCTCTGACATTTCAGGTCCTTGGTGGGTTTAATTTACTCAGCCCAGTGTGTAATCCATTTGTGTAAAACACTGCATTGTGCAAAAATAAATTCAAATTAATTCTGTCCTTTCACATGCCAGGGTTAGGCTGAAAGTGCACCCAGATTTTCTTCAGATGCTGGAGAGATAATGTGTTTCCTTTTGCTCTTCGCTCATTTTCTCCATCTGTCACATCATCTAGATATTTACATAGAGAATGATTTACATAAAATAAAAATACAGACTTACACTCTTTGAAACAAACTTTCCCTCTAACCCTTAGTTCATTGTGTATTTTGGTGTGGGCTTGAGGGTTTTAATATAAAGGTTCTTTGGCTCTTCAGGTGCTTTTGCAATAAATAATTTTAAAATCACAATTAATGGTGTCTTTCTTTCAACTTTTTCCCTCCTGTCCATAAGTTTTATTTCAGGGAGTCCTCAATTCATAGGTAGCACTTTATATTTTAGTTTAATAGAACTTTTGTGGATTTGGACAATTGATTTTTTTGAATCCTTAAAATTTTTGGCATTTACCATATCCTGTGTCAGGGAATTGTACAGGTCGATCTTTACTTTCTATGAAGAAAAATCTCAGATTTGAACCCTACTGGATTCCTGTCTCTTTGAATGCCCATGAGGGACTTGGAAGAAGCAGTGAACAATTGTTTCATGCTTACTCACCTCCTCCTTGCCATTCACATTTTTGAAGCTTTAATCATGTCCTTTCTCCCCTGTCTTTGAGGCTGCTGCTCTGTTTATTCCTGGTTTAGAAGCTCCTCTCTGCTTTTGATCATCCTTGCAGCACTCTCTTAAATCTTTTTCCCACTGGTTTTTTTTGAAAGGAGCAGACCAGGAGTGTGTACAGTATTCCAGCTGAGGGCTCTATTTGTGTTGTGGCATGATGATGATTTTGTGCTTTTTTCTGTCCTGCTTCTGGAAGATGGGGACATTCCGGTTACATTTCAAAGTGTATGCTGGCTGAGTGTTTTCCCTTGGATTTGGGAGGGCTAGGTGCATTACTGACAGCATCCCCTCTCTCTGCAGCTGCTGATGGGATGGTGTGCAATGAGCTGTGCTCCAGTGATGGCTGCTGGGGGCCAGGGCCGGACCAGTGCCTGTCCTGCAAGCGCTTCATCAGAGGGAGGACCTGTATAGACTCCTGCAACCTCTACGAGGGGTAAGACATTCCCCTTGTGCTTTTCCCTGAAGTTGCTAATTAACATTGTGGAGGACTTCAGTGAGCAAGTCATTTTGGGTGTGCATTAATCAGTATCTGGCTCCATTGCCAATATTACTGATTTTGGGTGGAACATTTCATGGGCTAAGATTTAAGGATTTCTAAGTCTGAACTTGTGTAGAAATCTTTCCCTGGTATTTTGCTGACTAAAGTTTTCATGCAGCATCATCACCTTGCACCTTTTACATTGCTGGTAACATGAACAATTTGATTTAGGTGAAAAGTTACAAAAAACTCCTCACCATTTATCCCTACTTGATACCCCTGTTCAGAACAATACAGTTAAGTTCTTTCAGATGAGTTGGATTCAGGCATCTGATAAAGAAATCCTCTGAATAAGGCCCCAAAGTAGAAGAACTCACTCTCTTTTTCATAATGCACTGTGTAATTGTACACACAAATATAAATTTAAAAACCCAACAGGAGTTCTTCCCCCTTTTCCTTCTGCTGCTTATGCTGGGGGAATACCTACACAGCACAAGGTGGTTGAATCTGCCTTACGACAGAAAGATAAAACTGAACTAAGCCAAATGAACTCCCACATGTGCATAAAAATACTCTCAACTCTTCCATCTGGAGAAGGCATGCAAAAAGTACCTTGTCAGAGCAGTTTTATGTGCATAAAAGCTCCTGTTCTCTCCTCTCCCTTCACCCCCCAATAAGAAGAAGAGTTGCAGACCCCAGTTGTGTTGTCACTGCACTGGAATAAGTTAGTCCCCCCTTGGTGTCTTTTGCTGCCATGGAGCCTGTCACAGTAAGAGCATGATGAGACTCAATCAATATGTTCTGTTCTGTATCCATCAGTGAATGGTATTTACACCTTCCACAGGCTCAGTTCTGTCCTAAACATGTGAAAATACTTGTAACTGGGCTTGGGGAGAAGTCTTTTGTTTGTTGGAGAGCTCTGTACATTCACATTGTAGGGCAGCAACAGTTCTTCAGGATGAGGTCAAGCTGTATTTGACATCTGTTTTAGCCCTCAGTAGGAAAAATCCAGAGCCAGAGAAGGTGAGCTCCCTTGCAGCACTCAAGTGAGGTTTTCCACAGCTCAGTCCTGATGTCCTCAGCAGATCCTAACAGCTGTAGAGGAGTGGAGGGTGAGCAGTGACCAACCACCCTTTACCTAGATGCTACTGGAGCCCACTAACATGAGTGTGCAGCACATCTGTAACTGGTTAATGGAAATATTGTAATTGGTTAATGCAGCAAGATGGGATCCACCTGCAAAGCTTGTGTTGGTCCCCTCTGAGTCTACTTCAAAGATTCTGTCTGTCTTTAGTGGGGGAGATATAACCTGCTCAGATGTGAATTCATCATGGCCTAGAAGAGGGTGGGATGAATTGTGTTGGGAGAATGTTGGAGGTTTGTGGTGAGGGGCAACTGACAGCTGAAATGTTTGAAGGAAGAAGTTCAACCTGCCATCACTAACTTTTTTTCCCCCTTAAAAGTGGTTAATAAAAAAAAGTCACTTGAGTGGTAGGTTCTTGTGGATACATGAAATAAATGAGTAAAAGGATTTGTTTTGACATTTTATAGATTCAGACCTCAGTCTAGAATTATTGCTGAAAACATTATGAGCCTTTTGGAGAACGGGCTTTAAAACATATGTTCATAGAGACCTACCTGAAACAAGGGCAGCTCTGTCATCAGTGCTCACATGTGACAAGTGGCTTCCTGAATCTGAGCCACGAGTGACAATCCTGTAGATGAAAATCAAAAAGTCAGCAATTTTGTGCTGTTAATGAAGTCTGTATTTCTTAATGAGAGGAAAGCCCCCACTATAATTTAATACTGGCGAAGAAGGTGTTTCTGCTTCACCTGGCTGTGGATGAGGTGGTGGCCTGTCCTCAGCTGCTGTGACAGGCTGCTGGCCTCAGTGCCCCTGAGATCAATTCCATCAGGTGAAGACCCAGCCAGGTGGGCTCAGGTTTGGGCTGGAGTCTGCTTTCTCCTAACCTGCCTGCAAAATATTTTCTCAGGGAATTCCGAGAATTTGCAAATGGTTCTGTCTGTGTGGAGTGTGATCCCCAGTGTGAAAAGATGGAGGAAAACATGATCACATGCTACGGGCCGGTAAGAACAAATTCTGTTATGTTCATTGGGGTTTTGGTTTGTTTTGTTTGCTACTGTCCAGGGTAACTTGCAAAAGTGTGCTGAAGGACAGGGTTTTCCTGCTTACAGGCTTTAAAGCAGCTACTGCAAATTGGTTTTAACAGAAACAGAAAATGTGCATATTCTGTATCTAGGGAAGGAATTCTGCTCATCTGCTCTGGGAATCAACTTCCTTGGATCTGCTTCCTTGAGAAAGTGATTTTTAAAGTTTTCTTTCCTGAGTTGTCTTAATTCTTTAGTGGTACAGATGCACACAATTTTTACAGACAGAAAGCATGCAGCTGTGATTTGAGTGCCCTTTTTAATCCCTATTTTCATTCTTTATACTCAGTTCTGTTCTGGTTTCCACCCCTCAAAAAGTGGGGGAATTTGTCTCAGTCTCTCAGTTTGAACAATATGCTGGGAGGTTTTTTGTACTTAGATAGCCTTTAAGTTCTTTTGAAAGATAGTGGTTTTTATGCATCCTAAATGATGGCTAACTCTTTCTCACCTTTATAATGGCCAGTAACTTTACTTTCAAAGATTATTGCTCATTTGGGAGATAGAAGTTGTGGCTTTCTTCTAGTTTTCTGTGTATTGCCAAGATTAAAAGTCATAAGTATGCTGGAAATAAGGAGCTGTATTTTAGGCTCTTCACAATTGAGAAAATATAACCTGTAATTTATTTCCTTATTTCTGTGACTTACTGAATGGAAAAAAGAAAGGCATCATAATTTTTCTTAAAATACTGTGTTTTTCTGCAATACAGCCATAAGGCAAGACACTAGTGCTTCAAGTGTTCAGCCCATCAGGGAAATTTGGATTTGTAGCAGGGCTTATGGACATAAAATCCTGGACCAATGCTCAACCTGAACACCAGATTTAGTTATACACTGGCTTATCATCACAGCTTTAAAATTTTACTTTTACATTGTCTAGGAGTCTTGGTTTGTTGTTCTTAACAATTTAGTCTTCATATGTATTAAGAAGAAGGAGACCTTGTAGTCCTTCAGTATTGCTGTGACTGAATGCCACGTGCAGAATGCTTGTGGAAAATAGTTCTGGACTGCAGAGGTAGGAGATCCCACTGAAGGGCCAGTGCAGTGGCATGGTTCAGTACTGAATAATGTAGCAAGAAGATTCTCAATGATAAGTATTTCACTGTGGACTTCACTGTATTAAGCACAGACATAATTTTAAGAAGCCCATCTAGAAGCTGGTATTTAGTCTTGCACTCTACAGGAGAAGTTAATGGCCTAAAGCACCAGGATTTATACATCTGCTCCTCCCTAACAGAGGCTGGAACCATGCAGGTAATTCACTGTTCCTTGGGAAGAGAAGCTGCTGCACTTGTTGCTGAGTGTGTGCCAGTGCAATTCTAGTGCAGCAGGAAAGGGCTGAGTAACTTGAATGCACTGCATTTCTTTCTTCCCTGCTCTCCAGGGACCTGACCACTGCACAAAGTGTTTCCATTTTAAGGATGGTCCAAACTGTGTGGAAAAATGCCCTGATGGCTTGCAGGGGGCCAACAGCTTCATTTTCAAGTACGCCGATGAGGATCGGGAGTGCCATCCGTGTCATCCAAATTGCACCCAAGGGTGAGTGCAAGCTCTGTGCAGGGAGCCATCCTATCCATGTACTGCTCATAGCACAGGGTGGTTTACAGGTTGTTTGGCTTAGTAAAGTGCTTGTCCCACTCCTGAAAAGAGAGTGTGCAGTAGGAATTTAACTTTCAATTTTCAAGTCTCTCATGATGTTCAGGTTTTAGTTATGACTGCCCAGCAGCTTATCACAAAAAGACCCTTTTGAAGACCATAGAGAAGAACTTTCCACAGCAATGCTCTCAGCTTTCCTTCTACACTGGTTTGTAGCAAATGCTGCCCTTTCACTTAATTTTAGGCCTGTAAAATGACTTTATTTTAGTATTTGCTCCTTGACAAAATCTCTGCTACTTGGTATTGGTGAACTAAGCCTGCAGCAGTACTGTGAGACAAAAGTGTTACTGCTCTCCTTCTCCTGCAGGGACTGATGCACAGAGTTTAAAACCAGACTTTGTACAGAAGCCTGAGACTGAGCATCAATTTCTGAAGTCCTGTCAAAGTGCCCAGAATAATTTGTTACACTTGCAATAATACAGCCCATGCAGCTGAGCCAGAATTAAGAACCTGTGCAACACAATGTAGTGGTTTGGTCCAAAATACTCATTACTGTTTATCTGCTGTGAGATAAGAATTAGGAGAAATGCAAAGCAGGCACCAAACTTGAAAGAATATAAAGTTTATTAACAGACCTAAAAGAGGGAAGGAAAAAAAAAAAAAAAAAAAAAAAAAATTATACCACCTTCAGAACTCTCCTCCTCCCCCCACCTTCCTCCCTTCTCCCACTGACAATGTGAAAAACAACCCTTAAGATGTTCAGTCTGTTTACCACTGCCATAATAACCTTGTTCAGTCCATTTAGAAAGAGAAGTCTCTTCTTGCTCGTGCTATGAAAACATTATCACAACGAGACAGCCGCCCACTTCCAAATATCGTTCAGTCCATTTAGGAAGAGGAGTCTCTCTGCCTGCATGTGAGTCCTTTCCCCTGACTTGCAGCTTTTCCCACAACTGCTTTCGAGGGTCCACTCTTGAAGGTTTTTGGGGTACAATTTTAAGGTTGACCTGTTCAGAAACAAAAACAGAGGCCCTTCTCCTTCCCTGGGAGCAAAGGGTCTTCATCATCTTCATCGTTAAGACTATCTCTGGGAGCATCTCTAGGGACTGATGTTTTCTCCTTTCCCGTTTGGAGCAAAATTCCTCATCTGGTCCATCTCTCTCTGTCCAAACTTCTCATGAAATTACAGCTGCGTCAGCATCTGCCTATCTCAGCGCAGGTGCTTTTGCTTACGAGTTGAACACTCCACCCCCCATATCTTCATGAAATTACAACAGGATACTCTGATATATCATAGCTTCACAACAGAATTTCAGCTTTAAGCATCTCCTCTCTCTCTTCCCTCAGGTTTTCAGCTCTTCACAGCAGTAAAAGGGTTAATCTCACCTCGGCCTTGCAGCTTTGCAGCTGGAATGTTGAATTTTTCTTATCGCAGTGGAGAGGGGGGAGAGCCGAGCCGCTCCGGCTGCCCACGGCAAGGCAGTGGGGGGGGTTCCACGGCTGGAACAGGTCCATGGCTCCAGGATGGCCGTGGCCCGGCCCGGCCTGGCCCAAGCAGGGCCTGGCCGGGCCCGCTGGCCCCCGCACGGGGCCCGCAGCCACCTGTGCCAGCACCGGAAACGAGAGAGAGCTTTTGGAGGGGGAGTTTGTCTATTCTTAAATGTGGATCACAGAGGTGGTCACAACTTTAAGTGGCTTAGAGAATTGTCCATATTCAAACTGGCCAGCTGATAGGTTCTATCAGTTCCCAGAGGAAACTGTAAGCACCCCTTAGCAAGGACATCCCTTCTGGGACTATGCTTGCTAACCTATGACACACAACAACAATAGTCACATGCACACCTACAGTTTTGCACAGGCCATGTAAGTTATTACTGCCTTTCCCATGGGGCAATTAGTAGTGTCCAGCACACAAAGGAAGGAAGAAGCAGACACAGGAAAAAGAGAAAACATCAGCCAGTGAAATAATCTTCGACAAGAGGATCTTATTGTTTAGCAGCTAAAATTAAACCAGTAAATTATTCAGTGTAATCTTGATGTCAACAGCTGTTGCCATTCAAAATGAGACCTTTTGCTGGTTTTACAAATCTAATTACAATAGAGCCATTAGGGAAATGAGAGGGAGATCACAGAGACACAGCCAGGATCTGTTACAGATTTGTCTCCCCCCCCAGACCCTTTAAATCAGTTATGCAATAAGAAAAATGCTGCTCCTGTGGAAGAAGAGTGTAAGTAGAAATGACATTAAAAGATGAGCTCACTCCAGGAGCTCTGGTCCTGGCTTTCATAGATGCAGAAGGTGCCAATGCTGATCTTAATCTGACAAGATCATGGATGTGTGATGGATTTACTGTTTACCCAGCACAGGAAGTGCCTTGGAGCTCTTCTGGCCTCCAGGAAGCAACACTTCTTCCTATTCCCTCCTCTTTCCTGAGGAGTTCTAACTGACCCAACTATTTCTAGTGTTTGTGGCACAACTGTGTTTCCTCTAGACCAGGAAGGGAGCAGAAGGTTTTCCTTGCCTTTCCACTTCTCTGTAGGCATTTGCATTTTACATGTGGTTGTTTACTTTTATCTGCCTGGATCAGGAAGGGAAGTTTTTATGTCTTGTGCTGAAAATGTGACATTCTAGTTCATACACAAATAGGAAAGGCAATTCTAGCTGACCTTGGCAGTACTCAGTGGCAACCCCTGGTGGCAGGGTTACCTTATGCAGAGTGATGTTGTCCTTTAATCCTTGGACTTTCAGTCTACCCTCCTTTCTATCTTCTCCTTCCGATTAGGTGAAAGGATGTGCCCATCCCCAGAGAAAGGACAAGTAAAAGGGTCAAAGGTCTCTCCCCAAGTTACATACACAAAGGTGTGATTATCTCCCAGATGGGGAGCTATCCCTTTTCCATGACACTAATACTATTCCTTGTGGAAATCTTCATCCTCGTATTAAAGAGTTGATGTGTCTATTCTTAGGTATTTTTTTATCCCTTAGAAAAACAATGCTCTCTTCCCCCCAAGTCTGGGTAAGCATGGCTTACTATTCTTTTTCAGTGTTCCTAGAGACTTTGTGGCATGTGTTTATGTTAATGAAGCTGTTAATGACTGTCCAAGATGTTTGGGTTTTACAGGTTGTCCATCTTCTTGCTAACATTGGCAGGGGCTGAATATGCCCACAGAGAGAAGGGAAACCAGTTACTATCTTCTTTCCTCCTTCAAGGCTGAATTCTCTAGTTTCATGCCGTTCCTTTAGAAAGAAGTATTTAAATTCCCCTCAGTCATGATTCTTCAGTGAAATAGGTTGTGGAGGGAACACATCTTGCTATTTGGCTTATGACCAAAAGGTAAGAGAAAACGTGATTCTGCTTCATCCCGCACATCTGTTCTCCTGACTGCCAGATCAAGTGCTGGAATAAAACCAGTGCCCCCTCAGTACAGCTGGGATACCCATCAAAAAGGGTTGAGCTGCTGCAGAGCAATGCTCCCGGGATGGTATTACCTCGTTCCTGCAGTGCTGCTCTCTGTGAGTCAGGCTGCTTGATAAAATGGGTTATTAGTTCTCACCTGATGTGATGTTTCCAGTCATCTCCACCAGTTGTCACCAAGGAGGGGTCTGTCCCACCTGTTTCCTGTGTTCTGCCACAAATTCCATCTTGGCACTTGCAGAGGACTGCTTTAGTGAGGTTTGATAGCACCATTCTCCTCCCTTATTCAAATGTAATGACTGTTTCTCTTAATAGGTGTGTAATTATCCAGCCCTGTTAATGATCTTGCATTGACCAGAAGAACTGTCAAACAGTGGCGAAACAACTGTGCTTCTTGCTCTTGCATCCCCGTGATAAGTATCAGCTACTTGAAGCCAGTTTGGAGCAGATCTGAGGCACGTGGGACAGCCATCCCACTTAATTCAAGAGAGCTGGAAAGCATCTGGCACCTCTTCTTGCAGAACTAGCCAAAACTGAACACTTCCACAGAAATGAAATGCTAATTATGCAGTAGCAAGTGACAGCCTGCTTCCTTGCTGGGCAGGACACAAATGGGAGATCTCACTGGACACCTCCCCTCATCACACAAACACGTTTTATCACACAGCTTTTTGAAGGGAGTGCATTACTCCTCACCAGAATGCTCTTTTCCTTCTAAGCCATGACCAGGGAAGATGGGGGAGCTCCAGCAACACTGTGTGGCCCTGAAGGGATTTGAGGGCAGAAGCACCGTTTTGCCTCTAAGGCTTAGGTGTATTTTTAGGAAGACAGTTTGAATTCCAGATGAAACAATATTGCAAACAAACTCTGAATAAGAGAAACTGTTACTCTTTTGTTTTGCAAAACTTCCTCCTACCCCCTGTATAGCATCCAGTTCAACTTTACTCCTCTCACCATGAGTGAGACATTCCTTGTTAGCTCAGTAGCCCTTGGGTGGAGTTTTCTGACTTTATCCATGACAACAGTTGGGTGACCTCCACAACAAAGGTTTTCTCCTGCCCAGAGATAATCCACTTACACCGTTGTAAAATCAGTTTTATTTGTTTCCAGTGACCAAGATTTTTGAGAATTCACCTGGCGAGGAATGGCTTTGCTACCCCATATCTGTTCAGTTAAGACCCCACCTTTCAATCTTAAAGAAAGTTGATAAAAGACAATATTTCTGGATTGTTTCTGGAAAAAAACCAGTTGTTACTGCAATTTTCAAAACCCCCCATTTCCTTTCAGAGGATGATTATCTGTAAAGCTAGGATGAGCTCCAAGAGTAATTTTCTGGATAAGCTGATCGAACTTTTGTAAGGTGCTGAATATATCATTAATAAATTGGCATGTATCAATTAACCAGTTCATTTTACAGAGCCAACTTGGAAAAGAAAATACCATCCAGACTCCAAGCAGAAGGAACACTGGATGTGAATGGGGTTACCAGCGTGATTGTGTCAGGCTTATATGGGTCAAAAAGCCCGAAATGAAGGGAGTTCCTTCCTGAGGAAAAATACCTGATGACTTGGTGGTACAAAATACCATGTTAATAAATATTGCCATGACTCACACAGTGTTGTACTTCCCTGCATGTAATCAGGACAGCCACTCAGGGAGGAAACTGGGAATTGCTCAACTAGGAGTAATGGAATTGCACTTGGACAGTTTTCTCTTTGGGGAAGCGAAGTCCACTGAAGAAGATTACAATTTGAAATAAAAATCAATGATACTTCAACTTGCACTGGGTGAGGTCCAAACAGTACAAGTTTGGATTCAATCCTGTTCTCCGAATGTGCAGGTGAAGTGTCTGAGACAACAGGCTCTTGATACCAGTCTGCTGGTTCTCTAAGCTAGTAGCAGGCTCTTGGACCTCTACTTTGAAGATGCCCTTCTTTTTATTTATAGCAAGAGTCTGAGCTCAGGTTTTCTTGGCACAGTAGGAAATGGACAATCTGAGCAATTTTTCAGCCTCCTTCTTTTCTGAACTTGTTTTCTCCAAATTGCTGACAATGCCCTGAAAGGAAGAAACATTGGATGTGTTTGAGATAGGTTAGAATTCAGACAGTCCTGAATTCTGAAGTCCTGATGCCCAGGACAGCTGAAATTCCAAGAGTTCTCTCTATTAAGTTTTTGAACTGTGTTTAAATCAACCCCTTACATTTATGCATTATCTGGATATTTAACACATCTTTTTCATGTCTGATTTCATTGAGGAAATCCTTCCAGTTTATGTTTGCATGTCAGAGTAAATGTCTTAGGTAAAAATAAAACTTCAAGTAAACAAACACAGGGTAAGGTTTACTTGGTCTGCTCTCCCTGATGAGCAGGTATAGGGAAATTGAATTCACTGACTTCATTTTATAATGGCAGAGTGATACCAATTTAAATGCAGCAAAAGCTGATGAGTGGCAAGTGATGGTGAAGCAGAAAGAAGATCTCATGGGAGCTTATTTGAACTCTCAGATTTTTTGACATGCATATCCTTCCATCAAAGCCAATCTGAAAAGCAGCAAACTTTAAAAGAGTTGGGGATCACACCTTAAATTTGAAATGCCTCAACAGAAGTAAGTTGCAGTCTACTGATGTGTCAGATCACCTCTCCTGCCCATAGTAGATGTACAGCCAAAGGGCCTGTTAATAAAATGGCTCTGAGATCTTGCTAAAGAGAAGTAAATGGTTTGGTTTCCTTAAATGCCAAGGGCTAGATACTCCCCATGGCTAGAGTGCCTAGCTGGGCATGCAGCACTGAAGGGGGTCAGATTGTTAAAACCCCTAAAAGCTCAACTTTAGGTCTTTGAGAATCCTGACTTCTATGTAAACATGTAATTGACCTGCTGTTTGAATGTAGATGGCCAGGAAACCAGTCCTGCTCTTCATGGGGGCAAGGGAAATCCACACATGCCCATGTTCTGCAAACCATTTTCCATGGTTGTGTTTTAGTGGTGCTGCATTTAGTGATTCCTTGCATTTCCAAAGCCTTTGGTGAGCATCAGCTGTTTGTGCAGGTGGAAGACTTTTGGCAGCATCTAAAGAAAGCAGAAGAAAATGTCTGAATCATCAGACACCATTTGGCTGTGGTTTTTGTTGCTGGAAGTTGGTCCTTGAGCTTCCCTGTTAAACAAGTATAGTCAGCTTCCAAAATATTTCTGCAGTTGCCCTTGCTGCTTAGCACAGGATGAACAATTGCATCAATTACAGAAAGAAAAGCAAGTTCTGAATTGTGCTCCTTGAGGTCTCAACTTGTAAGTGAACAGCTTTTGTACAATAATGACTGGTTTGATGACTCATAAAAACATGCAGGAAAAGCAACTCTGTTGTCAGGACTCCCACGTACGCAGGTGAAACCTGCCTTAAGTGCTGTTTGAGCCAAGATATGGCCTGCCTTGGAGTGCTGTTGCTATTATTGTTCGTCTTGTCACAAGCTATAATTTTTTTGGTGACTTAGGTCTCTCTTAGAGAGAGAAGAGCTAGAATTAAGAACAGAAAGGGGATTCCTGCTTCTTGGGTGTGTAAATAACAGATGTCTCTCTTTCTCTCCCTGTTTCCACTTTGGATTTGCTGCAGGTGCATAGGGCCACACCTGGAGGACTGCATTGGGCTGATGGATAGGTACTGGCTGCGTGCTGGCTGCCTGTGTGTCTCCATCCCGCACGTGTGGACAAGGGCGCATGCGTGTGCATGTCCTGGGGAGTGGCAATGACGTGGTTTGTTCTGTAATTGCCTGCAGGTGTAGAGGCCCCGCTAGTCATGACTGCATTTACTATCCATGGACACGGCAGTCCACTTTGCCACAGCACGCTAGGTAACATCCCCACCCCATCCTTCGTGCCCAGGGGCTTGCCCTGCCTGCCTCAGGAATGTCATACTATCCAGTTTGTCCACAAGCACTCATTTTGGGGAGAATACAACTTGTCCTTAAGCGAGATCTGCCTCTCTACATGCAAATTTGCTTTTCTGTTTGAAAGCCAGTTGAATATTCTGCTCATTTAGGCTGACTAGAAAATGCCTTTTTAAATTGTTTTTATTTTTACCTTAAATCAATAAGGATTAAATTCTGAAATTTCCTGTAGACATACATGTTTCCAGATTAAATTTTGTTAGATGGTGAAAATTCTGGTAAAATTGGAATCCACTTGTTTTCTCTTTATTGATTTGTTTGTTTAAGACAGAATTTAAAATCAAATGAACCTCTTTCTTCCATACACCTTCTCTTGAAAAAGTAAATGTTTTAGCAAAACCAAATTTCTTCCTTAATTCACATAACACTGTTATTTGATTTTTTCATTTTCTGTTTAAAAGAAAAATTGTAACCTTGCAGCAGTTTTATTTTTCAATAATGACAATTGAAACAAATTAATGGAGGCTTTACTCTGCATTCTTTTTCATGAAAGCCCTGCATTGCCATTGAGTTTGTTAATTTTTGAATTCAAACTGGTTAATATGACTTCTAGGCTTTGGGATTACTCTCCTGAGCTAAGACTAGATGAAAAATGCATAATTTCAATCAAACCCACCTCATTCAGGATTTCAATCTGAGGTTTTTTCTTGTCTTTTTCAAAAGGTTTTAAGGCTGCCTTTCCTTCCTAATTGTGTATGTAATGTGAATATTCCTATTTCTAGCTTATGAGGGAGAACATATTTGGACTTGAAAAACAGTGCACTATAAATGCTATCCAATGGTACATTTGTTTATTAAATCAGTGTAAGTTCTGACTTAGTTCATTAACCAATGAATAAGCAACACAAGATGAGTTTTTCAATATTTCAATGTTTTGTTTTAATCTTTCTGTTCTGGGATATCCAGTTTGAGATACTTCTGTGGGGCCTCATTTTCAGATGGACTCATCCAAACTGAGCTGCCCAGGTTTTAAAGGTCCTAATTTCATCAACTTTACTCACACAGTACACATATACAAGCACAAATACAGAAAATGTATTATTATTATTTCCTTAAGTTTAAGGGCCTTACCAAACTACAGAAATGAAAGCAATTGTTTTGCTCTGTTCAGCTGTTTTACTCCTGCTCCATTCGGTCTGAGGGAGAAGGCCCTCAAATGTTTCCTGTTTCCTTTGGATCGGATGGATATTTTTTTGTTTGTTTCAACCTTGCTGAGTTTATTTTAAGAAAATGGCTGCACTGTGTTTAAATGTATTCTTTCACTTTCAAGGCAAAGGAAATTTCATACCTTTATATTAGATTTGTGAAATTGTGTTGCTTTTTTTAATTTTTTTATTGTGAAAATGGTTTATTCTGTTTGGGCTAAAAATGGGCAAAACTGCACTGGCAAAGTGACACTTTTTGTTACAGTAGGGTTGTAAATCCGAAATGGATGTGTTTGACATTAGATAGAAACTTCTTCATGACCCTCTGTTGTGCACCTTCCTGAGATTTGTAAATCTTAATTAATAATCAGTCTTAATTAATAATCAGACCCTTATCAATTGACTTGAGTTTTTTCCATTGATGTGAATTATCAGTGAGTTGAAGGGGACAGGGTTTTCTGCTGTTCAGGCAGCTGAAAGTGAGAGCAGGGCTTTAACCCAAACAGCAAGATATTCCTCATCTTCTCCTATTTCCATTTTCATAGCAGTGTTGCTTTTCTTTCCAGTTTTTTAGTTTGCAAATTGTTTATGCCATGATCCATTGACTTGAGGGCTTTTGTAAGAGCCTGGTAGAATAGCAAAGGAATTCTTTCTGTCGTGTTTAATAAAGATGAATCAGATGTGCTCACATGGCTTGTTTTCCAAATGACTGGTGAAACTTCAGTTTTTCTGCTTATCCTTAGTCCCTTCGAGTTTGTGGGAAAACAACCTTATTTTTGGCAATGCATTCCTTTCTGCATAGTTTGGTTTTGGTTTTTTTAACCTTCAATAGAGTTCTGTCCAAAAGAACAGCTCCTCATGCAGCTTCCTGTACGGATTGTTCCTGTGGAGCTTTGGTTTTGGTTCCACCTTCCATACCAGCCTTTCCTAGAAATCATGAAAGCAAAGACGGAAAGCAGAAGGTGGCTGGAATTTCCCAGGATACCCAAAGGAGTTATCCATCCTCCTTTCCTGCCTCTTATTACAACTCCTCCTTTTGCTACCTTCTGGCAGTTGCAGTCAATGTTTTTTTGTGGTTCGGATAGCACACGATAGCACACAATGGCACATTCCAACATATTCTAGAACAATCAGCAAAAAGATTAGTATGTCTGCTCCCAAGATTGGGATAACTGTTGTCTAAAAGGAAGGTTCAAAAACTGTAAAAATAATGCTCTGCTGTTCATTAAGAAAATACTCCAGACAGTCAGGAAAGGCTGGTTACTTTCAAGTTCACCAGAAGTTTGGTTAGTGCAGTTATTGGAGTGAGATTGTGGACAAAGTTTTTACCTAAAGTATGAATTTTAATTGGTTTATCCTTCCTAGGCTTCATTCACCTTAATATTAGGAGAGAAGAGACCATCAAAAGAGGAGTGAAGGAAGTTTCTGTTTTCTGGTGCATGTGAGATTGTATATCTAAAGACGTGATCAGGAGCATGTGGTGGATAAGATAGGAAAGTACCAGCACCAGCACTGATGTTCCTGGTCTGAGTAAGCTGTTGTCTCTGTTTATGCCCCAAGAAAATTTCATTTACATTTCCCTTTTAACTAACAGAAACTAATTAGCCAGGCCCACTATTGTCAAGTGCTTCAATAGAATGTTGTGTAGCTGTTAACTCAAATTACAATCCTATTGCTAGCTTTGTATCCAAAAACTATATCCTCTCAACAAATCATCACTTCCTCCACAGAAAAAAAACCCTGGTTTTATGTACTGTGTATGCATACGAGAGCTAATTAACAGTAAACCCTGTGTAATGCAGGCAAATCCTTTCATAGCTGTTTTGTACCCCATCACAGTATGACTTCAATAGAATTTCACAGCAGCTCTCAGTAGTTGGTGGGGAAGGGAAACCACCTCTAATAAACTTCTTATGTTCATGGCTTTTATGGCGCTCGGCTCCGTTGCTTGGAGGAAAGCGCTCCATATGCTCTCTATTTTTATGGAATAATTATAGTTGTTCTGGAGGGGCAGAGGATCTCTGTATAAAATAAGAGGGAAAATAAGATCTGTGAGTACCAGCTAAGCTACGTTACTTGGTTGGTAAAAGAAGCTACTCTCGAGAGACTCTTAATATGGAGCTTTCTGAAGCTGTATCAGAACAGAGCAGTTGAAGAAACAGGTTTATTTTTTAAGAATCCAGATTAGAAAAACAGACAGTTTCAGATCCTGCCTCGGTGTGTTGCATAGAGCTTACATATAATCTGTTTAGGACAAATTCACACGATCACAGAATCAGCTAGGCTGGAACACCACCTTTACAACGAGACCAAGGCACCGAGTAGCACATTCAGTCTTTTCTTGCACACTTCTGGGGGTGGTGACTCCTCCACCTCCCTGGGCAGCCTATTCACCCTTTCTGTAAAGAACTTCCTAATGCCCAACCTAAACCTCCCCTGTGTCTTCTTGTCCTGTTGCTCGTTGCCTGGGAGAAGAGACCAACCCCACCTGGCTACAACCTCCTTTCAGGCTCATGAAAGAGATTGATAGAGAACTCCCAGTTCTGTGCGAGAACTTGCCTCTACTGAAGTGGTTCTGAAGCCAGACCTCTGCTGAAGTCACTTTCATTCTTGCCCCATGGCATTTCCCTGCCTGGAGCTTTAGGAGGAGTACATTTGGAATATCCCTGTGACGTGAATGAAAGTCACTGCAATGATCTTGTGAGCTCCTCCACTTTTTACCACTTCCACATTTTAAGAGTAGTCTTCTTGTGGAAAGGGTGTAGGTGGGTATTCCTTCTTTCCTGTTGTACAGATAGAATCCTAGAATGGTTTGGGTTGGAAAGGACCTTAAAGCTCATCCAGTTCCAACCCCCCCCCCCGCCCCAGGTTGCTCCAAGCACCATCCAACCTGGCCTTGGGCACTTCCAGGGATCCAAGGGAAGCCACAGTTTCTCTGGGAAACCTGTGCCAGGGCCCCACCCCCTCACAGTGAAGAATTTCCTCCTCATATCTGACCTAAATTTCCCCTCTTTCAGTTTGGGGTCAGACTACAGTTAATAAATCTCTCATTTTATTAAAGCTTCTTTTCTGTACCATGTTCAGAAAGATTTGTCTGTGATCAGTGAGGGTTTGTGCTTCATCTGCTTTACTCAGCAGGGTTGGCTGGTATGGACTCATAGTATGGAAGAACTTAGTAGGGTATGCTACTACAGAGAGAAATAAACTGTTAAGGTTGGGAGAGTGAAAGAACTGGAAGCAAAACTCTCACACAATGCAGTTTAAAATCTGTTCTGTGGCTCCAGTAGTGTAAGTATCCTGTTGAGAGAACATAGGACAGAGTAAGGTCAGAAATCTGCTGTTTCTAGAAGTTTTTTATATGAGGAGCGGAATGTGAGCAAAATCTCTTACAGGATCTGTTGATACTCATTGACCAAGTTTCTCAGCAGCTGTGCTCATTTTTGATAGGAAAATTCTTTGTTTGGAAAACTGACTAAATTGTCTTTACTGAAACTATGAGCAGGGAAAAATGATGAGTAATAAGGCCAAATGTGATAGGTCACTGCCAGAAGAAAAGAAGCAATAGGAAATGCAAATTAATAAATGGTTTGTTAGAATGGAAAACAACACACACAGCCATTGCAGAGGTCACTGCTTTTGTTTCTCATCACCCTTGCGTTGTGTGTCTGTATTGATTTGGCTACACAAATAATATACAATGCAGAAATAAAATTGTGCTGTGGAGAAGTGACCTTATTATAAAGCAACAGTGTATATCTCACCACTCTCCAATGGGTTTCTCTCATGGCTGGAAATAAGGATCTAATTTAGATTTAATGTTGTTATAAATTAATTATCTATTATTAAATATACATTTGTAGAGCTTTAGAAATGTGGAAGATATACGGTTGTTTAAACCTCAGTGAATGGTTTCTTAATAATTCATTAATATTTAATATATAATAAATCAGAACTAAAGCTTGTGGTCTTACTTCCAATCTACCTGTGCAATGTAGGCTTTGTCACTCTTTCTTAGAAAAATTTACATGTCAAATGTATTTGAGTTGAGAGTCCAGCCCAGACTTAATTCTCTGCAGTCTGGCTTACTCCTTGTGACCTTATTCAGGTGTGAAGGAGCTGCAATTCCTGCATGAAATGGGAAGCTCTTGGCTGGGGTTGTTTAGAGCAGCACATCCCCCCCCGCCCCTTTGCTTTTTATTGTGTGTTTAACACCACTTTTCTGGAATGATGGAGTGTTGAACATGTGATTCAGACGATAATTTGCATTTGAAATCTGTAATTGACGTTACCTTTTTTGTTTGTTTTACACACTAAAATGTATGTTCTACTTCAGTTAAGTTGCAACAGCTTTTCCAGCATTGGGTCAAAACTAGCAGATTACTTGTTAATGATGATAGTATAGTTGTCTGTCAGTCCTTTTCATTTGTTTTTGCAGGAATGGAAATACCACTGTTCAATTTGGTACTTCACTAGTATGTAGCAAACACAATGGTAAATGAGTTAAATGAATTAAACAAAGCAGTAAGTTTCAAGGAATTAACAAACTCCTGACTCTGGTGCTATGTGTGGGAAGTTGTACCTCAGCATTTACCAAAGGTGGAAGCATTACCACAAATACCAGCAACCATGCAGGAAGAGAGCATTAGGAAATCAAGCCATCAGACCAAATTACTTAATCTTACTATAATTTTTTTCCATGCTGTAAAGTAACGGGGTGGGAAAATGTCATATAAATTATCTGTACCTTTGGGTAGTAGTTTCAAATAACTAAATTCAATTTCTAGTGGGAAAGGGGGACTAATACAAAACTCATTTCCCGTGCCATGCCCTCTTTGTTAGTTCAGCTTCCTCTGCATCTCCTTTCTGTAAAGTAGAGGTATTTTGCCTCTTTTCTCCCCCGTTACAGTGGTAGTGGATAGAATTGAACAAGAATGTAGTCCCTGTGCCTCCGGAGAGACTTGACTGTTTTCCCAGGAAAGTGTGTTAGAGAGGCTTTAGAGAAGAGCCATTGGGAATAATACCTTGTGTCTTGAAGTTTAGGAACTCGAACAGCTAAAGCTTATTTGAAGGTGAAGGTGTAGAGCCAGATTCTCCTCTAGAAGTACACAGGTAAGGAGACAAAGTTTGGTTAAGGATGGCACTAAGTCTAGCAGACTGAAAATGAGAGTTGGGTGTCTGAGGTATGAAATGGGTGAAATCTGAGGGACATTCAAAGCAGCAAAATGCCAGTGCATTTCTAATAAAGGTTATTAATCCCTGGAATTACTTTCTTTGGTAACGTTCTCTTCTCCAGCATTAGACTTGTAAAATCAAGACTGGGAATTTTGCTTGCAAGCAAGACCAGTTTGCGCTGAGCCTGGAGGCAGAGGGTGGTGTGGCTCCTCCTGCCATGTGACAGGACACTTCAGTGTCTGTGGCAATCATTTCCAGCTGTGATCAGCTCAAGGTCTAAACTAGAATGTCCTTTGAACTTTGATTCTGAGTACTGAGTTGGACACAGACAAGCAAATCCAGGGCTTTGGCTCCTGTCAGCTGTGGATGAAGTACAGAGTGAGAGTTCCACATGACTTCACACAAGATTTCTGTTCTGTTCACATATGCTTGCTCATTAGCAGTTAGGTCAGGTGAAATTCTGAATTTTCAGACTGTCCTTTGCTAGGAGAGCTGAGAAACTCATTCAGATCTTATCTGTACTTTTGTTAAAAAGCTTCATGCCTTTTTTTCAATCTGATGTAAATTTTTAATGATGCCGTCACTTGCTGGTGAACAAGATCTTTTGCAGACATATTGGCTGTTTCATCAATAGAAGATAATGTCGAAAATAATTTCTGTAGTTATCTGAGATTGAGCAAATGATAAAACAGGCAAGGAAAGATTATGGGATAATGTGAAGAACAGGTGCTGGCTAGTTCTGATTGAGCTTTTCTTTGGCAGAGGGTTGTGAGGAGGTAACTCTATCTGCCTGTTGTGGTACATTTCTCAGCAGAGCTGGTAGTCTCTCCTACTAAAGAGTTGTGGCATTTATGCTGAAATCTGAGAACAACTACAAGGACAAGGGCCAAGCTTTGGTTAAACATGGTCCAGTCATGATGTAATCCCTGATTTGTCAATGATACAAAGTTTTTCTAGTAATGCCTAAAGGAAAACTCTGAAATGCAATCAGCCTTTTTAATGAAGAGTGTGAACTTTTCCCTCAAACAATTTGTCTTGGACTCCCAGTACTCTGCCTGTGACACAGTGTGTCCTTTGGAAACACAGGATTTCAAAGCAGTACACCAGTGTTGGACACCTCTTAAAATGCTCACTTGGATTTTTGTTACATGTTCGTATTGTACTCACTGTTCCATTTTAACTCATAATTCTCTACTTGTTGTAAATGCAATGATGTTTAGATATGTCACTGAAATTAGGTAGTAAAGATATGTCTTAGAAAGCTGTACTAGTTTGTAAACAAACTAGTGGGAAACACTAAGTTAAAATAACAATTTAATAGGGAAATAAAAAGAGAAAAAAAATATAAAGGCAGATAACACTGGGTTAAACTGACAGGATATAACCTGAGTCCCTGTTAGGCAGGGTGGTGGTAGCAGTCTGGTAGAATGGTGGCTGCAGTCCTCTGAAGCGATGATCCTGTAGAAAGGTCTGCTCTTCCTCAGGTCCTGTGGTGGCTGTGTAGCTCCTGTCCTCTGGAAATCCAGTGGAAAGGATTGTCTGTGGTGTTCAGAATCTCAGCTTATATCCACGCTGGGATGCTTGGTTCCTCCCTCTGGGTGGAGCATCTCACAATGGGGTAATGAGTCATGAGGCCAAGTGTTGATTAGGCTCATTAACAGAAGATAGTCCGGAGGGAGTTATCTATGAGTCATGCGGCAGGACAATGATGGGCCATTAACAGCAAGATAGTCTGGGGGGAGGAGGCAAGGAAACACTGCCCCACCTGGTTTCAACAGTTCATGAGGATGGTAACAGAATACACTGCAACCCAGGACAAAGGCACAGAAGCAGTAAAGCACCGTAACATGAGTGAAAAGAAGTGGTGACAGCGGAAAAGTAGAAGGAAGCAAAAGGATAGAGGATGTAGGGTTTTTTGTTATAATTTCTTTTGCTCCAAATAATCCTGCAAGGTTAGAATCTGTAGGCCCGATGTCAGTGTAGGTCATGCTGAAGAGGAGACAAGACACTGCAATCCCTGCTTTTGGTGTACAGTATGTTTATCTGCAAATTAATCTGAAAATAATGCTGGGAACATGGGCCAGAGTATGCATATCCTGTAGGCTGGTCAGAAGCAAAGAAACTGCATTGACATGGTACACTGGAGGGAAGAGGTCTAATTCCAGAAGGACAGTTCAGCAGCACAACAGTGGCCAAACCCATCTCCTCTAATTTCTCAGCAGGCTTGAATCAGCCATAGGGATATTTTCAGTTCATGACAGTGGTGTCTGTAACCATGGGCTTTGCTTGAGTGAATAGCCTTCCTTAAAAAAAAATGTGCGAATTTCAGGAGTAAATCATATCTTTCACTGCCCCTAATGGACTGAAGAAGGGAAAAAAAGAAAAGGTAAGAAGTATTCCTGCATTAAAATGGACAACTAGTTGTTAATATGCGTAGTCTCAATCACAGTAGGGATAATAGACAAAGAACAGATTGAAGAGATAATATCCTTGCTTTAAAACTGTCCCATCTCCCATAGATACGATGTTCCCTCCCTTGTGGAGTGATGTCCTCTGCATGTGAATAACTTGGATGCAGGCTAAGTTCACTGCTGTCTCACTTCAGCTCTGGGTGAATTCTCTCTACTTTTAGTTCCTGGATCAACTGGTGGATCAGGGCTGCAAATTCCAAACTTCAGGACATTTGAGTCAACTTTTAATCAATGGATTTTTAAAATAGGGGAGCAGTTTCCAGGAACCCTCCTTCTCATTGGAAGTTATCACTAAGAAAGCAAGCCAAAACCTATAGCTGTGTCAGTATGTTTGTATATACTCTCTCAAGGTTTCCTCAGCCTTTTTGTGCTGCTGATGACTTAAACACTTCAAAGTGGAATGAGAAGCAATCCCTCTCTCCCTCATGACAGAGGCAGGGGAAAAAGGTATTGAAGCCTTCTCTCTCCTTGTTTTTTTATTTTCTTGGCCTCTAATGAGCTTCAGACACTGTGAGACCTAAAAGGCACAAAGTGTCAGCAGGGTCCACTACCTGCCAGAGTACTGGTACTTAGGTTTTGGGATTTGCTGGGATGGGGAAAGGAAGGGGGTTGTGACTGAAAGGGGAAAAAGAGATTTTTAAATTGGATCACTGTTTCCTCAGATGCTTGGCCTGTTCTGTTCTGGGATTTCAGCAGCTGTTAGAAGATGAGTTTCTTTGACATTTAGAAGCTGTCTAGATAAGGCAGTAGATCTTGGAATGTTCTATCATACAGAAATTTGGGAGAAGGAGGAGCTGTTTTACTAAATTATCATTTTCCTTGGTGTAGGCTGTACTGTACTACAAAATAATCCTAATAAGAGAGCAGTTGGAGAGTCTGGGTTGCTCTGAGCAGTACCCTCACCATGGCCACGAGCTGCTTTTCTAATCCAGTCACATCTGTGACGGTGGAGATGGTGGGAGGTTGCTGTGTACACGAACGCAACCCCATCGTCAGCAGAGCTGAGAGCAGGATGATGCTCACAAAGGCTGGTTTCCCTTGGCTCCTTTACAGCCACTGGGGTGGAAGAGATTCCTTTGGCTGGGTGTGGATACAGAAGAGAGCAATGACAGTGGGTGAGTTTGGAGCTTCTGTGCTGAGCTTTTCTTCTCAGAATGGCCTTTGGGGAAATGCTGGCAGTGGGATGGTGACTAGAATTAAGAGGAGTTGCAAGATACTCCAGAGTTTCTCTCTGCTTCATCTGGTAACATAAAATGACTGGGAGATGACTGATAAGTTATTAACATAGAAGAACTTTTGGGCATAGTATTGTATAAGGGTGACCCTGTACAAACCTGTGTCAGGAACAGGGTATCAGTTTTATGGGAACTTATTCCCCAATAAGAAAATGAGATTTTCTAACAATTGATATAATTTGTGTAGGATGTTTAGACAGTATGCTATTCCAGTAAAATAATAGAGATAAATCCAAAAGCAGCATCAGGCATACTCAAAGAAATTCCTTATACCCTGCTCTTTATCTGCCTTTGATTTTCCTCTATATTTATGAGCACTGGCTGCATTTATTCACTGCTATGCTCCACAAAGATAAATTCTGCATATTTAGAACTCAAGTGATGAGTAGCTAAAATCTGTGTTGAAGTTAACAGCATCGTAGCCATTACTAGTGTTGTAATAAATGTCTCAAATGCTATATGTGTAATGTTATATAAACATCTGTGCCAGTGCAGAGTGAAGTGTGACTGTTTTCATTTAGGTTTTGAAGGAAAGATTTTTAACAGTAGGTGTGCATGAATGTATGTAATACATGAATGATAGATGGATGCATATTTCCAAACACATCCTGCTACAAGTCCTCCATGCGCTCTCATCTCAAACATAGGTCCAAAATATGCTTTAATGCCACCACTTGTTAAAAAATCTCAGCTGAAACCCATGTAAGCTCTTACTACAGAACAAATTATTGGATATGACAAGAAACTTGAAGATTGGGAACACAGTGTGACGGTTCTGTTCTTATCAGTTTAAAATGTCCCATTTTGTTATCATACTATGGTTTGGGTTGGAAGGGACCTTAAAGATCACCTCATTCCACCCCCTGCCATGAGCAGGGACACCTTCCACTATCCCAGGTTGCTCCAAGCCCTGTCCAGCTTGGTCTTGGACACTTTCACAGATGGGGCAGCCACAGCTTCTCTGGGCAGCCTATGCCAGGGCCTCACCACCCTCACAGGGAACAATTTCTTCCATATATATAATCTAAATTTCCCCTCTTTCAGTTTTGATGTTTGGTTTTTCTCTTCTGCCAGTTTCCAGTGCTGAATCTTAGTCTGACTGTTTCCTTAGGTGCAGGGGCTTGTTCCCCTTGGAGAGCTGCTTGGGCAGAGGTTGGGGCTCTCTTCAATGTACAGAATTTGTTTTCATAAAGGAGAAACCTAAAGCCATAAAGACTTCAGAGGAGGGAATCTAGTTCAGAATGTCAGACTTGGTCCCCAAACACAGTCCTTGAAGGACTGTAAAACAGTTCTGGAGCTTGAGAAAGCAAATGCTTGCTGTCCCAAATGACTTAAAGCTGGAACAGGGGGGAGTCCAGTGTTCTTAACCACTTAAACAAAGTATCTGCTCTGTGGTCCTTAAATCTTCTGAATGATTACTTTTGGGAAAGACTGGCATTCAAAAAAAGCAGGCAGGTATAAAAAGAGAGATCAGTGCATTTTCTGAAGAAAGATGATGATTTGGGAAATAAAGTAAAAATGAAGGACATGAGGTAGTATTGGATCCCAATTCTTCGGGTCTCCCATCGGATTATTCAATTAGGAGAGATGGGACTATGCAATTACTCAGGATTTATTGCTTAAAATAACAAATAAGGCATTGGTCTCGAGGCATGAGATTTGCAGGAAATCATAATAATGGTGGAGACTAAGGGTTACATAGCAATTTATAACTTTCTAATTCAACAGGCACTTAAAACAAAACTTTGTTTTGACTTTATGACCTATCACCTGTGGTATTCTCACTGCAGTGTGGCTGTGTCTTACCCAGTGGTTCGTTAAGTCACGTCCACACACAGAGATCACTTTTACAACATCTAAATTCTTAACTTAACTTACAAAATCACATTATTATACTTAAAACCCTCCACCATAACACCCATTTACTTATTTTTACTTATAACTATAGAAACACAGGTTTGTGATTCTCTGTGCTTAAGGTCTATAAATCTCTGTCAATTATGCCAGATTTCTTCCAGGGTTGTAAATCAAATCCACCCCTAACTGCAGAAGTTTTTACTCCTCTGTAAGGGAGGAATAGAGAAGAAAGTAGAGAAACCTTCTTGCAGCTCCTTAGAGGTCGACAATCCACCTGTGCAGTCTACAGGTGCAGTCATGTGTGGGTTTGATTATTTCCTATGTTGAACAGCTTAATTCCAGCAAACACTTAACTGGAACTTGAGTGAATTACAGGCACTTTCCACCTGTGAAATTCAGAAAGTGTTTAAAAAAAAAAGAACGAAGAGCACAATATTCAAACAGTTTTTATCCTGACAGTTATTTAAAATACTCATGAACATTCCTTCATGTTCTCTATTCTTTGTGTTTATAAAAACCTATGGCAGAGCAAAATGTTCCAGTTTTGAGCTACAGTGTGTATTCTCTATGTGACCCAGCTCTCACTGGATGTTTTGGTACCTACAGTTTGATGTGGGCTCTGCCATGTGTTTCTCAAGTGATGTAACAGGCCCTGCCATGGGTTGTGCTGCTCTGTGGTGCTCCTGGATCTGACAGTGAATGAACAGCAAACAGTGCCACCAAAGTAGGCCATGTCTCTACTAGAGAAAAGTGTGTTTTCTTGATAAATAATTTTGTGTGCACAGGCATGATGAGCCAGCTGACTGCCACTGGTTGCAGAGAAGCAGGCTGAGTAGATTGCTTCTAATAGGAATTCTTTATGCAGAGAGAAACTCCTTGAGCTAATGCTGGTAGTTTTGGTTTCAGAGCAGTCCATCAGCACCCATGGTCATTACAGCTCCAGTTTCCTTTATTTAAAGCAAAATATTACTGTTTCCAAAGAAAATGGGAAATATGACAAGTTTATAAAGGAGATTGCTCTTCCTGAACTGGCTTCACCTGAGTCTAGTGGGTTTAACTGGCTTTGTGTCACAGATAAATCAATCTACATTATATGGGGCCTGACTTGGCATATTTTAAAAAGAATGCTAATCTGTTTGTTTAAAGCACAAGCCTCAAAGCAGAGTCACTGTGTGAGCTCTTAACAATAACATTCCTTCTTTAAGTTGAGGCAGAAAACAATAGGGGTGCAAGAGATTTTATTGGAACTTTTCAGTTTTAGAGGAGGAGAAGCCCATAAAAAGACTTGATATTGATGCTGTAATCCCAGAGATTTCAGTAGTTATTCCTAGTCAGATATATTAACAGGGAGCTAAAATTGAGAGTTCTTCATAATTTATAGTGAAAACATAACAGAGTGGTAGTTCTAAATTATGCCATTCAGACTTAAAACCAGTTTTAAAGAAATCCATTGTGTACTGTGTGTGGTAATAAAAACGCCATAGATTTTTATTCAATACATATTAATGTGTAGAATGTTAAGATGTAATAATTTTCAAAGCTGTACTTAGTATTTATTTCTTTATCCTCGTGTACTTTGCTGAGTGAAATGGGGACTCCTACATTCTTAAAAAAGAGGTGTGAGTAGAACATACCTTTACAGGCATTGATAAAGGACCCGGTGTGGGTAAGGAAGAAGCAGTTTTGTCAACAGGTACCTGTTTGTTCACATGAGCCTTGGCCAAAGTGAAAGCTGTGTCTGCTCTTTTGTGATGTTTAACTGCTGAGTGGACCCAGACACAGACTGCAACCCTGAGGTCATTTTGCATATTGAAAAGTTGTGGGTAGTTGACAGTTTGCCCATCTCTGGATTAAATGTGGAATTGGTAGTAACTGTGTAACTGTGAGATCAGCTGTGAATTAAAATTTGTGTTTACTCATGATAAAAACTCCTAATCTGCACATAAATAGGGCCATTTATCAGCATTCAAACACCCTCGGATTAGGAGGAGAGAGGTGGAAGGGTGCCTTGTTCTTGAAAAAGAGTATCAAGCAGAGCAGTCTTGGTAACATCAGATGAATCCTTGCGACTCCAGGGGGAGCAGCGTTTCGTGAACACCGGGCACTCTGGAAGTTGTGGCTGTCCAACTTTGCACAGCAGAGAGAGGCTGTTGAAACATCCACAAATTTGCTTCCCAGCCTGATTGTTTATCTTGTATGTTTTAAATACTAACATTACCGTTCCAGGATTAGCAGAATCTGTCAGATCTCTGAAAGGGAAGCTTCAAAATTGGCTGAACCCCCACTAATGAAAGGGATGAGGAATGCAGAATGTGGGAAGCGTCCGTCAGGAAAAAATAATACCTCAATAGCAAGGATTTACAAGAAGGAACTGCTTAGCAAACACTCAAGCTTGTAATGAATCCTGTTTGGATATATAGATAAAAACTCCAAGGAGGGGAAGGTTGATACAGGAACTTGCAGCCTTCCAACAGCTTGGCTTCAAAGCTCAGTTTCTTTACATCTCGTACCGGGTGGGTCAATGCCAAGGATGGAGAAACAGGTGGTGTTTGTCAGCTTTACTCCATGGGCCACAACTCAATTTCCTCTCTCCTTTCTGCTGCACTCTTCAGTCAAGAGTGTGAGACCAACCATGTACTCATCTAAATCTGTAATTAGGCTTTAATACCTGGTCTCAGGGAACTGTGGGAATTGCAGATGTCCTGATGTTTTGGAGTGGATGGAATGGTATGAGCCCTGCTGCTGAGCATCCTTGCCTGTCTTGGAATGCTAACTTTGAGCTCAGTGTCAGGTTTGGTGTGTGGGAGTGGGTGTTACATGTTTCTAAATATGAAAACACAGTACACATTTAAAAAGAAATACATATATATTATTCATGTCTCCTAAGGGAATACTGGAATCTTTCTTTCAACTTTTAGCCACAGATACACAGTTTCTAGTTTAAGAGGCAGGATTTTCATGTAGTGATTTTTTTTTTCCTCCCACAGCCACCCCAGCTGATGCCTTTTCCACTTATTAATTGGGTATTCTGTCCTCAGCTGAGGGAGGGATGTGGGATAGCAAATTCATTATATGGGGTTGAATTATGATTCAGGGCCATGTTTCTTGGACTGCTAAGCCTGTTTTGATGAGCATGAATACCCAGAAACACGTTGCAGAGATTGTTTCCATCCTCTGGGGTAGATTTCCAGTGTGTAAAGGAAAGCAGTGGCTGTATCAGGAGTTTCCTGTTGGTGGGTTTGGGTTAGTGGTGGAGCTGTAAGAAATGTGAGCTAGGATTGACTTTGCCTGTCCATTAATTATGCTGGACAGGTAGGACTGACATGGAACTACCTCTCCTTGCTTGACTTTAGCTTTTCTGAGCCTTTTTAGTCCTCCATGCTTTTAAAAATTACTTTAACATGACAGGGGCTTTTGATAGTGCATTTTTTGTCTTTTTGTCGGAATTGCTCATGGAATTAGTTTTAAGTGAGCAGAAGTCTTGAGGGGGGCAAACGTCAGGAATTGCAGTCATGGAGGTGGCTGTGGGACAAGTAATGTAACATAAATAAGTGGATTAAGTCCTTAATGCCACTAGAGAAAATGAGATTTGTGTGTCCAGCTGCCTGTGAAGCCAAACAGTTTGTTAGGTGCATATGCAAAAAAGGATTGAATTAAAAAAAACCAAAATGGTAGAAGGTTTTGTTGCAGCTGCTTTGGTCAGTGCCGCCTTGCAGGGATCCGTGTTGAACAACCCCAGCAATGGCCCAGCAGAAAGGTAAACAGCTTAATGGAATTCATAAGGGTATTAAAGGTAAGGCTCTGCAAGCATGAAAATAAGCAGAGAACTGTGGCAGGAGACCTGATGATATTAGCAGAACAGAGAGAAAAAGCAAAGTCAACCCAACAAACACAAGTGAAAATAACCCCAATGATGGGGTGGCACCCTGAAAACTGGGCTTAGGAAATAATCCATGTGTGGTTGAAAGCAGTGGTGAAGTGATAACAGGGAGCTGTGGCTGCAGAGACTTGGCATCTGGTCCTGGAGCAAGTAAACCACAGGGTTGTTGACTTTGGGGCTTAGTTCTGCAGCAGAGGGAGGAGAAGCTGCTGGGTATGTGACCACATCCAAGGCTGGGATGTTTGGTACTGACAGGATTTGATGCACGGGTAGTGGATTTGGGAGTCAAGGCAACTGATCACTATTTGAGTGGAAAATACAGCTTTTTCTGTATTTCACTGATTTGTTTAGCATTTAAATATGTTATTTTATTGCACATTGTACTATCCCTTTCATGCTTCCTTTTTAAGCTTGCTTGATAGTATCTTTAGGTGGTACCGTCTGAAAATTCAGGTATGATATAGCATATTTCACATTAACAAGTAAAATGCTTGTTTGGTGAAGCCATTGAAAATTATTTCCTTTTTTCAATTCCCTACTAAAAATTAGGACACTTTTAAAGTCAGTGAGAGTTCACATGATGAATCATAAAGATCCATTTTGAACCCCCCTTGTACTCTATAACAATAGAAGGGCTGCAAACTTCATTTTATTTTCTTCATTACTTATGTCCCCTTTAGAACCATTTTTTTATTATGGTCTATCATGTAAATATTATTTGAACTACTTTTAGAGTACACAGTACTATAAAACTCCAATTACTTACTTTGACAACTGTTATGCTAGTTATTAATATGCACTTTAAAGCTGGGAATTCTCCTGCCTGTTTAGTCAGTCTGTGGTTTGGTGGTGTTTGTTAAAAATTATATGACTGTTCATACAGCATAAAAATGAATTTTAAAAATTCCTCTGCTCAAGAGCATTAGTCAGTACAAGCTCCATAGAAGGCTTTTGGTGGCCAGTGTTTTTCATAATTGCCTATTAAAGAGTTTCTTGCATCAGCAATGTAGGAAGACATGTAAACAAAGAGGAGCATTGTTTGGGGTGGATATGCCAGACTCTTTAAGCTCTGCACTCAAAAGCACAGAGTAACCACTGGGGTTAGAAAAGGCAATGTGTTTTAAGGCCAGACTCCCTGGAGGAGAAGTATGTGGTACTGGACTCATGTTCCCCAAACACCATAACCCATTTCTCAGCCAGACAACATTCCCTTTCCTTTATTTGCAAGCTTAGAGTTTCCTTCATAAAGTCTGTGAACTGCAATAGGCCTTTGTGTTAATGTGTATACCCTGGTAGTGGTGCTTTAAATACTGGATGTGGAAGTGCGAGGCTTTCTCAGAGGTAATGTAGACACACCTTCAGGAACCAAACCAGGTGAGATGGCACTGCTTCATGAAAGGTTGTAAAAAGAAGAATAAAGGGTTGGATAAAACAATTTAGTAGGGAGACTCTTTGAAATTTTCAGTAGCTGTGTGATACATTTTTATTAATAGGCCATAATGTACCTTTCATCATCATTCAGCTGTAACTGAGGGAGGCTTTTAGAGCACAGCAGTGACATTTCCATGATCTTGACAACAGTTAATCTGTTTCCTGGGCTTACCAGGCAGTGGTTTCAGCACCATCTATACTCTGCAGTTGTCATGCTGTCTTTTTACCCATCTTTTCAGCAACTGTCCAGCCATTGTTGGAAGGATGTTAGATGCTCTGAGTGTGTTCATGTTGGTAAGTTGTTGGTATGCTGTGAAAATACCTAATTTAAGGTACTGCTTTGAGTTTTTCTTTGGAGGGAGCCTGATTTCTCCATTGCCTGTGTAGGTGATCTCCAAATCTCGCCTGTGAAGTTCCCTCTCACTTCCTCCATACTCGGAAAGGCATATTGTGTTGGTAGTTTGGGAATTTTTTGTTGGCTTCTTTTCCCCTAAATGCACAAGCCCATGAGTTGATGTGGATGGAGCCAAAGTCAGCATAGGCAGAGCTCTTGCAGGAAACTGCAGATATTTGTGTTCTCATTTTGCCATTGCAGATTTGCATTTGCCATCAAAGTGCATGTTGTGTTTCCTTGTCCACACGACTCCTCACGTGTGCATGGGGTTTTGTAAACAAAAGTAGAGTTGGTATGATGATTAGAAACAAGCAAAGACTACCATGTGTCAATGTGTTTGCCTTGACTTCCCATTTGGGCTGGAGTTCTGGTCATAAGGCAGTTATGAGCTTTCCATGTGATTGTGTTTTATGTACCCAAGTTCTTTGGTCTCTCACCCTACCTGTGAAAGTAAAGTCTCTGATTCTGATTGCTAGAACCCCCCTGATTGCCGCGGGAGTTATTGGTGGCCTCTTCATCATCGTCATCATGGGCCTGACATTTGCTGTGTACGTTCGGCGCAAAAGCATCAAGAAGAAGAGAGCACTGCGAAGGTTCCTGGAGACTGAGGTGAGCCCAGGCTGCTTCTCACAGGCTGTTTGGAGAGATATGCAGGGCTGTTCTGCTTTTGTATTGGAGACGTTCAGGTCTTACCAGAGAGGCCTGTAGAAATCCTTTTGCTTACTTGTGCAGATTAAACCAGTGGAAAGAATGAAGCTATTTCAAGATGCTGGTTTTCTGCATAAGTACAGATTCATGGCTTCTGAAGACCAGAAAAAATTCCCTATGAACACTGGAAGGCGTGTCCCACTGGATTTCTGGACTCCCATCCTGCTCTCCACTGAACTTCTATCCCAAGCCATCAATACCTTTAGCAGCTCTCATGCTTAAATATTACAGGGTTTCATTCTGGCCATATTTAGGTTGACTTCTAAGGCTGAAGTAAGTTCCTTCAGCAAGCTCTGAAGAAACAAACTTCATGTTTAAATGCAGAGGTAGTAACCTACTGTTGTTTCCAGTGCCTACAGTACCTTTGTAGTCCAGATTTTGTCAAAGCCTATAGTAATGATCAGTAATAATAATTATGTATTTTATTAAGCCGAGCTTCACAGAGCTTAACCAATTGAAGTTCCCAGTTCTACTGACGAAAACATATAACAGAGCTGTAGCAGAGTGCTGTGACCACTCCATCCTGCTCTTCGAAGTGTCATTAGTGGAAAGGGCAGTCTAGGAAGTATATTTAAATATAACATTAAATGTATGTCTATCAGCTACTGCAGCAGTGATTACTGCCATCGCTTCAGTCCTATACTTGAGACACTTTGTAAATGATGGTGTTTTTAAATAGGGTGTGCCTTTGTAAGATAATAAAGCTTGGAAATGCTGTTAGCTAGTGACTCTTTGATAAGGCATTATTAACAGTGCTGTTTTCTCTTCTGTTCCAAGAGTTCTGCTCCCACTCATCTCCTCTGTAGAGCCTGGGAGTAAATGATTTATGCATCCCCAGTCTGTTTGCACAAGTATCTTCATGTTTGGCTAGAATTTGTGTTGCTTGTTAAATACTGTTCAGCTGTATAGAAAGCTTAACAATACTCAGTGCCTTTACATGAATAAATCTTGCCGTGCCTTTAAATGAATAAATCTTGCCATTGTATCAGCCCATACTTAAGCATAAATTATTTAAAGCAGGTGGTTCTCATTGCATTGGCTTTGAAGTCCAGATTTCATTTTTCATTTGGTCAGATAAAAGCTGTGGCTGGCAACAGTCATGAGGGACCAGGGCCTCCTACTGAACATGTGGGGAAGCTGCTGTCTTGGCTGAGAAACTGAAGATTAAATCAGGAGCATCCTGAAATAAACACACAAGCAATTAGCTTTAGTTGAAGTCTCTCTTTCTAGTTGGAGGATGTAACAGGACTTATTCTTTCTGTAGATCATTCTCCATAAAACTCTACAAGCCTTGTTTTAGACCCCCACAACATGTCTCCACCTCTCCCTGCCATTCCTCTGTTGGTGGACTGCGGCACAGAACCTCTTCTCATCCATCACAAACTGAAAATACAGAAGTGTGCTGCCAGTGTGCCTAATTTTCTTTTACAGTAAACCTTTCTTTCATGGTATAAATACTGGACGTCTAAAGTGGGAAGGAGGAAAGAGAAATCCCTCTAAAATAAGTGCAGCTTGTAGATTATTTCTCGGATAAACCAACTTGTTGTTTGGTTTTATTATGTTTTCTTACCCCATTAATTTCCAGATACTGGTATTTTTACCTGAACAAAACTAATTAGTCTGGTCAACTAATTAAGTAGTTCATGGTTCTCAAAGAGCCATAGAAGTAGTTCTCAAACTGCAGAGCATGGTGCATTTAGCCTTGTAAACAGGCAGCTTTGAAATGCTGCAGTGGTTTCAAACCAATTAGAGTAGGAGGAGCCCTGAATTATTTTTCTCATCCTGTAAAGGAACAGAATGTTTTTCATGTGTTGTATTGAGTATTGTCCTCTACGTGTATTTTTAATTTATTTTTAAAGAAGCATTTTTTTCTGGCAGAGATAGTATGAGATCTAAGAGCATTTTTAACTGAATGTGCCATTGTGCTCATTTACAAAGTTTCTTGGGACATCTTGAGCAAATTGTTTAATTGCAGTAAATTAGTGGCTGTTATAAATTAGTAGTCTGCTCTAAGGTGTTTTCTCCCTAAAGCTGTCCTCCTGTGTGGTAAAACAGAAGTTCAGAAAAATTGTCCCTTCCTCAAAACAGCATAAGAATGTGATGAGCCATTTAGTCCAGGCCATTAAAAAGAAATATGGTCAACTTAAAAGACACTAAAATGGGCAAAAATAGGATGTGGTACACTGATAATAAGTGCTGTATTTCTGTCATGTAGAAAATATTTATACTGCCTCCATTATCAAAAGTCCTTGGATGTGTTACCCTGGCACCAATTCAATTTCCAGCTCATAATTCCATCACACAGTTTCTGGTGGAAATTATTGCATGTTTTAGTGAGGACTTGCTTTATCAGGTCTCTTGGTTGCGTGGTGTTGCTTGTTTGCTTTTGAAGATGAAAAATCCCTTCAAGAATTGGCTGGGCAGTAGTCAGTAGATCCCCACCACTGTCTCGTTTCGGTATTTACTTGGGTTGGTTGCTCTCAGTATAAACTTCTGATGGGTCTTCATATTTAGCAGTGTTTGAGACTGTTGGGCTTTCCTTCGCAGCTGGTGGAACCCTTGACTCCGAGCGGCACGGCGCCCAACCAAGCACAGCTCCGCATCCTCAAGGAAACAGAGCTGAAGCGAGTCAAAGTCCTTGGCTCTGGAGCCTTTGGAACTGTGTACAAGGTGAGAGTCTTCCCTATGCAGCCGTGAGTCCCCTCTTTTTAACTTTGGAGCAGTCAAGTTCTGCATTGCAGCAGAGCAGCCTGTCCCATGGGTGGGTTCCTGAGCCCTGGGAGAGAAAGGATACTGGAATTGTGTGCAGGGAACACGTCCTCAGGATCAAATGGTGACATGCAAATGTTATTTCTTGGTGAGCAAAGACATGTCAGCCCCAGTCATTTTTAAGAGCAAGAGGGCTACACAGGCTGGACTGTCCTGCTGGCAAAGTGCAGCACCAAGGTTTTGCCCTTCCTTTCTTACATGAGAGCAGGACACTTTTGGAAAGCTGGATAAATTTTGTCTTTCATTTCACAAGTGTCACGTGGGTCTTGTAATAGCAACAATACCTAGTAAAACAATGCCATTACCTAAACTGTAACACTTCTTGTTTCTTCCATTGAAATAGAAAAGATGGGTTATGTCAGGGCACCCTTTAACAACTGGGATGTGAGAGTGGAACCCACAATGGAAAAAGTACTTCTGTTAAAGAAGTATTTATTTTTTAAGATCTGTTGGTCATGTCCAGATCTCAGAGGCATGAAGTAGGGCTTAGTGGGCAAGTCAAACCAATTCCCCAACCCTTTGGGAGCAGCCCAAACCTGCCAAATCAAGGTGGTAGGTCAGAGCACCTGAATCTGTCCACAAATAAGGGAGGAAAGGAAGGAAGCACAGACCAGGTCACCATAGCTACAAGGTATGGGAATAGATTTATGAAAAACCAGTTTGAATATACTTAGATGATAATAAAGTGATGGAGATGGATGCCATGAGGTTGACAAGAACACAGCAATAGTCAAGAAGGATGGAAAAGTAGCCCAAGACACACACAGTTTGTAAATTTTAATTTAAAATTTCCTTTTTAGCCACCTAAGTTTTTGATTCTCAGGTATTACATAATTAGACAAACAGCCCCTAAATGTTTCACTCTAAATATATTATTCTTAGGGTGTTCTGTTCCTTCATGATGTTATGATCTGGTGATAATCAGTTTTGAGAGTTTACTGATAGCTTCAAATTTGAGCATTAGAATCTAGACAGAAAATCCAGATTTTTGTTTAATTATGTCCCAATCGTTATCAGAATTTTGTCTGAGTCAGTAGAAAAAGTGCATCATGGCCATGCTGCCACTGCTGTTTAGAAACCCTGTTGTGCACAAGAAAATCAAGGGTGTTCACTGATAGAAAATGTTTCATTTTACATCAGAGTTTACTTTTGATGTAAGTAGTTTTATGGGATTTTTATTATTTTGTAACTTTGTGTATTCCCAGTTCTGAGTCTCTTAGCTGATCTGCATAACATGACAGAATGTGTCAAAAAGAACTGTAACTCTGAATCAAGTTTTTCTGATTATCTTATTAGTCTTCTGTCACCTTTTTTTCTTTTTCTAGGGAATCTGGGTCCCTGAGGGAGAAACAGTCAAGATTCCTGTGGCCATTAAGATCCTTAATGAGACCACTGGTCCAAAAGCCAACGTGGAGTTTATGGATGTGAGTAAGACACAACCAATGTCTTTGGGTTTTGGCAGGGGCAGTGTCTTTCTGTGGCCCTCAGAGGCTGTAAAGACAAATTCCTGCCAGTTTTCTTTCCTTATATTTAAATAGCAGAAGGAGGCTTGTACACAGTGCCTGGCTGGGCTGGGTTTTCCACTGCATATGCCCCAAGATACTTGGAGTTTTCTTATAAATTGTTTTTCTGTCAGTATCAGACTAAAACTCCTCTGTCTCATGGGCCAGATATTCTATCTTTCTGTGGCAGAAAAGCCATGGAAGAGAGAGGAGAAGTTTCAGGGGAGCATCTTACCATGCATGCAGGTCTGTACTGATGCAGAACTCACAGGAACAGAAATTCAGCTCAGCTCTCCCCCACTTCGGTGTTCAAGAGTCTGGGAGCTGGCAGCAACGGCAAAGCATCGGGAGAGGGGGAAAATTAAAATATGCTGGATTTAAAAGCCCTTTTGCTTTACTAATCTGAAACACCATGGATAAGAGGTCAAGATGGTAATTTCCATGAATGTTCTGTGATCATAGAGGCTTTGCACTCAGTTTTCAGCTCTGTGTCAAGATCAAGGCTCACTGACACCATGAATCTCTATATCTTATTCAGTGACAATTTTTTGACAAGTCATAGAAATTTGCATTCATTTTGTAAGTCCCTCTTTGTGAACTTGAAAATTACATAGGACTTTTAAGTCTTGCAGATCTGTTCAGTGTATAGGCCTCATTTGTTCACATTAATGAGACTGTAAGCCACAAGGAGAAGATACTCCCATTATGTAGTCTATTCTTCCATCTAGAAATGAACAGAAATGTGCAGTTATGGATTTATCTGTTCCAGACAGCTGTTTCATGTGTGAGTTCTTAGGCAGTTGAAGGAAGGCTGTGTAGAGGAAGGGATTTCCTGTGCTCTTTACAGAGCACTGCACATTTATGTTGGTTAGATCATTTCCAACCTTGATGATTCTATCATTCTGTGGTTCTATTGCATTCAGTAATCATTTTGCACAAATAATAAATAAAAAGGCAGTTTTCGCCCTGTCTAAAAGGAATTAATTGTACTAAAGCAATAACAAGTATTAGATATTTTTGCTTAATGGACAAAGAGTCTTGCTAATAACAGAGCTGCCCAAAGAGGAGAGGTGGGATCCAGTGAACTGGATGTCAGTGGTCAGTCAGTGATACAGATTCCAGCCTAAAGGTGAGGCTATTGTTATCTCTATGTGAAAGTCAGTGGAACTGAGCAATTTGTACCAGCTCAGGATCTGACCCCTGATCTGATAGAGAAATAGTAGTAATATCACCTCCTCTAGTACTGACTAACCTTGAAGCAAAGAAAACATAAGGTGCCTGTAAAAGGCAGAGTTGCTTGTCTGCCGTTTCACAGTTCAGCTTAGGTCAGTTTAGTTCACTGGACCATACTTCCCCCAGTGTTTGCATCAGACCATCTGATAATTGGCTGAGAAATGAAGAAGGGCTTTTGGGAACTCTGGAGATTTTGACTGTGCAGTTACACTAGGAAAGGTTTCTCTTTAAATTAACCATTTCTTATGAGTCTCTGTCCCTGTGGTAGCAAGGTGAGAGAAGAGTTAAAGTTGGTTTTAGTTCTTGAGGTTAAAAATAACCCTTAGGTTGTTTTTAATCATAATAAAAAAGAATTAGATTTCATCATTAGTTGCTACAAGTGGCAATAAGGAGAAATAATATGTTTTCTGTCAATGCTGCTTTTGATGTATATGCAATGATCTGTAATCCTTTTCTGTACTGCATTGATAAAGATGATTAAATTTCATTCTTGTGAAATAATTGCTCATCCAATTATACAGAGGTTCTTGTCATCCTTACCTCCTAAACTAGTTGTTTAGTTCCTGAAATTTAGAGAGAATGAACTAAGCACTATTTATGATTTTAATGTGACTAGTCCTCCCTGTCCCAAAAAAGACATAGTTTTCAACGTTTAAAAAATTTAGGCCAAAATTTTTATTATGAGGAGATAACCTAAATATCTTTCACTGAAGTGTAAGTTAGAGTAAAAAAATTTTTTACTCATTCTCATTCCAAGATTTCAGTCAGTATAGCTATCCTGGTAAAACTGGATACTGTTTACTGATCTTATTTTGTGAGGAACATTCAAATGTATGTCTGAAAGCAAAATGCATCAATTGTACTTCAGTAAAAAGAGTGTTATGAATAATGATTGTTGGTAAAAAGCATTTTTTAAAGGTAGATAGGTGGCTAAATGTCACTGTGAACATGGTGGGGTTAATTCTTTCTTAAATAAGGGTCTGACATGTTGGTAGTGAATGGAAAGAGGAGGTTAGTGGGAAGGTGTCATTATATTAGTCACACCCTTGCCTTTTGCTTTTTGTCCTTGTCAAGCACAGGTGTGATTTTGTCAGCAATTACTTCTACCTGGATTGGGAATGTCCTTGTACTTGTAAGTAAAAGTTAGCATTCCTTTTAGAAAGGCTCTGGGAAATTGAAAGCCTTTGGTAAACAGCAGTTAGTGTGCAGAGGGAGTACTTGGGACCCTTCAGTGTCCACGGAAATAGCTGGTGTAGATGTTAGTGGCACTGCCCATAGATCTGGTTAAAACTTCTGATGTTGGCAGAATGTGAGTCTAAAAGTGCTCTATGGGCTCCTGAAATTCTGCTAAACGTTATGCTGAAGGAGTAAAGAACAGCAATTTGGCTCCTGGGCTGTCATTTCAGCAGCCTGAAGCCCTGCTAATGGAGCAGTAATGACTATAATGATATAATGCCTGATGTCAGCCCTGCCTGCTCTGGCCAAGCACCTCCCATCCGGGGATGATGAATTGGCCATCACCCGAAAGCACAGCCCTTATTTGGGACTTTTCTTGAGGGAGCTACAGCAGAGTCTATTTTTCAGGCTTTCTCCACCCATTCCCAGCTAGGCCTTTCCCTTTGCTCCCTGTGTTCCTCCCTAGTTTTTATCACTGTAGTAGGTCTGCATCTGCTACAGCAATACAAGCTGGCGTCTGCAAAGTAACCTGGACCAGGGCAGAACCAGACTGCACAGGAGGCCTTCTGTGGAATTATTTTCATCACACACAGGTTGCTGTTACTGTTTTGTAAAATGTAGGTTTACCCTACTTCCTCACATATTTGTGGGTGTATATTGTGTCTGGGATAATTACAGAGTCTAAAGGATTTCCCCCTCAGCATGGTTATGCGCTTAAGTCGCAGGGCATAGTTTCTATTCTGGATGGACACTTCCTTGTCCCCAAAAGGGGGCTGGAGTTTGAATTCAGAGTGCAAGTTCTCTTGCTACTGCTCTGCCTGAAAGTGTGTCGGGAGGGAGTCACCAGCAAGACACAGGGGCATCAAGAGGGAGCTCTACCCTGCTCCTCACCCGAAGGCTGGTAACAGAATATGTGAAGGTCCTGAGTTTTATGGAGGGAAGAGAAACTTGTAGTGAGGAAAAAAGGCAAATGTGCAGCTAAGAGGCTACTTGAAAGTAGAACAAGGACTAACAATTTCACTTGGGAAAACCATTTCACCTCCTCAGCCTCAATTTATTTGACTGTTATGATTGTCTGATAAGTCAAGTAGCCATTGGCCTGGTCAGATGATTTAACATCAACCCAGATACTCAACTGACAGTGTAATAAATTCTAAAGAAATGCTGCAGTTGGAGAGCATAGCAAACAGCCTTTGAGGCTGAAAACATGTACTTAAAAAACTTGTCATGGGGAAACAGGCAGTTGATGAGGGCCTTTCCTCTAAGCTTGATGTTTCCAGGAAGTAATCCTATGAGCTGTGGTTGTGTCCGGGATTTTGATCCACTTACAAGTTTAATCTATCCTCTCTGAGTTTAAATGCTCCATTATCTCTTAGAATATAATTAGAGGCTGCAAGCACAAGTCAGCATACACAGAGTTCCTTGGGAGTCCCTGAGCTCATTGAGATGAAGACAGTTTGACTGATGGTGGTCAGCTGATATTGGGCCAGAAGCTAATAATAGAAGGCAGCACTGCTTAGCTAGGTGAGAAAGTTAACTTGGGAAAAATTAAACTGAAGGCTTTGGGATTTATGGTTGGAAATAAATTTCCCATTCTCATTTGTTTCCTAGTAAGAGAGCTTCAGAGGCAGTTGGTTTCTTTTATGGTTTTATAATTAAGATCTAGGGGCTTCCTGGCTTGGTCTGTTCTCACTGCAGTTGCTGCTGTCTGCAGTGGCAGCGCTTGGAGCGTGGGAGGACATTTGTCATGCCAAGTGCAGAGGTGGTAAGTGACAGTGACCTCCACCAGACATGTAGCAAGCAAATTAAAGCTGCATGTAGGGGACCGACACCCACATCTTTTATTTATGTCTGGCCTAATGAACTAAATTAATAAATCACTCAGATGTGCTGCAGAAACAGCTTTTTCTAAATTGTAAGCCTGTCTTACAGTAAAGACAAGCCCTCCGCTTGAGGATATCAATATCAAACTTATCTTCAGTTCAGAGGGCTGGAGACAAAAAACATCATGTAAATGACTAGAGAATTCTTTCTCCTGTTCAGCTGAAACCCCACAGAGATATGGATAGGCCTGGATTCCTCAAGTGTGTCTAGATGGGAAGTACACTGGAGATAACAGCTAGCTAGCTAGTCAGGTGAAGAAGGTGAGAGAAGACTTACCTTTTCTTGGTTTCTGCTATTGGCTTGAGACATAGGAAGGTTCTAGGCTGAAGTTTTGGTTCTTTGCTTGGCCCACGGTGGCATTCACAGAGCCCTTGAGGCTGTAGACACAGTCTGTGATACACAATTTCTCAGCTGACACAGGTACATTTGAGATTTGTTTCCTTGTAAGATCCTGTCTTATGTGACTATATAGGTGACTGGAGAAATATTTTTTAGTATTTTTAATTCCTTGTACACGTCATGCTCCTACCCAGCCCAGTGTTTGACCCAGGTCTTCAACATACCATGTAGCTGCTTCTGAAAGTCTGACAAGACATTGCTACTAACAGCAGTTGGATCCAGACACTCCACAGTCATTCCACTGACTGCCTGGCTGCTTGGGAAATACAACAGAGGTAATCCTGAACCTCAGTTGAAAGGGCAGGTTTAGGATCAAATTAAATCCTTTATGGCAGCAGTGAGACATTTTTCCTTTTCCTTTTTTGCTGTCATTTCTGTACACATCCTCTTTTCCAGCAGGCATAAGGGGTCTGTAACCACTGCCTGGCTCTGTGCTCCAGCTGCAGTTCTAACAGGTTTTCACTCCATCATGTCAAGTTGCGGGAGGTGGGGGGCAAGGGGTGACCTAACTCTGATTGTAGACTTCCTTTTGTGCAGCCTCCCCCTCCCTCCCACTCGTGCACACTCTAAGTGTAAGCAGACACACTTAGCAGGGGGAACTGTCTGCCTATCAGTCCCAGGCACAGAAGCTCACTGTGACTGCAATTACAATTTCCACCTTGTCCAGAGATGCCGGAAATCAGGCTGTCCTTGGGAACACTGCATACCATGCACAGGCCCCGAGAGTGCTCAGCCTCTGCAGAAGCTGGAAATCTGATCTCTGCTGAAGGTTAACTGCTTTTAGTCATCTGAAGATTAACTGTTTCAAGGCTATATTTCTGTTATTTCCATCTCAAGCAATAATTTTGCTTTAAATGTTTGCTTCAGTAATTTTCCTCTCCGTAGTCTGTGAGGGTAAGATGGTGTGTATGTGCAGGGGGGTTAATTTTCCATATGCAGGAGCATGTGGCTGTGTGGTGAAAGTACACACACAGAAAGGATGAGATACAAGCGCAGACAGACAAGCCAGACAGCTTGGAAACAATTCTTCTGGCATAACACTCTAACTGGAAAATGCAGTGAGGGAAAGTGAGTTTGCCTACTACTGGTGATGGGGGAAGTCTGAGCCCTATTGAAATCCATGGGAGCTGTGAATTGACCAGTAAATTCAGCAGGGCCAGGACCTCACCTCTGGAGTAATCCTTCCAAGAAGTCTGCCACAGAGTAAAGAAAGAATCCCGTGCTTTAGTGAGGGGCTGACATTACAAGTTACTCCTAAATGAGTTAGGAAGTACATTCAGATGTTTTTGTTATGGCAATTGCAGAACTCCTTATTTCAGGTTTGCAATGCTTTATGACTCAGAAACCCCACATAAGGTTGGGTAAATCTGTGCATGGGCAGAAGATCAGGTGAGAGTGTTCATTGATTCACTTGGAAATATAGCTGTGGATTAATTGAAAGTATTAACTATTCTAATCAAATTCAATAATTACTTTTGGCTGTTAAGTGTGTATGTATAAAGGAAATATTTTGAACTGAGATCTTGTATTACACTCTCTATTTCAATGTATAAGGTACCCCAATAACAGGGTTGATACTTGTCTCCTTGGAGTGAGTCTCCGGGCTTGGTTACTGAAACATGAAGTGAGTTATTTGCTTGGCTGTGTATGTAATTGTTCTGAAGGTCAGCATCCCGGAGTTGCCACTGTTTTATCAGGACACAGTAGGAGAGAGGTCTTTTGAAAAAGTGTCTAGAAAATGAACAAGCAAAGGATGGGAATATTAAAAACAAAAAAGAGTCAGAGAAATGGTGCTATGAGTATCGTAAGTGGTACACAATAGTTTAATTAAGGGACTTAATCAGGAGCTGGTGGGATTTGTATTTCCATGATGAGTTTTCTGTTGCACTCAGTACCATGGGGGGCTCGTTCTTGGCATTGTGCTATATGTTTCCACCCTTTACCATGGGTTAAATCTGGACCTGGATCAGAATGCTCTCCTCCAGCTTCTTCTCTTCCCTGGACTTACGTGCTTGTATCTGGATGTGGGCTTTTAGGAGAGTAAGCTTACAGACTTCAGTAAAAATTTCTGTTGGATGCTGTAAAGCCATGAATTTTGAGGACTCATCCCAAGAGGATAGTGTCTGCAGGTGTGGGTCTTTTCATCTGCACAGCCAGTAGTTGGTGGTATTTAAGGCAGTAGGGAAATGGAGCTCTGCAGGCACAGATCCTGCTGGAGTGGAAAGCTGTAGCTCATAGGCTTATCGTTACAAACACGAGCAAATCTTCCTTAAACAGCAGTGATTGGGGATACTGGAATTCTTCTCACAGTCTGTCTGACATTCAGATGCAAAGTGCAGAAATCAAAGTGACAAAAAATGATAAAATTATTAAATTAAATAAGGTTCTTTAATAACGCTTGATATGTTATGAGAAGAAGCTGACACAGATATCCAGTTTTAAAGCAGAGTTTGGCACTGACAACAGGGTGACAAGTGTTGCCTTATCAATAAAACTGAAAACTGTAGTTAAGAAATATCCTATTGCATTGCATTCTTTCTCTGTGCCTCCAGCTCCCATTAGCAATATAAAATAGGCACATGTTAATGTTTAAGTTCCTAAAGGGTACTGTGTATGCCAGAATGTTGCCAAACTGATAAAAAATGCAGGGTTTTATGGGACCCCTGTTAATAAAAGAGAGGTACTGTTTCCACAGGCTTAACTGTAATGCATCCCAAACAAGCCATCACTGGTTTGAGGTTAACAGTGAATCTAATGAGGTGCCAAGTCAACTTAAAGTTAAGGGAGAACAAGGCTTTTTGTGTTGTAGTGAGGAAAAAGAAAATCCATATATACATACAAATGATCCTGCTGTGACCATTTTTAATAGGAATGTAAAGGGTAAAGAAGCACAGGCTTATAGGAGCCAAATTTGAAGTATCACTGTCAAAATATATTTTACCTCCAAATACTGTGGTTTGCAGAACTTCTCCCTCGGTGCTTTGTTGCAGATAGCCCCTCAAAAATTAAGTGTTTTCTGTGCCTCAGCACCGATGCAGATACCTTTGATACATCAGCAACTGTCACAGATTTATAAAAATAATTAACATCTGTTTGCATTAATATTCTACCTATTGTTTACAACTGACAATCAGATGGTCCTATTGCTGCTTGTCACACAGTTGTGATGGAAGAAATAAGACAGGGAAAGGTGGTTCCTGACTGGCTTGCTGATAATCTTTGTAATATTCTGCCAATACTTTTAAGATACCAGTGCAGTTACTGGGATAAGCAGATAGATTTGAGTTCACACTGGGGCTGGCAGTCCACAGAGCAGCAGATGCTGGTTTGTAGTGCCTGGTCCTTCAATACTGAAGCTGTAGCTCCAGAAATAAAGAGATTTTGCTGAGCGATATTTTCCATATTAACTTTGGTGTTGCTTCTTGTTGTGATATACAGCATCTCTTGGACCTGTTGAAAGTGTGGTGAGATTGTCCCTGCCCTGAAAGGTATTCAATCAAGATAGATAAAACAGATAAAGGGGAGAGGAATTATTATTACTCTAGCAGTTTATAGATGGAACTCTGAATTGCAACACAGATGCCGTGACCTCTAAGCAAATTACTTTAATTTTTAAATTGATTTTTAATTATCTTGGGGTTTTAAATTTCCTTAGGATGTCTATGTAGACAAGCAAATACTATATGAGGTTTTTTTTAAACAGAGCTGTTTTATCTACTTAGCCATTGAGAATGTGTCTAAAATGTTGTTTTCATTAGCTTTTGCCCAGGTCAGATGTTTTAAAGATGCTGAATGGCATTTGATATATAAAGCAAATTGTGTATTAGCAACAGGAGAGAGAAAAGGTATTCTTCCCTCTTAGTTACTTGCAAGGTGATGACAAGTGTATCGTGAAGGTTTCTGCTTCATATAGAATATCAGGCTTTTAATTACAGAGGCAAATATGCATTGTTCAAAATAGAATTGCATAGGTTTCTCATACGCCAGGGCCTGTTTTTATCTTCATGCTTTACATGACAAATGACACAGAAATGTTTAAGGAAGTATGGTTATGTAGATTTTTGAGCTATGCTGACAAATTGCAGCTTCAAAGGCTCTCCTTGATGAACTTGCTCAGGTAAATTCTGAATTTGACTAAATTCCATGCACTGCATGGAGCAGTGTAAAGGTAGGAAACAGCTCAGGTACAAAGAACAGTTTATCTGATGGAAATGTAAGACCTCAGAGAAGTAGGGGAATGTGGGATAGGGACTGGTTGTGGGCAGTTCCCAGGGCTTTGATTAACTGGGCCATGTCAGTGGATAGGCAGCCCCTGGGCTGAATCCATTTGGAAACATTCTCCAATGTCAAGGATGCTTTTGCTGGCTGGGCGGTGCCCTTTGAAGGAGTTCAGTGGGACGATTTGTATGCATAGAAGCAGAATTTAGCTTCTTGTTTTCTGAAGCCAAGCAAATTGTTTGGGTTTTTTTAGATGAAGTCTTGTTGGTTTAGATCAATAGCTAGAGGCACCAGCTAAAAACACAAGTCACTCTGAAAAGCTATTTTAATGACCAAAGTGTTTGGAAAAAATGGTATTTGGACTGAGGAGAGAAAATAAGTTTCCTTGGTGGAATTGTTTTCTTGGAAAAATCTTGAACAAATATTTCTTGGTAAAACATTTATTAACTTGCTGAAACTAAAAGGAAGTTTTTGCTGAAGGTTTTCAGTGGGAGATATATTCCAGTGAATTCCTCAGCCAGAAGATGATTTTTGAAATATGATAGTGATTGAAGCACCTGATTTTAACATTTTCTAAATGAACTCTGGTGAATTCCTCCTTTGAAGTCATTTGTTGTTTCAAAATTCAGACTATGTTCATTAGGCAAGAATGTTGTCAAATCCAAATTGGAATATTAAACATTTAGTGCATGTGATTAAGTTGTGGACAGCAGAGAACCATTTTCCAGAGCTAGGCCATTTCTGAGGATCTGAATGCTGTGTCCTGCCTGGTTTTAAGCAGGGGTAGGAGATGTGTCTGGTTGTTCTGTGACAAATCTCTTCATCAGGTGAGGGGCACAGATGGGAGTGAAAGTCCAGACCACAAAAGGTTATGAATTACCAAAATATGGGTAGGGATCTAATATCGATACCCAAATGAGACGGACAAAGACTCTCTAACAGTTTAGAGTTAAAAAGTGTATGTTTATTCCAGCGCCGGGTAGCTGCACGGGATAATTCCCTGATACGCAGTACAAGCCAATACAGAGTTTATTTATCTACAGAAGTTATGAATATCCAAAACACAAATGCATATTTATAACATTAACACCTCTAATTCTCAGCTTCGTATGGAAATTAGCTTAAATGTCATTAAGCATGCGTGGTATGCTCCCTAAATTGGGTTGGTGGTCTCATAAGATGAAGTAGAAGTGGTCTTCCTCAATTTGACCTTTCTGCCTTCCTGGATTTTTACAATACAAATTACTTTTGGTGACCTTCCTGTTCCTCCTTGCGTGACTTTGAATAGATTCTCAGATGAGGAGGAAATTGATAATTGTTTACTGTTCCCTAGATCTACTTATCAATGTTTCTGTTTCTCATTCTAAGCACAGCTAAACAAACATAAAAGTGACAGGTAATCAGTTACTTAGTAATCAGTTACTCGCATCTTGAAAACTCATTTCAGGTTCAGCTCTTCTTAACTAACTATTAACTTTTAATTGATTAAGCTCACTTCTATTTTAACTAAATTCAGCACAGCTAACCTTCTAACTAAATCTTTATGTTTCTTCTAAAATTCTGTGTTTCAGTTATTGATGTCAGTGACTGCTTGGCAAGCTCTCAAAGTGTTCTGGAGCTCCAGAAAACACCTTAAACCACATTGTATCACCTTCCAAATGTTTGTAGCTCCACTCAAACTTGCAGATCAGCCCTCTGCAAAAAAGGGAGGGATGCTCCTCTCAGTGATGTGCTGCAGCTTTCTGGGGCTTTGGCATTTCACTGGCACAGGAGTCCACTATAAATGACCAAGGAACTCACAAGTGGTGTTGTTTTGAGCTGCCCCTCAGAGGTGCAGCATCATCTTTGATCCCAGTAAGGTGATCACACCATGGTGGTGTTAGGTCTTTTAAAGAAACAAAAATGTGAAGGCATGCGACAAGGAATGGATTAATTATAAGTAACCATACTTCTGCTTTATAAAAGTTGTGCCAAATAGTAATTGTGTTGGTTAGAAAGGCTGATGGTGGAACAGCTATGGATACTTTTTCCTGTTTTTTATAAAATGTCAGCCGCTTGACTACTGATCTTGGCAGTAAGATGCAAAATAGGTACTGGCAGAAAAAAGTCTCCACAGTGTGGATAGGGTTACTGCTTTGTAATCAGGCTGCAAATGGACCCTGCTTCAGATCTGAAAGTAAGCTTTGCATGGCACATGCACACAGCTGCTGTGGATATGTCTCTAGCACTAACTTTGGCACAGTGGTAGTGCCTTGAGCTCCCAGGTTGCCTAATAGTTTACAGAATCACAGAATGAACTATGTTGGAAAAGACCTTTGAGATCATCAAGTCCAACCTATGACCTAACACCACCTTATCAACTAAACCATGGCACTGACTGCCACGTCCAGTCTTTCTTTAAACACCTCCAGGGACAGTGATTCCACCACCTCTCTCGGCAGCCCATTCCAATGCCCAATCACTCTTTCTGTGAAGAAATTTTTCCTGATGTGTAACCTAAATTTCCCCTGGTGCAGCTTAAGGCTGTGTCCTCTCATCCTGTCAGTGGTTGCCTGAGAGAAGAGACCAATCCCCACCTGACTACAGCCTCCTTTCAGGGAGTTCTAGAGAGTGATAAGGTTTCCCTTGAGCCTCCTTTTCTCCAGGCTAAACAACCCTGGATCCCTCAGCTATTCTTCCTAGGGCCTGTGTTCCAAGCCCCTCACGAGCCTTGTTGCCCTGCTCTGGACGTGTTCAAGCATCCTTCCTGAACTGAGGGGCCCAGAACTGGACACAGCACTTGAGGTGTGGCCTCACCAGTGCCAGGTACAGGGGAAGAATGACTTCCGTGGTCCTGCTGGCCACGCTATTCCAGATGCAGGCCAGGATGCCTGGGCACACTGCCGGCTCATGTTCAGTTGGCTGTCAAGCAGTACCCCCAGGTCGCTTTATGCCTGGACACTGTCCAGCCACTCCGTCCCCAGCCTGTAGCACTGCAGGGGTTGTTGTAGCCAAAGTGCAGGACTTGGCACTTGGACTTCTTGAACTTCAAATTGTTGGACTCAGCCCATCCATTCAGCCTGTCCAGGTCCCTTTGCAGAGCCCTCCTATCCTCCAACAGATCGACACATGCTCCCAGCCTGGTGTCGTCTGCAAGTTTACTGACAGTGGACTCAATCCCCTCATCCAGATCATCAATGAAGATATTAAACAGGGCTGGCCCCAGCACTGATCCCTGGGGGACACCATTAGTTCTTTCTGTGCCTGAAGTTTTCCTGTCAGTATCACTTAGAAAGAGCTTTTTTTCCACCTTTTTTCCCAGACAGCTGCGAGGCTGTTGAAAAGCAGATTCACCCCAGTTGGCCTTGTCAAAGTTTGCTGTAGGAAATGCTAGGAAAAAATGTTTGGGTTTTTATTTGTAAAGTCCTATTAGTTGGATAGTCCTTTGGAAATGCAGGATCTGTGATACCAGGCCATCTTATGAGCATAATTAATGATCTTGAGATTGTGGTAATTCACAAAAGAGGATGAAAGCATGACATAAATAATTATTTCACTCTCTGTGCCGGTTTGAGACAAATTTGGAGGAAAAGATCCTCTGATAAAATGCAGGTTACAAACATCCCTCCCCCACCAGGTTTGGGAAATAAATATTCTTCGGAGGAAAGTGAAAGGGGAAAAAAACCCTATTTATTTAACAAACACATGGGAACAGAATAATCCTAAATAATAAAGCCTTTCACTGTGGAGAGAACCTAGTAAAATTCAAAGTCCTTCTGTAGGCTGTTCTCTCTCCGGAGCTGGGATGTGGCCCCTCCAGGCTGTGGCGTGGGCCTCCCGGTGCTGGTGAACCGGCCAGGAGCAGAACAGTCCAAGGAAAAGTTCTTGCCTCAGATAGTGAGCCAGCTAAACAGCAAAGAATTTTAACTCTCTGTCTCTCTCCTGAGAAAAAGCCAAAAAACTCGGATAAAGAAAAGAAGGGTGCTTCTTCTGCTCTTGCCACCATAGAAGCATGCAGAGCAGATAGAGTGACCTTGGAGCACAAACTGCTTTGGAAAGTTCATCTGGCTTTTTTTTTTTTTCCTTTTTCTTGCAACCAGTTTTAAAGACACAGAGAGGCACAGGAGTCATGTCTGGGCACAGAGCGGTGATAGGGAATACAACATCATAAAGTCACCCCAAGACACCCTCTTTGTAGCATCTTCAAATTAGATCACTTATAAAATAGGCATTCCCTCCTGCAGTACTGCACATTTGAATGGTGTTTGTCTACAACTTTCTGCTTGGCTTCTGTGATTCAGTGAGGCTTTTCCTTTTCAAGAGCATCCACACAGGCACAAATAAAAACTATTAAATACAGCCATACTTATGGGTTTGATTGAGATGTCTGTACTGGTAGCAGGCAGCCACTCATTGAAACATGTTTGGTTTGGGAGTTGTTTGGCTCTCCCTGACAGATGCCAGGACCTGAGCATGGCCATACATAAAAGATCTGATGTTGTATATGATCTGGGAGTTATTGCAGATGCCAACATTTTATCAACATGAAAAAAAGAGTCATTATTATTATATTGTTACATATATCTGATTGTATTACCCTGACAGTAGGGTGCCCAAATCTTGTGGAAATCTAGGGGGGAATTTAGCTGAATTTATTGCCAATGAACATCAATACTTTAGAGCTGACCAGGTGTTAGCAACCCCAACCACACCCACACCTGCATGAGGCATGGGCAGCTCTAGCCCCTCCCCTGCTGTCCCCACCCTGCCCTTTGAGGGCCTTGGGTTCTTGAAAGAGTCTTTTTAAAGAGGTTTTAGTCTTATCTTCAGGAGAGGAGTAGGTCAGCAGGATGGTAAAAGAAAGTAGGGAAGAAAAGGTGGGAGGCAGAGCTGTAGAAACTTAGGAGGAAATCACAGGCAGATTGATGTGACACAGGGAGCATGAGGCAGCATTTGAGGACTTTGTGGCTCACTGGTGACGTCTTGGTCAGGAGAATAAAAGTCTAACAGTGAACCAAACAGTCCAGTGAAACTTTCCATGTTCAAATACCATCCCTTTGCAGTACCCAGGTCCTGAGTGTGAGGCTCTTGTGCAGCTGAATACAGATGAGGGAAAGATGGAGTTGAGGCTGATTTGAATTCTCAGTTGTGAGAAATTAAATACCAGGCAAAATGCATCTTTGATTAAAACAATTCTTAGTGTTGATTATACACTTGATGAAATCAGGTTTTAATCTGATGCTATCCCTTTAAATTGATCCTGAAGAAGGAAGGGGCTTTGAGTGTGTGATTATAAAGTCAAGCTTTTCAGTGATACCAGAAAATATCAAAGCAATGACTGAAAACTCTTCAGAAAGGGGTGAGAACTTGATAGATTTTTTTTTTCATTCTAGAGACCTTATCATCACTCATCTTAAATCAAAAATCAAAGCAATAACTCCCTCCTTCAGAAAGGTATGTGCAGCCAAGGCTGAAAATATGCATAAGCTGGTCAGTGATAATGTCTTTTTACCCTCCTGTTTGAGCACTGCTGAAATGATGGCTTTGTTAGACTGCATGGTTACAACTTCAAATATTTTTGCTAGTTGGATCAAAATAGTAAGAAACAAATCACTTTGGACAGACTGCACTGAAATAATGACGTGTGTCACAGGCTGTAAGTAGAACATTTGTCAGAATGACATGATATTTTTGCCATTAAACCACCTACTGATCTGCAAGGGGGGAATCCCCAGAATGAAGCCCAGTGTTACTTCTCCCGACAGCTTTCAGTGGGAACAAGTCTGTTGCTGAGGTCCTTGGCTATTATGCATGAAAGTGAACTGAAAATGGGCTAGACTTTGCTTTCTCATCACTATGATCAGTGTTTCTGGGCAAGATTCACAGAACTGCTGCTGGGAGCTGAGGTTCCTCCTCTGCTAACTCAGGCTCTGATGAATTGGGAGACTTAATTGGCACAAAGCAGGGAGAAGGAAGCATGTGGCGTGGGGGTTCTACAAAATGTATGTCCTACACTTTCAAGCATTTCAGCATCAATTCTCAGCACCTGAGTCCTGTTGGAGTCAGCACAGTGGTCCATGCCCTCAGTGTTTGCAGGACAGGGATCACAGTACCACTTGTTTTCCTAATCTATTTTATGTTGCTCCAAAATACATAGCAAGCCAGAATTGTTTCTGTAAGTGCATGAAGGTGTCTATTCCTGCGTGAATAGGACCTACTGCTTCTCTGAGGTGGGCAGGAAGGTTTGATCCAGCAGTCTGCAAGTATGACCTTCAAGAGGGAGAGCTTTCACATCCCTGATTTGTGCTAGTTTCAAGTGTTTGGAGGAAAGTGGGGCATCTCTCTGATGCATTTGAATCACATGGGGCAATTGCTGGCTTTTGAATTCAGTGTCAACAATGCAGGCAGTGCCTATGAGGAGTCAGTCAGACTGGTACCCTCCGTGCTGTGACAGGCAGGGCAGTCTCAGAGGGTTTGCCTGCTCTGAGAGATGCCGCACATTTAAAGACACATCACACCACCAGAAAAGGCTCTCAGCAGTGAGGGAGCAGCCATAGACCAGCTTTGATTGTGGGCAGTGGAGAGCACAGTGCTCCAGTGTTGTGCCATGCCTGGCTCCTCACCAGGCTGCAGGACACTGACCTGGGGCCATCTTCTGCTGATGGCACTGGCTTGATAGGAGTCAAGTGAGTGGCATTTGTCTGATGCTGTTTCCATCACATTTGTGCATGCATAGACTGCAGGGTGTGGTCCCTGAAGTAAAATTTTTTTTTGTTTTATTTTTTATTCTTAGTTTTTATCCTAGAGTAATGGCACACCTGACAGATGGATTTCCAAAACTTTCTGAACAACTAAGTTAGTCTCACCATTTAATGGTGCAGCACACTTGTACTCCAGTCTAAGTATGCAGTGACTCCACTGACTGCCCAGTGAATCTCTGCTTAAGGTCCTCATTGAAAACTGAACTCAAAAAAGCTCATATCTCTTACATCCAAAAGATATGAAATCCAAAACCACCCCTTAAAAACCTGTAGCCTCCTTAATCACAAGTGTTTGTCCTGGCTCTGAGGAAATACATGCAAACAAGACTCTAATGTGACCTTCTCTGTTTGGTTACATAGAGAGGTTCCTTAACGTGGCTTCCTAAAGAAAAACAGGCATGGAGGGAGTTTCAAGGAGATGGTGGCTAGTGCAAAACTCTGGCTAACAGCTCCTTAAACCCCCTTAATGACAGGGCTTTTGGACCTCTAGTTATTTTCTGCTGTGCCAGCCACATTCAGCATTTTTCCATAGGAAAAGCAATTGGCCAACTGAGTGTGAATACAGGATCTGGAGCTGGATGTGCACTGCTGCACTTCCCTGCAACAACCTCTGATGAACCTGTGCTTCTGTAAGCATTCACCTTACTTTATGGTTGGAGCATGGATTTATAGAAAGATTATTAATTTTTTTAATACCTCTGTTCATTTGCTCCTGACTCTTGCTTCTCCAGAGAGAAGTTGAGAGAATGTTGTGCACAGCCTGGGAGTGGCCACTGTATCCCAGGAGGGTGCAGTCACAGAAACCTGTTTCCTCAGGAGTACTGGCACAAGGCAGGCTTGGGTGTATAAATCACAAGAGTTGAGCTTAATGGTGCCACATTCAAAAGGGACAGAAGAGAGAAATGATCAATGTGACATGATTTTTTTATACAAAAAAGCATGTCTGAGAAGGGTAGGACTAAGTGAACGTGGAAGACTCAACTGAAGTCGCCTGTGGTGAGGCTGGGGGGACACAACCATAGCCCTGCCAAGCTGCCTGTGGGTTTAGCTGCCTTCTGAAAAATTGCTTGAAGTACTGTGTGTAGTACAGCAGTGCTGGAAAGCCATGAAAGCAACATCTTGCATAGGCAGTACAGAGGAAATACAGCGATGGGTGTCACTGTCATACCACCAGTGTAGGCATGTGTGTTGTTAAATGTATATTTGTGCTGTCTCATAGCTTAAGTAGTTCTGCAGACTGCACAGGCTAAGTCAGCTACCACCTAAACAATTTTAAGACCCAGCAGACAAACAAAAGGCTTTGAAATATATTAAATGCTGGACTGTAATTGGATCTGCCCTGCAGCAGGTCAGACGTGCATTCCAGACAGGTGTTTGCCCCAGCCACTAGAAGAATTGTAAAATTAATGTAAAAAGCAGTGTATTCTGTGTAGTTAGCACTCTCCCATTAGCACAGCTGTGCTTTCAGAAAAATGCACAGCGCAGTATGAAGGCAGCTTTTAAATACATTTATTTACTCGAGAATTATTAGGCAAAACAGCTGAGTTCTTTTCTGGCATCTTTTGTTTTGCTTTGTTTTGAGAGCATTTTATGGCAAGAACAGTTAGAAGGAGAAGGTTAGGAAATCAGATTTTTCAGACTTTGTGCTTACTTAAGTCTTTATAAGGTGGATATCTTCATCTGGGTTAAGAGGAGCAGTAACATTTACTCTGGGCTTGCCAAATTGGGGAAGCAGATCTGTGATACTTCCCTTGAACAGGGGGCACGTTTCTCCTGCCCACGCTCTGAGGGAAGCATGTGTGTGTGGAGCATTGGGAGGGGACAGTGGCTGCCTGTCGGTGAGTGTCCCCTAGTGCTCTGTGTATGGCCACTGGTACTCAGGAAGCTTTTGTGTTAAAGAGCAAGCCTTCAGAAGGAGTTCCTTTTCCTTTCTGCCAGATATTTAAATTTGATAATCAATATTGCTTCAAATGGTCATTCTCTTGTTAGATTAATTCTGCAGCAGCAAGTGGGGGAGGTGACCAAGTGCTGCATTAGGTGCTAGAATCCCTTATGGGGCACAGGACTCTGAATGACAAAAAGGTTAGCATGTTTCAGAGCCCCTGTAGGTAGCCTGGAGAAGGTCTTTGAATGATTCTTATGTCCAGATTTCCTTCAGAGCATGGTGTTTGACCCAGCAGGGTGATGGCTTGCTGTCAGCTCTGCCTGGTTCCAGGATCTCAGGGATCTCAGGACCTGCCATCTCCAGCATCTCAGGAAAAGTCTGGCCAGAGGTGTTTGGCCATGCACTCAGCTGATGTACTAATGAATGAGGGCATGAACTGAAGAGAGTTGTGCCCTGGGCCACTCTGGGTGGAAATAAATTTTTAACGTGGACCTAAGGATGACAAAGTATGGCATTATCTTACTGCTACTGACACATGCACCTTGCTGAGTCCACTGGTTTACAAACTACACGGTCAGAGAAACAAAACCTGTATCAAAGGCTGTTCTTCAGGAACCACCATGCTGGCTAATATTTATGTTCTGTTGTCAGTTGTAATTGTTAGCAATAACATATCAAGGTAGGAAAGGGGGATGTTAAATACCATCTTGTAGGATGTGCTGTAGGTGTACTTCAGAGCACTCTTCTCACAGTCTTGAGAACTGGGCTTTTTTACCCATCCTGGAAGGCCAAAATGAAAATCGTGTTTTAGTTGAATTTTGAGTTACTTTTCAGAAACCGCAGCCAAATTGAAGATATTTCAAACATGACTGCAGAGTATGGATAGATCAGGAAACAGTTTTAGGTGAGATTTTCAAATTGCAATTGCACTGCCTCAGACCCCTTTTGACATAGCTCTGCTGACAGAAACCAGTCATAGGTCTGGTGATTGCTCACTGGGACCTGCAAACTCACCCTTCTTTGGGCTTCTGTCTTGTTACTTAGTGCACATGGCAGGCAGATCAGTGTGAACCATTAAAATAACATTAATGTCATTATTTAATGTTACTGTTTAAAACAGGCTTGTGTGTTTAAATCACAGGAGTTGAGCTTAATGGAGCAATAACGTAACCACATTCAAAAGGGGCAGAAGAGAGGAATGATGGACGTGACATGATTTCTTTACACAAAATAGCACGTGTGAGAAGGGTAGGACTGAGCTGAACACAGATGAACTGAAGTCACCTCTGGTGAGGCTGGGGGGATACAACCATGGCCCTGCCAAGCTGCCTGCAGGCTTAGCTGCCTTCTGCATCAAGGTCTTTCTTTGCCAGCCTTCCCCTCAGATACTGTGGCACTGCAAGGGCTGCTGTGAACAGAACATACAAGCCCAGCCTTGCTGTGAGTAGCCCATTTGAGCCCCTGCAGTAACCCAGCCCCAGCTGGGCATGCTTAGCACAGGCTGCATCGTGAGCAGGCTGTACTCCAGAGCTGTGCTGCGTGTGGCTGCCATGCACTGCTGTAGCCCACAATACCTCAGCAGCAGCAGCAGCATGAAGAAACTCCAGAACCAGTTTGGCTGGAGAGTTACTCTAGTGATAACTCACTGCTGCTGCTGGCAGGCCAGGGAGTGTGTCGGGTGACCAACAGGAGCCTTTCAAAGCTGTCACCGCTGCTGTTGTTTCTCTGATGCCACTGTGAGCACATGATGTTACAGAGACTCTGGTTCTTGGGGGAAGATGAAGTGCCAGATCTTAATAATTTCTCTCCCCTACATCCCTTTAATATTTCAACCATCAAAGGAATTTTTTCAGGAGAGAAAAGTAAAGTGATCTGGGGCACTGTTTCCACTTGTGCTCCAGACTTCCCATGTAACTCTGGACAGAAGGTTATACCCTTTTGGTACCTCAGTTTTTTCTCCATTAAATTAGAATTTCAAACTCATTCCTGTAATTGTGCCAATTGAATGTAGAGACAAGAGCTGCAGACACAGAGCTGCCAAAAGGTCCAGGCAATTGCAGAGGCTGGTTTTGAAAGATGCCAGTGCCACCAGCCAGGTTTGTGAATTTAGGTGCCTCACCTGCTTAAATGTTTTAGACAATTATATTAGGAACGAAGCTGCCAACTTGTATTCCTTGTTTGCTGAACAGATTCTTAAAATGCTGCTAAGTCATAATGTTTCTGTTGTTGTTGTTTGTCTATTTTGTCTAATTAGTCTCTAGCAGAACAATTGCAATCTCTTTAAGTTTGTGTTTGTGCTGTGCTGGATACACATAGCCCTGGATTTAGTTCTTATGAGGATGCAAGTTCAATAAAAATAACAATAGTTTTACTAATGAGGGTAACTATGTGAAGCCAGGATTCATGCTAAATTAGTATCCATTAGTGGCTTCAATCTATAGTGAAGATTTCCTTGCTCTCTGTTGTGTGTCTTAATTCATTACGGAGAAGTCCATAATATTTTATAAACAACATTTTTACTTCTTTTTCCGGAAACTCTTGCCCAAAACTATTGGAAAAGCATGTGCTTTCCTGTAACATCATAATGAGACAAATGCACTGCTTGCTTTTATTATTGTGCAGAAGTGTTTTTCCTTTGGACTTGGATAGACTTGGCAATGGAGAGTAGCTGGAGACTAATGGACACAAGCTTCAAAGCTTTCTGTCTGGGCCCTTGGTAGACCAAAAAACAACAACAACAACAAAAAAAATCTCATCTCTGTTCTAATCAGTCCAGATGATAAAGAAAAGAACTCCAGCTCCAAGCTCCCAGGGAACCTCTTACCTTGACTCAGAGAGGGAGTGGGCAGCAAGTGCTATCCCTGTATGCATCTGCAGGAGAAAAATGAATGGGGTAAAAAAGAAAAAATGAGGCAGGGCAATTTTGTGCTCTGGAAACTGGGTAATTCACTAGTCTACAGGTATTTATTCTGTTGGCCTTTAGGGACATTTTCAAGTCACAACAGAAGAAAGGATAAAATTTTCAAGGAGTCCCCATACTTAAGAGTTAAGTGAGTGGGAACTGTATTAATTTGAATGTGAGAAAAAATAGTTAAATTCAGATCCTTTTCTAATTTGTTGCATCAGAATCTTTCTCAGATCTGCTCCTCCATTATCCCATCAAATAGCCCCTATTTATTCATTTATTTATTTCTTCACATACATTGAGGAAGAAAAGGGAAGGAGTCGCTCCCCCCAGTGAGGACCATCTGCTCTTTTCTTACTGGAAGGGAAAAAACCCTACAATTAGTGTCTTGTTCATCTTTTTGTTTTACCAAAAAAAGAGGGGGAAAGAAAGTAAAAGAACTATTATGCAAATATCTGCAATTTGGTTTCAAATATTCTTTGTACTATGATGAGCAATTTCCTTTAATACAAACTCAGCCTACTTGCCAGAACCCTTTTTTTTTTCTTTTGCCTTAATATAGGGAAGGGAAAAATCCCCCCAACTTTTATGTTCCTCTAGTGGCAAATTTGTCTCATCCTTTTTTTTCTTTCTTTCTTTCTTCAGCACTATTACAGCTGTTATTCTGTAAGTTGTCAGAAAGATGTCAGATAGGGTTTTTTGAGGAAAAAAAGAAGATGGCCAAAATACCCTTACATAGCCACAATTTCATCTCACTTTTCATTGTTCCATTGCCATGATGAAGTGGCCTTGGAATGTAGGACTCAGTGAGAGAGAAGAGCTTTGTCCTTGCTACATTTGAATGCCAGTTGCTTGTGATGGCAGGGTTACCTCTAAGAGCACTTATGTACAGTTTTTATAAGGAGCTCCTGTGCTGCTGATCAGGGGTATGAACTTTAGGGTCAAATAGCACAGCCAAGATTAAACCTGCTGGTCCTTGGTCCTGGACCAGCTTGGTATCTGAAACCTAGTGTGGTAGCTGAAAACTTCATATGGTCTGTAAAAGGGAAATAAAGTCTTTTCTGTGTGAGAAGCTAAAGTGTGGAAAAAACCAAAATGAACTCATCTAAGATCTGTTGGGAGAGGACATGGAAGAATCAGAAGCTGAGCTAAGAGGCTCAGATTTAGAAAGCTGCTGCTTCCTGTAGTGATTTACTTGTGAATGAGGAAACAGGGAGGAGTACTGCTGCCCCTGGGCTACAACTGCACAGTCACAGCCCCGGGTTTAGGCTCTGCTGTGCAGCAGAGGAAGAGATGGTCATGTCCCAATGGCTTCACTAGTCTGCTGGCTTTCAGAAGGACTTAGGAGCATCAGGCACATTGGAAAAGCCCACACTAAACCTCCTGATTTTTAACCCTTTGCAGGCTGAACTTTGGAAAGCATCAATCAACATACAACTTCACATGCTTAAATCTCTAATACACTGAGAATAAATTCTCTGATCTGTGCTCTGATTTTAGCACAGTTTCTTCAAATGCCTTGCCACAAAATCATCTTGCTGTACGCAAGGGGCATAGTTTGCTTGCATAACATGAAGATGATGCCCGATGGATTGACCACGAGTTGGGAAAACATATTCAAGAAGCAAAATTAGGGGAAGTAAAACAAGACGAAGGAGACCTTTAAGTAAAGTGTGTCACACCTACATCTTTGTTTCTGTGGCTGCAACAGGACAGGGAACGTGGGGCAGTGCTGAATTTTAGATTTGTGCAGATGGTCTGACTCTTGTTTTTTGGGACTCAGAACATCAAGTGCGCATTACATCAGACTGGAGGTTCCCTAGGTACGCCTAGCACTGAATAGACAGGAATTCATGGTGCTCAGGGGACACTGATCCCCTTCAGTCACTGTTGTGTGTCAAGTCTTTGAGCACACTGGGGTAATGTTTGGGTCACTTTTATTGTTGCAGGAAGCTCTCATCATGGCCAGCATGGACCACCCACACCTGGTGAGACTCCTGGGCGTCTGCTTGAGCCCGACCATTCAGCTGGTCACTCAGCTGATGCCTCACGGCTGCCTCCTGGATTATGTCCATGAACATAAGGATAATATTGGCTCCCAGCTCCTGCTGAACTGGTGTGTCCAAATAGCTAAGGTATGTAGTTCATGTTGGGATTTTTTAATCATTTCTTATCATTTTCATAACTGGCTTTAAAACATGACTTTGGTTTTTGTTTGCACTGGGTTTTTTTCAGGCCTGTTTTTGTTTTCAAGAAGGTTGGGTAGTTCTTGAAATACCCGCTATTTTGGCTGCTTACAGTGTTATAGATGACTTGTCAATATGTGGACCAAAGTGTTTTTCTTGACTGTCTTTCCAACTCAGCATTAATGAGGGATGGGGGTTGTTTTTCAGGGGGTGAGTGAAGGAAGAAGTCCCTGTGTGAAATCTGGGACTGGACACAGGGTGATTTTTCAGCCTGTTCTGGTGTTCACTGTTCATATATACTGATTTTCAGCCCTTCTGGATCTGCATTGGCAGTTAAATTCTGATATGCCATCAATTGTCTGCCCCCACACTGCCAGGAAGATAAACATCTCCTTCATGTCACTCCTTGGGTGGTTGATCCCGCTGTGTTTGGGTCACAAATTATCCTTGGCACAATGTTTTACAGCTGGTTTTAGGTATGTTCAGGTATTCAGTGTTGTACTAAGAACAAGTACTCAGTGCTAAGAAAACCGGTTGCAAAGAATAACAAGATCTGACAGTGTAGAAGGCCATAAGTTATCCATTTTAAAGGCTCTTTTGAACAACTAGGGTTGTTTACAATGAGGTTACTACAAGTGACAATCTGGAGACTGCTTTTTGCATTGAGTTATTTGGAAGTTGTTTAAAGTTTTAGATTATTTTGATGAAAATGCTTGTTATAAATACGTGCCACAGACTGCTATCTTACATTAAATCTGCAGCCTTAACTGAATTTCCTACAACATCTTTTACAAACTATTACTTCAAGTTGTAATGTTAATCTTTTAGCACTGAAGAGAAACCTGGGGATTCAGCAATTGTTTAGCTGGACCAAACATCAAGTAAACAGTTGCCTCTTTTAAAAACTTAAATACAAAAAATGTTCTTACAAAAGTAAGAAAATGTAGAAATTCAGCTAGCCCTGCATTGTTCTTCAAGAAGAGCAGAAGTTTGAGAAGCATCATGAATAGGGACTGTTTTCTTTCCAGAATCAGATCTGTTGTTAAACCTTCCTGAAGGAGGGAGTAGATGAAGCAGCCGTAGTGCTGAGTAGAGGGGCTGGTCCATAGAAGAGGTGAGGAGAATGCAAACTCCACAATCTGACATTGCATCATTTTGTAGATGTGTTAATACCTTGTGCTGTGGTGGTAAAGCAGCCAGAGTTTCTGGGGAGTACTGGAACACACCGGTGGGATTTGCCTGTATGGAGATGTGCAAAGGTTTATTTAGGGCTGATACGGGACCAGGGAAGGTAGGAGAGAAAATCCATATTCCTGTTTGAGTCCTTTTTCTCAACACATCCTCCTTCCCATCTGTTCTCCACTCTTTTGATTGATAGTGGCTGTTATCATTTAATGCAAAACATTTACACAGTGGCATCCGTGCGGAGGTAACCCTCCATCATTTTCACTTTGTGTGTTTGTATGGCCCTTGACTCCTTAGACCAATGGCTGTGCTGGCTTTGCTGTGGACCCTGTAGTGGAGCAGACAGCCTGATCCACAGCTTACAGAGCTGACAGATCAATGGGAGGGCCTGGGGAAGGCGGGTCATGGCTTTCCCACGGTGATTCTTACCGAAGTGAAGCAGCTTCTAAACTGATGGCCATTATAAATGGTTTCAGCTTAATGCAGGGTTTGGATTTATGGACATGCCCTGGAAAATTGTTGCCTGCTGCTTTTCTGTGATGTGGGAGGAGAAGATGAGGTATCACAGATACGTGAGATCTGATGTGGTAACCAAGCAGTGCAAAGAAGTGAGCTCCTACATGTAATAACAACTGATAAGGCGTCAGGAAGAGAAAGGGAGTTCCGTTATAATAAAAGGTGGCCTGTTATTGAAACAGTTTAGTGAAGTTCAGCTAGTTTATTGAAAATTAATTAAATTTATCTTCTTCCGCATCACAATAATCGTGTCAATTGGCATTAGAGGGTGTACACAAAAAATTGTTTCAGAGATGGTAAGAAGAAAAATCTTTGAAATCACCAGACAGGGAATCCCCATGTCCCAGAAAGTGGAATAAAAGTAATACTCGTTTTCAATTCATCTGTCACATTTCACAGTGTCTAGGAATCAGTCTGCTGCCTGCAAACAGGAAAGGTTCAGTTTGCCTTGAAATAGACTGATCTCCAGAGGAATGAGTGCAGAAGGCAGCAACAGGCACAAATTTGCATTCACTGCAGGACAGGTCTATGTGTGTATCCCATATTCACAGTGTATCCACTGTGCCTGTGTTTTAGGTGCTGCTGTATGCTTGAGAATGTCTCTCCACGTGTTGCTTTCCTAGGCTATGGGGAACGATTCGTTGTGTCTTTCTGAAAGGTACCAAAAGCATGATTAGCAGAGTAGCAGGAGACAAAAATTGTCAGTGACTTCCCAATCCTGTTCTCTGCTCCCTGAAGCAGCTCCTGGTACCTTTTGCTAGATGCACTGCTCTATCTTCACCATCCCTGTTTTTATGGAGAGGATTTTCCCCAACAAGAAGAGGACTGAAGGCACTGGAAGTGCCTCAGATGTGAAGTTCAGGCTGATTTTTACGAATTGTTTAAAATCAAGTTGCTGCTGCAACACAGTCCCTCCCTAACTGCGCTTTTCTCCATCTGCCAGTGTGCAGGCACTTATTTATCGAAGTCATTGCTTTAGAGTTCACTTGTTCTGCCAGGCTGTTCATTTCCATATGTCTCTACTTCTGTACAACTAGATGCAAAACTAGTTAGGCACTATGCCTGGTTGCCAACCCACATATGGCTCTGGAGATAGCTTCTGAAGGTTGATGACAGGGCAGTTTTAAAGTATTATCTACTGCCAATTGGAAAAAGCTTAGGTGCTTTTTCTCTTTGCTTATACAGATTGTGTTGAATTTATTCTGATGTTACATCATTGTAGGGTAATTGTGTTCTCCTTCCAGAAGCTTTAGCTTCTTATTTTATGGATGAAAGCTATAAAAATAGAGTAGCCCCCAAGCATTCTGCATAAAACATGGTTGTTAGACAGCAGCTGTGTCTAAGGGGGCTCTTCCCTTCTGCTTTCCAGATACACAAGGCATCTCCTGGTGTCTCACTTAGATGGGGACTACCTTGCTTGGAAATGAATGTTTAACCTTTTAGCTCTGAGATCAGTACAGCAATTTTTTGTGGAGTTTGCTGTCCAGTAAAGCAGTGAACTGTGCTCATGTATCAAAATACTTTGTCGTGGGAGCAAGAGTGTCCACCTTGGTGACCTCAGGGTATGGAAGGATGGAATAATACTTCATGAACACCCATAGTATTGGCTACTGGAGAAATTGATTGAAACTCAAAATCTGGCACAAGCCTGGAAATGAATTCTCAGTAGGTGAATCACATCCTTCTCAGCCAGGGTGTGACAGGTACACATAAGTCAGGAAGATTCCACAAACAAACAGAAGAAAAGTGCTGTGTGCATTGATATTTCAATGTGTTTGATGCAGTTTCTCTCAGCAAGGGCTGTCCCAACACACCCACACACACAACTTGGAGGTGTGAGGATGAGGACATTCTTATGGAAATGCCTTCAAGAAGGGAAGACACATCTGCAGGGTTTTAGTCAGGAAAAGTTGGTTACATTCTGCCACTGGGTGAGGTTACCTAAGGGATCTGTATTTTAGGCTGTATCCTCTCTCTGTTACTCTAGTGGAAAATAAGCTGGAGTTCTGTTGTAATTATGATAGTGGGCCTTTGTGCTGTGCTTAACTCTGTCTCTCTCAGGGCCTTACAGAAATGCTGACTTCAACATAGGCCTGGGCAGTCCCATCTCCTCTTTTACTGGGTTTTTTTTCTGCTACAATTACGGTTTCATTCTGCTGCTGTTGATTTGCGTTACATCTGCACTCCTTTTGCTGACCAGTGTTCAAGGGCAGAGGAACTCTTCCTGCCCCAGAGAAGGCAGAGGAAGAGTCAGGAAGCAAACTTCCTAACATGAGGCAGCTTGCCTATGATCACCTAGTCTGTGGAGGAGAGCTCAGCTCTCCTGGGCCTTAGCTGGGGCCCCATACTGTTCTGCCCTGTATCCCCGAGGGGCTGCCAGACGTGTTTTTTGTGTTCTGAACTATAATAATTCTTTTATAACCCTTTAGAATGCTAACAAGGTAAAGCATAAGTTACAATGGAATGTCGCGGAAAGAAAACCAAGTACTGCAGGGGATTACTTTTTATACCTTTTCAATATAAAATAATTCTCAAATTGCCTTAACTAAAGCCCTGCACAGCATCAGTTATCCAGGTATGCAGGAAAACAATGTTTGAAAACACTCTAGGAAGGAAAAAGAGAGAGGAACCTGGGGATAAAATTTTAATGAAGCAGTTGCACGTTTTCAAGTCTGCTGAGTGTTATTCCAGCACACTTGGAGTCATTGCTGTCTCTAAGGATTCCCTTCCAGAAGTACAGAGCTGCAGCTGGAAGCCTCCAGGAGCCTCCAAGCCAAAGGCTCTTGCAAAGCCTCCTTGCTGCTTCTTTCTGCCGCCCCATTACCTGTCCTGTGTAGCTGGTGTGCGTCCCAGGGCTCTGTGCCCTCCCGCAGTTCTCTTGGCCAAGGAGAGCTTGTCCTGAAGCGACCTCTCTCCATGCCAGGCTTTCTGGGAAGGTGTATTTATTTCTGCACTTCTCAGCTGGGTGTAAATTCACAGGCTGTGCGAAGTTCAAAGGATTGATGTTGATTTTTGCAGCTGAGAAGCTGATCCAGAAGCATCCTAAATCCAGTGGGTTTGGGCCTGCACTCCTCAGGTCAGGAGAGAGGGAAGCTCTGAGCAGGGAGGGCAAGGGGGCAAGTGAGGTTGCACTGTGAGGTGAGGAGCCTTTTCATCCAGACTTGATGGATTAGGAGCAACTTGTTAGAGACAGCTTTTGTTACTCTGCTACAGATGGGATGAGAGAAAAGCTGTGTGAAACGAGAGGAATTGGGGGTAACTGGACAGGTTGGGAAGAGGTGGAGGACAGTGGCTGTGGTTAAAGGTCTTTCTTTTTCATTAAAGAAGCCTACCCTACAGCTCAGTGGCTATTCCATCCTGGCGTGAGCAAAGGAGCTTAATGACAGTCATCTATCAGCTGTCTACATTTTAAGCTTCAAAATGTCACTCTTCCCAGAGCTCCTTGCTATGACAAGGCTAATTGTACAATCCTAATGCCATTCCAGCCCCTCCTGACGTGCTGATACTGGCCAGGACCAGGGCCAAGGGCTGGGATAATTATCGCTGCAAGCAGGTCCATTAGCATAAATGTAGTTTGCTAATGGGGCTGTTCCATGAGGAAGTGCAGTGTACAGAAGAGTAGGATCTAAACCAAGGGCTATGAAATTAAAACCATATTGAAACAAGGCTTTAATTTTGTGGAGGAGCAGAATCAAAATACATAGGGGAAAGTGTCATTTTCCTCTCTTGAATCCCTCTACAATTTCCTTTTCCTATTCCTATTCGTCATGACTATTTTTCTCACTCAGCTGGAAAGCTTGGATATTCACAGATGGAAAGGAAGGATCCTTTTCTGGTATCATTGGAGAGCTCTCATTCTCAGAAAACATTACACCATCAAGTCTCAGAGGGGCATTACCCAACCTTGCCCATACCCAGGGACTTTTTGGTACCCTGCTGAGTGGCTCCCAAAAGTTCATACAAACTTGAGAAGCCCATGCAGCAAAATTCAAGTGGATCTTGCAGAGTTATTCATCCCAGCTTTTAATTTCTAAGTGGTGGAAGGGTTCGGATTTCTTTCTGGCTGTGATGAACTGGGCTGTCTTGGGCTTATGTGAGACAATGAGAAAGTTTTTTTTTGATCCTCTCAGATATCTTTTTTTTTTCCATGCAAGGCAGGGCAGTAAGTAAATGTTAGAACTTTGGTCTTCACGTCTGATCTGCCATGCTCAGATTGATGTGGGCACCTTGAGTGCAGCTATTGCAAGTAGGCTGAGACAGAGCATCAGAGCCTGGTGCCCTTGCCTTGGCTGTGGTTGGAAATAATTCTCCGAATAAATCAGAGAATTGATCCTATTAAAAACAATTGCAGCATCTGTGTACTTGTGTGTTTCCTTGACGGGCACAGTATTTCATGTTTTTCTGCATAACTCTGTGCATATTTACAGAGAATTCTGCACAGTTTTCTTCCCCTTTGTTCACCAGTCATTTCTTCTGCAGTATCGAACTGGTTTAGTAACTTTTCTACCAAACCCAGTAGTCCACAGAGGTTTCCTATATGGAAAGGATTAAAATGAAGGCAAGCACAAGAAAATTAATCAACTTAAAAGCTGAACAAGTTCTCATTTCCCTTTCTCCTTTCATATCAGCCAGACTGTTCACTCACTAAATTCCCAGTCTTTCTTTTGCTGTAATTTTCTTTTACTTTCTTTACTTCTGGTTTTCCCCTACTTTCACAGTGCTTTGTGTCAGCGCCTCTTTCCTGCTTTTTCTCCAGTGTCACCATTTCTCCTTCCCTCTCATTCCCTGGCTGCTTGGCTCCGTTTCAGTGGTACCTGCTCCATGCTCTGAAGGAGCACAGAAGCATCGTCCCTGCCACCCATCAGAGTTCTTATGTTGTCTTGTCTCACTCCAGGGTTTGGAAAGGACTCAGTTCCTTCATTTGTCTCATAATCACAAATAATAAAGCGCGAGGTTTTGAAGGTTTAATACCAGCTAACTGATGGCTGCATGAACCCCATGTGCCATTTTAATTTGTGGGGGATGGATATTGGAGGCTGGAAGATTGCATCAGAACCACAGGAACAAAAATGTAAGATTGCCATACATGAAAATTATAAATAAAAATTATAGAGGTACCTTACCCCCAGCTTTGTGCTCTGACCTCTGATTCTCTAAGGCTGTTTTGCATGTGCTGATAACCTCAGTGTGATAGTATTTGAGTTCTTTATGGCCCCCAGTGTGTGTATGTGTTTGTCATTAGCTCCAGAGCTGGGTGGAATGGCTCAGCCTTGGAAGGGCGACTCCCTCTCTCCATGACAATGTGGTGAAGACAAGTGTAGGCAAACCTTGAAGCTCTCCGACAGCTCAGTTTGCAGGGGGATGAATGTGAAGGGTGTAGGTCATGGCAAGGGCACAAATGGAGTCTGGGACAAAGCAGGTATTGGAGGACTAAGGTGAGGTCAGAACCACTAACCCAGGCATGGCTGGATTTTACCCCTGCACAGTGTGGCACATCCTGGAAGCGAGCTGGGCCCTTTGTGCTGCCCAAGGTCCTGGGAGCAGGGATGGGTTTATAGTGGGTTATAATCCTACTTTCTCCAGTCTTAATTTGACTCCTGGATTATCTAGGTTCTCTCTTTCCTTCTCCCTAAAAATCCAGTGTTCCCAAAAGCGTGGTTCATGATTGTTAGGGAAAAAAATCAAAGCAGAATTTCCAGTCATTTACAAATCACATCAGCCCTTGTGGAGGCACAGAATTGAGCGATGTATTGCACAGAGATAGAAAATTTATTGTTTTGTTAAATGAAAGGTGCACTTAGCCCTGACATTTATGGGGTTTCTGATATTAGAGACCTGACAGCCCCGGGCTACAGAAGCTCTGGAGGCTTTGCCTTGATGCCCCAGTGTTCTCATCAAGCACACTGAGCTGCATTTGGGGACATGGAACACACTCAACATTAGATTTTCCCTAACAGTCCCCAACAGACTGGCTTGGGAAAGCATTATTGAAAACCATTCTTAAATCAAATTCAAGATATTATAGGAGCCCCTACTAGGGTCTGTCAGGATTTCCATTATAAGCACATATTTTTCAGGTTTATAACTCAACCATAAAACTCTGCAGGACTGTGACTTAGCATAAAATGTCTCAGCCCAAAGCTTTTATTATTATTCCAGAAATATATGTATTTGGCTATTTTTTAAGTTGCAGAAGTTCAGAAACAAAAGCTGGATTATTTTCTCTATATACCCATAAATTAAAATGCATTTTCCCTAGTGAGTACCTTTCTCTCAACATTGTATTTTATAACAGAACTTATGCTGCTTGGATAGCTACAAAAAAAAAAACAAGGGCCAAGGAACAAGGAATACACACACACACACACACACACACACACACACACACATATATATATATCAAGAGTGTTATATAACAATAATAATTATTATGATATATAGTTATTATATATGATATGTGTTAGTCTATACAATAGGTATTATTGTATAATACTAATATAGTATGTATTATTTTATATATATAGTCCATGGGCCAGAATAAAATCCTCGCTGCTTCTGTTTTTATTTACTGTGTGTAAGCAGAGGGGATCATATTCCACTCTCCTGCAACACATTAATATCTTCTGATTAGAGGGGAAATAAAACTGGGTTATGTGTCCCATGGAAAATAACCAAGCATTAAAAGAATGCATTACCCTGAACTGAAACAGTTCTGAGCAGTTCTGAGTCTTCCAAACAAAGATTTTGTTTTGAGACCTTTGAAAAGTTGTTGGATTTGTATGACCTTTTTTTAAAATTAATGCTTAAAATTGTTTTGAAAGAAAAATTACAGCTGTCTTTCAGAACCATTTTTGAGCTAATTTTTCCAACATGTTTTTTTGTCAGGTTGTTTCATATGAGTAAACCAAGTCAGTTTTAGAGAAGGCAACTTTATTTTCCAAAATTTAGGGTTAATCTCCTAGCCTTTGAACAATTTTTTATTTCCACAAGGCATAAATGTTATTTCTATACACAAGACAAATAGAGAATTCGGTGTTTCTGGATTGTAGAGTGGCTCTTTCTTCAGTGACTTTGTAGGTTTTTTTTGGTGGTGTTTTTTGTTTGTTTGGGGTTTTTTGTTTGGTTTGGGTTTTTTGTTTGTTTGTTTTTCACATTTTTGGACTTAAATACAAACTTTGTAATCTCACATAGAGGTAAGTATAAGTCTAAATACACCATCTAGGTCACTTTTGTTGTAGACGAGGTGTGTTGTCATCACTATATAAAGCTCTGACTTTACCTCCTCTAGATAACAGTGAAAAGCATCCACTTATACCCAAAAAGTGAAGTCAAATTGTAAAAGGTGCAGGGGGTATGTGAGGTTCATCAGAAGAGAGTTTAAATGCTTGGGTATATTTAGTCAAGCTAAATGCAGTTTTGTATGCTGAGTGTTGGCTATAAATTTAGCAGGTTAAATACCCAAGAGGAAAACAAGTGTGTAAGGTAAAAAACAGCAGTGGCATGAGAATGAATGAGTCTTAACTGGCTATGAATAAATTTAGAGTGGAAATTAGAAGAAGGTTATTAGCCACTGTAAGTGGTAAGGTTCTCAAACCCAGTAGAAATAATGCAAGGTAATTAATGACTTTTAAGATGGAGCTTGATAAGTTTATGAGGCAAGTGTGGGCAGAATGGCACAGTTGCTTTCAAGGGGCACAGTTTGATGGCACAGTTGCTTTTAGTTCCCTGTTTTAAAGCTGCGTAGTGACAGGACAAGAGTAAACAATGAAAGAACGTGTACCCCACTCTTTGCTCAGAGACAGCCCAGGTCTGAAATTTGGAGCCTCAGGAGATAGAGATCAAGCGGTGGTTTGCATTTTGGATTGTTTCTTGTTTTTTTGTTTCTTACTTGCTCACCTTACTCCTTCTTAATCCAAATTAAATCAGATTCTCATTCCATTAGCTGAACTGAATAATGCATCACTCAGTTTTCATTGAAATCAGCCAGACTATTCATGCAATGATGATGCTCTTCTTGTGAGTAAACACGTCAGAATCAATCTTGTGTGTTCAGCAGGCTTCACCCTAAGAAAAAAAATGAAGCTTTCACTTAATCTCTTTTTTTTCCCCTTGCCTTTGCCTAGGGCTTGCTATCAGTAATTCATAAGTATGTGTACAGTAGGTGGAAAAAACACATAATGGAATTATTTAATGAAGACTTTATTACATTTAAACATAAGGGTTCTAGTTTGTGTTGGAGACTAATGACTCAAAACACTCTGCAGAACTAACAGTTCAGAGTAAAGATGAAGTAACAGTCTCCGATTTTGGCTACATGTAAAAACACATCATTATAGTTCAGAGCTCACCCACCTGGACAATATTTTAGTGAAGAAGGAATTTATTCTATGTTTTCCCAGTCTTTTCCTATCTATCTTGCCTTCCAACTCTCATTGTTTCTGCTGAGATATTCAGACCTAGACATCTTTTTGGATTACCAGTATTCACAGGATAATGTCTCATTTTGTCTGTCACCATTGTTGCATCCCTCCCATTAGTTATGAATTCTTTTCTACTCTGCTTCGTACAAGTACAGCTTGTTACCTCCTTCTCTGTAATCTTTCCAATTTCGCTCTTACTTGACTTTCTTTCCCATACACTGTTCTGTCTTTCTGAAACTAAAATCTTAATAATGGTGTTATGCTCTGTACAGTTCTGTGTATCTTGAAATATAAGACTAAGACTAATAATAAATCTTTCTACAGCTCATTTTTAAACCATGAATGTCAGAAAGAAAGGAAGTTTATTCATAGAAATGGTAGGAAAACTTTGTTTTGACAGCTCTATATTGGGACTGTGTTGTGGGCTTTTTTTGCTTTGCCTCCCAACTGGGATAAGAATAGACTTAATTTGTGGCATTTTATTTTGTTCATAGAAAACAAAAGGTGAAGGTGTTTGGGTTTGGTTTAGAACTTGCTTCTTTGAGGACCATGGCAGAGCTAAGTGGTGGTCAGCCAGGGTATGGCGGTTTGACGCTGGTTAGGTGCCAAGCACCACGAAAAACTATTCACTTACTTGTCTCTGCTATAGCTGAGCAGAGGAGGGGAACTAAAACTTCATTTTCATGAGGTGAAATAAGGATTATTGAGGAAAAAGGAAAACTCCAAGGAAAAACACATCCAAACTTAAACAGTATAAAGAAGATTTATTACTAACAGAATTAAAAATAAAAAGAGTAATGAGAAACCAAAGCAAACTTTCAAAACACCTTTTTCTTCCAGTCTCTCCCTCTTTCTATCAACTGTGCAAGGGAACAAAACACGGGGTTTTGGTCAGTATTTAATTTCTTAGGAGTTTTCTTTATGTTTAAGGAAAAGAGTTTCTTCTGCTGTGCCATGGAAAGATAGTTCTCTGCGAACTTCTCCAGCATAATTTCAAACTCCACAAACAAAATCCACCCGAATCTGCTGCAGTGAAAAATCCGTCCCACGAATCTCTCCGTTTTCCCACAACTGCCAGCGTGGGTCATAATGGTTCATGGGGTTTAGTCTTTTAAGGATGAGCTGCTCTAGCCTGGAAGCAGAGGCTCTCTTTTTCAATCTTTAAAAGCCTCTCAGCATCTATGCACTCTGGTGTGAGCACGCCTTTTCACGGGCTGCGCGTGGATCTCTGCACCCCCCATTGTTGCAGTGGGGATACTGCAACATGCATATATCAAACCAGGAGTCCCGTGGAAAGGAAATATATATGGACAGACAGATTCTTGATAGCTGTTTCAGAGATGTTTATTTCTCCAGCCACATGGCTGGGGCTCTGCAGAAGAACTGTTTCAGTCACGGGACCAAGGGTCCTTCTGCCCGCACAGGGAACACAAACCAACCAATGGGAACGAGGCTGAGCAGGGGCAGGGAAACCCCGTGTCTGTGCCCTCAGGGCCCCTCTGCCAGGGCTCCATGGCAGGGGAGGGACCCCGACACCCCATGTACCTCATCTCATGAATTATAGGGAAAACAATTCGCTGTATTATAGTCCTCACCACGGCTTGCAGGAGAATTTCAGCTCCAGTGCTGGGAGTGCCTCCGCTCTTTCCCTTCCCCCACTGACCTCGGTGTGGCCATGTTCTTCTTCCTCACGTGACCTCACTTTTCCTTTCTTTCTGACTTGGAAGAAAGTTGGCGTCTATTAAGTTGCAGCTGAGAAGTTGATCTCGTCCGGGCTCTGCATCGGGGAAACATTCGCCATGTCTCTTGTTGCCGGCTGCGTGGTGTTTTTTGCCTGGTTCAGCATGGGCCACACTGGCTGCGCCAGCTGTGTGGCTGCTCACGGCTGTTCATGGCTGCTCACGGCTGTTCATGGCTGCTCATGGCTGTTCATGGCTGCGCCGGCTGTGTGGCTGCTCACGGCTGTTCATGGCTCCTCGCGACTCCAGGGTTGGCTCCTCCCAGTGGGCCGGCCTCGGCCGCCGCCCGGAGATGGCCCGAGACCCACTCTGGGATGGGGCCCAGGGACCTTCCTTGCCACCCCTCATCAGGGGAGCAGGAAAAGGAACTTCTTGCATCTCTTCTTTCTTAAATATGTACATCACAGAGGTGTTTCCAGCTTGTCCAATTGGTCTAGCAAGCTGTCCATCAACTGTTGGCTCTGTGCAGGTCACAGAAGTTTCGAGCAGCTGGTTTTCCATTTTTTTCTCTTTTTTTGTCTGCCCCTACAAACCAAGTTTTTGCTAAACCACCACACAGGGATTGTATGAAACACACTTATTTTAGGGCTAATTTGCTGAAAATTGTAATAAATAAATTATCTGTAAAATGAATGGACTTTTGGCCCTTTCTCTATGCAGTCTAAAATGATACTCATTTTCTGTGTTCTCTGTCTCCTCCACACGAGTTAGGAAGGCTTCCTCTATGGGGCAGAAGCATGTCTAAGATTTTGGGTGTTTTTAAATAAATTGTGGTTTAGCCCAATTCACCTGGTGATTTGTGCTATTTGTGCTTTTGTACAAATCTCAAGGTTTGTCTGCATATTGTTTGACCTTCTTTGGAGCAGGTTTCTAGCTTGACTACCAGTCTTTACCTTGGCTGCTGCATGAATGGGATTAAAAAAAACATATGAGGAAGCTCCTTTTGCCTGATAGAGCTGGCCACTGATCAGAAATTTAACATTTGAATAGTGAACAAGATTATACTTTCCAAAAGAAGCTGCAAAAATGCACTTAGCATATTTCATCTAGAAGAAAACTCAAGCAAGTTAGTTTTAAATACATCCATAATTTTTGCTTTATTTCCTGAAAGCTGTACTATGGAATGTCAGGCAGATCATATTATAACATACTTACTTCTGACAGAATATATAGTAAAATAAAATTTAAAAGCCTGGGCCGGGCCACAGCCATCCTGGAGCCATGTGGCCCTGTTCCATCCGTGGCCCCCACATCCCTGTTACGTTCAGACAGCGCAGCCCGGCTCTACATCCCCCCCTTCTCCAGTGTGGCCGAAGATTCAGCTGAAGCTGCCCCACTGCCTGGCAAAGATCATGTGACCAACAGCAATAAGCGAAATTCCAGCTGCAGGGTCTGGGTGAGATTAACGCTTTTAGTACTGTAAGTTTCCTCCAGAACAGATGAAGCCTGCAGACATTAAGTAAAGAAAGAAGAGCTGAAAACCTGAGGGAGGAGAAAGAGGAGATGCTCAGAAGCTGAAATTCTGTTGTAAAGCTATGGTGGTGATAGACTATGATATATCAGAGTACCTGTTGTAATTTCATGAAGGCATGGGGGGTGGAGCGTTCAAACTGTAATTGTGAGCAAAGGTACTTGTGCTGAAATAAGCAGATGCTGAAGCAGCTGTAATTTGATGAGAAGTTTGAACAGGGAGAGATGGAAGTGATGAGGACTCTTACTCCAATCAGAAGAAGACCTCAGTTCCTAGAGGTGCTCCTAGAGATAGTCCTAGAGATGAAGATGATGGGGACCCTTTTTGCTCCCAGGGAAGGGGGAGGGCCTCTATTCCTAGAGATGAAGATGCTTCCAGAGATGGGTGAAGAGAACCTTTGTTTTGAACAGCTCAGCCTTAAAAAATGGTAAAATGGTACCCCAGTAGCTCAAGATTGGACCTTCAAAAGCAGTTGTGGGGAAAGCTGTAAGCTGGGGGAAGGAACTTTCACATGCAAGCAGAGAACCAACCTGGGCAACTGTCTCGCTGTGACATTGAAGCCATGAGAGAACTTCTTGTGGAGATGTCTCCATAGCATGAGCAAGAGAGACTCCTCTCCCTAAGTGAACTGAACAAGGTTATTATGGAAGTGGTAAACTGACTGAAAATCTCAAGGGTTGTCTTTTTACATTGTCACTGGGAGAAGGGAGAAAGGTGGGGGGGAGGAGAAGTGTTCTGAAGGTGTGGTCTGATTTTTTTTTTCCCCTTTCTTTTAGGTCTGTTAATAAACCTCTTTATATTCTTTTAAGGTTTGTGCCTGCTTTGCTTTCTCCTAATTCTTATCTCACAGAAGGTAAATAAGTAAGTAATGAGTATTTTGGACCAAACCACTACACATCATAACAATATAAAATAATGTACAGTTCCTTGAGGAAAGGGAGAGAAATTAAAAAAAAAAAAAAAAAAATCAAAGCCCTTTTCTTAGTGCATGCACATGCATGTTTTTGTATAGGGCTCTCAGGTGTTTTGCCCAGCAAAAAAAAGACAGAAACTATACATGGCATTCTGCATTCATTTTCTTGGTAAAGTCCAATGTTGTGTTTCTTCCTGTGATGGATGTATCTAAACTGGGAATACGCAAAATGAGAAGCAGAAAAGCAGTTGCATTGCAGGGAATATTGCAGGAGTGCCCAGTGTCTGTGTCCTGCTTATACAGCGCAGGAATTGTGCTAAAGCAGGTGGGTAGTGGCTTGTAGCTAAAAAGTGAAGCTTGTGAAGTCACCTGGCACTTTGACTAGAGGTAACCTCCGAGGGTTTTTCATTTCACAGTCAGTTTGTGTGCAGGACCTACCTGTTAGGAGCTGCCTTCTGCTTCCTCACTGCATCCATGAGTTGATGGCCTTTCGCTCCATCTGGGCTGCACACAGGGAGAAGAGACACAATTTTTGATCTTGAGTTTTTGCCCCAGAACAAATTAAAGTGAAGATCACTTACATTTTAAAGCAGTAGACAAAAAAATGCCATTGATTGCTAAGCTCAAACCTACCTTAGCCTAACATGCCTTCTTCAGTGGCATCTGCACCCAGTGTTAGTTCAGAAGGCAATGATTCAAATGGGACTCTCTGTCTTTATGGTAAAATACAAGATACAAGGTTAGAAAGGGCTGGATTTTATTCCTGGCTGTTTCATAGAATTTTTTCTTTAGTTTTTTTGGGGTTTTTTTAAATGAGGTTTTGACACATCAGTTGAACTCTTTTCAGCAAATGGTCTTGCAGCCCTTAATGAAATAAAGCATTTGGAGGATCTAATGGAAGGCACTATACACATGCCAAGTGTTACTGTTGAGCTGCTTCTAATTGAATTTCATAAGATTATGTATTCCAGACCTGTCACAGATTTGTTTATTTACATCCTCCTGAAGTGCAGGAGTCAGATTCAAATTTCCAGGCAAAGCATTCACGTTGGTGGTTACCTGAGAGTGTGCAAATTGGCATATCTTGATAAATTCAGCTGTATGTTACAGCTTTCTTGGCTTGCACCAACAGGGTGGTTGTGTGAGCTCCCTTTTAGGTAAACTTTTTAGATGGAGGTGCTTTATGTTAACCAGTTCTGCTGTGCATTCACGGGTTGTAACAAGCACACGCAGGGTTTTATCAAATCAGAGCTGGCAGGTAGCAAGTCTGAGACGTGACAATGCCTGTCTAAATAAATGTGGAATATGCACAAAAGTCAGGATGAAATCTTTTGTCTTGAATACTTCACGTAGCTGGTATTCTCAAATTACATGGGCATACTTCTATTTCCACCTCAACCGTTTTTAAAAGTTTCATTATCTCTCTATTCACACCGGAGGAACATAACTTGGCAAAGTCAAAAGTGTTTGACCCAGTTAAAATAGTCACAAGTACCATGAGTAAGAATGATTAGGAACACAGATATGTGTCTGTGAACTCGCACTGTGTAATTTAAATCTTTGGCTTTCCAGATTCAGTTGACACGAGACATCGCATCATTTGTGGCCTGTAGTTGGTTTATGAAGCTTCTTTTTATAATTGATAACATAAGCTTTCACTGCCCTGAAGAGAGACAGCTAATGGGTATTTTGAGCCCAGCAGCAATTGGACATTGTTAGAAACAGCAGGTATTTTACCTTCAGCAGATCTGTAAACCACTACTTTTTCTAATGTTTCTAATAGTCAGTACAAGTTCAATAACAGAAAAACAACTCCGTAGGTGTTTTCTGTATAGTTTCTAAAACAGAATCCCTGGCTTATTGCCAAGTACTTCCTGTGATTCTTTAGGAAGAAAGGGAAAAAAAAAAAAAAAACACCAAGCTAAAACCCAAAGGAAAGCCAGCCCTTTGTATGGAACATCAGCAATCTCCAGAAGAGTCACACTTTTTGCTAAGCCATATAATGAGTCAGGTAATTCTGCCTCGAGGGTGCTAATGTGCTTGGGTACCATATGGAGCTGGATGGCACTTCTTTTCATTCTAATTAGCAGTCAGAGGAAAACTACCTCTGAATGTTTACATACCCAAAGCTTTTCCCATTCCAGGAAGCAGATTTTCCTGGCCAGCTACTCTTTTAAAAGTGTCTGGGCTTAAGTGTGGTGATCTAATAGAAGGACTGGAACATAAGAGCCCAGGTAAATGTTATGTAATTGAATCTGTCTCAATATTCTGACATCTGCCTGCAGAGTACATTCCTTTTTTCATCCATCACCTTGTTGATGCTCATTTACCTTGGCATTTGGAAAGGCTTCTTCTCAGATAACATCACAATTAAAGAATGAGTTCTGAAATTGAACTAGCCTTAGTGGAAACTGGTAAAAGGCATGTAAAACCATTTCATTTATTAGGACAGCATGCCATTTACATGGAAAACCATAGATGGCTTTCCAAAGCTGCCATGTCTCATTAGGTTCAGTGTGGCTCAGGCTGCAGTCTCTAGGCTTGTATTGTCATAGAAGCTTGAGCTGAAATTACAGCCCATAATACTGCTCCCCACAGGGACTAATTTATGTTTTCTGCAGTAACAGGCTGTATTAATATTGCCCAAATGTGTCATTATTGGCCATTGGTGTGTTTAAGTGATGCTAGTGAGTGAGTGACACTTCTATAACAGAGTTGTTGGAATATCAACAAAGTTTTAGTGCCTAAATAGCTCAGACTTTCATAAAAACCTTAGCCTGGAGTAGGAGAAAGTGTGGTGTTCTCAAATGTTGCCCTATTGTTTTGTTGTAACCAGTTATTTCAGTGTCCAGTTCTATTTCGAGCAGATTTTGGTAGGAATAACACAACTGCAAGTGGGAGTGTTGTTTTTTCATGGTTTCTGCTCAGTGTAAGTTAACTTAACAACTGGTCACCTTGCAGATCCAGTGAAAGGCCTTCTTACAGCTAGAGAGAGATGTGTGATCTCTTTGTACCTCCAGGGATGGTTTTATTCACAGATCTTTTACTCATTGCCCATGAAGAAATTAATTGTTTAGAAAACGCAATGTTTGCCAATTGCTAGTTTGTTTTAAAAACAGACGAAATATTTAAATAGTAGACTCAGCACTGCTGATAGTCTTGCTTTGAGAAGGAGGTTGGAGTAGTGGCCTTGAGAGGTCCTTCTAACATTTTTGTGTCTGTTCACAGCTATTCACAAAGAACATGTGGGCTGGTATAAGTTTCTTTGTTGCCTAATTTCTGTATTCCAAGCCCAAGTAATGTCCAGTAACAACCAAAGTAAGATTCTGTCCAGGATTTTTCTAAGTGTTAGGTCTTTGTTGATTGTGGCTTGTGACAGGCATTACCCTCTACTTCTATTATAAATACAGTCATTTAAGGTGAAGTAAAGGAAGGTGAGAAAGTGGAGTTCCAGCCTGAGTAATTCTGACTGTTTAGTAAAGGGCAAGCAAATATTTCTGTGAGGAGCACCATGAGAAATAAAAAACAGAAATTTCCAATTCATGGAAGTGATGAGGCACATTATCAGAGCTACAAATAAAGTCTAAAAAGTACTCCTGTGCTTTCATGCCTTATGCTGGCCCTGCATACTGAACTACTAATATTGCTTTACCTTTGTCTGACAGCAGCCATGTGCAGAGCACAAATCTCAAAGTGAAAATTAGGAAAGGAGCAAGTGTGAGGTGAGGAACACTGGAAAATTTAAAGAGCTGAATGTACACAGCTTCAAAGGAAATGTGATTTGCTTGGTAGCAGTTTGAGTTCCAAGGACCAGCTCATAATACCTCTACTCATACATGTGCAGTGGGTCCTAACCTGGCTGTTAGTGTCTTTGCCCCAGTGGCAAATAGAGGTGCAGTTTCTAGAATTCTTTAGCAATTTTGCCATTGTTCAAATTTTGCAGAACACAGTACCAGCTCCCAAGCAAGATGCTCTCCTGTTTCTCTCCTGCTTCAGGCGTCTCCTCCATTCACTGTACAACAACCTCTCAAGCAGTGACAGAACACAGGGAAAGTAACCTCCCCTTGTCTGTACGTGTGGGATTGTGGTTGCAGATCCCTCCTACACTGTGTAGGAGGGCAGGATAGCATTGAAGGGGAGGATAAAAAGCTCTTGAGTGATGCAAAGAGCCAGTTAAGTACAGGTCATAAGCCATTCCAGATGTACTCAAACAAATAATGGCCATAAACAGATTTTTCTGAGTCCTCCTAAGTAATAACGAATGGGATCTCTGAGATGGGAAAGACAGTCCATTGCAGTGTCCTGAGCATCAGTAAATTCTCTGCTGGCTCAATTGTCTTTTGCCCATTCTTGATAAAAAACACATGTGAACATTTATTTCAGCTTTAGAAAGAAAAATGCACAACTCCTTTTTTCCATGCAGTTGCCTACCTTCTCCCAGAGTTATTTTAAGACCACAAGTCACAAGTACTTGGGGAGTCAGAAGAGAATTTACCAGCTTCCAGAGATTCATGTGCTGCTGGCCAGTGACCCAATCTGGAAGGCAGCACTTTGGGAGGAACTAAAGCAGTGGGATGTTTGGACAAGGAGATGATTTTGAATTGTAGCCAAGATAAGGAGCCTTCTGGAGAGAACTGAGAGAAGAATTCAATGTATAACCTATTAGATTAATTAGGGCCTTTTCTCCTCAGCCTTGTGAATTAAGAAAAATAAGCAAATTCCGTCCGGCTGTCGTGTTTTCATTGACACTGTGATGCTGTACCTGCAGGTGCAGAGAAATCCTGGAGCTCCTGTTTGCTCCAGGCAACTCTCTTGGGTGTATGGGTTTGGAATGCATGTTCCTGGGGCTGTACTGTGGGAAGGGCTTGGCTGCTGGAATATTCATCCAGTACTGGGCAGTGCATAAATATCAGCTGGTAGATGTTTTTCACCCTATGGCACTGAAGGCTATTACACTGCTAATGTTTCAAAAGTAGTGGTTGCTTTTGGTTTTCCTTGACTCTTTAGGCAGCAAGGGGTCTCTATAAGGTAGTAAACCTTAAATCATCCTCTTCCATCTGCTTTGTCAGACAGTTCAGTAATGGCTGCTGCAGACAGGTCCACAGAATAGCCATTTCCTATTTTATCTTATTCACCCCACCCTTGTAAAGATATCTGAACAGAGGGGAGAATCTGTCCTGTTGTTTGCATTTATTTTGTGAGTTTTAATTTACTTTCTGTTGGCATTCAGGTCACTAAAACACTGTTATGTTTCTTTTTCTATTTTCCATCATATAAAAATAAATGTCAGGATAATAATTTGAATAATCTTCCTTTTTTTTTTTTTTTTTTTCTGAAAGTCTAGGTACTTTCCTTTCTCTAGTCTCCTGTGTGTCTTCTTTCTGTTTAATGTAACCTTTCATAGATTAAAAAGGCAATGATGTTAATAGAATTGCATAATTGTCAGGAGATAATGTTCTCACAGTGAAATATTGCTATTGAGGCTTAGCTAAAGCATTTAGAGCAAACAAGCGTGCAGAAACAAAACAAAGATGTTTATTTTCAAAGTGACACATCTTTGTCATCACTGGTGTCCTCAGATTCCTCATTCAGCCTCTGCAGGACTGGGACTCCAACATTCCCAGGGCAGCACTTCCTGCTAGTAGGTCTGGTGGCTCACGTCCTGTCATGACCAGAGAGAAGCAGAAATTTCAGAATTCAGCCCCAGATCCAGCCTTCCCAGAGATCCAGGCATGTTTGGGGGCTTGCTTATAGTGTCCACCTTGTATCTTAATTCCATGCTCGTTCATCCTGTGCCAGTGCAATTACACAGGGGGAAAAAAAGGGGAAAAATAAGAGCAAGTGTGCTCATGCCTCACCACTACAAAAAAACTCCTTTCTACCAGGTTAGATTTCAAAGGTGTTTGGGGCAGAGACCAGTCACTGCCAACTTAATTTCTGAATGTTAAGTGCAGCGTGGTAGTGGATGATGGAAGTGAATTGTACAGTATTTAAGAAAATATTTTGCTAATGGATATTGGTAGCAACAGTGGAAAGGTCTGTTTGGAACTGAGCAGAGGACTGACAGCATGGAGCAGTGTGGTCTGTAAGGAGAGGGAACAGAAGAAGGTGAAGGCTGTACATTTGTGGAAAGCCAAGGCCCAGCATGTTCTTTTCAGCAATAAGAAAAATAAGCCAAGTATTATCTCTGAAAATGCTTTTGAAAGCACTCCTACATTTCTCCTTTCTGGATCAAAGTATGCTGAGTATGTAGTTGAGAAGCAATCCCAGTTACTGCCACTATCTAAGCAACAATTTAACGTATAAAAGTTTATGTTTTATATAAAGATATCCTTAATATTGCAGAAATATTAATATCAGAATCTGCAAAAAGCTGAGAAGAACTGCTTCAGTTTCCTGTTGGCAGTTTCATGAGTGAAACCATGAAATGAACCTTGAAGTGGTTAATGGTCTTCTTTTATTGTACCTTCTGTGGTTGTGTTTGAGACACCGTGCCCAAATGACATTAAGAAATTTGAGCTAGAAATCCATTTCAAATGCAAGCTTCCAGGTGGATTTGTTTATAATAGAACAGATGATGCCAAGTGCAAGGGTTGTCCCTCCACCTCATATTAGGGGTATTTTGAATTTCAGACAAAGCCAAACAATAATAATGTAAGGTTGCATGAAGGTTAATGTTGTTTAGGCAGATGGTGAATTGCAGATTCAACCTGTTGTCACAATAATGAATGTGTTTAAAAAGATGTTTATGTGGCAAATGAGAGAAAAATGAAACAGAATGTGCACATGCTTGCACACACAGACTTAGCATTGCTGCCTGTCACTCATCTATCCAAACCTATACATATATGTACTTTTTTAGGGATTCTCTATTGACCCTTTGCCATAAATCAATATGAGAAGTAGGACTGCAAATTCAAAGGAATGCACTGTTAATACTGATGCCATAATTTTGCCTGACAGCAATGACAGAAGCATTTGATCTGAGTCAGGTGAAATTTTATATCCCTATTAAATATGATTTCCCCCCCCTCTCCACCACGTACATTTTTTACCATTTTCTCTTTTCCCATTTTACAGCTTCATAGCAAAGTAGCCCACAAAATACGTGTTTTACTGGGGCCTGGAGTGCTCAGCCAAGTGTTTCTCCAGCTTTGAAACTCTGTGGTTTTTTCTCCTCAGGAGAACATGGAGTGGCTTTTTGATGAAGCTGTATCTCCCCATTTAGTCAGGTATTTAGTTAAAGTAGTATAGACCCAAAGCTTTGTGTTTTATTTTAAATCCCTCTGAAAATAGGTGAGCAAATCCCCTCTAGTTGCAAAAAAATCCATTGGAGTCAAAGCACCTGTGGGGATTTGTTCAAGCTAAATAAAAATAATATGGGAGGTCAGCTGTAGCAATGGTGTTAAATCATTTTGTTTATTACGAAGGACACTGCTTTTGAAAAGGATTCCTGGCCAGCCATACTTGATAAGTAGTTATCCAAATTATCTGAGCTTGTTGGCAACACCTGGTTCAGGACCCTTGTACACAAGAATAATGTAAATAGGCAGGAAGGGGCATAGCCCACTGCTTCAGAATTGATTCTGTACCTGGAATCAAAAGGAGATTTAGGATACTTGCAGCTTTTGCAGGCTGTATCAGTTACACATGTCCCTGTAATACTTCTATTTTTCTGCAACTTTCACTCAGAATAAAAGACTCAGGGACATCATTACTGAAAGTTTAGGACTCACATAGAAAATGCCCTTTGTATTTGTACAAACCTACCAATCCTTAGCTGAAGAAAAATGCATTTTCTGTAGAAAGAGGCAAAGAAGAGATACAGAGGAAGCCAAAACTCTTAATATAGCCTTTGCAAGGATTGCAACTTTATCAGGCTAGGTTATGTGTCTACTGCAGAGGTAATTCTCCATTTGGACTTTTAACAGACTTTAATCTTTTTTTAGTATTTTTTCAATAGCTCAGTGTGAAAATTAAAAATAGTTTGTCCTTCTTCCAAAAGCCATTAAAAAGCCTTACTTTTTCCACCCTTCTTTCTGCCCATGAGGAGATGTCATTTTCCATCAATTCCATTTTCTCCAAACTGTGTATTCAGCTCTTTTTAAATATTCATTTTTTCATTATATTTTTAACCTCACCATGATCATCTTTTGCCTAATTACTTACCTGATTGGTTTCAGCTATATCCTGAGGGGGAATGCCAGACTAAAACCAGCAGTGTCACTAGATAATGTCTGGAAACTGGGAAGCTAGACATAGTTAACAGGGATCCATCAGGCTCCTTTGGGGAATGGCAGTCACCAGAATCAGTGGAGGCTGGAAAATGGAAGGGTTTGTTATTATTATTTTTATTTTACCCTCATGTATTACTTTGTCATGGCACCAACATTCTGTATGTAATCGTACTTGCAGACAAAATCGCTCAGACTCTCCGAACACACAAATCTATGCTGTGTTTCTGCCAAAAGGTCTCTAGAAAAAAACACAAGGTAGTGACTAGGAGTTGTGCTGGCAGCTGCAAACCCTCAGTAGGGAACCTGGGCCTTTAGCACTGTGTTAACCCAAAAAACACCTTTTAGATGAAAGTTTCTCATCTTATCCCTTTCATTATGGCAGAAAAACAGGCTGGAATAAATAGAAATAGCAATAGTTATGTTTAAACTCTCAACTGTCTACTCTCCAGCTGCAAATATTTACCTCCAGTACAATCCAAATGTGCAGTGAATTGGAGAATCAAAGGTGTGTTAGCTGTGTAGACACAACTGCTTAATTTCAGAGAGCAGATTAAACAACCTGGAATGAAATTTTGGGGAAGGAAGAAAGTATTTGAATTGATCAGCCTCATTAGCAGACTGCTGCAATAACCCTTTTTTCTCTGAAATTTTTGCTGTGTAATTAATCACACCTTGTGTGAGGGGATTGCTGGTATTTATACAGGTACAGCTGTGGCGAGCAAGATATTTTTTGGCTCTCATGAATTTCCAGTGGTAGACACCGAGGAGGCAGGGAGAGAAAGAATGGCAGAGATGTTTCCAGCTTCCCTGAGGACTCCTGGCATTGCTCTCTAACAGTACATACTCTTTGCTGCCCAGCAGTATGGAGTTCTCAGAAAAACCTTTAATATCTGTCTGTCTGTCTGTCTATCTATAAGAAAGCTGCAGGTCCTAACCGCTAGGATCAGTTTTAATACACGTTTTCAGGCATGGTGTCAATTAAGGGGGACAGACTTCTAGGCTGATTGATAAAGAATGAGTATGATACAAAGGTCACCCAGTGAAGGATGACACAAGTCTGGCCCAGTGCTAGAAAAATAGCCCTTGTCATGTTTACCTTGGCCTGGAAGTATTGGTCTTTTTCCCAGGTGACACAACTGCACCCCCCTGCAGGAATGCTGCTCTTCAGGAGTCACACCTGAAGCAGCAGTCTTGCATGGACTTCCCTGGCCCTTGGATCAGGGCTGTAGCGCTGCCTCTTTCACCAAATCATTGGATGCTTGTTGGATCCAGAAGTTCCTGTAAAAGCTTGCTCTTTGAGGACCTGACTTTGTAAGGAGATTTTACCTGCCTTGTGCCTGCCCCTGACTTTCAAATTCTCTTTTTAGTAGGGATGCCCGCTGCAGATGTGGCTTCCCCAGTAACAGACTTGGGGAGTGCCTGCGCTCGCTTCTAAACACAGCTTTGTCTCGCCTCAGCCGGCAGAGCTTTGTTTGGGTTGGTGTGTGACAAAAGGAAGAACAAAAGCCTTGCGTTGTGACGCGTTTTACTCCCTACCAAAACAAAGAGGAGAGAGAGAGAGAACAGGGCTGTTATGGAGATTATCATCATTCTTTTGAGACACGGTGGTATTTTCCCAAGGAGGCAATGACATTTCTTAATTACTCTCTTCATGGGTAGCCATGTGTAGAGATTACTGGGGGCTCAGCGGGGCATTGTTTTGCGAGCCTTGGAGGATGATATTGCTGACAGTACAGCACTGCACCATCCACCGCTCCTCTCCTTCCCTCTCTCTTCATTACACCAGCTAATTACTTCAGCTCCCGGTGGCTGAGCAGCGTGGCTTATCCCCTCTCCCCCAGCAGCCCTTGGCTGTCAGGGTAATTTACAGGAACAGAGCTGCTCCCGAGCTGCCGTCATTCTCCTGTCAGGCTTGGCTGCCAGAACAACGTCCTTGGAGGGGGAGGCAACCTGTGCTCTGAGCTGGGGAAAGGACATGAGCAGCAGATAATGCTGGGGACTCCTTGGAGCTGCCGTGTCCCAAAAGGAGATCTTCAAGGAATTTTGTTTCTATCTTGGCCTTAAAATGCATGTAACATGCGTGGGTTCATTTCTGCTCTCGGGTGTTCTTCTCCACGTCGGGAGTAGAGCAAGAGCAGGCAATTTTTTTCAACTCCCCACTAGCTCACTGCTTCATTTCTGAGCAGAAAAGTTTGAACGGGCTAGACAGTTCAAGTGTTACAGATATCTTTTATTCAATTATGTGTATACTTTTCTCTAAAACATTTAAGTGCATAGATATGTTTCCACTGTATATAATATATAATTATATATTATCTAATGAACAACTAATTTGTCTTTGTACCTTTGAAAAAGCTCACTTCCCTCCCTCCCTCCCTGTCCCACAGATACATATTTCTGCGGCTGTGTGTGGTTAGAGAGCATGAAAATAAATCCTACTGCTGTCTAGCAGTGAATTCACATTTTGACTCCACTGACAGCACACTGTGATGTTATCGTGTGATATTAAACTTGCAGTTGATAAGAAGTCTGAACACTAGTATCAGCTCTGTGTGAAATATGGTTGATTCTGGGTGTACACCAGAAAAACTGAAAATAGACTTGCTTTGAGCCACAGCCTTAACAGCTTGGTAGTTGCAGACACAAAACCAAAGTCTTAAGAACTTGTCAGCTGTGACATCCACCATCAGAGTCCATCAGACGTTATGTTAATAGAAAAAACAATTTTGAATATATATAAAAAAGCAAGTCAGTCTTCTTGGTTTAAATAAACTAAAGTTGGGGTGTTTTTGTAACAGATTTGTAAACAAATATGCATAAGATATACATACTCAAGTATTTACATAACTGGGTGTAATTATATATGTACACTTAAGAACTGAACATAGAATGAGAAAAATGGTTTATTGAATGTATTCACTGCTTAGAACCATGCTTAAGTAGCCTGTGATCCTTTTCTGAAGGTAATCTTGTAAATCTGGGGTGCAGAAATTTGCTTTACAATTAAGCAGTCTCTGTCCTGCCATTCTTGAAGATGGGAATGGCCTCCCAGCTCTCCCCTTTGTAGTCCAGTAGACCAGGACAGGCCCCCCTTTCCTAATGTATTGAGGTGTTGCATTCACAGGTCAATCAGATCAGATCAGACACAGGCAGATGACATTTGATATATTCAGCGTGTTCTGGGTACAGTTTTGCCAGCCTGTCAGACTTCTTGTTACTCTCCTAGAGATTGTGACTCTAAATGAAGATTTTCCTGTTGTTTGGCTGTTCTAGGAGACAGCCTTCTCCCAGTAACTGTACCCTGTGTATTTACTTTCTTACGTTTATTAATGAATGATCTGTCAGAGATGTAAATTTTAAGGCATTTTTGTAAAAGCTCTGTGCTGGAAGGGATGGCATGTCTAACAGAAGAAAAACCTGGGAATAAGTCATTACTGGGCTTGGAAATTGTGGTGTTAGAGAGTTAACTGCCCTTACACTTGCCTGAGGCTTTAATCATCAGACTTGGTGGTAATGAGTGATTTCATGGGGCCTATTGCTTAATTCCAAAACATGGAGCTATATAAACAGCTCTGCAGTTCATTACAAAGTCAAATGTGTTTTGCCGTTTAAATGGACAGAGGTGACTGTGAGATATAAGTGTTTCTATTTATTTCAACTAAATATGCTGTATGTAGCAAGATGAAGGAACATTGAATAATTGAAGCTCAGGATTCATCTCGGTCAGTGTTTATTTGGTGCCTGGGCTTTTTTTAGTGCATTATTTTGTTCTGTTTGGTTTGGTTTTAATCTGATGCCATGAGGAGAGCAGTAGTCAGGCAGGAAGAGTATAGCCCTGTTTCCTAATGTAAAAATTTGAAGCAGTACATCTGTTTGAAGAGGAATTTGAATGCACTGTCACTTAGTAAAGTGTTAGAGGAAATAAAAAACAAAGAGACAAGTTTACAGTTTAATTCATAATTGAAGTCCCCTTAAAAGAGTATATAAGCCTCCTATTAAATACTGTTGAGTCAGTGAATATGCTGTGAAAGCATACTAAAAAGTTACTAAAAAGTAAAGTTACTAAGAGTTACTAATGTTACTAAAAAGGAAACTACAGTTTAAATCAAAAACAAGGATCACATTATTTGTTATTTACTTTCTGTAGAGGCCATTTTATCAGAATGTACGGTCTGTCTCAGAGGGGTTTTCCATAAAGTTGCTCTTTTCTTCAGCCAAAAGTGCAGGAATGAAGCCCTTGGAATGCTTGGATGTATGCCTGTGTGTGCATACCTGAGTATGGGGCAGTGGAGAATGGAGAGTTGCACCAAGGTGTTCAAAGCTGTGGTGCAAGTTCCCAAAGATTCCAGGAGGTGTCAGAAAAGGGAATTCAAGCTGAGGCCTGTAGCTCTCTTGCTCTTGTTTAGTTAACAGAGATGATAATTCCAGAGGGGCAGGAAGAAAACAGAGGAGAGCTCTGAGCAATGCCTGTCTCTTTTGGTTTTGAGGAGAGCAAAGAGACAGGAATCACTTTAAGATACTGTCAGTGAGTGACCAGCTAAGTCAAGAGAATGCAGAGAACCATGTGGTGATGAGGAATAAGCCATGATCTCCACGGGCTGGGAATGTCACTCAAAATGGCCCAAACACTCCTGGTATGGAAGAGGTGATCTGGTTGGATGCCATGGATGTGAGAAGAGGATGAGCATATTACAGCTTGTGTGATCTGTTTGGGGGATGCTGAGGGTGAGTGTCAGAGACCCCTTGACCATGGGGGATGGTGACAGCATGGAAGTGGTGTTTTTGTCAAAACGTCATCACCACTGGCAGGTTTTCCCATGCAGAGCACTCCAGGGAACATCTGCCCTAGAGAAGTGTGCTCTTATACCAAGTTCTGGTGGCCGAACTTGTTCTGGACAGGGAAAGTTAAATTGGCATGCAGGTTGATGTTTAAAAGGAGTAACTCATCTTTCCAGTGCAGTGTTCATTTTTGGTTTGCATTCTGATTGCTTAGTTTTGTTGTAGTTCATGAATTAACTAATTATATCCAGGGAAAGGAAACAACACTATGGTAGAACAGGCAGAAAGAGAGAACAGTAGCAAAATTGAGCAGAGCCAGAATGGACATGAGAATGGCAACTTAGGGGTTTAGTTTCATGATGGGCAGTAAAAAGCACATGCTAGGTCACCTAACTTACTTAAGTCTTTCAGGCTGAGCAAAGAGTTGTTGAAAATTCCCATTCCCTCCCCTCTTTCAAGTAATTTTGCAGTGCTGCTAATAGAAATAAAAGGATCTCACTCAGCACTTTGAAGCAATGCTCTGCATCCTTTCCCTTTCTCAAGCATTTTCTAGCTTAAGCTATTGGTGAGTCTTCATCCTACTGCCTTTAAAGACTTTGGACAGAGGAACTTCATGAGAAGCTGCCAGGGGTGAGAAGGTGCCAGGGCTTTGGAGCCCATGTCATCAGGGTCAGTGTGAGTGTCCTGTAGCACAACCTTGGGGCTTTGATGGAGAAGCAGAGACCTGGCCATAATCTTCCTTTCTGTTCTAGCACACTGTCTTTCCCCAAATTACAGCATATGATAATACCTATTAATTTTGTCAGAATTATCATAATCCTCATACAGATCCTACTCATCACAAGCATGAGGCTATAAAATCATTCTTTACTTTTCTGTTGGTATTTCTCTTTATTGTCGCACAGTGACTGATTTTAATTGAGGCACACTGGACACAAAGGAATGCCAATGAGATACTTTCCTTTAAAAATATGCATGCCAGCAGCATCTCCACTTGATGCTGACTGGCACAGCTGCCTTTCCTAAGGATTTCATGTGCCTTCAAGTGGTGTTTTTATATCACTACTTCGCAACGCCATGGGAGAGATCACACGTCAGAGCAGATACAACCCAAAATCACGTCTGTGAATATTATGCAAAGAATAAACTGTGTGTTCCTTCTCTTTCTCTGTCTCATCTCGATGCTCTCTAGATCTGTGCAGATACGTACGTGTGTGTTTTAATATACAGTTCTGTGTTTATTAATGCCATCTATGTGGAGGTGGTACAACCATCCTGCAAAACACCCTCTTCTGCAGTGCTGCCAGAAAGGAGGGCGAAGATTCCAGGTTCATGGAATCCTAGGATGGGTCAGGCTGGAAGGGACCACACTGGCTCATCTGGGCCAACCTCCCTGCTCAAGCAGGGTCAACCCAGAGCACATGGTGCAGGACTGTGTCCAGATGGGTCTGGAATATCCCAGTGAGGGAGACTCCACAGCCTCTCTGGTCTCTGTTTCAGTGCTCAGTCACTGCACAGGAAAAGTTCTTCCTCCTGTCCAGGCAGAACTTCCTGAGCATCAGTTCCTGCCCATTCATTCCTCTTGTGCCATTGCTGGGCCCCACAGAGCAGAGCCTGGTTCCCGCTCTGAGCCCTCCCTGCAGACAGGAGCACACAGGGATGAGGGCCCCTCTCAGCTGGGGCTCCTCTCAAGGCTGAAGAGCCCCAGCTCCCTCAGCCTTTCCTCCTCAGGGAGATGCTCCAGTCAAAGTTGCCACCTCAGCCACATTTTCTGGGTTGCCTCACCTGCTGGGAGGTCATGAAAAGTTTGTATCTTCTTCCAGAGACTTTTTGGGACAGCATTGGCTGGAGTAAAACAAAGGATTGATTGTGTTTGCTGTGTTCAGTTGTGTTAAGTGCCTGTGTCCGGTGTAGTTCCACAAGGAATGCAAGAGAACTGTTACATGGGTACCAATTAATGCAGAATTAGACAAACCAAATGGAGTATTACAGCAGCTATATTTGTTCCTTTTTTCTTTTTTTCTTTTTTTTTTTTTATTTTTTTTTTATTTAATGAGGCCTAATATTCTCAGCTAGCCTGGTGCACAAGACCTTCAGCTAAAACTGTCAGCTAATGAGGATTTTCCAGTGTGCTTAACCTGAGGCATAAAAGAGGAGCATAGATATGTCAGTATTTCCTTGATTTGGCTGTCTATTCTCTGAATTTTCGAGTAAGACACTGTGAGTGCAGGTTGGGGTTTTTTAATGTGATATAATTGAATGCCTTTTTGCGGTGCATTTCTGGCAAGCAGAACCCAGAGGTTTTGGTTCCCCTGCTCCCCCCAGCACAGCCAGGCTGTGTTTGTGCCAGGGGCTCGGCAGCAGCCGGGCTGTGCCTTCCCTGTGGCCGGGGAGGGATTTTGCCTTCCAGCTCTGCTCTCTCTCTCATTACATGCAGGATCAGGTCTGTGCTGTTCCAGACTCCTGCACAGCTCCTCTGGAGAGCTGTCAGCTTTCTCCTCCCTGCCAGGCTGGTTGACAATGCAGCACATGAAGTTGTGGAGCACAGAGCTCTGCCACCTTAAGGGTTGTGGGTTTTTCGTCTTTCCCTCTCTGGTTGTTTTTTTTTTTTTCTATTTTTTGCCAAGAGAATTGTTTTCTAGAGGAGAACAGCCTGTTTCTTATTCAGATGCAGTTGTAAATTATCTAAGGCTTACAAAATCAAATTGGTCTTACTAATAAATTCCCTGGTGCATTATCTGTTGTTGCAATATTTCATGTATACAAGCTATTCACCTGATTATTTTTTATAAATCTCATTTTTAATCAGTCAGTCACTAGCATTGATCTCCCTAGTCATTTGGTGTATAATGATAACTTCTTACAGGATACTTTTTTTATCCATGAGTATTGTAGCTACACCTTCTGTCCAACAAATAACCACAGAAGCAGACATCCTTATGCTCCTTCACACCTAGGAAATGCTAGTGCTGGCAACCAGACACCTGAAGTTGTTATTATTATTGTTATTTGGGGAGTACTTTCTGCTTTTCATACAAAACGCCTACCAACGCAATACTTATTGTCAAAATAACCTTATTATTTGAACATCTTCTCCCTGCTCCACATCATGGCAGGAATCCCACTCACAACAGGGTGTTCTCTGATCCTGTTGTCATTTTTTTTGTCTATTCTCACAGGCAAACATTTGATCTCCACTTCTAAAGCTGAATGTTTTTCAGTAATACTGCAGGGTTTTTTTCTGTCATTCCTGGTTTTTGCTTCTAAGTTTTGTCCTCTGGGATGGCTGTGTATGTTCCTGTGGATATTTGTTGTTTGCTGCATATTTCATATGTGCAGCTAAGTAGAATTAATAGCCCTTTGTCTCTCTTTGGGAAGTCTTGTCTGCTGTACATCACCTGAGTTGCTAACAGACATTTGTGTAGTTTAAGCAAACTCTTTACTAGGCAAGTTATTCCGTGGGTGTTTGCAAAAGTTCATGTGCATGGGACCGGAGTACAAGAATTAAGAAGAGAGGGGAAGGCAAAATGCTGAAATGTATATGCTGTCTACACTGTAGCTTTGCAGAACTAATTACTTAAATTACTCAGATTTCTAGGAGCAAAATGCAGAAACTTTAAGGTTAGTCACCTCTTCAGAGAGCCTGTTGATAGACCAACTTTTTCCTGGAAAAAGGACAAGCTATTATAATGTTATAGCCATTATAATGCTATTGAAATACATTACCACATTTTTACTGAAATTTTATTTAGGAGGATATCACCTAAAAGAGCACTCTTCTCCCCCAGAGTGTAAATGTGATAAGGACCTGAAGATTTCAGCCTCTCCCTTTCCTGATTCTGTGAATTGAGGTATTTTTAAAGAAGAAACAGAACATAACTTAAATTGCTGAGAAAGAGAAGGTGAAATCAAGACCTTGTTAAATGTCTCTCACTGACAAGGAGATGACTTAATGCCCAGCTGGTGCAGGGGCAGGCAAGAGGCAGAGCTTGCTGCAGCCATAGTCTCTGTTCTCTGCCTCAGCATCCTCAGCTGAGCTGAGCTCCTGGAGTCAAGGGAGCTCCAGACACAGCACTTCCCTCCTCAAGCTCTGAGTGAGTTTGTTCAGAGCCCTCAGAGTTGCACTGCAGCTGCACATGAAGTGCAGCACATAAAACCACTCATGTCATTGCAGGCAGGTATTTTCTCTTTCAGCTAAAATGTTTTATCTACTTAGCTTCTCGCAGTGCTGGAAGGCACCTTTTTTACCTCTCACAGGAAGGCTGCTGACCCTCAGCTCGTGCTAAGTGAAGGCCATTGTGCTGAACAACAATGCTGACTTACAAAGGGAAAACAATTCTGTGTAAAGGTTTTATAAAACCTTTTTCAAGGGCTGCTAAACCTGCCTTGCTGTAATTCTGGGTTGGTCTTTTTTTTTGTTCATGGAAAGATTGGAAGTAATCCACACACACTTTTACAATTTCCCATCCTCTTGCACGACTTGCAGCTTTCAGTCTTTAGACAAATGTCATGAAAAGCACTTTTGCACAGGCCAGTACTTTTGCAGGGCAGGGTTCCCAGGAAAATGGGATCATGCTTTTCTGTCTGAAGCTGGATTTGTGAACAGTAAAGTCTAAAACTGTCATGACAGAACCTTCATTTGATGTTGCTTTTTGGAGATCCCCATTGCTCTCTAGAATATTCACATATCAAACAAATGTTCTTCCTCAGAGGCAGAAAGCTGAAGTTCACTGCAGAGTTCACATCTTCTTGGAAAAGGCCATCATCTGACCACTCCAGTAACTCTTTAACAGGTCCAGCTTTTAACAGGTTCTCTCTGTGAAGTATTTCATTACTGTTTACTGATTTAAATGTAATTCTCATGTTAATTTTTGATAGTAGCATGCTACATAAGAGTGAAAGGTGGGTGTTTGGTTGATAATAAGAATGATAAGCTGATGCTTTTAGAGGTTCTTGTTGACTATCACTTCATTGTGTCAGAAGCTATTGTTTATCTGCAGTGTTTATTCCTCACTTGCAATGACTTGGGCATTGCAGTATTTCTCTTTTTGTAATTCAAGCGATATCAAAATCAGCTTCTTGTTTCAGCCTAAGGATGATGTTCTGTTCTAATGGCAGCTGGTGAGTAAACACAGAATACTGGGGTGGTTTTAAGCACAAAGAAGACTGCATGATTCCTTGTTCATGACAGCTCTCAACCTCCATGTTTGAAAGCCAGAACAACCAGGGATACTTCAAAGAAAATGTCCATGGTGGCTTAAATTGCAAACAGAAAGGTTTGGGGAGGCATAGGAATACCTTCTTTTAAATCACCTGAAAAACTTGTTAAAAATAGGTAGCCCTGCAGGTAAGAAGAATCCATCTCAGGGCTCTTCTGCAGGTTGGCAGCACAGTGCCATACCATGCACCGACTGTGGGTGACAAATATGCACAGCTAGGCCCAGAAATGAGGGACAGGTTCTTTCCTCACTCCATGGTAGTCACACACCTGAGGGCCATGCTCTGGAAGTTTCTCCAGTTTTTTTTGTTCCTCCTCTCATTTTTTGATGGACACTCTGTTGATAAAAAAATGACATTGCCTGGATTAAACATTTCAGCCCCCTTCATCTCACCAATAAAGCAGTCTGTAAGGGGGAGGTAGCACAGAATTGCAAACAGAGTGCCTCCTTCTACCCTGTGGCAATTCCTCATTTTGCAACTTGTACAGAGGTCTCTTGCCTCTGTAAGCTCCTGTTGGCAGTGGAAGTGTGCAGTTAGGTTGCTACATGGACCTCTTCCTCTCCAGGATGGACAAACCCCCATTTCCTTACCCTCCCCTCGTATTTTGTCTGGTTCTTTCCCCTCCCTAACCATCTTATCCATCCTCTGCTGGGCTCTGTCTGATCTGCTGACGTCTCTCTTCTACTATTCAGGTGTCTCATATGCAATTCCAAATAAACAGAGAGGAATAATCTCTTCTGATGAACTGCTGGCTATTTCTTGCTGTACAGCTCAGTATGGGACCAGTCTTCAGGACAACAAGAGTGCACTGCTGACTGCTGTTCAACATTGTCCTGAAATGGACACTGCATATTCCTACCACCTGAATTGAGTATTTTTCCAAAATCCAACTATTTTACTATGTGGCATTTCTTTTCAGTGGGAATTTTCCTTCAGGTGAGAATGTAGGAAGGACTGTGAGTTCATGTCTGGAGGCTGTATTTGTCTCCTTTCATCTGGAGCACAGAACATAAATGATGATGTAGCATAACTAAGGTTGGGACACAGCCCTGACAATGAAACTGTACTGGCAGCATACTCCTTTTCTGTATTGCTGTCTCCAGGTGATGCTTAGCTAAGGAGCACAAAAGGAAAAAGTGAGACTAAGTGTGCTTTGGCACACATTCCTATGGCAAAGGGAGTGAGGAAGCCAGAGAGACTGAGATTGCTGTTGAGCTTTAATATTCCCCCTCTGTCTAGTGATGCAGGAGTGCCTGTGATTCCAGCTGGTGATCCCTGTCTGGTGATCCCTGTCTGTCTGTCCAGTCCAGATGCCTTCTCCAGCATCGGAATCCCAGCCAGCACAGATCTCACAGGAGAATGCAGTGTAGGACAAGTAGTAAATTGCCACCTCCGTGGGTAACACTGTACAGAGCTTATGTTTTCTGAAGAATTGCATAATGAAAAAACATGCAAACCTCACTCCCATCATAAAAATTTACCATGGGTACTAAAGTTGAGTATACAGCAGGGATCACGCGTTATTTATTTCCATGCTAAACTCTGACAAGATGCCAAATACCACAGAGCCAAGTCTGTCTGAAACATCTTGTAAACCTGAAAAATCAATGTCCTGGGTTGTTTCTTTATTAGCCTTGATCTCACCATCTCCTGAAATAGTGTGGTAGATTTGCCATCTTTTGAGTGGTTCTGCAGCTGCATTCGAGTGGCCGTTGTGTTGACTGTTGAAGGGAGGGACTAAACTCCCAGTCACTTGGAAGACCAATATCCCTGCTGTTGATTTGATGTTGTTAACATCACACTGTATCAAGAACAGGGAAGTATGGGATGTCTTCAGACAGTGATAACAGCACAAGATTGGGGGCAATGTTTGTGATAATCCCGTGGACTTTCTGTCCCACCTTTTGCAGGCCTCCTAATTCCTCCTGCATTTCATATTCCCTGCTGTGCAGTACCAGTGGAAGTCCTAACCTAATTAGTATATAAGCATAACGAAAGTGATTAATGACTTGGGTTTTTTCACTTTCTGTGAATTCATTTGTGGAAGACAATATAGGAATAGAGTGTTGCTGCCAGGTTAAATTGTCTGCTGTCCTTTCTCAGATTGCCCCCCACTGTTGCATGGGTGCACAGGTCAGACCTGAATGTGCATTTCTTTCCCCTTCTGTCACTTTCTTCTGATCCACTTGATATTTGATACAGAGACTTTTCCCAGTGGCATCCAATGTCTGGCTGGCAAGGTGGCTCTAAAGAGTAGGAAAAGCACATTCCAGTCCCAGTCCTGCACAAAGGCAGGGATGTGGAGTGTGTTAGGAGGCTTCCCATTGCTGGTGCTGGGGGGCACAGTGCTATAGTTATCTTAGAAGTGCCGGTGGACCGGGGGTGAGTGGCTTTTAGCAGTGTGATATTTTAAAATAGATACCTTCTTCCTGTTACTTTTGGTCAAAAATGAGAAAAAGAATGAGAAAAGCAATTTTTCCTTTCGAGCTTACCACTGTCAGTTGGGTCTGTGTTGATTCAAGTTCTCTTCCTCAGTGACCTTCATCTTCCCATGCCTGTGAGATGTGAAAGATGCTGTTGACACAAGCAAAGGCTCAAGCTCCCTCAGCTCATATCCCAGATAGCACTTTAACATGGCATGTTTGATGCTGCATATTTCTGTCTTGCTGACAAAGTGGCAGTGAAAGTTATTGCATTCATCTGGGAAAGGGAATGGAGCAGAATGAAAGGCACAGCAAACAGTAATACCTTTCCTTTCTTCCCTGTCCTTGGTCACTAAGACCTCTGAATGCAGAGGGGTTTGGGCACTTTAAACAAGGTTTAGAAATGCACTCCATGGAAAATTAAGGCCTAAAATTAAATTATCAGGTGCATAACAGCAAAACAATCCCAGGTCTTTATTTTCAGGAGCAATGGTTTCTGCATTTGCACTAAGAAATCAGCTTATACACACTAAAATGTGAATGCAGGGTAGTACTAGAGGTAGTAGTAACCCTCCCCAGTCAGATTTGTCTCACTGTACTTTCCTCAAGTGCATTACACTGCCACAGAAATCTGGAGGAAGAAGAAACCAGCCTGTGTTGCTTCACACACATATCAGGGCCACTGCAGATATTTTGTTGCCAAATCAGCACGAACTAAAGCAATGAGGTTTGAAAAGGCAGTACTAGGAAAAGTACTGGATAGAGTGCTAATTTTTAATTGCAGATTTGAGTCTTTTTATTCTTTGGTTAAAACTAGGTCTGCCTCTCAAAATGGCCACTGTTAGCCATGCCATGGTGGATTGTGGTTTGGACAAACAGCCCTCTGCCTTGTGCAGAGGCATCCAACAGACAGCTGCTGTGCACATGGTCATTTCTCTGTCATTGCAAGTGAGAGCTCATCTTCATGTCTTCTGCAGCCTTTTCTTCCATCCCTTTCTGTTTCTGAGGACCTTGGTGTTGGACACAGTCCCCTTTGGCTGTGCTTGTGCTCTTTGAAGAGCTCCCTCCCCATGGGGCTGTCACTGCTGCTTGTGCTGGTTTTAGGCTAAATGAGCCGAGACAGTTGGAACAGTTTAGGAAGGTGGTGGTTACCGTTCCTCGGACCTGAGAGAAATTTGGGAGCTTCTGTGTGAGTTATACAGATGTAACAGGTCACTGAAGGCAGGCTGGAGACACAGCCAGCAGCTAGAAGGGAAGCATGTGGAAAGGCTGAGAGAATTGGGACTTTTCAGACAGGACAGAGAGGAGTTTTAGATTAGATTAGGCCCTGGCACAGGTTGCCCAGAGAAGCTGTGGATGCCCCATCCCTGGAAGTGTCCAACGCCAGGTTGGACGGGGCTTGGAGAAACCTGGAATAGTGGAAGGTGTCCCTGCCCATGGCAAGGAGTTGTAGGTAGATGATCTTCAAGGTCTCTTCCAACCCAAACTATTCTGTGATTCTATGAGGAGACACAGAGTTGGTACAGAAGGAAACATGCCCTGTTCCCTGCTGTACATGGGTAGTGGGACATCTCTCTGCCAGAGTGGGAGAATAATAAAGATAACATATGCTGTGCTCTCAGTTTTCAGAGGGAAGAATGGTTTATTGGAGCTCATTCCCTCTCCACATCTCATTTCCTTTGGCCTGTAATCTGTGTAAGCATTACCTGTTACTGCTCCTCTGTTTTCACTCCACAGGTGCTGCAAGTGAACTACAAAGTTTCATGGCCTGATGAATATGTCATATTGTTTTCTTTTTATGGGATGAAATAAAGCTGTTAAATAAGAACCAGCAAAGAGACAGTTTCTCAGTTCTCACTCGCCCTGAAAGTCTTTTTAGCAGAACAAGCTGAGCATCACCTGCTCTGGAACAGTGGGGCATACGGAAAGATTTTTGGAAGGAAACCGAGGTTGTAACAACCAGGGGTAGGGCAGGGAAGGAGGAGGGGGAAAGACTTTTTGAAGGAAACAGAGGTTGTAACAACCAGGGACAGGGCAGGAAAAGAGGAGGGGGAAAGACTTTTGGAAGGAAACTGAGGTTATTACAACCAGGAATAGGGCGGGGAAGAGGAGGATGTCCCTATTGTGGGTAATGAGTGGAAATGAAGTAGGACCGCAGAAGCCGGGATCCTCTGGAATTGCTTGGCTAGCTGGAAAGTTTCAGAGCTCTGGGTGCTGCCATCTACTGTGGAAACCTGCCCCCGGCTGGAGCCGCAGCATTCCTGCCTTCCCAGCCCGGGGACTGAAATCCGAGTGTGCATTTCTCTGTGTGCCGTCTGAAGAACAGCTCTGCCAGGTGAAGTACTGAAATAATTTCCCAGGCCAGCTGGTAGGAAATCATGGTTATAAGTCTATCAGGGAATTACAGTTTAATCGCAGCCTGTAGCAGAAAGACTGCACTAGAGTTTAGTATTTTACATGAAAGGCTGCTATTGAAAAACTGTTACCGTGCACTTCAATAGATCTTTGCTGCCAACTGCAAGCAGTTTCATCTCTGTTGAGCTGGCAGAGTTCATTGATGACAGACTAAGAACTGACATTAAAACGTGTGACAGTGCATTGAGGAAGCGTGCCGGAGGGGATTTTGAAAACAGTCCAGGAGAGGCAGACAGAGGGGTGGGAGAGAAGAGAGCAGGCAGGAGAGCTGGGTCCTGCTCAGAGTCTGGGCTGGCAGGAGAGAGGTGAAGGGACCATGCTTTTCTGCCTTGGAAAAATGTTTTATAAGCAGTGAGCAAACATTGATGGCATTCTTCTGCCAGCCAGTCAGCAAATAACTTAAGCAAAGGAAGGGGACAGAGCAGCTCATGTGGATCTCACAAGCCCCGTGAGAACTGGTAGCTGTTTTTGTTTGCCTAACAGCTAGAGTGATTACTTCTGCCACTCACCCTGAGAAAGCTCCCAGGGGTCCTGAGGACCCCTTCCCACTAAATAATGGCAATTACTATGGTCCTGATCAGAAGTGGGGCAAGGGGAGAAGAGGAAACTGTTTGAGATGAATAAGTACTTCCTGGTATATTACCTTTGCTCGGCCTTTAAGTTCTTCATTTCCATGTTCCTTGGCAGCTCAAAACCGAAAAAAAAAAAAAAAAGGAACACCAAAAAGCCCCAACCAGTATTCTTTGTGTAGCTGAAAATTGGTCATGAGCCCTGAGATGCTAAATACAAAATCAGAAAGAAAAACCTACTTTACAGGAGAAAGGTGAAAAGAAAGTCTACATTCTCCCTAACATGTTGTACTTTAGTAAATACAGCATAAATAAGGTCATGGAAGGCTCTTCTGCTAATTTTATCGGTGGCTACAAAACTGTGGGCTGTTTCTTACTACATCTCTGAAATAAGTCCTTTTCTTTTGATACCTCAGGCTTCAGGATTTCTGAAGTAGTCTCTTTTAAGTTTTATTCCCTGCTAGCTTTCCCAGTCTCTGCTTATTTGTGAGCAGCCTCCCTGGATTTTGTGAAACAGGGTGCCCATGGAAAGAGGTGAGCAGCTGCTCAAAATACAGGCGAGCAGGCAGAGACAGCTGCAGCCAGAACAATTTCTTTAAAGAAATTATTTCTCACCTAGTGAGGTGGCCTCATTGTACAAACTGTTGCTCTTTCTGGAGCAAGTCTCTGTCATCCATCGTCCATGAAAAGTAATGCTCAGAAGTCGGTTTAGGCTGCAAAATTTTGTTTCCTGTCCAGCAGGGGATGGATTTTGTTCCATGATTTCAATTGGTGTTCCATCCATGCTAAAAATGCAGTTGCATGTCTTCTCTTCGAGTCTCGGGAGTTGGGTCTGATCAGCCTCTTGATCACAGTACCACTGCACAGAATTGGGATGAGGATGGAGGGTAAAGCTGAACCTGACAATTATGCAGTATTTGAAGGTATGCAGGATGTGAAGGTACATTCTGCTTCCTCTCAGCAGCTCTCTGTCTTTCTCACTTTAATCCAAAGGCCATGGAAGTTGAAAAGATTTCATTGCTGACAGGTCAGAAATTTTCTGTATCGGAGTAACCATTTCATATTTGCTTTTTTTTGCATGTGTGTGTGTATGAAAATAATTATTCAGTGAGTTGTTTGGATTGGCCACTTGCTCCAGATTTTACTGTTAGAATCTGTTAATCAGCAAAGATACATGCAAGAAGTTTTTTCCTTTCTGTGTTCTGTAGAAGATTGTCCTACATCTAATAATATGCCTGCTAGATCTTTCAGTAGTGGAACTGAATGCAATGTAACCAGGATGTGAACAAATAGAATGTCCTGGTACAAGTACTCATTAGTTGTAAAAATTGATAATAGCAGAAAAATTTATTTCTTTTAGTAGAAGAATCTATTTTTCTGGTTCTGGTTTTGCTTTAACTTGTGAATTGATTTTGCTTTAATTATTATTAGCATGAAGGCTAGGTTTTCTTGTTGTCCACTTCTGTTACTACTCTTTTAAAATAGTCCTGAGTAAGCAGGAAACTTTGACCATTAACAAGATCCCTAGAGTTTCTTACCTATTTGTCTAATCACATCTATTTTCCTGTATTGGAAGACTTAGTGGTTGGAAGCAAATGAATTTGAGTCAGATGCAGCTCTCAGACAGAAAGTTTTGGGGCTGGATTAGGAACTGACACAATCCTCTCAGTTTGGATCTGTATCTCTTGGACTTGGGTGCTGACTCTGGTCATTTGTGTTGCCTCTTCCAGATTCAAAGAGAGAATAGTATTTATCAAAATCCCCACCTGGAGGAATTCTTAGATTTTGCTGTAAGGTTGTAGTTTACATTTAGATTTTTTCCCTCACTTTACCTCCTTTTGGCTAATTCTCACCCCTTTGAAATGTGAAATATCACAGTTTATATCACTGATCATTAAAATTAAAACAAACAAAAGAAGCTCCAGCCTTTCAGTCATAATACAAAGAGTGCATTCATCCACATCACCTTAAGCTTTCTAAATTTCCTAGTTTACATGCAAACTTGTTATCTCTGAGGTGCCACAGAAACAGAAACACAGCACAGGCTGGACTCTAAATATTCCATTTTGGGAATGTGGACATGCAGTTTCTATGTTGTAACACTTGTGTCATGCTTCAGTTTGAGACCCAAAAGCCACTGGGTCGAAATGTTCTTAATTAAGGCTGTTCATACCTTTGAAAATCCCATCCATCTTAGATCTGTATTATTACAGATGTGCTCTGGGTTTATTGATTTGGCTTCTGTTGTGAAAGTAGCTGAAGAAACCAGCCCAAACTAGAAATGAGACAAGTTCGCATCTTCATCAAAACTTTCCCCACATTGAAGAGCTGTTTGGGATTAGAATCCTAGTTCATGCTCATTATAGAAATAGTTCTTTTCTACATGTTCAGAGCTGACATTTCCCTGAACTTTTTCAAATTAAGATATGGGGATGTGGTTTGAACTCATTGTTAGGATGGTTTTAAGGGCTTTGTTCTTCTGCAGACAGATGTGATGCAGTGAATTTCAGTGGTTTTAGCATAAGACCAGCTCAGCAGAGGGAAAAATGAATTTCCTACGAAATCTGATCTTTACCAGAACCTGACTTTAGTAGCTGACTTGTCTGGTTTGTACCTCGTAGCTTTGTGTTAAGATTTGTATTTACAATGTCATTATCTTCCAGAGAGAATGGGTTTTTTTCTTTCTCATAATTAAAACAGTAAGAATTAATGATGGACCGGGGAGGCTTGCTTTTCTGCAGTAATGAAGTGGACCGCTTTCAGTGGCTAAGAAAAAAAGTTAATACAGTGATTATTTTGGTCTGAGCTAAGTCCTATTGTAAAAGACAGAAGTATTAAAATTGTATTAGACATGTAAAAAGTCACAACCCAGAACAGTAAACACATTGCAACTAGGCAGTATAGCTTTGATTCTAATGCTCAGCTAATTACAAGAGAAAAGATGGTAATTTTTTCCAAAATTTATCTGTCTCTCCCCATTTTTACTGCCCTCCCCCCCCACCCCTTTTTTTTTTTTGTCACCCAGGAATATTTAAACAAAAGTTACAGTCACGTCTGCTGGCTTTGCTTAACCACATCCCTCTACCCAAACCAGCAAATTCTGCCCCTCCCTGCCTTTCATTTGCAGTTCTTCAGCTCTCACCATTCCTGGAGGGACTGAGGCACCTCTCAGGGATCAGCTGAGGGCTGCAGGAGAAAGCCCAGCAGTTATGGCAGAACCAGGGCTCTGAGTGCCCAGCATAGGAGAGGAGAGAAGCTGGAGAAAGGGGCAGTGATTGCCCTGCTCGTGTCATTAGGGAATAGCAGCTCGCTGAGAGTCTGCACTTCTGTTTGAGAAACCCCATAAATGTTGGCAGCTTGGGCTGTTTGTATTTAAAGTTATGTCTCTTCTGTTTCTGAAAAGTGTTCGTGTCTCACTCTCCCAAGAACAGTGTCTCTTATTGTGTCACACTGCCTTGGAAGCACAGGGATATGGAAAGGTGGAGAGTCAGTAACTTCTGACTTACATGATCAGCCAGAAATTGAGATCTCTTATGCTGTTTTCATGAGCCTCGCAAAGGGATAATGTGTTACAAATTTTTCCTTAATGATTTGTAGTTAATTTAAGAACATACGGAAAAGTCCTTCTTCCTTGGAGACAGATCCTGACTTCCCTCTGCCTTGGATTCAATGCAACATCCATCATTCTGAGGTTTTCCTACAAGTCATACTGAAAGTCCTGTTCTAACTTTGTCCCTCCTGCATGTCATCATGCAGTCTCATACAGACGTCCAGTTGGGTGTAAGTCCTTCCCCTTTTGCATGGTAGTGTTTTCACCCCACAGGAGACATCTGGGCTTCCTGGCTGGCCTCCCGGGGCTGAAATCCCCCCCTTCCTCAGCCACTAATCCATTCAGCAGACTGAATGTCTTCTCACTCTCCTGCTGAATGAAAGCTGGTTTTCACTCCCATCTGGTCCCTTGTTGTTTCACACAGCTCCTGGAATAATATTACTCATTCTCCTTTGCTGCTGTTAATTCTTTCATAAGAAATGTGCAAACCAAATTCCTACTTAAAATACATGTGCTGGGATGTTTCCAAAACATTTGGTGCTTGCTAGGCCAGATGCTTATTGTGATGTACCTGTTTGTTCAACACATACCAAGACTCTGCTGTTTGGGTGTTGGAAATGTAAACACAAACATTAATATTGGTCTGGGATCCTGTTTTCCTTGGCAGATGAAAGCGGCCTGGCACTGTGGGGCCACAAGATATAAATTATCCACTGATGCTGTGAATACTGTAGCAGACATTAGAATAGATTTAAAAGATGAACTAAACTTTTGGATCTTTCAGGAGGAAGTTTGAGAGTCAGATGTTTGGGGAATGTCTTTCTCTAAATCTTCTTGCACCTCCACCCTGTTGCCCACGGTTGTACCATAAACCCCCATTCCTCAGAGTATTCTGAAGTCTCCAGCTCCATGAGCTCTTCTGATTTCATTTAAAGCAAAACCAAAGAATGGGTGTGCATGCACACAGAGTTAAAGTATATCCTGATGTCTTGATGGAAGGCCAAAAGGCAAATAAGAACAGAACCCAGTAAGTATTTCTGACTTTTTTCCTTTTTTTCAAGAAAGAGACTTTGGCCTTGATTTTTCAGTGTTTAACATTGGCAGTACTGTGTCTGTTATGTTGGCTGTAATCCCAGTTCATACCAAGACATGAAATATTAAGTGTATGTGTGTTATAACATGTATGTTAAGTGTAAAGGTGAACTTTCTGGAGTACTGAAGGACTTAGTTCTGTGGCAGTCTGCCTTCTGGGGGGTGTAGTGGTTTGGTCCAAAATACTCATTACTGTTTATCTTCTGTGAGATAAGAATTAGGAGAAATGCAAAGCAGGCACCAAACTTGAAAGAATATAAAGAAGTTTATTAACAGACCTAAAAGAAGGAAAAGAAAGAAAAAAAAATTATACCACCTTCAGAACTCTCCTCCTCCCCCCACCTTCCTCCCGTCTCCCACTGACAATGTAAAAAGACAACCCTTAAGATGTTCAGTCTGTTTACCACTGCCATAATAACCTTGTTCAGTCCATTTAGAAAGAGAAGTCTCTTGTTGCTCATGCTATGAATGAAAACAGTATCACAACGAGACAGCCGCCCACTTCCAAATATTGTTCAGTCCATTTAGGAAGAGGAGTCTCTCTGCCTGCGTGTGAGTCCTTTCCCCCGACTTGCAGCTTTTCCCGCAACTGCTTTCGAGGGTCCGCTCTTGAAGGTTTTTGGGGTACAATTTTAAGGTTGAGCCATTCAGAAACAAAAACAGAGGCCCTTCTCCTTCCCTGGGAGCAAAGGGTCTTCATCATCTTCATTGTTAGGACTATCTCTGGGAGCATCTCTAGGGACTGAGGTTTTCTCCTTTCCTGTTTGGAGCAAAATTCCTCATCTGGTTCATCTCTCCCTGTCCAAACTTCTCATGAAATTACAGCTGCGTCAGCATCTGCCTATCTCAGTGCAGGTGCTTTTGCTTACGAGTTGAACACTCCACCCCCCATATCTTCATGAAATTACAACAGGATACTCTGATATATCATAGCTTCACAACAGAATTTCAGCTTTAAGCATCTCCTCTCTCTCTTCCCTCAGGTTTTCAGCTCTTCACAGCAGTAAAAGGGTTAATCTCACCTCGGCCTTGCAGCTTTGCAGCTGGAATGTTGAATTTTTCTTATCGCAGTGGAGAGGGGGGAGAGCCGAGCCGCTCCGGCTGCCCACGGCAAGGCAGTGGGGGGGGTTCCATGGCTGGAACAGGTCCATGGCTCCAGGATGGCCGTGGCCCGGCCCAGCCTGGCCCAAGCAGGGCCTGGCCGGGCCCGCTGGCCCCCACCCGGGGCCCGCAGCCACCTGTGCCAGCGCCAGAAACGAGAGAGAGCTTGGGGGGGAGTTTGCCTATTCTTAAATGTGGATCACAGAGGTGTTCACAACTTTAAGTGGCTTAGAGAATTGTCCATATTCAAACTGGCCAGCTGATAGGTTCTATCAGTTCCCAGAGGAAACTGTAAGCACCCCTCAGCAAGGACATCCCTTCTGGGACTATGCTTGCTAACCTATGACAGGGGTTACAGTATTGCTGCTATTATAGAAAAGATCAGAAAGATCTGCCAGGCTTGCTGTCCTGGATGTGCCAGAGTGGTCCCGTTTGTGGTATGAAGGTGTTCCAGTATAGTCTCTCTCCTGAGCAGTAGCTCACACCTCAGCAGGAGCAGATGGCAGCTATCAGAACTATGTGAGGTTTGCCATCCATAAATAAAGGCCCAAAGTGTATTTACGTAGTGCAGGGCTTTTTCCCCTCAGGACAGGACTCGATGGTTACTTAAATCTTGTTTAAAAAATGGAAGGGAAGCTATTTTCCTGTAAAAGAAAGATATGTGTAAGGGCTTGAGTTTTCTTAGAACTTCTTGGACTTAGGCTGGTTTTCTATGGAAATTACCCTCATTGCAATCTCTGTGTCTCCCTTCAGTTTCCCTTGCAATAGCTTTTCAAAATGTTGGTTGAATTTATTCAGATTTGACAGGGGAGAAAAGGCCTCAATGATATTATCTTTGTATGAGTTTCATAAAAATAGGCATCTAGATAGATGAGACTGTGATTAGTACTCCCACTAAAGGAAAAAGAGGCACTGTAGGCTCAAGACATTATTAAACAGCTGAGAGTCCATGCGGGAGACTGACAGGGAAAACCTGCCTTCGGGCTGTGTCGGAGAGTCTGGCTGCTCCTGTTTCCATTCCTTTTGCTACACAGATTGCCCAGCATCCCAGTGCTGAGAGCAGCAAAGTAAAATGAGCCTGTGCTTTTTGTCCTGGATGTATCTGCAGTAGGATTTGGAGTAGGATAGCAGTGCACCTGAAGCATCAGCATGACACATCAGGACCTTCAGAGAGGACTCAGTGTTGGAAAGGGATCTGAAACCCCCCAAACCAGCTGTTCTCCAGCCCTCCACAGTTCAGAGGGGGCTTTTGGTTGGTTTTGGTAGAGATCCTTGAAGAGGAGTAAGTTAGTCTATGATAAGCTTTAGGAAACCTTCTTGTGGCTGGGGATGTCATCATTCCTACAAGGTAAGGTCTACAGGACAGTCACCACTGCAGATGGATGGGGATGCAGGAATGTCCAGGGGACCTGTGACCTTCCTGTGGGACTCTGCAGTGCCCCAAACAGGACTGACCAGCTGGATGCAGATCCAGTGTCCTGGCTTGCTGCTGTGGTATTTCCAGGCTAAGGAGACCTGGGCTACTTCCATAGCTACATAGGAGGCTAAAATATCTGTGCTGCATCCAACCTTGGCCTTTGCTTTGTAGCCAGCTTAGGCTTTCCTGAGATGAGTGACCCACCCTGCACTTCCAGCCTCAGAGTTAGTGAGGGAAAACTTCTTTGGTTTTGCTTTAAATGAAATCAGAAGAGCTCATGGAGCTGGAGACTTCAGAATACTCTGAGGAATGGGGGTTTACAGTACAACCATGGGCAACAGGGTGGAGGTGCAAGAAGATTTAGAGAAAGACATTCCCCAAACATCAGACTCAAACTTCCTCCTGAAAGATCCAAAAGTTTAGTTCATCTTTTAAATCTATTCTAATGTCTGCTACAGTATTCACAGCATCAGTGGATAATTTATATCTTGTGGCCCCACAGTGCCAGGCCGCTTTCATCTGCCAAGGAAAACAGGATCCCAGACCAATATTAATGTTTGTGTTTACATTTCCAACACCCAAACAGCAGAGTCTTGGTATGTGTTGAACAAACAGGTGCATCACAATAAGCATCTGGCCTAGCAAGCACCAAATGTTTCCCATTTCTGAGCATCTTCTGTCCACAGGGGACCGTGTCTGTCATGAGTTTGAGGCCAGGTGATTGTCAGCCCACCATGGGCAAAGACAAGTGAGGCAATGTCACAGAAGTTCCCATATGAAGGACAAATCTCTCAGCAGTTTTCCTGAGGACAGGGTCTCTCTGACCCCTTTACCAGCACCGCAGTAGCTGTCCTTTAAGTGTCATTCAGCAATTCAAGCAAAGATGATCCAGCATCTCATGGGTAGTGGTGTGCTGGTCTGCAGCTCCCCAGAGCAGGCGCAGGAAGCCCTAATTTTTGTCAGGATAAGTGTATGTAAATAGGGCTGCATTCCTTCTTCCAGTAGAACTTCATGAATTTGAGATCAATGAGGCCCCCTGGAGCTCTTTGGAAAAGCAGTTCTGTGAGCAGTAGAGCTGCTGAGAGCTGGTTGCCTATGATTTATGTCTCGTGATTTGGTTATCTGGAATTTAATATGTTCCTAGTGCTAGTTAAAGTATCCTCAATAATATCTCTCTCTTACATGGAGTCTCTTGTGCCCGAGAAAGACTGTGATCACAATAGCAGGAAAATACTACAGCCTTACTCCTATCCTTGCCTACCTGCTTTCAGGAAACTTATAAGAACACAAAACTCTTGAGGCAAGTGTAGTGCTAAATCAGATTGAAAACACTCATAAACTCTCAGAGACAGAAAAATAAATATGCACACAGTCACATAAATATGCAGTCACAACTGCATCTGCCTGATTTCTTAGGGAGCCAAGCATGGCAATGGAGTGGCAAAAAAAAGTAAATGTCAATTCCAATGAAAACAGTAATGGTCATGTGTGAGCAGATGAAGTACAGCTTCTGAGAAGCTCTCCCTACCATTCATTCTGTCTGTGCTTGGCTAGGAATTATCAATTAATATTTTTGGAATCAGTATTTGGAAGTGCAGTGTGTCTTTATGTGCCAGAAGTCATTTTATTATGGTGAGATTTGGAGAGGTTGTGCAAGTTTTCTGGAGAGTAAGAGCCAGAATTACATATGGGTGTGTTATGATCCAGTCATAATAAGTTCATAGGAGTCCACCTGTGATCCCAGGCATGCTCATCCACCTCAGTGCCTCTAGAAAAGCTCTTTCCATCACAGTCCATAACACCTGGAGACTGATGGGCAGCTTTTATTGACCTGATCATTCTGTCCTCAGAGACAACTTGATTCTCCCTGGCTTGCTCCTAAAGAACCCTTACTGTAAATGCCTTCTTAAAGGTATTTCTGTTGGGGGGTCATGTTGTGCCTCTGCCTGTGTTTTAATCAGTGTGGTTCAGTCAAGGTAGAGAAATATTTTGAGCCTGGTGCATGTTCATTTTAATTGAAGGGGAGAAAAAATGCAGCATGGTTGGTTCCTTGGGGAAATGGTGAATTTCTACAGCTGATCCTTTGAAAGATCTCAGCAGTTTTAAAGAGAGAGGGAAGAACTGTGAATGAAGCAGCCAAGAGATGGAGGAACAGCTGAAGAATGCCAGCCAAGAGAGTGTGGGAGCTGTGCTCAGAGATTTCTCATGTTTGGATCTGATCCAAATGAACCAAAAGCAGTGTGAGACTTTTCTACTCACTGCAATGATTTTACTATTAGCAGACCCTTTTAGGAATCTTCTCATTTCAGTGCTAAGAAGAAGATGGTTCCTGTTCTATGTGGCTATTTGTGAAAAACAGTTTTGGCACATTGGCAGTGCTGGAGCAATAGTCTGGAGCATGAAAATGCTGCTGCAGAATCGCAGGAAGAACAGGGTCAGCTTCTTTGCCAGGGTGTTGGTGGCTGATCTCCAGAAGGTCTTGGTCACAGGTTAGAGGAAGAGGCTGGGTCCTCTTAAAAGCCTTTGGCTACTCCAGGCCATGTCCTATGTGAATTCCATAGCCAGGGCTAGCAGTTTGACACTGTAAATCATAGAAAAGAAATCATGGCTATCGATTAGAGTGAGAGGCATAGCTGGGGTCATAGCTGGGGAGAAAGCTCAAGAATGAGTCTTCTCAAAGAAGATTTGGGATTTTAGAGGAGCCCAGGGCTGCTGGGTTTCCTCTGCTTCCCCAGTGAATTACTTTGCCAATGGTTAAAAACCATTTCAGTCTGATTTGTATGTTCCATCTGGGCGCTGTGCAGTGGTAGCAGCACTGACCCAAGGCTTGAACCTGTCTCAGTTGTAATTAATGGAAAAACTCCCTTTAAAGTCAGAAAATCAGGAATTGAGTCTTAAGACACTTGAAATGTTACTATCAGTGGAAGTACACCTGCCCTGATTGCTCTGTATTCCACTCAGGTCACATGTTTCAGCTCAGCAGCTCTCAAAATTTCCAATGTATTCACCACCCACATGCTCAGATCTCGAGATGTCAAAGTCATGAGTACTTTTCTTTCTTTTCAAATAAGTCATGGCCTCCCTGGCTCTGGAAGCAGCCTAACAAAAACGTAGCTGTAACTGAAGTATTGGCTGTAGCTGGGAACTGTACAGAGATCAATTAAAACAGTCAGTTTGTGCTCACTGGGAAATTTCTCAGATTTGGGAACTAAAACCTGCAGTGCTGGGATTCACCTCAAAATAAATGGATTTCAAAAGCTTGAGCCTAACCTCATTCAGATCTTTCTGGGATGTAGGAAAAAAAAAAAAAAAAGATGACATCAGTTTTATTTAGAGGCCACGATAAAAGTTTCTTTTTAGATATTTACCACTTTAGAAGTAGTTTCTCCCCTGTGTAGGATTGTGGTCTCTTGGTAAATCTGCAGAACCACTTTACAGGAGGAGTGAACCAACCTATGGCACAAAATATCACTGCAGTCATCAGTGCTCCATAATTATCCAAGTGCACACACCTCACACCTGAAGGGTAGAATTTTACTTTATTTTCTGTGAGTATCCTATAACAAAGTAATGTGAGGGCTTGTTTGAATTACATTGCCTTGGATGTGTTGCCCCCACATCTCCATGGAGTCGGTGTCTGGATAGGGCTGAGCTGAGGGACAGAGGAGCAGGGGAGGGAACAGACCATGCACTCCAGTGCTCAGCTGTCCTTTACTTTGCCTCTGCAGAGTCTCTGGCTGTGGTCTGCATTCCCAGCACCGTGAGGTGGCCAGGCAAAGGTGGCAGCCTGTGTTTAATGATCCCCACCCAGGCACGGAAGGAGGTTCGGTCTGAAGGCGGGGAGCTCGTGGGGCACCGTGGCAGCTTGACTTACACTCTATGGGCTCTCACTGTCAACACAGCAATGCTCTGAACCATTAATAATAATGTGATGTTTTAGCTGGGGGGAAGTAAGTGTCTCTTGAAACCACATTTCTGCCTTCCACGCACCCCATTCCAGCACTCATCTGTATTTACTGAATAAGGTTAATGGATTATTTAGCAGGTTTCTCCAGCCATTATCAGAGAGCACACTCTGTTTATGTGGCTGGCCTCTCCTGTTCTGTCAGTGTCATAAGCTACTCAATTAGAAAAGGGAAATAAAATGTATGTAATAGGTAACTATGGTTACCTGTGATGTGGGTTTTTAAGAAGTGCTCAGAAAGCTAGTGGCAACAGAGTTTGGAAGTTCAAAGCTGTAATTTATTCAAGAACTCTCTTGAATCAGAGTATCAAAAGCATTTAGAATAGATTCAGAACATTTTCTTTTGTGGAACAGTGTTGCAGTCCTAAGCAGAAGCTCTTGTACAGACCGACTGCTTGCTCTGCTCATGTGAGAAGAAAATAGGAGAGGGAGAGGGTAAATATGCCCTTGTTCGACTTTTCTCTTGCAGAGCCCAATAGCCCTGGCACTGGAATAGCTTGTGAAAGTGGTGGTTTCTGGAAGTAGTGCTTCCATTGTCCTGTTGTTTCCCTATTTACCCTGGAACAGTGATTTTAAAAGTGGTAAAAATACAGAGCCCCAAAGCTGCATGAGCTTCAGGGGCATCTTTCAAATAAAGGTCCCTACCTCAGAAATTCAGCCCCAATCATGCTGTTTGCTCAGAAAAGAAAATAAAATCCTCCATGTTTAATTTAATGAGGACACAGAACAATGCTAACAGCTTTTAAAAGGACTGAAAGTGCCATACGAAACACGTCTTAAGGTCAAAAATGTCACTTCTCAAGTGTTTCAGGGGGATCAGGTGAATTCTGTACAGATTTGCATTTGCAAAGCAGGGAGCTGTTGTGGGCTCTTCCTGTGGGATTTTTGTGTGAACACACAAGACAGTGCCACCACAGTGTTCCCTGTCCGCTCCATGGGCACTGCCCAAGAGAAGGGGAGGGTAATTTCAGCTGTCCAAAAACACTGCCTCAACCAAACCAACCAAGTACACAGGGTGCAGGAAAGACCTGTTCTGTCGCATATTTTATTGTCATAACATGCAACTACGTAAGATGAATACTGGAAAACCTTGCATCCAGTGCATGACATGCCAGTTTAGCAGCACACTTCCAGAGGAAAATTATCTGCCACAGGGTCAGGAGTCATTTCCCAAGAAAGCTGTCTAAAAAAAGTTTGCAATTAAGAGAAGACATTGGACTCAACCCTCTGTTAGATGTTTACTGGATCCCACCTTTACACAGGTGGTTTTGCTTTGCCCTAAGTTCACTTTCTAGTAGGCCAGCAGAGAAATTCTGAAGGCTCTAAATGCTTCCCCCAATTCCTCCTGTTTAGCCGACTTGAAACACACAGCATGTAATTTGTTAAAGCTGATATTTGTTAATATCCCCAAAGCTGGGGTTATTGCAGTTCAGTCAGGTGCGGGGCATGGCCATGAAAGGTCAGGGTGTGGTATGGTTTGGAGTGCTGGAGAGTTTCCAGTGTGTTTGCACTGGGGCTGTGCTTGTTCTGAACCTGAGGGAAGGCTGTGCTTGTATCTGTTAATCTGGAGGTTCCTTATTAATAGGCTGCACACTTCATTGATTTTTAATTAATTTCTGAAGAGACACAGAGGATAAGTGCTGCAGCCCACAGACGTCTCTGTACTTACTGCAGTCCACATCTCTATTGATTGCCTGCCTAAGGAGCAGAAGTAATCCATTTTAAATACACTTTCTTGGAGAGACTGAATGCACTGCACAATACACTCTCCTGACTGTAATTGCATTGGCAAGAGGTCAGTGGTGGGGGAGACGTAGCCCATTGTTCAAGTGTGCTGCTGTGGGTTTCCTTCCAGGAAGGTGGGCAGTTTGGAATTATAGCATCAGGAAAGCACTGGTCGCAACTCCCCCATTACAGTTGCACTGGGAACTCCTTTATGGGCTGCTTTTAGCCTTCCTGCCTCTTCAGAGGAAGGAGCTGGGGCTGGTCTAACTGAAGCAATTAATGTAAGGGAGAAGAATAGCATTCAAAAAGCCTGTTTGAATTGATACCTCTCTTTGGTTGCCACTTCAAAAAGCATCAAACACATTTCAGGAGTATATGATCCACTGGGAGCTGAAACCTGAAGTCTCTGAGCACTCCCCAAATCAGGGGACAGGTATGTTCCTTCTGCTGGCACATGTAACACAGATTACTATGATTTCTTTTGAAACAGCAATTTGAAACAGCCTTTGTCATAAGGACTGTGATTCTGCCAGTCTCTAAACTGTAGCTACTTTGCAGTGAGTGTTATTGCCCAGCAAGGAGAGTTTTGCAGTAGTAAGTTTGTTATTTAGGCAGTTAGTTCTTGTTTAAAGGCCTTTTTCACAGAAGAAGGTGGTGTTGGTACAGTTGCAGCCAGAACTGCACAAAGTGCACTGGTGATACACTTACTGTAAGCACAGCTACAAGCTGCAGTTTCTCACTCTTCTTTGGGCTGCAGTCTCCTGAGCTGTGGTTTTCTTCAGAGCTAATGGGAGAACATCCCTGTCCTTTTGGGCTCTTTGGGAATAAGGGAGAGTAACATAGTCTGTCCACACAGCCCAGGAGGCTGGGACACCTGGTCCAGGTGAAGGGGTACCACAGCCAGTATGACCCAGTTTGCCCACTGAATGGAGAATGGAACTGGCACAGGAGAGCACCTTGTGCCCAGCTGTCTTAAGAAATCACTTGAGTTAATTGCAAAATAGAGATTAGATACAACTCCACAGCTCCCTCCCTCAGGAATCTCATGCTTGGGAATGAACTTTGCAGCAGCTGCACAGATGTGGCTGTAGGTGGGACCAGAACTCAGAGCTACATCCAGTATGGCCAGTATTGAAATAAATACCTGGTCTGCATCTCATCGCTTATGCTACTTAATATATTTATGTAACATCTTTCATCAGAAGAACATGAAGTGCTTCCCAGACTCTTTATATTCAGCACCACCTAATCCAGAAAGCTGTACAATTTGAGGGAACCTGGGAGACAGCTCATCTTTCCACAGGAGTTCAGACTAAGGACATGTTTGATGATGCAGTGGAACTAAGGCCACTTCTGGTGTTGCCCGAGGAGCTTCAGCACCTACCCAGGATAGAGAGCTTCATTTTAAGGGTCCCACAAGCCAGAACTGAGAACCAGTCAATTCAGCAGTGACCCACTTATCTATGCCATGAAGGGGTGAGATGACTTTCCTGAGATGTTTATTTAGGATTGGAGTAGGTCTGGCCCATCAAAATGTCTGCTTAGTCCAGTCAATTAAGTATTGAAATGTCATAATCTTATGAAATTGCTTCTCCTCTCATTTCTTTCCACTCTTTCTCCTTTTATGAATCACCTGTCATTTTGGAATAGACTGCATTTTTCCTGTAATTCTCATCTAATCAGCCTCATAGCCTCTTTCCCTTCACTTTTGCTTCTTGAGTTTGTTTCAATCTGTTGTGCTTTAGCATCATCTTTATTTTGTGTCCTGGGATAGAGTTTAGCAGTGTAGTAAATCAGGCTTTTGGACTCCTATTTCTGGAACGAAAAAACTGCAGCTGCCACATGGTGCAAAGCAAATATCTGGTGCTGACTTCCTTTTATTCAGACTTGTTCTTTTGATGTGCAGCTGGCACTTTTATATCGCCACAGGTAGTGTGTGTCCTTCTGTGGTTGGTATGAAGCCAACTCATCCCAATTTTGTGCTTCAGCTGAGCCAGCCCACATGTGAGCAGACAGAATTTATACTTCTGGGTGAGCCACAAGTGGAGAGATGTAAGACTGACCTATGTTCAAAACATCACCACTCTTTTCACAGCAGAACTAGCTCAAGTTACCTGTGCAGGAGTTGGATTTTCACTGGTTGTCATTCCATAGGGATAATAATCCGGCTGCACTGAGATCCCATCTCTTGAGTCAAGTACAGATAGTCTTGGTCTTGCTTCTGTGTACTCTGAACTGTTTTGTCTGAAAACTTTTAGCGAAGTCACAGCAGAACTGGGAGGAAAGCTCTGTTATCAGCAGTGTCCCCTCTGCTCATGTCACACCTGCTCAGATGGCAGTTCTGGCAAAGTTTCCATCATCTGGCCCTGCTCAGGTGGACAGGACTAAAGCAACTGTAGGAAAATCCAGGTAGTTATATCAACTTTGTGTTCTAAGTGCATCTGAAGATGGCCAGCTTGAGATAAAAGCACTTTTACCCTGAGATACAGTTTGCTACACATTAATAGCACATTGCTTCAAACTTAAACTGAAGAGAAGTGAAACCTTGAGATAGTGAGCAGGAGATGGGAAGAAATGCATTACTATCACATAAGCTTTCTTTGTCTACCCTTTAGCAAAGAGAGAGAGATTAACTTACCCCCTAAAATTGAATTGAACTCCTAAATACTTGGGCTTATAGCACAGCACAGGATCAGGAGTGGTTCTCCCTTGCCAGCTTCACCAGGGCTGGCAGAATTCCAGGCATTTTCAGAAATGGCAGGTGACCTGGTGGAGATGTGCTTAGCACGAGGTGTGAGTCCCCAGCTCGGGCTGGTAGCATCGCTCTTCCCTCTCCTTGGCTGTGAGGGTGACCTCCAGTGCCAGCTCCCAAGCCGACCTACACAGGACATCACACCTCTGCAGCTGAGTCAGTGGATTTCAGAGCAGTGTCAGTCTTTCTCTCCCACAGCTCTCTCTGGAGGAACAGCTACCTGGATGAGTCTGGTTGCTCCTGACAACAAAGGGCACAGTGTTTTCCTTCAAAATGTATTTAGCCCCAGGCAAAATTACACCTTTTCCATGGGGTATGCAGGGGAAAAGATGATCATTTGAGGCTTTCTGCAGTGATTCACATTATTAAGCAAGCCTCGAGTTATTAGGATGGTAAGAGAGCAGTCTCCAAAGCTGCAGATTATTGTCCATGAGACTTGAGTCGGACTTGAAATTTTCTTCCTTCATATACCTGAAGAATGAATTTGGTGAATCTGCCATGTGTGCTGGCTTTGGTGGGTGGAAGTTATTATTGAAGAAAGACAGGCTGCTCTTAATTTCTGGGTGAGATGAGATCAACATGCCCTCAATTTAGGGAAACAATTATATTTAATGTAGAAAACAACCAAAAGTCACACTGAAAAAAAGTATTTATAGGGGGTTTGCAGTGGGCTGGTGCTGCTGAAGATCTTGGGGCAGGTGAAGGTCTTTATACTTACTTTTTTAACTGGATTTGTTCTTGCAAAATGATGTGTTGTGTCTTGCAAGACAGAAGACATATGTTAAACTTTAGTTAGTGATTCAACACACTTCAGTTCATCTTTAGCAATTATCCCAAAAGGACTTTGCATTTAATGACTTACATACCTGTTTGAATTCTATCCTGAGTAATGAATACCTTTTTTCTGGAGATGAAATCCAGGCACCTGAGGGAAAGAGCTTTCAGGCAAGATTCATGCAGTTCAGAGTTGGGCATTCCCTGCACAGCAGCTGCCACTTTTGAAACAAACCCAGAAGCATCCTCAGCAGGGAGGTGGGACTCCGAAAAGTCCAGAAAACTGAAGGAAACCAAATTACAGCATCTGAAATAGTCTGTGCTCATATCTCTTACACTCTGACCTGTACAAATGGAGGCTGTGCTCAAAAGCTTCCCCCAGAAACTGGGAGGCAAATTACAGCAGCAGCAGAAAGTAACACTGCTTATAATAAAGTAAGGAAACAGCAAATTATGACCACAACTTCAAGGCACTTCTCAGGGTACAAACCCGTGATTTGCCAGAAAAATTTCATTTTTCTTTTTTTAAAAAATCCTTTTATTCTCCTATTTCCTCCACCAGCCTAGCTTTGGTGATACTTCCACAGCACTGGAAATCCTAATACTTTGTGAACCTAATTCGATGTTTTGTACACTGAAGTTCAGCACTTGGAAAGATCAGAATGCTGTCCAAGATCATTGTCTTCTCTTGTCCCATGGGTTTTTTGACATAAAGTCTCCTTTCCACTGTCCCACTTCAGTTTATTCCCATCACATTATCTCATTTTCAGGTCTGATATTTTTCTTGTGAAAAGAGCAAACCTGACTGTGCCTGAAGTGACCATTCCAAAGCTGTCACAGTGCCAGAGAATTTATAAACACTCCTTAATAAAATTGCAGAAGATATTTTTTTCATAGCTCTTATCAAATAATTTTTAGTCTATTCAACTAATAAAATGTCTTCCTGGTATTCTCTTATGGGCTTTTTTTACGGGAGATGTGTATTTTTTATCATACTTCTGTATCATGTTAAAAGATTAAACATTCATATAGAGCTTTTTTTCCTGCCAAGTTCAAAAATGTCTTCAGATGGTGGTTCTCTGCATAATATATGTTTAGACAGTATTGCTGCAGTGAATACTATAGGATTCCCTTTTTTAGATTCTTGTCCTTCCACTTGGATAGTCTCATTTATTGAAAATATATACATATCTACCTTTTCATTTATACTTCTGCCACCCACATTTAAAGCATGTTGATGGAGTATCAGGAAAAGCGAACATGTTTACCCTGGGTATTCCCAAGAGGATTTACATTTCTGCAGACCATGGGCTCTGCAGAGGATTTTGTAGCTGCCAACCAACCCTACAGGGACTGGTTTTAGCTTTTATGTAACACAGGTGGGAGAAAGCCCTGGGAAGGTTGTTTGACAGAGGTGAAGCAAACTGAAGTGCAATGATACACAGGCAGTTATTTCTGCCCTCTTTCTGGATAGAATAGAAAACCAGCTGTGGTATTGCTGGGGAGCAATACAAGGTGTTGGGTATTACACATTTTCTAGTTCTTGAGAGAGTGTGAGGTTAGGATGAATAAAATAGAATCTTACTAAAATGATACTAAATAATAGCACAAAATTGGAGTAAATGGATGTGAATGAATAGAGTAAGCAGTGAAACATCCTAAAGTGTTAGCCTACAAGTTTAAAAAATACTTGAAATTAGAGACAGTAAAATAAGACCAAAGAGGCTTGGCTAAAAATTTGGTTGTGTAACTCTTTCAGTGAAGGATGTTTTTGCACACCTTACCATCCATTCCTGCCATCATTAACTAGAATCAGGAGGCTAAAGCCTTGGTGCAGGTCATCTGTTTTGATTTTGACCAGACAAATTCTGTATTTTCATTTTGGCCAAAAGAAATCTGCAATATTTTCATATTGTTTCAGTGCTGATAGCTACAAGTTAATCTATTAAAAATTATAATTTTATTTGGACCTGATATATTCTGGTGCCAGCAGAATTCTCTCATCAGCTGGTATCACAGTGTGATTCTTGTGTGATTCACAATCGTTTAGCCCATGAAATTCATTTGTCTTTTTCTTCGAGGGGTTTTAATTTGATGTCAAAAACCATTGCTGTCAAAAAAACCCATAATTCTTTTGGTCAAAAACATAATTCTGATGGTCAAAAGCTGAATATATTGATTTGCAATTGGCAGGAGGGTGTTTGTTTCAACTAGCAGTGCTTCTAAAGAATAACTTCAGTTGCTTTGTGCCAAAGCATCCCTGTGTCCTCTTTCAAACCCCCTTCATGTTGACTGCATGAAATAGTGTTTATGCCAAACGTTCTCCCACATATTTTCAAAGCTTTTACTGGTGTTTGCACTGAAATTTTTCACCTAAAACCAGCTTAGGGCTCCATTTGATGCTTTTTGCATAGACATCCACTTTCATAGAATCCTAGAGGTGGAAGGGACCTTAAAGCCCATCCAGTTCCAGCCCCCACCATTTGCAGGGACACCTTCCACCAGACCAGGTTGCTCCAAGCCCCGTCCAGCCTGGCCTTGGACACTTTAAGGAATGGGACAGCCACAGCTTCTCTGGGAAACCTGTGCCAGGGCTAGGTCCAGACACCATGAGTGGCAGCTGGTATGGGGACAGGTACCTACGAGCTCCTTAGGCTGTGAAGGGATAATAAAATCTGGCCCATGGCACTGAGTAATCTGGTTATTTTAATCACTACATGTGACTCTCTGAATTATCATCTGTATTGTGGGATAATATGATCTCTTTGGTATTCAGCAATGACTTTTTAAAAATTATCATATATATTATACAGAGCTAATATACTGAGATACCTTAAAGGCAATTACCAAGTGTGTGATTTCATCTGTAGGTTCTAATAATGGTGGTTAATGTCATAAATGCCTTTTAATGAAATTATAGGCTTGTAACCCTGCCCAGCTATCCTTTGTGTGTCATATAATTAATAAGACCAAGCTTTGGTGTTGGTCTCAGTGTCACAAAGCATTGTGCAAATTTCCATACTGATGGTAGATGGTTAGTCTCCCATCAGAATAAGAATAAGGTAAGGCCAGGCAGCTTGAGTATATGTTACCTTATCTTTAAAGGCAGCTGGATGGACTTGTTAACAAAAGTACTTCTAACAGAATATATATGCTCATAAAAAAAGGGCCATTGATCTAATGTCTTATTATAATACCACAGGCAATATTTTAAGGGAGTGAAACGGTAAGGGAGTTGCAGCACTTGGAATAAAGAATTGTTTTCCTTCTAATTCACTGAGGGTAGTGAAAATTTGTGACCAACTTAAAAACCATTTGAAGATGGACAAGAATCTTCATCTTGAATTGAAGATACTTGTCTAGAATGTAACAGAGCTGGGATTGTTTCCCACTGTGGTCTGATTTCTGGGGGGCTTTGGCTGAATTGATTATTTTTTTATGGTCATCAGATTTCCTGTCCGAAGAACAAGGGCCGTAATATTTCTTTTCTTTGTCTCACATTTCCAGATTTTAAGCCTGCTGAAGCAAAAGAGTTATCTATGTGTTATTTTGCTGGGTTTTTTCCTTTTGGTAATTGAATCCTATAGAATCATTCATACTGGAGTAACTCAAGGTCATCTAATACTACCTCCTGCTCAGAGCAAGAGCAATGTTTAACTTCTGCCCTCTAGGCCATTTTCTCATTATAAATACTCATCATTGAACCAGACATTTTATATGTCACCAGTGGAAGTTACTTCTCAAAAAACATGTAAGACTTATTAGGATTATTGTACTGTTCTTATTCCTTCAGGGAATGATGTACCTGGAAGAGAGGAGACTCGTCCACCGGGACTTGGCAGCCCGTAATGTCCTGGTGAAATCGCCAAACCATGTGAAAATCACTGACTTTGGCTTGGCCAGACTTTTGGAAGGGGATGAAAAGGAGTATAATGCTGATGGGGGGAAGGTGAGTATTGAACATGTCTGGAAGTAAACTACCATACTGTGACAAGCCTCCTGAAGTTACTCCTTAGGTCAGTGTGTCCCTGTGAGACTGTTACCTGTGCAAGAGAGTCTGTCAGTGATGGAGCAAAGCCCTTGCAGAAAAACTGTGTTGTGAAGGCACACATAAAAGCTGCTCATTTTTTGCACAGTGAGCTTATCCAGGCACTGAAATATAATTGCATGGGCCATTTTCACACTCAGAATTAGGTTTTGTTCACGTGCTCCAGTTTGTGTCTTGTTTTGAATACTTCTGTTCGATGAGTGATGGATATTCTGGGGCATTCCTGCCCAGCTTCTTTCTCTGGCCAATATACACCTCAATAACGTGCAGTCCCATTTTCCCAGGCAAATAATTTTTGTGAAAACAAAAGGGAAGGCCACAGAACATGAGAATTTAGCTCTTCTATCACACTGGACGAGCCTGTGTATGTTACATCTGGCATCTACCTCTCCAATACCATGCTGAATGCCAGGCCACTAAAAGCCAGCTTGAGGATAACTTTGAAACCAGACATTTTCCCCTATTACTTTCCAGCAAACCACACCATGGCTATGTAGTGCCTTACCTCATTTCTGCTAATTTCAGATTAATGCATGATAAAATTCAGAAGGCAGTAAGTACGTGGTGCTTCTGGCTGCTCCCTAAATATCTTGAAATTCCCCATTTCAATCTGTCACTGAATCCCAAGGGATTCTGCTTCACCTGTCATTCCTTTTCCTGGATGTTCTGTTTGCTTTCTGTCTCCTTGCTGTCTGTGGTTTTTTGTTCTCACTCATGCCCTTGTCTGGGACAAACAGCTGTTGCCAGTGTGTGCTGTTCTCTGGGATGAGCTGCTGCCTTGTTTGTGTGGCTGCTGCCCTTGGATCACCTGGACAGGTCAGTCAAGGAAGTGAAGAGCATGAGAGGAGCCACCAGTGCTTCCTCATTTCCCCATGGAAAGAGACCTCCTGTCAGGGAAGGTGGGATTTTGGCAGCTTTCCCCGATTCCTTAATTTCTGTAATTCTCTTCTCGGTAACCCCTCAGCCTCTTCCCTCCATCAGAGAGTGAATGACAGAAAATGAGTTGATCCTTGCAAACAAGCTGTTCCCTGGCAGTTGTGTCTTGGACTTGTTACCCTGCTGAGAGCTCTGGAGCAGGATTTACATCAGATGTATCACTTCCCAGGTCCAGAGAAGCATCCTGTGAACTCCAAAAGGCATTGGCAGCGTCAAGTTGTATTGAGAGCATGCTAAGGGAAGTCCAGACTGGACTATCAAGTGGTTGTAAACAGAGGTGGTGCAGTTTCCATCCTTGAAGGTTTTAAAGCCCAGATGGGACAAATCCCTGAGTAACTTGGCCTGATCTCCTAAGTAGCTGAACCTGCTGTGAACCTGAGGTGGGACTAGAGGCCTCCTGAATCACTTCCAGCCTGAGTTGTCCCATCATGAACAAGGCAGCTTTGCTCCTTCAGCAACTCTTCATGTCTGGAGCAACCCAGCCTTATACAATGGGAATGAAAGCAATGCACTTCTGCAGAGTTTAGTGGGGGAGGATGAACTGTCTTTGCAAAAGTTAAGGCAACCTTTATTACAAGGGGCTATTTTTGCCATAACTCTGTAGGTTATGTTCATTAGTGAACTTCATGGAAGGCAGTTTCATAAGGGTTTAAATGAAGACACATCCTCTGCTTTTACACCCACCATCTGTTCAGATTTTGCCTGCAGTTACGCATCCCTTTGGTTTATTCCAGTACCTCTTCCATAGTTCCAAATTAGAGGCAACCCATACAAGTCCCTGCCAGGTAAAAGTCTTCTAAGTGTTTGTCCATCAGAAATTCACAGACTGCAAGGCTGTGCCTGACGGGTGCAGCTCAGGAATGGGAAACACCATGAATCCCATTTTAACACTAACTCAAGAGGGTGGGCCCTAGTGCAGGAATGAGGTTTGGTTTGCCTGCACACCCTTGTCTGTCGGAAGAGATAAGCTCACCCCGAGGGTGATTCACTGACATGGGAACATGGGGCTGCTGGCTTAGTTTGGGGAGCAACTTTTTTCACTGCAGTGCTGATTACAGAGAAGTGGGATGGCTAAGTTCCTGACAAATATTAGGAGTTAACAATAAAGCACTGCAAATTCTCCTCATTGCCTGTTTACCCTGATGACGATGATGATGATGGGGACGGTGAAGTGTTATGGTCACTGCATTGTAACCTGGCCTCATTAGAGAACAGTTGAGATAGCAGTGTTGTTATCTCAGATTGCAGAGATTGCAAACTGTTAAGGAGAAAGAGCTTCTTCATTCCACTTTCTCTGCTGCACTTGAGATTTAGGGGAATTATATGCAATTTTTGCGTTGGTTCCTCTTCACACAGCTTTGATGAAAACACGAGTTGTTCCACTACTTCTGAATCAATAAATATCAGAAGTTCTCCGGGTAACCGGTTCATCTTTCTCACCTCCAAGTTTTATGAGGCACAGCCCCATTCTAGAGGGCAGGAACAGCCATTTCCTCTGTGGGATAGTGCTGCTTTTTTCCAAGCTTGCCATTGAAGGAGACAGGGAGAAAGCTGGTGTCTTCATACAGGATCTGTTTGTATTGTTTTAATAATGTATTTCTAAGGTTACGTTTCTCTTGTCCTTCCCTAGATGCCAATTAAGTGGATGGCTCTGGAGTGCATACACTACAGGAAATTTACCCATCAGAGTGATGTGTGGAGCTATGGTAAATCTTCATGTGATTAGTTTAAAAAGTTGTGTCTTTTAAAGCATAGAACCAAATTGTGTTAGTATGTTAAAGATACCCTCTTTTCCCAAAAGAGTTAATTCCAGAAGCGTTTGCTCTTCAGGTTTTTTTTTTTTTCCTTTAAATGTGTAACTCTGAGCAGCAGTTTTTACTGTCTCCTGTGTTACTTCCCTGCTCACTGAAATATATTATCATGATGTTCTCCTCTGGGGTGAGTGCTGCAAGGTCTGGTCTGGTAGCAGTTTGGCTGATTATTATGACAGAAGAAGACCTCTTTCAGCTCAGGCACAGATTCATAAAAATACAGCTGCAGGTCACAATTTTCAGCAGTCTTTGAAAAGCTCAACTCTAAAAGCCATGAATGTCAAAAAACATTTTCAGGCTTATGGGACTTTCTCTACCTAGAGTCAGATAAAAGGGAATTTGTCATAATACAAAGCAAATATGGCAAGAGAAAGAAAAGGAAGAGATGAGTTCTCCAAACTAACTAGAACAAGCATCTATTTAATTTCACAGATAACTTGGGAATTGGTGAGCTACACACACAGAGAAAAAGTCGTATTTGAGAAATGAGGTGTTCGTTCAGTGTTGCTAATGGTTATTCAGACAAGCTGTTTGCCACATCTGCTGAGGTCTTTGCCTGTTTATCTGGTGTAGCTATTACTAATAAAATGATGTATACCTTTGTAAATAGAATTTTTCAGCAGTATCTGGGGCTATGGAGTCCTATTTGCATTTCCTATTGTGCATTTGAACCAAAAGGGTGTACAGCTCTATTCATTACTCACTTTTACCTGTGGGTAGCAGCAAAAGACACTGTTTGCTGTGGCTGGGTGGCTGCCCTCTTCTAGTCAGCTGAGAAAAGCTTTGGAGAGTTCAACTGATCTTGTAAAGCTGCTCTTTCTCTTCAAATCCTGTATTTCCTGGATCACTCAGGAGAAAATATACCTTCATTTATGAAATTCATTTTAAATGCAGGAAGCCCAGAACATCTATAAGCAGAAAGGAAAAGTCCATAAATAATTGACAAGTTATATTTATTTAATGTCAACAAGGAGACGAATGAGGGTGAAATAAATGTGGTTTACTCATGTGGTAATTTTGCCCATCATTTTTCACATTAGCATGACATTTGTCAAAATATGGTACTGATCTGGAGACATGCTTAAAATGACCTTTGCAATACAAATAAAAGTTAAAGAAGATGGTGTGAGAGCATCATTTTCAATATTTAAGATTCTGTTTGGGCACAAATTCTTTTACTTATGATATATGATCTTTATTTCCAGCTTCGAAGCCAAAACAAATCCTATGGCTTTTCAAAAAGAGAATATTGGGTTTGTAGCACAGCACTATCATAAACTCAAATCCATAAGGTGATTTAAGGGAAAAAATAATAGCAGTGGCTGTGAATGACTTACAAGGCAAAGCCAACGACCTAATGTTACTCGGTGCTGTACCTTTGTGGGAAATTGATGCTCTAAGCTAGGGAACATCTGCGCTTTTCCCCCTTAAAATAATAGAGTACATCAGCCATTCATTTCCCTTTTTGATAAAAGAGCATGGTGCATTCTTTTGTTATTGCACCCATTTACTTTACCACCCTTCATTTGTCTCAGACCTTTCTTGTGTGCCTCAGGTCTATCACGCCATTTCTTACACCAATAAAAATGAGGGAAGTTGCTTTTGAAGATTACCACGAAGTGCTGTTTCACCATTTTCCAGAGTTTTCAAGTGGCAGACTGTCATGGTTTAAGCTAAGACAGCAGCTAAGCACTGTGTAGCCACTTGCTCAACTCCTCCTGTCCCCCCAGTCCAAACTTCAGTGTTTTTCCAGGCACTTGTGAAGAAGAAGAGATTGCAGTCCAGAACTGGGCCAGGATACTCTGCTGTGAGAGACTGGGGGGGAATCTGAGTAGTGTGACCTCAGACACTAACACTCTTTCTTCTGCCTAGGAGTCACCATCTGGGAGCTGATGACCTTTGGTGGGAAGCCATATGATGGAATCCCAACTCGAGAGATCCCTGACCTCTTGGAGAAGGGAGAGCGGCTGCCCCAGCCCCCAATCTGCACTATTGATGTTTATATGGTGATGGTGAAGTGTAAGGAATTGTCACTTTTGATACCCCTGCACTCACTGCAAGAGGGACACTGGTTTAGAATATTTGCATAGGCAGTCTCTGACAGAGCTGGGAAACAGGGCAAGCTGCTGCTGCAAAACAAAAGCTTCCCATGATACTGTAAATTCCATTTAAATACTCCCTGCACATCTTTTGCAATTTTACAATTGTTAGCCATGAAGGGCCGAGTTAGCTCAGCTTCTTATTACTGTCAGATGTTATCTCATATACTTGCTGTGAAGTCAAAATTGTATGGTTGTTATTGTAAACCCTTGTCATTTCCATGACAATTGATTCTGATGTAAAAAAGATAATACTAAACATAATTATGGCACATGGATACCCAGCCAGTGAAGGTTGTGAGGAGAAATCCCATTTCCAAATATTGAGGAAAGGAATCACTAATGTTTTATTATAAGTAGCAAGAATGATGATTGCAATAGTAATAATAAAAAGTAAAATTAATAGAAGAAATGCTACAGAGAGGATTATTTTTTATCATTCTCAGTCCAGTACAAAAATTTATGATTATTTTTACTTTAGTAAAAAAAGGGAAACAGTCTGCACATGATTTCTTCCAACTTTTTTATCTCCAAGATACTCCCACTAATGACAGTATCCTCCAAGGTTATGCTTCTAATTTAAAAAGAATTAGAAATATCTCTCTGATATTTCTGGCTTAATTTAAGTGAGATTAACATACAGACATCTCATCCATCATATATACTCCTTTCCCTTTTGCTTTGTACACAAAAGCCCTGAAAAAAAAAAAAAAAGGAAAACTAGAAGAAGTAAATTAAGTATCTTCTGAAAACAGTTGTACTGTGCATGGAGGTGTGGAAATTAAATCATGCAAGGGCTTTGTTGAGTACAAAAATGTCCCATCTGGTAGGACACATCCTTAATAAAAGACAGTCAGTGCTGATACCTAAATATGCAAGATGAGAAAATTGCAAGATAGTGTTGCTGTCTCTGGGATGGAGAGGAGCCCAGCAAATTAAGAAAAATTCCATGCAGTAAGGAACAATCTAGTCTGGCCTAAACCAGGTGTTTTCCATTTTATGCATCATAGAATTCTAACTTTCCATTATTCTGGGTTTTTATTGCAACTTTTCTTTGGGCCAGAGTTATCAAGGACTTGAAACTTGTACGTTTAAAAAAGGAAAGATTTCCTCCCTTGACATTTAACCATTTTCTTTCTTGTCTTTCATCCAGGCTGGATGATTGATGCTGACAGTCGGCCAAAATTCAAGGAGCTGGCTGCTGAATTCTCTAGAATGGCTCGAGACCCTCAGAGATACCTGGTAATTCAGGTAAGCAACCCTGCAGCATCACAGGGGTGGGAAAAACAATTGTCTGCAACATCCAACTGTTAGGGGCATTGCCTTTGAATCTTTTGAAGTTCAAGATGCCTAAAGCAAAAGAGCCTAAAGCAAACAGTGACTACAGTGTTATACAAGCATGAAGTAGAATGGGCAGTGTCAGTATCTCAAAAATAATTATATTAATAATACAACGATCTGAAATTAATTTCCTAAGCTCATGTTTATGAGCACATATACAATCTCTGGCTTTGCAAGCTGCTCAGTGCTTTGCATTTCCTTATGAAAGTGGGGACAAGTTTTGTCCATAGGCAGACAGTGGATCTATATTTAGACCAAGGACTTCCTTGGTTTTAAAATTGATTAGGCTGAGTCTTTTCCCTGCATTGCTGAGATCACAAGCAAGTTTCTTTTCACTGCCTAAACATGAAAGTTTCTTAGAAAACAGGAAGTTGTGTCATACTGGTACCTCTAATGCTAGGGAGGAGTTTCCCTCTCTGTTCTCCTTAAGCTCTGGGGCTCTGGAGGCTTCACATCCCTGTGACAGGGTTGTGAAGGGTTCATCCTTCATGGGTTCATCCCATGAAACTGCCCTGTGGCAGCAGGGCAATACCTGGTGAGTACAGGTAGCTGGAGCTGTGTGTGCCTGAGTACAGGCATGTGTCCTTCCCTAATTTTGTGGAAGCCTAGACTTGTGCATGTGTTTATTACAGCTCAGACTCAAGCCACAGAAAGCATAGGGTTCTTAGGTAAGGGCCCAGTGTGTGAGCTGTTCAAAGGAAAATGAAAACTTCAAAGTGAGGTGATGGTGAAACACCAGAGACCAGAGCACGGGAACAGTTTGTTCCAGGTAATGATTCTCATGCTCTGTCTCATGCTGTATCTGCTCCACATCATGAAACACAGGGCAGAGGTGCTGATCCTCAGCTTCACATTGACATAAGAATTCCTAGTGGAAGAGCCTCCAGCCAGTGCCACTTCATGTCTCCTGAGTGGTCTAGTGCCAGTCCCACAGTGAGGTGTTTGATTTCACTGGGTAGAGCTGCCAGGTGACTTGTGGTGTGTTGCTGCACACTGTGAACCATCCTGCTCTCCTTCCACTTCAGCACAAGGAAGATGTGGTTGGAAAGTGAAATACTAGTCAAGAGGATTTTTGGTCCTGAATGTGGAATTACTCTTGCAGTATTCCCCACTGTGTGAACTAAATTATAAGTTCAGCTAATTCGGGAAAACTCAGTCTGATTAAATGACTTTGTTAGATAGGACATACTTCCTTATTCCAAATACCTCTTTCCTCCATTTCTCCCCCTGCCCTTCCCTCCCCTGTTGCATGGTCTGGCCTGTGTTTCATCCTGTGAGGCTTCTCTCCAGCACTCCTTGCAGACAATACGAGCTCCTGGAGGAGAAACCAGGGTCACTGCATTGCACTGGTACCTCTGCCATCACCACTCCCCATCCCTCCCAGGTGCAATCAACAATGACAAACTTGCTGTTGAGCTTTTAAATGGGTCTGTATGCACCCCACAGCACAGCCATCATTCCCTCCTGGATTCTACATGTGGCATAGTAATTCCTGAGGAGTGGGAGGCCACTCTCCAGCCAGCCAGTGGAGTTTAGCATTGTTTCTATGGGCTGATAGGTTTTTGTGGCATGGGCTACCTTTTGCAATGTTTTGTGGCACCAACAAAGTGCAGCCCAGATTTGCCTCTCCAGCTCATAGGTGTTATTTCAAGGTCCTGTTGTTTCCCTGGTTTGACTTTCGCTGTTCTCAGCTCTCATACATTCTGCAGAATAGATGGGAGAGAAATTTACCCTCTAAGTCCCTTAAAGTACAAATTAAAGTAAAGCAAACATCAAGACACAACAGTTTCCTTGTTATTCCCCACCCCTCCTATTTGAGCCTAAATAGTTGAGATATTTCACAAAATATGTCAGAACTTGGGTCAGAAACTGATCTTGTATGGGAAAAAGAGAGAAGAAAAAATAAAAGCTCAGTCATGAAAATGCCAAAAAAACCCCCCGTTTTGCTTGATTCATGCAGTTACTCCCTTTTTGTCATCATATTCTCAGTAAAAAGTAAAAAAAAAACAACAACAAAACAAACCCACAAATTATGTGGATACAGTGCTTTTGAACAAACAAAGCAGCATGTGTGGTCCCTGCAGCCTGGCTGCCAGGGCATTAGGAAGGCTGAAATTCTCTCATTGGGAAATTAATCAATCTTTTGATATTTTTCTTCTCTCAATACAATCTGTTTAGGGAGATGATCGTATGAAGCTCCCAAGCCCAAATGACAGCAAGTTCTTCCAAAATCTTCTTGATGAGGAAGACCTGGAAGATATGATGGATGCTGAAGAGTATCTTGTTCCTCAAGCCTTTAACATTCCTCCTCCCATCTACACCTCCAGGACAAGAATTGATTCCAACAGGGTAAGAGCAAGCTCTGACAGAAAATACTGGTTATTATAAAAGCACAGGTGGAGATTTAAGTACACCAATCAAACACAGGCCAGCACTGCCTTGGGAATTACAAGCTCCCATTGGTAAAGAAAGTGGCTATAAAAATGTTGTCACTGGGCTGCCTGTTCATTGTGCCTCAGTGAATTCTAAATTAATAGCCCAGCCTTGAGTGAACAAAAGCTCAGCTTGAGCTGCCTGTCCTGAAAGCACAGCTGAGGCTGCTGAAGTCAAGCAGTGTTGCTTCTGCACTGTAATGTGGCCAGGAAGTACACAGCCCTGGTGCTCCCATCCCTGCCATCCTGATGTCTTGGCAGGGTTGGCACTGATGTAACTGAGGGCAGCTGGGATATACAGATAATGTTGCTTTTGTGTCTGGAGCCAGATTTCCAACCCAGCCCCTTTTCCTGTTTGCATGCGATGCTTTCACGGCCGCCCTTCCCAAACGTGTGTTTGTGCTGAGCACGTGGCAGGTATTGGCAGGCTGATGTTTGCACCCTCCCCATCAGGGGAGGAAATGCTCTTCATTGTATATGGGGACCTGAGGCACAGAGAGTGTTCGGGGGGAATTCAGCTCACAGAACTCCAACCATCTAAGGGATAGGGATACAATCTAAGCTTTTCCCCCAGACTTCATTTGGTGTCACTGGAGTAGCATGGGTGAACATTGCTGCCTGTCTCGGGCATTTCCAGTAGGATAAGTTACTTTCTGGAGGTGTCTTTCTCTATCCACTAACTCCTGACAGCTGCAGAGCAGTCTCAGACCTGCTGTGTGAGCTCTGGTATGTTGAATCCTGTTCTACATGTCTGTGCCCTGCTGCAGGTGAGGAGCTAAGTCAGATGTCTGGAATCTGTTTTCCCTCCTTCAACAGGTCTGACCTCTGCCTCTGTTCCTGTGCTTGGCTCCAGCCTTTTAACAGTTCAGTTGCCACCCCTTCTCACATAACTAAGAGATGTTGAAATGCATTACTAATGTGAGGGCATTGACATGGGCATCAGGTGTGTTTTAATTAGGGACTTGTTTTCTCTCCAGGCTCCTTTTGGTCAAAAGCCGCAGTTTAAATACTAAGTATACTCTGTGAAATGCTGGTGTTTATTCCTCATGGTTTAGGCACCTTTTGGACATTTATCCTTAGCTGAGGTAGTTCCAAATTCATACCCAGGTGTGAACTGATTACACCATGTGAGACAGGGAAGAGGTGAGTGAAAGAGCCAAGAGTGTATAATCTGAGCCAGTATCCATGCTCTGACCATACCCTGCAGGAAGCTCCTTACCCTCTCCTGAGGAAATCAGTGCTTTTTGGGAATAAGACAAAATCTGATCTTAATAGTCAGTTTGGAAGGAAACTGCTGCTGTTTTAAATGCAAGGAAATGGGAGATGTCTGGATTCATGTAGCATTTCTCCTGCATCACTGAAAGACAGTGAAGTGGGGATGATGCATGATTGAGCAATAAGTGAGAAACTTTCTTTTTATGGCTACAAGACTTAATTGATGGTGATCTGAAATACATCAGGTTTACTACTAGCTGTCTCTGGAGAGGTTCTGTTTCCTTTCCTGCCAACTTCTGAGGAGAGAAGGGAAAGACAGCAATTACCTTTGGAAGGTACTCACTGTCACAGGGATGTAAATCAGTGGAACTTAGTTTGACACCGTGGGGTACTGCCATTTACACAGGTCTGAGGAGGCAGAATCTGACATTTTGGGTTTGTTATATTCATCTCACTCCCATATTTGCTGGAAACACTGGGACACATTTAAAGGAGAAAGGCTTAGTAGAAAAATGTACTTGCTTTTTCAACAGTTCCTTTTGCCATCTGTCTTTGGTACCAGCCCAGCTGAGGACCCCACTAGAGCTGAGGGAATTCCGGTAAAAATCCTAGAGTTAATATTCTGAAAGATTTATTTACAATGTGTTATTTGGACAACCAACATGGTCACTGCTGTAGTCATGGAATGAAAACACAGGCACTTATTTTTATTATTATCATTAGTGTTGTTGTTATTGTTATTGTTGTTACTATCATAGTTATTATTATTATTATTATTGGTGTTGTTGTTATTATACAAAAATTAAAATAACTTTCACAAAGCCTTTTCCCAGCTTCAAAGCACACCATTGCAACTGCTTGCACACATGTGATCCCCTTGAAGCCAGCAGAGCTGCAGAAAGAGACCACAGGCCTTGTTTTTGGGATACAAAGGGACTCGATCACATTCTTGACATGATGTCTCCTTTCCTCAGCTCACAATTTCCCATCTTGGTTTGAAACTGTGATCTTGTACCACCAAAGACAGTGGGAAGTTTGCTTTGCAATTCAATTTAATGACAGTAGCAAAACCATATCCTCCTTTCAGTAACTCCTGTTGCTGGGAATTTTTCTCTAGCATTGTACAAACCTGGAATTACCCTTTGCAAAAAGTTTTCAGTTTGTGAGCCAAGTTGCCTGACCCAGATCAGACCAAGAGGTCAGAGAGGGCTAAGCTGGAAGCCCTGCACCACTGTAGCATTCCTGGTTTCCTTTGCAGAGAGGTGTTTTCTGGAGGTAGTACATGTGTGCAGAAAGCCACATACATCTCTGTTGCCTTTGTGAAGCACTCAGTTTCTCGGTACGTTAACTATTCTTTTAGTTTGATTGATTTAAACAAAACACAGTCAATCCTTTAAGGTAATAGTGCCTCTGCTGTGCATAGTTCAGTACAGATGGATGTCAGCTACAGGAATCACAGGGAACTGAAATGCTGTCAGAGCTCTCTGTCTGCACTTGTCTAATTCTGTTTGGGTGTTTCCTTTGGATAGTCTCTGATTTATGCTTGTTTAGCATAGTGTGTATTGATACTGCACAGACCCATTATGGTGCTGCTGCAGCCATGGATGCCAAATGAATGGATACAACTTAGGTAGTTTGTGTTCACCATGTCTGGGAAATTACTTTTTATGGGGAGATTGTGAGGCAATTTGGTGAAGGAAAACAACACAGACGAGCTACATGATCTCCATGTCATTTTCAGGGATAAGAAGCATGAAGGATACTGTATTTCCCACCTTAGCTGTTCCAGTGGCAGTTTTAGTGGCCAAGGAGTTAGTCAGGGCACTGTGCTCCTTCTCTGTGCTGACAGTGTTGGGTGAAAGTTCCAGCAGCATGGCTCCATGGGGACAGAAGTGGGCAGAAAGAAAGCAAGGAGATCATGAACCTTCTCACACATAGTCTTTGAAGTCAAGGAATGAAGGAAGAACAGGAGTATTTGCTTGCTCAGGAGAGCCCTGAAGTTTCTCTGCAGTGGTCTCAAGTCTAAATCCTTGCAGCTTCTTGCCTGGGAGGCACCACTGGATGAGATTTGTGCAAAACACTCCCGCCCGTGGGAGGAAAAGAGCTGTGTGGATGTGCATTAACAGCGCAGTGCTGCAGCCCATGGGTAGAAGACTGGAGAGAGGGAAGGCTTCTGGGGAGTTGCCAGCTCCCCAGGAAGTCTCACATCCTTCTTCCTCCAGGGTTTACAGAGATTTGTGAAGCTGCAAGGTTCAGACACAGCTTCAGCATTTCCATCCCATCCACACTGACTCCTGCTAGGATGTCTTTGGGACCTACCTGTGCTGCTGGGAGCAGAGCCCTGCACAGGCTCTGACCCTTAACGGTGGCCTCTCTTGTGAAGTTCACTCTGAGACTGCTGCAGCTTTTAAGTAAAAATTAGCATCCTAAGATAAATTGAATTCTTCCATTGGATCCGAAACTCTTCAGTTGCAATTTTGTCTCTTCAGCTTTTTCCAGTTTTTATTTTCCGCTGTCTAGAGATACTCCGGAAAAATAGAGTTTTCAAAGCTCTGTGCTTCTGAGAGATAAGCTGAATCCTCAGCAGTGTTTCCATGAGCACTGGACCCCAGCTAGTGCTCAAGCATCCTGCATTCACATCCATTAGATGATTCATTCAGGTATTTGTAACGAGTGCTGTCCTGTGCATGCAGAGATAATGCTAATACAACAAGCACTCTGTGTGCCCCACAATTCTTTTTGCTCTCAGTCCTTGGCTAATTCCTGCTGAAAACTGTCTATACTGTTTATTACTCACTGATACTGTCCCTGTAGTTTTATTCCATACACTGTATATCATGGAAGCACCTGCCAACCCTGCACTTAAATACCAAGCAATTTTTTTTCAGAGATGTCTAATCCATATGTCCATGGAGACTATCCTGCTTGGCTAAAGCAGACTGTGGGACACTGGAAGCCAGTTTTCAGTTCTCTGAGCAGTATCTGGTGTGCCACTGCAGCAGTCCTGGTGTGGCCTTAGGTCTGGTAGTGCAGCATCCTTGCCGCTTGGCAAAGCAGGAGAGGGGTGTGGTTTGACCATGATTCTTTTTGTGTCCTGGGCTTTAGTAGCACCTGATGTCCATTTCTTTTCCTGTAAGAGAAGGCAATTAAGTGTTCCTGCCCAAGTCATTTCTCCAGGTGTGTCCTGGCCTCATGGGACTGATGGCAGTAAAACTGCTTCATCTTAAAGTTAATCCAAAATGTTTGTGAAGAGATCTCCAGGCTACATGGGGCCATTAATAGCATTTTGTCCAACTTTCTGGCATAGCATAGACCAGAGTCTCTTGTCTCTTAATTTCTGCATCAAGTGCAGAAATTCTGTGTGAGGTGGAGTTTGTCTTTTATAAAGATTGTCTTGACTGTATCAAGTGGGATGGAAAATACATCACAGTGTAGAAAAGTCTCACTGGGCGGTTAATGCTGACTCTTTAGCAGGGTTGGATCCTGTTCCTGTCTGCCATCCACACTTTTTGGTGCAGATTTAAGGAGCTGCCAGCTCTTAGAAATCTCTGGTTATTGTGGTGTGATTCTTGGGGTGTCTTGTGCTTGGCCAGGAGCTGGACTTGATGATCCTTCCAATCAGGGTCCCTTCCAATTCAGGATATTCTGTGATTCTCTGATTTTTCTGCTTAAAAGGCTAAACAGGATATTACCATTTGTATGTGTTTGCTGTTAAATGATGACAACATAGATGTCTTTTTTTTTGTTTGTTTGTGGTGTTTGCCACCTTTCTGCTTCTGCAGTATCTTCCCAAAAAATAATATGGCCAAACCTTTCCCTAAATTTGATACCTCTTAGGGAAGTCTGTCAGGTTGTGGTCTTCTTTAGTTATTTCTATCCCATTTCTTTAATTGCTTCTCCTTAAAAGGTGATCAAAAACTTTCTGAAAATCTTAGTAGTCATTTTTTTGCCTCTGTCACTTCCTTATGCAAGTGTGGCCATAAAATCTCCAATGCCAGAACAGATGGTCTTGTAAACAAACTAGACATTGATTCAAAACATTTCATAGCATTTCAGACTATTACACTGAGTAACTCTATATTAGCTCTCTTGCTTCTTTAAAACTGCATGATTACTTAGAGAAGTTTGTATGAAGCCCTTCTGTATGTCTTTTGCTAAATACTGCATTTCATGTGTTTTCTTAGGAGAGTCTAGGCAACTGGCTGCATTTACTGCCTTCAGACCTTTAGGATAATTCTGAAAGTCCACCAAGCCCCTTTTCAAGATGTCCAATTCCCATTTTCTGCTTTTCTAAGTTTTAATGACATTCTGGTGGTAGGACGCTCCTGTCTGTTCTGCTCTGCCTTTTGCATTAAGCACTTCCCAAGAGCTGTTAGTGTTTAATTGCTGTCTGGAAGACCATCACAATTATTTTGCCTATTTTCTTTTCACTTCTGGAAAATTCTTCTGGGTCTGTTTCTAGTCTTTGTTGGAAGTGTGGATAGCACCAGGCCAACCTTGTCCAGGTTCATAAACAGGGCAGAAACACCAATTTAGTGTAGTGGTTTGGTTCAAAATATCCATTACTTATTTTCCTTCTGTGAGATAAGAATTAGGAGAAAGCTAAGCAGGCACAAAACTTAAAAGAATATAAAAGAAGTTTATTAACACACATAAAAGAAAGAAAAAAAAAATCAGACTAAACCTTCAGAACACTTTTCTTCCCCCCACCTTTCTCCCTTCTCCCACTGACAATGTAAAAAGACAACCCTTGAGATGTTCAGTCAGTTTACCACTTCCATAATAACCTTGTTCAGTTCACTTAGGGAGAGGAGTCTCTCTTGCTCATGCTATGGAGACATCTCCACAAGAAGTTCTCTCATGGTTTCATTGTCACAGCGAGACAGCTGCCCAGGTTGGTTCTCTGCTTGCATGTGAGAGTCCCTTCCCCCGACTTACAGCTTTCCCCACAACTGCTTTTGAGGGTCCAATCTTGAGCTACTGGGGTACCATTTTAAGCATGAGCTGCTCAGAAACAAAGGTTCTCTTCACCTATCTCTGGGATATCTTCATCTCTAGGAATAGAGGTCTTCTTCTTCCCTGGGAACAAGGGTCCTCATCAAATTACAGCTACTGTCATTTGCTTATTCCAGCACAGGTGCTTTTGCTCACAATTACAGTTTGAATGCTCCACCCCCCATGCTTTCATGAAATTACAACGGGTACTCTGATGTATCATAGTCCATCACCATAGCTTTATAACAGAATTTCAGCTTCTAAGCTTGAAGCATCTCCTCTTTCTCCTCCCTCAGGGTTTCAGCTTTTCCTGCTTCACTGACTTTGGTGTCTTTATGGTGTTTTCTTCACTTGCCGTCACCTTTCCCTCTTCCTCTGACTTGGGAGAGGATTGATGTCTGCAGGCTTCATCTGTTCTGGAGAATCTTACAGCACTAAAAGGGTTAATCTCACCCAGACCCTGCAGCTGGAGTTCACATATCGCTGTTGGTCACATGATCTTTGCCAGACAGTGGGGCAGCTTCAGACGAATCTTCAGCCACACTGGATGCGGGGGATGTGGAGCCGGGCCACGCCGCCTGCACAGAGCAGGGTTGGGGAGGGCGTGGATGGAACAGGGCCGCGCCACGGCCGATCCGGCTGGGCCAAGCAAGGCCCAGCCCAGCCCAGCCCCGCTGGGCCGCCTGCAGGCCCCCCCGGCTACCTGTCCGAAAGCCAGAAGCAAGAGAGCTTTCCTGGGGTTTGTTCATTCTTAAATGTGGATCACAGAGGCGTGTCAAGCTTCTTAAGTGGCTTAAAAAGTTGCCAATATTCAAACTAGCCGGTTGATTGGTTCTGTCAGGTCATAGAGGAAGCTGTAAGCACCTCTTTGCAAGAGAACCACTTCCGTGGCTGATGGCCTCTTTACTAAAAACCCAAACTATACTAAACCATGACACCAGGAAAAGCAGGAGGTAAACCCAGACTGATACTAGTCAGCCTAATTTCATTGCTCAGGGTGAAGAAGTAGTGAGAATAAACATTCAAAAATACAATATAAAATATGTTACATGAAAAATTATTTTGGTCTTAATACTTGACATAAAAAAGAAAAGTTTCTTACAAAATACATGTGTCTAGAACAGGTGTATTTAAACACCTTTTAAAAATGTGCTAGGTTTGCCAGAGAAAAAAGGAAGACAATTCCTATGGAGGACTCAAATGGAATAGATGAGTCCTGGGTCTTCACAGAGAATTCTTTGAAAGTGCTTTATGGCAATTAGTTTCTTGCTTTGCAGCCAGGCTGGCTGAAATCAGTGATATCTCTCAAGGAGTAAACCCTTCTCAGCCTGAACTGATTATCAGGATCAACTTGTCAAATTGCCTTATGATTTTGCAGGGAAGTGCCTTAAAACAGGGCTTTTTTACTGCATTAGCTATTTTCTGTCACATTCAGGCTTCTGCATCCAGACATACAGCTTTAGAGTCAGGCATAAAGAGTTAGAGACTTTCCCAAAGTGTTGGATGGCATTTTGGCTTCTACAAACTGTAATACGGGTTTAATAACAAAATCACCACCTCACAGTACTTTCTGCAAGCTTGGTGGAATTGGTGGGAGAGACGGTAGCTGTACATTGCTTCCATACTTGATGTGTGACATGTAAATTCATTGAGCTTTAATATAAACTGGTTTAAAATCAGGCAGCACCTGCTTAATCCACGAATAGCTGCTGGCTGTGTTAACAGTAAAGAGAGCTCACAGCTGATCCGTTTTCTTTTCTCTCCTGAAAAGAAAAAGTCAATAGACATAAAAAGAGTAAGTAATAAATATTTTTACACTGCACTGATGAGGCATTCTTGGAAAACAGCAAGCTAAACAACTCTACATAATTCAGTAGATGGAAAAGTGGACTGAGAGTCAGGAAATAATTACGAGAGCTGGGAGAAAATTTTCCTTCTGTGATGAGATGTGAAGCAGAAATTGTTAGTGGAAAATACCCATTTGTGAGGAACACTATTTGTGGTTTTCTTAAAATAATAAAAGCACCTGAAAAATACAAGGGAGCATGATTTGGAAGTGCACCAGGTGGAGCTGCAGGGAGTTGCCCCTCAAACACCTGTCTGGCCCCCAAGCTGGGAGAGTGCTCAGTGTCCCAGGGCAGTGGGACTCCTGGGATAATGCTTTGGAAGGACTCCTGGGTGGCAGGAGGTCTATGGAGCATCCTGTAAAATAAATACTAAATACTGTACTTTCTAAACATAGATGCAATGGAGCTAAATGCCAACACAGCCTAAAAAACGCCCTTTGTTAGCCAGAGTAAAGAGTCTGTCTTTCTTGTTGAATGCTGCGGGAGGGGAGGGGAAAATAATTTTCAAGGCTATAAAAAGACTCTCCAAAAGATGCAGTTGGGAGAAGTGGGAGGAGGCACAGATGAAGTGTAGATTTAGAATGTTGAAAAATGATTATTTTATCCAAATCAGCTGGATGGTTAGTTCTTTTAGACTATTATTGCCACCAGAACCTCAGCCCTGCTCTAAATCAACTCAGCATTTCATCAAGAAGCCTATTCTTTGCTATAAGAGACCAAGAGTGCACAATTATGGGTTTCTTTTCCCCCTTGCATAATAAAATTGGGAGATTATCATCAAGTTTCTATTCAGATTTTAGGAAGGCTTTTTTATTTTATTTTTAAAACCCATCTTTGTCTGTAAGAGCTCCCTGTTCAGGCCAGCATGCGGCAATGATTACTGCTGTAAAGGCTTCGATGGAGATGTGCTCTATTTCATTCTCAATGAGGGTTGATGGCATTTTGAGAGGCTCAGAATATCCTTTGATTACTGTATAAAACAGGCTGGGGAAGATGGCAGTGCAGCATGCACATAGGAGGGGGCTGCTGCTCCCAGGATTGCTCATCAACTTTCTTTTGTGCTCTTTTTTTTTTTTTTTTTGTCTTCCATGTCACAATCACAAATCATGGGTGTGTTGTGGGTTTGGCCCTATTCTCCATCCTTTCCCTGTTTTGGGATTTGAAGCTTGAGGTTTGTACAGAAAAAGAGATGCTGCTGCTCCTGTGTTTTGGACAGCACAGGAGCAGGAGCAGTGCTGACCCCTCTGTCCCACAGGGAATTGTTAGAACAGGTGGGAAATGGTACCTCGTCCCTTTCAAATTGTGGAGAATTGGCTCAGTGTTAAAAGGTGCCATTTACTGTAAAGTGTCTTGGAGAGTGTATTAAAAAAGAGAATGACAGAAAGCTATTCATGGGTGACAGGAAGGACGGGGGAGTCAAGGAGATTGAAAGGAAAAGATAGGCAATGCCAGCTGTCTCTCTTCCTGCTCTGCTCTCTGTTTAACACTAAGTTGCATTAGCACAAGGTAACAGGCAAAGGGAATCCTTGCATTTTCATTCTTGTGTCATGCTTAGATCAAAGTGTATATCATGCCAGCTGAAATCCGTTTGCCAGCCCCTCTGAAGGTAGGAAGGATGAAGGTTTCTGAGGTCCAGAGAACAGGTGGGTTTCCAAGCCTTTGGTGCCATGCAGCAGGAGAATGCTTTTATTTCCAGCCCAGCTATCAGGTTCAAAGAGGGGAGGCTACAGAAAAGCATTTCACCTACCTTTCCCTGTAAGTGTACCTGGATACTGAGTTTTGTGCCCAAATTATGCATCTCTTTAGAGATTATTTTCATTGGTGGTCTTGTCATCTTTGACTGCTCTACTTGGTGAAGTGTTAGACTGAAAATACATGCAGGCTGCCTGCAAATCTCACCTGTCCTCTAGCAAACAGCAACCAGAAAAAACTTAGGTGTAGAAAAAGACTTACTCATTGTTTCTTCTATTTATTTTTTCCCTCACTGATCTAAGCTGCTTGGTTTGTGTCTCGATTGTAGAAGAAGCAGTTGTTGGAGACTGAAACAAACACTTCACACAGACTGATGCTTACATTGTTTTTATACTTGTGATCAACATTTAAGTTAAAACATGTGACACATTCTGAGAAAAGGTACTGCTGGAAAAGGGGCTGGGCTGTCATCATTTCCCATAAAGATTCCTCGATCCCCAGTGGAACCTTATGGCCAAGGAATGCCAGACTTGTGTCAGGTGCTGTGAGCTGTAGAGACGGATATGCTTGAACCTTAACAGCCCAGGAAGGTGTCTAATCCTTTCTTTTTATATCACAGGATCACAGAATAACGAGGTTGGAAGAGACCTCCAAGATCTTCAAGTCCAACCCATGTCCTAACACCTCAACTAGACTATGGCACCAAGTGCCATGTCCAGTCTTTTTTAAACACATCCAGAGATGGTGACTCTACCACCTCCCTGGGTAGACCATTCCAGTACTTTATTATTCTTTCTGTGAAAAACTTTTTCCTAATATCCAACCTATGCCTTGACACAGCTTGAGACAGTGTCCTCTTGTTCTGTCAGTTGCTGCCTGGTGGAAGAGACCACCCCCCGCCTATATGGCTCTTCTCTGAGCAGGGGCTGGGACCAGAAACGCCCAGAGGTCTGAAAAGCCTTCTAGCAATTACTATACAAACAGCATTCCATTTCTGTTGAGCATTGCACAGCAATCTCATGGTGGGTGTTTTTTCCTTTGATTTTCATCTCGGAAATGTTTGCTGTCTGGAGCAGGGCAGAGTAATCTGCAAATTCTGTGGAAGCAGGACTGCAGCCAAGCAGATGTGGCTGTTCTCCTGGAATGGTCTTTCCTATTAGAATTTCAGTTCAGATCAGTTGTAAATACCAGGCTGCTCCCTTGGAATGTAGCTGGAGTTTGCTTGGGGGCTGGTGGTACACTCTGTGTTGTGTGCTCTGCCTGCAGCCCCGCCAGACCATCACAAACATGATTCAGATCCACTCACATAAATCAGCTGTCCTTCCTGGAGAACTGCTGAAATTTTGGTGCTTTCAGTAAGATCTCATATCTTATGCTGCTTTGGTTTAGTGACTCATGCCTGGATACTCCCTTGGTTTGAAATTAGGTAAACAGTTTCTAGGGGAAGGACGAGAGTGACTTGTTTCTGGGGGCACATAGCCCAGGACTGATGAACTGGTACAAAGAAGTGTGTTGCCAGAGCTTGCTCAAAACAGGTAACCATTGGGTTGCCTGAGGCATGAACCACAGGATGCCCCTGAGCAGGACTTGGGAGCAGCATCCCAGTGAGAAGGCAGGAGTGTTTTGCTCCTGCTCTATGTTTGGTGCTTTTTGTGTACGAGAGCAGAAGGAGAGGAAGAGGGAGTTGGGTTTTACGCAGTTTGAGCAGTATCAGAGTGGGTTCAAATGTGTGTGTATATTCATGCTGGCAAAGCCTTGTCTTTAGTAGAGAAAAAGCTTTCAGTCTCATGAGCTTAGGAGGCTGTTTAAGAGCAAGAAACAGCAATGATTGTGCAACCCTATCAACATTTCTGTGGGTGGTAAGGAAAACCAACTCAGCAGCAGCAAGGGGGCTCTGGGGAGTCTGTGCTTGCACCAAAACATGGAGGTACCAGCTCAGGCTGTAAAGAAATTGTTGCTTATTTTCTATGTGGTGGCAGCTCTGTACCACTCATAATCCCACAGCAGCACTGAGTGCCTCCAGCATTTCTTCCATGAAATGTGCTCTGGGTGCAGCCATGAAGGCAGCAGTGCTCAGCTGGAGTGGGATGAGCTGTGCCATGGGCAGCAGGAGAAGCACAGCCCTGGGTGCCAGGCTCAGGGCACGACACTAGACCCAAGTTAGAAGAGACAAGGCAGAGGCCTATTCACAGAGCTACACAAATGTGAGTGGCAGGACCCAACAAGGCTTTGCTTTCATTACAGTTTAAGACGAAGCCAGAAAATATTATGTCCCTGATATAAAGGAGGAGATATTTACATTTGGGACATTTTAGAAGCAAGGAATTGGAAAATGAAATGAATGAATAGACAGCAATAACACAAGTCAATATTCATGGAAATGTTATTTACCACTCCTTGATCAAGGCTTATTTTACACAAACATTAGCTGTCCTAACAGCTGATGTGTCACTGGTATTTCATACCAGAGGGCCTTGGGAAAAGGCTGTAGGAGACATTTTCTTGTGTTTTATCCTTTCTCCCCATTGTCATGTTTTTGCCTAAAATTCAAGCATGAACTGAATGAAATCTTGGGCATTTCTGAGGAGGGCTGCTCATGGGCTGTTAAAAAAGTGAGGCTCCTTCTGGAGTGTGATGAGTTCCCCTGTCAGTGGATGTGTGCACTCCACAACAATTGGATATAACACACATTACGCCATCAAAAGGGAGCCAGTATTGATTTTTTTTTTCCAGTACACAAGCTGAGACTTCTTAAGTTGGCTTATGTAGTGAGGTCTTCGAGCAACCAATTGCTAAGGTCTGTCTATCTCAAAAATACAGAGATGATAATTGAGGCAAGAGTTTCAGGATCAAACCCCAAAATTCTAGAGCTTTTCAGTAAAGGAACACCCTCTAATTTTTTCAAGATAGTATTTAAGATGCAAAAACAACAACCCTCCCCCCCAAAAAAAATCAACAAAATAAATTGGATTTCACATACCAAACAAGCTATTTAAGTTTTACCTGGTAAAATTCAAATATATTTTCTCCTCACAGTGTGATTCATGTCCTGATCAATAAGAGTTGTTGGAGGGTAATCTTGGATGCCTACAAAATTATGACCTCACATTGCAATTACCAGTCAATTTAAGGACACTTAATTATATTAAATTTTGAAGCCCACTAAATGGCACCACGGCTGTTTTCTTTGCCTCCTGTTTTAATGGAACAGTGGTCACAGGGTATCAACTCATGGGGAAAAACAGTAAAGAAGTAAAAAAATGTGCAGACACCAGTGGTGGAGAAGAGTCATGTGTAAGGTTCTATGGTAAGGGGTGTTGCAAGACAGATATGTTTAGTACAGTGCTAATGGGGAGGCATGAAAAGACACAATTATAGTGATCTTAGTTGGCAGGCCACTGCCTGGAAGGTGTCTTGTCAGCAAAAATAGCAATAAACGCATTAATGCCAGTCCATTGTCTCCTGACATCTTGGGACAGGGCTGTGCTAAGAGGGCCTGTTACTGTGTTGTTATAGTTGCAGAGTATGTATTTAAATATTAGAGTCACAGCCAAGAAGAGCGAAAGATAGGATGGTGGGTTTAGCCTTTTGTGCTGAGGGTGGAGCAGAACCCACAGATGCATAATGTGGCCATCCTAGAACAGTACTTTTTTAAGCTGCTAATCTTCTAAACATTTACTGGCAGAGGGGTATAGCCCTGTGTGCTGAAGTCAAGCCTATTGGCAAAAGACTTGCTTTTCTAAATTGTCTTCAAGACATCACTGAAAGATGTCTGAACTGAAAGTACTTCAAAGACAGCTCTGCCCTTTTTCATCCAGAATCAATGAACCAACCTTGGAAGTTCATGGGAGTGGCTGTGTGGAACAGGGAGATGTAAATGAAAGGGGTGTGATACATCCCGGTGTGGCACGGGATAGAAAAGAAGTGGTGACAGTCCCTGGTTTAGGGCCTGTAACCCTGGACAGCAGCCAAACACTGTGTCCTGCCACACAGTGATAGCACAGCATTGCCACAGCTCCTTCCACTCCTGCAGGCTGGGGGGCTGCAGCCACCTGGGAAGACAAAAGCAGGAAACTCTCTCACCAGTGTCATAGCTTGCAGATGTGGGGAAGGAAGCTGGGAGCTTTACAAGGAGGGTAGATGATTCCCAACAGAGCTTTGGATTCCTCACTGTTGGGAGAGTTGTTTCTCTCTAGTCACCACTTTATATTCCTTCTCTGGATCCTGCATGTAACCATGAGTTTGCCTAAAACCTTACCACACTCCATGGACCATAGTTTACTCCATTCCTATCTTCAGTCTCCTCCATCTTTTCAGAGTAGATGGAAAGCTGGCCTGAATTCAAGTAAATACGAAATCAGAGGGCAAGGCAGGCTAAATTTCCTGCAGTGCAGTGTCTCAGAGCCATCAGCAGGGCTTTAAAGTAGCATCTGGCAGGCTCAGGAGATGTTTTTTATCCATTTGTCTAACACATGCTGCGTTGTAACCTGTCATTGCCCATGTGTCATTACAAGTGGACTGTAAATCCAGAGGGGTTCGGAGGCAATCACAGCATCTCTGGTTTTCAAGGTGTTCCCTGATTATAAAGGGACCTTCCTGATTGTTCCAAACAATCCTCTTGCACAAGCCTGTGAAGTTGGAGGCTTGCTGCAAAGTGTGTATCCAGTGTGTGTTGGTGTGTGTTCCCTTTAAAAGGTAACATCTGGTAAAGTGTCTTATGTTCCCTCTTCTGTTACGGCCTTCACTCACAGGGAGCCCAAGTGAGATCAGTGGCTCTGTTTAACACTGGTGAGACACACAGCTTGTTGTTGGGGATGAGGCATTTGCCCTGATTGAATTCTTTGAATTTTGGGTCCAGTTAGGAAATCTGACTGATGTGCCTGTTTCTCCCAATTAGCTCATACAGCTCATGTGACTTGTTTCATTCGTGTGACCTCTTGTTACGTATCCATCACCCATTTTTCTTTCCTATTAGAGTGAAATTGGACACAGCCCTCCTCCTGCCTACACCCCTATGTCAGGAGTAAGTATTTCACATTCAGCCTTCATCCTTTAGGCTTTCCTCCTTTCTTCACTACTTTTTTTCTGTTTCAAACTCCTTTTTCCTGCATAAATGACTCAAAGGCCAACAGGTAATGATGTGTGTATATAAGGAATCAAATAGTTAAGATCTCCAGACTCAGCCTGGATTCGTGTGCAAACTCGAAGGACCCACACCCAAAATTCTGACAACTTTTCTTGAAAAAGCATTTAGGAGAAAGGCTTGAATGAATCTATACATCTTTCCTTCCTATCTGTAGGTCATGATTTTGAAATTTCCTTGCATGCCCGTGCTGACAAGCAGAATGGTAGGTTGAGTTGAACCACTGAGTTGAGGTGCCAATACACAGTTCACCAGCCTGAAATGCACTTCCTGATGGAATTACACAGGGTATGGGTGACCCCATGATTCTCACCATGGGACACACTAAAAGTATCACCCCAGGAATAAACAGAGGTGATAGTGGCCTCTATCCCCAGTCAGCAGGAGATCTCCTAAACATGAGGTTTAAGGGGTGTGGTCAGAAATCAGGGGAGGTTGCCAGAGTAATAGAAGAGGAAATACCACGTTCACCTCTTGCAGCTGTGTGTGTCCAGCCTCCACATGCCTAGTAGGAGACAAGTTTTCCTGCCCCATTTCTATCCCCACTGAGCACCACTGGGCAGATGGATGCTTTGTGGGTCAACACCAAAGCCTGGAAGCTCAGGATGGGCAGGGCTTCCCCTGCCCAGCGTGGCAGGGCAGGCACAGGAGGCACAGCGATGACTTGCTGTTGAAGCTTCTCCCCTCAAGATCCTCCTTTCCCATGCTGTGTTCTTCCTTCCAACAGAACCAGTTTGTGTACCGGGATGGTGGCTACACTGCGGAGGTGCCGATGCCGTACAGGGCTCCGGGCTGCATCATTCCAGAAGCCTCAGCTGCTCAAGGGGCCACAGCAGAGATCTTTGAAGACACTTGCTGCAATGGCACGCTGCGGAAACAGGTGGCAACCCTGGCAAAAGAGGACAGCAGCACCCAGAGGTACAGCGCTGACCCCACCGTCTTCATTCCCGAGCGGGTCGTGCGGGGAGAGCTGGATGAGGATGGGTACATGACACCGATGCGAGACAAACCTAAAACAGGTAAAATACTGGCTTTCCAGAGAGGCTCCTGGTCTACCCTGGCTGCATTTTTTCTCTTTGTACATCAGCAGCTTTTAATCAAAAATGGCTTTATTTAGTTACCCATCAAGGTTGAAGCATTCTGACTAGGTTAATACTCCTTTACATGGGGATTTGGTTTTCTCTCCTTAACTTTCTACTTTGAAATGCTCAAATGTGCCAGTATGTCAAAGCTGGTAGTTCCCCCCCCTTTTTTTTGAGAAATAACAAGTGGAATGAAAAAAAGCCAAGTCCCATTCTTATCCAAACACAAATCTTCAGTTATTTCCAAGGAAAGGATCTATCTTCGGCCAGCCATAGTCCCAACTTTGCTTTGTTTATTGATCTTCTTATTCTTGGCATTGTGCTTGGTAAATGTCATGTTGAACCTACCACAGAACTGATACACACAGCTGGCATTTTATACCCAAGAGAAGTCTAGGATTGAAAGAACAAGATGTGCTTTAAAGAGAGCATCACTGCAAGGGGAAGATCGCCTAAATCTGTGCCAGCTCAGCATGCTGCACTTCCCAGTTTGCCCTCATTCATTTCTCCCTCTTTAAGTAATGATAGCAGTCATTTAGATGTAAGGGGATGTGTCATTATTAATTTGCATCCAAAGCTTTGCATTAGCTGTAAAGAAATTAATAAATGCAAATGTAAATGACAAGTCACTACTGTGTTTGCTAAGCCACTTGTCCTTTGTGTTACATGACAGAGGAATGGAGGGAGACCTTGGGAATGACCCACGGCAGTAGCAGTTGTGGGAGTCTCCCTTGCAGTGAGTTCCTTTCAGTGTGAGCCCACATGTATGTGCCCACACAGGTGCACCCTGGAGATCCTCAGAGTTCTGCAGGAGCCACCTGAGCCCTCGGGGATGTGGCAGTAGCAGCTCAGGAGAAAGCAGCTCCTTCCTGACTGCCTGGGCACAGACACAGGGTTGTCATGGTGTGACCACACGCTGTGTGTTCCCTGCCAGCTGCAGGGTTCAAATCAAAGCACTGCTTGCCTGTCATCACTGAAAAAAAATGTTCCCACTATTCAGCTCATATTCAATGACATCTTAGCTGCAGGTTCAAAGGTGTTCACTGGGTCTTGAACTTTTACCTTTAATAGTTCTGGCCTCATTCTGGGTAAAACCAGATGATCCCATGACAGCAGGTAGGGCCTTTTTCCTTGCACCAGGACTTTGTGAGGTGTGTGCAGAGCCCTTGAGCAGCACCATGCTGCTGGAAATGGGGTGTTAATCCACAGCAAGTGACTTGAGGCAACTGCAACCTGCTCCAAGTCCTGTTTTGCAGCTGATCTAAGGCTCTCTTGTTCCCTTTCCAGGGCTCATTTGTATAACTTTTTATTCATAATGCTTCAAGGCCCTTTGTCCTTCAGGGACGGAAGGTTTCTAATCAGGCAAATTGTTCTGTTAGAAATGAAGCTGTCTTAAAAGTTAGCCCTTGGGGATAGGCTTTGTGCAGAGAGGCTTAACTAAGATTCCTGTAGAGTTTTGTGGATGGAAGGACTGCAGAGCAGAGGGTTTGCTAATAGGTCCAAGGTTGCAGAGGCAGGAGTCGGGCAGCATGTTTGGCTCTGTAGATCATACAGTGAGACGAAGTCCAGGGGAGCACACAGGCTATGGCTCAGTAAGAGCTGTAGTTTAGTTGGCCAGTGTGTTTGGTAAATCAGTCTTCCAAGGTATCTCTTTTAACCCATATTGTCTGTTTAGCTTGTAAGTACTTCATTTTTCACAAGTGTGTGTTCAACATAGTTTGCTCCTGATCCCATCTGGAGTTCTAGCAATGGCTGAGGTGGAGGGTGCTCTAGTCCAAGTGCTGCTTCTGGTCACGTGATGCTACATGGATGGATTGCTACCACTCCTGGCTGACTTATTTTTTATCTTTCCTTAGATTACCTAAACCCAGTGGAAGAGAACCCATTTGTTTCCCGACGAAAGAATGGAGATCTCCAAGCTGTGGACAACCCAGAGTACCACAACGCTCCCAACGGGCAGCCCAAAGCAGAGGACGAGTACGTGAACGAGCCATTGTACCTCAACACTTTCGCCAACACCTTGGAAAATACCGAGTACCTGAAGAACAATTTGCCAGAGAAAGCCAAGAAGGCCTTTGACAACCCAGACTACTGGAACCACAGCCTGCCCCCACGGAGCACCCTCCAGCACCCGGACTACCTGCAAGAGTACAGCACAAAATACTTTTACAAACAGAATGGACGGATCCGGCCCATAGTGGCAGAGAATCCTGAATACCTCTCTGAGTTCTCCCTGAAGCCTGGCACTGTGCTGCCCCCGCCGCCCTACAGACACCGGAATACCGTGGTGTAGTGGCTGTGCTCTCACAGAAGTAGAAAGGCAACCCCTTGTAGCTGCCTCACTCTTACTCTCTCGCTCTCCCTTTCTCCTTGCCGTTGTCCGTCCTCCCTCCCTCCCTCCCTCTCTTTCTCCCATGAGCTTCCTCTTCTTGCCAGTTCACTCATTTTTGATACTTCTAAGTGAAAGGATGTTTCGGAGTTGGTTGCAGATTGGGTTTGGAACCAGGAAGGAAGGAAGGAAGGAAGGAAAGAGACTGAAAGAAGGCGTGTACAACCTGGCCTTTCCCACTTTCCGCAGATGCAGGGGGTTGGATGCCCAGAGAAGTCAGTTGGTACCAGGAAAGGCCAGTGGCAGTGCTGCTGTCGAGCTCATTCTCAGTGATTCAACCAGACAGTGTAGGGAAAGCCACAGAAAGGCTGATTCTTTCAGCAGGAACTGATGAGAGTCTGTACAGCACTCCTGGAAATCTCCATGCAATTTCCATCAGGGTGAAAAATGGACAATTTTTATATCCTGTGTGATAGTGTAGTAATTGAGATTGAGAATCCAATTTCTTTCTCTAACACTTTCTATCCCAGCAACTGAAAATGGCTAGTGTAGCTTTTCAAAAACATTCAGATCTTCATTGTGGCTTTCCAAGAAATGATGATATGATTCCCACATACAGCTGAACCCTTCTTCTGAGCCACACCGTGATTTTGTGCCAATTCCCAGCCACAGAGACTCCTGCTCAGAACTGGTACCCTGACACGACCATTTTTGTATGTGTGCCAACACAACAAACACTTTAAAAACAAAATACCTTTCAGAAGAGAGTAACAAAACCACACCTCCAATATGTTCCTTTTGAAGCTAAAAAACAGGCCAAGAAATGAAGATTTGTATGCCAAAAGCTTTGCTTTCCTATTTTATACCTGCTGACTATAAACACTTCAAACAATCATCACTAATTCTTCCCTCTTTTTCTTCTTCATGGTCATGAAGGGAGCTGGGGATGCTGTCAGGCAACACTGAGGACAAGACAGAGAACTGAAGAGTTTGATAGGGGTCACTGATGTTCTGTGGGGTGGGGTGGGAAGGGTCCTTTAAACTGGAAGACAGACACTGGACTGGAGAAAACGCACATAGCGGTTCACTGGAAAGTTAGTTTGCACTTAACCTCTGATTTTATTTGAACTGTTTTCTGGATTTTGAATGAAGCAATATGGAAGTGACCAGCAAAATACAAAATAATAATTTTAAATTAAAAAAAGAAATAATAATTATATGTAAAGGATGACTGTGGAAATGCCAAAATGAAGCAAATCAAGTCTTTGGAACAACGTCTGCCAGCTCTGAGAGGCCGATGCAGTGACTGCTTTAGAGAATACAGTGACAGAGCAGCCAGCTCTTCCTGCTGCTGTATGAAGGACAGCAGAGCAATCCCTGGAAAGGATCAGAGGAGGCAAATGTCTTGCTCTGGCTTGCAGCACAGTACAGAATACCATTTTTCTAAAAGGAGGATTACTCTGGCACAGAAGACAGTGCATATGAGGTTTGAGAAGTTAAAATGTGCATGATTTGCAGAGCTTTCTGTCAAAAATGTAAATAAGTATGAGTCAGTCTCCTTGCACTTAGTTCTGCTTTTATCAACCTCATTTTTTAGGTAGACACCCCCTGACCTGCTCCTCTTTGGAAATCTCTTTCAAACCAGAGTTCTGGACGTTTTTAGTGACTGGGGGCAGGTGGAGCTGGGAAAGGAGGCATAAGGGCCGGAGACACCAAGGCTTGCTCCTGGCACACCAAGACCGTGTGTGTAAGAGCATTTGTGAGCCTACTTCCCACCAAACATCTTAAGGAACTATTAGGTACCTTTGGATATCTGCCTGTCTCTGTCCATCAAGGCTTTTAAAGTGAAGAAGCAAAACCTGGTGGATGGCAATCTTGGGTGGTGCAGCAGTATTTCAGTTTATGTGCTTCAGTTCTGTTAGGGTTGAGATCTTTGGGGTGACCTAACCTGGCAACAAAACCAGCAACAACCAGTGGTCTGGAAACGGCATCATCCTCCTCTCAATTCCTGCCATTGCAACAGCTTGCCACCTTTAATCTTAGGGAAGCAGAGGAAGGAGTAAGAAACAAGCAATAGTTACCCAAAGCTTGATGGCTGAGGGTCAGCTTGACAAAAGTGTGAAGAGATTTCAAACCTGAGTTGGTTGTTACCCTTGTAGATGGAAAACAAACTCTGTGATCACAAGGCTGTTTCAGCCAGTGAGCTGTTTGTGCATCAGGTGTGTCCCGACCAGCTGCAACCAGGTGTACTCTGAGTGCATATCTGAAGGTTCTGAAAGCAGCAAGAACAGGTACAGATCTTTGAGCTGTTAAAAGGAGATCTTCGGTCAAGTCGTACCAAGGTGGTTTGTAGTGACAGGACCAAATGGCCAGGAGACCACTGTCATGGGATAGATGGATACAATCCTGCACTGAGGGGCCTCTTCTGGTGTCTCTGGTAGCTCCTCACCATCTTAGTGGGACACGGGCAGGCACTGGGCAGGGGCTGGGGTTCAGAGGGTGGAACGAGGCCCTGGATGGCTGCTCCAGGGAAGGTTTCCCCACAGGAGTGCTCACAGGGTGTCGTCTGATGCACAGGCCAAGGTCTGCCAGGCTGGGACAACGCTGCCAAGCTGCCTGGGAACAGAGATGGGCACAGGAATGTGCGTGTCCCGTTTCAGCACAGCAGCTGCCCGCAGTACCATACGTAGGTAGAGAAGGGTTGATTTGTCCCTGAACAAGTCTTGTAATAGAGTAACTCCTAATGGAGAAAAAACATAAAATAAAATCCTGGCACAGCTCACATGTTTGAATTCAGAGATGAACTCAAAGGCTGCTGGGGCAGAGGCAGGCACACCTCCAGAGCCAGGCACTGGGATGGAGCTGCTCACACAAGCTGAGGCCTGTTTGTTCCTCTGGTAATGAAGTCGTGCTCGTGTTGGAAACAAGCCCGTGGAGTAATCCAAATGTAAATACTGATGGGGTTTAACAGTTTAATGTTTTATTTCTTACAAGGCTTGAATTATTTATTAATTTAATTTGTTGACTGTGGGTGTGCTATAATACATTAAGTAACATGGAAATGCAGAGGTTCCTGCAAGTGGGGCAGCAGAAAAGCTGGAACAGGAGCTTGGGCTCTGCCTGGCAGCCAGGCTGAGCCATGCTGAGCCGTGCTAGTGGGGTCTGGGATAGCAGAGGACAGGCAGAGGCTTAATGAACACAGTGATTTGGGATGAGGGAGAACTCCTCACACTGCAGCTTCACAATTTATTTTTTTTACTATTTTCTGAGCTTCTGGTTTGAGTTGCAGTTGCCAAAACTGGCCCTTGTGTTTTGTACCATGCTAGTCACTACCCTTGCCCAACTTGGCAAGGGTCAGTGTGGTTTTGTCAGATTGGCCTGTGTGGTGCTGAGGCTGCTGCTGAACCAACCTCTTTTCCCTGGTGAGAGAAGCAGTTATCTGAACCCTGCTCCTCTCCTCTGGAAGAGAAGTTCTGAGCTATGCTGGCAGGTTTTGCCTCTTTGAAACAGATAGTTTAACCATGGCTAAAGAAAAAAAGAGGAACTGACAGAAGAACTGTTTGGCTGCTTTAATCTGATCAGCAGAAACAGCTGGCTGTCCCTAACTTGCATTTTTGCCTTACTGGGTATTGCTGCTGGCTTGGTGAAAGAACCTGGGCAAGTGCACGTGGCAAAATCATGGCAAGCATTCAACTGGGATTCATATGGGATGAAAGATGAGATCCAGGCTCTTTAATACATAATGACAGATTTGGGGGAAAAGCACATATTTCCACATACAAACTGCATTTTGTCAGCACAAAGTAGCAGGTGAGCGCATCAACAGAAGTGCTTTGGGTGTAATTCACTCTCTAATGCTACAGAAGTATCTGTACATGGCACACTTGGGTTTTGTGGGTTTTAGAATGCAGTCTCCTGTTTATAAATGCTCTCCTTCCTCCTTTTGTGGCCTGTGTGACAGGAGAGCAGTGACCAACTTTTCAAAAGCATGTTTTTACCCGAGTGTGGATCAGCCTTTGTCCAAGGCACAAAGCAACGTGCTAAAGGAAAGAGAACAATAGCTTATTTTTTCCTGGTCTCTTTCAGTGATACTTGTCTTAGCTGTTATTATCTACCTGAGGGTTATTGCAAGCAGACATGGATGCTGGGGCCGATTGACTCACTGTAACACAATTGGCTGAAACCAACTACTTTTGAGTTTACTTCTTCAGCTCTTTTCAGATTTTTCTTTTTCTGCAAAACAGCCAGGAGGGATTCTTACATGGCGATTGGCTCAGATGTAGCAGAGTATTTACAACTATATTTCAAACAGGTTGTCTCTCTCAGGTAGCAAGAGATGGAAATAAATCTGCAATAGGAGCCACCATGTGGGTCTGTTTCAGGTACCCTGAAATCCTTTTCCGTGTACAGAGAAATGTTGTGTTACCTACCCCTGGATGTACTGCTTACTTGGTAGGAAATGTGCTTCTTGACTGCAAGACTCATATGCAATGATCTGACACCTGTTTCCAATAAAGATTTGAGAGGGAGACCATTTCCCTCACCCTCAGCCACCATCAATCCCAGCCCAGAAGGAAGGAAGTGGCAGTTCTGGAAGAGCAGTTCAGCCCTGACTCTGTGGATCCAGTCTTGCCATAGCTTTAGGTAGAGCTGAGCAGCACATGGGAGAAGTATGAGCTGTGAGGTGAGTCAGCCTAGAAATACAGCTTGGTTTTGGGGATGGAAAATCAGACATCAAAGAAAAAAATCTTTTTTTGTCTAATGGTGTGTCTGTGTAGGTGTTGTGTATCATGGTGGTAGCTAACGGAATGGTGGGATTGTTTGAGCTCTTTTATTCCATCTGGGAGATGAGGAGAGACTGGCACAAGACAGAATGAGGCTGTTGGTCATGTAATTCCCCAGGATAACTGGAGGCATCCCTGTGGGCTGTGCTTTCCTGGCAGCCCAGGCATACAGAAGGGACAGCAACCACTGCAGCACCCATGAGCACACACAGGGACACTCACACTCCAGCGTGCCAGCCCTTTAGGGAGGAAGGAATGGGAGCACCAGATGTGCCCAGGGCTGGCAGCTGGGCAGTGCCCGTGAGTCAGCGTTGGCTGTTCCCCTCACCCTGCACAGCTGGTGTCTCAGGTCGTCCACCTTGGGTTTCCCAAGCACATTTTGGAACTATGGAGCTCAGATAGGTGCTTACATGCTTGGAAGGCTGTTTGACTTGAGAGTGAATGGTGAAACAGAGGCTTTAGAATAATGAGAGCTGGGCCTGCAGTTTTCAGTCACCCCTTTGGCTCTTAGAGGGCACCTCAGAGGGGATGATGTCACCTCAATTTCCCTTTGGGAAGGCTTTTTCAAAACGTGGTGGCACATGAAGTCTCTGCACCTGCTCATTTCCACCTCCGTCACTTGCTATAGACTCATTCAGGTGGATCTTTGACCTCTGCTGCTGACAAAACAGCTCATCCGTGGTTAGATAAAAATCTTGGATTTGGCTTCAGATTATTTTTCAGAAAGCCAGGGCTGGGTGGGGTAGGGTGGCTGGCTGTAGTGCTTGTGCTCCATCAGGCAGGGAGCTGCAGTTGTCAATGCAGCCTCAGTGCAGCACCACTGTTTCAGCACCACTGTGTGTGCAGGATTCCCTCTTTTTTATTTTCTGCCGGTTGCTAAGCATTTGTTACACAGTTGGAAAAGGTCAGTGTTACAAATGGGGCTTTCAGATTGGGAACAAATAACAGAAATAAAGTTATGTGGTTAGAAGCACCATTCTAAAATGTCCAAAAATCATGTCTCCATGTTAGTTTTAATGTTATTTTAGCATAATTTTATTTTACCACTGTGTGGAATAGTGGTTTGTTCCGATGGTAGACTCCTTGCTCTTGAGGAAATCAGGGGCAGCTGAGGCTGTTGGTGGTGGTGCTGCAGTGATGGCTGGGATCTGCCTGTAAGTTTGGACAATGCAGAGCAATTTTAGGGAACTTTGTGAGTGTTCAGGTGACTGATGGTGATGGCACTCAGTGGGGCTTGAACTGTAGCCAGTCTCATCTCCTAACCAGAGCCAGAGAGACACCTTCCGCCCAGGGGTCTGCAGCAGCAATACAGGGAAAGGTGTGAGGGGGAAGTCCAAGGACATCCCAATAGGAAACAAGAGGAGTCAAAGCTGGGTTTTTTTCCTTTTTTATTATTTAATTTTAGAAGTAAGTTTTGTGGACCTTGGCAGAGAGAGGTTTTAAGGGGAGTTTTGTAAGGCATTAGACAGTGTGAGTAGTTATGTCCCAGTTCTTCTCCCCTCACCCAATAAAAAAGCCATGAAATCATGCTCCAGTGGTGTTCTGGATGAACCCTCTGGGATGAAGGTGCATCCTGCCCAGCACCCTCGGGCTGCTGGCTCAGGTGTGACCAGGGCCACAGGTACACAGAGCCATCGGCTGTCACTGAGCACCGCTTGCAAGCAGTTTGGTCCCCAGCCCAAGCTTTTAGCTCTCCTAGGGGGGAAACACTGCATTGTCCATAGCACTCTGAAGACTAAACCCTTTTGGGATAACCACAGTAGGGAACTGTGACTGGTATTTTCCAAGTGTAGATATGTATGCCGTTCTTTCGAGGTAAGGTACTCTGACATATGTAGCATAAACTGGTCCTGCTGTTAAATGGGTCGATTATTAACTGAGCAGCTGTGTAGGGGTAGCTAACTTTGAATGCATGAAACCACTGTTCCTCTGGACATGGGACAGGAGCTAGGTGCTGGCTGCTTGTGGGGTACTTATGGTGGGGTAATGCAAGAGGAAAATGCAGGTGAATGAGAAAACTGGTAATTTTTTATAGCATTTTAATGATGGAAATTGGTACCCATTTGATACATTATTCACAATGGTTTTAATTCCTTCTTTTGCCCAGTTTTTGCTACTTCCCCAACACTGTAAGCTGGAATTGCTAAATAGGTAGCAGCCCTAGTATAGGGAAGGGAAACTGAGGGGAAAAGAAGTCTCTTTCTAAGAACAGAGACCTGGTGGTCTTGAAAGACTGACTTTTCAGATGAGGCTCAAATTCAGGCCCTGGGGGATGACATTACTGTCCCCTTGGAATCAAAGGCTCCCACCTGGGAAGTGACACTGGGATAGCACTGAGCTCCTGGTGACTCCTGATCACGGTGCCAGCATGGCCTGGCCCAGAGGAACCAGCAGCAGAGATGGGGTGGTCTGGGTTTTTGTCAATTCTCCGCGTTCTGAAAGAGCCACAACATAAAACAACCATACTTCTGCCTTATGAAGTACCTTCAGAAGAAGAGAGGTGTCAGCATGTTGGGGAAGACACTCATCTCTTGCGAAGTGATGCATTCAGAGTTAGCTGCCTTTCTGAAACAAAAATAAAAAAAAAAATTCAAAACCTACTGTATGTTACTTTGAAAATGTGAATAGTATTTTTATAGCTTGTTAAAGACACAGCTAGTTGCATTTGTAAATAAGGATAATGTTGCTTTTATTTTCCTTGTGGACATCATTGTTTGGAACATAATTGTCCTTAGGGTTGATTTGTATATAGGTAATTTGCTTGTGATTTAAGCCGCTCCTCCCCTTTCCTTTCTCTCCCTTCCCACCCTCTGGTTTTGGTTAGAAGTACCATTTTCAGCATTCTGTGTGATTCCGTGTTTTAGCACTATTGTGGTGTGTTCAGACTTTCTGCACTTGCTTACACAGTAGGGTATGCCAATCGTGTGTGGCGTAATGTTACTTTAACCTTTCGTTTCTCATATTTTAGCTGTCGAGAATTAAGCACTGTTAAAATACTTACTGACCTGGGTTAATATTAGGTACATATTTTAGCATAATTTCCCCTCTTTTCATGGTTTCTTGGGTTTTTTCTTTTTTTTCTTTCCCTTCCCTTTTGTCTTGTTTGGAAGCTGGGAAGAAACCTGTGGATCTTCTCTTTGTGTGGTTCTATTCCCCACTCCCGTGTGCAGCCCGGAGTTTCTCCTCATGGTCCTTGGGGTAGAGCTTTATCTGTTTGTTAAGGCAAATGTAGACTGCGACCCACCTTGCATCAACCCACGCTCATCCCAGCTGAACAATTTGAAAACTGTTCTGCCTTTTTGTTACATGAATCTGTCAGAAATATATTTTTAATTTAATATAAATGAAATTCAATAAAATATGAAACAAAGTCTCTGTGCACATGTGAAATCTCTTGGAAGGTGGCTTGAGTGCTGTCAGTGCCACAGAGTCCCTATGTCCATGGAAAGCCCTGGCATGGCCCTGAGCTGGGGCAGCCACACACACCCTACACACACACACAGAACCTCACACACACCCTACACACACACACAGAACCTCACACACACCCTACACACACACAGAGCCCAAAACATTCCACACTCCCCCCCTCCACGCACAGACAGAACCCCTCACATCCCACACACGCCCTACACACAGGGATCACAGCCTACCTGACCCCAGTTCCAGCAGCCAAGTTCCTGTGGAGCAGCTCCTCCAGCAGCACCCCTCTTCCCTGAATATCCCATGCCCCTCCATGTGTGCCCTACCCCCCCAAAATCCCAGGGTTATGCAGCTCTGAGGTTTTCATTCTTTTTAAAACAAACCATGGCCCACGAAGGTGTCAGTGCCTATGCCCTGTGCCCCAGCTCACTCACTGGCTGTCCAGTTGCTGCTCATTCGCCCACAGCTGCCCTGGCTCAGCTGGGCTGATTTATCCCCCCAGCTTCATTGCTGGAGGCAGTGGAGGGTGGTGTGGGGCAATGATGCATCTGTATATTTAGACACATTAATTCAGTGCATACATCAGATCTAGCCCCAAGAACCACACACCCCACTATGCCAACAGGCACCCTCTGGGCATGCACCCCACACCTGCGTGCCTTCATCTCACCCCAGCTCTATAGCTTGGCCGTGGCTGGCTCTGCCTTTGGCAGCTGCACCTTTAAACCCAGTTTGAAAACACAGAGATGCTTCCCATCCTCTCAGACAGGCTGAATAAGCCCCCCCAGGTGCTGCCAGGTGCCCTCAGTCCAATGCCCACTCTGTGTCTCATTTAAAACCCATGATTTGCACACAGTCCTGTGAGATTTAACTGAAGCATTCCCTGCCAGTGCCACTGGTTAATTCCCATGGGGTCTGGCACATGCCCTAACTCAAACTGGTCCCACTGCCCCCAGTCTGCCTTGCTAGCTGGTGAGCATTGCCCTGCATTGCCAGGCCTCTGGAAAGCATTTTAAATTTAGCTAGAAACTCATAAAGGTCATTTGGCTCTTTGAGGTGCATTTTAAAACACTCCAGTCTCCCTGAATTGCAACTCTTTGTTTCATGAATGGCTTCAACATTTTATCCCCAGCAGCCTGGAAAGGTTGTTGCAGACACACACAGTGGTGGAATGCTGGAATGCTGGAACATTCCCCACTGCCTTCAGGGAGTAGAAGCACAAGCTGTGTGTACCAACACCACTTTCTCAAAGCAGGCATGGGTGACGTTATTAAGCATTCACACTTTGGAGCTGTCAGGAATATAAACTCCATTTTCCATAGGAAGGGAAGGGGAAGTGAAAGAGCCCTGCTGCAAGCCCACCCTTCCACGTCCAGCCCCACACCACAAGGCCCTTCCACAGCTGGAGCGCACCCAGGGACACACACACGCTGCAAGGCTGCAGCTGATGGAGCCCCATGCATTGGAAACAGTGAGATGCAGGGATTTGGGATCACTGTGATCTTTACAACATAATAGGCCACAACAGAACTTCAGCAACTCTTCAGAAGTGGACAATATAAGTTTTATGACACATGCATACACACATGCAAACACACACCCCTTTTCCCCAAGTGGGTTTACTTAACTGGCCAAAAAAGGAAGGAAAGAAAAGAGTAAATCAACCACCTATTTTTCTAGTGAAATATATTAATTTAAAGCCCTCTGCTACTCATTCAGAGAAGCTTGGCAAAGACCATGGGGTTCAGGTGTTTAAGGTGCCACTAAAAAGCACAGTTTAGCTTTTGCAAGCAGTTTCATGCCGTATTGCTGGTGATAAAGTTCTTGGAAGCCCTCTGTCACTCATGAACCACATGGGCACACACATATGGAATTATTCAAACCTGATGCCTCATTGCTGAAAAACGTTGATCTTGTACTAAAAGAAAAAAATACCTACAGGGGTTTTTTGAGGAATCTGTTTTGGTTTTGTAGTAGTAGTAGGGGGGTCATCCCCATTCACCCCAGCTGGCCCAGGGTATCCTCACCCTTCACAGTCTGGCTCAGTGTTCAGCTTACTGAGGTTTGCAGAGGCAATGCTGGCCAGCTGGCATATTTTTCCCACTGCAACAAGCCTGTGCCCTGAGCACTGGTTTTGCTCCCTCCAAATGCAAAATAAGCAGCCATTGCTGGCACTGTAACACCTCTGTTAAGGCCTGGGACTTTCCCAGCAGGAGAGGCTGCTTTACCAATTTCACTAACAGTCCCAGAATTCAGACAAATCTCTTTAAAGCTTGCCCTCAGTTTGCAAACCATACAAGGACTGTAAAGCTACTGAAGACCAAATGAGCATCTCATTTAAAACAAACCTTCTAATATACTGAAGTAAAGTAAAACAGGAAAGTAAAACCCATCAACAGGTAAAAATCAGCTCAGCTTCACTGATGAGGCTGAGGCTGTTGCTAAGGTTCAGGGGTGTTTCCTGTATCATCTCTCAAAAACTGGGCCAGCAAACATTTTGGAAGCTGCTGCCAGAAGCTAGAAAAAGTCAGGAGAGAGAAAACCAAGCTTCCCTTTGGCTCCTTTAACCTTTAAGCTATAACACACTGCTTGTCCTAACTTCTCTGCCAGGCTTACAGGGAAGCCATCATTGTGGTGGGACAGGCTGTACCAGGCATTCTCTCTGACTGGGCAGAAACACAGGGCTCTAAGAGTCAAGAACAGTACTACGAGGGCAGTTGGGTCGGGAGCTTACCTGAAAAGCTGGATTTGTTCCCTGATCCCTTTGTTTTGGCAAATCCTCTCCTGGCACAGGAAGGCTGAACCTGAAATGTGTCCTCCTGAGGCATTTTAAGACCACATCACTAAATGTCTGCCAGATGAACAACTGGGAGCATTTTGGCTTCGGTCAACTAAACCATTTGCATGGTCCTTTTGAAAATTTGGTGGAGGGTGGTGTAGGGCCAGTGGTGGTTTCTTTGGTTTGTGTTATTGGGGGAGCTTTTGTTTGGGTTTTTTCTTTAGCTCTCTATACAGATTCCCCCCAAGCAGGTTCCTAGGGACATTTGGAGCATTGGTACAGCACCAGTGCATTCCCTGCTCCCTCCAGCCTGTCCCAAGTGGATAATCTGCTCTTCTGCAGTCAAAGTTTGTTCCTTCCTGGGGCAAAAATTATTTTAAAGGTTGGCCAGAAAGGAGGCTAAACCATCTCACAACAGCTCAGATCTTTGCTCCTCCCTCACCTGGGGTTTTGCTGTTTGAGTCCGAGCCCTCTCCAGCCTCCAGTGCAGCCACCAAGCAGATCTTCCAGTCCACGGTTACCACATAACACCCAGACTGTCTCAGCAGCCACAGAGAAAATTGACATGGGACAGGGGGGTTATGACATGATGGGGCAGATAAAGGCAAATTGTCTGGGCAGTCATGGATACCTGTGACAATAATTTGCCCCTAAAAGAGCCCCTGAGACCACAAGCAGCCTTCCCATCCTCCAAGAGATGATACTGCTGGGAACAGCCAGGTGAAGACCCCCAGCATGCCCACAGCCCAACTCCAGGAGCTGGCATGAGTCTTTAAAGGTGATTACTTAGAAAAAAAGATTAAATTATTATAGTTAGAAAACTGTTTCCATGCTGTCTGCAACCCTCCATTCCAGCCCATCTTCCCCATCAGAGCAAGGAGTTGCTGGGTTTTTAACCCTGACCACACAAGCCTTTGCTCAAGGGGACAGCCAGCAATTCCAAAGGGGCAACCACTCCATAGCTCCAACCTGTCATGCCTGCTCACTGCTCCAGAAGGAACAGCTGGAAAATAGCCAGCACAACTGCAAAATTCTTCTCCCTATGAAAAATCCTCCCCACTACCCTCTGCTTTTTTCACACCAAGAAGTCTTTACTATTATGCAAGGAAAAATTGTAGCAGTTGCTTCGTGCAAAACACCAGCAAGTCAACAAGGTTGTGGCAACAAGGGAAGAAGTCGTATTTTCCTTTCAGCCATGCCCACAGCAATCTGCTTTATCCCTGTCACACAGGGCACTTGTTGCTGTGCCCCCTGCAAGGGCCTTGCACAGAGCTGCACAAAGGAATAACAACAAAGGAAATATTTTGTTCCCACAGAATAGAAATCACCATGATCTTTCAGACCTCCTTACCAGATGTGTTCCTGGCAAAGCAAGGACCAGGATTAGGGAAGGGATGGGCAGAGGGGAGGAGGGATGAACAAATAACTGTACTGTGTGAGAAGCATCTGAACTTTTTCATGCCCTGCTGCTTTGGCACCTGTGTCTTTCTCTGTGTCTCTGCCTCTGACCCTGCTGGTCCAGTTGGAGCTGGGGACTGCAGGACTTCCCCTGCTTTCGTCAGCAGCTGAACCATGAAGGCATCACACGTTGCAGCAGGGCACAGGGAAGGCAACCTGGAAAGCCAACAGGACACAGCTCCAGCGAAATCCAGCTTGCCAGCAGCAGGATCCAACTATTCAAACACAGATCAGTCACCAGTGAGTGGTCCTGCACATCATTGCCTCTGAGAGACACAAAACAGCACCTGGGGATGGAAACCACCTGCTCTTTGCTCCTCCTTTGCTATGGATGGGAGTAGTTTTCCACAGAGGAGTTGTTTCCTTATTCTATTACCTTCTAACATGGCAGATGGCACATTTGGGTTCCCCAGCTGTGCTGGATGCCAAATCATTGCTTTATGTTTCAAAGGAGCTGTGATACCCCTGAATCCTGCTAAAGCAAGGAAAGCAAACCTTAGATAGGGATACACACCGATTACGACTGAACACTGAGGCCACCCTGCCCGCACTGTTGTCTGTAGGATGTGATTTACAGAGGAGAAACCCAGCAGGAGCCTGTCCCTGTCAGGTGCTGCCTGTCTGCAGCGAGCTGTGTCCTGGGCACACTCCAGCCCCCCAGCACGGTGATTCCCTCAGCTGAACCAGGCATTTCTGGAGGCCCTGACCACATGGACACACAAACACAGGCAGGGGCACCAGCCCACGAACAAAGCCATTTACCCCCACACTGCCATGCTGTGCAGTTTGGTCTGAGTGACCTGAACAGAGAGCAGGGAAGCAGGAAAGAGGAGTTGTTTGAGAAATATTTTCTTGACTGAATTTGCTGCTTTGCTAAAACCAGTGTTTGGTGGGGTGGTGGTGGCTTCCAACCAAGAGCCAGGAGTTGTGGAAGGAAGTGGGGACCAGAAAGCCTCTGAGGACCCCAGCAAATATGCTATCAGCCAGACTTAGACAGGAGTTGTTTGTGCATCTGGGGCAGACTGCCATTAGATGTCCTGCCATTAGATGTATTGTCTTGGCCAGAAGAGAGAAATGAGGCAAGAACTTTCCTTCTCTGATGCTTTATCTGCTCTATGCAGAATTGTCAGATTATGCAGAAATACCAAGCATCAGACAGTGAAATGGTTGCACTGCATTTGCGTCGTTTCCAGACCAGAGTAAAACGTGCTCATTTTGATTGACAGTATCTCTAACCTCAAGGGAGAAAATGATTGTGCACGGAAGGCAGGACTAATGACTGAGGAGTTTTCCAGTGCTGGTCCACAGCACAGTTACCATGGCCTGAGCTGGCTCCCAAGGGCAGCAGAACTATGAGCTGACCCTGCCAGGCGCTGGCTTGTGCTGGCACCAACACCCACCACGTACTCACTGACCTCAGGGGATAGGCACAGAGCAGGCAGACACGTCCATACGGCACACCAAACGTGCTGTGGGTGTGCTCATCAAGGCAGCTTTGGTGAGTGCAAAGCTCTGCACACCAGTGAGGCTGGAGAGATGGATCATTTTTCTGGAAGAGACCTTAGGTGTGCTGCCACTCCCTTCCCCACAGTCCTATGCTCTCCAGCTGTTTTTAGCCCTGTTTCTGTACCAATGCCGTGGTGGCCAAGTGACCACTTCAGCATACACGGATACGTGACGTGGAAAAATAAATCAGTGTCAGGGACTTTACTGTTCCTGCTGGTTTTTTGTTCTTTGAGCTATAATCAGTGGCAACCAAAATCTGTGAGCAAGCAGTTTCTGATGGGTCTGATGTCACAGAAATTTATAAAGAGTTTTCAGGTGGATCAAAGCAGGGGATTTGGAATGTAAATGATGAAGAGCAGCTATTTGTGTCCCAGCACAGAGGCTGAAACACCTGAGGCTGTAAACCCCAGTACTGCATGGGTCTGACTCCACCCCCAGGGTGCATCCCAGCCAGGGTGGCAATAGCAAGCTTTCACCTCCTGAATCAGGGCGACACTCACCAGTTTGTTCCCAGCAAAATCTCACTGCTCCAAGTTACCTGTATCCAGACTGCAGCCTGGCTTTCACCTGTCCATCACCTCTGTGGGAGAGCATCAGCAGCTGTCCCTGAACACTGCAGGTAGGATGGAGAGGCCTGAGAGCACAGCCTGCCACAGTGCTGCACGGGGACACATCCCATCCCAAGGGGATGCTGGTGCCCTGCTCCCCAGCAGCTGGGGGAAGCCTCACTGGGGACAGCAGGGCTCAGCAGGTTTTGCTGGCACCACATGGATCTGATGTCTGGTTCTAAGGTTCCTGGGCAACTTTTTTTGTTTCTTATTACATCTGTTATCCCACCACCCCTGGCCAAAAGTGTGATGGAGGTTACTGCAGTCTGGTGGGCAGAAAGATCTCAAAGCATCCAACCACCAAACATGGGAGAGATGACAGAGACATTAATCTCCTAAATGATTCAGCTGACTGGATTTTTTATTTCCTTGGAATACACGTACTGTTCTGGGTCTTTCTTGGTAAGTGAGGCAAAACCCCACTGCACTTTAATAGCATGGAAGAACTTTACCAGGCGGGTCTCTGAAACTGCAATAGTTAAAATAAGTTAAGACTCCAAATTTATCAGAGCTCAGAATAGTGAACTATTCAGTGAGTACCTTTGTGCAGGGAAGCTGCTTCATTTCAGTCAAACAGAATGGAGAAACAGTGGAGCATGTTTCCTGTCATACTAGAAATATTCTTTAGCTTTTAATAAAGACAAAAAGAGGAGGAGTAGGTGGATATTTTAGAAGCTATTATTCAATTGTTTCTAATGGTATCTACAGTAATTTGGGAATAATCTTGAGGAATGACATCCATATCACAAGAGAGGGGCTATGTCTCCTGCTGCTCCTTGCAACAAGGGCAACACAGGGAAGAGCAGGAAACCTTGGATGGTACAATGGGCTCAGCCATCCCAGGTTTAAGTGCCTTTCTGAATAACAGATTTAAAATGCTTTTGAACTTATCAGGAGAATGAAGACTTGGGAGACTTTGGATTAAAGTCACAAGGCAGGCAAAAGATGGCAGGAGATGCTTTGCCTAAGCTTCCCCAAGCATGCCAGTGCTAGAGCCAACAAATAAACCCTGACCTCCTAACTCCCAGGCCAGGGGCCCACTGAGCAGGATCACCTTGCATTGCAGCCCAGCATGGGTGCCTGGGGCTGCACAGGAAGCTGGAAGGGGACACAGTTGGGACAACTGACCTCAACCAACCCAAAGGATATCCCAGACCATGTGACCAGGTCGTGTTCAGTATATAAAGCAGAGGGGAAGAAGGGGGAACATTCGGAGTGATGGCATTTTGTCTTCCCAAATCACTGTTACGTGTGAAGGGGCCCTGCTCTCCTAGAGATGGCTGAACACCTGCCTGCCCATGGGAAGGGGAGAATTAATTCCATGTTTTGCTTTGCTTGTTTGCGGCAGATTTTGCTTTACCTGTTAAACTGCCTTTATCTCAACTCACAATTTTCCTCAGTATTACTCTTCTGATTCTCTGCCCTGTCCCATCAGGTGCAGCTGAGTTTGGGTTAAATCATGACACACTCTGTTGTGCTTACACTCCTTGTTGTCAGATCTGAAAGCTGGGTGAGAAGAGATGTGAGACTGCCCTGAATTACATTACTTTTTAACTCATTGAAGCAGTGATATCTTTTTGGTTTTCATACCATCCTTTCAAAATCCACCTGCTGTGTCACAGTGCTTGGCAAGATGGCAGTGAGATGCTAGAAGACTGCATTGTGATGGCAGACAGCAAGCCCAGACATCAACATGCCCCAGATGCCTGTTAAGAGAGGGCTTAGACCTCAACCCCAGCAGGGTCTTGTTGTATGCTAGGCTTTGGAGAAAGCAGGGAGGTGTTAATACAGTCCTGCCACATCAGATGTGGAGACAGGAGGTGGTCACAGCCACAGGCACTTTCCGAGTCCAGCTGGAGACCAGAGAGGATTGCTTTCTTGAGGAAAAGGAATCATTTGTTCTTCATGTGTACCCCTAATGACAACAGAAACTTTAGATTTACCATACCTTCGTGTGTAGACAGTTCTCCTCGTGGTTGTGACTGGCACCAGTTTCACCATGTCTGCAAAACACATCATTGTAAACTCATTTCCTGCCCTGCCTCATTTGTGACAGGAGGCTGAGACTGCTGTTAAGGACTAACACAGGGGCCTCTGAGGATGCTGCCAATCCAGCACAGCCAGCGGCTTTCCTTCAAATACCAAGAAATTCACTTTTCAAGAGCAGCGGTGTATGGGACATTATCCCAAATGAGAATTTTTGCAAGGTACTGTGCCTTGTGTACTGGAGGACCTCCAGGTTGAGCTGGAGTAAAATCTCTCCCCAGCTGAAAAGGCACAGTGCTTGGATTCATGCAGCAACAGTGGAAGATCCATGCAGTCTGCAGTGTGTCTGCTTGTCCCACACGAGGCTGTTATCCCCAGATGTCACTGCAGGGTATCACAGGGGCTGGGCAGGAGGATTGCACAGACAGGGCATTTCCTGTCACTCTGGACTGCTGCCTTTTCATTAAAAGTTGAACTTTGTACAAGTAGCTGTAATTTTCTCACTTCCTTCTGGAGCTTGACCTGAAGGAAATAGACACATTTAGGATACCTGGCTTAACACTAGAAACTTTCTGGTCAGATGAGGGCACTGACAGCTCAGTCAGAAGAGAAGACGAGAGAAAATGTCCTTGTTCAGAAAGACTTTGTGCCCCCTTGCTATACTTGTGTGGTCCCACTGAGTCCATATGGATCCCTTGATCAACAGCTACTTTTCTTTTAAAATAAGTCCAGAATCACCCTGTCAGGACACTTCCCCACCATGAGGTTAATGAAGAGTCCACCAGATGGACAAAACAGGGAAAGTCTCAGTCCTAAAGTTCATCACTTAAATATCTCTTCACTGGAAAGCACTAATTGTTGAACAGGAAAAAAAAAATTGAGTCTACTGCCGTATATGAAATTAGTTATTCCCCCCCATGCACATAAACCAGGACACCAGAAGCAAAAGCTAGTGACATTTATATCAGAAAAAAAACCAGAGGTGTCTATTTTCCTGTGCCCCACAGAACCCAGCCTGAAAAAGAGAGAGGGATGATGACTTTTCAACTTATTTAATAATGCAAAACCTGAGGAAAGGGCGTGCTGCACAGAATACCGAAGAGAGATTGCAAATAGATGGACTTGCTGATAGTACACTACTTGCTTCTGCTATTCCTCTCTTGACACAGCGTCTGCTGCCTACCAGAGCAATCATATCCAAGTGTAATTGTCTAACAATTGTTCCGCACTGAGGAAATAGTTCTGATTACAGACATTAACAAGTTTAGGCATTAAGCTTCCTCACTGTAATTACCCTTGAGCTTAGTCTCACAAATGAATTAATGTGCTGATTGCTTGGACTAATAGAACAAGCAAAAGGGTGATGAATTGCTTCCAAATCAGTTAAAATCAAGCGTGACATCATTTAATTAATTTCAGGCCTTGAGGGGAGGAGAAAAAGGGTCAGTATGATGCTGAAAAGAAAGGTCTATCTCCCTTAGTGATTTCTTTGGAGACAGAAATATGCAAACAGGGGAGGATGGGGCTGGGGAAAGGGAAGAGGTGCACCAGGTGAGAAGGTGTATGCTGAAGATGGAACTGTGCAATTCCTGTGTTTGAGCAGGCAGGTCCAGGTGGCTGCGTGACCGATTCACTGCAGCTGACAAAGGTTCAACACGTGGATTTCTTCTGGGTATGAACAGGTGCATTGGTCACCTCACTTTGAATTTTAGTCATTCCTGAATTCATATACAAACCCTGCTTCTCCCCCAAGCAGAGAGCCCACTACTGGCTTTCCCAAGGGTCACAGTTCCTCTGAGAGAGCTGAGTGTCTGATGACAGCATTGTCAAAACCCCTCTCCTTGGTCATGTATTCTGGCAAGGGATCATTTGCCAGGCTGACAGCACAAGGCTTGGCTGGCCACTGCTACCATAGATAAGACTGTTACCCTCCTTGACTTCTCCTCCCAGTCAGGTTTTTTTTAGAAAGGAACAAAAGGAGTCAATGGAAAGGATATGGCAGGGCTTTGGACTGCTGCTGTGAAGTACAGACTCTCTTAGGCTAAAGCTCCCTTCACATGGCTGCCCACCCGTAAAACAAAATGGCATGGCACAAGGAGCTTATACCTGACAGGGTTCCATGTGGAGTTTCTCCTTGCAGCCCAACAGATAATGATCCATCACCAACTTGGATTTTGTATCACACGGATATCCTACACAAACAGCCACCAGTAGAGAAGGTTTTATAAATCAAAGATCTCCATTGCAGCTCACATCTAGAATAGGGTTCTGCAGTAGGGAGCAGACTAGTGGGGGATGTAGATGCTGAAAAAGCTGGCAGAGAAATTTTCCTATTTTTTACAGCCGCTTATGAAAGTCTCCTTTCTCACGCAAGCCAGCTTTAAACAGTGTAGAGGGTTTTGTAAACCAAGACTTTATCTCACAGGAGCAGACTTGTTATGCACAATCTTGTTTTCCACACTGAAGAAAATATTTTGAAATGGGTGTCATACCATTCAGCCAATCACTCTGGGAGGTGTATGGTCAAGCACCCAATAATGTTATACCACTTTTGTGAACAAAGCTATATAAATGAGTCTGTAATTAATTAAATAATTCCATTCTATCCTGGACTTAAATTCTGTGTCGTTCATCTTGCCATCCCTGTGGACAGCAGCAACAGGGTGATACTTTACAAACACAGTTGTGGCCTGATGACAGTTTAAACATGTTAGCAGCACACACAGACATACATCTACCTGTACACAGACACTCCAGGATTTGCGCCCTGGAAACAAACAGGTACTCATCTCTCCTAAGTGTACATATGTGACATAAAATACACCTTCAGTGACACACACAGACAAGAAAGCACAAAAAAAAGTATACCCAAACACTTGATTTCACGTAAATGGTAAGGACTTTTGTCACTGCTGATTTCAGTGGGAGCTGCATAAGGCACACAGTTCTTTCACTTTAGGTTTAATCTACATTTTGTTTCCATGAATTCTGGAGCAGTGAAGGGAAGGAGGTGATGAGACATGTGAAAGCTAAATTTGAAGATAATTCATTCTCATAAGAGTGGAGAGCCAGCATGCTTTATGGCAGAGCCTGGCTGCCCCTTCATTAGAAAAGGGACCAACTCCGCTCTGTTACTGAGAACAGTAGTTTGGGAGTCTCTCTGTGACAAGACTGTTTCATGGGATTTGCCAGAGACCAGAAGTCCAGCAGCCCAATATCAACACCCTCTGGCAGCATTCATCATTTTCTTGGCTATTTTAATCCATCCTGTCACCCTGGTGACAGTACAGCTTATGAGTCCGTTTGTTTGATACAGACCTACAATAAATCCAGTTAGTGGAGCAGACTACAGGTGACAGTCACTGTGATATAGAGCAGATTCCTTATTCCCAGAACACAATCTTGCAAGGCATCAGGCATCTCCTGAGATGGCCATAGCTCTATTTGCTCTGTTTTTAAATGACAACCAGCAAACAACAGCAAAGAGCACCAGCAGCCTGGCACTAACATTCACACATGCAAAATGTTTGAAGGTCCTGAATTTCCTTTTCTAGTGGTGACCTGACAAATTCTCTGCAGCCTCACCAGTGGCACCTTCATGGGCAGTCAGAGATCTTGAAGAAGACCCAGCTGTCCCTTCCTTGTTCATCCAGTTTATCACAGAGGTGCTGGTTCTGCTCTGACAGCTCTGGCTACTCTGTGCTGTGAGTCTCACTCTGCTCTGCTTTACTCCTAAGGAGGAAAAGCTCATCACACTTGTTCTTTCATTAAATCAACACATGGTGCCCATGCTAGGGACCAGTTTGGCCCAGTAAAAACAAAACCAAACACTGCAACCAAATGGTGGCAGAGGTGCAAATAATTGGCACTGATGCATTTTGGAAATCTGGCCATGCACTGCTGGAGACCCAGCTCTGCATTTGGTGGGCAAGCCACCTTTAGGGCTCTGCAGAACTGGAAGGGAAATCAAAAAAGTAGTCTGTTTGAGAACTGATTTTTAAGGGTAACTAAACTTCCAGCACAGCCCTCCTGTCAGTCACTTCCTGAAAGTCTGGTGGGATGAATTTGTGACTCAGAGGGATTTATGCACCTTAGCACCATAGGGGATCTGGGCCTTTTTCTGTACTTCAATTCTCCAGGTGTAAAGAGGAATAAAAAAACCCCACTCATCTCTGAGGGATGAAAGGTTTACAAAATGCTCACAAAGTGTGCTACAGGGGGGTGCTCTCCTAAGCATCTTGCAGGGACTTCTTGGCAGCATGACAATGCCATGGTATTCTAATGGCAAGAGAGGGATTTGCTTTTACAATATGACATTTGCCAGACAAGGTGAAGAGCTGTGTGCTATAATCATTTTTAGTATTAAACACACACAGTAAAAAATGTTTAAAGGCACATGGGGTTTTTTATGAATATAGGACACGATGCTTTGCACATTATTGAAAGAATCCTTGCTGCTACCATAAGCTTCAGTTCAAACTGTGTAATTATTACAAGGAACTTTTTTTTCTCCCATTATATATTAACTGCACCTAAGAGATCCAGAATTGAAAGGATCTGAGCTTTCCTAACTAAACGGTTGGAGAATTTTTTCTGTGTGTTCCTTCTTTTACTTCTGTCATAGTCAATCATGGTCTGAGAGATTGAAACAGATAAATAAAAATGTGTTATGCTCTTATTGTCCAGTGTCATAGAAACCTGCATTACACTCATGAACTACAGGGAAAGACAGGAAATCATATAATGATTCACAAGTCTTTTTCTATTTCCATAGGACTGCTTTCATCATTTCCCAGAATGGATTTAAGGTTTCGGAGGTAGCCTCCACTGTCATCATGCAGCCCGCAAACATCAAATAGGAGGCACCCAGGAAGATGCCATGGCAGCAAAACCAGACACAGAGGCCCTGCCTTCCTATATTCCCCTCCCTTCCTATATTCAGAGACTGTTATTGTATTCATGTTAATTTTTTAGATCACTCCAATGCCAACAAGATTGCAGAAAGGATGTTTCCTGTACTTCCTTTTTTCAAGAATATAAAACCAAAATCCTTGAGGCCCTGGTCCTGACCCCAAATCAAAACCTCACCTCATCTCCAATAAAAACTAGCTTCCCAAGACAAGGTCTACTGGGAACATAGGCTTTGGCACTACCACCAGAGCTGTGGGGGATGAGATGCTGGACGTACCATGCAAGAATTATGTGACTTGGACCTGGTCTTCAGATCAGATCATATGGGAGGCGGGTAATCTGGATTTCTAGTTAGTCTGGACCTGGAGTCATGTCCTACTGTGTAAACCCTGCCTTAGGAGGTTTAGAAGGAAATGGCCCCAAACAGGAGAAAGCCCTCAGAGCTGAAGTCACATGGAATGCAGGGTCCTATCCTAGCAACCGTCAGCGGAGTGTTTGCATTTCTATGTTAATATTCATGGATATGCAAGCAAACGTCCTCTAACTGCAACTTCAGCCTGGTCAAGGTGACTGACCTTCTTCATTAAGTGTTTCCAAATTTCCCATCTAGCCATGGATGTGAAAAATCTCTGCTAATTACAGGCTTGTCAGGTCAGAAGTGCAGAGGGGAGATAAGGGGGTTTCTGATAGTTATTTAAAGGCACAGCATCAACTTCAACAGGGTTTTGGGCTTGCACTAATACACTGTCCTGTCTCTGTTATTCAGGTCAGGTTATCCAAATATGGAGCTAAAAATCTGGGAGAGCTTCAGATACTGGGAAGTATCTGAATTTTATTTAGATTCAGATGACCTAGGTAAAGCTCCTCAATAGTAAAGGAGACACCCTCTCTGTGCCTCCCCTTGATTTTTGTCCCAGTCCATTCTGCATTCTGAACACCTGGTACCCTTGTGGACACTATAATACTATCCCAAACTATGTGTGCACAACACTTACAAACAGTGCTTAAAACATAATGGCTTGTTAATATAACATATGTCATCAGAGAAGTGATATGAACCCTTTCCCTTTTATATCCTTTTCAGTAAAGCACATTTTGAAACTCACTGACCTTTATTCTTTCTTTATTTTTTTTAAGTTCACTGACATTATGTAGAAAAAACCATCAGTGTGAAGAAGAATATAACGCAGCTTATTACCACTAACAAGGGAATGGCCCATAACTCTACAGAGACAGAGCCTCAAGTGAGCTATGAAGGTCATCTTCTTGCATCCAGAAGGAAAATACAATACTGACTCTGTCGTGCTTCCCATTTCAGACAAATTGTAGTCTGCTCTCAGTTTTGTTGCAATAAATAGTAAAACTAAAGTGTTTTTCTTTCAGACAGAATCCTACACACTAGGTCCTCTCCACTTTGCGGGGATTGAAGGTAAGTGTCTGTCTGTATTTTCCAGCACTATTCACATTCCTCTGGATTTGCTGGTTAGTTTGTTCATGAATCTTTAGGACCTGATTTCATATCCAGTCACTGCTTCTCCCTGCTGGAAATACTCAAACCTCTCAGTGGGTAAAGGCACAAACAGCAAACTTACAGGCTTGATCATTTCCAGGGTTACCTCCAGAGCTCTTCTTGGAAATCAGTCTTTCCTATGATCCCCCAGTGCTGCTTCATGCAGCTGTGAGCCTTAGAGCAATGTTAAAAGATGACAATGCTGTGCTAAAGCCAATGTGGCATGAACAGGTCACTGGAGGGACCAGGCTGTAGATTATGTACTGGACAAATACACAAGGCTGAGGAAGACAGTTTAAGCCTTAGGTCACGAATGAAGATAAACAGCAGTATCCCTTCCCAGTCCTTACTGCGTCAGGCATATGCCAGAGCCCTGCTGTGGGTGAGCACTGGGAAAAAGCATTGCTGCCCTCTAACAATGGAGGTTTTTGTTTTGTCCCTAGAACAAACACATCAGTGTATGCTGCAGCTCTCAGGTCAGGGCAACTGGGGTGTAACTGGGATAAGATATGTTTTTCCATATCCCCATTCCCTGGTCCACCTTTCTACAACCCTCAGAGAGCCTGGGAAGCTGAGTTGCACCTTCCTCCTCTGTCTCAGTGCTGAGAATCTGATATTTTGGCCTTGCTAAATGTCTCAGGGTTTGTGCTCTACATCTGTAGTGATCTGCAATGTTTTCCTTGAGTTTGTTTCAAAAGGAATATATTCTTTGGGTGGCATGATGCGGAAAAAAAAAAGCTAGTGTTTTCCCTCACATCACTACCCTCTTTCCAGCTGCAAATGGTGCCATGTAACACGGTGTCAGGAAGTGTTGTGGCACTACCAAAACTTTGTTTTCAAAATTATGACAATGAAACATTGTTGATTAAAAAGTTCTTGATCCCACCGTTTCACTTAGTAAAAGAAGGGGCACATGCAAATCTGTGGTCATGCTCAGGCTTGAAAGAGAAAAGCACACAGCAAAAAAATATTGGGCCATGCTGGGCCACATACCTGAACATCAGCTGCTTATCACTAACTAGATCCTCACTAACTGATGAACAGTTAGCAGTTTTGCCAAACATTTGACCCTTCAAGTAGGAAAGACAAATTGCAATGTTGCATAAACAACAAAACCCAGGGGGCATCCTCAAGGCTGATTTAATGATGCAAAAAGCCAAAGAAGCCAGAGCAGAAACTGTGGTAGCACAGTACTTCTGTCCATTCCCAGAAGACCTGATCCAAGAATTGAGCTAATTCGTCTTTTAAGATTGGCACAACACAGCTCCAGCCTCCAAACAACAACCCTGCACCTCCCAGCTTGCCAGCCTAGAGCCACAAAACTGGTTTTGGCTGAGGAGGATAATGTTGCCAGTCATGCTAATTATACAGCACCTTGGACAAAAGCTAGTCCTACTGAAGGCAGCAGCTCTGCTCAACAAAGGTGAGCATCAGAAAGCTCTTCCAAATCCAAAATTTTGGCTGTTCTTCCTATTTGGCCACATCCCTCACTCGCAGACCATGCTTAGCTCAGCCTGGTCTAAATAGTGACAGAAGGAAAAGTCTAGAGAAACTGCTTCAGTTTTTAAATAACAAGCAACACTGTCAATGAGTAAAAAAAAATGTGTTTCTGGTATATGTAGATAACTTCTCCTTTCAAAAAACCACTATGTCTTCCTAGGTACTCTCCAGACTTCAGTGTTCTGTGCCAGTCCAGGCTGGGATGAAGTTTTGCAGAAATACTATAGACAAAAAAATGCTTTTTATTCTCTATTAAATGGATGGATGAATTAAATCTGTTAAAATGGGTTTTAACCTGCAACCACTCTGAGACAGACACAGGAAACGTTTCCAGTACAAAGTACCAATAGCAGCACTTACTCTATTGACTTGCTAAAGGTGTATATTTCATATGCTTAGTTCCATATGCTGAGAGATGTACTAATTTTTTATAATTATTCCATACTTGCATCTCTATCTGTCTTAAGTATTGATCCATTACTGAAACTCTGTGCTTTTGCTCTCATTTCTCCTTCTTCCTTAGAAACTGAACTGATGGCGTCTGGGAATCAGAGGGAGATCTAAGCTACAAATCTGAAGGGAAAAGGCAACAGTTATTATCCCTGCTTCACACACAGCTAGCCCGACAAATGCTCCCTTGCCAACTCCTTCAGCCTCCTGCTGCTTTTCATTTTAATTCTTTTAAATTACAGCTAAGCAACCCTGCAAATTGTCTGATGCCACATTTCCTCCTAGACAAGCCAGCACAATTTTCACTGGTGCAGCTCTCAAAGGAGAGCAGAACTGAGGTATCACACTAAGGACTGAATGCTTCCTGGTTTGACAGGCTGGTGCCACATTCCCTTAGAACAAAAAAAAAACAGCCAAAAAAACCCATCTGTATTTGGATTTCTGCACACCTAAACTGTTTGCAGAGGGAAGAGCAATTCAGCTTCCTCATCACCCTTTCAGACTTGACTGCCCTCTCCTTCCCACAAATGTGAGCTGCTCCTATTGGAGGTGTGTGGGATCCACCTCCTTTTGCTGGCACTGCAGTGGCCCAGTGATGGCACCAGCCTGGCCAGGGGGCAATGCCAGCCCCAGGCTGCCTGCCACAGGCACAGGAACCACACCAGGATCCTGCACCAAAGGTGCTTGGGACTTTGGGTATGTGTGGCACAGGACGAGGTGAACATCCCTGTTACAGTGGGGATACTGTAACGCAATGTATCCAACAACAAGGCCCGTGGAAAAGAAATATATATGGACCCATTCTTGGTAGATGTTTCAGAGATGTTTATTTCTCCAGCCGCATGGCCGGGGCTGTGCCCAGGAACTGTTCCAGTCACAGACCAAGGGTCCTTCTGCCCGCGCAGGGAACACAAACCAACCCATGGGAACGAGGCTGAGCAGGGGCAGGGAAACCCCGTGTCTGTGCCCTCAGGGCCCCTCTGCCAGGGCTGCACGGCGGGGGGGAACGAACCTCAACACTTCTTCCATTTATTTTTAACAAAAGAGATTTAAAACTTAACATTGAAAACAACTGGATAAACATAACAAGAAAACAAAACAAGCCACCCTCCTGAGTCTTTAAATGTCCAAACAGATTCTGTGGAACATCTTAAGGCTGACAGAAGGGAGACAGAATTTCTGACTATGCTTTGTGGGGAAACTGAGGCAGGAGAGGGCTTAATTTATTCCTTCCCCCTTTTCACCCCCCACTCGGCATTGGAAAGGGATTTTTGGGGAAACAATTGGCAAAGGCATGGTTTTGTGAGGGAAACCGTGGATGAAAAAACGGATTGGGAATACACTGAGGGTAACAGGATATAGAGTAAAAGGGAAAGGTGGGATTAGGAAAGGGAGACTGTAGGGGGGGCCTACAATGGAGATATTGTCTAACATGACTATGATTTTTTGCATATATACTGCCTTTTACAGGAACACCATCAGGCCCAGTGACCTGCAATGCCTGTAATCCTTTTCTACCTTGTATAATTTTGAATTCCACCACCTCTCCATCTCCCAAGCTTGGGATGCATTTTCAGGGTTATTCTTTTTAATAGCAGTTCTATGCACAAATATGTCTTGCTGGTTGTCACATCTTGTTATAAAACCATAATTTTGTTTAACATTATACCATTTTACTATTCCTAAAACCTTAGCTACGGTGATCTTTTCCTTTTTCTGAGTGGCTGCTGTTTTCTGTCTTGCTGAGTTCTTGCTTTCTCTTTCGCTTGCTCCGGTGTTGGAATTGCCAGGGCTGCCAGTGCTGCCAGGGCCGCCAGAGCTGCTCATGCCTGCGCGCTCTTCCCGGGGTTGCATCCAGGGCTGGGCCGGGCTGTGCCGCTCAGTTCTCCGCGCGTCGCCTCCTCTGGTCGCAGCTTCACTGCCGCTGCCGGGGGCCACACGCGCGTCTCGGCCGGGCCCCCGAGCAATGACCCCCTGCACCCTGCTCCAGCGCGCATTTCGGCTAGGAGCGGCTCCGCTCCACCGCCTGTGCCAAATGGTCTTCCAAAAGTCTTTGGTAAGAATTAAATCCCAAGAAACATAGAAAAAGTTCTTAAACAACCATGAAAGGAAATGTTTCAGTTCCTTCTGAGCTTGAATTAAGCTAAAATTTACAAACCGTTGTTCAAGAATCTTTTCAAGTTTAAGATAAATGTCCATATGCGGCTCTGAGAGCCAAGAGTCTTCCCACAGTTCCTCCATAGTTTAGACATGGAATAGCAAAACAAAAACAAGAAGAGGAATCCACACTTTCTCTACCATTTTTACAGTGGGGATACTGCAACATGATGTATCAAACAAGGAGGCCATGGAAAAGAAATATACATGGACCAATTCTTGATAGATGTTTCAGAGATGTTTATTTCTCCAGCCGCATGGCCGGGGCTCTGCTGAGGAACTGCAGCAATCACGGGACCCGAGGGTCCTTGCCCACGCAGGGGAACACAAACCAACCAATGGGGAACGAGGCTGAGCAGGGGCAGGGAAACCCCATGCCCCTCTCCCAGGGCTACATGGCAGGGGGAACGAACCCCAACACATCCCTATGTGGGTGCAGACAACATGCCAGTGTGGATGGGAGCAGGGACAGGGACACGAGGCATGGGTGGAGGATGGGGGGATGAACAGATGGATCTGAAGGGTGTTCAGCCCTGGGACTTACTTCCCAGCACAGCAGGACAGAAACACTGCATGCTGTGGTCTGCCCCACTGGCCATCACGTCCCTCTGCTCCCCCTGAGCAGCCCAGAGGGCACTGAGGAGGCTCTGGGTATCTTTCCTGCCCTACCTGCAATGGCTGCAAGGTGTTATTTGGCAATAGAAGGTTTGGGGTTTGTTTTTTAATTTCTCCTTAGCTGTTAAGAAATCATCTGTGGGACACAAAGAAGCTTTTATTTAAATATGTAACCATTTTGGTGTTAGAGATCTGAGAATGGGGCCCAGATGCTATAAATCCAGCTTTATTTGCTTACACATGGCATTTCCCTGACTACTACCATTCTGAACCACCCAAATCCATCAATCTAATGGAGATATATGGACAGTAAAAACATACACTGGAAAACTACTGGCATGCTGTACAAAATGATCAGATTTAATCAGCTGATAAATTATTCACTTCAATGGAGAGTCAAACCTATGACTTGAGTCTATTTATGGATGTCCGATTAGTGCAAGCAATTTTCCATTGCTTTATTATGTTTGCTAATACATTATGAAAACCATGTTGTGATAATGCTCTTGCTTAAGTCATTTTGTTGTATGAGCGCATACCAGAAAGCTCGTTCCAGCCAAGGCCAGGGACATGTTCCAGTGGGCACCATGTAGTCACACACCACTGTGCTATTTCCAGGGGCTTCTGCAGAGCCAAGTTGCCAAAAGAGCAGGAATTTAATTTAAGGAAAGCTATTACACTGCCAGGCTCTCTAAGTGGCACTGCACTGTTTTCAGACCCAGCTGCCACTGTGACAAAGTGCAGGAGGAGGGCTGTCCTGGCTGCCCCCCAGACCATGATGGATGTCTCTAGCGCCTGGAGGGGGAACACAGCAGTAAATTGCATCACACTATGGAGTATTTTTGTAGTAGCACAAGGACACAAGAAGCAGCAGCAGCAGCAACCGATGCAGCACCAGCACTGATGCAACAGCTTGGCAAATCAAGTCCTTGAGGCTGCAGGCCTGGGAGCCAAAGGAGTCTTATGGACTGTCATGTCCAACTCCCATATGAGAGTGGCCTGAGCATTTCATCCCATTGCCTGTACTGAGGTCATCCTTATACAGCTGCTTGCAGATACAAAAAAGGAACAGGCACAAGGCAGCATGATGGAGAAAAGCCTTGACTCCATCACTTTGTCTCTACTGCTGTGGACTCACCACATGTCCAGAAACAAGGCTTGCACCGCAAAAGGCCTCAAATTAAATTTTCCTGACTTTGGGGTGGATTTAAAGGAATGCAGTAGCACATGTCACACCTGCAGAGCCCCAGGTACTCTGCCGTAGGTAGTGATGCACTTTTGAAAAAGAGCAAGGAGGAAAGAAGCCAGAACTGAAGAAGAGCTGGATGGCATGGGCCTGCTGGCCAGGTCTGCCACCAAGCCCATCCTGGGGCATGATTTTGAAGAATGTTCATCTCAACAACCCATGTCAAAAGGCCATGGCACCAGAGTGCCCTGCCACCAGCCTGACTCTTCCCTGCTCTTCTGTCCCCTTCCCCATAGCACAGAGCTCCCAGCTCCAGCCCCCTCTTACCACTATCCTTTTATTTTACACAAGGTATTGGTCTCCCTTTCCTGCAGTCCATGGAAAGCACTGGTTGCTGAAACTGCAAGAATTGTGCCTGAAAGAAATAGGTAATTGTTATAAATGAGAGCAACTGGAGTAAGCAGAAGATGAGGAACCTGAGTTCAGCAGGCTCTTAGGTCAGTCTCATGGCAATTCCTTTTCTGCCACAGGACAGGGAAAATTCTGCTAAACAGGCACTGTAGAGTTTACCCATTTTTCATCTCTCTGCTATGAAAGCCAAGCTGGTCAAACCATCCAAGGCTTAACCGTGCAGTGACATCACAGCACTGAGAAGTCCCATGCAAGACTGGGCTGACACATGAGCAGGAAAAGGCCATGAGGTTCCCCATCTGTCTTGGTTTGAAAGACAGGTGTCTGCTAAGGAAGGCAGGAGCCTCCCTTGAAATGAAAAATGCAACCCCCTTCCCTCCAAATTATTATAATTTTGAAATTAAGGGGCTTTCAGGCAAAGATATGGGAAATAGGAATAACAGTTCTTTACTACTATATATCTATATGTGTATAACCAGTCAAACAAAACAACAACAACTATGACAGTAACAGCAAACACAAACCCAGTCCCAGCCTTCTCGGCTGTCAGGCTATTTCCCCTCGGGTGCAGTTCCGCTCGCAGCCGGCAGGGGCGCTGGCGGCTCCCGGTGAGCAGGGCAGGTGCGATGGTTCCCCCGCGGCTGCAGGGGGCGCTCCGGAGCGAGCTCGGGGAGCACGCGGCACTGGTGCCCTGGGATCCCGGGAGAGATGGAACAAAGGCTTCACAAACCCCCGGGTGGCTGATGCTGGTGTCTGGCCGGACCCTCGGGAACAGCAGGCTGGAAAGGCAGGGAGAAGTACAAATCCCGGGTGGCAGACAAGATGTATCAAACTCCAGAGCTGCAGTGGGAACTCCCAGAGGTCTGGACAGGCAGGGCGTGCAGGGCTACAGAGCAGCGAGAGCTCGAAGCAATGGCGGGGGCAGGGAGCCACGGCCCGGCTCCCAGCGGGGCAGGGAAAGGCGGGCTTGGGATCCCAGGGTTTTCCCTGAGGTACCGCAGCAGATGGTGAAAAAGTCCCTCTTTTAGTAAGGTGGGGTGTTAAATAGGGTCCCAGTGTAACAGCCGCTCCAGCGAGCAAGCTCCACTCACAGTAGAAGGAAGGCAGCCAAAAGCAGAAGCCTGCAGCGCTGACGAAATCCCTCCACAACAACAGCCGCTGTCCTCTCCCTCCGAACGCCGAGAGAAAAACCAGCCAGTCAGGGGCTGTACCCAACCCCTTTTTCCCAGTTCAAATCTCATGGCATCCCCCCACCCTACACAAGAAAACCCCAGGTGAAAGAGAGTAGCCAGATGCACCCTCCCCCTGTGGCCAGGTCTTTTGTTTTTCTTAAGCCCCCCTGGCAACATGTATGGGGAAAATTCTTTAAGAAAAAAAACAGAAGGAGAACTCCTAAAACCCCAACACCATCCCAGAGCCAGCTGCAGGCACTGGTATGGCACGGACCTGAACAGTCTCAAATTCCTAGACTAGTTTTGGGCATGGTTTAATTTTTAGCAGTTTTTCCGTATTCTCTGTACTTTTTGACTTTTGCATGTGCTAAAGCAGAGGGATCCAGCTGTGCCAGAACCCAGGATGGGGCTGTACAGCTGTCCTGTCATCCACAGGACAATTGTGGCTGGCACCTCAGGTAGGTACTGCTCCCCTTTTCCAGACACATCACTGCTATAGGGCTGTGCTTGGCTGTGCTTGGGTTTAGTAACTGAAAGGTGCCAGACTGACATTCACCCTTTTTAGACACAGGGAACCCCTGATCCCACACACTCTTCATCCACCAAGAACCAACCTGCCCAAGGTGCGAGGTAGCTCAGCTCACATATGAGAAATGAGGCAAAAGCACGGGTACAATCTTATAGCTAATGGAGGTTAACTTCACTCTCAACAAGCACACTGCCTCCAGCAACAGCTTCCAGCTGCAAAAAGTCCAGGGTCCCTGGAAATGTGATCTCCCAACTGCCACACTGCCCTCTGGGGCACAGGTCCCTCTCTTAGCACCATGCAAATGACATTAAAGGAAGAGGGAGGCAGTTGGGAGTGAGGAGGCAGACGGGAACCTTTTGTTGAGACTGCGGAAATTTTCAGTAAAATGAAAACAAATTGCTCTAAGTAAACCATTTGTCACAGTCTGATTACTCTGCTGCCACTCTGGGAACACCAATTTGTCATGCCAGATCAGGATAACAGCAGGCTGACTGTATGAGATGGCATCCTGCCTTCTGGCTTTCCTTCTTGCAACACGTGAGAGCAGTGGGGATCTCCTGGCAGCTCCTTCCCAGTGCCCATCCCTCGCAATGGACCAGGCGTACACTGGGGTCCCTGCAGCCAGATCCACACTGAGGACAGACCCATCCTCTCAGTAGCCTACTCCACCTCCTGTTACTGCAACCTGAGACCAGTCTAGTATGCTGCTTTTACTTATTTAGCCTGGCATGTTTACCTGGACTACAAGGTGCCTATAGCAGGGATTGCTTCTGGCACCAGTGGTTGGCATAAAATTGCCCTGAATGGCATTTTGGCACTTAAGTGTCCTAGCATTATACTGGGCTCACCTGGCCCAGTCCTGATCCACATTTCCTTCTCCTTGGTGATACCTTAAGAGCTTCAACATTCTGCACGTGAAACAATTTTAAAAGAACAAATAAGCAGAGAAAAAAAACCAACCAAACAAAATGCTGCCAGATTCGCATTTAAAGAGGTACTTAAAGAAACAGGATCAATGCAAGCAAGCAGCAAGCAAGGATTAGCCAAAATTCATAAAGCATGGAAAAACAGCATAAAAAAATCCCAACTCCAAGAATTAATTCCCTTAGCTTCACTGTCCATAGCTAATAAACAATAATTTGAGTCTCCCCTGTTTGTGTCACCCTGAAATGATGCAGCAGTTTGTAATGCTGAAAAAAACCAATTAACCCCAGTCCAAGTAAAAATATCTTTCAGCCAATAAAAAGGACAAAAACCCTCAAAATGTAATTTTGGTAAATGCTCCATTTATTCCAAAACAAAATCCTTCATCTCAGATTATTGATCTTTTTTCTAAACCTCTTCTCCTTTTAAATTGGTAGGTCAATATTTAAATAAAGAGATGCCTTTTTGAAAGAAAAGCTAAACAAGTTTTGTTTGCAAATCACAGGAATGAACTAGCTAAGAATTTCTTTTTATCTTTTTTTCCATTTAGGGGCTATTAGGGTTTGCCAGGTCCCCACTGAGCCAGCAAATTATGTCTTTTCTCTTCTTTCTTCTTTACTGTTATATTCACTATATGTCCTCAGCTTTTCCCACTGGTGTTCTGGGCAGTCTCCGGCCAGCAGCAGATGGGACTGCCTGGACCTGTCACCCACCACACCATCCTGGTCCAGCTCCTTCTCTGAAAGTCACAAAATCTGGGAGAAAGAGGTGAGAAGGGATTCTGAACACATCACCTCCACAGACCAGCAGAAATCAAAGCATTCAGTACTCACTGAAAGAACTACGGGGTATTTTAAGAGCATAGGAATATTCCATGGCAAGGAAAGACAAGATGTTCCCAAATTATATAAATCCCTCCTTGCTCTCAGTCACTGCACCCAGAGCCCCAGGAACGGCCCTGAACCTGTAACCACAGCAATCTGCTCTGCCACGTGGGTCCCCAGCTGCAGAGCTGTCAGTGTGAAGTGAAGCATTTAATGGAAACTTGCTCAACACAGACACTGATGGCACTGGTTACAGTGCCACTGCTGGCCATTCTACTTTATTCCCTTTGATTTTAGAAACTGTAATGAATCTTCAATATTAACAATTTCTGTTCTGACTGAAGGGAAAGGCCTTTAAAAAAAAAAAAGGTGTCACAAGAACTGCGGAAACACACAAAGCAAGAGACCCCAGAGCTGTACCCAAAATGCACCCCGTACCCAGACCCCAGAACTGCACCCTGACCAGCTCAACTCTGACTGTGTTCCAACCCCAGAGCACCAGAAACATTATTTTGAGTACTAAGCACCAGGTGAGAAGTCTAAGGCTGAACAGAGAGCAGAGATGAGGCAGAATTCCCTCAGAGACCCAGTTATATTCTGGGGTTTCCATGTCAAGCGCTTTTTTGACATGTGCACGCAGACATTTACACACAGAGATACAGAGCTAATTAGACATGCAATAGGTCTCTGCTGGAGCTGATAGTCTTGTACAGGGTGTGATTCCTGCCGGAACATTTTGGATTCAAGGCAGGCAATATGGACACAGTACATTTATCTAAGGGCTTCCAGGGGTTGTAAACATCAGCATTATCTTTAGTAAGGATGGCAATAAGATGCAAATTTTTAACTTGTCCAAGGAAAAAACCTGACAGCAGCTCTACAATGTAAGGTGAAGCAAGTGAAAGGCATGGGAGGAGGGCAAGAGACAGAACTCAGCCCATTTTGCTGCCTCAGAAGGAGCCTGAGGCACAATTCAGGATTCACACATCTACCTCCCCCACGTTTTAAAATTATGGTTGAGTCTGCTGAGGTAAAGATTAAATCCTAAAGAAAAGAGCAGAAATTCTCAGCTACTCGGGAAAGTTAAACAGAATAGTAACTGTGCTTTTGTTTTGTTGCTCCCTGAGTAGTTTGGTTTAATAGCAGAGAAAAATATTGATGGAGCAGAAAATACAGACTGGGACTTGTATATCTGAAAAACTTTTAACAGAAATGGACAGATCTGTAGGTATGAGTTTCAGCTAAATATTGTATAGCAGGAATGATAATAAAGTACTGTGCCCTTATTATGGCAATTATATGCAATGTGTTTTCATGTGTGGGCAAACAAGCTCTGGGATCACTTCTAAGGACAAGAAGTGGAGGAGTTTAAGGACACTTCTAACACACCAGAAGTAAGAAAGGATAGAAAGGGCATACATTCTGTACAGCAGTCAACATCCTTGCCATTTCCAGATGGGTCCACATTTCATATGAGATCCAATGTTCAGCGCTCAACAAGAAATAAATCCCTACTGATTTAAGCATTGATATTACTGCCCGTAAGGTAATAATACCTACAAGGAGATCATAATTTCTTAACTATAATATTTTTCTTCATCCACTTTTATATAGCTTTAAGCAACTGCTTCCCAGTCAAGGGATGAACACGAACAGTTACTGCAGCTGAGAGAAAAAGTTTCATGGGGAGGAAGTTGCCTGATTATCAACAGTATTTTAGGTCCTAATAAAACAGCAAGAGCTGGTCTTATCATCCCATCTTTCATCAGTTCCAGATGACCACACATTCAAACCAACACAAGTGGAATGGGAGATCAAAGTACAAAGGGTATTTCTTTTTCCCGCAGAGACCATTAGCTCTGTCCAGTCACTCAGGAGCCTAAGTTCCCAATTCACCTTCAACAGATTGGTCAAATGTACCGACGAATGGTGAGCAGAACAAGGTAATGCTGAGACAAGTCTCAGAATTCAAAAGGCAGGTTCAGCGTGTGCTTCTCTAGTTTAAAGAGCACAGAGACTTTCCTCTTTACTGTGGCCCTGCAAATTTCAACTGATCCGAAACCAACACGCATTTTCTAAATGTTGGCTGCTGAGTTTGAATTTCAGAGAGAAATCCAGTTGCTAGAAATTAAAGTTGCCAATTAAAAATTAGTCTATTTATGTGGCTTAGGGGAGCTGAGAAGGAGCGAGGGAGAGAAAGGAAAAGCCAAATAACTCATTAAGTGATCTATTTTGTGCCAGTACAGTTGGCAATTATAATTATCCTAATAAGACTTTCCCACTTACATAAGTCCTTCCATTCAGGGATCTCAAAACACTTTGCAACCATTAATGATGTTGGATTCGTAACATTCCTGACCTCATTTACAGGAGAGGGAATTGAGGAAAAGAGAGAAAACAACATTTTCTGTAACAGAGAGCTTTCATTTTGTAACTGCCTGTAAAGTTTACACCTGAAACTAACCACCCTTAAAAATCAGGGTCTGTTCTGAGCTCTTGAGCATGGCAGAAGTCCTAGACGAACAATGTGAGTGCAAAAAAATCTCCCAAAAGAATAATGAGAATTGTGCGAACTGGGACAGGCTATCTGCAAACCTTCTGCAAAGAGCCTTTGGTCACCAACATTTGTCACCCTGCACTAATGGAGAGAACTTCTTTCTGCCTCTGCTCCACACACAGAAGCATCTCTGCCTCTACCTGAAAGAGCAGTCACATGTGGAATGGGTGATATCACTGTCCACATCTGCAGACCCTTGGGTTTGGCTCCTTCTTTGAAAGGAAAAATGAAACAGAAACAAAGTGAAATCATGGGAAAAGAAAAAAACCAAAGTGGAACAATGTCTTGGTTTTAAAGACAGGTGTCTGCCAAGGAAGGCTGGGACCTCCCTTGGAATAGAAAGTGTGACCCCCTTCCCTCCAAATTATTGTAACTTTGAAATTACAGGGCTTTCAGCCAAAGATATGGGAAAAGGAATAACAGTTCTTTACTAGTATGTGTGTATGTGTATATATGTATGTATGTATATGTATATAAGTATATATGTGTGTGTATGGATGTATAACAAGGCAGACAAACAACCACAACAGCAGCGACAACAAACAAACCCACAAACCCAGTGCCAGCCTCTCTCAGCTGTCAGGCACCTTCCCCTTGGGTGCAGTTCTGGTCACAGCCGGTGGGGGCGCTGGTGGCTCCCGGCCGGGCAGGGGGTGCAATGGTTCCCCCGCGCCTGCAGGGGGCGCTGTGGCGCGAGCGCCTCTCTCATCATGTGGGTGATGGCGGGCGAGCTGGCGGGAGGGATGGAAAAGGGGCTTCTTTTACAAACCCACAGGGGCAGCCGATCTCGATGCCCCTCAGGATGGCAGAATGGGCTGTAGCGGGAACCTTGGAGCAGCAGCAGGAACGGCAGAGGCGGACACACCCCAGAGTGGCAAACAAAATGTAGCAGAAAACTCCGCAGCCACAGCAGTAGCCGCAGGGTATCCCAGCAGGCACAGGATGCTGGGTTAAAGTGTAACAAAGAAGCCCCAAGGCAGAGGCAGAAAACAGCGGAGCTGGGCAGTGGCAGCTGGGCTTCTCCATAGCAGCTGCAGCACGCAGCTGGGAGACACACCCTTTGGGAACGGGGAAGGGGTCGGGGATCAAGGTCCCAAGTTTTTCCCCTGAGGCACCCAAGTAGATGGTGAGGGTCCTTTCCAGTGTGATCGGGTGTTACTAAGGTCCCAGTTCACTGGCTGCTCTTACGAGCAGAGGCTCACCCATGGTAAAGAAGAAGCGGTGCTGGGCTGGGCTGGACTCCGTGGGGGCAGTGAACTCTTCCTGAGGCAGCAGCAACTCAACCGTTCCCCTCTGATCTGAGAGAGATCCAGGACCCAAGCCCAGCCCCTGACCCTCCAGCCAAAATCTCGAGGTATCTCTGCCCTTCGCAAGAGAAAGCCCCCTAGCTAAGAGAGTGCAACCAGCTGCACCCCTCCTCCCAGCCACATCCTTTGTCTCTGAAGTATTGGTCATTCCCATCTCTTAGGCAACAAATGGCAGAGAATTCCCTGAGAGAAAGAAAAGATAACAAAGGAAAAATCCTAACCTCCAACAAAGAAATAGCTGAACACATTGCATGCATGCACCTAGGAGAAAGCAGGACTTGAGTAGAAGCCACCATGGGTTTCTCAAGCACAAACAGTGTCAAGCCAAAATACTTTCTTCCTGAGACAGGGTGATAGTGAAACATAGATTTAGAAGAAACATAAAGATTTTAGTTATAGGCTAGCTGTGTTGAGATTAGTTGGAATAGGAAAGAACTTGGGCCCAGTCAGAGTTAATTAAAATAGTTAAGAGAGCTGGACCTGAAATGGGTTTTAAGATGTTAGTAACTGATTGCCAAATAACTGATGATCTGTCATTTGCATGTTTGCTTAGCTGTGCTTAGAATGAGGAATAGAAACATTGATAAGTTGGTGTAGGGAACAAGGACAATTACCAAGTTCCTCCCTTGGTGGGAACCCATCCAAAAGTCACGCAAGAAGAAACTTACAGATCACTGAAGTAATTCGGATTGTTAAAGCTGAGAGAAGCAAAAAGGTCAAAATGAGGAAGATGAGCATACTTCATCCTTTTTGGCACCACTGACCCAATTCAAGACCACTGACTCAATTCAGGACACACACTACACATGCTTAATGACATTTAAGCTCATTTCCATACGAAGAAGAGAATGGGAGGTATTAATGTTATGAATATGCATTTGTATTTTGGATATTCATAATATTTGGAAATAAAAGGTGTCGTATTTGCTTGTATTGGGGCCCTGCATCTTAGGGAGCTATCCCACGCAGTGCCTGGTGCCAAATAAAACATACACTTTCTAACTCTAAACTGTTAAGAGAGTTTTGTCTGTCTCAGTTGGATATTGATATTAGATCAATATTCATATTTTGGTAAATCAATAGATTTTGTAGGTAGAAGAACAACAGCAGAAGTCACATAACTTGATTTTATATATGTTTTTTTTTGTAGCATTCTCACAGTTGAATGAAGGAAGCGTGGGGATTTCACAGTGCGAGAGGAATGCAAAAGTGGTTGGAAAGCAGCACTTGGAAAGGAGTTATCAATGTTTCAGCATCATAATAGCAGTATGGACCTGTGTGTTCCACCAGGAGCTGCCCTGGGCCCAGGATTCTTCAATACTTCCACTAATGATCTAGTTGATAAAACAGAGAGCATACTGATTAAGTCTGCAGGTGTTGCCAACTGAGAACAGACCTGGAACTGAGAACAATTTTACAAATGAGCGCTCTAGCCACAACCACCAAATGCTCTTTAACAGGATCCAGGGCTTGTTGTGCCTGTGGGGTACAGGAAACTACCCTCTGCTCTCTTCAGCAGAAAAAAGGCCCTGGTGGGGCATGACATTCCGGCTCTGCATTTCTAGAAAATCAGATGACACGAGGGAAGAGTTTAGACTGGAGCACTGAAAAGAATCAGAGGTCCAGAAAACACAATTTCTGTGGAAAACACTGAAAGAATCTGAATAACCCGAAAGAAGAAAACTGAGACAGAAAAGAATGGCATCCTTCAGCTGTGGTAAAAATTTTGGTTTCTACTTCGTGATAGCCAGTATAAGACCTGTCAGAGGGTTCAGGAGGACAGCAGAGGCTCTTGCCCTGGATTAACACAGTAACTCTTATCCCAAAAATCCACTCCCCCTGGGGGAGAGCCTCTCTCTGTGGACCATACAAGGATCTCCCAGTGAGATTAGCCTTTTAAAGATAAAGTTGGCCCTTAGAAATAATTCACCTGTGTTATATCTGCAAACATGTTTGTACTTGCTGCAGGGTTTGTGTCAGAGGAAAAAGACCATCAGGCTTGTGCAGTAGTGTGGGACCAGAAAAGGCTCAAAATTAAAGGAGAATTGCAGAACTGCAGCTTCCATATGGGGGCTGCAAAGTGCTGCCAGCACCATTCACCCCACGGCTCTGAGAGTCTACAAAAACATGCTTACACTGGCAGCCTACATTTTAAGAGTTTTACAGAATAAGGCTGTTACTTTTAAGGCATGAAGGAGCTGCCATAACTATTTTCTGCAAAAAGAAAAGAATTTTACTCATTGCAGAGCACTCATGAATCTGCTAGAGAGAAGAGTCATCTCATAAATTCTCCTTTGTGTGGCTCTTCTCCACCCAGTAATATTCATCTAAAAATGAAATTAACTTTCTTTCTCCCATCACTGAAATTCCCTGTCCAAACAGATACCCAAATAATATTAATACTAATTTTAATTCTGAAAAGTATACAAAAAAGGGGAAATTTTCTCATTATTAATGGAAGAAAAGCCCTATTTAGCATATCTAAATGTAAAGTGTAAGATTGATAACCCATACAATAGCAATCATGAAAAAGTTACAAGATAGAATTATTCTCTCAGGGCTTTTATCAACGTAGTTACCATAAGTTAAATGTGAAATTCACACAAAAATCACTCTGAGAATTTGGTATTCACATACTTCTCTACTCTAAATAATTCCCCATGCAACAGTAAAATTCTCTCTTTATGACTACGTAATTCTGGTTGTGTCAGCAATTAGCACGGGAAGTTTTAGGAGTGTGCTACATTTTTTAAGAGTTAGAGGAAAGTGTGCATTGCAGGCAGCCAGGATGCTCTGGATATGCTGGATTTTCTGGCTCCTGTCTGATGGACATACAGAGAAAAGGGATGTGGAGCATCACACCTACCCAAAGCCCTTCCTCTGCTACAAGAGAGTTCCAACTGAAAGCATGAAGCTGCTTCCCACACTGAAAACACTGCTGGAGAATCGAACACTTCAGGAGATTTGAAATGAAGAGTTACCTGTGCCAGGTTAAAGTCTGTCCCAGGGTAACGCCTTTGTCATGGGGAGATGAGAACCATCAGGCCCTTTATTCTCTCTGTTGCAAAAGTTCTTCTAATTAGGTATTACCATGTGTTTTTCATTGTGGAGAAGCTGTTTTAATTACTCCTAACAGTCACTGGAGGGAACTCCTGCTGTGCAGAGAGTAGAGCAGCATTCTCCTGCCTCATACCCCTGACAGGAAAAATGCAATGTGCCATACAGCTAGAAATACATTGTGGTATTTATCAGCTGGTCTTCTGCAAGTAAAATAGGCCCACTATTTTCCAGAGAGGAAAATAACCCCCTTTGTCCTTTTAGCTCTTGATAAATAAGTGTTTTCTGGAGGCAACATGCAGCATTAGAAGGGACAGGAACAAATCTTGTCGTTTCCCTTCTTTTCTCTGCCTCTTACTCACAGTAATTTTGTTGCACTCCTGGACTCTGGATCTGTGCAGGGAACATGCTGGGGAATGAGGTGAGCAATTGTATGTGATTTACAATTTGTCTGACTCCTCCATGTCCAGCACTAAGCCATATTTCCTAAGAGATGAATTTTGAAGGCCATATATTTTTGTGTGCCCAAATTTTAATCTGTCTGGCCATTTTAAGATCATAGAAGTGGAGGGAGGAAAAAAACCACTTTTAAAATGACACACTGGAAACCATATGAAGAACAAGCCTCCACAAACACAAGCTCAAGCCTTGTCTCAATGGAGCCAGAGGTAAAGCCCTATCGCTATCCTGGGCTCCAAGGGCTCTGTGCCGGGGTGCGAGGTGCTGCGATCTTCCAAAAGCGTCTCCTTAGCGAAGCCGCTCGGCAGGACCACCACACACTCACACACACGTGTGCATGCACAAACACATGGATAGCTCCAGTAAGGTGGGTTGACAGTAAAGAGGCAGGAAGGGTCTTTGCATAAAGTTCCACAGGAGCAGCTTATTGCTTCCCCACTGTGAAGAAGTCCAGGGACAAAGACACAGAAACAATGCAGAGTCCAGGTTTAAGTACGGGAGTGAGGCGAGCGCCAGGGACCAATGATCTGAGGGCACAGGGGAGGTACAAAGGAGAGACTAGGGAACGGGAACCAGTGGGGAAGATCTGGGGGAGTGGTGAGGGGCAAAGGCCATCCAGGGAACCTGGAGTGGAGAACTTTCTAGGACATGAAACATATAAGGTAGCAACAGCGTGGGGTGGCCAACGGCCAACCAGAAATGTAGAACTGGGGTACATTACCATAACCGAACAAAGCATTCTAGGAGAGGCTTCTCTTCTCACCCTAACCTAGACAGAAGTCTCTGGTACTAGGGACTGTCTTACCCGAAAACTCTCTGTGTCTGTTGTACCACAAACTGACCGGCCACCACAAAACCCAAAATATAAGAATATCTCAACAGGAACAGACTTGGGAGCTAATTCCAATGGTGATACCACAGACAGGGACCATTCTTCAAAGTCTGTATTTTGCATTAGCAGATGATACAATGTGAGTGTAGTAGGAGAGATGCTCAATACCCTTAGGCAGGTTTGTGGGGTGCTAGCGATGCCGAACACCTCTAGTATTCAGCTTTGCTCTATGGGACAGACAGAAGTTGTCCCAATCATTTAATGCCATGAATTTACCAAAGAAGCCAGAAGAGTGGAAAATAGAGGACGGTGTCGGGCAGATAATGCACAACTATAATCTTTTTAGAAAAAGTTCCCAAGTCCGACATCAGAAGTCCGCATTAAAGACGTGTTTCTTTCCATATTCATTAACACAATTGCTATTTTCATCACACTAGTGATACAAATTAATTACTACTGCACAGTGTCTGTACATATTCTCATGAACTGATTTTATGCATTGTTTCAAGGTTTCTTTGCATAGGCAGATGACGTTTTTTTCATGTTCCTTAGCCTTTGTGGTTCAAAATTTTTGCTAGTTTTCTTTCTATTTTAATTCTTTCGGGAAAGTTAGTTGGAGCCATTTGGAGAAAGACACTTTAAAGAAATCTCACTACAGGAATGAAAATAGTTCTTTTTTCTTACACTTCTAAGCCATACTTCAGTAGAGGAACATGGGCACTCATGGTGCTGGTTTGGAGTCAGAAGAATGAAAACCGTCTGCACATGACCAAACCACTGAATATCTGAGTCACCTGTGACAATGTTTCCACAGGATTGTGACAGCTGTAGGAAGAGCTTTTCTGGACACAAATGAGGACCATATAAGGCCTTTTAGAAGAGAAAATTTATCTCCCTTTTTGTAGTGTGCTCCAGAGGTCACAGTAAAGGATTCAGAGAGTAAAATTAAATTTATCACAGAGATAGTCTCCTTAGGCTGCTTTTTCTACGTTATTTTTGGTGGGGGTTTTTTTAACTTCATTTTAGGCTGGATCAATGGGCCAAGAGCAGCAGTATGATGTTCAACAAGGCCAAGTGACAGGTCCTGGACTTGGGTCACAACAACCCCAGGCAGTGCTACAGGCTGTGGAAGGAGTGGCTGCCCAGGGAAAAGCCCGGGGGGCGCTGGTTACAGCGGCTGAACATGAGGCTTGGGTTTAGATCACCTTAATATAAGCATCAAAACACTGCATTTGAAAATGTTTTGATGCCTATTGTGACTGTGGCAATTTGAATGTGGTCACCTGGTGTGCATTGAGCACTTCTTTCTGCTCTCTGCTAACCCCACACAATCGAGAACACAATTCCAAATTACAAGTGGCATGAAAATTTTTCAAAATTGTCTAAATATATCGCTAACCCACAGGCTGTTCATTGCAGTGTGTCAAGTCTCAACTCTCCATGAGAATAAATTTCCCCCCTCAAAGAGGAAAAACAGAATAAACACTAATATTTACCAAAAGAAAAAAAAAAAAGAAGAAAGAAACTACACACACAAAATGAAAGAAGAATATCCTTTCCCAGAACTTTGTTACAGCTGAGGTACCTGTGTAACCTTGAAGTCCAGGGAGTGAGGAACTGGAAACTTTTTGGCTATTGTGAGCTTCAAGCTGGACACAAATTTAAGACTACACATACAAAATAAATACATATGTATATTAAATATATATATAAATACAGACACAAGTCTAAATTTTTATCTGTATTTTGAATTAACAATTATTTAGATTAATAACACCTTGTTGCTTTCTTCAATTCAGCCATCTGCCTGCACCTACTGTGCTTTATATGCTTCAACATTGAGCTTGTGTAGGCAAAACCAAGCTTTCAGCCTCTCCTAGCCTTCCTGCCAGCATCCTTTCCACCCCAAACCACTAGAAGGCACAGCATCCCAAAGAATAACCTCAAACCAGCAGCCTAGAGCTGCGAGATGCCAGACCACCCCAAGGTGGGTTCGAGTGGGTGCAATGTGTGGAATGTATCTGATCTCTCACCTTGGATCAGGCACTGGCAGTTCAGCACATCATTACTTCAGTCTGCAAAGGAACTGCATAAGAAAGTTGGTTTTTAACTCCTTCCTTCTCAAGATATTTGCTAAAATCCTGTCTGAAACTCGTGGAAAAACACAGCTGAGTGGACTGGGCACCAAATGCATTTCACTATAGTGCATTTGTGACTCTGCCCTGCCATGTGGACCAACATCAGGGGAAGATCAGATGTATTTCAATGTCCATGTGGATGATGATTTCCCCCCCTAAATTAATTAACTTTCATTAGATAAATCAGTATTTCTCTCACAAAGAAGAAAAGAGAGTTAAAATGTATGCTGTGCAGAAAATACAGTACAAATGTATTGAATAGTCTGAAGATAATGATATGTCCAGAGACTGTGGTCATTTAAAAGCCCTCAAATGTAATTTTGAAAATTGCTTTACCAAGCTAATAAAAAGGGAACCAATGTAAAACCCCAGAAAGATACATATTTTTTCTCCATTTTGCACAATTACTGAAGGTTAGAATTATGTCTTATTTGCCAATAAAAGATTTTCTAGGACTCTTCAGGTACGCATCACAGAGCAGTTACCCAAATGATCATAGCCAGATCAGACAACTTGGAAATAAACTGGATGTATGTGTAACTAATATATTTAGCATTATCTGTAGTTTCCAGGTTTTCAAAAAACAGCTAAAAGAGTTATCCAGCTGGACATAAAAAATATTTACCCCTCCAAAAAGACTGGCTGAGACTGTATATCCTGATAGATGTGGAGTCTTGACAAACCAGAGCCTCACCTATGCTTGTCCTGCAGAAGGCACAGAGCAAAACAACTCAGGACAAAGTGTCCCCAGGTATCCCAAACTGGGGACAGTGGAAAGCTTTGCTCTGGGAAAGCTCTCCTTGGAGTTACCAGCTCATGGAGTGGCCAGCAGGGCTGCTGAGTCCTTGTCCTTCAGACTTGCCTTTGGCCCCAAAAAGCCACTTGTAAGAGCTTTGCTCTCAGAAAAGCCACAAGGTGATTTCCAGCTCTGTGGAGAAAGTACAAGCATAAATATCTTCTTTCCTCATTGCTCCAGCCTTCATAGCCTTAGCAGAGAGACTTCTTTTCACACAGGTGTGATTTTACAAAATCCTGGCCAATCTCAAAAGCAAAAGAACACAAATAATATTATCCAGTATAACATCCAGCCTCTATAGAAAACCAACTGCAGAAGCTACACAAAATCACAGACATGTTTAGATGCTTTGCTCATGTGTTGTTGGAACAGTCCTTGCAAACTGCCATTAAAATACATAAAATCAGAAGAAAGGAACATTGTTTATTAAGATTGCATATCCATTCAGCACTTTTGTAACACTTAAATGAGGTACACTGTAGGGCTAACAGGATTTTCCAGGTGTAATAAGAAAGGAGGCAAAATTGCAGGTATACACTGGGGTGAGAAGCTCATCTCAGGAAAGACTATGTGCTTCCCTCTGACAGTGAAGGCCCCACTGCCTGGGATGACCCCAGCCTGCCTCCAGAAAGAGCACATTAGCTTCTGCAAAGCCTAGGAAGTCTCATGCAGCAGGAAGCAGAAATGCAGGTCTTGTGGCATGAGAATTTTCACTGTGGGGGATCAAAAGCCTTCAGGGTACATACCATGGTTTGCCCTGGCAGCAGAAAGCCCTGAGCCAAGCAGATCCCAGCCCCAGGTTTTGGCAGCAGTGTCCTGCCACCGAGGGCACTTTCAGACACAGACTCTATTTGACATATTTTGTCTCTCAACTCCTTACTTAGATTTCTCCCCTTGGAGGTATTTTGCAGTGCTCTTTGACCCTTGCCAGCTGGTGTAGTGTAGCATTTTTGACAAGATGTTGCTGGCAGGCCCTAGTGCACTGCCTACTAATACCGTCCCTACCCAGCTCCATGGGGTCCCTCGTGCCTCCACAGAAGCACAGGTGGGTTCAGTAATACAGTCGGTAGCAAAGAGTTGAGAAGGGCATTTGCGTGCGTTCCGCCAGGAGCATTTGTTGCTGCTACACTGTCGAAGGTGGCAGAGGCAAATACGAGCATGATCCTGAAACTCACAGTTTTATCTAGGGTCGGGGAAAAGGCAGGACTAGGGAATGGGGACCAATGGGGAAGCTCTGGGGGAGTGATGAGGGGTGGGGAGTGACGAAGGGTAGAGGCTGACAGCCAACCGGGAAGTCCAAACTGGGATAGATTACCATAACAGAACAATACATCCGGGGAGAAGCCTTTCTGGTCACCCTAACATGAAATGGTTCTTGTCGTACTAGGGACTTGTCTTACTGAAAACTCTCTGTCCTTGTAGTGTATGTTCACCGGCCACCACAGCCTACCTCCGTCCTTAGGAACTTCTCTGACTCCTCTGGCAAGGACCGTGCTGAGAGCTCTGGACTCAGACGGTACGTTCCTGGGTGCCACATGCACTGTGTAGGGCTGCCAGTCTCGTGCACACCACAGATGTCCCTGCAGTTTTCCTTCTCTCAGGGATTTATTCCTCCCCTTCACTTGCACAGCAGCCCCTCTGAATGAGTCTGTATATGCTTTAGTTTCTGCAAAACTCAATCATCAACTTGTCCCTGGGGAGTCTTTTCGAAAGGGGAAACTGTTGTCATTTACTGCAGAAACAGGCCGTAACATTTACCTATACAAGTTTTCTTTGAAATGGCAAACTGTAATGCTACTGAGCTCCAGCAGCTCCCGTTGCAAATGACTACCAAGTGTGAGAGCTCCAGAGATCCCAGACTTTGTCCCCAGTTCACCCTGTCCATCTTTGTAGTTCTTGCAGCCTGACAAATCTGCTGCTGCTCAATTACTCCTCTTTTATTATGATCTCATTTCCCTCCAGCACATATTGATGCTACTCTGCTGTAATCACAGGAGTTAAAACAGGGTAAACCCGGGGGGGGGGGGGGGGAGGGGGGGGAGCAGGTTTGGATTTGTTTATTGATGTCCTTTTTGTAATCTACTGCCAACATGGAAGTGTTAGTACCTCTCAGCTTTAAAACCAAGCCGTAATGGCAGCACAGCTCTCTCTCACAGAGACCCTGCTACCTACCCTGGGGTAGGAATTACTGAGCCACACTGCCCATGTAAATAATCCAAGAGTCAATTGATAATCTGGAGTCCTGATAACAAACAACTCCTGATTCCAACCATGCCATGCCACTAAACGTTTGCATTTTTTGTTCTCTGGCACAAGCCAGAGCATCTTCGAAGTGACTCCTGATAACATCTTCTCCACCCAGACACTGTTTGGGTACTGTGTGCTCACTCTTCCCTTCATCACTGTCCCAAGGCTGACAGAGCACTCAGAGCTTACCTGTTTCTATGTCACTTCAGGGCTCCTCAATGACAGTGCAATCCCCTCCAGCCTGTTTAAGAAAGACCCAGGACAGACATCTGCAATCTGAGCCCTGTGTCTCATTTTGAGAGTATGGCTTGGCATTTTGGGGCCCAATATTTCTCTTTCTTCCTGTGCCTTACCTGCCCCGCCTACAGAGATCCCAGAGAGTCTGAAGCACAAAACTCTTTCCCTGGAAGCCTTTACCTTTCTAACTTGGGCTTTTTCCTCTGAAAAGTCCTCTGTCTCAGTTAGATGGGCAGATCAGAAAACAGCAGGGGAATTGTGAGACTTGCACAACAGTTCGGCATTCCCTTAATCCTATTCTACTATGAAATATTCCAGATCCTCACAAGTGTATTCAAGAGTATTTTTTGGGAGGACCTTTCTTCAGAATTCCCCATCCAGTCAAGAAGCAGTAGAAAACCAGAGTTCTGTTTTCTTTTTTCCCTAGAATTTTAGTCTGACACTAATTCTAAATCTGAATGGCTGATACCTGATTCAAACTAAATAAATAGTTCATATTTACCCTGTAAACCAAGGTCCTTACAACTTGGCAAAACCTTCAACAAGCAATAGGAAAAGGAAGTCCTCTCTACTGCCTTTGAAACTTTAATACAAACCATAAAATGTATTGCACAGAGAACTGAATCAAAACTACTTGTTCCTTACAATATGATTTTTCATCCCACACCTATGTTTTTCCCTACTATTTGCTTTTCAAAATGTTACTGCATTTAGCTATGCATATCACCTAAATTCTGAGGAAAATAGCACTCAGGTAACAGCTACGTGCAAAAAATAAAGATCATGGTCTCATTCTAAATTAGTCCTTGCTGTTAGCCAAACAAAGTTTCAGTGCAAAACCATTCTCTTAACTGCTTCTTTTCTGAAACCTGATCTCTATTGTGGACTTTGATGTGCCCGCATGAATAGCATCTATATAGAAAATAAAGAGTATATATCCAATTCTACAAAGCATTGTTTCACATTCTAACATCAGGGAAAACAGCAGAAACAGATATTCTTCACATCATCACCTGTCTGAAACCCTACTCTGATGTGTATGAAACTTAATGAAAGCAATCCAGAGTCTACATTAACACTGATACAAAGCCATGCACTCCTGCAGATATACTGCACTGTTCTAAATCTATAGGACAGGGAAGAATTTGAGAGCACCTACTATGCTTAGAGTGTCTAAGATTGCAGCTCTAACACCAGCAAAACAAAACAAACCTAAAACAGCTTTTGGCCTCCCCCCCAGAGCCAAGAAACCCTTCCCATATCCATGCCTAAGCTGACAGCTGGTCCCTCCCGTCCTCTCCCCTCCCTTCCCCTCATCAGTATTTGCTCCTAGAAACCCTTTTGCTCCAAATCAAGCAGAATCAGGAGAAAACTGCTCTCCTGATTGCTCCTTTTGGAAACCAAATCAACCCAAATCAACAGAACTTGTGTAACTCCCGCTTCTCCAATGCAGCTCTCTGGGCAGAGCAGAAGCAGTGGAGGATCACTCTCCTGAGTGCTTTCTGCTAGAAAACCATGCTCCAGTGCTCCCTGTGATCGCTGCTGGGCAGCAACCCATAGCCAGTCAAGCATTGAAACAAATCTGAGGCCACTTGCTCCTACCAAACACCATTCTTCTTCTTAACCTCAGAATAATCAGTAGGAAACTGCATGCCTCATTGCTTTCTTTTTAAATGTCTGGCAACACCCCACACATGGGTAAGAACTGCCTACACAAAACAGTTACAGAAAGGTATTTGCCTCTATCAGGACTGTTCTCTAAACAGCACCATGCATGGGTGAAAACTGTTCTGCACATTGCTTTCCTTAAAAAAATGAGTAATACCTCTATCTAGACCAGTGGAATATTTATTTGGCCTTATAAGAGTATGTTGAAAACAATGTAATCTGCTTTTATTCTAACTACAACCCCAGGAAAACCTACATCTGGTTTGGCAGTACCTCTACATAAATACACAAGAGGTCATCCACTTCCATATTTTTCCCACTATCTTTATTGCCAGTACAAGCATCACTGGAAACCTTCCCTGTGTATTTCCAGAGGGTAAACTCCACCCTTAACCCTCACTCCAAATACACCATCATAACCAATCTCTGACTCAATAGCCAGAATGGTCCTTCTCATTGCAATTACAAAGGGTTAATGTATGCCCATAAATGTATATTTATATAGGTTTGAAATATCTGGTTTTATATATACATGAGCTTCCCCATGGACATACATACAGACATGTATATACTTATGGAGAAAAAGACCTTTTTGAAATCCTATCTCTAACCCTTAACACCAGGTAAATGCCATTGATCAGTTTAGCTTTTAAGGTCGGCAAAAATTTATTGAAAAATTGTTGTCCCATTACTTTCTTTCACAAAGCCTAGCCTTACCATGGTGGACCAGTCTACCATATGGGAGACTGCTGTAACCCTAGAAAAAGCTTGTCTCTCCTTATTGCTCATGAACCATCCAGAAGAAAACTACTCTTTTCACTCCTTATCTTCTGAAATCCTAAATTTACTATACCTAATGTGGTGTTTCTTGACAGTGGGAACTTTTTCCTGAAATCCAGCTTGAATGGAGAGTAAACTATGCCAGCCAAGTGCTACACCTCCACCAAAACTGGCCCCACAGCTATTCCTTTAATCCTTTCCCTGGTATTCCTCATCCTTTCTCATCTCCTGGCAGTGATCAAAATGAAACCTCTATGAACACTGCAAAATTAATAATTACAGTTTCTGCTGGTATGTTACATGTGAGCCAACCATCTACTGACACCTGTCCAGGGCAGTTTGGCTCAGAGACGCTTGATGAAAACTGGAAACTTACACCCAGGGTTTGCCATCAGGAGGAGACAGCCAGAAACCCTCCTAGGAAAGAAAGCACCTGGGAACTCTTAAACACTCCAAACTTATCAGAGGTTTCCTACGTGCTAGAATTGCTGTGTTTGTTAAAACAGCTCTTCCTTTGATTTACATACTGCAAGTGAGATTAAGAAAAATTAGTTTCCTGCATGAGTTCCAAGGCCTTTGTGAATATAAACACAGGTGAATTCCTGTTGCATGTAAGTAATCTATGGTATTCAAACATTCTGACAACTCCAAAAATTGGATTAAATAATCAAGATTTTTTATTTGCTTGGGGTTTCTTTCCTCTTCTCCAAAGAGGGGTGAAATGCTCTGAGAGACCACATTCTTTGTTCTCTTCCTCCAAATTAATTAGAATAAAATAGAAAAAAAACCACCACAGAAAAACTAAACCCATAATTCCTCACTCAATTATTTCACTTTTTTTCAGGACTACAAGCTGGTTGCAATCACTCTTTCATGTTCTGTGAATCAGGGGTCAAGCATGTGTTTGAAGAACTGGTTTGTGTATGTAAGTTGATTTTCAAATGTAATAGGGTTGTATCCCATCCCAGAAAATCCTGCTTGCTAGTCCCAGGTAAGAGAAAATCTTATACTAAAAGCTTAAAGATACTATGGGTCCATGTTTTGTGATTAGATTTTTGAAACCTAAGAAGAAAAATGCTCTCTCCTGAGCTTTTCTCATGGTTCCCAACTCCTGGATGGCTATGAGGAAGAGTCCACTGCAACCTCTTTATTTGTAGCGGGCAAATAGTTCTACACTCTTTCTACTTTATCCAGCTGTTTATATTCATTATGTTTGTGGAAATATTTTGAGACTTCTGATCCCTTGAGAAAGGTTAGAATGAACAGCTTCAAAAGTTACTGTGGAAAGAATGACAGACTGTCCCCTCCAGAGACATATTTTACATCTGAAGCTAGGCTAAAAGAGCAGGAGGAGATTTGGCATGGATTCACATAAAACTTGAAAGCAGAGTTAAGGAATCTGACTTCAAGACCCTCCCGAATGCTCAGGAAATCTGGATCTAACGGTTCAAAGTTGGGCCCTATCTGAATACAGAAAGCCCCAAACCATGGATCATCCCAGTTAAATTTTCATTTGGGACATTTCTGTTGAAGAATTTTCATTTTTGTGTGCTGCTTCATTGGAGCTTGATGAAAATCAGACACAAACCAGTTACACTTAACTGAAGACTAAGCAAAAAGGCAACAGAATGTACTAACTTTGCAGTCAATTAATATATGAATATTAAATATGTTTCCCCTCTTCAACCCTCTTATTTTCACATGAGTTTTGCCAAGGGGCACTGTGCTTTGGATATTCAGATACTTCTAAATTCCGTAATGGTTTTCTAGTTGAAGTCATGCATACAGGGATGGAAAGCATAGCACGCTTTACTGAAATCAGACCCTGTGAGCACTGATGAGCTATTTTTAATATTCCTAACACATGAAGCCTCTGCTCCATGGCATTTATGTAATTCTTCTTTGTTTAGTACCACCTCCATCAGAACATAAGTATTTGCAGCTTGCTGAAAGCAGATCTCTTTAAAAGCATAACCTACCTTGAACACATTAAATCTGCAAAAAATCAGTTTTATAAAAAAATAATTGAGTGATAGGGCCTTATTTGAAACAAACTGAAAAACTACCTCAATGTAAATTATTTGTCATTATCAGAATTTAACTTCTTCAGCTCCTCCTCAATAGATTCCTTGTCTTTTATTACAGCTGCCTGTGCTGGATTGTTGCTATCAGAGACTGGCAGACCTTGTTAGACACCCAGAATAGCTAGTTTTAATTTTTCTTATATTAGCAAGTAGGTAAAAATCTTTCCTTTAACTCGTTCAGTGGAACACAACAAGTACTAGGCAGGGACTTTTGTCAGAGTGTCATCTAAAAAGACTTCGTCTCAGACAGGGAACCTGTTTATTTGGTCCTGTGTACCACAGATCTTGGAGCCACAAGTGTGGGTGAACTCATGGTTTGCCATGTTTCTAGGGAGCCTAAAAACAGCCTGGGATAGGCTGTGCAAAACTCTGTTGCAGAAATCACATTAATACTCACGCCCTACCTCCATTTAAGAAATTGAAAATTTAACCTGTAAAGTTAGGATGCAATCTGGTGGCCTTTCAATGCCCATCACCCTCCACACCTGGCAAAGGCTGGAGTGGCCACATACCTGTTTCATAAGCAGGGAAGTGAGACAAAACCATTTCATCCCGGAAACAAGAGGTGCAGAGTAGTGAACCCCTTTGGGCAGCACAAACTTACCTATCACTTTCAAGCTCTTTGTGAGGGCTGGTTTTGCACGTGCTGAAATCAAGGCAATTTACACCCAATACCTTCATGCCAGTGGTTTATGAAGGACATGTTGGCATGGCAGGTGCCCAGCACCAGCCCAGCTCTGCTCTGATGATAGTCGATGTACTTTGCTGCTGACAGAATCACCTCTGCTCACTCCTCTGGAAATTCTTCTTTAAAAATTCTCATCAGGCAATGACAGATAAAGCTTGCCCTGGCTGATGGGCTGTAGATTGGATTACCACAGAGGGAATTTCACAATCACACTAGATTCCAATATTTTTTTCTCTCTTTATTCTGGCTAAGAATTCAATTTTCTTTTATATGAAAAAATATGGCCAGCATATTTTTCTCATCTAAGCTGAAGGTAACTTCACTTAGAATAGCTTTGCTAGAAGCCCTTCTCCTAAATGTAGTGCTCCTTGCAATGAACTTCGTAGCTTCTTTCCAAGTCACAGAATGCCCACCATTTTCACTGGCTTGTCCTGATTAGACCTTTATACTTCTGACTGATTTCCTCTGTGGTTCATGTCCATGCCAGTCAGTAAGGTGGAAATTTTAATAACACAGTTCTTGGGTGCAATGTTATTCACAGGTCTGCATCAACTTCCATGGCTAAACTCCTGAAATTACCCTCTTCAATTATGTCTATTAATTTCTCATGAAGTTTAAGAGTCCTCCATATATTATGCCCCTAACCTGGAGCCACATCACATTGCTTTTCTAAGCAGCTTCTACTTCACTTCATCTCAAAATTCAAACAAAATATTTCTTATAATGTATTTTACTTTTCAGGTTTTTCATGCTGGGATTACGGCCAGGCAGCAGTTCAATTTTTTTTAGAGGCAGTGTTCCCTTGCAAGTAGAGTCAGACTTACTTATGAGATTCAAGCAGTACAAGGAAATCTTTTCATGAGACTGATCTGAATTTTGATTCTCTAATAAAAGTTGGAATAGGAGACAAAATTGGTGTGATTTAATTTATAATCTCTGAACCATGCCACAAATGTAGCCCTCCTCTGCTTTCAAACCAGTTCCAATTTATGCCTGTGTATTATTTACACAGATACATTTACTGAATAGTTCATTAAGGGATGTTCAGGTTGGGCTTGCTGCTTGGAGTTATTTTACATAAATTGAGGAACAACTGCTGGTTTGCTACCCCATTTAGTATACATTTAGCAAAGAGAAACATCACCTAAAACACACAGTACTGTTTTTGCTCCATCAGGGCCTCACAGAAGAAAGACCCTGTACTGTCTGAAGAAAAATGTAGACCAAGCAATGAAATCACAGAAAACAATCAAGGAGTCATAGCTGAGTTTGTGAAGCTTGCCTCAGCTGCCCATGCTCAGCAAATTTCATATTATGAGCTAGCAAAGAAGACTGAAATCAAAATCAGGTATAAGGATGTTAGGCACTGTGAAGGAGCAGTCTGTTCATCTGAGGAATTCAGCACTTCAGTTTGCAAAATGTTGGACATGAACATGCAGGCATGTGGTACAACCTGCTTTCTGAAGATGAGCTGAGTACCAGGCCAAGCCCCTCTCAACAAGTGGTGACTTGGCAGTAAAGTACTGCTAAATTCCAGAGTGTACCACCCAGTCCCAGGAAAAAGAGCAGGCACAGGTCTCTTTACAGAACACTTCCAACCCCAAGACAGTCCATAGAGAGCTCCAGAAAGGAAAAGCACAACCCTTCTGAGAGCTGTTAACCTAAGGACACTATTTTAATTACTCAAATTGCAATAAATATTACAGGTAAAATACTGCAGAGATGACTCAAAAATATCCACTTATGATTCTGGGATATGCAGGAGGAACATTACCATAATAAGCTCTGAGGAAATACAATGAAAACTATTACAGCTCCAGGAAAGACACATAAAATGAGCATAACAATATACCTGCCTGACAGAGAAAAAAGAAGAAAGGTACATAATTTAGAGTACTGCTGTTACTGCCTTTAAGACAGATATAAAATGAAGAGTACTGCAGTTACCTAATTCTGGCAAAGACACAGTGGAAATCATTAGTTATCTAGCTGTAAGGAGGATGTGTAATATGGAGTATTATTGTTACCTGTCCCTAAAAGACAGCAAGAAAGAGGGGGAGAGAGATATGATGGAAACCTGGACTGTTACCTGGCTCTGGAAGGCAGAAATTGTGGGAAGATTTGCTGCTGCCCATAGCTGTGCTTTACAGCAACTAATTCATGGAAAAAAGCTGGAGAAAATGGAATGGCCTGAATTATACCATGGCTAGCTGGTACAAGGCCAGACTTCCAGCTGGGTGCAGCTGATAACACTTACTCACTTTACTGTGCCAACTTTGGGTCTGTGGAGAATGAGAGGATGGAGAGATGAGCACCACAGGAGCTCTCCTGGAGCCAGGATGGATTGTGCCAGGTGTCCTGGGGGACTGGACTTCCCCTTGATCCCCACTTGTATCCCCAGCTGCAGCAGCGTCCAAGCAGGCACCATTTCTCTATGCACTCCCAGGAGCAGGCAGAAAGCTGTGAGCAAGAGCAAAGGTCAGGGGAAAGGGATGGCAGAAATACAGCTGTTGAGAGCTCTGTGATACAGGATGTAGAGGTGCAATATATTTACATTTCTGCAGAGAAATAAATGCTTGGAGCTTTCTGTAGCCTTCAGGGTCTATCCCTTCCCTGGATGAATGATGCTTACTTGCCTACCTTCAGAGCACAGGGACAACTGGGAAATATTTTTTTTTGCCTTTATCACAAGAAACAACCATGACACAGATGGCACAGATGCTAAGTGGAATACCTCTCCAGTTTCTACCACACTCCTCTGTATTTTCCTCACACTCAGGCTCTGAATTTCTTTTCCAAGGGTGTAATACTGACAACATGGAGGTAAGGTCCAGTGAAGTGTTTCATTTTAGCTCACTCAGTTTTCAGATTCCTTATTAAATTCTAGCTCAAGGAACACAAAAGAAACTCCAGTGCTGCTCAAATTAATCCTTTTTTTCCTGTTTTGACCACTATTTGCTGTCCATCAGATGGAAAGATGTGAAGTTCAGCTGAAACAAGTGAATCTTGTGATTAATTTGTAATATTGAAGAAGAAAGGCAGTCCAGAAAGTAAGGAAGGGAGCACTGAATGGGCACAGAACACTAGTCCTGCATCCATAATAATTCCACCCCTTCCTCTGAAAACATGTCATTGGATCTCATATCCTCCAAGGCAGTAAAATGGACCACACACCACCCTGAGACTTCCAGGCAGAAGCTGTGAGCCTACAAACACCTTCCAGATGCCTTTTCCTGGTCTTAAAATCAAGAATCAAACACAGTTAGAAAGGACTTTTACCTCTGTATTTATTATAAGGATCCTTAGCTGCACCACGCCCAGGTGGAACGGGCCAGAATGCGCCCCACAATGCACACACACGATCCATCGGGTATAACATTATAGATCTTACTAATTAGCAGATCTATCAAAGATTCCCCAATGAGAGGCTCAAGTGAGCCCCCTCCCCAAGGAACCTTCCCCTGGATGGTTCTATCTTAGTTTACAGAATGTGTTCTGGAGAGCACCTTGGGGTCAGGGGCACACTGATCCCTAGCTATGAAGCTTCTAAAACGTTTAGTCTCCTAGCTTAACAAAATAAGTCTAAGAATGTAGGCTAAAAACCACTAAGAATACAAAAATCTATAAAAGGTATATAAAAGGGGTATAAAAGAAAAGGCAAAAAATCTTCATGGCATCACTCCAGCAAAGCCCTTCTCAGCATCTATACCCGGCATTAAGTAATGGTGCCGCTATCACCAGGGTGCAACTGCCCATTAATACATCAAAGATCGGAGCCTGAAATTGCATCCCACTGTACGCACAGTCTTTGAACCTTCCAAGCTGGAAAAGGCACCTGTGTTCTTCCCTCTGAGGGGGAAGAACAGGCAGAAATTAGCACAGAGTTTTGCTCCTGTACCTCCCACATGGATACATTCTACTGAGCAGGGGAAAGCTCCTTGTGGCAGAGCCATTCCCTTCTCTTTAATGAGGACAACTGGATACAAGAAGCCAGCTTAATTTGCAAATTACTTCAATTTTTGCTCCAGAGTCTGAAACTAAAAAAAGAGCAGTCATTTTCCCTTTAATATGATTTTTCTGTGAGTCCTTGTATTGACCTGAACTGGAAAAGATGACTTGCTGACATGGGCTGTTGTAGCAGGAATTTCTGCAACATCCATAGACAGCCAGGCCTGTGGAAAGAAATAGGGAGCGATTCTTGATAGAAGTTTCAGAGATCTTTAGTTTCCAGCCACATGGCCAGGGAACTGCTGAAGAACTGAGCAATCACGGGACAACCAGGGTCCTCCCCCGGCAGGGGGACACAAAACAACCAATGGGGAACAGGATTGACCAGGGAGTAGGGAAACCCTGTAGGCCATGCCTCTACTCCAGGGTCCCCTCTCCCAGGACCCCACGCCAGGGGGGAGGAACCCCAACAATGGGCTCCACTCTTCAGACACTGCCACGTGTGAAGCCACTGAGAACATCCCCTCTTGGGGACATTTTGAGGGTTAGAGACCTTGAGCCATGCAGATCCCCAAACTACAATCTTGGACACTGAATTCCTGTCCTTAATACTGTTTTACTCTGCCAGGCAATAGAACCTTCGTCTTAAACCATGTCTAAGGCTGTTAATCCTCAGCCATGTTTTTTGGGTCCCAAATTATTATTACCAAGAAAATTGGTGGTGTTAGAAGTGGTTCTAAGTTATGCAAAGTTATGCAAAGCTTTACTCTCCTGGCTTGACCTTAGAGTCAGGAAGAAGCCACTTCAGAACGCTGTTCACTTGGTAAGAGGAGAGTGGTAGGATCTAGACATCATTAACTAATAAAAAATAAATATGAATTGTAAATATCTAGTTTGATGGTTATATGAAAAGATACAATACCCAGAACTGAGCTTCTCCTGATTCCTGGGATCAGTTATCTGATATAAGAAACATGGTGTTGTGGGAATACCATGCTGTTCTTTCATTGACCTACCTAAGTCTGAATATAATATTTTTAAAAAAAAAATCCTGTCACCTCTTTCTTGTCCTTCCCCAGACTTTGTTTTTTCTCAATGTATTTTGCTTTCTAATTTTTCTCTTTTGCTTCCATTTTTAATGAGTACTCTTGGCTAGATGACAGGATTTCTGCAGAATAGCTGGATATGTCACCATTTGTCTTCTTTCCAATACACACTGGCAAAAATACATTCAAAGACTGAGTTTCAGAATACCATGTTTCTCTTTAACTTTCATATTTATATGTGCATTCCACAAAATATACATGGCCACTACTGGCATGTTTCAGTGGAACAAAATTATACGCTATATAAATAATCTTTAAAAAAAAAATTGTGCAGCTACTATTAAACATTTCAATTATCACTAAATTTCAGTTCTCTGAGGAGAGCTGGATATAAACATACAACAATTCTATTACATTATGACACAAAATAATGTAAAACTATCTAAGCAACATGCAAGAAATAAATTCCGGAAAATTCTCAAGCCCAGCCCTCATATTAACATTCTCTGCCAATCTCTGGGCAGGGGTCCTGCAAGGATATGAGGAATAACTGACACTTCATGGGGAAAGAAACCAAGGGTTTGTGTTCACTTAACCTTCATACCTTTTGAGCTCCATAGCTTGAGAGACTGCTAAAGGTTTGTGGCTTCCCTAGCCACTTCTCCACTTCTTTGGTAGTAAGAAGTTATAAAAAGTTGTTGGTTCAATGCAAAATATTTGATTGCAAGGGGAGAAAAATCCCACCAGTTTCTCTCCACTCCAGCAAGAACTACACTCCCCTGTAAGTTATCTGTTCACTCATACATAGGGGAAAGGAAAGAAAAGAGGGGAGCTGAATGCCCATGTAGAAGAAGAGAAAACGAAGAAATTCGGGTAATTTTTGCAGATTTGGAATATAAGAACAACCTTACCTCTGGATGCAATTTAATAAATTCATACCTAAATGTTCTTTTTGCATCTTTGTTTTCATTTATTTCCTGCTTGGTCCCAGCAACACCAATACTGAAAATTCGTGCATGACAACACAACCAAATGAGATATTTGTTGCAATAGCTAATTTGTTCTGAGTAAATTACCCCTACAAATGCTATGAACTCTTCTTTCTGCTTTACTGATGCTTTTTTTTTCCTTTGAGAGTACTGTGAGTCCAACAGTCAAAGAAAATTCCCAGTTCCTTTCCTCTTGCTGTGATTGCCTTGCTTGAAGCCCCAGCAGTCTCCACAAGGACAGAGCGAGCAAGGAAGGCTAGGGTTTTATTGTTCTGCAGTTTTCCTAAGGGTGCCTGGTACTTCTTAGCAAAGCCTAATGCAGAGTTCTTAAGAGGAGGAAGCTGGAGGAGGATTTTGGCTCTGTGATTCCAAAACATAAAAGGTGATAAACTTGTTTTCAGGTTGCTTTGACAGAGACATAACCAGAACATGATATATTCACATACTTGAACTTTGCCCAGGCATAAATAGGGAGATAATGAGACACAGGTTTGTGCCACAGGGGCTGCCCTAGTGTGTGGCAGGTTTTGAGGCAGAGGACCTGTACTCAGGAAGGCTGGGCAAGGAACTCCAGGTGAAACAATTCCAACGTGACTGCTCCAATTTGGAGCCTAACCCAGGAACAGCACTGATCTTCCCTTTGAAAAGTCTTTGAAATCACTTGAAAGAAAGCAACAAAAGGCAAACTCCTGAAAAAATAAGCTATATGACTTTCTGCACCCCACAGTTCCTTCAGTGTGGGTTTAACTATCAGTTTAATTACTTCTGCTTCCAATTTTTTTTTCATTTTTATATTGATTGTACCAGAAATTCATGCAGATTATGAATGCTTCCCTCAGCGAGCTACCTGAATAAAGATTCAAATAATAATACCTCAAACCTGTGAACATTTCACTGCTAACCTCATCACAAAGCACACGCTGCACTCCAACAGCTTAGATTGCTATTGTCTTAAAACCAGAATCCTTTGGATTTCAGCCGTAATTTTGGCAAAGAAATTCAAAGAGACAGAAAGGAATAAAGTCAAAGTGTAAGTTCAGGAATGACCCCCTGAGTAAATTCACACACTTTCATGTACAACAAATCCAGCTTTATAGTGCCAAGGGTTAATGAAGATCTAATTAAGACTGACAAAGTTCCCATTCTTGCCCAGAGGAGTGGGGGTGACTCCTGCCAGCCCAGTCCATGCAGGGGGAGGATGCACGAGCCATGACAGGTTTGACCATACCCGCCCCTGGCACAGCCTAGGTGAGTAGCAAGCTGAGCTGTTCCGTGCCTGTAGAGATGTGCATGGCCCTGGCAGCACAGCCCAAGAGTTTTCCCACCCACCAACAGTCATTCCAAGGAGAGCCATGAAGGGAACTCTTTGGAATGCTCTAGAGAATGCGTGCCTGTTGCCTTGCACTTCAGATCTCACTTATGCTATCCTTTGGATGAAAATGTTGAAGAAAACTTGTTCACAATAAAACAGAAGGGACTGGTTCCTTTTATCTTTTTTTTTGCAGGTGTTTTTTTTAACTGTGCTTGACTGACTCAGTTATAACATCAACACAGATTTCTGGGTGGGTAAAGAGAGAGGCTATTCTGCATTATAGCAATTATTTCAAACAAAAGGTGTGAGCTCAGTCTAGTCACTGTGAGAGATTAAGACAAAATTCTAGGGTAGCAGGTGACATATTTTGCCTTGTATCCTTAAATTCCTCCCTCCACAGCTGCCCCTGGGGTGGTATGATAGAAAAGACCTCAGACCAGCTGGTACCACTGTGCTCCCATGCAACAGGAGCACTCCCGTATGGACAGGGAGAGCACCTTATGGTGTTCCACTGTCCCTCTGAAAACAGTCACAGTTGGGGATTGCCCCTGGGAATCCAGGAGATGTGCAGGGAGAGTTTTTTTCATGGAGAAGGCAGTCATCACTGAGAAGGAGGAAAGGGTAGGAAGGGGACAGAGGTTAAGGGACCAGCAGGCAGGGCAGGTGTCAGGATTTAGTCTAGGAGGGACTGGGTATTCTTATCCCTGAACCACACACAGTGCTGTCAGGTGGGCAGGAAACCTTGTTTTGAGAGGTACTTAGCCCATTTCTATGCAAATGTCCTCCATAACTAACACCACACACTCAGTATTTTGCTGTTAGTCAGAAGTGAGCTCTAAGAAAGGCAAACACTTTAAACCAACAAAAGCAGTGAACTCCCAGAGGCACAAGACATAGGTAGGGTGTTCCTGATTCCACCAGGATCCAGAGTTCATGGCTTATGCCGTGCTGGCATTGGGTCTGCATCTTTCAAGCAGTGAGGATCAGTGCTCAGAGAGAGCCCATTACCTACTTGTTCATCCTTGTGGAGAGCTCTGGGTTCTGACTCTTTCTTGGTGTATCTTTGAAATATCCCCAGTTTTGTTCTCAAATTTCCATTTCAAGGGCATCACTGCTTCTCATCAGGTTTTGCCAGTGGATATTTCAAAGGTTCTTACATGAGATGAAGTGACTTGTTAAAAGCACAACAAAAACACAGTATTTCATTAACACGAGGTAGAAATGCAGCATACATCACCAATAAAAAAATGAATTTGATTTGCTAGTCCCTTTTAGCCCTTTAAAATACACCATAGCCCAAAGGATTATATCATGCATTGCACACACCTGCTGTGTACAATGGAACAAGAACTGAAGGCCCCTTTCATGGAAGATGAACTGAGAGGCAGTTTGCTGTTGTATTCTTTGAACCACTCTGTTCTCCAACCAGAGTCATCTGGAGTGGGAAAAACAAGAAAGCTCTATGGGGCTATAAAATAATAAGACTTTTTTGTTGTCAGTGCATGTTTAAATCCCAAAGAAATGTCCTGGAGTACCTGGATAGCAACTGTAGCACAGTTGCACAATGTGCAGGCAGTCCCTTAATAAATGGTTTTGGATGTAGTAATACATGTTAATAGATGTTTTAATAAATGCTTAATCTACTTTTTTTAGACCAGGAGATTTCTTCAGCCCCTTTCATTCTCAGATCTGTTGAATAGAGGGTAAGAAAGAAGTATTTCTAAGTGCATTAGAAATACTGGTTTTCAGTGACAATTTCACACACCTCCCCGCTTGTTCAGCACTGTCAGTGTCTCCCCACCCAATATACAGTGTCTTTGGAAGCTCAAAGGATCACTGAAATCCTGATCCACTTTCTGCATGCTGGTCCTAGTGGTCATGAGGGTGCAATCCTTGTTTTATATATAAAGTGGAGTGTTGGAGTGGGTCAGCCTGCTCTCGGGCTGAAACCATCAAATGTCAGTCACCAGAAGAGATCACTGAGGTCTAGGTTACCTCCCCCTGGGTGGCTCCCAATCCTAAATTACCTCCCCCTGCTCCAGAAAGTTCTCCCTTTTTTTAGTTATTAATTGGTTCCCTGTTATGACTCCTGCCTCCCTGTTTTCCCCATTTGTTCTGAAAAATTGTATCCTCCCCTCTGCTTGTACCCCATTGGTTGTTCTCCCTTTCCCTGCCTTACTCCACCCCCCCATAAAGGGGGCTAGCCCGCGTCTCCTCGGGGCTTTTTGCTGGTCCCTGCAAATTAGGGTTGAATAAACCTGTTGGAACTCACACCAGAAGCCCCTCCCGCCTTCTTTGCCTCCGGGCTAACGCCAGCCTGATCATCGGCTGCCCGACGACGTGCTTCCTCTGAGGAGGAGCCAGCGCACGCACCCATCTCACGCTGATTCCACTGAGCCGTCCAGCGAGGACGCTGTGGAGGCTAACGCTGCATCCCCTCTGCCCGAGGGCACGCCGGGGCTTGTGCTGACAAGCCCCCGGTTGCGTTAGTGGAGAGCATTAGTCTCGGGCCTATTTATGGTATTATTTCACTTGGGCTAAGTAGTCCCTTCTCAATTCTGTGGCCAGTTTTGTTCATCAATTCCCACGAGATGTTTACAGGACAGACTGTAGCATGGAAAACAAATGTATTCCCTCCCAGATATTCCACCTTTTTTTAACCCCGTTCATGCTGAACTGAAGTTCCCTGATAAAGACATGGGTATCTTTCAGGCCATGCAAATCCAAACCTGAGGCAGGATCCTTAGTCAGAAAAGACAGTGCCATTGTTTGTGTCATTTTCCACTGGATACATGGGAAATTCCAGGCTGACTGACAGGAAATGCAGCAACCACCCACAATTCAGTGAACCCACCCATAGTTCAGTGTGGCAAGCACAGAACAACAGAAAGTTGCAGAAAAGGACTTGTACTGAGTATACAGCATGGGCTATATATATTTGAGCATCTCACAAATCCCTTTCCCAGGTTAAAATTATAGGTCAACATTGCATGTCCCATCTCAGCATTTTTTTGTAAATTTTCACATCTTAACTTTTTTGCTTCATACTCCTGCCACTCTTGTGCAGTGTCCTCCTCCTGTCCAGCCTGCTGATGTAGTATGAATGCCTTCAGGAGGAAGCTGCATTGCTGTGCCAGCAGAGGTTCAGCATATGCCAATTTACTTTGTGAGAGAGCTCAGCATAACCACCCCTCTTGTGCTTTCAAATTTAATTCTAGTTTGCAACAAATGATGATCCTTTGTGCCAGAGCTTCCCTTTTCCTGATCCCTGCTAATGCACTTAATCCGTTTCTGTTGCTAGTATCTGCAGGTCTTAATGTCTTTAATACATTTATTTTTTAAGCACTCCACAGTGGTGGGAGCAGAGCTATCTTACAGGGAGGAGTGGGGTTACATCATGTCCAGATCACTGCTGCCTGTATATCTCAGACTGACTGAGTCCACATGATGTGCCCCAGGTCAAAGAAGAGGTTTGTGCTTGTGGGTAGAATATTATCTGGTCACCCAAGTCAGGCTGTAATACCCAAATCACTAATGGCCTGTTATCTTCTTAGCCCAGGCTTTCTCGTCTTAGTCTTTGAACTCCTCCTGGCAGAGATTTCTCTTATGCCAGGAAAGCGTTTCAGCTTCTCCCACAACAAACCCTCTGCTTGTAAAACAGCTGTACTACTAGAGCTCAGACAATCAGACACAGAAATTCTGGAGAAGGCTGAGTTCGGCAAAGAACAAAGGCCTGAAGGGAACAAGGAAAGAGGGTGAAAAATATGAAGGACATGAAAAATTTTGGAGAAAATCACCCCAGTTCCTGGGAAATTGCCCATTATTTGGATATTTAGAAATAAAGTAGCTTGTAAGCACATGTTACAAGTCAAATAACATTAGTTCAAAACTAAGGTTCTCATTTTTCCTGCAAACAGATGCAACATATTTCATTAGCAAGACTCCTCAGTTTTCAGCACAGAAATTCAAAGCTGCCAGCGGGAATCCCTCTCCCACTCTGCCAGTTCCATTTAAAATGAACAGAACATGGCCGTCTGAGCTTGCCTTTGAGGCAGCACTTTACAGTGTCCCAGAGAGATGATTTCCCAGTCCTAAAGCAATGGAGAATTTTTGCAGCAGCTCTGGTCCCAGGACTAAGTGGCAACACCCACTCTGGCAGAGGAAGAACAGCTCTGGAAGGAGGTGGGACAAGCAGGGACACTGGTGCAGGCCCTGGGAAGGAGCTCCCTGGGAGCACTGCCCACACCCCAGCTCCCCAGTGAGGACATTTGCAGGAGCTAATGGAGGAGCTAGGTAAGTTTTTATCACAGCTTGGCCAGAAGTACGGGCTGAATTGCTATGGACTTGGATAGATGAAGAGACAAAGGGCTTTCCTCAAATACCTTCTCTAATGGAGAGGCTTGCTTTGAGAATTTGAATAGTTTTACCACCATGGAATAGGTAAACAAAGAAAACAAAACAAGAGACATATTATTCTAAATTATATTATATATAAAAACTAAATCCAGATATTCCACAAAGGGTTATGTAAATCCTGCTAATTGTCATGGGAACTTCCACCATTTCATGGGACACCTTTAGCCAGTATAACATCTTTAACACAAATTCACATAGGGAATAAAAGTGATCTTTCCCTTCACTGTCTGCCATTTGCATTCTGTCAATAGCTCCTACTAGATGAGCATCTGTGTCAGAATATTTTTATTCCAGCATCAGACATTTTGACTGAAGTTCCCCATCAAACCAAGCTGCAACATGGGGGCAACATGCACCACCCCATGTGGAGCAGGAATGTCAGAGGTGTTTCAACTCACTATCTCCTGCCTTTAGCCCCAGGATTTTTGGCAGGCAGCCTGAGCCTCCCCATCACATTGTGGGGACCAAAAAGGCATTTTGTGCCAACAGCACTTGCTGATGTAAAGAAGAGAACAAGAAGTGCATTGGTCTGATTGGACCCTCTACCTGGAACAAGAAGGGAATGACAATCCTAAACCAAGCATGTTTATATTGCTAGAACTCTGCCCATGGGTTTTTTTTATTACCAGTATCTGGCTGAGCACTTTGCACCTGTAGAGAGGCCTGTAAGATAAAGCAATGTCCTTCCTAGAAACTCTGGTGGGAACTCTGTCTACCTTCACTGAGGCTGAGTTCAGCTTTTTTCAAATCATGAAAAAGGACCTGAACACATAAATCTGTAGAATCATTATAAACCAGCATGGAATTTAATGGGACTGATCTGGGGCAGCCTGCAAACTCGTCTTGACTGCTGCCCACAGTGTTCAATTCCAAGTTGCAGTTAACCCTATTGGGCTGGAGCTGTTTTAATTACTGACCAACTCTATAAAATACTGCATTTCAAGGGAGCACACATTGTAAGCAATACACATTGTAAGTAGTTTATAGTCCCAAGCCTGCAGCCCTCTGTTTTCAATTGAGGAGAGGTACTCATATGTAGTAACAGTGAAAGTGATGGTTTTCAACTTCCAGAGAGTGAAACCAGAGGTAGGAATGGGTTCTTTCCAAGGGTGCCTCACACCGCCTCTGCCCCGCCTTCCCCTGGGCACCTGCCAGCTCCTGGCAAAGCCCACCCTCTGTTCAGTCTGTATCTGGACCTGCAATTTCCATCAGAAAGAGAATCAAGTCCTGTGCAGCACAACTCCTCTGCCTGTGAGGAATGTTAAGTGTGGCATTAAGCATCATTGCTTGTCCAGGGTAGTTTGCTAAAAAAGAAGGGGCCAGGACTGCTTAATTTTGACCTAGATCCACACATACATTGATGTTTATGCTCCACCAGAGTGTTTTGCATGCAGCTCTTAACATACAATCTGTACAATTCAGCAATGACCCTTGTCCACAGGGCTGTACAACTGGAGGGAAGTATGGAGGGGGATTTTTTTACAGGATAAAAAACACTTACCCAATAGAGAAGGCAGAATTATCTCCAGGAAGCTGGCACAAACCTGTGAGTGGCGGGCTAATTGATAAGAAAAATCTCACTGCACACCAGAAGCTGCAGGCTTCTGCCACATCAAGCCTGTGCTGTCCTTGATAGGGTTTCTAACACAAAATCCTTGCTTTTGACATCTGCTACCATCACCCAACAGATCAGATGACAGAGGAATGAAGAATACTAAACATCACTAGATAAAGCAATCAAGAAAATACACTGAGAAAACAGGACAGTTTCTAGCAAGTTTCTAGCCAGTTAGGTTACACCTAAAGATCAGCTGTTATAATTTTTCTTTCTTCTGGTAATAAGTAGGTAAAGTGAGTTCACAGTGCTTCTTGAAGAGGCCCACAGCACCACCTTAATAGCCCTGGGCTGCTCCCTTCCCAGGACCAGCCCTTCAGCAGGGCAGGACACAGTGCCACAGCTGCAGCCCTCTGCCCTGCTGGGGTAGCCCAGACACTCTGCACAGAGATTTAACTTCTCCTTTTTACAGGGATTGGCCCAAACCTACTCAATTCTCATGTCCTCTAGCAAAAACTGATCATCTTTAGTCCAATAAGCAATCCCTATATTTGCATATTACTACAGAATGAAGTAGAAGTAAGGCAAATTGATCACAAAGCCAGCAAGTCCACTGGAGAGGACATAATCTTTATGAATCCTTTTATCTTTACAACCTTTCAGTAGAAAACCCTTCCCACCAGGCTTACAGACTATGCTTGTTATTGTATATGCAGACAATGGAAATGCAAACAGGACTGGAAACAGTCTCTCTTACTTCTTGGCAGAACAGTGCACACTTCAAGTGTGATACCATAAAGAAAGGCTACCAGACTCTGCAAAGGCCTTTCCTCAGCTGCATGCTTTCTATGGACAGTGTGTATTTTCCTCCAGACTTCTCAGTCTGCTGTATTGCAACAGACTGAACAAATCTGGACTATTTTCTGCAGGTGCAGCTCCCCTACACAGGGGAGTGCAGAAGGCACTGGGCCATGGCACAGAACAATATATGGTCCTTGGAGATTATTCCTCACCTATTCTTCATTTGTTTAACAACTGCATCTTTTACTCTGCTTAAAGACTTCACTAATTGAATCTTTTTTAAAAGTTGTGCTGAAGCAGTACCATTACAGGTAAATGACATAAGGATCTTTAAGGAAAAAAAAAAGGCAAAAGCAGAAGGAGCCTGTGGGCTTTTATGAATGGTATTTAATCTATTAAACAGCTTAAACATCTCCTACATTTTACCTACAATGTGCTAGATCTGATCAGGAACTTTGCACTTCACAATGGGTTACAGATCTCCAGCAAAATGGTGCTTGAGAGGTGTATTTGTGAATCCTGTATTCGAAACTCAAATACTTATGACTATATTTGTTCTGTCTACCTCTTTGGAAATGCCAGATTTTTAGTAACATTTCTGCATGTATCCTACCTCAGACTTAAAACACTCTGACAACTAGATGGTGGTGACAGCATTTACTGAGTGGAAAGCTGTATTAATTTTTCTATCCACAAAAGAGAGAACTGACATATGCAGTTCTGAACTGGTGCTATTCTGCACAACAATGCACAAGGGCTACAAACTGTACTGATCAGCAGTTACTGAGTCTGGAGAGTCAGAGGTAAACCAGAGCACCGACTGTAATACCACTGACATTTGGAGTTGCTTAAAATGACCAAAACTTAACTGAGAGCTTTACTACTTTGCTTTTTCAGATGTTCTGAGACCCTCACTTAAGAAGCTTTTAAACAGAGAAAGCTTTCAAAATAGTACAGCTGAGAGGACAGAGGGAGTGCATTTTTGACAATCTAGCCCCTAGATTACAGCACTCAGAAAGCAGGGTACCAACAGAGCTTCTTAACAAAACCATAGGCCTAAACACCCTAAAATACTCCAAGTATTGCTTTGAGTTCCTGTCTTGGTTTGGAGACAAATTTTAAGAGAAAACGCCCTGGAATGAGCACTTCCTCTAAAGAGAAGGGCACCAATAATGGTGTTTTGCCAATGAGAGGAATGAATACCCATGGGTGAAAGTGAAATAAAGTAAAACTGTTTATTAACAAAGCAAGATACCTGCAAAACACACAAAAAAAAATATTGCACCTTACATCCCACCTCCACCTTGGCAGTGGCCAAGAGGCACAGATGGCAGCTGCCCTTCTTTGTCTCAGGGAAGGGGAGGGAAGAGTTCACGCAGCAGCTGGGAACCTGTTGGGTTTCTGGTGTGGGTCTCCTCGCAGCAGGTGAAGTTGGTGGAGTTTAATGTCCTTGTTCGTGTTGGTTCAGCTTCTGCGAGGTCTCAGGTTCAGGGTGGGCCCCCTGCGCTGGGTCACCGGATGGACCAAAAAAAAAAAGCCAAGCCAAAACAGTCCAAGGAAAAAAAACAAAACAAAAAGCCACCGAAAGGATTTGCCAGTGAAAAGCCTCCAGGCCAGGGGAAGGAAAAAACCAGAAGCTCCTTGCCCAAACTAGCCAAAACCAATGCAGAGAAGGTAACGAAGTAACAATCTGTGTAGCCACTGACCACACCGGGCCAGGAAAGTTTGAACAGAGCCCGCCCGCGGTTCTCAGGATCCAGCCCCGCACCCTGGCTCCTCTTAAACCTCCAGCAGCCATTTCTGGGCATACAGCAGATGATTAGGGAATAGAGTATCATCATAAAATCACCCCAAGACAGTTCCTATCTGAGTTTATAGGCTAGGCCTCATCTCAATTTAAGCCAGTCTCCTATTTTATTACAAGTACTGTCTCTTTTGCAGCTCGTAGCAGACATAACTCCCAGAACAGATACAGCAGGAGAGCCTCCATGCAGTCAGGAAGGTGTTACATGATTAAATCGACCCACAATTTCAAATACATGCAAGGAAAGCTTTCTTTGAAGAAAGTTCAGCCATACCAGTTCTTGGTTCTCCTGGGGATAACTTCATCTTAAAAACAAACTATAGCTAGAACAAAAAGTGCACCTGCTGCTCACAGAGGCCACTCTCTCTCAAAGTTTCAAACCAGGGCCAACCCAGAGAATTTTCCCAAGAGTCACACCTTGCTCATACACTCAGAAAAACAAATTTAAAAACAAAACATAAACATCAGTTTGTGATGCACCCTCAGATAGCATTAATCTTCCTATGCCACACAGTACAAATGTTTGGAAGCTGCTCAAAATTTTGGCTTTCTGCTTGTAGAATTATTTTTTTTTCTTCCCAGAAAGTCATTTTGAGTACAAGAGGATGGTCTAAGTGAGTGATAGTAGAGAGATGTTGCTGCAGGGCTGGACAACTCTTCTCAAGGGAGGGGCTGTTTGGGGTTAGAGATCAGAACCCAGATACCTCCCACCCTTTGTGTCCACCCCACCGCAGTCATGTCTCACTAAACTGTCTGATTTTCAATTACTGACTGTCAGACCTTTACCTATTTTTACACTTGCCTTTAGCATTCTCTAAAAGGCACAGTATTTTTTCAAATAACTGTTCACACCCCAGATGGATGAAGCATCACTCAGATCCTGCAGCCTGCAGCACGAAAAAGGACTTTGCACTGCAGACCCACTCACGACTTTCCACAAAGTCCCCTTTCCAGCATTCCCCCAGCTCCAGCCCCAGAGAACTGCAGCCCAGACAGGTGCCTTTGCTCTGCCCCAGTCCACTTGGCATCGCATCCTCTCAATTTTTGTGCCTGCAATATCTGAGCCAGCAGGTCCTGTACCTCAGCTTAGCTCCAAGCATTTTAAATCCACTGAATTAAGAGAAAACTATTTGGCTCTTTAATTAGCTGATTGCAGGGGTAAATCACAAAATAGAGCCAAAAGCTTTCAGGCCCGGAACATGACAGAACCCCAACATCATTTAGGATGTCCATGAGCTGTCACAGAGCCCTCAGGTTTTATGTCTGTTCCCATCATTATGGATCCTGCTACTTCAGAAAATCCCAAAAACTCCTACAGGTGACCTCATGAATTTTGAGTTTCCAGCCCATATAGGGAAAAAAAAAATTCCCACATCTCCAAATGTTTTCTGCAAGATGCTGTTAAATGACTTCCATTTTTTTCAGTGACACAGGTCTTTAACTCACAACTGCAAGAAGGAATAAAATCAGGTAAGAATTTATTAAAAACACATACAGAGAAGCAAGCATGTATTTAGCCAAGACTTTTACTGAGTCAGGTCTATGGTCAAGAATTTAATAGATGCTTCCCTCTGTCTGTACTAAACTGTGTTCTTCTGCACGTTACTCTGAGGTACTCAGCACTTCTTCCTCTTTTATCTTTGTATGTGCATTGAACTTCCATTCTCCACTGCTTTTTCCTCACATAGAAACAGATTATTTCATTTTATAACCGTTTTGATGTCACAAGAAAGGAATAAAAATGAGGGTATTAATCTCCATGTAAAATGAAACCACTAATGGTAGCTTCCCTTTCATAAATCCACTCATTACCTCTGCTTAGACTTGGCATCAGCAGCTGCTCCCCAAGAGACAGCCCAACTCTTCACCATTCAGATTTAACAACACTTCCACTCCTGTTTTTTTTTGTCCCCAAACAACAGCCTTAGCATTTGTAGGGGTTCCAGCAGCTGAGGTGTTCTCATTAGCTGTATTTTGCTGAGGAAAGCCTAAGCAATATCTCCTACAGTTTTAATCTCCATGGATTACCTTGCTACCACAGATTTTTGAAAGGGCTTTTTCTTACGTGTTTCTAAACATGACCACTTACATCAAATGTTCTTTCAGAGCTGGATATTACATCCTATGGTCTGGATTTGGTTTGAATATGTTGTGGAAAATATTTCATTAGTCTTTTTAACTAAACACGTTGATTAGAGTAGAAATTGAAATTAAAATTAAAGCAATAGAATCTTCCCAAAATTTAATCTCCTTTCTTACTGTATTTTGTAATCACAGAAGAGCACAGGTCCCTCAAATTCCAATAGAGAGACAATTCCCTGAAATCTTTTCACAGTTCTCATGAACAATTGAATTTTCTTGTGGGGGGCTCCTCTTTCTTCATTATTGATTATTTTTGCCATTTCCCTTTTTAATGGAGGTCTTTAAGACCTTCTGAGGAAGCACAATTTTGAGAGCCTTCTTTAAAAAGAGGCATTTAGCTACAATTAAAATAATATCCTTTGACTTATAAGAGATTAAATATCTGATTAATGCTGAGAAAATTAATTTCCATATGGCAGGAGCAAGATTGCCTACCTGCAAAGTGAATCATCTCTCTTACAAACGACAGGACAGATGCTACAAGGAGTGCATAAGTCAGGAACACTCTTGTTCCCCTTTCCCAAACTGCAAACAGAGGTTTGGGGAAAGCTTCACACCAACCCCCTTCCCATATCTAGGTTACACAGGGACATCATCTTGGGGAAGAAAGCTGGAAACAACTGCTCTTTAGCTAATGCTGATTTTTGTAAAGTATTGGCCTCTGGGACTTCGTGCAATTGGAGCCAAATTTTACAGCAGAGGTGAAGGAAATGCAAGTATTGAACTGTAGGAGACTGGGAAAAAGTCGGGGTAGAGGGAAGAGACAGCACCACAAAGCCTGAGGCATTCCTGATTTTAAAGGTCTGAGAGAATCTGTACATCAATTACAAGGGGCTAAGAGCATTAAACAGACTTCAGAATTTTCATTGGCCAAGGCACTGTATAAAAATAGCTATAAATGCATCCTTGTTGCTGTTGCCCTCTGCCACCTGTTTAGGTAACAGTCCCCAAACCACAATCCTTACCACTCCAAATCAAATTAATGTGGCAGAGAGGGAAAGTGAAGAGAGGTAAGTCATTCCCTCAGCTGCTGTGAGTTGACACGCTCTGCTGAGGTCAGGCGTCCTTACTGAGCCCTACAGGATCAAAATCTGGCCTTCAATCCTTTCTTTTTATTAATATATACTGCTACTGCCACAGCCACAGAAGTGCTGGTGGTGGAGCAGGTCTGGGCAGTGCTGGGGGCTGTGACAATACAGTCCCACTCCCTTGCAGGAGGTCTGCACATTGGACAGGCAGAGTATGACAAACTCTACTCTAAAGCTTCAATCAGCTCCTTTTTTCTCACTTCCTTTGACAGCTTTATTTAGCAGGAAGCAAAAGCTTTAAAAAAGGAGGTGAATGAAACTCTAGTTTGATGACATTGAGACAGAATGCCTCAGAGAGAGGTTTCTGGGAAAGAAGAGTATGATGCTTAAGCCCCTGCCCCACCTGCTATCAGTGACAATAAATAGGATGTTGGTTTTATGAACGTGATGCAAAACATTGGCTTTTTCCCCACCTCAAACATCAAAGAAAGAACAGTTACAGTATTGCAGTGTTCATTTTGGGAGATCTACAACCTCACGCTCAGAGGTATTTACATAATTTTGATTCTGTTTACCAGTAAAGACACATTTCTTCTGTCTCTTTTCTACGGTCATTTGAGTTTAAGAAAGTCAAATGTTTCTTCTTCCATCGGTTCACACATCTGCCCTAGTAAGAACAAACAGTGGGAAACAATGAATTCTCCTTGCTAGCAGATGTCCATTTAAGTTCTCTGTGTGGACACAAGCATCAAGTAGAAACATATTAATGCCCAATAATTTCTGATTTTAATTTTTCTTTTCTTTAAATAGAAAAGGCTGAGAGGAAGGCACCAATGTAAAGGACATAAAATGACAAGATACTGGAGAAGAAGAGTAAGAAGTGGTCCTCCAGTTCTGGCAGCTGCAGCTGCCAGAACAAACCCACTGGCAACATTCAAAGTGAGTGGTGAGATCCTCCTTTGGACAGAGCAGTGAGTCAATTTTTAAGACTGTGCTTTTTGCTGATGCCATATTTTAGGAGTTTATCTCTAATGTCTACATCCCAAAATGAGTTTAAATGACCTTTATCAGTAATTTGTATTGTCATCATCTATACTGTTAGTCATGTCTAGTCCTGACCAGGGGGAGCTAAACAGCTTTGCTGTAGGAAAAGTACATGCTTGGATCTCACTTTGGGATTCAGACTGACTCCAAAATAAAGGTCTGCAAAATAACTTCTCCTCAAGTTCACATGCTGGATGCCATCCATGCCCCTATAGATAAGTGGGTGAGGTCACATACTCATGGAGTTACTGCACTGTGGGTTGCTGTATTTGCCATCCTACACTGCCTTGAAGCATCTTCAACACCTGTTGCAAAAGATGATCCAAGGATGACGTTCACTCTTTCTTCAGCTGTTTTTTTTGCAATTTGATACCAACACTGTGAACACCAATTTAGCTACCCCTTGGACCAGATATTAACTATGGAGCAGCCAACTACAGAGGAGAAAAAACACACAAGGTAAGAGGGGAAGGACGAGCCATTAACTTTGAATCCATAGCATTAATAGGGTCTTGATGGACCCACTTTTGTTGTCCCTAAGACACACCAGGGATGGATTATATTTGCTACTGTCATCCTGCAGTCCTGTTACCTTAAGTCTTCCTGAAAATACGAAGGGTAGGGAGGGAGGGATAGATAAGGAAGAAGTGGCAGAGAAGATAGAACTGAACTTTCCCACAAAACTCCAGCAGATTTAGAGCAAGTATTTTTGTTTGGAAAGCAGTGAGAATAGAAGAGAATGTCCTACTTGCAAGGGCCACAGGAGAGGGAAGGGGAGCAGAGGGTGATTCACTGGAGTGGCATTGTAGGATTCCTCACTGCTGAGGAGGAAGGCAGCAAAGGGGCCTTGAAAAGGACATCTGAGAAGTTCTTGGTACAAGCAGTGACAGGAAAATCCTTCAGAAGTGATTGAAAGAAAAGTTCTGAAGGACACAGAAACAGCTAGAAAAGGATAGCCTTATTAAGAGGTATAAAATATGCATATTCAACAACAACAAAAAAATCAATAACAAGGTTACTCCATTTACCACAGCCTCAAGGCTATAGTTACTTAAGTACACAGAACTTACCAAGATTATTTCACTGATACAGTGCTTGATCAGTAGTTTAATTACTATGCACATGCCTACATCAAACAGCTACACATTCAGAAGATATCTTTGGCATACTTCCCAAAGGTGAACCTTCATGCATCTTTCATATGGCCAGTATAATTAAATTTGCGTGTACATGTAGCAGAACAAGCACTTTAAGCAATAGACATAATCCTAACACCGGTTTTTCTTTTTAAAAAAATAAGAGAAAAACCACTCCACTCTATGATAAAAAAAGAAAGCATGGAAGGAGAGAAGAAAATACAGGGGTGAAAACATACAATGCACTGATAGCAATGAGGACTGGTCCAAAGCCTGCAATGGATTGTGGATATCCTTACACTGCTCTGGGATAAGCTTTTGTAGCCCACCAAGAAGTCTGTGAGAACTAAACATCCTCCGTCCCCCTGTGACTCTCCCAGGTCCCATCAGATCTGTAAAACAGCTTTGCCCTGCAGCCTGGCTCTGCATAGCCTCATCCTCCCCTGCTTACAGGCATGTTCCAGCCATGAACATGCTGTGACATGGCTCCTATGGACAGCAGTCAAATCATGGAAAAAGGAGCACAGAGATGTAAATTCAAGGTTCCAGTTACCAATTCCATCCTCATAATGACACTGCATGTCAGTGCAACATATTTCAACAGAACTATATCTCACATTGTTAACTGAGTTAAATTCTGCCAAGAAAACCATTTGATTTCCATCTAGCTGTAGTGAATAGTGATTTATTTCACACATATTTTACTTTAGCAATGCTGCATTTAGGCAGTTAGAATTTAATGGGAATATGCTTCTTCAAATTCTTCCCATCTGGATTATATAATCTTTACTACCAGACTTTAGTCTGCCAATCTGTAGACCTGAAAGTGATTTCACTACTTTCATCCAATGAGCTAAATCTTCTCTTTCCCTTTTCTTTAGTGTTCATTTTTTGTCTTCCCCCTCCGCCTCCCCATAAGGCAAGGGGTGAGCAGAGGGTTAATAATAATGAAAATCTGCATTTAATACTAATAACAAGCCTTGATTTTAAAGGCCACACTGGATAAAATTTATAAGGGCTGAAGTGCTCATAAATTTTACAGCCTACTATACACTCACATAGAAAGGGGCTAGTCATCCACAGAGCTGTAGCAGTTTCAGATGTACAGTCTCCATTAAGCAGATGTCTTGTTCAGTATTGCCTGTGACTATGGGAGATGTCTATAGTCATATTTGTTTCCAGGTGATTACATGCACTAAGACAGTCATATGGACCTGAAGCACTAAGAGCCCCTTTTCCTCTGTCCTGCTTGCATGAGTTTCTTCACTAAACACAGTGAAGAAAAAAGAACAGGGCTATGAGTAAAGATTGTGGTGATCTTCCTTGCTGAGAGATAACAGCCCCTTTCCTGGAATGCTATGGCTTCTTCTTGTCTAAATACAGCTGTCTGAAGGGAAAAATCAATAGCTACACTAGGACTTTTAAACTACCCATCTAGCTCCAGCATCCTGGTTGTCCAAAGCAACCGCTAGTCAAGGACTATGCATTTATCAGGGACAGACTAGATGCACTCTTCTGTCTGTTTTTATTTTGCAGAGGTCTTCGACAATATTAAATGCAGAATTTGGGGGTCACACTTCAGTGTATGCCATACAGTGCTCTCCTCTAGGCAAGTCTCTCATGGTCTGTAAGGACAACCACGCAAGGCTTTGACAGGGAGCACACCTGAGACTTCAAACAAAAGCTGATGGAGCTAGTACACACCAGCTTCTCCAGAGCAAAGCAAAAAAAGTGCTGCAGAGAAAGATTCCTTGAGGAAGTTTTCTTCCTTACAAAAGAACTCTCTTACTTTGCCAAATTGTTCTGTAGCCTAAACCATGAAGGCTGTCCCTCCAAAATCTCCCTAGGCCCTCCCTTTTTCTCTACTAAACATTTTCTTACTCACACGCACAAAAAAAGAAAAAGTGATTATTCCTCTTATCTTGCTATGCACTTGCTAGCCAAGAAATCTGATGGCCCTGACTTCTTCCAGGTAACACAGAGATGGCATATAATATTTACATGTCAAGAATAAATTGCAAGAGAATTATTGCAAAATTTATCGTATTTAACCACCCCTGTTAAAACCCTGCTTTAACGGGATTTTTGTCCCAGAGAAGAAATGGACTTCAGGAAGCACAAAGCACCAGGAAGAGGCAAATCAAACATTTGAGCCCATCTCTCCACAGGCATGGGGGGATGACATCACAGGCTGACATCACTGATTGTAAGAGCAAAAGAAGATCCAGTACATGGTCAGACCAAAGATTTTTTTCCCAAGCCCTTTTCTTCAGCAGAGGCCACAGAATCTCAAGCAGGGAAAAAATAAATAACCCTGTTACAACACTCCCCATCCTCCATTAAATATTTTCTTCAGGTGGTAGCTCCGCTTTACAGGGATGGTGCTGACCATGAGGGCTGCAGGAGCCTGTGCTCTCTCTCTTCACTTACAGCATGTCATGCAGCAAGACTGCCCCAAAGTGCTCATGCAGCTGTGCCATAAACAGGCAGGGAAGAAGTACCCCTCCATAAGGACACAAAGAGCCAAGGAAAAGTAGGGCATGTTATCTGCATTTTACTGCAGGCTTTGTACTTTTGCACCCCAGCTTGGTCTGCAGCGCAGTGTCACACATGCTTGTGACAGCAAACCTGAGCTCACTGTGGCAAAGGTGATGGAAGTTGAATGGGAGCCAGCAGGAATTCTCCAGGTTAATATGATCCCTGTACATTCTGAATTATGCAATTAAAGCCCTCTTTCTTGTTCAGCAAATAAAATCAATGACATGGTAGGAGGAGCCTGACAGCGAGATAAATGAGAGGACACAGTCTATGGAAGTGATAACAGCACCTGCCAATCCACACCACAGCAACAAAATATTGCCTCTGCTTCTGAAAGCTACTGGTAATGCAAATGGTGCCACCTGATAAGAAGTTCCAGACATGGGAGCTGATAGCTCACCTCCTCTCAATGTTAACCTCCTGCCCCTCAAAAAGGCAGCATACCTTTTAAGGAAATCAACTCAACAACTGTAAAAAGGAAGGAAATCTTCTCTCCTGATGTATTTTTAAAGGGTTTACTGCAATGTGACTCAGATTTAATCCAAAATGTCTAGCTGATACTTAATTTGAGGCTTCCTCTGTGAGCTCTTCACCTCCCTCACCGTGGCAGCTGCTGCAGCACATTAAGCGTTTCGTTGTACCCCAGCTTACACTTATTGGAAAATGTCACATGACATGAAAGCTTTGCTCAGCAGCCCTCACAGCAGGTCCATGCTGCAGGACATGCTCCCAAGATGACAGCACCGAGCCTCCTCACGTGAACGGGGCATTGCTGATCCTTATTACATCTCCCAGCTCGAGGACTCTCCCAGACCAGGACCCAAGGAACTGCCACTTCTGCACAAATAACGCCTCAATTCTTCCCTGTTAAAAAGGCAAAAACAAAACCCCACAGAACTAAAGTTGCCTTCTCCTGCTGTGCCCTGCCTCTCTGCATAATGTATCACACTGGGACTCAGGACCTCTCTTGTACCCTGAAAAAAAAAGGAAAAGTATACTGAGTGCCACTGGAGGGAATGTGCTAGAATCAGCCTTTGAAAACAGGCTGCAGAGAGACAGCCATGCCAGCCACAAGACAGCCACCCAGCTGCTTGGCTTGCTGACCTTTCCAGGTAAGCCAGGGACTGGAATTTACACAACTAGCTGTGCAGCTTTGAACATACACTTCCCCCGTGGCACTGGGCCCCACTGTGCTCTATGACCACTCCATTTTCAGGAGTGCAAACCTCAGCTAGCTATCAGTTTGCACATTATGCTCATAGTTGGTGCTCTGACAGTTTCTAGGACTGTTAACTGAGTGGCCAGATTCCCAGTGAGGTGAATATGCTCCAGCAAAGCGTTAACGCAAGAAGAGGCTGCTCCATAGGATGCTCAGCAAAGCATGCAGCCTTGTATTAACATCCTTCCCAGCTACCACCCCCGTTAGCTGTTGCTCCTTTGCTGAAGAAGCAGAAAGAGTGAGTCACCTTTTTTCCTCAAGGTACACACGGGTGTGAGGCCACTCGCTCAGCACCACAGCCACACCTGAAGGACAAGCATGGGACCAGCAGCTTCATGACTCCATAACTCCAACTTCTGCCAAGCAATAAGTGCTTCTACTATAAGCGAGGAGCAGGTAAAATGAGGAAACAATTCAGAGAAAGTCCCACGAGCCGGGCTGGCAGGCAACATGATCACACTGGTGTTGTGGGTACCGCCAGAGGCAGGGGAGCCAGGCAAGGAAAGCAAGCGCAGTTCACAAGGCAATTTCTTTTTATTTAGAAATAAACACTGAAGACTAATTTAGGGATAAGCAGGAACTCAAATAAGTAGGTTTTTTTCCTTGGGATTGGAAAAAAGGATCTTCCCGCGGCATCCCATTGCAATGCAGAGTAGTGCCTGGGAAGCCACACTGCCCACCACAGCTCTGCCTCCCTGAGCCCACCACCAAATTAGCAGTCCTGTGAGCACCCAGATTTGCATAAAAGATAAAGATAAAAGCAGTTATCAGCAATTAGGCTTGCCAAGGCAAAATTCTTCAAGGCCGCTTTACAACTAGTGACAGATGCAGTATTCCCAAGTTTAAGCTATAATTTATGCTTAGACTGGGCAGGAACATAAGGAAAACACATTGTGCGTTTTGCAAAGCCTCTCATTTAGGCATCTGAAAAATAATAGAAAAAGGGGAAGGAGGGAAGATGAATAGTGACTAAAAGATAGAATAAACTGCAGGCACAGGGCCAGAATTTAATATTCAACAATGGTAAGAAATATCCAGACTGTTTTGCTCCTGAATAGATCCACTTACCTGTTGTTCACATCAGAAAATTTCGTATTTCCCAGCTGTCCTGTTCCTTCAGGGTTTAACCACAGGTAACAACCACAGTGTGCAGGCCTTAACCCAGCTGAATTACAAATATCAGACCAAATGCCTGAGAGGAGCAGGAAGAAGGGATGGTAGTGAAGACCAAACCCATTTCCACCTTGGACATGGAACAGCGCTGTCTTCCCATGATTCCCCCAAATCTGCACGAGAAGGAAGCACAGGCTGAAGAACAACCACAGTCTGCAGGATATTCCTGTGGCTCTGGGTGCCAGGACATCCAGGACCTGGTAAAAGTCCCTTATACCCTGCCTGAAATTCCAGCTTTCCTCAGTACGATTCCATCTCTGTATGTAAAACCTGTAGCAGAAGAGGTGAGTGAACTGTGCCAGAAATTTCTGAAGCAGCTGGTGCATGTAGTAATCATAGGATAATTCAGTCTGGAAGGGACCTGATTAACGCTGTCCCTGGCTCATTTTCACGAGCTCTGAAGTGTCCTCAGTCAGAAGAGAATGCAGCGTTACTTCTGTGACATCCTACAGGACCGGCTTCGGCAGCAGAAAGGCGCTGGCTGGGCGCACGGGCTGACTCCTCCACGGAGGAGGCACATCAGGGAGCCGATGGTCTGGGCTGGTGTTAATCCGGAGGCAAAGGAAAAGAGAGGGGGTCCCGGTCTGGGTTCCAACAGGTTTATTGTCAGAGGTACCAGCAACAAGCCTCTGAGGGGGCTATTGCTTTCAGTTTTATAGGGGATTTGAAAACAGCGGGGAGAGGGAAGGCAACCAATGAGATACAAGCCAGGGGGAGGATACAATTCAACAAGAACCAATGGGGGAAACTGGGAGGCAGGAGTTACAACAAGGAGCCCATGAACAACCGAGTAACGGAGAATTTTCCCGAACGGGGGAGGCGGTTTGGACCCGGGCACTGCCCAGGGGGACGTGGCTTAGTCTCTGTGCCGCCCATTGACCCTCCCTCATTGTCACTGTCCTGGGTGGGGAAATCCACTCAAAGGAGAGCCCTGAATTGATTGACATTCCCCTGCCCCAGCCCAGCAGTGGGCTGGGTCACCCCAACAACTCCTCCATTTTTATTACATTGAAATGAGGGAGAGGACTTAAGGGATTTTAAAACCAAATGCTTAAAAACAGAAAGGCAAGTAAAATTAACAACACCGTAACCAAAACCCATACAATGTCTTTGATAACAGAGGGAATCCAGCTGCTGAGGCTCCCGGTGCACAGGAGGAGCTGCAGCAGCAGGTGGGACAGCAGCAGATAGGATGTCATCACGCAGTCAAGGGTGGTAGCTTTAGGAAAAGTGTAACACAAATACAATTGACTTAAATAACGATGGCTCCTGTGGACTCCCCCTCTTTCAAAATAAAATGAGGGATCATTTTTGGGAAGGGAAACACATGTACCAGGTGGTTGATGACATCTTTGGCCCTCTCCCCACGGTGGGCTGAGGCAAAGGTTGCACCAGAAAAGGTATCCACTGAAACGTGAATATATTTCTGGCGGCCAAATTGGGGGAAGTGGGTGACATCTGTTTGCCATACCTCACAACTGCCTAGGCCTTGGGGGTTAACCCCCTGACCTAGTGATGGAAGCTGATGTTTTTGGCAGTTGGGGCACGTTGCCACAATGGCTTTCGCCTGGTCTCTAGCGAGGCGGAACATCCGGATGAGAGCTGGAGCATTTTGGTGGAACATTGCATGGCTCAGCTGGGCTTGCTGGAATCTGTTAGGCAGATTCGCTAGCTCGATGGGCATAGCTAGGGCATCTGCTCTCCTGTTCCCTTCAGCAATAAATCCTGGCAGGTCAGTGTGTGACCTCACATGCATAACATAGAATTGTTGCTTTCGGTGGGAGATCAGTTGAATCAATTTTGAAAACAAATTCTGAATTTTAGGTTTGCAATCTCCTTTAGTAAGGTTGTCTCTGCCCTGAAAGCTACACCTGCAACATAGGCTGAATCAGTTATCAAATTAAATTGTTCACTGAACCGCTCAAATGCTCTGACCACAGCTGCAAGTTCTGCCACTTGTGGTGATCCTTCGACTACCTGCACATCAGACTCCCACTTCTGAGTGTGAGGATCCCTCCAAGTGATGACAGACTAACGGGAAGCTCCGGAGCCATCTGAAAAGACTGTCAGGGCATCTAAGGGTTTTTGGCTTTGAATTTCTTTTGGAATGAGTTTGAAGACCGAATTAAACAGTTTGTGTTTTGGGTTGTGTATAGAAATTTGGCCTGGGTAGCTGTCTGGGGTGAATTGGAGGTGCTCATTGTTTTGTATTAGGTGTTCAAGCAACTTGGTTGTCAGTGGTAGATAGATGCATGTGAAATTACAACCTGCAAGGGTGCGGGGGCGGGATCTAGCTTTCATCACCAACTGAGCCATGAGCTCCTGTGGCGTTGTGATACTTTTGGATGGCTGGTGCAAGAGGAAAACCCACTCGATGATCAACAGGGGATCACTCTGCACCTCGTCCCATTGAAATATCAGCCCGTGGAGGTATAGCATTTCCCCTAATACAATAAATTGAAAAGGCAGACCTGGGGCGCAGCGGTGTGCCTGCCGGGACAACAGCGCTTCCTGTATCTTACAGATGGACTGTCTTGCCTCCTCTGTTAGATGCCTAGGTGATGTGAGGTCATCTTTCCCTCGCAGGAGGTTGAACAGAGGAGCAAGATCTTCTGTCGTCCACCTAGGAGCAGCCTCACCCAATTTATGGACCTGCAGAGTTGATGGAGTTCCTGCAAGGTCTTGGGGTCATCATTAATTTTAATTTGTTGGGGAACCACAGTCTGTTCATGGATTTTTAGTCCAAGGTATTTAAATGGAGAGGTTTTCTGCACCTTTTCGGCCTGGATCTCAAATCCATTTGCCTCTAAGGCCTCGATTACCTTCCCTAATGTCCAGTCTAAATAGGATTGGTTAGGAGTGCACACCAAAACATCATCCATATAGTGGAGCACTATTGCCTTTGCTGCTAACTTTCTGATAGGGGACAGAATGCGAGCCACATACCACTGGCAGATGGTGGGTGAGTTTTTCATGCCTTGCGGCAGAACTCACCACTGGTAGCGCTGCATGGGAACCTTTCGGTTGAGGGAAGGTACCGAGAAGGCAAACCGGGGTGCATCGTTTGGGTGTAGTGGGATCTGGAAGAAGCAGTCCTTTATATCAATGACCGCTAACTTCCACTGCCTAGGGAGCATGGAGGGTGAAGGCATTCCAGGCTGCAGGGGTCCCATGTCCTCAATGACTGAATTTATTTTCTGCAGGTCGTGGAGGAGGTGCCACTTGTCTTTCCCTTGCTTTTTGATTACAAATACCGGGGAGTTTCAAGGGCTATTGGAGGATTCAATGTTTCCCTTTTTCAATTGCTCCTGCAGGAGTGCAGGGAGCACCTTTAATTTGTGTTTTCTCAAAGGCCACTGATCCTCCCAGATAAATTTTTCAGTTTTCCAACTTAATTTCTGGGTGGGGGGACTGTGCAGTGGCCCCTATTAAAAATCCTGGCGTTGATATGGAATTTCGACCCAGGCACCCCATTGGGACATGAGACCTCTGCCCCACGATGTAAACCTGGAGTTAAATGGGTGGACCGATGCTATCTGTCCCTCTGGACCCTCTATATGGACAATATCCCTGCTTCTCTGGGCAGATATTGACCCTCCCACACCAGTGACGATACCTTTTGCCAGCTGCAACTCCCAGTGTGACAGCCAGTCATTGGAGGGAATGACTGTCACATCTGCTCCTGTGTCCATCATTCCTGCCAGGCTGATGTCCGAGCCTTGGCAAGACAGTTTGCAGCCAAGCATAGGTTTGTCTTGCCCAACCACCTCAGCCCAGAAGACAGAGGGGTTACAGTTCTGTAGTGGACTGCTGGGCATGAGGATGGCTTGGGTGACAACCTGGTTAGCAGCAAGGAAAAAGGGTGGGTTAATACACTGGATGTTAATTGTGAAAAGCCCTTGTGACGCCACTTATACGATTTCAGGTGTTATACAGATGTCAGATGGTGCGTGTACAGCATCTCCCAATACAAGCAATACAGTCTTTCAGGTTTTCGCAACTCATGATGACTCTTTGGGGTGTTACTGAGTCCATTTGAGTTGCCCTGGTCATGGAGACAGTCTTTCTGGTTGCAGCTTTTTCATTTATTTCTACACGCGGGGCTGCAAATCCGTGCTGCTTCTTCAGTTTTTTGGCTGCATCCCAATGCAGGCAGGTGATGTCATTTACCCTGGGGAGACAGCTCAGAAATTTGGATTAATTGGAGCCAGGGCTCTGCAATTCTGGGCTAAATGCCCTGGTTTACCACACCTGTGACAGACCCAATTAGCATTTCTTTTGTCCTCAGATGCTGTTGCATCAGTGGCACTTGCAGTCCCTATAACATTCCCCCTCGTTTTTAAATTTGGCTGGTTAATTGGAACTAATGTCATGCAAGCACGAATCATCTGGTTCAGGGTCAGTGGAGGATCAAATGGAAGATTCAAAATCACTCTTTTACAAGGTTCATTGGCATTAGTCTTTGCAACTTGTGTTATAATATGCTCCTTTGGTTTTGGGTCTTCCACTTGTCTTTCCACCACGAGCCTCAGTTTATCTAGAAAATCAATAAATGGCTCATTTTGTAGCTGCCAAATCTCTACATAATTCAATTGAGGTGCCAATTTAGGGGGCATCATTAAAAATGCTTGCTCTGCTGCTTGCTTTACAGCATTCAGGACCGGCTCTGGTGTGTTTTGAGCCTGGTTGTGTGGCTCAACCCCTCACCGGTAAGGTGAGCCATGGAAACTCCTGCATTGTTTGGATCCTGCAGTAGAATCAGGAGAACCTCTCTCAGTTGCTTTCTCCAACCTTCTTCCCACATTTGGAATTCAGATGGGGAAAGCAAGCAGGAAAAAATGCTTTTGAGGTCATGCGGTACCATCACTGTAGTAGTGAGGGTTATTCGCAGGAGGTTCTTAAAATACTGACTCTCCCTCCTGAACTCCTTCTGGGCTTTGCAAAGCTCTTTGAGCCCAGAGGAGTCAAAAGGTTTCCACGTGGGGTTATTGTCTGCTCTGTCATAGGTAACAGGAGCAGCGAAGGGATAGGAGGGGGCTGAGGGGACTCCCAGACCTAATTTCAAGATGGCGTTGGTTCTGGTTTCTACCCCGTGGGAACCAGAAAGGGAGGCATGGGAACCAGGATGTCCTCCACAGTGGGCAGAAACTGAGGACAAGGAGTGGTCACAGGACGGACGGGATTCCCGATGCAGGGGGCGGGACCTGACGTGTGGGCGGAACCTGAAGACATCATGTCTGGGGGCGGAGATAGGAAAGGGTTGGGGGCAGGAGGGCAAAAGGGATTGTGGGAAGGACAAGGGGGAAGGGGTAGACTGTGCCATGTGGTCTCTGCCATCTGGTAGACATGTGGAGTGGGGGGGGCATAATGGTGGACGGCACTTAAAACAATTTTCTGGACTTACAACCAGGGAAGAGGGTGAGGGATACAGGGTTTGGGTAGAGGTCAAGGCAGCCTGCCCAGGGCTATCTCAACAGCGTAGTTGAGAAGACTGAGAGGGGTCAGGGAGAAGGTAGCAACCCTGTGCCTCTGGGCATTTTACCTCTTTTGGTTTTTCCAACGAAGGGGAAGTGAGGAAAGGGACACGACGAGAGGAAGGAGGAATATGGGGAGAACTTTGAGCTTTTCTTTTCCTTTCTGGTTCATTTTGTGCAAGTCCCGAAGGACTAAAACTAGGGGGAAGAACTTTTCTCCAGAGGAATCCTCTCTCTGCCTTAAATCAGCGATATTATCTCCTACAGCCTGCCAGAAAGCAGGTGATTTTAAATTTGCGGGAGACGTCTGAGGAAAGTAAAAGAAGACCCAGCGAGAAAACTGTTTTAACAAGGCTTTTGAAAATTTAAGTCTACTAACTTCAAGGGATTTTGCAACGTGGACGAATACCTCTCTTTGGTGCTGAGAAAGTTTTGAACCCATGGCTCTCTCAACACTTTTTTCCACCCGCCACCCGCAAAAGGATAAAAGAAACAAAAAAATCTCAGGGACCAGGGATACTCACACAAATTTCAGTTCAGTACAGGTACAAATTCACAGTTACAGGTTTACGGTCGTGGAACCAAAAAGCACAGGTGGGGTCCTCTGGGGGTAGGCTGCTGTCCAAGATCAGGAGCTGGCAGCCTTCTCTCGGCGCACGCCTCTTAAAACAGAGTGTGCCGCAGCGAGAGGCGTTGGCGGCTCCAAGTCATTTACTCTTGCGGTCCACCGACAGCAAGGACGTCACGGGAACCCAGGCACGTGAGCTCCTTGTTTGGGCGCCAACTTAACGCTGTCCCTGGCTCATTTTCACGAGCTCTGAAGTGTCCTCAGTCAGAAGAGAATGCAGCGTTACTTCTGTGACATCCTACAGGACCAGCTTCGGCAGCAGAAAGGCGCTGGCTGGGCGCACGGGCTGACTCCTCCACGGAGGAGGCACATCAGGGAGCCGATGGTCTGGGCTGGTGTTAATCCGGAGGCAAAGGAAAAGAGAGGGGGTCCTGGTCTGGGTTCCAACAGGTTTATTGTCAGAGGTACTAGCAATAAGCCTCTGAGGGGGCTATTGCTTTCAGTTTTATAGGGGATTTGAAAACGGCGGGGAGAGGGAAGGCAACCAATGAGATACAAGCCAGGGGGAGGATACAATTCAACAAGAACCAATGGGGGAAACTGGGAGGCAGGAGTTACAACAAGGAGCCCATGAACAACCGAGTAACGGAGAATTTTCCCGAACGGGGGAGGCGGTTTGGACCCGGGCACTGCCCAGGGGGATGTGGCTTAGTCTCTGTGCCGCCCATTGACCCTCCCTCATTGTCACTGTCCTGGGTGGGGAAATCCACCCAAGGGAGGGCACTGAATTGATTGACATTCCCCTGCCCCAGCTCAGCAGTGGGCTGGGTCACCGCAACACCTGATGAGGTCTTTAGTGAAAGGACTGCTTAAGCAGGTCAGCAACAACTTACGATGAGCTTGCTCAGCTCAGCTCAGCTCAGCTCATCTGTGCGGCATGCTTTCCAGGAAGTAATTAACTCTCCTCACAAGACGAAACAAAGCTGGGATGAGTTTTGTCTCATCATCTCTCTTTGAAGACACAGGGACCCTTGGTGGCTGCCCAGCTAGCCACAATATGGCATCAAAAATCCTCTGGGGCAAAGTCTTCCTCATGGTCTGCAGAGCTGGGGGAAGCCAAGTGCCCTTAAATCTTGATGTCAAAGGAAGGAGAGGAGCTATGAGAGGGGTAAGTACCTCTCCTCACAGGGCAGCAGGCAGTGATCCTCCTCCTCGCTCCATAGCAACTTCTCAATATATGCCCTGTATTATGATTTGCATATTCCTGCTTTGAGGAGGGTTTCCAGATTCAGAAATGGTGAGGCCACTGCTCAATTCAACCAGCCCATCTGGAACATCAGCCAGGTGCATGCAGCAGGAAAGCCACAACTCATCCCAGTGCAGGCACGTGGCACTTGGGACACAGCACAGGGGTGTTAGAAAGGTCAGTCAGTGTTAACAAGCAAATAACGAATGGAAGCCAAAAGACAGAGAATCTGGCCACCTTTCTGAAGTCTTTAAAAGCAAGCAGTATGTGTTCAGGACCTTTTCTGGGGATTCTGATAATACACAAAGGTAACAGAGATGGGTTCATTTGTTTCTGCAGGATTTGGACATTTGTAATTCAAAATACACTGCATATTTCAAATTGTTTTTCTATTTGATACAAAGGAATCCTTCTGCAATGAAATGTTTTTCTAAAGCCATGGTGGACAGTCCCTTTCTGAGCACCATCTGTTCTAAAAAGGAACCTCAGCACCATCAATGAAGTTTTCACTCCAGCATAACTCTGTGCACGAGCTCCAAATCTTGGTAAATATCATTATTGGTCCTGTAACATCACATGGTCAAAGGTCACAGAACACCAGCAGTACAGCTTCGTTTTTATGACCCTGCTATCCAGTCTGCATTTGAACAGGGCAGTCCCTCTGCCAGCCCTGTGCAAACACAAGGAGCATGCACAAATGAATGCAAGCTCACACGGTAATAAAAGTGTGAGCAGAAAGCTGCAGCAATCTCACACTTGCACCCATCAGTCACTGCTGGAGGATAGGATAGAGAGGAATGGCTCATGATCCAATACTTTCAGCTTATTGGAGGTTTTTCCATCCTAAAGTCAACAGGTCTCTCCACGATGTACAAACCTTTTTCCTCAAACACCTTAGTCTAACTTGGCAGAGCAGAAAGCAATGTGTTGAATGCAAGAGCCACTGCTCAAACAGCTGAGGAAAAGTTTTTCAGAGGTTTTAGAACCTACAGATCAAAGCATCATTCTCCATTCCTTGTTTTTAAAAACAGGTGAACAGGCTTGGGTAAAACAGTAGCAGTTTTACAGTATCAGCATTACAATTGCGTTTGTACAGAAGATCAACCCAAGCAACTAAAGACTGAAAAAATTATCAGCAATTAAATACAGCCTTGCAATTTCCAGGAGACCAAGATAAACAAAGCACTATCTGACACATCTATTGTAATTCACACACAGTTGTTCACAGTGTTCTTCATATCCTGGATAAATACCAAAGCTATTTTTGCTCACAGGTTTTGTTGCCTAGCTGTGGCTGTCTCATTTTGCAATGAAAACAAGAGAACAGCTTCCTTACACGTAAGATCTCCCAGAGCTTAATATACGTATCTTGTAAATACAATTTTTCCCGACACAAAGACAGCTGTGTTGCTTTACAATGGGAAAAAACAGTCCTTAAATCTTGGTGTCAAAGAAAGGAGAAGAGCTGTGAAAGGGGCAGTACCTCCCTGCATAGGGCAGCAGGCAGTGATCCTCCTCCTTGCTTCTTAGCAACTTCCCAAAATATTCCCTGGCACCTACAGCTTCCCAGGCTACACTGCGGCCTAAGCAATAGCCTAATCTTTCCTCTGCCTCATTGCAAGGCTTTTTCTTGCTGCCTTTATCTGTACCCTTCATAAAAAGCAGGAGCCAAGTCCCTAATGAGTTTACTGCAGCCCTGATCCTCTCTTACAGTGTCAAGCCCTGCACAGGATCAAAGCTGTTTCAATTGTCTCTGCAAGCGGAAGGCAGGAGTCTTGGGAATCAGCTGTGGGACTACGAGGTCACTTCATATGGGGAGATTTTCTCCAGGGGGCTGGCTCTGCACCCTCCTCTCATGATGCAATCAGACGCCATTTGAATAAATCTTCTTTTTCCCTGATCTCTATTTTTCTTTTCGTATTTCCTGCTGATGTGCTGATAATGCACACTTGTAACTGAAACAGGCACATCTAAGGCCTTCAGAGCCACCTATCCTCCTCTTGGAATTATACTGCTTGCAGTTTTCCCACTAAGCTTGTCTATTCAAATTTCACCTCCCTTTCCATCTGGCGTTATTAGGGCCCATTTGTGCTAACAGAGTAAATACATTTTTAAATTATATGGAGGCATAGCCACTTGATAAGAAGGAAAACAAAACTTATGATTTAAAAATATTTCGTTACTTACATAAATACATGCATGCATGACTTCATACACCCAATACGTGAATTGCATGTAGATGGTTGACTCATGGCTTGCTACAGGGTGAAACCACTGCAGCTTTTGTAAGCAATGGGAGGTAAGGACAGCCCTTGAAGTCCTGCTTACAAGAGTATGACCAATGCAGGCCATGGGACATGAAACCTTTCTCTGTCTATAAGACCCACAAGGATATGTGTGGCTCTGCTTTCCAGCTTCATACAATCTCAAAAAGTATTTGTCCTTCAGAAAGAGAAGACTATCAAGGGACCATGAATTATAATGGCAAACTACAGACAAAAGAAGCAGCAAAGGATGATGTGCTTTCAGTGGGAGTTTAGAGAGAGGACTAGTGCCTGAGACACAACAACCACGGTCCAGCAGAGGCATAAGATGATCCAGTAAAACCAGGGAAGCAGGGAGGTATACAGTCACTGAGGTTGAGGCAAGCCATTCGGAAGAGCTGTGGTTTTAGTATCCATTTGCAACCATCCATGTCCCGATGTTCTTGTTTGCACATGATGAGTGCACATTGCAGTATCCTCTTCCACTTAATTACATACAGTGAACCAGTAAGGAGAAGGCAGCTGACTTCAAACCTACCACAAAACCAGGAAAATTGGATTACCATTTCAGTTAGAAAACTGGTCGAACTGATGATTTGGGAGGATTTTTTGGGGTAAGAGCTAATCCCTCCTCCTGCAATGATCAGGTATTTATTTCGGACACTGAAATGAGATTTAATTCCCAAAAGACTAATTACTCATCTCTGAAACTCCTAAGCAGTATTCTTTCTCTCGCAATCCTTGAAGGCACGCAAAAAAACCTCAGCCCACCCTCAACCTGTGTAGCTTATTCCTCGCTATTTTTTCTGTGTCTGTGGCTTGTAAAGTGACAATAGACTGCACCACAGTGAACATGGTACCAATGTTTCTGACTCCAAAGCTCTTCAACCACACTCACACACAGAAACACATCCCATAGTCAAGCATCTTCCAGAATAAGGGTCTCCAGTCAAGAGGGAGGAAGGAGGGCAAGAAGGTTCCATCATCTGTTACCAGTTAGTGGAACACTCTGTTTAATCCTTCCAAGAAAGTTGTCCACCAAAACCTCTGATGCTGCCAATTACACATCTGTCCCTTAAAAAAAGAGATGGATTTGCATGGATTTTCAACAAAGTCCCTAAAATAAAAAATTTCTTACCCCACTTTAGCCAATTCTAATGCTGAAAATTGGGCTGGAATTGAGTCAGGGAAAATAGAGGATAAACATCAGGAAAGCCATTGTGCAACTCACATCTCCCAGGGCTATTGCAGTGCCTCTCAAATGGAGCAGGAAAAGCCCTTCTTCATTGTTGAGCTTTTGACAGGGTACCCTTCCTTCTTGGACCAGGGTGAGAGAGCAGAGGAGGCTGCTGTTCTGCTAAGTTCTTTATTTCATAGTTTCACAGCTTTCTTGAAGGCAGAGTTCGAAGGGGGTTACATGATAAAGCCAAGCAGCAGCAGCAACAGCAGGCAAAAACAGCTTCTTCTTCTATATGCTCTATATGCTCCATATATATTTTCTTACAGAATTGTGGATTATATTTATTAATTGACCAATAAGATTAACACATAATTCTAGTTTTTCTTTCCTTAACCTATCCTGGTCTAATTCAAACAGTCGTAAGCCTTACACCAGTGTTACACAGGTATTACACAGATTTGTGTATACAGTTTCTATCAGCTTGTATTGTTTATGTGAACACTATCTAAAAAACGTGAACAGTACAGTTCTATCTATATTTTGTCTAAAGTAAAGAATTCTGCGAATAGGTAACACTGTTGCAGCAAGAACTGTGTTTAAGGACTCTGCTACAGCTTTTTAATGTTTAAAGCACTTAGCATGTATTTCTACTAAAAGTTAAAAAATCTGTATTTCTATTTCACTTTGGTGTGACTTCATGTATCTCAGCTTGTCCAAAGGCTTTAATTTAACCCCTGTGCTTTGGCTTCCCTCTGGGCCTGAGTCCAGAGGAGCTTTCACTCCAACACTTCATGTCTTAAACAGTACAGCAAAAAATACTTGTCTGCAATGGAAAAATAAATCAAGCCAGCTTAGACTGGCATGGTTTCAAAACCCTCCCAGCCACACATTGAAAAGTTCCTAGCACCAATTTCCACTCTGAAGCCTGGAACCATGCTGAGATATACTCTCACCATGTGCCAGTGTCACCAGAACAGAACAGTTTGCTTTTCCCCCACTGTACATGCCCAATTACATGTTCAGGCACAATTAAAATTACACCGTTCCTGAAAAAAAAAATTTGTGGATTCACTCTGATTTGTTTTTCTCCAACTTCTGCCAAGATTCTGGATCTGCTGCCAAGGTTCTGTTACACTGCTGATACAGACTTTGCTTATTGATCTTGGTACAAGAAGGAATGAATCTATAACCCCATGCTCCAACTACCAAGCTGCTGGACTGCTGCACTTCTTAATATGGGAATCTAGTATTTGTCACACGTTCCAAACCACAGTTATCATGAAAAGCTACCTTCTGTGTCTAACACATGCACAGGTACCGAGGTAATTTACCTACAGCTATAGGTGACAAATGTAGGTGAGTGTACTGAGCTCTGTGGTGCTGGCAAAGTCTCAGCCTCAGCACAGGTTTCTGCATATGATATGTAGTTGTTGGACAAGTCTGGTACCAGACTTGCACATGACCAAAAGGGTTAATTTATCACACAAAGGTTTTCAGAAGATACCTTGTTCTTTACAATACTCTCTGTAGCTGTTATGTGCCCCCCTGACCAAAAGCACTGTTGAGTGATTCCCTACTAAAACTGGGAGAAAGGCTGCATGCCATAAAGGGGAGTGACAAACCATATCTTCAAAGCAAGCTATGAATTCAGGAAGATTTACACAAATCTGTGTTCTTATTTCCTCCAGGAGGCAAATCCTGCCCAAAGCAAGCTCACTGTGCGCATGCATGCCTGACAGTACCAATAGTCTTTGATGTCACGTTAACGTCTCTGTGCAAGTTATGAGGCAATTTCCAAAATTCACACTTAATCCCGGGGTCTGCTGTTGTTGAACAGTTCAGCCTTCTGTCAGCAGCTGTCTGTGCTCAGTCATTGAACGGCTCCTAGTCGGCACAGCAAAGTCATTATTTATAGCCCAGCACATTTTTGGGACAGCCTCTTCACATTCCTTTCGATAAAAAATTGCAAGCAGAGCGCAGAGAGAAGAGACGATCAGAGCCTGAACACATACCCACAGTACGCTGGGAACCACTTCCAGAAGGGTGGGCCTCTTCAGGCTGGTACAGGGTGCAAGTTTCCCAATAAAATCTTCCAACCCTGTATTTTGGTGGTGCAGGAAAAGGCTGAATGCCGCTCTCCCACACAAGCATGTGCCCAGCCCAACACGAACACATCATCTGGGACACAGTGATCACTTGGAATGTAGTCCAACAGACCAACTTAGCTATGCTGGCATTTTCCCTTCCAGCCCACCCCAATCAAAGTGAGAAGGCCAAGAAGAATCTCTTCTCCTTCTAGCAACTGTGAAGCTACTAGGATTTCTCAGAAGATACAGCCACATGTACACATATACAGCCACATGTAGCACAAAATGCACAGCAAACTAATCAGTTTTAGATTAAAAGTATGCCAAAGATGTTCTTTACTTTGGTCTTTTCAGGTACTTCAGTAACTGGAGCACAACGGAGAGTTCAAGGGCAGTAAGGACCTGAATGCATATAAATAGAAGGTACAGTTTCAACCAAATAAAGGAGGCCAGCAAGCTAGAAAGAGATGTCTTTCCCTGTGGACTAAGTGGTTTCTGCAACCCAGACGTGGTGCTACCCCTTTTTATGGTGAGCTGTTCTTTATATTCTCCAAGTTGCAAACTAATGTGAAAAAATGCTACTACATATCACAGTACTGGAAAATAATACTGGCAGGTGCAATCCCAAGACTTTTCCTCGTTTTAAGGAAAAAGTAACTTTGGTTGTAATCCAAAAGAAAAATAGAGATATAGGGGAAACTCCTTGATAGCTTCTAGCCCCACTCAAGCAGGTTCATTCATTAATCCACCACCCTGTATTTACTTGCCAGCACATGGAAAAGCAGAGCTGCAAAAGACTTCTCTGGCTGGTAAACCAGTGAAGCTCCCCTGGCCAGGAACAAGGTACTTTCCAGCAGTGACCCCAAGCCTTGCTCCAGGGAGTATGTGAGGTTATTCCTCTGCCCAGCTGTCTGCAAGGACACTTTTGGCAGAGGGAAGGCAAGTGACATCTTTCTGTTCTAACTGAACAGGACAGCTGATGGATCACATGGGCTGGTCAGAGAGGCTGTACCAATGAAAGCACATATCTCTCTCACTCAGGGACACTTGGTGTTTAATTGTGCAGCTTTAAAGGGAGAGGTCATTAATCCCTAGATTTTTTGCCCCTTGCACAGGTATTTTTGCATCAGGCTTTTCTAGTTTTTCAAAGCAAAATGGCTTAAATCAGTGCAAAATCCTGGGATGACACAGGAGATCTTCAGGGGCCAACCCTGTGCTTGTTCTGGGACCCCACTTTCCCAGGCTGCCTCTTACAAAGGCTGGTGATTTCAATGTCTTTAGAAAGTTACAGCTCCCACTGTACCAGTCATTGGCCATAGCTTTCCAAGTTAAAGCAAAGCATGTGGAAAGCGTGGTTAATGGTGGATTTCCTCAGAGACCAGGAATGTTTTAGAAAGGCCACTGAATCTCATAAGTCACATAACACTGTATAATGGCAATGCACATCTCAACAGAAACAGCAAGTATTCTTCTTCCAGGTATGAAAAATACCCCCCAAGCCCAAGTCTCAGTGCATGTATGTGCACTTCAAGTCTCTGGAGTGTCCTTCAAGTCTCTAGAATAATCTCACATCTTATGAGTCATGAGTCAGCCCTTATGAGTCAACCCTATTATTTGTAAGCATCATTCCTATGCTTTTTCATTTGGCTATAAAAAGAGAAGAAAGATAACACTGCTGCCTCTCCAGCTGACATTATAGACTTTCTTTTCCAAAAAAGGAAAGATGGCATTTGTCTTTGGTCACTAAGAGTGAAATCTGTTCCCCAAATGTGTGCTCTGGGGCCTCAATCAGACTAAAGGTGAGCTTGTAAAAGCAATTTGTTTTAATAAGAATTTAATGTGATGCATCTTTGGTACCTCTGTTGCCAGATATGTACTTCTGCCTGCTCCTTTCAGAGGCAGGATCTGGTGGTGGGACTCATGCTGAGTAGGCCAGAGAGGGACTCATCTGCCTGATGGGTGCCATGAATGTTTAGTACCAGCCGTGGAGCTCCAGTCAAGGGAGAGACTAAAGTACATGGAGACCAGGAGATGACTGAGAAGCAACAAAAGGAACAAGCACAGCCCAGAATCCTGGACGTGAAGGAGGATGCCAGCATGTTGGTGAGGATTTGGCTCTGTGGCCATGGGAGGACCACCCTGCTCTGAATCCCAGTCTGTCCCCTAAGTCTTGCCCAACCACAAGACCTCTCAAGCTGGCTGCCCTCCCTCTAGGTTACAGACTACCTACAAATCCTGTAAATCTGTTCGGTCACCTGCACAGACTGTGAAGAAAACATACATTTTATTTTCACTTGAATTACAGGAGCCCCACTGCCCTCTGAATGATTTCCTGCATGTGACTAATGAAAAAGCTCCAAACAAGTGCTTCTCTGAGTCATGGATCTTTCCTCCTTTATATGCTAGCTACCTGTCAGATTACAATGACAGCTCCATTAGTTTGGGATTCTGTTGGACGAAAGAGGAACAAATGCCTTGAACAGCAGAAACCCCCAATGGTCTGAATGCAGTGATCCTTTATTGCAGTCTACTTCACCAAAGTTGTAAACCACATACATCTTTTGATATAGGTGGAGTAAACTACTGCCATTTATGTTCAAAATATCAAACAGCCTTTCCAAAAACCAGTTCTGCTGTTTACACTAAAAATAATCCCATGTGACCTTTGCAGACCTACCTTACTACGAATCTCTAGTCATTCATGCACTCAGTTATTAGGGCTTTAAATGAAGCTGATCATAATTTACGTACTGAGAATGTCTCTTACATCACCTCAACCTACTAAAATGACACTTAGATTTTCCCCTAGAAAGTGACATGTTATGTAGGCCAAGTCATTTAGGTGATGATCATGCTACAGCCACCATCAGGAATTACATTAGCAAAGAAAATGCACACAGGCATTTTTTTCAGGCATTCATTTCATAAAGAAGAGCAGGGTTTGGCTTTTCTAATGCTTCAAATTTTGGTTTCATTATAAGATACGACATTTTAATTTTAATAGCAAGTACTCCCTTCTCCCCTTCTTATAGCACATAATGCAGACTTTTTATTATTTCCAAGTGTCCTGCCTTTGCCTGCATTAAAAACCCTCTCTCCTCTCCCTGGTGCTGAAGAGTTATTAGGCTGCAAAATCGGTTTTATGAATAGGTGTGACTTTGTATGCCTACACTGCAGATGTGACCTCAGGGTAAAATGGAAATGCAATGTCATCTGCTGGGAAGTAGGCAAAGAGGAGAGCTGGTGAGCAGTGAAGAGTTATCTGAAACACAGACGTGATTAAAGCCTTTTCTGCTCAGTTTGTTTTCACCAGGCCGTTTTAAAAATGTGGTCTCCTGCCTTTACATTCAGAGCACACTGGTCAGATTTACAGACACCTCGCACTACAGGTACCAATTCCATTTGACAGTCCTGGATTTTGAGAGGTCCCTCAGCACTGACACTGCAGGTCTTTATTGCCCGGACAATTTATTCTTGCCGCCCCTATTGAGTGCCTTATGAACCCGTGTTAATACAGCATCTGCAATTTGAAACTTTTTTATTTCCAGGCTGGGATTTCTGCAAGATACTTACATCATTAATGTGTTACAGGTTACCATGCCACAGTCCCCAGCTGTGGCCTAATTGTCCCTAGGTTTCTCAGCACAGTCCCTCTGGAGCTTTGCTGGCCTGAGACCAGCCAACACCCCATGGTTCTACTGACTAAGGGCATGGGGATCCTGGCATTGACAGACAGGACTTGGATCCTGAAGGAGTAACAGATGCACTGAATGCCCCATGGCCTGGGAAGCAGCAACATATGCTGCAGTCATTAGTGACTGTTGAGCAACCAGGGAGTCTGACACATCGGATTTGCTTTACCTTTGGCAGCAAGTGCAATCGTGGCTCTTCGTAGGACACAGAGCAATGTGCTCAACCAAAACAGTGAAAATAAATGTCATAATCAAACTGCAAACCCCCACAGTTGCTCCTTCTCAGCCACACAGACCTGTTGTTCATACCAGAAAGCAAAAGGCAAGAGCCAGCAGGGAAACATCTCGGAGGCACTATAAAAAAGGCACATAATAAAGAGCAATGCACACGTGACCCTGCCAGGGTTGTCACCTCCTGACATGAGGCCAGCTCCAGTCTGTGTCCAGCATCACCTGGAAGGCCCTGCTATCAGCCAAGCTCCTTCCAGCTCTGCTGCAATGTGTGCTGTGTCTGACCTGTGACTCAGGTATGGGGCTGCATTCTCCCAAAGGTCACCTTCTGCAAAAGAACACGAAAACAGGGGTCTCCCATTGCACTCCCATTATAAACATTCCTTGCAGAAAACAGAGAAGATTATGCCCCTGTAAATGACAAACCGCATTAGGAGAAACTGCTTCTGTTCCTTTCGCCTCAGCTCTCCATAGACGATGTACTTCTCCTTAATTTCAGCTCTCTAACATAGACACCAACACTCTGGTTTAGAGAACACAGAGCTGAAAATGGACAGCTTTTCTCTTCTTTTGACTTTGCTGACAATTAGCAGAGCTGAAAGCTGAGGTACTTTGAGCAGTATAAATGAACTTGGGGATTTGATGGTTGCTTCTTCCTGAATGAACACAAAAACATATCAGAGGGCTGAACTTGTGTTTTGCAATGTGACACTATCATATTTCTTCATAGCTTTATTTCATATTTTTCCTACCCCCGACTGACTTTAATGCTCTTTAAAGCACAAAAGAAGAGAGAGAAAAGGAAAAAAATATTTTGTGCAACTTCATGCCATATTTAATGAGAATATTTCTTTTTTCTTCTTCCTTTCCAGATATTTAATGTTAAGCAGAGACTGCTCCAAAAGTGCAATATTTTCAGAATAAAACTCACAGCGTTTTTTCTGTTACGATCTCAGAGGTCCTCAGACCTGACACCCCACATGCTCTCTTCTAAACTAAGCCCTTAATACTTACAATCAGTGTACTTACAAAAATATGAAAAAAAATGAAACTTACAATGGAAAATGAAGTTATCAGTGGGCTTTGGATGAGTCCAACTGTGGTTAAAATCAAGGATTAAGTGAAACATCCATCTTGTACAGGCAGATAGCTCATATTGTACCACCTTAATAAGCATCTGTCCAGAAGGAGAAGGGGGGTTTACATCATCAGGAAAACCCAAATGTATTCCTGGTCTGCAAGAGCTGTCCCCATCAGACTTGAAACAAATGCTTTTGCTTTGTTAAGCCTCAGCTTCCAGCTATCATGATCTGCATACAGCACATCCTCCCTCTGCTCCTCATCTGCCATGACTATTTGTGACCCAATTCTTCAGGGCCAGAAAACCCCTGCATCTCACATGTGTTTGTCCCGTATCAAGTAGAACTGTGATCAACCCTCACAGTGGGAGTGTTTGAATCCCTGCTAGAAACAACATTGACAGCTTTCCAGCCCCCATGTTTTGCACTTCTACATGAGTTAATTCCTTGTGATGGTCTCAACATGAACATGATGTCCCAGCCATGTCGCATCCCAGCTTGGATCAGACACCATCCCCTGCCAGGCACTTGGTTTGTGGCACTTGGACTCTGGCAACAAAGCAAGGAACACAGCTCTGTGTGTTTGTGTACACACACACCCTCCCACCCTCTCCTACATTTTTATCAGTGTTCAACAGAGAGTCATTTGGCTTTGCACTCTTTATGGACAAACAATTAACACCTACGTTCATTTTGTAGACAAAAGGATTTTGTATTCATTTTGTTGACAAACTGTCTTGAAATCATGGAGGAGACTCTGTTTGACAGTCCTGGCACATACTTGATTCAGTGGAGAAAATGCATTCAGCTAACTGTCCAATCAGTTATGTAGACAAAATGAATTTCATCATAATTCTGTCAACAAAATGCTAACTTGCTTAAATTATTCTCTCAACAAAATAAATTAACTTAAAATCCTTTTGTCCACAAAACAGATTTAAGTGTTTAGAGAAGCCTTGTAAATACTATAGTCTGTTAGCTTAGCATGTGCAGCTCAAACATTGGGCTCAGCTGAGTCAGCAGGCCTTTTCTTATCAGGCAGGACTGGTCTTGACTCTTTCAGCTCTCCCATCCTCTGTGAGGTCAGTCCAATAAGACCACCAATCACTTGGGCTGCAACACATGGAGTCAACCAGAACCACGGGAGAGACTCTTTTCCTTTTTTTAATTTAATCACTAGCAACTAGCAGGAAGAATTTGACATTAAGTATAGCAAGCCTAAACAAATCAGTCTGTTCCTCAAAAGAGAGGCTTCATCCTTAGAGCTGATGTGGAGTTTCCATGACAAACCTCCTGATAAAATAGCAACTTAATGAGGGGCTGCAGCTGAGATACCTCAGTAGATTTCATATTGTGACCACGAAACTGTAATTACTGTGCTTTAGATAATCATGTGTCTAAAGTCTATTATGCCTATAGAAAATTTCCTTCTGCCTTTTCTGTGTTGCTTCAAATTCAAGTTTAAGTTCACATATTCACATCCTGCTCAGAACCTTACTCAGAGAATGGGAAGCAATCAGAGCACAGGCATTGCTACAGGGAGCCAAGTGCACCAAGTTCTGCCCAAGACAGTGGAAGTGCAAAAGGAGCTGCATCAGAACCAATGGCAACCACCTGCCCTTGAGTTCATAGCACCATCACTAAGAATATTTCTGGTGTGCCTACATGGCACCAGCCACTGCAGGGGACTCTGTGTTGTCATCTCCCATCTCATGTCTCCCCAAATACATACCTGTCCCAGCCTGCAGAAATATCGGGGATGACACCTTGCAGCTCAAGTCAAAAATTTCAGTCATTTGGACTCACCTCTGGAGGATAAAAACCCCTAAGATAAGTCTTTTAAGCTGTTTTTAATGAGTTCCTTCTCCGGGCTTTACCAACCACTGCCTCCCCTATTGTTCAGCTGCATTTTAGTAACAAAGAAACATAGAAAGAATCATGCCTATATTTTTAGTGATGCCAGTCAAGGAATTTGTCAGGCTGGTGGAAAAATGAAACTCTTCCATAATCTTTTCGCGATATTCTTTCACTAGTATAAACAGGTTTTTTGCCCTCCGTTGGGGGTTATTTTGGTTACAATGGAGTTAAATTCCAGGAGTCTGGAAGGTGTACAGTAACACAAGGAAAATACCATATTAATATTTAATATAACACTTTTTATGAGTGTGAAAAGAATAAAATGCATTCAAATGCAAATGCAGTCTGCAAGAGTGGATAAAGCTCTATGTTTTTCCAGCAATGCCTTCATTTTGCTAAAGACCAACTTAGTCTCGAGTGAGCTAAGAGTGCCTCTGTGTGTGTGCAGTTCCAGACCCTGAAAAGGCTGCCTCTGGCCAAAGTCTTACCCAGTATTTGATCCACTTCTGCAATACCACCTTGTTTCAGTACTCATTGAAATACAGAGGGTTTATTAATCCCTTCAGAACCACACGTTGTAGCCCCAAAGGGATAAAGCCTGCTGCAGTGTCTATCCTACCTTATGAGAATTTAACAGAGCAGCTAAAGCTGTGGGATTGTTCCCTACAGCCCTTGTGGGCAACATTTTTTTTCTGTGACATGCTCTGAATATACCAAGCATGGCAAAAGGTCTAGCAGGGGATTTTCAATGAAATTTCTGTGTGCTAGACAACCAGGTCCTCCTGAATTTCAGTAGATCTGGATCTCTAACGCCCACAAAGCTCTTGACATTTCCAGCCTAAAAGAATGCATTCTGCCAACTGCATTTCAAGAAAACATAACAGTAGCCAGCGGGGGAAGCTTGTAAATAAATCCCTGAAAAAAAGCCTAGAAAATAAGCACAAACATCAACCTAGTTAGAGGATTCCCTGGCAAACAGTAGGAGAGATTTAGGGAGCATGTGGCAGGGAAATCAGGTATTCTTTTACTGGTGTCACTTCTGACTGTCATGAAAGTGCTCTTGACCCACCCCATCTGATAGAGCACAGCACTGGCCAGGGCCACACCACCAAATCAGCTCGAGCACTTCTCAAGTTATTTGAGACCAATTTCTTGCTTCATAATGGCTCTGCATCATGCACATCACTACCTTGTCTCCCAAATGGGTCCAGAAGGAGCAATGCATTAGAGTGAAAGAAATAACCCTGCAGGAAAAGCCAGGCATCATGATTGCCAAGTCTCTTTTTACAGACAGTATCAGAGAATATTCTGAGTTGGAAGGGACCCCACAAGGATCATTGAACCCAACTCTTAAGTGAATGGCCCGTTCAACACCCGAAGGCAGCACATACACAGGAGTTCATTTAATACAAGCAAAACTAAGAATATAGAGTAGAGAAAGACTTTAAGACACATAACACTGCTGTCCTGGGGGGGTCACCCCTGCACTCCTCTCACCAGGACAACCTGCAGGGGATGCAGCACTTCTGATTCTGCACTAGTCCTTTTTGAACCATGCAATGTAAACAAAGCGGTCAAGGACCTTGGCTTGCCTTAATCTGTGCTCAGACTTGGGCAAAGCTCTTCATCCAGAACTTCAGTACATTCACATCCAAACCAGAAACACAACTGCAGGGGAGTCACAGACAGAGATGGCTCTGACAAGGAAACCGAGCACAGGGAGAGCAAGGAAATGTGGGAGTGGGGAGCTGAAAGGCACATGGCTTTTTGTTTGTTCTTTAGCTCAGGTATCTCAAACTCTCCAACACCTTAACCTGGAATTCCCCTTTGTGAAGAACTTCGGAGGACAGAAATAGATGGAAATTTATATGGAAATGAACATCCAAATATACATGAGGAAGGGAGAGGAGGGAAAGGAGTGATTCATTATTATGGCTTCCATATCATTACACATTCAAAAATTCCAAGGTAATATATTTTTCTTCATTGCTTGGATAATAAATCATCATTCGATTACAAAAGGGGAGTACCTGGATGGAACAGCAGGATTTCTGAAAAATTCTCCTGGCAGATGAATGACAGGAAAATTTATGGATAATTCAGTTGCCTGACTGTCCTGCCTCCAGGAGAGAAGTCTATGCCAATATATAAACCTTTCCTGACAATTCACACAGCAGACACTGTACTTGATGGAGTGAGGTTTTTAGACCTCCCTTGGCTTGATTTTTGTTATTCCTCCTTTGGCAGCCTGCACAATATGTCACAGCAGTGCAAAAGGGTTAGGAAAAAGCCATCTAAGATGCTACTGAGCCTGTACTAGCAGGACTGTCTCTAGGAGCTATGAAAAATACACTGCTGTGTTCCCCACTTAGCTGGAGTTGTCCAATCAATCAAAGATCCTTCAAAGGTCACTGGTATTTGTAAGACAAAGAGTTTTCAAGTACAAAAAATGACCATCCAGTCTATCAACAGCTTGCTGTTTTCTAGTTTATCTTCATTTCATCTCCCAGGATTTCTTTCAGACCAACTCTTAATATTTTTCCCCTGTATAAGCAGAGTTATTTCACTCTTCATCTGGTGCCTTTGAGTCATTCTTCATTTTTCTCCCATTAGACTCATAGCTAGGGGTAAGTCTGAAAATCTGGCAAAATGTTGCAGGAGAGGGATGAGGCAGCTGAAGGGAAAGGTATGGCAAAAGGCAGCCACATGCAGAGGCAATCTTTACTGTAATAAGGGCAGACAGGCAGGAGTCAAGCCCCAGCTTTTCTTTTCACACTCACTTCTGAAAGGAAATTGCTGTCTTCTTTTATGAGCAGCCAAAAGGAACCCACATCTCACCAGGCCTGGGGTCCAACCTTGGAAAAGGGTAACTCACCCCTTGCAGAGTACACTGCTTCTGGTGGAAAAGCATTAACAAGCACTTCTTCCAACATGCCTTGGAAACACATAGGTTTTCATCTGGGAACTGCCTGTTCTAAGTTGGAGGACAAATTACATTTCTGCACCAGGCTTTGTGTTTTTGCACTGCTCAGCTTCCAAAAACTGCAGACAGAGTTTGACTCAGAAAAAGACTTCTTCTTTAGGAGGGCCAACTAAGACCATCAGGGGAAGCAGCTGAACATATGGGCTAGGTTCTCTGTCAGTGAAAATTAGACACCTACTTCTGAAGCAGACATGGAGAATCTCCCTTCACAGGTGGCAGAGTGAAGCAGTGCATCCCACCTCCTCCTCTTGCCAGCATGTGAAGCAGCTCACATGACTCATGCTCTAGGAATGCCTGTTCCTTAGCAGTGATTATAAGGAGAGCCTGGATGAGTAGCTCTTCTGCTGCCATCTGAAGTAGAAGGAAGTGGATTCATTACTTTGAAAGCAGAAATAGAAGGCTTTATTTCCTGCTGGTTTCCTGTTTCTGGTGGCAGTACAGAGAGAACAAAGCCAGTATGATGTCTGATTTCTCTCTGGGAGCTGTTTTATCTCCTACACCTGTGCCCAGATTTCAAGGGTTACACAAGATACAACACTGTGAAAAATCAACTCAAGCTCCCTTCCAAATTGCATTCCTATAGGGCACTAGTCAGTACTATACATTCAAAACATTAAAGACCCCCAAAGGCACCCTACACAAAGGAGTGTGAAGTGTTTTCCAAAGGAATCATCCAAGAATACCAATAGTTGTAAACCAGTTTGTCTTTTGTTAAAAGGGAAGACATTTGGGCAATGAATGCAATAGAGCAACTTCACTAATAACATGAGCACAACACTCTGATGGGTCACATTAGTCCTGGAAAAATCTCAGTCTTCCAGATGTGCTGCCGTATGGAGAGATGTTCTCCAGGACTATTTTGCTCACTAACTTTTGCAGTATCCTCCCCAAAAATTTAGTAGCCATAATTACATTGGGACATGAAAGGACTTATGCCAGTTTGAACATCTCTTATCAAGCCCCTCGCCACTGAGGTGCATTTCGTGTTCTTGAATTCCCTGGACTGTTTTTATCACTGAGACTAGCAGGGCTAGGAAGAAATCGGGGTCTCAGCCTTTACCACCCTGTACTGTGTTTGGACCCTAAAATCTGCATTCCCTGGATGCCAAACAGCATATTTATAGCCACTTTGGCCTTACTGCAATTGCCTTTAGCTTAAGGATATATATTTCCCTTGCCCTCATCCCAAGCTGAAATATCTTTTGTGGCTTTCACACATCTCTCCATTACCGTGTCATTTGGCAGGATTAGGATGTGAGGGTGTTCCATGCCTGATGCAGAAAAGTATCTGCTTTAGTTTTCAGCCAGCCATGATCTGTTAGTGGATAGAATTCTCATCTCTGAAGCCCTGGGGCCTCAGCCTAAGCAAGGTAATGTAACAGATTTTATTAGCAGTTTCAGAAAGGTAATCTAGATTAGCATTAAATGGTCCAGCAAAGTAGACACATGAAGGCATCTGTAAACATCATCCTATGCCCTTGATTGCACAAATATCTGTTTTTTAGGCAAAGAGGCAGTATTTTATTTAGATGCTTTGAGGCACCGATTTGCTTTGTATACAAACTACTGAGTGCTTAATGTCTTGGTAAGTTCTTTCCCTCATCAAACCAAAAATGACATGATATATCCTATGACTTGCTAATAGATGACTAGATAAAGCTAAATTGTAAAATGATCAGTCCTGGTCTCTTGCTGAATACATGGCTTCCCTAATATGAGAAATGTGATCAGAAAATAATCTGCTACTAAGAAGGCAATCTGAATCCCCTTCGGGGAGCAGGCTGCAAGAATACAGCACCGAGGATGATATTAGCATTTCAAGAAGAGCCTGGCATCAATACAGAGGGTGCCACAGAGGAATAGCTAAAATTTCTTTATCTTTATCTGCTAATATTTCTGGGGAAAATGCAATACTGGGAAATTGCAGAAAGACCAAACACCTTGCTTAAATTGAATTGGATCTGCAACTGTGCATGACCTGTTCAGAGGTATATGCTTTTCTCCAATTAAAAGTAGAAATTTCAGCCCTGGATAGGGTTCCTTTGTCAGTGCTACTGATAAATTTTAGGGTAAAAATTAATACTGAGATCAGTATTTTCAGAAGTGAACATTTATGTTTGAGTGACCCACTAGAGACACCTTACAGTGGTTTAATTTAATACAGATGGGGCTTCCATCACTTACCTATCATAGCTTGGAGGCTGATTCCAAGAAGAGCCTCAGAAGCTTTGTCAAAAGATGCCACACGGTTTTTTGGTTTGGTGTTTCTGTTGTGGTTTTTTTAATGTGCAATATATACCCTTCATGTAGTATCTCAAAAGTTTCTTCCATGAAAACAGACCAAGCAATTGCAGGGATCTGCACCTGTTTTTCATAATAATGAGGAGTTGTAGGGATTTTTTATATAGGATGAAATACTGCATAATAGAGAATTTTAGGATAGTAAACAAAGGAGCTTAGGCAACTTTCTAACGAGCTTGAATGATTTATAGCTTCTTGGGCTCTAGAGACATACTTGAAACTCCGATGACTTTCTGCCGTAGGCGCAGTTAATAAAACTTGAATTTCTAATCTTGCATTTTCCCCAAATGAAAGTTTTAACTAATCAAAACATCCAGCTGATATACCAAAGCAAGTACACTACTGAGTGCTCCAAGTACTCACAAAATAAGACAGCTCAGGTTACACAGAGCCATCTGAAAAATGCATCAAAAGCATGTACCAAACTGTTCCCATTTTCCTTCTGAGTGAGAGATATGTTCTAGTCACCTGGCATTATGAGTAAGTCTCCTGGATGGTATACTAATACCGTCCCTACCCAGCTCCATGGGGTCCCGCGTGCCTCCACAGAAGCACAGGTGGGTTCAGTAATACAGTCGGTAGCAAAGAGTTGAGAAGGGCATTTGCGTGCGTTCCGCCACGAGCATTTGTTGCTGCTACACTGTCGAAGGTGGCAGAGGCAAATACGAGCATGATCCTGAAACTCACAGTTTTATCTAGGGTCGGGGAAAAGGCAGGACTAGGGAATGGGGACCAATGGGGAAGCTCTGGGGGAGCGGCTAGGGGCAGAGGCTAACAGCCAACTGGGGAGTCCAAACTGGGATAGATTACCATAACAGAACAATGCATCCTGGGAGAAGCCTTTCTGGCCACCCCAACACAAAGTGGTTCCTGGGGTACTAGGGACTTGTCTTACTGAGAACTCTCTGTCCCTTGTAATGTATGTTCACTGGCCACCACACTATATAAGAAAGAAAATTATCAAATACACACATAGTGTCCTTTAAACGGAAACAAACATTAAGAAATAATTACTTTGGGGAAAAAAAATGAAAGCTTGCCAATGCTTTTTAAAGGTATTGGCTGTGTTTTGTACCACGGCACTGCTTTATGTCCCCATGCAAACCACTGAGTGAGCTTTGGCATCTGTGTGTGGTGAGATGTGATCCCTGGGAAAGGCTCCCAGTTGAGACAAGAAAGAGGCTGACTTCATGTGGAGTTCCTGACCCATTCTGGGGCACCACCATGGAATGGGCATTGGTAGAACCCCAGCCTGGTGCTCCCTACACCCCATCCTTGGTTCTCAATATCTCCTTGGAGAACACTGCCCATGCTCCCTGGCAAAGCAGCCAGCACAGCACTGTGATGTCCCTTTAAACAATTATTTTCCAACTGGCAAAGCACTTGGGGCCTTGCCAAAGCTCTCCTACACAGAATGGCTCAAAACCCTCCCAACATTCTACCTTATTGCATATGCAGTAGCCCTCCGCTCTCTCTCAAAGGCCATACCTCTTTCTACAGAAAACAAAGGATTTATTATTTTAGCAATGGAAAGCTATAATAATAGGCCAATGAAAATAGCTAAAATTGTAGCCACTTTGCCTAGCAATTACACATGTGACAAATTCATTTATCTGCTAGTCCAGCGGCTTAATTTACATCCCCAGTTAACAGTTAATTCTGGAAGTGCACTTCACTTCAAGAGCAGCAGGGAGAGCAAAGGCTGGACCCTTTTGAAAGAAAACCCCCTTTTAATAAATAGCTCTGCAATTAATTATGCAACCAAACCAGCCAGCGGCAAGCAACAACAGTGAAGAGGGAAGACATCACAGTATTTACATGTGGAAATAAAACATCAGTGTGGTAAGAGGCAGATGATGTAGCTGACAGAAAATGTGAGACAGAAACCAAGCTAATATTCACAGGAGTTCAGGTGAAGGAGATTTAAAATGTCACTTACTAGGAGAAGGCTGATGAAAATTAATTGGAAGAGATAGCAGCACTGTTTCTGCATCGGGAGAGCAGAATTTTTCAGTGTCTGTAATAAAATGATGATATATCACTCTTCAGTGAAGAAAATTTACACACTGACCAAGACTTTGGTAAGGTTTACATCAGGTCAGGGATTTCCTGATCATATTTTGTTTTTGTCAGAAAGTGTTGACTCATCAAAACTGCATCTGTTATTTACCACTAAAAGTTTGAATGGTGTTCATTGTTGTCTGGATTCCTCAGGTCATGAATGAAACCTCTGGTCAAAAACAAGAGGAGTGCAGAGTAGAACCAGCAGCTAAAGCACTTGCCTGCTGTGTAAGAGACCAGGATGCTGAGCCCAGGCTGACCCAGGCAAATAGGAAAGCTGAATTTCAATGTGTAACACACAGGCAAAGGATATTGTCACAGTACCAGAGTGGTGTCTTGCTCAGGGTCTAAGTGAAAAGGCACAGTGTCCCACTTGCTCTCTGCATGCAGAATTACAGGGTTTCCTAAATCCTAGTAAGTCACAAAGAATGGAAAAACAGTCCCTTGTGTGGTGTTCTTACACAGAGATGGACCAAAACCCAAAAGCAGCAGCAGACTAAATTGCCCAGTAACTTTAGCAAGTCAAAGGAGGGGGTCTCCACTTCTCTTTATCTCTTTTTAAATTAAAGCCATAGTTCCCATTTTGGGAGGGCATCCAGTAGCAATCACTAGTTTTTCTCTAGTTTTTTTTCTGTAGTTTGTTTGACTGTGCTGTGTCCCATAATTCACCAGGCATGGTGCTAGGATGTGCTTCAAACAAGCCAAGGGCAATAGCGAGTAGATTTTCAGCCTAAAGACAGCATTTTGTGGCATATGGATGAACCACCATAAGTTCAAAATAAGCATTGAAAATGTTTGTCCTGTTATTTTACCAACCCCTGCATCCTGCATGACAATAAATAATGTGGTTTTGCACACATGTAGGTGGCTTTGGCTCCCCTCAATCAATTAGGATATAAATACATGGCATCACATGATATTGTATAGGTATCACATCTCATCACATCAGAGATTCATGCAGAAGTGATCAGACCTGTTGCTTCTACCAAATTTGAGAAGCCTGGGGAGTGAGCTGAAGGAATCCACACAAAGCTCAACAAGGACAAGTACAGTCTTGGGCAGCTGTGGGGAGGATAACCCCATGACCATCTTTGCCAGCCCAGTTGCTGCCCTGCTGAAATGCAGATGGGGTTGGGGCAGACAAAGCTGCACCAGAGGCAGTGTGGACTCCCATTCTGTGCAAGGCAATCTGCCCACTGGGGTGCCCCAGAAGATCCAAGAGCCTGCAGGAACCAGTATCATTCCTTACACTGGGGAATGCTGCTGCTGGTAAGGGTGCAGAGAAGTCCCCCAGCCAACACTCCTGTCAGTTTGTGACCTCTAGTTTTGTCATGAGGCATTAGGAGTGAAAGATAATTTGTACACTCAGACTCAATCACCTGAGGAAGAAAGAAACATGCTTAAACTATTGCATGAATATGAAATTTCCTGATGCAATCTAGACTGTTGATCACTTCTGGGGCTAATCACACTTTACCTATTACTGAGAGAAAATTTTAAAGAGGGAGACAGTAAGAGGGTCTTGAGAGGCGGCCTGATATGACTAAGCCCAACAGCTGCCTCTGAAAAAGAAATATTTGGCCATGACGTTGGGGACAGGACAGTGCAGGTACCCATCTGGAAGTTTTAGCACAAAATCAAAGCCTTCTTGGGAACAGGAACAACAGGAGCACAAAGTTTCTTTATTTCATGATCTAGAATGTGTCGTCTCTCAGCATTGCCCTTGTTATTCTGACTTTGTACTGTCTAAGGATAACTTTTGCCAGACAGTATAAATCCTTTCCTGAATGACTCACAATCTCTCAAGGTATAATTACTGTAACTGGGAAAAAAAAAAAGAGAAAGATTTAATTTTTGATCTTACAAGAAGAATGTTCAAGCTGAGATAAACATATAAAGAAAAAGTTAAAATCACAAGGCCCAAATCCTCTCATGCAGCCAGGTTTGACAGACATCATGTGAGATAAGATCATTGAGAATTATCAGAGGAATTTTGTCAACCAACTGGAAATGAATTCCATCTGAAATCATTCTAATTGGCTGTTTTAATGGTAAAGCAATAAACATTTTAGGGGGAATCTGGGTTTAAAAACAAAAATGATAATTTATTTAGTCTATATAGATTTTCTCAGCTGTAAATCACTGATGCATCAGATAATACTTTGCATTTTGTCTTGAAAAATCACACCAAGTAGAAAATACAATTTTTCTGTGTTATCAGGAGTGGCAGAGGCAGCTGGCTCTTTCCTTGTAATGCTTACTAACGTAACTGCATAATCACCTCACTGAGGACTGAACCTCAGCTCTGAGGGCTCTGTCTTCTAGCTGATAGTTTCTAAAAGCACAGGGAAGATCCTCCCCAGGTGGAATTTGCATCACTAATTATTATGGAATAATTAGGGAGAACAGATGCTGACTTTTGAACTCACTAAGCCTTGTAAAATTCCTAAGGGTTCAGAGTTTTAGTATCACTGAAATTTTGCTTTCTTTCTTATGGGAACTGGATTGCTGTCACTAAGAGCCATGTGATGGTACCAGGATTACAGTGACTCATCATGTAACCTAAGTTACACTGACCCATCTAAAAACTCAGAACTAATGCATCTCTCCTAGTGATTTTTTTAGTCAGACTCTACAGTTTAATATTTTAATAGAGAATATCTATGAGTCAATAATAGAGCTTTCAAAGTATTATAAATGACAGAGTATTCTTCTAAAATACAGTGCAATTTTTAAGAGATGGATTTTATTTTTTTCCAGTGTAGACAGACACAAACAAAAGGTTTTGAAAGAACACAATCCTTTTGTAAGTTAAGGAAGACTTGCCTACAGTGAGTTTTGCTGTACTTGGAAATAGTATATTACATTAAGTATATCTTACAAGCAGGAAATGCCTTTACAGATGACAAAAATTGCCCTGGAAAACTTAATTAAAGAAGCATTTTTAGACTCTGATGAAAAACCTAATTCAAGTTCCTCTACAAGCCACTGAGTAACCACCTGTCTATGACACCAGCAGAGTTTCATGTTTTCCTCAGACATGGAATTGTAGAATCATGGAATGGTTTGGGCTGGAAGGGACCCTAAAGCCCATCCAGTCCCACCCCCTTCCATGGGCAGGGACACCTTCCACTACTCCAGGTTGCTCCAAGCCCTGTCCAGCCTGGCCTTGGACACTTCCAGGGATGGGGCAGCCACAGCTTCTCTGGGAAACCTGTGCCAGGGCCTCACCACCCTCACAGGGAACAATTCCTTCCTAATATCTAATTTAAACCTACCCTCTCTCATTTTGAAGCCGTTCCCCTCCTTTCCTGTCACTATATGCTCTTGTAAAAAGTTCCTCTCCATCTTTCTTTCTCTCCTTTCATCTTCTCAACTTAAGCTGGGAAATGCTAAGGAAAAGAAGACTTGAGGTGCTGTATGCTCCATTATTTGCTCAAGTTTTCCTGAAAAAGAAGAGGGGGAAATTTTGCTGAACTCACAACCACACACCCAGTGACACTTTCTGAAGGTCTCTGCCAAATGGCATTGTGTGCTTAATGAACAAAAGAAGGGACTAGACTAAGGATAAATCTCAGTTTCTGTGCCGTTTTGGGATCAACACTTGCAAGCAGCTCCAGAAAGTCCAAATCAGTGGTTGGGATCAGCAGAGGTCTCTGGTACATATGTGAAGGGAGGATCAGGACAATTTAAACTTAATTCCCTTTGGGAAGATCTGAACTTCTCCCTGGCAGCAAAACACTTAACAAAAGTAGGAAAACTGAGTACACTGACCTGACACCCAGTGAGACTCGTCTATTCTTCAGTGGTAAAACTGCTCATGAAAGGTAGTGGAAAAGAATTATAACAAAGAGCAGGAGAGGGTGGTTCTGGGGAGAGTTCTCTTGGCCTGATGATGCTTTCCTTTAGGCTACTTCCACTGTCAGTTGGCAGAAATTAACTTCTTTCTGAAAATGAATCACAGACCCAAATTCCTTTCTAGAGGATCTTCTCTTGACAGATTACACTAACAGTGTAAATAGAAGAGCTTCCAAACCACTCACAAAGTGGCTGTAAAAGATGGCAAAGCAAATATCTGTGCACTTGTAATGGAGCCACAGATGATTTGAGATCAATTTGTCATTGATTAAAAGGAGACCTCTGCCTCTGGAAAGTCTGGATCAGTAAGTCTTGACTTGCATTGCTCCGAGGTTACTGCAAGGCTGCATCATTTACCTCTTCAGGTTACCAGGATTTTATGAATTAATATTATGGCTTCTTTGTAATAATTGAAGAACAATTACAAACTAACAGCAAAATCTATACAAGGCCAATCTTGATCCTGTGTGGGAAGCTTACTCCTACCAGCCCCACTCTAACCTGAGAAACTCCAGACATTTTCAACTCTATTCCTTAGCCAGGACCCCCCACTGCTCCCAGCCTTAGTTTTACCCTGACCTAAGCAGCTGCCTCAACAGCCTCATCTTCTACCTGGCCAGGGGTCCTCTTCTGAGCCCACACATCCAGCAGATCCCAGCTTGGTCTCTGGGCTCTAATTGCAGAAATAGAAATAAGAGTCTTTTGCAGAAACACCTCATTTCAGTGCCTAACAACCTTTTACTGGGTGGGTTAAGCCATGCATGGGATCACAATCAAGGCAGATAATTGAGTCTGTGGAACTAATTTCATTTATTAGGATTAAATGTCCCATTTTAAAAATACAATTTCTGCCCTTTTTTATATGCAATAAATCTATGAACAAAATAGAATTATCCAAACACTCATATTTCTATCACTCTCTTTAAAGTAGTACTTAGACATTTGCATACCTCTGAAGTTTTCAGTGCCACCTCTAACTCACAATTTTCGATCACATGGTTCTAGGTGTATTTCCTAGATATACATATTTCCTAGAACTACATGCATCTGTATTTCCTCTCTGCAAAGGGGCTTTAGGAACAATGGGTCTTCTGGTTCAGCCACTGAAGCACAAAAATACAGAGTGAAAATAAAAATGACAAAGATTTCTGGATCAAACTCTTCTTCTCTGCAGAAAAAAAATCGCCCCACCAAGTCATTTCACTTGACATTCCATTTGCTCTGTAATGCAATGCTTTGTTCCGCATGCTTGTGTGAAAAGGAAAGGAAATACTAACTCTAATAAAGGAGCAGATCAGGAAAACTTGCCTTTCATCCAGGAGTTTTCACATCTGTGTGGGTGACAGCACTCTTTAGGAGGGAGCTGGGGAGGTACCTACAGCCACCACATTCCTCCCTGCAATGGGAAGAGACCAGGACAGAGGGAGTGAGAAAGACTCCCTGCACTGTGAGTAGGACACTTCACTTGAAACTGCTACATCAACTGCAGTGAGTGTCTGCTGATCTGCTGGAGAAACAGTTCCAGAGGGACAGACTGGGGACACCTCACCTGAGATCAGCTTCCCAGAATCACAGGATAAGGTGAGCTGAAAGGGACACACAGGGATCACTGAGTCCAACCCACGGCCCTGCACAGACACCCCAACAATCCCACCCTGTGCCTGAGAGCATTGTCCAAATGCTCCTGGAGCTCTGGCAGCCTTGGGGTTTCCTGGGGCACCTATTCGAGTGCCTGAACAGCCTCCAGGGAAAGAACCTTTTCCTAGTGCTCAACCTAAACCTCCCCTGACACAACTTCAGGCCATTCTCTTGGGTCTCTGCTAGTGACAACAAATGGAGCATTTAAGCCAAGCAAGAAACCAGCCTGAGCCTTGCTAAGCTGAGTCAATACACTATTTTGAAACCTCACAGCAGGGTATTTACTGTAGGAGTTTGTGTGTCTCTGTCAAAGAAAATCAAACTTAACTTCGAGGTGGTTGAAACTGCACTTAACATTTGCCCAAACTATGGTTGTCAACCTGTCTTACACAGTCACTTAATCCTGCTGAAAATCCACAGTAAAAAATCCGTGTGAGAGGCAGTATCTAGGGAATACAGGAAGACAGGCACATGCAGCCACAACCCTGTAAAAGGAAGTGTTGTCAGGAGTAGAACATCCAGGCAAGTCGCTGACAGCTCCCTGCGAAGCTCATATTTCCCAGGAAAGTTTAGTCAAAGCTCTGTCACTGCTGACCTCAGTCCTCAGCTGTAGCCACAGCTGGGACAGGATGGTCTTCCTCAGTGGAAGAAAAAAATAATAAAACCCAACACCTTAAGATTTGCCATTATGCCAAACACCAGTTAATGTCTGGTCTTTCTTCTGGCCTATTCTACTGCCTTATTGCCAGACAGTTTTTCACTGCCCAAGATTTACAAGTTTCAGTGTGCGGGCAGACCTTGTTTTTTCAGACTGTACTACGAGATATGTGCTGTTCCCTTCCAGAGAATGTTGCTCTTTATAGGAGCTGAACATACACACAGTGGTCACAGCGGGCCTGATTGCCACAACTTTAATGACAGTTCTCAAAAACAGTTTTGAAACTTCAGCTCGTAGACTCACAGAATTAGGAAGTTACATTTTCATTAAAAAGGAGTTACTAACATCCATGATGATGAAGGAAAACCTAGAAATGCAATTATCTCGTATCCCAAGAACTTCACCAAAAGGCAATGAAACTAGCTTTATCCAACAAATCACCTCACAGTACTTACAGCAGAGCACAACATCACCACTCGAAATTTCTCTTGGCAGCCTTGTCTCCTGATCAGTCAAACCTCTCACATGGGGAAAGTCCTCTGAATTCCCAAAGTACACACACAAAGCTCAGAAAAATCAGGAACTCAGAATATATTTTTTACTTTCTTCTCCTACACACACACACATTTCATGTCTGCCTGCACCAGCAGCTGAAGATAACCTTTGGATAACATTTGCAACTTGCATACTAATGTCCCACCTATTTCTCATTATATCTCCTCACTGTGTGTTCTTCTATTCACAACAATTATTCAAATTATTTTGTCTTCTTTTACCAATTCTCCCTGTGCATACAAACAAACCAAAGAAATTAGCAATTCCAAGAGGCGTTTTGAAACTCATCTCAGCCTCCTCCAGGCAGAGTCCCCTTCCTCAGATTTGCCCACTATTAAGTGTCTTATGGCATTATGCAGCATGAAAGTGCACAGAAAAACTGGGAGCACTGTCTTTATTTTCCATTGTTACTGTTCCTTCAGTAGTGAGGAGAGGGCACATCCAGCCAATTCTTAACATACTGACAATTATACAATTGTTCATCTGAACCACAAAAGAGCACATTTTGAAGGTGCTTTTGTTCTGTGCAATATTAAGATCACTACAAGGTATTTTTTCATAATGTGCTGTAAAAAAACATCTTTCCAGGACACTGAGACTTCAGTAGTAATTTTGTGGTGCAGATTTTTTCAGAAAATAAATTATTTAGGAAAGTTCATTTTTTTTAAAAGAAAGAAGTATCAGTAAAACATTCCCTACAATGCCTCTCTACACATAGTATTTAATTCCTTTCTACACACAGCTTTTAGGTCAACAAGTCAAATTGCTCTGACAACTTGTGAGGCAGTGTTTAAATTCCTATTCCTTGTAAGTGGGATGAGTAAAAAGTTTTTATTACATATATATGAATTTAGAAATTAGATTAATTCATTTAGAAATAGGCTATTATTTACTAATGTATAAATAACCACTAAGCTTTACAAGCAGTGTGTATCTTAATGAAAAGAAAGTAAATCAAACCCATCCCATTAAATCACTCCAGGTTTCACAGAGCTCTGTTTGCTCCAGAAGATGGGCTCCTCGTGAAGAATTTTAAATCAAACTCAAACCAATGCTATGAAACCTCAAGAGTGAAAGGGGTACAAATACCAGACTTCTCTCCCTGCTTTAAATTCTGCACATCTTGGGTAATTTCCACATCCAAACTAAACGGGAATGACTTTCTTTCATGAGAGCCCTCATAACATTGCAAGATCGCAGCAGACTGCATTCTCAGCTCGCTGCCCTTAGGAGGACTTTGGGAGCCCCAGTTCAGCAATGTACTTTTGAGGAGTAACAGCTGCACTGATGCAATGCTGGGGTGTGTCTGAGCCTGCAGGGCTCCAGGAGAGGAGGCAAACCTGATGTGACACCATCCTCTGCACAAGAGTGAGTGCTGCACAAGGCGAGTGCTACTTCCTGTGTGGGAGAGCTGCTTTCTTTACCTGCTGCTTTCCTCTCATCTAGGCCAGCAAACTGGCCAGGCTGAGAGGAAAGCAGCAGGTAAAGAAAGCATCTTGGATGCCTCATCTGGTCTCATCCCACCAAAGCTCTCAGATATGCTTGAAGCATCCTGTTTTTTGGGATTGCCAGGTGTAACAGGTACAAACCTGTCAAATGGAGGGGTCTGATCATCTTCCTCTGCACCTGCTCCATTCCTTCCGTTTCCCAGGAGCCTCCTGCCCTGGCATCAGAGGGGGCAAATGAACACTTTCCTAAACACTTTTCTTCTGACAGCTTTCCCATTTTTCAATTTTTAAATTCAGTGAAGAAAACCCATCTGAATAAACATCATGGCATAGGATGAACTAATTTAAATGCTTATTCATTACATTTTTCTCTCTCCTCCCTTTTTGATAGGTCTGTAAAACTAATAATCAATATACTCATTAAATAGCTGCACACTTGACCCAAATACAATATCAAGTGAAATATATATGCAATAAAATCTAAATGATCATATAGTTCTGAGAGATGATGAAGACCTATGCTGTCAAAAGATTCTACCCCATCCATCTCCCAGAATCCTACATATTGATATCCATTACCCCGCGCGAGCATTACCAGACAAGAGCAGAGTGAAAATCTGTACAACAGAAAACCAGCATCTTGTTCAGTATTTCCAATTAAAATCATTGGTAAAAAATGAAATGGGTAACTGTAATGTGAATATACAAACCTGGATATGTAGCTTTATAGAAAATGATAGCTACAGATTAAAAGATAAATATCTCTCCAGATGCAAAACCAGAAGCATTTTTAGTATTATTCCCACAAGATCAATACTAATCATGCACTGTAGCCAACCAGGAATAGCTGATAACAGTCAGGAAGTGCTAGATTCAATTCTGCTTTAGTGACAGCAGTAGTAAGTCAGTAACTTCAAATGGCAGGGGGTTTTTAAATCTAATATTTAGAGAGGGATGTAATAGGAACTCATTTTTAAGTCAAGATTTTAAGCAGATATAAAAACAGAACATGGCCCTAGTTACCCTTCAAAGGATATTTTTGCTTTAGCTCAGTGCTGGGAGAGAAAATCTTTGTCTGTGGTACCACCATCAAGACCTACCTGGCATTTGCTGACATGAAAAAGGTCTACCAAACTAGAAACATGGAAAGAATTAAAATGAAAATTTTCCAAGGCAGGTTAATTTCCTCAGATGTGCCATGGACAACTGTGGAGAAACCATATCCTCAAAGGAGCAGTTCAGAGCCCACTGTGGCCTGGTTTGGTGGGCAGTGGGCAGAGCCTTGTTGCCCTGACTGCCACTACTCCTGTTTGCTCCTGCTGCAGAGTCTGTGTGGATGCTCCCAAGCCTGTAACTACAGCATTTTGCACATGCTGCTTGAGGGCTGCATTAGAAATTCCACATGAGCACAGCATGGCCATTGCACACTGTCATGGGTTAGCAAGCATAGTCCCAGAAGGGATGTCCTTGCTAAGGGGTGCTTACAGCTTCCTCTGTGACCTGACAGAACCTATCAGCTGGCCAGTTTGAATATGGACAATTCTTTAAGCCACTTAAAAGTTGTGACCGCCTCTGTGATCCACAGTTAAGAATAGACTAACCCTGGGGCAGAGCCCCTCTCTTGTTTCCGCTGCTGGGACAGGTGGCTGCAGGCCCCGTGCAGGGGCCAGCGGGCCCGGCCCAGGCCCTGCTCGGGTGAGGCCGGGCCACGGCCATCCTGGAGCCAATGGGCTCTGTTCCACCCGTGGAACACCTCCCCCCCCAGCCCTGCTCTGTGCAGCCGGAGCAGCCCGGCTCCCCCTCTCCAGTGCAGCCAAGATTGAGCTGAAGCTGTCCTGCTGTCCGGCAGAGATCATGTGACCAACAGCGATAAGCAAAATTCCAGCTGCAAGGCCTAGGTGAGATTAACCTTTTTAGTGCTGTGAAGAGCTGAAAACCTGAGGGAGAAGAAAGAGGAGATGCTTAAAGCTGAAGGAGGAGGAGATGCTTAAAGCTATGAGGTATCAGAGTATCCTGTTGTAATTTCATGAAGATATGGGGGGTGGAGTGTTCAACTTGTGAGCAAAAGCACCTGCGCTGAGATAGGCAGATGCTGACACAGCTGTAATTTCATGAGAAGTTTGGACAGGGAGAGATGGAAGCGATGAGGACTTTTGCTCCAAATGGAAAAGGAGAAAACCTCAGTTCCTAGAGATGCTCCCAGAGACAGTCCTAGAGATGAAGATGGGGAGGACCCTTTGCTCCCAGGGAAGGAGAAGGGCCTCTATTCTTAGAGATGAAATGCTCCCAGAGATGGGTGAAGAGAACTTTTGTTTCTGAACGGCTCAACCTTAAAATTTATACCCTAGTAATTCAAGAGTGGACCCTCGAAAGCAGTTGTGGGAAAAACTGCAAGTTGGGGGAAGGGACTCACATGTGAGCAGAGGACCAACCCGGGCAGCTGTCTCATTATGATAATGTTTTCATAGCATGGGCAAGAGAGACTTCTCTTCCTAAATGGACTGAACAAGGTTATTATGAAGTGGTAAACAGACTGAACATCTCAAGGGTTGTCTTTTTACATTGTCAGTGGGAGAAGGGAGAAAGGTGGGGGGGGAGGAGAAGTGTTCTGAAGGTGTGGTATTCTTTCAGGTCTGTTAATAAACTCCTTTATATTCTTTCAAGTTTGGTGCCTGCTTTGCGTTTCTCCTAATTCTTATCTCACAGAAAGTAAATAGCAATGAGTATTTTAGACCAAACCACTACACTAAATTGGTGTTTCCGCCCGGTTACAAACCAAACCCACTACACACACCCACACCAGTATCCACCATTCCTATGTGGAAGCGTCCCTGAATTTGCCAAGGAGGCCTTCGCTGCTCACCAGAACCTTTTGTGCTGAACCTGCTGAGAAATTCCTCTGTGCACCCTGAGTCCTGTGCCAGCTCAGTTTGCTGACAACGAAACCTGGCTGCTGCCTCTGTGCAGCAGCTTTGATAGGAAGCAGATGTGGCAGGAGGGATACAAGCTGCTGCAGTACCAGACTCCTCAGTACTGAGCGTTTTTGTGTGTCCCAGAAAAGACAGAAAGGACAATGAAGATGCGGTGGAAAGCTGAACATCTTGTGGTTGCTGTTCTAACACTAAATTTCTACAAATTTATGTGCCCACACTAAGCATAGATAAGATCTGGTCCTAGGTCATGTACAAAGACAGAATGAGTGAGATTAATGTGGGAAGAGTAGCAAAGATCAAGGCACCAGGACTCTTACATACATATTTGCACATGCTTGGAATGTCTCTCAGTCATTACCCTCCCTCTGTATCTCTGGATTCTAATGCTCTGAAATTCTCAAAAATATGACAACAGAAGTATTTTAAGGGCTTTTTTTGAAATGCCAAAGCAACTAAAAAGTATTCCAGTTTTTGACCACACATCTGTGTAGGCAATATTCACTGATGATTACTGTTACTCAAAATTTTCCCACTGTGTGATGATGTTCAGGTTTGGCTTTTGCTCTGTCAGACCACCTCCATTCAGACTGACATCTTCTGTGAGAGATGTTCTTCACAGTAGCCTTTTTGTCTGGAGGAAGAAAGGGGACTGCAGTTTTAACGGTGTGGTTATTTTCAAAATTAAGTGGGGTGGGGGTAGGAGGAAAACGGTTTTAAGGGTTAAAAAATAGTAACAATTAGTGGGGAAATGGTTCTCTTCCCTGCAGAAAATTCTGTCATCACCATACCAAAGAATACGGCTTCAATATCCTGCAAAACACTACTATGGCAGGGACACACAGCCCACCTAAATTTGTCAAAGATACATGAAGCACAGTGACTTAGGAGCAATCTAACTTCTAATTCCTGACCAACTCTAATTAAAAAACCTAACTAGCTCCATAAGAGACCCAAGTCCAACAGAAGTTTTTAAAATAATTTTATGCTACTGATACTGTAGCATGAATGATGGCTTTGCTAATAATCTCATCTCAAACATTTGATGTAGACCTTAATTTGCTAAAGCCCAAAGACGGGAGCTCAGAGTGGCTATGTTCCCTCAACCGGTCCTCACTGTGCTGCAATATGCAGTCACAACCATGTAAAACCTGCCTTGCTTACCATCAAGAGAATTACATTCAGACCAAAATAAATTTCTAAGTTTACACCTGACTACCTTCGGGATTTTTGACTATTCCTTGGCTTTCAGGCTTTTCTTCACAGTCCAGAGACTTAGTTTCCTTTTGTTCCCAGCCTGAAGTTTGAACATTGATCACTTGTCTCTGGGAGCTGGGATGCATAAAAAAGTCTCTAACAGGACTTTGGATGTATGAATGTACAAAACCACTCTAAAGATATACTTATAAATAAAGAAAACTATTGAAGCATCAGCTTTCCCATACACCTACAGATTAAACTTCTCAACAAAAAAGCCAGTTTAGCCAAGTTTTTTGGCAGAAGAGACACAACACTTTGCTTTCAAATACTCCAAGTGGTGAGTGCTAGCAGAGCCCCAGGATATGGTGCAGTCCAAGCATCCATTCCACACTGGGCAGCTGGACAAAAAACACCTCAGCCCTTCCAAGGGCTGCGGGGCCATCATCCTGTGAGAGCCTGTCCAGAACTCCTGAGTGCACATGGGATTAGTCACATGGGCAATAATGCAAATCACAATTCAAGTGTTTCCATACAGATGAAATATAAGCAGTGAAATCAGAGATTTAATATGTCTGGGCAGCATTGCTTCCCAGGCACTTGGCAATATGAACCATTTCTGAGGCATGAAATACCCGACTGACCTTGAAGGGAGGGAGCTGAGGATTTATGTACAGGAAGCAACCCAGAACACCTTGCCACAGCTGAATTTTATTTTGACTCTTGGAAAATATAGCCGATCCCTCACATATGATAGCTGCTGCCTCCATTAAATGCTGCAACAGCAAACAAATCGTTTGGCCTGCCATGGAAACTCGGAGAGAACAGCCATAAAAAGTAGATCTCCATTTAATTGTCAGAGAATTTGCAATATCATCAGGTTCTGAATGAGTCATATCTCTGTGTTGTCACAAGGTGATGTAAAAATGGGCTGGAAGGCCCAAGATAAGAGTCCCAGAGGGTGTGTGACCACCCCTGGACAACCAGCTACTGGTGGCTCCAGGCAGTAGGTTCCCAAGGGCTGTGCAGGCACCCCAGAAAATAAACATCTCACATCAGTGCCCATGCAGACTGGGGAGCTGCAAGCACATGGCCAGCAGTGTTCCACCTTCGTGTAACAGGGAAAGAATGTCCTGAACACCTGGCAAACCCTATGGAAAAGCATTGGGAACTGAACAGTACGTGCAAAAAACCCACCTGCAGCAGTGGGAAAGGGGCAACAACAATGTGAGATGAATCTCTACCACGATGCCTTCGATGCTCCGTTTCTTTACAAGGGGGACGTATCTGCCCCAGGAGGGAATCTTCAAGAAAACACCAATTAAAAGAAAGCTCCCTCCCTCTGTCTCCACTAGCAGGGTCTTCCTAGGAAGTGGCAATTGACTCTGAAGCCAATTCAGTACTTAATTGGCACAAGGAGATACCAGAGGGAGAAAAAATGGCTGTACAGTGAAGTTGTTGAAGACCCTTTTATGATAAACCTCAAAAGGAACAGAAGTCCAGAAAACAAAACCACCTAAAGAGGAGTAAGGAAAAGGTTCCTAGCAATTTCCGTGCTATTTTTCATTGTTAACTAAAAACATCCCAGAGCCAGAACTTTTGTGCTATTTATTCAGCTGCAAGAAGAGCTGTTCCGACTGAAGATTGCACAGAGCCTACCACAAGGGGCATGCATCGGGCACTCGGGTAAGCCTAGGAAGGCAGTGCCATCTGCAGGGCTCGGAAAGCACTCACGACTCTTATTTTTTGGAAAACCAGTAAAACAGTTGCTGCCGTGGAGGAGTGGTGAAAGAGCACAGTGAGGGCTGCTCAACAAAGTACGTTACATCTTCTGAAGGAAATTACTAAAACTGATAAAAGACCTTTCAGCAGCAAAAACAAGATAAGAGATGTCACTACACAAGCACCAAGATACCCTTCAAAGCACTGAAATGAGAGGGTTGAGTAAATTTTGATCTCAGATCATCTGGTAAGTCACATCATCAGCATTTAGGGAAGTCAGGGCACGGCACTTTTATATTAAAAAGGGGGAAACATCTCCAGGGTTGAAGCAACAAAGATCTGGAATGGCCTCCCAGGGAGGGTCAAATCTGAAACCTCCAGGAAATCAGAAACCTCCAGGACAAGGGACTGCAGAACACAGGGCTTGTAATAACAAAGAGCTTTATTTGGTGACCCAAAACATCTTAATGAGTTCTCTATCTGTTTACATGCAATGTTTGCATCATAGAACAGATCTGGGAGGAGAAGGCATTTCCTGGAAAGGCAGTGTTAGTATTGGAAAATGACTGGCTGTATGGCTTCCACACCTTGAGCATGGACAAGGAAATATTTACCGGCGCTTTTTTTCCTGCACTAATGCACAGCTTTAAACTATTTGTCTTCCACCAGGCTTTTTTTCCAACTTAATTACCAAACAGTTTTTCAGCCTGCAGTGTATTTAGAGTCTAACCCCAAAAGAATGGGTCTTCTGTTTCTGTCCCATCTTAATACAAAAATAGAGAAAAATACATCTGCTGCCATGTTATTATCAGGAAAATATATATTCATTCTGTATTCTACAGTCCACTGTCCTGTTCAATTTTGCATTCCAGCTTTGTGTTGCTCTTCAGCAAATGTCTGAGATCCAGAGATCTTGGAATAGTGAATCAGGGCAGGGAAAAATTTCAGTACACAAATTCACCCACCTGAGAGTGGTGCCAAGATTACAGACTGAGCCAGAGGGCTGGAATAGTCAGTGTTCTCCAACTGCAAGGACTTGAAAAAGACCTCTCTATTAATTGCAGTTAAATACATTATGCTTGGCACCACGCTAGGCTGTCCACCAGGCAGGTTACTGAATAACTGGTAAGATAAATGTACCACTAACCTCTCATCATTTGAAGCTTTGCCCATTCATAAAAGCCAGTCCGACATTTTTTAATATACTTCTGTGCAAAAACAATTTACTGTTAACTGAAGAACAGGGGCTTAGCTGAAAAACAGCAGTGAAACAGGTCTGTTGCTGTGCTGGGCACCAACATCCTGCAGTAACACAAGCTTATTAATTCTAGCCTACCAAGCTCTTTGAATTTGCAGAAAACCATTGCCTGAAAATGCTATTATTTTCCTGAAATCAGCATCTGTTGTTTTCAGTGTGAGCTATTCACTGTCAAAAACAGCATCTGAGCATCCCTGCTCTCTGTTTATGAGAGAATCACCGCCTCCACTATAACATTTGTTTACTCCCAATGCCAGAGCAACTGTGGAAGTGAGAGGTCAATACCCTGCCATAACATCTCATCCCATTACCGGTGAATCATGCGAGGAGGTGCAAATTACAGCTGGCCTCTCACATGTGTTTGACTAAACACAGCCTCCTGAAAGCAAATTTTGGTGGGCTGGGAGCAGCAAGCTCAACATGCCTTGCTGCAATTGCCTCTTGCTTATCTCCATGGGCAATTAATAGCATCTACCTTGGGTTCTTGATGGGCTGGGAGGATGTGCTCTTGAACACTGCACAGTAGCTGAGATTTAATTACAGGGCCAGACTGCTACGTTCACAGCCCTGGCACTCAGGTGGAGGACTGGGGACAGAGGAAGGTGAGTGACAGAAAGCTGCTTGGGGTCCTGTTGCCTGTTCCCACCATCCCACTGAAACACTGACTTCCCTTCCCATGCTGCAGTCTGTCTCTCCCACAAAACGGGAAAGAAACATGGGCTGTCAATGATTTCAGAAAGGCTTTTAAGCCATAAAAACACCCATGGAAAGTGCTACTGGAAACCTTTACACTCACAGTCTTTGGAAATCAGACCGAGGGAGACACAAACTGGGGTGGCCCTGTGTGCCGTGGTACCAGACTCCTGCTGTTTCCATGGGATCTGGGAGGAGCTGCAGTATTTTGGGGCAAGAATGGTCTTGGCTGTGCCTCTCTCCAAGCAGAGTTCATGAGTCCTGTGTCCTACCACCTCTTCCTCTGCCTCAGCAGAGAGCATGGAGGTGACAGTCTCTGGGGATTCAGTATTACAGGCTGAGATTTAGCTCAAGCTTGGACACATTCTCCCTATCCAGGAAGAAATCTAACTTGGAAGTGGGGATTGTTTTCCTGTGTGACGTAGAATCAGCCGCAGCCTTGTTTGATGCTGGACAGAAATAACAAGGACTAGTAAAGCGTCCATGGTGCCTGAGGTCACTCCAGCCCATTGTCCCCTGAGAAGCACATGAAACATGAATGACCCTTTCTGGTGAGAGACAATCATTCAGGCCGTCCAGAGGTAAAAGCTGTTCATTACAAATTTCACTGGTGACTGCCCAAGCCCTCCTGCCACAGAGGTCCATGGTCAGCAAGCATGACGGACAGAGAGAACAGGACTGGAATTCAATTTCCACAGGGTGAGTAAGGTGGGCAACATGAAGTTAAAGTTTTCTGAAGGCTCTTTCCTATTAAAAAAAAAAAAAAATTAAAATACAAGAAAAAAGAAGTAATGTGGAATGGGAAAAAAGAAACAAAAACAAAACCCCCAAAACCAACAAATACTAAACCAAACCAAAAAAAACCCTGGAAAAACAAGAGCTCTGTGCTAACTGCAGATATTTACAACTAGCAAGAGACTTTTCCATGGTGATTACACCAGCAATGACCATCCTAATAGCGCAGCAAAATGTCAGAATTATTATTACTTTATTTAATTATGTTACTATTGCAGATATAGAGGGAAAACGTAATACTCTACTGCCCAAAAAGAAGATATAGGTTCTATGATGAGATCACACACATTATGCTGTGTATTGGGAATATCAGAGATTATAAAAAGAGGGCTGATGGGTGGGAAGGCAAGGAGGGGAAAGATGTAACTAAATTAGAATGAGGTTAAAATATATTAATTAATGTTGTAAAATAATTTTGGAGCTGTAATACCTCCTCATATTAACAGTTTTCAGTGTTACTATTTTGCCCAGCCTCAGGCAGCACTGATGAAAGGAAAAGTGGTTATTAAAAGAAAAAAGGCAAAGGAACCCCATTCAACACTTGGTCAAAGTGTAGGGAAAATGACAGGAAACATCCTTGAAGTCATGCCCAGTGACAGAAGAGCTGAAAGGGAGGCAGGCATGGCCTCACATGAACATTCACCTGCTCAGCTCTGTTCTGTAAATGCTGCTGGAAGTGTTCTCCACAAGCACAACACTTATGTAGGCAGGAGCCACTCACCCCACAGTACCATTTTGAGAAGCTCTGAACAGTCAGTACCCTCTGTAACTAAGGTTGTCAAGAGAGAAAGGAACAACAACAACAACAACAACAACAAAACAAACGAACGAACAAAAAAAACCCACACCAGAATTTGGCCCTGAACAGCAAGACATTAAAAAACAAACAGATTTTTTTGACAGGAGTCCATAATCCAGCAATATATAAAAAGCTTGATTGTTTCCAGTTGCAGAAAAGTAACAGTTTTGATGTTCATGGAGTAACAAGAGTCTTAAGCTCACAGTCTCAAATGAAGGATTCAACCCAGAATCCATAGTAGTTTTATCAAAGGAAGAGGAAAGAAGGGGAAAAAACATGATGAAGAAGAAATCACATTCACACTTTGAAGATGCTATGTGAAAGTGAAAGAAAATTCATGAGGAAAAGGCAAACTGTAGACAGAGGGAGAGACTTGACCGACAATACCAACTGAATCAAAATGCCCCCTCTCCACGTCAAGAGAATAATTTGCCTGAAATTCCCTTAGTTTACTGTACTAGGAAGAAAATCACAACAGTGCTGAGATCTGCCCAGGGAACAGACCAGGTGCCAGGATCTGAAACAGCCCTCCTTCAAGCACTGTGCCAATGCTAGAGAGCTGTGTCCTCTCTGGTTCCTGAGCAGGTCCCTCCATTCCTCACTGCCTCCTTGAGCTGGTGGCTGGACTTGTACCTGAGACACTCGGCAAAAAATGCAGCAAGGTGCAAAGTCTTGCAAAGAACCCAAATACGGATAAAGTCCAAGAACAACATTTGGCCTAAAAAGTGATGTTTTTTCCTCTTGAATGGAGGACTGGACATACCTGTCACAAGCACTCTTGCTGCCCACAACACCCATCCTTACCAGAGAGCCTTGTTGAGTTTATGTATTGTCACTGGAGGATCCAAATAAAACCTCAGCTCTTGTCTTCCCCAGAAGCTCAATAATTATCTTAAGTGATTGATTTTTACATGTTCTGAGTTCCCTGACAGTAGATCAGGAAACAGCTCAGAGTGGTTTCTCCTGCATGAAAACACATCATTATTACAAGAATGACTGAACCAGTTGGGTCACATGAAGTGCAGCAAACTACTGCTAATTCCTCAGAACAGACCCGTGAACCCAAACAAACAGTTGCTTCTTCCTTAAAGCTGAGCTGAGCTTTGCACCTCCTCTCCCTATTGCCTAAACAGAGTGGGCCTGGCTGCCAAGCTGCTCAACACCCAGCATAAGTCAAACCCTTTTCTTCAAACTTCTAAAAGGACCTTCACTGATCCTCAGAGCTGAGCCCTGAGGAAGACCCCCAGTGACTGGCCACCAACTGGGTGTGACACCATTCCCCACCACTCTGGTCCCAGACATCCAGCCAGTCTCTCAAGCAGCAAACAATGCACCTGTCAAAGCCATGAGCAGCCAGTTTCTTCAGGAGAATTCCATGTGACATGGTGTTAAAGGCTTTACTAAAGTCTAGGTAAATAACGTCCACATTTTGCAAACTGGGCTGCAGAAGTCAACCCTCTGCATTTTTGGCCAACTGTCCCATTCACAACTCTGTTGAGATGATCTGTTGAGATGATTGATTTCACTGTATTTATAGACTAAAGCTGACATTTCTTTGTAAAAATGAATTAAACACCTGCTTTATTTCAGCTTATGTATAACTCCCAATAACACAATGACCCAGAAGAATCAGAAGCATCTTAGCTATCAGTTACCCTGGTTTTGCTGTATCTCAAACTTCAGAATCACCTAGGACCATGTCTTCATCATCCAAGGTTTGGGGTTTTTTAAAAATAAATTACATATGTTAAAATGTTTGTCATATCAAAACTAAAAAAAAGAGAGGTAAAAAAACCACTGACATGAAAAAACTAAGCAGTATGACTCATGACAGACACCAGATGCAGCCTTATCGCACTGGTTTAGCATTGGGGTAAACACACTGACAGCTGTAGAGACTCTCATGATCCATATTTATGTCAGCAATATCCAGACAGAATGGAACATAAGCAGTTTCTGAGCTGACATTTTCAGCCAGCTCCTCACAGCTGCCTTTAACTGGATCCAGAATTAAGTGTTGCCAGACACAGTGCACGGGAAATTCACTCTTCTGAAGGTGTGCTAACACTAAAGAAAGATTACAAGCTTCTAAATGGCTTAAAGGTGCCTTTATGGGCTCTTTCCTAGCTATCAAAATACTTGGGAAGGCCTCTCCCCCTGCATGGCAGTTCACACAAACACTAACACACCTAAGCAAATTTACTTTCAGGACTAGCTCTAGTAAAGCCAATGGTGCACTCAAATTCCCCGAAGTGCTCTCATCTACAGGATCAGAAGCTTCAAGAGCCTTTTAATTTTTTAACAGAGGGGGATGAAAATCAGGAAAAGTTGATTTCCCTAAAGCTGCTTACTTTAGCCCTGGAATTGAACATAGAAACAGAAAAACCAGTACAAGATGCAGGGTCAAAAGCTGACCCTCACTGCTTGCTATCACTTGCTGAAATCACCCAAGCACACATAGGTCGACTGTTCATGCTGAGAAACAACCATGTATGAGGAGAAGACAACTTGTGTCTTTTTCACTTTTGTCTGGATGAATGACCAGGTCCTGAAGGAGGGTCTCCAAAGAACAGTCACTAACAGAGACAGAACATGCAAGCTACTCTGCAGCCCTCTGTCATTAACTCAGCAGAGCTGAGGGTTAACAGTCTCCTCAGCACCATTCAGAGCAGAGAAATGTACAGCCAACACTTACTTCTTTGGAAACATCAAAGTTTGAGGCCTCTGCACACAACATATGCACGTTTTGCTTTGCTGTCAGCTTTTCACTGCTGCACCTGGCAGAGGCAGGAAAAAAGGAACACAAATCCACAGCACCACTTCTCCAGCAAGCTCTCAGAATAAGTTGTAAGAGCTACTCGGGCTACTAATCAACTTGCCATCTGGCCAAGCAGGAGCTATGAAACTATGCAGAGATAAAATGGCAGTGGATGTTTTCAAACTCATGTGCAAATTTTTGAAGTTTGCATCTCCTTGTTTGGATAACCAGCTTCTTTTCTCACTTTCTTCACAGTCCTTAGAAAACTAGGCCCTTACACTTCAGTAGAATCCTCATGGACATCCTTATAAATCCTCCAAGGGATGAGCCCAGGGCAGGGCCATCTCCCTACTCAATATGGAGTAACTGGAAAATCTCCCTTTGCATGAACACTGTGGGAAATCTGGAAATCTGAAAGTTGTATCTTTAATAAGCATTGAAGACCCCCACAGATGTTGGAGGCCACTAATCTTGGCCACGTAACAGGAGCACTCTCCAGCTGTAATGCACTGACCAGGAAACTTAAACCCCACTACTGACAGTGGTGGACTCTGAGGTGGTGGGGACTGACCAAACAGTCCCGAGGAGATGCAAAAAATTATGCATAGCTCATAGATCACTTAATCTACTTGAAATCCCAGCTTGTGATCCAGCATCACTTAGCTGCCTTTAAAAGCCAAGATGTGTAGGATCTGAAGGTGTTGTCCTCCCATGCCTACAGGTGGATTGTGCACACACAGCATCCCCACACTGTCTCTGCACACAGGAAATTCAGAGGCTGCTTTCTCACCCTCAGCTGCACAGGCACACTTGTCCTACTAACAGCTTGCAGACCTGCTTTCTTTCTCTTGCTCTAAGTTTATCTATTTCACCTTCAGAGCCTGCAGCTAATGAGTAGTGCCGCTCTATCATTTTTATAGAGACACTCTCCTGTGGGCCATTAAAATCACCCAGGGGCAGTCTCTCAACAGCTAGGGTCTGAAACTACCGCAGATGTCTGAAGACACAAGACTTTATTCCAGATTCGTTCACACTGGATTTGCTCTATTTAAATTAAGTTTACTCACGTTGATGAAGTGTTGCTCCAGATTCACATGGTGCACGAAGTGAAGCTTTTCAGGTAGTGATTCACACTGAGTGAGTCCACTTAGCTGTGAAAAAATCTATTTGAAATTACTAATTTCCATGACAAATTAAAAGCTGTTTGTCGTACCACATCCAGGCTGAAAAACCATCAACCGTCTTAGCCATAATAGGAGAAGCCTCTTTTTAAGAGCCGTCTTCCTTACAGTGGCATGGCAGGAGACTAGGAGAGAGCCTCACCCCTGAGAGGCTGCCTTCATTATGAGAGATTTGAAATGAAGGACTTTTCCCTGTAAAGGTTTGAACTCTTTATGACAGACCATAAACAATGTCCTTCATCTTCTGCAGCTGCAGAATGCCCCCTCAGGATTGAGGTGCTGCCAGGGAATTGAGCAAGTTGGACTACAAAGGTCAGATGCCCAGCTGGCATAAATCACAGCTCAGCTGACTTTCATGGAAGTACAGGTGAAAATCTTGTTGGAAGAGATGTCTTTAGCATTGCAAAGAAAGGTGCCCAGGAAGAAGAATGTCTAAATGCTAAAAGCAAATTTTTTCCACTGAAGTCACTGCCACATGCCTCAGCAGTTGATGGCAAAGCAGACCGTGATAAACAGATATACTCTGACATCAGAGTTTTGTTTGAGACCACCTGTTGCTGAGTGGCAGTTTGTAATTTACTTCCTCCATCTTCTGGGATGGCAGAAGAACAGCAGCAGAGCAGTAAACAAACACACATGCAAGTTTATGTGATTCATATGCTTGAGGAGAGCGCAGACAGACCTACGAGGACCAAGGCTGCATTCATCTGACCTCGACTCTACCTGATTTCTGCAGGATGCTTCAGGATCCCTGCCTGTCTCTGTGCTGCCACCAAAAGCCACTGCCTTCAGCCTGGTCCCTGGGTCACCTTCTCCTCACTTGCACCTGGCAACAAGGAGGCAGATCCACAGGAAATGCATTTGAGCTCCCATATTACTTTACAGGCCCAAAGGTAAATTCAAACCGATGGCACCATTTCCACAAGACACCATCCTTCCATTAAAGAACCTTGCTTTAAAATACCACTACAGAGTAGTGGTGTTTGGCCAGGAATTTTGTGTACCCAGCTAGCAAAGCCTGAGATTTTAATGGTAGGTGTCAGGAGACTTTCTGAAAATCAGCCTTTTTGAACATGTCAAACCAAGCACCCAGAATTTAAAGCACTTAATATTTATCAGCCACTTTAAATTGCTGGCCCTTGATTATGAAGGAGTACAGCTGTACAAGAAAGGACAGAAGCTCCTCATGGGAATGATTTGATCTTCAGATTAAAAAGGAAAGAGCCCAGCAATATTTACTTATTTGGCTTTTAAACAAAGTTAAGGGGAAAAAAAGAAGAGGCTGTGGCAACAGCAGCAAAGAAAAAAGTTCTCATTACTGGGCTGTGCCAGATTCTTCATCTAAAAATAGTCTGTTCAGCAGCTTTTGAAAAAACACCGCAGTGTTTCATTGAGATGCCACAGTATATGTAAAAAACACAATCAAGAATATTATGCCTCTTGTCTGCAATAGTCATATTTAAATTGTTTAATCTGATCTAGGAGTAAAACTACTTTAAAATATTAGAACTAATGGGCTAAGTTGAGCACAGAATTAAGGGGTTTCTGCCACCCCCTTCTTTTCTGGGAATGTCTCAGTAAAAAGCAGAATTGGCACCAGTTAGTATTAATTTACTCGATTAAAGAAGGAATAAGGTAATAAACATAGAAGATGACAAAACAAGAATGTTACAAGAGCACATGGCAGTAATCTAGTAAATTCAGCTTTGTACCAGTAAAACCCAAACAAACAAACCTCCCATTTTCCTTCCTAGAGCTACTCCAGTGGAGAGTAACACAGATCTTCTCCAGCTCTTAGAGGTGAAAATTGCTGCAGGAGCTGTTTGTTTCTGTGTTGAACTCATTTGTAAATGATGACTTCATTTGTGGGCACAGAGGTTGATGGTGTAAAATAAATAAAAACGCTCTTTAACTGCGCCTTTCTGAGAGCATCAATACTTTGCATCACCAATGTCTCTTCCATTCAAGAAAAACTGCAGGTCATGTTTCAGCTGAGCAGTCCTTTGCTGACATTTCCCATCTAAAGGCTCTAATGGACCAAGGGGAGGGAATTTTCATGTATTTGTTGCCAGAGTGAGCTTTCGTATAGAGGATGTTGGGATGTCACATAAATATTGCAGGCTCTGGATTTGTAGCACAGGAACAATACGTGCAGAGAGCAAAGCAAGTCCCTTTACACCAATAAAGCCTGGCATTGTTTCTTAGCTGGATTAAAGTGGAATCACTCAAAGGAGGAAAAGCTATTTCATTCTTTACTGATAAAAACAGCTTAAGGAAATGATCTGTTTTATCGTGCATCCACACCAGCTTGAATCTCTAGCAACTCTGTCAACATGGATTCAGTATCACTCTGCACACCCCAGCTAGTGGTGTGTCTGACAGGGACACCTTTGTGGCTCTGAGGAGAGGCACTACCCAACGCACCATCTCAGAGTTAGGATACTCTCCATGGTCATTTCTGGTACAGTGACCATTTCCCAACCTTTATTTTCCCAGTAGTTCTGTGACTTCCTAACTAAGAGTATTCTGTTAGGCTAATGAACAAGGGACATTATTAGTTGGTGGATTAGCAGCTTTACTAGAGGAACTTCCTAAAAGATCCCTCTCCTGTATCCCCTGCCCATGAGGTTTCCTATAAGAAATGTCAGTATGGCCCGTTACAAACATACATCTGCTGTGCCAGCATTTCCTAGCTAATGAAATTAATCTCTTCTTAGAACAACTAAAACAGCTACACAAGAGTATTTGCATTCGGAGTAAAACCCGAGCACCTTCAGATGTCTGGAGCTTATGTGATTTTATAGGCATTCCTCAGGCGACTTGAATCATCAGACTTTATCATTAAGAGGGAAAAAACTCCATTTTCTTCTGTAAATTCTAACAACAAGGGTGGTCTAGGACAAGTAACAGTTGAAAGGAGATGGGGGAAGGGGATATAAGAGAATACTTGATAAACATCCCAAATACATTTGTGCAATTATTGAGCTTCAGGAATGTCTTCTATTTCCTCTGTGCTTTTATAACACTTATGAAGAAATCATATTTACCATTTTTTGGCAGCAATACAGCAGTGTATAGCTGTTCTGCTATACACCACACCAGGTGAAGCACTATCCACAGGAGAGGAGATATTGGGATGTATCAAAGGCAAGGACATGTAGCATCCCACAGCAACAAAGCATTTCGTAAACACTTGTAGAAGTGCTTTGTTGTGTAGAAAAGAATGACCAGAATAGGGTTTTAAATGCCAGACTGATTTCGGGCAGAGCACCAAGCTGGCACATCTCCCAGTTCTGTTCAATCTGGTTCTTTATTAGGCTGTGGATATACTGTAATTAGCGATTATACAAGACATTACCTGGTTAAATCCCCCACTCCCTGTTTTCTATATTTGCCACATTCTTGATGTTTCTTCTGCCCACATAAGCATCCTTTTTGGTAGCCACCCAAATGGGGTTGACACCCAGCTTATTTCTTGGAGACCTGGGATCAAGTCTCTGCACCATCCCTGATCTGCCTGTCCTCAGGCCCCCTCATTCCACTGCACAAGAGATACTCACAGCACTGCAACATCTACCTCGGCTTGCATGGGAAAGACCAGTTTAACTAAAGCACAGTCAAACATTGAAATTCTTTGCCTAATTAGCTGCACAGTGTCATGATCTGGTTGCTAAAGTTCTTAGAAATGCCCCTGCCTGAATTAAGGTGCAAACAAGACCATATGCCAGTGACAATAGTATGGGTTTTATTTGATAGTAAATTTGAGGGGGAGAGAGAGAGGAAGAAAGAAAGAAATAGAAAATAGGTGGGGGGGACAGAAAGAGTGACAGAGACAGAATAAAGAAAATATCACCACACACTGGATCCCAGTGATGTTCCGTTGATTCTCTCCAGCTGGTCTTCTTGGTGGTGAAGGTCCCCCCGAAAAGCACAGAATCCGATGGGTTAACACACGCTCAGGCTAGGTAGGGAAACCCAGGCACCTCCCTGGAGGGGGGAGTTTGCCATTGTCTCTTGCAACAGACTTTGGGTTTGTTGCATCACCACGTGCAGTCCTGTGGTTCGAGGCTTCAGAAATGACTCGGGGGGGGCACTTTGGGGGGTCTTGGATGGATTATGCCTCTCACGTGAATGTCCCGTGGATGTGGCCTGTGGGGTTGGGGGTTCCCCAGCTGGGCCAGTTTTTGTAAGGGAAAATGGGTGCTCAGTGCCTCTGACCAGAGGTTACACCCAAAACCTCCTCTCCCCACTTCATTTCAGGGGGAGGGGGGAGGTCTCTGTAAACGTGGCTTCTGTGGAATGTGGTCTTCCCCCACCCCAAACTCAGCCAGAGAAGAATCTCTGCTGCGTTTGGCTTTCTTGTGGATGCATTCTTCTTTTTTCAGCCCTTTTTGTGTTTTTCCTAGGCCTGAGATGATTAAAGAAGGGGTTTTCCCTTTATCTTATCTTAGTGGTTTAACTTACAGTCAAAAGTCCCAGTCAGGAATCTTCAGGGAGGCTTCTTTGGTTGTAGCTTCTTTATACAGTTTAAAACTTTATATCAATGTTTGAGGCATGAACTATTTCAGTCTCTGACACACAGGGGAAACAAAACCAAATTTTTTCTCCTTGTTTATACAAAGATATGACTACAGAGCAGGATTTTACTGTGGTAATACTGATGGAAATTTGAAGACCCCTTGAAACAAAAACCATCCATAACTAGGGGTAGCGGAGGCTAAAATTAATTATTCCCTAAATGTCATACAATTTTTTAAAAGTCTTCAGGACTGAAACATGCTAAAACCAAAATTTTTATGAGAACATTTAGCCTTGCATATCAGAGACTGAACCATTTAGTACTGCTACTCTCCACAATATTCCCCACCATGTAATTAACACACACTGTCAAAAGGCACAGGGAGGCCACCACACCATGTTGCTGACCCTCTCTAGCTGCTCTTACCCAAAGCACAGCTATTGGGAGTCCCAGCTCAGGACAGGTTCTGCACTGGTTTTCCTTGCAGGGAAGAGATGCCAAAACTGTTCTAGCCTGAGCTTCAACGTGTGAAAATAAATTCAGTTAAAAAAAATTAAAAAAACAAGAATTAAGCTGTCAAACAAATGCCCACCTTACTGGGCAAGTTGTAGATCAAATATATTTTAGGATGCTGGCAGAATTTCAGGGTCAAAGTGTATCTTTTTTGCAATTTAGTTGGATATGCTTCAGCAACGATTAAAGCAGAGAGGCAGGCATACACTTTCTTAAAGTCAAGCGCTTTGGAAGACTCCAATATTTACTAAAAACACACCCCATTGTAAATTCTCCTTGCTACAACTTTCTGTGTGTGCAGGTAAGAGGAAGAAAAAGCAATAACAATGGGCAAAGCATTTTGGATAAGTGCCAATCAGAAGCTTTATACCCCGGTATTTTTTCAGTGTTTTAATACAACTGATGTCTAATGACCTTCAGAGAAAGCACTCCAAGAATGTGGTCTCATTCCTCTCATATACCACATTTAAATACAAACAGGCTGAAAGAACTGTAATTACAATATTGTGGAACAGTGTTTTCAGAAATAACCAGATTTACTATTCTGTTCTGAGGACACATGTAAAGAAATGAACTAACTATATACCCACCCATCTGAATGCTGACTATGGAGTTTATGCATCCTGGTTGCAAAAATCATAAATAGAACAGGAAGGTGAATCAGAGGGTACAGTTTTATGGCTATAATTTTGCTTCCTTCTTCAGATCAGATGGCTGAAATAGAAGAATTAAAGCCCATCAGACATCACACCATACGTCTCAAATGTTCAGTAAGGATAATATCCAATATATGATGAACCAAGTATTTAAAGGAAGATTTTTTTAGGTTAGTCTTTCTTATGCATATAACCATGTTAAGGAGCAGATTTGAAGAACAAAACCCAGTTTAAAGAATTCCTGATTTAAGTGCTTAACAATGTAGCTGAAAATTTTTATCTTCTTGAGTTGCGTTTAACTGGTTTCATTTAACTCACAGCTCATGTTCACTTTCACCTGAATTTCCAAAAACTGTTGAGAGCATAAGAAAGAATTACTAGTTTTGTTCTGTTTGTGATTCACTCAGGAGAAAGCATACAGCAAAATCAGATTCACCAGTAGGCTGAGATTTCTGGCTATTTGACAGGTGGGTTTATTACCAGACATAGCAGTTTACAGACACAGTCTGACATTTTGAAATGCCTGTTCTCATACTGCTGTAAATTTCTCACTGCATTACATTTAGGAAACAATTCAGAAAGGTCTAAAAATCACCTGACCCCAGCTGCTTCAACATCCCTTAAATCAAGACTATTTCATGTTAAGCAAAGCACCAATGAATCTGAAGAGTTGGTATTTTGAGAAGGAGCAGTCTCTCTTACACCCTGTAGAAAGGAGGGAAGGAAGCAGGTTGCAGACTTTCCTCCCAGCTCTCAGTTCCTTCAGGTCTCTGCAAAGAAACCATTGCAGATCTCAGTCACCTTCAAAGTACCAGGGGTGAAATCTCAGCATCAGCACTGACAGTCTCACTAACTGCAGTGGAGCAGAATTCCACAACAAGGAATGTGAGAGAGGAAGGGGGATGATAGCTAGATGGTTCTTAGTGGAATAACCTAAATATACCATTATTTGGGGGTAAAAAAAGACTGGGGATTCATTAATGAGTCTTTACCTTCTATTGCATTACCCAATCATTTGTTATATGAAATATTATTTGCATTATATTCATAGTTTACTGTCATACTAATACCATCCTTCTGCATTCATCTCCAGTATCTGGCAAGTGCCTACAAAATACTACCAGGAATTGGTGCAAGAAGTGGCAAAATAAGACTTTTTCATTTCATAGTTTTGGATCACTGTACACATTGCCTTGTCCTCTCCTGAGGAAAAAGGCGGTCAGAAAACATCCTCAGCTGGGGCATTGGTAAGACTCAGCTTCACATTTGCACAGCACCCAGTGAAACAAGGTCTTGATGCTTGGAAGGGTTTGTGAGGCACAAAGCACCACAGTTACTACCACAGTGTATTTTATTAGGAGCTTTACGAGAGCCAGCATCACTTACCTCACTTGGCATAAGCAAACACATTATTGAACACACAAGGAGTATCTGCTGTACCCAGCACCTGCCTTGGCTCACTGCAAGGCACCACCTGGCTGTCCCTGGGACAGGGGGAAGCAGAGGAGCTCCCCAGGCTTGAGGAGAGGCTGAAGGACTCCTCTGAACCTTGGGCAATTCTAGACCTGCAGCTCTAATCCTACTACAGGCTCCCATCAAGATCAAGGAAGTGAGTCCACGTCTCTGTTTCCCCTCTATAAACCCACAAGAGCATTTCCCTCATCCCATGCACTTTCTACCTCGCCTGCTTTACAACTCTGATTCCTCAGAAAGGGGGAACCCCTCTATGTCTCAGTTGTAGCACCATTGAATCCAAGCAGTGACTGGTCCCCTAGGTGATACTTTAAAACAAAAACCAATACAAATCTTTCCTAACAATTGGCTGAACACCTCCTCCCACCCCTCTGCTGCCCTGCCCCTGCCAGGTACAAGGAATGTGCTACAGATATTCCCCAGTGCTCCCTAGATTTCCCCAGCAAGATCAGAGAAGATTAAATACTCTAAGCAGAAGGCAGCAATTTTTATTTCAAAGTAAAAGCCAGGACACCAAAATTTGCCTTCCTGACAAATGAAGAAGAAATACATTTGCACATTTTTCTAAAAGAACTTATATGAAGATCTGCAGTGTGTAAAGTCCTAGGGATTGCAAATTATAAGGCATTTTTTCCTTTTCTTGCTTTCCCTCCATCTGAAAAAAAGGGACTTGAAGACAAGTTCTTTGCAGCAGAGGTCAGTGCGGAAAACACTGCTTTCTGCCGCAGACCCAGGAGTCCCCAGCAAGAAGATCCTAGAAATAAATATGCCTCTGCAAAACACTCCAGCTTTGATAAAATAACATTTTGACTGAGTGGCTATTTTACCTACAGTGTTCTTTATAACTTCATTCCAACTACAATTAAGTTAAGAAACACTGCACCTCCAAAACTTTCTCCTCTTCTGTAACCATCCTAAAGGATTTAAAACAAAAAGACAACAGGTTTTTTGTTCTGTTGTAGAACATGATTAAATCTGCGTTCTCACTTTATAGTACAGCTAGGAGCAATTTTATTAAACTATTTATGATTATGGAGGGCATAATATGAAAATGATCCACAGCTCCTTTTTCTACTGATTCATAATATGAGAACAGGAGTTTGAGCAATGAAATTACCAGCATGCTAGTGTCAAATAAATGAAAGATGCCACTTTACACAGCACGTGGACATCTTACAGAAATTCCTACTGGAAAATGTCTAAATGTCAGGCAGGAACTGAATGGAAATGCAATTGCACAGCACAGTTATGAATGGTAAGAGTGCTGCACATAGAGATGCCATTCCTGCACTGGTACTCACATTTTTTCTAAAGGTAAAAGATGGACCTGTAGCCCGCATCCATTCCTACAGCAGAATGGCCATCATGGCATCCTTAGAAAATTGCCCAAGCTTAACGTGACATTGTTCCATGCATGTGCCATTTTCCTCCTCATCATTTCCAAGGTGTAAAATTGGACTTGTGTGGCCTGATTCCAGAGATCCTATCTTGGAATGCTAATTACACTGGATATTACTGACAGCACCATTGTACAGCAAGCAGCATGGCAGTAGGTAATGAGCAATGAATGTGCAATCAAATCTGGGAGAGAGGGAATTTTGCAAGCCTTTAAACCTCAATATATTTCACAAACAGAAGCAAATTCACACTCAGAAATGCGAGACATAATTTAAGGCACCATTCCCTAATTTCACATAAAAGTAGATGCTCTTGTTCCCTAGGTACAGCCCTGAGTCCTCAGACAGGGAGGGTGAGGCCAGGCTGATATTTGAACAATAGATTTTGAAGTGTTTTCATGTCCACTGTGTTACAGTGCAGGTCACAGGCACAAGCTGGACACACAGAGTGATGTATGCTGGTTCAATAGACAATGCACCGGACAGACAGCATGAAATCAGTGCTTCTAACACTTTTTTAAATTCTTGGAGTACTTTGCTTTCCCTGAAATGCAGAAAAGAGAAATTATCTAGTTGATTTCCTCTTGTACATTTGATTACAAAGGATGTAATTTACTTCTTTCAGAAATAGCTGTGAGGAGTGTTAAAGAGGCTCAAAACTTCAGGACAGAAGCCATAGCACCATCTGGGCTGTGAATTTAGGGACAACAGCCCCCTGGATGGCAGCTGCAGTGAAATGAAGAACCATTATAGTTGTTATACAGCTCTTACAAGTCCTTCTGTACTGCTGATTGCTCAGAAACCCACTGAAGACAAGGTGGCAAGCTGAAGTTCTCACCATGCCCTCTAAAACAGAGGAGGGACAGGGAGCTTTATGGTCTATGCTGACAAGACTCACAAAGACAAACAGATACCAGAAAACAGAGGTAAATCTCTGAAAGAGGGAATCCCTCCAATTTTCTCCAGTTTATTGGTATCTGATAGAAACCAGGAAAACAAATGCAACTGGTTCAGGTGAAAATCAACCACACGAAGCTTTCTTCATTCCTTTAAACAAATAAGATGTGTTCATCTTCCATACCATATTATATTTTTAGGAATTTGCACTCTGGAGAAAGAACATAATGAGTTCCTCCAGTATCCAAGCCAATGGGCTTACCTTTCACAGTAAAAAAATCTCAACAAAACAAAACACAACAAATGATGAACCTGCTATCAAAACATTTGCATGGTAATGCTTTGATTTTTATGCTTTCTTTTTGCTTTCATTGCATTATCTTTTTGTTAACATGTATTTATGCACACTAAAGATTACATAAAAGTCATTTGGCAAAGATAACACACAATAGGATTTGGGAATGTGAAATCAAATAATCCCATCAGCTTTGTATTTAGTACCCAGCTAGAAAAAGGGACAAGATCTACAACATCCTTTCTTGTTTACCTAGTGTAATTGCTTTTGAGCTTTCTTGCAAGTGGATTTCCTGAGCAACATTGTTTTCTCTCCAGTAAGGTTGGCTTTCGTCCCAATCCACAAAGTTCTATGACTATAGACAATAAGAATGATAGACTAAGATAACCTTAAAGGCCAGTGTCTCTTCTATTTCTTTCCCTGTGCAGAACAAAACCTGAGTTTCTGACCACCTTCAGAAAGCACATGAGCAACATTTTGCAGAATAAATGCAAAATTATGAGTCTACAAGCTCACAAAGCACTGTGCTGATGTCCTGCAATCAGGCCTCAGGAGAGTAGGGGGACAGGAGAAGAAAGGAAAAAAACCCAAGGAAAGATCAATATCTCAAGAAGCAAATGACAAAGAGAAGCAGAGAAAAAGAAGGTAGAAACAGATACTGAAGTCAATTCTAAGTTATGATAAATCATTCTGTCAAGAGTACTGAGTTTGGCAGCAATTAAGAGGTGATCATGGTCATAGAAACAAGGAGCTTCTGACCACTTCTGTTAGGGCTGGCACAGAGACTGTCCTCCTTTTGTATCTTTGGCAAGATTCAGCTTCTGCCAACGAATTGTACCTGTGTTCAGCAGCACAAGTGATCCCTTCTCCTCCAGCCAACTGCAGGGATGCCTCCATGGATTACATTCCACCCCTAGCAGATTATGGGGCTAGCTCAGGCAAAGGTACTCTTTACGGACATTGTTAAAGCAAGTGAGAAGGTCCCAGACAGCAGCAGTTGAAAGCCTGCTAAGTGCATTTCAAGGCTCTTCTACCTGGAGAACAGCCAACTGAAAACAAATTACATGGGTATTTTATAGTAATGCCACATCAAAAACCTACATAAAAGCTGTATCTGGCTATATTTTCCCAGACAAGTAAACTTTGTTCCTCAGGCTATAGCGCCTCAGGATTTTTTCCAGCATTTTCAAATTACATGAGTAACTACATTCTTCTAAGTCTTTGCATCCTCTTCCTAAATAAAACATCTCTCAGAATTATCAAAGTAGATATATTAGTGTACTGGGCCAGCTACCTTTCATTTTTAACAGTTCTCTACATACACAGAAAGAAAGACAGAGAAAGGGGAAAATAACAAAAAAACCTTTCAAAGGACAGAGATAGGCTCCATCCTCTATATCAAATCAAATCTGCTTTAGTAGGTCTTTCCTGAGCTCCCCCATCCTTATTGGCCATCACACTATTTTACAAAGCTGCCACCGTATGTGAGATACTTCGTTTCAGGGAGAAAATTATCAAGATGAAAGAATTACTTACTCCACTTCCGCCAACCTTGTGAATCATTCATGCTCCTTACCTGAATCACAGCCAGCTGCAGTATCTGTCACATTCTGGACCTAAGCCATGTACAGTGTTATCACTGCGTCCCACAGCCATAGGGAGGAGGAGAGAGATCCATCAGGCAGGAATTGTGCAGCAAGATTGATTTATTTAATTATTTTACAAACTCTTTTATAGACTTTTTTTCTTCATAGTCTAATTGGACAAAGGATCAGCCACCCCCTGGGGTGATTGGCTAAAATCCTAAAACATCCATTGTCAAAATATTTTTCTGCTGTACTATAAACATAGTTCTACAAGGTTGCAGGTGTTCATAGTTTACAGAACTCTGCAAATATCTTCGTGAGAAAGAAAAATATCCCACGGGCTTAGAAAAAAGCAGGAAAATTTCTTTCTAACAGCATTTTTGTACCCACAATTCCCCCTTTTTGTTTTATAAGATAACAATTCTACTATTAATCCTAAATAGAAATTTACATCAGTTATTAATTCTAAATATGTCCTTAAGGCTTTAACTATCTGACTCCATAACAAGAAATTTAAGTTCAGTCTCTGCTTGTGGAAGGACCATCTGCCTGATGGTCGACATCTTGGTCATCATCAGAAGAGTCATTAGGCTGATGATCTACATTCTGGCCGCCATTTGGGTGGTTGGCGTTCTGGTCATCATTTGGAGGTTGCCTGTTCTGCCTCTGGTGCCGTAGGTCAGGGCGAACACATTTTGAAGGTAGCCACCATATCCCAGTATCTGTGGAAACGCAAGCATACCCACGACCCCAAACGATAACCTCATGCGGGCCTTCCCACTGGTTAGTGAGTAAATTCCGTACCCAGACTTTTGCCCAGGGCAGCTGTCTGTCACCTGCAGACTGCAATGAGAGAAAATGATTCAGAATAACAGGATTATTTGAATTTTGTGGTACTGTAAGGTGATTAATTGTATACAAAGCTTTTTCTAGTCGGCTCTGTGGGGTTTCTCCATGCATTCCCCCTTTTTGTTTTTCCAAAACACGCTTCAAGGTACCATGAGCATGCTCGACTATGGCTTGGCCAGTAGGAGAATGTGGGATACCAAAGGTATGGTCTACACCCCATAGGTGTAAGAACTGCTGCGTCTTCTCCGAGGCGTAGGCAGGACCATTATCGGTTTTCACAGAAGCTGGCACGCCCAGGACTGAGAAAGCCAATTTCCAATGGGCAATGACATCATGACCTTTCTCTCCAGTGTGAGCAGAAGCCCACATACCTGAGGAGAAAGTGTCAATAGACACGTGCACATATTTTAGCCAACCAAATTCAGGGATGTGTGTTACATCTGTTTGCCAAATCTGCAAGGCTTTTAGCCCTCTGGGGTTTACCCCTGATGGCAAAGGCGCAGCGAGCCCATGATGGTCAGCACAAGTGCTGACAATACCATGCGCTTCAGTTGGCGTTAAATGAAACTGCTTCTGCAGGGTATGTGCACTTTGATGGAAGAAACCGTGCAATGCCTTGGCTTGTGCAATTTTGTCAGGCTGTGGCCCTATCCACGCAGGGTTGGCCAGCATGTCAGCCCTGGCATTGCCTTCTGTTAGAAACCCTGGTAAATTGGCATGCTTCAAATGTGCAGAATGTAATACGGATGCACTCGAGCCTGAATTGCAGACCACAAGGTTTGCAACAGCGAAAACAGAGCCGCATTGTTCACCTCCTTCAGAAGTGAACAATCTAAGCGTTGGGTGATATCTGCTACATAAGCAGAGTCAGTAACCAAATTCAAAGGTTCCTATGAGAATCACTGAAAAGCCATGGTAACAGCCCTTAATTCAACTAACTGAGCAGAGCCTGACTCGTGTTCCTTCAGCACCTGCCATTCCAATCCCTCCTTCCAGGTAATGATGGCTTTCCCAGTTTTCCCAGAACCATCCGTAAAGACAGTGGGTCCTTGCACTGGCACTCGACTATTTCTCGGCCGCAAGGAAAGTACGGTCGATTTTGCCAACTGCAGTAATTTATGGCTGGGCAGATGGTAAGTGATCTGCCCTGAAAAGTTTTGCAGCGCGCTTTGCAAAGGAGCACTATGGATGAGGCTCCACTCAAAGTATTCCTTTGAGATTGGAATGACAATTACTGCAGGATCTGCAGCCATCAGTTGCAAACACCATTGACGGCATTTGATTATCAGAGAAGCAACCAATTCAAACACTATGGTCACAGTCCTTTTTGGCTGGTGAGGCAAGAAGACCCATTCTAGGATATGCAAAAGATCAGGCCATTGAGCATTCCACTGGCCAATGATACCTGCAGGATGGAGGTCTGGAATAGTAATGAAAACAGTGATAGCAATGGAGGGATCCATTCAATAAACCTGACGAGCAGAAACAGCCCGTTGGACCTCCTGCAGCGCTTGCCGCGCTTCCGGAGTCAACTCCCGAGGTGAATTCAGATCAGGGTCCCCTTTTAATGTATTAAAAAGAAGGGAAAGCTGCTTTGGGGTTAGACCTAGATAAGGTCGTAACCAATTGATGACACCCAGCAGTTTCTGAGCATCATTCAAGGTTTTAATAGAATCTGGGAATCGCACCTCTTGGCATTGGATAGTTTGGTCCAAAATTTTTACTCCTAAATATTTCTAAGGAGGATGCTATTGAACTTTCTCTGGAGCTACCTCTAATCCATAGGCATGCAGAGCAGTGAGCAGCTGAGGCTGTATTCTCAGCAGCTCGTCCTGGGTGGATGCTGCCACCAGGATATCATCCATGTAATGGTAGCAGCATGCATCAGGAAACTGCTTGCGGACTCCAGCTAAAGCTTGGGCGACATACCACTGACAGATAATTGGGCTGTTCCTCATCCCTTGAGGGAGGACCTTCCATTGGTATCTCTTAGCAAGTTCAGCATTGTTAACGGCAGGCACAGTAAAGGCAAATTTTGGTTTGTCATTAGGATGCAAAGGAATTGTGAAAAAGCAATCCTTCAAATCAATGATCAGGATTTCCCACCCCATAGGAATCATGGTGGGAGAGGGCATGCCAGGCTGCAATGCCCCCATACCTTCCATTACTGCATTAACTTTCTGGAGGTCCTGCAATAATCTCCATTTACCTGATTTCTTCTTAATTACGAAAACAGGAGTATTCCAGGGACTAGTAGAAGGCTCAATGTTGTAACTGTTGTAACTGTTGTAACTGTTCCTGAACCAGCTGATGAAGGGCGTCTAACTTCTCTTTTGGTAGGGGCCACTGCAGCTCAAAGATTGGTGTTAGTCAGCCACCTCTAACGCAGTGTAGGATACTGTGCGCCCTTACGCACAGTGACCCCTATTAAAAATTTGCCCCAATCTGTACGCCCCAAGCTGCCAACACGTCCCGTCCCCAAAGGTTAAGGGAAGTGGTAGCAACATAAGGCCTAATTGTAGCTGTGTGCCCCTCTGAATCCTTCACCGTCACAGGCCATTCGCTTAAATAGCTCTGTGTGGTTCCTCCTAATCCTGTGATGGCCGATCCCACCGGGGCTAAAGCCCATGAGGGAGGCCACGCAGAGAAGGAGATGATAGTTACATCAGCACCTGTATCAATCAAACCTCAAAGCTGAGTCCGGGGCGGAGGGGCATTCGGCAGGATCAGGGTACATGTCATCTGTGGCCTTTGGTCAGAGATGTCTGCAGTCCAGAAGGCCGGCAGAAGTCCCATAGATCCACTGCCGTTATCTTCATGAGTTTGTTGCTCTATCCTGGGGACACAAGACTTAAAAGGCACTAATTTAGCAAGGCAGCTCTTTTCAGGAATAGTGACAGGGGTTTTTTGCGTGGAGACCATAGCGCAAATCTGACCTTTAAAGTCAGCGTCAATAATTCCTGAGTGCACTAAGATTCCTTGATGGGTAACATCAGGTTTTCCCACCAGCATTGCACTGGATCCCTGGGCTAAGGGTCCATATGCATCCAAGGGAGCCTTATAAATACTGCTAGAGTCTAAGACGACTGCGGCTGCGGTGTGGACGTCAAAACCGTCTGATCCCTGGGTGCTGTCTCTAGGGTGGTGGAGTAGGCCTGTGCCTGTACCTGTGCCACCCTCTGGGGGAGCGACTGCATTGGAGACCAATTCCTCCTCCTTGCACCCCGGAGGAAGTTTCCTGACAAAGGCCGACCATCGGCATGAGTCTGGGATCTACAATAGTCTGGGCAATGCCCTGGCCTGACACACCTCTTGCACTGGGGGATCGGTGTGTTCTCTTTTTGGCTCGGCTTAAGCCACTTCCATTTTTTCGTGTGTTTGGGTTGCTTTGGTTCATGACCAGAAGATGTGTGAACAGGCTGCAGGAACGCAGCCAAAGCAGACCTTCTCTGGTTCCCAGATCCCACCTTAGCGCAGGCTTCAACCATGTCTGTTACCTCAGGATCCCCTGGTAAGGCATCTATGATTTTTCCGCACTCCTCGTTTGAGTTATCTCTCACTAACTGCCTTAACAACATCTGTCTCAACCCGTCATCCTCAACCTGCATCTTGAGAGAAGCAGCGACTTTCTCTACAAAAGAGAGGAATGACTCTGATTTCCCTTGAACTATTTCAGTATATCGCTTTCTAGGCGCAGACAACTCTATGGTTTTCCACAGGGCAGCCATGCTGACCTGTTGAGCTTGCTGCAGGACACTAGAGGGAAAGGTACCTGTTGGGGTCCCTCCCCTGCCATGGAGCCCTGGCAGAGGGGCCCTGAGGGCACAGACACGGGGTTTCCCTGCCCCTGCTCAGCCTCGTTCCCATGGGTTGGTTTGTGTTCCCTGCGCGGGCAGAAGGACCCTTGGTGCGGTGACTGGAACAGTTCCTGGGCAGAGCCCCGGCCATGCGGCTGGAGAAATAAACATCTCTGAAACATCTATCAAGAATCTGTCTGTCCATATATATTTCCTTTCCACGGGACTCCTGGTTTGATATATGCATGTTGCAGTATCCCCACTGTGACATAATGGTGGAGAATTGTGACAGAACGATCCCCGATCCCTAAGCGACTGATTTGTGTGAGTAAACCCTGGAAACTTTGGATTCCTCTTCTTGGTTTTGTTTTGCTATTCCATATCTAAACTATGGAGGAATGGTGGGAAGACTCTTGGCTTTCAGAGCCGCATATGGACATTTATCTCAAACTTAAAATGATTCTTAAACAACGATTTGTAAATTTTAGCTTGATTCAAGCTCAAAAAGAACTGAAACACTTCCTGGCATGGTTGTTTAAGAACTTTTTCTATGTTTCTTGGGATTTAATTCTTACGAAGGGCTTTTGGAAAACCGTTTGGACACAGTTAATATTGGAGTCAAAATATATGCCGATGGAAGAATATTTTTGTGAATATTATTTAATTACCGAGACTGTTGAGCAATGTCAGCTGTGTCTTGGCGAAGGGAAGCCTGGCGCAGGGACCGTGCGGCCCAGGCCACGTGCACCGAGCGCTCTGCGAGCAGCAGCGAGGCAGTTCCCGCGTGCGGGCGGAGCCACGCGAGCCGCAGTGTCGGCAGCGGAGCGAGGCGCGGCGGGAGCGGCGGGACCCGGCGGTGCCTGCACGGCCCCGCGCAGCGCGTGGTGGAGCGAGCCCCGGGAACGCCCGACCGAGAGGGGCAGTGGCTGGCGGCGGTGGTGGTGGAGCGGAGCCGAGCCCAGCCGAGACGCGCGCTGGAGCAGGGCGCGGGGGAGTCGTCGCTCAGGGGCCCGGCCGAGACGTGGGTGCAGCGACTGGCAGCGGCAGCGAAGCTGCGACCAGAGGAGGTGACGCACGGAGAACTGAGCGGCACAGCCCGGCCCGGCCCGCGCAGCCCCGAACACGACCCCGGGAAGAGCGCGCAGGCCCCAGCAGCTCCGACAATTCCAACACGGGAGCGACCGAAAGAGAGAGCAAAGACGCAGCGAGACAGAAAACAGCAGCCACTCAGAAAAAGGAAAAGATCATAGTAACTAAGATCTTAGGGATAGTAAAATGGTATAATGTTAAGCAAAATTATGGTTTTATAACAAGGTGTGACAACCAGCAAGACATATTCGTGCATAGAACTGCTATTAAAAAGAATAACCCTGAAAAATGCATCCCAAGCTTGGGAGATGGAGAGGTAGTGGAATTCAAAATTGTGCTAGGGAGAAAAGGGTTACAAGCATCGCAGGTCACTGGGCCTGATGGTGTTCCTGTAAAAGGCAGTATATATGCAAAAAATCGTAGTCGTGTTAGACAGTATCTCCATTGTAAACCCCCCCTACAGTCTCCCTTTCCTAATCCCACCTTTCCCTTTTACCCTATGTCCTACTACCCCCAGTGTATTCCTAATCTGTTTTTTCATCCATGGTTTCCCTCACAAAACCATGCTTCTGCCAATTGTTTCCCCAAAAATCCCTTTCCAATGCCGAGTGGGGGATGAAAAGGGGGAGGGAAGAAGTTAAACCCTCTCCTGCCTCAGTTTCCCCACAAAGCATGCTCAGAGAGTTCTGTCTCCCTTCTGTCAGCCCTAAGATGTTCCACAGAATCTGATTGGACATTTAAAGACTCAGGAGGGTGGCTTGTTTTGTCTTGAAACTGTTCTTGTTATGTTTATCCAGTTGTTTTCATTCTCCTTTTATTAAAATAAAACGGGTGAGGTGTTGGGGCCCCTCCCCTGCCATGTAGCCCTGGCAGAGGGGCCCTGAGGGCACAGACACGGGGTTTCCCTGCCCCTGCTCAGCCTCGTTCCCATGGGTTGGTTTGTGTTCCCTGCGCGGGCAGAAGGACCCTTGGTCTGTGACTGGAACAGTTCCTGGGCACAGCCCCGGCCATGCGGCTGGAGAAATAAACATCTCTGAAACATCTATCAAGAATCTGTCTGTCCATATATATTTCCTTTCCACGGGACTCCTGGTTTGATATATGCATGTTGCAGTATCCCCACTGCAACAGGTACCCTGGAGATTGGGATCAGAGAAGGGACCAGTCTGCATAAGAGCATCCGTCCCCACTGCACGTCTAGGGTCATCAGCAGGGAGCTGCATATTCCCTAATGCAGTCTTGCCGGCCAGCTTTATCCAGGTACTCTCAAAAACTGCACATTGTACAGGTTGAAATAGGATTTGACCTAACTGCCTGATATCAAATGGAGCAAGCAAATCTGTATTCATCACCCTTATTATTTGCATAACCTCAGCAGAACCGAGCCCATGTTATGCCACCTTGGATTGTAAATCCTTTGTGACCTTCCAGGCAATTACCTCGTGCTTGTCATGCTGACCTGAGTTTGGGAGAGCCTTATTCACTGGGAAAGCTTGGATCTCCCCTTTTGGGGAGTCACTATCACCCTGAACCACTGGCACAGCCTGTGGATGCAGTGTAACATCTTCCCGATTACTCCCAGAATCCTCAAATCTGTTTGGCATTCCCAGAGTTTCCAATAAATCCCAGTCGCCCTCCTCCAGAGCCCGCATTTTAAAGGATTCCCAGAAACGACTGTAGTGTCTCGGACGCACAGTCACAATGCAGTCTGGGAAGGTCCAGAGACAAGACTGGAGCAGCCTTTTCTTTCACTGCCCGGCTACAGCGGCTTTACGCCTCGGGGCCAAAGCCTCCTCTGCCTCACTGCCTGACGATGAATCATCGGGTATGAGCAGCTTTGAGGAGCTGTGAATGAACAAAGGTGGGCGGGGAGGAATGGACTGACCAGAAGAGAAACTGACAGCAGAGGCTGCAGCCGGCTGTGCTGTGGTTTGAACTGCAGCCTCTTTTCAGGATGCGATCTCGGCTCGTTTTGACCGATCTGGTGCTGGAGCTGCTGCGGCTGTCTCCATTGCTGCTGTCACGTCCGGAGCTGCCGCCATCTCCTGTGCCGCGACAGTGCCCGGAGCCACCGCTGGCCGGGGCACAACCTCCACGACCGCCGCTTCTGTCGCCGGTCTCGGCTCCGCTGGCGGCTGGGACACTGGCGTAGTGCCAGTCGCGGACACTGCGACCGCCACTGCCGCTGGTTCCGGGTTGGGAGCAGCTGGCCGGGCCACCTCCAAGTTGGCCGCATCTCTTGCGGGTGGCGCGGGTGGTGTGGGTGGCATGGGCCGCCTGCGGTGGGGCATCTCTGGCAGCTGCAGCAGCTGCCTTTGCAAGCTGAGAAGTTCCGATAGCTGCCGTGATATATTCAGCAATTCCGTCAACAAAGGTAAATGCCGCATTAAAAGGTGACTGCTTGGTTCTGCTTTTCCATAGCACTGTCCAGCACTACGCCAGCCAAAAGCGTCCATCTGGGCATTCTCGGCACGGCAGGTGCCTGTGCAGACAGGCTAGGAGCCACCTTGGGCATCCAAGACACAAGCCCACTGAAACGCAGTGCCGAGAAAGCAGCAACCGCTGCTGAGTGTAAAGGCAGGGTGGGCTGTGCGCCATCCCGCTGCCCACACACCCCTGCCAGCTGCTCTGCCAGCGTCGGGTCTTTGGGTGGCGTGGGGTCCTGCGGCAGCGCAGGGCGACCCAGTGCAGGCTCCGCGGCATCCTCCACCCATGGAGCCAGAGGGGGGTTTTCAGATATCTCTCCATCACATGCCTCCAAAACAGACAAGCCAGCTTTACTGCTACAGTCAAGGTCTATCAGCAGATTAAAAAAAGACCGCCATATGCGTAGTACTTCTAGCACTGACGGATCCCCAGATGGGAGCTCATGCCGGATAGCACAGCCTAGTTCCTGCCACAGCCCAAAATCCAGGGCTGCATTCGGAGAGACACCATGCAAATCACTCCAGTCTAACAATTCACAGAGCAATTCCTCAGAGATTGAGGCATTCATTGATTGAACTGATAACACCTTTCCAGACTGGTAGCATAGTGTTGGTTTTTAAGCCGCTGTTTGCCATTCTTTCAGTCCCTTCTGACATCCTGGTCTGGGGTGGGGGGGGGGGGGGCAAGGGAACAGTGCACCTCTAGAGAAATTCGGCTTGGCTTGCAGCATGCAGGACACATTGCAGCATGCAGATCACGTCAGGTGCACCAATTATCACTGTGTCCCGCAGTGGTAGGGAGGAGGAGAGAGATCCATCAGGCAGGAATTGTGCAGCAAGATTGATTTATTTAATTATTTTACAAACTCTTTTATAAACTTTTTTCTTCATAGTCTAATTGGACAAAGGATCAGCCACCCCCTGGGGTGATTGGCTAGAATCCTAAAACATCCATTGTCAAAATATTTTTCTACTGTACCATAAACATAGTTCTACAAGGTTGCAGGTGTTCATAGTTTACAGAACTCTGCAAATACCTTCGTGAGAAAGAAAAGTATCTCACAGGCCTAGAGAGAAGCAGGAAAATTTCTTTCTAACAGCATTTTTGTATCCACACAGTGTAACATTTACCAATGATCATTCAAAATATTCTAATAATCCTCTTTCAAATACACACATTGTGTGTTGGCACACACCACAGGAAAAAAATTATTGTACTGTTCAGGATCTTGCTAAAGTTTTAGCTGAAAGCTGAACAGCTTTCTCTATAAGGCAAGGAGTGACTTTATTTATTATTTTTCAAAAGCTCTGTCTAAGACTAAGACACCATTTTCCCCTGGGCTTTAGTAACAGCAGGTTTTAGATTCTCAAATGAAAACTGAAGTAGGTGAAATCCAGGAGTAAGGAAGCCTGTACCAATGATCAGACTAAGTCTTACCAAGGATGCCTATGTACCAACAAGCACTTGTCAGTTGTGCAAAATCTCATCTAAAGCTCCCAAATATTGCTGGGAATGCTTTGAGTTCACCTTGCAGACTATTTAAACTCACTTTTCAGCAGAATCTGGATGAAGTTTTATGTTGTGTAACAGGAAAATCAGTATTGTAGTGTGCCATGCACACCTCAGTGTCCCTCTTTAAAAACTCGGTGTGTATCCTCAGACCCATAATATTCTCTCTGCAAACAGACACTCTTTTGTGGCTAATTAAGATGTTTTATGACAAAGTTGCTGTCTCATTTACATGCCCCAGCAGGTCAATTCTGCCCTGAGGCTTTTGTGTTGCTCATGCCAGAGCAGGTCTCACCAAGGTAGAGCGAAGCCAGCACATGTTGAGCTACTCAAACTTCTCCTGCAGTAATGGGATTACAGTGAGGATTGGTTTAAAGCCTTCATTTAAAGCCATTAAAAATAGTCACTTTGCTGTCAGATTATTAATCGCCTGTCATAATATTCTTAGAGGTGATTATAAAAAGTATATTTCTGTGTAGTCAGAACGCCCTCCTGTCAGACAGCGTGGGGAATGAAGAGGCAGCAGCAGGAAGAGTGCCATGGCACAGAAACACTGCCATCTCCTGATCCCTGGGAAGGCACTGCCAGGCACACAGTCAGCTGGGTGAAACCATAATGTCAAAGAGATCTTCTGATGTGCATTTGATTCACCTTTTGGTTACAGGCACACACTGTTCAGCTAACACAGGATAATTTATTAAGCTGCACTAATCCCCCTTTAAGACTTCTCTCTGTCGAGCCAGATCTGTTTTCCCTCAGGCACACGATTTGGGTGTTTCATTGCTATAGCACCAGACACATCAGCTATAGAGTGTGGGCTTTGGTGGATTGGTGCCACGCTTGTTCCTACTGGGTCCCTTGTGGACCACTTAGGCAGCACTCTCCTATTACCTGTGCATGCATACAATCTCACCTTCGCAGGTAGTCACGAATAGCCACTCACACACAGAGTCTGTGCACGAACCGGAGACAGAGAGGCAAGAGGGGTTCTCTGCATGCAATTCTGAGGTGTTTAATGGCAACACACCCAAAGGGTGTCAAAGGCAAGAAGAACACAAAACCGAAAGCCCGCGCCAGTTTTATCCCAAAAACTCCTAAAGGCAGGCAGAGCATCCAAAACCAACAGTCTGAGGGCTAGGGGGCAGAGGCAAGGTTGAATGACATAACAGGGACCAATGGGAAAAGGGATGGGAGGGGGGAGAGGGCCAGTGACCAGCAGAATCTAGACAGAGGGAGAATTTTCTAGCACAGTGTTGTAAGGAGAGACCACTTTTAGGGCAACTTGGTGGGTATAAAGTGGACTTAGCCACCGCAACATCTCCCCCTAATTTACTTTAAAAGAAAGCCTCCCCCAATTACTTAGAACTAAGGTGGGAACCGTTCTTCCCCTTCCTATGAGTGGGGAAAGGGTATTTTGTTTTTTTAACTGAAAGGGGGCACAAATTAGATGTTCATATGGCTTGTCACTTTGCGTCAACATCGCCTTCAGGTGGCACTAGTCTCGTCTTTGGCTGACTCAGCGTCAGGGTTATCTGTGTTTTTTCTCATGTTCTCAGGAGCTGTTGTCAGTGGTCCAAGGTAGGGCTTGATATTTTTTCCTGGCACCCATTTCAAGCCTGCTGGAGTGGAAACACAAGCACATCCCCTTCCCCAGGTGATGAGTGGAAAGGGTCCCTGAATTTGACAGCTCTCTGGATCCTCGACCAACACTGGTGGCTGTTCTTTTAATTTGGCCTGTGTTGAATTGGTAAAGTGTCAGAATACAGAGGGGGTGGGCTCTGAGAAGGAGTTGTTTAAGAAACTGATGGTAAAGAGAGCTTTGCAGAGTCTCACAGTGGGAGAATTAACCTCTGCACCTCTGCGTTGTTGGCCAAGGACCCTCTGGAGAGTCTGGTGGGTCCTTTCAACAATAGACTGTCCTGTGGGGGAGTGGGGTATGCCAGTGGTGTGCTGGATATCCCACTGACTAAAGAAATCTTGCACTTTATTAGAAACATAGGCAGGATCATTGTCCATTTTCACTTCTTTGGGCATTCCCAGGGTAGAAAAGGCAAGAAGAAAGTGTTTTATCACGTCTGTTGCCTTTTCTCCCGCATGGGCAGATGCAAAGACAGCTCCAGAGATAGTGTCTACTGACATGTGGACATATTTCAGTCTCCCAAAATGGGGGACATGGGTGACATGTGTCTGCCACAACTGGCAGCTGCTGAGGCCACGGGGGTTTACCTCTGTGCCTAAAGATGGTACTTGATACTGTTGACAGCTAGGGCACATCGCTACAATTGCCCTTGCTTGATCTCTGCGGATGTTAGACATCCTAATGAGGGCAGGAACTTTTGGTGGAAAAACTGGTGGCTTAACTTGGCTTGTGCAAAGGTGTCAGGTAAGTTGGGACTGTGCACCGCCATGGCCAGGGCATCAGCTTTCCAGTTTCCCTCTGCGATGGGTCCTGGCAAATCTGTACACGCATCACATGATAAGGCTGCTCTCGGTGAGAGAGAAGGTAGACCAGTTCTGAGAGCAGTTGGCATAATTGGGGATTCTCCACTTCTTTTAACAGGGCATGTTCTGCTCTGGTGGTCATGCCAGCTACATAGGTCGAATCTGTGACTAAATTGAATGGTTTTTGAAATCTTTCAAATGCTCTAACCATGGCCTCCAATTCAGCAATTTGTGGGGATCCCTCTACCACCTGGACATCAGATTCCCACTTCTGTGTCTTGAGGTCCCTCCAAGTCATCACAGATTTGTGCGAGCTTGAACCATGTGTAAAGACTGTCAGAGCCTTGAGAGGGGTTCGACTTAGCAGTGATTTTGGCACCAGATTGAATGCTGTGTTAAACAGCTTATGTTTGGGTTTGCAGACTGAAATTTGGCCTGTGTAGCTGTCCAGAGCATACTGGAGATGTTCGTTTGTCCGGAGCAAATGCTCCAAGTTACCAACTGTTAATGGCAGGTGTATGCATGCAAAATCACACCCAGTGAGGGTTCGGAGGCGGGCCCTGGCCCTCATGATTAATTGGGCCATTCGTTCCTGTGGCGTTGTGGTGCTTTTGGGCGACTGACACAACAGAAAGATCCACTCTGTAATGATTAGAGGGTCCTTCTGCACTGTGTCCCACTGAAAGATCAGGCCATGAAATCTAGGTACGTTACCTAGAATAATGAAACTGAAAGGCAGGCGTGGAAGGGTCCAGAGAGCCTGTCGAGAGGACTAGGCAAGCTGCACCTTACTGATGGCTTCTCAGGCCTCTGCAGTGATGGCACGTGGCGAGTCCAGGTCCTTACAACCCTTGAGAAGGTCAAACAGGGGCGAGAGGTCTTCTGTCGTAATACCCAGCAGAGGACGTACCCAGTTGATGGACCCACAAAGCTGATGCAAGTCTCGAAGGGTCTTTGGGTCATCTTGGATGGTGAGCTGCTGGGGTACAACAGTCCATTCAGCAATGCAGAGTCCAAGGTAAGTCCACGGGCAGGTACACTGGATCTTCTCAGTTTGAATCTCAAACGCTGCTTTCTCAATGGCTCTGAGAGTCTCTTGGAGGGTCAAGTCCAGGTAGTTGTCGTCAGGTGTGGAGATCAAGATGTCACCCATATAGTGGAGTAGGATAGCCCTGGGGAAATCTTTCCTGATCAGGGACAGGAAGTTTCTGACGTACCACTGGCAGATTGTCGGGGAATTTTTCATACCCTTGGGTAAAACTCGCCAAATGGTATCTGCGCAAGGGGGCCTGCTGGTTCAGGGATGTCATGGAGAAGGCAAACCGAGGGGCATCGCATGGGTGTAAGCAGATGGCAAAGAAGCAATCTTTAATGTCTATGACAGCAAGCTTCCACTCTTGGGGGAGCATTGAGGGTGAGGGCAGGCTAGGCTGCAGGGGACCCATGTCTTCAATTATTTCATTAATTCTCCAAGGTCTTGAAGAAGCCTCCACCTGTGTTTGCCTGGCTGTTTTAGAACAAAGACAGGGGAGTTCCAAGGGCTGTTGGAGGGAACAAGGTGGCCTTTGGCCAGCTGTTCCTCTACAAGGGATTCAAGCACATGCAGCTTTTCAGCTGATAGGGGCCACTGCTCGCTCCAGATAGGTAAGAGCTGGAGTGGCACGCTTTCCAGTGGCCCCAACTAAAAATCCCAAGATGGAGGTGGGATTACCAGCTGAGTTCCCCATTGGCTAAGGAGGTCCCCACCCCATAAGGTGAATCCTGATGGGATAACAAATGGCCTGATGGATTCAGTGTCCCCCTCGACCCTCGATAACGATGTTATTTGTACTCCTCATAGATGCTGCAGAACCCCCAATCCCTGTAACCACTCCAGCAGCTGGCTTAAGTCCCCACTGCCGTGGCCACTACACTTTGGATATGATGGTGATATCAGCCCCTGTATCCACCATCCCCCCAGCATGGCTGTGGATTTCCCATTGCGCAGTTTTCAGTGAAGGGTTGGTTTGTCCCGTCCCATTACTTGTGCCCACCATATGGACGGCATCCTGTAGCGCCTGGGGAAGTCCTCGGGTAAGATGATAGTCTGTGTTACCACTTGACCCTTTTGTAGAAACCAAGGGGTGTTAGCACAGGAGACAGCAATCTGTATTTATCCACTGGGGTCTACTGTGTGCACCTCAGGTGAAATAGAGGGCTCGGGTGGACTCCGTACGGTGTCTCTGATTACTAAAATGTCTACTGTTTTATCCAAAAGTTTTTCAAAAACTCTGTGTATGGGTTGCTGGGTTCTGTCGTGGAAAAGGTGTGCACAGGTACTCATGAGCAAAAGTCTTTTGCCTGCTTCCCACTGCAGCGAGCAGTCACTGTCTGTGGCATGGGTGGCAGGGCAGGAAGAGACGGCCGATGATTTGGTGCCGTCACACAGGGCCAAGCTGCGCTTCACTGCCCATTTCCCAGCTGGTGCTTGCAGGTAGAACAGTCTGTAACAACAGGCTTTCTATTCCCATTAGATATCTTGGGTTTAGGGCAGTGTTTTACGAAGTGTTGAAAACTTCCACAACTGTAACACCGGGGCCTTTCATTATCATCCTTTCCTGCTGTTATGGCACCCACCACCCCTTGTTGGAAGCTTGGGTTAACGGTGGATTCTCCCCCTTCTAGTTTGGCGCACACTTCCACCATTTGGTTGAGGGTGGGGGCAGAGTCCAGGGGAACGGCTCTGAGGACACTTTGGCATCTTGCATTTGCATTATCTCTCGCCAAAGTTCTAAGCAGCTCTCTCTGAGCTGCTATGCTTTCGACCTGGATCTCTATTGCAGGATCTCTTTATCTCTATTGTAGACCTTTTAACTGGTCTACAAATTTGATGAAGCTCTCTCCTTATTCCTGCTTTATACTGAAGTAGCTGGCAGGAGGGGTAGAGCTGGTGGGGGTAAGGGACAACGCCCTCTCTGCAGCCTGCTTCAAATCACCCAGGACCAGCTCTGGGAGTGTCCGGGCCTGATCTAAAGGTTTTTCTAGGTTGCCTTCACTGCATAGGTGCTCTAGGTTTAAATTTGATCTGTTGGGATCTCTCTGGTAACTTGCGTGGAGGTCCCAGAGCAGCCTTTTCCATGTCCTCTCCCACAATAGACATTCAGTTAGGGAGAGCAGGCAGGACATGATTCTCTTAATATCATGCAGCACTAGAACGCTTGCAGCAAAAGTAGCCTGAACTAGGCTTTTGAAATAAGGGGACTCCTGCCCGAAATCATTTGCAGCCTTGCACAGTTCCTTTAAATTGGTAAACGGGAATGGTTCCCACTGGGGATTCTGTCCCTGTCTATTGTATGTAACAGGGGCAGCCATAAACTCCCAGTCTTGGTTTACTTCCGGGTTTGCAGAACTTCGCGCAATTGCGAAATGCCGGCCACATGGTCTGCGCCATTTTGAGGAGCCGCCACTGACACGTGGCTTCCATTGTTCAGGGTCGGGGCGGGAGACCCTGTAGTGGGGAAGGGGGGTGAGGCACCGGAGCCGGCCATGTGGCCTGAGCCATGTTTGTGGCATGGGGGTGGGGCCGGGGATGATGCTGTGGCGGGGCAGGCTAGGCTGCCACCGCTACTCAGTGGACTCCGTGGGGGTCACGCGTCCTGGAATGGCAGCAGCCACAAGCGGCTGCGCCATCCATGGGCGGGGAGCGCCGCACGGCTGGGAGGAGTGTCTCCCACCTGGGAATCAGCATTCTCAGGTATAGCAGCCTCCTGTTCTGATTCCGAGACCGCTTTGTAAACCAAAACCACTAACGGGAAAAACTTCTTATCCAACTCATCCCTGCCTTGCCTCAGGAAAGCCAGCCTCTCAATCACCCAGTCCCAGAACGCAAGGTTCGTAACAGATTCTATTTTAACATTAGAGAAATAATAAAAAACCCACTGCATAAAGTATCCTAAGAGTCTCTTAGAAAAATGGATTTTCCTCGCTTTTAGGGTATTTTTAACTTGGAGAAAAGCCTCTCGCTGGGGAATTGAGAATTTTGCACTCATCTTTCCCCAAAAACCTCACCCAGCCACCGAGAGAAAAAAAAGCTAGAAAAAGAAAAGCTGAAAAGGGATCCGAACGAGCTTTCCTTGGCCTCACTCACCCTGAGTTTTGCTGGCTTCCACCGACTCCAAAGCCACTCCGCTGAGCCCTTGCTGTGGTGTCCCTGCTTGCGCCGCTCACCTGGCGCCAAGCCGCGCCAAGCCCTCTGGCTCCCAGCTCCCAGGTACAAGAAAAAGTCTTGGTGGATGGTTCTCCATTTGTCAGCCGGCTCTCTCACACTGAGAGAGGTATCAGTATCAGCTGTCCTTTCAGGCAGGTCTAATAGAATTTAGATCTCCTGTTTCATAATGGTGACTCCTCGGGGCTTTCGCTCCCCGGGGGACATTCTTCCAAAGACTTCAGCTGAAGTCCCTGTTCGATGCGCCAGCTATAGAGTGTGGGCTTCGGTGGATGGATGCCGCATTTATTCCTACTGGGTCCCCCATGGACCACTTAGGCAGCACTCTCCTATTACCTGTGCGTGCATACAATCTCACCTTCGCAGGTAGTCACGAATAGCCACTCACACACAGAGTCTGTGCACGAACTGGAGACAGAGAGGCGAGAGGGGTTCTCTGCATGCAATTCCAAGATGTTTAATGGCAACACACCCGAAGGGAACAGAGGCAAGAAGAACAACCAAACCGGACGCCCGTGCCAGTTTTAGCCCGAAAACTCCCAAAGGCAGGCAGAGCATCCAAAACCAACAGTCTAGGGGGCAGAGGCAAGGTTGAATGGCATAACAGGGACCAATGGGAAAAGGGATGGGAGGGGGGAGAGGGCCAGTGACCAGCAGAATCTAGACAGAGGGAGAGCTTTCTAGCACAGTGTTGTAAGGAGAGACCACTTTTAGGGCAACTTGGTGGGTGTAAAGTGGACTTAGCCACCGTAACCATCAGCAGCTGCTTCTGCCACCAACCGTAAAAACAAAGCAAATTTAGTCCTGGGAGACCACAGAGAGATGGAGTGTGAAATGTTACAGAGCCTAACGTTTTCTTCATGCAGAACTTGTTGCTAAATTTCACATAAAAACACATGGCAAAGCAGCACATCCTGAGACAGTTCTGGGGTCCAGGCCTGCTGAGGACCAAGCCACCATGCCCAGCCCTTCCCTCCAAAAAGCTTTCACAGGCAGGCAGGGACTGGGCAGCTGCAACCATTGTGACTGTGGAGAGCATAAAAGAGTTTTGTAGTGAAAACTCAAGCATCTCACTCACTGGAAATGAATAATTTCTTTCATAGTCTTTGTGATGCAGTTAACAGCTTCTTTTCCTTCTGATTAATACCCATATGATCATGGTAAGGGCAAGAGTACATTTTATGCTTGGGCTGGTTAATTTTCATGATTATTTTGCAAGGCATTAGAGTCTCCTACTGAGGCATCCATGTATTCATTACACTTCAGCAGCATGGAATGAAGTTGTAAATGAATGCTGCAAATTTGGGCATTCTGTTTCAGTGGGAATAAGAAATTGTGTCAATGGAACAAGTGACCTGTTCCAAATTTCTGGTTATGATATATGGGAGAAAATGTAAAATAAAGTAAGGAGTATTTCAGACAACAGCAATCTTAGAATAGTATGTCCTTGAAATAGAGAATAAAACAAAAATATTCACTCACTTTAGGTAAGATTTCCACTCTATCAAATAAAGACTATGTCAAACTTCCAAAAGTAGATTTAAATCAACACCACAGGTTCAGCTTCTGGAAGTCCACGTATTTTTGGTGTGCCTTGTCATGTGCCCCATTTGCACTGGAAGCTGCTCTCAAAAATTGCCCCTAACACCTTATCATGGGCCACAAATTTACCAAGAGTCTGATTCCCAAATATTCCTGAACAACCAGACCTGACTTTTAGGAAAAATGGCTTGGTTGAAACAGTTTTTCAGGAGGAGGAGACTTCCCCTCCACTGCAAGCAGACTGATTCAAACAGAGCTTGGAAGAATAATAAAGTTTGCTGATAGCAAACCACCCAACACCCACTTTGCTGCTTCAGGTAGGAAACCACCTGAAATTGAGAGACTTTCACCTCCTCCAATGGACACATCCTGGCTGGGAAACAGCTGCTGGAAGGGCTGAGGGCTGGGCAGGAGGAGAGCACACCTGAGACCACCTGGGCAAACGGACCAATGGTAAAGACCCTGCTGCTCCTTACACCCCTGCATGTGCACCCAGAAATCCTGCCTCCATTTGAAGAAATCCAAGAAAAAGCCATCCCCAAGGGACATAGCTAGGGAATATCAGTGACCCCTGTGTGCCGTGGGATGCCTCTGCCCGGGATGAAAGTCACTCCCCAGCTGGCTGTCACCTCAAGGAGCCCTGGCTGTTCCTTAAAGGAGCCCACTCCACGTTTCCTGGAGCAGTTGGTGAGCATGGCTGGAAAAGCCACTTCCTCACTCAAACAGATGAAACGTGAGGGCTCGAATTATGTGAATTATTGTGCTTGTCTTTGGCATTTCTCTGCAGTCTCATCTTACTTCAGGAAGCACACGGTATTTTTTGTTACTCTAGACTACAATTAGCTACAAAAAATGACATTTTTAATCTCATCTTTTCTGTCACGTCTTAACCTCCTTAATACACATGTAATTCTTATCTTCCTCCTGCACTTCGATTAACTTGTCTGGCACTGCAGCAACCACGGGAATCCTCAGCCTTTTCCCTGTCCTGCAAACAGCATCTGGACCTCTGACACATCAGGGCTGCCATGTGCATCCAGCAGCCTCTCAAGCCCACCCTGAGATGGGAGCCCTTTGCAAAGGGACAGATTTTGGTGCCATCACAAAGTGGTGCTGATCCTCTCTACCTCAGAGAAAAGACAAGCAAACACTGATGAGCAGAAGCAGTGCTGTTACACCAGGTCCCTGTTATTAGTCAATCTAGTAATCAAAGAGCTCATGGAACTCTGCTTGCCTTCTCCCTGAACATACTCAACAAACTGGAGTTCGAGTCTCTTCTGCACATCTATGATTTGAGGGATCACATAATGATCTTGCAGGTTGAAGCTGATGGAGGTCAAACTACTTATTTCACAGAAAAAGACTGTTAAGATCTGCAAGCTTATAGAGTTTGAGTTCTTAAAAAAATGTAGGGCTGGTGGGATGTGGCATCATAACTTCCAGTGATGCTGTCTTGAAATCAAATTCAATTTTAAAATAATTTGCATTTGTGGTACTCTTTTTTTGTAATACCAACGTAGTCAACACTGGGAGAAATTATCCAGGCAAGCAATAGGTTATTTGAGACAAAAAGAAGCATTTTTATGGATTTCTGTAAATGAGGCTCCACACAGGATGAAATTCAGTAACTGCAGCTGCAGAGGGTGACAGTAAATGGTGTCTGCTGGCTGCAGGATCCACACCCTGATATCACAGAATCCCTAAAAGGTTTGGGTTGGAGGGAACCATTAAAGTTCTAAAGCCATCTAGTCCAACCCCCCTGCCATGGGCAGGGACAAATGCACATGTACCCAAAAACACTTTCAGAGTGGAAATGAATTAGAACTGGGTGAATTAGTCTCTGTGAATAATTTAGCAGCTACATTTTACATTACTTTTTGAATAATTTATTCACAAATACATTTTCTCAATTATTTGACCTCTGCTGCAAAGTAATGAATGTTATTTTGCAAATAATTTACTGTACAATATTTATATGAACATATTAATTCTGAATAAATTTTGCTATTACCCCATTACTTCCAAATTCACTGTTTCAGTGATCTCAGCATAGACAGCAGCCGTCTTTTGTAAGTAACTTCTATTGCCTGGTCTGGTTCATCGTAATTCAAATGTCTCAGTACATATTCCAAAATATTTCAGACTGTTCTGGACATGTTCCCTCTGGGTAAAACGTGGAGACCTCCTGGAATAAACACAGTGATGGGCAGGCAGGTGCAGACACGGGTGGATAGACCAGGGGGGAGCAGCAAACCCAGGAATTATTCAGACAAAGGTTTTGGGGGGGTTTGAGCGGTATCTGCGAGTATTCAGAAGTCTCACTGAGATTTGAAAGGACTAAACACTTAATTCCAAGGCTCTTAAGAAAACCATAGCCTTTGCTGAAATATGTTTTATCTCCATAGTACAATGATATAAGCTACTCCTTATTTAAGAACCAGGGCAGCAGACAGGGCACAGCTGTAGTCAGTCCAAAAAGTAGGAAGTACACAGGCTGCTTTACAGATATCATGTACCTTGGGCCTGCAGGAGAAGCAGGTGGGAAACTGGCTGCAAATACATGAAACTGGCCTGAAATATATGAAATCAACACAGCCTCAGGACCCTTTCTGAAAACAACGTTTGCTTTCTCTTCATAGACATGAGCAACATACCAACACACCATCAATGGGCTGTGCTGGATTCAACCCTGCCTTCAGGCCAGGCACAGCAGTAGAGAAGCTGCAAGGTACTGCTCTGCAGCTGCAAATGTGATGGAGGAGCATTAAAACACCTGGACAATACTTGAAAGGATGTTTTGTTCATTAATTTACGGCAAACATATAAAACTTAACTTCTTCTAACCATGCTCTCATGGCTTTCAGTCCCATAGTTCTCCTAGCCAAGAGCTCCAGAGGACCATGAGACACACAGGCCCTCTGGCTGGAGGGCTCCAAAAGAGTATTTTGCTGCAATTTGCAGAACAAAGCAATGCAGCAGCAAAGCCAGGGACAAGTTCTGCAGGATTTCATCACCCTTTACTTGCCATTTTTAATGAAAAGCTGACATTTTAGAAAAAAATTACTGCTTAATTTGCTTAACAAATTGACAGTTAAAAGCAAGAGTCCCCTGCTATTTTCAATCACACTGACAGCTGATTTTTTTCGAGAAGAGGAGAGCATATTTGACATAAATATTTAACAAAAAAAAACCCCAAAACCACCATGAAGACTGGTAATTTTGAGCTTCTTCTATTTTTAACCAAACAAATTACTTATTGGGTGGTCACTGGGGGACTTGTGATTTCCCATGTTCATAAATCAATCAACCACCTGGGACAAAGAATATAAGCAAAGGATTTCACCATCTTCTGAGTCCCTTTTCAGCAGCATTATGTGTGGATACTATGGAGCTCATATGCATTTTAAGCAACCTACTTGATGGCCTACTGTTCTCTGCTGGGGAAGGAAACACAGGAAAATCTTCGTCCTCTGTAATTTAGTGCCACCACTGCAGGTTGGAACACCTCAGATTGCACCTCAGGTAAAGAGCTTAAAGAAGAGAAACAGCACTGTGTACATTTACGATGATTTCATCTCCTTCATCCAGAGAGTAAATGTTGACCAAGACAAGACCTTTATCCTGCAGGGATCATATATATTCTCTGCCTTTCTTGTACCTTTTGCATGCTGTGTCCTGAACAGACAAAACCAATCTTTTCTTCCCTGGATTTTGAGCTTCTCTTGCCCCAAGTTTGAATAGAAACAACAGCCAACACTGCTCAGGAACTGAAGAGCTTCCCCTGCCTTACTTCAATTTATTCTTTTGTTTATTTGTTTTCCAAACGTAACTGCTTAAAATTATTTTTCACTTTCCTTTTGGTGACTCTGGAGAAGGTTTGCTCATAAAATGTCTAGAGCCACGCAAGAGAAAGTGAGCTGTAAAAGCTGTGGACTGTCACTGCAGTTCAGGCTAAATGATTTCTCTTTTCTGCGAATCCTCTCCTATTCCAATAATAGTTAATATAATTTATTCAAATATATATTGAAAAGAAAACATTATCTATCCCACATATACTCATAGATGGACTTGGCTGCAAGAGATGATTACCAGGTTGCAGCCAGCTCTGAACACAGACACCAGGCTAAAAACTTGGGGAGTCACCTCCAGTATCCCTTATCCATATTACAGGGTGTGTAATTAGATGACAGATCTTGATCTTCACACAGCAGGATCAGATGTATTTTGATTCATTTTGTGTCCCATGCTTTGTGTTTCTAGTCTTTGTTACTTTGGCTTTAATTCATCGTGTCTGTAATTCCCTTCTAAACAATTTATCGTGTAACTGATTTGCAGCTGGAGGAAACTGAGGAGAGACTGGGAGATTTGCCACCTTCATTTTACACCTGCTTGGTTACACCTACAGGGTGCTCCTTTTTCATGCTCATTCTCTTCATGTCTCTTTCAATTACAGGCAATCTTCTTCAAAATATCATCTCTAAGTAGCTTCCCAAGGAGACACTAGCTGCTTTTTCTTCCTGGCATTTGTCTCTCCATAAGATACCATTAATAATGTCCCTTGGGATACTTCAGGATTTCCTTAGGATGGTCTTCCCCCACTATTTTCATCTATTTTCTGTATCTCTTACTCCCTTTATTGGGTCTTGGGTTTCCATGGCACTCTCCAGAAAACATTTTTTTTGAAAAATAATAAAGATGACTCTGTTAGAAAATCTGCACGAGTGCAAAGACCACAAAAGAAGTGGTACTTTAAAGATATATAGATCTTGAGACACTTCAGTAAAAGGGGACACAATTCACTGAAAATTAATTTCTTACAGTTGTTTAGTTCCATTTGCTTCCAGTCATGGCTACAAATGATGGTGATCTCAGTTCTGTATCTGCAAACAGCTAATGAGAAGGAAGTCATTAACTGAGGTTCTTGGCTGCATCACAAAATAGTCCTTTTTGTAAACCAGAAATGATAGCAAAGGGTTGAGCAATGTTTTGGCTGGGTTTGCTTGACCTGATAGTTCTCACTCTCACATGACCATGGACAGTGTAACATCATGTAACATCTCGTTCCCTCAGTTACCAGAAAATATTTAATCTGCTATGAGAAGCCAATTTAGTTTTGGTTTGTCTCAACAGTGATTGTGGAGGAGGGGTTGCACATGTGCCACTTGCAGGACTCAAGTAGAAGAAGATGGGAGAAGGCCCTGTTTCTGGGGGGACTTTGCCCGGCAACCATTTCACATCTCAAATGGGATAGGCAGTCAGCAGGGGAACACCAAAGACACTGTACCCTCCAGAGAGTTCCTCCAATCAGATGTTGAAAGGTCTCCACCAATGGACTGCCATGGAAGGTTGGACTGGGCCAATGGTCTCCTGCCGGCAGGCAGACTTTGGGAGGAGCCAGGGGGTATAAAAAGTAACTGCGCCACAAGCTCTGGGGGCTTATTGGGATTTGTTTTTTTGGCTTTGGGGGTTGGTGACTGAGGCTTTTTGGAGCCTTGTCTTTTGGGGGCTGCTTTGCCCTGGCCGTTAGCCTGTGTTTTGTCCTTTTTGCCCTGGTTCCAGCCTGGCCTTTTGGCTCTGCTGCCCTCGCTGGCTCTTGCTCGCCCTCGCACCTGCCCTGCCTCCCTGTGTCCCTGACCGCTGCCTTGCGGCTTCACCCCGGCATCGCTGCCCAAGCCCCCTGTGTCTAGCCCTGCCTGCCTCTGATCCAGCCCACTGCCATGATCCCCACCATGTCCAAGGTTCTGGACCTCCTGCCTGAGTGCCCACTCACTCACCACATGTCCGGCCACCCATCACCATGGGAGCCGTGCCTGTGGAGCCACGCCTCTCCAAGAGCTGCACAGGATCCCCAGCAGGCAGCATGGAGCAAACCACCCCACCACGTGAACATTGATGGCACTCCCCATGCTGCAGTTGGTAATGCTTGTTTTTCCTCTCTCTGTCTCCCCTCTCCCTCTCTCTTTCTCCTCCCATTCCTTTTCCATTTTCCTTCCTCCTTCTCTGTCTTTTCTAGCCCTCTTTAGCAGGGCCAACTTCTTTTTGTTGTGGTGGTGGTTTTTCATTACTAATAAATGGTTCTCAGATACAAGGTTGCCTCAGTTGACTTAATTTTGTTCTAAACCATCTATTTTTAAAAGAACTCAACACAGTTCCCCACAGTGGAATGTGGCATCTGTGTTTTCACCAAATTCTGGGCTAGGAGCATCATTTAGTATACAGTCAGAATAACTCAGCCCTCATTTTTATTCTCTAGGTATTTTCAGCTTTGGTTTTTGAAGACTCTGAGGACAAATCTCTTGAGCAGCTTCCTGGGAAGGTCAGGATGCCCTTAGTCCCAGCTGGATTGATGCAGGAGGCTTCAAAGCACTCAGCACCTATTTTTCCTTCCCATATTTGTCTACGTCTTTCCTTGTTCTCCCATAACTCTATCACCTGGGATGGTTTTGACATGCTCAATCTGATTTAGTTTCCTTGTATTTCCCCAGGGACTTGAATTGCTCTTCATGCCCCATTTAGTTTTCCTTTAGAGAGAATACCATTTGGTGTAAATGTAGTATCTCCAGTCTCAGGAACAAGAAGAGGAATATGGAGCAATTTCAAAGCTGCTCGACTTCTTTGGCCCTTACTTTGCTCTCTTCCATCCATGCAGGATCCCCCACTAGACCAACAGAGTTTTGATGGAGCACCTATTTCATCCATTCTTTGCATTGTCTGCTTGAAAATATAGCCCAGACACAGCTTTTGTCCCCTCATGCTCAGCAATAAGATGTCACACATTCTCAACTGCACAGCCTCACTCTGCAAAAAGGAAAAGTAAAAAAAGATTAAAAAAGAAATGAAAAAAAATCTTTAGGCAAGTAAAGAGCACCAAGTCCTATAAAAAGAGTAGGCTGTGTTTCTTAACCACCACCTGCTGCCTGCAAGAGCAGTATTTCCTTTTGTACTCTTAGGAAATCTTGTTTTACTTCCCTTTTTTCTGGCCAACAAATGCTCAGCTGACAGGATAGCAGCGCTTCCTCTACCTTCAGGGAGACAGACAGGCACTACTCAAAGCAGTGAGAGCAAATCCTCTGCCCTTGTCCAAAAGCACTGAGACGAGAAATGCAGGCTCTCAAATTCCCTCTGGATTTTCAGATATGTGCAGCTCACCTTGTTCTGCAGTCTGGCCTTTTCCTCTCCACTCTGCCTGACCTGCTGTGCACTTGCTCTGACTGTACAACAACCACCTGAAGCCCCACACAATATTTGGCATTAAAGAGGCTTATCTACAAATGCTCACACTGTCCCAAATGAAATTTCCTGATCCAAGACAGAAGATCGGGTGGAGTCTTATAATAAATATCAAGCCAGTAACTCTGGAGTGTTCCCAGTCAAGGCCGGTCCCTCACTGCTCTTCTGGGCTGCTCTGCCAAACCCAATAAGCTGCCAGAGTGAAGGAGCTGGATGGGAGCATTCTGAAGAAGTGCATGCTTCTCTCCCAGGCAGGCTTTAGAAATGTAAACCCATGTAGGAGGATCTATGCTTCAGGCTGGCTCCTCTAAAGTGAACAACTTCTAATTAATTTTTTAAATACTGCTCCAGGCTCCTCTTAAATTAAGGAAAACTGTCTTCTACTTTCCTTTACAGAAAGGCACTGTAAATTACACTTAATCTGATTAGGTAGGGAAGAATAAGCCAGATGTGCTTCTAGGAGCTTTAAATATGTCCTTTTAAGCAGCATTTGAAAGAACACTGTTTATATCAACTTACTTTAATATGAGGTAAGGCACATTTAAAGAGTCAGTTTAAAATACTACACAATTATAATATTATTGCAGACCCCTTGTTAAGAGAACACCTTACAGAGGGAAAAATACTTGAGCAAAAACTGCTGTCACCAAACTGTAATTTACTGACTCTGAAAGTGTTAAAAGACTAGACCAGTAGAGATTTAAGATTATCCACCAAGGAAATGAGCCTTGAAATCTGTATCACAATGTATTTGGTTACAATTTCATTTCTGAGAGAAATTATATTTTTAAAAAATAATATAAATCTTTTCAAATAAGGAAAGATATACTGGGGAATCAGGATGGGATTATGTCTCCTGACCATTTCCTCCATCTAGAGGACTTTATTTTGCAAAGCAGATGAATCACCTTGCCCACATGAGCAGTGAAAAGTCAATTCATCATTTTAAATCAATGCTCTCAGCTGACTCAACTGAGCCTTGGAAAAGGCCCCTGGTGCTGGATGTGATGGTGAAGACTGCCCTGGATACAGTGTTTGGGCAGAGCAAGGACCAGAACCTCAGCCTCACTCTTTCACTGTTTTACTATATCACACCTTTGTTTGCTAATGGAAGAACGATGGAAGGAACATAAAGACTGGCATTAGTGAGACAGGTGAAATTGTAATCCTGCCTTGTAGTTTGTTCCATGTACACAAAACCAAACCCAACATTTAACGCATGACTGGTATGATCTCCTCAAAGAGGTCAGGACCAGAAGCAGAAGGAGATGTTAAAAAGAAGGTTCAAACTGACAAAACAGCTACAAGTCAACACAAGTGTTTAGCAGAATCTCACTCTGTGACCAATGTGTGTGTGTCACAGCAGGGCTGAAATTAAAAAGAGAAGATTGTAATTTGTGTTAGGTAATATGCTTAAATGAACAGTAAAGGACTGGAATAATTAGTTACAGGATTTACAAGCATCCAAGAGAGTATGAAGCACTTACAAGTATGCCATGCTGAGGAGAATTCTTTATTTTCTGAAAATGGCTGGACAGTGGCATTCAGGAGTATTTTGCCAGCTCTATTATTTTTTTCTTGGGAGCCTCTTGTCACCTGATATTGAGAAAACCAAGGCAAGGTTATACTTTTTTGCTGCTTTTATATTGTTCCTTCCCCATTAACTTCTGAGCCTCAAGACCTAAGGCACTTTTTTGAGGTATATTGGGTGTCAGCTGGGGAACTCTGAAGACAGTTGTTGCTGCCAAGTGCCAAGAAAATCTGGACCCTTTTCTACACTCTCAGTCCCACCCAAGCTTTTAAAAGAGAACTTAGCCCATTACTCTAAATGGCAGGCACAGTACAGTTGAAAAGTCAATACTCTGGAGATCAGATCATGTCAGAAAGGAGGATACCTGTCATTCAGAAAACGTCCATATTGCTATATACTTTACCCAGTGCAAAATGACTCATCAAACTTTATCATCTGTAATCCAAAAACAGGTAGGAAATGAAGATAACAAGCAGCAATAACAAAAGTCTCCCTTCCTGGAAAAGTATGGCACTTCTTTCACACTAACCAGCATTGGTGCACAAAAATCTACCTGACCCTGCTCATTCGGTCAGATCTTCTGATCAAAGACCCACAAACCCACTCCTACCTCTTAGGGAAGGGTATTGATTAACTTGTTACAGAAGCATCCCACCTTCTAAACCCCTGGAAATCTAGAATGGTTTAATCCTTCTCACTAATGATTACCAGAGTTTTAATCACTTCCATTTTGAAATTCAAAATAGACATAACACTTGGGCATCTGTAATTATCTTTATGGAAGTGAAGATTTCCATTAGGTTAGGGCACTTTACATAGATGAGGCAGAAAAATTACAGTATTCAGGGACCAAAATCTGAAAATGCACAGGCTCTAATGCAAAATAGGATTCACATTTCCAGTGATGAAGACAATTAACCACAGGAACACAGGGAGGTAATAGATTCACCTTCTCTGCGTGTGAAGACTGGATGTTTTTCCCAATGGTTTACTGTAGCTCACACGAGAGAGTAGAAAAATAGTAGTTATTAAGTGACATTTTCCACTTTGTGTTATACATGATGTCCGAACCCTGCCAGTGACTCCTCCTGCCTTTGCTGTTAACAAAATTTGCAGTTGTTATCAGTCCACATTTAGAAGCTTTCTCATAGAATAAAAGAGGAAATGATATTGTTAAACTCTAGAGCTCAGCTGAAAACACCAGTACACGGCATGCAGCTAGTATTAAAAGTTAGTTGCAAAATTGGTATGTAAATATCATACTATCTATCATTCATGATTCAAAAAGCAGCCAGGAGGACGGGAACCAAAATAACAAAAGGTATAAGCTGTAATTGTATCACTAGGCATCCTTTATGTCTCTAATAAAGTACTGGAGCTTAGTTACGGTTGAAAGGAGGAAAAGCTGATAGTACCCTGGTTGATGTTGCAGTACAAAGGAAGAACAGAATCCTCATCTGCAGATAAAAGAGACATGAGCACTAATGAAGACATGATTAAAAAAAAAAAAAACCTCCCAGTCTAGTAGCCTGAAGGCATCTTAAGTGAAACGTCTGAGAATGAAAACCAATCTGTTTAATTAACGCTAAGCACTAATCGTTAACACCAATTACATAACAAAAACTATCTCAAGACAGGGATTCATGCTCTAGGAAACCAGATACAGTAGACAAAACAATAATTAAAGAGCTGAACATACTTGGTTCTGTAACAAGTTCTAGTACATTTACACTTGTGTAAATACAGGATTGTATCCCTCAACTGTGGCACCGATGAGCCATCGGGGCTGGTGAGCTCTGTGGTGTGGGACTTCCAACATGACCTGTGATGTTCACTGCCACGGTTTACCTCTATTGCCCTGGTGAAGCTAGGAGCTGCTATTTTCCAAGCTTTTCTCATAACCGGTTTGGCTTAACTGGTCCCCGAGTCAGCATTTTGTGAGTAGAACAAGTCAGAGCATAAACAGCAGCTGTTCACAGTCTCTTCTCAAGCAGCAGTGAGGTAGTATCAAACGAAGACAGGAAGTAACAAGTTCAGAATACATGAAGGAAGTTACCTACTTCAAATACTGCAGAAGGTTGCAGATGCTACAAAATACAGCTATTCCATAAGTGAAGAAATATCAGCATCGTGGATGCAAAAGGAAATAAAACTCTCCTGAGTTGGAAACTGGAACTGTGAATGTCAGAAAACAGCATAAAGTCTGAGGAAATAGGGGATGATTTGATTGTTCATCCAGTCTTTCCCATTCCTGTTGCCTGAGGCTGGCTGTGGCTGCACATGAGACAGAGTCCTTTCAAAGCCATCCTTTTACTTGGAGATTCTGAGATTGGACCTGTGTTTTTTTCTTTTTCCTCTATTAGGAACCTATAGTGACCTCTACAGTGAATACTAATGGGGCTTACTAAAGGGTTTTCAAACAGCTGAGTAACATGGTTACTTGGTGGACATATATAATTCCATGTCAAATGGTTGGTTGCCTTGTCTGTGGCACGCTTCCATTTTAATTACACCTTGAGCCCTTTCCCTTCTGCTACTGCAAAGTTGAGAGATCCTCTTAAGATGGAAAAGCCAACCCCTGCCTCAACAGCTGCAGCCAGCTCTGCTCTCCTCATAGGCTGGAACTGCTGCCTGCCCACAGTAAAGTGAGCACAGGTCATCCCTCCACCAGACAGGTTATGCACCCCTGATTGCTGGGTCCTGCCACCTGCGCTTCCAGAGCTGCTCTCAAACGAGCATATCTGCATATACCAATGAGCATACGGCAATCTTCACTTCCAAACACCTGCAGGCATCCCTTCCTGTGCCCTTTGCTCCCAGCACCCTTATTCCCAGGTGCTGGTATTCCTCCTTTAAGTCTAACAGAAAAGGCTGCACTGCCCAAAAGCAAACAACCCCAAACAGATAATTTTCTTGTCTGACTCGGATCTTTGCACTGTGCAACGCTCACACCTCCTGCTGACTGCTGGACCCCAGGCATGAAACCTCAGCAGTGCCTCCAAGAGCTATAATAGTTGATGTTATCAAGAAACTGCTGAGCTGCTGTGTCTGATACGCTGCCCATAAAGCAGTCACTTCCACCCAGCCTAACACACCACCCTAGATCACCTGCTCGTTCCCTTCACAGCTCTTAAAGATGCTCACTCAGTGTAGGTCATTTGGCCAGAATTGTTTGTCTCAGGGCACTGTACAAGACAGAAGCCCTTTCTCTCCCTCCCTCTCTGGTTATATTTTCTCTACCTTCCCCCTAGAAGCATCAGAGCAGAATTTTGCTCAGTCCATCCTTCTGTGCCTGCTCCCCATTAGCAGCACAAAAGCTTTCTTTTGTCAGATTTGTTGGTCTGTGACTGACAAGCAATTGCAATAAGTAATTTCATTTCAGTGGAAGATAATAAAACGTGATACCATAACTACCCACAGAGCCCCCAAAGTATTCCTGTTCACTTTAATAACCTGGTGAGATGCTGTTAATCTTGACAGAGTCTGCCCAGCAGGTGCTGGGGAGCTGAATCTTCATATTCTTTCACTGCTTGATGATCCTTCCACAGGGAAAGCTTCAAGCTGTTAAAATGCAATGGCCCTGCTCTATTTTTTAATTACATTTAGTTTATTAGAGACACAATCAGATGCATAACTAATCCTGGAGCCTGCCATACCTTATCAAGAGGGAAAGGGACATCTGACTCATTTAGGCTCTCGCAATCTCAGATATGCGGAGCGGTTTCCCTCTGGGAGACAGGCATTGAAGGGAAATACACAGCAGAGGGGGAATTCTGTTGTTTTCAAAAGCACATGATTTTTACCAATATTTCCCTGCCCTGCCCAGGGACCTCTTCAACACAAGTTGCCTTTTTTATCAAATGTTCCTCCTAAAGCCAAGATGTGCCAAGCAAATTTGGGTGCCTGTTTTCCATTTAAAATTCAGTCTGCCTGTCCCCTCTGGACCAGAGAGCAAATGAGCTGTGTAAGGGTGAGAGGATAGATGCACTTGGTGCCAAAGAATTATAGGCCTCCCCTTTACCAGCACTGCAGAAACATTAGCTTCCCTTGAAATGACACTCCTGGATGCACAAGAGGAGGACTAGGGAAAAAGCAGAATTTGCACCAGAAGCACATCAGTGTCCCAACAGTAAAATGGTGATGCTTTGAAAGCATCTTTGAAAGCCTGGGTATTTCTCAGCATGTACATCACCTCGGTGCACATCTGACCTGTGCTCCTGCTCCTGAGCAAGCAGAATCCCATCCTGCTACAAGAGCAAAGACAAAACCAGCCCCTCAACATCTTGCCAGCATTCCAGAGGGGATCATTAAATACACAGGATGTGCTGAGTCCAGACAGGAGCTCAAAGCTGAAGCATGGCAATCTGAACTGTGCCCATCACAGAGAATAGCCTGACCCCTGATCTGTGCAGAGAGGGAAACAGGAAGAGAGGGAGCAGGGTCCAATCAGAAAGGTTTCCACTGCATCAATGGCACTTTTTGTGACAACCCTATTTTCAAAATTTCTGTAGCCATAAACACACAGTAGTGGAGGTGAGAAGGCAGAGATCTTTCTAAGAGAGGGCAGTTCAGGGGCTGAAATGTGAGGACACTCCTTTCAAATTAAAAGGAGAAAGCCAGAAGAGCTGCTCCCAGTCAAGGCAAATGAGTAAAATACTGCTGCTAAAACTGCTATGTCCACTTGGGAAGCCAGAGTCTAGCTCCAAGATTAATTGGAGGGCCAGCATGTTCCTCAAAATCCAGAAACTGCTCTTCGGTAGCATCTTATTCATGTTAAATCCACATCTGTAATTAAATTGTTTTCTAAGCTCTTGAGAAGTAACTGAAATGCTTAGAAAGGATCCGAGGAAATTACAATAACTGTGATATGGCTGCCTCCCTCTTGCAAAGGGAGACATGCAGATCTCTATCCCCCAGCAGGTGGGTTCCTGTGATATGAGCTCTTCAGAAAGGAGAACTGTTCCAAACTGAGAGGTGGGAAAGTGTCGTGGCTTGACACTGGCCAAACACCAGGCACCCACAAAAGTCGCTCACTCACCCTGCCCTGCCACAGCTGGGCAGAGGAGAGGAAAAAAAATTAAACTAAAGGTTCAGGAGATAAGGACCTGGAGAAAACACTTCAGGGGGAAAACAGGCTCAGCTTAGATGTACAAAGTGATTTTATTACTAATAAAATCTGAGGAAGATAATGAGATGTAAAATAAGCCCTTAAAAACACCTTTTCTTCCCCAACTCCTCCCTCCTTCCCACCGACAGTGCAGGGACACAGGGCATGGGGTTTGTGGTCAGTTTGTCACCCGAGGTTTTCTTCCATTGCTCAGGGAGAGGAGTCCTTTCCCTGCTACACTGTGGGGTTTCTCCCACAGGAGACAGTTCTCCATGAACTTCTCCAGCATGGGTCCACTCCCATGAGCAGCAGTCCTGCCAAACCTGCTGCAATGTGAATTCCTCCCATGGGCAAACAGTCCTCCCAAAACTGCTGTGGTGTGGGTCACTCTTCCATGGGGTGCAGTCCTCCAAGGACAGGCTGCTCCAGCCTGGCAGCAAGGGCCTCCCTCTCTCCATCGGGTCTCCCACTGGAGCACAGCCTCCTCCAGGCATCCCCTTGCTCCAGCATGGGCACCTCCCCCACAGGCTGCGGGTGGATCTCTGCGTCCCCCATGGACCCCCACAGGCTGCAGGGGCACAGCTGCTTCACCATGGTCTTCACCACGGCCTGCAGAGGAATCTCGGCTCCAGCGCCTGGAGTGCCTCCTCCTCCTCCTTCTCCACTGACCTTGGTGTCTCCATGTTGTTTCCCTCACATGTTCTCACCTCATCCTCTTCTGTGACTAAAAGAAAAAACTGTGCCCCACTTTGTTTGGATTTTCTTCTTAAATATGTTTTCCCAGAGGCGTTACCATCATCTGTAATTGGCCCAGCCTTGGCCAGTGGCATGTCCATCTTCAGAGCCACCAGGGATTGGCTCTGCTGGACATGGTGGAAGCTTCCAGCAGCTTCTCATGGAAGCCACCTCTGTGGCCGCCCACTACCAAAAACCTGGCCGTACAAAACCAACACAGAAAGGCATGAGCGTCATTTTAGTCTTCTGTTCCTCAACCAATGTATGTCCAAATCCTGTGGAATTTCAAGGGAACTCATGATTCATGGCAAACACACTGCATACTTGTCTCAGAGAGTTAATTTCCCTGTACTCCTGTCATTTTTTTAGAGAAAATGAAGCTTTAGAAAAGAGGAGTAATAGATCTGTTCAAGATAGCTGAGCTTTGTTTTTCTACAAACATTTCTCAAAGCAAAACTACAAAATGTTCCTGGTATTGTCTAGAAGTCTACTTATGTTACATTATTAAATATACTTCCCCTTATTCCAGAGGGTCTTCTTGAGTTTGCATAGTGAAAATGGAAAAAATTAACTTTTGTATTTCCTTCATATTGAAAACCTGGGAAATAAATAACCTTGGGCTTTCTGTCTTCCAAGAAAAGAGGTGATGTAAGAACAAGCTAAGTGCAGCTGACTTACCTTAGTCCAAACCAAACAGAGAGCCTCTTGCATAGAATAAAAAGGTCAAGAGTATAAAGATGTGATCTTGACAGGGAAGAGAGCCAAGAAAACAGTTCAGTATTTAAATAACTGATTAAATAAAATGTAATTAGGGCTAAGTTGGCCCCTTTCCCAGAGTTCGTAAACGCACACAAGGAATCTCCTCTGGGGGCATGCAGCCTGACACGTGCCTTGATTAAATCAAGCCATTTAAACAGCTGACCTTTTTTAGTGTCAGCTTCTGCTTGTTCACCCCCCTCAGCCCTCTCTGGAGCTACCCTTTCATACTGCTTGCCTCATATCTTCCCTACCTTTAGATGTGGCAGGAGGCAAATTAAATAAACCAGAACTACAACAGAATGAGAAGTTCCAGAAAGCCTTTGTTGTATTTATTTCCCAGGTTTGTGGAGCAGCAACCTAACTCACATGGCCTCAGAGGGTTTGGTGAGCCCAGCTCCCTAGAGTTTGGAAATCCCGAATTGTAGAAGACAAAGCTGTTTTGAGGGAAGCATTGCACAGAGCTAACCCAGGTAGGTATTTGCCCTGTTCTCATCAAGCTCTAAGATACACCAAAGCCTCATTTTGCATAACTCCAGTGGGCTGGTGTGCTCTCTGACTGGCACTGCTCTGCTAAGCCTGAGGAACAGATTTTTACAGCAAATTAAATCAGTTGAGCACAGCTCACCCTAACCTGTTCCACAACTTCTAGACAGGTGGTTTTATTACATTAGTCCATTCCTCGGGTAGAGAGTTGACTTTCCATGTTGACACTGACCATATGGACATATCTTCCATATGGTATGGAGCACAGGGAATCCCTCATTTAGTAAGGAAAATTCACACCAGCAAAGAACCTACAGATGCCCAGAGAAAAAATAGGTGAAGAGTGGGATGGAGAGGTTGTACCTGCATTTCTCTCTGCTTAAAAGGACTAAAGTCTGATTCAAAAGAAGTCAATGAGAGTCTTTGCACTGCCTACAGGAAACTTTGAATCGGAATTTGATTTGGGAAGAAGGGGTTGAATTGCAGCAATCGAGACTTTTTTCTCTGAAGTGAAACAATGACTCGGGCTCTAGAGCTAGAGGTAATGAAAGGACAAATTATGCTGCACTGTTCAAGGAGATACTCACATTTCCATGCACAATATGTTGTGCTGGAGGCACCTCCCTTCCAGGTTGTTTGGATGTTTCTGTTTAATTCTGATTCCTGTCAAAGTGCATTTGAAGGAGAATAATATACATTCAGGAAGTAACCTCCCATCTATATATGTGGAAAATTTGTCCATCCAGTAAGTTCAAATTCTAGTTAAACATCACCTTCCAATTATTTACAATGCTACAAATATTGATTAAAATATATGCATTCATACTGATTTTAGTGTTAATTGATGCTCCACATATTTTGCACACATGGCTGTTTTTACACTCTTCAGAGGAATACATTATCAAACACTTTGAGAGGAACACAAATGAGCAGAGTCCTAAACAAAAAGACAAATTCTAACAGTGTCAAATGGGGGTAATGTTGAGGATTTTGTACATTTTGTATCAGAGATCCTGAGAAATGTCTCAGGAGTCTTTATTATCCCTATAACAGCAGCAAAGATGAATCTGTGAGATGGAAGGCCATGAAAAAAATGAACATAAATATTGTGGAGCTACCCAAGGTCAGAGAATAACTCACAGCAGCCTTACCAGACTTGCTGGGTTTACCATGTGGTTCTCCATCCATCCTGTATGACATTCCTTTAAATTGTATCTATTGAATGTCAGGACCAACCTGCCCACAAGAAAACTGACCCTCCTGGCTGGTACTTTTGCACTCACTTAGTCTTCCTTTCAGACCATTATGACCCCAAGCTCAAAAGATCAGAAGAAACTGCTTGGAGATTTCAGCCCATTAGTTTAAAGGTAAAGAGTAAGATGAATGGAAACTCCCTTTCAGTGGCTAACTGGGGGTGCCTCAGGACCTGTGAGCAGGCAATGTCATTTGCCAACATTATTTGCAACCCTGTCCCTCTGCAATAAAACGATGGCGTTCATTCTTCAACGTCAAGAGCACGGAGCAAGACTGCCTCTCAGCTGCAACCTTTCAGCTGCCTTCTCTGCCTCTCATCTCACAAAGCTCTCTCCTACTGCCTGCCCTGAACACAGTCCTGAGGGTGGTCTCCTCACAAATCTCACTCACAGCACCTGGGGCTGCTGGATGAAGACTCTGTGATTCAGAAGGAAACTCTGCTCAGAAAAAAGTCCTGGTGTCTAAGCAGCTCAACACATCCTACTGTGATATAAATCCTCTCAACTCACCACCACCCCAGATCAGAGACTCGGGACATGAGCACCTGGCAGAAAAGGAATTAAGTAGTGTATAAAAGCTAATTGGTCAACTATTTAGACAGTCTAAACTTTTAAAGGATGAAAATGTACCTACTTTCATTGACATCAAGGTGCTGGTACTTTATCATGTCTGCAACACTCTGACATGTTTTTGCTGTCCCAATGCCTGGCACAATCACGAGGTTTGGCAAAATCATGATGAAGTCTCTGATTTTTTCTATCCTGCTGAGTTAGAGACCTTATGGGTTAAGAGGAAATTCTCCAGTTGTCCAAGTACAAAAAAGGCCCACATCACAGCAGTGTAAAAGAAGAAAACACAACCACCCACCTTGCCCTAGGCTATAGCCAGCAGCCAGCCTGTTTTCTAACGTATGAAGAGATTCTTTCAAATGTCCAGCTGTGCCAGACATGAAAAAATTGCCACAAGGATATTTTTGTGCTAATTCCCTTACTCATTTAGATTCTTTCTCCTTACCCTTTCTTCCACTTGGTTATTCCGATACGTTTTTCAAATGTGTCAAAATTAGCAACATTTTCTCTCCTATGCTCCTACCAATTTTTCTTTTGCTATCTTCTCTGCCTTGTTACACTTTATAAGGGAAGGGTTTCCCTGGAACTATTGTCCAGATCTAATAACCGAGAAACTCAAATGTTCTTATGAACACTTACCTCCTCCAGGGTTGCAGGAGATTCTGATTTCACTGAGGGAGAGGGGCTATCCTGAACATGAACAGACCAAAATAGTTCATTCAAGACCATCCCAATTAGCCTCAATTTCCATGGTTCCCTACTCCAGTATATTTCACTTGTCCTGGTACCCTGTGGCACTGAAAGGAGGGAAGCTGGTATCAGAAGCGTGAAAGATGAGGCGGGTATTTCCCACCTCCAGTACAAGCCACACCTTTGGCAGGCTCCTGCTCTCACTGCAGGGCAGTGACAGCTCTGCCACTTGCCCCTTTCCAAGAGGATGACAGGTTACAAACCCACTCAAAACACCTGACAGCAGTATGACCCAGTTTTCAATGCCTTTCAAAGAAAGAAATCAAGACACACTGCTTTCACCTTCCCTACTTGTGATGGAGGTAATCCTGTCTCTGTCTCTCTCCCCCCATAAAAAACCACCACATTTCCAAACCCAGGCAATGACAGACTGCAAAATGTAGATTCAGCACATTTTGCAATATATCTTGACTTACACATCAGCATAATGGCACTCCTCCTCTCAGGAAAAGATTCTGATTGCCCAGATCAATCTATTCACAAAGGTGAAGAGAACTTCCTTTTAGCCCTTTAACAAAATTATCTCGGTCGTCACAAGATCGGCAGCAGGCATCGGTTGATTCCTTGCAAATTTGCAGAATTTGCTTTTTTTTTTGCATGTGTGGTTTGCTTTAAACCTTACTTATATAAGGCTTATTTATCACAGCCACACAATCTAATTCATGTATATGTATTTAGTATAAAAGCATTTGAATTAATGTTCCCAGCTTATTTACTTTGAAGGACTGAATGCCCCCTCAGGAAGACATATTGATCTTAAAGGAGGCCATTCTCTGATGAGCACTGGTTCCTGCAATATTTATGGCATCTGAAGCCTTTTCTCTCCTCTTGATCTTTTGAAAAGAGGTCCCAAAGGAGAGTGACAAAGCTTGGAGAGTGGAGGAGGGAGAAGAAGTACAAGAGGGGTCCCTTTGCTCTGAGTACAACATCAAAATGTAAACAAGAAGGTGATCAAGGACTGTGGTCATTTCTAAATTAAGCATATAAAATGTATATTAATGAATATGAGAGGAAAAAACCCATTGAGTCAACTTTGTAGAGAATGTTAAAATGGAGAAAAAAAAAATATATCTGCAGCTTTGTTCGGTTTTGAAGCTCAGTTCTGGTAATTTAGGGCATATCCAGTGTGGTTTTGAGGCCAGCCAGAAGAACTAATGTCAGTGGAAACATCAGAAAGCAACTCCTTCACAGTCTAGCACATGCCATCTTTTTAACTACTCCACACGGCCACATTTCTTATTAAAAATAAAATATTTAATACTTTTCTGGCTTCTTCAGAACTGAGTTTGCACTCCATATGAGCTGAGAGACTGAGGAGTGCACACTTGATACCGATGTGATGTTCTCCCTCCTCCTATATCCTGAAGGGAAATCACAGTTCCTGGCTTGGTTTCTGTTTTCATGGCCTAGTAAGGAACAGGAAAGGCAGAACACAAGCTGAAGGATCTAAAAGCCACATCCAGCACTCCAAAGGCTGAGTCAAAATATGTCACTGAGCCACTGTTTTGTCCATACTCATTTATTGTCTCAAGCATTCTGCTTCTTCACCATAAATGGAGGGAATGTCTTCTCCTTTCTGTCCTGAAATTCACCAGGAGCAGGCGTCTCAGCCCACATGGACAAAAAGCAAAGGCCAAGGCAGAGAGCAAGCAGTTTTGCTGCTGGGGTGGTCCCCACTGCCTGGGGGAGCTACCTCCACACTTAACTTGCATTATTATGTGCTGGATGCTATCCTAGGGCTGACTCACCTTGTCCATACATGTTATCTAGGATACAGCTATGTAAGTGTATGTGCAGAGGTTAAGATCTGCTGCTCTGCCACCAGCCTTGCCTGTCACATTCCCTCATGGGATGTGGGAGCACAGGTAATGAGTAGGAAAACATCAGTTTCTCCCATTTTGGGAGGAAGTGCTCTAATATTCTGCAAAGCCGATTCATTTGCACAGCTCTGTTGAATGGATGAGGTATGGGAAGCTGCCAGCTCTGAGCTGTGTCTGCCCCTCATCGTTCCCTTAATTGAGAATTTATTTTGTCACAAAAGTCGATGCTTACATCAGAAACCAACGCTGACCCATGGATGGGAAAAGATGAGGCCAGGGGCCAGGGTCCCACTGTAAAAGGTGCAGTTTTCAATCAGAGGGGTGTGTTGCACCTGACTAAAAAAGAATTCAATGAGAGCTTTGATTAAACCACATTATTCATAGGTGTAACATGATGGAAAAAGCCAATATTCAGGGGGAAAAAAAGTATTTAAAAAGCATTAGCTTTGAAACAGGTCTGGGAACTTTGCTTCTTTAAAAGTGACCCTCATCTGATTCTTCCTTGTAGGAACAGGGGATGTGGATCGGATGTCCAAAGAGGACAATAAGGGGATAACAAAGGTTTCAAAGATCAGGAATAGAAAAAAAAAAAGTTGATGATGGTACATAGGCTCTCCTTTGCCCCTTTTCCAACCAACACCCAGGAGGTGTAGCTGCCTGCTCCAAAGATTCTCCCAATAGATTTACCCAGTGGAAAAACCTTGGATTGCCCCAAGGTATTTTGGTGGCCAATGGCAAAAACTTTTTAGGAAGCTGTGACAAGACCCACTGGACACTTCTGTGGGTGATTGCAGCTTCTGTGCACTCACAGCAATATATATCATCAGCTGCAAAACCTGGGGTGAGTCCTACTAAGGAAATCCCTCTAATTAGGCACCCAGAGATGTCATTTGTCCCATGTCCTGTGCTGACCTGCAGCTCTGCATTTCCACAGCTGCCCCCACCAGCCCCCCCAGAGGGGGCTGTAAAATGTGTACCCAAGTCCTCTCTACGTGAAAGGTTCCTCTCAGCTGGGCAAAACAGCACAGATCTCTGGGGCTGAAGATCAAGGGGGAATGGCAAAACCCAGAAGCTTTAGGAGCAAAGCCTGATGCCTGTCAAAGTCAACACAGACACTCTCCCTGATTTTGGCAGAGCTGGGATTTCTGCACTCATTTTGTTTCAATGTCAAGATGAGGGGAAGGGTTCAGATGTGCTGTCAAGCATTTTACTGGAGGAATTAAAATAGCCAATTTCAGGTTAGCTTTTTGTTTAGTTACTCATTGCATCCTGTCACCAAAGGGCCTCTCTTGGCTGTATAAAGCACTTCCCCGGCTTAGTCACATGGAAGATAGATGTGGGAGCACTTGTCTCATCAAAATGTTTGTTTTAAGGGGAGATCAGAAAACTGAACCATGGCAGAGGCTCAAGAGGAGATATGGGAAAAAGAGTGTTTACCAAATAATTCAGCATTGGAGAGATAAATGGACATTTGAGCTCATTTCACTACATAATGTTATTAGTTATATGAAATTAGACTGTCAAATGCAGTTCTATAAAATGCAAGGGGAAAGCAAGAGGGCAAAAAGGAAAACGAACACACAGGGGACAAATCACTGTCACTCACAAAGGAGTGCCTGGCAGACTAAGAATTAAGTTCACTCCTCAGGGCAAGCCATCCCCAGCTGTTATATAAATACATTTTAATGCCCCTGTCAAGAGTACAGCAAGAAAAAGCCAGCGTTCCCCAACACAGTGTGTCAGGTGTTCTCTGTCATTCAGAGAGCTTGAAAGAGACACATTTAGATTGCAGTTTTGTCACTTCTCCTCTAGCAGTGCTCAGGCAGCTTCTCTGGGTTGGATGGAGCAGGCAGTGACTGTGGAGAGCAGCCAGGCACAGGGCAGCAGCAGTAGCTGGTCAGTGGGGTTGGTGCCACGCTCCCCGTGCTCATGCAACTGGGCAATCTCTTGGACTCCTCCAACCGCTTCTGGGCTGTATTGCAATATCGGCATTTGCCAGGCTGCTTGGCTTTTCCTCACGGGACTGACGGGGCAGGAGGGGGCGGGGGAGAGCTGACAGCCAGCGTGCAGCAAACCTCGCTCAGCCTCCATCAGGAGCTCTTGCTTCCCAGCAGAGCCATTCTCAAGGGGAGAGGTGAGGTTCAACCTCAAGTTCCTGAGCAGAAAGCAACGATGGTACCAATCCCCAGAGTATGCAATTACCTCCTTTTCCCATTAGTCCAGATCCTACTGCCTTCCCTAAGCTGCAGCTTGGTTACAAACAACTTTGGAGTGACTGTGAGCTAGACTGGAGCCAATCTCTGCTAAAGCTACTACTTTATTTTTTATTTCTGAAGAGCCCTGCAGCACTTTCTTCAGAAATAAATGGTAGGAGGGGACTTTTCCCCTTGCTGTCACACAGCTAACAGTGCTACAGCTGTCAGTCCTAAACACCTTCTCCAGCAAAATCAGAATCATTGCTCCAAAATTGGCTCTATTTGAGATGAGCAACTCTCAGATGCAGTTCCATCAGCTCAAGAGGAGTGCAATCACATCCCACTTTGTAAATGCACTTTTGGATTTCTGCTGCCTTTCCCTCTGAAACATGAATTTGGTCCCAGCTACTCTGTGAACTCTGAGCAGGTGGGAAATACATGGTGTTTAGCACACAGGAGACCAAGCAGAAGGATATAATATGATACAGCCATGAATAACCAACTCAAATGGGAGACTATAAAAGAGGAGTTCATTTCAAATGCAAGCATTTTCATGGAGGCTAATGCAAGGCAACCTGCAGCCACTGCCATCTGAGGAGCCAGGCTTACAGGGTGAGACAGGTTTTGTACTTTCCCTTTGGGCACAAATCAATAATTTGGTCTCTTCCTGGCATCAGGCCAGTGGAGGACATGGTACACCCATCCCTGTACCCCCAAGCTGAGTTGTATCAGTACAAGAGTTTGCAAAGCTTTTCTTTAGCCACAACACTGAAACAAAACAAAATCACGAAACCACCAAGCCTGTTAAAGTCACTGAAACCCTTCTCACGGCACTGACTGGATAGTGCGGCCCCAAAAATTACTCAGATAACAACAACCAGGAGGTAACAAACATCACTTTTACTGCCAGAGAAAGCCAGCATCAGCACAAGGCACAGACTCAGAGCCACAGCCCATTCCTTGGCAGGCAGGTGTTGCCAAGGTCCCACTAAGTCACTGCTGAAGATGATAATAGTGTGTTTGCTGCTCTAGCATTGTGACTCCTGTTGCTTTGCTGATGTGAGTATCTGACCTAGTACAAACTGGCATCACCTGCTTCAAAGATGGAAAACAACACCAGCTACTGACCCAATCCATAGGGTTGCCAGGGCTGAGGGACAGAGGCATCCTTTTGAATCAGCTTTGCTTCTATGATTTGTTTCATTCTCATTTTGTTTCTAAATGGCTCTTGGTTTTCTGCAATCACCTCAGCAATAGCTCATGTGCAGTTACATGCCAAGCTACCACAAAACATGTTGGGAAGAGCTATTTCCCTGGGCTCAGCAGCCCCCGAAGGGAAGTGGCTGCTGGTGGGTGCTGTGCTCATCCCCCCGTGATGCATGGGCCTGTCTGAGCGCGGGCTGCGCTTCAATGCGTACCCCCTGCGAGGGGCACCTTTCATCAGCATCACTGTTGCAGCAGTTCTTTAAAAGCCACTGTGGGATCTCATATTTCTGGAAGCACATGCATGCAATTTACAACCTTCTAGCCAGCAGCACTACAACACAGATTACTTAATCCATCATTTCCAGGAAGGGAAGACGGTTGCTAAGGTACAGGGAGATTTCAGTTGGGTGAGACTTGGTTATTATAGAAGTAACTGCCTCAGAAAACACACAAAGCTTCAGCCAGAAGCAAAACTGCATCCCCCAAAGCTGAGGCCTCATCCTGTCCATTCCTTACCTGTACATAGCCAAAGACTTCCATCAGAAATGCCACGCCAGTGATTCCACTTATAAATGCACACAAGACACAGAGGTACGTAGTGAGTTGTCCTTATCTTCCTGAACTTCGGGACGAAAGTCCCATGTTACAAAAGAGAAACTTTCCTGTTCTCAACCATGTGCCATTTTACTGTCATAGAAACATAGAAGCATTTAGGTTGCAGAAAACCTCTAAGGCCATCAAGTCCAACCATTCCCCCAGCATTGCCAAGTCCACCACTAAACCACATCCCCAGGTGCCACATCGACATGGCTTTTAAATCCCTCCAGAGGTGGTTACAGCAACACCGTGCCAGGGCTTGATAATCCTTTCAGTAAAGAAATTTTTCCTAATATCCAGTCTAAAATAGCCACCACTGATGATGGTATAACAGCCTAAATGATTTCAAACTGCATCTCCATTTGCTATGAATATTAACCAGTGGCACAATGAGAGGAAGCAAAGTGTTTTCTAGAGATATATTTTCACTTGAGACCTGGCCACAAGACTGTTGAAATATAGGATGAAGGGAAGAAAGGGAGAGAGATCATGATTAGGCTGAGTCTGTCCTTATCTTTAAGCATATCAATGAAGAGCTTAATAGAATCATAATGAACATGTTCTTGGGTACATGTGCTTTTCCAGCAGGCATTGCAGCTCTTGTATAAGACAGACAGCTCCATCTCCTGGGATATAGCTCAGTCCCTGGAACATTAACAGAGACCTTGAAAGGGTTCATCTTTGTATTCTATTTTTTCCCCAGTGTTGAAGAATCCCCTGTGAAAGTATTTGGTGATTGTGTGGGAGTAGGGGGAAGGAGAACGTATTGTTTTACTTTTTAGACCGCAACCCTTTGGAGATGTCTAACACAACCATGCCAACAACTAGCCTTCAGGCTTGGAGTTTACAAAGACCATAATTCATTGGTTCATTCCAGTGGACTCTTAATTTTTGTCCCTGGATTTCCCAGTCTTGAGGACACTGTTAGGCAGCCAAATCACTGTCCTTTCCCTGAAGTAAGTCAGCACTATGGTGAGTTGGTACTTCTGCTCCCAGGGAAGTTCTGTTCCCAGGGAAGTCTCTGCTCAGACTAGGGCTCCTGGTGGGGTCTCATAGAAAATCAGAAAAAAGCAGCTGGATGCCAAACTGGAAGCTTCTGGGACTTGAGGGTTTTGTCACTTATGCTGCAACACTCAAAGTTACTTGGCTTCTGAATCTGGGAATTGATGTGCAAGGCTCACAATAAAAACACAGGGTTTGCTTAAGAATTGTTGGCTGAAATCACAATATTAATCCAAATATGTAGGTCATATAAATGTGAAAGTCAAAAAAATTTAAGAAAATACATTACAAGAGTTAATAGCCAAAATTTATAACAAAGTATGGAAATGGTCTAAAAATACTTGCTGCAAGTACTTGTAATGAAATAAAGACAAGATAAAACTGCAGCTCTTTTTATTAGACAATATTGAGTTCTTATGAGGACAGTGTCTAGCAGCTTTACTTAGGGCAGGACTCAGTTCAAGGCATGCACGTTACACAAGGTACATAAATTCCCACTCTAGGCTGTATCTTTGGAGGAATGGGCTGAAGGGTTCTGCTAAGGAAAGCCTATTGATCAGTGGGACCTGCTGAGCAAAGCTGTGCACACTGCCACGCAGGTGTGACAGTTCACACCAGAGCTCATGCCTCTCCAACCACTCACTGAGGCTGCCTGTCAGTATTAAGAGACCTGGACTGCAGCATGTCAGCCCACACTGGAACTAATGGATGAGCAAAGGCACAATGCTGGAGGACATTAAAAGGCAAATCATAAAAAAATAAAACCCCTTTATAGCTTTACAATTAAAATGGGCATATAAGAGGTTCAGAAGAGATTGCTACTTTGTTCTAAACCAAGTCTGAAATTAGGTAGAATTTATCAGGCAGCTTTTGGGCCAGACATACAATAAATGCTGATGTCGTTGTTACATCAGGTCTCTCATCTATTGTTCAGAAAAGAAAACATAAGCTTATCTACAGTTTATCTTTTCCCTTGTTTTTTTATTTCCACTGCTTTCCTCTTTGCTTTGAACAATTAAATGATGCTATAGATAATGCCCTCTTTATACAGGTAACCCACAGTGGAGTGGTGGTGCTCTGAATTTTGCAAAAATAAGCTATTGCATTATGTGCTGCAGAGGGCTTATCAGCTCATGCCAGCAAAGGGCAGTGATATACTTGGGTGACAGAAATTGCCCTTAAACAGTCTTAACTATCTGGGGAAGAAGAGTAGAAGGTAAGAGGAAAGTGTGCCAATGTGCAAGAAAACAAATTTATTGATTTCTCCAGGAAGCAACTTATCATACCTCTAACAGCTAATGAACAGTTTGCTGTTTTCTTCTGCTGGAGTTACATCTTTAGTGGAATAAGAATTGATGTCTACCCACTTATTAAGCAATATTTTAAAAATGTGAACTCCTCGTTCTGTTTCAGAGACAAGGAGGTTAGAATATAGAAGCTCCAGAGTGAGATTTTCCAAAAGTTCTCACCACTGTCACCTCTCTGCTCTTGGTAGCAAAGTCACAGCTGATCCTTGATCTGTGCATGGCTGCTTCTGGTGCACGTCAGGGCCTATATGCCTGTGCAGGATGAGGAAAGGAAGGAGCATATCCAACTATACAGCAAGGTGAAGTGCTGTCTGGGAAGAACATTAATTTGGCCAAGACCATTCCAGCTAATGTGGACTTGCTAATGACTCCTAATGTTCACACAGGAAGAGTCACCCTTTAATTTCAAGGTCCTGTTCAAGATGATTCTTGACAGTAAAGCATATGGAACTCACTCCAGGTAGAAGCATAGCCTTGCCACTGTCACCAAAACTATGGGAAAAACAAAAACCCTCCAACAACATTTTTAGTGTTAGGGAATCAAGGCATTACTTTTGTCAGGAAAATTAATCCACAAACACCAGAGGTTTATGTCCAAAAAGGAGACAGAGGAGTCCTGTTACTTTATTCCAACAAAGGGAGAGGCCATGGGGCATTCCCCTGGGGTCTCTCAAATTGTTAGAGGACACAGCCTCCTTTTTTATCCCTATTTCCCGGCCACATTTCCATCTCTCTTTCCCTATTGGCTGAGGTACTTGAGAAGTACAGACTTCCCAAATCACTTAATACAGACCTCCTTCTAATGTATACCCCCCCGTTTTTCTTTTCCTATGGAATTTATGGTTCTTCCCATTATTTCTTTCACCTCTCAGTATCTAGCTTTACCTATCAGCAAACCCACAGTTTGTTTGTAAAGACAAATCTATCTCATTCCTTTCACTTTATTCTGGCCAGGATGTGCAACAGAAATCTTTTCATCCACACATAGCTCGGGTGTGCAGAGAAAATCATTCCATGATCCATGGATTTTACTAGATTTTTCAGATACTTATACAGTCAAACCCCATAGGGATTCATTGGCTCAATGTTCCTTGGTCCCAAGTTATGCAGTTCTTAGTATTTGGTTTCCTATTGGATATGGATTTTTTTGCCTTCGATGCTAATTAGGTCCTAATTCTTATCTCTCTTTTCCCAGACCAGGTGTCTCCAACCATGCCAGGGATGATGTTTGGAGCTGATGGTCATTATCTTCTGTGTATCTTCTGTGCTACTCCCAATCTGTTGAGATGTTAAGCTCATCAGGCCTCACCTGGTGGAACAATGTCCTGGAAAGAAACTTCCATTCCCTTCCCCTGAGGCAAAGGCACACATAGATTTGACTTGATGATCTCAAAGGTCTTTTCCAGCCTAGTTCATGTGAAACATTAGTCAGTTCTGTGAAAACTGACTAAAGTTACATTAAAAAATTTTACATTTCATATCATCTCCAACACCAGGACTCAGACTGAGATTTCAGGAAACCCAGGTCTGCTAAGAATCCCAGAAGTCTGGAACATGGAGACAGAGCTGGGGTGTGTCTTGGTCCCTGCTTGCCCTTGTCTTTCTCATAAGGTGCACTGCTCCAGAGTGAGGTGACACTGCCCTCAAACTGGCCGTTGGCACCAGTGCATAGCCATGATGACCAGGGACAGTGGAGGTGGGGAGGAAACAAAACCATCCAGAGTCTGCTCTGCCAGTCATCTCGTATCCTCAAGTGTGAGGTTTAATAACCCATGTCATTATCTTAGCTTGCTTCAAAAGTAGTTGTTCTGGGTTTGGTTTTTTCAGTGAATTTTTCATCCACCTGCTACCTGGAAGAAGGACAATGCAGGGGCGGGGCAGCATTGCCTGAGAGACAAATGGGGCAATTAGGAAACAAAGGATGTCCCAACATTCCATTGAAATGGCCCTGGCTGGGGTGGGTTGCGGGTAATACCGGGAGAAAAAGGTGAGGGGGATACCCCAGAGCCTTGGCTGGGTTTTCCTTGGTCCTGTTTCCAGGTTTGGGGGGCGAAGGAGCTGCTTGCCCACGTCCCTGCAACCTGGCCGCTCGGACCTCGGAACCAGCGCGTGTGGCGCCGAAACACCGGGGTCGGCTCTCGCCGGCCCCTCTGCCCGCGACGCGGTGCCACGGCCACTCCTGTCTGTCGGACTCTCGAGGTCCCGGTCTGCTGCGGTTTCCCTGCACTGCAAGTCTGCTTCTCTTTTTTTTGTTTCCTGGCCGTTTGGGGAGCAGTCCGGAGCCGACGTGAGGGGTGTCCCCGCAGGGCCACCTCTGCGCGGTACCCGGCAGCCGCGACCAGCCGCCACCGTCAGTGCCCGGCCCGGCCCCGCCGCCGCCACCGCGTGGGCCCCGAGCCCGCGCCACAGCGCCCCCTGCAGCCCGGGGGAACCATCGCACCGCCCTGCCCGGCCGGGAGCCACCAGCGCCCCCGCCGGCTGTGACCGGAACTGCACCCGAGGGGAAATGGCTTCAAGAGCAGGAAGAGACTTCACTGGGTTTTCTGCTCTTGTTTGTTGTTGCTGCCGTTGTTGCTGTTCGTTTGCCTTGTTACACACATACATACTCGTAAAGAACTGTTACTCCTTTCCCCATATCTTTGCATGAAAGCCCCATAACTTGAAAGTTTTAATAATTTGGAGGGAAGGAGATCACATTTTCCATTCCAAGGGAAGTTCCCACCTTCCTTGGCAGACACCTGTCTTTCAAACCAAGACAGTAGTGTTTCACAAACAACAGACAAAGATTATCATACAAGGTCATTATCTCTGGGCTAGATGGAAAAGGAAGAGGTTAATTGGCTAGAAATTAATAAACAAAACAAAAGCCAAACAACAATACAATCATGACCTAAAAGTGGGTAAAGCCAAGTGCATTCCTGTGTTGGAAAAAGTGGGTTTAGAGCAAATGTTTAAACTAATGTGTTTAAATTAATATGCTTGAAACAAGTGTATAAATTAATAGTGAAATTCTTTTACCCCATTCTTAAATAAATTGCAAGACATTTTCAAAACAAGTAGATATGAATATTGGTAATATAGATAAACATTTCTTGAATAAGAAATCCCTGTGGGTGTAGTCATCCTGGGAAGTCTGTTTTGTGGTAGCCTTAAACATGAATCGAGCAGCTCCTTTACTCTCTTGACTTGCACAATCCATCAGTGTCTGCACAACCTTGGGTTCCTGTGGGCTGCTCCCACAGCTCATTTCCCATGGCACCAGGTACTGCTTCAAATGCACCACCAGGAATGAAAAATGGATAAACAAATTGGATTTCCCAGTGCTCCTCATGCCAGGCAAAAGAATAGGAAAGAAGGGAAGGGAAAACCTTCCTCCATTGCCAGAGTGTTTGCTGGAGGAGAAAGGAGCCAATATGTCTCTTTTTATTTCCTTGGCAAGGAGGGAGTTAAGGCAGGGGCTGAGAGCTGGTGCTGGTGTCAAGACACTGTGTGGAAGGGGATCTCTGCTAACGTCAGGTTGGAATTACTGCCGCATTGTCTTGCCAATGCCCCCAACATTTCCTACCTGCAAAGACAGAACCAAACCACGTGAGATGGAGTCGAATTACATTACTGGGTGGTTTCTGAAATATGAATGCATCTCAAGACTTTAGCAGCGTATCTTAATGTCTCAGTCATAGAATCAAAGAATGGTTTGGGCTGGAGTGGAAAATAGGCAGGGACACCTTCCACTGGACCAGGTTGCTCAGAGCCTCGTTCAACCTGGCCTTAAACACTTCCAGGAATGAGGCATCCATGGCTTCTCTAGGTAACCTGTTCCAATGCCTCACCAGCCTCACAGGGAAGAATTTTGTCCTCATATCTAATCTAAACCTACTCTTCATTTGAATCCATTCCCACTTCTCCTGTGACTACATGCTCCTGTAAATAGTCCCTCTCCATCTTTCTTGTAGCTCCTTCACATACTGGAGAGCCACAGTTAAGGCACCCCAGAGCCTTCTCTTTTCCAGGCTGAACAATCCCAATTCCCTCAGCCTTTCTTCCTTGTGGGAGCAAAGACTGCCTTGCAATCACAACAAAACCCACCAGCACAACTTGCGACAGAAAATAATGAAAATTGGATCTTGATCAACCAGGAAACTACCCAAAAATAAAGAAAGTTAAGAGTTTGGAAAAGAGCCCCCAGCAGATATATCTCAGCTAATCGACTAATGGAAGGCATTGGAATACATGAAGTCCCTTCCAATCCAAACTATTCTATCATTTATGTCTGTCGCGGTTTTATGCTGGTTAGGCGCCAAGCACCACAAAAAAACTATTCACTTAATTGCCTCTTCTATAGCTGAGCAGAGAAGGGGAAATGAAAACTAAATTTTCATGAGGTAAATTAAGGATTATTGGGGGAAAAGGCAAAACAGGTCCAAACTTACAGTATAAAGAAGACTTATTACTAACAGAATTAAAAGTAAAAACAATAATGAGAAACCAAAACAAAACTTCAGAACACCTGTGTCTTCCAGTACCTTCCTCTTTCCACCAAACCGCTCAAGGGAAACAAATATGGGGTTTTGGTCAGTGTTTCATTTCTTAAGAGTCCTTCTTTTTGTTTAAGGATTCCTCCCACGGAAGAGAGTTCTCTGCGAACTTCTCCAGCATGGTTTCAAACTCCACAAACAAGAATCCGCCCGAATCTGCTGCAGTGAAAAATCCGTCCCACGAAATCTTGCAGTCTGCTCACAGCTGTCATCATGGGTCATAATAGTCATGGGGTTTTAGTCTTTTAAGGATGAGCTATTCCAGCTGAAAACAAAGGCTCTCTTCTTAAATCTCTAAAAGCCTTTCACAACATCTATGGGCTCTGGTGTGAGCATTTTTACTTCATGGGCTGCATGTGGATTTCTGCACACCCCCATGTACCTCATCTCATGAATTATAGGGAAAATAATTCGCTGTATTATAGTCCTCACCATGGCTTGCAGGAGAATTTCAGCTCCAGTGCTGGGAGTGCCTCCGCTCTTTCCCTTCCCCCACTGACCTCGGTGTGGCCATGTTCTTCTTCCTCACGTGACTTGACTTTTCTTTTCTCTGGCTTGGAAGAAAGCTCGTTGTTGTGGTGCAGATGGCTGCCGTGGAAGTAGACCAAAGCCCTGAGTCCTAATGGACAGGCACCGAGATTTAAAGACCAATCCCTTACCTGTTGTGGGCTCCCACAGTCCATTAATATTGGCTGTTGATTGGCATGCATGGTTGACACCCAGTTTTATGTATGAGTTCATGTTTATGCATTGCTCCAGTTTAATATACACAAGTTCTAGAAAGTTCTTCTGTACTCATTACCCCGTTGGCTCTCTGTTCCTGCTCCCTCCTCCAAGTTGTTCTTATTGGTTACCTTTATGATAACTCCACCCATGTTGTATTACCCGACTGGCTGTTTCCATTTACTCCACCCCCTGTATAACCCCGGACCTTCCCTTATCCTTGTTCTTTGTCCCTGGACCCTTCAACAGAATAAACTTTTTGGAACCCATACGGAGAACCCCTCTCATGCCTCTTTGCCTCTGTGGATGCGCTGGCCATTGGGTCGCTTGGGAACTTGCTCATTAAGCTGCGGAGCCAGCTTGAGTAGACTGCAGCAATCCAACCCAACGTCTGCAGGAAGGACACTGCCTGCCTGGGCATATCCCAGACTGCAGCGTCAGTTAGTATCTGTAAGTTTTCAGCAGAGAAGTTGATCTTGTTCGGGCTCTGCATCAGGGAAAGACTTGCCCTGTCTCTCATTGCTGGCTGCGTGTTTTTCTCGGTTCGGCATGAGCCATGCCAGCTGCATGGAAGGGCCCGCTGGCCCCGCGTGGGCTGCGCTGGCTGCAGAGACTCGCACTGCACGATTCTGGCTGCGCGGCTGCTCATGGCTGTTCTCGGCTGCTTGCAGCTCCAGGGTGGCTTTCTCCTGGCGGCCCCCCTCGCCATCCCTCGGCAGGGGAGCAGGAAAAGGAACTTCTCGCGGTCTCTTCTTTCTTAAATATGTACATCACAGAGGCATTACCAGCTTGTTTAATTGGCCTAGCAACCTGCCCAGCAAACCAAGTTTCCCTAAACTGCTACACTGCCACAACGGCTCTAAGGTGCCTTTGCTCTGAGCCATAAGCAAAATGAACTGGAAAAAGAACATTAGCAGTATATAAGAGCAAAAAAGCCATCTGGAACATCAAGTCTATACTACCTTGTTTCAGGGAACTCCAGACATGATATGGGGCTATCTTAGATTAGGCTAGTTCACCTCACCCATGGGCACACTAGAGGGCACACCTAGAAAAGACTCCATCCTTTCCCAGCTCAGCCTTTGTAATAGAAGTTTGAAGTCTTTTCCCTCTGTACTGTTCTTCAGTCCCTATATATGACTCAGTACAGTGAAGACAGACATCACTTCTCCAAAACCTGCAGTGCTAAAGATGTAGCAAACCATACCAAAGAGCAGTGACACCTTAAAATCACAACTGACTTCTGACAGCATTGGCTACTATTTTTGGAAGGTAATTCCTTGCTTTGAAGTACCTTGTTTAAAAAAATACCAGTTTTTCCTCCCTTCTGTTGATACTTGTGACAGAAGGATCTCAAGGTCTCAATAACTGCTGTGCTAATCCCCTCGGAGATACCATGTTGCAGTCACCCTGAAGCCAGGCACTTAATGAGATGATTGAAAACAGTAATCAGGCACTAGGTGAAACACGAATCTCTGGCTATTTGGGATTACTGATTCTAAATGACAAGTTGAATTATTTTTCTATTGCATTTATTCACAAATCCATACAAGCCTTTTATCCTTACTATAAAAATATATAAGCAGTGTGCTTTGAAGAATGACACTCCCTGTCATGGCTGAGACCACAGGTTACTGTGGCTGAAGCTGGAGATATCAACACTCCAAGAATGGAGTCGATGGACTGGTGAACATGGACAACTTACTCAGCAGGTCCTGCTTAAGGAATCTTTCCTTCCTTGAATTCCTCCTTTCCAGGCAGTTCAAGTGGTGGTGGTATGGTTCACAGACACTACTGAGCAACAGGAACATCCCCATGTTTTCCATGCTGGTGTTTTCCACACTGATATTTTCCCTGGTGGGAGCAACCGCGTTTGCAGCTACAGGGAAACTGCCAGTTTCTCTACAATCCCAAAGTGCCCTGTGTTCACAGAGGCAGCAAGCATTTAGTGCCCATCAGTGGAAGAGCTGTTTATACAGGTGGAAGCAGATGGGAACAAACCTAATAAAAGGGCAACAGGACCTGCAAGACAAGGACTCTCATCCAGAAGCTTTCACAGCCAGCCAGTGAAAAAAAAAGGGGGAAATCTAGTGAAAAACCTCAAACTGATCTGTGTGGTAGAAGATGTTTCTCCTATCTCCTTAGCATCAAATATATGGCCATAAAGGAGTACAAGTAAGAAACTACATGGTCTCTAGAAGTCTTGACAAGAACGGCAAGTAGAGGAGTCTCCATCTTGGGCTGAGGGGAAGCAAAGAGTGAGAGGCAAAGATCTATCTTTGATCTATCTTGCCTATTCACAGGTAGGATGTGTATCACAGCTCCTGTACCTGATGGGTCTTCTCCATCCACACAGTTTTCCTTTTACAGAAACAAGAACCACCACCAGGTAGATAAGCACTTCATTTCAGTACATAAGTAAGAACCAAAAGCAACCCAACCAGTTTTCCCATTAAATGCATATTGTCCCCATGAGCCTGAAATGAAGGCCTGGGTCTGAATGTATTGTTGACAGGAATCCATTTGCAGAGGCATCAATTATTATGACTGCAATAAATCATTTACAAAGTGCTGTAAATTCCAAACAGAGTTGAACAAACACAAGGCTTCATCATTACCCATTTCTCTTAGAGCCAGAGCTGGGCTGGGAAGAGGTGCTTATATTAAACAGGATTGATTGGAGGTATTGTACTCAGGGACCTGTACTCTGAAAAAGAGCTAAACTTTGTAAAATAAAGGGTAAATGAAGGTTAAACCTTATTCAGGCATGTCTTGGGGTGACTTTATGATATGTATCCCATATTGCTGCCCTATGCCCAGAAATTAATTTTTGTGCCTTTCTATGCCTTTAAACTGAGCCTGAGAGGGGGAAGAAAAAACTGGGCAAAACTTTTTCAAAGCAGTTTGCAGCTTGTTCAAGGTCACAAAGAGATAGCGATTTTTTTTTTCCAGCTGCGGCAGGGGAGCGAGGAAGCACCTGGCTTGCAGCTTTTCCAGTCAGCTTTTGGCCAGTTTTTCAGTTTTTTTCTCTGGAGAGAGACTGAGAGTTGGACTTTTCCTTCCCTGGAATTTCAGATTTTTTCCCTTTTCTGCTGGACTGCTTCAATATCAGAACACATTGGGAGGACTTTCCACCGAGCACAGAGGGCCTGGCCCTGGGCCAAGCCCCAGCTCTGAGGAGACCAAAGGGAGGACTCTAACACTTTCCCAGGTTTTTTCTCCATAGCCAAATATTATTATTTAGCATTATTATCCTTTTCCTGTGTGTTTGTTAAATAAATAGTTTTTATCTCTTTCACTTTCCTTCGAGGAGAATTTATTTTTCCTGAACCTGGTGGGGGGAGGGGTGGTTGTGCCTTCTCTCAGAGGATATATTTCTAAATTTGACCAAACCAGAACAAGGCAGTTCCAATTCAAGTTGGAATTTACAGCTGGCTTGAGAATGCCTGAAGGGGAGGTCCAGATACACCTCTTCTGCATGGGTATATGTGTGTACAGAAGAGGCTCTCACACCTCTGGAGATGATCAGGAAACACTCCATGGCATCTTTGGCCTGGCCCCAGAGTGTCATTGTGCTAACTAATGGCTATGTTCAAATCACCTGTAGAGGGACAGCTCTGGCCAGTGGGAATTTGTCCACCTATATTAGGAGTCAGAATTTCTCACTGCATCTTTTTAGAACCAAAACTTGGGACAGATCCTGTGAGTAATGCTGTGTGAAGGTTTCACAAGCACTCATGAAGTAATGAGCATTAAGGAATGAGAGTCTGCCCCGCATCCCTAAGCCACAAGTGACGCTCTGCAGGCAGCCAACACGAGGGCAGATCCTTCTCCAGCTGCTCCGCAGTGCTCCTCTGTCTCATCCAGCTGCTGAGACCCACTGCTGTGAGCAGACTTTGCAGACTGGGGGAGCTTCTACAGCTCAGCCCTTATTTTGCAAATCCCTTCCTTACAAATAAATAAATAAAGCAATAGGTAGATGGCACTGACACAAGAGACCAGCAAAATCAGCTCACCTGCTTAAGTCATTTGCTCTTTGGGATATATTTTCTCTGCCAGACTATTATTTTGAGTCCTGTGGTTCACTTTCTCTTTTTTTTCTGGGCCAAAAAGCTGCTACTGGTTTCTCTGAGTCTGAGCACTGCCGACTTCTTTGTCTGAGCCAGCCACATTTGGAGCTAATTTCTGCCAGTTTTATCCACTGCAAAATCCACAGAGGCATTTAAAACTTTGCAGCAAGCCACAAAAGCCTTGTTGATCATTTAGCCAAACCCAGGGCTCTCTGCCCCTTACCCACATCAGACCAGAGTGACTCAAGCAAGATGAAAGGTGATATGACTCTGAGGTGGGTCCAGCCTCCTGTCAGTGACATTGCAGCCTGACCTGCAGGTTTGAGAGGCCATCTGGCCCAAGTACGAGCCCTGGACTTGATTTCTCTTCACAGGGGCATTCCTGGCAGTATAACAGAGCAGAATCAGGCCTTTTGGAAGCAATGAAAGCTGAGATCCAAAGTCACAGGACTTGGCATTGACACTTAATCACTGAGCCAGCAGTGATATTCTCATACAGACATACCTTGAAATCAGCCCCAGTATGCTGGCAGGGATCTGGAGAGACATGCTGATATATTCTGCAGTATGCCATATATCATGTTTCTGTGCAATTTAAAGAATTGCTACATCAGCCAAATCTCCACAGAATATTAAAAATATAAAAGAATTTATAAATATTTTACATTCAAATTCTCTGCTAACAGTTTGCGAATGTCCTGATGTAGCATAATGCAGTTGATGGGTGATTCATTTTCCTCAGTTTTGGGGTACATTTATCAAGTTGTGTCATTGCCCAAGTGTTGTGGGCAGTACTGGCTTTCTTTGGGGTCCATGTGTGGCATGTAGCCCAACAGATTCCTGACCCATAACCCACCCCTGAGGCTTAGTCATTGAGCTTATTACAGATAATGGATGCTGGGAAAAAGCCAGCAATGGAAGAGCAATGGAAAGGCAGGCTTTCATGATGAACAAAGGCTACTGAAGACATCAAGATCTGATTCCCCTTCTCCCTTTCATTGCCTCACGGGAAACCTCTGTCATTAATTACTTCCAGCCAGGCTGTCAGTCCATGTTGCACACATAGTCCCCTGGCTACACTGTGAGCCTTGGGTCTGAGCCGAGGAGCTCCACCTTGTCACTGTGCTTCCAGCTAAAGCAAGCAAACTGTGCTCTCCTAGCATGGACAACGAGGGGGCCTGCAAGGGGGCTGGAGTTTTCCCAACAAAGGACAACAAATGATGTGTTTTTAGCAGAAAAGACACAAGGATAATTAACTTTCTGTCTGTCTGATTCACATGAAGGCATATGAAAGATGTTTGTTTCCCCATTTTCTTTCTGTTCTGCTGGATCTGAAAGCATGTCTTTGCATTTTGCCAGCTGGTTTCCTTTCTGGCGTATGTTTAAGTTATTTGTGAAGGAAAAAAATGCACAATTTGCCTTGCTTCCCTAAACCCAAAATAAATTCTAAACACATCAGACCTATTCCTCACTGGCCCCACCTGGCACAGGATGAGATGGTGGAGAGGGTTGATACTGGCCTCCTGGCTTGGAGCTACACAGCTCATTTGGCATCTGTGGTTTTGTTGCCCTTTCCCTGAGATGTCCACATGTCACAGAGCTCAGGGAAGCCTGAAGGAAAGCAGTAACAAGGATATTCTTGCCCCTTTCCATGCCAGGCTCAGGATAAAAGGTCAGGCAGACACAGTCAACCAAATTACTCACACAAAGAGCTCGAGAAAGAGGAAGTCTTCACTCAGCACACATTAGCTTTGGGATCAATACCTGGAGAAGGTAACTGCCAGCTGCACCATGTCCAGCACCACTCCACTCCAGCTGCACTGGGGTCAGAGGTAGATTTTGGGAACCCAGTACTTCCACATACCACCAAATTTAGGAGGATTTTGGCAATTTTTACAATGCAAGCTGCTGCCATGTTTGCCTACGCAATTTGCTACTGCCTGTCAGCTGGTGGCAAAACTCTTGGCTACTACTTGTGAGAATGTCTCACTTGTCCTCCCCTGCCCTGGATCCCCAGGCTGCCTGAACTTGGAGCAGCTTAAATGGACCCCAATCATCTTACAAGAGAACAGTGCACACCTATGGAAAGAGGGAGCCCATGGCCCATGGAATTACTTGCAGACAACACTCCATCAGACAAGATTTGGGGTATATTTCCTGTTTGCAATCCTATCTAAACACAAACCTCATTTTTCACAAACCTTTTGAAAGCATGTCCCTTCAAGCTTGTGAAAAAGTGAAAGTACAGGAAACTTCTTCTATCCAACTCCATCAGTGGGAACCCCTACAACAGAAAGAAGTAAGCCAAAGCTCTTGCCCACAGGTTGGGAATTTTCCAATTCAGGCTTTTGTGACTCCCACCCATCTGCACTAGTACAATAGCAGGGCCATGCTTGGCTCTCAAATGGAGAACTCAAATGCAGTTGGCAGAAATGGGGAAAGAGATATGATTGTGTTTCTCCAGGGAAAGTTGGTCATTTGGAGGGTATTATCTGGATAGTGGTTATATAAACTGTGGCTGAATGGGCTCTATTTACAATAAGAAAAATTGCCAGAAAGTGATCAGAACATATGCGGTCTGATGAAAAGGCTGCACTTGAGCAACATGAAAAGCCAATAATCTGTGAGGAAGTAGCTGTTTGATAGCTCAGAATTTTAAGCAGGGATAGTGCTGGGGGAATGAGTATTTAAAATCTAACCAAAACATCAGTTTTAAAATTTCTCCCAAGTCCCAAACGCTGTGTGAAATTCAGAGTACAAACAGGGAGAAGGCTGCTGCAGCCCATGGGCCAGGTCCAGACCTGATTCAGACTTTCTGCAAATCCACGATGTTTACAGTAGTGCATCCCCTGCCCTTTGGCATGTAACCATTTTACAGAGGCAAATCTTAGCCTCACACATTTGACCAAGGAGGTCATACACACCTGAAGGAAGGAATCTGCCTCATTACATCACAGTTTGTCCCATTAAGTCAATGTCAATCATGGCATCTCTGTAATGACTTGTAATGGCCCCGAGACTTAGGCTCTCCATATCCCGTCTACACATACAGCCACAAAGCTCTGGGTCAGCCCCTGTCCAATTCCTCTTTCACATCTTCCTGAAAAATATTGTGTGAATTACAAGCGAAGACACAGGAGGTTTTATCTTTGATACCTGACTTTACTACATACTCCCCAGCACAGATTCAAGAGCAGTGTTTTTCCCTAAGATAACACTTTCTAGAACAAGGCATAATAATTGTTAGCATGATCTTTGTGAATTTGAAAACATAGACTAGGACATAAAACACTTGGTCCACCAGCAGAGCTTAATTTAGCTTGACAGGTTCGAGACCTCACAGGAAGAATTCTGTAGGGATCTCAGTTAGCTCAGTGTAACGTGCCTGGGTTCCTGCTATTAGATCCTTCATGAACTATACACCACCAAATCACCACAGCCATGTGCTCCTCATAGCAGAGCATAACCCTATCTAGCCAAAGAAGCAGCTCCCTATGATTTTTTGCCATAATTCATAATTAATATAAGAACATAAAATGGCTGCATCTCCAATGTTTTCAGCTCGTCACCTTCCAGTACTACACATGATTGCTGTGCATTTTAAATGCAGTGGATTTCTTTTTCATGAGCATGTTCCAAGTCTTCTTGAATATGTATGAACTTGTGGTGACCATCTGATTCCCATTCCTCCTCTTTCCCACACAGGTTTTTAGACTCCACCACAGAGAATCAGAGCTTTCTAGCTTATTCATTATATGAAAACTAACTCTTGATAAGCCTTGTTTCCTTTTCATTTATCCTACATGCTTTACCTGACGTAGAGATGAGAACTGCCTACAGGCTTCAAGGTGTGGGCTGTCCATGGATTTGTACAGCTGCACTGAGAGATGATCCCTATTGCTTTCCCACTCCTCCCAATATTTTGGTGTTTCTGCTAAGCATTGGCCTGAATTTCCATGAGACTTTCCAAAGAGATTTCATCTCTTCATTGGTAATGGACAAGTCAAAGCTCCCTATTTCACATAAGATCTTAGGTTTCTTTTTTTCTCAATGGCAGTATTTACACTGTGTTGTACCTCAAACTTTATTACTCAGTCACTACCTCTCCTCAAGATGTTCATAGGCTTCATCCTCTACCCTGAAGAACTCTGTACCACCAGAACAGACAGGCCCCTCCAAACTGAGACTGCTATCTTCCCCAGACAGACATTTCAGGTAAGCAAGCTGCGGAAGAATTTCTTTTTCTCCACAAGATGTGTGATTTCTAGACAGCAAAAATTAGCAGGATGAATGCCACTGCAGAGCTCTAATCCCTGAGTTCATGAAGGTCTAAGGCATAAGAAAGCTCCTGTGATCTCAAGGTCCTCTATACAACCAGTCAGAAAAGTGGGTCTGCAATTCCTGGCAGAACAGAGTTAGATTTAGAACTATATTGGAGAAGGATTTCAAAAGCACAAGTTTCAGTCCTTTATCTCCACAGACTTTCCCTTCTCCTCCCTTGTTGTTAAGAGTGCAAAGACCCACGAGAGGCAGTATCACATCTTCTGCAGGCACAGCTATTTACTGACACCAGCTCAGTGAATGTGGAGCTTCCACTTCTGCATGCAGGATAGGTATACACCTTCTGGGGTTTACCTGCTTAGTATTTTCCTGCTCTTAAATTTAAGTCTCAAATTTAAGGTCTGAGAAATCTCTTCCTCATAGATCACAGGCCATATGTCCCCTTCCCACATCATAATGGTCACCTGCAATGTTACACACAGCATATGGAGGGAGATGGTTGTATTTGTTCAAGCCTTGTTCCTTCAGCATGATTAGTCCTACATCTTCCAGTGCAGGTGCTGACACTTATGGCCACCATATCTTCATCATGTTCATCAAACACACAAGACCAACTTGTTCCTAACTTTCAGCTTTAGAGTATTTACAGACTGACAGAACTTACCATAGCTTCCCTGATTGTTATTTTCTTTCTCCATTCAGCTGGACAAATGAACATTGCACTCCCTGTACTGAAGAGAGAAGCACATGGATTGTTCATTAGGAAATGAGTGCTTTATTTTATGCATTGTTCTGTCAAAAAAAAAAAAAAAAATTCCAGCTGCCCCACGATTACATAAGGTTGTATTTATTCAATATTTAGATAGGTGATCTTTAAGGAAAAGATTGGCTTTGAACAAAGCGTCTCCTTTCCTTTCAGGGTAAATGGTGAGCAACATCCAGTTCTTCTGTTGTCTGGAGATTGGTTTGGGAAAGGTGACAGTAACATGGTCCAGCTGTTCTGCCTGTTTGTATTGTTTGATGATCTGATGCCAAAGCACTGAGCACAAAGGAAATTATCTTTATAAAGCTGTTTGAAATTGTGTTTAATTTATCAGCTTTCAATTTTTTTTTTTAACAAACACTCTCGCAGCACTCAGAGATTTGAGGGCTTTTCTGCTGTATTTGAAAAAACAAAACCATTTTCAAGACCCTTCTTGAAGTTAAATGAGATCAGCAATTTCTTTTCAAAATAGAAGAATAGTTATGTGCAATTTCTAAGATGTTGCCAAAACTAGACCGAAAAAACCCCAATCTCACAACATAGAACATATCCAGCAGCCATTTGGATGCTGAAGTGTTCTGGTAAAAATCTGCTTAGCGTAATTACACTCTGTACAAAGTTTCCCACCAGCTCAACCAATAATTGGGGGCTGTTTGTCCTGTCTTAGCAAAGAGATGTCTGGTGGCATGGCCACATCTTTAACTGGTTGCCTACTTCATTGGTGCTACTTGGTTCCTAGCAAAATACACAGAACACCTACTGTGTCATTCATGAATGCATCACATTCCCATGACAGCTGACAGTCGTTGCTTCCTTCCTAAAATATTAGGATATAAGTATTCTTGCTCTTTTTCCCAGATGCAAACAGTGAAAAGAGAATCAGCTCAGGGAGAGATGAAGATAGGCTACAAATCTATTTGATCCTTTCATATCTGAGGAAATAATCCTCTGGGATCTCCATAACCCCAAAGAAATTAATGGAAAGTCTCCCAAGAGGATTGAGGCCTCAAGTCAGAAACTCCATCCCCATCATAGACATTCAAAAGTGTATTCTTACAGCACTCTAACAGAGCAGGGCATATTTCCTTTGTTTCAGGGAGGGAATGAGATAACAGGCAAGGTTTGAATCTGATCAAGACCTGCAATAAACATTGGTGTGAAGTATGACTCACAAAAACACACAGCCATGAAATCTCGCCTGAAATTTATGTATTTAATTTCCTAAAAAATCTGATCCTAGATGACTGCTGCTCTGAATGCTACCTGCTTTCCACAGCTCCTTTTCCTGTTTAGGTGTCAGGAGCAGCAGACCACCATGGCTAAGGCACCAGGGTCACACAGATGCCCCAGGGCACACCAGCTGCCCATGCCAGACTCACCACCAAGGCTGAGGCTTCCCCCACAGAACAATTATTATTGGAGATTAGGCATAAAAAGTAAAGAAACCATCAGGACCTTGGCAACCTAGGGTAGATTTGCAGGACTGCCAGCAGAGGGGGAGAGCAGAAAGGAAGCACAATGAAAAAATAGTCAGTAAAACCTTTCTGCTTGTAAGCAGAGCACGTTTCTGGTTGTGTGACTGAACAGCAATAAACAGAGAACCAGAGACAATAACCACAAAGACATTTTCACAGAGCCTCTTCTCAGGTTAAACTCAATTTCCCACTAGCTTGTCATTACTTTGATTATGGGACTGTTACTGTTGGTGTATCATAGCCTGAGGTGTGACACTGCCAATGCACAAGTGCATCACAACCTCTGGCCAGGCAGCATTCCTGGGAAGTGCACTGCTCTTACTGGAAGCGTGCTAGAAAATAGCTCCAGCCTGGAAAAGGCCACTTTGGGAGCTGGAAATTGCATCATAACTTCACACAAAGAAAACCATAATGGAGCTTGGTGGTGGTAGCATGGGACTCAAAACCCCCAGCATTAAGTCTTGACTTTGCAAGGGGCTTGTTCTGTGAGACAGGTTGGGGAGGCTGTCCAGGCCTTTTTGTCCTTTCCCTGTGCCCACCCCAGACACCAAGGGGAACAAGGGGCAGAAGACAGGGATACCATCAGCTTGCTGGTCTGTTTTCACACCTCAGGGGCCTGGGATGTTCCAAGGAGATCCATGGAAACATCTACAAATCACACTATCTACTTTGAATAGGCCACAAAGGACTTGGCCAGCACTGTAACCATTCAGAGTACCTGCTGCCAAGCCAGTTTCTCACTGTCTGGCTATAAATCTGGGTCTGACATATGCATATGTCATGTTTCCCAGCTTTCTGGCTTTCTATCCTTAATTTTGTAATTCCAGAATAATTACAGCTAAGGAATACTACCTCATCAAAATGCCTATCAGCACACTAGCCTGTAAACACTCATAATAAGAATGGCTAATAAAATACAGTTTATTAGGCAACCTTGTACAGTATTTTTACAGCTTTTTCCACTCATCATTGAGGAAAAATAAATCCTTCACAGCTGTTCTGAAGCTGGCATTGCCACCAGCCTCCCTTGGTCTCACTTGTAATGAGGTGAATAATTAAAGTCCTAATAGGAGCACCAGGGTTTTTATTGCCCACCACAATCCAGTCCTCTGCTCTCCGACTGACTCAGAGAGGAACTGCCACAAATATTGTTTCCAAAATAGATCTGCAATGAAACTTTTTTGTTGTTGTGTTAAATGATGGAAAAATTCAGCAGCTCAGCTGCTTGAAAGTCCTTGTTTCCTGTGCCAGGATGCCAAGGAAAAATCCAGTGACCCCTCAGAATTCTGGCAGATCAAAATCTCTGGTCAGGATTGTGGAAGAGCTGCCCACGAATTACAGGAGTTAAAATGGTAACAAGCAAATATCTGGAAGTAAGTAGGGTAGGGGCAAGCCTTCACTACAGGAAGTTCTCAGGAATCATTCTGGAGTGATGGTGGGTAAGTGATGATTTGTTTAGGGTTTAAGCAAACTATAAACATTTTGCTTTTATTTATGTCATGATCTTGCTTGTTCTCAGCCACCAACGGGGGAAATGAACCACAAGACAGGAACATTGTAAAAAGCTTAAACCATTGATTCAAAAAAGAATGTTCTCCTTAGTGGAAAAACCATGAATAGGCTTCTCTAGAACAAGATGCTTTTTTGTAGCCAAGTCTGTTTTTTCAAAGGTACTTGGTGAAGTCAATTATCATGATATATGGAGCTACTTTCCATGAGGTAAACATAAAACCAAATGTTTGCCTGTAAACATAAACCTCCTAAGTTTTCCTCCTCCTTCTGTCCTTTTATATCTTTTTATTGCCACATTCAGAAGTATAAATTGGTAATTTATTGAAAAATGAATGGTAACATTTACCAAAGTGGCACTATTTGCTATTCATTTTACTGTGAAGAGTCTGGATTTAGGAGCTTTTTTCTTTATGTTTTTTAACACAAGCATAGACAAAAATGATCCTGAAAAGATGACTAAAATTATTTTCCCTCTTTACTTTCTTCATTTAAAAAAATCACTTAAATAAAATCACAAAAAGGAATAAGGTCTCTTTGCGCAAATACTTTTCCCTATCAAGTTGCGAGTGTGGCAATCCAGCACTGCAGTCTGGAGGAGGTACTACAGGTAAGGAGATGTGCCCAGGGCACCAGCCAGCAAAAATCCTGAGCAGTTTCAGTCTGGGATCCTTATGTAGAGTAATAAAAATCCCTTTGACTCCAGGTACTAATTTAGACCACTGACCTGGCTAAGGCAGCCAGATCATCAAAGGGATTACCCCTTCTTAGCACCCAAGCCTAGGGTACACTTACTTAGGGTATGATTACAGCAAGTCACTCCTTCAGATATTGCCAGCAGTCCTTAGCCCAGAGCAGGGTTTGCAGGGAAGGTGAATCACTACTAGTGGCACGATTTACATCCCTGACAAAAAGAAATAATCCTTCCTTAGGGTATAAAGCAGTCCCTGTGCTTAGGGGCCACATGAGAAAAGCGCTGGGCAGCAGTTCTTGTTAGACAGGCCAGGTTGGTTGTCCAGCTTCCCCTGAGGGTTGCCCTGCAGAACAGGGTAATAAATCCTTGAGGAGGAGCTCCAGGCTGTCATCCCCTCCAGCCCAGATCGCAGTAATATGTGGTGCTGCTTATTACAGAATGCTGTAAATACAGATTCTACCACAGTGAAGCTTTTGAGATTCACCACAGAGCAAAACCTTGGTCTTCCTGGGGCTCTTCCTTCCCCAAGCACCTATTACAGACTCTCTGCTGAACTGAGCAACTGAGGGCATTTCTTGTGTTATTAACACATTTTAATGAAACCCATTTTATTAATATTTTTACAAATGTGAAGTAATTCAGCTGGACTGGAAACTGTCCACGTAAATTATCTGTGACTACACTGCTTACACTCTAATTCTTCCATTTCTACAGCACAAATCACTCCTACCTCCTGCTATGTCCTGGAACTGAATAAACAGTGATAACTTTCTGTGGGACAAATAATTCAATTAAATCCAGATTCCAGAAGTTATTACAATTCAGAAGGAGGAAGTCTTTGTCAGCTAAACTCTCACAGTGTGTAACAAAGGGCCTAATGCTCTATATAATTTATATAATGACAAATGTATGAAAATTGTATAGGATTTTTTTCTCTAAGAGCAGCATCCTGCATTGAGAGAAAACATCTCATTATAAATACATCCTCTGAGGCACTCTAACAACCTAAAAATACAGCCTAAGAGTGAAGTCACACTGTATTTAGCACTGTAGTATTCTATTTTATACAGTACTTATGCAACCCCACTCAGCAGATGCTTTAGGCAGTGCCCTTGAAGGACTCAGGCATCCTTTATGTCATGCTCTCACCAGTGGACAACCACATGAGTGGAAACGCAGGCAGAATTGGATTAGATTCTCTGAATAAGTGGATTTTATACTGCTGCCCATTGCTCTGGGTTAGTATCAGAGATGAAAAGCCAAACGCCTCCACTGTGCATGGCATGGAAAGGCTGCAGGATTTGTTTCAGAGACTGACCCACAAAAAACCATGAGGCAATGAGCCCTGCTCTTCAACTGAGCCCCAGGAGCACTGCTGCTGAGTACAGTCCTCAACCTGCAGCTCTTAGAAGCTTCAGAAAGGCCCTTGGAAAAGACAGTTGTTAAAGGGGGGTATGATACTGCAAGTCCAGAGATCAGGGGTTTTGTCTGGGGAGATCCCAACTGGCAAGGGATGGCTGTAGACAGAAAATGAGGTGTGTCTGGTCTCCAACAAGTTGTACTCTGGCTCTTTAAGAAGTCTGTAGGAATTCCAAGCACCAACCCAGTGTCCAAATCAAGCTTAATGTAAGTCACAGCTATAATGACTGGAAGGTCAAACTCAAGCCAAGAAAATGGGTGAGAAAAGGGTCTTCGACCAGCATAACAGCAGCTAAAGACAACTACAATTATTGATTGGGGAAATCTTTAATATCTCCTCCTCTCTACATAGGATGAGTTCTAAGATTAGCACCAGAAAACCATTAAAAAAAATTATATACAGTACTGCCCATTAATACAAGGGTTTGAAAATCTAACCAGTGTGGAAATGGCTTTCTCCAGCCTTTCTGGGGAGAAGCCCTTCTGTTGAGTTAATCCTGATCTGCTGAAGATGCTGTATTAAATCAACACCTGCCAGTTTTCATAATTTCTCAAAGGGAGAAGGCTTTGTGATGGATTTTCTCTGCCAAGGAATGTAACAGAAAGGAATTGTGGTAAATGAAGGAATTCTGCTGAAAAGCCACTCCCAATTTAAAGCAGATAATGAGCACCAGAGCTATTGTGGAAGTAATTAATTCTAATCACTTACGAGAAAATAAAATTTAATTATGGGTTCTTTGAAAACTAAAAACCCAACAATTATTGATAATAGGCTTTTCTTGATGGCAGATTGGGAGCAGAATTTGTTGAGGCTGGTTTTCCTGCAGTTAATTTAAAAAAAAAATCAGATTTCAGTTAAGGATGCCTAGGCTTACATTAATATATAAACCAGAGCTATTGTACTAAGCTGAGATCCCACAGGACAGAAAAGCAATCTTCAAGGAACTCTTGGATACGTTTTTATATAATTGGCATGCTCCTCTCTGCTGAGGTCTCAGATCTTTATTATCTGTTCAGGGGTGCTTTCAGCTCAGAACAGCTGGATGTCTCCAGCTTCAATTCAGGTACATTCTTGGTAGTAAGAAAGGAAATTGCAAGTGTTTGTTTTGTCATGCACCCATTTAGGTGCTGTTTGTGAGCTTAGGTGAGGAGTACCAGTGGTGTAGCCCAGACACCAGCATAAACAGGTGACTCCTGTTCTGTGTTGATGTGGCTGTGGCCCACATCCACTTTCTTCCTGCACTAGGTGCTGCTGCAATTTCAAACAGAAAATTATTTACTCTGCTCCAGTCTAGCAGCCTGTCTCATGCAGCCTGAACTACATGAGGACAGCATGATGGTGGAGAAGGACCATTTCTGGTATTTTTCAATTTGATGTCCTGCTCATCTGCTTCTCTCCCAACCAGCTACAGAGCACAACTGCTTTTGCACCTGAAATAGCTTCCAACCCCTTCAAAGTCTAACAAGATGTGAGGCAATCCTATCTATAAGGAGTTACTGGAAAGCCTTTACTAGCAAACATAAGCTAAAAAATTTGGAATTTTCTTAATGACTTTAATGTCAATCCATCTTCCCCTGTACACACTCTGTGCCCTTTGGGGCTTGTGATCAAGTGCCCTTGGGGTCTACGTTTTCTCTGGTTTGCCCAGTTTTCAGATGGTGAATGGTATTCCTATCCTGTGTGTCACTGATGTCTAGGATAACACAGGCATACGCCTCCTCCTCAGCACCATGGCAGGACTTCTTTGCTTACCCACGCTAAACTCACAGTCATGTTTTGTTATCTGTGTGAAAACTGCACAAGGACACTCCTCACGAGGCACTGCTCCTGAGGCACCAGGTGCTTGGGGATCCAAATGAGATATAAATGACACAGCACTGCTGAGACCTTCATTTCAGGAGCAGCAGCTCAGGCTAAGCTGCAAAACAGATAAATACTGTTACCTTTATAGCTCTAGGAAGAGCATTAAAAAAAAAATTCAATGCCTATTTCAGGATATCATAAGTCAGCCCTGCTGGCAGTAACAACACACTATTTATGTCCTTTCAGCTGGCCACATCAATGAATTCAAAATTTGACTAAAGGCTCAGGTCTGACCCTCAGCAAAGGTCACATTTTGACCACTTCACCTCCACCATTTCATCTCACATGAATCCTGAAAGGCAGCGAACACTTCAACCCATGCCCCTTGATGCTTAGTCAGAACATAACCTACTTTTCTAAGGGTTGTTCCCAGTACTTCTGTCAGAAGGGAGGATTGTAATGCTTCTCGAAGATAGTGAATACAAGAGGGACACTTTAAGTTAGAATGAGGTCTCATTAGTAGAAGAGATCTTGAAGGAGAAGAGCTTGGCAGCATTTAGTAATGCTCAGGAAGTCAGAAAAAAGAACAAGATTATCTAGAGCTGGAAGAGCAAATATTTTTCCTGAAAAGGCACCTGTTTCTCCATATATATATCTTGGGTGATCATTTACTCCAGAGGCTAAAAGTAGTGCAAAATCAGCACAGCAACATTATGCTGGCTTTGCTCTAGTGCAAGCAACTCCATAGAGACTAACGAAATCCCATATCCATAAGAAACTTCATGGTATAGGAGTAAAAACCTGGCCTTTAATATCAGGAAACTTTCCCTTGAAGGATGAATTCTGATAGAACTACAAAGCCTTGGCGCTCCTTGCAGCTCCTTGCAAAACAGCTGCACTATGCCCTTGCATATTGTTTTAGACAATCCAGAGCATTCATCCAAGATTATGGTAATCCCAAAGCACTAGCGTTATTCCCTAGCAATTATTCATAATTTCCCAAAAGTTCATTATCATAAAGCTTGAAAATTATTTGCAACAAATGCTTTTGTCTTTCAGTTTCATCATTACAAACTTCCCTAAATTAAAAGGGTTTATCTCAAGTAGTACTATCAGCCTGCAGAATTCTATATATTTTAATTATGAGGATGAGTGAGAGTTTAGCCTACCTAGCTAATGACAAAATATCATGTTCTCCATTGGATTAGGCCACATCAAAAGGTTCATATTTAAATTCTCTTCAATGTAAGGGTGAAATAAATGTTACAGCATCACTAGATTATTCCTTATAAATTACATTATGCAGTGGTAGACATTGAGATGCAGAAGGAAGAAAAACAGAGGGTTTGGGAACTGTTTGGCAGCTGACTGTTGTAGCGGAGCAGATTTCCACGTCCCGCAGATGGCTAATGCAGCAGTGTTCATATGCTTCACATGGCATGGCACCACCTCCTGCCCATGCAGAGATGGCAGCAGCACCAGGTGATGGAAGCTTCCCAAGGCCCAGGCTGCTCTGACTATGGCTTGGTATTCGAAACACTGAACAGAAGGAGCCAGAGGTCCTCTCTCATTTACCACCTCATGTGGGTTGTTGCATGAGCCCACCCTTCTGCTGGTGTTTGTTGGCATCAGACTGGGATACAGGCAGCAGGTGTGCATCAAGGCTCGGCACAGCACATGCTTCAATTGTGGGTCTTAGTACAGTGATAACTTCCAATCCTTTCCTACTTTTATAGATCCCTTTATTACAAAGATACAGAGGTGCTGAGCTCCCAGACAGACTCCTAGATGCCTCTGATGCAAGCACAGAGAGATAAAGCACAAATAGACTTTTAAACCTTGAGATTGCAAAATATACATGGTATGTGGGGGAAGAAAAAGAAGATGCCTTAAAGGCTGGTGGCAACATCCAGTCCAGGAGATCCAGCAACCTGCAAGTCAAGCAAGACTCATTGCTCTGCTCACTGCCAAGAGCTGTTTCAGATCACAGAATCATTCCTACTTGGTTGTTTCCTAGGACTTTCACAAACCTGTCTTTGACTGTTTTAAATGGCCTCAGAGCAAAGAGGTTTCCTAAAGTTTTTCACTATGTTTTTTATTTTATTTATATAAAGAATATACTTTCATCTTGCTGTATTTTAAGAGCTCCATCAGGAAAGCAGAAAGTGGTAGCACTAAGTTGCCCAATCTCTTACATTCTTTTCTTTTTTCTTTCAACAAGCCAAACTATCCCAGCTTTGCTACTAACCTGTGCAGGGGCTGCCTGAGCAATCCCCAAGTGATTTAAAGGGTGCTAACTTCAGAAGAGTAAAGCCAGGAAGGTGATCAACTGGAGAAAGTCTGACTTCAATATTCAACAGTGTCTCCTGGGAAATCAAGCCTCCAGAGCTTCCCATCATTCAGCACACTTGGAGAGCTATCCTCCAAAGTGTGCTCAGCAGACTAACTACTGAGGAAAAAAAAACCCACTCTTACTAAAAATTAGTTCCCTTTATATTTCATCACAGCTCTTGTCACCATTTCTTGTGCTTATCTCAAAGGTTGTGCTTTGTACTGTCTCTTACACCTTCATGCATCTCTTTTACTAACCCTCTTTTAAGGCAGTAAAAAAGAGTAAAATTATTTGAGTGCTCGTAGATTAGGATATTTCTTACTCTCAACAGCCTCCTCTTTCATCTGTCATTGTCAACCTCCCCAAGATTAATAAGGAAAAGACATTTATAAGAGAGAATCCGTTGAGAGCAGAGATGAGCTTGGTACAAAGGATACTAATTGGAACTTCTTTTTAGCTCCACATTGATCCCAACAGCTGTAGATACTTAAAAATCTTTTTCTATAGTGTCCGCACAAAAAAAGAAAGGCATATCAAGAAACAAATTCAGCCAGCATCAGTGTCAGCCTGAAGTAAGCTGGATGATGATTTCTTGACTCCTTCTGACCATGACAGGAGTTGGAGTTTCATCTTGCATCAGTCACAGCAATGGGAAGGGAGGGGAGGAGACACCAAAAGGAGATGGAGCAAAGCCAGCACAGGGCTGTATAGATGGGTCTGACTAAGAAAGGACATTCCTGTCACCTGCTCTGAAGCAGGAGGGGGAAGAGCCCAGTGTTTAGCACTGGCAGCAAAACATTAACATTACTGCATAATTACAGAGTACTCAGTGTGTATTCAGCCCTGGTGTGTTTTTCAACAGGATTCCACTCCAATTGTATGAGAGCCTGTGGACACCAAAGAAGCTGTGGATTAAGTACCTGCAGCTGCTGCAGCAACAGGAATGTATATACAAGTATACATAGATACACCCACACTATCAGCTAACTGGCAGGAGCACTGGTTAACAAAGTTTAATTAATAGCAAAGTTTTCCTATTTTTCCAAAACTGACAGCCCCTTTTTAAATGTTCCCATCTCTCCAGTATTTGCTAGCCCACTGCTCCATCCTCTGGCTCCTCACTTGTATTTCACATGTCCCTCTCAGGGGATCAGGGCTTCTTCCTTCTCTTGAGTACATACAGCTGAAGCCTTTGTCCTGTGTAGAGGGATTCCTTGTGGAACAAGGAACATATGATACCCCTGGAAAGGCTGGACAACCCAGGGTTGCTGAGGAAAAACCCCTGAACTGGCCCCTGGCTGCAGGCAGGCCTGGAAAGCACCTGGCTGCAGGCAGGCCTGAGAGTCCTTGGCAAGGTATCCACTGGCCGGCTCCCCCGCTGATTAGAGGCTGTCTAGAGGGACTGGGCGTGAATCTTTGCAAAAGTAGATATCAGCTGGCATAGTTGAACAATAAAGGGAGAACGATGCTTAATCGTATCGGTGTACGTGTCGTTTATCTGGCCAGCTCTCCAGACTCGGCCCCTAACAGTCCTGCTCTTTTCCCAGCACCTCTTCACCTCTGAGGCATTTCAGCAGCTCTGCCCTAAATGATGTGGTCACTGTCACACATAAGAATGATGGTTTCTTAACAGACCAGTGTTCATCAATGCTTTAAAAAAAAGACTTAAAAAAAGAAGGGCAGAATCCTGGCCATGCAGAATTTAAGAAGGAGTAGCTGTCACAATCTGGTACTTATTTCATTTTCAACTCATAAGACGAGTGACAAAATAAAAGAACAACAAGAGAATACAGATGTTTTAAGATATTGCTTTTTTTTCTACTAGAGGTGAAAGCAGGGGGGGTGGATGTGAGATGACACCAGCTGTTAATGGGAGTTTTGCCACTGAAAAAATATGCACAGGTTGCCTTTAGAATGCTGTTTCATTAACCACCATTAGTCATCCATTTCATAACTGAATGGGTGAACAATTGATGCCTTTGGGCTCTTCTGGAGTTGTGGTTGGTTTGGGGGTTTTTGTTACTGTTGTGAGTTTTTTTAATAACATCGCTACTCTGAAAGTGCAAAGCTCTCTCTGTGCACAGCAGGCAGGGTTGTGTTCATCACAAAAGACAGTACTGAAGAAATACCACAACAAGAGCATGGAATGCCAACCAGAAATAAAGTCTGGCTCCAAATTTGGTCTTGGCAGTTAACACATATGGTTCAGAGAGTCCCTTGGTAACTAAAGGCATCACAGCCTCTGCTCAGGCCTTTGTGTATATCAGTAACAGCTCTCATCAGATTTTATATCCTTCCTGAAATGCTTCAGCATTAATTAAAAAAAAAAAAACAAACAGAAAACCTCTTCACCCTGACCCTCTCTCCACACTCAAAGCTTCTTGAGACCCAAGGGAACTTTGGAGCACACACAAGAAGCAGCCCAGGTTTGTTTATCTCATCCACACCACCTTAACTGCACTATTTGCAGTGTTGATAGCTTCAAAAAGCACTGCTAGGTGGTAGCCAGCTCCACCACCAGACATCCAGCACCAGAGGCAGCAGTATTTCTTGAGAGAGCCTGCAGGTATTGGGGCATATATAAGAGGTAGGTACCTAAGACTAGCAGTGTCTTGGATTTGGAATCTCAGGCAGGCAGAGTGTGGCTGGAAGAAAACATTCCACTTCAGCTTACTCTAGCAAGTATCAGAGAAGTTGTCCAGCTTTGAATACTCCGGACTCCTGGGTGTGCTGTGTACACACTGCAGCACAGGGGAAGCAAGACAGACACATATTCCTTAGCTGGTACAGGTTTAGAGGAGACTCTGCATGTGCTGCAGGACACAGTGCTGTTGGCCACAGAGCTGCTGAAGTCTTCTGCCATGCAGACAGCCAAGCATAACACCTCCTGGGTCACAGCGGGGATCTGCTCCACAGACAGCAGTTGAAGGTGCTGCCAGAGCTGAAAAAGCAGCAGAGAAGGTGGGAATGAAAATGAAATGGTCATTTAACTGGGAGGGGGTAAAGCACTGCAACACTTTCACCTCATTTTCAAAGGATTTGATTTTAATGCCCACAATCACGGCACAGAAAGTTGGACAGCAACACACGGAAGTCTTTGGGGAGTTCTCCACTTTTGAAGCCAGACACAAGGCTGAGAAAGAGTGTTTATGATACAGGGAGAGCCACCTGAATTCACAATATTGAATGAGAATGTAAAAAACAGTAACGATAATAGCCTGAAGGACTGAGCAGAACTTGGAAGCCATTCCAGGACACACACATGCAGCTTTCTTCTCCCATCAAATCTGCAGGCTGAAAAAGACCAAACAAAAGCAAAATACATGGAAAGGTGGTTAGGTGAATATCTGAGATCCCCTCTCTTTTGAGGTGCCAGAAGCAGTAAGATTGCAGGCTGGAGAGAGTTCTTCTATGCAGCGTTTCCATTGTCAGCCTGTCTGAAGTGGAAGAGACTCCTGGAGTCCAATTTCCCAGAGTATTTGAGAGCTTCGGCAAAAAGCTTTGTCACCTGTCAATACAAAGAAGAGGAGGACTGAGCACTGCAAAGGCTGCATGACAGAGCAGGCTCCACACTTCTGCTCTGTCACCCTGAAACCTCCTGGTGCAGGTCCAGTCCTTGAGTCCATCCAAATCAGTATCAATTTCAAGGTAACTGTGCACAGGAGCTAGCTCCAGCCCTCTGGAGCCTGCGTGTCCAGCTGGAGAGATGCAGATGTGCCAGGCTTCCTTTGCAAGACAGCTCTGTTCCATGAGAGCTGTTGCTTTCCCTACAGCCCAAACGTAAAGAGAACCAGGGTTGTTTTCCTCTCTCAAACTCAGAGATTAAAACTCTACAATCCAACTGGTTCCGTGAAATGCATCAAGCAGGTGTGGTAATAAATTTTGGATGGGGACCCTTGTTGTGATTGTCAGAGTGTGTTTTGCTAGTAGGCAAAGGATGGGTCTTCAATTCCCCATTCCTGCTAATCATGTCTGGCCATTATCCTATGAACCTGCAGCTTGTCATTCTCCCTGCTCTCCACTCACTCCAATCACAGGAGATTTTGAACAGCTGGACAGCAGTTCAAGTCACTGTTCTGTGTCAGTACCCACCAAAATCAGTAGGAGTTTGGCTGCTATGCTTAATGAGAGCCAGATGAGGCTCTTTTGTGACAGGCAAAGCCACTTGCAAAGGAAGGCAAGGTACTGCTGGCAGCAGGAGTTCCATTTTGCGTTACCAAATATCTTTTCCCCATCAGGTGTGAAAGGGGTTTGTTAGGAGCCACAAACCAATAATGACTGGCAACTGGGGACTACAACAGGACAGGCAGCAATTCCACTTGGATGGTACTTCTGAACTGGATTGCCCCAAGGATCATTCAAGAAAGCCCAGCTACATCCTGCAGTAAGGTTTAAGGACCATACCAGGAACATATTCCATTAAAAAGCACTTCCCATGCCTAATTTAAAGATGTTACATGCAACCCTGTGTGAGATGTTTGCTCTGAAGTGAAAATGATGCAGCAGCAACTTCAGCTGCACAGTGCAGGACTCCAGAATATTTTGGTTGGTTGGTTTGATTTGGTTTGGTTTTGTTTTACTCAGAGCAATGTCATTTTGTATAGTAGCAAAATGAAGATATATTCAAACCACTGTGTTGTCATGATTTTCAGATACATTATTTGCCAGAGATAATGAGGGTGCAAACAGACTGGAATCTATGGTCACAAGGGCTTGGAAGCTCTGAAGGCTCTTATGTCTAAGAGGAGAAATAACAATATGGGAAGTACCTCGAAGTTAGTGAGCAGAGCAATCCCACTGTCAATAGCCATCCTCCGGATCACATAATTATCATGGACAAACCTGGTGTTGTTGTTGGGCAGGTTAATCACCAGATCTATTTTCCCATCCCTCACCAGCCTGAAGAGACAATGCACAAGACAGTATGACAATGTGTTCTTCCTAATAAAAACGTCTGATGAACAGCACAGGCATGCAGCTAAACAATATTGGAAAATGTCATTTGAGCTTAGTCTTCGCTCAAGAAACAGTGGGTTGAGGGGTTAAGGCATTAAGCCTTATTCAGGATTTTGGACTTTATTTCAGTTCTAGTCAGCAATGCAAAGCAATATTCAGCCTAGATACAGCTCAGCACAGCTCTGTTAAAGGCATAACTGACTGTCATTAAAAGGCTAAATATTCAGATTTCATGTGTCCTTGCATGAAAATATAACATGGAGCAATACATCCAAGCCATACTGAACAGGACTGTTCAATGAGATGTTCATTAAGCTGAAACATCCCTGCTGTGGCAATTCCAGACAGAACCAGATAAAGCAAAACTTTTGGATTGAATCCAAAGTCCCATTAAATTCTTACCGTTGCTTTCAACAGGACTAGCAATTTGCCCCTTGCATTTGCTGTCCTGGATTGTAAACACAAATTTGACAAGGTGAGTGTTACTCTTACCTCCTGACCGGAGGGAGGCTCGGACTCTGGCTTTCCTGTGATGGCCATGCCACAGGATTTGCTGGGATACCATTAGCATTGAGCCAGGCTGAGGTTGCTTCTGTGGCATAAAGCTGTCACAGGAAATAAAAGGGTTATTTACTGTGTACTTCACAATACCAAAACTTTTCATTGAACTCATGTGGGCCTGACCCAACACACAGCCTTGCTGTTGTCAGAGCTGATTTTGGAGGACATTTCTCATAACAAGGGTGCCTCTCCATCTAGAGAGACACACAGAGTACAGAACAACCTTCCCAACTTTCTGTTATCTGTGATTTCCTGATAGATGATAGTCAGTGAATGGTAGTAGTACTTCCAGAAGCAGTGAAGTGGCTTAGGCAAACCTAAATCCCTGTGACTTTCAATAGGGCTTAAGTTCAATCACTTGTAATTTTTTTTAGCCACATTTTTTTTTTTCTTTTTAATGCCTAGCACTAAGTTTTGAAAAGTAAAACTCTCACCAATCTTCTGTGGCTGTGTTGCTTTTCCATAGAGATATGGATGCAAAATGATACAGAGTTACAAGAGTGATGTAAACACCAAAAAGTTCATGTGTCTGCAGCTTGCGAGTATCACTGAAAATGTAGCACTATACAGATACTCTCCATAAATAAGGTTTTCCCTCCCTTGTCTCCTGCCATACATGGCATCGTATTGGCATTGTTGTTTCTTGGAGATGTCCATCTCAGCTGCAGGCTGATAGCAGAGCCAGTGTTGTTCCTGCCCTCACAACAGACATTCAATTAAACATTCGTAAAAAAATTTAATTGGGTGGTACCTGCTGACTTTATGGATCACTCAGCTAAAAATCCCTGTTGTATATTAAAAATACCCCTTTTTGTCTATCTCCAAAGAAACTCCAACATTCCTGTGCAGGCTGAGGACATTTCAGATTTTGAAAGCTCTCTAGCTTTAACTAAGTGGAACCACCTACCTTGAAGCCTTGCTCGTGCAGTAGTTCTGCCACACTGAGGAATCTGGGGCGGAAGGACTTCTGAAAAAGGAAATTTTTTAGATATAGCACTAAAGCTAGGATTTGGAAACAGTACATTGTTGGGCAACATGAAGCTCCTCCACATGGTGATAAGAGGCAAATACACCTTTCTGTGCTGAGTGTGGGCATGGACAGAAATGTCTGCACGTGCATGTACGGCACCATTCCCAAGACAACTATCTTGATCCTGAAGCCCAAGTCACTCCCAGCTAAGACATACTTTGTTACACCAGAGTAAGTGTTCCCATACTAAGCCGGACTGCAACCACCAAAGATTTAATAGTGTATATTAAATATCTGGGCAATTGCCTTCTCAAATACACCAACCAGAGTCTCCTCAGCTCTTCATTATCTTTTCAATCATTGCCCAAACATTTGCTTTCTCTTCTGGCAGATAACATATATGGATGGGCTTCGGGCTGCCTTTGAATGCTATGTTTGCACATTCACACGAATAAGAGCTTGTACATGTATGAGTTCATTTCTAAGTCCCATGGGCATATGGAAAGGGAGTCAGGAGACTGGGACACCATATTCCCATGAGGACCGGAATGCCTGACTTACAGCACGTTCAAAAGATTGTCTTATAATGCATACCCAGATCCAACATCATTTAGAAAGATAAGACAACCTCCTGTAGACATCTGCACTTGAACAAGCCATTTTAGAGTACAGGTGAGTGAAAGTATCAGCCTAAGTATCTTTGGGATGTTGAAGGTACAGCAATGCAAAGATCAGATGCAACACATGCCCTTCTCACTGCCAAGGCAAGCCAAACCTTGCTTTTAACCTTAGCCTGGTCTGGCCATTTGCAAGTAAGATTATTACAAGCTCCCTTATTCCTGCTAGAGCTACTGATAGCTTAACCTATATGGATGAAAGAGCAGTATCCTGAAGGGTCAACATTTTCCTAAGAAGAAAAGGAGTAAACAGGGTTTTTTTCTGAGCACTCTGGAAAGAACCTCATTCTGAAAGCCGTCTCGTTCTGTACATTAACTGGAAAATATAAATATACAATGTGACAGGGTTGGCAGCTTCCCAGTCAGAGAGAATGGTTCTGCCTTCTGGTCAGGGGTGCTGGCTTTCACAATAGTATTATAAATTTCTGTCAAACATGTACTGAACACTTGTGACACACAAAACAGCCTCTCTATGGAAAGAAATTACAGCTGTCAGCTTGCATCGGGGCAGCCTCAGATTTACAAGCCGGCTGAAATAACCTGTGTAAGAAACCATTAGTTACTAAAGGTGAAAAGTACAAGCATATTTACTTAGTGGAAGGTATTTGTTGTAGAAGAATTGCATTTTTTTCCTTTATCAGAAAAGTTCCATTTCTTATGACCCCTCATGCTTGCCAGCAAGCCTTGCTATTTGTAATGGGCTACATCCTTAGTTCATTCAATGCAGCTACATCAGTTCTCACTGAGATCTAGCTCAAAATGAAGCCAACCCATTTCCTGTGATAATCTTGAATTCTGGATCCAAATCCACAGTGGAGGATGCAAAAATTCTGGCCTATAAGGAACCAAGGCAGAAAGTTACCTTGAAACAACAGACTTGGAGTGCCAGGATGCAAAAATAAAATACTCTATCAATGCTTTCCACGTCTTGTGGTCACCAGCATAGATGTAAAGACAGATGCACTCCATCCCAGAGATATCACTGATTAGCCCAATCAGGAAAGAAAAAAACCCCTAGCTTTTCAACTCCTTTTGCATAAAATATGAATTATTTAATGGCAGACTCAGGGTTTCAGCATCACAGATTTCTCCAGATTGTGGAAAGAGGTAGGTTATCAGCTTGCATAAACCGGCAGAGATTCATTTGTCTAACATGGAAGTCGTATTCCATCTACCGTGGGAGAGCATCAGACCTCTCAGATCCTGGGGATCCCTGACCTGTGCAGTGTCAGGGAGTGCTCACAGCTGAAGGACAACCCAGCAGGCTCACAGTCCCCATCAGCTGCCCAACCTGCCTTGTGCTGTCCCCTGGACATCAAGGAGCATTCACGTGCCTGACCTTGGGGATGATGACCTGGGTTTACACAGCTCAGCATGGCACCAGGAGGATTACCACTGGAACTGCACGCCAGCCTGGAAGCTCCCCAACAAGGTGGGTTCATTGCCTGGGCATACTGGGCTCAGTTTGGACTGCAGATCACAGCACAACCATTTGACTCTTGATTTGCAGAACACCCCAGAAACATTTGCAAGGAAACCAAGATCTCCCTCTCTACTCCTGTTAACTATATCCGTTTGACATTTACCTTCAAGGAGGCAGTGTCCTCTCACCTCAACATGATTAACAGCAAAGGTATAAATGTGCAGCATACCAAATCACTGAAATACGAACCTAGCTGCTTTGGAGAGAAACAGAATTCAAGACCATTTTCCTTCTTATTTCTCTCTCTGCAAGACATAAAAATCCAGACTAAAAATCAGAGTAAGGTGCTAGTCATGAAGCAATGAAGCCTTCAAAATTGGGGTGTGCTTTGAGTTCACCATCTACTGTAGGTGAACCACAGCACCTTGGAGACAACCAAAGGGGCTTGTGTACATGCTCCCAACAATGATCAGCCCCCAGAGCACCAGAACAGGTTGCAGAAATTATCCTGCAGTTTGAAAACACCCAGTGATGGTCGAGACAGGCTATCTGGTATCTGTCCTGAGACTCTGTTTCCCTCTGAAGATACCCCAACAACTTTGCCTGTTTGAGGCAGGTGGGTTCACGTTTGTGATTGAAACGAGAACAGTTGCTGCTACTGTTTACAGCCCACCTGATGCCTCATTCCTTGTCCCTCTTGTTTCTGCAGTGAGGAGCTCCCCTTTTCTCCAGCCAAATACTCAGAGAAGGTCACTCATAGTCTGCATGTCAGGTGAAGGTCAACATTTCAACCTTCCCTTCTCACAGGACTTTATTTCCCCTCTGTTTCAAAGCAGACCATTGAAAAGTACATAGGTGACAATCTCCAGACTGGGGAGAGGGCAATACCTGGTTCTCAGAATTGACTTTATGTTTCTTGATCTGTAGTTTAATTATAGAACAAATGTACTGGGATGCAGAGAGACCTTTAAGCGACTGATCTGTTGTTTTCAAGTTTCTTTTGTGAGAAAATGAACTGTAAACCACTCATTAAAAAGGACAGAATCTTCTTACTTTTAAAAGGTTTGTGGAGTTGAGCTTTTGGCTTTATCTTTTCTTTTTCCCTTCTTTTTTTCTTAACACCTTTGTACAAAGAACATTCAGCTCAGTTTAACAGCTATTAACACAGAACTTACATAAATGCTTTCTATAGCTAAAATTACTTTTTTTTCTGCCCATTCCCCTTTAGCTGCTATCCAGAAAATACACTTAAATTTTAAACACTAGTCTCTCTCCTTTTTTCTCCTCCTGGCTTTGCTTTTCTCTGTTTTCAAATGCTGTTTTTAAATATGCAGTATATACAGTAGACACAGAACCAACTTCCCAGAGTTTCATATTGCTAGCTGGGTGCCTGCAGCAGCTGTGCCATAGCACGAGGTGCTGCGATCTTCCAAAAGCATCTCCTTAGCGAAGCCGCTCGGCAGGATCAGCCACACACTCACACACGCATGCACGCACAAACACACGGATAGCTCCAGCAGTATGAGTCGACGGCAAAGAGGCAGGAAGGGTCTCCATGTAGAGTTCCACAGACAAAGGTTCATTGCAGCCACACCACGAAGGAGTCCAGGGACAAAGACAAAACAACGCAGCATCCAGGTTTAAATATGGGAGCGGATTGAGGATCAGAGACCAATGATCTGAGGGCACGGGGGTGGTACAAAGGCGGGACTAGGGTAAAGCAACCAATAGGGAAGTGGGGGCGTGGCGAGGGGCAAGGGCCAATGGGGGAACTTGGAGTGGAGAACCTTCTAGGGCAGGAACATACAAGGTAACAAAGGGGCAGAGAGGCCAACGGCCAACCAGGGAAGCAGAGCTGGGGTACCTTAACATAGCAAAGCAGAGCGTACTGGGAGAAGCCTTTCTGGACACCCTAACCTGGGGAGGTTCTTTCGGTACTAGGGACTGCCTCAGACTCTCTTTGTCCTTTGTATCGTAGGCTCACCAGCCGCCACAGTTTCATACTGAACTTTTAAACTTTATCTAGGTAGCAAGCAATTTTTCTGCTAATTAGAGGTAACTTAGAGCAACTGCTTCCATCCCCAGATGTGTGTGTATATGTTGACATTTGAGGACTCCATGGTAACCTGTGTTAGCAGAATTCATGTTCCTTTCTGGCCACTTTTCACACACTTCCTTCACATCCTCTGCTGGCACAAACAGCCAAAGACATTTTTCACACCCCAGTTGTCTGACAGGAAAATTCATCTATTCTATGGTTTTGTTTTATCAGCTTTATGCAATCATGTAGGGCATATAAGCTTATTGCAAGCACAGTGTGAAAATGGCAGGAGGCAATCAGATGGTTTTATGGGGCCCAAGAATGTTCTAGTTGTATTGGAAGTGTATAAAGTTTTGAGGAACATACATACATCCCAAAGTTTACAAGTGTCTCTGATTTTGGCACCTTGTGCAGTCAGTAACTATTCCTTGATAAAGAACCAAGATTTTTTTGGTTTTCTGCCTAGCTCCCTGTTCATCATGAAACATACAACCTCCTTACTGATCCAGGCCTGTGAAAGGGGCAGGGCTGTTCCTAAGGCAAACCTGTCAGGAACTGTAATAAATGGTTAAAAGTTCTTTTTTTTTTGGTTGAGAAGAAGTTAAAAGTTGCTTGTTAGAAGAGTGAGGGCATGCAGTTAATGAGTTAATTGGTATTGCGATTGTATGGGTGTAATGTTGCCATGTGCCCACTAGATGGGGACACCAATGGGGGAAAGTAGTGGGTCTATAGAAAGGAGGAGAATGTTCTAGAATGTTCTTAAGATAACCTAATAATTATGATGTAAACATTTTGGGGGATTATTGCTTAGTGGGCAAACCAATCACTCAATGCCCCAGAGACTGACAGAATTGAACACCAATGAAGACCCTAGCAACGAGCCATCAGAGGGAGGATCTGAGCTGCACCAATCACAGCATCAAAAGAGACTATAAGAACTGCTCCGGGGCTCAGCCCACCCCCCCCTCCCCCCCCCCCCCCCCCCCAGTCTTCCTGAGGAACCTGAGTCCAAGGGAACAGCCTGTGCATCACACGGTTTGTTTTTCTGGGTTGTCAAGTGGGACTTGGGCTTACCTCGAGTCTCCGCTCCTGGTTTTCTTTTTAATAAACGAGCAGACATTTATTCCACCCAAAAAAGTCCAAGCCTCGTTTCTAACAGAACTTCCTCACATAAAGGCTCTTTGCAGAACCCATTGCACTGGAGAGCATTCCCATAATGATATCACTTAAATTTTCTGTCACACAAGCAACTTTCGGTGATAACGGCAAGAGATGAAACCCTAAAGTCCAAGCTCTAGTCTACCATGGAGTCAAGGGACCTGCAGAATCTGTGTCCAAGAGGCAACCCCTTAGAGGAGACAGTTCTGGAAAAGTGTGGAAACCAGAAACATCAGTGCAAAAATGTAGCATTGGCTCTTTCTTTCTGAGCTACTTCTGGGTCACAGAAGCTGCAGGGTAGGGAACAGTATCAGCTGTGCACAGTCATCAAACAAAGAAAGGATTGATGGCAGAAAAGTGGGGGGCAGAAAAGGGTGAAGACTTGTTGGAAATGATACAACTTCTAAATTTTTTAAGTCAGGGGTTTGTCTGCCTTTGACAAGGGGGTGGGGAATTAGGGTTTCTCTTCAAAAGACTGTTCACTGATGGTTTGAGTTTCACTGTGTGAGATCTGATGGACTTCAATCAACAAAAAGAAGATTCCTAGACTCTGAGAGTTTAACACCTACAGATTGGAAGTAGCCAGAAGATACAGGGGAGGTAAATGGACATTAATAGACATTACCCCCTGGTGTGGTTGGAGATTCCTCGTCTGGGAAAGGATTGATAAGAGAATGAGAACCATATTAGTATTGAAGGCAAAGTGATCGATAACAAATAGAAGACCAAATACTAAGAATTGTGAAATGTAGAACCAATCAACAAGAATTTCTTTGGGGTTTTTATGTATAAATATGTGAAAAGTCTGGTAAAGAACTCTGTGTGATGCAATGATGCACAACCTGGGCAAGTGTGGATGGAGTGATTTCTATTGCACATCCTGGCCAGAATAAAAACCTGGCCAGAATAAAGTAATGCCTGATTCTCTAACACTTAAAAGATGTTGTTGGAGAGTTTCTTCTATTGCCGCAGTTTTGCTGACAGACTGATGTCCTTCAACCCCTCACCCCAATGCACTGAAGTACATTCCCATCATGACTCCAGCGAGGAGAGGGATGTGACAGTGCCATGCCTGGGGAGGCCTCACAGCCCAACAGCATAACAGCAATAACCAGCCCACAACACCCCAACAACATCAGCTTTTCTGCACCGTCATCACTGCTACAACTCTGCTGGAATGAAACATGTGCCTTCATGGGGAAAGCTTAGCAGATCCAACTTTGCAGCATGGAAACTGCCTCCCCGTTTGGGAGGGTTGGAGGGGAACTAGTTTGAAAAGGGCAAGGGGCAATACACAGATGAAGGGAGTTCATATGTAAAGTAGCATGGCCAGGGCTCCTGTTTGGGAGGGAGCACAGAGGGAGCTCTGGGTTCTGGTTGGGATGTTTCTCTGTACTGACCATCTACAACATTTGTTTCCCCAGAAACGCGTCTTAGAGCTCTGTGATCCCAAGTCTCTGCTTGCAGCAATCCCTGGGAGCTTCCTACTGCAAACTTCTGCACTTCCCAGTAGAAACTGTCAGGAGACAGAGGGAAAACCCACCAGACCAGCCTTATTGAATCCAGTAAAGATCTCTCCATGGTGTTTGTTCCTCGCTGTCTTACTGCACTTCAAGATGAAATGCAGAGAAACAAATTTAAGCCATGAAGCCACAGGAATGAAAACAAGGCAAAAGCTACTGAGTTCCTCTGTGTTGCTCCTTTCTCAGCTTTGATTTTTAGGACTCACCTGGATTCCAATCAAAATTCCTTCCTTAGGAAATGTAAACCCTGTGGCAAGCAGAGCCTTCTGGAAGGCAGTGTACACGTCCTCCCCAAAGCATGCAACCTGCAGAAAGGCACAAAGAAGGCAGCATGAGGGGAAAACCAAAAACAACCCAAAAACATTGCCTTAAAAAGAAACAGGAATGACATTTTCAAATAGGCTCTTTTGTTTCTGCGAGAAGAAGTCAGGCTGCTTTTGCATGGAGCCTGCAGGCATGGGGAACAGGCAGTAAATCAGAAAATCACTGCAGACAAATTTCGTAATTTTAATGAAGCAATAATGAAGGAATAAGCAATAGTTTAGTTTCAAACAGCACACCGAGGAGTAACAATTGATTCTGCTAAGTTATTGGGATGCTGTACACAGCCTCTGCTCCAATATTTGGGTTTGCACTGCAAATTATTTAACATTATAGAAGGCTTAGACAGCAGTGAGAGTTGTGCACAGGCACGGTTCCTCTGTGTGCCTGCAAACCATGGTAAGGCAGTGCTTGTGCTCTGGTGTATTCCTGGCATTTCTTGTGAAGGAAAACCACAGGATATAAAGATGCTTCTCCATTAGAAGTCCTGAGATGAACAAAGTTCAAGTAAAATTTTAGTATTTACTTAAGAAAAGAACAAAGCCATCAGGGCAATTCATAATAATTTATTTTATATAAAGAAATAGTTGAGGAAGAAACCAGTAAGAACCATTTAGCAGTTCTCCAGCATTCAGAACTGGATGTGAAGCTTGGTTGCTTACAGACTGTCATATGATAACAATCTTCTGAAGGAGCTGAAGTGCATTCCTAACCAAAATTTGGAATTCTGGTGACAAAAAGAGAAATGAGTGAGCTTTTGTGAAAGTTTAAAAAGAAAAAAACCCAACCAATCAACCTTCACTTTTTCTGGTCAGCTCCACACTTGTTGAAAAACAATCAGAAGCAGGAACTGTCACTGATTTTTCTCTTTGAAATAACAAATCTACCAACATATACAGATGAGATAAAGGGGCTGATTGAGAATTGCTCTCCCATTTTCCTCTTATGGTCCTTCCCATCCCAGAGTGAGCCCTCACATTCATGGTCTCGCTGTTACCATGGTGAGCAGAAACCAGTATTTCATGAAAGAAGAATAAATGATGATTTGCCAGATCTGTTGAAGTAAAAAAAAAAAAAAAAAAAAAAAAAAAAAAAAAAAAAAACCAAAAACTAAACAAACAAAAATCCCACAAGGGAAGGGTTTTTAAAAAAAGTCATGACAACATGATACAGTGTATCTATATTCTATGTATATCCTGGGCTTTTTAAGGTGACAGACAGACCCTGCCTTGTAGGCTCTCCAGCCTTCCCGAAGAGGTTTATTATTATGGAATGGTCCACAGCCACAATACTCAAAGGGACCCCCTTCTTCTCCTGTTGTGGGAATCATGGCTTACAGCAAAATAAATCTCTGCCAGACAGATATGACAAATTCAAGCCCAGATCAAGCCATGTGTGTGAAAAATGTCTGTGAGGAATAACTGAGCATTTTACCCAAAGCAAGTTATTATCCTTACTTCACTATAAGAAAGACTTCCATAACTGTCACACTTTATGGCATTTGTGAATATGGATCTTTCCAACTCATAAAAGTTAATAATCCCTCTTTTATGACCACGGTAATCTCTAACTCTGTATAAAGCCCAGAAAAATAATTCTTGTCCCTAGTTACTTGTTTGGTTTTTTTTTTTTTGGCAAGGAGGTTGTCTGTGTACTCAATTTTGTTCTGAAAATCAGGAAGTCACAGAAGTCACTTGGCTTTTTCCTGCCTATTAACTACACTGAAAGGAAATCTTCTGCAATACTGATTTCTAGCACATTATGAAGAGTAAAATAAAGTAATTCTGGAGAGATGTAGGAGACCTAAGGCTGTTCTTACTTTGTATCTGGGTAGAGTACTTTTTCATACTAGCATGGTAAGTATTTCCTAATGAAAACAGCTCCTGCAGACATACCCAAGCTCACATTCAATGGAGCAGCTCAGGCTCTGCCACCTGCCTAGTGATGGTACAGCAGACTTAAGTCTAATCAAATTGCCTCAGTATTTAATCACTTTCCCAAGAGGGTGTTCTGGCCCAGAATAATTTTTTGCTAGTGGAATTCATTCTAGAAGTAACAGAACACATAAAATTTAAAGACCACTAGGGTGTATCTTTGGATGCCCTTGATAGCTCAGCAATAACTCATAAAGAAATCCTTTGTTCTACATGAGTCAGTGTCACTTTAGGTGATATAGATGGAAACCTGTGCCTGTGAGGGTGAGGGTGCTAATCCTGGGCAGGAAGATGCCCAGCCCTGTGCCCTCACAGCATGCCATAACCACACCAGGAGACATTCCAGCAGCGCTTCACAGCCTGGCTGCACAAAGAGTGAGGAAAGCTGCCCAGGCTAATCCTGCCCACACTCCCTGTAGCCACCACATTTTATTGTCTCTTTCTTTCCTTTTGCACCTTGGGACATGCCTTGATGGTTACCAGGCAACAAGAAAATACCACACATTTTTGCTGCCTTTAAGCAACTGGCACATCCCAAGACCAACCACTCATGCCCTGGAGTCTCCATGTCGCTGCTGCTACAAGTGTCCATGGGGGTTGGGAGCTGTAACCACTTGTCTGTCCAGAAGCACATAATTCACAAAACAGTCTCCCAGAACACAACAGCTCTCAGATAAATTCATTTCAGGCTGTCACACAGACCAGGTCCAACTCAGGGAGCTGACATTCAGGTAAAGAGGGACATCCAGTGGCTGAAAAAACTGGGTTTTCCAGGACATCGCAGGTTATACAGCTAAAAAAGATCTTTTCAATTTTCTGAAGAAGGTACAGATGCCATCTTGATTCAGGCAGTAATAAGATCACTTTCAAAGATTCATGATGTTTAAAGTCAATGAAAAGATACCTCCCCAGTAGAGGCCATTTCACATCGGAGAACAGGGTCAGCATCTCTCAGCCTGGACCAGGAAAACATTGGGGCCTGGTGAAATAAAGAGGAAAGAGGGAGGAAGAATCAAAATTGGATCATTTAAAAAGAATGTAAAAATTCCAGCTACCGTTGGAAGTGACAGAAAGAGACATGAATTGATCCAAAAAAAGCAGTGGTCAAGGCTGATAAGCAAAGGAATACTTGGCAAAGTAGTTCCCTCAGCATCTTGATGATGGACTGGAACAAATAACCATCTATTCCACCAATAAATCAATCATCTAACTCTTGCATCCTGCTCACATTTCAGTGGTAGATTTTCGGTCAGTGGTAGCCCACTATCGGTATGATTTTAAGGGTACATTTTTAAACAAAAAAGCTGTGAAGCACTTAATTCATGGAACAAGGAGAGATACTATCTGAATCCAGTTGATTTTTCAGAGAATGCTGTTCTCCATGAAATGTTTCATTTGCAGAAATAAAACTATTCCACAAGAATGCACTTTTTTTGGTGTGAAAAAAATGAAACTTTGCAAATTATTTTCATATTTTCCCTCTCCCTCACATCCAGAAATACACACTTGTAATTTTTTTTCTCTTTTATATGCTAATTTTAAGCTCCCTGATGATGATGATGATGATGATGATGATTATATTAGGACTTAGATCACAGCACTCTCTGAGTTTACTTGTCTAATTTGATCTTAAAATAAGAAACATGGAGGGGAGGGAGGAAAAGAAAGTCTCTGTTAAAGAACCAATGACCATTTGTAACAAACATGGAACAAATTTCCTACTACCAAGTAATTTTCTGTAGGGCTTCTCCACATCTTAAACTACTAATGGTATTTGCATAAAGGCAGCAAGATTCCTGCTTAAAAATGTATCTGTTTTTAAATTTGAAGCTATAATTCTGTCCCTGGAGGTCTCCAAGGGTAACAGGAAGCTGCTGCTTCATGACACATAACAATGACCAGTTAAAATGAGACAGGAGAAATTCAAAATGTTTCTCAAAAAATGTCACGTGTCTTTGTGACTTTTAGATCAGTTTTGTTTCCACTGTAAGTAAAGAGAAAATTTTTACACTGGCCAACTCAAGCTGAGATATGGCAGTTAAGGTGGATTGTTTTAATGTACATTGTCTTGAAAGGTAACAAGCAGCAAAGCCTTCCACCACCTCCCTAATTTTTATCTGCCATGACGATGAAAATGCATCATCAGGAGCAGGCTCTGGTACTGCAACTAAGCCCTATTTAAAACTTAGTCAGTCATTCTCTGCCCAGGATTTAATCTTGGTCAGGCCCTGATACTTGTACCAGTCTGGAAGCAAACATGGTGAGACAGTATTTCAATCACTAAAGCTTAAACAGTGGTTACTCTAATTCACAAAGGAGCAGCTATGTTGAGAATGAAGAAAAAAGTTTCATATCCTCTTTTAAGAACTGCTGAAGAAACAAGATCCTGTCTCCATGCAAATACTACTAGCAATAAATTGTAAGAGGATAGCAAATATGATGCATGGATAACAACAAACAGGCTAAACTGGAATATTTTTCAAAGTTTAGCATTTCCAGAGGTGTTAGCAGGTTTTTATATTTGACAAATCCACACAGAACACAAGCAGTATAAAAAGCTTTGTAGGGAAGTTTTAAAGAATAAATCTGGGTTTTCCGCTCTGTAACCAGCATTCCCAGGAGAGACAAAACTCTTGACAGTTCAGCTAACAACAGTGCAGAAGCCTCAAGTCTAAATAGTAGAAATTTATAAAAATAAATTAGACTCACCAAAAAAAAAAAAAAAAAGTCTCAAGTTCGAATTTCAGATAATGAGATAATGCCTATCTGTGACATCAAAATAAAATGTAAAGCTACATCTAGACTGACTGGCTTGGGACACAGATGTGGCTTTAATTTTAATAGGTCTGAACATTTTATTAGTAGAAAGATGTTGGTTTTCTGCTTCCTCAGTTTTCACTTGATTTGGAAGCTATTAAAGCTTGGAAGTTTCTGTATAAACAATTAAACAATTCTCATTATCCCTTGGATTTTCTGCATTACTGTTCTAGATTTTTATGATTAGGAGCTTCAATTAATTTTTTTTTCTTCCACTAAGCATTCAAAAATATCTACAGTACACTTTACTATGTTGGGTCCTATACAAACTTAGTAATTATAAAAAGTAAAACTTTGGCCTTACTGAAACCAAAGGATGCAAAACTTTCACCCCTATTTTAACTGGTGGTGAATATAAAGGAGATTATGTGCATTTGACAGCCCATGTCCCAGATCCTACAGATAAAATCTGGGGGGCATTCACAACACAAAGTTTTGCATGTCCACATGTGTATTACATAGTATTATGAAATAGCCTGAACTTCAGTGTTCAACTCTGCAAGTGTAAATTTATAATGCAGCCCATAAACAGGATTCAGAGTAGGTTAGAAGCTAAAAATAAAGGAAGATTTGGTTTCACTGGATAATTTTCCTCTGATTTTTCTCTAAAGTTTCCAAATAGATTATCTTGACAGAAGCTACAAAAGGTCTATTTGGCCTTTGGCCAGTGAGTAAATTGTTCTCTCTGGGCATTAAAGTACTAATGGTATGTTAATGTGCTATGTTCTGGCTCTGTGGTGGGGGTTTTGTTGTTCTTTTGGAAACCGTACCTTAATCCCAACATATCTGGATGGAAAAATGGGATGTTCCATTGCAGGGAGGGATGACTCATTAACCTGTTTTCCAATCATCACCTTAGTGGCCACATCAATGAAGTCCACACACAGAGTCTTGGATACAAAGGGGAAGGAGCGTGAAGCCCGCAAGTTGCACTCTATCACCTGGTGGGATTAAAAAAGATAAATACCAGGGTCAGGGACTGTCCAGGGAAGAAATAGATTGATTCATATTTTTTGAAATCAGCCCTGAGTCCTCTTGGCAGTGATGATCTTCAGATTGTCAAATAAGAAACACAGAAATCTGGATCATTATTAAAACAGGGATGAGGGATGGGGAATGGCCAGCCTGAGATACAAGCAGACTGATGTTCTTCATCTGAGATCCATCTCTATTGTCTGAATATTAGAACTGAAGGGAAGCCAAAGTTCACTCGAAAACATGCTGTACTATATCCTAAGTTAATGTGCAAGAGGCATGAAAACATATGCACAGCCATTAGGTACAACTTCTGGAAGTCCAACCTGTTCTTTTTCCATGGCAATGGCATTTCCTGAATGACTGGACTATCCTTACTGACTTCCCTCACTCGCATGTGGAAGTCATTCAACCAGGCAAGAAAGTAACAAAGAAGTTCTGCAACGTGCTGAGAAGCCACCTTGGAGCTCAAGAGCAGAAGAGGAATTGCTGTAAGTGAGAATGAAGTGGAATGAAAGAGGATATGAATATGTAAGTTAAGGTACAACTGAAAAGGGAGGGGCTTTCCAGAGAAAGACAAGCACAGCTGTGGGAAAGCAAGGAAGGAAAAACTCTGTTCTCTGCCTCTGTGGAGTTTCTGAATAACCATGTGTGAAACAGAGGAAAGGTGAAGAACAGTAAGTGCATTTTACTCAACTCATAGCCCAAACAGGAATTTTCGCCAATAATGCATCTCTTCTGTTTCCTCTCAGGTTTTCTTCCTATTCACTGTTTCCTCAGTCATACTCTGTTCACATTCCTCTGACCTTCCATTAGCAACAGAAAGCCAACTGTTACCCAGACAGGGTCAGACATCTGCTGTACTTCTCTTACTAATAACTACTAGGACTATTCAGATAACCATCCTAATGGCTTATAGTAAAGGTTTCAACACTTACATTTTCTTGCTTTCTTTTCAATCCCTTTGAAGGCTTAATTTAACATCAAAATAGCTGAAGATGAGAGAGGATATCAGAGGTCTAAAAGCCATGATATCCAGTACATAGGATGAGGTGCAGGTCCCAGTGCTGTCCCATCCTATTCCAAACTGATAATTTTGGGAAGGACAGCAGCCCACAGTGAAACAAAGCTGACAGACAAAGCAAGCAGACTCTCTTCACCCTCAGTGTGAAGGCAGGGGAGGATGCTCTCTGCCACACAGGCAGGGAGAGCTGTGTGATGAGGGGTTGCACAGGCAACCCCACACCCTCTGAACAAGGCAGGTGGCTGCCACTGCCACCATGCCCACAGCAGATATGCAGGACCCACAAACCTCAGCACAGCATAGGCCCTGCCACACTCACAACAGCTCTTACCAGCACATTGTTGCCTTGCACCAAGAACTGGATATTGAATGGACCAGAGATGGCAAAGGCTTTTGCAATCTTTTTTGTAGCAGCTTTTACCTATAAAAACCAAATTTAAAAAGTGTAAATGTGTGTATATAGAATAAATAATAAGGTTCCACAAAATAGAGAGCATCATGGCAATAAATCACTAGACTTGTGGATTTCTTTAAACATCCTCTCTCTCTGTCCTGGTTTTTATCTCTATCCCCACATTTTGGCAATAACATTATTTCAGAAGCAAACATGTTTAATTTCCCTAGTAACCTAGAGCCTGAAGTGCCATTTGAGGGCAGAAGTAAAAATCAGTTTCTGGTGTGTGTGAGAAAGCAGAGGGGAGAAGGAGAAAAACAGAGAATCAAAGCCTTGCCCTGCAGCAATTCCTACACTGCACACTGGAGTCTTTATACCTTTCTTGGTGACATAATGAATAATGTTTTGTTATTTGAGAATAACTAATCAGTTTTTTAAGTGTCTTAAAAGTCTTTCACCAACATGCCTGTCCCATCACAGATCCGTGGGAGGTGTGAGCAGATACACTCTGGAACAAACTGGGAGGAAAGTCTTATTTCTCAGGTGTGTCAATACAAAGGTTTGAATAGCTTTGCTCCAGGAAATGATATTTTCAGAAACACGGCTTGGACATTCTTGGAAACAGAGCTGGAGCACAGATCATTATATTACAGCTTTTGCTGGCTTCCAAGCAAACCCTTAACAGGATGACATCATGGGGCATGGCACATTTCATTTTATAAATGCATCTTAACAACTAACTGGGTATCACAAGGTCTATTCTCGAAAGGGGAAAAAGTCAAGATTAGGTGAGGTTTATTCATCCTGATAATTATTTTGGAAAAGCAGACAGCTAGAAAGTCATACATCTGACATAATCATTTAAGGATTGTGGGAGAAAAGGAAGTGGAAGGAGAACCATAGCATATGTATGAATTAAACAATTGTCTACTGCTATAGAAGCTGGTTTTAAACCAAGGAAACAAAAAATCCTATGGGTGGAAAAGTGTGCACATCTACTGCTTAAATTACTGGGACACAGTTCAGATAATCAAGCCAATCACAGGGGTACCCTGACATCCGTCACTTGCACATACCACAGTGGCCTTAAAAAAATCATTGGTGATTTGATTTCTCCACTGGTGATGGAGGGAAAGCAGATTCAAATCCTCCTTTCCTTTTCTCTTTTCAGTGCTAGTGCAACACAAACCTTCTCCAAGGCTCCCTGGCTGATGGTCTGTGTGGGGAACATGAGGGTGGCATCTCCTGAGTGAACGCCTGCATTCTCCACATGCTCTGAAATAGCATGTGAAATAACCTGCACACAGCAATGAGAGAGCACTTGGTCATTTCACCCTCTCACAAACTGTTCCTTTGACCCCAGCACAGCCCAGCCTCCTGAACAGAACTGTATCTGAAAAAGGATACAGATGGTGGGGCAACAAGAAGTGAATTTCCCAAGATTTTGAGGACAATATGCCTGAAGCAGACACTAGGCATATGAACAAGGAGACCATGTCAGTGTCCTTCTACCATGGTTAAGCAAATCATGAACATGATAAAACCTACCACAGCCTGGAGATCCTAAGGCTCCCTTCCTCTCTCTAACATATGTGGGCTCAGAAGGTAAAAGCTAAGGAGGCTTTAAACCAAATTCCTAAGTTCTGCTTGCCAGAACACAAAAATGTTGCCATTCCCCAACAGGAACAAGCATGAACTAACATCACTGGTATATTATTTTACCCCCACTCTTTTGTGGTGTTTTATCATGGAGAAAAGAAAGCAGAGGAAATCCAGGCCTAAGGATTTAAATTGAATCAACTGCATCAAGGCACATAACCTTAATACCAAAAAAGTGATCATGTCTGCTGGTTAAAAATTAAGATCGAAAAAATAATATGCCTGTTAATTGAGAAGTTTGTGATTTTTTTGCCTTTGCTGAGTAATGAAATGCAAGGCAAAGTTGTAAAAAAAATTGAATCACTGTGGTAATTCCATAACCCATGATAAAATTCTGATGAAAGTCATTTCTGAAGCCAGTGATTTGCAAGTCTGGTAAAAATTATATTCGAAAGGATTCATTTACATGGATAAGCAATGCTTTAAAAATAACTGGTTAGATGTATACAATAAGATAGGTGGAGCTTTTCAAGCACAATGGTTTTGAGCCTAAGATGGATTCCTCTTATTTCTTTACTCTCCTCAGCATGAATCCATGGTTCTATAGTAAATCATTCAGACTACACATTTTTGCAGATCTCAGATCCTGAAAAAACATGTTTAATGTTAAAGAAAAGTGAAGTACTTACTCTTCCTGCCTTGGCTACAGCATCCATTTCCACCTCACGGGCATCTTCAATAAATTTAGTGAGTACCACAGGGTGATCCTGCCATCAAGACAAGAAAAAACTAGAAAGTTTTTGTAAGAGAATATTTATAGACCACCCAGGACCTTTTGGAAGCAAAAGACCAGAAGATCAATCTATTAATATCCTCATTTCCACAGATAAGTGAACTTTGCAGAGATATAATGGGGGAACTTGGCATGATTTCCCTAAAACCACTAATGCAAAAAAAGTTTGAGCTCTCCATAACAACACCGTGACAGGGAAATTTGGGGAAAAACCATAAAGGTCTTTTACATGACATCATGGCACGAAGACGACAGCAAGAAATGCGTGGATCCAGCGATCTCTAATCCCATTTCCCAAAGACAGTCCTTAACTCCAAGATCTTTAATTCTTCCTTGGTCTGAGCCTCCCAGCCATCTCATTGGATGTGGTGCTTCACAAAGGAACTGATCCTCGGCATTCTCAATGACTTTGTAGAGAGGTTGTTTGCTATTTTAGAGTCATACATTCTAGTCAACTGATCCATTCCTTTCTAATTTCTCTGCCTGGTTTCCTAAGTCTCCCAGGGAGAGGTTGCCACTAATTATAACTGGCCAGGAACAACCTGTCCTTGACTCTCACTACCTTCCCTGGTAGACATTGTTTTCCTTCCTCTTCTTCCTGCCTGTCTGTGGGATGCTAACACACACTTCCACTCTCCTCTAATACTTTCTCCTTCCAGACGCCTGCTCCAAAAAACTCTAATCTGCATTCTTCCTGGACAGCTTTGTGTCTCAACATTTTACCTGTCCCATCCACTATTAACTGCCTATTATTTATTAGAGAATAAAATGAAATAAATGACAGTTTGTTCATGTTTTAAAGGCTCCTCTTGAAAAAATACCAAGCAACTCCAAAAGTTACAAGACACAATTCCTTCCATTTATCAGTGCAAGGGTAAATTCACAGGCAAGGACAATGCTGAAGCCTACACTGTTTCATAAATTTAGTGGCTTGTGTCCTGTTACTTTCTGTCTTGCTGCAGTTTTTCACCGGAAGATTTTATACGTGCACACAGCCTTGTTTACTTCAATTTGTCTTAACCCGCACTAGAAGTTTTGAACATTATTGACAACATAAATGCCACAATGACACAACACTGAAACAGCAGTCATTAAAACAACAGAACAAGAATTAGCAGGGCCTTTACCTGGAGAAGCTCTGCTGGACGGAGCAGAACTAGGTAAGGCTTTGGAACCAGATAAACTAAGCCTATGCAAAGATGGTCACAACTAATACTGGTAGCTTCTGTAGAAGCACTCACAGGCCACAAAGCCTTGACAAGACTGAAAAGTCCTCCCTAATTTAGAAGCAGAGCACAGTACTTTTGTTCTGGTTTGCTTTTTGCTAGCTTGGCTTCAACTATACCACAGCTTTTGTCAATGCACAATACTGGATGAAGGAAGAAGTTCTTCCCTTGGCAGTCTGACAACACTAGGAAAAAAATAGCATGTAAATCTAGGGTAAGTCTCTTCAGGATCAGAACCAGAGCACCCAAAATGTCATGATGTGCAACTGGTCACGTTTGCAGCAAGCAGCAGTGCCTTGTGTGTGTAGCAGAACCAGATATCATAAGGATCTCATGCGAACACTCTCTCTTTCCCCTATGACTATGTCATGTATTGCCAAGACTCTACAAATGCAACTCCCAGAAAGGCCTCCTGTACCAGGGATGAGAGCTCTCAGAAACAAAGAACAGCATTGCCCAATTCAAGTCAGTCAAGCTGAGACAAATTAAGCTGACCAGGGGTCACTTTTCTGGGCTAGAACCTCCTATAGGGCATCCACTGCCATCACAAAGCCACCCAGCAGCATGACAAAGTGATCCGTCCCACTGAATGGGGCTTACGGCTGTTGTCTGCTCTGCTTCTGCGAGTGTAAACACAAAGCAGAGTACTTCAGATGAAGTACAGAGAGAAGTTAGGCATTTTGGGAGGCTAAGCACTGTTAAGAACCTGGCACACTACCACAGGTTGACCCTATAGTCTTCTGAGAATTAGTTAAATAATTCCTTCTGATGGAAGTAACAGTGCCACTACCCCTCTAAAACTTGTTCAAAGATAGTAATAAGTGGTCTCCTTGCCTCCACACTAACGTATCCTTCAGGATATTATTACTTTGAAACATATCTCCCTTTAATTCCACCATTTCTTGCTGAAAAGCTAAATTTGCACCTTTTGCCTCATACACTTAAAAATTGAATGGTTTTGATCTTGCTGAAGCTTTAACCACCTGAGAATTCTGAGAAAGCAGTAATATGTCTGACTTCCATAGCCAGTTGTGTTTTCATGTGTTTTCAGACAGTTTCGCTTTGATTCATTTATTTTTAACTCCAAGATTTCTGGAGTGACACAGCCCTGTTCTGAACAGTGACCATTAAAAAAAAAAAAAAAGAAGAGGAAAAAACTTTCAGAAGAGATGCCAAGATGATGTTTTAAGTTGTTCAAAGAAGCCAGGCAAAACAACTCAAAAAGTGAGTGAAAGAGGCTACCAGTTCAATGCTGGGTGGCATAACCTGCCACTGGCAAGCCTGGAAGGGTCCCAGCTCAGTGGCCTACATCTATTTACACAATTAACTGGTCAGGAATGTATGCCCAGTTAAAACAGCTGTCTGCTGTTCTTACTCCATGCAGGCATCCTGGTGGGGTCAGTAAGGATGTTTGCACATGCTCCCAAGTTAGGGAGCCTATTAGGGAACAAACTGAGGAGTCAAACTCAGTGGCTCTTCCCCAAGCAAGGAAGGGAAAGAGTGAGGAAGACACAATAAAGAAACAAAGAGATAGAAAACACAGTAGAGATGAAATAAATAAGGGAAACACAAAAAGAGGTGGGAGCACAAGAGGTACCTGAGAGACTCTGGTGGCTTCTGCTAAGAACTTCTTCATTTCGTCCTCAGTGAATACTACATTCATTGCAGACCCACTGTGAGAATAGGAAAGAAGGGAACACAGGTCAGCTTCCCTTGTGAATTTTAGGGAGAAATCAGTGTAAGGCACCAGGGCACAGGGTTCACAAGGTTACCAACAACCTCTGTATGACAGACTAGCCAAGCAAGCTCCTGACTCCAGCCATTTGCTCTGTTCTTGACTCAAAGAGAGGCAGAGGTGGTACCCAATGACCCTCCATTATCCTTCCCAGAGAAGACAGGAGACCTCCAGAACCATAGTGAAGAAACAAAGAAAGAACTGTGTTTTCATAGCCTTAGTACTGCTGCCAAATCCCCTTCCTGAGCCAAGCCTTTGAAGGTTCCCATAAGCTGGGGGAGATGGCTCCTCAGCCACCCAGCCCCAGTAAGACCCAGACTTTCCCCCTGGGGCAGGTTAGCTGGGAGCTCAGGACAAACATACACTTGGCTCACTTTAGCCCAATTGCTCCTCAGGGACAGATGAAGTGAGGCATGCATGGGTCGCTGGCAATGGTTGTGACAGTGTAAATCCAGATGCAAATCCAGGTCTGTTCTTTGCTGGCCAATTTCACTGTGTTCTTCCCCTAATGTCTCATTTCTTAAGGGAATAGACACAGTACAGCAGATATCTGAAAGCTGCTTTAATTGTAACAGTCAGTAATGTCAGAGAAGGGATCTGGGAGAGCATGGGTCCAGAGTAAGTGATTCAGGTCCCTTTTAAAGACAAGCATCTTATAAAAAAGATGTTGCATTTCCCATTTCTACCACTGATGTGCAGCTTCCCCTTTGCTTTGTTGGGCAAGCCCACAGAGGCTGTGGGGAAAACTGGAAGAAGGATCTATCCTACAAATCAGTCACTTTATCCTAAGATAAATAGACACAGGTACCTAGGTGATTATATTTACTCCTTCAGCTGATGTAAATCAATAGAGTTCAATAAATCCATGAACTTGTGTCAGTAGTACCACTGAGGATGTGAGCTGGTGTACACAGTGCCTAACTGGTGGGGAAAGGCATTTAGTTTGCAAGGAAACTGGCCAATATTAAAGGTCATATCTGCTCAGAGGATGAAGAAGTCTAGCTATGGACTGCCACTGTTCTGCAGACAGAGACCAGGCAAAATCTCTCCTAGGGCTTTTCACACTCTCATTCCGCAAGTTTTACATCCTTCAGTTTCATCTTTCTCCCTGGAGTCCCCCTACCCTGCACTAACACACATTAGCAAATACTTAACACAGAAAGGGCCTATAATGGTTTTAATACAGATGGAAACAACAGGCTAAAAGAAGTGATCTCTAGCAATCTGTAGAATTACATCAGGAGCAGTTTTTACCTTATACTTAACTATACTCAACTTTACTCCTGACAGGAGGGCTGTTTTCTAACTTTGCTTGAAACCACATTGCAAGTCTTAAGAGACCAGATAGAAAAGCCACATTCGGGAGTCTCTTCTAGAGGATATTTCCTTCAGGGTTGAAGTAACCCTTCTCCTTTTCTTCTTTTAAAATAAAATGTGTGCTTTTCCCCCAGTCCCAAAAGCTGATATTGTGCTTCTTCATTTTGATATGGGTGTCTTTCATATAAAAAAGATCCTGTCTCCAATTTATTTTCACTTGTAAACTGTGACCAGCAAACTGCCTGTGCTGAGTCACCCAGCCATAAAGAAACTTTTTGCAGAGAAGAGGGATCATTCAGAACTTGTGAGTTTGCTGTGTGCATGTGCTGGTGTAACCTCCTCAAAAGTCTGGCTGGCTGTTGGAAATGAGGGACTCCATACAATGCCTGTTTAATGAGAAGCAGCTGCCACGGTGTAGTGACATAAAATATGCCTGTAAGCGGAGAAGCTTGGCAAATAAGAAGCGGAATTCAAAAGATGAACTGTCATTTTCTGAAAACCAGATGCCCATCTCAATAAACGGCCTCAGCAGGTTCTCTTCTGTTGTTCCTGGCGGCAAACAATCTTCTGACTTAATTGTACAGGTAACAATCTTAGGAACCTTAAAGAATATCCCAGATGGTTCATGGTTTTGGCTTTGAGATACGCAAAAGCTAATACAGATGAACAGACATTCTTATGATTATGTTCTACCTTTGATCAGTGCCTGATGGACTTCAGGGATCCATTGGCTTTATTAATTGATTTGAGCAGTTGTCTCATGGACAGCTTAATGCCACATATACCTGGCACAGAGTTTTCCACACAGGTCCCCTGAAATTGTTCTCCCTTGTCTCAGAGAGGTTTTTGGAGTTCATATGCCACCTTGCTATGCCTTACCTCAGAACATAAGAGGGCCTCAGCAAACATGGGTAACTCACAGACCTTGCAAATTCAATAGCGTCTCTCTAAAGAAAGGGAGGAAAACATGCTGTGAACAAGAAAATACTTTAAAGTCATTCCAAAATTCCAATTGTAACTGCATTTGCACTTTACTAGTAATTAAGATGAGGGGAAAGAAGTTGGAGACTGCAGCCTGGACTCAATGTAACACACAGCTTCCTGGTTCCAGAGCTGTCACCTTCAGACCTCCCCTGTACATAGAGCTTCACTGGGGAAAAAAAAGCAGTGCCAACATATCTCTATTCTTTTGCAATCTCCACCTGCTAGAACAGATCTCAAGGCTAGCAGGATATCTAAACTAGCCTGTCAGTGGTGCTAACTTCTACTGGGTATATACCCCAGGCTGTGTAAGGTGATTTAAAGACACTTCCTTTCCAGTTTCCACCCACTCCCAGTGCGGGTGTAGCATCACTTACAGGGATCAAAAAGTTCTTTAACATGGGCAGTAAAAATCTGTCAAATGCCTTTGGAATCTTGAAACGTATCAGTGAGTCAGTCCTTCCTGAGCAGATGCACATCCCAACTTACCAGTGTGCTGACTGCCTTCCAGGGAGCCTGGGCCACATGCAGCTTATCCAGCACAGCTGAGAATATGGAACGATCTTCTGCCTGGTCAATCTGCAAAGGATTTGTGCCAAGAATCTTCACTCCACTCTGGTGCAGTGGTACTGCCAGGTTATTGGGAATCTGCCCACCTACAGATATAATGCAGCCACTGCATCCCTATTGGAGGATAGAAAGGAGCACAGTCATGTCCAAGTTATCTTAACAGGAAGAGCTGTCACAACAAGAATGCAATATTTAGATTATGTCCCTTTGCAGGCTGCTGTGAACAAAGACAGATCACAGGGCCACAAAGATGATCAGAGAGCGGGAGCACCTCTCATACAAAGACAGGCTGAGAGAGATGGGGTTGTTCAGCCTGGAGAAGAGAAGCTCCAGGAAGAACTTATTGCAGTCTTCCAGAGCCTAAAGAGAATTTAATAAAAAAAGAGAGCAACTTGTTACATGGGCTGATAGTGATAGGACAAGGATGAATGGTTTTAAACTGGAAGAGGAGAGATTTAGGATTGATGTTAGGAAGAAATTCTTTACTTCAAGGGTGGTGAGGCCCTGGCACAGGTTGCCCAGAGAAGCTGTGGCTGCGCTATCCCTGGAAGTGTTCAAGGCCAGGTTGGATGGGGTTTGGAGCAACCTGGTGTAGAGGAAGGTGTCCCTGTTCATGGCAGGAGGGTGGAACTAGATTATCTTTAAGGTCCCTTCCAACTCAAACCATTCTATGATTTTATCATAATTGTGCTGATCCAGAGGCACCCAGGCTGCAAAGTGTGATTTGCAGTGTGTAGCCTCCCTAACACAGCAATATCCTCCTCACTATCACTCAAAACCGAGAAATAACTGGATGTCGAATTCCCTAGGAAACCAGAGAAGTTTGCAGCATTCACCCGTGATTCCGTAAGTCTTGCCTGAACCTGAACCTGTTACTTTGTTTGCATGTCATACTTAGGTGCTTCTGCTTTCCCAGTGAGGAAAAGCACTGAGCTGACACATGTTGCCTTGCTTTGCAGAGGAAGGGCACTGAGCTAGGAACATGCACTGCACCCCAACAAACCTCAACACTCTGCTCTGTAGGGTCAGGTCTCCCTCCCACATGCTCCTACACATGTAGGCATGGGGACTCTCACTACAACTGAGCCTACCCCCTTTGCTTGCTGTGGCCTTTGGACCCAGCAGCATGAACAAACAAGGTGCTGAGATCTTTTTTTTTTCAGTCTAGCTCTTGGAGAAAACAGCCTCTCCCATGCTCATGGTCAGAGACTTGAGCAGACATGGCCAGAGGAGCAGACATTCATGCAAATTCTTTTTTATTCCAGAGATGCAAGGCAATAACCTCCAGCAGAGAGGTAATGGGAAACAACTGGAATTTACAGCATTTTTTTTCTGCCAGCACTGCTACTCAATCAACAAACCACCTTTCCTAGCCCCAGAAGCCAGACTTGAAGGAGTATAACAAAGCTAAGCAGAGTCTAGTTCAACAGAGCCCAACACATACAGCCTGCAATGCTATGGATACACTTAGCCCTTTATTTTAATCAATGCTCCTTATTCCTGACTAGCTCCTCATTTCTGGTAGTGCCCTGGATGGCAGCAAGAATTTCAGCAAACTGTCATATGTGTTCATTTCCACACAGGTTATTTGTAAGCACTCCAATTCCAGAGGCAGATGGGGCAGAACAGGTGGCACAGCATCCTCCAGCCACAGTGGAGCATTTCACGTCTGTCACTGGGCAGCATTGCATTTTAAGCGAGAAAATAATAAACAGTAAATAACAAGAAACAAGTGATCTTGCTTGCTAACACACATCTTTTTACAGGTGCAAATACGGGCTTCTTTTCTTTTTACATAGAATCCCTAATCCTTTCAAATTCAATCTAGTCAGGTGTGAAAATTTTCAATAGAAAAAAGAGGCCTTAGAGTACCTGCAACAAAGAGCACTTTACTTTCAAATTAAAGATGGTGAAACTTTGCCCAAAGAAGAATCTGGCCCACAGAACAGCTCCAGTGAGGAGCTCTTTTGAACTAAATGTGTTTTACAGTTTTACCAACTTCTAACAAACAAGAAACATAAATCAAGTGATCCATGGTTTGGCTCTAAAAGATAGAGAAACAATGTTCTTTTAATTAATAAGTGTGTTTTTCCTGAAGAAGGTCAGCCCCACTGGTCTTCCTGAAAGAGGAATTCCTTCATCAGGGATTTAAAGGGATTTGGAGTGGCAAAACGGTAAACTGAGGGAAGGATGGACTGTGAGTGACTGGGCAAAAATAGATGATAAATGCTAGTACAATCCCCACTCAACTTTGATATGGTTAATTTTCTACCATAATAAAGATCCAACAGTTTGGCATTTAAGCAGCACTCACTATCCCTAGACTATTTGCTCAGCAGGCTAATACACAGCATGAAATGATTATTTTTTTCCTTTTCACCATGCCATTATGCTGCTGGCCAACAGCAACCATCTGAAAGAGCTTAGGACAGGCAGTGAAAAAGGACAGGGGCTGTTTTGTGCCCACAAGTGGTTGTCTCATGACATCAGAGCTCACCATCTCTAGCTTGGAAGAGAAATCTATGCCTTACCGCTTCCAGACCCATCCAAAACAGAGTAATTTCCTCTAGTCCCTGGGCCCCTTATCATCCCACATGGATTAGAACCAGAGTGTGAATAAGCAAACCCCTTCTTGCAGCTTGGAAGGAGGGTAACAAGTCAAAGTATCTTTGCTTCCAAAGTCAACCAACACCTTAATCTATCCTTGAAATGTGAAGTGTCCCAGCTAACAGCTTTTCCTCAGCTGTTGCTTATTTCTGCCTTTAAAACAATTTTAGTTACTGAGCCTCTAAAATCCAAATACCACCTACATCAAAGTTGGGATAGAATTAGGGACTCCAGCCCTAAGGAGACAGAGGAGATGGCTTATTCAAGCAGATAGCAAAGAATCATATACTGATTTTTACTCAAGAAGAACCATAAATTGAACCTAGCCGCTGCTTACTTCTTATTTTAAAATTCTGCTGTTGTTTCCCAAAGCATGTTCCCACCCAAAGAGCAGCCACTGTCCTGAAAGGGAACATGACTGCTCCACTGAGAAATGCAGGCAGGCAGAAAGGGACACTGCATATCACTTTGTCACCAACCATATTTTAATTATAAATAAAATTAATAACATCCTTGCCATTAGATATCTTTAAAATATATGCAATACATAATCTAGTGAAAGAAGCCTAGAGAGAATTATTTACCCCTTTATAACAAAAATCATTCTTTTTATTGCTACCTTGCTGTTATGTCATTAGTAATAGAGCTGGGGTTTCTTTTTCCCTGAGTTTGAAAACAAATTAGACCATTAAAATTGTACCTAAGAGCCTCCTTTAGTTTTATGAATTGTTTCAGAATGATCTCTGAAACAGAAAAAAGAATCAGTAGAGGCCCTCAAGCAGATAGATATTAAAATAAAAAGGGAACATCTTCTCTGGAAACAAAAAGCCAATAAATCTGAGGGAGGGAATTTTTTTTTTTTTTAATTATTGTCCTCACAGACTACCACCTAACTCTGCACATTCACAGTAAATTAAACCTTCCTCCAATGAACAGCTCTGTTATGCAGAGCTCAGACTCCAGTGAATCACTGCAGCTGTGAATGTCAACTGGAGGTTAAAGAGGACACAAGGAAGAGAAAGAAAAGGGACAGCTGAGTACATCCCTGGGAGAGGACTGTGTGAAGCTGTAAGCATTTCTTGGTGGGCACCTTCCAGCTGTCTCTGTCCTGTTGGTAAACTTGCTCCTTGATGCAGCCTAATTCATCTAATCAGAAAAATGAGGACAAGTCAGTGCACCTATTTACTCGGGCTTAACAGCTGCCCAAGCTTTGCTGCTAATCCTAACAATGTTTAGGGAGTTGAAATATCATCTCTCTACTGAGGGCCCAGGGTTGTGTCCATTGTTTGCTGATGTTTTTACGTACAGTTTGTCAATGATCCATGACTTTTCAGTTATTTCCAACAGTTCATTGTCCATTGAAACACCAGAAGAGGAAAATGGCCAGGAGAGGTTAAAAGAACAGTCTGAAATCATGACAGTGTTCATGCTTTGTTTATGAAACTGGGAGAGATGGCTGTCTACAGGATTGGCGAGGGATCTCTGAATCAGATAAATTTTTAACTTGATCTTTCTCTTAGGGGCTGAATTCCAACTGCATTTGCCTGGGGAAGTATTCCGTTAACAGGACATTAGCATTTGGTTCACTCCTTTTTCTAAAGAAATGACATGTAACAAATAATACATCTTAGACTACACCGTACTGGAGGTCTGGGCTCTGCCCCCAGCTCTGCCCAAGTTCTTTTGCGTTACTCTGTGTAGGCCTATCTACTCCTCATTTTCCCTACTTGCAAATTAGTCATAATAATACCATTACCTTATGTTGCTGCTGAAGAAAAGTGTTTTTACTATTTGTATTTACTATTCCCCTTGGGAATTATTAGACAGTACAACACTGATTTTGGATGTTTCAGCTCAGACTTTGATGGCTTTAACACCTCCAGCACAAGCTGGTTGTTTTCACACCCATGCCAGAGTAGCAGAATCCTCTGGATGCTAACAGAAACCACAGGATGCCGCTACTAGACCTGGAGATCTGCATTGCCTCCCATCAAACTGGCCAAGCCTTGCTCTGACAAGCAGGATAATGCAAGTTTCAATATGTATTCAGTATCCTGTTCACATATTTTTCTTACCCAACTTGCTAATTACTAGCACTCCATGTGGAAATGAACACTCTCATCACCTATCTCTACCTTCTCTTTGATCCTGCAATAATTAGATGTTGTATTTCATCAGTGTTATTTGTCTGACAAACTGTCACACCAGTTTCTTCCATGCCCCTGCTCAGAAGTTCAGTTCTGTTAAGTAAACAAGAGTTCAGTGCTTTTAGAGCTGAGCCTCCTGGATAATCCTAAAGCATACAAAAATCAGCCTTTATGAGTCCAGAGAGCCACCAGAGTCTTTTGGCCTGTTGTAAATCCATGTTTTCCAGTAGTAGTCTCTGTTTTAACAAAAATTTAAAGAAGAGGTAAAACAACCTGTACAAACAGGAAAGTATGAACATACAGTTTAAAAATGGTTGTAGACAGTATTTTGCAAATGGCTGAAGAACAGAGCCTACAGTCTGAGACAATTTCTGATGTGCCTGTGCTTAGTTCCAAATCTGGGAATGATCAAAACATGGCCAGATTATAAAACCCTTTTAGAAATTTGCACCCGTTCACAAAGGAGATGAGCTCAGATCCTAATATACCAGGAAAAGGAGCCAAGAAAAATCACAAGTTTAATAAGATCTGGGTTCTCCGAAGTTGCTTCAGCAAGTTACATGGCCAACTCATGCTGAATTTTAGGGTAGATGAAGTTCCTGAAAGCACCTTTTAGCCTCAGCCACGAATCCTAAATGAGTGTGTTACCCTCTAGAAATCAACATTTTCAATATTGGAGCCAACTGTTTACATTATATATCCCCTCATTATCAAATATGCCTGGCACTCTGCTCCATCTCTTAGATCAGCAGTTCTGAACACTTGAAAATTGCTAAAAGACCAGTGCAATGTCTGGATCAGGAGCTGCAACATTTTATAGTTTGATGGCAATTCCAATGCCCCTCCCTGATCTGCCTGCCTGTATGCTGGACCACATCCACTTGCCAACTGTACTGCAAGGCCAAGCCTGCAAGTTCTTGAGCACATGGTGTGATGCACAGAACTCCTTCAACTGCTCCAGGTGGAGGACTTATACTTCAAATCAAGGGTGTGCTTAACTGCTAAAGCCCAGCAGCGCAAGGGCAGAACAGTTTGTGCGATAAATGTCTGTGCAGCAAATTAAGCCTGCTTGTAAATATTGCATAATATGGCATCTTGCAAAATAATTTAATATTTATTTGGCATTCTTTATTGAGCAGCCTGCTAGGAGCATCAGTGATGTGTAAAATGCAACATCGGGATCCAAAGCAAACAGCTTTTGCGAGCAAGCTCTCTCCCCTCACATCCAGCTGCTTTGCAAGCTAGTGACAGGAATTTTGAAAAGTTTGGGTTGCTTCATGGCTTTTCATGGCAGTGCTCCTGCTTTTCTTTACCTCATATTGGTAGATGTCCAGGATCCTTTCCAGTGACAGCTCCTCAAAGTACAGTCTGTCACACTCATCAAAATCTGTGCTCACTGTCTCTGGGTTGCAATTCACGACCACGGTCTTGTTGCCAAGCTGACGCAGTGTGCGGATACTGGAGACAGCACACCAATCAAACTCCACGCTGCTGCCTGCCAGGAGACAGAAAAGTGGGCAAGGAAAGGAAGGATGCAGAGAAGAAAACATAAACAGACGTTCTCAGCACTCGAGCTTAAAAAAGAAAACAAAAAGCCGGCATTGCCTCCTGTCAGCTCAGAGCCAGAAATGTAATTGTCCTCCCACAGAAATTAATCATCCACAAAACAGGAACTTCCAAGCACAACAGGTAAGTTGGCTCAGCTGCTCAGGAGTGATAGACCTCTATAACATATCTGTCATCCTGTGCTCATAAACACTTCAGTGGGCTCTTGCTGCTTATCCAATCACTGCTGCCTCCCAAACAACGCCCTCTGAGATAAACTAAAGAGTGGGGTAAACTAAGTGAATAACTAAGTGAATAACTGAGTTCCTGTTATTATAAGACGATGCTGTTTACTCCAGGAAATACAAAGCATTTGCACAGATGTGGTGTGAAGAACAGACAACTGAAGTGGGTTTTACCTTCCAGAAGAGCTAAACCAACAACAGAAGAATTACATCTCAGTGGGTTTTACGTTCCCGTACACTGACTCCAGGTAAGCCAGATCAGTAGAACAAACTTCTACAGCCACTCTGTGATCCTTTGATCTTGCTTTAAAGGCTACAGTGACTATGGCAACACTGTGGGGCGAGCACATCCTACTGTCCCGAACCCTGAATAAGCACTGTGGCTATCTTGAAAGGAAAGAGGCACAGAGGGGGCTTGGGTGGGCACCAGGGCTTGGTGCCTGGCCTTGGGCAAGCTGCAGCTCTCAGGACTTGGGCAATGCTGCAGGCTCCAGGGAACACTGGAATCGAGACTTGTGCAAACTACCCCATACATTTCTATACTCAAACATCTAAGACAGGTACCATAAACAGAGAATGATGCATATTAAAGAACATCATTAAATGGTTATGCTTACAGTCTACAAGAAAACCCTGGCCTCATCATGCTGCATTCACAGTCGTTACATGATCGTTAACCACTGATATTATTTTTATATATAATTGTGTGATAGAATTTCAGTCACTGCTTAATTGCTGCCCCCCACCACCTAGTCACAAACTGGTGGCTGTCACAGGTCACTCCCTGACAGGCACATAAGTTGTTTCCCCACTTCTGTCAAACACGAACCTCAAAACATGCCTAAGCTTCAGTTAAACCCCACAGAAAATAGAGGAAAATCAAATCTGAAATGGGATATTGCCCAGAAGGGACACCAGATGCTCATTCTGGTTTTGTATTCCACTTCCATTATGCAGGTATTTTTATGTGCATAAGAAACCTCAACTTTGGAACACAACGGTCATCTGGAGCCCTCATCGGAATGCTTCAGATACAACCTCGGAAAACAGCTGAACAGCTGTTAAGTGTATTCCAGGCACATCCAGTAATGATCATATCCAAACATGGGAAAAGGGTTGACAGAAAATAAATAGTATTACTAGTAATGACTGTTGTAACATAACCAGACACTGCTCCTCAGGAGACAATTACTACATCAATACATGCATGTTTTTGAACTCACTTTCACATTTCAATCACATTGAGTCTATGTGCACACCTTAAAACTTGGAGAGCACTCTGTTGGCCCATGCTAGTGGTGGAAATATATTTATACTGCTTTTAGGGATGACACACAAACAAACCCCCTCCTGGGACAGGAGATCCCCTCTTGGCAGCAGGTGAAGGGCAAGGATTGCTGAGGCGTCATGTGTGCTGGAAAGGTGCGCCAAAGCAAGCACTGAAGTTCAAGAGTGTGTAACTACACTGACTCACATCATATTTCTATTTGGCATATTAGTTTACAAGAAACTTAAAAAAAACCACTTTGGTTTGAATAATTTTCTTTCTAAACACATAATATAGCATGACTTTTTAAATGGCCTCACTTCCCTCAAATATTTTTATTTCTTTGCAGAAGTGTGAACATATTCAACATTTTCCTGCAATATTTTTCAAACTATTTTCAAATAAAATTCATAAGGGTTGTTCTGTTTCTTTTCAACCTAAAACTTAGTTGTCACAAAGGAAATAAGAAAAATAATGTCACATGTTTAACTTCCATCCAAATAATTTAGCCTTTTCTAACCTGGAAGAGAACACTAATTTGATCCCACTGAATTCTGATTACAATTCTGAAAGCATAGAGGAAAAGCACACTGCTTACTTGCCTTCAAAGGATAAAAACAGAGAAAAAAAATCAACTTGGCTATTGCACCTAGGAAAAAAATATTTTACAGGTACAAGTAATGGTTTCCTCTAGCAGCCTTTATTTAGCTGCAACCTCTTCCAAAGATGGTCTTGTTGGATCTAATCAAAGCTGCAGAGCAGATCAGACCAAGAACAGACCCGCATGTCTAATCTAAGCAATGAGTTGTTTTAGATGAACAGTGCAAAATGTATTCACATACATTCAATCAACTTATGAAATAACACTGCCATCCTTTTCATTTTTTGTAGCTATGCCGCACAGCCTGTTGAACAGCAGAAGTGCTCACAAAAAGTAAGCCTAATCATAGAGTGCTGCTCCTGATTTCACTCATCTCAACATTAACACTGGAAATGGAGTTCAAAAAGACATGTCCTACAAACAGCAACAGGAGTTCAGCACATGACCTCTCCATCCAAGCGAAACAAATGGATGCAGTTTTCAATTCCAGCTTTCATAACTCATCACCAGTTCTGGGAGATGTAGAGCAGAAGTATTTCTGAATAACAAGCAATTTTTTTTCTTGTCAATAATTGCAAACTATTTGGAGACATCCATGAAAAGAAAAGTGAAAATCATCATCTACAGAATTCAACAGTCTGTCTACCCAATACTCACAGCCACAAGGAAACTCTTACTCTGTATAATGATCTGAGTGGGTTGAAAAAACAGCATACAGAGAATTGCTTATACAAAAGCAGCTGAAGAGATCAAAATATTTTCAGAGTCACCTACACTTACAGATGTAAAATGCATAGTGAAAATATCATCAGGAGCTGGCAGTAAGCATATAAGATAGGTATGGGAGCAACAAACTTCTATACAAGGTATGAGGTTCTCAAGATCTTAACCTGCAAAAAAAGTAAGATTAAAAAATTTCTGTAAAACTTTGTGGAAATCACAACTAAGTACCATGTGAAAAGTAATAAAATTCTCCTGGTTTTTTTCCAGGACATGAAATGAAATCTCCAAGCAAGTATAAAATGCAAACCTTCTGCTAGGAATTGATGTCCTGTGTACTGTGCTCTGGAGGGTTTTTTCACCATATGAGGAGAGGAACAAAGGAACCACAAGACTATCCAAAGAAGGCTTGAGGGTACAAGGAGAACAGAGGAGCTGTAAGAAAGATTTACCTATGTGATATGGTCCACAGCCCAACACCATCACTCCACAGTCATCAAATTTTACATCATGTTCCTGGGAAGGGAGACAAAAAAGTCATTAGGATCTGTACTCCACAGCACCTAACTCCGTGCTTTTCAGAATAAACAGTTTCTGGTGTTCAGCCCAAATCCAGCAACCTGATCCTTCAGGGCTGCAGTCTGATCTTGCTTTCTGCAGTGTAAATCAAGTGCATCTCTCCTGGAATTAGCACCCAGACCAAAAGAGAAACAGCACCTCTAATATGGCTGTTCAAGCAGCCTAAGGACCTGTGAAGTTTCATATAAAAATAATGTTAGGATGAGATAAGGGAAATATCACTTCTGCATTCCCAGCACCTACCTGTGCATGTATATGACAGGCTCTTAACAACATAGGGGCGTTAACAGTAAATGCACTGGATCAGGATTGGAGCAAGAGAAAGTTCCAGGCCTGCTGTAAGGGGATTATATGTAACACCATCCAAAAGAATTGCTAGAGAGACCGAGGCATCTGCAAGACTTCCAGAAATAACATGGAATAGGGAAAAGAGATCAAACCAGACAGCAATGAGACTGTTGTTTCCAAGGGTGCCTACCTGCCCACTGTATGTGGTGTAGAGGTAATTAGTCACCGCTGGGTATTCTGCTGCCAGGGTGTCAATCTGTACAGGAAAAAAAGGGGGATTGTGACTTGGCCAGTGCAAGATCTTTCCTACATGCAGATGTTTGGGTTCTTTTCTTTTGCCTCTTTCCCTTCCTACTGCTGTTTCACTCCTGTTATTTTCCTATTATATCTTTCCTCATAAGGAGGTGACCTGAACTGTCCTGTGCTGTTAACGCAGCATATGCCTGGCCTTCCCCCGACCCTACAGTTCAGTCAACACAACACTCTACCATCTCCTTCTAAGCTGCAGTTCTAGCTCTGTACCTCTTCGGTGAAACACCTACACAGCCCAGGAACTTTCCCCTAGTTGTGAAGGCCCTCATTCTCTAGTTTGTTCAGTGGATTACACAGATTACTCCAGGTCTTCTGTCCTTTTTACCTAGGCTGTCTGGAATCTTCAGACTCTACCCTTGATCCCATCTTATTCCTATGCTGAATACAAGCACATACACAATATCACTTAGAAATCTTGTGGAGTGGCAGCGCAATTACTATGTGTTTATGTTACAGCTCGTGCTTTGATAATTAAATGGTACACAAACCAAGAGTGATTTTCAACCACCTTTTGTATGTGGTTTTCAACAATTTCTTATGTAATTAGTCACCAGAGAGCCCAGAAGAATAATTTGCCCACCAGGCTGTTCACAAACTATTTGTGTCAACTACTCATGGCATGTTATACTTGGTAACCAGTCCATCTAAGTCACCAGTGACTGCTGAAGTTTCCTGAATGAACATCTTAAACACTTCTACAGAGATCATGAACAGGGAACAATATGAAAGCAGTCTTGACATGAATTTCTACATGCTATACCATTTAAAAATCTGTCCAAACTTCAAGCACTTCCAGGAATCCCCACTGGCTGTTCAAATCCTTGTGAATAATCAAGAATGTGACCTTACGTCATTAGTGCCGTGTGTCTGCTGCTCATTACTGTTGCTAATACTGCAACTTGTACTTCATGGCTCAAGAAGAAACATATGCTTTGAAGGCGCACAGGCAGGCACAAGTAGAATGACCTTATTAAGTGTACCTTGGCACACAAATCAATACAGCACTACAGTGCCATATGCAGCTGAAAGAACACAGTGCAAGACCAGGCAAGTTTCTGTGGCCAGGTGAGCCACAGAACACGAACAGCAGCTGGGGAACAGAAGACTTGGCACCTGGAACTGGGCCTGAGGATACAGATGAACTCTTTCAGAAACATTCAGTAGTTTGGGTTGGGTTTTTTCCCCTCTTTAAGGACAGAAAACCAGCTGGTGGCAGTTTAATACCAACATACCTTAAATGCAACAGCCAGCACCTAGTGACACTGCCATGAATACCAGATGAGCTCATTAGGCTCATGCTATCACAATGAACAGCAAATGAACCCATAACAATAGCACACTTCAAATAAAGTATTAGCCTGTAAAAAATTAGTACCAAGAGAGAAGAGATATGCTCTTCATGGTCCTACCATGGTGAGCCAGCATTTTCAGCCTTTTCCTGAAGCCACATAGCTGTGTTTCCCCCTCAGCCACAAAGAATATGAAAAAGAATATTCTGAGTTTCTCTTTGGGAATGTTCATGGCATTGATGCCTGTAGTGCAGAAGGAACAGCTCTGTGGATGAACTGTGTTCTCCTCACGTCAACATCAAAACTCCTGAGGATGTTAATAGAGCCAGAGGTTTCTAAAGACACAGAGGTCTCCTGCCACTCTTGGAAGCCCCCACCAGGCCCACTGATGTTTCTCACATACCTGTTTCACCCAGGGCACTATATTCTTCCTCAGTCTCAGCTGACGGCACTGGACTTCAGTCAGCCTCAGGCATTTCCCAATCTGCTTGTCAGAGAACCCCATCTGTTTGGCTCTCCTCAGTGTCTCTTCTGGAACTGTTTTGCTGGGATTAAATAAGAACACCACCTCTGCATTAGGCTTTACAGGAACAACTAGAAGGTACATTGTTGGGGCCCTCCCCCTGCCATGTAGCCCTGGGAGAGGGGCCTGGGGGGGGAGGCACAGGGTTTCCCTAGCCCCTGGTCAGCCTCGTTCCCCATTGGTTGGTTTGTGTTCCCCTGCACGGGCAAGGACCCTCGGGTCCCGTGATTGCCTCAGGTCCTCGGCAGAGCCCCGGCCATGTGGATGGGAAAATAAACATCTCTGAAACATCTATCAAGAATCAGTCTATATATATATTCTTTCCACGGGCGTCATTGACTGATACATCGTGTTGCAGTATCCGCACTGTAACAAATGGTAGAGAAATGCTGGCAAGACACTGATCCCTAAGGACAGAAAATTCCTGAGTAAAAACCACTGTAGATCTCTCTCTTCTCGCCTTGGTTTGGATATTCTCTCTAAATTATGGAGGAACCATGGAAAGACTCTTGGCTCTTCGAGCTGCATATGGACATTTATCTTAAACTTGAAAAGATTCTTGAACAACAATTTGTAAATTTTAGCTTAATTCAAGCTCAAAAGGAACTGAAACACTTTCTGGCATGGTTGTTTAAGAACTTTTTCTATGTTTCTTGGGATTTGATTCTTACCAAAGACTTTTGGAAGACCGTTTGGACACAGTTAATTTCTGAGTCAAAATATATGCCGATGGAAGAATATTTTTGTGAATATTATTTAATTACCGAGACTGTTGAGCAATGTCAGCTGTGTCTTGGCAAAGGGAAGCCTGGCGCAGGGACCGTGCGGCCCAGGCCACGTGCACTGAGCGCTCTGTGAGCAGCAGCGAGGCAGTTCCCGCGTGCGGGCGGAGCGACGTGAGCTGCAGTGTCGGCAGCGGAGCGAGGCGCGGCGGGAGCGGCGGGACCCGGCGGTGCCCGCACGGCCCAGCACAGCGCGTGGTGGAGCGAGCCCCGTGAATGCCCGACTGAGAGGGGTGGTGCATGGGCGGCGGCCGGCAGCGGTGGAGCAGAGCGGTGGCTAGCCGAAATGCACGCTAGAGCAGGGCGCAGAGGGGTCGTCGCTTGGGGGCATGGCCAAGACGTGGGTGTGGCCCCAGGCAGCGGCAGCCCAGCTGAGAGCACAGGCGGTGGTGCGCAAGGAGCTGAGCGGCATGGCCCGGCATGGCCCGTGCGGCCCCGAATGCGACCCTGGGAAGAGCGCGCAGGCACGAGCAGCCCCGATGGTCCCAACAACCCTGGCAGTTCCAACACGGGAGCAAGCAAAAGCCAAAGAGAAAGCAAAAATGCAGCGAGACAGAAAACAGCAGCCACATGGAAAAAGGAAAAGATCACCGTAGGTAAGGTTTTAGGAATAGTAAAATGGTATAATGTTAAACAAAATTATGGATTTATAACAAGATGTGACAACCAAGAAGATATATTCTTTCATAGAACTGCTATTAAAAAGAATAACCCTGAAAATACATCCCAAGTTTAGGAGATGGAGAAATGGTAGAGTTCAAAATTGTGCAAGGTAGAGAAGGGTTACAAGCAGGAGAGGTCACTGGACCTGACGGTATTTCTGTAAAAGGCAGTATATATGCCAAAAATCGTAGTGGTGTTAGACAATATCTCCATTTTAAACCCCCCTACAGTCTCCCTTTCCTAATCCCACCTTTCCCTTTTACCCTATGTCCTATTACCCTCAGTGTATTCCAAATCCATTTTTTCACCCATGGTTTCCCTCACAAAACCATGCCTTTGCCAATTGTCTCCCCAAAAATCCCTTTCCAATGCAGAGGGGGAGATGAAGAGGGGGAGGGAAGAAATTAACTATTTTTGTTCAGCATTCCAACAGGTACAAATAGAACAAACCCTCTCCTGCCTCAGTTTCCCCACAAAGCATGCCCAGAGAGTCCTGTCTCCCTTCTGTCAACCTTAAGATGTTCCAGAGAATCTGTTTGGACATTTAAAGACTCAGGAGGGTGGCTTGTTTTGTTTTAAAATTGTTCTTGTTATGTTTATCCAGTTGTTTTCAATGTTAAGTTTTAAATCTCTTTTTGTTAAAAATAAATGGGTGAAATGTTGGGGTCCCTCCCCCGCCGTGTAGCCCTGGCAGAGGGGCCCTGAGGGCACAGACACGGGGTTTCCCTGCCCCTGCTCAGCCTCGTTCCCATGGGTTGGTTTGTGTTCCCTGTGCGGGCAAGGACCCTTGGTCTGTGACTGGAACAGTTCCTGGGCACAGCCCCGGCCATGCGGCTGGAGAAATAAACATCTCTGAAACATCTATCAAGAATCAGTCCATATATATTTCTTTTCCACGTGCTTCGTTGATTGATACGCGTGTTGCAGTTTCCCTACTGTAACAGTACATGAGTATTTTCGTCTCTACACTGCATAGAGTTGCTATAGGATCATGCACGTGAAGAAAAGGAAGAAGATTCGAACATAAAACGTCTTTTTTGCCCTATGTGCCCCACACAAACACCTCTGAGGTAAAGTCTGCAGGCAGACTGCAAGCAGTAGGAAGTAAAACATTTTCCTTCCCTGCATTTTTGAGACAGGAATCAGTGACTCATTATGAGATCCATCAGCCTAGTACAAGTTTACTGTACCCTAAACAACTGTATGGTCATTTACCATTTCAGCCTCCACAGAGGACCTACAGAGATTCCTTTCTTGGATTCAGTATCCCTACAACTCTGTGCCCAAATTTTAACTTAGTATCTTCCTTACATTGTTCCTCCCAGTCTAAATTTTAAACCTAGGCCTCACCAGACTGGGGTCGACCAATCATTATGTATGTGCTTCCATCTCCTGCCTCTCATTGCAGCTCCCCACTCCACTCAGAGGCATGAAATTCCTGAAGCTCTGGAATGAGCCATTCAGAGGCATAACTGTGCCCTGACCCTGTGACCACTGTGCTGAGCTGGGAGACATCCCTACAATTTTTCCCAAACAAGTTTTCCTTCTCTTGTTGAAGATGTTCTGCCTACCTTCTGAAATGGCCATCTTTGGAAAAAGCATCTCACTTAAGAGATCTGTAGCAGAAACAACCAACCTTTAGAGGCTCACACACAAGGAAGGTTTTTTCTTGTAACAGTCTCAATATACTCTTTTCCATATCATTAGTGTTGCTTCTTGCATTAGGAAAATTGAGAGGGGGGATAGACCAGGTAAAGCAGGGGCACCTTTTTTGATTTCACATTTACAACCAGGGTCTCTTAATACTTCCATACATTCTTGTTCTCCTGGTTTTGCTTTTCAGAAGTCCTAGTTTATGTTGTTTATTTCAAACACATTGCTTTCCCCTTGCCATTTCTGAAGATCAACATTTTCCTGTCCATTTTGCTCTTCATTTTTTTCATCTTCTCTATTCCTTCCTCATTCAGTCTACTCTTTTCTCTCCTACTCTTCACCCCACTGCGTTTTGACTCCACCCTTACAGTTTCTGCCTCCCTCTCTTTCTAAGCTACCTTTTCTAAGCTTAGCTTTTGCAAAAACATAAAAAAGCCTGTATTTTTATCAGCATTTCTGCTTTACATCTTCATTGCCAAGAGCATTCTTGCCTGCCCAATAAATCAATATTTTATGAGCAAGCAAGCTCTGAATCAGGAAAAAGGAATGATTAACAAGCAAGCAATTTTCCTAAATCAGAGCTTTTGAATTATGTCCTTTGCTTGATGGTATTTTAAAATAAATAGTATTATTTTATTTGCGTGGGAGAAGAGGGGTAAGACCGTTTTATTGGAATGTGTCAGGAAGCTGAAGCATGAAAGGGAGTCATTGGACTGGATTTTCTACTCTGGCTTAGGCACAGAGCAGCTCTGCTGCCCTCAGTAAAGTTAGGCTAGTGTGAAACAGATGAGAGTCACACGTGTCAAACCAGCTGTTCTGAGAGCAGAACTGGGAACCAGAAACTCTGGGGCTCAGATCCCTGGATAGATAGGATTTGCCCTATGAATTTCCCAATGCCACCTCCCTCCTTGCCCTGGAGTATGCGAAGAGAGTGCTCCAACTTCGTGCAACAGAACAGGAGAAAGGGAAAGCTGGAGAGAATTTGCAGGAAAGAAACACTCACAATAACTCCTCTTCTCTGTGCCATGTCCCAGCCTGGCCCCACAGACAGCCTGCTCTGCCCTCAGGGGACTCCAGGCAGGAGCACCACCTACACCCTGGATCTCCTCTACAACTTTAACCACATCACCCTTCTTACTCCCGCAAAGCCTCCTCTTCATTAGTGTCAGAAGGGAAATTGTGTCTGCCACATCCCTGGAAGTGTTCAAGGCCAGGATGGACAGGGCTCAGCGTAACCTAGGCTGGTAGAAAGTGTTCCTGCCCATGGTAGAGGGTGGAATGAGATGAGCTTTAAGATCTCTTCCAACCCAAACCATTCTATGATTCGGTGAAAAAGTCCTGCCTAATCCAGCAGGTTGAGCTTTCCTGGTTTTGGATTTCCCAGTAAGACCCACTCTGTGGCGCCATACTATGTTAAAACTCATGGTTTCTGTGCTCTAATACCTCCACCAGAAACTCTCCTGCTTCTCTTCAGCCCATTCTGCTTTCTGATGTCAGCTCAGAGGCAGGACATGCACAAAGAACACTAGAACTAAAGGCATGGATATGTGTTTTACAGGAGCAAATAGAGCAAACTCCACCAATTCTCTGTCAAAACTGATGCTAGCAGTCACCAGCTATTAAGGACTCAGCCTCCTTAGAATGAGTGAGTAGACCTGATGACCCCAAGAAAATGAGCCTTTACTCCCTTGCCTTCCCTCCCTTCTGCCTCAGGAACACACATAGCTGGCTGTCATTTGATTACTGTCAGAGACAGCAAATTGCCTTCATTTGCAGCTTGTTTTCATTTCGTTCCTTGTATCTCATTATAGCAATATTATTCACTGTCACCCTCCCAGCTGGGAGGGTAGAACAAAAGCAGTGATTATTTTGCACCATGATTCATTTGCCTTGGGCTAGCAGCTTAATTTAGGTTAGGCCACTTACTAATCCGTGCAGAAAGGTAACTAGTTTCTTATAGGAAAACCAGCATGCAAAAGAGGAAAGACTCTTCCTAGTTCCTAGGAAGTTCCTAGAGGGGAAATGGAACCATGCATTTTCTCCATGCACTTTTTCCTCTTCTACTCCCAATGCATGATAGGAGAAGCCAGCAGCATTGGTCCACCATATTTAATAGGAACTGAATCAGAGAATTGCAAATCTTCAGCCCTGGTATGGAAATCAGGCTGCCTCTCTACATGTACTGGACATGCATTTTCATAATAGAATAATTTCCATTTACTAATAATGGTAGTTTTTAGCATTTATGTCTCAGCTTTCATGGAAATAATATAAAGAAACATGCAAACAGAATGGTAGGGTGATGCTTATCTTGCAGATAGTAAAACAGACATGCAGAGGTTAAGGGGTGACAATTTTTAAGATCCAGCATTCCCACTGCCTTTGCTCAGAGACAGCCCTTTAGACAAGCTAGAGACACTAAAGCCAGCAAGAGCAGAATCAGGCTGATCTCTTTGAATATTTGAGAGCAAATAACCCTTCAACCTCACCAGAAATCCAGCACCAAAAGACAAGACAAAAATTCTCAGTTCTGGATATACCAAATCACATGACCCAGTCCTACATCACTGCCTCCCACTTTCCCCTGGAGCATCACTTACTTTTCCAACACAAAGCAAAAAGTCTTCCAAAGATTAAACTCCCTCACTGGTTTAGAATCCATTCTGAAACAAGGGAAGACTAAGTGACCATGATTTCAGACTTCTATAATGCTCCTTTTCCTAACGCTTGCCTTTGCAAAATGAAAGTCAGGAGTTTTAGAGCTTCAAAACCAGACAATTAGACTTTTGCACACTGCCATAATTATTAAATGGTTGTTCACCTCCTCAGAAAGCTGAAGTCCCCTGCTCATTTTGCAGTTTATAAACAAAGCAAGCCTTCCCCCAACCTTGCTTATGACTCCATTTCAGCTTCCAGTGTTGATTTGTAGCTGCTTTTAGTTTAAAATTCCACCCTGTCATCTTTGGAACTCCATCCACTCACTTCTTTGATAATAAATGATAAGAGAAAATGGAATAAATTCTGCTTAATGAGGAAATTTTCACCTGGCACAGAGAACCTGGAGAAATCTATTAACTGACTGAGGAACGCTGACAGCACTGAAATTATCAGGAGACCCTGCTTGCTTCAGCAGAGCCCTCTCTTCCACTTGACCAGCTTTCATATGATCCACCAATAAAGATGCCAGCAGAAGAAACATTCTTTTTCTTGTCTCCCAAATCAGGCTCTGCTTCTTTTTAGGTATGTTGTCAAGTTTATGTCCATCCACGTATTACTTAGGCACATGTAAATGGGCCTTGATCAAAAGGACCAGGAATATTTTGTGAACTGAGAGCCACAGCTGGGAGCATTTGGAACACAGCCTACTGCATGCTGTGTCCCAGTTAACATGTGCCCTGTAAGCTCACAGGCTCATCCCTGCACCGTCACCTCTGCCTCATTTCAGCAGCTACAAATGTGGCTTGGATATGCACAGAGGAGCTGCAAAGGCGAGCACACTCCAGCCCATAGGTCTTGAATTCGGCTCCTCCCAAGTCTGAAGGGATTTAAGCCCAGACTAAACCTTAAGCCCAGTTTCACTATGGCAAGCAAAGTGGACCAAAAGTAAGAAGCACTGGAAGCAAAATGCATTATGCCCAGTCCTGAGAGAGCTCTTCCTTTCTCTGTAGTCATAGGCCTGCAGGGTGTCACAAAGCTGCTGAATTTCAGGCTGAATTATGTACAAAAACATATTCTTTCTCACTCCCTCACTGTCCTGCTCTGCTTCAAGGCTCCTAGTGGTTTCCTTGATTACTTCTGATGTTTTACAAGATTTTGAACATGCTACAATTAAAATAACAAGATCATGGTATAAATTCTCTCCCTGCTCCTCTTCTCAAGGAGGCAGATTGTTACCAGTTTTCCCCTCTTAAGAAACTCATGAGATGACTAAAAAAAGCTGTCAAAGGAGTGTTTAGAGAAGCAGGAGCTGTAAACCAACAAATCTCACTCACAGAACAATTGTCACTCCAGCACTCTGCACCTTTAACATTCTGGTCCCCGGGCTAATAAATCTCATTGTGGACATCTTGATTTAAGTAACATGAACCTCACATTGTGCCCTAAGACCTGAACGACTCACTCACAAGAATAAATGAGCTAAACCAGCAGCTCACGCCAAAACACATCCAAGAAATGGGTCGTAGATGTTTCCTGAAAGCCTGTTTTCTACCCCTGGTAAAAGAGAGCTTTGAGGTCTTTGCTGGGATGCCATGGTACAGACTTCCCTGCTCCTAGCATAGTACATACATGTTACAGAGACTCCCCAATGGCTTTTTAAGGCAATGCCTGTATATCCTCTGCATCAAGGAAAACATACATATTGCATGTTCACAAATGTACAGATGCTTTGAAAGAAAATACAGCCACAAAATTATTACCGATGGCTCTAGAAGACAAACAGAAAGATCTTATGTTAGATCCACACAAAGCACAAGCAACAGTGCTGAATAGCTGCTTGTATTTTATTCTCCTCATGTACCACATTCTGAACTTGTTCCCAAACCTTTCCTGCCCTACAGTTCACAAGGAAGACAAAAGTAATCTTCCTTGTTAGCTAGAGAGGAGCACTATGAATATGTCAGTGACCACTCCTCAAATGGCATAAATCAGCAGAGCCTCAGTTACTATCACAGGACCTGGTCTGCTTGATTTCCACACAAAACCTGTGTGAAGCACTCTAACCTGTCCCAAAAGCACACAGGTCAGCAGGAACTGCTGCTGAGATAAGTGGGGGTGCAGCAGTCCCCATTGAAGAGCACAGGTTATTGATGGCCTGAGTTTCCCTCCCTGCAGTGCTTCCCAGCTCACCTCCTGGTGCCAGGTTTTCATTGCAGCACCTCTATTTCCTCCACCACAGGGAGGCTTCCAACAAACAGCTTTCTAAGCACACCTTGCAGGTACCCAGGGACATGGGCTCCCAGAGGGCATTTGCAATAAACAACTTCTCCCATGGGCAGTTGAGCAGAGCACCCAGCTACAAATGCTGGGCTAAAGTGGGTCTGCACCCTCACACTTTTGTCTTTCCCCTTTATTAACCCATGTCTCTCCAGGAATGGCAAGAGCGATAGTCAGTACTGCACTTATTCCTTTCAAGCAAACAACAGGTCAGGAGGTGTTTTCACGCAACACCCACAGAGCAAGGACATATTTTCCTTCAAAACAAAGCTCCAAATTATAGAATGATCAAAATATGATTGGTGCCATCATTTCCCACTGTTAGCAGGCTGGCTAATTCAGTATCTGCCAAAAAGATGATCTGCTGTTTCCATTAATGTTAATTTGAAGAGTTGAGATTTCAGGTGACAGAGTTCAATTCATTACACTGCCAGACTGTCTTCGAGACTTTGGACAAGCTCACCATCTCTGTGCTTTGCTCTTCACAATGGCGGTTTATTATGCTCCTCATTCCTCACTTGAATTCTACTTTACAGACTAATCAATACTGAAATGCTCTTCTTTAGGCAATATACTCACACTTCTGCCTGCTGCAAGATGGCTTTCCTGGGTTTTACTCAGATTTTCTACAGCACTGAACTTGACTCCACTACCTCTACTTTCCCCCCATCCCTATAAGCTCTCAAGTAATGGCTAATACAGTCAATTTCAGGATCCACTGCTACAGAGATACCTAAGTGACTTAGGAACACAAGTCCTATTGATTTTCAAAAAGGCTTTTGTCCCCATGCCACTTGGGCATAAGTGATGATTTTACCATAGCTGCCTACCTCTTTACCTCTATTTAATCATGTTTGTTATACATTCTCCTTGTGTACAGCCACTGTTCTCAGGGATCCAAAAATCAGGAACAGATAAAAATAATCATTGCAAACAAATCTTCACTTCAAACAGTCAAAGAACACATGTAAATTCCTGGAAAAGGTTTTTCTTTGCACCTAGGCCTAGTCAAGTATGACTTAGATGTTACTTCTGAGCCTGGGTTTCAGCTGTCCTCCTGGGGATGGTTGGTATCACTGGACCCTGCTTCAAATCTGACTTGCTTGGGACTGGGTCCATAACCCCGGCCTTAAAGTGACATCTCACTTCCTGCTGCTTCAGACAGCTGGACACAGTCTGTCCAAACTTCCATCTCCTCCATGAGCTGTCAGTGTGATGAACAGCCAGCAGGGTCTCTCCAGGCCCTTTCTCCCATTTTCACTCACGGGACTGGCAAGGCCAAATCTAGGGAAATAATTTCCAGATAATAGCACATCCTATTGCACTGCCACTGCTTCATACACCATCACCTATTCATGGACTGACAGCATGGGATGGTGCTTGCTCTTTCCATGTGAGTATGTACAAGTGGTTTTATTTGTTTATGTGCATGTGTGTGGTGGGGAAGGTTGAAGTTAAAATTACACTCCAGGTATAAATGTAATTGGTCAGACAACAACAAAAAACCCCTCAGTGTAAGTTTCCAAAATAAAAAAGATGTAAGGTCACAGGAGAAACAGCAGAGGCACATGTTTGACATGTCTGTGATATTACTTGACTTCTCACAAGTAGTCGCAAAATGGCTTTCTTTTCCCAGTTCAACTCAGACCATTTGCTTTCCTGCAGCCACATCACATAGTCTGAAATAACTATTTCTCCATCCTAGAGGGCCCAGAGGCAGAGTTAAATGGAACCACTGCTGCAGCGTGACAAAGCTATACAGTCCCACCCAGCATCAGGTCCAATCTTCTTTAGAAAAAAGTTCAATGGGACAAAGGTAAGTGGGGCAGAGGGTGCTTTTCCCAGTCCCTACTGTCTCTGGAAATGGCTGGCCTTGCCTCTATACCACAGAGAATGCACAAACATTTATAGGGCAGAACATTTTTCCCTCTGCACTGCATTATCCCACACAGCCTTTCACACGTGTAAGCAGATCTGTTGCATGTATCAGTGAGACCTTCTGCTCACCTCTGAATTGCTGCACATGGTGAGGATGCAAGGCAGCATGTGATGTGTGAGAGCTGCTTTCTGAACTGCTCTCAAAGGCCTCCACCTGCCTCTGATCCCCCTTCCCCATCTGTCTGTCGTATCCACTTGTTCTAGCTCTTAGTTTCCTCTTGGTAGAGACCATCTCCTTGTTACCAGTCTCTATAAGAGCTCTGCAGGGCCCAAATCAAGACTCTTGTTACTCCAACTGCATCCAAAACCTCACTCTCAAACTGACACAGAGACAAAAAGGAAGGGGTGGATTCATCCAAATAGCCTGTAACCAGCAACAATGATCAGGAACAGGGCAACTGCTTCTGGTTCTGGTAACTGTGCTCTAACAACAGAAACATTTAAAGCAGTGATGGTATTACTTCTCATTCTTTTCAATTGGAAATTATCCTGTAGCACAGGTAGAACTCATGCCAGGCATGCTGGGGACTGGAAACAGCTGGCTGCAGGAAGAGCACATGTGTGCCAAGTCTCATTTGCATCACTCAATTAGCTTTCCCTTGGCTATGGCAGAGATATGTTTCCTGATGTGGCTCACTGGACTAGCCTCTTAGTTTAAGTTACAAGTGTTTTTCCCTGGCTCTTTGCCTTTGTACCTTCAATGTAATGCAGCTGGACAGTCCATCCCCTCGCTGCAGTGCTGGTTGGGAGGTAAGACAGTTTTCTTGCAAGAGTGTGAGCAAAGATAGTGGAGTGAAAATCTGCACTGGTAAGTGAATGAGGATAAGGTAATTTATATGTTCATCCTGGAGAAGAGAAGGCTTTGGGGTGACCTAACTACGGCCTTCCAATACCTGAAGGGAGCCGACAAGAAAGATGGAGAGAGAATATTTATAAGAGCATGGAGTGACAGTGCTGCCGAATTGATTTTTGCTTTTTTTCTTTTATATATCTTCTATATTCTTTACACATATATTTGCAGCTCTGTAGCCTATCACAGTATTCATAGCTAGCATTTTACCTACTCTGTTAGACAGAAAGACAAAATAAATTCCCCAGTGGCTCCAAGCTGGGGGTCCAAGGTTAGATTCTCTGGGAAGCCAAGGTTTAAACTAGCTCTCCGAGACACATTTTCATAAACAAAGTTTAGTGCCTATCTAAAAGAGGGGAAATTCAAAGAGGGTTGAACCAGGGGGGAATTACCTCACCACTTATGTCTCTATTTGGGGTTTTTTGTCAGATACGCTAATTTGCTAAACATATAAAAATTGTATACACATTATGCTGTGTGTGCATCTTTGGCATTTTCCACCTGCTGAACTGTGCACCTAAGAATCCTTATAAACCCTTTTATCACCTAACTGTGTCCAGCTTGTGATTTTAGGACCAGAGAAAAGGCATCAACAGGACAAGAGGGAGCAGCTTCACACTAACAGAGAGAAGATTTAGATGAGCTATCACAAAAAATCTTCACTGTGAGGGTGGGGGGAGCCTGGCAAGGCTGTCCAGAGAAGCTGTGGCTGCCCCATCCCTGGAAGTGTCCAAGACCAGGTTGCATGGGGCTTGGAGCAACCTGGGATAGTGAAAGGTGTCCCTGCCCATGGCAGAGGGTTAGAACTAGATGATCTTTAAGGACCCTTCCAGCCCAAACCATTCTGTGATTCTATGGTACCACACACAGTCTGATTTGAATTGCAAGAATCCACTTTCAAGGGACACAACATTGCTTGTGTCTGATAAAAATGCAAGGCTGGATACTGCGCGAGGGCTGTCTCTAGCAGGCTGCCTGTACAACCTGCTGCCTGCGCACCACAAGGATGAAAAACTCTGTGGGGTCATACCAGCTACTGATCACTGGTAGTACAATCACCTGCCACCCATTGCAGAGAAAGGGAAAGCAACCTCAGGGATACAGGAGGGTTCAGGAAGATTAGCCTCTGTGGAGTTATGCTGGATTTTATACCAGCTGAGGATGGGGCCAGCCTCTGGGGCCTCATTCCAGAGCATGCCACTCCAACAAGTGACAAGCTCAAACTGATTCTGGATATGTTGTTTTTCTTCAGGAGCTGCATATACCTGTTAAAGGGGGCAGATACAAATGCAATGTGACATAGATGTTAGAGGACAAAAACTTCTGCAGCCAAACAATATATTTCTGCAAATAATCAAGCTACTCCTTCTCTTCGACATCTCTCTCCATATTTATTTTTGTTTAGCTCCAGATCCCGGTTGTTCCGGGTGCAAAGGAGAGCAGGACCTGCTCAATTAAAAGCGTGCAGCTAGTCAAAAAGCAGAGATGACCATGCTGGTGAACTGAGATCATTGCCTCCGCTGCGCTCCCAGTGCCATCATGTGGTGACACGTGGGAGCACAACGGATACCAGGGCAGAAAAGCCGACAACACTCGGCCTTTAATAACTCAGCAAGGAGGCTCTCCCAGCCTCATAAAACATGAAGGGAAAGCTCGAGTCAGCAAGAATATGAACTGAAATACAACCCACTGCTTTAATTTACTGCTATCTTTCCTGTTTGCTTTTATATGGTCATTTTTCTTGAAGGAAGAAGATTTATATTTAAATATGTCTGGAACCATAGACGTTTGAAAATATGGTACAAGAGCAATACTCACACATACTGCATGATCGCAGCAAAGCAGAAAAGCTTAAAAATCAATAGGCCAGGCTGGAAATAAAATGCAGTGTATGTGACCCTCAGGCGCAGTAAGTCAGGACAAGTCCTGTGTTGAGTTTGAAAGGCAACTCTCTCCTAGGTACATGAGTTAATCATCACAGGCCATCCACATTCCTAGTCTTAGCCTCAGAGATAGTGAAGATTTTCCAAAATAAACCGTAACTTCCATAATCCCTGAGAACAGCCAAGATGCCCAAGTACTCAAAGGAGTTATTTTACCAAAAAAAAAAAAAAAAAAAAAAGTGTGCTTAAAAATTTCTAAATTTCTGCTTACTGAGACAGTGAACTGGGTTTTAAGACAACACTGTTTATTCCAAGCACTTGAATAAACTTCTCAGCATTGACTGCATCTGTGCTTACCATAGGTTTCCAAGCAAGATTCCCAGAAGAACTGTTGTATCCTAGGACAAGGCTTTTTTACCTGTTCACTTCCTTTAGGATCTTCTCCATGTTCGCAATGCTGCGCATCTTATACAGGAACCACTTGTCAATGGCTGTGAGTTTGTGAATGACATCCACAGGGACTTCATTATCCAAGGCCTGCCAAAAACAGGACAGCACCAAACAGCCCCTTTAACACATGCTGCACAAATACAGATTTTTTTTTTTTGCTGCAAACAGGTAGGAGCAAGTATATATCATAAAGAAAAAAAGTTTCGTAGACCAAGCTGTACAAATCAAATGTTCACCTACCTCCTGACCCTGTCTCCTGCACAGAAACTGTGCCCCATGGGGAGTGCAGGGAGGCACCAGCCACTTCTCCCTGTGCTCTGGTTCCAAAAGGTGGCTTCTGTTTCATTGAGAGAGGTAATTTGCTTTTCACAGAACCAGCAGCCAGTCAAGCTGATAGTAGCTAGGCTGGGTGGCCACTGAGAACGTGCTCAGCTAACTACAGGGAGCCACATTCAGGCTGCAGTGACCAATCCTCCATCTGCACCTATTACCACTCAAGTTGCCTAAATCTCAGGCCCACTGCCAAACTCCTAGCTGCAAATGTAAAACAGGAAGGTCCGGATTCTCAGCTGTGAAGGAACTTTTTGCTTTGGAGCATAAATCTTGATATACCCTTGAAATGCAGGGCTGAATCAAAGCATGTGGCCTTACATTACCTCTGAAGCAAGGGAAAGTCAGGGCCTGGGTGATGCTTGCAGCTACAGCATAGCTCTAGCTTCTCTCACTCTACCTCAAGATAATGTCAAGACCATTCAAATTTCCCTGCATTATCTTGCTGCGGTTATTGATGGGGTTTTTTTTAAATCAATTATTTACAGCCATGGGGTAAAAAGGAACCCCACAGAGGTATTAGTCATAAGACAATGGGTTACAAAACATCATAGTATTAAAAAAACCCCAGCACCTCAGAAAGCCTTCAATATGATGTATTTTCTATTAATGCAATTTCTTGGGTCTCACCAGTCATGTACAGTTACAACTCTCCTGATAAAGCAACTATAATCAACCATAATGATAATGCCAGCACAGTATCTTTGCTGAGCTAAAGTAATCAGGCTCATTAATTTCTTATCATGCTTAATTGTTTTCTTGCAGGGCAGCATCCCTGGAACAAAGTCAGAGCAATGCCATTGAACAAAATTCCAGAACTGATCCAGGAATGAGCTTGGTCCATTGCACCCCAGCATTATTCCCCCGAGTTACCAAACTTGGGCACAATGTTGGTATCATCACCATGTGCTTCAGCAATGGGGAGACCTTCTGCCAGCTCAGAGAAACAGGAGGCACCACCCACATGGCTAAGGGATAGGTGGCAGCTCTCTGCAAAATACTGACACCACCTCCTGCCTTTTCTAAAGAATTCACAGGCAGCTTGCCTGTGTCTCCCTCTTGAAATTATCCTCTTGTTCACAACTGCTCACTGGAATATCCTGTGTGCTCACAAGCAGTGGTGAAAACCTCTGAAGCATATTTTGCTCCTTTAGAGTAGCCAGTCACATACTGAGTCTTCGGCTCATGCTTGGCACCCAACAGTCACTGCTCTTCCCAATGCCTGCAGTGGGAAGCCTGGGGCCCTCACAGCAGTCCCTGAGCACTGGCAGTGACAAAGCTGGGCTTCTCAGACATTTCTGGGTACACTACTGGTATGAGGCAACTGGTAAGGGGTCCTTCCCATCCTGATTCCTTAGTGCTTGGAGGGTGAGGTCACGTTGCCACATTAGTGGGATGTGAGCAGGTCATTTTTTCTGTCCATCTATTTTTACAAAACACGTGCAGACTTGCACATCTTGAGGATCTCCAAGTTCCATTCAATGGTCCCTGAGCCACACATACACACACAGGTATCATGAACACATACTCTTAAGCTGCTTAGGACACTTTATTTAAAAAGTCCCAGGGATCTTCAAAGAAAACTGAAAAAAACATATGCCTTCCACTCATTCATCAGAGGAGGAGTAGAGAAAATCAACCATCTTCATCCCTGTCAAACAAATTTGGAGACTGGGAGAGAAGAATGAGTTTGTAGACATTTCTTGCTCCCTATCACCACACTCCAGGGGCAAATCAAGTTTCCAGGCAATCAGGTAGAATTTGTTCAGAGAGGCCCTGAACTCTGATGGCTTTCCCCTCTTCAAACTTACATGAAGGAGTACAGCTGAAACACGCCATGGAAGCAGGAGGAGAGAGCCACAGCAGGACAGTGTGACTTTAGAGCCTGTTCAACTTCAAGAGCATCCCGTCCAGTAGGGACTGGTCCATACTGGGAAGCCAATAGGTTTACAGGACTGCCTTCACACCAAGAGCCATGGAGCAAGCCTGGCCTCCAGGCCAAGCAACAGAGGGCAGCCTATGCTTTCTCTAGGGCCAGCGCCCTTGGTCCATCCTGGCTCTTCGTCAAAGAAAGTATTTAGCTGCCTGTGGACAGCAGCACAAGTGCAAACTACACCTCTGTAGTGTGGACAACTAGGAGACCAGGACCCTGGTGTGGAACAGAGCATGCATCGACTCCACAGCCTAAGCCTTCTGAGGCCACTTGTCTACAACCTTAAGAGGAGCATAAAACACCTGACACAACCTGAGCATCCCTGCTCATCAGGCTGTTCCATCCTTGCAGCACTCCCACTGTGGCCAAGGAACAAGTCTCATCTATGTCAGCCTCTCTCCTGTGCCTTCTTTTACATGACAACAGGGAGCCCCATTACAACAGCAGTAGCTCTGAATGGCAGCTGAAATCCCTTTCCTTGCACCTGAACAGTCACTGTTGTCATCATCCAACAGGCAAAGGAGAGAGAAAAAGTAAAAAGCCTTGGAGGGCTGACTAGTGTGATTGGAGGTGGGAGAAGACATATAGAATATAACAAAGCTCCATCCTGTTTGAAAGGGAGCTGATGGCTAATGGGGGCTTACCGTTGGTTTTTAAATGTCAACAAGCTGGGAAGGGGTTTTCATGCAGACAGCTCCAACTGCCAGAAGCACCTCTTACTTACACTGCTTGCCTCAGTTATTAATGGGGATGAATTAGTGCACTTCGCTGGGGAGAGGCAACTCTTTATAAGGAGGGACTAGGAGTTTGATTTTGCTTTTTCCAACAGCTCCCAGTGAAAATACGAGCATCTGGGAACACCCAGTGTTCAGTGGGGCCCAAACTCACCTTCATCTCCCCAGATTCCCTGTGTTAATATGGGTCTAAGTTTAATCCTTCATAAAAGCTCTCTCAGAGATACAAGAAGTAAGATTTTTCTTTCAGTCACAAGAAAAAGGCTGTAATAAAGACCAAACACAGCTGCTGAAGGATGAAGACATGCGTTTCCCCAGCTTGAAAAGCAAGAGAGAACAGCTGGACAAGCCACACATTTATAGAACACCTTATGATTTTTCTTCAGGCCATTTATAGAGGAACAGCTCTGTGAAAACCTTTTAACTAACACAGCACAGGCTCAGCTCCTCACTCATGTGGAGGTGTAACGAGATGTACCTACACATGAGTACGAAGGGCTTAAAGACTCCACCACACGAAGTCAGGGGCACAAAAGAGTAATTGGGAATTCCCTGCCAGGAAAGTTTGCAATTTTAAAAAAATCAAGCCAACAGGTAAGCAGGAGCTGTAAAAGACAGCTGTTCCCTCTTCTTCACAGAGGGTATGGACAGGTGGACATGTTACCTGCAGCAAAACCAAAGAGTGAAATTGCACCTACCTTCTAAAGTAACTAACACATTTATCACGTGATATACACAGGCAAACACTGAGGAGATGAAGGAAGAAATAAATTCGCACCCTAGTCCCTCTAGAATAACACTCCCCATTACACAGACACCTTCAAGGCTGAAGTGATTTGACCAGTGTGACAGGAGAGGGCTTAAAAGAATGCTACAGGAAGCTAAGCCAGTTTCAAAGAGCAGTGGATTTCTTGTCTGTGGAATTTAACATAGAGTTGTGTAGTTCTTTTAGTTTCAAGCCCATACCAATGCAACCGTTGCAAGTAGACAGTGCTCTCACACACTGCAGCTTGCCATTCTTGATCATCCTTTGTTTCAGTTCTCAAAAGGATCTTCATTTATTCCTTTGTAATCTGAAAAACTGACCAATTTTGACTGGCACTTACACTAGTGTAAATCAGGGCTGAACACTAGCGAATGTTTAGCAAATAAATATAATATTATAGGAGAGGAAAGTAATCCAGGTCTTCACCAGCACTCAGCTACAAACTAAAGTGACAGGACACAGGAATGCACCTGATGCTGAATGCAATGAGCACAGGCTAAGATTGTACCACCAAAAGGCAAACACGTTACCAGAACACGGAAGATGCAGAAAGCGTAAGCAAGGATCCTACTCAAAGCAGAGGGAAGAAAGGGAAGGAAGAATACTCAGCCTTTGTCACCTCAGTTGACCCAATCCGGTAGATCCAATTCAAGGGACGTAGGTCAAGGTTTTTCTATCTTTTGTTACCTTGGCTATTGCATATATCCGAGTGCTGGATGGCACAGAGAGCTCCTTCTGGAGATCTACAATGGCTGGCCAGGCTTTATTCATAGGCAGATGTGAAATGAAGCCATCTACTGAGGGGTGGCACATCCTCAGGGCCTTTTGGAAGCTCTCTTCAAACGTGCGTCCGATAGCCATGACCTGTAAGGGAGAGCACATCCACATGAGCTACAGTGAGACAAGCCTGGCTGTGCCCTGAGTAACAGAGTGGAGAAAGTTCCAACCACACAGACAAGCACACAGAAACATGGCAGCCTTTGGACTCCGATCTAAGGTAGTCCTGCTGGCTGTAAGGTGCAGCTGACTGAGCCTTGGTAGCCCCATTTCTAGATCTGACTCTGCTCATGGTATCAATGGGGAGTTCCAGTCAAGCGACTGCTTTTGGTTTCCATCTCCCTGTCTGTAGCACACAGGAGGATGCTGCTCTCCTCTGTAAACTGCTTTGAAGCACTCTGGTAGAGGGAAACATTATGCAGCAGCATGGATATAGTAATACAAAAGAATATTTCTGTTTAACAACCTGTTAGAGATAGAAACTCACAGTGGGAATTTTAAGGTTCAGGAGAAATCTGCTCCTCTTCCTTTCAATTACATTTAACAGTAACTCTCCCCTGTGAGGGCCCTCTTAAACAATTACTCCTCCTTGGCATAGCAGCACTGGGGCTTCCCTCCTTCAGTCTTGACATCATATCTAATAAGAAAACAAGCCTTTCTGTCTAGAAATCTGTGAGGTAACAGAGACCTTTCTCAAACTTTTACATTTTTATTTCCCAGTGCAGTGAAACCCTAACAGCATAAAAATCTTCTCAAACACAATGCTGAAAAATGTCAAAAGAAGAAATAACGTCATTTTCTCACAGCTCCAGGCCCACTGCCCAGCACAACAGAGCTCAGGAAAAGCCAGGCCAGGCCAAGCCAGGCCAGACTGTCCAATAAATAAAAATGCAGTAGGTCCTGTGATCTGGCTTCAAGTTCAGGCCTGGGGAGATGACTGTGCCATACTAATAGAGACACAATGGCAAGAAACTGTTTGCTTCAAAGACTCCCTCTCCAGGTCCTGCAGATTAACCTTCTTTCTCAGTACCTCCACCAGCTGCAAACTGCATCCCTGGAGCTTCTCCATCCCTGCTTCAGTTCACCTGCACTGTTAGAGCACTGACTCTCCCTGTATTTCTGTCCTGCCTTTACCCAGCATTCTGCCTGGAAAAGGACACAGGTTTAGGCACTTCTGTGACATATGAACTCTGGAAGGACTCAACATTGCCTTCTGTAAATGTGTATGGCCAGGAAGTGTCCACAGCTGATGGTGCACAAGGCAACTGTATTTCGGAACTCCAGTTCTACGGAACAGTCCCAAAACCCCTAAGGAGAGAGGGTTAATATCAGGAAGCATCATCTCACTGAAAACGAAAAACCCACCTCATCACCATTAAAAGCCAAAAGTGCCAATGGAAAATCAAATTCTAATTAATCTTTCCAGTTCTGATGAAGGCTTCTTATCTAATGGCAACAATGACATTAGGAAGGTCTTGCATGCAAAAATAATTTAATAAAATAGCTATTCGAAAAGGCAGCTGAAAAAATGCACAAATACTTATTTTTGCTTTTATTTTAACTGATAGGTAATTAATAACTAATTAAGTGGGTAATTTACCAATTTTGTTTCATTTTCCCCCTCTTAAAATGTGGTCTGAAAATACTGTTACTGTCCAGACACCTTAAAATCTGATGTAAGAGACTTAATCTGTAAAAGAAATCAAAACTTGAGAGCAAGATGATAATTTGTGTTTGGATTTCAAGAGAAGAAGTAGGCTGAGATCTGGCATATGGTTTTAACACAGGAAAAATAACTTGGAAAGAACTGAAAGCTGTGGCTCATGGGCACCACTGAAAATCTTAACACACTACTACTGGTGAAATTATACTGTAATTAACCACCACTACAGAACCTCAAACCAAAAAATAACTCTAAGAGCCCTGGAGTGAGTGTTAAGAAAAGTCAACCCCAGTTGATCCATAGTGATCTCTTCCTTTAGGAATCAAGCCATTTATGAATCCACATTGTGATATCCAACATTACACAGTCCTAACTCATTTCCATTAATTGTAGTACTGGATAAAAATTATTTAAGCTTACTATATGAGTTCAGATTCATTAGGTCCTTGAAGATAGATGTTCTGAGGGTTTCCCAGAAAGAGAAATGGCTTTCCCAAGTGGTGAAATGGAAGGTGAGAGTCTTGAACTCACCTCTCCCACACTCTTCATGGAGCTCCCAATCTGGTTGGAAGTGTGCTGAAAACGGTCCAGATCCCAGAGGGGTATCTTGGTCACAATGTAATCGAGGCTGGGCTCAAAGCAAGCAGAGGTTTTTCCTGTTACTACATTCTTGATTTCTGGCAAGGGAATCCCCAAGGCAATTTTGGCAGCAATGAATGCTAATGGATACCTGTCAGAGAGGAGAAGTAGAGAACAGTAGAGTGGAAAGTACTTTGCTTTGGCAAATCCCAGGAACAGATCCAATTAAACAGATGTGAGGTGACCGTCCCTCCTCAACACAATGGAAGGCTCCTGAGCTCAAACACAGCAGGACCCACCCAGCCTCCTACCTCAACACATTGCAGAGCTACTTCCTTAGATCTGGGACTTGCTTTTTTATCCACAAAGCCACCCCTTTCAGTAGCTGTCACACCCACAGTGAGCCACTCTAACAGATATGTTTAGCTGCAAATCTGTCATCCAAAAAGAAAACAATCAAACGCCCACTGCCCAACATCATGGCTTATCTCCAGCCTATGGCTCCAGCTACGGCTCTTAAACAACTGTAAGAGTTGTTGAGAACTGCAAATTAGAGATTAATTTGTGCCTCTCAACAGCATCTGCAAAGTGCAATTAAGAAGCCAATTTTTAAACAGCCTGCTTTGACCATCCTTATCTTGATTAGTTTATGATTAGCCAACAAAACAAAGGCAGCTAGCAATGCCATTTGCATCAATCTGACAGACAGCTCATTAATAACTGTGCCCTCTGGGTCCCAGAGATGATTTGCAGACAACATATGGATACAGTGGATGTGCTTTGTAAGGAGTAGGCTCCACCACACATGCCTCCTGGGAGTTTTTCCATTTGTAGTAACAGCATCAGCAGACTGGAATGACCTGGAGGGCTCACTAACCCCACCCTCCATCTCCCAGCAGGACCAACTCTCTAAGGGTGAATCCTAACAGATGCTGACAAGAGCTGTTCTTAGAAGCTTCCCATGCAGAAATCTGCACCTTAATGACCTAACTGCTCCAGAATTCTAACAGCCAACTTCAGTCTTCCTTGATGAAAATGTGAGCTACAACTCCATGTTTTAACTACATGGAAAGCAGATGCCGGAACTCTTCTTCCTTGTAGCTGTCACCTACTTATTTAAATAATCCAAATCCCTTGTTGTACTTCTCTCTTTCTGTTCTGCTCTCCTAAATTTTTTGTTTATTCATTTGTTTGTTCTGTAGCATTTTGGTTTTTTAAAATAATCTTACCCTGTCGCCTTGGAGGCCAAAGCTGAACTTCTTGAGAGTCTGGCATTAACTTCAATGATGTAGTACTCCAGGGAAGTTGGATGCAGAGCAAACTGGATATTACACTCTCCCACAATCCCCAAATGTCGGACAACTTTGATGGCACGATCCCTTAGCATCTGAAACTCCTCATTATTGAGTGTCTGGCTTGGAGCCACTACAACAGAATCTCCTGTTTGTCACAAGGTAGCAGAGAAGGAAAATGAGAAGCAGCTCAGCAGCAGTAAATTGTGGCCACAGAAGTCACTGTTTTTGCTAACCCACTACTAGTAATGACATTACCAGAGATTACAACTTGTAGATGCACAGCTGATGAAAAGCACAGATAGTCAGAAGCCCAGAGTTAGAGACAGGCTGGGGAATCTTACGGAAAACACAATCACAGGTATAGGTTTAGTCTGTTTCACACTCAATCTGGCTTTATTCAGGACCTGAACAGTATTTTTCTAGCCCACCTCATCAATCACAAAGTTCTGTCAATAACACCAGGTAGAAGGGCACTGCATAAAAAAAGTCATTGAGCCACCCTGTGCCCAAGCCTACCTGTGTGGACTCCCATAGCATCAATGTTTTCCATGTTGCAGACAGCAATACAGTTATCAGCAGCATCTCTCACAACTTCATACTCTATCTCTTTCCAGCCAGCAACTGACTTTTCCACCAGAATTTGGTTAGTCATTGCAAATGCCTGGGAATAGGTTAGGGAAAATAAACATCCAAGAAAAAAAAGGAAAAAAAAAAAAAAAAAAAAAAAAAAAAAAACACACGAAAACACAACACCCCCCAAGAAACCTGCACCAAACCCCTTATAAGACCATACTCCCCATTTAAGACTTCTGTGACTTATCTCCAGACATCCCAGACCAACTGAAAGATGAAAATAAATAAAGTTCATAACACTGATGACAAGCACTTCCTTTTTCTTTCTTTCTTTTTAAAAAATTGCTTTACTGTGATTTGAAAGGCACATTTGAAAATATTTACGTGATATGATGGGGAAAAAAAAGGTTGGGCATGTGTGCTTTCAACAGTATATAAATTACAAATAGAAATATAAAAACATCTAAGGCTTCAGTCATGCAACAGGCATGCTTTTATGTGGGCAGCCCCAAGGACTTTAATAGGAGAATGCTGCAAAAAGCAAAATGACCGAGTGATGGGAGTGTGGGTGCCAGCAAACACTATGTAATTAATAGCATTAATAATGCTGCTTGTCATTGGCATACTAGCCAGAGGCAAGGGTCATGATTTATTCTTAAACAAATGTTGAAAGTATTCCTCAGCACATGAGACAAAAATGAAAAATACAGTTTGTTGGTAAATGAGCATAATCTAAGCAAATACACGGCCTTAATATTAGCAGATAGAAAACATTAATCAATACTCGCTTAAAACTCTAGAAAGTGATGGGCACATCATCAATCCATCCTTTAGCGAAGCTTCTTGTTATAATGCTGCCCATGAATTGTCTCTTCAGTCTGGTCCCATCTGTCATTAACTCAAGCTGTTACTCAAATGTTGCCCTTAGCTCAGTTGCCAAAATCACACATTAAAAAAAAAAAAAAAAAATGGTTTGAGGAACGTCATTTCACTCCTGGCCTAGGCAGGCACTGACTTGGTGGGGATGTAGCAGGAACACCTAACCACTCCTGCAAACCAGTCCTGGCTGCTCCAGTGTCTGGTGCCTTCTCTCACTCAATGAGCAGACTTGGGAGACACAACCTCAAGGCCAGGTTACCTGAACTAGCTGTGTTATCAGTGTTCAGCTATCTGAATTATAAACAGTTCAGTCCAGTGCCTGAAAAGCCAGTTCATTGAATTACTACAGATCATCTTCATAACTGCTGGACAGTGGAAATGAGCATCCAAATTGGAGTTAATTCAACAAGACCCAGATTGGTTTTCACTATAAATTTTGAAATATTGATACTGAACTGGGAGTTGGTGTTGACTCTCTGAAGGACAGGAAGCCTTGCAGAGAGATCCAGATCAATTTTAGCATTAATCCATGATTAATAGGATGACATTTAACAAGTAGAAATGCCAGACTTCGCACTTAGGATGAAGTAACGCCTGGCAGAAGTATTAACTGGGAACAACTCTGCAGAAAGGAGTCAGGGGGTGCTGGTAGGCAGCAGGCTTACTTTTTTAAAAAAACCACAAAGTGCTCATCAAAATCAGATTCTCCTGCTGAAAAGAATTTTCCCACTGAAAAACGTTTTGGTATAAAGCCGTCAGACAGCTGCACTCCCAAGGTTTATGGGTGAATTTCTGCTTCCTCTAAACACAGCCCATGAGTGAACCTGAGTAAGCGACGCATTTCCAACCTCACCATGGATCTGTAAAATGGGGTTCCTGCCCCCACTGCCTCCCCTACATGTGCCAGTCCTGTCCGCTGAGTCTCCCACAGCTGACACTGCCCAAGCAGTGTTTGTTCAGCACTGAGCACACCAGACCCAAAGTCTGTTTGCATGACAGCAGAGGGGGGGAACACAGAGAAGTCATTTGCACATACAGCTCTTAGTGGCATCCGCAGTATTTCTTTCCAGAGATAAGTGAAAGATTAAGAGGCTCAGCAAGCCGGGAAAAAACAAACCCAAGAATTTTAGAAACCCACAGGGATAGAGTTTTATTTCCTGAAATTCTGTATTTTTGACAGGGAAAAAAGCTTTTGATTGGTTTTCCCCAATTATCTGTTTATTTTTCACAGCAAATGTTTAAACAATCCCAGATTTTCTGCAGAAAAAGAGCTGTCTTCACAGCCAGAGACAGCTGGTAGTTGTCAAATTATGAAGTGTCATCCTGCTAAATGAGCTTTTGACCTAGGAAAATTACCATCTTCAGACAAAAACATAAAAGAGGCCCAAGCTTCTCAGCTCTTCTGTCCCTAAGACCACATTATCACTCAGCATTTCAAATGTTTCAACTTCCTTGACACTGTTCATAATCATTTACTCATGAAAGTAGGTGAATATAGGCTAATACGTTACTTTTCAGACTAAAACTGCTGAAAAACTTGCTCAAATTATGACTTGATTTCAATGAATTGAAAAGATCTGTCATTGAGCCCTTTTCATTATCCAAGTCACCAGGAATTATGAAAAGAGGGCAGTTCCTAACCAGGGCAACATTTTACAGATAAGATGAAAGGTAAGGTATGTACAATTCCAGTGTCTATGACATTAGAATAGTATTTAAGAAAATCAGATGTTCAGTTCCATTCCCAGAGTTTGCAGTTCCAGACATACCTTTGTACCAAGGTCCAGCAAACTTTCCTTATCAGGACATATGCCAGACCCCAGACCACCAAGAGCATAGGCAGAACGTATCATGACAGGGTAGCAAATCTTTTCAGCAGCCTTCAGAGCGTCTTCAACCTTAAAGGAGAGGGGAGTACATTTCAGAAATAGATAGCAATTCAGATGAATAAAGTCTTCAATTCTGATTACAAGGTTAACTGGAAATCCCATCAGTAAGGCACTAAACTGTCTGAAGATAAAATGAAAATAATAAAAGTTTGCTTTATAATATTGCCTTTTTCTGCCAAACAGCAGAAAACTGCAACATGCACTCAGGGAGGTGACTTCTGTCCTTCACTATACATGGACTTCCTTGCTGACCTACCATGGACAATGTCCTTACATGGTCTGTCTTCAGAGACTTCAGCATGAAATAACCCCTCCAAAAGACATCCCAGTTTAAGACCTGTTTAATTTCCTCCAGACTCGAACAGACCTTTCCACCAAATCAAATTTTATGTTTTCATACTCCCATCCTCAAGAAAGATTTCAGCACTGCTGATTTGGGGGACCTGGAATCCTAACTCTAAATGGCTTGTATATAATTTAAGAAAAGCACCCCTGACATGTCACATACTTTTGTGCTGCAGCACAGGAGTCGCCCCAACATAATTTAACTTTTCTTGTCAATAGGTACATTAGTTTAGGTTTTCCCAGTGCTTAATTGCATTTTCACTCATTTTAAATCATGGTGACCCAGCATTAATCACCGAGGAGTGCTGTACACACTACAGCATCCACAGTTGCATTCATCTTTCACTCTACAAAATGAGAAATATTTTTACTAAGTCAAATGGGCAACAGTAATAGCAATCACATCTTCAAATTTATCTGATTTACCGATTCCACTGCAAGGCTAGGAGCAATCTTTTCATTTAGCTCAGTTAGTTTATCAGAAAAAAGCTTTCTATCCTCTGTAGCCATGATGGATTCAACTGAGGTACCAAGGACCTTCACACCATACTGCTGCAGTACTCCTTGCTTGAAGAGTTCCACTCCTGCAGAGTAAACAAAGACACAGTTTTGAGGAATGATAGTAGATGAAGAATCATAGAATTAGAGAAGGACAGAATGGTTTGGGTTGGAAGAAACCATAAAGCTCATCTCATTCCAACCCCCTGCCATGGGCAGGGACACCTTCCACCAGACCAGGTTGCTTCAAGCCCCATCCAACCTGGCCTTGGACACTACCAGGGATGGGGCAGCCACAGCTTCTCTGGGCAACCTGTGCCAGGGCCTCACCACCCTCACAGGGAAGAATATAGAAAATTTAGAACAAAGAAAGTATTCAAAAGATATCTGATTAGCTGACAACTTGTCTGAGCTCATCCACAGCTAATTTTATTATTTTTGTCAGAACTCATAACTATAACATGAAATTTTCTGTCCTCAGATCTACGAAACCTGGGATAATCTAGAGTTACTGCTTGGCCATCATCTGCACCACAGAGCAAAGCAGCACAGGTGAATATTGGTGCAAGAAATTAAATGAAGGTAACATTTCCTTTTGATTTCTGCCTCAAGATGGTCAAAATATCCCCAATCCAACTATGATAACTACGATTTAAGATGAAAAGCAGGACATATTAATTACTTTAAAGTACCAAACCCAGCAATTAGATGTTACATTCACAGCTTAGCAGTGACTCACTCCCCCATGGTTGGTGTCTCTGCCTGTATCCCTCAGTAACCTGACCAGTGAGTGAGGCACGTGGGGCTTGGATGCCTGCACAAATAAAATCTGCAGAACATGTGGCAGAATCAGAGAATCATCCAGGTTGGAAAAGATCTCTAAGATCAACAAGTCCAATGTTTACTCAGCAGCACTATGTACCCCTTTAAATCATGTCCCCAGGTGCCACAACCACACACCTTTTGAGCACTTCCAGCCTGTTTCAATGCTTGACCATCCTTTCAGTGAAGAAATTTTTCCTAATATCCAATCTAAATGTCCCCTGGTAAAACCAGAGCCCGTTTCCTCTGGTCCTGTCCCTTATTACTTTACTTGTTACCTGGTAAAAACCATGATTCTGCCTGCCTGGAGTGCCAAGGCACCTGTATCACACTCACCACAGTTGAGAGCAGTCTGGCCACCCATGCCCAGAATTAATCCATCGGGACGCTCTGCCTTGATGACCTCAATGACAAAGTGTGGAGTGATGGGGAGGAAGTAGACAGCATCAGCCTGCTTTAAGCCAGTCTCATTGGTCTGCACTGAAGCAATATTGGGATTCATGAGAACAATTTTCACATTTTCTTCCTGAAAAATTAAAATCTGCATTAAAAATAGGCACATGTGGGGGGAAAAAGCTAACAACAGCAGCAGCACCAGCAAGAAGAGATGGGGCTCATCACGCAATTTACCAAGAGCAGACTTAAAACAATTATGTACTGTCCTGTAAGAGACTTTGATGCCTTTTCCTGGTCTTGAAATCAAGAGTCATACACAGTTAGAAGGGGAAAAGAGATTTTACCTTGGTATTTATTTTAAGGATCCTTAGGTGCACATGTTCAGGTCATATACATCAAAATGCACCTTGCCAAGTCTCCCCCAAAGATTGGGTATAACATTATAGATCTTACTAATTAGCATATCTATCAAAGATTCCCCAATGAGAGGCTCAAGTGAGCCCCCCTCCCCAAGGAACCTTCCCCTGGATGGTTCTATCTTAGTTTACAAAATGTGTTCTGGAGAGGACCCTGGGGTCTGGGGCACACTGATCCCTAGCTACGAAGCTTCTAAAATGTTGAGTCTCTTAGCTTGACAAACAAGTCCAAGAATGTAGGCAAAAAGCACCAGGAATACAGAAGTAGTAAAAAGGTATAATAGGGGCATAAAAGAAAAGGCAAAAAATCTTCATGGCATCAACTTCTGGTCTCTTGTACCAGGCTGAGCTAATGCCAATTCTTTACTTTTGTGCCTGTGAATCTTGAGGAAATGAAGATTCCCACATGATTCAGAAATTTGGTTGAAATTGTTTAACACATTTAGGAGTTATATAGAAGAAACAGGAACAAACTCCACCATACTCATGCCTGTCTTCCTTTGGAAGTCAGATTAAAGGTGTCAAAGCAAAAAATGTAATCAAAAGCTAATCTTTTCTTGCCAAGCAGTAGGTCTTTGAAGTTCTCAGATTTTTGCACCAACTAGTAAAAATACATTTTTTGCTTTGACTTTCTGTAGAAATACTTTTTTGTCCTGGTATTATCAGTTTAAAAATATTGTCCCATAACTTTTTAATTTGATATTGCACATAGTAAAATACAAACTCTGCCTTTCTATGCAAGATGAACGTTAGCCAGAACTTTACACTGCTCTTTCTCTGTCACAGATGAGAAACTGAGATAGAGTGATAATAGATAATAAAGTTTATCTGTTTCCTGCTATAAAAGTCTTGCCACTCTTTAGCTACAGACAGAAATGCACTAGTTTGCTCAGTAATAGAAAAGTCTGAGTCAAAGTGGGGCAGATCAATCCTCCTCACTCTTGAATTATTTGCACATAATGAGGAAACCAACCAAGTTTTGCTAATAATGATGAGTGTGGCCAAGCTTAAAAAAAATGTGTCAACCACATGCAGTAGACATGCGGATACAGGAAATTGTTCTACTGCTTTGTTGAAAAGGTGGACTGAAAAGTGCAAAGGCTGCGGCCTCATTTTTACAGGAATTCATTCTAATCTCCATCAACTTCAGGTAAAACTACAAACAAACACACCATTTGCAAAAAATGCTAATTATAGATGCAAATTACATTTCAAAAGAAAGATTTGCTGTATGGAAATTGTTAAAAGGTTAAAAAACAACATTTCCCATTGAAAAGAGGAACAGTGACAATATTTTGAAAATATTATAAAGAAACAGGCTGGAGAAAATGCTGCAGAAGTGTTGCTAGGATCAGTACAGAAAGTGCAATTTTCCCTCAGTTCACAATAAGCATGAAAATGCCGTAGGATTTTTCTGTGTTTGTTTAAGATTTGTGATTGTCTCACTGCTTTGGGGGAACAAAGAAATAGCTCCCCTGGAGCAGTGGGATTCTCACTCAGAGCTCTCAGTGTTCAGGTGTAGGATAACATTTCCTCTCCTTCCTTTGATAACTTAAAAACTGCCTTAAAGACAGGCTGTAAATTTCTGCTGACCTTTTTTCCCTGTGAAAAGTTGGATTTTTTTTCACTGAAGCACACTTTCCTTGGAAATGTGTGGAACAGGGGAGGGAAAGAAGATATAAAATCCTTATGGAAAATATTTTGGATTTAGACAAATGATCCTTAACCGGTTAGTTTCCACGGTGGTGGTGAGGGAAAAGACCAAAACATTCTTCTCTAATAAATGTATTCAGAACCTCATGGTTACAATTCTGTCAAAACAAATGGGGGAGGGAAAAGTTTATCACTTTCCAACAAGCTGGACTGTCTGCACATCTCAACTCTTTCTTCTCTGCTTATCTTTGACAAGGTATCTTAAAGACCAGCTAGCAGTGATGATGAGGATGACTAATGACAGAATTAATGCTCACTGTGCTGAGAGACATGTTTCACTGATATCACATCATTCTGGCCCAATTGCTTGGGATGTTAGATTTTAATCCACATGCTCTTGCAACCCTTTCCTTCAACTTCTGCCTTTTTCAGTTTTTTATAAACACACAGAACTCTGCATAATGGTCACCTGTCCTGATGGAGACATTTGTTACAACTTGATTAAAGCAATGAATTAGTAATACTCCAGAAGGGTTCAATTTCTCTTTTTGTGTAATATCCACCCATATTCAGCTCAGTTGGGATAATCCCCACAGAAGGTAATCCAGAAGATTTTTGAGGTGATCACAAGCCAGTCTGTTGTTCACAGATGCTTCCAGGCCTTGCTCTTCAGGGGTTGTTCCTGCCTTTGATGAACATTTTTGCAGATACAGATTTACTGAGTGTGGAAGTACCATCTCCTCAAGATTTTAGTCTTTAAAAGAAGCACCCATTTAACTGTCCAAGGCTGAATATTAGTATCATCACCTTCTTATAATGAATCAGCATCTGAGAGCCAAGCAAGAGCAGCAGCACAGAGCAGAATGAATCAGAACATCAGCACAGAGAATCTGTGTTGATTCATAACAAAAAATAAAACAAAATGAAGAAGTCTAAGGGGAAAGAAATCTCTCTTGTCTCCTGTTAACTGTCCATTCTCTCCCAGCCATGCTCTGCTGCTTTCCTTGGCAGGGCTGACCAGCCACTCCTCTCTCACATTCAACCCTAAGTGCCTCTGCCAAAGGCAAGGTCAGGAAGGGCAAGTTCTGCCTCTGGAATGGCTGATCAGCCTACAGACCACAGCAGCTCTTGGGTGGCCATGTGAAGGGGAAGGGCACTGTGGGATGTCAAGCTGGGGAGATTTATCACTAAAAAAACCCGCTGTTTTCCACAAACCCAAGCTTTGAAGGACAAAAGAGGGAGGGGAAAAAAATCCTTTCCAAATGGGTCATTATTGACTCTCTCCAACTCTGGCATCCTCCCCTCCTGACTTGTACTTGTCTCTTGATGATGTGGTCAGTTTGAACTAGTAGCCAGCAATAGCAATGCAGTACACAAACAACACACATGCAATACAAGATGTGTTGCAACATGGGGACGAACCCAGAGCAGCCCCAGATGATATTTAACATTACTGAAACCGATTTTTTTGTTCCTTCAGTCCAGGGTCAGCACAGGAATAGAATGTTCGTGACATCAGAACTGCCTCAGAACCACTCACAACCATCACCTCATCTGAAGGCAGCTGCTACTTCTGCTCTCTGTCAGGCTTCTGCAAGTTCCTGCTTCCTCCTTCACATGAGGTTAGACATGAAATTGGGGCCTAGGTAACTCTTACATTACCAGTAATAACCCCATCACAGGACATTCCACCATTCTACTCCTTCTCCTAGCATGAACTTTTGCCCTAGTAACCTTTCTAGGACCTATTCTGGAAACAGAACTTGACATATATGACCTTTAAAAAGTTCATCCCATTTAAAATAAATACCATTTATAAAACCTGCCTCTATTAGGGGTTCTTTTGTATAGCAGCAGCCAATTGTTCAGCTGTTATTGGTTGTCAACCTTGCAGTGTGTTAACATACCACGGAAGATCCAGTAATTTCAGCTCAGGTACATCTGACCATATTCCTCCTCCTCCATTTCCATTCAGTTTAGCAAGCCTGGAGCAACCAGGCAGACATCACAAACTGCTTGAAGACTGCAATGGAAACTCCCAGAACATCTCTCTTTGGAAGATAATTCTGAGTGGTTAACTCACATCACTCAACCAGGAAGTTCACCAACAAAAATGCCTAATTTTCCCTACAGTCATTTATCCTCACCATCTTCCCTGCTCCAGTTGGACACAGTTGGAGGACCAGTTTAGCTGTGAGAAGAGAAAGATGAGATTAGTATTTTCACAGTATCTCCTCACCTTCAAGGCTTTCACAGCCTGTGATCCAGAGTAATCAAATTCCCCTGCCTGACCAATCGACAGACCCCCGGATCCTAGAATGAGAACTTTGGAGACCTGTAAGTGTCAAATGGCATGAAAACAATCAGTCCCAGTGTAGTGGATGTTGAAATGAACAGAGACTGTGCAGCACTGAACAGTCTTAAATTACAGAACATAAGTTTTCAAAGAAGAAGTCACTTTCAGAATCACCTCGGTTTTACTTCTTAAGAGCATTTCTACTGGAATTCTCCCATATATCTCCATTTAGAGAAACGTGTGGCTCATGGATAGGGTATATAATAAACATGTTAATTGTATCATGTGCTTATAGACAACCATGCCTCACTTTGGCTGCCCACAAAATCCAGCTGCCTCTAAGACAGAAAAACTGTATGAAATTCAGCTCACATTAGGAATTTCAGACTTATTTGCTAAGCCACTGAGCACCAACACTATACTGCTGGCACAAAATCTCATGGCCAGATTATCCCAGGGCAATTATGCTGTTATGAGTGTACCTTTCTTGGGAGAACTGCAAAGAAAATACATGAAACATCAGAATTTAAAATTCTTTCAAAGAAAAGGGAGTTAATAACACAAGAGAGGCCAGATGACTGTGTGATAAGCAGCTGTCAGGACTTTTATAAGAGAAGTCTTCTTTGATTTCCATGTGCTATTTCATGCCATGGGTTCAGTAGGAATTAATTAGTTCTCAGCAACAGGCATGAAAATATCTGTACACTGACCTCCACTCTAGAAGCTGTCACTCCAGCCTTGGGAAGGACCGCAGAAATGGTGGTGCCTTTCCCTCTCTTAACCAGGGAGATAAATGAATCAAATAGGAACTAGGAAAAATAAACACATGCATTTATTGCCAAAGTTGAACTAAATATATACCAAGCAAAGAAGGAAAAACCAGGCCATTTGTGAACTCATGCAATCAGCTCTGCTCTGCTGCCTTCAGCAGGCAGGTTTACACCATCTGAGAAGAGGGGATCATTATTTGAAATTTATATAACAACTTTGACATATCTGACAAAGCTGCATTCAAGAAACTGAAGTCATAATCAGGAAGAAAACACACATCATTCATGTCTGTGTGCTCTGCTTCTATGTGGCTGCCAGTGCAACAAGTGAACGTGCATCAAAAGCTAAAACACAGAAGAGCATACACTGAACTATCTCAGGGAGCCATCTGGAATGGTGCCTGCTACAGAGCAGGGTTCTGAGCATGGATAGCTAAACATCACTTGTGTGAAATCAGAATTGTCCTTCCAGAGGAGGTCCCAGGGCAGCTGTCCGAAAAGTGCTCTCCAACCAGGCAGGGCAGGCAGGCAGCAGGACCCTCACTGAAATCAGGCAGCTACAGGCAGTGGAAAAGCTTCCCACCCACCCCACACCTGCCAGACTTCTGCCACACAGCCCCTGAGACTGGCTGACTGCTGGGAATTTACCTGTTGAAGGAGCATGGATGGGTCCTGCAAGCCTATCAAGATAGGCACTATGTTATCAAACCATCCCAGTAGTGGGAGTGCACAGACTTGGAAAAAACACACAGTTGAGTTTTTTGAGTTCTCTGAGATTCACTAGTCAATCAGATTGCTATGAAAGTTCCTGATATCAAGAGATTTACTTGCAGGTTTAATCACCATCGTCTAATTAAGATTAAAATAAGCATTTCTAGGTATTCTTCCATCTTCCTCTCTCAGGAAATGCTAAATAGTTTATTTACGTTCAGACATGCTTCCTCTGCCTTCCACATCCCCTGGTGCTGCTTAGTCATATTGTGTGACTATGCAACCAGTTGTTACAGAATTTGTGTGAAGTCACAGATGGGGGATTAAAATTTCATTTCACTTAGGAGAACCAGAGTGAGGAAGTATGAATCCATTTACATAACTCTATAGTAATTATAAAATTTGAAAGTGGAACTAAAGTGTATTAGAAAGTTAATGATATTCTTACAAAGCATCTGGCTAGTATTTTTTACTGTTAAGACAAAATCCTATTCCTTTTTCAGTCTCTTTTGCAAGAAATTTGAGCCTGATCCTGCAAAGGCTTAAGCACTCTAGTAACTTCCAACACAGAGATAATCCCACCAGGACTCAATACATACACATCATATGAATGGGATCACTGATCCAAAGCACTAAGAAGTCAATAGACCTCTTGCTGCTGACTGTAATTAGCTCCAGATCAAGCTAAGCAGACAAAAAGCCTATACATGACTGGGCCCTTTGCCAGGATCCTGACACTTCCAGACCGAAGATTTAGGACCATCACCAACTGGTACACCAGCTGATATGTATCTGCACCCACAAGGCCACCTGAAAGCAAGACCAGATCAGCCCTCATACTTTACCTCTGTGTCCCTTGGCCCAGGATTTGCATCTGGATAGAACTGCGCTGTGAAAATCGATCTGGTTTCATGCATAATTCCCTGCAAGAATAAAAGCAACTCTCTTAGACACCTCCTGACAAGCAAGCAAGTGAACAGAAAGCCACACCTTATCCCTGTAAGCACTGAAGGCCAAAGGACTGATGTGTTTCTAGGGTTTGTCAAATTGACACCCATTTCATTCCCAGTCTCTTGCTCTGTTAACCCTCCAGGGCCTGTGCAACTCTCAGCTGTCCATGGACTGGGGGGCACAGTGGAGACCTTGCTTTCACTGCAACACCAAACACTGATAAGCTGCAAGCACCCGACAGAGCAGGTACACTGGGCTCCCTGCAGAGGCAGTCCTGGGACTGGGCAGAGAAGAAAAACATACCTGGCAAGAAAAGATCACCTGGGACAAGGCTGTTATGGAATGAATGGTTTAACCATCCCAAGCTGATTGGTTGTGTCATAGGATGATTGGATTTTGGTCACACTCTTGATTTCCGTAATTCACTTTAAATGCTGACACAGGGCCTTGATCTCTGCCCTGGGTTGGGCACAATGTAGCTGGGACTACTGCTGTGGACAAACAACAGCTATGAAGGACCTAAACTGAGTTTAGAGACAATGTTTGTAATTTCAGCTGGAGCCAGGAAAAATGATTTCTCATTTGAGTGGCCTGATGGCACCAAGAAGCATGATCCACTGGAAGATTACCCTGTAGGTAGTCCTCATGGTCCCCAACTCCAGACGGGGGTAGAGAAGTTCCTCAAGAGGAAATTCAGGGAAAAGGAGTCGTGATACAACCTGCTTCCCTTAGGAATGGACAAAGGAGCCCAAACAGTCTCGCGTAGAGCCACAGTGCCATCCAGAGCTGCAGGGTGGGATGTCAGGATAGGACAGGGATGAGAGATGAGCTGAGCACAACTGATTCATTATGGCATGAATTTCTGCTCTCAGAGTAAAGAATTCCATCAGTCTGTCACATTTTCCCTGAATGCTCATGTTCCTTATAGTCACATACAAATATCTTTTCAAAATGTTCACTCCATGGCTTGTCAGTATTTGGAAACCTGTGCTGGCCCTGTCCAGCTGTGATAGGTCAGGTCAGCCACAAAAAATGCTTTTTCTTCTTCAAGCAGAGGAATGCAACAGACTGCACATGACAGACAATCCAGCCCTGACCCTGTTTGTGCATCCCATGCTAAACCAACACGGTCCTTGTCCCTCTCCATCTATGAAGGTTTAGGAGACTGTTGCTGCTTGGGGGCTCACAGAAATATCTTTTTAGCTCACATGAAAGAACATCATTCTACTAGATGCAGAAGACTCATGTTCAACCTTATCACCTTTGTCTCCAAATTCCAGCTAAAGCAAACATGAAAGGCCTGGGAATGAAAGGGTTTAGTCTGTCAACCCAGCGGAAATAAACTCATTTCAAAAATTGAGCCAAACAGCTGTAAATTTTTTGTATCAATGTTTTGTTTGGTAAAATTTGTCTATGTTTAGATACCCTTCTGTGTTTAGATATCCTTCTGTAATGATAAAGAAAAAAGCAAATGACAAACCAAACTTTTTCTAAAATCATCAGATGGGTAGCTTAGAACAGCACTGTTCAATCTGCCAGACTTGATGTGGGGCATTCATACAAAACAAGAGAGAGAGGCATATTTCCATGAGGGAAACTGCTTTTGAAAATACCTTCTCTTCACTGATTTCCTGATAATTAACAAGATTTAACTAACACAACATTGGACATCATGGAAAAGATTTGATATGGGCAATTGCAAGCTTGAGATCTCAAACATGGATGTCACTTGACACTGGACTTCTATCTTAGATCCTGTAAGCTATTGTCTAGGGGCAGCCCCTCTTCCTCATGACTTCAGTCAGTGGAATTATATTTACAATAACAGACCAAATTAGACTGCAATGATATCCCTTTTCTGTGATGGGCAACACAGAACCAACACAACAAACTGGTGACATAGGCTTGCACTGCTGTAGCACAAACCCTAAGACAATGGTAGCTGAGTGAGCACCTCCAGCAGCAGGGAAATCATGGAAATTAATCAGGCTTCGTTCAGGGAAATCATAAAGTCACTGTTGCAATCCAGTGCAGTGGGGCTGGTACAGTGGGGTACCCATCTTACCCTGGCTGTAAAGCAGGGCTCCAAGTAAAGTAGATGGTAAAATCAACAAATTTAGCCTTGATAATGTGAGAGCAAGCTTACATGAGGTGGAAAAAGCCAGAGATCTTCCCTCACTAGAGGCTTCTCTGTGCAGGTATTTGGAATAAAGCAGGAGCTCACCTCATTTGTTTGGTCGTTGGCATTCACAAAGAGAGGCTTCCAGCCAGGAGGGAGGGCAGAGCTGTCAATGGCATAGCTGTGGTTCTGAGCAGTGATGACAGCCTGTCCATTCACTGCATTCAGGACAGGCTGGTTCTGGCCCCTGGAAGAAAAAGGGATCAGAGGACAGAAGTGCTAAATGTGTTCAAGTGCCAAAATTAGGAGGAGCTGGTAACTGTGGGGCTGTACATAACAGTTCAATAGTAGCAGTAAAATACTGGCAGACAATCTCAAAATGATAAATCCTAGGAGAAACTTTGCTATTCTTCAGCTTGATAGGGTTCAATTGCATCAAATACTTTCAAAACACACTCAAAAAAAGTAGAGAATGACATGGCAGTTCAAATTAAAGGCAAGGAGAATGGCTGGGATGAAGGAGCAATGTTACTGACATGCCAGCTGCTGCTAAGGCAGTTCAGCAGCAGAGCACTGCTGTTCCATAGCCCTTTCCAATGCTGAACTGCTCTGTCTGGGAAGAAGAGCTGCTGCACCTGTTGGCCATCTGCATCTTGTAGGAAGTAGCTCCAGCTGCTATTCCAGTGATTAGATGCCCCATGCTAATTCCAAACAGGGGTTCTGGGCGATTGCTCTCCAGGACCTAAAATGAAAAGGTTTTCAACAGATATTGGAGTGTCTCTGTCCAGCAATTCCAGCAAAACCATGCTAGTTCCCTCACAGACTTGGGAAAAAAGCTGAATGCCAGAGTGGCAACAGCCTATGAAGGAAAGTTTCCCCTTTCCTCTGGTTCAGAGGGAAGCCTCAGAGCACAGTTGGTGTCAGACTACTAGGAGGAAATAAGCAGTGACACTGCATTTCAGCCATTTAGTGTGTGACATTATTCCAAGTGCGAGCTCTGAAATCAATGCTGTTCTTTCCTAAGGTCACAGAGGACCTGAAAGAGCACAGGGTACTTCAAGGCACTGGTATGGTAATTGTGGTCATCATGTTTGCAATTTATTGTTCACCAAAGTCTATAAAGCCTTATTGTAAATATTGGGCTGGAGACGAATCCCACTGGACCAACATGAGGAATATTCCAGGCAGCTGAAAGGTCTGAACAACATTTGGCCTGTAACAGGTTAGTACAATCAACTGTTACTTCAAGCACTTGAAAAAAAGGCAAATTAACAAGTATAATCAGCCTGTTGCACTGTACCTTTCTGACATTCTGAATCACTTCCTGGGCCTTCATGGGATCCCCTGGACCTCCAGAAATTATGAGTCCATCATAATCCATGCCAGTGAAATCATGGTCCCATGGAACCAAATGCACTTCTGCACCTCGCTAAAAGACAAAAAAAAATAAATAAAAACAAGGGAATAAGAAATGAAGGAAGGAGGGAAACAAACGAATTTTTGTAAGGAGGTTCTTCCTCTGCTCTCATGTTCCAGAGCCTGAGTTTGTATTTCAGTCATCAGTTATCTCCTTTGCCCATGATGCAGCTTCTCTCCACTATCTGACCATATTACTTTCACAAAACAGTAGATGTGGCCCCTTTGAGCCACCTCAGTGTTTGTCAAGTTACTCTGAAATTCACTGATGAGATCAAAAGTTACTAATGGAAAGCAAAATAAGTGTGTACACATGTAACACAGGTTCATTTTTACACAGTGCATTCATCCTAACTTCTAAATTAGGGCTTCCCAGCCTTGTTCTATGACATGCCAGAAGTAGTCCTACACATCAAAACTGAGACAAACATCCACATTAATTAAAAAATTGAATCAGGGAAATCCTGTGCATCTAGAGAATATGAGGACACTGCCTTCTATCCTCCTGCGTGGCTAAAGAAGCAAGAACTGCTACATCACTGTGCTAAAAAGAGGAAAAGATTTTCACAGAATTCTAGAATCAAAGAATAATTCAGGATGCAGGAGCCTCAGGAGGTCATCAGGTCCAATCCCTGCACAAAGCAGGGGTGATTTCCACTTTAAGACATGTTGCTGAGGGCCTAGGGCAGCTGTATATCTACAGAAGATATTTAATATCTTCAAGGATGAACATTCCACAAGTACTTTGGGCCTGTTTCAACCATTCACCACCATCACTGAATTTCCTCCTCCCCCCCCCCCCCCCCCCAGTATTTATTTTTAACAATGCTGGGTTGACCTTCCTTCACTGTTCTTTAGAGAAGTTGTGCCTCATTTTTTGAGAACTCATCTTCTGGGGTTCTTCCCATGACTAAGAGGCTGCTGTACAGGTCCTCTTCCTTATCTCCTCAGTACAGCGTACCAAGTGCAGAAAACACCTCTCAGTCCATAAAAATCATCCTAAAAATTGTACCTCCCTTTAGGAGGGAAACTAGAATGGAGGTGTCCAGGTGTAAGGAAGGCTCGTGAATACAGGTGAGGCTCTTTCCAAAGCAAAATAAGTGACAAGGGGCATCAAGCGCTGACCTACCTTTACTAGGAGACGGATAATGTTGTGCTTCAACCCACAGTCAACAGCTACAACTTTAATTGGATTCCCTCTGCCATAAATCTTGACTTCCTATAAAAAGACAGACGATGTTGTGAATGACAGATCACACCCTGTCCCCAAAACACAGGGAAGATAGGCAGCAGAATAACTTTTCACCAATGTGCAGCAACTGGTACTTAATCAATTTATGTGGAAATCTCCAGGAATACTGCAGACATTACTGCTTCCTTCATTTTTCCATGAAAGCAGAAGTTACAAAGCTCTTTTATATACTGTTGATTACAGCAGTAATTCCTAAGCAATTCCTTGTTTCCATAGCTAATGACAAGCTTTTTTCATGTGTGTCACCTCATTAGCAGTGAAGCAAAAAGCCAGTTCTCAGAGATTATTGAAGCCCAAGAGAAACAGGCCAGATACTCAGTGTGAGATTTTCAGCTGAAGTGCAGTCATCCTGCTAATGCCAGTGGAGCAAGGCTGCTTGGCACCAGCTACAGATCCATCACATGAAATACCACCCCAATCTGCCAGTCCCAGTAAGACCAAAGCACAGCACAGCTGGAGATGGCCTGTGAGTGACCTGTGCATCATGGCAGTACAGACCAGGCCAGGCCTCTCACCGAGCATGGCCTATGTTCATATGGACCTGGCAGTTTTATCTCACAACTTCTCTTCCAGCTGCTGTTCCTTAACCCATTCAGCAAAATAAATTGTCACCAGTCCCAAATCTGGACCATCATTTTTTGTACACCCAGTTATCTACTGGTCACAGCCAGAATGGAAGAGAGTGAAGTCAAACCACTGTATGTTATATGGCCTTGATACTGTGCCATTACAGATGCACTGTCAGACAGCTCTAGCACTGATGTAAGGTTATTTATGGACAGCTTCTTTCTGAAGGTTGTTGAATTACTTTACTTGTTACATGACTTCAGGCAGCAGTTATTGATGTTATTCATCAATAACCACATAAGGCTGCCTTATTCCTCCTAAAAACAAACTCTGTGCTTACCTTCAGTTACACTCAGCCTCTGAAAGATGATATTGACAGATGAGATTGACAAATGTACTTTGCCCAAAGTGGTTTTCTCTTGGGTATCACTGGAAAAAACAAGCCCTTTTTTTTTTTTGTTCTTTTTTTTTTTTTCTTTTTTACACTAAGTAACTCCCTTTTAATCAGCTTCCCTGGCATCCATACTACACAGCTGGGCCTCCTTATGAAAAGATACTAAAATCCATATCCAATATGGCTGGTGTGGGGTGACAAACTGAATCTTTTAAAAGGAGAAATATGATCATCCAGAAGGAAAGACATTCCTTCAGCAGATAATTCAAGATGAAGTTTGTTAGCAGAATATTGCAACTCCTCCCTGTGTGTTACCCTAACTCAGTTGTTTGAACTTTTATCCTTGCAGAGATTGAAATGCAGAGGTTTTCAGAATGCAAGAGTGTGTCCTGTGTGAGGACAGCTCTGATCATCATCAGGAGAGACTTACTGCCATGTCAGGAGCAAGGGTGCAAGAAATGGGGTGCAAGGAGCACCTCCCTTCACTACAAGGCTTCAAGCTGCTGCACATGAATCACCAGTGGTCCCTACTCCATCTCTGAGGGTGACTCAGCCCTGAGCAAGTAGAGTTACCACTGCTGCTGTGACTCCTGGTGTGTAATGCAGAAAGGAGATTTTCATGCGGGAACATAATCTTGTAGTTTACATTACATAATCAGATGGCAAAGTATCCTACAATCCTTTTTTAGAATGAGTAGAATCATACTGAACCTGGGTCTTGTTAGATCACTCCAGGCTTCTGATAAGAAGCTGTGCCTGACATGTGATGGTATCTTTACAGTTACTGATACGCAAGCAGATTCTGCTTCCAACTGTCCACAGTGGAACTGTATCACTGCACAGGAATTTTATGGGTCTTCTACCTGCTGACCTTCAGGTTTCTGGGTGGTGGGTTTCAAAAATCTCAAGAAGATTAAGGTGTTCAGTTCTCACAGAAACTAGCTTAGCATCCCGTGTCAGAGACTCTTAAGAAAAACTCACTGTCCTTTTCAAAAGGGGCTTTTGAAGACCCCTCAATTTCTCACAACATCCATACTTAAAAACATAACAAAATATTATCAAGCAAAAACCTCCTTTAAAGGTTCTCCTTGGCTGTTCTCATGACCAGAGGGAGTTGTGAGGCAACACCACTTCAAGGTACTTCAATTACCTTACTTTCAAAACTTCTCCCAGTCTAATTAATTAGCTATGATTTGTTACAAGATGTCCTTCAGCAGCAATACTGATTTTAGATGTTGCTGTCTCCATAACCCACTTGTCACACACTGTCTTTCAGAGACCTGACCTGTCCCCTGCATCTGGCCAAGAGTATGTTTAGATAGAAACTAGACTGGGAGCTGGATCAGAGAATTGTTAAAATAAAAAGCCAGAGGATTTCCCTCACCTGTTCATGGCACAGCCCATTAAAAAAACTGTCCCAGTCTGAAAGGATTATGTGGGGAGGCTGCAAACCAGTGGTCAGGGACAGTAAAAGCTCCTGCTAGTACTACTGCCAAGAACAAAAACAGTACGTGGGCCTGCATGTGTGGAGAGATGTGACCTTTTAGCTTGAAGTGGTTAAATATCTCTCATCTGCTCTGTGACCCTGACAATCACACGCACCAAAAAAAAATCTCCAACAAGAGTCCTTGCAGAATACTGGCAGTTTTCTACATTCCCTGCCCTGGATAGGCAATGTTAGCAAGCAGAGTCTATATCACTAAGCATTTAATCAAGGGCAGGGGGTGGGTAGGATATAACAAAGAAAATCAATCACTCCTAGTGTACAATAGATAGACAGATTCCTGATCATACTGTATTCTGATCTACATGAAAATCACCATTTGGCAACAGACAGATTATCATGTCCAGTAATTACCAACATTAAACAGCTTACCTCGTTTACAGCTTTATATGCGAAGTGGTTTTTTAAGCCTATAAAATGAAGTTATAAACATAACAAGACCACCAAAATGCTGTTAATCTTATTATATCTCCCTTTAAGAAGCTATTTTCAGCATCTTTACAATAGTTCTGTCTTAGTAATTGCAGAGTTTAGCATCAGCAATCTTATCTGTTTCTGAGAAACTGCTCGAAATGGCTCCACCTGCACCTTGCAATCCTAGATCACAACCTCAGTAAGCAATTGCCTGTGTAGCAACAAAGCCCTGACTCAAAACACAGCAGAGGTGTTGGCATGAATTGGGGAGATCCCCCAAGGTGAGATTTGCAAGGCTGCCTTTGTATTCCAATGGCATCCCAGGATAACAGTCACTACTGTAAATCCAAGCCTTGATGGAGAGTGCTACAAACTCCCACTTGCTCGCTCACCAGTCTGTTCAGGACTGCTTTTCACCCATGCCATGAACACACTAGCTTGTGTGCAGAATAGTACACAAGCAACTGTTTGCAGAACTCTTCCAGAGCCTCACTGATCTTGAAGGAGCTGCAAACACCATAGCAAGCACACAATTTGCAAAAGAGACTCATACACTCAGTTCTCACTTCACTCAATGGAATTAAGCATCCAGGGCATTCTTTATCCCCCAATTAAATCTCCAAAGGGGCCACAGTTTAAGACATTAGCCCTTTCATTGGTACAAGAATAGTTACTATTTTTAGTATGGGTCTGGTTTCCTACATCCTCACAATTTCTAACGTTCTTCTCAGCTTGTACTTGAACACAGTTTGCATGCCCAGCTAACAGAGTAAAAACTTCACTGCTGGTCTGTTCAGATCTCTGGGCATAGCAGCCAATTCCAGTAATATTAGATGCAGAGGATTCCTAATTTGGTCTGGTTTTGATATCTAGAAATCTCTTCTGGAATCACTTCAACAAAATTATGCCTGAACACAGATTATCAAATGGTATTGTGATATTTCCTGAATTTTTTTTAAGGAAAGCAACCATTCTTTTTATTAATTTTTTTTATGTTTGAAAATATCCACCATATACCAGGTCTAACTGTATTCCCAATACTTCTCTGTCTTTGCAACACACAATTCTCTGATCAGAGTATGGTTCAGACCACATTCAGCTCAACACAAACTATTTTTTATCTCCAACACTGCACCTAAGGAGCCATGGAGATATTGAGAAAACAGTCCATCAAAGGTCTAGAAAGGTGCATGGTTTAGAAAACATCCCCAAACTGTTTGTTTAGAAGAACTGATTGATCCCCAGAGCAAATGGGGAGCAGTTACTACCTGGAGTGTACAGCGCTGATACTACAGAAGAACTTCTCACCTTTGTTGAAACTTCTGCAATTAAGTTTTGCTCATTTGGGTCTGCAAACTCCACGGGTTGACCTTCAAATTCAATCTTCCCAAGTACTGTGCCCTGTGGAAATACATCAGAAAAAACAAAGCATGAGCAAAGGAAAAGCTGTGAACACTGGGACAAGGTGTTGACAGGCACAGCAACTGGAACAGCTGTTTAAAGATGGTATCTTGGCAGTTTATAACCATTTTTAGCATTTTCAGAAGTTTATGAGCCTTCCTCGGTATCAAAAATCTGTTTAAACCCCTTCATTCAGTGGAGAGACATTATCAGCAGTAAAATTTCTTAATAGGCATTCTGGCAAGCTGTGTTGTGATACAAAATTGAGTTGTCTTCCAAGAAGATCAGAATTCAGATCCCCACATAACTGTCATGTAGATCTGAGAGTAATCCACAAAGTGGTTTGAAGCTTTTTTGGTTTTGGAAACCCACTGTGAGGTTTTCAGCTGCCTCATGTGGATAGGTACAAGGCAGCAGAACTGGTGTAAGGCAAAGCTATGTAGGAGGCAGGTCAGCCCAGCTGTTTTCTGAATAAGCTGTTAAAAACAAAAATCACCTCCAGCAAGCCCTATTCTATATTGCTGTTACCACCTGGCAGAAGCTAGGACACTCTTGTTCTGCCAGCAGCATATCCTTCTTCTCATAAGTTCTCAGTGGAAAAAAAAATCTCTGCTTTGGCTTTGCCCCACTCCTGGAGTAAGCGGGATTAATCTAGAGTTAACCTCTTTTCAGCATGGGGACAGGGTGTGCATTACAGAACTTTTCAAGGATGGAAGGGGAAAGTAAAACAGAGGAAGTCAATGTTCTGTGGTAAATTTATGACATCCCACTTTCATGATCAAACATGTTAAACTCAGCTTGTTCTGTGGATATTACACTAGTATTCACACTGGGATTGCTCCTTGGGTTTAGTGATTCTTCTTTGAGATACTTCCCTGGCTTGCCATACCTGAAGTATTCTTGCCGCTTCTCTAGAGCAAGCAACAGCCAATATCTTGCACTGCCATGCACACTAACAAGGGCAAGTTTTAAGGACAGAGTTTTGTTTCTAACAGTGGCTGACATCCTATGTCTTCTTGAGTAGCATCTTACACCAAAAAGCTGCTCCAAGCTGCTTCACATGAAGCAAACCTGAAAAGATCATCATCATTTTCAACAAGTCCTGTTCTTGGAAAGGAGGGTGCTGAGTGGTGCTTGAGAGCCATGGTTCTGAGTGCCACCCTACAGCGAGTTCCATAAATGCTGATGACGAAGCTCTTAAAGCCCTTGTTCTCAGCCAAATGGCACCCTGCATTTATCTTTAGTCCAGTTTAACATATCATTGCTTATTTCTGGATTTATTATAAGGAAGCCCTGTTCCCAGCCCCAATTTTTATAGCGACATGGAGTGAAATACTAATTAGTTTTTTTCAACCTGAGAAAACTGGGTGAAGAAGTGACATTATGTACTTTCTTAAAAGCCATACACCAATACCACTCAAAGTCACAGTATAATGGGACTCACTGCCATACACTGCTAAGTTACAGGACAAACACTGAAAGTATTTACTTTAAATAAAAGGAATGGTGATCTATTACGTCTTAAGAAAGCAGTAAACATATTGCCATTTTCTATTGTATTAAATTGTACTTGTATGCTATCTGTAAGAGCAGGACAATGCCAAATATTCCTATAAGAATTCATTTCTACAAATATTCCTCTATTCAAGCTGGGTCATTCCTGTTTTGCACTGTGGAATGAAAGGCGGCATGGGATTGGGCTGCAGACTGCAAATTGATAACCTAAAGAAAAGTGCAGCTTCAGATAATCCTTTAGGAAAGAAGAGCCTCCAAGGCAAATTTACATTCAGACTGGCCTTGGTCACCGTTTCAGCCAGTGTGAAGTGTAACTTCACATTAACCTTCATTTCATAACATAATCCTACCTATGACCTCAATTTTCAGCTCTTGGAAAACAGAGAAAAGTAATGGTTATTGAAAATAATAGCAGGCTTCAGCCAAAGAAAACCAAGTTAGGAATCCATCTTAGATGACTGTAGGCATTCCTTTGTCTCAGAAAAGCAGGAGAATTTGCACTGACCAAAGGTGTCACTGTCTGTGAACTAATACCACAATATCTTATGGACTTGTTGCTCTGTTTGACTGTTTCTGAATTAAGATGTGTGGGTAGGTTTGGCACAGTCTGGTTTTTTGGCTTCTGTGAGAAGCTGCTGGAAGTTTCCACCATGTCCAACAGCACCAACCTCTGATGGCTCTGAAGATGGACATGCTGCTGGCCCAATTAGAGAGGTTGGTAACGCCTCTGTGATGATATATTTAAGAAGAAAATCAAAACAGTGCATACAGTTTTTTCCCGGGGAGGAGAGCCGCTGCCACCAGGGCCTCCCAGCGCAGCCCTCAGCGATGCGCTGCGGCTGCCGCCATCTTAGTGCAGCCCGCAGCAAGCCTTGCTTGCCTGGCCGCCCCTAGCCAGCCATGCCGCGGGCAGAAGGGCAGGAGTGGCAGCACTGTCTTCTCCTTCCCAGCACCCCGCATGAGGAGACGCATTAAACAGCACCAGCACTGCAGCAGCTGTGACTGCCCGTGCAGTAGCGCTGGGGCCACGTGGCCAGCAGCAGAACCATGGCGAGCGATTCCCTGATGCAGAACCTAGACAAAATCAACCTATTGGCACGGCAGGATGCTGCAAGAATCTTTGAATTGGTGGAACTTGTTGGCAATAGTACCTATGGGCAGTAGTTTTTCTTCCAGATAGAGAAGAGGAGGAAATCAGCACTTGTAAGAGAGAACATGGCAGCACCAAGGTCAGTGGAGAAGGAGGGGAAGAAGGTGCTCCAAGAGTCGGAGCTGTAATTCCTCTGCAAGCCGTGGTGAGGACCATGTTGAAACAAACCATCTCCCTGTAATCCATGACAGGGGATGCAGACATCCACTCGCAGCTCATGGGGAAAAGTGCTCATGACGGAGCAAGTGGATGTCAGAGAAAGCTGTGATCCAGTGGGAGACCCGAATAAAGAGAGAGGGCCCCTGCTTCCAGAGATTGAGAAAGAAGGCCCTTGCTTCCAAACTAGAGCAGCCTGGCCTTAAAAGACGAGTGGACAAGTGACCCATGCCACAGCAGTTTTGGGAAGACTGTTTTGCCTGTGGGAGGGACTTGTGGCATAGCAGAGAAAAGACACCGCTCCCTGGGCGAACTGAAAAAGATCTCAGGCGACGAACTGACCATAACCCCCACGCCCTGCTGTTGCTGGGAAAGAGGGAGGGGCTGGGAGCGGCAGGGGGGGAAGGTGTTTTAAAGGCTTGTTTTACTTCTCATTATCCTCCTCTGACTCTGTTAATAATAAATTTACTTTATACCTTTAAATTTGAACCTGTTTTGCCCATAGAGTGTTTTCCTCCCAGTTCTTAACTCATGAGCCCCTTGTTAATTTTTTTTTCCCCCTCTCCTCTGCCCAGCTGAAAGCAAGAGAGAGTGAGCAAATGGCTTTCGTGGGTGCCTGGAGTTTGGCCAGTGTCAAACCATAACAATGTGCTTGATATTAACCACCTGTTGTGTCTGATACTACCTGAGGCCTTTCATTTACATCACCTTGTGCTGGCTCACTTATGCAGGATAGGAAACCCAGAGCAGAGCCAGGGAGAGGGGGCTCCTTGGGATCTGAGCATTGCCCAGCAGTACAGAAGCCTTTGGAAGAGCATATGGATCTGAGCAGCATCTGAAGTCAAGGCAGCCCAGCAGTACCATTTCTACTCCAGGTTTGCTGAACGTGGAAAGGGCCCAGCATCAGCAAGGTTAATGCAACTGGATCAAGGGAAGCAGATCATACCTTGTCACGAATTAATTTGGACAACATTCTGGTATCAATCCCATACAGTGCAGGCACCTGAAGAAAATCCAGGGATAAGTTAGAGAACAGGCAGCTAAAATGGAAAGAAGGCAGCAGCCAGATCACTTTTATGAGAAGAACATGCCACAGAATCATAGAACAGTTTGGGCTCGCAAACTCCTTAAAGCTCATCTCGTTCAACCCCCTGGCGTAGACAGGGACAGCTTCCACTAGACCAGGTTGCTCACAGCCCCATCCAGCCTGACCTTGAGAGCTGAGGCTCTCAGCAGCAGTCTGCCAAGGCTGCCTCACTGCAGTTCTTCATTTCTCCTCCTTATTCCCACTCATAAACAGCCGAGTTGTTCAAATCTAGTTTCTGCACTAAAAAGCACAAAATAAAGAGCTCATCTTTCCATCCAGGACAATTCTCATTGTGTAGTTACCTCTAGATTGCTCACCTGTTCTTCTTGCAACCACTCTCCCAAGCTCCTAGTAGCCTGCCAGTGGCTGTACTCATTGCTGTAATCCAGCACCAGCAAACCTGAAACCTGTAGAGAGAAGAAACGTCATTTTGCACTGTAAAATCACTTTGTACTTATCCAGTACCTTCAATTTTCACTATTCATTCACCATAAACCATATCATGGACAGACTTCAGGCTATCTCACAACTGTACCTGGGCATTTTGACCAGGAAATCCATAGAAGAATATGGCTTGGTAACCAAAGCTACAAATTGCACTGAGCTGACAGAACACTTCTTGTCAAAAGAAAGAAAATGGAAATTTAAGACAAGACAAAGTGTTGTATTTTGATTAATTTTTTGTCTAAAAAAACTTTTCACTTTTAAGTAACATTTCAAAAGTCAGCTCCATTTTTCAGTGGAGTTAGTGTATAAAACAGTCATTTCACCTCAGAACAGATACTTCCTGAAGGCACATGGCTTGGTACAGAAATCAAGATGGAGTATCTTTTGCCACCATTCCTCCAAAGGACAATATCCAGAAGAAGAAAAAGAAAGGTTGAGTATCACTGATTCCTTCTGTGAGAGAGCCAGTAAACTCTTACACACTCAGGCTGCTGGGCACAACCCTATGATCAGCACTGCATCCCCCCCTATTACCTTTATCCCATCAGACTCCAGAAATCTCCTGAGGCCTATTTCATCCAAAGCAGCCGTGTCAGGCACTCCACCATTCCCAACTAAGGGGTTAGCCAGGGAAAGAATCTGTCCTTTGTAGCTGGGATCTGTCAAGGCTTCGGTGTATCTAGATGAAGAAAAAGCAGAAGAAAAGTACATTGGTCTGAAGTCAAAAGAAAAACAAAAGACCCAGTGAAAACAAGAGAGGTTTGAATTCCCATATGGCAAAAAGACAGAAATGGTATTCATGTGAAGATATCCTCAGAATAAAAGCAAGCACATCTGTGAATACACCCTGGCTTTGCCATCTGTGCTTAAACATTTGACATGGAGAACAAGGAAAGACTTTGGCTTCTCATGTTTCATTTAAGAAAACCACAGAAGCTATCAACAAACTCAGAGTCCTTTGATTTAACATGAGAAACAAGTACAGAGAGGGCAGAGAGATCTCAGCCCTGCACAGCGTATCACTGGACCCTTTGATAACAGCTTGGCCTGGCCTCTCCCTGGGCACACCCCTGGGCAGTGCTTTGCCCTTGCTGCACCCTTCCCTCCGCGTGCTGTAAGAGCTTCCCCCTCTCAGTGGCATCAGAAGGCTCCAACTGAAAAGCCAGCAGACAACAGAGCTGTTTGCCCAGGCTTTGTCAATTCCACAATCTGGAGCTTGCATCTTTTGGGATGTTCAGGGCTCTAACTGCTCTTTTTGTGGGGGAGGACATAGACAAGTCCTTGGGATTCCTCATCACTACCCTAGGTCCTTGCCTCCTATGGGTTCTGTAAACAAAGCTTGCCATGGTCCCACTTCTGTAGTTTCTCCCAGAAGAGGCCTGGCCTCTCTTCTAGGCAATCTTCATGTTCCCACCCACAGAACACTATTTATTTCACCTGAAAAAAACTCCTAGGTGCTTGGAAGCTGGTTTGTGTATCCCTGAAGAAGGCAAGTTGAAGACAATGCTTTGGGATTCAGCATTCCACCCTTGGTAACGAGGCCCCAGAGTGTGTCCTATCATTAGCTCAGGCAGAAGCCCAGCAGTTTGTTAAGCACCTCCCTGAATGCCCTTCTCAGCAAGGACAGATCTGAAAGCATGTTGAAACATTCTTCTGCAGTGGAGGACCAAACTTAGGAGTCCACAAAGTATCATCTCTGGACATAGTAGATCCAGTCTCACTTTCAACCACATATAAGGGGACAGGGTAAATATGGTCTATATGCTCCTATTCTTCAGCTTCAAATTAATGGACAGTCCTTCACTTTCTCTCTTATACTGTAGTATGCTTTTGCAAATATCCATTAAGCAATTGCTGTCTTTCAACCCAAAAGCAGCTGCAGTTTAGCAACAGATGAAGTTATCCCCACAAATATTGAGCCAAATGCATAAAGACACTCCAGGATGAATCTGTCCTATACAAAATGTAATTTATTATTGTCATTATTGTTTAAACAATACCTAATTGGCAAGTTCAGCCATCTAGCAGATATCAGCAAGTCACAAGAGACATTTTTATGGAACACCAGATTTACTTCCAGAAGATTAACTGTCAAACACTGGGAAGCTCTTCACAAAAGTGGGACTGGCAGATATAGACAACGCAGCACACCAGCCAGCTCTGAGAAATGACAGGTTGAATGAACAATGGCCAGGAAATATTTTCAGGTAAGCCTCTCCTGATGTTCAAATCTATATTTGCTGCTGCAGGTAACCACCCACAAAAAGTGCAGTGTGATCCCAAAACTGCAGTACGTACCAGGCACAGAGCATGTGCATGCTTGCCATTGCTCTCTCCTTCTGAGCTAATTGGCTATGCTTCCAAAAGACTCCTTGTAACTGACAAAGCTAATGTAATTAACCTTTGCATGTCATTTGTAATCAGCAAACAAGGACAGAGAGCCATTGGGTCTGGGTGGGGTGTGCAGACAGAGCTTGGCATGGACAGTGCCCTTTAAGCAGGAACAATGCTGTGTGGAGTACAGACGAGCAGATGGCAACACCAGCTCCAAACGTGCTTCAAGGTCTGGTCCTTGCTATGCCTGACCAAAGGTATGCCTGATTTCAGTAAACTCCTGTCAACCCATTCTCTCACTAGAATATCTTGGGAAACACACACAGTCTTATTGGAGGTAAACACCTTTATGGAACCATTTCAAACATGGGACGTTTTTTGGGTTGTAACTCTTCTTCTTTCTTAATTGGAAATCTCCTCTTTTTGTTCCTATACTAAACAGATGGCTGCAACAGTAGGTTTATTTTTTTCAGCAAATGTTTCTGAAAATTCATCCTCATGCTTTTCTATCAAAAATTCAACATTTCACCCCGAAAAGAGTGCTCTCTTCCTTCTATTCCAGAGTAATATGACAACATTTCAGCAAGCTTCAGCTACTTCAAGCCTGAAAGCTATATGCACATAAAGTGCTTTGCCTCCCGCATGAATCAGAACGTGGGAGTCCAGATGAGGAGACACAGTGCAGAGCAGCCTATTAATCACACCAGGACAGAGCCCATGCTGACTGCACTCAGCACCTAGAAACACCCACTTCACAGAAAGCAGGTCTGAGGCTTATCAGCATCCCTGCACTAACCTCTTGTTCCCTATCATGACAAACTGCTGTGTGCCCCAGCAGCCTGGGCACCTCCTTCACACAGGCACAGCCTCTTCCTGTGTCAGGGAGAAGGGACAGCTGGGTTCCTCTGGATACACAGATCTTTATCTCTGTGATCAGTAGCAGGAGGTACAGCTACAGGGTTCCTTTCAATGGACAGCAACCCCTGGACTGGTAGGAAATCTGCCACTTTTAGGTTCTGCAACAATGCTGCAAACTCGTGTCTTCCATTTCTGTGAATCAATCAAGGTCATATTCTGGATAGGGGCTCTGAAGATACCACCTTACATTTTGAATGTTTTCTCCATGCCCATATGCTCCCCAGCACAGAAGAGATCTCTGTCACAGCATCCTCTCCAAATGATTAGACAATGAACAAACACAACTTCTACTGCCACAGTAACATGTGGAGAGGAAATTAATCCCTCAGGTCCTCCTTGACTTTTGTGATGTGCCAAGATTTATGGCCCATAATCTATCAATGAGAAGAGAGCCGTGGTGCCCTCCATCATTCTGATCTACGTTAAGCAGTGGTTTGTTGGCAGGTATATTAACACAGCCAGTAATTAGTGCTGTCGAAATGCTTAAATAATTGTCTCCTAATGCAAAACTCTGCAAACTAATTCCCCTCTGCAGCAATTTAACATAATCACCAATGACATCATTTAAAAACTCATCCTGTGAGTACTCAGATCTCCAAAGGAGAGCAGAATTTGGGGAACACAATGCAGATGAGCAAAGACAGCTATGAATGACTGCAGAAGAAGCTCAAGCATCAACAGCTTCAGAGATGTCTTACCTCCGCCAGGATATGTCCCTGTCCTTACCAAAAGCTCCATTCCTGTGGCCAGATTCCCCCTGCTCAAGTAGTCCAACAAAAGCACCGGCAGCATTTGGCTGCCAACCTAAGTCAGCCATAGGCTTCTACCACTCAAGAGGACAGAGAATCATGCTAGGTTAGGCATGAATCTGATCCTGCCCTTTAGCTGGAAAGGGCATAGAGCATAAAAGCATCCTTACCTGAGGTGTGAGCCAACAAATGACATAAGGGATGGGTCATAAAGGTGACCAACTCGGAGTTTAAAAATTTTGCACTCAGAAACCAAGTTCCATTACCAAGAAGGCTGCAGATGCTTCAAACGTCTATAGTTGATCTGGGCACTGGAAGGAGAACAGACAGCTCCTCTGCTCTGACTCAGCAATTCAGTAGGAAGTGATCAGAATCGTATGTATCTCATTATCATCATTAGATAAGTGTTTAAAGGTGCTTATCAGCACAAATGCTTTGACACAAGAGGTGTGCCTGAGTCATCTTCATTAATTCTTTCTCTCTCTCTCTGTATCTCTGAACTACAGTGTAGCCTTATATAGAAAACCACCTGCTTGGATCAGGACCCTACGAGCTCAGAAAAAGGAGCTTTCACGCTTCAACAAGCTTCCAGAGAAGTATTGATGCTTATACATCATTTGTTGTTCCCTTACCCAGAGAGCCCCGTGTTGAATACAACTTCCCCTGCTGTGGAGGATGGATAGCCAAAAGAATAACCCTTCATCTTCATCCCGTCTTCCAGCACCAAGTTCGCTGTCTGCACCTAGAGAAAGGCACAAGAAGAAACTCAAACACAGGAGGAAAGGCTTGATGTTTATACAGGTTAACACCTAGGACACCTGCCTTTCATGCCTACCACTGTAAGTATTCCTGCCCTTCTCCCACTCCTAGCTGCCAAGATAGCATCTCTTTTACTAGTCTGATGCCTTTTTTCTTTATAACACTTAGGAAACATTGTTATCCTAAATGAGCTGGCAAACCTCACTGCAAGTAGAGCATATACTGCTATTACTGTTCCCTATCCCTTAGTTAATTTTTTCTACATATTACATCTTGCAATTTACCAACATCATAACCCTGTAGGGAAAGGATTGCTCGCTTCCTCAATGTTTGCTCAAGGCCCGCTGCTGACTGCTGGCTCTCATCCAGTTCTGACCTCTGGTAGGTGCTTAACTTCTGGTGCAACTGTACAGCAATGCAGCTAAAAATAAGTGTATGTTTAGTTTGACTGGTGTCAGACAGCAAAATTCAAAATACCAGTCTATTCAGCTATAGGACACAAGACCAGAGGAACTCATGGATCAGATGGACACTCCTGGTCTCAGTTACCTCAGGGATAGGCATAAATTGTCCCAGAAGAAGCAGCTATGTAACAAGCAGCCTAGAGGAAACCATACCTCTTCCAGAGAGTGCTCAGCAGAACTGAGTCCCACACTAACTGTGGGATCCCTTACAGGCTTCATCACTATTTTACAGCCAAGGGAAATAGGACAGAGTCTTACAGAAGTCCTTAAGAGATTCACTGTCATAACTGGGTCTTTGCACATATCAGACTAAATGTACCACCCTCTTCAGCCCCACCTGGAAACTAAACCGTTCTTACCCTGTCCAGGCAGTGGATGGGAAACCACCAGAGAACTCCACCTTCTAATAAATAAATAATGACTACATGAACAGCAGAAATGACAGAATGAGTTGAGAGATTCCCTCAGACATCAGGATCACTGGTGACATGCAGAGGAAGAGATAGAGTAAGCAAAGATGTAAATAGATTTGCCAATGAATTCCTGGGCTTAAAAGAATTTGGATAATGAACTTCCAGGACCCTGAAAAACCTCCACTTCTGGAAGGCAAGCAAAGCTGTCTCCTGGGAACAGGCAGAGTGACCACCAGTGCAAGAATCCCAGTGGTCTATGCCAATGTGCCAAGTGTGTCCACAGGAAGCAACTCTCACCGTGATTTAGCTTCATATTGGCTTCTTTTACAGAACTATTCTTCTTACTGGGATTTTTAAAAGAAAAATCAAGATCAATCTGCTGCCGAAAGGAGCTGGAGAGCTACTTTCCATTAGCCGTAAATCAGATGAACAATCACAGCAAGGAGAAATTTCATTCTCGGTATTGAACATTTTGTAACCATCATGACAAACATTCATTTAGAGCCCCTCTGCAGTTACAAATACCACACAGATCAATTACTAATGTACTGCAAAATACACTAAAAATCAAACTGCGCTGCCAAGTAATTGAACTCTGTGCATCTGGGATGCTTTTAGCCTTGCCATTTTTTCCTCATTAATGTCAAACATCCAGTCATTCTCCAAAGATTTAGCTATAATTTTTGGAACCTTCCCATTGGACCATTGGATAGTTCAGTCAGCAACACCAAAATCTCCTCCCTCTCCAGTTATAAACAGAACTTTTGTGGCTAAATCCCCTAGGTTTAGACCACATTAAAATGACAGGCTGGTGGGCTCCCTAATCTCCCTGTGCCTCTCACTGCAGAGAACTGCCAGACACTCAAAGCACTGCACAGAGGTGGTGTGGATGCCTCAGACTGGGCTTTGGACAGGACGTCTGCCCTTTTGGAAGCCTGTTGAAAGCCCAACCTACTCTACCCAGGTGGGATACTGACTGCTGGATACAGTTTCTCCCAACCTTGGTGTCAAAGGCTGGATGCCTTCCCGCAGGCCACAGATTGGAGTCCACACAAATAGCAGCCCCACTTCAAGCACGTCCCACCACTGGGCACACGTTGGGGCAGTTGCCTGAATTGTGGTCCTAACTGCCACCAAGCCCGGCAGAATCCTTCTGAAGACAAAGTCCACAATGGTGGGATGACCAGAAAATTTAAGATTCATCTAAGTGCTGAAGGCCAAACCCCAGAGCAATCACTGTGAGCTTTAGAGCCTCACCCTCACTATTGTACTTGACAGGGATCTGCATGGCTTTCCTCCCACCACAGCCCACCTCCTTTCTATACCAGACAGCACAGAAATCATTTCTGTTGAACAGAAGCCCCTATTATACTATTAGAGCCCCTACACAGTGTTCAAGTAATACAGAAAAATGTCCCTGAGCAACCATAACCTGCCTGCAAGTTCAGCAGGAGATAGATGTTCAAATGTTTCCCTCTCTTCCTTGATTTATTATTCTTAATTAAATGGTTGGTTCATTGAGCATTCTCAAAGCAATTATTCTTGCTTACATTTACAGTGGAGGTGTTACCATATCCCTAAACTGCCAGCCTACCTTGTTTTTTCAGTTTCATTTTTAAGGTGAAAAGTGATATAAAGGCTACAGAGAAGGCCTGTTGGCTCAATCAGGGATCAGTTGGGAGAGATACTTACTTTCAAAAAAAGAACAAGCAAGAAATAAACAACCCTCCAGAGCTTCCCTGAGGTCCTTTTGTCTTCACCCTTCTCAGAAGCATCCCCACATAGCCTCAGATAAATCTCTGCTGTAATCTCAACTAAATTGTTTCTGCCTCACACCCCTAATGTGAGATATGCCATTTGCAATCTGATTTCTTCTTCCTACATGTCAGTAGCTTCACCTTTAGCAGAGGGCTCTGTGCTCTAGCAAGGCCGCAGTACTCTTCAAAACCTTTGAGGAGGAAGATGGCTAACAGAAAGAGTCATGCTGTTGATATGGTGTTAATAGATTTGGTGTATTTTTTCAAAGCAGCCTGAAGAGTCAACTAGTTCAGGTCCCACTTCACTAAGCACTTCACACATCAAGTAAAGTAAGCACTTTAGAAGTTAAAAGAAAAACAAACCTAAACCCAGTAAGAAAGTAAGAAATCAGATGAAATTAGTTCCAGTTAGTTCCCTGCTGTAGCAGCCCCTACCATCTAAAAAGTGGATGACAAAGATGTGCAAAATCTCAAAAGATCTGCAGTACAATTTGCCTTTCGAAGGGTGTCTTCTATAAACTCCTTTACTGGAAAGTGAAGGGGTAACTTTTCCCCCTTCTTGCCTCCCAGTCAAGTAAGTCCAGTTCTTCACCTCCAAAGAAATCTCCCATTTTATCTTGGTAAGGTGAAGCTGAACCCTGAACTGCTGGAGGACTACGAGTATGCCAAGTACTGAAGCCTGGGCAGGTATGGACACACTCTCAGCCAGGCAGAGATACAGCTGGCACTCAGGTTCAGGGTAGGCCAGTTTATTTCCCTCCAGTAATAAGATGACAAAACATCTCCTTTCTAAGGCAGACCATGATTCCACACAGCACTACAGTCTCTGCCACATTTCTTGGCTCACACATCTGGTTGGCTACAGAACAGCTGACATATCACAACCAGGGAAGAATCCAAAAGCTCCGAGTTTCCTTCTACAATAAAAAGCTGGTGCCAGGACTGAGCTACATTCACTCTCCTAAGACCAAATAGCCAGCAACAAAGTAGTAGTTTTCTCTTTGATAGAAAAATCAAACAGATTCTTACTCTTCTTGTGAGTATTATGCTGTCACAGGCTGGAAACCTATCTGGACATGGCTACCAGTCAAGACCTTCTTTGCCAACCCTGTGTAGATATATCTATATCTATATCTATCTGATTTTATTCTGGCACATTTGTTTCTGGCTAACATTGAGAGAAGACAGGGCAAGAAAAAATAACAAGTCAAGGTGAGTGTCTTGGGATACACCAAAGAAGCTTCACACTTAGGATATTTTTTGGGGAGAAGCACTGGATTAATTCCTTTATTATCCAAGGCAAACCCAAAGAAAAGCAACACAGGTACCATGGTAGAAAAGTCATAGTTCCTACAGCTTGAACTCTTCTTAAGGATGTTCACAACAATGCCACAAATATTTGTCCATCACAAAACTCAAAGGAGAAGAGTGAACCAAGCCAGATGAGGCACCTAGCAGAAGTCACTGAGGACCAATGGAAATGAGCACCCCTTCACTCCCCCACACCAGCAGTTCACTAGGTTCTCCCTATCTCTATGGGAATGGGCCCCCTTTTTACATCCCCTTCACCTCCAAAAAGAGGAGTGGAGTAGCTTGTGACTCATCTTTAACTTCCTCACCCATCTCTCTACTCTCCTTGCAGTCACTGTGCCAGTTTCTTTCCACCTGCCTCAAATATATTTGAAGAGTCCTTTCGCAGTAATCTGAAATAGTTTCTAAAGACAGCGCTCCACAAAATTTTCCTCATCTCCCTCTCATTTCTGACTACATTTTTAGCTCATTCCTGGCGGTTTTTATAGCTCTCCCAAACCTCTCCTTACTGAGCCAGCTATACTGTTACAAGCCACCTATTTATTGCTCATACTACCTTTACATCCCCATTTCACTACACTGGCCTCAGAAGAGCATTAAATGATAAGAGCTTCAAGCTGCAGTCTCTCTTCCCATTCCTGAATTTTAAACAAGCTCGATTAACCTGAAACCAGCGATGCTAAACATCCCTACTGAGAGCCCTGAGGGGTCTCTGGTCTGCTCTCTGTGCCCCTCTTTCACTCATGGATGCCCATCTCTTCTTTAGAAATGAAGGAGGAGATGTAATAGGGAAATACGGACCTGAGTCCCCACATCTAACGCTACTCATCTACAATGGTGTTTCCCCACATAGGGTGAGTTCAACTGGACAGAGTACAGACTTTGGAGATGCATTATTAGGTATCCTTCTGGAACTACCACCTCTCCCTCATGCTCTCTAATACTTGAACTTATACATAGGTTAGAAGTTTTTGTTGTGTTTTGTTAGGTTTCCTAAAATAGCCCGGTGAGAAAAAGCAATTAAAGGCAACTAAATGCTCATTTAAGCCTGCAGTAATGGAGGAATGGGACCATTACCTAATACTGCCATTAGTCCCCACACAGCAACATGAATCATAGAATGTCCTGAGTTGGAAAGGAACCACAAGATTCATCAAGTTCGTCCAACTCCTGTCCTTGCACAGGACAACCCCAAGAATCCTACCATGTGCCTGAGAGTATTGTCCAAACATTTCTTGAACTCTAGCATGCCTGGGGCCATGACGTTAATTACGTTGCATTTCACTCTTTCCTCAAATTTCTCATAAATACCCATTACCTCTAATGCTGGTTGGAACACCAAACCCATCCACAGGTCACTACTTGGTCACTTGCCTCACAACTACACTTAACTTCCACTCCCTGATGCAAAGCTATGCAATAGGTAGGCTTTTTAGCATGACTCATCCTTAAATTTTTTCTTCAGGCCCCCTGCTTTACTGCTTGCATATAAATATTAGAAAGTCTCTTTCACTTCTGCTTCTGCATGTCCCATGGAAAAGTGGTGTACAAGCTTGTCACTGTCTTAAAGCAAAAGCCTCAACCAGGAAAGGTTCAAGTCTTTGTATTCAATATTCTGAATTCAAACAGAGTCATGGATCCTGTAGAACTGGCTTTAAAATCTGAGCTAAGTTCTCAAGAGCCAAAGATTACTAAGCTACACCAGATCTCAGCTTTATTACTCTCCATCCATTCTGACAGCACAGACTCCAGTAGGTACTGAACTCAAATAATTAAGTTTCAAAAGGAAACAACTTTCCCCACTGTCAGTGTCAAGACAAGCTGTCACATAATAAATGTCAGAAAGAGACTTCTGGGACTGTTCGGTGAACACCACATCTCATGGTGAGTCAGGTAGTCACAGAGCAGGTACAAACCCTCCACTAGACCCAGCTCTTCAGGGTAGGTTTTGGCTGCCCTGCAATAGATCCTGTCATACACTCTGAAACAGAAAAAGAGTTCAATTCATTCTGACCCACCTTGGGTGTACTTACAATTGCTGGGACTGAAATCAAAATAGCTTCCAAGGGTTTCACCTGGCATTGCTCTCTTAACAGGTATTCATTCTCCTTGCCTTCAGCAGTGGTGTTGGCTTTAAGCAATCACCCTTTAGCTTCACAGCACAGATAAGTAGGTGCTAGAATAGCTGGTACTGGAACATCATCAGAGGGCAGCAGCTTTTCATGTGCATGAAACTTCTTAACTGGATGCTTCAGCATTATAAAATATGACCTTGCAGGTCTGTTGCTTGTGCAGTCCTTGGATGACTGACTAAACATGTATGTAACACCATGAATCTGCCATTTAAGATGTTAAATCCAAAATTCAGCTGTTAATCCATCAGTATAAGAATGCATCAGATCTAGCCTACTGGCTATGGCTACCTGAATTAACTCGGGATATGTAAAGAAAGAGGGTGTCTTGACACCAAAGGCTGGATCAGCAATGCTAACCATGGGCTACAAGGGTTTACCAGTGGAAGATGTCTTTTGCTGCTTCAGACTTATAACCACAGGCTAAAGTGTGCTTGAATCACTTCTCTGTGCATCACAGTGTCCAACTGCTGTGTTCTATGGACGATGGCAGAAATAACTGAACCAGCTCCAAAAAGCAAGAGAGGTATCAGAAGCAAGAGACAAGCAAGGATGGTGTTCCAACAGAACTCTTCAGCCCTGCTTTGTTGGCTTGACAGTTTTCTAAAACCCTTTTGAAGTTGAGTGTACCTGCATGGACTCCTGTTCCACAAGGTACAGCATGAGCAACCTAATGCTGCAGGCCATCCCAGCCATAAACCAAGCAGCCAAGTATGAATCCTGGCCTTCTATCTCTTAGACACCGTGACATTTGTCAACAGCACCTCTTAGTGCATTCACAGGTCCCACTCACCCAGCAGTAACACTCCATTGTCTCTATTATTGTGTCCATTTTCTCCCATCCCTTTTCGATCTGAAGCATGAAACCCATAGAGAAGAGATTGTTCAAACTGCTGCAATTTGCTTTATCACACCAAGAGACACTGTTTAGCCCACTGGTAAGATTACAATATGGAAAAAAAGAAACTGGCAGCTGCCCTGGAACGTGTGAGAAGACAGCACTGGCCCAGCTGAGGGCTCTGACATAATTTTATTGTACGGTCAGGGTCAAACCAACATAGCTTCCCCAGCCTAAGGAACAACCAAGGAATTTGCTCCTCATGCCAGAGCCCTACTTCCTCTTCAAATGGTGCAGCTGTGGAAACTGGTAACCACAACGGTTTATAATCCACAAGCAGCACTCCTGTTGTCAGTACAAGGAGAAATAACTTCCTCCCAAGCCAGATCTGATTGCAGAGTCAGGGTTTATCTGCTTGGAGGAAGATTACTGTGCTATAAGACTGTGAACAAGTTCATGTCTGCTGTACACTCTGCAGAAGGAGAAGACAGGTCCAGCAGCAAGGACTCTAGTTCACTAGTTCACCACACAGGCTCTGTTTCTAAATGCAGGTGAGACAAAGCTAATCTGGGAACTCACATGCTGAAGGAAGGCATATAAACAGGAACACCTCTTGTCTTATTCTGTGTTCCTCTGCAGACAATATTTGTTTCAAAAGTATCATAGTATCATAGTATTATAGAATCATAGAATGGTTTGGGTTGGAAGGGACCTTAAAGATCACTGTGTTCCAATCCCCTGCCATGGGCAGATACACCTTCCACTGGAAGGTTGCTCCAAGTCCTGTCCAACCTGGCCTTTAACACCTCCAGGGATGGGGCAGCCACAGCTTCTCTGGGCAACCTATTTCCAGTGCCTCACCACCTTCACAGTAAAGAATTTTTTGCTAGTATCTAATCTAAACCTACTCTGTCAGTTTGAATCCATTCCCCCTTGTCCTGTCAAGTAATGGGTCTGTTGCAAGGAGCTCAGAGAACTCCTGAAAAATGAGTGGCTGTGGGACAGGTAAGAGAAACCCTAGTCCCCAGTGGACAGAAATGACACTGATCAGCCCTCTAGACCACCCTGCCAGGTAAGGCAGCACCTTCAGTCCAAGTGTCTCAATGTTCTTCCCTACTACCCTCTGAAACACCACTCCTCCAGCTGCTAACTCTATTGCACTGTTCATTCAACACAACATCTGTGCAAAAGTGCCTTTTCAAAGCAAAGTGCATGCTGGCAGAGCTCACACAGCACTTCAGTGCTACAGAAGTCCCACAGAAAGTCCCATTTCACCCATGTACTCCAGCTCCTCTAGCAAAAAGCACTAGAAAGCTGGGGAAATCAACTGGGGATTTACAGTCCCAGTAAATCAAGAGCTGATACACTGATGCATTCACAAGAGTTGTCTACCTCTCCAATTAATCTCAGAGCCATTGTAGTTTCTAATACATTGAAAATGGATTCTGTATGGATTCAATTGGATTAATTCAAGCGATGCATGATTTTAAATATTCAGCCATTTCATGCTCATATGGACTGAAAGATCTGTTCTGTTAGCTATCAGTCCCATAGAAGGGTGAGGTGTTTCTAAAGAAAATACCATATAATAATTAACTGAAACCCTGAACTTCCACCTTTTGGTGTAATTTACCTATAATTTCCATTCCAGACTAGACAAAAAGTGTGTTTGCTTAGCTAATAAAACCATTTAGCCAAGCAACCCCCTCACCTAGGGTTCAGACAAATCTCTGGTTCACATCGCTAGGTAAGCCCTGTTATCTGCAGCAAGCTATCTCTGCATGCCAAACACATCTATTAAACCACAGTAGTTCAGTCACTGTTACCTTGATGCTCAACAGTCTGGTACCTGTCCTTGAGAAACTCCAGTGATCAGCAGACACATTGCAAAACTTCAATCTGCCTTTCAAAGTCTTCACCACTTTGCAAGCTGTCAAAATTCTTGTCATCTTGAAAGCTGCCGATAGGTAACTAAAGTTTAAAGAACACAAGAGAAAATAAAAATCTGCTTGTATGTATTTCTTCAAGATTTGGTGCTGACAATATACTCTTGTAGATCATAGGGGAAGAGAACAGAGGCACAGCAGGCGCACTGGACTGACTGTACAGCACTGCCCTCCACCTTCCCATTTATTCTGCCATTAAAAGTCCCAGGTGCAGCCCCACCTCCTCCCACCCCTCCTCAGAGGGGTGCTTGCTTAGGTACCCTTGCAACACTTCTCCTCAGGCTGGTCTCTGAGCACTGTCACAGAGGTTGCAACACAGGCCAGACGCCATCTGCAAGACAGCAAATCCTGCATTGTACTAAAGGACATGAAGCAGGAAGACCAAATTCCATGGAAAGATGGAATCTTTACTCTGTGTTTGGAGAGCGTGCACTAGCACTGGTTCCAGAGTGCTGCCTGTCCTCAAATAAATGAAAAATAAAATTTTCACAATAAAAAATAAATGGTTGCAAAAGAAAAACATCTTCTGGTAACATTTCAATGGTGAACAGATGAAATAAGGTGAAATTTTCTATATATTATCCCCTAACTACAGACTTCCATGACTCTAACATTTTGCCTGTAACACTACACTACACTCTTCATAAAGAATCATACTCTTCATTAGCCAGAGGTGAAAATGCCTTATTAAGACAAAAGCTGGGGGAGAAGTATGCCCATTTATTATCCTTCAAAAACTCAAAAGAAGAGGCATCTTTTGAAATCCAGGTGATGAAAGTTTTAATTGGCTCAAAGCAATACATATACATACAGATTTTTTATGCAGATGGACACATTCTGCTGTAAAGGAATTAGGTGACTTTTAATCAGTGGCAGTAATAATCATGACTTCTTTTTATACAGTGGTTTGAAGTTAGTCTAAATTGACACCAGTACCACATAAAAATATTTCCTTTACAGCTCATTATATATTCACCAGGCTGAACAGTCATGAACATCATAAAAGATAGAGAGAAGAGAGGGCAATGGGTTTAGGTACCCTGCACGACATGAAAAGCTTTTTGGAAACTTGGATGGGAAACACAAAGGAAAGGCCTGGATCCAGATGACTGAAAGAGATAGACAGAGATAGGGTGGAAGACAGACTGGGTGTAGAGCTCCTCACTGCTTCAACATGGGCTTTACAGGTGTGCAGAGCCAGGAGAACCAAGTCAACAATAACTTCACAGGGGTTTAGCACATAATCATTTTTCCTACAAGAAGATATCTGACAATCATTCTGATTCATAGAAGGAGCTTGAGAGACACAGATTTTGCTTTTTGCAAACAAAAAAAACCAAATAAATACAGAGGACTGGAAAATGGTTTTGTTAGATCTTCCTCCACTTGCTTGGCTCTAGCCTGTAGTGATCCAGAAGCCAAGACCATGCATGTAAGTGACTGGATTGCAAAAAGCTACACCTTGTACTAGAAAGGTCATCTTAATATACAAACACCTGTGAGTTCACACATGCAGTTCAGGAGCCAGCTTTCTTCCAAAGTCACATTATGTTAGCTTTAAACTGCCGTGAGTAAAATACACAGCATTTGGAAGGTTATTTCTTATGGCTATACTGAACAGGAAATTCCACACCCCATTTTACTCTCTGCCAACATCAGGGAGTGACTTTGGGCCCTGGGATACATGTTTGAACTAGAATCAAACCATGCTGGCAGTTTCAGCACGGTAACTGCTAATTCCTAACTTCCCTCTTCCACCACGTGAGATGCAGTGAGCCTGCACCACGAAGCTGATCGATCCACACAAAAACTCACCTCTTCCTTCCACCGTGAGGCCATTCATGAACACAGGGCATAAGGAATGAGCAGAAAATGGACCATGCCTTTTGGCAGAACGGCACCCTGCAGGTACAAACAGCTGCATAACCACAGACACACTGTGTTCAGTGTGTCAGGGATCTGCTGCACACATAGAGACCTAATGTGGCAGCTGTATGTTAAGGATTAAATGCTATATGGGCAAACAACAGACAAAAAAGTAGTTTCCTTCATCACCTCCACAGCAAGGATGGTCCACTGACTACTGCTTTAGATTTGACCCTGCTGTCTTCCCTATTTTCATGCATGTTTTATTATCAAAATTGATCAAGCCCACCTCAGACCTTCTGAGATTACAAAGGTTATGGCTCCAGTATAAGAATCTTAAAGCCTTCCCCATGATGAAGGAATTTCCCTCTGCAAAAACCAGGAGAAAACATCCAAGCTATTTGTCTCACTGCCAACATGCTAAAAAGGTCACAAACTACTGAGGCGTTGAGGCCAGAAAATATACCATGTATTCTCTAAAGAAGCCTTAGCTCTGAAAAACCTGTAAAAACACAAACAAGCCACCTATGGTTTGGAAAGATTTTAAGTATTCTTTTCGCTTAACATAAAGACCAGAAGAGGCAGAATCACTAAGAGATGGAATCAATGAGGAAAATAAACCAACCATAGAATAGTGGGAAAAGAACAGGGACCCATGGTTTTATGGAAATGCAACCACACTACCTGAGCTTAGAACTTGACAGCCAGTACATAACTTGGAATTGTAGCACCCCTACAGAAAGAAAGTTTGGGCAGGAGCTCTGGAGGAAGGATGTGTATCAGAGAAATCGGGAACAGCAGAAGATTCGCTCAGACAAGAACAGTTCAAGTACTGGGGGAGAAAAGTGTGAAATCGCAATTCTGGCTTCCTTACCATGTCCTAGGTGTTTAGAGAAAGGCAGAGTGCCTTTTGTTTCATATTCAGTTACACTATTGTACAGAGAGAGGGATTAGGGGAAGGAGAGCAAAATACCCATTAAAATAAGGAACTTTTTGTTACTGTTTACAATTAGAAAATCCCAGAAACAAAATTCATCACACAGCCCCACAGGACCATAAAAATCACACAAAACCAGTGGTCTGTGGCTTTGCAAATCCCCAAGGACAAGAGATTCAAAGAAAGCTAAGGACCTATATTTTCAGAGGTTTAAAACAAAGTGCTTGATCTTAAGAAGAGAAGTGCTCAGAGCAGATGGGGCCTTGCTTAGATGCCCCAGAACTGGTGCCCCAAAATGGAAGCACCTAAAGCCATTTTTCACAGCTGGGAAGCTCTGCTTTAAGGAACCAAGCTATGCAGGATTTTTCATTTTCAAGTTTTCTGTAAAAAGCACAAGACAGTTCCAATCTTGCTTGAGAGACAAAAGATCAGGGCCAATTTGTGAGCATGTTGGGCCAGATTCACATTAGTGCAAGTCCCAAGTAATTGCCTTCAGCTCAGTGGAGCTTCAAGTGGCATAAGTCTCCCCTGGATTGGGACCAGTGTAACAAGCAGCTTACATGAATTGATTGGACTCTTTCTTATAGGACTATTTCTTATACGTGAAATCAGAGAAGAACTTTTTCCCTCCATATGTCCTTCAGATACTTTTGGAAATCTCTCCTGCCCATATGTCAGGTTGTGTCTGATTTCTGACCACCCTGTCTTGTCTCCACTAAATTACATTTGAAAAGTATTGACTGGAAAAGCAGAATAGTTGAAAGTTCCAGCAAAACTGCAATTCTCTGCTGCCACTAGGAAGAAGACAAATATTCTCCTCCACCTCTACAGCTCACACAAAATTCCTCAAAGTGATTTTGAAACCCTCTCTTCCATTTCAAGGCAAGCTCCACTTGCTTCCCAAGGAATTTAGAATAAAGAGTTTTGAAAGCACCTGAAAAATATTGAGATTCACAATATATTTCCTAATCAGGTGTTAGTTCATCAAGAGAGATCACTGCAGAGCTAGGTAGCAATTTTTGATCAAACCCCATTACCTCAGAGACAATAATTTACTTTTTATTGCAGTATGCAGTGGGGGAATAAAAAAAGTTCTCTTGTTTACATGCAAATGAACTAACAGCATCCAGACATCCCCCATCACCCAATCCTCTTGGATTGCTTCAGGAGAGAAAACTGCTTTGATCCAATCTCAGAACAAATTAAGCATTTCAAGAAAACCCTACAATGTTTAGAAAACGGCAAAGCAAGACAAGCTGAGAATTTCAAAACTGACGCTGATCTTCACTTGTGTATATGGAGAGAAACTGAAAGGAATAAGAACCAAGTACAAGTCTCACCCCTCAGCTCTCCTGAATTCTGTTGTTTAAGCCACAGCCAGAACACGGGTTTTTTTCCACAGAGTTTGTTCTATTTTAGAGGAGGGCTGGGGAAAAGGGTACTTCAAATTTTAATGGGAGAGGTTCTTAGCAGAACTTCAGATTCAGATGCTGCTTTTTGATTCAGTCTTACTAACTCACATGATTGTGACAGGAATGATAAACTCAGATGATTTATTTTTTTTAGATGGAAACAATTCCAAGTGACAAGGCAAGAACAGGAACTAAAAATGGACTGCTCCTAGCTGCCCACTCTGCTCTTGGCTTGCAGCTTGTTTTCCATCCAGCTCAGTGCCTTCCTAAGATACAAAGTGCTCAGTCCTCTTCAGTCCCAAGTCTACCCCTGAGATCTGGCTTTTTGCTCTTTGCTTCCTTCCACAGTTTCTCTGCATGAATAACAGCCTCCCCCCTCCTTGACATGACTCTCCAGCCCACCACACTCCATGGCTCCTGAGAGCTGCTTTCCCTTGAGCACACTTCACAGGAGAGAAGTCACCCTCCAGTCTACACAAGGTCAGTTTGTGACTGCTCCTCGTACTGGAAATAGCAAGAAGCCTTCCAAACCTTTACTATTTCCTGCAGAAGGCAATAATCCATATGAAAAGCAGTATGAAATCTGTTTTTAACAGCACAATGAAACCTTATTCCTAAGTCCCAACCCTGCAGTCCTCATTTGCAGAAAACAAGTGTTTGTGGGTAAAGGAGAACACACAAAACCCGAGCCAACGTAAATTAATGGAAAACATAAGGTGCTTTGAACAGGACATGCAAACTTCGTGTTGGTGAGGGTTTGAGATACAAAATTCAAAAATTCAGACGGTCGTCCTCACAATCTTTGGCTGACAAAGGCCCAGTCTGAAGAGAACATGGATGCATTCACAGGGATGGAAAACACAGTACCTATAACTCAAAACATCTTCCTAATTCTGATTGAACGTCACTTTTTGTTTGTGAGTCCAAACAAACAAAAAAGTAAAAAAGAAATGTTTTAAATGGAGTTGCTCAAAATCTAATTTTAATAAGTACTGCAAGTAGTTATTTTCGCTACTACAGAACACATTCTTTTAGAGAAACACTATTTTTCCTCTTTTAAATTAAAAAAAAATTCCTTCTCTTTGGTTTTTTTTAAACACAAACCTAAAAACAAAATTCAGTTAGCACAATAAGTGAAGAGTTTCATTTGATATTTTAGTTGAAATGTCAAAAAGCATCAGAATCAAACTGACATGCCGTGTCATTTTCCTTCAAAAACATTAGTTCAGTCTAGCTGACAGCTAAGAGCAATTCAGTTCTGCAAGGTAAATAGTTTGCTCTGGAAAAAGACCCTCATGCCCTACTCACAGTTTCATAAAATGAAAGAAACATGCCTGAAAACAACCAAAGCATCCAGGGGTGTTAGCAAATCCCACAGGAATTCAGGATACAAGAGTGTTCACAATCAATCAACAGGCCCTGTGACAGTTTCAATTAACATCCTATATGATAGTTTTAAAAGCTAATAACGACTTTTCATTTTGTAAGGAAAAATAATATATCAACATAATTGAAAATCTCAAAGCAATGCCATGTGAAAGAGCTTTCTAAAAAAATAGCAAATTTCTTGTTAATTCTGAATTGCCTTACTTGGCACCTCCCTTCTTTTCCAAATTTTGTCTTTAAGCAATAATCAAGACTGCCTTTTGATGAGTAAAGAAATAAATTTATAAATTATAAAATGCTTGACAATAAGACTCATATATCTATTCCCGCATTAGAGAAAATCTATTTTCAATGAGATTACACTTTTTATTAGGCTTGAACAGCCCAGGGTACACTTCTCTGTCTGGGATACAGAGCCCATGCTTCACCCAAACTTGACAAAAGATAAGCCTCTTATCTTCAGCAATAGAAAAAGAATCAACATCTTCAAAATGGGTCAAATTCCATTGCTGCTAGGATTAGCAGCTCCTCTATGATCAGCTGACTTGGAAGAAACAGAGAAAACCCTTGCAGTGTCTGGAAAAGACTGACATTACTTCAACAGGCAAATTTCACAAAGTCCTTAGTCAGCAAAAACCCAGAGCTGGCAGAAGAGTACTGCTGGAGGGTGATAAGGACAACCCAAAGTGCAGTCTGCTCCCAGAGTCATAACAAGCACCACACCTTGGACACACCTCTTATTTTCATGGTGATGCAACCAAGGGAGACTGGCCCCAGGAATCTCTGAGGTGCCTGGAAGGTGTCTGCAGTGTTTGACTTCAGGCTGGAGCTGAACTCCATTTACTGGAAGATGTTTGGAGGCAGCAAGATTTCTCACTCCCTGACATTTTCTGAAAAGACATTTTTACAAATGGGAGCCAGGATTAGCAGTCATCCTTTTTCCCCTGTGATTCCAGAGGCTCATAAATTTCACTGGCTTTTTACTGTGGATCATTAAAAAGGCCAAACTGGCTTTATGAAAAGGGCTCCACAAACACAGTCTCCTCCATGCTACACATTTTTACAGAGTCTAAAAATAACATGATCTCAGAATGCAAGATTAGCCACATTTGCTCAAGATGCCTGTTACGCTTGCTTCATTCTGTAGCAGTCCTGTCATGGGTGAATATGTGATAGGTTATCTTACCCCAGTGTGTTTGGTGTATCAAAGGAAAACAAATTGACCTGCCCTTGATTATAAGTAAATCAGCTTTTATCTAGGATGAAGGCTACAACACTCACTGTCCCCATGCTGCTAATTTATGCATATAACTGTTTATGTGCATTCGCACAGGCACATACAGTGTTCCTTGGGCAGTTTTGTCATTTTTCTTTGACCTGATCATCATCCTTTCCCCAGTTAAGTATAATTTCACTAAAATCAAAAATTCTATGACTGAATCATTTTCATGGACATTTTGACCTGGATCAGACCAATTGGTCGAGCCTTCTTGGTGGGCATGTACAGAGGATCTTGGCCAGACCCATCACACACCACCCTATGATCTGTGATCTCGAGTCTATGACCAGGGCGACCCAGAAGGGAAATAAGGAAATGAGCAGAGAGAGAAAGCATCCATCAGAAGAGATAAGCACCACATCAGAAATGTGTGTTATAGACATTTATATTTCCTAGAACAAAAGGTCCTCACAGCCAGGCATTCTGAAGTATGATTCACAGGCACTGCCACTAGTAGGACAGCTACCTGTTGCCTGGACTGCAACAAAACCCAGATAAAACAGGCTTGTTGTTCCCAGCACATTAGTGGGTTAGGTCTAAAGCTGCCCTTATTTTAAGGAAATAAAGCAGCTCCACTGAAACGGTGTAAAATATGACCAGCCTCGATGATTAGCTTATGGGCTTGTACCTTGAGTATGTGGGTAAAGTGTCCTCTCCCAGCCTTATTTGACCAAGCTTGTCCTGAGCAAGAAATACTCTCTTAACAATATGCCCTAACATGTCTTTTACCACAACAGACGTCATACCCAGTGACAGGACAGGCTGGAAGCTGCATCAGGGGAGATTCAGACTTGACATTAAGGAAGCCTTTCTTTACTGAGAGGGTGGTCAAACACTGGAACAGGCTTCCCAGAGGTGGTTGAAGCCCGAAGCCTGTCAGTATTTAAAAGGCATTTGGACAATGTCCTTAATATCACACTATAACTTTTGGCCAGCTCTGCAGTGGTCAGGCAGTTGGACTGGATGATCCTTGTAGGTCCCTTGCAACTGAAGTATGCTATATGAGAAGAAACAGGAAGTTTTCTACAGAAAGCTTCTTACCTAATTTCCTGAGAATAAAAGTGAATTAATCATCCCTCTGGTATAAATATATTTACCCTTTGGAAAGGATATACACAACATTTCTCTCCAGTCTAGTTTTGTACCCTTTAGCACCTGTGCAGTGCTAGCTGTCCCTGGTTTTAGTGGGAGGGAGACTTATGTGGCCTTGGCCTCTCACCTTATATACAGCATCCATGATCAATCAGCATTTTCCTTGTTGCTTCATGCCTGGTGCTCCAGATTGGAAGGATTTACAAAATTTGTTTGTCTTAATCTTTTTCCTCACTCCTACTTTTTTTTTTTTCTACCTGTGGATACCCTGGGGAGAAAAGATAAAGATAAAAAGCTTTGACTGTTGCACACAGGGCTATGCACTGAAGCATTTTCTTTAAATTACACATAGATATGCATTAGGCAGATTCATGCCTGAAGATGCAGATCTCTCTTCAAACAGCACAGCAAAGTCTTGCTATATGGATCTGTAATGTCATTTGAGAAGGGACATGATATTGGCTGACTAAAAACATTTTTAGGGCTGGAGAGCAATGAGGTTTGAAGAAGTAATTGATGCTGTCAGTTAAGTGTTCAGGACTTCAACCCCAGAACTCCAGCACTGTCTATCCAGATAGCATTGCTGTAATAGCAAGGGAACTTTATGAGCTAGTCAGTCATAAGACTGTATCATGCTCCATGGGGATGACAGACACTAGATAAAGTTTTATACCTGGCAATACACAGAATCTGACAATGGGTCAGGCTGGAAGGGACCACACTGGCTCATCTGGGCCAACCTCCCTGCTCAAGCAGGGTCAACCCAGAGCACATGGTGCAGGACTGTGTCCAGATGGGTCTGGAATATCCCAGTGAGGGAGACTCCACAGCCTCTCTGGTCTCTGTTTCAGTGCTCAGTCACTGCACAGGAAAAGTTCTTCCTCCTGTCCAGGCAGAACTTCCTGAGCATCAGTTCCTGCCCATTCATTCCTCTTGTGCCATTGCTGGGCCCCACAGAGCAGAGCCTGGTTCCCACTCTGAGCCCTCCCTGCAGACAGGAGCACACAGGGATGAGGGCCCCTCTCAGCTGGGGCTCCTCTCAAGGTTGAACATCTCCAGTTCCCTCAGCCTTTTCTTGTCCAGGAGACCCTCCAGGCCCTTCCTCATCTCTGCAGCCTCCGCTGGACCCACTTCAGGAGTTCCCTGGCCCTCTTGTACCAAGAAGCTGAGAACTGGACACTCCAGATGTGCCTCACCAGAGCTGAGTAGAAAGGCAGGAGCAACTGTCTCAACCTGCTGGCAATGCCCTTCCGAATGCCTTCTTGGACACAGAGGGACACTGCTGTCTCATGAACAGCTTGTTGCTCACCAGGACACTCAGGTCCTTCTCCGCAGAGCTTCTTTCCAGCCTGTAGAGGTGCATGGGGTTAATACATACTGCTGTACTTTAACAAACACAGCATTTTCCTTAACAAAATTCCTAGGAACAGTCTCCTTTCCACAATGACAAGCCGGCTCAAAGAGAACCTATGCTTTTGAGTGAGGGCTCTCATTGCACATCTTAAAAGAGGGCACAAAGCCCTGGCTGACATGTGAGTGGGACCAGTGCTGAGGCTGTAGATGCAGTTAGGCTGCCCTTCCCCTGAAGATATTCTGCACTGTATTGTCCCTGTCACCCATTTCACTCTGACACCTAAAAATGTTCAGCAGGATTTAAATGAACCGACCCATGGGATCATGGAATCACTCTGCATCCCACGGCAGCAGGTCCTAATTCTTCGTTCATTTGAAGAAGGCAGGATCTCAAATACTGAACAATTTTGTCTCTTTCAGCTTCAGGAAAGACAAAGCAGGTGATCACTGAAGAAAACTAGGGAGTCCCAGTTCACACTGAAAAAGCCAAGGGAACACAAGATGCTTTTCCTTCTTACTCTAAACATGCAGACCTCCCCCTCAAAGAGCACAGGAACTAACCACAGAGCTGGAGACACCAAAAAGGCCTGTCTGGGTAATGCTCTGACAACTGCACTCGGAACTTCCTGGATAGAGTTCCTTGCACTGCTAGAGTCAGGAGTGTCAACATGACAGTCAAAGCTGGGGCCTGAATATATCAAATTGGGGGGGGGGGGGGGGGGGGGGGGTTAAGCCTACTTCAACTAAGAGCTGTAAACACAGGGTTTAGCTTTCAGATAGTTTAGTTCATGAACAGATGTGGTTATAATTATATCAGATTTTAGTAAAATGAGCAATCAAACTGTAAACCAGAGTAGTCAAAAGGTAGCTTGTTCACTTTCCTGTATTGATTAAAGTAATTTAAATACTCACTTTTCCATCTTTATCCACTGCCATAAATAAATGAAAATCAAATCTATTCATTTGTTTCTACTTCCTATGGATTCCATCACACTACAGTCCATTGTAACCAAAACAAGCATAAACTACCACATCCAGTGCAATGGATGTGACAAAAAACCTGACAAAAATCCACAAGAGCTAAGTGCTGCTGAGAGTTTTCCTTTCACTACTCTGATCACAGAGATCTCAGCAACAGTGTGTGCTTTGGAAACCACAGCAAGGATGAGGAGTTGATTTATATAGGCCATACATGGTCAAGAAGAGCTTCAGTTTGTCATTTCTGACATGAGGGAGGAAATATGGCTTGAAAAATACAGAATACTAATATAGTGGAAAGCGAGTATCGGCTGGTAAGAAACATTGTAGGGATACAGACCCCAATAATGCTTTACTCAAGTATTACCTCTTTACTCTTCCAGCCAAAGTGTCAGCCAGTCACACACTCCTGCAATCACATTTAAACTTTCCAGAGAGCTGAATTCTTTCTCTCCTTCCCTTCTGCCCCAACAAACCCCCACAGCTGTGGCACACTCAAGAGTGTGCTTTGAAGAGTTTAGATGCTCATTTTGGGCATCAGACCCAAGCAGGTCTGATTTCCAGCATCAACAGCAGAAGAAATTGGTCTCGAGCCATGACTTTGGAAAAGACTTTGGAAAAGACTCTGGAAAAGACTCAAATGTTTTATTCTATTGATTCCTGTGAAGCCTAAAGCCTTTATCCATACAAATTTCTGGCTTTGCCCTAGACCTCCTCCTCTCCTGACCATTACCACAGCACTACACCCTGGCCAATACAGGTGTTTTCATCAGACTTTGACCCTAACACATCTGCCTGTGCAGCAAGTAGAACAGCAGTGCTGACACACTGTGAATGCTTCCAGTTTTCTGTTTACCACCATCCTCCCATTATCAGCTTCCTGCAACAGATGGACTGTAATTTCACAGGCACAAGAAGAGTCAGTAACTGGGTGGGAGAGGCAGGAAAGCCTGCTGCTTCAGTAGCAGGAGCCCAGAGGGAAAAATAAAGGCAGAATGTTGTGGAAGAAATATGGAGACCTATGTTTAAGCATCAGCCCAGTATCAGCCACGAGCATAGCTCCAGCTGGGGCAATTCGGACTGCCTTCTCTTCCCAGTTCTGCCTTTTTTCCAGGGAAATGGGTTCCAAGAGATGCAGCTAAAGACATAAATAAATCTGTTTCAAGCTATGATGTTCCTTTTGTTGGGACAGCACCCATTTTGATAGCATCAGCCACAGTGCTCTCTAATAAAGGTCCCTAAGAACATTTCCATCCATCCTGCCAGTCAGCTAACATACAGTCTTTCCAAATGTGCAAAGGAACGTGTGGGGAACTGAGATTAAATTTCATTGATTGCATCTCCCAAGAAAAGTCACAATGCACCCCTTTTAGGTTTCTCCAAAGGGCAAATAAACAATAACTAAAAATCATCCAAGCAAAATATCTCTATGTTTTGATAGTTATCAGCATTCAAGCTCACCACACTAGAAATGCTACTGTGTTATGCATTCCCTTTCCCCACTCCATGTATCTATAATAATGCATATGGAAGGTAGGAAGCCACAAGGCTGAGAATGCAGTGAAGAAACTGCCCCTTTGCTTTGAGCAACATTATGAGTTGGAAAAATATTTTCAATCCCTAACGGCTAAGTTTAAAAAGCCCTTCTGAAACCAAAACCAGGGGAAAATACCTCAAATGCAAGAAGAGCAGGAAGCTCTCCAGCAGCAAGCTCTGTTCCTGTGTTCCGGGCAGCGACCCATCAAGAGATGTCACCTCCCAGAGAAGAAAGCCTGGTGCTGTGTCCTGGCAGGGCCAGCATGGCTTGTGGCTGAGTGACAGGCAGCTGTGCTGGTCCTGTGCCAGTCGGGATGAGCCCTCCTTTTGAAAGCCTCAGTACAGCAGCTTGCTTTTTTAAGAGAAAAAATAATCCTATGGGGTTAGGGACACATCTGAGGTATGAAATAATATTCTCAGGTGCATATCCAAGCCTGCCTTTCTGCAGTGTTTGTCAGGGGCAGTTCTTTCAACAGGGTCAATGAGGTCTGGTCTCAGCAGAGCTCTCTGAGGGTCACCTGGGAGACCTGGGAAAAGCCTTGCTGATCCATTTTCTTTTTATGCTGTGCCTAAACCTCAGGGGAGCACACAGCAGCACCAAACCCAGCACCACAGCTGAAGAACAGGAGCATCACCACACCTGCCTGTTGAGATACCCACAAGCTCCACAGGTTCTTTACCACCACTTCCAGCTTTCTTATGTTAATAACTATTAACACTTCAGTCCCTGCTCAGTCATAAAACTGTCAACACAATTAAACCTGTGTCAGAAAGGACAATCTGATCCATCCTCTGTATTCAAGGTAACTCCAAGCCCAGCTTCACTACATGATGCAGTTGCATCTGGGGCATTGCAGACACTCAAAATCTTTGCAAAGAGCTGTTCTGAACATCTGAACCATGAGAGAGTTCAGCAGAAGTTTACAGCCTCTGGAGTGTTCCGCAAGAGACAGGAGTCTCTAAGAAATTGGACTGGTTATCTGGCATTACACATTTATGGGGGCAGGACTTAAAGTAGTTTATTTAGATGACACAGGGCATCTGTGCACTGACACTGTTACAGCTATTAGCAGCACAGGGACTGTGTTAGATGATGCTAATGAATGTGTCTTGTAGGTGTGCGACTCACTGACAACCTGCAGGAGGGGAGAGTGGTTGAAAGGAGATCTGTAAGCTACAGGAAGATTTCTAGGATACTAGTTCCAAGGAAACACTTTGGGCTGAAATTGAGCCACAGATTTTATCACAGCCAATCTCTGAGAAGCAGAGACTGAATTACCTGCTGTGACTGGCTTTGCATCAGAATGGGAATCTCACCTTCCTCACCAGCTGCCTTCCCTTTGCGATCTAAAGGCTGAAAATGCTGGTTACACCAAGCCTGACAGAGCTGAAGAAGTGTTTGGACAATACCCTTGGGCACATGGTGTGGCTCTTGGGGAGTGGGACTCAATGATCCTTGTGGGTCTCTTCCAACTCAGCTTATTCGGTGATTGTGTAACTTCCCTGATGGAGATGAGAAGCTCTGAATAAGTTCCTCTTCAGAACCATCAATGAATTACCTCTCCAGTGATGGGAAGGGCCACAGAAACAAAACAGTCAGACACAAGCCTAGCAGGAGCAGGGGACAGGAACCAAGGTGAGAGAACTCAATGGAAAATCCAGGAGGAGTGACCTTCTGAGAACTGCAGTTACAGGATCTCTGAGAAAAAGCAGATACCTCAAACCAACAAGGATGGCAAACCTAGGACCTAATGGCACATATTTACTGACCAAGACAAATCCAGACAAAACTATTACCATAAAGGTGGATGTGGATAATAAATATCAAGATACTGGCACAGGTGCCAAATCATTCCTGTATCAGGACAGACTTTGCAATGCTTCCCAGGTGTCCCTATTGTCAATAATATAGACACTTGAGATTGAAGATCCTTTAAAAACATGACACTCAATAGTTTTCCATGAAAAAGAATTGTACACTCTGAGCAATAGCAGGTTCCATTTTAAAGAACATGTAAAATGTACCAAATGAAAAATAAGGTCTTCTTAGTGCCCCTCAGAGTCCTCAGAGCACCTGTAAAGCTTAAATGCATTGCTCAGTGTCACAGAGACCCTGGTCACTGCCGCCCCAAACTGTTCACACAGCTAAGCAAACAAGCCAACAGTCACATTTACCGCAATTTATCCTGTAGATGTGCAAAGGTGAGTGGAGGACAGATGTCAAACACAGAGTCAGGGGAAGCAATCAGTCATATCCATACATTGGCAATCACATCCAACCCTCTTGCTGAACTTTAAAGACAGGTTTAAGGATGAAGGTGCCCTGCTCAGAACTGCTTTAGTCATTATAGCAAAGCAAAAGAAATCTGGCTTGATGTCAGTCCTGTCCCGGGGTCAAAGTCTCAACAATCCCTACTGTCTTCCAAATTACCTCATCACCAAAACAAAGTGCTTTATCCAGCTTTTAGCAGTTTCCTGACTGGTTTTCTTTGCTCCTGACCATATGTAGCCCTTACTCGTCACCTCTTCTCAATCAGGTCTGGTCTCCGACTTCTCTCTTTCATTTGCTAAGACAGGATGGATTCCCACTGCATTGGGGGATATCGATATCTTATGGTCCACAAGGAGGAGAAAATGATAGAATGTCACAGAGGATTGCTACGTGCAGAAGCACTGCACTCTACTCCTTACACAGCAACCAGCACCCTCCGCCCCGTCCCACGCTGAGCAGGACATGGATGCCCTCCCGGTGTGCCAGGCTGGGGGCACAGGCACAGACGGCTCCTCCCTTGTGGGACAGAGGCACCTAGTGGCTGAGCGCTGAAAGATCGGGTAAAGCCACCACACGCCAATCAATGAGGCTTGTGTTTGTAGTTTAAGCGGGATGCTGCTGCTGGCATGAAGACAGGTTGCTACAAAGCTGTTCGGCTGTTAACTGCTCTGCCCAGGTTCACATGCCATAAAGCAAAATACAAACACATGGCACCAGGCATAGCAGCCCAGAGAAAACCCTCCCAGAGCCCAGGCCGTGCCAGATGCTCAGGCAGTGTGCTAGGGAACACATACACCAGCAGCCCCCAGCACAGCCACCAAACTCCCAGAAGTGGGCGGCTCAGCACCTCTGGTGCACAGGCCCAGCTGTGTCTTTTGTACTTGACAACCTGACCACAGCTTAACTCCATGAATAATCTCCTTCACCTCTGAAAGCTGCTGCAGTTGCTGTCCACTACCTTTGAAAGGCAGTGGGTCACCCTCCCCTGGTCATACTCGTAACACTGTTCAAGACTTTACAGATATCCACTACAGCCCTTTTCAGATACCTCTTTTCCAGCCTGAATAGCCATGGCCTAGTTACTTAGTCCTTGCATGTAATTCATTCCACACAGCTGATGATCTCTTTTTTGGCCTTATTAGTCCTATGACTTGTACCTCCTGCTTCTAGTTCTGCTATCCTGTTTGAGATAATATCAGGACTTAACACAGAATGTGAGATGCAGGTGAGCCAGACACATATAACAGCATTCTTAGTTTTGTACTCTTTTCCCTTCCCACTTTAATTTTTTTTTTCTTTTACCTTGTGAGCAGTGTTTTCACAGAAATACCTACTGCACCTCTGAGATCTGAGTGGGAGCCACTAGCTCAAAGCCCCCTACTGTGTTTGTGCATGGAGTCAGAATTCTCTGTACTGAATGCTTGGCTTAATACCTGGCCGCAACAAATACAGGCAGGATACAGGTGAGATCTGCTCCCCAGAAACACCATCAATAGAATCAACTAGACCAGGTCAAATTTTGTGACCAATACTTAGCCTTTGATCTCTTCATACAAGCTGCTAAAAGAAAAACAATCATGCCATCTGTAAATTGGAAAAAAAATACAGTAACGTAAGAGGCTTTTTCCTTCTCCTGGATATCTTTCTAAAATGAAAAAAATTCCACTCATAATGCTGAGATATAACACTTGCCTCACCTTACAAAGCCGAGCTACTCAGGTTCAGAATAGCATTAAGATCTTCAATTTCTTCATGTAGGTTTGCGTTTTTACTGAGATCAAATATGGGGAGCTGTGGCTCTAATATTAAAGAATGCCAAAGTTTCTAGAATTATCTTTAGTTTATAAAGAGCACCATGGCAGAAACAACATCTGATATTCAAAACTGCTATTTAAAATGAAGAAAAGGGCATCTTTGATTTTGATCTTTTATATGTCCTAGGACACTTTGGACATCAATCTTAAATACATAGTATCTTTAGCTATAATAAAGCTGCTGAATAAATAATGTGTAAGAGAGGCTAATGAATACAGCTGGGAAGCTTCTCGCTTTTACTCTGTGCTGTCTGAAACTGGAACACAAAGAAGCCAAGACCAAAAAGAAGCAAACCAAAGCAGAGATGGGGAGATAAATGCTGCAACTTGGATTACATCTCTTAAATGTCCACAAAAATCTTGTATTGCAGTAGTTCTGTGATGTAGTAGTTCTGACAAGACATCCCTTGGGCAATTCTTCAGCAGATGAAACCCCTCCCACCGCTCAAGTGCTTTGCCAGTACATTTTTCCAGGATATTCTCACACACCTTGAGGATAACCATGCTCTGTGGAGCACTTCCACACAGCCTCTCAAATTCCTTTTTCTAGCTGACAAGGCTATGAAGGACACTCTACCCTTGCTCACTGCACTCCCTCACATATAGCACACAACTGTGAAGGAGAACAAGCAACCCTCACATCTACTATTATGGGGTTACCATGTGAAGTCCATCTGCTCCACAGCATGGAGCCTGCTGTGTGAGGTTGCTCCAACCCTGAGAGGAGGCTGTGGAGGGGGAGCAGATGCCAAACTACCATTTTGGAAAGGCTGCTTCCAAGTCCACATCTACACTGCCCACACTGGGCACCTGCTGCATGGAGATTCACTGTGGGTGAGTTTACAGAACTGATGGATGCCTACAGCCAATGAAGGATGGTCTCCAGCAGGAGACAGCTCTTCTCAGGAAGGAGATGTTTCAGTATGCCCTCAGGCAGGATGCCAAGTAGTATGCAAGCAGCTGTAACATTTGTCAGAGATTTTGGTCTCACATCCTCACTGGAATGAGGAGGGAGCAGACACCTGGGCATCCTGAGGTTTTCTTCAAGGAGGACTGTGAAACATCCATTTCATTCACATAATCCACAGAAATGCCACCAGTCCAGTTGGGACCACCTACAGCCAGGACTCTTATGTTGCTAAAGTTTAGTAAGGATTTGTCTTTTAGACAGTGTTGTGGAGCAGAAAATATTACACCCTTTTACCTGTTTTCTCACAGGTAGGAAGATTTGGGGACATCTATTCAACCACTGACTGCAAGTCCCTTCAGATACAGATTCTTGTGGGGCTAACTGTAACCAGACTGCCAGAAAGGCTACTGGAGATTGCTTTTTCACCATTTTCTCTGTGTGCTCTCACCGCTGCAGCCACACAAAATTTCTCTCTAGATGTGTTCTGAACAGACCTGCTTTAATAGCTTTTAAAATTTTTTTTCAGAGAATGCAGCACGACCCTTTTCAGACCAAGTAAACAAACAGGCCTATGGGCATGGCAGGTTACTAAGGATGAATCATGAGTCACTTACGTGGGCTCTGAGTGACAGCTGCAGCCTGGATTTCAGGGTTCATCCTGGGCAGCAGGAGGTGTATTGAAGCCAAAGTGACCACAACCAATTAGAAAATAATATACTGAAACGTAACTCCTTGGCAGGGTGGTGAAGAGAACAGGCAGGATAATTTGGGAGAACCATCTTTAAGTGATGAGATAAAAAAAACTAATGTAAGGAATCAAAGAAAGATGCTGAAGCTGAAATGGTGTGCTTTATGCTGGAAGTTAATACTGAACTGTGCCTGAGGGAAGGAGGGCAGTGAATACTGCTTTGACCTGCAGATGGAAGACCATAATATAGGGCTGTGACTCTGGCATTAAGCAGAAGACTTCACATTATTTTTGCTGATGCTAGAGCTGCCTCCCTGAATACTAAAACTTCAGTCCATCTCCCTGCCTTGAACATAAGGCAATGTTGACATGATTGAAATTTACTAAACAAGGAATAGCTGAGTGAAAAAAGAACTGAAAGCAAACATAACTGCAATTCCCTCTTTTTTGCTTGTTTCTCACGATAACATGAAATAATTTACTTTTATTTCTTTGAGATCTGATTTGATTGATTGTAATAAAGGATGGGCATACGGAGAGAAAACTGGAATCCCTTACATAATACAACTGTCACAGGCATAAATGCAGCGGCCTAATGTATTCTCAGGGTGTTCACAATCACCAATACGTAAACTCTTAAAGCAGCTGTTTCCCCTAAACCCACCCAGAGGGATTCAGCTCTTACAAGGAGCAGAGTCACCGCACATAGGCCTTCACAAGCCACCAAGAGCTTCAAGCTCAGCCACACCCCTTTGCACTTCCCCGACAGATACATGCAAGCCTGCAGTGCTAGAAGTGCTGGAGAGCCGCGAAGCTGCACCTCTCACACACTTCAGCAAGCCAGACCCCGAGAAGGGACATCACAACTCATCTCAGGTTCATAGGGTCAGGAGAGAGGGAGCTGGGCACAGTGTTACACCAAGCAGCAAGGCCTGGGTTGAGGAATACAGCACACAAGGACATATTAGCCCAATGAATGCTAGCTGGCAGCGCAAAGTACATTGTACGTGGGTGGCTGCACAGGCGCACACTGCCCCAGGACGTCAGCAAGGAGACCCCCAGCAGCAGGACGGCATGGTTATGTTGCACTTGGGCGGAAAAGCACTGCTCACGCCTATGAGTCACGGGGACCTAACCTCTTCACGAGGAGGATGTGGCTCAGCCAGCACAGGTGAGATGCAGCAGCTCAGCAAAGTACAGCAAGGAAGAGGCCCTGCCCCCATCCAGGTTGGGTCCCACCCCAAGTGAGGAAATACTGCTGGGGGGGGAGCAGGACTCAGCATATTCCCCTTGGGCTGAACCTCTGTCAGTACCTGCACCAGCTAACGCCAAATCCACGTAGTGCCCACCCCGCAAGGCTGGTGCAAGGGGCCCCTAATCTTACAGGGCCTCCAAGTTTCATGCAGCCAACTGAACCAAACCCCACGGTAACCCCTACATGGGACTCCTAAACACCACAAGGCCACCTGTAAGGGGCCCAAAATCTCACAGGGCTCCCTAAGCCAGACAGAGACAGTTACTCGTAGCCCCAGCGTCCCTAAGCCCCACAAGACCAGCTGCGAGGGACCTTAATTCCACAGGGCTCTCTAAAGCAGACAGAACCTTTTGCAACAGGCCCTGACCCCCACAGGGCCGGCCGGACACAGCCCCTACACCCCTCAGCGCCGGCTGCAGCAACCTCGGGCCCCGCGCCCGCCCCTGGCGCGGGAAGAGGCGAGCGGCGGCACCGGCACCTTCCGGGGCGGAGCCGGGGCGGGCCGCGGCCGAGCGGAGCCGAGCGGAGCCGAGCGGGACTATGATGGCGCAGCGGGCGCTCCCCAACCCGTACGCGGACTACGACAAGTCCTTGGCCACCGGCTACTTCGACGCGGCCGGGCGGGTGAGCGGGGCTGGGGTGAGGCGGCTGTGGGGAGCTGCCCCGGGCGTGTAGAGCAGAGACCCGTCTGGTTACAAACGCTGTGCCCCGGCTGTGCCCGGTGTACCGATGCCTACCCACCTGCTGGCGTTGCCTTCACGTTTGGTGGGTTTTCTCTCCACAGCTGACCCCCGAATTCACGCAGCGGCTGAATAACAAAATCAGGGAGCTGCTGCAGCAGATGGAGAGGGGCCTCAAGTCCGCCGACCCTCATGACTGCACCGCGTACACTGGCTGGACAGGTAGGGTTGGATCCCAGGAAGCAGGAGCTCCCTGGAGCAGACTTCTAGATCAGGCCGTGGCAGACCATGGGGGGTTGGCCATTGGAATGGTCTCAGTAGATCCACGTCAAGAATGGCACTTCTTCTGCATGTTTTAGTCCATTAGAACAAGGGGATGTCTTTTTCAGGACTCTCCATTTTTGAAGCAGGTTTCAAGCTGCAGAGGGAAGATCAGTGTCCTAGGGCAGGATTGTGTCTACTCTTGGTTAACAGTGCTGAACTTATGCAACAGAGAAAGCCATCACTTGCTTGAGAGTAGACATGGGAGCCTTCAAAGGGTCAGGCTCCAAATCCAGCCACGGTGGGGATGATGACAACAAAACTAGTGCTCCATGAAGTAGGAAGGTGTAGGTGGTAGGTCATTTACCTGCAAGGAGTCCTTGTATCTGGCAGCAGTGACCTAATGGCCTGAGATAATGTCCATCTTTTCCGTTTGGGCTGAATTTTATCTGATGACCTTGTCTGATTGGCAGATTGCTCCATTCCTGTTCCCCAAGTAGTGCCACTCCACTTAGTGAGCACTAGTTCTGCTCCAGTGCCTGTTGAAAGGAGCAGAAATGCTAATGTGAGTATAACAAAGTGTGGAAGCCTTCCTCCCACTAACTTGAGTGCAAAGCTTGCAGGAGCTTGTCTTTGTCCTATTCTGCATTTTCAGCCTGGTTTTCCTTCCTTGGGAATGTGCCCCACCTTTGCCTCCCTGTTTCTACACACTGGTGCCAGGGAGGACACACCTTTCTCTGTGCCCCATCTTTAGCTGCTGCTGTGTGCTTTGTCAGCTCTCCTGCCTTCTGCGCTGTGCCAGGCCCTATGGAGAGACCTTAGGATAGTTGAAATTAACTTCATGCTTGCTGCAAGATTTTTTTGCTGCTGCTTCTTTTCTCTTGGCAGTACACTGCAAGCTTAAATGGCAGCTTTCTACAGTACAGTCTGGGTGTGGCTGGCTTGCGTGTGGGTGCTGTGGAACTTAATGCCAACAGTTTGCTTGAGAGAGTGGTGTTCACTAACGTTGCAGCTTGGTGACAGCACTGCTAGGAGCGTCTGCTTCAAAATTTTAGTAAGGCAGACAGGCACTGAGAGCACTCAAGAGCACTTCATAAGAAATGCTAGGGTGCCAGTATTAAATTCCAGTGTGGGAGATCACTGATTTCATCAGCTGCTGTCTTGGCAGCACTCTGCTCCTGCTTCCGGTGAATTTATACATTTTTGCTGAGTGCTGGCTGATTTCACCTTGGGAGACACATTCTGTTTTCCAGTCTGTGTGACCCTGTGCTGAGGTCCCCTCTGATGAAAAGCACTGCATGGATAAAGGTGGTCTTCAGTCACAATTGCAGAGTCTGCCCCTGGCCAGAAAATTCAGGAGACAAAGCAGGAGGATAGTTGATGTTAGGAGTACTCTCAAAGTCTTTGGGGAGAAGGAAGACACCTTTCCCCAGAGGCCTTGCTCCCCTTCTTAAGCTGGTCCTGAGGTACTTCACGTTGGGAAGTGACTGCAGTTATGAAACAGTGGTTGAGAACTCTGATAGGATTTCAGCTTGTTTTCATTTGGAAGGGAGTTTCTCTAGAGGGATTCTTCTATTTTCCTTCCAGATTCTTCTCTTTTCCTCAGTGGGCACACAGCCTTCTTACCTTGGCTAATAGGAAAAAATCCATGGACAGATTTCCTGGAGGTCACAGCCAGCATGGTGAAGTTTGCAGATGTTAGACTATAACGTTGTCACCCTACCTTCTTTTCCAATCCTAGCTATATTAATTTATTCAGAGCTGGTTTCCAGAGACAAAATTAATTGGGCCAAGACAGCAGCTTTTTCCTGTGATTGCTTGTGTAGGAAAGGCTTGTTGAGGATCTCCTCATGTAAATCATTGCCCAGCAGTCTGAAACCAACCCTCACTATTGTGGCCGCTAACAAGAGAGATTTGAAATATGGCTCTCTTGGCACAAACTCTGCATGAAATGTAACATACTTGAGTGTACTACATTACACTCAGTAATATGCAGCATATGCTGGCGTTTTACTTTGGGGCTCGTTTCTTTCCCAACACACTTGAGAGAGCCCTGTTCCCCCAATGTGTTTGTGCCAAGGAAGCTATGGCTTTTTGGCATGTGAAGTTGGAGCAGAGGGAGGGAAGGAGTTAGATTTTCAGCTCAGAGGCAGTGAAAACACACTTTGGATCAAGATTATCCAGCATATGGCTGAGTGCCCTCAAAACATATTTGCATCAGCTTGTTACGTTCTCATTTAGTTCCCCACAGAGATCAGGGCCCCATAGGCAGTACCTGGTACGTGCCTGGGTACCAACCAGCCTCAGCTGTTGTGTTCCTCTGGCTTTTCATCAGTTTAGCAAGACAGCTGGAAGAGGTTTTTTCCTAATCTGTTTCACACTGTTGACTGAGGGAAGCTGAACTGCTCTAAGCTAATTCTGAGTCAGAAGCAGTTCAGATCCTGGTAGAAGCTCAGTGACCTCATCCATTTTCAAACAGATTAGCATGAGGATGCTGAGGAGTACATATGTGCCTGTTGGTGTTTGTGGTAATGCAAAAGGCCTTGCTCTGAAAACTGTCTTGTCTGGGAGCATAGATGATGGAAAGGGAATAATGGAAGGAAATTTATTCCTGTCACCAGCTGACTGCAGAAGCTAGGATGCTCCTGAGTCCAGTGCCTACTGGACTGTTGCATCATTCCAAGGTGATGAGGTGTATAAGAGAGAGATTCACCTTCCTCCACACTATGGTAGTGCATTTGGAATTTGTTTCCCGTGCAAGCATTCCCTTCTCTGGCAATGTCTTAGTCGTGGCTTTCAGCACTGGAGGGCCTCTGAAACAGCCCAGTGAGTCCAGCTGGCCTGCCCCATCCACAGCTTTTGCCTGGCCCGTTAGCAAGTAGGGACAAGGAGCAGGGCTGTTTTCCTTTGAAAGGAAAGCCATGTAAGAATGGAATTATGACTGAACCAGTTCAGGAAAACTTCTGGAAAAGCACTTTCCATTCACTTCAGTGCAATATGTTCATTTTAACCTCAGAACCCAGAGAACTTGCATCCCTTTTAGTCTTGTTCAGAAGAATTGAAATCCTCAGCTAATCCCTACAGAACAAGAGAGAGTGAGGCTGCATTTGCTGAGAGATAATAGAGTACCTTGTGTCACTCACATAAACCACATTCCTGCCAAATGTTTGGCGGGTAGTTTTTGTGAAATTTCTGTTCTTGGCAATTGTGTTTGATTGGATGAGGCCCAGAGCAATGGCATGTAAATTTGAGGTTAACCTTCCTTTCAGAAGGTTGGAGCAGATCACCACTGATCCCTGCTAACGTAACCTGTTGTAGGATTTTGTGATGGGTTAAAAGGTTTTACAGAAGAAGCTTTGTTAACCAGGTTTTAAGGCAGGATAAATGCTTAGGCACCCTGAATAATATCCAGTGTTCCACAGTGCACTAGGAAGATAAGCTGCAAACTGGCTCCCCAACCAGTTCGGAACATGGACTTCCAGAGATGTCTCACTGTTGCATGCAGTATGGCTTTGGCATGCATTTAGGAGTGCAAGGTAACATCCCATGTGTCTGCACCAGAGAAGATGCTAATTATCCTTTGAGCTGGGCAATAAAGCTGGGCCATCCGTGCTCTTTTACCCCATTCCTGAATTAATAAAATTACATCAGCTGTTTCACTAGACACCATCAGGCTTCATCACTGCAGAGATAGGTTTCTGCTTCTTCCCTCTGTGTTTGACATCCTGCTTTGAGGCTGCTGGCTGAGTTACTGCTGTGGGTCAATGCAAGATCTCTGGGATCTTTATGACTCTAGATGGTCAGTTTGGAACAAAATATCCTCTTGCGGCAACCTCCTGCCCTTGATAGAAGAAGCACAGCTCAGCTCCTGAGGCAAGGAGGCATGTTCAGAACAGTCTAATGGCATAACTTGCTTGCAAAGAGAACTGCTGGGAATCCAACAAAGGAGTAAGTCTAAACTTGCAGAGAAGTTGAGGCACAGCTTCTCTTCGATCAACACAATGGTTATATGGATAAGATACTCTTTTTGCCTACTGCAGAGCTTTAGGTCACAAGCAAGACCTTTCCTGGTATTTCCATGGTGCCTGCTCTGTTGAAAGCAGTCGTTGCTGAAGTCAGGGTATCAGCACAAGCCAACTGGTGCAAACAATTCCATTTCTACTATGTACAACACGTACTCCTCTGCCCCACTCAAAAGAAATCTCTAATGCAAAGTAGCCTTCTGCACCTACCGTACAGGAAGGTGAGAGGAGAGAGGTGCTGTTTACTGTCTTTCTGAAGGTGTTGACTAAGCAGGCTTTGTGAGACATGGCAGAATTGACTTTTGCCTCCTGATTCCCTGCAGTGAGCAAGCATGTTGGGCATTGACACTCAACCCCAGTGTATTGACTTCCTGCATGCTGGAGGTAGCCGTTTCAGTCATCAGAGCCCTGTTGGTCTGTCAGTAGCACATATTCAATGCAGCCCTGCACCATCAAGGACTCTCTGAGGCATTCCCCATCTAATTTGGCTCTGCAGCAGGGGCAAAAAGCAAAAAACATGGACATCTAAGAAACTACAGAGAAGATGGTCCAGTAGTAAACAAATCAACAGAACAAAGCCCAGACATCTTTGGGAGCAGCAGGCCACAGGCAGCCACTGTATGGCAGTTCTGCTGGAAACAATCAGAGGTCACAAAAATAGGTCACATTTCCAACTGGGTCACTGAACACAGATGTCCAGGGCACACAGAAATGAAGCAGATCCACAGCCTACCTAGCTCCATGTGTCTGGTGATGCTGTGTTTGTATACTAAAAGCATGCCAAACAAACAGCCAGCCAGTCAGCAAATCCTACCTGGTCAGTTGGGGTGAGGAGGATATTGGAAAGGGAGAGCTGTGGAAGAGCTTCTGCAGAGCAACACTACCTTAACTGAACCAAGGTCACCAGGTGGATACTCTTGTGTCTCTAACCTGCACTGCCTCTGAAATACTCTGCCTGCATCTTGGCACACAGGTTAATGCAGGATATCCCCACCCAGGTGTCTTATGTTTTGTATCCCTCTACATACACCTGTCAACATTGCCTCTTCATGCTTGTGCCTGCCCTCCTCTGTTGCCTTCCCTGCTCTAGGGCTCACAGGTCGCAACAGAGTGAGCAGCAAGCTGAAGGCAGCACTGCTTGCACCCTTCTGATCAGCTTGGGAGTAGGAATTCCTTGAGGAATAAATTAAGAAAACTGGCTTTAGATGCAGTTTATAAGACCTTTGGGTTTTAAATAAAAAGGAAAAATTAATTATTTGGGAAAGCAAATTCATCCTTTAGTACAGGTCAGTGGTGTTTTGGGGTCTTTCCAAAGATGCTTGGGCCTGGGAGGAACGGGGGTGAGAAATGTTTTAAAAGAGGAGAGGCAAAGAAATCAGAGGAAAACAATGCTGGTATTTACTTTCTAAGAATTCAATCCTAGCAGTGGTCTTGGCAGCATAGTTATGTGCATAATTAGGGTGGTGTGATGGCAGTGGGAATAGAAACTACTTTCAGAGCTAAAAGTTGTGTATTAAAGCAGATATGAGTGCAAGTTGTGCTCAGACAGCTATCAGGCTAATAAGAGTTTAGAAGATGTGCTAGGTGCTAAATAAATCAAGGAGAGTCACTTGACATTTTCTAGCTGGAAAAGGAAGGTTCCCCTTTAAAGAAGGGCTTCATTTCCAGATCCTTATAGACCTGAGTGATGGCATTGTACAGCTGAGCTCTCTCTAGAACTGCTAGCACTGAATTGCTTAGAGAGAGGGCAAGGTTATTAGCTGCAGCAGGAAATGGGAATTTTATACATAATATACATGTGGAATTGAATTGTCTGTAGCATGAAGCTTTGGCAATTACCCATGCAAAAAGAGAAAATTATCTAAGTTTGAAGTTGTCCTCAGTACCTTGGAAGGTAATTTTGCAGCACGCTTCCCCCCTTGACCTTAACACATCAGAATCTGCAGAGGCTGGCTCTATTAATTTGGGCTTAATGCAGGACCTGAGTCTTCTTAGAAATGATTACTGGTAAGGGGAGAAATAAGCTCTTCTCAAAGTGATGTAGGCTAGTAGCTTTCTTAGTGCAGGTTTGAGGATGGCTCCCAGATCAGAAGGATGGTTCAAGTGTGGCAGACCTCTCAGGCACAGACTTATTGAGGACTCCTCAGTTACCTACTAAAAGCTTCAAGATCTGAGTGAAGACAAGGCAGACAGAGGCAAAGGACAGCAATTGATGTGACTGCTTAGTAGCAGAATTGTTTTTGTAGCTGTCCAGTCCATTGGAAACCTCTAGTGAGGACCATGCAGACTTTTCTAGTATTCCAGGCAGCTGTTTGTGTTTCAGACAAGGGCTGATCTCATGAGTTATGTGCTGCAGAGGAGAATTGGGCAGTCCCTTTTTTCATTTTTCTAGGATGCACCAGTCCTTGCTATAGGGCTTGGGACTTGCTCAACAGCAGGAGATGATGTCCAGGGAACTGTAACAACCTTGCCAGTGCTTCCCAGTGGAAGGGAATTTAAAAAAAAATAATAGAAGGAAACAAAAAAAGAGTCAAGTAGGATGTCTGGATGTCTTAAGGGTGCTGTTTCTCAGTGCTGATGGTGTGTGACTTTTTTTTAACAATCCAATCCAAGCTAAGTGACCCAACCCCTTTCCCCCTAAGCGTGGGGAAAAAATAGAGAGGGTGACAGCTCAGTTCTGCTCTGTCACAAGTACCATCTGCCCAAAGATGATTTATTTTTCCCCTTCACTGTTGAGCACAGGTGCAGCGTATGGATTTAGGTAGATTTGTCTAGGTCTCATCTTTTGCTCCTTGCTACTAAAATTGTATGTAATTGTATACAAAATTTTATGCAATTCTGTGCTGTTCTCCAGGCCTTCCTGGGTCAGACCCTGCTGTTGTCTTTACCTGCCATCCACTCACAAGCCGCATGAAGTACAAGGAGATGACAGAGCAGGAAAGGACGCTGTGGGTTATGTCCCTGGATGTGCCTGAGAAGTCTGTCTGTAAGGCTTATGTCCTGGATGAGGGCCAGGCCAGACTTTTAGGTTCATTGAAGTAACAGAGCAAACCTTTCTAATGCAACCCTTATGTTCCTTCTGCAGGCATTGCTTTGCTATATTTGCACTTGTATGATGTGTATGGAGACCCGGCCTACCTTCAGGTGGCTCATGAATATGTGAAGAAGAGCCTGAGATGCATGACCAGGCGATCCATCACTTTTCTGTGTGGTGATGCTGGGCCCCTGGCAGTGGCTGCTGTCATCTACCACAAGCTGCAGAACCAGAAGCAGGCAGAAGACTACATCATCCGGTAAAATACTTGGTTATGTCTTTGACCTGGCCTTCCTCTTGCTCACAGAGCTGGTCTGGGCTTGTATGAGGCTCTCTGACAGAAGTGAATGCATTTTGTTGTAGTCTTGTGTGAGAAGTAATCCAGTAACTTAGCAAGGCAGCAAAAACTTTTCCTGCCCTGGTAAAAGAGGTGGTTTAAGGACAATCACATTTGCATGGCAGCCTGCAGGCTGGGGAGCAAGGATATTGTTCAGCTGGTATTGCAATCTTAAAAATAATTCTGATAAACACAGGAAGAAAAGAGTGCCAAAATTAAAAACAAAACAAAAGAACCCAGAAGGTGGGGTTTGGTGTTTTTTGAGAACATTTTAATTTAGCTTTACAGTCATTTTGATGAAAAGGAAAAATGTGGTGAGATTATTAGATTTAATTTTGGCACTTGCTTCCACTTGCTCTTTATTAGTTGTCTTTGACTTAAACCTAAGATTGACAGCATCCCTTTCAACTGCAGAATGCAGCTGGTTATGATTCATTTATTTCTATTTCCTGCCTTTCCTCGACTGTTTTCACATGCATTTTTGTTGGGTACTTAAGACAAGAAAAGGACAAACAAGCAGTCCTACATCAGCATGTGGCAGAGGAAGGAAAACAGTTAAAGAGATGCAGTTGCAAGCTTTTCTCAATTAAGTGAGATGGGTTTTAAGAAGGTGAGAAAGAGACCTTTAGAGAGTTTCCATTCATATGTGATCAGCACGAAGAAAGACAAAAGCCTGGTGCTTCAAAACACTGACTGCCCGTAAACAGCCGTGGATAAGTGATACGTAATAGCAATTAGAAAAAGCCACAGGTGGGAATCAGAGGTGTCTGTATGGTTTGGACACCAACTTCCCACTCCCTTAACTAAGAATAGCTTCTGGTTTATGTGGATACAATCAGTTTGAGGACAAAACTCTCTTCTTTATTCTGGTAATAATCTGTGGGTTAGATTTTGCTTTGATAAAGTGGCAAATCTCACTGTGATTAACATATTTGCTAACAAGAAGGGAACTAATCTGTCAAACGGTACTGGCAAACAGACTTATGCATTGAGTTGTGCTCAATGCATAAGCCCCAGGTTGTAAAAACAATCCCTAATTCATGTTTTCTTGCTGAGGTCTCCCCTCCCCATATCCCTCTTGTTCTGCCTATGGTTTGGTGGCAGAATGGAATCTCGTGATTAATTTTGCACTGCCATCTAATGGTGCAATAAAGGCAGAACGTTGGAACTTGGTTTCTTCATACATCTGCAAGGAGGAAAACAGAAAAATGTGGCTTTCTCAAATGAACAGTTACACTGTCCTTACTCTGCCACCAATTCCCAGAGCAGTTAGCCTGGCTGTGCTCCTTTAAAACAGAGTATTTCTTTGAGAAGTAGTTCCCTTAATCAAAACTCCTAAATGGTTTCTGAGTATGCTGTTTAGTTACAGAACAGTTGCTAAGCTGTGCAGTGCAAGTGCATAGAAAGAGCGCTTCTGTCAGTGCTGTGGAGAAGAAGGACCTCTCTGCATTTTGTCCTCTGTCTTTTAAAGCACCTCATCTTTACAGAGCCAGTGGAGAGAACCCATCAGCCAGGTTTTACTTGCAGTGGTAGAGACAGAAGCTTGCTTTTTCCTAAGTGTGTTCATGACCAAAAAATGTGCTTTTATGCTCTAGAGAGACTAATATTTCAGGGCAGCCTGTTTTCCAAGAGCCTGTGAAAATCTGAGCTATGTTCTAGGAGCCCTCTTTCTCCTGTCACCTCCCACCAATTCAGAAGGTCAAAGCTTTGCTTTCAGAGCCAATGGCGTACAAAAATCCTATTTTTCTCTACAGTTGCCTTGATTTCCCCCTGTTCAGAAACTGCCAATTGTTGACAGTTGAGGTAGTAGGCTGATAATGTGAATAGGAGTGGCTCTTCCTTTCAGAGACCTTGATTTACCCCACACACCTGAGAAATGCATTCTGCATGCAATCAGTCTGGCAGCATCCCAGGCATCTCTTTTTGAATGCATGACCACATTTCAAAAACAGCAAAAACTACTGGCAGGCTTCCTCCCCTGATGATTCTGCTTGAAAAGCAGTTAGAGGTAAAGCAGTAATGCACAAAGAACAAGAACAGTAGCTCCAGTTGCTCCAGATTTCCCCACAAAAAGAAGATACCACATCCAGAACTGAGAAAATCCCTACCACTGGTATTACAATTCACGCATCCATCCATTCCTTCTATTTCACCTGACATTCTCAGAGCTGAACAACATCACCAGCCAGCTTCTCTTCTGGCCAGCCTGCTGCTGAGCAGAGTCTATCTGTCCAGACACCTCCTTGGAAACCCTCTTCATCTGCCTTTCTTGGCCTTGGAGGCAGGTGCCATGAGGAGGCAGCAGGCCTTTCCTTTCAGCTCCCGCAGATGAGAGAGGAACCCGTGTCTTGGGTGTAAAGTCTGTCTCTTGGGTTTAGTCTGTGAGAAAGAAACCTCTCCCATGGAGCAGTCCACATGTCAAGTGGTACAAGAGCCAATCCACCCTGAGACACTGCTCCCTCCTTTCTCCTTCAATATCCCTACTCACTTTGAGTCCAGTTCCAAGGCAAAGTTTCCTGCCATGAGAAGTCACAGCCCAGCATCCTCTCTACTTGAAACATTTGGTTGCTTCTTTACTTTGCAACACATTGTTGCAAAGTCCCTGGAGTCCAGGGAGCAAAGGCTGCCAAGGCACCTTTTCTGTTCTTCATGCTGCTATTAGGAGGAAGCCCAGCGCACACAGAGCTTTTCCTGGCTGGTTTCACAGCAGGAAGCAGTCAGGGAACAGTCTTAAAGCCACTTATGCTGGTATTTTAAAAGTGATGGCACTTTTCAGATTGCTGTTTTAGAGGTGAACAGAAAAATAAAGCCAAATCCAGTCACACTGCTGCCTGCTGCCCTGATAGGGAAGAACATCCAGTCTTTCTGGAAGTGTGATGAGAGGTAAAACAAAGGAGAAATTGCATCAAGAGTGAATTGGGCTACAAAGCACCAGTGTGAAGCACTGACAGTCTCTGTTAGCATTACAGGAATATCACCAGCTTTACAATATCATGATAGAAAACTGGCAAAGAAAATACTTGACTGCAGCAGACCTCACTCTGCACCTGGCCTGGTGCCAACCAAGTTGTCCTCAGACAGCCACAACACTCCCACTTAGCTAAGCTGTCCTCACTGCTGCTCAGTTCTCCCTAGAGAACATTCCTTCCATGTGCCATGGCAGCTTGATGTTAAACAACATGCGTAGCTCCACCTCTTCCTTAGATTTTTAGCTCATGGAGACACCTCTTTCTCACCTGACAGCATAGCCCAGGCTATTTGCAGGCATGGAGAGGAAGGGGCTTTTTTATCAGGACTTATGAGCATAAGGGGTGAGATTGTTCCACATACCATTAGTACTAGTTTGACTTTCTACTATTCCTTAAGCAGCTAAGTTAGAAGGCTAGCCATTTAAATTGAAAGTAGTGATTTTTGGCAGAGTATCTGCCTTGCCAACTACATCACAAGGAGATGATAGTGGGCAGCCTTTCCTGAGCAGTCAACAGCTTTATGCTGACCATTTCTTTCAGCCCAGGTTTCCCCTCAAGTAGCTTTCCAAGCTGGTGCTCTGAAACCCAAGCACGTAGTATGAGTGCACTGTGAACAGCTGAGCAGACTGAAGCAATCAGCCAAACAAAAGGCAGAGAGGAAGGGGTGATTCTGCACCTTGTGCAGCTGGAAGGCTGAGAGCCAGAGCCCGGCCTGACAACTCCCAGGGCACAGACAGCATGAAGGAATGAACCATGGTTTTGAGCTCCAGTCTTAGTGCTTGTTTACATGACTTTGAGTGTCATCTCGTCTTCCCCATGTGAATTTTTCATCGTAGTTTGCTCCACCTACACAAAGCTGACCCACGAGTGCCAGATGAACTGCTCTACGGGCGCATGGGCTATCTCTCTGCCCTGATATTTGTGAACAAGCACTTTGGAGAGGAAAAGATCCCTCAAAGTCACATTCAGCAGGTACTGTGCTTTTTGCTGATTTGTTACCTGTCTCTTCCCATGCAACTCACCTTTGGGCAGGTAGAAATCAATGCTAGATGTAAGGAACTCTGGCAATAAGAGAGAAATCATGATATACCTGCTCTTCTTCCAAAGGGACAAAGCACCACATGTCCCCCACCTACCATGTAAATCCATAGGCAGTACTGGACTGGCATACATTTCATTCTACCCTCTGCTTGGGCAGAAAATCAAATCTCGTTCTGTGTCCCAATACTCACTGTGCTGTGTCCAAGACAGCAACGTTTCCTTCACCCACATTTGTTCCCATCAACAGGTCTGCGAAGCAGTTGTAGCATCAGGAGAGAGCTTAGCCAAAAAGAGGAACTTCACAGCAAAGAGCCCACTCATGTATGAGTGGTACCAGGAGTACTATGTAGGAGCAGCCCATGGTTTGGCTGGGATTTACTACTATCTCATGCAGGTAAGAGGCATGAGGGGAGAGGCCCTTAGCAGCTGTTTCACATTTCTTTGAACAAGGAACAGCATTTGAATTGGCTCTTGGTAATGCCAAACTGGGAAAGATACCTTGTTTGATGGGCTTACTCTTGTGTTTATCGTGCATTTCCAATTGTAAGGGTTTTCTTCAAATCTAAGATTGAATCTCCGACCTTGGAGATCTGTGGAGAAATGTGACCTGCGTTAACCAGCAGTGTCACGTACTGGAGGCCTGTGGCTCAGCTGGGTCTGAGTTTCTCCCTCATGTATAAAGTATTCACATTTGTTAGTATCTGCTGGCTGGCTCCCTGCATTTTCTGAGATGGTTACTTGGAGCAGTGTTAGATCATTAGAGTGATTTTTTTTCTCTGACAGAAAAGCAAGGTGAAAGAAATTGAGCTCATAGTAGGAAAGTGGGAAATGCATTTGTATCCAAAGCAGAAACTGTTTCTAAATGTGAAAGAGGTGGGAGTTTGATAAAGGAACTGAGTTCTGCAGTGCCTGAAGCAGGCAGAGCAGGATAAGAGGCTGGGAGATGCAGTACCCCTTTGCTTTGATGATTTCTCACTATTTTGCACAACTCACTGGAGCTCTGTCAATATTCCCTTTTCTGGCTCTGAAAAAAATGAGGATGATAATTCCCCTATGTGGGTCCCTTTGTGCATATATTTACAGTGTTTAAGCACTTAGAAAAATAACAGTAATAAATAACATTGAATTTTTTAAAGAATCGAGAGCACCCATGAGCAACGCAAATTATTTTGGTCTAGAAATAGTCTATAATCTTTTATTAGATGTAACTCTCAGAGCAGGTGGAAAAGGAAGCCACCAGGTTTCGAGTATTTGATCTTTCCTTCAGGACTGTCAAAGTTAAAGTTCATATACAGGATCAGTAGAAGTCCTGTGAATATGACTCTCTTCTGTGGCTCAGAGAGAAAGGGGTGGTTGGTGGTTTTTAAGTAGAAGATTTGGCAAGAGGAGGATGCAAGGTGGTTATTGCCCAGGAGCACAGAATAGCTAGCTAGGAGCAGGGGAGACAGCGATGTGCTGTGAGCCCAAATTTGTACCAAGTCCCTGAGCTTGTTCCCAAATGGCTGTTTTAAATAATTTTAAGTGTAAGTCTCCCATAAAATACTGCATGGGCTTTATGCTTCTCTGCTACATGAAGTACAAGGAGCTTGGATCAGCCAAGCATGATGCACAAAAAGCCTTGGGAGAAGCAAGTGAAATATGGAGAGGAGAACATCTTTTATCTCTAATGGTTTTACAGCACAAGTATTGATTTTTAATTTTCCACTTACCAGTCTGGGAACAATGTGATCCTTAGATGAGAGTTTCATTGCAGTCTGCCATGGGAAATTAGAACTGCACAGATTTCATGTGGGTCAGTGTCATTGCTCCACATGAAGAGAACACTGAAGCCACTGCCTTGCTTCTGTCTGAGGCCAGCAGTGAAGTCAGCCTCTTGAAATTACCCAGCACCATCTATGAAGATACAGAATTGCAGCCTGCCAGCTGGGCTGAGATGCTCTAGATGCTAGGAATCATCCTTAGTACTGATTTTAGACAGTTGTCTCTTTACTTCAGATCTGGGTACTTGAAGCTGTTCATGCTCATCTTTAGGAAAAGCAGCAGCAAGCTCTCTTGCTTAGAGGACCGGGTGACATGCTAGGGACAGTCTTTGTTTCTGGGATGCAAGGGCAAGACTGGAAATAAGTCCCTGCCAAAAGGCAGAGCAGCTAGGGGCTGAGTGGGTAATGTGAAGTGTGAAAGCCTGAATCAAAGCAATTACTTAATTTACAAGGAGCAAGAGGGAATGTAGCCATAGTAGACTTTGTTTCCACCTTTTGGGCAGACCTTGGGTCTCTTAAGGACAGACAGAATGGTAATTCTCCCTGATTTAAATGTTTTCTCTCTCTTAGCCTGGCTTTGGAGTGAGCCAAGTAAAGCTGCACAACACAGTCAAGCCCAGTGTGGACTATGTCTGCCAGCTCAAGTTTCCATCTGGGAATTACCCTCCATGTATCGGTGACACCAGAGACCTACTCGTCCACTGGTGCCATGGAGCACCAGGTGTAATCTACATGCTTGTCCAGGCGTACAAGGTACCAGAAACCTTGCAAAGATCCTTTAGAGACCCCTAAATGTGAAACTTCCTCTGGAGAAGATGCTGGGAGACCCCCCTTGCCTGGAAGTAGGATGGCTTTGTTACAGTGAAATCACCCCACAGGAACCACCAACTGATACAGAAATTAGTCTTTTAAAAAAATGTTTCTGAAAATATCCATCAGTTTTGTGGGCTGCCCTGTTGCAGGTGATGGATGGTGACAACTAGTTATGTGTGAAGTAATGGTCTTACATCCCCACCTCATGATATCAAAAATATCCTCCTTAAAAGTAAACAGCAAAGTCACTTCAGCAGGAGACCCAAGCTTCTGCATCCCACAGGGATGCTCTTTGTTTGGAGGACATTGCCTCAGCAAGGACGACTATTTCTTGTCTCTGCAGGTCTTTGGGGAGCAGCAGTACCTGAATGATGCCCTGCAGTGCGCAGAAGTGATCTGGCAGCACGGGTTACTGAAGAAAGGCTACGGGCTATGCCATGGGACAGCTGGCAATGCTTATGCCTTCCTAGCACTGTACAACCTCACTCAGAACATGAAATACCTCTACAGGGCCTGCAAGGTAAGAGCTTGTGTGCGGCAGTAGAACGGCTTATTCACTTCTGCCTTCTACATCACTGCCTTGGCTTTTGAAACACAATTTCTAGTGGAGCAGACATGCAGCTAGATCTGACCATCTGCACCATAGTCCTTCAGCAGTGCAATCACTGTCTGACAGCCTGTACAGAAGGGATTTCCCTTAGTAGCCTTGCTCTGCAAGGGGTAACGTGAGGACAAGGGATAGTATTTTCTTTTCAAGATTTGCCTTTAACCAAATTTGAACTTTTTTTGTACCTCTTTTCTCAGTTTGCAGAGTGGTGTTTAAGCTATGGCCAACATGGGTGCCGGACTCCAGACACGCCATTCTCTCTCTTTGAAGGTAATCTCAGTCTCTAGCCTTGTGTTTTGCTCCTGGATCTAAGCTGGTACCAAGGAAAACCAAATACACTTTTCACTGGAGTCTTTGCAAAACTCAGTGTAGAGGATGGAAAGGAAACTACTCACTGGGGTTTTTTTAGCCTTTCCCAGAAGCAGTCTCCCTGTAGCACAGGCTAATGTCTTAGCTGGAGCATCTTGTCCCCTTAGGCTTCCCGGACAGATTTTGCATACAGATCTCAAGGGGAATTCTTTCATGGCTACAGGCCTCCTTTTGGTTATTTGTAGCCTGGCTTCTCAGACAGTCTCTCTTCTGTACATTTTTAAGGATTGAAATCCTTCATGAGTGTTCCAGTTTGATTCTAAAGCTGAGGAACAAGTGGGCCTGCTTTTGTGGACTTACTGGCTCCTATGGCACTTTGTGCCTCCTGCTAACGGCTCCCCCCAAATCCACCATCAGCAGGTATGGCTGAAGGAGCTAACCTAAATTTCCCCAAGCTGTTGCAGGCCAAGGGACAACAGCAGTTCCATCAGTGATGACCTTGGGCAGCAGTGTCGCAAGGACCAGAATTTCACAAAGCTGCTCAGTGTTGAACTTGTGGGTTGGTAAAGCAGAAGGGAGGGAGCTGGAAGTGGGGGAAAGACCCATCATGTTTTCCCACGTGCTTTTCAACATTTGGTTAACTTCAAAATGCTTTTCCCCACTGAAGTACCAAAGTTGCTTGGGAAACCTGGGCTCAGACCTCGAAAATTATTTAGGACCTTTTCTTCTGTCTTCATCATTCATTCACCCCCTGGAAAAACTGAGAAAAAACTGAGAAAAATGGTGCCCAAAGGGAATTTCTCTGAAGCACAGTGTTTTTTTACCCTCAGGAATGGCTGGAACGATTTACTTTCTTGCTGACCTGCTGGTGCCTACCAAGGCCAAGTTCCCTGCGTTTGAACTCTGAATCCTGCTTGGCAGTTTGCTGCCTGTATCCTTCTGCACTTGGAAACACAGTTCAAGGCTGCTTTCTCCTTTTTCCAGACTCATCGTTGTTCGCCTAACTGAACGTAAATCCATCCTCCTGAGGGCATGCTGAGTTCTCTAACATTTCTAGTTGTCTCATTACATTGTTTCAATTTAAAAGACGATGTAGATTTTGCTGGTGTCCCTTAAAAATGCAGGGCTGCAGGTGGGAGCAGGGAGAACTGTACAGAATTTTGTTGGCTACAGAGTTTTGCTATTTCCTGTATCCCATTTCTTGGGAAGAAGTTTTCTGTTGTATGTAACCTGGGCTATTTAACTTCTTTTTGTTCTAACAAATAGTTGCAGGAATTTAGCTGCCTTTTGAAAACAACAGATGGAAAACTGAAACTGTTGCTCTGGAAGTTGTTTACAAGTGTCTTCCTTCTGAGCACCCAGAGAGCAGATGGTTCAGTATCTGGGCTGTGCCACATGAAGCGAATGTGATGGACTGTGGAGTCTTATATATATTTTTAATATCTTATTGCAACTGGCAGAGCTGGAACTGACATGCCAAAGGCTAGTCCTGAGTTTGCACCTATCTGCTCTAAAGGCAAAGGCTATGTATAGCTCTTCTGTGCATTTGTTCCAGTGACAGACAAGTAATCCACTGCCATCTTACATTAAACCTTGCTAGTCTGTTGGTCATCCAATGGCAAACTCCAGTCCAAAAGTGAGCTAAGCATGCTTGCCTTTTGTGGTCTCTTCTGGTTAGCTTTGAGAGTTTGTTTTGCAGTCTTTATTTAAATTTGTGTAGTAGGTGGTGCCAGGTGCCCACCAGGAGCAACAAGGGAAAAGAAATGTACACCACTGAGTTCTGTTACTGTTTAACTTATTAGCTGTATAGATGTTATTTACATGTTTTCTTTTATAAGCTTTCCCAAACCTGGATAATTTGAATCACTTGTTTGCCATGCTAGTGCTTGTTGTAGTTTGATTTGCAACCACACATCTACACAACTGGAAAATCTGCACTAGGTTAACTGGCTTTGATGTGTCAGGCAGATCAGGTACTTGCAGGGGGTAAATCTGTTTTTCCATCGTTAGCTGATGCTGCACCAATTTGCAGAAATTTGGGACATGTAAAAAACTGTAAACCACTTTCTTAGCACTAAAGAAACACATGAGCTAAACACTGAGCTCAGGGAAGTTTACAGATGCAGCCACACAGCTTTGTGCTGTTTGAGGGTAGCTCCTCAACCTGCATCCAATGTGGCCATGGGTTTTGATCTTTCAAGGGCTGAGCTGCTGAGTGCCTCAGGCCCCATAAGAGCAGGGGAGAAGTAGCAGGGCAGCACAGCCACACTTGGGGACCAGCAGTGGCAAAGCAGGACCACCAAACGTAGCATGGTTACACTCAGACGTGTACACGGAGCAGCCGATCCCCAGTGGCATAGGCAGCCCCTCGAGAACCTCCTGGATAGGCAGAGAGTAGAAACCAGCCCTGGAAGGCTGGCTTGTTTCCTCAAAGCCCATGCTTCTGCTGCCCTCATAAGTTTCTGAAAGTCCATCAAAAGACAGCCTGAGTTGCAGAAAATCTCATCTCCTTGAGGCTGGGCATCCCTGTCAGAAGCCTTAGGCTCATGTGGAATCAGCAGCAGGCATCCCCTATCATTCACAGGACCTAAGCAGCACAGGGGAAGCAGAGAGGAGTTGCCTAATCAAACAGTACTTGAAGTTACCTCCCAGCTTGGCTGGTGTGATGGCAGTGCAGGGACACTGCTCTGAGCCCGGGTTTCTCCTGGGCACCACTTCTGTAAAAGAAGATGGTTTGTGCAGCCTGGGTCATGGTGGCGTGAGACCATAATGTCCCAGGTTTGTACATTGATCAGGAGAGCATCAGGGCCATGTGTACAACTGCTACGTGGAGCACTTTCTAATAAAAATGCTGAAACAACCAAACTTTGGGTTATTTTTACCCCTTGCTTTATAACCAGGATTCATGTCTGAAGAGATCAACATATGCCGCAACAGCTGTGCTGGCAGCTCCTGGAGGCTCAATGGCCTTCCAGCCACCCTGAGTGTTAAGAGTATTTCATAGTTTTCCCTCATCTCCAGTCCATCAGGGCCAGTCCTGGGCTTTCCCTTGCAGGCTGTGCTTTAATCCCAGGGCATCATTTTGCACTGCTGTCTCCATCCAAGGCTGTGTCCTCCCTCTGTGGCTTCCATTGGAGACCACAGTTACTGTTAATTGCACCAAAATACACCTGTGCACAGTGCTGGCCACCAAAAGGAAGAGGTGGATCCTCCCAGGAAAGTACCCTCCTGCTTAATGAAAGGAGGAACAGGGCTGTCCAGCAGTACAGGCTTGAAGACCAAGCTGTCAGGAGTGGTACAGATAAAGGTGATCCTGCCCTCTAGCACAAGCATATATTAAGTTGCTTGAGATCCTACACAACCTGGTTTTCCATAGTTTCTATTAAGGTTTGTGGTAAAGGTCTTGAGGAAGGGGGTCCAGCAATGAGGATGAGTAACCAGCATAGTGCAGTTTCAATGCTTACCCTTTCTTTCTCATACAGGGGTTTGGTGTGGTGCTGCCCACTTCCTCCCACCTTTGTGCCAAGGGGAGGGAGCAGGACCAAAGCAAGCTTTGAAAACACAACTGCACCTGTTTCAACAAGTTGCCTGAGAGGGACTTTATCACAAGTGTAGATATTTGACACTTCGTGATGGTTGTGTTTGTCCATGGTGGTGGTTTGTTTAAAAAACAAAAATAAAAATATAACCTATATTCCCAAGAAACAAGTAAAAAACACGTTTTGAATGCTTTACCATCTGGCTCAGTTTGTGTTCACCTCGTGTATACTAGTGTGATCAGCAAGATGAAAAACATCCCAAATATTGTTAACCAAATGCCATCTGTAGGTGTGCATGTCCCCTGAGAGCCTGACGTGATTTCAGCTCTCAAGAGCTGACAGCAGCCTCAGCTGTCAAAGAGGTGACGTAGAGATAGTGCAAGAGAACAGATAGTGCTGTCTCTGCCTAAATTACTTCATTTCTCATTCCTACATACTAACTTTTCAAATGCCCACTAACAGTGATTAACATTGACACTAAATCTATGGCTAACATTATTTAAAGTTTTTGCCAAAAAATCTTGCCATGAGCTGTCCTCAGCCCCTGTAGCCTTTGCAGTCAGACACACTGAGCTGATAAATCCATTCATGAACTACCACTGCAGTGATTTGATGCACACTGATTTCCCTTTGAAACCACTTTGGAGTAGGCTGCTGGCTTGTGTCATGGCAGATGCTCTCCTAGAGTTAATAGGGAAAAAGCACAGCAGAAGAGATCTCAGCCTCCACAAACCCCAGCTCATCCCCCTGCCCCAGAGCAGACATTGTTTCCATCTGGCAGGCTTGGAGCTGAGCCAGGTAGAGAATAAGGGTGGCACATCCCACATGTAGTATCTGGGAGAAGCAACCAGTGGGGCCCCAAAGCTGCTGGCGTACACGAGCTATCCAGCCAGACCTCACTGCACCACTGTCTCACCTTTCCATCTTCCCCTATTTTATTTTGTCCATGTTTTTGCACCCAACTATAATAGCTTGGCCAAATCTGAGTGGGGTTTTCTGATGACAACACCCAAGGAAACGTGGCTGGGTTCAAGACCACAAGTCCTGCTCCAGGCCAGTTCCCAGCATATACAGTTAATTCATAGCAAGAGTTTTGTTCGGTTTTTTTTTTAGTTACGTATTATTTTTTTTTTACATTGGTAAGAACAACACAGGTTCCTCACGTGTTCCTACCCAGAATGTCTTGAGTCCCTTTGCCAAAGTGTCCCCTGCATTCCTTTAGCTGCACCCAGGAAAGAAACCTGAAGGCCAATACCCAGACCAGGAAATTTAAACCCTCGGAGTTACAACTTGCATGCTATTAGTGCCTGAAGACAAACTCCAGCAAAGCAGGAGGCAGCAGATCAGCTCAAAATAAGCACCCGAGGAAACAGGCTGGACCCCAGCCAGGCTCACCCCAGCAGGGTTGCTAGCCTGGGGACCCCTCACAGAAGGGTGCTGGTTGCCCCAGCAGGTGGCAGTGCAGCCTGTCAGCAGCAGCTACCCTGTCACTTCAAGCGCATACCCGCACTCCTCAGCTGCTAAATCCTGCCTCGGGAGAGCTCGGATTCAGCTCCTGGGAAAGTCACTCAAACCAAAAAAGCCCACACGAGTGAGGTTGTATTTGTGTACTGTGTGGGATGACAGATGTGAGAATCATAGAAGCCCTTCCAAAATGCGTGGCCTCTGAGTCATATACACCCCTGGGGAAAAAAAAAAAAAAAATATATATATATAAATATATGAATAAATCTTTCCCAGTCCTGCCTGAAGCCACCCAAGTTCCCCATAGGGGAGGACAACTCATGCTCCTTAGGCAAGTTATCAAGGAAATGCTCCACATACTGGGTGAAAATATTTTATCTACCCACGTCGGCTTTACAGACATTGCTCAAGCCCTGCCACCAACCACTCCCAACATGCAGTAAATAGAGAGTCAAATACTCCCTTTTCCACAGGTTGCCCTTGGCTCTTTGAAGTCTCCTGCACCAAACATACCTCCCCCTAGAATGCCATAGGGATTGAGTACATCCCAAAATGGCAAGAGTATCAAGAAAATCCAACTGAGCACATGTATAAGGGTACCAAGGCTCATCACTGAGGTATTTGTCAAGGGAAAAACCCAGCCTAGTAGAGCTGAAATGGTTCCTGTAGATGGGCTTGCAGTGCTATCTCTCTCCCCGACAGGGCTAGAGCAACCTTGGTCTCCCTCACCTGCTGATTGCCTTGGGAAGCAACCCCCTGCTTTGGACATGCATGAGGACAGAGAAGGACAGGGACAAATTGGGCCTCAAGGAGTGAGGGGGTCTCAGCCATGTGCTGTTTCAGGTTTTCAGGGGGATCTCTGTCCACAGCGGGGGTGCAGTGTTACCATGCAAACTCACTCTTAATGCAGCAGGAAGCAGATAAGCCCAGGCCAACATAGACTTAAACCCCCAAATTCAGTGTCACAAATGGTGTAAATGGATACTGCAGCATCTCCATAGCTGTGCCTCTCAGCTTACCAAGCACGGTTCAATGACCTTGACAAAAGGTATTTTTTACCTTTATGTGGGCCAGTTCTGGAGCTGCATGGACTTAAACTGATTGAGGGCAGTTTAGGATCCAGCCCCTCTGCAACAGCTGAACGTAGGAGTCAGGGGGAATTACTTAACTTTGAACAGTTGGTCAAATTTGAAGTGTAGCTAATAAGCTTGTTTGTGCCTGACCTTAAGACCAAGTCTTGGTTGGATCCCAGCAATATCTGACAGGCAGATTTTTGTTGTTTCATTTTTCATTTTTTATTTGTTTGGGTTGGAGTTGTTTGTTTGTTTGTTTGGGTTTTTTTGAAAGAACAAGCAAACTCTTCCAAGACTGAGGATGCCACTCATCAAACATCCCCTTACCATGAACTGGAAACAGATACACCACCACTCTCACTTTAGGACAAATGTATTTACATTCCTCCTACACTCACTGTCTTTGCAAAAGATTACAAAATATCACAACATACCAGCTGGGCTTCAGAGAGCTCCTTCCCAGCTCTGGAGCAAGGATCAGGGATGTTGCTACTGCAGAAGTGATGTTGCTTGGCTTGGGTGGTGCTCTGCAAGCCTGTAAAGGTTGCTGGCACTACTGCAAACATGGTATCTGGAGTCTGGGGATGAGCATTGCCCTTCACCCTTGTGCCACCCCACTGGCATAATTAACCTTTCAAAGCAGAGGATGATCATGAAGATCTCTGCCTCCTGGGCAGGTGCAATGCACAGCTGCTCTGAGACCCAGAGAGGACCAGTATATCTCTGAATCCTGCAGGATTTTTCCTGTGTCAGCATCAAACCCACTCCCTCAAAAGTTGTTGGGGAAAAGCAGAACAAAACTATTCTCAATATAAATGCTGATTCAAGACAGTCTGCTATTGCCTCACGCACAAAGTTTTGTATTCCCAAGTGTTCCCCAAGCCAGCTTTCACCCTTAGCATGGTGGTCCCTGCCTCTTCATTCTGCAGCAGACACTTCTGTTTTACCTCTCTCCCTACCTCAGTCACCCACTTGTTTCTGTCTCCATGCTGCCACTTCTGGGGTAGAAGGGTGGTAGCTTTTACTTTGGATCATTTCACAAATCCAGTTTACAGCAGCACAGCAAGGAGAAGGCAAAATGCAGTGTAAGGGGGAAGGCAAAACCAGCTTATCACAAGGAAACCTGAACCCTCCTTCAGCTCTCAGGACTTCCAGGAGGAAGTTCAGGAACTCCCATGAACAACCCTATTCCCAGTATTTGGACATTCTGGGTGCTAAGAGTGCCAGCAGAAAGGAAAGGAGAAAATTAAGTCCTTTTTCATATATCCCTCAACTTCAGAGGCACAAAAACCATTTGTTTTTGCCACCCTCTTCTCTGGACAGGAGAACTTGCAGCCACCCTTCACTCACAGATGCCCTGCAATGCCTTCACTTACCCCAGAGGGTGAAAGATGACAGATTTGGCAAAAAAAGTACAATAGATACTCTAATGACTGGCCACCCTTGAAGCCTGCATCAAGGAAGACAGACAGAAATGGAGAAGGCACAGAGGCAGCACTAAAAACAACTCATAAGCCTTAGGAAGGGAAAAAAGAGCAAGACTGTGAGGAGCCATTTAACTCCATCTACTCATGGCCGGGGAATTTCTTGCTAGCAGGACACGTGTCAAGTAGCCCTTGTGAAAAGCTCATTTTGCAGCAGTTGCAGTTTGCTGCAGCATTTGCAGCATTTGCAGGCGGTAATCTAATCCACTGGTAGTATTTTGCTTTCCATAAACCCCACTGGAGCCAGGCCCTTAAATAGTTACACTGTAGTATAGAGCTGCATACAAGGGAAGAGCACATGTTCCACGTAACGGCTGCTGGCCTTTATGAGACTGAGAAGTTGATCATATTTCCACCATTTTGCCAACTTTTATTATAGATACCCCTAAGTGGTGAGGGGGAGACCACAGTGATGCCAAACAGCTTCCTCACAGGGGACACACAAAGCACCCCTTAATTGCAGGGGTTTCCCCTATTCCCAGAAGACTTCTGGAACAGTTTTCTCTGTAAATGAGGTGTTCCACCTCCATCCTGACACCCCCAGTAGTGGACAGGAAGGGATTGATCAGATTTTTATGAGTGGCTGAAAAACAGAGAGAGACATACCTCCAGAAATAAACTTTAGGACACTCCAAGAGAATCACCATAACATACAAACTTTGATGGAAATATATCCCACATCCAGGGATACCCTTGTTGAGAATTCAGAGCTCATTTATCACCATGGGAAAGAGGACAAACCCCACCTGAGTGACAGCTACAGCAGGTGGCAGTTAGGTGACAGCCACATCCAGATACAGCACAGCAGTTCCCAGAATTATGCTCACCATCCTATTAGACTGCAGTGCTTAATGTTTGCAAGCCTGAAAAATTCATCTGCAAGAAGCTGGGCTCCAGACCAGAAGTGGTAAGTTGCCAGTGGAAGCATTTTGGAACCCCTGGTGGTTCATCATCACAGGGGATAAACTCCAAGGTGTTTTATAACCCCCAAGGCTGGGAAATACCTCATTCCAGGAGGGCTGACCCCATGCTCTACAAGCATATGGAGAAGACAGTCTGATGTAGGGATCCCAAATGAGTACTGGGGTTTGGGAGCATGCAGACCCTTTTTAAAACAGAACAATCATCTTTCATCATCTTCCCTTCTCTTTTATTATATTCACAATGCCAGTAGGCCCAGTTCCCTGGTTTTCAGAAGCAGTAATCTCATTGGCTTATTCCAAAAATCACTTAGCCTTCCACTGAACAGTCTATGCATTCAAGTGTGCAATTACTGCCTTGTAAACCCCAGGAGAATTATATTAGCACTTACTCCCTATACCCCAAGTTTGGGACAGGTGGTGTCAGCAAGGGTGAAATAGACTTTCTCTGTAATAACAGAAATATGGTCTGACATCCTTTTCTTGATTTTCCTGCTTTAAATATGATAGGTATTTTACTGCAAGAGGACCTGATTTGGGACTCTTCCCAGCTGCAATTTTCACAAAACCTATAAAGAAGGCAGTCACCTTCCTACAAATTTCCCTCCTTCTTTCTAATTTTGCTGGAATTAGAGTAAAAAAAAAAAAGTAAAAGATATCACTGAAAGAATGCAGAAATATGAACAAGCAAGGCAAATACTAGAGCATCACCTTCTTAGGAAACCAGGCCAAGAAGAGTGAATCACATTACTCAGAGTATGGAGGTTGCAGTCAAACTATTCAGTAAGAAAATGGATTAGATATTGTTGGGGAAGATGAAACAGGAAAGCCTTATAAATATGATTGCCTGACAAAAGATTTTGGGAATATGAAAACTATAAGCGACATCGAAATGAAAGCCACCTTTGAGATACCAAGTCTTAGTTACTGAACAACTGGAAAACAATGGTATGGCCGACTGAAGGTAATCCCCTCTTGATTGAACAATACCCTGCTTGCAGGCAGGTCCAAGGGTCAGAGCAGACCCTACTAGCTCAGCAGAAGGGGTCCAAAGAGTAGTTTTTAGAAGTTAAGATGTAACACTCTATGGTAATATAAGAACTCTTATAGGCTGTATGTAAATGCTATAGGATTTGTATCTTGTATTAGATTGGTTAGTGACAATTAGAATATTCAGTACAGAAGATGATTTATTGTATTGTAACCAGGACTTCAGAGACTCTTACTGTAGACTCTTACTATTCTCTCTTACTATTCTCTCTTTGCTTACCCGCTTACTCTCTTGCTCTCTTGGGCCTGCTCAGAGCTGCCAGCTGCAGCTCTAAGCAGTGCCCCTGTACCCACGCCCTTTGCAATAAACCGCATGTTCCAAGATCTGACTACAGAGATCTCTCGTCACCGTCCCGACCGTCCGAACCCGCACCGAACCCCCCCAGACAGAGTTCCCGCAAGATATACCTGAACAAAACTCTTTAATGATCCACATGCAGCTTGGATCTTCCTTAGGTAAATGACAGATAAATTCCCCAATGAACTGCACCATTTGGAAAAAAGAAAACCCTACTACATTACTAGCCTCAACACATTTTCAACTATAAACAGTTCATGCTCTGTCCATGCAGAGCTGCATCCTTTAATAAGTTCAGCTGATGGAAGTTTCACATGCCATCCTGCCACCACTTCTGGTCTGAGAGGAAGGTCACCAAATCCCAGGATGGTTTGGGTTGGAAGGGACCTTAAAGCTTATATTGTTCCAACCTCCTGCCATGGACAGGGACACCTTCCACTAGACCAGGTTGCTCAAAAGCCCCGTCCAGACACATCATTTCCAGATGTGCTCCCACTGTTTCCTCTGTCCAGTCAGCTCAGGACAGTACCCCCACGACCCTTTTGAAGGCAGCTTTGAGAACTCCACTAGGAATTAGGAGAAAGCTTCCATCCACTTAGAGTGGCTGGAGGTCTAACCCACTAAAAGTTAGACTCAAGCTTATAACATCTCTACATAACACTGACAATTCTCAAAACAGCATCATTTTATCAAAAGAGAACAGGTCTGGAGGTGGTTTGAAAGGTTCCCAGATGAGACAGCATTGCCTTAGACTCAGCAGACAAGTCTCCTTCCTCGGTCTGCAAATGAGCAGAAAAGCCAAGCTGAAGCTGTTCCAATGAGTCATTTGGCTGCTCTCTGCTATGGTTTTCTCTCACTTCTTTTGCTCATTTTCCAGCATCTCTGATGCAGAGTTTCTCATTATTTCTTGGCATGGCACATCACAGAGGGACCCCAGTTAGAACTTGAAATCTGACAATGCTTCTTCTGCATTAGTCACACTGATGCCTTTTCCTGGTCTTAAAATCAAGAGTCATACACAGTTAGAAGGGAAAAAGGGATTTTACCTTGGTATTTATTTTAAGGATGCTTAGGTGCACACGTCCAGGTCATATGCATCGAAATGCACCACGCCAAATGCCCTCCCCAAAAGATCTGGTATAACATTATAGATCTTACTAATTAGCATATCTATCAAAGATTCCCCAATGAGAGGCTCAAGTGAGCCCCCCTCCCCAAGGAACCTTCCCCTGGATGGTTCTATCTTAGTTTACAGAATGTGTTCTGGAGAGGACCCTGGGGTCTGGGGCACACTGATCCCTAGCTACGAAGCTTCTAAAATGTTGAGTCTCTTAGCTTGACAAACAAGTCCAAGAATGTAGGCAAAAAGCACTAAGAATACAGAAGTTGTAAAAAAAGTATAATAGGGCTATAAAAGAAAAGGCAAAAATCTTCATGGCATCATTTCCCCCATTTTAGAGACTAACAAAACTCTACATTGTCTAGTCTCTACTCTATTCTTTACCCACAGAACCGGTTTACACAACCAGCTGCTCCACACGCTGTTACACAGATAATAACTACAATTACAGCTATTACGAATATTTCTTTTACCCAGGCCCAGTTTGGTAACCATAAGGTGAGGGTATCAAAAATATGATCAAAATTTAAGATGTTATTTCTAGAAGCTACTTCATGTAGAATTTGAGTTTTCTTCCAAATTTCATCCAAATCTTTCTTAATTCTCCCACTTTGGTCCACATAAGAACCTTGGACACATTTTAGATGACAGTCTTATGCAATTCATGGGGTAAGCCCTGAACCATGGTTACCAGTTGGGCAAACAGCAAACACACAAAAAACAGTTTAAACTGCATCTTTCTGATTTGTATCTCTGTCTTCTTGGTGATTTTGGGAGCAGAAGCTTTCCTCACCCTGGAGTAGTGAATCCACGGTCCCTTGCCAGCAACCTTGACCGCAGTAAAAGTGGTCAGCAAACCTTGGAATGGTCCCTTCCACTTGGCTTGCAAGGGGTCGCTGTCCCAGCACTTGATGTAGACCCAGTCTCCAGGCTGGAATGGATGAGCAGCTGTGTCCAATCCTATTGGTTTGGAGAACACGACGAATCTCTGGAGCTTCTGCAAAGGGGAACTCAGAGCCATTAAATATTTCTGCAAATCATTTTTACCTCTCATATGAATTTCTCCTGGGATATGTGGAACCTGGTATGGCCTGCCATATAATATTTCATAGGGGCTGATGTTGTCCCTTTGCCTTGGCTGTGTGCGGACTCTCAGCAAGGCTACAGGCAGGGCTTGAACCCATGTCATGGATGTCTCTTGACAAATCTTGCAAATCTGGGTTTTGAGGGTCCCGTTCATGTGTTCAACTTTACCACTTGCCTGGGGCCTGTATGGTGTGTGCAGGTCCCAGGTAAGTCCCAAAATCCTGCTAACTTCCCCAACCACTTTGTTGCAATAAAATGTGGTCCCCTATCTGATGACATTCCCAAAGGAGCCCCAAATCTTGGTATTATATGATTGAGCAAAGCTCTCACTACTTCTTTTGCTGTGTTGGTGCGACAGGGGAAAGCCTCAGGCCATCCACTGAAGGTGTCAACCAGTACCAGTATATACCTGCATCCCTCTTTGCGTGGCATCTCAGCAAAATCTATTTGCCAATAATCTCCCAGGAGATCTCCTGTTTTTGTCATTCCTAACACAACTCTCTTGCTTGTGTCAGGGTTGTTTTTACAGCAGGTTTCACACTTGCTTGTTACAGATTGTACAATATCAGTCATCCCTCTCCCTATCACTACTTTCCTCAAATGTTTTAAGAGATTTTCTGTTCCCCAATGGGTACTTTCATGCTCTCCTTGGGCTATTTCCCAAAGGATCAGGGGTGGAACTACGACTTGTCCTACTGGGGTAACAGCCCACCCACCTTCTTTGATTTCAGCCTTAAGGAACTTTATTAATTTGTGATCTCTCTGATCGTATTTTGGGGTAAATGATGACAAATCTATCTCTTTCTGTGGTACCACTGCAAAAATGCCTTTTTCTGCAATCCCCCTTGCTGTTTTGTCAGCAAAACGAATTCCCAGTTCAGGAGCTGTTTTCCCTTTTTGATGACCCTTGCAATGCATGATAGCCACTTCCATAGGCTTCCAAATGCTCTGTAAAAGTGCAAGAATTTGTTTAGCATGCTTAACCTCATTGCCTTGAGCAGTCAGCAGGCCACGTTCCTTCCAAATAGCTCCGTGGGCATGCACAACACTGAAGGCATATTTGGAATCAGTCCATATGTTCACCTTCTTCTCCTCAGTTCTAGAGCTCTCGTTAGTGCAATGAGTTCAGCTTTCTGTGATGATACATCTGGAGGCAAGGCTTTTGGCTCAATGATTTTATCTGAGGTGGTTACGGCATAACCGGTCATCCTCCTACCGTTTCTCATGAAGCTGCTTCCATCAGTGTACAATTCCCAGTCTGGATCCTTCAAAGGAACATCTTTCAGGTCTGGTCTGCTGGAATAAGTTTCCTCTATTGTCTGCAAACAATCATGCTCAGGCACACTGTCAAGTAATGTGGATGATAAAAACATCGCAGGGTTTACCACAGAAGTTGTCTTTAGAGTAATATCATCCTGTTCTAACAACACAGATTGGTATTTGAGCATCCTGCTAGGGGAGAGTCAGTGTCCCCCCTTCTGCTCCAGCACATTTATCACTGCATGGGGTACATACACGACAATGTGCTGCCCAAGGGTGAATTTACAGGCCTCCTGTATCAGAAGGACTGTTGCTGCCACAGCTTTCAAGCATCCTGGCCAACCCTGGGCTACATTGTCTGGTTGTGTTGAGAAACAGGCCACAGCTCTTCGCTGGTCTCCAAGGTGCTGTGCCAGTACCCCCAGAGCAACATTCAGTCGCTCATGTGTAAAGAGTTCAAAAGGTTTAGTCAAGTGAGGCAGCCCCAGAGCTGGGGCTGACATCAAGGAATGTTTCAGCTGTTTAAATGCAGCCCTGGCATTCTCTGTCCACATGATTGTCCCCTTTTCAGCTGCTTTAAGGACCTCATATAAAGGCCTTACCAATATACCGTAGTTTGATATCCATAGGCGACACCAACCTACCATTCCCAGGAAGGCCTGCATGTCCCTTATGGTATGGGGCTCTGGAAGTCGACAGATGGCTTCCTTCCATTCTCTGTTGAGTTGCCAATGTCCACGGAAAATTTCCAGGCCCAGGTATATTACTGTTTCCCTGGCAACCTGTGCCTTCTCTTTCAAGACCCGATACCCACTTCGGCCTAAAAAGTGCAACAGACTGACAGTGAGCTCGATGCAGTCATCTCGTGTCTTGGCCGCTATCAAGATGTCATCAACATACTGGAGAACCGCTCCTCCCGGTTCTTGTTTCCTCCAGTCCTCAAGCTCCTTTGCCAGCTGGTTTCCGAATATGGTTGCGTTGGTTTTGAATCCTTGTGGTAAAACTGTCCAGGTGAGCTGAGTCTTTCTCCCTGTTTCAGGATTCTCCCACTCAAAAGCAAAAAGTTCTTGGATATTCTTATGCACAGGAATGCAGAAAAAGGCATCCTTGAGATCTAAAACAGTGAACCATCCTAATTCATTTGTTAGTGTTGTCAAAAGTGTGTAAGGATTCTCTACCACTGGGTGTATGTCCTCTGTTAATCTTGTTGATTTCCCTCAAATCCTGTACCAACCTGTAGCTTTTACCATCAGCTTTCTTCACTGGCAAGATTGGTGTGTTGTACCTGGATTCACATTCCACTAACAACCCAAATTTGAGAAACTTTTCAATCACAGGTACTAATCCCTTACGAGCTTCTAATTTCAGAGGATATTGTCTTTGCCTTACTGATGTAGCCCCTGCTTTGAGTGTGATACTCACAGGTTCAGCTTTTTTGGATCTCCCAAGAGAATCATTGCCCACACTATTTGAATGACAGCCTCTTCAACTTCCTTGGGAATTTTTCCATGGCATTCCTGTACAAGTATAGCAGCTGCTTCAATAATTTTAGATTCTGGGATTATAACTTTCACTCCCCCCTCCTTGGAAAACTTAATTTCTGCTTCCAGTTTTTCCAGTAAATCTCTGCCTAACAATGGCATTGGGGAATTTGGCATATACAGGAACTGGTGAGTAACCCAGTGTTTTCCCAATTTAAATTTTAAAGGTTGGAGAAAAGGCCTTGTTTCACTTACCCCTGTAGCTCCAATCACATCCACAGTGTCTTGACTCAGTTTACCTTTTCAAGTATTTAACACAGAATATGATATTAACTCAACAACCACCCATTTTTGGTATCGCTTCAGCTTTTCCATCTGTTCTGGGACATTGGGATCCCAGCCAGGGTTTGCTAGGGGATAGATATCATTAGCTGACCCTTGGAGACTCCCAGTTGCAATTTGAGTTTCTATAGCAGATATAGCTATATAGCTATCTGACCATTTCTCTCTCTGTTTTATCCAATAATTCATCTAGCATAACATTTCGATCACCCCAATCTGGATTTTGGGATTTTATGGCCATTTCTACACACATAGCTACTGTCTCCGGGTTGTCCCTGTACTTCCCAATTGAGTTTTTCCACTGCTGTAATTCTCTGAGGGAAAACAGCGTCTTTATATAAATCACTCCTTGATTTCCTACAGCCTGTCTCAGAGGTGCTTCTAACGCAAGTTCTTCCTCCCCCCCTTTATCTGTTTTGGACCTTGTGTGTTTAGCGACGGGACTGACTGCTTTCATGGCTTCTTGGGCTATCCTGCCCCTTCTTCTACCTCCCTCCCCGTGAGAACCATCTGTATCAGAATCATCCCATTCGCTTTTGATTGAAATTGCTTCATTGGTTTTAAAGATTGTTCCAGCCAAATGTTGATGAGGAACTGTCTTGCTTTTTGCGGCAGTGGAGGGGTAGGGAGGCAGGGGCTGCCAGCAGGTTCTCCCGTCCCTGGCTCTGCAAGAGCCGCCTGGGTCGGGGCCATCCCGTCTGCCCTCAGCTTTAACACTGCCTGTGCCGCAGGGTGGGGAGAGCGAGCGGCTCCTCCTGTCTCTGGCTCGGAAACTTGCGGTTCTCCGTACTGGGGAATGCCGCCGCAATTGCCCGTGTCCATTTCTGCCTTCACTTCCGTGTTTGGGGTACTCGGGGAAAGGCGGCCAGCCTGCCCCTTCCCCTCCCCCTTCCCCGTCTCTGCCTCTGGAGCTGTCAGGGGGTGGTGGCATACCTGCATCTCTCCCACCTCTGTGCCCGCCCTCCGCCCCTGACGAAGCTGGGGCGGGGGAGGCTGCACGCCGCTCCTCTGGCTTGGAGCTGGCCGCTCGCTCCCTCCCCTGCCCCCGCTCGGACAGCGGCGGAGGCAGGGGAGGCGACGGCGGAGCCACTGTCCCTCCACCTCCCACCCCCACCTGTGCGGGCTGCCCTGGTGGCTGAACAGGGTGGGGAGACCCCTCCCCATCGCGCAAAGCTGGGGCCATGATATCTAGATCTGTCATATCGATTTCTCTGTCCGTATTATTATACAAGCTAGCTTGTTGCGGCTTTTTCTTTCCCTTTCTCCTCCTCAAAGTCATTTCCATATTACTTTTGTCTACTACATATGCTTCTTCCCTGTTCAGATACACAGTAAAAAGTTCTGCATATCTTAGCTCATCAAACCTACGTAATGATCTCAATTCTACCATCAGGTCAGTAATGATGTCACTTTCCAAACTCCCATAGCAAGGCCGATTTCCTTGACTTAATTTTAAAGTCAGCCAAACCCGTGTGGACAGTCTGATCAATTTTCAGCTGTCCAAAATAGTTTTTCGCCCTGTCAGCCATCTCCAGTGTTTTATTATCAATTCCAATGGGCTGTTAGGAGGGATTTTTTCATTTTCATCTGAAAAAACACCACCCATATTTGCTCACAGACAGAAAAACTCTGCCAGAGGGAAGCTTTTAACTCCAGAATTCAGCCTGCAATCTGGCCTCGGAATTTACAACTTCCCGGGCAGTTTATCTAGGTTACTACACAAACACTTCAAAACAGCACTTTAAAATACTAAAAAGCAACTAGTTTCAGCAAACAGTAAATGTGCACGCGTGAAAATCTGGTCTCAACAGGACTCAAACCCACAGTTTCCCAACATCCCAGCCAACCAACCAACCAACCAACCAACCTCTGAGCCACTCCTGCGGCTGCATAGGGTGCAGCCTCTGGGCTCTTGTGGACTCCATGGAGGGCGTCCCCTCCTTTCCACACTTTGCAGGAAAAAGTTTTAGCTTTCCCCTTTTGTGGGCTTCTGTGCCCCCAATCTTTCCAACCCCCTCTGAGATCTCCTTCCCTAGTGCTAGCGCAATCTCGGTAATATCGATCCCCTTTTCACTCACCTCTCTTTCCGTGCTTCTGCCTTTCCATGCTGGGTCCTAAAGTCCTGGTCACAGTCTTAGACTGTGGCTCCGGCCCCTCTGTAATTTGCCGGCAAAGAGAGGGGCAAACCAAGATGTGTTCCAACCCAAGACTGCGAGTTTCAAGGTCTTTAGGGTTCCTTCATGGTCACCAGCAACTGATGCCTTTTCCTGGTCTTAAAATCAAGAGTCATACACGGTTAGAAGGGGAAAAGGGATTTTACCTTGGTACTTATTTTAAGGATGCTTAGGTGCACATGGCCAGGTCATATGCATCGAAATGCACCACGCCAAATGCCCTCCCCCAAAAGATCTGGTATAACATTATAGATCTTACTAATTAGCATATCTATCAAAGATTCCCCAATGAGAGGCTCAAGTGAGCCCCCCTCCCCAAGGAACCTTCCCCTGGATGGTTCTATCTTGGTTTACAGAATATGCTCTGGAGAGGACCCTGGGGTCTGGGGCACACTGATCCCTAGCTACGAAGCTTCTAAAATGTTGAGTCTCTTAGCTTGACAAACAAGTTCAAGAATGTAGGCAAAAAGCACTAAGAATACAGAAGTTGTAAAAAAGTTATAACAGGGCTATAAAAGAAAAGGCAAAAAACCTTCATGGCATCAACACTACAAAGAGTAACATTTTTACTGCACTTAGAAAATGCTCAAAAGATACTGAGGAAGAAATCAGTACCTAAAACTCCAAATACACAAATATAGAACAAAGCAATGCAAAATTAATTCTACAGCTACAATATTATGTCCTTCTGAGTCTTGTGAAAGAGAGTCTGGGAAATGAAAGGTCTTCACAGAAGCACTTCATTTCCCAGATGAAGAAACATGTGAATAATTTCTCACCTGATTAAACAATTATCATCATACTCTGCCATTGATTATTCCCTGTACTTCAGAGTCAGGAAAGTATTGCCACGGCAAGAACATGAGCTCTGGCTGGATTCACAGTGATCAGGAAGAAGGTAGCATCCCACGTCTCAGATAGCTGTCGGCCCTTTAGCCTTTGCAGAATTCTCATCTTGCCTCTGGCCAGACCTGCCAGTTCAGCCAGAGGGGGAAAGTTGGGCAGAAAACCTCACTGCTCCCAGCCAGCAATGCCCAGCCCTGGAAGCTTGCAGGAGATGTGCTGTGTGAAGGTAGGTCACAAAGAACTAGGCTGAGTATTTGTTTGGATGTCCTTTGCACACATGCAAGGCCATGCCGTATGAACCCAAGGAATGCACAGCCCACCAGCACAGAAACTGTCACTAGCTCCTTAAAAGGACCATGAAAGTTTGAGACACTTTACTTAACTGCTGCAAAGGTCATTTGCCTTTGTGAAAACTGAGTTACAGTTAAGGGTACCACAAAGACTGGCCAAGAGTCTCAGAGAGCTGTTAAAAACAGCAAGGATCTCTTGGCCATCTGTTCTACAGCAGGTCAGGCACCCCAAGAGCCCGATAGCTGTTGGGCACATTTTCTTCAGCTCCAGCTAAATCACTGGACACAACCTTTAGATATGACACAGGGCTAGAAGGCTTTCATGGGCACAAATTTAGGGCTGGAAGAAAAGACGACACACAAAAATCCAACTGGCAGTTTGCAATGGCCATAGAAAGGTGAAAAGCACCATCCTCCAGCTGGGACTAAATGAATTAAGAAAAAAACCAGGCATACTAGAAGACTTTCCAAACCCTGGAACAAGGAACTGGAAAACAAACTGAACTGTGAGCTTCTTAATGTGAACTGGAAGTAATGAAATTCCCCATATCTTTGCTTTCCAGAGGGGTCGAGCATCTTCTTCTGTCTCATGGGATGGGGATTCAGGACCCATGATCTGGCCACTGTGCAGACTTGAATTGCTCCCAAAACTCAGAACAGAAAATGTTGTGCCAGACCCTTGTTTAACTGTTCCCATCAATTCAACATCCCAGTATTTGCAGATGATACCATTTCAAGGTACAAGGTACCAAAATTCTGTGTTTACACATTTTCCTAGCTCTTCCTATGCCTTGAATCCACTTACCAGACTGCCTGCCTGTATTTGCGTCTGCTTGTGTCCTCCTCTTACCACTGTTTCCCATTAGGATCTTTTCCTCTTTAGTTTAAATCCTAATCATGCAACACACAATGTACAGCATAACACATGTTTTTGTGGTTCCAGAGACATTATTAGAAACAGACTTAGCCATCACTTGCTCTTTAGAAATTCATCTGTAGTAACTGATTTCCAAAATGAAGTGAGTTGAGACACCTTGATTTGGAGGACATTCAGCTTAAAAATCCGTGACAGGAGGCCACAGGGTGGTTTGGTTTTTTTTGAGAGGAGAGTGTGCATCACTTTCTGAAAACCCAAGACTAAGTCTCTCAAAATCACTTGTGACTGCTGAAATCCTTGTCCAATAAATAACAATTACCATCCTCATTACTGAGCAAAGGCTGACAAGAAAAGCAGGTTTGTGCCAGAGGGAAAAAAAATCCTCAGTGCCTGAAGCTGCCAACAACACATTCCTCCTGGCAGATGTCGTCTTCTCCCAGGAGCTGCCGCTGCCACTTTCTACTGGACTATTTTCTTCAGCTGTTTAATCCCTCTGCAGCAAACACACTGCTCCTCCTCCCAGCAGCAGACCACAAGAGCGAGGGTTCACAACTGTGCTGTGTCTTCAGGTTTCTCCTTCCTTTTGAAAGTACAGGACTGTGGGATTTGTCAAGTTGATTAGGAATTGAGGAATGTCAGTTTTGAACTCTACTGTGAAGCAAGCAGATCTGCTAAATGACATGCGCTGGGAGTGGGGGCAAGGTGCTTTTTAGCATTCACCACCCTCAGACAGAGAAGCAAACATGCTACCCAGGATTATCAGCACACTTGTATTAAGTGTTAAAACCCACAGCAGACAGAGTTGATTATGGTTTTTTAATTACTGCTAAAATTATAAAAGCACTAGACAAATCTTTGTAGAAATTGCACCTTTGAAAAGGATAGATAAAAATTCTGCTTCCATAATGGCAACAAAATGGGAACTGCAAGAAGGTTAAAAAACAGAAAAGAAAAAAAAACAGAAAAGAAAAAGAAAAAAGAGATGCAAAGAGAAAATGGCAGAGATTACAGTGATGCTCTGAAGAAACATAAGCTCCATCTAATTTTACAAGAGACTGAGAGTCTCAATTCCTTTCAGATCATAAAAACCACAAATGGGAGACAGGTATCTCCAACAGCAGCAGGCACAAATGCGATACTCCAACCTCACACCTCTCAGGCTGGTTATTATGACATTATTAAACGTAGAACAGCCCCCCACTCCAAGGTACCCTTATAAAGGCTGTGTTAAACCAACATTCAACTCAGGAAGAAGGAGGAAAGGCACTGGCAGGAGGCTATTAACACTACATTACTTCCCATCCTTTGGGAGACACATCCAACAAGGGAAAGGTTAGATAGCCACAGCCACATTCCCAGATGCCTTGATTCTCACATCCCCAATTATCTCAAGATGATTTTACTGTAATAAGAAACCTGCACACTCATTGCAGGGAACAGCATTGAAACTAGGAGATTATATCTTTTTAAAACTGCTATACAAATACTAAGCCCCCAAAAGCTTGCAATTTAAATCTAAGCAATTTCCTTTGTCCCTGCCAACTCACTTAAACACAATAAGAATTTATAAAAGAACGTAATCAGTCGTTACCTGTATGTAACATTCACAAGGACAAATCAAAAATGAACACGCATGAAACAATTTCACAACAGATTCTGAAGGGGATGCACTGGCTTGTGTTCACTGCAGTACAACAAATTTAAAGAATTCATGACATTGGGTTTTGTGTTAGACAACTCTTTCATGCAGCATAACCTGTCAGGACCCAATCTCCCTCCTATTTTACAACCCCCAGAACTGCAGAAGTGAAGCTGCCTTCCACTGTATTTCCTTCCCACTGTGACTTGAATTGTCTTTGCTATAAACAATCACCCAGATCAGCTTTGGCACTTAGGGTCCAGCTGCACTTACTGTTCCCACTTCTAGGATCCAGTATTTCTCAAGGAAAAAGTTAGAAATAACCTTCTAAGCAAAGTGTTAAAAAACCTGTACGTACACTCAAAGCAACCCACAGCCGGCTGTTGCAGTTCTATCAGCTTAATGGAGTTGCTTGGGATGATGAGTTTGGGGGAAAGCATTCGATAACAATAACAGGCATTTTTGAACTACCTTTGGGAGTAACAGTCTTCTAAAGTATGTCATCAGCCTCTTTCTGGCATCTGTGAAGCATCTCATATTGCAAACATCTGACTGACGAAAGTTTAACAAGCAGAAGAAAGGCTCTCAGGGCTAGCTATTCAAACAGAAGGGGCTGAAATATAAGCCTTGTTTATATTGCACTCTAAGAGACCACTAAACACCTGATTACAAGTGTCTTATATGAAATTGCAGCTTTAGAGATAATAATTGCAAGGGCTTCAGGCAGAGGTATAGGCATCTTGCACCGGCTGCCAAACTCCAGGCACAAACAAAGCTTTTGTAGGGTGTTCAAGGTGTTCACTCACTCCCTATAGCCAGAGACCTTCCCAGAGGGTCCTTCATCCCTTGTGTTTTGACATCTTGCCCAATCCCACAGGATTTCCACCTCCAGTATCCAGCAGCACTTTCTGCAGGAGTAACTGTGTATCTCCTAACAACCTCTGATCTCATAGGTCACACAAGAAGCAAAGTGACATTCTTGAGCATCACCATGTCACTTGCCTCCCTACAGCTAAATTAGGAGTGCAGCGGCAGCAGTCTATTTAGAGCCAGCATAGCTTCTTGACAGACCCTGAAGGAGAGACATTTCTTACATCTACATCACTGCTCCCCAAAAAACAGACTTGCACTGAGGAGCAGCTTCAATGGGAAGATTTTGCAGTCCTTCAACAAGTTTGTTTTCACACACAGAGCGAACATACAAACATTAAGAGCAGAGCACAGGTGGCCAAGCTCCATCCCAGCTAGTTTTAAACAGCTTGGCCAGGTTTATCCATTGTATCACTGGCTGCAGTGACCTTCCTGTCTCCTTGAAAAAAGGAAGTTCACTGCGTGCTCTCTCACCTTGGACTGCAGCACGACTGGTTGCTGAGTCTCCCCTCTCCCACTAAAAGCATTAAGAGACACACATTGTCATCTTGTGACATTTCTAAAAGGAGGCTCTTTACCCCTGACTGGTTGGAGAAGTACAAGAAAACCCTGCCAGGCCCTGCCTGCAGCCTCCTTTGCCTGCTGGGTGGAAGACACCTCTCCAGCCATGGGCTCAGCACTGGGAATGAACATCCTGCTGGGATAAAAGGATACAGTGCCACCAGAAAGCACCTGTTAATGGTACAGAAGAATATAAGTTCAGAGAGACCATTGAGTTGGGATGGCTGGGAGGCTAGACCAAAGGTACAGCATCAGTTATAGAGGGATGCGACATCTGGGAGTGCCAGAGGGAGCACTGCCACCAGACACAATAACCTCAAACTCCCAAACATCCCAAACTGTCAGCTCCATCTTTCCATGTCACTTCTCTGCATACAGACACTTTTTACACAGGGTGCTTAGAAACATTATCATAGTGATTCATGAGAAAAGAGGAGCTCATCAAATGCTTTATGTTCATTTGTGTCGTCTCAGACAACTGTGGCACAGATAAATCCTAGATATTTGTGGCGACTCTATCAGGGCTTAATAAGCTTTGACAATGCTACTTACATTCTTAAAACAGCTTTCTGAGATATGTATAATGTGATTGATCGTATGATAATATAGGTATGGCCACCTCTCCCCAAGACAATCATCTTCATGGATATGATTCAAAATGCACAAGTATTATCTGAAACCTACACAGGTTTCATAAATCCAAAGTACTTACTGCTAAACATGGAAATAGTTGAAAAATTTTGGTTCCTATGTCTTCATTCTTGCTGGGCTGTCTCAAGGTTTGCATACGACTGAGCTACATACCACTTAAGTTCTAACACAACAGCAAGAATCATGCAGGTAATTCAACAACAGGTGGTCCAATGTATTAAACACATTTTGGAATGTCTGGGCTTTTAGCAGTATTTAAGCAAATGCAGACTGTGTGCTTGGCAAAGACAGGATTCCAGAGACAGGGACAGAGAATATAGGATTTCAGAGAATGATGCTCGTATCTCCAAGCTCCAGGTCTTGAAAGATATCCATACCTCATTGAGAAGTCTTAATAATGACTGAAGAGAAAAAGAGGTCTAGATTGTGATAGCACCAGATTTCCTAAAAACAGGTAAGACCTTTGAGTTCTGTTAAATTTCAAGCCTGGTTGATCCCTAACAGAAATCAGCAAGACTTAAACCACATCACATTAAGCCAGTTAGTCCTTTGGTTCCTGGTCTGACTCAAGACCTGAAGCACTTTGTGTCAAAAGTGAGAGGGAGAAGAAAAAAGTGAAAGAGGCTGATGCCCCATAAGTCATAATGAAACCTTCCAGGCAATGCAGGTATGTGGGGAGTCCGGGCCAGATACTGAGCTATCTTTCAATGCCCTTTCCAAGCCTGAAGTCACTCCATCTCCTAGTAGATTAAAAGGGGACCCGAGAAAGACAGATCATTCTAAATGGCAGTAATTTAAATCCTCTGCTGTATGCTCCTGGGAAAAGAGAGGAAGGAAAAGGCAAGGGAATCTCTGCAGCTCACACACAGGCTGTGGAGCTCTGAAGACACAGGAATCCCAATTTCCCAAAGCAGCACCAAGGGGATTTTATCTTGCTCAGTGTGAGAGAGCACACAGAATTTAACATCTGATCCAGTGCCTAATGGTTATGTTTCTAACTACATAGTACCCCTCCAAGCCTGCCAGCTAGTGCTATCCTTGGTAGAGAGTCCTGCCTGGTGGGATTCAATGCACACTTTCTGCCTCCATCGCCCTCTGTTCATGCATACTGTTGGTACGTTTAGCCAGGCACTTTCATTTCAGAGCCTGGTTGCTCAGTGATCTATAAACTGGTGCTCATGATGAGGAAACCAAGGTGCCAAAAAAATAACTGGAAACTTTACAGGGCAGTGGAAAGCAAACTGCAAAGAGCTCTTTGGTGACACTTTCTTCCACAGGGAATAATGGCATGAGGAAGGTGAGCTTCCCAAAGATGAGGTTGAAGTCATCCAGGCAAGGCTGAGAAGCAGACACACCTTCAGGAAACTGTTCCCCCCTCAGGCAGCCCTCCTGGGGCAAGGCGGGGGCTGACTGAGACACTCCTCGGCTCTCCAGGGAATGCCTTGTATGTGCTGCTGCCAGTTGCTGAGGGACACTGACACCGTCTGGGACAGAATTAGAAAACCTTGAGCAGGAGGACAACGTGGCACAAGTGCTAAGTCAGCCGTGTGCTATATGTGGCACACCAGTTGGTGTCTTCTTTCCCCTTCTTTAGATGCTCATTCCTTTGCCTGCTCCTTCAGCAAGGTTTGACTTCAGCCTACACTGCCCTGTGACTGCTACGTGCCCCTGGCTGCATTCAGGCTAGCAACACCTTACGCAGCACTTAAAGGAGTCAAGAGACAAATCTTCTCTCCAGCCAACAGAGCCCTTCATTTGTCCATGTAATCCAATCTTTGTGCCATTATATAAAGCTGTGTCCAGTGTTCACCCATCACTGCCCTATTTCCCACCACCTGCAAATCCCATGTGGCCACTCCTGACTGCTGGTGACACCCCTGCAGTCAGCTCCAGATCTCCTCCCATGCTGTACCCTGCTCCCTGACCACCTTCCTGACAGGGTCCTAAGACCAAGATCCATAAAACATGCTGACCAGACAATTTTTCGGGCTTCACTCTCTTCTACACAAATGTCTACAGCTCATCAGGAGGTTCTGCAGCTCTGAGCACCTTGGATAGCAAAAGACTTTGCTATTTTGTTGAAAGTTGTCTTTCATGCTGTGACCACTGAAAAGCCAAATCATTAGCAGATTAATTAGGCACTCTGTGGCACACAGCCAGCATTGCAGCTAAAGCTGAGACCTTAAAGTTTGCTGGAAGTGGATCCCTGGCTTAATACTTAGACCTTTGATGACACAGGCAAGAATCAAACCAGACAAGCTGTGCCTCTCAAACATGGCAAAAATTACACATTGAAGAGAGCACAAGGAGCTCTGCAGCATCTTGGTGTGGAAAAATGCACCCAGTCTCCATCAGTTCAAGAACTGCTCAAGCACAATAAAATGGATTATATATTCTTTCCAAATCTGTTGTGGATTATGGTAAGTCATATACTCCTGATAACTGCCTAAATACTGAGTTCCCTCCTGGATCTTATTAAGTTCTTGGCTTCAAACAATCTTCCAAGGTGTACAATTAAACTGGTGTTGGAAAAAACCACCATTTGCATGTATTAGTTTTAAATTTCACTGAACCTCCCTTGTTTGTGGTCAGCAGGCTCCTCCTTGAGTATCCCTGTATTTACATTAGAAAACGAGACCACTTCTCACTTATGGGCTGAATAAAATATGTGTTTGTACCAGGGGACAGCTCCAGACCACAGCAATCTTTCTCAGAGATTGCTGCTTGCCAGGTGGTGCATGTACACTTGTAATTTTTCCTGCTGACATTGCAGCCACCCAGCCTTCAAAAGAGGAACACAGCAAATATTTAACAGCAACAGGTGTCAGATAGGAGTTGATCATAGCAAGGAGAAAACACAATAGCTGAAATTGTAGCAAGTAAGTGTGCATGGGACAGAAGAAAGTCTCCAGGAAAAGAGTGGAATATGCTGACTGTACTGAGGTATTTGTAAACAGGCTATATTCTCACACCTCGCCTGAAAGCAAACTCCCATCAGGGCCGTCTGAGCAACCAACATTTCCCCTGGTACTTGATCTGGTATCCTGCTATGACCTCATCAACAATTCCACTAAACAAATAGGAAGTTAATTGCATTTTCAGGGATTTTAGACAGCAAAAGGCAAAAGTCTCAAAGGGAGTTCATTATGAAACAGCACAGAAACAGCAGCACTCACCTTTTCTTCCAACAACTCCAGGGCTTGCTGAAATACAGGGGATCTTGTCTTCTACTTCATAGTATGAATTTAAGCCATTAGCTCCCTCCTCCTGAAGAAGGGCCTGACTCCCTGGGCTACAGGAAGCCCAAAACAGAGCTCTCCTTTTAAAACTGAGCGGAAAGACAGAAGTCTCAGAGTAAACACACAGGGAGTGCAGCCCAATACAGGTATTCCCATTTCCATTCTGGTGCTGCAATTGATATCACCTCTCTGTGACTTTAGCCTGACACAAGGAACATATTCCACTTCAGAAGTTTCAGAATGAATCACTTCAATGATCTGGACATAAAACACACTTCCCTTATGTTAGTTCAACTAAATCCAGCCCAAATGCATAAAAGTTTTGCATTGGCCAGAACCACATCCTCATCAATTAAACCAATAAAAACCAGGCAAGCCCCAATCAAGCTGCCCCTTGTGTCAGTGAGTAGCAGGGCAAACAGGACATGGCTTCCAACCAATACCTTTCTCACTACTGAATTTTCTGGGCCCTTGAGAATCCTGAAGCTCCATCACTGTTCTTTCCCCTCAACATGAATCTTTTTGCATGAGAGAAGCATCCATGCACTGCCCAGGAGCTGTGCACCCAACAAGGCAGGTGCCTATGAATTCTCATTCCCAGCTGCTGCTGCCTTCCCTTGAACATGGATCTCAGCAAGTCCTAGCAAGCACAAGGGAGAGCCTGGATTTTCCTCTGGCAATCCTGCTTGCAAAAAGTGGCTGCTAAAAGTGAAAGAGGAGCCTTCCTGCTGCAGCCCCTGGAACCCACAGCCTAGGCTTTAAGATAGCATAGCACTACCAGAGAACTGCAAACCTCCCTTGCAAGATCACAGAATCACAGAATATCCTGAGTTGAAAGGGACCAACAAGGATCATTGAGTCCAACTGCTGGCCCTGCACAGGACAGCCCCAAGAATCACACCCTGTGCCTGACAGCACTGACCAAACATTTCTGGAAGCTCTGTCAGGCTTGATGCTGTGACCACTTCCCTGGGGAGCCTGTTTCAGTGCTTGACCACCCTCTGAATGAAAATCATTTTCCTGATATCTAACCCAGTCCTCTCCTGACACAGCTTCATGCCACAGGTACACATCTCTGCATCACCTGGAATGACTTTGCTCCCCAAGGACATACCTGACATGTTCCCAGAGATGTCTTGGGACACATCCAAGATTGCCAGGCAGATAAACCTGTGGTGTCCTATCCCAGCACCAGAGAATTGACTTGATCCAAATCCTTAACCCAGCAATTGAAATAAGGACCTGCTATCGTCCTCCTCCATACCTGTTTTATCTTCTCATCCAATCAATATACAATTATTTTGGGTCAGCATCTCACAAAACCACCTTTACTGGCAGAATGAAGCAGATCTAGACACATCTGCATTCTTACACAGGCCATGATTGTGAAAAAACAACACTAAGTTTGTTCTTCATTCCTGAAATCCTTTCTTCCTTGAAAAAATACATTTGGTGGTGGCTTTCAGGCTTATTTCATTGCAAATCACAGGTGATCATGGAAATTATTAGATCATTACCAATTCTTTCTTGCAATGATATTTCTCACAGGTGTAGGGATTCATAAAAATTGGTTTACACTATTTCCATCCAAGTTACACCTCCAGGATTCATTCTACTGATGGATTCACTGAAGTTTGGTTTGTGCAATGTAAAACATCAGAATCACTGGAGATGCCCTCATCAGGCCCCTTGGGGATGACAGTCCTGCTAATCAGCAGCAGTGCAGAGAGTCCATGCTATCACCTTCCCAGACAGTCTAGCAGAGCAGGAATCCCTCCATAAAGCACCTTGGAGGCAGCCAGCAGAGCTCATATATCATAGGCTTTAGACTAAAGGCAGAGAAATAGGAAATAAAGTCCTTCCTGATCTGTGGTCCCTAAAGCAGAGACTGAGCCAAGGCTTCATCAGTATAGGTCTACTGATTCAAAAGTGATGACTCAACTTCCAGCAAGTGCCTTGCTCAAGGTCATGGGCTGTAGCAAAGAAGACATGTGAGCATGATCCTACATAAAAGTACACCTTTTGCCACTCTCCATCCCTCTTCTTGGTGTGCATATTTTGGTAAGTTTACCTTCCTTAAAACACATTAATCTAAAATGCAAGTGCTTGGATATCCTGCCAAATTTTGGATGTCTGGGCCTTCAAGCTTTTAACTTCTGAGTATAGAACACTCTACAGTATAGTTCATGAGACAGAAACATGGGCCCCATCAAAAGCCCTGCACTTACTAGCACAAAACTTCAGGAATCTTCAGAGTAAATACGAGAGGGATTTCTAGACAAGGGAGGAACAATCAGCACTCCTGGATTCTTCTGTGGAAAATCTCAATCATATGGACTCAGGGAAACCATCAAGTCTGAAAGAGTTAGAAGCTGTTTTGCTATCATGGAAAAAGTCTAGTGAAAACATAAAAGCCATCTTCTGAAAGCTGCGTCTCTTGGAGAGCATGGAGAGCAGGGACATCCATCAGGAGACCGAGGGGTAGAAAGTTAAACAAGGGTCACAGGATGGCAGGCAAACAAGGTGAAAACAGAAGTGCCTCCATTGCCTGATGGCTAGTTTCCAATAATAAATACATTACAAACAATACATACCTTTCAGTGTGGGAAGACAACATCCAGCTGATCTCCATTCTATTAGGGCACAGCTTATCCCTAGGAGAGGAAAAAGAAGATTAAAGGAAGCAATTTTCAGTTTTAAACACAGTCTTAATGTGATGGAAAGGAATAGTAAGAACAGCTGAGAGACACCCGAGGTCAGGTCAGGGAGAGATGCCTTGGCTGAAGGTTCTGTGGTGTTTTCCGTATTTGTCTGCTTTATTTTTAAACACCCAGAGCCTTTGCTTGAGCAACACTTCCTTGAACAAAAAGGAAGCAGAGGAGGAGAGAGGGGCTGTAGAGAGAGAGGCAAATGGGGTTGCAAAATTATGATCCCCCCAGCCACGAAAGTCAAAATTACTATTTGAAACTGAATCCTCCTGGAGTACTACACAGGCATGAGGGAAAAGGGGCCAGGAGGGAAGGAAAGAAAGAAGATTTATTACTTAAGCAGAACTAAAATTCTGATGAGGAAAAGGACCATTCAATCCATGCCCAAATTTCAGATCAATGGCAGATATGAAACTGGGCTTGTTATATTTCCCTCTCCTTTGCATACTTAAAAAAGACAGGCGAGGTGGATTGGGTTTTAAAGGGGAAAAAAGTCCCTTGATCTCATAAAGCCCTGAACTCTTATATTCCATTTATAGCTCTAGCTAGAATGACATCCCCCTTGATTATCAGGCTGTCCAATCCAGCTGCATGTGTCAGGGCTGTATGAGGCACTAAGTGAAATATATATATGCCCTTACAGAGTTTAACATATCGGATCCTCCTCCAGGGCACAGGCTGTGGCTCATTCTGACCATTGCTCCTCTCCCAGGAATCACTTGTTAAGTGGTTTTTGTTTGTTTTTTTTTTTTTTAAACTTTTTTTGGGGGGGCACTTTTACTTTCCAGTTTAAGCAACACAAAATGGCACCAAAGAAGGACGTAAAGAAACCAGCAGCAGCTGCAGCACCAGCGCCTGCGCCAGCACCAGCACCAGCCCCTGCGCCAGCCAAGCCCAAAGAACCTGCCATCGACCTCAAGAGCATCAAGGTAAATGTGTGTGTGCTGATCACAGGCCCACAGGGGAAAGGCAGTAGAGTCCTGGGTAAGAGTTGCAGTGAAGTGTTGCGTATGTTTGGTTCTGGTTTGGAGACTGCAAGGAAATGAATGAGTAACCTCAGCTGATAGATTTGCTGACGTGCCTGAGATTTTAACTATTTTAGTAGCTTTAGAGTGTAAGGCATGGTGCATGATTTAACACAGGAGTGAAGCCTGGGGATGTCAAAAGTATGTTGGAGTGTGGACCTCAGACATTTTACCCAATTGGTACCAGTCTCACTTGTTTGGTAAAGATAAATTTTTAAAAAATGACACAAAAACAACAACAACAAACAAAACAAAAAAAAAAAAGAAAAGAAAAAAGAAAAAAAAAAAAGAAAAAACCACCTAAAGTAGGTACATGAGGACAGGAAAGGGGTTACTGAAACTTGAAATACAATGTTTTCTCATAGCGCTGTACTAAAACCTATCTTTTATAGTTTAAAATTCTTTTCCAAATTTTTGAACCACCTGATGACGCTTTGGTCATGTGCTTTGAGATCAATATGACTTAAGTTTAAAAGAAACAAAACAAAACAGTTTAAAACAGAGAGATTTGGCAGTTTTTCCTATTTTTTTTTCATTTGCACTGTACAACAAACACAGGTGAGACCATGAGCAAGAAAGCCACGGATGGAAACATTTCAAGTGATTTCTTCTCACCCTTACATGTTTGATCACAATTTGTAATTTGCTGCAAATTGAAAGCAACAAAGAGAAAGAGTCTTTTGGACGTTTCCCTCTGACTGCACTGCCATTTCTTCTCATAATGTCTTTAGATTTTGCATGTCAACCAGCATCACTCACTGTTGCCCTGACCCTTCAAAGAAAACTCCTCCATTTCAGGAGATTCTTTACTTAGGAAAGAGGAGAGGGAGGCTAAGCAGTTAAGAGATGAAGAGACAGACTAGTTTCTCTGAGTAGCACTATAAATAGTTATTCTGCACCTACCTGACAAGCTGATTGGTCCCAGGACCAATTCGCTGAATTCTACATAAAGAATCATGCCTATTATGGGTAAAAGAAGGACAAAAACTACTAATAGGACCTATACATGATGAATTGTATTTCAGATACCTTAATATATATAGTATCAAGATGTTAAGCCATTTAGTGAAACTTCTCCAAGTTTACTTTAATTTTAACAATCAGTAGTCAGTGTTTTTCTGAATAAGTATGTATCTTCTCATAAGACTGAAGCTGAAGCCATTGAAAAGAGGAAAAAAAAAAGACATTTTGAAATACTTAGAATTTTGAAGAGTACATGAAAAACCCACTAGTTTTGAGCATACTGTCTGAAAATTAGATTAGGCCTCACATTGCACTAGATGATAGGGAACCAAGCTAAATTTCCTGCTAAATAACTTAATGGGATTTGATAGCTTTCTATGTCCAGTTAACCAGGAGAAAACAGAATTTTGAACTCCATTGAACCTAGCTAATCTATCTTCATATAAATAATAAGATATTACCAGCTAAAAAATGTCAGATTGCACTCTGAGGCATCTTTGCAGTTCACTCCTTTATCCAAATGAAATAGCAGCAAGAAATATACACTGGTAGAACAGAGAAAACTCTCCAGGTTTTGTCATATTCAGACTGATAGAAGAACATGGAATTTAGGGAGACTTTCTTTTGAAAGATAGCAGGCAAAATATTTTCTTCTGGGTCCCAACCAGCCCCCATGGGTTGTTACCCCTTTTCACATTTTGAGAGTTCAGGCAGTGAAGGGAAACAATTTCATGTTATAAGTAATTTGCCTAGGATATGTGGCAGAGTCAGGAATCAAAGTTTTTGGAGTCTTAGCCAAGTCCCTCAATTATTTCTCAGTCCTTCCATTCAGCCACCAAAGTCTCAGCATGATAAAAGGTACAGCACCATTTCCAGCAAAACTTTGGAACCAGGGAGTACTTAAAACTAAGCTTTTGACTGGGACTGAATGAACAGTCCTGACCTTGGGCTCTTTGCAGTGATTTGCCAGACAAGGAGACAAACCCCACATCACTTTAAAGAAGGGGATCAATTGGGCTATGCTTCACTCCTCAGGGAATTAGCAGCCATGCCAGAGGTTGCTACTCAGGTGGTGCTCCCAGCCTGACTGGGAATGTCAGGCTACAGTGCCAGGATGATTTGGGGAGCCACACAGCAGGTAAACACACAGAGAGGATTTGTTAGCTTTTATAAAGACACATCCAAGCCCCTTGTTACAGCTGGGGTGGGTAAGGGTAGAGTTGCCTAACCAGGGCTTACAGCTTACATTTGGCTGTGTACTTCATTCTCAGTTGGCATCAGAAGTCATCATAGTCTCCAAAACAAATATGGTGGTTTACAAACACAAGTAGTGATTCTCTTGGTGGTACCTCCCCACTCAGATGCCCTTTTTGGCCTATCTTCAGGGAATCTGGTTTTCTGAACTTTTTGGGATACACATTTTGCAACTTTGGCACTTTTTTTCCTCCTTTCTTAGGAGGACTCAAGCTAGGTTTGTCTATCACCATCAGAAGCTGTGATTAAGTTGCAACAGGCCATTCATTCTTTTCTGTTCTTTATCCATCTCTTGAAATTAAGCCAATTAGAGCAAATATGTGGTGATTTGCTAGTGTCAACAGCATCTTATACAAGATGTTCTATTTTTGAGCAACATCTATGGACTATAAAACCGAGTGACAGGAGCCCAACTCATAGACTCAAATCTCTAAACTCAGCCCTTTTACGGCTCAGTTTGGGTTACAGCATAACAACCATAGGAAAGAGAGTCAAGGCAGAGACAAAGAAGTTGGTTTTAAATGGAAATGTGAAGGCCTATTTCCCTCTACTCAGGGAACACCATAAAAACTCAATCTGCTTTGCACAAGCCTTTCCAGACCAAACGTACATTTCCAATTTTCTTTATTACTAACATGTCTTGGATTTGCATAGACACAAAAGTTAAAGATTAAATAATAGCTGAGAAGCGAACAGGGCAATGGATGCAGCTGAGAGCCACCAATGGGAACCAACCATGACTAAAATCAAAATGACCATAGAGATAATTTTCTTAAGAGACCCCCAAGAATTCTGCAGTTAAAACTGTGGCCCAGTACGCCCCTAAAAAGACAGCTTATCTGTTTTATCAACCTTCTTCTCCCATACAAGCTTGAGTGAGAAGGAATGTTTAAGTGATGAAAAACACTACTGTGGGTCTATGTCTGCAACAACTGGAATGAAACATGAATGATGCAGATGTCCCATGCTTGGTTTAGCAACCGAGGCAGTGGGAAATGGATAAACTTCCCATTGCACAAATCTGTATAACTTAGTCCCTAGTACCAACAAGAAAAGCATGCTGGTTTCCTAGTGGAAATCTAGGAGTCCTTCTCACCACAAGTAACCAGCCCTTGGACAGAGCCCAGGCTCATAAAATCAACTAGGATGCAAATGCTGAAGATGGTGAGTGCAGTGCTTTGCAGGCTTCTGCTCTGCAGATGGTGATCTGAATGTGTAGCACCCTGATCTGGTGACACATTAGGTCCTTTGCTTCAAGGATACAGCTGAGTATCCTCGCTTGAGCAGAGACAGAGATTGGACAAGTGTCCACAGTGGAAGTGAGGTTCAGGGGTACACAAGGCTTCCTATGCTGGTGTTTTTAAGACTGAAATCCCAGGACATCAATTATGCCATGCCCAACTGCAGATAAGCCACCCAAATGTTTAGGAGAAAAATAATTAAAAGCTACCAACTAGTAAAGGCTTGCTAAAATCTTGTGTAACTGTGTGATGCATGATGACAATGCCTGTTGCATGGAAGCAAGCCTGTGATTGCTTTTAACTGAAGAGCTCTAAGGGCAGTAAAAAGTATTTCTCCAAGTGTCGTTATTTCTTGTTACATTCTCTACTTGAGTAGATCATCTCTGAACAGACATTGCTTTGGATATAACCAGAGAGAGATAAACTCACTAAAATGCACTGACAGAAAACTCCTGGGCTGGAGGGTAAGCAGCACTGCAAATGTCAGCTGAAGCACTCGGAGAGCTGTTGTGCTGCAGACCAACTCCACATGAAGCTGTGGAGTGAGAGCAGGAATGTCAACGGTAGCTTTGCTCAGAAGCGCTATGGGGTTTTTTAGGAAACAGCAGGTTTTTACTTGAAACTTTTGGAACAGGTCTTCAAATTATGCCTGATCTAGCTCCAGCTATGACTCCAGAAGGATTCCCTAGGACTGGTGATCTGTTGGACAAGGTCACCAGTCCCAAGTGTCCATACAGGTAGGAAGGGGACAAGCGTCAATATAAATTCAGTCTTAAGAAGTGTAAAAGTGCCTCTCTGATGCCATCCAGACCAGCTTCCTGCTACTGCTTTGACCCGTGACACAACACCACCCAGGATCCAGCCCGGAACAGCCCCAGCCACAGCCCTTGCCTCTCTGAACCTCACCACTGACATGTCACAACCCATGCTGCTGACAAACACAGGACAGGCAAGGCATGGCATAAAAGTGTCACAGGACAGGCAACTTGGACAACAGATTGCTGCACACCAAGACATCCCCTTGGGACACTGTTGGAAACGACACACAAAAAACCACAGCTTAGTTTTGTTTACAAAGTTTTCAGAAGAACTTTGCCTCCTTTTCTTCCTAAACTGCTGCTAAGCAAGGAGTCCCTCAAAAGTAGAGAGTACCCACACATATTAGTAGAAATTTTTCCTTAATGTTGCTAACCAGAAAAATTTTTTGAAAAATAATGATTTTTTTCTTTAAACAAGATCCATCCTTAGTAATTCACAGCTTTAGCAGCATTTAAAAAAGAATACCTATAGCCTTTGGAGGCTCTGGTGAATGGCAAACCTTGGTAGAAACAGCGGAATTTAAAGCAAATTACACAAAATATAACATTTTAAGAGTGCACAGGGTAACTCCAAGTGTTAACAGGAGTTACGTGGCAGAGCTTTACTCCCATCAAACAACCCCACAATATTTCTAAAATACTGTTTTAAGCCCCCTCAGAGCACAGAGACATTGTAAAACGTAGTAACAAGATATTTGAGTTAATCTTACATAAAGCAAGAAGGTGACAAATTTAGCCAATGACAAGCAGAGAAAGAAGTTGTCTGTAAGGAGATATGAAACAAGCAACCTGGAAATTTGCCCTTGTTTCACTAAGGCTTTATTACATCTTATACCCACTGCCAAGAAGCACTTTCAACTGACTAGTTTACCACAGAGCACTTAAATGTCAAGTAGCAAGGGTTTAAATTACATTAACACTCTAACAGTGCCGCTGGGAGGCATGTTAAAACAAGAAGTCCCTGCAAAAGCAGGGCTCCAGAGCCTCATATCTTGTGTATCCCCTTGATTATACACATTCAAGCACAAAAGCGATTAGAAAAGGAACATGTTTACAAATGAGTACTGCTGAAGGCACTTTCCCCCTGAAGCTAATGAAATGTGTTTAAAAGGATATGATCAACAGTGCAGCTAGAGTGCATATCACACCCAGATATTTCAGAAGGGCACATTAATTAAACGTCAAGGCTCATCCAAAAGTTTTTGCACAGCTGCAAAGCAACTGTGAAGTTACAAGTTTTAAAAATCTGTAAACTGGAAAGTTACACAAAATGTTTAGGAAAAAAGTCAAATTAATCTGCAGTCAAGTCATTTAAACTCAGAGATATTTTTAAATTATTATTTCAAACCTCATAGTATCACACATGCAATTTTCTCTCCTGTATTAATGGTGGTTGTTTTTATTCGTTCTACAATTGTATTTCTAGGCAGCTCTGTTCTCAAAACAGACCTCAGTTTCTCAAAAGCTCTTCTGCTAATGTTTCTCTGCCTCACATGACAGGAATCTAAATCCATCAGGCTGTTAATTCTTACTTAAATGAGAAGCAGCCTCTCTAAAACCTACGGCATTGATTGCACAAGTTACATAACTGAGGCAAGGGATGGGAAAAGGACAACCTGCTTCTCAGAGGGGTTTGGAAGCTGTGTAATCCTGCACTCAGTGATGTCTACTAGAAAAGATGTGCAGCTGTATTAATCATGGAGCAGACATTAACAGTGAGCAGGTACCATACTGTAGGCACAATCCTAGCTTAACTTCATTAAAAAAAAAAAAAAAAAAGAAAAAATTCCTCTAGTCCTCATAGAAGGCTAAATATACAAGAGTATTATAGGAGACTCAAATTTTATCCTCTCTGATTTTCCAAGATATCTGATTTGTTCTAACCTCTTTTAAAGGCAGTGCCTTGAAATATCTGATGACTCTTTAATAAACTCCTCAGATGACTCACTTCTTATCATTCATCCAAAAGGTAACAAGCAGATGGAGCAGCTTAATGCTTTAACTCCCAGCAGCACCCTTTCCCAGGGCTTTTCATCCTGTCCAGACCTTTCCTGAGTTACAGTGAGCAGAAGGCAGCTTCCCCTCAGCACAGCTGTACTCACTCCCAGTACCCACCAGCCTAAAGAGGTGAGCACAGCATCATACTGTAACGCTTGGGGCCCTAAGGCACATAAACCAGTGGTTTTTGGGAAATCAGGAACTTCGTTAATAATTTGGAAATAAGGATTTGTGTGGATTGGGTCTCTGTTTAGCTGGTGATAAAGAGTTACATACAACCCCATCCACCCCACCCAATAACTGGGACCTGGTCAGAATGCCTCTAGCAACAGAATTACTAGAAGGTGGACACAGATAATGCAAGGAACAAAGCAAAAAAAAACCAAACTCAAAACACACCACCTTTTTCTTTGGCACAGATAGCCTTCTGTATAATAACTCTGCCCATAAATAAGGGCTATATGAAGTTAGAAAAATCCAAGGCGTTCTGGTCTTTTCCAGGTGTTTCAGTTGCTTCAACCTTTCATTCTTTTTGCTAGGGGTCGGGCATTCAATTTTTGTTAAACTGGACTCCCTGAAATATCAAAATCATCCCTAAAGCCTCAAGACTCACAGTGTCCTCTGACAATGCAGAGAACACTGCCAAGATCAGAACAAAGACCAGATCACTGCAAAATATTTCTTTGTCCCTTTTGAATTTTCTGAAAGCTCCTTGTAGAATCAGAAATCTCACCTTCAGTTTCTTTTAAGGAGTATTTGACATATTTTTCATCTAGGCCATCTTGTAGGGGCCCTTACTGAAAGCAAGTACACCTTAACCCCCAACAGACCTATTGTCTTAGAGCAGGGCTGTCCTTAATTTAAGTGAATGCAACATGTCCATGCTAGAATATTCCTCCCCAGTAAAATTTTAGTGAGATTTTATTCAAGGATCAGTACTAAAATGAAGGGCTGATATGGTGCACTTGTTTTTCCTCATCTGAAATCTGAGACAAAGTCTTATATGGTCAAAAGATAATTAGATTATGTGTAGACCCCTCTCGATTGATAGATATTTGATAGCCCATTTAATCCAGATGAGTAATCCAGGTACCTGTTTTCTATGCCCAAGACAAATGCACTCCAATTATTTTTTGCCTGGCATCTTTTGGGATGAGCTTTGCTGTAGCCAAACATAAAACTTATCTGTTCAAGAAAATGAGTCTAAGATTTCCCTAAAACAAAAAAGAAGCAAACAAAAAAACAAACAAACAAAAAATTCAGATCTGTTTTCAGGGGAACACTTCCCAGTTGCCAGCACTGCAGAGCAAGATGCTGAGGGCAGAAGGAAAATTCCACAAAAAGCAACATTCTACATTGACCCAGACACCATTTCAGCTCTGCCAAAGTCTTCGAAAGCTCATCTATTAATTCATGGGTAGTGATGGCAAAGATCTCGATGACCTTTCTCACTTGCCCAATTTCCAGCCCCAGCCAGTGTGAATCAGGAGCTCTGCACTGTGCTAAACCTATGTCAGCAAACCCAGTGCAAAAACACCAGTCCCTTTTCTATGCAGCTGCACCTGATTGTGGCTACACCATCAGGAACACATCCCTGTTCCCACAGGCTAATAGATTACAAATAGCAAAAGAAACACCAAAACCCAACAACAAACCAATCAACCAAAAGCAAAGGATTGTCAGTGAAGCTTTTTTTCATACTCAGTATATTTCCAGGTATTTCTAAAAAAATGCAAATAATTTGTTTGAACAGAGCTTTTTCCAGCTAAAATGGCAAGCTCAGAAAAATCTTCGCAGTTGCAGCTTTATTTTTTTTAAATAGGAGGTAGGAGGTTAGTATCTCAAATATATTTAATTTGACTGTTCTGTTTAGTAACACCAGTAAAATTAAGTCAGCTTGAATTTGATTCTTTCATTCAGAGTCCTCAATATACTGAAATACACAATCACAAAGGTTATGCTTCTCTTCAGGGTAACGAAGTAAGCTACAGGAGGAAGTTTTTCTCACTAATCACATCTCATCATTAGAAAACCGAGAGCAGTGACTGCTCAACAGAGGCAACCAATAGAAGTCAAAAGGGGGGATTTGAGTTCAGAACTGAGAGTCTGTTGTTGTCACACAACTATTCCCACCCTGGCTTCATGACATTCTTGATCTGGTTGAGGCAACAGGGAAAGGAAGAAGCTTGGAGCAAATTTTGCTAATCCTTTACATGTCATAACATCCATTCAGATATTTGACCTGGTCTTGGGGGATGCTACATGGTGGGCCTAGGTCTTTTCTAGTAAAAAAGCTGCAGCCTCTACCTCCTGCTCCCTATCTGTAGGCCCACCATGACCACCCTAAAACCCAAAAAGTAAGTACCCCTTTCCCCACCATAAACAGTCATCCTTCCAGTTCACAAAGACTTTTGGGGTCCTTAGCTCCTATCACAGTTTCTCCTTTGCCTCAACCTCACAAACACCTGAGCAGCACCACTTCTGCACACACCTGTGAGCTCTAAACACAGCACCCTGGTGCCCTACCTAACCCCAGCCCCAGAGGAAGAGCATCCTAGAGATCACAGGCTACCACGAGTATAGATTTTCCACTGCCCTGCAGGGTACATCTACACATTAGCCACTAACTTAATATAATTGGTTCCAAAATACACAGATAATTATTCCTTTTAAAATGTTAAAAATTTGGAAAACGTGGTAAGTGCAGAGGAAGAGTTTCACAACAGGGTACCACCTCTGTTGACAGATAACTTTTCTGCTCAGTGTCAACAACTCGATCCCCCTGAGCAGACAGGCAGCAGAACTACTCTTCTAATGTTGGGCATTGTATTATCCATGTAAGGGGTTGAGCAAAGCCCAGCAAAGATATGAGGACCATTCAGCTGCATCTCATACATCCTGCAAGCCATGTGTATAACCAGCCAGCTGGGCAAACGTGGCACTCCTCACCCTCAATGCTCCTTGCTCACTGACTCTACAGCTTATCGGAGAAATAGAATCCTTCCCTATAAGGAAGTCTTGGTAGATCTGGACAAGGAGTATCTCCTCCTGATGGTATGGACCCAGAAAGTGCTGACGTGAATCAAACTTACTGCTTGTCACTCCCTGCCCCTCTACAGCCTCCTAAAAATAGCCATCATAAGATGTCTATCAAGACATGGAGCCTCCTGTCACTTTGCCCTAAGAAAGCTAAAGAACTCGCCAAGGGGAGGGACCTCTTACTTCTGACACCTAATCCAGGCAATGCCGTCATCACTACCGGATAAATAAGGGGAAGAAAGGCAAGGAAAGCAGGACCACTCTCAAGACCTCTCAGCTAATCCTTTCTGCCTTTCTGCTGCTCTGCATTTCCAACTCAATCATGGTGGGTGCACTGGAAAGCTAATGGTTAGCAGCCAGCCAGTGTATTTTACACATGTAAATGGGGCTTCTTGCCCATGTTAGGTCTTGGCGGGTGGGGGAAGGACAGTCCAGAAGACAGTTTAGGTTTGCTTGGTTTTCCTGTCTAAACTTAAAGGACTATGCAAGGTTTTCCAGCTAGCCTCCAGTTCCGAACTAGGCAACAGTAGTGGTGCAGCTTCCACAGCTTCCAACAGAAGGGTTACAATTTCCTAACCTTTTTTTAATCAAATGCAACCAGCTAAAGTCGTGAGGACAAATCGTATTTTTATATAAGCAAATATCATAGATTAGTACTTTATGAAACGACGTACCATCAAAAACTAATTTGAGACATAAAGGGATTGATTTAATTTCTGTGTTAATGAAAAGAACCTTGCTTGTTTAAAAATATTACTTCAAATTGTATAACTAAAATGGATCTATGCTGAAACAGTAAATGGACCTGATGGTAATTAATGACTTCTTTGTTAGTTAAGAGACTTTCAATTTTTGTTGCTTCTTGCCATAGCTCTGGCTTTCCTTGGGACATAGATTTTATTGAAAACTTTAAGAATAGACTTGCTGATGCGTTTTTACACAGGAAGTTGCTAGATTAGGTTGCTATGGCCTAACTACATTAGAGACAGAAGTGAAAGCACGCAGGTACTTTGCGCTATTTACTTTCTCTCAGTGCATTTTCAGCAGTACTAGTTCTTTTTTCTCTCTCTTTTCTCCCCAACTGCAGTCCTTCTCTGCTGATGAAATCAATGGTAAGTGAAATCAAAGTTAAACTTTAACAGGGGGCAGGAGGGGGAACACCATGGCTACCAAATGCTAAATATTCACTAGCCTTAACAGCTCTTTTGCTATCTGCATTACTTCTGCACATTTGACAGGCCAAATTTTTGCTCTTTTGGAAGATGACTCGTGGATTGAGCTGGATGCTTTAGAAAACACACAGGTTGTCCCCAGCCCCCCCTTCCTAAGCTATTTTTTGTGATTAATTTCCTTCCAACAGATCGAGTTCTCCAAGGAGCAACAGGATGGTAAGTTACAAGAGAGCTGATGTGTTTTACATGTATGTGGGTTCAGAAAAGAGCTACAGGCTCAGAAATTAACTTTTATGAAACAATGAGCTAAGACTTCATCTGGTATAAATCACCACACTATTGACTTCAGAGCAGTGCTGATGACTTATGCTGAAGAAGAAGGTGACCGTAGACCTACGTGTAATTTATCTGGATGTTTGTTTACACGCTATCTGAACTGAGAAGTTTATACCATGGTACAAAGAGGAAATACACTGTCTCTACCTACTGAACATTTTTCAGTTGTGCTCCTGTTCTGGCTCTTCACAAGGATGCTGAATATAAGTCTTAAACTTGACCATCTCAGGGGAAATAGGCAGAAGGAAGACAAGAGGAGGAGGAAGTGGGTTGAAAATTTGACTTAGCTGCAGTGACTTTGCACTCTCACGTGAACAGAAGAAGCAAGAGTTCTACGTGTCAACTTCTGACAGGAGGTGTTGTGGAAGGGGAGGAACAAATGCTGGTTTACTGTAAAAATATTCTTTAAGCATGGAAATAGCCAGCAAATAAGCGACCTGTGTAAACTGCTGCTTACACAATAGTCTGGATATGCTGCAATTCTTGAGCATCTCACTGTATTTTTTGATTCACAAGCAACTTGCAGCTTCCAAACTTTTTATTTCAATCTTCTAGAAAAATTCTGACATGAACAATAATTCTAACTGAAGCTCTGAAAATCTAATTTTAAGTGTTTCAAATAGCCTAAGAGATGCATTTGGGCTATATTAAGTAACATCTAAAAATGTCAAAAAATCAGTAGCACATATATTAGACTGAAGAAAGTGTTTAGAAAAGAAGATACAAGGATTTCCTAGAAATTCAGAGGGAGTGGAATAGCTAGAAACAGGTCTCAAGAGAGTCCTAAACTTTGTGAACATGAGCCTGTTCTCAGTTACATCATCAAAGCAATAAGGAGAGGTATAGTGCAGCAAGTGAGACCGGTAACAATTCTCTTCTTGCAGTTCAGACTCTCTCGGTCACAAAAAAAGTCATTTGGACTCTTCCTTACTTTTTAATTCTGAAGCTTTTACAAAAGGATTGGGAGGATTCATGGAAAAATGTCCTCAATTCAAAGCTGCTGGCATGTATAATGAAGCAAAATATTTCTTACTGCTTCCCTATGTATTTCAGCTGCTGTAACATTACAATGACTGAACCTAGCAGCAGAGAAATGGAAACTACTTGAGAGAGGGAGAATTTCCCAGGAGCAGAGATGGCTCACCCTCAGTAACTATTTCCATCGCACAGGTTGATGCACCAGCACCTGCGTAGTACCATCCTCAGAAAGATTTTAAACGTGCTTGCTCCAGCAGAGGTATAAATTAGGACTGGCTATTAAAAAAAAAAAATTAAAAATAAAAGCCCCACAGCAAAGATATATTGCAGTGAAATGCATGCCTGAGAGACAAAAATAAATCAGTTCTTTTCTCCAAGCTGGGGAGCTGTGTTCAGAACCCAGTGAACATAAAACTTCATGGGGTTTACAAAATGCAGAAACTCTCCTGATGGCTTTGCTATTAGCACACTGGCATTGTTTTATACTTCGCTGCAGCTAAAGGTCATTGATTTAGCAGATGAAAGATTAGATCATATGGTAGAAATCACTACAGCTCCACTGATCTCAGCTTCTGGAGCTGATACCAGGAAGCTCTATACAAGTCCTGAAGGCCATAATTTCATACCCTGCAATAAAAGCTGTAAAGAAAGAGAGTTAGCAGCAAAGGGTTATAGGTGTCTCACATCAGAGGATTAGTTTCAGATGTATTAGATTACAGCCAAGCAGGCTGACACTCTGTATCAGCACTTTTACTGGGTGCCAGCAACAACTCCACCAGGATGGTACAAGGAAGACTAAAGCATAAACATAAATACCTCTGCATTACATGTTCCCAGCACAAGATGAATGAAGACATGATCCGAAATGTGGCTTCTTACTCCTAAACCTGCCCCAAAGCAGAATGAACATTCCACAGGCTGCAAAACACAAAGCCTGTCTGGCTGCTGGATGTGCATCACAGCCAAGGAAAAGACATTTTACTTGGTTTACTTGGAGCTAAACCACAGCATCATCAGACAGTGCAGTGCAGAAGAGATCAACAGCACAGTCCAAGATGCTTGTGGCATATGAAGTTCAAACATAGCTTTTTACCCACACAGTTGACCTTTGTCCCATCCTCTTTTTCTAAAGACACAGTTCTTTATTCAAAGACTCTAAAAAAGCCAAAAAATATAGTAATATGATTGACATGGAACTTCACAACAGAAGATGAAGGCTGGCAATGCAATGAAGGCAACTATCTGTGCTGATTTTTGTAGGAGAAATGCCTGTACCCAAAGGCCTTGTCCAACAAGAGGAAATAAGTGAACACTGATCACTTGGCAGCACTGAAGGAAGTGAAGTCTCAAAGTGAGAACACTGGAAATGCACAGGAAAAAGCACCACGAGTACTTCCACTGGAAAAGCAGAATATGCATTCATCTGCAAGAAGCAGGGACACTACAAAGCACAGAAAAAAAGAGGGAACAAACATGTTTAGAAATCCCATTGTAAGGCAATTTTAAGGGAAAACAACAGTAAAAGCATTTGAAATCCACCTTCTAGTTTCCTCTTAGCACTGTGTAGTTGAGATGCTGGGATTGCAGGCAGAACCCACTGAAGCAGGCAGAGGGTTTGCACTGCTAGGCACTTGACAGTCCCAGTTCTCTGGAGAGATAAGGTGGAGTAGATAACAACATTTTTACCATCTGCTGCTACATCATGTGAAGAAACCTGTTCCTGAATGACAATGTTGGTAGAGAACTTATCTTCCCCCTGTCCTTGAAATAGCTACAGGGTCAATCATAAAGCTATTGATGGTTATTAGAACCAGGAAAGATATGAAAGGTAGATATAAAAGTTTAAAAATAGTGAAACAGAAATGTCAGAGGGGAGGAGTTTTTCTTGGGACTGTGGGCCAAAGATTCCCCTGGCTGACTCCCCTGGAGTCAGTGGAACAGTGCCAGAAGACAACAGGCTCACATCTTTGTCAATAGGGAGCTGCCTGGCTCAATGTCGCTCTTCTCTTGCAGACTTCAAGGAGGCCTTCCTCCTCTTTGACAGGACTGGTGATGCCAAGATCACCCTCAGCCAGGTTGGCGATATCATCCGGGCACTGGGGCAGAACCCTACAAATGCAGAAATCAACAAAATCCTGGGAAACCCAAGCAAAGAGGGTAAGTGCCCTACAGTCTTTTGGGCCGTTCTTGAGATTGAGGAACAGAAATGAGGCAACACCAATAGTCACAGCAGGAGAGAGGGGAGCTCTTACTCTGATGGGGAGTGAGGGAGACTATGCAACAATACATGGTATTGCACTAATTTCTTTGGAAGAAAATGATGTTGATGGGGAATAGAGGAAAACCTTCTCCTTAGGACATAGGGAGTTCTCTGTAGGGACCGTTTTGGTGTCAACTCAGTGTAGGCATAACACACACTCATTGTTGCTCACAGTCCATTAGTGCCCCAGCTTTTCCTTGGGGAGCTGTGAGTCCATTTCTAACAGCTGATACTCAGCTCTTCAGGTCCTTCCAGTGCAAGAATTTCTGCATAAGCCAAGACATGTCCCAGGACTGGAAACCCATCTGTATATTTCAGCTGACTGGAATGGTATTTCCAAAGCTCCTACAAACCTGGGCACACTGAGGCATATATTGGCCATTTATTATTGCAGCCCTTTTTTATTTCCTTTTCCTCCCTTTTAGAGATAAAAAGAAAGGATAAATAATGTAGTCCCCTCCTTTTATAAGGATCTAGAAGCAGGTGATCCCTGATTTCAGTCATGCAGAACCATATTAAAATAAGCTAAATTATATTCACATCCTCTGGCCTGGTAAAGACAGCTCTGAACAACAACTTAGAAATCTTTGGCACCAGCAGGAAGCATTGAGGACAAACACGGAGGTGAGCTCATACCAGGACTTGAAGTGATTCCAGCAATAACTGACAGTAAATTTGATATAAGCTACATAGCAAAATAGGTTTTGTAACAACTATATAATGAAAAATATCTGTCACATTTCCATCTATTATATTTTGCTACTGCCCAGATGAAGGCTGGCAATGGAAAGATCCAGGAAGAAGGAAGAAAGACTAGAAAGATTATTTTATTTGGCAGCCTTGATCAAAAAAAACCAAAAACAAACCCCAAAACAAAGCAAAACGAGCAATAACTTTTGGTTCATGAGAGGAAAGGGGTTAGATGGACTAAGCTCAGGAGGTCTTAAACCTCCATTGTGAACATGCCCAAATTTACTATTGGCAACCCACCACACTGTACTTTCCTAGTTTTAATTCGTTTATTTTTTTGCTAATAAGCTCTGCCACCACATCAAAGAAACCCTGAAGAGGTCAGTAACATGTGAGCAACCTCAGGGGCTTGTCTAAGTCACCACATCCCACTCTGGTTATCTTTTCCCCATTGCTGGGGCTCAAGATTTTTGTTTGACTGTATTCTGCAGTTCCCTCACTCTCCAAATCCTTTCACAGATTAACTCATAGAGCAAATTACATTTCTGAAAGAAAAATATAGCATGCACACAAGCATACAAAGCTATGTGAGAAGGATCCTGGAGCAAGGATGTGAAAAATCAGATGTATGTGAAAATTAACTCACAGGATAAGAGAATCCAGATTCTGCAAAGGAACTGTCAACTTTTGAGGCAAAGACTAGAGTAAAGGCTAGAAGAAGCTGTGAAAATGAGGTAGGGGAGGCTCTCCCACATTTGAAGGCAAATATGTCTAAGGAATACACATACAAATGTCTAGCATTTAGCAACTGGTGTTTTTTCTCCCAGAGATGAATGCCAAGAAGATTACTTTTGAAGAGTTCCTACCCATGCTGCAAGCAGCTGCCAACAACAAGGAACAGGGCACCTTTGAAGACTTCGTTGAAGGTCTGCGTGTCTTTGACAAGGAGGGCAACGGCACAGTCATGGGTGCTGAGCTCCGTCATGTGCTGGCTACCCTGGGTAAGGGATCATCTTCTCTGCAAGCTCCTCAAACACTGCTGCTGTTTGAAGGCATGAGAGAGGGTGGGAAGGTAGTCCAAACAGTTCGAAGAAGCAGGAGGCTACCAAGTCAGACAAGACTCTGGGTTTCCTAACTGTGAATCCACAAAGAAAGCAAACAGAGCTTTGGGGTTTCTACTAAAGACCAAAGGAAAAGGCTAGGCTTATGACACCTAAATTCAGGCAAGATATTACGAGTGAGTGTTATTTGACGAATAGAGAGAAAAGTGTGTACATCTCAGCGACATAACACAAATGGACAAAAGTAGAGGATTTGCTGCATAGTTTCTTTACTCTGTGGGAATAACTAGAATCCCTATGCATATACGTCTCTGTCTTCTAAAGAAAGTTGAAATTAATTAAGCTCATGTTATATATAGGTGTTTTTTCACTATCTCAGAAAATAAGGAAAGCCTTTGGAAAAGCTGTAGGTTTCAGCCTCAGTTCTGTGTGGAAGAATGAAACAAGTTCTGTCCACTCTCAGGTGAGAAGATGACAGAAGAAGAAGTAGACGAACTCATGAAAGGTCAGGAAGACTCAAATGGCTGCATCAACTACGAGGGTAGGTGCAAGAGTTCAACATCCACCCTACATTTCTCCTCTCTTACACTTTCATTACAGTGGACTTTTAGCCTCTCAGGCATATCATGCAAAGCTCCAGCTGTGTTAGGTCAAAAGACTTATGTGTGAAAACGACCGTGGCAATATGCGTATCCTGCAGTCACACCATGCAAAAGACTCAATTCAGCCACAGCAGAGGAGGCTGTTTTGGTCAACACCAAATCTCTAGACTCTGACTTTATGTAGAGCAGTTGCAGTGATTGTATCCAATAGCTACTGTCTTACCACACTTCAGCAAGAAGAGAGCTTGATTTGTACAACATTAAACACTTAAAACTTCCTATCACCCTATCAGATCAAATCTGACCAGGTACACATTTTTAATGCCATCAGCTCATGAACAGCTGTTATTTTTAGTTATTTCCCAAGGTAACATTTGCTGCTCCTTCTAACTAGCGTATCTGTATTTTTCCACAGCATTTGTAAAGCACATCCTGTCTGTCTAAGAGGAATTCTCCAGGTACCAAATGCTATGTTGTTCTTATTTGCACGCTTAACTTCATCTGCTTGCTATGCTTAAAGGCTTCTACATACCCATGGCCAACAGAGGCTACAAAACCATGACACCAATATTTCCCCAACAATATGAAAATAATAAAATGAGACTTTTGTCCAAAAGCAAAGATAGCAGGAGTGAAGGTTCCTGGCTGTTATTCACAGCCCTGTAACTCATCGTTGTTTAGTAGGTTTTTCAAACACAACGCAAATTGACAGCCTGAGACATTTATCCTACAAGCACAATTGAGATTTTTTTTTTTAACTGAAATCAAAGCAACACCTTCTAATAATTTGTAGATTTCTGTTAAGACAGAGTGGCCTGAATACTCATGTGAGCTACTGAGAACAGGTCTTCAAACAAAATAATCATCTGAAGAAGTATATTGTCACAGTCATGATCAATAGCCAAAAGAGGGCTTCAAAAGTATCCAGTTATTTAGCAAGTAGGGGAAAATAAAAAGAAGAACCCCCCCACCCCCACCCCCAACCTTTATATGCTACTATTTTTCCCAGAGAAAGAAAAAAAAGAAAAACACAAAAAACAAACCCCGAAACAGCAGCTGTCTTTAAAATGCAAACAAACTATTGTGGGCTTATGTTAATTGTCAGTTATTCTATCCAAGGAAATAAAAATTCCCAACTGTAGGAAACAAACACCTCAAAACAGAAATCAAGGGCTCAGTTTGTCATTTTGCAAGTGTTTCTTCAGCCAACATCGACTTCAAATACAACTCTCCCATTCCTTCCCAGAACAAGCCAAATTCAGAAAGACCAGATGGCACTCAAGATTTGCCTGAAATTCTTCCTCAGTCTGTCACCATCAACATGGAAACTGCATAGAACCAGATGATATGACTCCAACCCCACCACTTTTTACCAGTATATCCATGTATCACCTTTGGGCCACTACACTTCCATTTAAAAAACCTGAGCTTTTACCAAAGCAAACCTCATGGAATAAACTCTTACCATCCAGGGTCCATCCATCCCAGCCATCTCTTTCCATGTTATTTGCATTGAAAATATGTAATTTCTTGGAAAAATAAAGCATCCATAAATCCTTGTGGTCACTTTGTGGCTATAAAGTCTTTTTTTCCCCATCTGTTCAAACCCGCTCAAAGCACTATTCAGCAGTTAGTTCATTTTCCATTTTGTGCTATATTGCATACCACAAAATAAAGTTTTATAAAAGAAATACAAATACAGACATTTCCAGTAGGTCACTCTACTTGATCTGAATGAAAAATTCTTTGTTTGGGGTCTGGGAGGAGGAGTAATTAATTAGGGCACTACCACCAACATCAGCATTTACAACATTTTTGGGAGAAGAAGACCTGGTATCTGTTGTCAGAACAGCTCCAAAGGTGGCAAGACCCAAAACCAGGCAGGGTGGCCCTGCTGCAGAGCACCTTGCAGAGCCACTTTTCCCAGCAAAATCTCCTCTGTACTGCTCAGTAGCAGCTAAACAGCATTGTTAGGAAAGAATCCTACCTGCTGTCTCTACTTACAGCTTTATGGACAACTAGAAAGAGCAATCAGAAGTTACAGCCACCCTGAAATGCTCTGTAACTGGGAATAGACCCAGCCCCAGGCAAGAAGGGGCCATCTACCCCTTCTGCAGCAACAGTGGGAACAGTCATCGCTCAGGGAAGTATTGTTACATTCCTGCCCTTAAATGTAGCTCCTCTCTCTTCCTTAAGTGTTCACGAAACTGCCTTAATCCCCATCTGGGTATCAGCCTGTTCTATTAAAATTCTACCTTGCCTTATTGAGTTGCTATGCACAAAGTGACCATAATTCAAGTGCCAACAGGTGCAGAGTGGTGGCTGGCACCAGAATAAACCACAGCCATTCATACAACAGCTGCCTTTTTTCTGAGGCTTCCCAAAAAATCTCCCATTTAAATCCTCACCATGCTGGTACACAGGGCCAAATGAACCTGTGAACTATACCCTGCCCAGAGACTTATGCCAGCAGATAGTTTACAAAGGGTTGCAGTTGCTACACTCAAAATGCAAAGAACCCTGGGCAGAAGAAAGAAGAAAAAAGGAGTTATTAAACTTCATCCTAAAAGGGCAATTAAAAAAAAGTGCAGGCTACACAAGCAGACTCAAAGCACTGCTACACACCCTACTGCTCCTCAACATCCTGCCTATACACCCATGCTCCAGGCAGCTCCTCTTTCCAAGAAACTGTGGATCGCAGTTGTTGGGAAAGCAAAAAAACTGAAAACCAAACCAATATTCCATATATATATATATAGTGAAAAAGTGGCTGACAGCATATACATATGTATATGTATATGTATGTATATATGTATATGCTGTCAGCCTCTTTTTCACCCTTGTCAACGCTGCACTGATGTGTGGTCACAGAACTTGCCTAGTCCAAGGCTGGACACAGCCTAAAGGAAAGGTTGAATTTTCCATCACTTTTTAAAAATTTTTTTTTTTTTTTAATTGATTTCTAAAATATTTGGGACTCAAGCCTGGACAATTAACAAAGTGGGATGACTTCTCATCACTGTAGCAGACAGATTTTTAAGCTGGTTAGTTTTTAAAAACTCACATTCACATTTTTGTTTAAAACAAAATGACAGATTATGAGACATAACTAGGCTGAGGTCAAGCCTCAGAGTATTTCATAGAGCTGTGCCGGGAATGGATTTTTATGCTATCCAAAGGTTTTAGTAATTTTTTAAAATTTCCGCCCTAAATTGAGACAAATACCTGAAAAAAATGTTCACATTCTCTTAAGATCTTAAATAACTCAGTCATTTATAAAGAATAGCAAATACTTTATATACTACTAGCCTCTTTCACCTAGTGACAGCTTCAACACAGGTTTTTATTTATCCATTTTGAAAATGAAGAAACAAGGCGATTTGGAAACCTAATGATAAGGGGGGTTTGGGGCTTTTTTGAGGAACACACAAAACTGTCTAAAAATCAGGTTTAATTTCATCAATAAATCCCACTGAAATGATACCCAATCTGAAAGCACAGTTTGGAAATGCATAAACAGCTTTGGTACCTCATCTGTAGGAGAGCAGAGAAAACTCCTATTTTACCTCAAAACCATTTAAAGGTTGAACTTTTTTCAACCTACTGCCTCCATACTAGTAAAACAAGCATCACTCAGAGCTCTGATTTTGGGGAATGCACCTCACTAAAGGCTGCCTTCTCTTATATTTTGTGTTCACCTAAGGAAAGAAATACTCTGCACAACCAACTCCTCCAAGAGTGACGGAAGACCCCAGCAGGTGGGGAAGGAAAGCCAGCCTGCATCTGTTCAGGCTCTGAATAGAAAAAGTAATTCTCAGTCCCTGTCATCTGACACCTCTTGCCATCACTACATTTGCTTTGTATTTTAAATAGAACATGGTTAATGAGCATACTTTCCACTGCTCCACCCAAATGACAGTTTAACTCCTTAGGACCAAGGCTAAATTCCCAGAAGAAGGTCAAGATGTGAATCATCAGTCCTTGGTATGCAGCACTAGATCCAGCAACTGGCACGGGGAGCAGGCAGCCTACAAAACTGAGGTGGAAGTGTCAGAAGGATTGAGGAGAGATGGTCATCGGCTCCGAGGATGTAATTCTGCTCTTGGCAGGCTGTATTCATTGAGTTAGCCACTATCACACATCTCCACAGCTGCTTCTGCCAGGCTAGGGATAGCCAAGAAACCTCTCGAAGAACAGGATTCATGCGCACAGGGCAGAATGGATTTCAGACAGCAGGGTACTGCAAGAGGAGCAATGTCTCTCAATCTAGCACTGCTCAAGGGTCCAGGTCTAGGAAAAGGCAGAGGCTGTTTTCTACTACTCACAGTGCTTTTCTCTGAAGGTATCCTAGACCCAAAAGTGTCAACCATGTTATCAACAGAAAGATCTCTTACATGCAGGAGTTGAATATGAGAAACACAGATGCTATACTTAATAGGAACAACTGTTTCTGCACTCTATCAACATTCTCCCTAGTCTTGGGCTGTATTTTAATTTATTTTAGAAGAATGGTTTCCAGACAGTGGGTGGTGCAGCTCTGTGCAGAAACAGACACCATATGGACAGAAAGGGGCATTTATCCAGGACAACAAAGCACAGCAGGTCAGGCATGCCTGATGTGTCAAGAGTTGTTTACTGGTCTCACAGCACCAGAGTGTTGAGCAGAGTGAGCTCCACCCACTGCCCCAAACTCATTTGGGCAAAGGTTGTTCAGACATGTCTCCTCAAAACCCTCTCTATATGGCTCTCTTTTCTCATTTCCAGGAGCTGCTAGACACCGGTCAGTTCTCCCTCCCACCTACAGACCAAAAAACTGAGGAAGTACAACAGCCTATTAACATGACCTGGGTCCTTCACACAGATCTGCTAGACCTGACCCTTATAGTACAAGGGCAAACCCAGGAAAGACATCCTCTTGCTGGCAGGCAAACGCGACTGTTCACATCACTAAGACCTCTCAGCCTTCATATCTGTCTTCTTTACATTAATACTGAGGTATTTTTAAAAAGCCACAGTACACACAACACTCCTGTCTGGACAAACTCCACAAATGTAACCCTCCCAGTGAAGTAAACTTGCTTCAACAGCAAAGTATTTTCCTGTTTCACATAGCTACCCTTTTATGGCACTGCACACCATTCTTACAAGAACAATTGTCCCACTTCAGCATGTTTTCAACCAAATCTCAGACTTTAAACACAACACATTTAAGCACCCTTCTTCCAAGTTATCCCAGTTTTGCTTGCAGGCGCCTAGAAGTGGGTGGAGCTTGGAGCCAAGTGGGCGTGACCAGGTTGCTATTCTATACCACTCAAATCATTTGGGGGGGAAAAAAAGGTGAATATGTACCATTTTGTTCTGTTTCTTCCTCAAACTGCCAATGACCAGCACTCTGGACTCTGCCTCTGTTTAAATCACCCTCTCTTCTGCATACTTTTGTTAATACTGTTGCTGTTACTCTTAGTTTTTTTCATCCTATTGTTTTTATCTCGACCCATAGTGTCTGCTTTTGTCCCTCTCTGACCAGAGGCGGCAGGGGGAGGGGAGCAGCTTATTTGAAATTTAACTTCCAGCTGGTTTTAAACCACCACACAAGTACTATCTTATTGTCAATGCAATCCTCCCATAGATTGAAATCTACTCCTTCTTATGCCAGGGAGGCTGACTTTTACAGGGATACAAGGAAGTGCTCAAACATTTAACAGAGAAAAGATACTTCTTTACTAACCTATTATTTCTCATTTATTTTATAACAAAAAAATGCAATACCTTCATTTACCCAGGCTCTTACATTTACTTCAAAATGAAGTATCAAATGTTGCTGAAAATATCAAATTTCACACACATCTACCTTCTAGACTAATTGGCACAGTACATATCAGACCATGGTTTATTAGAGCATTAAACTGAATTTTCCATTATCTAAATCTATTATTTGGGAGGATGGTATATATTAGTTCATAAACTATCATTTCTCCACCAATGTAGCAATAATGGGTAGCAGCACTCCTAAATCAAACTTTTTGTTGTAAAAGAAAGGCTATTGCCAACCCTCTGGAAGGGCCTTGCATTAAGAAATGAATGAGGCAGATTGATAAAAGCAATAAAAAACATCTATGTATTTCCTCAATAGCATGAAAACTATTTCAAGAGGGATTATTCACACTGACTAAAAGAAATAGCAATGATAATATTTATTTGTGATTATACTTTTAAACAGAAAAATTCACTTTCACCATGTCTCCATAGTTTACATGCATCATTTATTTTGTTGGAGAGTACAGTCTTATGTTGGATGAAAGGCATTTAGGCACAGAGAAATGTCACAGGGTGAATTGCAGCCAGTGGCTGCAAGGAATTCAGCTCCTGTTCAATCTCACAAACATCCTTTGAAGCTCACTTGGCCTCTTCATGGTCTCGTGAGTAAAACTGGTCAATGAGGAGCACAATAAGAGAGAGACCAGGACAGTCTTGAGGAAGCCAATGCTAAAGGCAGTACCTCACAGTGGCTCTGCAGTTATGTTCTCCATAGCCACCTGGAACACTTCTCCTTGGTGTGTTTTTCTCTGTGCTGACTTTTTCCTTCTCACCTCCCTGTTGTCTGCCAGGCAGCAAACAGAACTGACTGTTGTGCCTTTGGTCTACATCAGAGCATGTAGGCTGGAACAATTTCAAACCTCTTTTGATCTTACGTGCTACATAGCAGGACAGGGCTATGTAGCATGGGTCACATCCATTTTCCATGAAGGCAGATCCTTAAGAAAACCAAAAGTGAGGAGGAGTGTCTAACGTGCTTCTACCTCACCAAGTCTGGCCACTCTGGAGGTTGTTTTTTCATGGTTCTGGTGCAAGAACCAAGAAATCACAAGTAAACCCCATGTGCCACACAGAATAAGAGAGTAAATGTCTCTCTCGTGGTTGCCATGGGATTTGTGAAGCAGGCTTGGATGTAAAGAAACAAAGCACCTATAATTCATTACATTTGGGGGAAAAAAAAATCTCATGCACTTAAGCCAATCACATTTTGAGGGTTTTGGTCTTGAAACTTGATTCACACTTCATGTAGATTTGCAGTTGGCAGCCACAAAATGTTTGCATGGAAGGGAAGGCCTTGTGATACAACCCATTTTAAAAAAAGAGTTCCTTTTCATGATAAAAGTGTTACTGAATTCAAAGCCCTTCTGAACTAGCAGAGCTGCACAAGCCCCTTTTTAAAAATCTCAACCGAATGGCTATGCTTAACTTCTCATGGCTGGATATAAAGGAAGAGAAAATAATGAAGAAACCCTGTAGTCAGGTATACCTCATAGGAAGGTCAGTACAGCACAGAGTTCACAACCTCAAAAAGTTTAACTGATGTTACAGAAAACCCCATTGGATGTCTCCTTCAGTCACATCCTCTGCATATAGTGCATGACAGTGATTGTCTCTGCCCACAACTACAGTGAGGATGGTGGTATTTAATTTCCTAGAGCCTAGCTAATTAGCCAGTCCTAAGAACATAACCCTCATCCACCCTGCAGGACATTAAGTGTGTCTGGGGCCACCACTTAGTATTAAATGCTTGGAGCAGAGGCTACAGAGAGCCTGTGAGACAATTTTAAAACTAAGAAATTATGACTGAATAAAGCCTTAAAATAGCTGCTGAAAAGGAATTGCTATCCACCCTATCATTAATGTGCAAAATAGTGTTGAGGTCCAGTACGCAAACAAAGTTTCTAGATTGTTTTCCAGAGTTCCTGGTAGTCAGGACTCATTAAAAGTCTCTCTTCTCTGAAGAGAAGCAGCTCTTTCCAATTCCATTAACTGAATTCTTTTCCAGGGCTCAAGAAAACCCTGGAATATTTTAATTTTTGAATTCCAAAACCAGCAGAAATAAGAGAAAGATACACCTCCTTCCAGGTGAAAGGAAGGTAAAACCTTTTACCTTCCAGGTAAAAGCACAATTCCCATGCTTTTGTTACCCAGTTTAGAATTCTGTATCATTCAAGGAACAAGAAGAACATTGTGTACGATAACATGCTGTATACAACTGAAACCATAGTCTGGGCTTCGTCTTAGGCTATTACATTCCTCAGCTTTATCAACTCAGAGACACAAAACCAAAATAAGTTTTCTCTTATATTTCGAAGTATCAGCTCTCCAGACTATTTGCTCAGGAAGGTGTTTTCTTTGGCTCCTTGTGACACAAAGACATATTTTTTACTCAATGCTATACTGAGCTCTACCATTTTTCAAGTTGTTCCCCTTCATGCAAGTGACGGTGCTTATTAACTGCCTCATTAGTTTAAAAAGTGGTTTCAGTTCAGAGTTTCTCATCTGTAACCATCCTGTCTATTTCAAAAGCTAAGTCAGTTTCTAAAAGACAACAAATAAAACACTTCTGCCTTTGCTTAACTTACAAGGTTTCTTCTTGTCTGTGCTTAGTCATTCAGGAGTGTATTCGATCTTCAGAGCAAAGGTTGATGCTTTTACTGTACCTCTTGCTCACCTCTGATGGAATAAAAACCAGCAGTTAATTGAACATGTGTATGGTATGAAGGCCACACAGCAAGAACACATTTTCATAAGAGCAGGACTTGTTTACCTTCTTAGCAAGGCTGCTAAGGCTGTGAAACCAGGCATGCAAGGAAGGCAGGCCAGTATCTACGCAAGCTGAGTACAGCCCCACAATCACAAAGGAGCCTTGCTAATCACCACAGTAGGAATGTAGCCATTCCAGCATGCCTCCTACATTTTCTGAGCTCAACACCTACCCCTGGGCAAGGGTGGTGCTTGCCTAATTTGCCTTCTGGAAAGCAGCAAAGCAAAGAAATCCTTCTTTCCTCAGTGCAGATTAAACCCATTACATTAATTTACACAGTTTGATAGTAGCTTCCATCATGTTATTCCTGTCAAAATTGGTGCTACTTTCTTAGACAAATTCTCTCTCAACCCCTTGCTAAATGGGGGATAAGAAAACATACTTTTCTATTTGCCTGGACTAATAGGTCCAGCCACAGCTGATAAATATCTATTGGTCGCAGTATCTAACACAATTATTGCAAAACATGGGAATGAGTCCATACCATGAAGGACACCTTAAACACACGCCTCTCAATCTCCTTTCACACCACCAACTCAGAACTGGTGAGAATGTTTTTAGGTAAGGGCTGACGTAAGCTGTCTTTCCGCCAAAGACCTGTGGAGGAAATACTGAGTAGCTCATTAGAGCTACTGTATCCAAACCCCCAGTGATTGGTACATGAAATGATACATATGTATTCTCCACCTTTTTTTAAAAAGTGTTAAAAGAAGCTACAGAATTTAGGATTAGGAAACCCTAGCTTCAAAGTTACTTGGCACTTCTGAAGTAAAAGTAGTCTGTGAAGGCTGATCTCAATGTTGTCTTTATCATTTCAGCTCTATTAAATGAGCCAAATGGAGCAGCTTTCTCCTAAATACCAAACCAATAACAAACATGAAGTTTGAAACTGTCAGCATCGATACTGCTTGAACAGAGTTGCTGTAAAACACTATTAGAAGTATTCAATACCACAACACAGGATGTCACTCATTTTGATTCTGATACAATAAAAAGTACAGAAGGATAGTTTCATCCTAACACAACTATAGCACTTATTACACATCAAGGGAGTAGTCCTTTTCTGGGAGATAATGCCTTACTTGCGCAGCCCTGTTTCATGCAATGCTTTCAACCTTCAGCAACACCTTAAGTATATTCATGTCTGCTGTGTTCAGCAAGTGCCTTTATGTGCCTTTTATGTTCACAAACTGCTGCTCTATGTTGCTCAAAAATCAAGTGCATTTTTAATGGTCTGCAGCTGATTTACGTAGGACAAAACCAATCAACAAACTTCACTGATAATTTGAATTCTTCATAGCTCTCCTTGAGAGCTTTTACCCTGTGCCACATGCTAAAGTAAACGCAAACTGATGAACACCTGAGTAGCTGAAGCTTCTTTCTTTGGTATCAGACTTAACAAATTCTCCCCACAGAGGAAACCAGGACTTCAGTCTGTAACATCTATCTTCACTGGGAGTGCTCCCTGAAACTACTGCTCTTCTTGAGCTTTGGTAGAAGTGATTTTGAAATAATTTACTGAGCAAATCATATGGTCAAGCTCCAAATCAGCCCTGCTGCATGCTGAAAACTGCTGACAGCTATCTAACAGACAAAGATATGCCTGCATGGGCCAGCATCCTAGACTAGCAACTCTTTTAAAACACGTTCATTTCATGTTGGAAGACCCAGGGAAAACAAAATCCAACCCATGGTAAGATATCACCTGCCACCAACACCTTCAGACCTGTCAAGTCTCGTTCTCAGCTCATGAGAGTCCCACACTTGACTCCCATGTGCCTCTTTCTGCTGATTCCCAGCTAATGCTAGACCTCACACAAAGGCCTTGGAGGGCTGTGGGATCTCTCTGGTGCTCCTAGGCACATGCTGAAGGAGATGGCTCTCCTGACAGTTGTGTGTCTATATGCTACATGTGGTCAGAGAGTGAGAGCACAGTTGGGGTGCTCTGCCAGGATGGAGGAACAAAAGCTGGTTAGCAGGGGCCCATGCCCACTTGAAGATATGACCATTAGCTGCTGCTTGCCTCTGTCTGTCATATCATCTGACACCCACATGACTGACACTGTGTGACCCCATGCAAAGGCACACTAAGGAGAGTCACGTATCAAGGGGGAAGTAAGCTGAGAGCTCTGCATCTTATTCTAGCTCTCCCTGCACTATAATTCCAACACTAAAAAGTTGGACGAAGAACGTGGAGGTCCCCTGATGAGCACACATGCTAAATTGGCACTGTATTCTTCCTTAAAAAAGACAGCACATCAGCTTTAAACAACCTGCCCAGAAACCAAACCTCTAGGCTATTCATATCATGAATGTCAGACATGAACAGTTGGACTCATTCTTTGCAACACAGACTGAAAGTCTAAAAAGGAAATAAAGGGCTTTGTGAGAGAGGCCAGTGCTGTCCCTTGTTGTGTTTTCAAAACCTCTGGTCATATCCTGCAGCTTGGCTTTACAGACAGGATCACCACCACACATGGCAAAACAGGAGCACAGGTAACCAGGCTTTTTGAGCAGGAGCTTCCGTTTCCCAGTTACAGAGACAGACGTCTGTCAGAAATCACCCTTGGGGCTGGGACATGGTGGCAACAGCTGTGACGGGAGCTGTACAGAATGACTGATCATTCAAGAAGAACATATCTGTAAGCAGATCTTCCACTTCAGATTTGTACCTTGGATAGCAAACATTATTCAAAGGCAAGCACGTGACAATAAAGCTCTGAGAAAAATTAGAACAGTTGCATCCAAGGGCTACATTAACTGGTAGTTTTTCACATTAAGTTGTCTGTCATCAAAATAAAATCCAACATGCCTATCGCTGGAGGAGAACACCCTTCCACAGCAACAGATGCTGCTGCAGACATAAGAGGACTAATGATATCCCAGCTCAGGAATACACATGGAAATTTGCAGGTGAATTATTTGACAGAAAAAAATGCATACAATGAGACTTGTTTGCTCAATTCTTTTAAAAGTTCTTTTACTCTGCAGTGGGAATGAAAGACTGCAAAAATTGTCTCTTCTTAAAAACAGATCATTCCTTTTATACAGCTGTTCTTACCTGAATATACTTGTACAGTCTTCATGTCTACAGAATACATGTTTCTCAGATGAACTTTAAGTTTGACAAAAACCAACCCAATTTTCATTTCAACCTGTCTTACCAACAGAGCTATCAACACTTTATCTCCAAGTAATGTACAATTCCTTTATTTGCTAACTTGGTATCTAGCAAGGCCACGTGCATTTTTTTTCAGCAAGATAATGCTTCAAATCACATTCACTGTAGTAAATATGTTAGACATTGCTCACAGCAAAGCAGAACACTGAAGAGAATGCAGATTCTTTCCAGCTGTAGCAATGACTTACTAACACCAGAAATAATGAAAAAACAACAATAAATGCATGACTGAGAAGAGACTGCTCAACCAAACCAATTCATACCAAAGCCCAAATGTCACAAAGTCCTCAGGTCAGGGCTGTACACACTGTAGGAGAGCCCTCTGACTTGGTGTCTTTACATTACACTGGCAACAGTTCTAATACCAGAGGAGTGGATATTGCTACTTCTGGGTATGACAGGGATCATAGTGTTTATCACAGAGTAACAGAGATCTGTGCATTTTGGAGTGTCAAAGGAAAAAATCTGCCACTAACCCAGTAGTGGAGAACTACTAATTTGGGACAATTTACACCCAGTAAGCTAGAGCAAACCCTATCCTCTCCTGAGCCATATGTACCAGAGTTCAGGAAGGAGGGACAGGCCATGGACTGGTATGGAGATGACCATAACAAAGAGAAAGCATCACCATGAAGGGCAGAAAATAAGAATTAGAGATTCAGCCTGTGCCTATGCCTCCAGGAGGAACAGAGGTGCAGGGACCAGACAAGGCTAGGAAGGAGTAGAGTACTGTCACTTAACCCTGGCTCTGCTGTGTCTCTGTAAAGATCCACTAGGCTGTTGCAAGAAAAGCACAATTCTGAACTGGAAACAGCATCTGTAAGGAGCAACAATCATTTGCACTCTCTGTCCTGTTGCAGTATCTACTTCTACTCTGTTTTCTGTAAGCACATTTAAAAGGAAAAAAATTGTTCTTAATGTCTTATTTTTTGTAGCCTTCCTTCCCAAAGAATGCCAAATGTCAATCTGATTGCCACTCTCCGTTTAAGGAATTTCCTGATCCCAGAAACTGATCCTTGAAGCCTGGACAAATCTTACTTTTCTGTGGCTTAGGACAAGATCTACCATCTTTCAACTCTGTTATAGTGCATAGGTGTACATGTGATGGGATATGTCCTGGCAGATTTTTTTGCTACAACAAAGCTACCAAGACTGTAAATTGAGTGACCTGGCATCCCTGGGAATGCAAATCTCCCTGTCAGCCTCCTGCTTGCTAACAGACCTATGACCAAGACGCTGGCCTTACCCAGGAGCCTACACCAGCTTAAGGAAGGCACTTTCCAGGAGGATCTACCTGACAGGACCTCACAAGCATAGCCAAATTTTACCTCTGGACATCCGAGTTCAGTAATTCCCAACAATCTCCTTTTTACTTCTTCCCTGTCAACTGCTCCTGCATGGTTCCCTCCTGCCTACTCTGATATAATGAGATCAGACTCCCAAATGAAAAAGCAGGACAAGTTTCCAGGCTGCAACTGGTTTTGTAATACAGATGCTTCTCTCTGTAAGTACAGACAGCTCTGTGTTTTGCCAATGTGTCACACTGAAAACATCGTCCCTTGTCTAGAGGCATTGCTGCTTTCAGACAGGCTCATCCATAGGAATAGCTATTCCTGTAGTGCCATCTCCTGGTTTACGGTGTAGGAACACAATAGCTGAAAATACTTTTTATATATGTTAAAAAACTTTACAGCAGGTTTGGACTATGGATCAATATAAAAAAACCCACCCAAACCACAGGCATTCTTTCAATGGATTTTGTACAATTCACTCCCAATAAAGTATTAGTTTAAAATGATGAAGGTTTGAAAAATATCTCCTGGTCCAATCTGCTTTGCAATTTGAGCCTTTTCAGCATTTGTTTTATTTCTCAACAAATATCAAGGTTCAAAATTTCCTTTTTGCTTAATTTTTTTGTGCCATCTTATGACTCCAGAGGGTAATTCCTGAGAGTTCAACAACATTACACAGGAAGTGAGGGAAGTATGTAAAACCCCAATTATGAGAACTGTATATCATTTTAACCCCATACTTAATAATGATTGGTAACATGTTATATTCTAGATATCAGATCTAGTTATCAGATCTCTATAGCATATCTAGTTATATGTATCATTTTTTAGGTCAGGGTATTGTTGGTAAAAGGAGCTCCTTTCTTGCTGAAAGATGCCCATTTATGGCTCATAAATCTCCCAAAAGGGCTGACGTGGGAGAGTATCCCCTGTCAAGACTATGCCCCATGCAGCACGGTGACCTCAGGGGCCAAAGGGATGAAGAACTATGAGCAGACTATTAAATCTTTATCCTTCTCCCCACCTCCAGTGGTTTGCTCTTCCTTAAAGTAATGCCTGCTCTGATATTGAGCCCCCCAAGATGTGAATAACTGAGTAAAACTTTGAATGTTGTAGTTTTTTTAGTTGTTAATCAGCACAGTTTATGAGCATTGCAGTAACTGGAGGAAAGGTAATTCTGGCAGTGGGAGATTGTGACCACTGACTCATTGACCACCTACTCAAAATAAGACTCCAGACTAAAAGGGAGGGAAGAACTGCACATGAGGACTAATTTGCATGAGAAGTGAGAGATATAACTAGCAAATAGGGGGTTGAGTACTAATTAATAAAGAGGTTATGTAATAAAATGTATGCCCTTGTTAAAGAGGATAGATAGTGTAAAGTGTTGATGAATGGGGAGCTAGACTTTTATGGGTTACCACCTAGCTTGTCTCTGTGTGTGAATTGGTGCTGTGCGATGGGTAACATTCAGAACAACACCTCCATCCTTTGGAAAGCCCCTGCACACGATAATCATAAACCGCCTAGTTTAGAGAACCAGCACTCAAAATAAAAAAGGAAAGTGTGACAAACGAAGCCCACCCTTCTTTTTGGGTTTTTTTAAATGTAATAAGGGACAACAGGGGACAAAGGTCACTTAAAGCAAAATCACAGCACTGGGTGTGTGGCTCATAGCCAGAGGCACACACACACAAATTTCCCGTTTATATGCTTTAACATTATGCATATTTAATAAACCACAATGCATATGCATAGTTTTTCTGAGAACTAATTTACATTTCATTTTAGAAGGTAGTAACATAGTTCCTCCTCCGAACCGCCTATTAGAGCATGCGTATTATGATCGTGAGGATCTTCAGGGGTCTTCTTCGACGAAGGCTCAGGTCTCCCTCACATCTTGAACTTTTCAATTTCGTCTTTGGAGCATGCGCAGTCATGGTGGTCCTGGGTCTTTCTGGATCCAACCGGTTTAAATTCTTTACTTTGTGGCTACTTGGCTTCATTGTTGCCAACTTCTCATTAGGGAAGCAGCAGGATGTACTATCTAGCTATACTTGTCTATTCTTGAGATTATTCACCTGGCGAGTTTTCCTTTATTTAAACATTAAGCAATTAGTTAACCATATACTAGCTATTACATTGTATAGAAAGTTATGATTCAGGTTATATTGGTATCTTATAACTCAAGCTGCATCAGCATCTTGTAACTTTGACCCCAGTTATAATGTTAAATAGTTAATATCCGCATAGCAAAGTTATTCTTAACATATTTGCACATGATATTTCCTAATGTATTCTAATACATAATATTTCTTCCATTTTACTACCTGCGAAAGCCAATGCTATAATAGCTTTTTATCACAGAAAGAAAAAGGGAAAAAGAAAAAGCACACACACACACACGCACACACATACACCCCCCCTAAAAAGCATGCTAAATTATTTTGGTGCGCAGATTCTGCAAATCAAGACCCATTGACACCAGGAGGACCAGCCCCACGAAGGCAAAATGGCCAAAAGGCCCAGTGAGGGGCAGCCCTCAGGGGAGGGGGCTCAGGTTCCAGCCATGCCACCCCAGGGGATGACAGCCCCTTTCCTGAAGGCTCTGAAAGGAGGACGGAGCCATGGCCAGGAAGGTCGTCCCTCATGCCGGGTGCCATCACACGAGCTGCCTTCAGAGCACAACCCCTTCGTCCGGCTGTCACCTTTGCTCCCGCTCCTCTCCATGACGTGATTGCAAAGCTACAGTAGAAAATTATTAATGATACAGCTGTTTCACGATACTGCCGCCTCCAGCCCGGAAGAGATTTACAGCCGTAGGTGGGCGGGCACAGGGATAACTCGCGGGGCTCCAGGGGCAGTGCCGCCCTGTCCTGTCCCGGCCTGTCCCGTAAAATGGCGGCGTGGCTGCTCCGCCTGCGCGGTCTCTTGCGGGTCGCCGGCTCCCGACCCTTCTCCGCCCAGCCCAGGTGAGTGGAACCGGCCATGGTGGGGAGCGCTGGGGCGGAAGGGACCGATCAGTGAGGGTGGGTGAGCGCCCCTCAGCTTGGGTTCCGTAAAGACTGGGGTGGATGTCTTTGCCCACCTGCTTGGGGGGTGTGTGTGTGCGGGCTGACGGGGCTGTCTGTGTGTGCTATCCATTCTGTGTGGATGTGTGTACACATCTCTGTGTGTGTTTGGAGGGCGTGGATGCGTGTGGTCTGTATACGCGTGGCGGAGGGGGTTACAGGTGCTATATGTGCACATACGTGTGTGTGTGCGCGGCCGTGCCCCCATCGCAGGAGACAGCTGGGGCTGGGGAGCCCCCCGAGCCGCGCGGGCCCAGGAGCCCCATCGCATCCATCCCCGTGATCTCCCGACCTTTGCTCCACTTCCCGGGAACAGCGAGTTCTGTGCTGGCAGCAGGTGACAGCCGGGCGTGTTCTTTCCCGGGCACCGCGTTACCCCTTGGCACCAGTGCTCGGGCTTGGGGGCTGAGGGGAGCAGAAAGGCAGGAGTGGGATCACACCTTCCCAGACCTTCGAGTTGTCTCTCCCAGGACTGTCGTTTAGAATAAGGGAGTAGCCAGGCCCTTCCCTGTGTGACATGTGCAGCGTCAGCCACAATTAAACAAACGGGGGGGCTTAAATGAAGCTCAGCATCATCTTAGCTTTAAAAATAAGGTAGAGCTTTTCAGAGTCTCTGTGTGCCTAGCTTTGAGGGTGAAAAATACTCAACCAGCAAGTTGCTGTATCCCATTTTTCCCAAATATTATTAGAAGTAAATATAGTTTGTTTCAGGGGGATCGTTTCACTGGCAGAGCCTGAGTAACTACATGTGGTAGTAAATAAAGACTTGTGTCTCTACAGCAGAGTAAATAAGCATAGGCTGAGCTGAGTTCTGTAGGACTACACACGGTTGATGTGCAGAGGAATTGAGAGATTAACAAAGTAATTTGAGAAAGGAAGAGTGAATGCCTCTTCCATGTACTCAGCTCTGTACTTAAAATTTCTGATGTTTCATGGCAATACAATAAAAGCAAGCCTTAAAGTACTGTGTCATCCTTGATGTTCCAAACCCCTACAAAAGCTTTATAAACCTTTTGTTCTTATTTTGTAATTATACTTTCCTTGTGTGGTTTCTATTACTGACATTTACCACTATTTCAGTTTGGTTTTTTTTTTTTTTTTTGTTACAGCATCATTTTGTTTTTACATATGTTTTCATTGGGGTAACTTTATTCTTTTACCTATATATGTATTGTTATTGTTTTTAATTTATTTGAAGTGTTAAGGACAAACCAGCCTTGCTTTACCTCCATTAGTAGTCCAGTGGAGTGCAATGTATGTTAGTTCTTTGTATTTATCATGGGTATCCTTGAGACCTAATGGTGTGCCAGAGTTGGGATGTGAACTATATTTAGTAACATGGGTGTTTCTTCCCTTTTAAAAGGGTTATGCAAATAGGGTGCCTGTATCCTAACAGATGCATTAATTTGTCTTTTTTTAGTCCTCTGCAAACAGAACAGCATGGCACAAAGCGCCTGGAACCATCTTCTGCTAAGACTTTGACTGATATAGGCATTCGGAGGATCTTCTCATCAGAGCATGATATCTTCAGGGAGAGTGCCAGGAAGTTCTTTCAGGAAGAAGTACTGCCTTTTCACACAGAGTAAGATAACCTCTTAAACATTTTGGTTTTCCAATATTAATTTTTCCCCAAAATGCTTTTTGCAGTGTTACTCCCAATACAATCGGATATACAAATTTACCAAATTAAAACAAAGTCATACATGAAGGAAAATCACACATAATCAAATTGAATGCGTCCTTTGAGCTCCAGTGTATGTTATCTGGCATCCTCAGCTTGGGCCCATGAGCAGACAAATGCAGTTTGCAGAGTTGCAGCAAAGTTTCCCTTCCTGTAGGATTAACTGACACAGATGCTTTTGGGAGAGTTGGTGGACAGATCAGTTCCCACACTATTGGGAAATAGTGAAAAAGGCTTTGATCATGTGTCTAGGTTACTGTCTCTCTTGCAGTAGATTTTGTAGCTACGTACAAGTACATATAGCATGGTAAGGTGAATCATGTATTACCAAGAAACTTGCACAAAACCTCTATGTTTGAATTTCTTTAATTTTTGTTTCTGTGGAAATATGAGCATTTTCTGTACAGGGTAGAGGTGTTGTAATTCCACTGAACTAGAGCTGGAGGGTGATTTTAGCCCTTATTTTAGCCATATCCAATCACATTATAGTGGTGGATAGGAAAGAAATTAACTCAGGATATGGTTTTGAACCAAAAGTATCAAGCTGTAGTAGTGTCTTAAGCAATTTCTAGTTTACTTGAAGTAAAACCAGCAAGTGATACTGAAGGACTTATTCTGAAATTGCCCTGCTAGATAGGAATATCCTGATACAGCTCAAGTGTGTATCCACCAACAGCTGAGGTGCCTCAGTTGAGTGTATGAAGCATCATGACTGGGGCAAGAATGAGCAGCAGGAGGCTTACAGTAGGGTTGGTGACACCTGTTTTTTTTTTATCCTCAAACCACAACCTCATAGTAGTATGCTTTTCCACTGTACAGTCATATTCCGTCCATAAAACCAGATGTTGTCCCTCATTTTGTGTTAGAAGGACTTCCAGGGCAGGTCTGTGTACATGTATTGGCTCTGCTTGAGGATGCTGAAGATCCTATTTGCCATCTTGCTGACACAACAACTTCTTAGGGAGGTTGAATCAAGTTGAACTTGTGTTTTTGCATCACTTCAATGACCAATGAACCACTCTGTTCTCACACTTCTGAAGTAAACAAGGAGGCTTCAGGCACAGTATATTAATTGTCTGGGCTGAGATGAAGAGGCAAATGTAGCATCAGTGAATGCAATTGTGGATTATTTTGAGGAGGAGAAGCTTTCATGCTGGGTGAAGTAGGGACAGGAATGTCCCTGAAGGTGGGGATCAGAGGCAAAGCAAAGATGGTAAAAAGAGATCCAAGACTTCCAGTGTAGGAGCAAAAGCTCTGTGAATCAGCTGAAATACTGGCACAGGTTTCCCAGAGAAACTGTGGCTGCCCCATCCCTGGGAGTGTCCAAGGCCAGATTGGATGGGGCTTGGAGCAACCTGGGCTAGTGAGACCCCTGCCCATGGTAAGGGGTCAGAACTGGGTGAGCTTTAAGGTCCCTTCCAATCCAAACTATTCTGCGTTTCTATGATTCTGTTTTATATGTAGGATAAGATACTTGATTAAATGTGGGTAAACAGCTATGATTTAGCTCTGCTGCACACATGTGCATCAGAGGAATGTTGTTTACTATATAATTTAAAAATTGTGGCATTGATGCCATGAAGATTTTTGCCTTTTCTTTTATACCCGTTGTGCCTTTTTGCAGCTTCTGTATTCCTGGTGCTTTTTGCCTACATCCCTGGACTTGTTTGTTAAGCTAAGAGACTAAGCGTTTTAGAAGCTTCGTAGCTAGGGATCAGTGTGCCCCAGACCCCAAGGTCCTCTCCAGAGCATATTCTGTAAACCAAGATAGAACCATCCAGGGGAAGGTTCCTTGGGGAGGGGGGCTCACTTGGGCCTCTCACTGGGGAATCTTTGATAGGTATGCTAATTAGTAAAGCCTATAATGTTATACCCAATATTGGGGGGGACGATATACACAGGAGGAGAGAGACACAGAGACACAGGGAAAGACTCGGTGGGGTACATCTTGATGCATATGACCTGGACGTGTACACCTAAGGATCCTTAAGAATAAATACCAAGGTAAAATCCCTTTTCCCCTTCTAACCGTGTATGTCTCTTGATTTTAAGACCAGGAAAAGGCATCAGCATTAGAAAAAAAAACTTTAAAAAAAGAAAACCTGGAGCATTAATGACCATCCAACCTTCTATTGAGTTGACAAACCCCATAAAGAGGCACTAATTTTCCAAGAATAGATTATTGCTGTGGTGTTAAAGTTTGCAAGCTATCAGCAGATAAGCCTCAACTATCTATTTACACAAACTTGAAAGTACCTTAAAGCAGTAATTTACCAAGATACAGTACTGACTTGTAAGAAGTGCACAGAGACAGATTTTTATACAAAACTGACTAATATGGTATCATTTGATTCTGATAAAGCATTTTTCACTGGTAGAGTTTTCACTGGTGAAGTCTTTCATAAAAGATACTGATGTGTTATACTCATTTTGTATGTGGCTAAATGTACATTTGTAAATGGAATGTCAGGAGGATAAAGACCTGCCTGTGATGATCCAGATGGCTGGGGCTAAATTGCCTAAATCCCAGTCTGGTATAAGAGTCATAAGAAGTCTTAATGAAATCCTGTCAGGTTACACATTGGAAGCAGGAGTTCAAACTTGTTTTACAGTTGGTGTCTCTGTAGTGCCAGTGGCATCTGTGGACTTGAAGATGAGAAACTCTGTGATGAAGCTGCTGCTTCTTGGCTGTGACATACAGCTGTCTGTGTACCTTCACACTGTCTGTTGGTGTTCCAGTGTGAGGCAGCAGCCATGACAGATAAACAGTAGCACATGAGGGGTTCAGTGCTGGTTTTGTGTTTGTTTTGCAGATGGGAGAAGGATGGCCAGGTGAGCAGGGAGCTCTGGGAAAAAGCTGGACAGCAGGGTTTGCTGGGTGTTGCTATCGCTGAAAAACATGGAGGCATCGGAGCGGATATTCTCTCTTCAGCCATCGTCTGGGAGGAGCAGTGAGTACTGGATGCTTCAGGAAGAATTTCAGTGATCATATTGTTTGTGCCTGTATTTTTTTTTCATGAGTTATCCTCATTATGGACTACATTTGCTTACAGAGAATGATCTTATCTTTCCTGTGGAAAGGATGGTTTAGATACATGTAAATCCCTTGTGTTTTAAGTATTCTGGATCACTGTTTGAGTAGTAAGTGTCATTATGCTCCACTGGCTTTGTAACTCGGGAAAGCATTTTTCTTTAGCCTGGTAGGTTATGTACCCATTTGGCTGTGAAATTACATTCTATAAATAATGGTAAAAGTGCCAGAAGATATCTGAGACTTCTGTGTAGTGGGGTTTTCTTTGTTATTGGGTCTGTGTTGTAACAGTGCAAGTTCAGTGTTCAAGTCTTGGTAGTACTTTTTTCTGAACTTCCCCCTTATTTTTTTTCCAGGATGTATGTTAACTGTACAGGCCCAGGGTTCAGCCTTCATTCAGATATTGTCATGCCCTACATTGCAAACTATGGCTCTGAAGAACAGATTAAACACTTTATCCCACAAATGATTACAGGCAAGTGTATTGGAGCTATTGCCATGACAGAACCTGGGGCTGGCAGGTAAGCCAAATATTAAAACAGTGGTCTTAACATTATTTGCTGTCTATTGATTTGTCAGTGAAAAACATTCTGAACCTCCTGGTTAGTTACTGTACGGACAAGACTATCCTGCATTATACGTAAAACTCAAAAAACCTATTATGGATTACTTTATTACAGCTTTGTCATTTCAAGATAGTAGCTCAGAATCCATTTCTGTATTTGTCGTACTGTGGGCAATTATGCTTTGTATTTGCTTTTGCAGTCTGAGTTTATAGTTACCAACCTGCTTGTCCTGTGAACATACTTATGAAGTATAGTCAGTGTAAAAATAATATACATAGTGTGCTGGTTTGGCCAAATTTAGAAATATATCCTCTGAGAGAAGGCAGGTTACAAACCACCCCTCTACCCACCATGTTCAGGAAAAAAAACTTTTTCCTTGAAGGAAAGTGAAAGAGATAAAAACTATTTATTTAACAAACACACAGAAAAAAAAGATACTAATGCTAAATAATGGAACCTCTCACTGTAGAGAGAAAACCTGGGAAAATTTCAGAGTCCTTCTGTAGTCTCTCTCTCTCCCCCTCGGAGCTGGGATGGGGTGGTGGGCCCACCTCCAGGGCCACGGCCTCGGTGGAAAGTCCTCCCAATGTATTCTGATGTTGAAACCATCCAGCAGAGAAGGGAAAAAATCGGAGTCCCAGGAAAACAAAGTTCAACTCTCTGGAGGAAAAGGAGCTGAAAAACTGGCCGAAAGCTGGCTGGAAAAGAAAGCAAGCCAGGTGCTTGCCTCCGCTCTCGCTCTCCTCCCACAGCTGAGTGCAGAGAGCCGTCTCTATCTCTGTGTGACCTTGAACAAACTGCAAACTGCTTTGAAGAAGTTTTGCTCAGGTTTTCCTCCCCCCTCTCAGGCTCAGTTTAAAGGCACGAAATTAATTTCTGGGCATGGGGCAGTGATAGGGGATACACATCATAAAATCACCCTAAGACACATTGGTAAAGAAGGCTTGGCTTTACTATTAGTTTTTTCTGTGGAACAGAACACCTTGATTTTCTTTCCTCTGAATCCTTTCAGAGAAGTGTTCCTCCTTGCCCAGCACCCAGTGTTTAGAGTAGACACTGCTGATCTGACCAGTTTCCAAAAAAGAGAGGGACACATGAAGTGCAAAACCTGTTGGTGTCGTGTTTCTACAAATGGTAGATGTTGTTCATGGCTTTTCACACAGCCTCCTGATCAGGATTGAGCCTGTTTAGAGGATGTGGTTTTGTGTGGCATTTGTCATCTGAGGCATACTGGTGTAAGTGCATGCTGACCTGTTGATGTCAGTGCTTGTGTTACACGACCTCCCACAAGCAGAGATGAGGAAATGGGACCTCACACGCCTGTATGGTTGCATAGATTTATCATCCTTTTCCACAGCATGCTTGTGGTTTCTGTTACACTCAGCTATTTCATGATGTCTCACTATCCTCATCTGTTTTCACTGAGCCCATGCATGGATGGTATAAAATCTACCTTATTTTGTACTGGATAGAATTCAATATACAAATTGCAGCTTCCAGAATGGTTTTTTGAAGGACCTTTTGAATTTCGTTTTAGTGACTTGCAGGGAATACGGACATATGCAAAAAAAGATGGAAGTGACTGGATTCTTAATGGGAGTAAGGTAAGTGCACTGACATACGTACTGCTCATAGGCTCTAGGAACTGAATGCATTTAGCTGAATGCAGCAGGATGTGCACCACTCTCAGCATCTCCTCGCAATCCTTTTGGTTTGGGGTTTTTGTGTGGGTTGTGTTGTAGGTGGGGTTTTTGTTCCAGTTACTTTTTTAATAGGTCTTGAAATAGGTCTGTTTTAGGCAATTTACAAACTGATTTATGGGAGGGCTTGTATGGGTTCTTTTTGTAGCTTTTAAATAACCCTATTAAAAGGCTTATTTTCCCTTAAACTGTGAAGAGAAGGGGGAAAATGTGCTGTGTAGTATGAGCAGGATGGTTGTTAGTAATGATGTTTAACAATAAAATATATATACTACTGCCATGAAATCTTCTGTGGCCTGAGTAAAAACTTGTGTTGCCACAATGCAAGCTGTGGAATCTTTGTTCAGGAGCTCGGTGGTCATGTTACAAAAAAACCAAAACAGCTGCATCAGATGCTCTGACTGTCTTGTCAAGCTGTGGCAAAGCACTTTATGCATTACCATAATGAAAAACAAGAAGGCAGAAATAGTGTTGAAGTGGGAGTGTGGGTTCAACAGACCATTTTTTTAAAAGCTATGAAATGTCCTAATCTTTTTTACTGCTGCTGATAACATAGTACGGATAGAGACTTCTGGTCTTAGCAGAATTTCAGTGGTGAGAATGTATGCAAGCAAATACATATGCATAGGTGCTAAAAAAGATGCTTATGCTGCTCATTTGAAGCCAAGCAGGACAGAAAGCTTTCTTTTGCTGGACTTAAGATGGATCCATTTGACAGGCTCATGAGTTGCTCTACAGGATAATAGTAAGCAGTTGTGACAAGAAGCATTGATAGTTTTGAGTGTTATGCCTCACTAATTTAATTTCTAGACAAGAGAACCTCTGTGTTTATTTACATTTGATAAGGTATTCCTTCTTTATCATGGGACAGACAAAAGAAACAAATCTGTGCATTCTTTAACTTCACACTTCCGCCCCTCACAATACTTCTCAAATTAATGTCTGCCTTGTTCCAGAACACTTAATATCAAAAGCTTAAAATTCTTCTGGACACTTGAACCTTGCCTTTCAGTTCACCTGTGAAAGTGTCAATGTAATTTTTCTTTCTGCTACTTGGTGATCTCTTCTAACCTCTATCCACCTTGTTTTATTCTAAATTGCCTTTTTTACAGGTGTTCATCACCAATGGTTGGATGAGCGATGTAGTGATCGTGGTTGCAGTTACAGACCGGGAGGCCCGATCCCCTGCTCATGGGATCAGCCTTTTTCTGGTGGAAAATGGAACAAAAGGTTTCATCAAAGGACGCAAACTGAACAAAATTGGCCTGAAAGCTCAAGTGAGTTCATACAACCTCTAATGCAATAGAATTGGGGAAAGTCTAAACCCACTTAATTCCTGGCAACTGCTAAATAAATAGAAGATGGAACTACAGTGCTATTGTAGCTGTTAGACTTCAGAGCACAAACACGCAACATATGTATCCTGATTTTTGCCTGTGGAAGTCTGAAGCATGTGATGTGCAAGGAGAGGCTGAGGAAGCTGAATGTGTTTACTTTGAAGAAGCCTGGAAGGACAGGATCTTACTTACGCCGTTAGCTATAGAGATGGTGGGGCCTGATTCTTCTTTGAGGAGCAGAGTGAAGGGGAGAGTGGCAAAGGAGACAAGTTACATTAAGGAAAATTCTTACTAGGTAGTAGGGAAAAAAGTCCACCAGGAAAGAGATTGGTTACTTGCACAGCTGCCGAGAGAGGTCCTGGAGCCTTTATCTTTTGAGTTTTGGAAAGCTTAACTAGATAAGGCCCTCAGTTGATTGTTTTTTCTGGAGCTGCTCTGAGTAGGATGTAAGCTAGATGACTTCTGGAGGATCCTTCCAGGCTAGATAATTTTGGGATTTCAAGTTAAAGTGCACAATAGCAAGAAAAAAATAGGGCAAAATTAGCGTAATGAGATGAGAATGTCAGACTCTCAATTCTTGCATTTCAAATCCTCTTAGGACACAGCAGAGCTGTTTTTTGAAGATGTGCGGTTGCCAGCCAGTGCCTTGCTTGGAAAAGAAAACAAAGGATTCTACTATCTGATGGCAGAGCTCCCTCAGGTAAAAGGAATGTGAGTGTTTGCTGTCAGCAGGAAGAATACAGAGGCAGGTTTTGTCATTAGTCCTGAAGTTTATGTATTGTGGTGAGCCACCTGGGTTGCCAAAGCGGGATGTGTTTGTAACACCCCAAAACATTTCTGTGGGTTAAGCTCACAGGAGAAGTAGCAGCCAGATATTCTCAAGAGTCACAATTACACAGGTTTACTGGCAAAATATAGAAAATCAAGGAGCTTTGGTAAAGGATGTAGTGCAACATCCAATTAACATAGAACACACTTATCACAGCATTAAATTAGTTGTTTTAACTTAGCGACATTTAAACCCGTCCCATGTGTCATTACCGAAAATGTTCCATGGAAAGAGAATTAGAAGAAGAAGAAAAGGAGAAAGATAGGAAAAATACAGAAAACCACACATACAACTACCAGCTCCTGAGTTCCAGTGATGAGTGTCTTGGGGTGACTTTGTGATGTGTATCCCATGTTGCTGGCCCATGCCCAGAAATTAATTTTGTGCCTTTCTGTGCATTTAAGCTGAGCCTGAGAGGGGGAAGGAAAACCTGAGCAAAACTTCTTCAAAGCAGTTTGAAGCTTGTTCAAGGTCACACAGAGAGAGAGACTTTTTTTTTCAGCTGTGGCAGCAGAGCGAGAGTGGGGAAGGCACCCGGCTTGCTTTTGGCCAGTTTTTCAGCTCTTTTTTCTTTCTCTGGAGAGAGACGGAGAGTTAAACTTTTGTTTTTCCTGGGACTTTGTTTTTTCTTTTTTTTTCCCTCTGCTGGACTGTTTCAATATTGGAATGCATCAGGAGGAATTTCCACTGAGGCCTTGGCCCTGGAGGTGGGCCTACCACCCCGTCCTAGCTCCAAGGAGGGGGAGAGAGAGAGCTATGGAAGGACTCTGAAATTTTCCCAGGTTTCTCTCAGCAGAGTGAGAGGTTTTGTTATTTAACATTATTATCCTTTTCCTGTGTGTTTGTTAAATAAATAGTTTTTATCTCTTTCACTTTCCTTTGAGGAAAATTTATTTTTTCCCAAACCTGGTGGGGGAGGGCTGGTTGTAACCTGCCTTCTCTCAGAGGATATATTTCTAAATTTGGCCAAACCAGAACAATGAGGTAGAAACTCCAAGAGGCTGATAGGATCAAGACATGCTCCCCTTGTGGTCAGCCTTTTAAACCCCAGAGCTACCCTGGCCCTCCTCCGATGGGACTTTAATCACTTGGCCATTTAGGAGCTGGCTTAGGCAAGACTGGGGCACTGCCTCCAGTGTGCCACAACTGACAGACACTGAAGGGCTGGGATGCTCTAGGGCTGGGCTGGGGGTGTGGTGTGCAGAGCAGGGCACACCTCATCAGAGCAGGGCCCGACCTGCCCCCTTACCCCCACATGTGCATCCCAAAATGTCTTGAGGCATCAAGCTTTTCCAGTCTTTGACAGTCTTGTGTGCAATGTTTTGTTGATACTGCTGATTTTTAACTGAAGCACACAGTGCTAGGTGTAGAATTCTTTGGGCATTGCTAAAAATGTTGATATCCCAGCAGCTCAAAGCCAGATCTCTTAATCAACAACCCAGCTATTGAAGAACCTGAGGGTAGTGTGTTAAAAAGAACATACCACATATTTCTTGTGTACTTCTAGTATGGAAGCACTTTGCTTGGTAAATTAAGTGCAGCTTGGATGTGTCTGATTCATTTGGCATTCTCTTCCAAGAAACAAGCGCTGCTGTTCTAGCTCTTCCGTAAGTAGAAGCATATTAAAGTTACATGGAACTCTGTTCATTTAACAAAGTAAAGAAATTGTTTAGCTGCCAAAATACTTTGCCAGTTTACAACTTACTTTATGAAGTTTTGGGATTATTTGGAAGGACAAAGAGGCAATGTGGTTTTTCAAAATGTGCGTGTGCTTTGTCAAAGCTCTGATGTTGTATTTACCTCATTTGGTAGGGATCATGTTTTTTAATTTTATACTGTGAGTAAATAAAAAACCTGATCAAAGGAAATCTTTTACTGCTTTAAATAGATGTGCTCATGAACAGGTTCAATGCAATGCATCAGACTGTTTCAATGCTTCCAGAAACAATTGTTCTGCCTGTAGTTTTTGTTTTTCACTGTGCAATGAGGAAAGAAAAGCCAATTTTTGTAGGCTTTTTTTCCCCCTAGAGTTGAACTATTGAAATTGTTAAATAGTTGTATTAGTGTCCCTGGGTTATTTTACTCTTTTTACCGTTTCTATTCTTTTTTGCTTCTATTTCGTGAGTTCTTTTACTCAGAGTTTGAGTTAAAATGCAGGACACTGGGAATTTCTTCTGACTTAGTTGTTTATTATATCTTATCTATAACACAGCTGCACAGAGTGTGCCTCCAAGGTAACAAGGTGGGAAAATGGCCATGAATTCTAACTTCCAAGGCTTTTTAAGGTCTAAATTGCCCAACCAATTAACTTGTTTTTATTTATAATCCAATAACTAGCTGTTCGCAACCCGCAGTTGCGGGTTTTTTAATCCAACACCAGAAACCCTAGATTTGTGAAGAAGGAGGAGAAAGGAAGAAGAAGATCCACACCCAAAATCCTCCATATTGTTGCCTATATCCCCTAAACCAAATTTTTCTACACCTCTACATATTCTACCCAATTATATAACTTTTAATTACACAGCAACAACCTCAGTGTTTTCACACAATTTAGGGAGCCTTTCCCAGGGTTTCAGATCAAATACAGTGTGCTTCTGAGGATCACTGCTTGCCAGCGCTGAAAGGCTGAAATTCTCAGAACCCAGGGTTCCAACACAGTTGTTTAAGCTGAGCATTGAAAGCCAATAATTGAAACAGAATCTGATGTGAATTTTTCAGTTGGTAAGATTCCTGTGGTCAATCTGTAGCTATTTTTTGAGTCACTGTGATGCAGTATTATCCCAGTAAAGACTTAAAAGTGAGCTTTAGACAGCAAGGCATTTGTCCCACTTGTTAATGTCAGTAATGCAGTATGTCTGGTTTGGTATTTTATGTGACTTCTGCTCCTGCTCCCTTAATGAACAACACTGAACATCTGTGTCCTAATTGTGCATCTGATGCGGAGGAATGTAGGACTAACTCAACTGGATTCTGTAATTTGTGTTTCAAAAGGAAAGACTGCTAATTGCTGATATGGCTCTTGCTGGCTGTGAATTCATGTTTGAAGAAACAAGAAATTATGTGAAGCAAAGAAAAGCTTTTGGGAAGACAATTGCGCATTTGCAGGTGAGTTAGAACCGAGCCACTTGTACACAAGTTCTAGCGTGTGGTTGCTATACATCTGTGTATGTGAAATAGTTACTAAATGAAAATCACTGGGCTGTTTTGAAAGGATTATTTTCACAGGTTTCACTGTTGTATTGTGTCTGTTTTTTGCCTCCATGACCATCGTTCATCTTTGAAATGCAAAAATAATAATTTTTAAAAAGCACCAGAGAAGCTTTAATGTTTGTGTTTTATAACTTGGGTAGGTAACCTCCCAGCAGCGCTACTTCTCAGAGGGAAATAGGTACGCAGGAAGTATACTGGCTCCTTGCTGCTGCTAAAGAACAATTCCCTTGTTGATCTTAGGCTTGCATTTTACAGCCGGAGGTCCTAATCACAGGGTCCATCACACCTACATGTATTTGTCTGTGCCTGGAATCCTGGGGACTGCCTGTGCAGGTATTGTGTTCCTCTGCACACAGAGCATTGCAGAAAAATTACTTTGGAGGTTGCTGGAGGTGGGGACTCCCAGGAGTGACCTTGCTGCCCGAGTGCTGTGGAGGTGTTTCATGAATGTTGTAATGAGAATCCTCAGCCAGCAGCACTCTGGGTGTTTGTGTGACTGCATGTGAAACTGTTGGGTCATGCTCTGTGGGCAGAGCTCACTCCTGACAGGGGTAGGTAGTTGAGTTTTGAGATGTTTGTGCCTACAGTCTTTAGCTGCAGTCATAAAACGTACATTGCTTTCCACAGGATTTCTATACTACAGTGTTCCTGACAACGACATTAACTGTTAGGGCTGAGGCAGGCCAAGCTTCTGCATATTTGGTTTTTAGGATAGAACTGACTCATATGGGCTAAAGATGTTGGCTGCCTCTTTTTTTTATATACTTTTGAAATTTTGATTTTTTTTTCTTTTTTAAATAACTAACAAAAAAATCCATTTCTGTGTCTTGAGACTTCGTTTGTCAAACTCAAATCTTTAGTTGTGATGAACACCAGAACTGGAACTTTTAGAGGCTGGAATGCTAGGTATCCTTCAGAAGACTATGATCTTCATCTGTTTTTAAAGTTAATTTTCATTAATCCATAATTCCAGATGGAATTTTGTATGCACACTATGCGACTGTAAAGCAAAAGAGCTATATTTTAACTTTTTAATGTAGGTAGGGGATGCCTCCTATTTGTAGTAGTTCACTGTGCAGAGATCTCCAAAATAATCTCCTTTTTTAGGCTAGGCCACCAGTAGGTGGACAGTAAATTTCATAAAGTATATTATTTTTGCCAAAATAATGAATTTCTGCATATCTCTTCAATTTCCTTTTTTTTTTGTTGCTGATGACTCGAGTGTGTATATTATAAAGAATCCCTTCCAATCAGAGCTCTGTCTTGGGCTAATTCATTTAGTCGTGCCACATTACACATTACAGCATTTGAAATTAATTCTTTCCTTATAGTAGTACACTGGTCCAGTATATTTATTGTCAAAGGAAGCAAGATTTTTTTATATACATTTCTAGAACTGAAATAAGAAAGAACTTCTATTAGTGGGTGATGTTTTTATCCCCTCCCTACCAAAATTACAAGAAGGTGGTCAAATGCCTGCCTGCTCTGGTTTTACATAACCTTATGATGTATTTTACTTCTTCTCTGTAGACCTATTTTCCAATGTGACAGAACTCGGTGCTGAAAAACTTTCTGATAGTCTAAAATGTATTTTATTTTGCTTCGGTCTCTTTGCATGTAGCTTAAACTCTGAAGAATACATAGAAAAAGCATTCAATAGATGGTTATGAATTGGGAAAATTCATGGCTCTACAGAGTGAAAGGATGTTCCTTCACAAGAGGGAGCCAAGAGTGACAGAGCACTCTGGGCCTCCTGCTCTTTAGGAATTTGTTTTCCCCTTCTCCTGTGCTTTTTCTCTTAACTTCGTGTTTTGAGTTGACCGTGAGAAATAAAGAACGATCTCATTTTGTCTAATATGACTGGTGAAGACATTATTGTCTGGAAAGTAAGGTGTCTCTTCTGACATACAGAGCCAAAGTTGTTTGAAATAGTTATTTCTAACAGCAGTCCTTTCAGAAAATGCTGCATTTTCTACCTAAAGTATTAAACTGCCCTATACTTCTTTCCTCTACCCTCTCTATCCACTTCCAAAACAAGACAGTACAGCACAAGTTGGCCGAAATAAAAACACAGATTTGTGTGGCTCGAGCTTTTATGGACAACTGTTTGCAGCTCCATGCAGATAAACGCTTGGACTCCGCAACAGCCTCGATGGCAAAGTATTGGTACGTGCTAACAGTCATCTAGAAGTGTTACTTGCATGTTCTTAACTCTAATGATGTGGTCAACAAAAATCACAGTTACATTGAATACCAGGGTTGGTTAACCAGATCAATTTCAAAATAAAGGCATACTTTTAAAATAGGCTTCCATTAATAACAAGATCATGCCTCAGCTTTAGCTTAAGTAAAAGTGAGTGCTCCATTGGTATTTAGGGAAAAATTTACATTTTACTGTTAGCAATTTGTTGTTGGGTGTTTTTTCTGTTTTCTTTGTTGTTTTTTTAATGGGGTATATGGCTTGATTTGATTTCTTTAAAAGCAAAATGTGAATATTTGGAGAAAAATTGTAATGTTTTTGAAGCTCTGTGATACTATTTCGTTAATGTTACTTAACAATAGCTGTTAGGCCCAGCCAGTTTTCAAAGCTATCTGGTTTTAGGAAGAAATAGTTGGCTATGGCTGTTGCTGTAACTGAGACTGAACAGTGTTTTCCTTTATTGTCCAGAACTTCTTTTCCCTCATCCCATACTTGATGGTGTTATATGTTAACTTAGTTTTACGAGAGAAAAACAACTGGAAACATCTAAGATAATGGTACATGAATTTGTATAGTTTTAGCTTGTTGCAAAGATGGGAGAAAAAAAGCACATGAGACATGAGCAAAGACATTTATGGAAGATACACAGGTTTAAAGTTTTTAGGCTAATCAAAATAAGTATAGATGAAATGAGCAGAAATATTTACAATGGAAGGAAGGGTTTTGAGTGTTATTCCTGGCAGTGATTACCTAGAAGTACCCGGTACAGAAGCAGAGGCATTCAGTTTTGAGGAGGAGGAAACAACTAATGCCAGCTGAGATACGCAGACTCACTTCCTCAACAAATTTCCCAAAACAAGGCATTTGAAACACCCTTGCTTTCCCAGCTGTTTACCATCATGATTTGTTGTGGATTTCCTCTTTCCCTAGTGGTGTCCCTGTGACCCTTCCATAAGACTCTCTTAAATGGCTTAGAAAATACTTGAATGTAGAATTGCTTTATTTCCCAATGTATTAGGAGATTCTGTCTAGTCTCTAATTTTCCTTCAAACCTTTTGTATAGCCAATGACTCAGGTTAGAGCTTTGAAAGATTTTAAAACCTGGTTTGTTCATCTCTTTTTTCATATCTGGAGAAAGGTCTGTACGGTTGTTTTGGTTTGGTTTTTCTTGTGGTCAGAGGTTGTGTTACATACCTAAAAGAACTTGAGAATATATTTGGGAAAGATAGTTGCAGTAACTCACTGCAGAATTAAAGTTGGTGTAATAAACGATAAGGATTTAACTGAATGAGGGGATGGTTTGGGGAAAAGGCCATTATTCCACAAGAAGCAATTGACTTGTCATTTTCATTTCTTCTGTGCCCACTGAAAGCTGTACGGTTAGAAAGTGGTTTTTTTCATGTGTTCTAACTTCAACTTGAGCTTCCAGTGCAGTTAAATTTTTTTTTGCTATTAAGTCCAAATTTTGCAGTCAACAAATGCTGTTGAAGAATTACAGTATGTTTTAGAATTGAAGGCTATAAAGTTTGTTGTGGAAAATAAATTATGCCCAGGTGATGGTTATGGTCAAAGAGCATCCTGGTGTGTTGCTAATGGGAATGATGGGGGGAAGCCTGGTTTACTGTTAATTTCTGACAAAGCTGAGGGATTTCGTAAGAAAAGAGACTGTATCAACTTGCTTCATGAAAGGATTCTCTTGGCCTATGAGAAAGGTAAACAAGCCTGTCTGTTTTGAAACCTTTCATTTTCTGAAAGCTGTCCCATAAAGGGAACAAAACTTAAATGCATTAAATTGAACAGTATTTATTTCTTACTAATCATGTTATGGATTTGTCTTGTTAACATCTCTTTATCTTTTGTAAGGTTTTGCAACATAATGTCCTTCTAAAAGCAAATTTCCTTTTGGCCATTTAAGGTGTTCTGATCTCCAAAACAGCATAGCTACTCAGTGTGTACAAATGCATGGAGGATGGGGGTACATGTGGGAGTATCCAATTGCAAAGTAAGTGTAACATTTCAGATTGTATGATGAAAGATTACCAGCAAAGTCAAATGAGGCACTTCTTTATGTCTGTGTGTCACTTGTTTAGTGTTAGTAGTGATTTACTGTTCCTTTTCTCATCATGTTTAATTGAAAGGGAATCTACTGTACAGATGTCTGCAGGAAAGCTTTGTTTTGATTCTCCAAATAACTCATAAGCTGTTCACCAATTTTTGTCTGTTTTTTTCACAAAAGATAAGTTGGTTTTTTAGAAGAAAATGTTAATTGAAGAAACAGAAGGAAAACTGTAAAAGTAGAAATGAGAGAGGAGCTAGTTTGTTTTATCTGAAATTAATTGCATATGTATGAAGAAAACATGTTGATCAGATACCACTGAGTATCAAATTGTCAAATCAAGAGCATAACTGGCTACATTCAGCATTTTTATACCTTTTTAAATGAAAAAATTGAGAGATTTATATGTAGAAAAGGGATTTGTCATTCCCATTTTTTTTTCTGACTTTATGAATTGAGACATTTATGGAGCTTTTGTATATATCCTTGTGTATTATCTGTGAAGTTTGTGTACAAGCCATGTGACAGACACTAAGTAGAGATTTTGGTACTGTTTTTATTAAAAAAAGAGGTGGTAATCTGACAGTAGAAATAGCACAAACAGGACTGCTGTGCCGTTTTCATAAATGAGTAAGCTGATTTTTTAACTGAGTAGGTTTAGATTTTTTTAAAATTTTAAATACATTGAGTATGAAATGTTGATTTAAAATAACTTGTTCCTCAATGTTTGGAATGAGTGTAATTTGTGAGTGTTCTGCACTGTCTTATACGAAGGCCAGTAAGCCCTATTCAGGGTGTCCCCCTGCTTGTCTGTGTGTACAGTATATAGATTTCCAGAGAATGCCACATTGCTCCTGGGCTGCTCTCTGTATGATGAAGCAGAATGAAAATGGAAAAGTTCTCTGTTATCGTCCTGTGTGCTGTCACCAGGAACAAGAGTTGGGAGTGGAGTAGTAGCAGGAGTCTGGGTTTATAGGGCTTTATTTTTTTGTTTAATTAGAGGCAATAGTGGAGACTTCACGCTATAAACAAACAGGGAAGAGACACTGACCCCGCTCCTGATTTGGCACACAGCACCCTGGGAAGTTGTAATATTCTAGGTAGTTGAAGCTTCTTAGAAAATAAGAACTACTTTATCAATGGGAATAGTATACTTTGAAAAGAGGGATCTCTAAAGATAAAACACTCTTTTTTTCTTTTTTTTTTTTTTTTAATTGTGTGTTCATTCTGAGGTGTTGTTTGTAATGTTTCCTTGTTTTGTTTTGGTTTTTTCCTCCCTCAGAGCTTTTGTGGATGCCCGCGTTCAGCCAATCTATGGTGGTACCAATGAAATAATGAAAGAACTTATTGCTAGAGACATTGTCAGTGACAAGTAGGGCAGATGCTTACTCCTTTGCACAGACTTGCAGAATCCTTTTATATATTAATCCATGGCATAAAATCAGACATCAGAATGTAAGTAAAATAAATGTGCTGTATCATGTTCTTTAAAGCAAGTGACACTTATAGCATGTGTTAGTAGTAACAGTGTGCTCATATGCAAGATATCTAATATTTAATCAACTTAAATTTTAAATGTCTTTGTAGAACAGAGTAATTCTCTGGGTGTCGAGAGTTCTGGTAGTGAAAGGCATTTTTAGGTCTGGAACGTTGGGGAGCTTGGTCTGTCAGACTTGAACCCACTGTGTTGAATCCAAACCTCACTTTTCAGAATCAAATCTTGAGAGAAGCCCTATTCTTAACAAATGAACAAAATTAAATATTACTTTAAATGAATTAATATTTAAATTAATATTTAATTTATAACTTTGTATTTCCCCTTGACAAGTAGAACTTGACACTGTTACTGTTGCTGCCATACACCTGCTCACTGTGCAGCAGCCACCTGCTGTGCAGCTGATCTCTATGTTTACATCTAACCTGGGATGCCTTATTTTAATTACTTTGGTCAAATAAACATAATAAAGCATTTCTATGCAATCTCATGCTTGTCTGCGGTTACTTCAAAGCCCGCGGGGGAAAGGGGTTTCTTCGTCTGTGCCCGTGTTCACCTCAGGGCGCTGAGGGCGAGTTCGGAGGGAGGGAGTGTGATGCAGGTGAACTTGAGGGCTTTTATTTGCGATAATAACTTGGAATGTATGTGTTTCTGGTGTTTTTTTAGCTCTTTACCCATGCAGGACGTGAAGAGTTGAACCTGTCCGGAGCAGGGAGCGGCTGTGACCCCTCCCCTCCCACACGGCCTCGGCGCGGGCGGGCGGTGTCCTCGCGTCAGGCGGGGCCCCGCCAATGGCGGGCGGCCACGCCCCCGCAAGGGGCCACGCCCCTCGGCGGCCCGGATTGGCCGCGCTCCTCCCTCTGAGGAACGGGGGAGGCCCCGCCCCGCCGCGCTGTGCTTTAGCTGGGCGCGGACTCGTCAAGAGCGGCAGTGTGAGCCGCGGTGGGCGCGCGGCTGTGCGGGCTTCAGCGGCGGCGCCGGCGCCGCTGTGGAGATCCCGCTGGACGTGGAGGCAAGCGCGGGGCGGGGCGCGGCGCGGCGGGGCGCCGTGAGGCAGCGGGGGCACGGAGGGGCCGGGCGGCGGTTGGTTCCCGCGGCGGGAGTGGCGGGGGCGCATGCGCGGGGTGGGGGCGGGGTGGGGGGTAACGGTCCCTGCGCGCGGCGGGGCGGGGCCGGCGGCTCTGAGGCGGGGGCGGGGCCCGTGAGCGTGCAGGGGCGGGGCCGCTCCGCGGCTGCCCCGCCTGTCCCACCCGGGATTTAAACACTGGATCGAAACTTCTCTCTGGTAATCAACGTGTACCTACGGTCACATATTCATTTGCTTCGGAGTGACCCTGGGCGTGACTTCTCAGACTGTGGACCGCTTACAGAGCTGGATACTTAACACGAAGTAGTTAGTAAAGCTCTGGGCAGCAGCTCAGAATCAGGTCCTGCAACCTGCCCTGAGAGTTCTGTGGTCCTGAGCTAGTCTTTCCATCCACTTTCTGCAAGCTTCCTGCTTCCAAAATGCTGAAGTATCTCTCTCCCCAAAAATGTAGCAGTGACTGAAGTATTCTGTACCTACCTCTCTCTAATGGGAAACAAAAATGGGAATTTTCAATTTCCAATTTGCAATGTGAGCCAAAAAAATCCAAATTATTAAAGTACACTTTTTGTCAAAGGGTAAATACTTCCTTTTTGTGCTTATTTTGATAAAAAGGATATATTAAAAATTACACTGGATAAAGCCTGGTGGATGTACCAGCTCAGAAAGCAGTCTGTGTGCCTTAGGACTCCTGCTGTATTGGTCCATGCTTTGAAATCCTGGGAAATGGTCTGAGCAGCTTAAAGTCCAGTCATCTTAATTAGTATCTTAGGAGCTGAGTGGGTCTCATTTAAGACCAGGTTTTATGGCCCTCTCTTCAAATGCTGAAATTCAAAAGTATCAGGGAAACGTTGGTATGGACTTTACTATGGATCAGAAAGTATTGCAGATATTTATGTTAGAGACATATGTATGACCTACTTACAGAGGTATCTGTTGTACTACGAAAAGTGTTTAACATATATTAAAAATTACTTCAGACGTTGCTTTGCAAATATGCTGCTATAAACTGAACAAGAATTAGTTGATGATGTGGTAATAAACTTGGAAATTATATTGATTCTCTGTTCAGAAGCAGATCTGAACAAGGAGGAAAACAAACCTGTTGAGAGATTTTAATGAGTCATGGATTTTAGCATAAATTAATGCTAATGAGTTCCACTTGAAATTACTCCTTTTTGATGTTTTTTATGATTGAAACTTCGGGTGGTCTGTCTTAAATGGAGTTCTCTTAGTGTTCAAAGAGAGATCCTTTTTGGTGGGGGGTTGTGCTGTTTTTTGGTGGTGGTTTTTTTCAGATAGGAGGACTTTGTACTTATATCTTCTGAGGTGTACAAAACACTGGAGTTGCAGTTTTATGTGGATAGTTGTCCCTGCACAGTGAGCGCTGCTGAAAGTTGAGACTCCCCACATAATCCTGTTTGGGTTTATGGGGTTTTTTCCACGCTATTAATAGAACAAAATACTAAAATGCTTAAATACACATCATGAGTAACTGGTCTGCTTTTGAAGTGAAAACAAAAGCTGCCTGCTGAAAGGATCTTTTTTTTCTCTCTTAAAGGCTAGGCCCAGGTGTATTAAATATGGACTTCTTTCCTTTTTCTTTCATACTCCTAAGCAGGACATGCCCAGTGGGACCAATATCCTTTTTGTGGTCGTTGCTGCAGACTTTTCCATGAGAAAATGCAGACTATGCTATTGAGCTGTTCTTGCTATTCTCAGAAATCACTATGATCCTGTAGATTTTCTGAAAATTGGGAGTGGTAGTTAAAGCCTGAGGGATGCCTCCCAGGCAAGGCTTGAAGAAGCTGGCCGGGGTCAGATGCTGTCTGCTGCACTCAGCTGAGGCAGTGCCACAGTAATGCCTGTCTGCCAGAGCACTTTATTTTTGTCCGGTGGCTATCAGGAAGGCTGCCCAGGAGGAGCTGGGGATTACAGGACAAACAGCACAAAGCTGTAGGAAACCAGGTTTTGGCAGTTGTGTTGTAGTTTGCTTTTGTAGCTGCCCTCTCTTCTGCAGGTTTTCTCTAAGAGACCTTAAAACAGGTTGAAATACAGTATTTTTGAGCATTCTTGCTGAGATTAATTTTGGGTGTTTCACCAGAGGCTGTCTGCTGTCAGGGACTTTGCTTTGCTTTTGAAATGCCATCTAGGCAAGGAATAAACAGTGGAAGTTGGCTTATCAGAAACACTGTTAATCTGTGAATAAACTGGAAACCACCATATTAATTTGAAGTGTTATTTCTAGGTTTCTGAGTTTCAAAACAAAAAGAAGTAATAAATGTAAAAATCTCCTCCTAGTCTCGAGGAATCTCATTATTAAGAAGAAAATTTCAGGTGTTTATGATGAGGAAAGATGACTCAATATACAAGGAGAGAAGGCTGCTACACAGGAGCCTTAAAAAGCTCATGCAAGTGGAGTTTTATTGTCATTGGAAACTAAAAGATCATAAACCAAAAAATCCACTAAAAGACAAAGCAATCCTCCCCCCAAGCAAAAATCCCCCAAAACGTTGTCTGCACTGTTGTGTAACCAAAGTGATAGTGTTATGCAAGGGGGAGAAGAGTCAAAAAGTGAAAGGACTATAAACAAAAGCTGGGAAATGGAGGGAATGCCACCCTGTGTGCTGGGTTTTGGCTGGGTTTTGTTGTGTTTCTTTTAATAGGGTGCTGCTAATCACCAACATGAAGACACTAGTTTCAGGATTTAGGCAAATTCCATTGAGGTAAGTCTAGCTGGGGAAGGGTATAATGCAGAAGTGTCAAGGAGGACTAAGAAATCAGCAGAGGGAGAGGAGAGGCAGAGGACCAGGAGTCGGTGGGGGATTAGGAACCTGTAGATGCAGTGGTGGAAGGGAGCAGGGTGCAGGTCGGGCTGTCGTAAACTGCAATTTCCAGCTATATCCTCCTGGGTAATTAAGGCATTAGGGGAGGATAAGCATAAAGTCACTTTAAACGTCACTTGCTCTACTGTGTATGTCTGGTACTTGTTTCTTCCCTTCCCCAGTACTTACTTAGTGTCAGTTTTTCTTTTTACAATACTTCTCAGTCTTTCAAGTGGAGTGTTTATTCAGCAGATGAAAAGCGAACTGTTATCCCATTTAGCAGCATTTCAGTTGTTCTGGTTTTGAAACCTCAAGTAATACACAATGTAAAAAAATCCATTAAATGGTTTTCCTATGACAAAAAAGCTTTTCCCAGAAAGAAAATACTCTTCCAGTATACCATTTTGCAGTACTTGTCTTCCCTCCCTATTTGCCTTTATTTTTTTCTCCCCTTGAAGGTAGTAGGTTTTGCTCTCAAACTCAGTTCCCATACGGGTGGAGTGAATTTTTTTTGCAGCTTTCTGCCAAAATGAAAGAAAATGTGTCAAAATGTAAATTGTAAAATTCTTGTCAAGCCGAGTACTTGTACTAAAATTTGTTTGTAATTTTTTTGAAGCCGATACTTTGTTTTGCTCCTGTACCTATGACGTGGGAGAGGGTGGGAGGGGGGGTGGAGAACTTCTTAGAGAAATGCCAAGGGCTGGAGACTCTGGCAGTACCAGCTTTTATAAGGTCTTTTTGATGTCACTGTAACGAGATGAGCACTCCAGAATGTCTCACGCTGACTTCAGGGCAGAAACATTGTATGAAATTTCCAAGTTGCTGCGTAAGGAGTTAATTGGGTGATTTCCCTCTTCAAAAGCATTTTACTTATTTTTAACTATGTTGTAGAGAGCATCCTCTGTCAGGCACTCCAAATTATTTAGTGATTTATCAATGCTCTTTAGTGCAATATTTGTGTTCCACATAAGGGGACTTTAATTTCTTCATCTCTTTCCCCTAGAAAAGTTAAAAAGAAGTCCCCCAGATGAAAAAAAGTTAATAATTTGCTAATAGTATTAATTGAAATTTTGGAGATTTGGAGCTGTACCAAAAAGGTGTGTGGTATTTGAGGGAATGTGATCAAGTTAAAACACAGCACTTTAAAGTTTTGTGCTGCCAGCTCTTTGAGTAACCTCCATCTTCATACAGGTATGTGATGCGCATCTCCAAACTACTTTTTTGCTTGAACAGCATCCACTGTGTGTGGATGTTTCCTGGGTTTCAGGAATAGCAACCTGTGCCTGTTAAACCACTCAGACTAAGGGAGGTGGATGGTAAAGTTGAAAGTTATAAGCAAATTGCTAGGTGCATGTAGATACCAGGCTGATGGTGCTCTTCTTAGAGAGCTTCTTGGAATTCCTAGGGAGAGGTCAAACAGAGGGACTCCTGAGCTTACATTAACCCCACAGCAGAGCTGTTCAGTTCTCTCCCCTTGTGTTTTAGCCATGCAAAATTTCGCTGACTGGCTATAGTTATTTGCCGTGTGTTAGGGGCAGGGGGGCATTGGTGTCTGAATCCATACTCCTTTGGATTTACAAATTCACAGGCCTGCTAGCTTTTACAAGAGGAAAGACACAAGTCAGCCAGGTGCTGAGAGCATCGCTGAGTCACCAGAGCCTTTAGGGTTTGGAGCTCCAGTTCTCAGCAGTGCATTTCCCTGTCTGATCCTAGAATGGGCTTCTTCCTGAACAGCTGTCCACTGGGAGGGCTTTGTGCTGAGCTCCTCTGTAGGCTGAAGTTATTGGCTTATTTATAAAGGTTAAAATCCTGTGGATTTTAGTGGTATCACTTAGGATTAACAGTAGGACCACCAAACCTGGTCCCAGTGATGCTAGGAAGGTGATGTACAGAGATGAAAACCTCATGGTTGAAGTACACATGGAGCAATGAAAGGTGAATAAAGCATACAGAGAGTGGTAAGGCAGTACTGGAGCATGTGGCTGTGTTTTGCTTCCCATTTTGAGGGTTAAGGATCAAGTATCCAAACTGGTATTTCTCAGCTCCCTAGGTTTCCACATCTCACTTTAATATTTGCACTTTCAGTGTAAAAAACCTGTAGTTATAATCAAGCTAAGGCTTCAGACAGATTTTTTCTTACAGTCCATATGTAGCAGTCTCAGAATCATTGACCCCTTGTGGGGATCTGTGTATTGAAAATTACTGAGCTAGGCAGTTGCTGTGGAGCTCAAGGAAACTGGAGACATTAAAAGGAGGGCAGTGGAAGTGCTGCTCAACTAGTACATGGTTCAGCAGAATTTACTGTGGCATTACTGTGCTGCACTCACTTTTGCTACTGCTCTCTTACTGTTTCTGGTTTTTTCTCTAGCTTCTTAATGAAGAACTGACAGGAACTTATCTTTCAGGCTTCTGCAAGCCATGTTCAATTAAATCATTCATTGGGTTTACTTAACCATCTCCTAAACAAAGCTGTAAGTACTGTGCAAGTGATTCCTGCGTGGTATGCTGTGAAATAGATACAGTATAACTTGGCAGCATAGCTGCTGACAAGAAGGGTTAAAGGTTGACATTGGTCTTTTGATCCCAGAGTCTGGGAACCCTTTGTTAAATGGCAAGCCACAAGCAAAAGGATTGTCATGGAGAACTGTCTTTCCTCAAAAAAAGACATTATGAAAAAAGATATTATGAAAAATATCCTGTATGTTACACAGACAGTGCCCGATGAATAAAGAGTGGGATATGAAGGCTCAGGAAAGAACTCTTTTTTGATAGGAAACTTCAGAACTTAGAGTTTCTGTTTTGAAAGCGTTAGCATTGTTGATTGTTTTCTAATGTGTATGTATAAGAATATATCATAATTAATCAAATGCTTGCTTTATATAGATTTAGAGTAAATATGTTTCTCTCAATAGTGCCAGTCACATTGTTCATGGCCATGTTTTTCAGTTTAGGCAAGGTTAAATGACAGACCTGAACTTTTTGGGTCTTATTTCTCAGACTGATAGGATCAAAAATGAAATGAGATATGAACAGTCATTCCCCTGAGATGTAAAGGCTTTCATTGCACATGGATCAGCCTCTGAATGAAATAAAAAAAAAAAAAAACCAGCAGAGAGAGTGTTCTTGTTTGACTTGGGAGGCAACATAGTCTGTTCTTTAGATAATGTTCTTTTTTAAGGAATCTCTGAATGATGTTGTAATGTTGAAAGAATGAAATGTCTAACAGTTGTATTTGTATTGTGTCATGAAAATGAGAAAATTTACATGGCCCATGTTATTTTCAGGTTTGCTGTAAACTACCTGTCATAGCTATAATGACACCAGCCCTCAGAGAGGCAACAACAAAAGGTCATGGTATCCACTTGTCACCTTCTTTGTCCTCTAGAGCTATGGAGTCTGATACAGCTTTGTGCATGGAAAATTCCAGAGCAGTGGAAGAGAAGATAAAAGAGGACTCCATCACACAGATTACTTGCTCAGTCCTGGGGTTCCCCACTGCTGAGCCCAACCTCAGGAATGATATCTTCCGTGTGCAGCATTTTGGTTCCCCACCATCCTCCAAGTGCTATCAGTCTGTCTTGTTAATGAGTACAAATTCTGCGTTTAGCAACAAAACTGGTAAGCAAAAGAAAGCAGGAGAGCCCGGCTGCTCCAAGATGAGAGAAACATTACATAATGGTGCTGACACATCATTTGGTCAGATTAGTCATTCAGAACCAGAGCAACAGGTCAAAGGGGCAACGTTTTCAGAGACCACATCTCCGAACTTGGCAGGGATGCAGAGACTTTCAGGTTCAAGTGTAATTGAATCCAGTAATGCAGAAGAAATGCAGCTTTTAAATGGTAAATGGTACAAGAAGAATGGGGTTTTGGGTAGGGCTTTGGAAGTCTGCACTGAAACAATAAAAGGGGATTTATTACACCAAATTCTTCATGGGCCTTCAGAAGGGATTTTGAGCTGCACCCAGGAGGAGGTGTATGCTCGTTTACTCCGGTGTGTCACTAAGCAACAAATGGAAATCAGTCGCGTCAAACGAACTCAGAAGCGTTTACAAATGCTCCTGGCAAAACATATTATCAAACACTGTGATCAGCAGCTGAAATGCTTTGTGAAACATCAGCTTCAGCGAATGAAGGTTTTCCATGAGCCAGCTAGATTTTTGAGCAATAGCTCCCTCAGATGCACTGAAGGTTGGCCAGAAAACAACACAAGTACTTCAAAGCGTAGTTCAAGTGTGGACGTACAGAATGGAGTTAGTGTTGCACCAGGTGAAATCCGTGGGTTTGCACTTTCTACTGGAGGGCTGCTGTCTCGTGTGGAAAAGGACCTGGACTCTGATGCAACATGTAGCAGCTCAGATGAAGATGGTGAGGAACAGACTGTAAGAACAACTTTGGAAGCGTAAGTGTTAAATTCCTGCTTAGACTTATGTACTTCTTACTTATAAATCAGGATGGAAGGGTCTAGACCTATGGATTCCATCTTGTGTGAGTGACTTTGTCCAGTAGATGGTGTTACTGAAACCAGCAAGACTGACAGTGTGAGCTAGGTTTGGCAAAAAGTAAGAACTTCTAATTAATGCATTTAAGGAGCAGTTGCTTTACTAGATTGCGGAGAACTAGAGTTTGTACTGCACTCTATCAATTTGCATTACATCAATATTGCTCATACTCAAATGGTGCTGTAAATCAAATAGTAATAGCTGTAAATACTTCGGTCCAGAATGAAAATAATTTTAATTTTTCTCTGGCGTTATTACACATTAGTCAATGTTAGGATCTTGAAATCCAGTATGATGTGATAAAGAGTAAAAATTCAAAATGGTCATCTGATGCAGGTATCAAGTTGTTGTATCCAGTATCTGGTTGTTGGTATATTGGTTCTTTAACTTCTATTTTTAAAATGTTAATTTACTTACTGAAGTCACTCTGCAGCTATAAATGTAGCTAGCAGTGGTGGTTTTTTGTTGCTGCTATCTTTTTCAAGAAGAACCAGAGGGAAATTCATATCATTAACTAATAGTGTCTTGAGTTGGCAGGAATCCTGTCAATACTAATCACTGTGGCTTTGAAAATCAGTGGTAGGTAAGAGGAGATAGTACAATTGCTTTCTGATGATGGTACAACCTTCTTTCTTTTTCTTTTTTTACCTCTGCCTTGCTACACTATTAACACAATCTCTTCAGCCAAGAAATTTTAGAAAGCAGTGAAAGGATTGCTGCTTTCCTCTTCCCAAAGCTGGAGAAATGAGCATGTCCTAAGGTTTGTTGGGATGTAATGGTCAGGACTGTTACACACAGAAGAGAGCTGCACACAAATGCAGCAGCTTGGTAGGAGCTTTGTGACGCCCACATTTCTGGTGGGTTCTTACAGATTGTCAGGACAGGGTTTGTGTTTACACAAAACTTTCCTTATACCCTCTGCTGTTAGAGGTTGTCTTGAAAAAATAAATTAAAAAATACTTTAAAACACTTACTTCCAGTTCTGCTTCCTGAAAAGCATAATGCTCAGAAGAAATCAAGTAAGCTTCTGAAACTGAAAGAGCTGTGCCCTGTTACGTGTTTAGAGCTTCAGTCCAGCAAGGCTGTGTTCTGCTAAGCTCTGTGGGTCTCAAAAACAGAGGAGAAAAGGTTTTCATTTTCTTTTACATATTGTCAGAATGGTAAATACTGTGCTGAAGTCCAGCCAAAGCATAATGACTTGCCAGCTAAGTTAGGATCACCTTAAATATTTGAGTTTGCAAATTATTCTTTTGAAATATTTTGATGAAAAACATAATTTGGGCTCTCCCCAGCATAGAAGAATCCACCTTCTTCTCCTAACTTCTGAGTAATAGCTCTACCTCTAGGAGATTGTGATTACATGAACTAAAGAGGAAAACTCCTGAGAAATTCTTAATTCTTGAAGGGTAGTGGGTAATGTAAAACTTGGACCAAAGTTTTGTGTGATGGTTTTCTTTTTCCTTCCTGCCAGGGACACTTGAATTTCTAACTCTGCCTGCCAGTCCTTTGCCTTTATTCCTTCTTGTGGCTTTTGGGGTTCCTTAAGTTATCTTTCCACTTAAGGCTTACTCGGTTTGCTTTGTTGCACTGATGAAAAAATCCACAGAGGATTATTAAGAGCAAACCTATCACCTTTGGCTCAGGAAATCCCCAAGCTGCTATTGCTGGCAGCTGGGGGAATGTTCAGGAGAAGCACTGCTCCCTCCATGCCTGCACTCTTGTCACAGTGTTATCTCAGCTACTGCTAAAAGGCAGGAGAACTGGGTAGATGATCTGTAGTGTGACTCAGTGTGGCCCTTTATTTTGGGTTGTTTGTTCTTCTCCCTCCTTCTTCCAGCAGCAACAGCCTTGCTGCATTGGTAGGGAAATAACCACTGGCGTTCCGAGGTGTGCTGCTGGGCGAGCAAGCTCAGAGTTAAAAGTACTGCCTGATTTAAGCAGAAGACTTGTCTTTGTGCCTAGACTAAGGCAGTGCTTGAATTAACATTGCATTGAGGACAGGCTGTCTCTTATTTGAATTTATCATTATCTTCAGCTCAATGTTTTTCTTTTATTTCTCCAACCTTCCTAAGATTCGCCTTTGTGGCTAAAATGCTGCCCTTTTCCTTCAAGGTAACAAAGGTAAATCAGTTTTTCACCAGTTCAGCTGATGAGATTTGCTGGTTCCTGAGCCTTGCCACTTTAAGGCCATTTGGATTGCCTTTCATCTGGACAAAAGAAACAAAATTACTATCCATTTTTATTTCTGCTGAGTGGATTTACATGCTTTGAAATGGCTTTCTCTCCTCAGGAATTGGTTCTAAGTGCTTTCCAGAAACAATGGGATCATACAGGTGAGAGAATACTCATTTCCTCACCTGTGTGGAAATATTTATTTTTCATAGTGAGGACTTTTACTCTGAATTCCTCTGTGATATTCTTCATAATGCTTAACTGTAGATACTATAAGGTTCAAGTAATGTAGTGATGAATGAAAAGAATGTTTTGGTTTTGCCCATATCTCAGTAGACTGACTGCATTTTACTTGAGGGTATAATCACGCTTGTGACTGGTCATTGTCATGACTGTGGTGTTTTTCATCCTTTTTGTGGGGGGAGGAGGTATCAAAATGTGCAAGGCAGGGAGGAACCTGCAGTTACTATGTCTACCTGAGAACAGTGTGTTTCCCATCAGGAGGGAGAAGTTGATTCCAGCTCCAATTCCTCTTGCTAGTTAAAAATCCTGGAGTTATTTTTAGCATTTTGAACCTGTTCATTCTCATTATCCTGAAAAGAGTTTTTCCCAATGAGTGTTGACATAAGCTCTTCTGAGCTGTATCTCAATGCTTTGTGGCTTAAGTAAGATTGTCTCTATCCTTCTATTTCAATACCTTTGTTGTTTAGTTGCAAATAGCTATTGTAAGATATTTAAACCATTGTTTCTACATTCCATAGATTCTGTCCTCAAGATGAGATCCTTGGTCTGCTGTTGAAGGCAATTCACAGTACTTACCGAACTTCTCTAATGCCTAGAGTAATTGGAAAGGCTCATCCCATTTCAAGAGCTTAATTAAATCATATTTTATTCTTTTGAGTGTCTACTAAAAAGAAATATGAAAAAACAGTTGCCTGTCTTTAGGGCCTTTGTCATTCTGCTGTTACTGTCAACTCATGAGTGTATTTAACCTGTCAGTTGTCATAGAACCACATTTCCAGCGGTAACTTTTGGTGTATTTTAGTACCATTCCATCATTTAGGCATAGGAAAATCCCACTACCCAGGGGATGTGTTAGTCTTTCTCTGTAGTTTCTCAAAGGCAGCTGTTTGGTGCTGCTTGCTGGCTCCCTGTTAGGTGTTAGAAACCAGAGCAGACAGTGCCCAAGGAAGGCGACACAAAGCTGACCATTAGTAATTCCTTCAGGGATTCGTAACTAACACTTGATATGCAACATAGACAGCATTTCACCAGCTGAATTTACTTGAAACCTGTTGATCTTTGTGGCTTATGACGATGAAAGATTATACACAGACATAGTCATAGATTTCAAAGAAACACAGGTCCACTCTGGGAGCAGTGCGTATCCTGCTAGGCCAACTCCACGTTCTTACTGATGTATTTTGTGTCTTTTCCTGATGTAGTAAGAAGTACAATGTACCACAAAGAACTCTGATGCTCAGGTGGTCATTTGGGAAACTTTTAAAGTTGCAGAGCGCAGAGCTTTTCTTCTACGTACACTACATGTGTGATATTCCAGAATCAAAAGATACATCACTGTGTTTTTTTGAAGAAACAGCTGCTCACTCCATCAAACAGTAATACCTGCACCTAATCAATTAGACAGCAAAACTGCGTGCAATAGATTTTTCTGCAAAATAAGTAGCTCTTTCTACTCATGAAAAGTCCTGTGCCTCGTTTTCCCAGTTCTTTCCCTATCCAAATATAATCCTTTTGCATCATTTGGTGGGATTTTTCCCTCTGAAGTGTTTTCATGCTTTTTCCTCTGATTTCTGAAAGACATGTTTTACTGATTATTCTCCAGCAATCTCACACCTGACAAAGACGCACTGTTACATCTTTCCATGGCCACAGGGTTTATTGTGCCTGGAAACTTTCATCATGAATGTGAAGAGATAGTAAATCTTTCTCTTTTTTTTTTCTCTCCTTCTTTATTTTTTCCCCCTTAGATTGATAGTTGGAAAGAGGAGATGGGAAATCTGCTTTTAGTACAAACATGTGATGGGGAGGGGAGCATTAAGGCAGAGAAAACACAGGAAGGAAGAAAACATTGTGACTAGTGTCTCCAGCCTAATCTGTTTGTTCTAGATTATTTTCCATTTTCCTAGCATTTTTTCCTGTGGCTGACTGAGCAACATCAATGCAGTTCTGCAGGCCTGGCTATATACAGTGCTGCTTAAAGGACAGGGTTTATTGCAAGTGTTCGAGCCATGTTATAAAGGGAGGCTGTTTGTTTTTGCAAGGTCAGGTCCTAATTTTCCACACTGAGCTGTAATTTCACTTCATATCTGATATGAGAACTGAGTTATGAGTTTGGAAAGGGGAGGAGGAGAGTCTGCCAGGACTAAATACTGCTCTTAAGCACAAACTCCAACTTGTTTCCTGGTTTTAAGACGTTTTTAGTTTATAAGTCCAGGAAATGTCTTATTTGCATAGAAGATTAGTATGAGGGCTTTTGAATAAGTATAAATTCATTGGTGTTAATAATATGCTGATTTAAGAATGTTTTATATGTTGCTTTTTCAAGAATTCCATTTTCTTGAAATGGAAAGGCCCCTATCACTAGGATGTGGGAGGAGAATGAAAGAAAATATAGCTTTACATTACTTTCTGTTTTAACTCTAAGGATACATGTATTATTTCAGAATATGTTTAACCTCACTTGGCTGGGTTTCTGTAAAATGGATTTAAAACTTCTTTAGGGTCCCACATGCATTTGCTGTTTTGCTTTAGCGATCTCATGTGCAGCAATAAAAAATTGCTGTTGAACAAGACTTTGTTCTCACAATACCAGAGTAATGTTCTTGTGAGTGGGGATCCTGATTTCTAACCTGTAATTACGTTAATGTTTTTGCAGCTGCTGAAGGCAGACTGAAAGGTTTTAGTGAAGGGCAGAAGGTTTGACAGGTTTCAACCTGCAAGGGAAACTTGGAGCTGGGAATGTCAAATCTATTAAGTTAGATGGGTTTTGAACTCAAATAAAAACTTGGCATTGCTCGTCTTAATAACTGTTTAATACACAGTCAAGATGGTGTAGTAGCGTAGCATATCTAATAAGCAGGCACATGTGTATACATATGTAACCTTCTCTGCTTAATTAAATTGGAGACAAGAAGTTGGTTCTTGATGTCAGCTGCTGATTAATCAGTGGTTTATGGCTAACTTTTTTCTTTCACTAAGCTGTGAAATGTGTTTGTTTTAATTAAAAGATTTGTTTACAAACAACAATGAACTGTCTTTATAACTTCTTGTAAAGCAAGGGCACTGTTATTTTGGTTTATAGCTAACACTGATTTGTGAGAATATACTTCAAAGTTATACATCCAGTGCCTTTGAAAATCAGCATACGTGGGCCCCTGATAGAGGAAATTATTTAAATGTTTTCATTTCTACATGAAGTAAAAAGTGTGCATAAAGACTTCCCAAAGTAGGAATGCTCTCCTATAACAGAATTTCATTCATACTGCTAAATATGGGTTAGGAATGTGATGTTAGATGTTGGATTTAAATATATTGACCTGTGCTCTCTTTTTACTGAAACGGCTGTAAATTATTTTATTTTCATCCACACACATTGCCTAGCTCTTGTGAGTCAAAAGAAGTATTCTGTTTGGGAATTTAAATCAATTCAATTTTCAATTAGCAAACTTCTGATTTCTGATTATGGTGTTGTAAAAAAAAATAAATCTGGAGGTCTTAAGTTTGAATATATGTGGACTATAAACTCCCTTTCTTCCCAGCCCATGAGGTAGACTGAGCAGCTGTAAAACTCAGTGAAATTCAATCACAGGCTCCTACAAAACACCCGAATACCAAACTGTTCAAACCTACATTCGTTATACTCCCCACCCCATGTCCCTGCTGACTGAATTGCGGGGTTTAACCTCAGAAAGACCTCCATCCTTGCCCTGTGAAGCAGACAGCCAAGTTCTCTGTGGTTCCTCCTCTATTCACAGCACAGCACACCTGCAGCAACTGGATTTCTCGTGTACCAGGGTGTCCCATGTTCTCAGCGCAGGTGCCGGGGTCCCTGCTGGGGCCATGCTGCTGCAGGATCCCCGCCCAGAGGTTTCATAGTCAGCACGGCCCCTCTGCACCTTCCTTTGTATCAGGCCTGAAGCGGGACCTCTGTCAGATGTGCCCAACTGCCCTACCAGCCAGAGGAGCACTCTGCTAGCTCTCCTGTTAGCCCCTTCCCCCCAGCACTCCCCACATAAGGCACATTCCCAGAGGTGGAACATCGATGGCAGTGTGTGGTGGTACCTTTGCTTCTGCTCCTGCTCCTTCTAACCTGATTTCTCTGTCGTGAACTTCCCCACCTACCACAGCCCCTCCTGACTCTCCTGGCAGTCCCTGCTGGGACAGTTTTGTACTGCTTCTCTTGCGCTACAACTCCTCCACTACAAAAAGCCTGCTGCTGACTTTGGTGTATCTGGCATGAACCTTCCTGGTTCAACTGTTGGTTGTCCAAGATGTCTCAAAAAAGAATATGGCTCTTACACATTTTACATTGGAATCTGATACTATATATGTGTGTGTATATATATATATGTACTGATTTGTAAGATGGAGTTGGACCTTATATGAAAACCATACCCATCTTTTCCTTGTAAGAATATAAATACAGATTTTGGAATAAACTTCAGTGGCTGGACAGCATTGATAAACTGCTTGTGTATAATGTTCCATTTGCACAAATCTTTAAAGGAGTGTATTTTGTAAGTTCTGCCTTATTTTGTGTTGAGCATGGGCTACAGATGTAGCACTACGTAGTTTCGTTTTGAAGAGCAGTTGTGTCACACTTAGAGAGAAATTCTAGGCCTGTGTTCCTGGTGTTTTGTTGTTAATCTATCCATGTTGTGCCATTTCAAAGGCAAGAAGAGAAGCTTGTTTCTCGGCAGCCCTGCTGTTCTTGACGTTTCTTTCTCTGCATTTTAGCACTACCTGCTTCTCTGCTTCACGTTGGACTGATGTACAGCATACTGGGGTGCTGAAGCAGACAGTAGAATCTTAAAAATTATTATTAAAGTATTTTTAACAAAAGCCATTGGCAGATAATCAATTTACAGCATGTTTGGGGTTTTTTTATTTTATTAAGAGGAAATACTGCTGGTTGTTTACCTTTTGCAGGCTTTTACTTCCTGGATGGTTAATATTCTGACTGATTCCACCTTCACTAACCTGTTTGCCTTCTATAATTAACACAGCTCTAAAGAATTAAGTAAACAGAAGTGGAGATGAAAAGCATGTACCAGGTTGTGAAGCCAGCCAGTGGAAAGATTCAACACTCTAAAAGATCCTTTAAGAAGCTGAATATTTAATTTATTCTGTCCACGAATTGAGTTAACAATTCAGTGCAAGTTTTAACAATTTGGTTTCTAATATAAAACAGCAGCGGTAGTGTGATTCTTTGCAGGGACCCAGGCAAATACTGGCTGTGGTATCTCATCAGTCTGGAGGATGTCATTTCTCAGATGAGGGAGCATATATAGAGCACCAGTGAAATTCTTATTAAATCTTTCCCTTGCTAGGGTATCTAAGCACAGAGACTTTTCCTTTTCATATTTTCAGTTTTCTTCTGCAGCCTTTTTTCCTGAATATTAGTTTTCCTCTTCTACCCACTGTCCCTTCTCACTTTGTGGAAGATGTAAAAATTTGATTCCATTGCTACTTAATTCCTTGCTACTTAATTTTTTTCCCCCCATGAATTTTCTCTTCAAGAGAAAAATCACAGCTATGGTTGATAATTTCAGGTGTTAGTGCATAAATTCCTCAGGCCTGGTGGTGCAGCAGAAGTGTTCAGCTGGATACAGTTTTTTGGTTTGGGAAGATTAAGATGTGTATTATATGTTGGTATCAACATGCATTAATGGATTCAATTCTGAAAGTATTAAATGGCTTGAGTGTGTCAGAGATGGTGGGGCCAAGCATGGGTGCCAGAAATTGTTGTGATAAGCAGTTGCTGATGTCTGTAGATGATAGGGATAACTGTAACCCATGTTTTGGGAAGCTGTCTAGTGTTCCAGGGGAAAATGTCTGCCAGATAAAAGTTTCTGTTAAACACCAAATGAGATAGTGACCTGGAAGGCTCCAGAAGAATGACCTGGCTGCAGATCTTCGTAGAGGTTGCAGGCTAATTTTGAGCACCAGAGAAATTCTCTCGACTGACTTTTTTTGAGTAGGAGTGGGGCCCGGGGGGTGCATAGCTTGGTTTGGTGTTGGTTATCCCAAAACAGCAGCATATTGCTCCGGCATAGTCTGAGCAAAGGCTGAGCGTGAACTGCCACAGTAAATAGTGGTTTTGTGTAATGTTGATCAGCTATAATACTAGAGGGAAGATTTTGTTACAGTTTGTTTTAATCTTTTTTGCACTCAGGAGTGCATAGAAGAGACTGCATTCATAAAACAGCACGCACTGGCATTTTTAGTTATGTAGTTATTATGGGTTTAACAGTTAACTGATCCAGGGGAATTAATACTTCAACAGCAACTGAAGTTCATCCTGAAAACAAACATTATGTAGGTGTGCTGGAAGAATTAGTCCTTGAGAAAGCATTTACGGGTCATTTCATAGTTGCACATATTTGTTCAGCCATTACAAGTGTTGGAGGTTTTGGTTGGGAGTGGGCATGCACTTTTATCTCATAAGGAAAATCTAGATAAGGTTATCTAAAATATGAGCAGATCTGAATTCACCTAATTAGAGTATTTTATATCTTCTTTTAGTCTTCATAGGTAATCTCTCACTGTCAGTGTCTGCAGAGAGAAGAAAAATGGACATGCTGAAGATCTCCACCATGTTGACCAAAGCTATGAGAAGCCCTGGGCCCACATTAGTGGCTTGCAAGAAAATGCTTGTATTCAGGACAGTTGCTTTTTGGGCTTTAACATATGTAGTCAGAGAACTGACTGTAATGCTGGTGTAAAATTAGGGGCAGCTGAGGAGGTTCACAGCTATCAGCTCCAGTCCTGGAGGAACTCTCACCACACTAGTGTGCTGTGGAGCATTTGTGATAGAGCCATGTGGAGAATATTTTGTATTTTTGTACAACTGAGTGTCTCAAGAGAATTGGGGGATGACTGGTTTTTTCTCAATGTTTCATGAAGTTCATGGTGAGTCATACGATGTCTGGATGGAATTTAAAGACTTGAAAAACTTTATTTTTGCTTTTTAGTTTCTGGAGATCAGCCCTTCATAAAAGCAATAAACTTCTGCCCTTGTTTTCAGTGACTCCCACTAAGGAGGATGATTGGCTCTTTATCCTGAGGGTAGAGTCACTCTGTGGTTTATCAGCTGCTTCTTGCTCCCAAGTGCTTCACTGCTATGTGATTAGCAATAGGCCTCTGTTAGCCGGGGAGTTCCCCACAAGAGATGTGCCAGCAGGGATGTGGTAGAGGTCACTTTAGGATTGTATCATCTGAAAACTCGATGTCAGAACAATGTGGATTAAACTGAAGGGAACATCACCTAGCAGAAAGAGCAAAATACCCCATGTTGAGAGACTGAGCAGAAATGTAAGTGTGAGGTGATGTCAGGAACAACTGCTGTTCTTACGTTTAGTGAAGAATTTTGGAATTGGAGGATTGTTTTTCCCACCCACACTATGTGAGTGCCTTGCTCTCTGGCTTGCATGCATTTAAGAGTGTTGTTACTTGAAAATGTTGGTGTTTTTAAAGCCTTTTGAAAGGTGACTGTTACGGGTTGGCAAATGTGGGTTTTGAGTTTTGATGTGGGTCTGTTGCAAGCATGCTCCTTTCCTGTTTAGCAGGAAGCATCCTGCCATTGTCCCTGCAGACATGTCATGGTAGGGCATGTTACTTGTTCTCACTGGGAGTTACAAAGGCGGAAGGCTTTAGTTTCCTTTTAATTTTCAGCGTATAAGATACTTGTGGAGAATCTTGCCATGGTCACAGGGCTGCACACTCTAAAATACTCTTTCTTGTGCTCATCATACTTTCTTGAACCAGCCTTCCTGGATACTTACTGTCAATCCCAGGTTCTGTGTATTTTGTGCCTTTTAAACACCATTGTGTTTCTCCATCATTTATGAACTGTTTTCAGGCTTATTGTTTTGTTTGCTTATAAAAATAAAATATGCTTTTAAGGTTTAAATTCCACCTCTTCTCCTTTCCTGTAACCAAAATACCCCAAAACCCCCACACAAACCCCAAACAGCAGTGTGTGTAGCACAGCAATTTTATCTTGGTCAGCAGTTCCCTTTTGCACTCAGCTAGGTTGCCTGCATCTGTTTTTTTGGCACAGGCTGATCTTAGCTATTGGAAAAACATAAATCTCACCCAAAACGCAATGGAAGCACTGGAAATACTTCTGAGGGTCCTGTTGTGTTCTGCAATGTTGGTTTGGTTATGTAAAAACATGGTTTGTTTTCAGTGTTTCTCTTTGGGGGAAGGTGAGAGTGCTACAGGGTTCTTCTGTGCGTTCTGTCCTTAGGTCATGGCTGAAAACTTACTTCAGTTCCAGCAACAGTACCAACTGTAATAGCAGTACTTAGTGGTCTTTACTTGCCTCTTCAGTCTCAGTAGAAGCAAGTAGGTTTGATGAAATGCTTACACTGCCTCTGCTGTTGCTGATGATCCCCAGCTGAATTCTTTTCCGTACTTTGGGATGCCCCAGTACAGCGTGAATGTCTGCTCCTAGTTACATTTTTGATCATACTTTGTCTGCATTTGTGTATGTGCTCCTTGTGCATTGTTTGTTCTTCTGCATTTCGTTTTTTTCCTTCTCTTGCAAGTTGTGCAGGATTGACCTGCAGTCCAACCAAAATAGAAATGCAGGAGGGTATTTCACATGGAAATAAGTTTTGCCCCTAATGCAATTCCAGCATGTTTTTGTAGGGCAATTTAAATGAGATGTTTTATTCATACAAAATCAGCATTGCTCTGTTTTTTTCAAATTCTAATAGTCCTGGATGAATGTAGATCATCTGCAGATTTAGAGTCATTGCAAGAGCAGTAAGTTTATATGCAAATTTAATATTCCACTGTACTACAGTACTGAACATGAGAAACTTTCCCAGTGTAGCATGGTTTATACTGAGCTGCCAGCAGAAGAATGATTTTGGAATTCCTGTGGAGGATGTATGATCTTTGAGTCAAAAGCACGGAAACCAAGTAAAGATGCTTTGCAAAAGGAGCACACAGGAAGCAGGACAGACAGAAATGTCTTTTTTCTTGTCTCATTCCCAACAGAAAACAAGAGCATGAGCTTATACTTTAGCACCTGCTTCTGACTTCCTCCTTCAGTGACAGGCCTGGTTATTTTTATAACTGTTTGTAGTTGGTTTTTTCGTTTGTTTTTTTTTTTTTTTTCTTCTCCGGGTTTGCAGAATTAATGAATTCACTGGAGCCACATTAAAACAACGTCCTTTTACTGAGTGAATGTTAAGCTTTACTGTCTGGCATCCCAGGAACAGATTTACTAGTTTGGGTTTTGTTTCAGGTTGGTTTTTTTTGTTGTTGTTGCAGAAATGGGTTATCATTTGTCACTTGAGCAACCATCCTACTTTGCATGCAAATAGCTCAATTTAGGAGTGTGAGGATAGTTCATAACGATTTTATCTCTCTTAGGAGTTACAAGCTTTACTAAAAGATTTTTAGAGGAATAGACTTACAGCAAAAGATGGTAAAAAATAATGCAAGATCAAACAAATAGGAGTGAAAGGGATGGGAACAGAGTTCAGCAATGCTTCTCTCTCTTATCCTGTCTGTAATGCATCAAAGCTAGGAAGGGGATCTAGACTTAAATTTGCTTCAATCATGCTGCCCCTGAAGTTAAAATTAACCAGGAGCAACTCTAATCCATGTCACCGTGTAGCTGCCCAAGTCTTTGAGCAGGCACTGGCCTTGGGGCAGCCTGGGCTGGCAAGACAGAGAAGCTAAAACTGCTTCCTTTGGCCTGAGCATAAAATGTTTGTGCTTAGTTAGGTGGAAACCTTTCCTTAGAGTGGGACCTAAGGACATTGTTACACACTGTAATTAAATGCTGTTATTTTAATTATGTAATAGAATTTAAAGCCTTAAGAAATACTTGCATAGTGTTTTAGAATGAAGCAAAAATGTACTTAATGTGTTTAACAGTGAATGCAGTTGATTCAAGATTAAATACTGTGTTTAAGGGGAAAAAAATGCAAACATTTTTTAAAAATAACTTGTGATATAACTTTGCAGAGGATTCTGGTATGTGTAAGACAGTAATGTACAGAGGTTATAGCATTTAACATTCCTTCTACTGTCAGCTGTGGTTCAATATTGCTTGTGGATTCCCTTATGCCACACTGATTTCATGTAGTGTAGGTGACATAAGACCAGTTCTGGCACTTTCCATTCTGCTTCTTGTTTCCCAGCTGTGTACAGGACACCTTACTTTTTTCCTCATTTCCTTCCCACTCTTCCTCAGTCTGTTTGAGGGTAGCTCCCCTTTCTCCCCAAACTGTTGCATCTAGCTTGGGAGGTGAATCTGTCCATGTGATTTATTTCCTTTCACCTTGGCTTTGTTTTTACAGTGTCCTGGTTTGCGGGGTTTCATCATTCATTTGTTCATTTGCCTTTTGAGAAAGGAGCAGAAATAAACACCTCAGTACTCCTGTTGGGTTTTTCTCAGTTATCCTCTTTATTCCTCTTTAATTTGTTTTTTGTTAAAATTATTAACTAAGGGATTTTTATAGACTCATTAAGCAGCTCTTTCTTAGGACTAGCTTTTTGCCAGACCAGGGTCCTGAGACAAATCTTAACTATTCCAGCCACCATGGTTGTGTGAACACATTAAAATTAAATCTTTGAATTCAGATTCCCTCCCTTTCCCCGCAAAGTGTATTTTATGATTTCCAGGAGCGCAAACACGCAAAAGCTGTCCATCCCAGAGAAGTTTTTGTTAGGAAGACCTGGTTAGAGCATAAGTAATTGTGACTCTCTACTCTTTGCTGGTATTAATGGGAAGATAAAGAGAAATAAAAAGAGGTCAGAAGATAGATTTTCACAAGATGACTTCATATGCCTTTTTTTCTTAGGAGAAAATTATGAATAGAATATGTAAAATGTAAGTAATTTATTATTATATATATTTACAGAGTTCTTTGAGTTCTTTTTGATAGTAATCCACATTGCTTTCTCATAGAATTTGGATTTAAATAGGGTGTTTCAATCTCCATAATTTTGTACGTTCATTTTTTTTGTGTACAAGAGAGTTTAAACTGGTGATAAATTATGTGGGAAGATAATTTATGTTAAAAGGGAGAGGATTATGTATTTTAGAGGTGACCTACCAGACACTGTGTTTATTGTTACCATTTATGATAGCTAAACTAGACTGAAAGTTCTGAAATTTTGAGTTATATTATGTTTTATAATATTAGCCTTGAAAATATTAGGATTCTCAAATTTGATGATTCCCTGCTCATGCCAGGACGTGTCTAGCATCTTCTGCAGGGGACTGTATTACCTTTCTTTGTTGTTGAGGTAGTTGACACAAAATTCTGCATGAAACAATTGCACTTGTGTAATGTTCCTATGCCAGATCGTAGCATCTGGTATTTCTTGTATCTTTTGTGATACTTCAGTGCTCTTCATTGCCTGGGGAACAGGAGATCATGTATTCTGCATGTACACAGTGTCATCAAGGATCTAGGTCTAGTAATTATCCCAATAACTTGAGGAAAAGCACTTCTTTTCTAGAAGTTTAATTTTTGTTTTTACCGTTTTCTAAGTCAGCTGTGGCAAACTACTTGACAGCTTCACTGGGGAAAAAAACACTGACACTGAACTGTGCCATAAGTCAAATCCCTCCTGATGGGAGAGAATTTTCTAGAAGTCCTTGCAAATATTCTCGGCACTCTGGGTTCCTACAAACACCAGTTACTTTCTGTAAATAAATAAACAATGTCAGTTAATAATAGGATAATAGTGGAAGTTGTATACTAAAATACTGCATTGTGTTTTCTGTGTTGCTTAAATTTATTGGATATTAAGATTGTTTGTTGCATGGTATGGTTTCATCATTAATTTCTTTACTATGTAGGTTGAGTAATGTTTGCTACCAGTGATGAATTTAGCATAATAAAATGAAGGTCTTCACAATGTCAAGTACCAGGAGGCATATTTTTTGTATTACAAAAAGCATCTATTTTGAACAGCAGTAAGAGTGACCTGACTATACTAAACTGACACAGATATTTATAAAACAGCTTGAATAAAAGAAATTTAAACTACTTAGTTGGGTTTTTTTGGGCAATGACCTGATATCTAGCTGGTCATTGCTGGCTGATGTTTTATTAGATTCCAGTTGTTAGCAAACAGTATTTGTCAAAGCTTGTGGGACGAGGTGTGGTGTAAGAGTTTGGATTTTTGCTGGTGGAGTTACTGGAATTCTTTACACATCTGTAATCAGCCTTAACTGATATAGTTTGGTAGTTTATCCAGGGCTGAGTTTTATAATCCAGAACAAAAAACTAGCTTAGTGTGGGAATAGTCAGTGAGCATGGATTGTACTGGTTTGGGCAAGTTCTGTTGCTACAGAAATAAGCTGATGTGAAACTGGATGGGTATAATCAGATATCTTCTGAAAGCAGCTGAGATGCTTGCAACATGAGGCAGAGCAGCTGTGAAAAATGTTTTTGTGCAAATGTGGTTATCTTTATTTTTGGACTAACCAGCATTTTGTCTTCACAGCAGCTATACTTCTGAATCGAAGTGGCTTGCAGACAGAGCTAGAATTGGCAGCCGTTGGACATGGCTTCAAGCCCAGATTTCAGAACTAGAATACAAAATTCAACAGCTAACTGACCTTCATAGGCGAATACGTGCCACCAAGGTATTGTCTGTAACCTCATAAATCGGCTTTTCGAATCATCTTTTGACAGTTTCTTGTAATATTTATGTCTTTGGTTTCTTGTTGTTGTTCTTTGTTTTGCCCTAGACTTCGTGTCTGTGCAGACTATCACCTGCAGAGTTTAATGGGAAAGACATCAGGAGCTAAAAACTATTGTACCTTAAAGGCACCAGTATAGGACTGATTTAGGAACTCTTACCTTTGTATCTGTGATAGTGACTTTGTTAGTGGCTTTCAGGGGCCCAGCGCACAGTTCTGCATTTATCACACTGGTTTTTCCCTCTGCGGGAGAGGTGAGATTGCCTTTTCAGGTGGGATGGTTGGTTATTTATTCATTTTTGTGTCTTGGGCTTTCAGGGCTTTTTTGTTACTTGCAGTGCATGTTTATTCTGAGGATTAGATGGTTAATGTTTGTACAGCACTTTGAACAGGTCAAGGATTAATAATTACTAAAATTCCAATGTGTGTAATTCATGTACTAGTTTTTGTAAATTGAACTGGCTGGACAGTGGGAAAGTGACATTCCTAAACCATTAGTAATCTAGCTATCAATTTAATGGGTTCCCCAGGTCGTTCTCACATAAAAGAAGCCAAACCTGTGTGAGGTGGCGTGATAGTGAGGGGTTTTAGAGTAGGGCTCTTTGACTCTTCGTCAGTGAGCCTCATGTAGGTTTTCTGGTCTGTGTTGGTGTCAGATAAGCACAACTGAGAAGAGCAAGAAGATGCTTCAGAGTTTATGTGGCTGAACATGAGACTTAGAGGGAGTTTAAAAGGAGAAGAAAATCACCTCAGAGAGCACTTCCCTCTGAAGACATAAAGAAAAATTATTACGTCTTCTCCTTTCGCCTGCAGAGCTCTTCTTTTCATATCCAGCTTGTCCCCAGTCAGGTTTTTCATTACAAAGAAATGAAGAGCCTTTGTTTAAGGGTCTGTGAAAGGAGATTTTGTATTTTGGTGAAGGGTGAGAACGCCTATGTTTTAGTGTTGTCCTGAATACCAGATACACACACACTCTTATACACAAAAGCTGTCAGCCTTTATGATGGTGTAGGTCAGATGAGCTACAGAAGACTGAGAAATAATATCAGAGAAATAAGAGGAAAAACATTCTTTTAGTCATGCATTATCTTAGCATAAGGTGGTATATTGGTTTGGAGCCAAGTCATCTTCCTGGTGGAGATTGTTAGTGACATTCCTTTCTGAAACTCCATGCCCATTTTACCAGCTGTGGTATTTAGTGTTTGGCATTGTGTCCCATAGTAAAGGCAGGCACCTATTTTCTTCAGATGGGATTTTTTTTTTGTGTGTGTACATGTTTATATTATACCAGTGCAGCAGCTACAGAAGGACATGTGGGCTGATAGAAGAGCTCTTTGTTTTCATTTACTGGGTGCAAAGGAGTTACACAATATCATTAGAATTTGTATGCTGTTTAATGGTTTTAGAGTGGTTTTGATGTGTTTTGAGTGGAAAAAAATGTGATTCATAGCAAGGGAATAAGGATTTCAAGCAAAATGCCACTCCTTGAGCACCATAATGCAATAAGAAGGGAGATGAGTAACTTATGGCCTGTTTCCTGGCCTACTACATTGTGCCTTCACCATCTCTACACACACAGAAGTAGCGCCTCTGGATCTTTGAGAGTCCTTTCATTTAAAAAAAAAATCTGTATCTGCAAAACAAAACCATTCCATTTGGGGAGGAAGGCAGTCATTGCCAAAACCTACTGATTGTAACTCATTTAACTTGTAATATAGATCATATTAGTCTTACAATTATTTACCCTTCATCTTCTGTACCTATTCCATCTCTCCCTTTCCATACACTCTGTCGATTTTCCTCTTCCTTTCTGCTTTCCTCTTTCTATGCTTGGTAAACAGATTTCCAAAACTTCAAAAAATAAAAGTCCATTGGAAGCATGTGTGTGTATGTCCCTCTTTTCAGCACTTTTAATGTGTGTCTTCCCATTCCTCTGACCTCAGAATTTGGATTTTAGACTTTTTAGACTCTCTGTGGTCATGACCTATCATCTTTTTACTAAAACGACCTAAAGATTCTAAGTTCTAAAAGAGTCTAAAGCTGTTGAGGTAGCTTGTCCTCCTGCTGTGGCACACAAAAATTAGTTCTCTACTTGAATTTCCTTGAATATACTGCCCATAGTATGCTACTGGTCTGGATTTGTGTCCATCTGCTGTAAATGGAAAAGTGCAGATGATGATATATGTGAAAAATCTAGTATTGACTTGATGGACATACAGAATCTCTGTGCACTTTTTAGGCATTAAACCAAGTTTTCAAGCACCTTTGTTTATTTTTAGAGAATATCTTTATTCTCAGCTTTGAATTTAAAATTCAATCAGTGGAATAAGTTAGGCACAATGAGAGCAAGACAATTTCACTTTTTCTCCTAGTCTCCGCTTTGAAATCTCTTTGAGACTTGCTTTTATGTTTTAAGGCCAGTTGCTGCTGAGGCAGAAGTAAAGGTCTTGCTGAATCTGTAGGACCTTTAGTTTTCACAGCCACAACCTAGGTGAAGTCCATCTTGCTTAAAGAAATAGCAATACGGCTTTCTTGTGTTCACATTATGACAGTCTTCCTTGTTCTTTGATTGAGTGAAATATTGTCATTAGAAAGACAGATTTGAGGCAGTATTATAATAATCCCATTATTTTAATATCTGCTTGATATTTGAGTAACTGTTAATACTTAAAAGCAAGTAAGTTCTTTCCCTTTCTCTTTGGAAAAAGCCTGGAGAAGTTTGATAGCCTTTTCTGGTATTACATTTATTTGCTCAAGATAATGACACACCAAGGAACTATTTGAGGACTGGGTTTGACTGTCACAAGGTCATTTTTGCTTTTATTTTATTTAACATTTTAAGTTCTTAAACCAACTGGTACATTACCTAGGGTTGTACTAGAGACTTCTATTTTTCTAATCTGTCATGCGGAAAATACAATAGGGGTATCATTTTCCTAGTTCCATTTATGAAACACTGTTATTTCCCTACCATATAAAGTTACATTTATCTTATTAGGTGGTGTTCTAGATGGTACACTGCATCTGATACCATACTTGTGCAGATGGTCTTGAAAAGCATATATTTAGCATAGTTACTTCTAATTATGAAACTCTAAAAATGCTCACCCTAAAAAAATCGGTTATTAAATTGTAAAAGGCTTTTGGTTATAATTGTATAATTTCTGCTACATAAGAATAACAGCCTTGATGCTTTGCATAGAACATGGATAGGAATAAGAGAAATAGAGCACTTTAAAATTACTCCAGCAAAATTTATTGACTCCAAAGTCTAAAACCAAGTTCAGATCATTGGTGGTCATTTCTTAGAGAGTCTAAAAAATCTAAAACCTCCTCTTAAATCAGCAGGCAAATGATCATATAATATTCTAATAAGTATGAATTTCTGATTCAATTTTGACACAGATGTTTAAGCAGTAGTATAACACTGGAGTGATTGCTGTTACAGGAAGTAGCGTAATTGATGCAGCTTTTTATTAAACAAAATGCATACTATTTCTGTATTTTAACTGCAACGTGCTTGAAAGTTGTTGGGAGGATTTAAGAGGGATGTGCCGGGTTTGACTGCCCCTTAAAAATTACTTAGGAGGGTTAATCTGTTGTCAACCAACTGTGTTCAATTGCTGTTGTCTAGGGGATGGTGGTCTTAGAAGAATTCCCGTTTCCAAAAGACATTTTGAAGAAGCAAATACAATTGACAGACCAAGAAGCTTTATTAAGCGCCACAGGGAATTCGCAAGCTGCCATTGAGAGACAGGATTCTTTGCCAGAGCACGACTTTGAAATGTCACCCAGCAGTCCTACTCTGCTTTTACGAAACATAGAAAAACAGGTAAAGTAAAACAAAACTGAGTTGTCAGTGAAGCCAAATGACTGACTTCAGAAATAGGGAGGTTCCATGGTGATGACTTCCAAAAAGAAAGATATTTTACAGTCCTGGGAGTGGGTGCTGATTAATTGAAGGGTTTAAATTAACTACACTGTACATCAGGTTTACAAATTAACCTCTTATTTCTGACGTGTCTGTGTTACTGCTTTGTTTCCCTCCAAGCGGACACATAACAGCCTCTAAGAACCATCCACAAACCCGCCCCTGCTTTATAGTCAGGGTCAGTGTAGAGTTTCCACAGGTTGTTTCAGGAAATACTTAATGTGAAAAGAAAGAGTAAAAGCCCAGACAGAACACAGTTGTTCATCTGCCTTTTCAAACATTGTAGGACTCTGGTTTGGAGCTGAGGAGTTCCAGGTACTTATCAGGTACAGTGGAGGCATAGTTGTGAGCAGAGTTTCACTTCACAGTGTGCAGAATGGCTGTTTCCATGGTGTTGATTCCAGGAAATACGATTCCAGCAGGATTTTCTTTTGCTTGAAAGTACATAAAGGATGTGGGAGGATCAAATTGCTGAAGGAGATACTGGAAATTTGTTTTTCAGAATGAATTTATGCAGTTTGTGTAAAACAAACCTGACAAAGCCACTGTGGGGCATTAATTTGTTGCTCTGCTGCTCTACATAAATTCCTGGTCATACAAACATTTTTTAAAAGGGTTAAAAGTAGTAGCATTAAGTACTAGTGCCTGTTCCTGAATCTCTGTGCCAATTTTTCTTATTTGACAGTCATACTTTCCTGTTCTTAAAATGCTTCCCCTGGTTGATAAATCTTACCCACCACAGGCAGGACTGAGGAAGCAATGTAACCGGAAATTTCCATGCCCAGTGCTGGCAATTGCATAAGGTAACCCAAAGAGCATTTTTAGAATGTGGTGAATGGCCCCTCTTTAAGTGGTGGCTTGGAGAATTAAACACACTTTTGAGTAAGACTTTTGACAATTAAAGTGATAGTGGTCTGTTTCCTGGTCCCCAAGTAGCCACAAACTTGGTCCAAGGGGTGCAATAACTTTGATGATCTGAAAATTACTTGGAAGTAAAAACTAACACATTGAACACAACACATTGGATTTCTTCCCTTTTACACCACTAAAAGCTTTGGGGTTTGATTTCCTTTTTGACTACCAGTTCTGTTCTTAACTCTTGAAAGTCTGCATTTCTTGTTCCGTGTCAGGAGCAACAATGCTGCAGCCTGAAATACATCTACAGATATTCCCACAGAATTCTTCAGTCCACTGTTAAAGTATTTCTTTGTTAAAAATAAGTAATTTTTCTTGTGAACCAAAAGGAAAGTCGTATAGAATAAAAGTGACTAAGGCTGGCAATTTTTATTAATACGGTTTTCGAGTCCTTTTCATAGCTACATGTATGTTTCTCCTTGTGTTTTGGAAGTCTGCCTTTATTTTTCATGCTCTTATATTGAGTAGAGACTGCTCTTTACAGAATGAATTCTGTTGAGATTTTTAAATAAGTCTGCTAACTAGTTTACTGGCATCTTGTTTGCCTTGTCCAGTCCTTTTATAATTGACTTGCTATTTCTGTTCTGTAATATCCATCCCTGAATTTTTTATTCTGATGTGAAGTTTTTACCTGAGTACATCACTTAAACGTTGACAGAAAATCTGTGATTTGTAACAAAACAGAAAAAAATTCTTCCTATTTCTGCTTAAACGAAAAATGTAAATGTAAAATCAAAATGTAAAGAAAACTTACTGAGTAACCTTTAGCAATTCATGTTTTAAACAATCTTAGTTCTGAATGAAAATCCAACAGAGTAATACAAAAGGTTTGTTTGGGTTTGTTTTTAAATGAATATGCCGTTTCAGATCCATTTAATTTCTGTTCAGTGTGCAGAACACAGTCTCCTCTAAGCATTTATTGTGAGAATAGCCTTTAAGGTCGGACATTTAAAACAAAAAATCATTGTGAAATGTTTTTTGGAGACAGTCAACAATTCATTGCTTTGTAAGGAGTAGTTCTTAGTCTTAACAAATTGGCTACATGTGTTTCATTTGTTTTGGGTCAGTTTTGAAAGTCAGGGTGTTTTGCAGGAGGAGGGGGGGTGCTGGTTGCCTCTTGTTGCTATTTTTGAGGATACCAGAAGATTTTATCCATTCTGTCTGTCTTTAGAATAGTCCTCATGTAGTTACACTTCCTTTTATAAAAACACCTTTGTCAAACTACAGTAAGCAATGAAGAGGATTCTTCTAAGAACAAAAAACTTTGAGCGAATAAAATGTATGATGAATAGACAGTTGACCTTTTTTTTCCCCCGTTGAAATGTTTGTCAAATGACCAGTTAGCAGCTCTGCCTGCAGCTGTTGTAATATCAGCTATAAAGTGTTCTGTTTTCTATTTTCCTTTTAAAGACCTTTGGTCACAATACTACGGTCACTAATGTATTTGGGGTACTACTTCAAATGTATAAACAATGTTCAGGGTTGTGTTGGTGTTTTGTTTGGGCTTTGGTAGAGTTGAACATAATAATTGTGAAAGTAAAACCATGCCAACATGGTTATTCACAGGAAGAAACTAAATATGATTATTCCATGATGTACGGGACTGAAATCCTAAGGAGGAAAACAAGAACCCAGGACCTTTGAGTTGTTGAGTCTGGATAAAAGTCTGACTACCTTTAATTTTTATTTTTTTTCCAGAGTGCACAACTAAGTGAAATCATCAGCAGCCTAATTGCTCCACTCAGTCTGTCTCCAGCTTCTTCATCTCTTTCCTCCAAGACCTGTAGACACAGACAGTTGGTCAATGGCATCTCCTTCAGGTTGGTGACGGTGTGGTAGTTGGTTTTTTTTTTTTTTATAATAACTTGCAGAAAAGTTATCTGTATGGAACTAATAATCATTACAATATTAAATAAGGAAAAGAGAACTGCTTTCTGCAGGCTTCAAGAGAAATCGTCTTGGTTGTAAGGTTGAAAATAGTAGGGCTTTGTGTTGTTCCTAAAGATACCATAAAAGTATAGCCACTGCAACTACATTTAAATACTGGGAAGATGGATCTGTGAAGTAGTGAAAGAATATAGGAACACATTTCTTCTGATTGTTTTGAGACAATGCATTCTGTCATAACAAGTGCGGCTTTATTTCTGGAAAACTGACAAACTAGATTAGTAGGATATGTAAGCAATGTTGCATGTCTCAGCAGGGGTCAGTGTCGGGGTGGTAACTTCATTAATTTTGAGCAGATCAGTTGTCAGTAAAAAGCCAAGTTTAACTTCGCCACCTACATGTTCAGGAATTTGGAGATACCATTTCCCATTCAAGGTATTTTGTTCTGGGTGGACACACCTTCCAGGATGACTGTAGGTTAAAACTAACATTTTAGAAAAATGTTTCTCAGTGCTAGTCCATACTACTTAGTAATTCCATCTTTTATTCAAAGATTTTAAATACAGTACAGGCTGTAGTAAGTATTAGTTTCAGAACAACATTAAGGTAATTGACTACAGCTACAAAAGATCTAGGTATGCTGGATATTTCTCCTGGATTACTTGTAATGTGATTTTTGAGGATGCTGTTATTCACAGGTCTTAATTAAGATCAGGTGGATGAAGAAACTGTTCCCAAGAACTGGGGTGTTTATGGCAGAGTGTGCAGCAGAACATAATTCCCTGGCTTCTGACTCCAAGAAGAGCTGTCCACACCGTCTGTTTCAGCTTTGCTGCAGAGGTTGTAGCCTCCCACAAAGAGATTATAATGAGCAGCTTGGATGGGCAGCTTCTTTAGCTGCCGTCTGTTCCACAGTGGTTGTGTGATTCTGCCCTAAATTTAAGGGGTCCTGGCATGTAACATCCCTGTTCCTGATGTATCAGTTGTTTATAGATGATGTAGGAGAAAATCAGAAGGTTCCTGTCAGATGTGGACTAAAAATAGCCCTGAAATAGGAGTTGCTAACAGAGATGGGTATGTGGAAAAAGAGAGTAATTTAGGCTGTGTCTTAAATCTGACTTTTTCAGAGACAGATGAGGAAGAATTCCTGCTTTTAAAAATGTTTTTAGGAGTTATGAAGTTAACTTCATGATGAGAGACTAATGGTGTAACTTCAAGCCAATTCTCTTCTTATTTATTAGGCACTGTCCAAAGTTAGTCTTTCCATTTCATGAGTAACACGTTGTTTGCTCATGGACTGCTCTAATGTTCTAAAGTTGGTTGTTTTCTACTCATGACCTAAAAAAGTCCAAAGAAAAATGTTAGGACTTGGAAGATTTTCTCAGTACTGTAACTCTAAACTGGCGTTTGGCAAGTTAGGTGTTGGAAGGGAGTCTGAGAGACTTCAGGGCTTTCTAGATGCTTTCTTAAACATGAGTTAAACAGTTAATTTCAATTTTTCACTGCTTATGAAGTGTTTTGAAATCTGCAAATAAATACTGTTCATTAAAGATTCGTGAAATAGAGTAGTTATCATGAGAATCCTGCAGGGAAATTCACTGCCTCCTACTTCTTGGGGTTTTTTGAGCATGTTCAGGGGTTTGGTGATACCTTGTTGTTGTAGTAGCTGGGTATTCAATCAATTGAATTAACTTAATAGTTCATTATTAACTTACGTGCTGCAGTTAAGTTAATTCTTGGTTGCTTCTCCCCTTACTTTTTCTAAACCTCACTCTGACTGTGTTCAGTATTTCAGAAAGCAGAAATCAAAATCAAATGGAAAATAAGGGGATTTTTTTGTTTTGGCGAGGGGGAAGAAACAGATGATTGCAATTTTCACTTACGTCAGTTCTTGAAATTAGTTGTAGGCTATTGATGTGAAAAACACGATAGTCCATGTTTAAAGTAGGTTTAAGCATGAGATGCTTTGGAGTTGGTAGTTGTGGGGTTGCAGTACAGCTGGTTACATTGGCTGTTCGCAGTGGAAGTGGAGGTGCATGTACAGTTCTGGTTGACTGAATATAGGTAACCTTGCATTGCCATTTGTCAAGGCCTAATTACATTAATGCCTTCCTTTTTTTTTTATGGCTTTTCCTTACAATTGAATCTAGGTGCCAAGATTAGCCCAAAGCATTGCATGAAGGTAGATGCTCATAGAAGCAGTTCCCTAAGCTAGTGATACCCACTTTCTTATGAGGGGAGGGGAAGGAAAAATTGATTACTTCAGGACAAATAGTGCCTGTCTGACGGCTTCCTGTGCAGGCATGCATCTGGAAGTAAGGTCAAAAGCAAGAAAGGAAAACTATGAGATTTGAAAGGAGCATTCTAGCAAATTCGTTACTTTCACATCTGGCTATGGTTCATTTTGTTCTTCTGTAGAATCACATTTTGAAAATCATTCAGACTAAGATCAAACTAAATGGGTAACTCAAAGCTTGATTGGGAAACCGTTTAAACAAGTGGCAGGAAAACCACAGTGCCATGTACAGGAGCTCCAGGCCACAAAGATGAGATCTCTCTTCATCTGAAACTAAAGCGGTGCATTGCTGCAAGGCACCGGAAGGTAAATAGAGCAGATGTCAGAGACTGCAGGGAAATTACCAAGGGCCTGGGCAGACCACCAGAACAAAGGCAGGAATCACAGGAGTTGAGGAGCCAGGCTGAGGAGCTTCTTATTCTAATTTATCTGTCCAAGTTGTCTCTCACGTAAGAGAGAGGTATGTGGAAATCCACAAGTTGAGCTTGGGACCATCTGACTTGGAAAATGTTTTTGAGAATTCAGAGAAAGTATTTTAAGAAATCTTTTTCATGGACTGTAAGCCTTGTATTTCTTTCTCAAGCCTTAAAAATGTAGTGTTAGCATTAAGAATGTCATGCCTCAGTATTTTGGGCTTTTTCTTGGCACTTACTGATATGTTCCTTAAAGTACTTTGTACCATCCCTCTGTTAATTAGCATGTTATTTTCATGTGTCTGTGTTGCTTATTGGATTGTATTGATCTGTCAGAAAGACAGCTCAAATTCAAGCCCGTTAAGCCTTGTTACCACTCCAACATAGCATGGGATGGTGTTTAATCACACTTCCATAACAAGCCCTTTTATTTAATAAAAATGTACTGTTAAAAGAATCACCTATCAAAAAAAATTTATAATGGCCTTGTAATAAATCTACTTTCATGTTCTACTAATAAACCTACTAATAAAACTGTGACTCGTCATAAGGCAAAATAATCATTCATGCAGATAGATGACCTGTTACGAACCAAGGCCAAAATACCCTGCGTAGTTGCAGTGCTCAGACAGTTCAGAGTTGTGATCAAGGTTTTCAGTATTGTAAAAATAAAAGCACACTTGAGTGCTTTTTGCAGGAAGCCTTCAACTTTGCAGGCAGATGTTGCTACAGCAACAAAATCAAATCAGGAATACCTATAACACGGAAGTTCATTCTTCCCATTGAGTCATTCCCACCCAAATAGGAGTGTGTTTTAAATTCTTACCTTGTGGTATTGCCTCTTCTGGTCACCAGACCGGCGGTAGGTTGGTGAGAATAGTGTGAGGTTGTTCTACACATACGCGTAGGGGCTTCTACTGCTCTTGGCCACATCTTTGCACTTGATTTTGACTCTCTACACTTGAAGTGTGTAGAGTTCCTAATTTTGATACAAATGCTTCACGGGGAGTTGCAACCCCTATGCTGAATGATCACCGGTTTGTAAAGCTTTACTTAGGTTTCAGTTCTTGAGCAAAACCAGAAAATCTTGAAAGTATGAGGACAGAACTCTAGGTCTCCTTTGCATTAGCATGACTGCTGTCTTGAATGAATGTCAGTTTGAAGAGAAATACTAATGTAACTTGAAACTCACATGTGTTAAAAATGTTAGAGAGTTCTTGAAATTGTAAAAAACAACACTCGATATATGCTTGAAGGCTTAACTTCATTTTGAAATTTGTTTCCATGAGCAGAAGGGTAAACAAGAATGATAAACTCCCTTTTCTGACCTGACACAGAAGTGGTCAACTAGCAAACAAAGCACATACACAATTTTCTGAAACAGCGTACTAAAACATCTTGGTGTTTATAAAATTCTCTTAGAATTAGATAGCTAATGCTAATCAGTGTGTGAAATCTTGGCCTGTGCATGTGGAACATATTTAACATTTTGTATTTCCTTTCCTCATTATTTATGAAACTTCAGAGCTTCAGACAACAGAGAGGTATCCTCTTCAGGTAGCTGGTTGCTTGATCGTCAGCATATCAAGAAAAGAAGAAGAGACAGGACAAGACTCAGATCTGTCTCTGTGAATAATGTGAGCACATCTGCCCGAACAAGGCCACTTCATAGTTTCCAGAAGAGGAAGCTCTACAGAATGCATGGTGCCTGTCACTGGAATCAGCAGGTAGGCCCTTGCCTCTCTGTTTGGGAGAGAAAACCAAAGAGTCCAGCTGCTTGAGTCAGCATGTGTCTTGTCTGGTGTGCCAGAGGAATAGTGCATGCTGTGCTGGTTATTTGTTGCGTTCAGGAACCATAGAGTGTGTGCGGCATTGGTACTGGATGTGTCTGCAGGAGCTCAGAGTTAATGAGTTGAACATAAAAATTAAAGATAGGTCAGAGTCCTGCTTATCAAATCAGTTTGTTGTATGGCTGTCTTTAAAGTCCTTGTAGAATCTAAGAGACAACTTGAGAGTTCTTTGGGAGGCCTGACTGCTGAAGAGACAGGCTACAGTGTAAAGCATCTGCCTCCTTGTTTTCAGAATACTTGTTTTAGCTACAGGAAAGTTTACACAGCTGGTGGCACATAGTTTTCTAGAAAATTGAATTGCAGTATCTTAATCTTGTTTCCATTTTTGCTGTCTCTGATTAATTATATTGCCTTTTTCGTGACACTTTAAGAATGCTTTAATACTCTTAGAATTTTCTGCATTACAGAGGAATTAAAATGGAAAAAACCACATTGTTGTGCAGAGCAAGGCTATCGGCTTGCATCTGATTTTAATAGCATATTGCTGGTGAGAATATATAATGAGTTTAGCTGTGGTACTTAAAGAAACAGTCTAATTTGGGAGCAGAGACAGTATGAACTCATTCTTCAGAGCAGTGTTAATCCCAAGAGGTTTTAATTTCTTGATTTTACTTTGCCTTTTTAAAAGTAAGTGTAGTATTGAGGGAATCTCCGTATCTCCTCAGCTAACTGTCTAGGATCTACTAAGTGTGCCAGTGGTCTGGGGAGCAACTTCCCGTGCAAGGATGTTCTGTACTGATTCAGCATTCTCTGCAAAATGGCAGAAGCGTCCTAGTTTTATAGCAAGATACTTTATTGGAAAACTGTTCAGTTTCTTACTAGTTTAAGTTCCTAGCTTCCCTGCAGTGGGGCTTAAAGACTTTGCAGCCTTCCTGGAAGGTTTGGGCCAGGGGGATGGGGGTGGAGAGTGAGTCTCGGAGCTCTATCTTCTCCTAGGTACGTAGCCTTTTCATCTTGCTTGCATTGACCAAGGAGACTGTTGTAGACTTGGACTTAATGTTTCCCATTCAATCCTGTCACAGAGGTTGGAGGCCTTGTGCTGTGGCTGATGCTTCTAACTGCTTCTTGCAGCTGTGGAGAGGGCTCCTTAGCGAGAGACTCCAGGACCTTCCCTTCCTTCTACTTAAACATGAAGGGTTTTCACTCCAGATGCAGTTTCTAAATAACAGGCCTTTCTGGAAGCCTCTGTCTTGCAGGCTCAAGTATTTCATATTTCTACAAGCACTGCCTATGTCCCTGTGTTCTGAGAAGTGGGCCAGACTTAGTGAAGTTCAGAGAATATCGGTAAAGGCTTATGATCAGAAACTCCATTTCTGTAGCCTGACAGCAGGACTTCAAGGCAGAATTTACATTTTTACCTTCAACCAGCCATAAAGCTAAGCAGATCTGCATGCTTGATAGTTTACCTTGACTTGTAGGCTGCAAAGAAAAATTTATAATTAACCTGTGGCTGCAGACTGCAAGAAAAAAGTATGTTTTTAAGTTACTAGTTAAGGCTTCAAGTATTGGAGCTGGTGCAACTGTGTGTCTGCTCCATGCTCTTGATATCTCTGGTGCTGGATTACCTTATACTAACCCAGCTTCAGTGCCTTTGTACCAAAAGTGCAGAGATGTACCAAAGACAGTGGGGTAAAACATCCTTGTATGCTGTTTATGCTTACCACAGCTCTCAGCTCAAAAGCCTTGTTTAGACTTTGCTTTTGAATGTCCTTTCCATGGAGAAGTTAACCAAGAGGCAATGTGGAGAACTACATCATGGGCTACAGAGAGATTCTGTAGCTCTTGTTTCTTGAGAAAACAAGAGATGATGGCAGCAATCAAGTTGTCAGCTTCGGTCTTTCTTCATGGAAGTGCCAAACTCAATTAAGTTTTGCAAATTAAGGTAAAACAGGGAACAAAGCCTCTCACACAGTGTTGATTGAAAACAGAGGATCAGGGATTCTGCTGGGGAAGTAAGTGACAAAATTAGACTGGACATTTCCAGCACATACTGACAATCAAGCCTAAGTAGGTATTGAGGTTTTGAATTAAGAGTCATCAGCCATGTATCGTTTCATTCAACAAATCTTAGAAATTCTAACAGGCCCTGTCACTTTCTTAGTCCTGCACTTGCTACACTTGGTTACCCAGCTGTTGATGAGATTGCTCATCCTGTAATGAAAGAGCACTGGCCATCAGCCCAGGCTGGCTTAGGCAGATGTCTAAGAGTAAGGATGCAAAATGGGGAATGGCTTCTGGGATTGATATCTAGTTTTCTCTGAAAATGCATTTATATTCCCCAGAGAAATCCAGCAAATTTCCTCTGGTTTTTCACAGAAAAAATAAGTAACCTCTTAGCACATGGAAAATAGTTGGATTTTTAATGTATTAGTGTGCCTTTTCTAGCAAGTGCCTCTCCCATATTTCCTCAGATTTGACATATTTATATAACCCCTGGTACCACAATCTGTGAGGACCCCCATTTCCTTAAGGTCACTGGCCTGAAAACAAGCTGGAAGTCTTGCAGCAGATGTGGAGATCAGATTCCAGCTTGCCAGAATCAGAGGAGAAAACTGAATCTTCTGAGTGTTGCAGCTCCTGGTGGTGCCTGGTTTGAACAGCCAGCAAGCAGTGCCTGGCAGTGCTGAGGGAATATGCTACTCTGCAGAGTAATTTGAGCAAGATGGTGACTAAAGAACTATGACCAGAGAATCACAGCAAAATGCAGGCCTCTATGTGTGGAACATTAAGAAATGCTGGGATAGCTTTGAGGAATTTGCAGTTGGTTCTCATTCTGAGGACTGGTTGTAGCCTTTATGCATCTGAACGGCATTCAGAGTGTCATCCCTCACATCTCTTCAGATTCATTTGAGAAGCTCATTCTGCCCCCTCACCCCCTTCACATCCATGTTAGGAAAAGTAAAGTATGAAACAGTGAACTGCTATGCAATCTGTCAGTTCATAAGGTCACTGGGAAGACAGCCACATTTTTTTCTCTTATCTACTGCCATGCTACATACATTTACACTGAGTATTTATGACCTAGTAGCCTCTCACTGCCTGTGGAGAGATGTCCTATATTGTCCTCTACTTTGCTGTTTCTTTTCTGAAGAGGACTACACCTTCCCCTGCTCAGGGTAGTATGTAAAAGAAAATACAGAAGTCTGTGAAACTCTAGAAGACTTTCCAGACTGACAAGATAGACCGCAGATAAATAAAACAGGATGCAAGGTGTTTGGTTTATGTGTCACTGTCCAATATCCTCAGGAACTTGAAACATCCTTTGGGGCCAAATCCGCTCGTCCCCTCATTCAGAATGACTAAGTACCACAAGATGATCCCTGAGTCATCATTTGGGTCTGGAATCTGTTTTGTATCTTTCTTCTTTGTCTAAATCGCTTGGTAAGAGCTTAGGCCATTTCTTGATTGTGAGTCATGCACAACAAACCCTTGGATTGCAGTCTGTGCTTCAGTCTAGAGGACATGACTGTAGTGGTGCATTTCTTCAGCATGATGTTCGAATGAGTGATAAAACTTGCATGCAGGACAGCACAAAGAAGTAAGTTGCAGGTGTGTCTAGTAGGAGAAGACAACGTTTGCAGCTGGGAGTTGGAAGTTTGAGAGTGCTGTGTTCAAAATGTTGCATCTGCCCCTCATTTGTGTTGTTACAGCTGGCAAGTCAAAATCTCTGGATCGTTGTCTCCTATAAAATGTGTGTAATGTAGTTTTAATGCTAAGAAAGAAGGTCAAAAGTATCGAAACATTAAAACAGAGAAAGTCTGTAAGTAGCAAATCGGTGTCAGGACTGTAAGACGGAAACACCTATTGAGTCATTTCTCGGTGGTTGTTGCATTTGTACCTGCCTTCCTCCCCCACCCCAGATTGTCCAGTCTAATGCCTGGTGTTTCTGCAAATGCTTTTCCTATAGTGAGGAAAACTGTAGCTCTGTCTCCTGCTATTTTTTTGTCTGCACTTGAAGGAACTAAATTGTCTGTGACATACTAAAAGTTCTAAAAGCAGACAAGTGTCATACTAGTCAGAAACTCTCAGAGAGGTCTTTGCTTAGCTGACATGCCCAGATGTTTTCTTTTTTGCTATTTTATGTGTGACTTGCTGCAGGATTTTTTTAATAACAAGGAGTTTGTTTTGCCAGTATATTTTATTAGTTTCTCATTTAACATCCTAATAAATGATACTAGTTCCACTTTTTTTCAAGTCATGTTTTGCCAAGAGATGTCATTGAGGCTATGTAGACTTTTAATCTATAAAAACTTTATAGAGCTCTAAATAAAGGTAAGAGACAATAGAGCAGTGAGATCGGAGTACTGTCAATTTTGCTTCTGTCTGTTTTTTTGCAGAGTTGTAGAGCATGGTGGTGTTTTTTAATCTGAAAATTCTCATTGTATTTGTATCCCCACCTGCTGGAGAAAGAGTTGATTGTGGGGACTGAGGCATGTGGTGAAAACAGTATTCAAATTTGCAAAGGTGCCAGCACCCTGAAAGTTGGGAATTGAGGTGCAAAAGCTTACATTTTGGACACCACAAGCAAACAGTTGGTATAATGTTGCCAACTCTTGCAGTTGCATATTGCCACATTTTCTTCTTTGCAGTCTCAACTTGGAGTTAAGTAAGAGCAGAAGAGTATCTGTTTTCATTTAGTGGTTTGAAAAAAAAAGGGGGGAAAAAAAGTGAGTGCTTGTCCAGAAGGCTCTGAAAGGAGACAGGAGAAAAGTATTTAAATTCGAGGGTATGAGCTTCTTATTTTCATTTAAATCTCATGCTGGTTCTATGATTTTTGTGTTCAGAAGCATTCCCAGTGCGTGCCTAGTGCCTGTGGTATTTTTTGTTGACACCGCTTGATAAATACAAGTGGGTCTTTCCCCCAGTCTTGTTAATTTTCAGGTTTTTGGAAAGAATGTGTATATATTTTTACTTATATATATATATATATATGCACACACATATAATTTGTATTATATCCATGCATAGCCTTTATCTTACTTGCTAAATGTCTGCTGTTTGCTAGGGGTCTGTACCTGGGAGGAAAGAAGTTGCATTGACCAGAGTCTACTGGTTGTCATCCTCTTCTTTGGTAACCCTAGATACTGGCTCCATCACCTGCTTCAGCATAGTTTCCTGGCATTGCTGACTTTTGAAAAAACATTGTTTGGTTGCCAAGTCTCCTGCAAACTGGTTCAATGCAAGTGGTGTGGTACCTCTGTGGATATGTCAGTCTTGTGGTCTGGGGAGGAGAATCCCGTGGTTACCAAGTTTGTAAGTGAAAATAGTAGTTGATGAAATTGCTACTTTAACCCTGAAGTTTAAAAATAAGGCCTTCTGTTAGTTAAAAATCAATGAGACCTGAGTGGGAAAAGAAGTTCTCATATGCATTCAGCTATTCTGAATATATGACAAGGCTTTTGTCTATGAGGGAGGGAGGCAGGAAGGAAGGATGGACACGTCTAGCTTGCAATTCTGTGATACTTCCAGCAGAACTAGATCCATCCTCTCTGAGGTTTGTGGCAAGCCAGTAAGCCTGTGAATTCTTTTTTCTTCAGAATGAAAAACCTTCATGCTTTCCAGAGTCTTACACCTTTAGCTTAGTGACATTTCTGTAGTGATTTACTGATCACATCTACTCTTAATTTCTGCATGGTGTTTTTGAGAAGATATCCCTGTGGATTAACATATCTTTCTTTCTTTTGGTTTAACTGGTCAAAGATTGAGCACTAACCTTGATTTTTCAATTGATTTTCTAGTTGAACAAAACATCTTTGTTTCAGGATGTAGAAGACAGCATGCACTTCTACAGAGCAGGTGAAAGTCCCGCTGGCTTATTGCAGGATTAAAGAAACTAAACTCCATGTATACTTAGGAGAGGTGGGTGATCTCCAAGAACAGTAGCAGCTATCACTCCTTGTAGGACACTGAGCAAAAAATCTGAATTTGGGACAACATGGATGTGAGTAAGTTTTCATTAGTATTTTATGAAACTCCACATTCTCTTCCTGGAAAAAAATTGGTCTCTGCCATAGGATCTGCCACTTCATTTTTATTGACAGCTTTAGAGGGGCCAGAGACAGGTGAATTTGTTTACGTCCTGGGGCAGCTTGCATGCCTGTACCTGACGTGCATGGGAAAGGTCTGTCTATTTGACTGCTAGAAAAACTTCATCTGGAAGGGAGGATCTGACATACGGCAGGGGTGTGTGTGCAAGCACCATCTGTTGTGCACCTTCCCATGTAGGGATGTCTTAGATGCTTTGCGCACCTTCTCTCCCACTACTTGGTAATTTGGGGGCTTTCAGATTAACCTTTCACTGTCTGTGTATTGTGTGTTGCCCAAAAGCACTCTGCACTTAAGACCTGCACATTTACCTTGTGAAACACAAGGTTTCGTGGAACTGTATGTTCTGCCAGAGGGAAATAGCTCTGCTCTGAGCAGGTTGTTGAGTCCAGAAGAGGGAGGCCATGGAGAAGTGGGCTGTCCTAAAGGCAGATGCTAAAGCACTGAGGGAAGCAGGCTGCTCTATTAGTTGGATCTGTACCACAGGATTAAAAGTTGATGTCTTTGGTGTTCAAAGGGGAGTTGTCAGCCACCCCACACAGAGGTTCTCTTGAATCCTATAATTAAATCTCTGCAGTATAGTTGGCTACCCATTTACTGAAGAACTTAATGAAGTTTTTAATACTGATGGAGATAACTCTTCTTTGATATTGCTAAAAACTTTTGAGAGTGTGTTTGTAGAAAGCATAAATGCATTTTTCCTTGCTTTTTTGGGCTTAATAAGAGTAATCACAAGCAGATGTGACAGGTATTCAGCACAGTGTATTTGAGTTAATTTAATTAACTTACTGGATTTGCACACAGTGGCATAATTGAACTGTGGCTCTCTGTACTGTTACACTTGGGCATGTTTCCAAAAATGTGTTACAATCCAGTATAAACCCAGAAAAGCAAAGAAAGCTAAGTCTCTGTGCATAAACCGGGAAGAACTTAGAAGGTTCAAATTATTCCCAGAAACGAGATTAAAACCAAACGAGATTAAATGCTGATGCCAAAAAATTGATATATTTTATTTAATAATAGGCAAAGAGAAAGAAAGAGAAAAGAAAGAAAGAAAGAAATAGAGAAAGAAACGTGCGTGGGGGGGGGTGAGAGGACAGGGAGAGGTGACAGGGGTTAGGTAGAAGTATATCACCCATCCGAGGGTCCCAACGATGTCTCATTGCTCCCCTCCATCTGGTCTTCTGGTGGTGAGGGTCCCCTGTCGCCGCCATGGCCACGCCGCCACACCACACACTGCCACACCACACGCCAAAGAGTGCAGAATCCCGTGGATTAATACACACTTCGGGCCAGGTGGGAACGCCCACGTGCCTCTCTTGTAGGGGCTAGCCTGACACTGTCCCTTGCAACACTGAGGGTCTATTGCATCATCTCTGGTGCTCTGGTGCTGGGTCTGGGGACCCCTTTGAGAGGGGCCCCTGTGATGGGCCATGTCACCCCTTTCTGCTGTGGATAAGCTTTCCCCTCCCTGGGTGAGGACCCCTCAGCTGGGCTCCTCTGCACAGTGGAGGATGGGCAGTCACTGCGCCTCTGACCAGAGGCTTTTCCAAGATACCCAAAGCCTCTCCTCCCTCCACCCTTTGGTGCAAGGGGTCTGTGTGAGCCTGGCAGCTGATAGTCCTGGGGCTGTGGTCTCCATCTTGGAGGTGTTAAGCCTGTGCTTTGTGAATGTCCCCAGCCCTGAGTTGTTACTTTATCTTATCTTCATCAGCGAGAGGTGTAAGGCCTCAGTCAGGGCCCCATTCGGGGTGCAGCAGTCTTTCTGCAGCTTTTTCAATACAGTTTTAAAAGTCCTTTAAGAAAATGTTTAAGTCATAAACTATAATATTTCAGTCTCTGACAAAATGTAGGAGTTTTAGTGATCAGTAGCTGAAGCCATGTATTGAGGATTTACTTCACAATTTTTTAACTGGGAGCACAAAACATTTTTCCTTTCAGTTATGGCTTGCTTCATAGACTCACACTTTTTTCTCTGCAGGAGGATAGGATGGTCAGTAGAGTTCAGCCTTCTGACCCTTCAAAACAGAGGCATGAGCCAGTTGTGCTTTGTTTAATGCATCAGTCTGTCACAAGCAAGCACAAGAAGTGTTTTGAATATCAAAATTAATTGCTCTCTATGTTTTCTGTAACCCAGTAAAACAGTACTAAGGGGGAAAAATCCAAGTTCAAAATTCATAATACTCTAGAAAATTAGATTCTGTTGGTTGACATCATTCCATTTCATAAGTTTAAACCAGAGCTGCTATTTTAATTGAATATTTAAAACTTGCACACTCCTCACTTCCTTTTAAATACAGTGAATTTTCTCTAATACAATGAATTTTATGTAATATTATTCTTCATATCTGTTCAAGCTCAGGAAGCATGAGGTTTTGTATTTCAGTAATTAAGAAAAATGTTTCAGGAGATGTATGAGGTGTAGTATAGCAAGGGCAAAAGGGGAAGATTGGTAAGAGTTTTGTAATCTCTCTTGCTTTCTGAAGGGTTGGCATCGTGGCTGGGTTTGCTGTAGAGGTCTGTGTCCTAAAAGGTGTGTGCCATGATGTTCCTGTGTCATTGCCATGGCTGAATGGATATATATGTAGGCTTGTTTTCAGTTGGATTTTGTTGGATTTTTTTGTTGCTATGTTAAAATTTCAATAATTGACTACTGTAAAAGGCAGTTGGTTTGTAGATTGTGTTCTATTTGGAATTGGAAGCAGGGAGAGTCTAGTTTTCCAGTAAACAATTCTTCCATTTTATTTCAATAAAAGTTGAAGCACTTTCTTTGAGTAAAATGCTTTCATTTTAGTGCTAAGAGCTTCTGAAATTTTTTCATCAAGAGTTGATTAAGTCAATATTTCTGACAAACAACTTGATTTCACTAATTCAGCATTTTCCATTGGAAAACTACTCCGTCAGAAATTTAAACCAGATCCAGTAGCTAGGAACACAGACACTGACAAATTTCTTAGCTTTTTTCCCTAGTAGCTTCACAGGCATTTAAATAAAATTGCTCTTCCTTCTATGAATTCTGTATTTTCTTTTGGATTAAAAACTTGTATTAATGAAAGATTTCATTACTTAGGTGTGGATGGCAGAGCATTCAAGGCACAAATTCAGGCATTAGGTTTTGTAGTTCCCACCACAGGCAAGGTGAAGAAAAGAATTTTCCATTTACTGATATTGGCAAATAGATTTTAATACAGTTTCAAAATGGATTGTGACTGTGAGGTTGTTTGACCATGTATGCATGTTTTCGAGCAGGCTCAGCTTTAAGCTATAATCTAGATGTGTTTGGGGCTAAAGTGAATTAAAGCAAGAAAAAGGGAGTAAGGACTTGTAGTGAGTTTGGTTCAAAATATCCATTACTAACTTATTTTTCTTTTGTGAGATAAGAATTAGGAGAAAGCAAAGCAGGCACAAACCTTAAACAGTTGCAGTACAAAGAAACAGAATTAAAAGTAAAGAGAAATAACAAGAAATTAAAACAAACCCCCTCCTCCTTTCCAACACTTTCCTCCTTTTACCCAACTCACACAAAGGGTAACAGAACATGGGATGTTAGTTGGTGTTACAGTTCTTGATAAGTCTCTTTCATATGCTTAAGGAAAAAAGGGTTTTCTTCAGCTGCACATGGTTCCCAAACTGCCACTAACAGCAGACCCGCCCAGAAAGAAACAATCTGCTGTGGTGTTAAGACGTCTCTTCCATGAAAATCTCACAGTCCCTTCACACTGCCAAACACAGGCTATCACATGGGGTTATTAATCTTTTTAAGGATGGGTTACTTTGGCCTGAACACAAAGGCTTTTTTTTTTTTCTCTCTAAAAAACCTCTCACCGCTTTTACGTAGCCTGGCATAGGCACTCGTCACGTGAATTTTTCATCCCCCCATGTACTTCAAATGGATTAAAGAGACAAACAGTTTGTGATATTACAGTTTCTTACCATGGCATGCAAGAAGTTTTTTAAGATACGTGCGAGAATCGCGGCACCGCCCTCTTTTCTCCCGTCGCCATGTTCAGCTTCGTCTCACATGACTCACTTTCTCACTGACTGAAGCTGCCATGTTGAAGAGCGTTCTTGTTCAGGCTTTACGGCGGAGAAAGCCTCGCTCCCTGTGTGCTGCTGGCTGCATGGCGTCCTCTTCAGTTCAGCGTGAGGTGTGCTGGCTGCAGACAGGAGGCTACGCCAGCTCTTGCTGGCTCTGCCGGCTCCACATGGAGAGGAGAGGGGCCCGCCGGTCCCAGGAAGCCGCGCTGGATGGATTTACCTGTGTGGCAGTCCATGGCTGGTTTTAACTGCCTGCAGCTCTGAGACAGTTCCCCCCGCCCCACTGACCCAGGGTCCGTGCCACGGCGTGGTAGGGGGGCAGGGGCCCCGGCCCAGCCCGGCAGGGCCCAAAGGCTCCGAGGCACCCCCACCTTCCAGCAGGCAAGCTCAAACGAAAGGAAATTCCCGCCTTTCCGTGCAGTTTAAATATGTAAATTGTGAGAAGCGTCATTAGTCTAAAAGACTGTCCATCAGCTCAGGTTCAACCCACTACAGGACTAAAAAGTTGGATGTCAGAATGTCTTGGTCTTACCTCTATACTTTATAGGTAATTTTACTCGTTAGTTTTGGGGAATTTCTTTTTAAAGAATGAGTGAGAGATTTATTTACTGTAATGTGGATTCACTTCTGTAAAAAAAAAAGGACAGGCAGAAGAAGTGCTGTTGCAGCTTAAAGAGTAGAGATTTAGTAAGTTACTTCATTTCTAAAATCCAAATATCAAGAGGAAATATGCTTTTGTGCATTTTTGAAAAGCAAGCCCTTAGTGCATTGAGGTAGAGCAACTACCTAAAAGCTCTTTAAGCTTTAATGTAGTGATCCATATAATGGGAAACATTAAGTTTGCTTTAGCATTTATCCCTCTAGTAATTCCAAACACAGGACTCAGTTCTGCCAACACTTTGTGGGTGTTTAAAGTTTAACAGATGAAAAGTCCCATGTGTCTGTCACAGGAAAATAACATTAATTTGAAGGAGTCCTGGGCTAGAAAAGAAATGTTTCCAAGCTAAGTTGAAAGTACTTGTGCATACACCTGTGGATGGAGATCAAGGTGGATTTAGGACTGTTAATGTTTTCCTGGAGAAAAAGAAGTTAAATACAAGAACCTCCCCCACCATCACTGTGTTCTCTGCTCTAGCATCATGACATGCTTACTTGATTTTAGTAGTTCCTGAGATAGAGTACCAACATAGGGAACTTACCAACTGAGAAGAAAGGAAGAGATAGAAAGGGGAACTTCTTAATGTAATGTTTTCTGAGATAATGTGGGTTGTGAATATTGATGCCATGTGACAGAAGGACTGCTTTCACTAAGTGGAGGGGATTTTATGTGGTAGATATAATCACTGCATCACTAATGCATGAATGGCAGTGCTAAAGTGCAGCCTGGAGTATTTCAGGCAGGAGAAAGAGTTTTCTTAGATTCGGAAAGCAGAAGTACAGAAAATACAAGTAATGTTCTTTGATAGTCTTACCTTTGATGCTACATGTTTACATAAAAAGTCACAAGAAAATGTCATACTAATTCTTACAGATTTTTACACTGGAACTGTTTGCTGGGGCATGATAAATGTGATTGTTGGCACAGTGGTAGGCTTGAGACCCTTGAAGTACTCCAGTGTCCCTATGTCTCCCTTCCCATTTGCAGGATCTGCAGCATTTGGCAAAATATTAGAGACTTATAAAAGCCTTTAAAAATGTTAGTATCTTTGGGGTTACTACCACAAATATCCAGTAAGAAAGTAGCTTATGCAACATTATTTCCCTGAAGTACTTTTTGTAGCACTTCCGAAGCACAGACTACTATTTGCTGCTGTCTTGTATCATCACATTCAATTCTTTCCTTCAGTCTTCCAGAGCTCAGTCTATGGCATGGACTCTGCTGCTTATTCCTGTCCATTTTCACCCTGCCTTTTGCCTCAGTCCTGCTACCTCACATCTACCAGTTCTGTGCCATCCATCCTTTTACCTTCCATACTTTAACAAGCCTTGCAGCCAAGCAGCTAAATTAATCTTTCTTTGCACCTCTCCTCTTTCTAGTAATTCCTGTTTACTACCTATTAATCAATTCTTAATGCATCCCTCTCCATGTTTATTGCTGTGTATCTTGTTTTGTTGCTTATCTGATGTTTAAATTATAACAAGGAAAAGACTACCTTTTTGGTTTGTGGAAGTACACACTGTGCTCAAAATGTTCAGTATAGTTTCTTGCATTAAAATGTGTGAGCTCAAGATGTCTAGAGATACTGATACTAAGAATCTTACTACAGGGATAAATGAACAAGACTTCTCTATTTAGTCTGGTGTTAGGTTTGTTTCTGTATTTGTATCATGCCTGTTATCCTGGAATCAAATTTTAAGGGGTGTTAGTTTGTCATTAGATAGAGCAAAATAATGATTGGCAACAGTTAGATGTTATCTGAAAGCTTTGACAGCTGTTTCCTGGTCCTAATTGAAGGAGCAGTTTGTATCCTTTGTATTGTGCACTGTTGTCTGTAAGAAGTGAAGTAAGTCATATTTAGACTATCAGAAGATTGTTGGAATATTCTTCCCGTTCACATATCAAAGAGTGTCGCTCACTGAGTTGTTGGTTTGTTAGGTTTTTTCCCTCTTCTGGTCTAATTTGAAGGACGTGAGTAAAGGAAAAGTTAACCTTTATTTCTGTGTATTCTTGCAGACTTTGCCATCTAGAGATACCTCCTTTCCGTATAAAACTCAGTTGCCATATGTGGTGCCAGCCTCCACTTTCAGCAGCAGTGAGTACAGCACAGAATCTAAAATCCTAGATTATGTGCAAGAGCTGGACTCTTCCTTCCATCCAGTCTTATCCTTCCCTTCAGGTAAGTAGTGCCATGGCTCTTAACAGAGTGGTTGTGCTTGTGACAGCTATAGAGGTTATGGACTAACATGTCTTTTCAATGATTTTTAGGACTTAGTTCTCTTAACAGAATACTTCACACTGACAAAATACGTGAGTTTAGACTGAATGAAAATCTTGACCCTGACTTTTGAAAAACACACCTTCTAGGTTTCCCATACCAGCAGTATGCATACAACCTTGAAAGACTGGTCAGAAAAAAGGTGTGCTTTGGGTGTTTCATGGTGCCTCCAATTCAGTCAGTGTTCTTTAGAGATGGTGCTTTTGCCAGCACACCACCATACCATGGCTGTGTTGTTTTCATAAGTAACTTTCTTTCTGTTCAGGCCCTTCGGAGTAGGTCTAAAAATCTTTATTTAGGTTTTCTAATTATTTTTGTGATAGTCAGCCTTTTTGGTTATCTTTGAAGTTTTATGCTTTCTTGTCATCTGATTTTTTAGTCTTTTTGGACAGTAATGTAGATGATGTTGTCTGTGACTCAGCCCTAAAATTAGTGCAGGTGCAACTTGACAGTACTTGGTACTTGAAAATAACAGCCTAAATGCTGTTATCAGCAGAAGGGATTGAATTTTTGTGGGATTTTTTTTGTTTTAGGAAAAATCTATTTCCAGGTAATTACTGACCAGTACAGGAATTATGCTGTTCTGGGGGGCTTCTTTGCCACAAAATCATTCTGAAGATAAGGCTGGGACTGCCATGAAATTGTTTGAATCTTTAATCAAACCCACTGTCTTCCCAGAATGACAGTGTAGACACTTGCAGCCTCATATTGGGAAGTCAGGAATTAACTTAAGGCTTGGTTTTGGAGAACTTGTCACTGGCCTGTAGAGAAGACCCACGTGTGGACAGGAAATCCAGAGAAAGCCTCAGCTCTGGCAGTTTGCATCCCATATATGGGTTAAGGAGGAGATTCTTGTAGGAGCAGATAGGAGAAATGGAACACTCATTCCAAGAGTGCAACAGCAAACATCCCAGTCAGTAGAACTCTATTCTGGTAAGAAAAACATGACCTAAATCTTTCTTCCTTTACACACACTCTCTATTGCTTCCCCTGTGACTCTGACCCCAGCAGGACCCCAGGAGTTTAGGCATCTGTTCAATGACAGTCTGTGCCACTTGTGTTCATTCTTACCTCGGGAGACTGGGGTGTGTAGCAAGAGTATTGACCTTTCGTTTTCTCAAAAAAACTTTGTCATCATAAAAAACCTAAAAAGCTTTGGACTGTGCTGTGGCTACTGTTGGATACTTTGCCAGGATGGAGGAGGAAGACTGTTTTTAGCTTCGTGCCAGTATCAGGGACATATTTCTCAAGGAATATTCATTCTCTTTTCCAGGAGCCTTGCTATTAATAGTTGAGACAGGGAAAAAGTACAAGACCGACCTACTATGTCCTGTTCAAGTGCAGTCCTCACTTTTGAAGGAGGCTAGATTTATGCTTTACTGTGTGTGCTTTGCTGTCTCTACCTCCTCATGAAGACTAGTCTATTTGACATTTTCTTTCATGTGAAAGAATTATTGTGAATAAATGCATGGTAGAAATTTTCCAAGTTGTAGCCTGATGCCATTTCATGTTTTCTTTGCAGCTTTCTTGGTTATCCCCTTCCAGAGCAATAACTTCTCTTAAAATACTGCTTGTGCTCTGCCCACATCCTTATATATAAAAATTGTCAGCAGAGTAAAAGAAAAGGGGTTTGCATTCGCTTTCTCTGTGTGTTAAAATACATTGTTGGCATTTTTTTCATTTTGGAACTCTGGGAGTTTGATTTTTTTTGTGTGTGCCAGGAGGAATTCAAGATTCAGATGCAGTTCTCTCACCTTGTTTTTTCATGTGGTTTGCTTTAAAGGTGAATCATAATTTGCAGACAATCTAGTAAATAGTGCAGTGGGACTGGCTCACTAGTGTAGTCCCTTCTGGAAGCATAGTTGTCCCTATGTCCAAGTCTTCCTTTCACAGTTTCCAGATTACCAAGGATCTTGCCTAAAGATACATCAGTGGTTGCAGCATCCCTTTAACATAACAGCACCTCCTTCAACTTGTACCTTGATAACTGGAAAATTGTAGTTTGTATCTAAGAAGTATGGGTTTCTGGTATTTTGCACCTAATCTGTGGATTGATTGATGCAAGTACTCCTGCCCTTTAGACTAAGATACAGGAGGATGTAATAAAAATTCTCTCAGTCACCCAGGTGGTTCCCCAGGTTTTAAAAATAAAAAAACCAACCAAAAAAAACCCCCAACAAAATAGGAGAAATGTTTTGGTTCTCTCTTTACTTAAATGTTGTGACTAATATAGATTTCAGACCTTCTTTGTTTTACTTGGAAGTAGAATAGGAAACACAGCAAAAACCTTGAGGTGTTGTGACAAAACAATCAAGTTAGATCCATATAAAATTGAAAAAAATTGTTCTTTTTATTTAGCAAAATATGTTGCAAGTTTTTGTCCTGGCACATTCTGAAGGCACATGAGGCTAAGACTGTGTATAAATATATGTAGTTTAATGCCCACCCTTGGGCCCTGCCCACAGTCCTCATTCTGAATGTACTAGCTGTCAAGCCTACTTCTTACATTGACACTTTTTTCAACTAAATTTCTCTTCATTCTTGTAATTTTTTTTCCAGAAAGGCTGTTCAGAGAGAGACTTTTTTTCTTCTTAAAAGCCTTCCTGCCTTACAACAGGGGGTAAATTCCTTCATTTGAAATGTTTTGCAGGCTAATTCTGCATTAGAGCTCCGACGCCCTGCTGTAGACTTTTCCAGGGAGACAGAGAAGGAATGTACCTTAAAAATACCTATAGGCTCCCAGCAGTAACAATTTCCAAAAGCATTAATTGAACCCAAAAGGCTGACCTGAAGCCTCTTCACATTACAGGAAAAGTGCACTGTTTGCTCTTTGCTGTGCTGGGTTTTGTTCAGGAGCTGGTCAAGAGGGAAGACCCGAGTCTTACTCTCACTCAGCATCCTCCAGAGTGTGTTTCAGTCCTTAGCAATATTGCTCACAGATTATATTGAATGTGTTGGGTGAATCAGTGCCTAGACCTCTAGTGATGTTGCATAATTCATTGGCTCAGAGGTTGCCATCTTTCTAATAGAGACCTTATTCCTTTGGATTTCTGGTTTTTTTTTGATTAGATATTCCTCTTCACATATACTTTGAAACATTATTAAGGAAGGATGACATCAAAGGAGAACCTGCTGATACCTCATCTTTGGGAGGGGAGTTTAAAGTATCTGCTGACAATGGTAGGTAAAGCAAAATATTTTAGTATTTGCAAGGCCGTTTTTCATTCATTTGTCAGTATTTTCTGCTGTGAAGTTTATAAACTTGTCACAAAGCAGGTTATCGGAGAAGGTAGCTTTAGGTGGAAGAGGAGTCTCTTCTCAGACCACAGTGTCAGGTTCTCCTTTATTGCACTGAGGTGATCCCACCAGAGCTGTAGGAGGACACTACAAATGGGGGGAGTTTGGACCAGGTGCCTGACTGCAGTCCTGTTACTATTTGGATTCCTATCAGAAGTTTGGGGGTTTTTCCATTATAAATAGTTCAGCAGTTGGGATTTCCTGTAAATTGTACCGACGAAAAGTAATTTCTCAACTTGATATGTGCTTTTTCTGTTATAGACCAAAATCCACATGTTTCTGTCAAACAATGGAGCAGTGGCTGTTTGTCTAATTCCAAATCTCAGTTGGTGTTAGGAACACCTGACCAGCTGTCAGAAGGAAGAAAGAAAAGGCATCTAAGTGAGACAGCAGTAGGTAAGAGAAAAATAGTATTGTAAGAGGGCACTACATCTTTTAAAATATGTACTGTATGAATACCACTGGGCTCTGAGAATTAATTTTAAGTTATCTCCAAAAAGGATACTGTTACGAAACTTAGGAAGAAATGGACTTAGAACATCATGAAAATAATTTGCTATTTTAAAGCATAGTAATCATCTTTCTTCATAAATGTACATACAGAATGAGACAAGCTTCTTGTATTTTATTTTTGTAGTACTCTTAAAGGAAACTGCTCAGCACTCCAGCTGTGTTCTTCTAATACTGGGTGTCATTCTTAATACGAAAGGGTTTTTTTTACAGTAGTCAGTGAAATAGACTGAATTACAGAGTTACCTGTTAAATCATATGCCCAATGAAACATTTACTATTTGTAGTATCTTTGGTCCACTATATTTAATTCATTGTGTACTGTCATTTGTGGTTCTGGATCCCTTCCAGACTGTTAAGAGGACTTGAGGATAGCCAGTTATTACTGTGTTTTTACCCTTGTTGCCTTTCTATTTTAAGCCTCTACTTCAGCACTTGGTAAATTAATAGGAAGGGCCCTGAAATTCTGTAGAATAATGTGATAATGTAAGGATAAAAAATTTAGCTTACCACTGCAAAGATAAATGGCACCTTACCTCTCCAGGCTGTTAGAACGTAAAGCCTGACAGATTCTGTTACAGATTCATTTATGTAACTTGTGGAAAACCTTTGGAAAAATTCTTCACAAGACATTTGAAGAAAATAAGTTACTGAGAAGAGGGGAAACCGTATCAGTTTAAAATTTCTCTTAGGAAAGAATTAAAAGGTATAAATGATCAGTTAACATTGTGGAAAAATAAACTGCTGGTGCATATCCAGGCAAAACTGATAGTGTAATCTTTCACTAGAGGTGAAGATACAGGAATTACTGCAGAGATTAATTAATAAAAAATTATGATCTAGGATTAAAACAAACCCCAAAACCCACAATCCCAAACCAAGACCACCCAATTAATTACAAAGTTTTAGGACAGAATAAAAGCTGTTCGGGGGCGCACTGAAAACTGCCTTGGATTTAGATGAGGGTTGTCCTTTGAATCCTTCCCCATGTGCGGTACAGCCCTGCCTTTGCTGTACAGGCTTCTCTTACACTCTGTGCCTGTCTCCAACAGGGTGCTGTGCCCTATCCCCTTTCACCACCAGTGATCCTGTTTTCCATGCCACCCGCTCCCCTGACCACTTGCTGGTCCCCAAGATGTGGATGCTGACACAGTGTTTCTCAGTTTCTGTAAGTGTAGTCATGAACACTGAGATCAACAACTGGAATTACTTGGGAGCACTAGTAAGAGAGAAAATGTCTTGCTATAAACTTTTTGAAGTTACCGTTAGTCTTCTGACAACAGTATTCAGTTTTTTTTATAAATGGAACCAAAAAAGTAGTCTTTTATCATGAGGATCATAGTCTCCCAATGCCAGAAAACTGTTCTGTGGTGCATTCATGAGTAGGAGCACAAGTTCTAGCTTATTAGTCCTATGGGTGTAGTACTACATATTTATTCCTAATTTGGGCTCTGTCTAGGAGAATTTAACCGTGAGGAAGGTCAGCCTAATGAACAAGGCCAAAAACAAAAGCTGTGTTGTCAGGGAGACGGGAGTTCATGACCTTGACCCAGCCTGCAATACAGTCTTTAGGATCAGTCTTACCTCTTTTTCCATATTGGAATACACTCATTCTTTTTGTTTGTTGGTATATTAAGTCTGAGTTCTCCTTTCTTACTGGAAATTAAGATACAGAAGGAAAGCAGAACAGGTGGTTAAATTCTGAATCCCCCTAAATGCTGCTTATGCTGGAACTGAATGGGAGTAAACAGGAATTACAATTTGTCTGGAGCAGTGAATCAGAAGAAACCGCTATTGGTTTGGAGATCTAAACTGATTTTGTTTGTTACTCTTGTTGCCAGAATTATCATTTATTAAGGAAGAAATAGGGAAAACTTGTGAGATGCACCCCAACTAGAGAAGTGCTGCTGGGGAACAGGGGGCATCTAAGTCAGATTGCAGTTGCTGTGTTGTTAGTCTATGACAGCTCCTGAAAAAGAGTCAGGATTTGCTCATATGAAGCTGGTTCCATGAGAAGAAATCCTTCATAGAATAAGAGGGATGAGTTTTGTGGAACAACAATGACAGGATGAATAGCAAGTGTTCATTTAGATGGCTTTTTTAGTATCCAGTAAATGGTAAGTGGCTCACTGTGGGCTTCTAGAAATGACTACTATAACTGTATGGAAAAGTATCTGCAGTCTAATAGCCAACAGCTGGTATGTCTTGTTTATTGCTATTTTTATGACAGGTGAAAGTAGCACTCAATTTGAGACATTCTCCTTCCACCATGCAGAGCCTGAGTCCCACAACAGTTTTGCTTCCACGAGCAGTGTCAGTGCCATGTCTCGGCCCACTCATAGCACTTCATCACAGGTAAATCAAAAATGTGTCACTGTCTCAACTGAAATACCAACACAGAGTTGTGCAAATTAATCCAAAGCCACACATCTTTTACATCTGATTTAGTGTCACATGACAATGCAGAGCATTTTTACAGTGAATTAAGTGGATTACATTAACTAATTGATTCCAGATTGAGTATGTGGTGTTTCTAAGACAGATACTTGCTGTAAAAGAATTTTTCAGATCATATAACTGGAGTGTAAGTTTGATTTATTGGCATTTTGCCTTTCTTTTTTTATTTTTCCCCGAATTTCATTAAATACACCATGATTTATGTTCCCAGTTTTAGACTGGGAACAGTTTATGTACACAATTCTAGGGCTCTTATGGCCCTTTCTGTTGGTGCAGCTATAGAAAATGGCCTCATTTTATATATAAAATATATATAAATAGAGTCACAGAATTTGTTACGTCTCAGTTTGCCTATTTAAAACTCTTTGAGCAAAAATACAGGCAAAGTCCCTGGTATATAGATTTGCTGAGGAGCAGCAGAACTCTGGCTCAGTGAAGTCCCTGCAAAAACACACTCTTTTACTGGAATTCACGCAAAATTCACAACAATATTCAGATTTAGGTCCTGTGGTTTTGCTAGGCCTGGTGGTATACTGGTGCTCTATAAGTTGTCATGTTTTAATGCAGAGTTGAGTTTAAATGTGCATTCCACATAGTTCAGACCACACTCCTTTATTCCCTTGAGTCAACCATCAGCAAAGAACAGATAAATTATTACTTTAATGGAAACAGACTGTTCTAAATTTCAGGGTTTCTCCATGTGAAGTTCTAATGTTTCTCTGCTAGCATGTATTTCCTATGATTTGAGCTGATCTCTTGTGTTGATTCTATTATTCAGCACAACTCCAGGAGGAGGTTGAGAAGTGAGAGCTCCTATGATATAGACAACATTGTTATTCCCATGTCGCTGGTAGCACCATCAAAGTTGGAGAAACTACAGTACAAAGAAATCCTTACTCCAAGGTTTGTTCACAACCTCCTTAATTGCAAAGACATGAAAATGAACATGAGAACATTAACTAAGAATACAATTAAGACGGAGTTAGAAAATGTTATAATATTAAGATGATCTTTCATGCACTTGGGGTTTTATCTGTGCACTTCAGCTCATGTGACTGAAGTGGTGGGAACACTGGATAGCTGATAGCACAGGATAAATAGTCTGAAATACACGGGGGTGTGGCAGATGCACAGACTGGCTAAAAATAGAAGTGGATTTATATAATCTTAATTGTAGTTAGGGCCTTTAGTATAACGTCAGGCTGACAAGCTCTGAATGGTTGTTTGGAGATTGCTGTCTTTTTTTGTGTATTCATAAGAAAGTAGTAAACTATTTTCAGTGAATTAAACAGAAATGGATTTAGCATATTTTCTAAAAATTTAGCCATTCTGATGCAGTAGAATAGGTTTATTTCTTTTCATACAGTGTCGGCCTTTAATCCATTATTCTATAGATCTTTTTTTCCTTTGTTTTAGAAAGAGAACATCTTTAGATCTCAAAAGCAGGGTAATTGGTCTCCTCTGCTTACTTCAGTGTCTTAGTAGCACATTGCCTGAAGTGCTAAATATACTTGTTCTGTTCTTTAAATCCATAATACGTATTTGCTTTTTAATTGTCTTTTAAGTTGAAAAATATTATTACAACTGTATTGGATATCTTAAAGACTGTGTTAGGAAAAGGGAAGGTTAGATACCAAGTTGGGAAAGAAGAATACAAATTTCAGCCATCTGTTATCCGCACCTTAAACTTAATTTGATTTTCCTTGTCTTATTTCTAGCTGGAGAGTTGTTAAACTTCAACCTTTAGAAAAATCGCAAACAGATGAAGAAGAGGTAGGCTGTATTTTAATTAAACCACAAGGTTTATTTAAGATACAATATATAATTGGGGTAATTGGTACATACTTTCTGAAATCACTGACTTCATACAAGTCCCAGTAAATTTCAAGTTTCAAAAATAAAGTATTAAGTATCAGATTGTGAAAATGTGTCTTATCCATACAGTGGAAGATAGAAATGCAAGTATACCATTAATATTCCTGGTTCATTGTTTGCCTGGCTCTTCTGTCCCTTGCTGCTGCGCAGTCAGCACTCCCAAAGGGTCCCTTGGCTCAGGCTCTGCCACCGTGCTCCTGAGCACTGTAATGCTGCCTCTTCCAGTGTGACTGTCTTCCGGGGCCACCTGCTACAGTGCAGGTGCAGTGCTGTCCTTCCCTCTCATCCTCTCCTTCCATGGCCAGTTCCTATGGCATGTTGCTCTTCAAATGGTAATTAGGCATCTTGCCTGTGGGTCCAGCAAGTTTCCTCAGTTTCCTTTTCAGTATTTGTTTTCCTGCAACCCTCCTGTTGGGAGCAAACTTTTCTGCATTGTCAGGAACAACATAACCTTCAGCATTTCCTGCCTGCCTGTTGAGCTACATTTGCACATCATGGGCTACTTTTGCTTCCTCCAGACATAAGAATCTACCTTTTTCTTCAGGGAATGTCCATGGACTTCGCAGCTGGGGGTCCCTTTCTCCCCTAATCAGGGGTTTGAGGCATTTCCTAACCTCGGGGTGAATATATCAGCAGGTCTGGTCTTCAGGCTGATTTTCTGTCCTTCAATCTTTTTGCGGCTACTTTTCCAGAAATCTCTCAGGTGTCCTTTGGACATCTCTAATCTCCCTCCAGTCTCTGCCACTATCACCAATTGTAACTGTAGGACTTGTATTCCTGCCTTTATCCACAATATCTGTTCTTGAGCTGCTATTTGAGAGAACTTCTACAGCAGGAGTTTAGTTGCCATAGCAGCAGAAAAAGATGCCATTTAGGTAGCAGTGCAGAAGGTTACATTAAACTCAATAAACAAATCATTATGTCACTCCTTTGGGATAGAAAATATACTCTCCACAAAGGCACAAGCTTCCTCAGAGGTTTACTAGGTCTGTAGCTACCTGCTCCAGAACCTTTCCTTTAGGAGAGCATCGTGGTCTCAGTGCCTTACCTGGTGTAGTTGCACTTACTTGGCAGCATACTCTTGGGCTGGAAGGAAGAGAAAAGCTTACTCTGTCCCTGCCTTTTCCAATGTAATTGAGAAATTCTTGTGAAATCTGTGGTCAAATTTATGTCACTTCCACCCACCGGCTTCTGGGTTAGTACCATCCCAGCTAGCAGGAAACATGCCTGTTCTTCCTTTTAACAAGGTCAAATTCCACACACAGGAGAACTCTTCTGCAAGGATATTTAATTAAACCATTTGGAGAACAACTAATAAAGGTAGCAATGGCACACTGCCCCTTGAGCATTTACTGTTCATTGCTCTCTTTGTCCTGGTATCTGGGGGGGAGTGAAGAATTTCAAGTGATTTGCATTCAGGGCTTCAAGACTTGCTTGCTTGGACTCGGTGGATTTCTTGTTTAGATTTCAGATCCCATAAAGATGACTTGTCTCGTGCTTTTAATGTATTTTGCTGAAGGGACTTCAAGGTCTCTCTCTGAAGCTCATGGGCTAATGTCTGAATTAGTAGCCTTCCCAGTACATTTGTGTTTGGCATGACTCAATCCTGTGTGATTCATTCTCTGGCCAGGAAATAACTTAACAATGCAGCAGCTTTGCCTCCCGCTGTGGCCCACTGCTTCTGTATCATCTGTCAGCTGCTGGGTAGAATGAGGAGGAGAGATACTGGACAAGAGAAAAATGCTAAAGATCTGGTTTGTGTAAATTATCCTTTACCAATTTCCCCCTTTCTTTTGGGATCACGTTAATTAGTTTGGATGTTTTTCAGAGTACTGAGAAAAGGTGATTAATCGTAATTCTTCAACTTCCTTTAGCTTTGAGCCAAGTTACATTTGCTACTGAGTAAAAAGACATGAGGAAACAGCACCATCACCTGTTGGCATTTTCTGCACTCACGCAGACACTCTTGAAATCACTCCATGTGCTAAAGTCAAGGCAAGCTTCAGTAGGTCATTCATCTAACACAAGGGAAGGCAAAATATACTTTCTGCTTTTATATAAAATGCTCTTTATTTCACTGCATAGCAGCCTGTGGTGGTGTTGGAAATGACACAACTTTAAAATTTTTTTTGTGGTACTACATAATCGTTTCTTTACTTCTCTATCTTCTGCATAGCTAAATTTAAAACTTCAGAGTTGTCCTTGTGTCAAGCAGTAGTCAGGAATTTCGGCCACTGGATAACCTCTTCCTCCTCCTCCTCCTCCTCCTTCTTCTTCGTCTTCTTCTTTGTCTTCTTTTTCGTCGTCTTCTTCATCGTCGTCTCCATCATCATCTTCTTCACTGCCTTCTTCTTCATCGCCTTCGTCTTCTTTGTCTTCCTTGTCTTCTTCTTCTTCTTCTTCTGTCTTCATTTAGAGGCTTTCAATGCAACAACCTGTATCCATGCAATAGACCTGCACCCAACATTTACTAAGTTACAAAAAAATGCGGGGTCCCCAATTTGTCATGTTCCACATGAGCCGCACTTCAAGGATGGAATCTCAGCACTTGCTGGGAGTCAGGCAGATTCATTGTTTCTTTGAGAACAAAAAACTTACCTTTTGTGGGTGCATTTTTGTTTCTGGAAATTTTGCTCTATAAGAACAAAATTGGCAATGCAAAAGTTAATCTGCTGTCAATGTCTGCTCTATTACTTGCTCTAAAAATACTTTCTGAAAATAGAACATTTGAGTTTCCTGGTTTGCATGTATGAATTTGCAGTCTTACTGTTTTAAGGCATGGGAGGGTGTGGCACAGGTTTTCCCGTGTTGTTTTGATTTGTTTTGTCCAGGTTAAAGTTTCTGGAAAGGCACAGTTGTAACATTTGAGTTTATTTTGTAGTTGTTTTAGTAATGACAAGTTCTTTGGAGTAATTCCTTGTGCAATTAGTTTTGTATAAGTGTTTTCATGGCCTATGACTCAGAGTTTCCTGTGGAGCCAAAGAGTGAAACACAGATTTTGTTGTTTTGAGAACCTTTCAGAAATATTCCTGGTGCTATTCAACATTAATGCACAGTGTATTGTAGTTTCATGGGGGGATCCAGAGCTTATTTTTCTTTGGGTGAAATCATTAGACATGCCTCACAAACAGGCCTTCCCCATAGTCTTTTCTCTCAACATCACTGCCAGATCCATCCACTGAGGAATGACACTTCCTTTGTCCTTTTTCAAACTAACCTTAGTGAGGAAAAATCACCAAATTTCTCCCGTTACAGAACTTTAATTTAACCTAAAGCTGTTAGAGGAAATACATAAAGCCTTACAAAGCTGGGGAGGGGCAGAGGCTGTACTGAACCAAGAAGAGAGACCTTTTATCTGACAACATGAAATTTTTATCCATAGAACAGAGTATAATTTTTAAATAAGAAAATTTAGTGTTCAAAAGAATAGGGTAAACTCATTTTAAATAAACAAGTGGGTAAATCTGCCATCACCAGCTATGGAAAACAAACGAGGCTTATTTCTGTATTTTTCAAAACTCTCTACTTGGAGAGGAATGTGGACTTTGATTTTTGAATGGCAGCTTGTTAAAAATGAAATTTCTTCCCAGCATGGTAAGTTTTGGCAATTTGCTAAGAAAAGCATTTTAAAATTCTTAAGTTTTTTTTTTTTTAATTATCTTTTGTTTCTACTCCAAAGGAAATCTGAGCACAGAAAAATCCTGAATTTTCCCCAAGGGAATAACACTTTTGTAGTTCATAAAATTCTCACTTTCATGCTATACATCATTGACCTTGGAAAGACAAAATGTGAACTGAGATGTAGCCCCATTTGGATGCTCTCCAAGTGACAGAGCTGGTGAATTTGAGAGAGAGGAGGAAGCCCATTAAGTTCACTTGCATGAAAGGAAACCAGCAGCTAACAAAGTGGTTTGTGTTTAACATAAATAAATAAAAGCAATGAAGGAGCCTTCAGCAAGGAGTGATGAGATGAGCAAACAAAGCAGCCTGTTTGTCTGAAGGCTCTTGTCGAGTGCTGGGCTGAGGAGGACCTGGGCAGCCACAGTTCTACAAATAGGTCTTGTGTCTGATTCCAACCAAAATGAAGCCTTTGGGATCATACTGATTGGTTGTGATACTTTGCCATTGTACTTTTTGCCAATGACTGTGAACCACCTTGGTGCTAAGAGACTTAATACAGGGATGGCTTCCACAGAACCATGACAAAGTGGAGCAGTGCCAGTGTCTTGATGGCACTAACTGGCACTGCAGTGAGGACTGTGCATTTGGTTCTCTATTTTGTAGGCTCAATTGGAAGATTAATGGTGTTACATGTACAACACCACTGAGGATTTTGCTTTAGAAAAAGAAATGCAGTTTATTTTCCATGACACCCCACTTGTTAGTATGATCCTTGTCTAGGACTGATCTGGCAGTGCAGCTTCACAGATCGTGTGACCAGGAATGGTTCTTTCCAAGGATTTCTCAGCTTTTGAGTTAGGACTAGCTGGCATAAACTCCTTGGCTGCAGCACTCAAATGCTCCTGCCAACCTCAGCTTTTTAGGTGAATTTTGAATGGTTTGGAGCACTTTGAAACAACTGTGAGCTGTACTGGAGGGGTCCAGCCAAGAGCTTCCCCTGCCATCGGGGAGTGAGGGGGAGGGGCGGCAAAGTGCTCCTTGGCCAGCCCTGGCTAAGGAACAAACTTCCTGGTGTGTTGCCGTTGGAGAAACACAGATGGTACTTTCACAGGGAAGGTCGGGTGCAATAGTTACATCTTTTACCTAAAAAGCTGGCTCTTGTTTTACTATGAGCGGGTAAAGTACTTGCATTAAGGCTGGTTTAAGCTGTACTGGGGGTCATGGGTAAGAAATAGTCTCTTCAAAGCAGAAGCCATTTTCTGCTTGGTTTTGCATCAGGAATGTGGCACCTCAGGTTCGCCGACTTCCTCTCTGTGGAGTTATCAAAGTCCTTGGTGATCTCAAACCTATTTCTCAGTGCTTAAAGAGCACCTGGCAAATCCTGCTGCCTCCCAGCCGCCTCCTAAAGCAATCTCTGGAAACTGTTGGAATTTTTGCCTGTCTTTATTATGTACTTCTAACACTGCCTTGATTTGCAAATGAATACCTGTCCTCTTAATTTTCTGCCTCTCACCATAGAGAAAAATGTGTTAGTTGCATGGAAAGTGTGTAATTTCTATATGCATTCAGATCAACCACAGACATGTAAAGAAATAAAGCTAATGTGACAGCATTCCATACACCAGAGCTCTCGTAAACTGAATGCATGTAAGTGTGCTTTGTAGTGCAAGCATGCATTGTGTTGCCTCTTCTTGTTTGTTGAATAGACCTTTGCGGAATTATATACAATACTGGCTGGTGTTGTTTTTAGTGATGCTCATGACAGCACAGCTCTCCCTGTGTCTTGTTACAGATAGAAGACCTGTCAGACAAAGCTTTTTCCTTGCGTCACACAAAGTACGAAGAAAGAGAGCGTGCGAGGTGGTCACTCTGGGAGCAGAGCCGCTGGCCCAGGAGGAACAGCAGGCAGGTGTATTGGCTTTGATAAGAGCCTTCCTATTGAACCTGGTGTGGGTTGTAGTACAGCAATGTCAGAAATGTTGTCACAGAGAAGTTTGAAAATGAGGGCACCATTCATTAATTAACTCATCAGGGACAGTACCAGGTATGTTTGACTTAGTGGCTGGAAAGGGAAGGCAGTGCTGAAGCATGCATACTAACAGAAATTGGGCATGTTAGTGACCTGGCATAACTAAACAAATACCTTCCTCCCTCACTGAACACAGAGCTCTGCTAGACTGTGCCACTCCCAGTTACTATGACTTTAGCCACCCAGTGTATCATGAGTCCCTCTTCCCTCGCCTGACTCAGATGAAACTCCACAGTGTTCAAAGATGTGTTACTGAAGAGTTCTGGGCTGTGCCAGGGGCCTTACACTTAGAAAGTCATTGTGTTCATTCTCACAGGCTTGCCATCTGGTGCAGAACTCATCAGATTTAAACAGAACCACTAAAAGTCTTGCAAAAAGTAGTGTATATCAGAACAAATGTCATAAAGCTGCATTTGCAGTTTGGCCCTGAGACAATGATTCCCATAAATCACTTCACAATCTGCCAGGACAAAAAACAGCCTATAAATGTTGGGATAACTTTTTCTGCTATTTATCATATGCTTGTGTCTACTCTTGGCTGAAAGTGAACCATGACACTAGGAATAAATAGTCAAAGATAGCTTTTTTTAATGCAGGATAAAACTAGAGCTAAGCCATATTGAGGAATCCTGTTAAGCAATTTTGAACATAAACCTCACAACTTCAGAAAGTGTACTGAAAAGTAAAAAGTTCTGTATGTGCCTTAATTTTGAAACTGTGAACTCTTTGGTAAAATCTTAGTGCTTGAATTCAGAAGTAAACTGCTCATTGACATGAGCAAGGTCAAGCTTCCACCTGGCATTTCAGATGCATGCCACTATTTCATATCTAGTTTAAATTTCTATTAGAAGTAGGTCAAAATTTTTAGTCTTACTACATTTTTGATTGCTTTGGACTTGAGTCCAGAGCAGAAGTGATAAGGGAGAGCCCAAGGACTTGTGTCTCAAGTTGCACTGGCACAGTGCTGACAGTGCAGTTTGGACCCCCCCCACTGGCTCCAGTAGGTGATGCTGCTCTCCCGAGTGGAACAGCCTGTGGCTCACTGATTCCTCTTGTTCAAAATCACAGTTCTGGTGAGCCTGTGGAGCAAGATGCAGGAGTGGGACCAGTTACTATCTGTCTGCAGCCAGAGTGTGCCTGTCCCACCCATTTTTATCCACTTAGTTCCTCCACATAGTGCTTTGCTTTGGCTCCAGCCAACAAGGTTGTCAAGAATCACACCAGTTTTCCTCTGCTCTTTTGGTTTAAACAAGCAGAATGGAGGCAGCATGTATGAAGAAACTGAACATCTGAAAAGAAAATGTGAACTGCTCATGGCAATGTGAAAGGGCAGGGAGTAGCTCTTAAAACTCATTTCTAATTCTGCACTAGATCTTACAGCAAAAATGCTGATGGTCGACACAGCCAGGACTCAGTGCAGAAAGACCATTGTGCTGCTGACCCTGCTCCTGTCCCAGCTTTGGAAGCCTGCAGCTCTGTTTGTTCAGGGATGGCACCACTCTGCAGGGAGAGCCAGGAAGAGAAGGTGGGTGCTTCCAATAGCTTCCAGGTCTGGTCAGTTCTTCAGTGACAACAAAGAAACCTGAAGATAACTCTCCTGTCTCACTGATCAGAATCTCAGGCTGTCACCTTAGTTAATGTGCACTGAACGTAGTACTCCTGTTTAGAACTATATTGCTGTGTTTTGTAAATTAATGCCAGATCTGTCAACAGGTAAAAGTTTCATTGCTCAGTACACATGGCACATGTTTTTGAGGTGAGTATGGAAGGACTGGGTTCAGGCTGGGGTTTTTTCAGGGGTGTTGGCCAAGGTTCCAGAGAGGCCTGGTCATTAGGGGGTCAGGTATCCTGATGGTTGGGCATTGTGGAAAAGAGTTTCCTTGCCTGTTCAAGAGTGGGTCTATTATTAGTTCAAAACCTTATGAAGCCAGCTTACATCTTGGTGCCTAGCAGTGTTATTCTTTATCTGAAGAGCCCTGCAAACACTGTAAAGAAAGACACTTGTTTGTTACTTGATAGGAGATGATTCTGTACAGACTTAATCAGTTCAGACTCAACTGAAATCCCTTTTTATCCTCTATACCCTTTTTCACCTCACTCCTACTCTTCCTTTCAGTCTGGGCTGTGGGAACTTCGAGTCTTTCCACTAAAAGATGAAGAGGTAGAAGCTTTACTGTGCCAAGACCAAGTAACAAATCAGACTGAAGTGTCAAGTGCAGCTTTCCCCAGTGACTCTCCCTGCACTCCAGGCACACTCACTGCATTGCCAGACAATGGCTATCCGCCAAGAAAACAATCTACCCAGGAGTCAGAAGACTGCAAAAGCGTTTGCCTGGGAAGCAACAGTACAAGAAAACAAAGGTGACAGGGAATAATGTGGTTCATTAAGAAAGCCAATTAAGGTGGAGAGAAGTGTAAGGTAAAATTTCTCGTTCACACAGCATATGACAGCACAATTCAAAACCTTTATGTTAGCTGCATATAATATATTTTCTTTCTTGCTTTGTAACAGGCAGGATAAATCCCAAAGGCAACACTTTCTTCTTCCTGAACCCCAAGAGAAAGTAATTATTTCAAGCTGGAAGTCTAATATTCCCGGTGTTGGGAGTGGGAGCACATAAATCGCTGGCACCATTCACTTTCTGTTGTCATATTGCCACATTTGTCAATAATCATCCTTTACTGTTTGTTTGTTTTCAAATGCATATCTGGTTCAAGTGGACTCTGGTGCAAGTGGACTCTGGTGCACCAGGAGATGCTGCGTACCTTATCCAACAACTTCAGCTGAACACAGAAAAACTACTTGAAAATAGTGGGGATAAGCGATAGCTTCAGATTATTTTCTTGTGTGGCATGACCATGGGGCAAAAACCTAACTGCATGTGTAAGGTAAGGGTAGGTGAGAACCAGCAGTTCAAACCAGGGGATCTGGAAGCCTCGCATCTAGCTTAAGTCGTGTAGTCGGCTCTCAGTAGTGCCAGGGCATGTTTCATATTGATGTCCTCAAGCAATAAGGTAGAAGTAGCCCGCTGCATTGCCATAGTCAATGTATCTCACACCTGGAAAGCAGTGTCTCTGCTTCAGGCCTGTGGGGAGGGAGAGACATGAAGAAAGAGGGGTCAAGTCAAATCAGTGACACACCCCATGGAATACTGTGCTTTGGCTCATCTTACTTCCTTAGTCCTTTGGTAGCTAATGAGGCTCATAATACTTTGCTTTAATATGTTAAAGTCTTGTTCCAATTTCTGTACAGTGCCTTGTAAGAGTCTAGTAAGTATGCCAACATTTGGTGACTAGCTGGAAAGGAAAAGATGATTGATGTCTTGAAGAGCAATAAAAAAAAAGCCCCAAAGCTTTCCATTGTGATTCTGGATAGATTTTTCATTTCCCAGTGTATTCACAGTGAGAAAACAAAAGCAAGTTGTTTAAACTTGCATCTAAATAGCATAGCTTGGAATGTATCTGCAATCCCAAGAAGTATTAACAGAGATTAAACATTGAATGTACGTATAGTCCATCAACAGGCAGATTTTCTGTGTAGAACAGTTGAAGGCAATTTAATAGGAGTCTCTGTTTTTTGTGCAGTTTTCTTCCATGTGTAATATCTGGAATGGCACTGGACAGATGACCCAGCTTTAGTGTCAATTTATTTTTTTGGTCAAAATTACAGGAAATACACACAGGCCATATGAAAACAGTTCAGTAAAGTTTCAACACTACGACCTATTGCTACATTGTAGTTTATTGCACATTCTGATTATTTTTTAAAATACTTTTTTAACACTGGTTTGTCTTAAACTTGAATCTTGCCTCAATGTCTGATACAATCTCTGATGCAAGGTTGTTTTTTTAATTAAAAGTTATTTCTATATATGTTGTATATAGTCTGAATTTGATAGCTTTTTAGAAGTGAAGAAGTAGCAGCAATACTTCCTCTTGGCACAGAGCCCTGCTTGGCCTACAAACCCACTGCACCTTTGCTGTGGTACTGATGCTCCACTGATGCTGTGAGGCCAAGGGCCCCCTCATTGCCTCCGTACAGAGCAGTGTGTTGCCCTCTCTCTTGCCCTGCATGTGCATCTGCTTCCAGGAAACAGTGTCTGAAAGGTTCATGTCTCAGATGTTCTGCAAGTCTTTTCCATACCCTTATCTACTCCGTAGGAAGCCTGATCTGACCAGCTCTCACCCAGCTTTGTTGTAAGGTATGGGCTTCCTTTGTTGTCTGATACCTGGGGCAGAGGGAAGAATTCTTGCACTTCAGGAGAGGGGACAGACTAAGTAAACCAGCCAGCCAGGCCATCTGCCTTCCATGTCCTGAGAATGCTGCCAGGAAATGGAAATACAATCCAGTTTATGGGAGGATTTTTCTTTACTGGACGGTGGAAACAGAAGGGTGTTAAAAAGGAGGCCAAAGACCCCCTGTGTCGTAGGAGCTGGGTTATCCCAGTTTGGTTAGCCTGGGAAACTGCAGAGCATCGCTGCACTGCAGTTCAGGTCCCAGCCGCGGTGCCAAACCATCGTGTGGCTGTGAGGTCAGCCCTGGTGTGGGCTAAAGCAGCTGCTGGGTACCTTGCCCACTACAGCGGCTGTAGAGGCGGATAGTGGCCCAAGCAAGGGGAACCGTGGTTGCTGTGTCCTCTCTTGTATGTTCTTGCCAGCCCTTGTGGGAACTTGCTAGTGCTTCATGAGACAGCAATAAAAAGGGTAGTTAGGCTGAACAGGCACAAGACAGAAGCAAAACATCTGTTTTGTCATTACCCCAGTCCACCTCTGGCAGAAATCTTTTCTCCAACAGCTGCTTCTCAGCTGGCTAGGCCTGTGACAGCAAACTGTGGCTGCTGGAGCACCGTGCCAGAGCTGTTCCTCCTCCCACGGTGCCAGCACAGGGCTGTTACATGCAGTGGTGGTGCACAGGGCTCTGCCATCAGTGGAGCAGGATATGTGCGTGTGGCAGGCAGAATCCAGTGGGAAGCGGGGCCAGGAACAGGCAGCATTTCCCCCATCACCTGCCTGCCTCCAGCATCCCTCCATCTGGCAGGGCTGGGTGGGCAGTGTTGTGGGCACATGGCAAGTGAGATGCTTCTCAAGAAGCTGCAGACTTGTGCCCTGCCTTCTCTGTCTCCACTCTGTGTCTTGGCTCCAGACAGGGAGGCACCTGATTTTTCAACAGCCCCATTTCAGTACCGGGACAGGGTTAGAAAACTTGCTAAAACTTGCTGAACTCAACTTGACTCCACGACCAGCCGTCTCATTTCTCCCTATACTGCATGCAGCTGGAATCAGCACTGGTACTCTGGTTTACTGCCTGCAGCCCATGTCCTGGCACAGCTGGGCTCCCACCTCCATACAGTTCAGTTTTGCATGAATGCTGGCGTAATGAGGAAGCTATACCTGTTGTGGGAATGGGCTGAGGGCCAGGCTCATCCTTGAAGCCATAAAATGTGCAGAATCCCCTACTTATTTTCTTTCCTTTTCAAAGTTTTAAAAAGAATAAAACCCCCAACAAAATCCAACCTCTCTTTGGCTGTTAAGATGTGGAACAGCTGTTAGTGCTGCTCCTACTGCTGTGGCTGAAGGTATTACAAAGACTCTGAAATACCAAGTTAAAACATAATGCAGAAAGGCCCCCCCACGCATGAAAGTGAGTGTTTGCAGCTGCACAAAGCCATTTCCCATGTACTTTATTTACCGTGTTCAATCAAGGCATTTTTTAAACACCACTTATGTTCTGCTTCCTGCTGCTGTGAGGATTTAAAATGCTTCATCTCTGCATCCAGGATCTTAATGGAATGTAAGTAGAAATAAGAATCTTTAAACCCTACTAAAACTAAGCTCTGTGTGTGTCTCCTGTAGTGTTTTATCTCGCTCAGGGCTGTGGGCTGTACCACTCTGTGCAGCACATGTGCAAGCCCAGCATGACTTGGCTCTGTTGTTTTCATCCCGTTTTCCACTTCAGACAGACCTGTGCTGTCAGATCACTCTGGACCACTCTAGACCACGTGCCTCAATACCACAGGCTGTGCTCTCCCTTGTTGCTGAAACCTTATCAGAGGATTGCAGCATCTAATGGACCTGGGGTTTATTCAGCCCCGGGGAGACCATGCAAGTAGCTCTCTGGGTTTTTGTGTCAGCACTCAGTTCCAATCCTGCGACTCAGGGCTTGTTACTGAGCAGGACAACAGCCCCCAAACAGATCACTCTGTAAATGTATAGAGGTGACATATTGAAACAGTCTTAAGCATTAAAGAACAAGAATCATTCATTACTGTGACTTCATGGACATGGTCACTAACAGATTTGACCTTAGATGTGTAAAAGCTGCTGCAGCAGGAGTCACTTGCATAAACCCACATTGGTGGGATTCAGACAGAAGGAAGCAATTAAGTAATTTTACTTCGTGGGTGTAACGTCTTGCCCACATGACTCCTAACCCAAGAGTCAATGCAGGTGCAAATTTACCATCTTTAAAACAATTACAGAATTACTACAACCTATGAACAGAGAAAATACCATACGGTTCCACAAAGCCTAGTACCATCAATTAACTAGCACAGCTTGGCTGTTGCCCCCAAATTAATTAGGAAAAAAGCAGAAAAATAGTTTGATTACCCTTTCAATCCAGCTTACACTCAACTGCAGGAAGTTAGTATACTAGAGCTGTTGTCCTACTGCTTTCAACAGCATGAAAAGCCAGACTCCACATCCTGAACTACCATTTTTGTAGCAGCTGGTGGCTGTCCAGCCTGCATTTTAGCTACCAGAGCTGTGACTGTTTGTCCATGCATACATTAAACTCTATGCTGGTTCTTTCCAGAAGCATGGATAAGCTACTCTAACACACACCCAACAGCTCTTGGGACTATAGCCTTTCATGGCCAAGCTTGCTTTGGCAAACCTCTTCTGAAGTATCTCTCAGTACAACAGGTCCAGACAGCTCCATTTTTCTTTTGCTAGTTCCCAAATGGTGTTGCAAGTGGAAACAGGAAGCAACAATGTTTGTTCACCTAAACCACAATTAACCATGCAGAAAAAAGTGGCAGTTCAGCCATTTCAGACACTTGTCTAGTGTCTGAAATAGCCTTAGCTCCTCCTGCTTAGCAAGGGCAGTGGCTCTCACTCTGGGGCACCTCACAGGTCCCAGGCTCAGAAGGGCTGCACCAGCTCTAGCACTGCCTCAGCAGCTGCCAGGTGACACCTGCCTAGCTGCAGCTGCTGAGCCTCCTGGCCTGGCCCCCCAGGGCAGCAGACTGTTTGCAACCCTTCTGTAATTGCAACTTAAAAGGAAAAATACCACACAGAATACCATGAAATATTAAAGAGTCAACAATCCTAATTGTAGCCCTGGGAGACCTAAAAATGGCCTGCTTGGTCTTCTCTAGTGCACTGTAACTCACCTTTCACATGCCCAAACAGGCCAGGCCTGCAGACACAGCAAATTGAAGGACTGATAACTATTTGGTTCCACAAGCTGTTTTACAGACCCATCTCCAGGCATTTCAACCTACATATCTCTTCAGCAGGTACCATTTCTGTATGTTACCATCTTAATCACTTACTCAGACATATGTACAAACCAAGGAGACTGAGAGGCAAGATTAAGGTTTTGTTATCTGAAGAATATTAAAGCAACATTCTTCTGAGGAATTCCATCACTTCCAGGAATTTCAGACACAGCTGTCTTAACTGGCTGTTTGAAAGGTAAATGAGAAGATATTCCCCACTTTGTGATCTGGTAAAGATGCTGCACTGACTGATTTGATGCTTGACTTCTATAGGCCAGATACTTCCAATGCAATAGAGACAAAGGACAGGAACACTTCTACCATCACTGGGATTTTTTTTTAGCCCTCTTAAGCTGCATTTTCCTCGAACTTACTCCCAAAGCCACTCATTTGTGACAGTCATCTTAAAAGAACTTACCACACCAAGGAAGGGGTGTTTAATGCAGTAGTGGAAAAGTTTTGTAGGAATGCACAGATCAAATGACAAATACAGGCAGCAGAAGGCAGTTTGATTAAGAGTCTTCCACAAGAGAGATTCTTGTGGCGATGCTACACTCTTCTAGCAAGCAACAAACTGACTGTAGTTCAATCCAGTCAGTATTGTTGGAGGTTGTGCCACAAAATTAGCCTCCACAAAATCAAGAGACAGGTTCAAACCACTGAAAGACAGCAAGAATGTTTCCCACTGCTGCTTGCTTCATTGCAGCGAAGGAATGATTCCTCTGTTCAGCAGCAAAAAGTTTCTGTAGTTGGTGTTCATCCAGCCCTCCCTTATGCAGGAGAAAAGGGTTCTCCTGTGTGCCCAGAGCCTTCTGGAACACGGCTTGGGCAGGTCTCATCGATCCAGACTGCGTTTCTGGGCTGCTTCTGAACACACATTCCTGAGGAGGTTGATCACAGACCTCGGGTCTGCGCTCTTCATAATAGCACTGCCAGACACAATCATATTGGCACCTGCCTGGAAGACATCAAACACCCGCTTAGTCACACGGAACAGAGCCACTGCCTACAGCTTGCTTGTAAAACACTGGAGGTGGTTGTGAATTCTGGGCTGGTGTGCAAACAAGAGGGACACACATGACACACCTCTAACTACAATCCCAAGTCAAGTTCAGAAAACACAGTTCTTCCCCAAATAAATAATTTCTTCATCACATTGCTTCTATTTACACCAACATAAAAGAAACAAACTTCTCTATCTTAGGGCAGGCTACAATAGACACTATTAAAAAAAGATTAGACTTCAAAGAGATTTTGATATTAAATGTGTTTTACAGTTCCCTCTGAAAACTAAAAATTTCTCCTAAGCTTTATTTTCTGGGTGTTGATAAGTCTCTCAGCACAGTGACTGAGAATGCTGCTCTGTTGCAACCTCTTACCTCTGCGCATTTATGGATGGTGTCAGGCCCAACTCCTCCATCCACTTCTATATCCAAGGAGGGAAACTGTGTCCTCAGCCACTGAACCTGAGGAACCAGATAAAAAGGCAGGCACTGAGATCCACATGAGCTGCCACCCTACAGCTTCTTACAGATCTAGACAAGGTTTATCTACTTCACCACTATACTCCCTACTGTTAATTAGCTTTTAGCTCAATAAATAATGAAAGAGAAACATAGTTTACCTTTGGCATCATGTCTTCCATAAATTTCTGTCCTCCGAACCCAGGTTCTACTGTCATCACCAAAGCCATGTCTATCTGATTGGCCCAAGGTGCCAAGTGTTCAACTGTAGTGCCAGGCTTGATGGCCAAGCCAACCTGCAGGAAGGGAAGCCAAATCCAAGTGCACCTTAGGATTCATGCACCTCAGGGCAAGACTGGCCTGAGCTCAGTGCGGATTCCTAAGAAAATAATTACATGTCTGTGTAATGGCAGGAAGAACAGGCCTCTTTATTTAAAAATTCCAGATTTTCTTCACTAAAATTGAAGACTAGCTTCATGCACAGTGTGTTAGGGCTGCATGTGCCAATCCCTGACCACCTGAAGTGGAAACAATGAGTTTTTCATAAAATCGTGGAATCAAAATATCTTGAGTTGGAAGGGACCTACAAGGCACATCAAGGCCAACTCCCGGCCTTGCACAGACATCCCACCAATCCCACCCTGTACGTGACAGCGGTGTCAAAACGTTCCTGGAGCTCTGGCAGCCTTGGGGCGTGACCATTCCCTGGGGAGCCTGTCCAGTGCCCAACAACCCTCTGGGGGAAGAACCTTTTCCTTATATCTTGCCCAAACCTCCCCTGACACAGTTACAGGTCGTTCCCTCGGGTCCTGTCACTGGTCACCACAGAGAACCTGCCAGCAAGGCAGTTGTTAGTTAAGCAGGGCACAGTGTGTACTCCCCTCACCTTCATCCCATTCTCCCGAATGTCCTTTATCAGTGCCCCGGGATTACCCGTCGCTTCTAAATGGAAAGTGTACTGGTTTGCTCCAGCGACTGCCATGGGCTTCACCCACTGCTCTGGTGTGGCCACCATCATGTGCATGTCTGGAAGAGGAGAGCGAGCGGGCAGTGGGGCTGAGTTCCGCTGCCGGAGGGGCAGTGCCCCGCAGCCCCCGGCCCTTACCGAAGAAGGGCTCCTGGCCCAGCCGCTTGCGCAGGCACTCCACGACGGGGTGGCCGAAGGTGATGTTCGGGACGAAGTGTCTTGGGGCCGAAGAGAGAGACGCGCCCGCCCGCAGGTTACACCCTGGGCCGGCTGGCAGGGGAGGGGCAGGCCGTTCCGGCCGCCCCCCGTGCCCCCGGCCCGGCCGCTCCCACCCGCCCCCGGCGTTACCCGTCCATTACATCCAGGTGCAGGTAGTCGGCCCCGCAGTCCAGCATGCGGCTGCACTCAGCGCCCAGCGCCGCCAGGTCGCTATTAAGGATGGAAGGACCGATCCGACAACCCGACGCCATCGCTGCCGCCGCGGCTCCTGCTGGGCCAGAGGGAGGGCCGGCCGGGCAGTGGGAGGGCCAGGGCGGTGCCTTCGCCATCTTGGGGCCGCTGCCCCGCCTGCGCTGACGCAGCACAAACGGCTCCGGCAGCGCTGGCCTGCCCATGCCCTCGGGCCCAAACTGGAGGAAATAATAATAATAATAATAGTAATAACTCTTCTGTAAGTGATCTTAAGTTTCCAACGAAGTGTATTTTGTCCCCCCCAAAGAACAGCTCCAGCCTCATGCCGGGTAGAGCCACTGCCACAGCCCGTTCCCGCGGCACCCCCCACGCCAGGCCTGGGAGCAGATGGGTAAACTTCTAACAAGTGCTGTCGGTATCCCAGAACAAAACCACACATCGAAGTCCTTCGGAGCCCGAGAGACCGACCGTGTTACACAAGAGATTCAAACACAGAAGAACTCTGTCCGTTTCCATCGTTCCTTTGTATTTAATCCTCAGGACAACATTTGCATAAAATGCTGAGGCAACGGGACTGACTGACACATGGACAAGACGGGCACAGCCGGACGTTGCTGAACACGACATGCACTTAAGGCGTCTAACACTATGTAAAGCAGCATCGTTTGTTTTCACAGCAGAAATACACCAGTTCTGGTACAGAGATACTGGAGGAAAGCACAGACCAGCTAAAGTACTTTGTATGCCACTCATCAGGATGGCATTAAATGCAACTGGTACTACAGTAGAACAAACACATGGGAAGTTAGGCTGATGGGCTGACTTGTCTGTGCCATTTCTCAGCAATCATCCCACAGAACCAAAGCCAGCTGCCCAGCCACCTGGATAAAACTAAATTACAGATTACATCATTTATAAGATGCATTCATTTCTAGTAGGGTAGACATTAAAAAGAGGCATTTTATTCCTTGCTATGGCTTTCTATTGTGGATTCAGCTGTGACAGTGGAAACTTGAAAGTTATTATATACACTGAATTAAATGAAGTAAATCAAGTTATTTTGTCATCTCTAGAGTAGAGTACTGTGGGAAGGCCTCTACTTTTCATTAAGGAAAATGCTTCCTCATTTTCAGCAGAAAAGGTCACTATAAACTGCACCATGAATTCTGTATGTGTTGTGTCCCAGCTGTTTACTCAGTTCATGTCTGAGGCTTTCCTGCCCCTCAGACTGCCAGTGACCAAGCCTACCTTGGGACATGAAAATAAAGCTGTGGGGTTTTTTCTCATTTGTGCATCAGTGTTAATAATAAAACTTAACATCTGGAATTTAGCAATTCTTGAAGTGACATCTGAACTAGGAGCTAATCTAAAGCAGCATCCTACAGGTAGCTGGCACAGGCTCCAGTGCACTAAGGAGGTAAGAAGCAGTACAGCATGTTTTGGTCAGCAGAGGAAACAGTTTGTCATCCAGGACATCCATGGGGACACTGTCACCTCCACCTAAACACCCGTCGTACAAGACCAGGTACTCTTTGGAGCTGCATTAGAGCACCACCTGTACATTATATGGGCCCATATAGGTGGGGGCTATAGGTGGTGTACTATAAAAATAGTTGCCTTTTCAGGCCTGCTTTTTCCCAAGATATGCTGAGATTCTCCATCTCTCACCAACAGAGTGGTAGCAGAACATGCTCAGCACCTGGGAGAAAGGTGGCCTTTGCTCTCTTCAGAGGTTTAACGTGAGTGAGTTCCCTGCCCAGACTGGTGTGCACAGCTCCTGTCAAATGTGAGCATTTGGCAAATGCCAGGCAGTGCAGCCTAAGGCTCCATGGGCTTCGCAGGCTGAAACCTGCTGTCAGGTGTGTGGTTAATTGTCAAAGCCCTAGGAAAACCTGTGTGCTGCACTACAGCAGCAAGGCAGCTGTTCATAGGGTAGTACTTCAGCTATTTCAGAGCCAGTGAGGAGTCCTTTCTTTGGAGATGGCTAGAAGGTATAATTTCCCTCCTTAGTAAGGCTGGTTTATGATGTGTGTGTCCAAACTGCAATCCCTCAGGAGCCATAGTAGTAATTAGTACATTTTAGATACTTTCAGGATGATCCAAAACACCTTCCTCTGCACAATAATGACACAATTATGAACTCCAGTTAGTCTAACATGTGCCAAAAAAGGCAGTGTGTGATTCTCAAGGGTATCTTTGGGCATTGCTGATGATTTCATGGTTTGTTTCACAGCTGTTTTGCAGTTTGCCCATCAGCAGCTAATGGCTAAATTCCCATTTCAGTGTAATTCCATGATGCTGCAGCAAAACCTGTAACTCAGCTGTGACTTCAGCTGATTCCCCCCAGGGACCTTCACCTTCTGTGTTACATACATTTAACTAATACTTGCAGCCATGAATATTATATACATAAAATGGAAGCTTTTAAATACAATCTCAGCATGCCAAAAATAGATTTCATCAAGTTTCTGCCCTGCAATATCCATCTTTTGTTTACAATGTACATATGTATTTATATATATAGGAACACGAAAATACCATATATAAATATTTACTTTAAATCCCTCTAAGTACATCCAATGACATCAGTGGAGCAGTTGCTTGGGTCCACCCATTCCGGAAAACCATTCCGGATGTGGTTTCTCAGGGGTTTTTTTAAGCTGCGGAGATGAATAGCTCAGTACATTAAAGCAGGACAGTGTGGGCTATTTGTACCACGTGCAGACCACTCAGCCCCTGTCCATCTGTGTCTGTGCATAGCACATGCATTCCTGCTTACTGTATTTAGTTTTACAGAGCAAATATTTCTGTAGCACAAGAGCAGTATTTTACGGAGTGGAATGGAGCTAACATACAAAAGTAAACTCAACTGAAGTCTGCAGTGCCAAAAAAAAAAAGTCTACTTGCTTTATGGTGCTTATCATTGCTCTGCAAGTTAGAAACAATGGTCCCAGGCTTGAGAAAATCAAGCTTTAGATTGGTACTTTCTGTCAGTGTTTTCACTGTTTTCAAGGTTTAAGAGCCTTGGATTCAGCTACATAGCTGTCCTCTCCAAAACACTACAAAATTAAATCTTGGGCACAGTCTCAGAAGAGAGTTCTCTGTCTCGCACAGTCCAACAGTCCATTACCCAGTGAGGCTGCTGATCACAGTACATGGCTGTCAGATAAGGGCTCTAGGGACCACGTTTGCCTACACATCCCTCTCCTGAGAGTTCTGTACAAATTCTCGGTTCCTGTGGTCCTGTCCTAAATTGAAATAGATCTCACAAACAGAAATTTGCCAGTCTATATAGAGCAACTGGCTGATAGCTATTTCCTGCTTTTGGATCATAAAGTGCTCTTGTTTTAATTAGGTACTATTTAGCAGGGAACTCTGAGGAAAGGTACACGTTTCCTTCCTCTTCCCACTACTGTACTTCCCCAAGAGTTAAACATGAGATTCATCTAGATCGACATCCGTCTCCCCGAGCTCCACATGTGTGAAGCTGAAGTGAGTGGCCAGCAAAGGATTTTCCATCCCGTTGTCCTCACTGATGTGCAGGACAGTGTCCCCATGCTGCAGCAAGCTGGTGGTCTCGAGGCCAGCGTAGTCCTCGGTGTCAGAGAGCTGGGTGGGTGGGGTGCTCTGTGCTGTTGCTGGCCAGGACTCCAAGCCCTCCTCTTTTTCCTTCTCCTTCTCAGCAGAGAGTGCCTCGCTCTGCAGTTGAGGAGAGCTAGTGGTCAGGCTCAGAGAAAGCAGGAGGGAGAGGGGCAAAAAAAGGAAAGGAAGGTCTATAAAGTATTTTCTCATTCAGATACACATTTTACCATAAAGAACTAGGCACTTGCAGATTATAAATACCTTTAAAATTATACCTTAACAATTATATATTTTTGCTGGTGAATCAAATTTACAACAATGATCAGAAAGGTTATCTGATTTGAGTCATTAACACTTTCTCATTTCATCTTTTTTAGCATATGTCTTCAAACTGAGTGTAGGTTTAGATTAGATATTAGGAAAAAATTCTTTACTGTGAGGATAGTGAGGCACTAGAAAAGCTTTCCCAGAGAAGCTGTGGATGCTCCATCCCTGGAAGTGTTCAAGGCCAGTCTGGATGGAGCTTGGAGCACCCTGGTTTAGTGGAAGGTGTCCCTGCACATGGCAGGGGGTGGAATGAGTCCAAACCATTCTGTGATTCATTCTATGATTCTGAAGTCAGAGATCATTCATTTGTTCATTTGGCAAAGGACATAACCTCAAAACACAATGGATATCTGGGCATATAAAAGTGATCTCAATGTCACTGATGTGTTAAAGGGATGACTGGGATTGTCCCTGCACCATCCTCGGTGGGGTCCAACACAGAAAAATGTTGGACAAGCAATTTCTTTCACAATGTGATGCTTTTGCTAAAACAGTCCTGAGGCTTTGATGGATTCCTTCTTTAAGGAGGCATCTCTGAGGAGCAAGCTGTGAAAACCTGTTAAGGACAGCTTGCCTTGGTGATTAGGTCCAGAAGGACACTGTATGAAATGGGAAAATGGAAAGGGAAGGTGCAGAAAATATATTTTCAAATTAAGAACTGTTGCACAGATCTGGAAGGGAATGGCTTTACAGAAGCAGGGGGCTGGACAGCAAACAGCCTAAAAAACAGACACACAGGAGGGTTTGCTGTCTTCACTCTCCTGCCAGCTTTCATTACAGTGCTGTAATGAATCTGGTGCTTCCCCGTGCCTGGGATGGAGCAGTGGAGGAACACAGGCTACAAACCCACCAGTCACGTTACCTGGCTGTGGAGATCAGCTACAATGGTGGCAGGTGAGGAAGTCAGCACAGGTTTGCTGAGGGGCTCCTGCTGGCTGGTGGCCTGGGGGCTGCTGCGGCTGCAGCCCGGCTGCTGTACCGGCGGGTCCACAGCACAGGTTGGGGGTGCCTCAGGCTGGACTTCCGTGAATGTCACCGACCGCTTCTGCTCCACTGAGGGTACAAAGCCCAGAAAACTGAGGGTTAAAATTTGGGGAAAAAACACAAGAAAAGAAGAGAGATAATCCCTGGAGTTTTTACAACTAAGACAGGATTCATCCAATTTTTATATAAGCTGTCTAATTGGCATCTAATCTAAAAGCCTTTTACCCTGGGCTTCCACTACAGCCACAGCAAGACTCTGGGATCACCTGAAGTCTAGCTAGCACACCTATCCTTGTCATGGTTTGGTGAGAAAAATACCACCCATAACATCTATCCATTCCAGAAGAATACACTGAGTTGAATCCCATGTGAGTTAGGCACTTCTGCCCTCAAATAAAAAAGAAAAACTGGCATGCAAAAAGATAGAATTGCCCAAGGTTTTGCAGAACATCTGAGAAAAGAAAGTGCAGCAGATAGCCCCTCATTCCTGCAGACTAAGTCCACTAGCCAGGAGTAACAGAAGAGCACAGAGTAAAGACAGACTAAAATTCTAACAGTAAAACTGATATTCCTGTTCCTGCTCTTAATTATTTTTGGCTAACTTTTATGTTTCAAACATCTCCAACAGTGCTGTTGCCCCAGCATAGTCCTGCTGAGCAGTTAGAAACCCAGGAAGTTCACAAGTAACCTTTGCTCTTCCAGATGTTTCCTCCAAAGCTCACTCCACATGGTACAGAATACAGCCACCTGCTCAGCTTGGCAGTGCTGACTCCTGGAAACATACAGCACAGACTGAAGCAGTCCTACATTCATTTCCATATACAATCCTTAAAGCTCTGCACTGCTAAGCTTATGATGGGACATTTTCTTCTTTCTACTACTCTCAATAGCATCTTTCCAACTTGCACATCTGGAGGTTTTGGATAAGGCATCCTGACTAGAGGAAACCCATCCCCTAAATTCTCCACAACTCCTGGAAACAAAGTAATTCATTGTCCATATCCTGTTTGACCTTGAAAACTTCTGGAGAAACCATCAAAGTGTTTTGAGGGGGTGGATTTCTGATAGGATATCCACGTATTAGGAAGAAGTATAGAGCTCCCGGAATTTCACTTTAATATAAGCTAGTAACAACCTGCTATTCCTTTAAGCTAAAACCACAGCCTTTTCTACTTTCCAGTGTGGAGCACTGGTTTCGGAAATGCAGCATTGCCCTACCACAAGGTTTTGGCTTTGGCTGGATGCTCCGTCGCGTGGTTGAAAGTCGAGCTCCGTGACGGCTCCGAGGTTCAGTTTGAGTTTTCTGACGTGACAGCAGTGGTCGTCGAAGCTAAACATTGGAAGAGAGAGTTAGGTTAATGTATGTTCACGTATTGCACAGCTTCTTCTCTGAAAGGAGAACAGATCATCACTGTCTGTACCTCTAGATGTCCATTCACTCTACTTTTAGCAGATATGTGTTTTAAGGTTTCCATGGATCAGACATCTCCTTCATATGAACCTCTGGGCTTTGTGCCTTTTCAGTTTCAACACTGAATGTAATGCAGTGCAGGTTGCATAACCATAATTTAATAATAAGAAAAAAGCCTGCAGAGGACAAGATTGAGGAATTTAAAACAAAGGGTACCTCCTCTCTTAGGGATTTGTCTGGCTTCACAGCTATGATTTGTGCTATGGTTCCTGCTAAGTCAAGGGACTGCACTAGTATAGCAAAAATTAGGTAGAAGGGACACATCACATCCACATACCGTGTGCAAACAGCCACATACAAGAAAAGCCAAACCAAATCACACAGCAAGAGAGAAGTTTTGTTTACTGCCTGTGTCCTCACCTGCCATAGGCCTCTCTTCTGCCCCAGGGGCTGCTGCAGAAGGAGGTTCTGTTGTCCTGGCTCGCTCTGCACACTTCCCACCCTGTTAGATGTTGACAGCATTAGGCCAAGCACAGAAGCACACTGCATAACTAGTACGTTTCCTGGCAATTGGGACTAAAATAAATAAATAAATAATAGATCGACCAACCACTAATGGCACAGTCACTTCAAAGAGCAGCACTATCTTTGAAGGACGGGAGGAGACATGTCTGCTGGGTTGTGGCTTCCGGGGCTTAGGAAAGGGTGGGAGGTGGAGTCATAGCATTCAGGACTTGGCCACACACAGGTAGCATCCTGTTGCTGCCTGCTCTGAGCTTCCCCTCCCCCTCCCAAAGACACGTGCTCCTGCCATGTGCTCTGAGCTCCTTTGTTCTAAGCGAGGGCAAAAAAACCAAATGTAACTCAAACTCTTTAGCAGTGTCTGATTGGCCGGTCACCCCGGGTCCGCCCCCAGTCCTCCCCTTCCCCCTTCTCCTAATAAAAGAGATGGTCGAGGGAGGCCCCGCCCTCTCTCAGCTCAGCTATCTTCCTGTGAACATCTCTGGTTGTCTGTCTCATTTGAAAGCTTCTAACCGCAGGAAATTGAGTGAGCAGGGAGCTAAATTTCTCCCTCTTTGCTTCTGCTGATGGTATTTGCTTTGCAGCTGATACAGGTACCGATTTTAGAGCTACTTAAGTGCTAGATCGCCCGTGCTACCTCTCAAGGCTGCTCGGGGCTTTCCAAGGCATTGAAATACAAGCGCTAGCCGGTATAAAGCTGAAAAGATACCTTCCACAGTATCCAAATATAAATAACTGCAGATTTCAGTTTTCAGTCATTGATTGATGCATCCCACTGGGCAGCACTCACTTCTCTGCATCCTTTGCCACATCAGTGAAGGCAGGAACATCAGCTTCCTAGCTCAAAAGCCTTCTTGTTTGCTTTTCCTTTTTTCAAGGACAATGTCGTAAAAGCTATTGTTTTTCTTCCCAAATAAGACTCCATGGCCTCATCACAATTTTGTCATCTGGTTTTAATTTCAATTTAAGTCAACAAACAAAAAGCAAACACAAAGTGACAAAGGATCCATTCACATAATGGATGCATGAGTTATGTGAACAAGGCCCCACACTCAACACTTGCAGCCTTAAGTATTTTTGTGGCTAACAAAAGAGACAAGTAAATGAAAATTAGAGGTAGATAGACAGATAGCTAGATAGCTAGATAAATGCAGCTTTTTGGTTTTTAATATATTGGCACAAAATATCTGAAAACCTGCAGTAGAAGAAACTTTAGCAATAAAACGTACTCCGCTATGTACCACCTCATGCTACCATTCAACTGACCATTCAATCTACTTAATATAGAAATACCATCCTCCCCTCATTTTTATCAAAGTACTGTATTACTCTGAACACTGGACATTTAGCAGTCATAAAACACTTTAGCTGAACAAACTGTGTCTGAGAGACTTATGACTACAATAGTCACTAAGTCACATTTAAGATAGACTTCTTTTAACTCAGGCAGCTGCTTTTTTAGGCCAGACTGGAATCCACTGAGCAACATGTCCTATTTAAGCAACTTCCAGCTATATCTCACATACACACTGTTGAAGATTCAGTATTGCAATCCATTTTGTCTTTGGTTTGCATTAATCTAAAGGAAAACAACATTCTTTTTCTAGATACTTCTCTTGGAGTTCCCTGGAGTTTGTCAGTACCACCAACACAATGAAGGTTAATCACCTGACCATACAGGGGTGGAAGAAGAAGACAAACCTAGGAACATGGTCAGACAAGACATGGAGGATGTCTGTGGAGAGGCTTAAAAAGCTCTGTCTCCTGAGCAGCTCATTCTTCACTTTGGCAGAAGTTACCGATTGTTCTTAGAAGGTTTGGCAGAACAGAACACGGAGAGTTTCCTGCTCTGCTTTGGGGCTCTTGGGGTTTAGGATTTTTCCTTTTGTTTCTTTCTCTCATGGAATTTTGTCCCATCTGTCGCTAAGAAACCATAAGGACCGATACTTAGGAGAGACAAAAGTTTCCACTATAAAGGTGCGGCTGGCCGCTCTCTTAACTGGGGGTTTCTCTTGGAGGGGCAGAGATACCATGAGAATTGGGCACAGCTCCTTGCTTTCTTGCTCTCTAGGCTTCAGAGGAGGACGGCCGAGCTGCTGCTAGTGGGGGTGGGGGGAGGCGGCGGGGATTCGCTGCTGCTGCCAGAGCCCAGCCCTGTCCTGTTTTCTCCTAGCCCGGGTGAGCCTTTGCTCGTGAGAGCAGCCATTTAACTGGGACCTTATTGGAACACTGTCTCACTGGAAAGGACCCTTGCCATCTGCTCAGGTGCCTCAGGGGAAGACCGGGACCCTGACCCCCCTCCCCCTTCCCGGAGGGCACGTCTTCCCTGTGGCAGCTGCTGTGGAGGAGCCCAGCTGCCACTGCCCAGCTCTGCTGCTTTCTGCCACTGCCTCGGGCTTTTTTTGCTGCACTGTAACACACCCCCCCTGCCTGCTGGGACACCCCACGGCCACTCTGCTACACCTGCAGAGTGTCTGCTACCTCTTGCTTGCTACTCCGGGTGAGCCTGCCCTGCTATTCCAGCCGCTGCTCCAAGGTTCCTGCTGCAGCCCGTGTTTGCCATCCAGCCCGTCCGCCATCACCACGTGACAGGAGATGCAGCCGAGCCCGCGCCACAGCGCCCCCTGCAGGCGCGGGGGAACCATTGCACCCCCCCCCCGCCCGGCCGGGAGCCACCAGCGCCCCTGCCGGCTGTCACCAGAACTGCACCAGAACTGCACCAGAACTGCCTGACAGCCCAGAGAGGCTGGCACTGGGTTTGTGGGTTTGTTTGTTGTCGCTGCCGTTGTGGTTGTTTGTCTGCCTTGTTATACATACATACATACTAGTAAAGAACTGTTATTCATTTTCCCATATCTTTTTCTGGAAGCCCCTTAATTTCAAAGTTATTATAATTTGGAGGGAAGGGGGTCATATTCTCCATTCCAAGGGAGGTTCCCACCTTCCTTGGCAGACACCTGTCTTTCAAACCAAGACAGGGGCCAGGTTTGGTTACCTGATCTGAAAATCTTATTCCTTCCTCCCATTCGTTTAAACTAAGGCCAGACTTTGCACTGAACCATATTCATGTTTCTGTCACTCCTGCAGGGGAGACAGTGGGCAACTTCAAGAAGAGAGACATCTTGGGACCCTGAAGCTGTTTATCTTTTGATTGACAGACTACAGCCTAATAATGCTGGGCATGCCCTCAGCAATTTCACCACAGCTGCACTGCCTTGGAAAAAGAGAAAAAGCTTCAGCAAGCTCAAAGCCAGAACAAACAAGATGTATTTGAGTCCCTTTCTTCCTCAGACAGGTCTTCCAAATGAAATCACCAGTCCCTGGAACATATATCCCAGCTTTTCCATAGGATATTGACATGCTTTACATACCATGCATCCTAAATACCACACAAACACCTGCCTAGGGATAAGCAGAGACCTCAGAGTTACCTCCAAGTTAGTAAGACTATGTTCTTGACCTAGACATTGACTGCAGCACATATGACTGGTAAGTCCAAAAGCATCACATCATTCCTTATTAAAGCAAAGAGACTGCACTTAAATTAGTCTTTATATTTGTGATCCAGACAACCTGAAGTTACAGCTTGGAGAATTTCCTTAATCTTCTGCTTTTAGGATTACATAAAACTTATTCTTCTGAATTTCCAGAAGTTTTTACAGTGGTTACCAATGTGTGAATGAAGTAGGAATTAGCTGGAGAAGTTCTTGGGAAAAAAAAATTCTACTAGAGTAGCTTTGAGAACACTGTTACGATTTCTGAGGAAGGAAAGGTAACTCTTAGTTCTGTGAGTAAGGAGACATTAATGTCTGCAGCAGAAAGACTGCAATTATATTCAGTACAAAACTGTTTACAGTGCTGAAACAAACTCACTTTCGTATCACTTTCGTGTGATACGAAAACACTTGAAAAAGTCATTAGATAAAGGGTATACATGGACTGCGTGAGGGCACAGAGGCTATACACGAGGTAAAAACTATTCCCATGCACTGAAGACAAACAATAGGTGAGCAAAAAAAGGCTGGACTTCGTGTCTTCCTGTTGGAGTCTGGGATTTTCAGCCTGGCTTAATAACATAAGTGAAATGAATCAAGTGAGCTGGTGGACGTTTACTTCCAGTACTGAATCATTACACAAACTGGTATAATCTGGGATGATCTTACAAGCTGAAATTGCAGATACCTATTGCAGGGAAATGGTGGACCTGAGACACATCTGCGTTTTGCAGAGCTACCTGTGCACAACACAGTCCTGCTGTGGCTGTCTTTTTGCTCTGTATCCCCACATTTTGAAGAAGGAAAGCAAGAGAGAGAGAATCATAAAGACCACAAATTTCAGACAAGTGACTGAATTTTCAGATACAAGCTTTCTCTTCATGAGGGTTTGTGAGGGTTTTTTTTCACATCAAAGAACAGAACTACCAACCTTGTTTCAGTGAAAACGAGCATGGCAGGCAGAGGGTTGGCTCTCTGCAGCCTGCCCTTCCTCCTTTTCTGTCTCTCCTTGTTTACCAGACCTGACCAGGAGTATACTGTTTTTCTGACAGCCTGTGGGACCCATCCAAGGAACACTGAATCAGATGCCATTTCAGCTGACAGTACATTTCCTACCCATGGCAATGTGATCTATAAGAATAGTTTTTCTAAAGGACATAATCTAGATTTATTTGGGAATAAGAAACAAGATTTTTTTCCTGCCCAACGCTCTCTGTCGCTCCCTGAGTATCTCTGTCAGGGATTTATTTGCACAATAATGTTACTCCCATTATGTAGGGCAGAGGTGAGCCAAAGATCAGACCAACCCAAGTTTATGGATGCATGTTACCAGTGCTACAAGGAATGACAGTGCAGTCACACGGTGGGGGCCAAAACAAACTTTGTCGGGTTGGCAAGTAAAATAAGTAATGCTCAGGAATTAAAAGAAAACCAAATCACGCAGCCAAAAAAAAAAAAACACCCAAAAAAAGGTAATGAAGAAAGAAGAAAACAAAACAGAGACAAAGGAAGCAACAAGTTTACATGTCTATTATAAAGATGTACATGCTTGCCACACCATCATGGTAGAGCATATACACTTTGTGTCCCTAGACATATGAATGAGATGGTTGGTGGACAAAGGCAGCAGAAAATGGGTTAAATATATTGTATTTCCAGACACATCCCAGCCCAGTTAGCATTAAACCTGCTGCTGCAATTTCCCTGGCAATATGGATTCAATCTGATTTTTCCTATTAGGAACCATTAAGCTAGGATAGGCACAAACATTACAGGGAAATGTGTTTGTGCAGCAGATTTCCATTACAGTGGTTTCACCTTCTTCCTTTCTGATTTGGGAAAATATCCTGTCCTCTCAGATTATAACCACAACAGATCACGATGCTCCTCAGCCCTGTACTCCAAGCTGTCTGAGCACTTCAGTGCTCTCCCCTTCCTGCCTTCCCTGCTTTTTTTCAAGGCTGGGTCTACTTGCTATAGAACAAAGGGAAACAGACTTTATTCTTTTTTGTATTTGTCACAATTTGTTTATTTAAGACTCCTACCTTCCAAAAGGGTCTAGTCCCTAGTAAATACTGTTTACTTCTTTATCTTGGTTATGATTAAATACCAGCTTTTGAATTCAGAAGGTGATCCTAAAAAGTTATCATTGTGCGGCAGCCAAAATCAAAGTTACATAAGAAAAACTGAAGCCTGCTTTATTCAAAACTAATGTTCCTGAATGTAAAAACAAATTAACTCTGCCCTATAATCCCCACAGCACAATAAGCTTCTACAACATCTGCTTTACTACTGCTGTCCTTTAGAGGAGGAATCCAAATTTCACATTTAACAATGCAGTTGAAACATCTTTTTCTCCTCACAGAGATCTAACCTAATTTTTTTAGACACATTTGCCAGTGTCTTCATTCCTTCTTAAGGCTTCTTAAGGTTTTGCAGCCCTGATGCCTGTCCTTAAGACATGTGCCCGCTCCTTGAAAAGGATAATAAACCTCAGCAGAACTGATTCCCAAGTATATCTGCTCACCCATTTGCTCTGTACCCTAGAGCAGGGTGGAGGATAGTGTCCTGGTCCCTGGAGAAAATTTTTGTGACAGGAATTAGTAAGAACCCGTTGTGCAGCTGATTACATTTCAGGGTTCAAAATAAATTACTGTGTTTGAACACGTTCATTGACTTAGGTGTCTCATAGTGCTCAGCCTCACCACTGTAATTAGGAGTGGCTAGCCCCTACTTAACAAGATCAAAACATTTCAGAATCAACACTGATGTAACTGAGTATCAGGACATTACCTCAGGACCTTCCCCTTTGTCCTCTTCCTTAACTGTAGTGAGTTTTTAGTGCTGCTAAAGGGACAACATGGAAGTTCTTTGATTGAATGATTTTTCTTCAGCTCTTTAGCCCAGATGACCATGCAATCTTACATTGTCACAAAACCAGGTAACAATACTCCTGCCTCTGCCAAGAAGCTGGTGTCTTTTCCTAACTGATCAGAGACTGGTCTGCCAGAGAAGGGTTCACACACACGAAGGACACCATGTTGCACGGAATGAGCTCAGTGATAGCACCCATGATAAACTCCTTTTGTCAACTGAAGAGAGTGAACAAACAAACACAGCAGCCTGTCCCCATCCCAAAAAGCCACTACCAACACTGAAACCCAAGCTAATGAAACAGAAACCATTCACACAAATGCCTCTCAACATATCCACTGCTTCCACTGGTGCAGGAATGAAATAGTGAGTTACCCTCTGTGTTGCCAATGTATGGGGCTGTGTTCTCCTGGGAGGAAACAGATGCTCTTGGGACTAACAACAACTCTCCAGCCTCAAGAGGATAGGTTGAGAGGTGGAAGCACAGCAGCAGAGCAGGGAGAATGATTAACATAACTGATCTGGGTGTTAAAGGTGCAGCCTTCCCTTGTAAGTTCCCTCCTGACCCATTTGTGTTTGTTCCCCTGTCTGTGGGTAATGGGGAACAACTAGACCTGAACTGCAGCACTAACAGAGCCATTTTAGAGATGTATTTATGGCATCCACCTGCAAGATTTCTAAGTTGTCATTTGAGAATTGTAAATGCTTTGCAAGACTAATGAGAATTATTGTAAAGCACCCACAAAACACTATATTCCACAGGACTTACCATAATTAGTTTTATCAGCGAATGGTAAAGAACTCAGCTTGATATTAAGTCTTTTGTGGTGACAGCATTGTGAGATGAATGAAAAAACAGATGTCTCCATTTTACATAAGCCTCCAGACTAATGCTTATAACAGGATACAGCTAATGCCTTGTGGATCATCTTTCTCATGCCTTTCAAGCAATTGTTAAACAAGGGGGAAAGGCCAGCCTGCTGCTTCATTCACTACAGGTTTTTCTTTCCCCTTCTCCTTAGCCTTCTCAAAGTTATTGGCAATCAAAGCTGAAAACTGAAGGTGGGTTACTACACCTTTGACTTGCAGGCCTGAATATTGATGAGCCACAAGAGACAGAGATGGAGAGAGTGACAAAAGGTGAGGGGAAGAGACAAAAGGTCGGAAACAGCTTGTTTCCCAGCACACACACTGACAGACAGGTAGTGTTAACACTGTACCTAGAGAGGCTGCCCTCAGTGGCCAGGCTCGGGGAGTCATCGAGGACATTAGGTTCACTGCAGGAGGGGCAGGGAGATTAAGAATTTAGGGAAAGAAAATGCAAAAAGCATGCGCTTGTCTCTGTTTTCAAGGGAAGAAAATATCAACGGAATAAAAAAGTAAAAAAAGGACGGTAACATTAATTGGTCTTACATGCTCAACAGCACATATATGATTCAGAGGAGGTGAAAGAACATCTGATAACAGGAGCAGTCTTTAGAGGGAGTTTACACTGCATGAAGCCTTCTACATCTCTGCTGAGATTTGGGGAGCTGAGAAGTTGAACAGGATGTGTTTCTGAAGGAAATAAGGCAGGGAACTGTTTTCAAAGCTATTTTCCTGCAGCATTTTGATTTATTTCAGTTCTATTTACTTTCAGCATCATAGAAAGCTTTTTTCCTTCCCCATGAGCCACTTATTCCTTGAGGGGGGGCTGATCTATCTCCCATGAGCTATAGACCACTCTCCTTCTGGTGCAACTCTAAGGACAAACATGGGGAAAACAAGGTCTCATAGTGCAATGAAACTGTAAATAAACAGCTGGCAAGGGTCTTGGCCAAGGAGTACACAATTCCAATGCTTTTCTGCAATGCAGCCATCAGGCAGGAGCAGCCTGCTCAGGCCATAGGAAAAGAAAGAAAGGAAGAAAGTAGTCTGCTGGGTTACCAGCAGGAAAGCAGTAATAATATTACTTAGCATTAATTAGTTTACATTTGTGAGGCAGTCTGAAAGCCCAGAGACCATCCATAACTCAAAAGGCATGACGTTGAGGACTATGATTATGCTTGCTGAGCTGGTCCTTCCCCTACCCACATGAAAAGTGGTTCTCCTGCTATACCATGTACTTAAAAAGTAGAGAGTGAAGCTCTGTGGTACTTAAAGTCTTTTTTTCTCAGCATCACCATGATTTGGGATTGCACAAAGCAAACATTGCTCTCAGTCAGCTGTAACTCTTACAAAGTTTATGCACTAAAGATGGTAGTGAAAGATTGAGGAAAACGGAGTCTTGCATGTTAATTTTTCAAGGAAAAAAGGGACCGAATCAACTGAGTTTGAAAGTCAAATGAGTTCCTGTAAGTCCTTTTGTGAAAACTCACAGATAAAATCTGTGTAACTTCTCTCTTGTAACTCACTTCTCCTATCTCTGCTGGTAGATACCACAGCTGTTAATTTTCCTTCATCTATCAATGTTATTTCTTTAATTCCAAGCAAGAATGGGGAGGGAACAATATTGTTTGATTTTCCAGGGGTCGTCAAGACATTATGTAGAATATATTCTTTAAAGGTTCAAAGGAAGTAACATAAATTAATCTGTCCATTGTCAGATATCCTTGGATAACTATGTCACGGACAAATAAAACAATAAACATTGCTTACTTAGAAAAAAACCCCACATTTAAATGCAAAACTTCTCTCCACATCTTCTAAAGATGTACATTTCCCAACAAGCTCTTTCTCACCACTCCATGTCAACCAGGAATAAGGCATTCAATGTTATTTGTATCAACAAGTATTTCAGGTTTAAAACAGTATTACATCCCATCTTTGAACATAGAGTTTAATTTCTGCGATGAGCTAGTTACTCTTCTAGGAAGGACAAAGAACACACAGAAGAAAACAAAGTAAATCAAACTGCCTCTGCTCCCCTCTCCCAGCTTCTCAAGATTCCTCCCCACTCCCCTACACAGACTGGGTATGGTCCCCCGGTTTAATGAATACCCCAAAACCATGTTTCCTTTTGCTATTCAGTAGTAGCAGAGAAAAATAATAACGCTGAGTGTTTCTGAAACTGCTTGAGAAGAAGGTTGCTGTGGATGACACCTTGTTCTTATGGACCCTACGCAACACAGATCATCCTGGAAAATCATTATTTCCAGTCCTGAGCCCTTGGTCCAACACTATTCCAGGATGAATAAATTTAGCATCACTATGTTGGCACCAATTCCACTGTCCCATATCTCTGATGTACCTGTGCCATTTATGCTCTTGTTAATATAATGGGAAAGGTGAAAAGCCCATGTTGTTACCTTTGGCTGGGTAACATGCCCACCTCAGCCTGAGGTGCAGACATGCTGGAGAGATGGCTGGAGAACCGCCTCCTCCCAATGGCACCCATAAGGTATGTTTCTTGTTCACTTACCACACTGGGCATGCTCAAGGAGTCATCTAGAAAGAGAGAAAAAAACAGAAAGGAGAGGAAACAACCACCCAAATCCCACCTGCATCTTGACAGTTGTCAAGAGATAACAGGATGCCAAAAGTGTACCCAGCATTCACTTACCAAGAGCCCAAGCCTGAAAATTGGAATATTCCATTAGACTTTACAGCCACAGTGCAGAAAGACAGACACATAAACCCCTGCAGGATGAGGAACCTGACAAACATGGGGCAGGGATTTATGTATTCTTTCAGCTTAAATGGCTCTCAGGAAAACATGTTTGGGGAATCCAGCTTCCACTAGGGAATTAATCCTGTGATTAATAAATTGCTTGTTAATATACAGTGTTTCCAGCATAAAAGTTGTAACTGGAGCTTGTCCTGGTGTGAAATAAACTGCTTCTATGATCTAGCATAGCACTGTGACAAAAAAGCCAAAATACATGACAGCAAAATGCAGAACTGACACCCTTCAACACCCTTCAGACATGCATTTTAAAATATACCAAAAATTTGGATAAGTTGACTCAAATACATCATACTGCAACAGAACTATGCAGACAGCTGGACTGCAATCAGGACAGCTTGAAATTTTCAGTGCTGTTTCAAATTATATCAAGTATCCAGAGAGAAATTACTTTATTGTGGGTTTTGCCACAACAACTTTTAATTACAAATAAAGAAAACAAAGGGGTGGGTTTGTGTAATTTCCTCTCTTTTTGACCTTTTCCTATTCTGATGTACTGAAATATTTTATGGCAGTGTTTATCCAAGGCAGGGCTGAGGAAATAATGCTGCAGTTCAGATAGGAAGATGGCAGTTACCGTTCCACACAGTGGCTCAGAATTAATCTGAGGCTGAAACCACAGTTTGCCACAGTGAGTAAATATCTGAACAATGTATAAGCAATACAGCTCTGAGTGGATAGTACAAAGTTTAGTGGTGAACCCAGCTAAAATAAAGTTGGGCTAAACCTGCAAAGTTTCTGGCTAATTGCTCTTTGCCAAAAGGCAATTCTGCTGTAACTGCATGGGCCTTTCTTTTGAGCCCCCCATTTTCACTCCTTCTGTTTGATGCTTTTGGGGATCCTGCAGGAACAGGATCCTAACTACAGAGCCACAGCCCCTGCCCACTGTCATGATGGCTAAAGAGAGGCCTGGTTGCCAAATGCCTTGTCAGAACTGTGATGATTGCACATCAGCCCGCATCTCAGGCACTAAAATCCTCTGTGTGCCCTTCCCTTTACCCTGCCATAGCTCAGAGGGCAATGAGGAGGTATGTTACAACTCAAATTTTAACACCATGTATACCAGCCACACCAGCTGCTCAACCTCATGCTCCTGTGGACCTTTTATTCATACTGGGACAGGGGCAACTGTGTTCCCCTCCCAGCCAGCCTCTGGGCATCAAGAAAACATCCTCAGTTGTTTGGGGCTTAGTATCAGTGGCCATGTACTTTCTTCATCCTCCTCATCTGTGCGGCTCAGCGTGTCCTGCGAGGCCTGCTGGGAAGGCTCGCTGTCCTGCTCCCAGACTGTGCCAGTGCCAGTGTTGGAACGGGACATGGTGGCCAGGCTCAGGCGGTAAGCAGAGGTGGAGGTGCCCACAGTGCTGACAGATGTCTTCCCTTGGTAAGCTGCGCAAGAGGGGGAAAACCAAACCCAAGTCACTCATGGCACTGGAAATCAACAGCAAGCCAAGCATTCTTGTCACACTGGGCACCTCATTCTGCCTGGACTAGTGGGGCAAGGGGACCTCACTACAACTCCCAGACAAGAGGGTGGAGCCAGGCTGGAGTTGGCCTCTCCTCCCCTGCCACCAGCAACAGGACAAGATGAAATGGCCTCAAGCTGCACCAGGGGAAGCTCAGGCTGGACAGGAGGAATTTCTTCCTGGAAAGGGTTGCTAAGCATTAGAATGGGAGTCACCACCCCTGGAGGTGTTCAAGAAATGATTGGACGTGGGACTTGGTACCATGGTCTAGTTGACAAGGTGGTGATCAGTCAAAGGTTGAACTTGATGATCTCGAGGTCTTTTCCAACCTTAATGGTTCTGTGATACTGTGACAGGGGGTGGTAGAGGTGATAAAACACAAACAGCTGCCTTGCTCGCCTTCAGACTGCATAAGTAAAACAGAGATTTTGGAAAGGTGAGGCGAGCAAGGCAAAATCTCTGTTTTACTTATGCAGTCTGATTTTCACAACCAGTATTTTACAGATCAGCTTCAATATTTAGAAACAAGGCAAATTCTTGCCAAGGAAAAAAGACTGAAGCATTTCCTTTTGAATTTGTTTTCCTAAGAAGAAAGCACATAAACTGCTTGCCATGTATGAGCAGCAGCTGCCATCTCGTGGCAACAGGGGTGGCCATCACTGAAGAAAAGTCTCCCCTTGTTCAGAAGAGAACTCAGTGCCCCATCAGCTCAGGGATGCTGATCTGGATATCATAGTAGAGAAAAATCAAAGAGACCAGGAGAAAGTTGGAGGATCTGCTGCTGCTGAGCAGCCAGACCTTTCTGCATGAGGAGCTTTGGCTTTACAGTGGCACTTTTTTATATTGTCAATGGGAGAAGGGAGGAAGGTGGGGGGAGGAGAAGAGTTCTGAAGGTGTGGTATAATTTTTTTTTCTTATTTTAGGTCTGTTAATAAACTTCTTTATATTCTTTCAAGTTTGGTGCCTGCTTTGTTTTTCTCCTAATTCTTATCTCACAGAAGGTAATAGTAATGAGTATTTTGGACCAAACCACTACACAGGGACAACCTTATATTTGACTGAACAGAGATCAAAACCTCAGTGGCACAGGGTACATGGAGATGAGGGCTTCCTTATTCTAAACTCTATCCTCATGATCCTGTCATGAGACAGCTCCTTCCTCCATGATGATTTAGTCTGTCCAAGAGACAAGGTAGGCTAAATAAGGTAGAGTACCATCTGCTAGTCTACCTGGTAACCGGTGAGAAGCTGTGATTAACTTAAGCCCCAGATGCCTCAGCCTAGCAGCTGTTTGTCCATCCACAAAATTCCTGTCAGAACCTTCATCCAAGAGATGGAAAGAGGAGTGGTCCTTCTTGGCTGTTAGCTGTATTGCCCAGCTCTATGCAGAAGAGAGATTACTAGAAGATTTCTGCCAACATCCTCCCAGGTTCAGCACATTCACACTCCTTCCAAGTGCTTTGATTGTCTTCATTGTAGAATTAAGTCCACATGCCTTTCCCCATCCAGAGGAACTAAGACTAGCTGTACTCCATGGATCAGAGCACCTGGATGACTGACATGCTCTTTAGTTTTGGCTAGGAAAAAGCTCTGTGATTTAGTTTCAAAGGGTTCTTAGGCCTACTAACTTCTGAAAGGTCACTCCATACATATATAATTCTTCCAGAAGTGCTGTTCCTCTGTTCTCAGCTGGGGAATAAGGGCTATCTTGCCTTCAGGGAGTGAAATATCAGGAGCCAAAGCAACTGTTACATTGCTCTGGATGAAGGGCCGAAGGAGCACAAAGATAGGGATCCGTGTTCTTACGATAAAGTCGAGGAAATCCCACAGGGCCAGCCCTCCCACCTTCCACAGGGCCATCTCTTTGACTTGCAGGCTCAGCCAGTACCACTGGCTGTCCAGTTGGCGTTCAAAGCAAACAAGGATCACCTTCAGGGCTACAGGGTGTAGCGGGTTGAGTTCGAAACTGGGCAGAAACACCAATTAAATGTAGTGGTTTTGGTTCAAAATATTCATTACTTACTTATTTTCCTTCTGTGAGATAAGAATTAGGAGAAAAGCAAAGCAGGCATAAACCTTAAACAGTTGCAGTACAATGAAAGAGTTTTATTACTAATAGAATTAAAAGTAAAGAGACAATAACAAAACAAAATTAAAGCAAATCCCCCCCCCCCTCCAGCACTTCTCTCCTTTTACCTAGCTCACACAAGGGATAACAGAACATGGGATGTTAGTCAGTGTTCCAGTTCTTGAAAAGTCTCTCTCTTATGCTTAAGGGAAAAAAGGGTTTTTCCTTCAGTTGCACGTGGTTCCCAAACTGCCACCAACAGCAGATCCGCCCAGAAACAAACAATCTGCTGTGTGTAGAACATCTCTCCCATGAAAAATCTCACAGTTCCTTCACACTACAAAACATGGGCCATCACATGGGGTTATTCATCTTTTTAAGGATAAGTTCTTTTGGCCTGCACACAAAAGCTTTTTCTTCACCACAAGTCTCTAACAGCCTCTTACTACTTCTATATAGCCTGGCATAGGCATTCTTCACAATCTTCACAGGCACACGAAGATACTCCATCCCCCCATGTTCTTCAAATGGATTAAAGAGACAAACAGTTTGTGGTATTACAGTTTCTTACCACGGCATGCAAGAAGGTTTCTTTTAAGCTGCGCGCCAGAATCGCGGCACCGCCCTCTTTTCTCCCGTCGCCATTTCCAGCTCCATCCCACGGGACTCACTTCTCTTTCTCTCTGACTCTGATGCCGCCATGCTGAAGAGTGTTCTTGTTCAGGCTTTACGGTGGGGAAAGCCTCGCTCCCTTTGTGCTGCTGGCTGCGTGGTGTCCTCTTCAGTTCAGCACGAAGTGTGCTGGCTGCAGACAGGAGGCTCTGCCGGCTCCCGTTGACTCCGCTGGCTCTGCATGGAGAGGAGAGGGACCCACCGGTCCCCAGAAGCCGCGCTGGATGGGTTTAGCTGTGAGCAGTCCATGGCTGGTTTTAGCTGCCTGTGGCTCTGAGGCAGTCCCCTCCAGCCACCCAGGGTCCGTGCCACAGCGTTGGGAAAGGGGGAAAGGGGCAGTGGCCCCGGCCCGGCGGGGCCGGGAGGCTCGGAGCCCCCCCCCCCACCTTCCAGCAGGCGAGCTCCGACAAAAAGGGGAAGTCCCGCCTTTCTGTGCGGTTTAAATATGTAAATTGTGAGAAGCGTAATTGGTCTTAAAGACTGTCCATCAACTCAGGGTCAACCCAATACACAGGGGAACACACATCAACAAAGGGCAGTCAGAGATGTTACCAGTGTCCCTCACGAGCACTGGGGGAAGAATGGGGGAGGGGGCCACAGTGAGCACAAACCTATACAGGCATGCTTTGCATGTACATGCACATGCACACCCACACACCTCAGAGTCACAACTGTCTTTTCTATCAGTCTCCAAACATGGCAGGGAAGGAGCAACCAACCTTCTAGTAATAAAGGCCTCAGGATCAGTATTGGCAGTCCCATTCCCAGAGAAATTTTTCTACTTCATACCTAAGTTCTTCTGTATTTTCTTGCTCTGGCTTTCCCTCTCCCTCCCTGTAGAGTTCTTTTGTCTTCCCAGAATCAGATATTTTGAAAGCAGCTCAGAGTAGGAATACAGCCCTGGCTGATCAGACAACCTCAAAAATCTTGACCAAGCATATCCACACAAAGAGTCACCCTGTGAGCACAATAATCTGCAGATGATTTATAGGGTGATGAAAAGAACCTTTCTAGCAATGCAGCTGCATGAGTCATGGTCACACCACAATTTAAATACAAATATGGTCCAGTAAGCCAAGGGTAGTAATTCACAAGAACAAGAGCATGGCATTACAAATGGGGATGAACAGCAATGAAGTTCAAAACAATGCTCTGCATTAAAGTGGGCAGTGCTTAACACTTGAATCACAGGAGAGACAAGCAATCTCTCCCTTTCCATGTTCCCCATGTCTGGCAAAAACATTATTGGGGGAAAGTTGACTACTCCATCTTTCTTAATGGGATGGCCAAGACTTCTCAGCCATTATACCTCTGTATCCTGGTTTGTTTGGGTGGGGGGCTAAATCAGTGGTGAACTGCCAATTTTTCATCAGTTTTACTCCATTCCTCAGATACAGGTTAACAAAGACCAAATATAAATCTTCAGATAAATGCTCACCCTCACAAAATCAGAAACAGAGAAGCTGTTTTTGAAGGGGGCTTTGAGAGAAAACTGTCCCCATATAGGCCCGACTGCCTGCAGTGCTGCTGCATCTCCAATTTAATTATTTTTTCTGTCCTTTCACCTGTGGGTCAGATGGGAGATAAGGCAGTACTATCTTGCACCACCCTACAGCAAGCAGGGGGCATACCAGTCAGTAAGGACCGTGTGTGGGGCCAGCAGCCAGACAGACTACACCACCTCTCACCCTAGATAGCCAAGGGCCAGTGAGGCTCTGATGTTAGGGGTTGATGGGCAGTCTGACTCGCCTTTGTGGCTTCACTGCTGTAGTCTGGCAGTGTGAAAACTGAGCGACTTCTACCTGTGCTGCTTTTCCTCCAGCTGCAGTGCAGACATCACTCATGTTGTGATGTATTCCAGAGGTACTCTTGGCTTCATGCTCTGGCCTGGCCCCTTGTTCAGGACAAGGCCTAAAGCAGCTCTAAAGAGGTCAGTTAGCTCCTGCCTGAGATGGTTTTCTTTAGTGCTCTCTACAGAGAGCACTCCACTCTACTCTTGAGCACTCCACCATAGCTCTGTCTCTTCTCAGTGGTCAGCAGAAGCCATCACTCACCCAGGTAGGCAGCCTGGCTGGTGGATTCTGCAAGCCCTTCCCGCCGCAGGTCCTTCCCCGCATCCCCTGGGGTGGAGCAGTGGGCGGGGGAGCTCTCCAGCATAAAATTCTTGCTGCGGGAAGTGCTGATGATGCGAGGTGGCAGGAGGATATTGATAACAGTCTGGAGCAGCAGCAGGACCTCAGGCTGCTCCAGCCAGGGGCTGTCTGAGATACATTGGGAGGGGAAAGAGAGAGAAAGATCAGGCTACATCCCATCATAGACACCCAAAAGATCCAGACTCTGTTCAGTTCCAAAATGGGATGTGACACAGATCCGTGCTGTAAATCAAATCTCTCCTGATGGGAGAGAGTTTTTTAAAGTCCGTGTTAGGAGTTCAAGAGACAAACAGAGACTTTCTGCTTTCACTGCTGCTGGGTAGTTATTAGGTCTTATCAGAGAAACAGAGTCACTAGCATGACCCAGACACAGTACAGAGCAGAGAATGCAGGAGAAAGCCCCAATTATCAAGATTTATACGGCCTTTTAAAGATAATTTAACCAATGGTTACTAAAAACATATATTATTTTCACTTTCCTACCAATTATTCAGTAACACAGCCAGGAATTGCAGAATTTTTTGTCCAATCATCCAAAATTACTTTTACTGCAGAATATGGAGTAGTAGAAGAAGAAGAAAAAGGTTTGGTGAACAACAACAATCCTCCATTTTGTTGGTTTTTGCTCTTATCTAGTTACTACAAAGAGAAGCTTAAAACCTCTTAATTTTTTCACCCTGTGACAATCTTACATAGTAGTCTATCACCTAATTCACACCACTGTATTTTCTAGTTCTTGTCTGATAGTTGGTAATTTTTTCCAAGGTTGGAGATCAAAACAGTGTTGTTCAGGGGCTAAAACCCCTTCAAAACAGGCAGGGAAATATTCTCGGTACTCTGGGTTCCTACAGGGTGCATCTCAAATGTCCCCTAAGCATAAACTCCATCCCACACACCTTGTTATGCTGCTTCTCCTCCTGCAAGCAAAGCTTATTTTAGCACCAACACAAACACACACGAACATAGAGCCACACAGCACAAAGAAATGTCCAATTCAGTGGTCTCATTTCCTTTTAGCATTCCCCTCTCCCTTTACTCTTTGCTTTCATTTAGGGATTTACCAGTGAAGACCCTCTATAGCAGAAAGCAAGGAGCAGGACGTGTGCAAGACAAGTGGCATGGACTGGGCAAACTGTGATCCACAGGGGCACACAATTTCTGTGACCTCTGTGTTGAGCTTTTGACAGGGTACCCTTCCTTCTTGGACCAGGGTAAGAGAGCAGAGGAGGCTGCTGTTCTGCTAAGTTCTTTATTTCATAGTTTCACGGCTTTCTTGAAGACAGAGTTTGAAGGGGGTTACATGATAAAGCCAAGCAGCAGCAGCAACAGCAGGCAAAAACAGCTTCTTCTACATGCTCTATATGCTCCATTTATTTTCTTACAGAAGTGTGGATTATATTTGTTAACTGACCAATAAGATTAACACACCATTCTAGTTTTTCTTTCCTTAACCTATCCTGGTCTAATTCAAACAGTCGTAAATCTTACACAAGTATTACATAGGTATTACGCAAATTTGCATACATAGTTTATATCAGTTCTTATTGTTTATGTGAACACTCTATCTAAAAAATGTGAACAGTACAGTTCTATCTATATTTTGTCTAAAGTAAAGAATTCTGTGAAAAGGTAACACTGCTGCAGCAAGAACTGTGTTTAAGGTCTCTGCTACAGCTTTTTAATGTTTAAAGCACTTAGCATGTATTTCTACTAAAAGTTAAAAATCTATATTTCTATTTCACTTTGGTGTGACTTCATGTATCTCAGCTTGTCCAAAGGTTTTAATTCAACCCCTGTGCTTTGGCTTCCCTCTGGGCCTGAGTCCAGAGGAGCTTTCACTCCAACACCTCTGCTCCCCTCTGTGACTTCTGCTACAACAGATTTGTCTTGCCCTGCACTCCAGTTTCAAAAGCAGGAGCACATCTGTGCAAGACCTGACTCAAGAACCAAGGCACAGCTGAAATAAAGAGAAGAAACAACAACTCCTCCCAGCGGGGCTCTTTTCAGTCTCAGACCCAAAGGGCACTTAGCTGACATACTGCCAGTGACAGAAAACCAAACTAAAAAATAAGAATAAAATACAGAGAGCAGGGAAAGTGCAAATATCCAAAAGAGAGACAAAAATTCTTTTTGTTAAATTAGTCAGACCTTTGCTTCCAGATCCTACTGTGAGCACAAATGGAATCAGTAGGTTTAAAAGCATTCCTTCCCTTCTTTCCTGATTGGTGAATGGGGAGACGACATGGCTTAGGGGGAAATCTTCTTTCAAAGCCTGTGCAGTAATAATAAAAAAGGATTAAACGATTTCATCAGCAGATCATGCACACAAGTCACTGCAGGGAATGACGATCCCCTGGCCACCCTGTTCACACAGTACACCACCAGCTCTGATCACCTGATTCAGCATTGACTGAATGAGATGTCCTCAGACCACTTAGTCAGGAGTAAAAGGAATTCACAGAGTAACATAGGGATCACCTGCTCTTGTCATAGCCAAATGTAAGAAACCCAGACTCCTAACTCTTAAATATCATTAACAAAATCAGATGTATCCCACAGGAGTCAGCCTAAGCTCTCCACTGCTGTGAATGGTATCAGGATCTGACACAGACTATAGAGAATAAAAAAAGGAACAGAGGAAACTGCACAAATGACATTATCTAAATATTCTCCTGTCCGAACATGGAGGCTATTCCCAAACACATTTTTGGTCTGCCTCACTTTGTGCTGCCCTGTCATCCTTCTTAACACAAAGAATGAACTCCTGAAAAATAAACAAAATGCATGCTTACTTTTTGACACACAGTCAAGCTTACATTGAAAGGTCTTTCACCTTTTTTTAGAGGAAGTAATTCAAAAGGCTGTCACCAAAACCTTGGCTCATTTACAACATCCCAGTTGCTACAGACTGTGAAATGCAGCTGAACCTTGTAATTCCTCAAGCTTGCAGACCTGGGCTGAGAAAGTCTAGGAGATGTTTTCTGATGGGGTGTGAGGTACTTCTGTTTTGTATTCTGCTGGAAGTATTGGGAATTATGACTTGTGTTCTTCCTGACATGTTCGGTTTTCATTACATTTAAGCCCACAAATGAGTGAACAGGGAGAAGAAGATAATAGAAGTAAAAGTTCCCAATAATTTTTTTAAAATTTATTGATTTGGTACCTGTTTTTGTTTTATTTTTTAAAATATAATATTTCACAGTAAGTGAAAGTGGCCTTTTTGGGTTTTTTTTTGTGTTTTGTTTTGTTTTGATTAAGGAACCATTCCCTCAGAGCTGGAAGAAATCTGTTCTCTTTCTGTGCCAGTTTGTACCAAAAAGTCCTTTTGTGCCTCATGCTTGGAGGGACCGCTTTGTGTGTTGGTCCCTGTAAGCCTTCCTTCCCAAGCCATCCTGCTGCTCAGAAATACCTGCCTAAGTATTCAACTGGATGTACCAATGCATATTTAAAAATTCAAGTTGGAGCTAAATTAGCTTTGGTCACCATTCAGACTAATTTCATGCCAGTGGGGAAGGAAAGGGACACAGAGGCAGAAAGACTCTGTGGAAAGTTATAGTGCTGCTATGAGAAGGGAATAGTGGTGAAAATCTGCAAAAAGTCTGGAACTTTTTTTAATTCTGGCAAGGATACCATTGCATCAGCAGCTGAAAAGTCAAGTTGCCCGGCTTTTTGTGCTGGCACACTGTGTGACCAGCTCAGGTAAGAGCAGAAGAGCACAAACTCCACTCTCAGTTACACACATGGTCCCACAGGAAAGTTTGCATGGATGTAACCCAAGTCAGGGCCCATCTTCCTGTGGTAGAAGTCTTACACTAACTCCTTAGATCCTGCAGACAATCCTAACCTGCTTGTCAGAGCCTTAAACAGCATCCATCAGCCAAACTCCCTGGATTTCCAATGGCAGTGTTATGCTTGCTGTGGCCTTGGCCCCAACAGATGAATTCTGAGCTCAGTTCAAGCCTTCAGAAAGGAGGGAGAATTTACATGTTGCTTCTCCTTAAATTTTGGTGCATGTTCCACAGTTTTTGGCCAGTTTTTGCAGAAAGAAAACAGAGCACTGATGAGTTGGTGTCTCAACCAGAAGCTCTAAAGGCCTGGCCGTGGGCCAGGGCAGACACACCTGTATCTGCAATGCTACAAGCCGGACAACAGCTGTGCTGAAGGGCAGAGGTGGCGAGAGATAAGGGCTGAGATGAAGAAGGGGTAATCCGTCAGCCACACTGGAGGGTCCTACCACTCCCATCACCTGCAATACAAACAGAGCACATCACCACAACTGGCTACTTACAGTTTCATCCATGCCATATCCTCCAACGTCAGTGAAATGGAGGTGCCTTTCATTGAGCACTGAGCTGGGGTGGATCTAGGAGAACCAGCCCCCCAGTGGTCCTTGCAGGAGCTGGGGCCAGTGAGGAGAAGGAGTTCTAGCAGGGAAAGGGAGGGGAAGAGGGAACCAGCAAGGATGGGAAGAGTGCATAGGTAACCCAGTACATTCATAAATGTAGCCAGTACCAACCCTGAATGACCAGCACTGGACTGGTGGAACAGCTAGAGTTGGAGGATATGTCATTTGACAACTGTAACAAATAAAAATCTGTCATCAAAGCAAAAAGTCTGCATTGAAACTGGACATCTTTTCCCTTCCCTTGCTTGAAAACTAACGTCCTAAGTTTGACCCAAGCCAGGTTTTGTACAATGTTCAGATTCCTCTCAAACACAGTATGTTTTGGGGAACTCTAAGTATGATTCCTCTCAGCTGACTGACCCCAGATGTCTGAAGCAGAGTCACCTGCATGTGACCTGGTTGTCTGGAACTCCTTGAATAATCACCAGAAGGAAACAGCGCTTCTAGGGGAGAGTTATTTGTACTGTTTGGGATGTGTTCCTCAGGAATTAAATCACAGGTCTCCATATGCCTGTTTCTTGCCATGACCAGACACATCTAGATGATGGGAACAGGGAGAAGGTACCTGGCAGATATCTAAGTTATGGGAGATGAATGCATGCTTCTTTTCCAAATCCAGCCTGGGGAAAAGGTAGTAACCAGGTTTTTGCCAGAAAACCAAAGAGCAATTTAGAAGGGGAAGAGTCAGAGCTCCTTCTTTATATCACTATGGATTATCATTGAGATATTTCCTCACCTTCCCGGGTGATTGATTTTTGGGGCTCCATGGTCTACACATGATACACCATGCAGTCAATGCTCCCACAGCTCATAGTGCACCCACTTCTGACAGCTAAAGGTAAAATACTTGTAGCAGTAAGAGTACATGTTCCTGGTAGCTCTCCCTGGTGTTCCCAGCCAGCGGAATGTAAACACAATGACTGCACCTCAGTGTAGATACAAAAATGCTGCTAGCAAGGATTTTCCTGCTATTTTCTAAGCTGTGAGAGACTTTTCTCTCTCACAGAAGAGGTAGCAGAGTATGTAAACAACCAAGCCACCTGCAGCCTCGAAAAGTCTTGTTTATGGTATAGTAGAAAAATATTTTGACAATGAATGTTTTAAGATTTTAGTCAATCACCCCCAAGGGATGGCTGATCCTTTGTCCAATTAGACTATGAAGAAAAAAGTCTATAAAAAAGTTTGTAAAATAATTAAATAAATCAATCTGGCTGCACAGTTCCTGCCTGCTTGATCTTCTCTCCTCCTCCTCCCTATGGCTGCGGGACACAGTGATATACCCTAGGGCCCAGGCCTGCGGCAATACCTCAGCACTGTGGAGCTTCCTGCTATTTTTAGAGCACTGGCTGATTCTTATTGTGGGCCCCTTGGAGATCTTTCTGGGGTAATTCATTCTGCCTTGCCTGCTTGCCAAACTGCAAGTCCATTCCAAACTCCTATTTGAGCTAACTGTGTAGCAACCTGCCCATGTAACAATTCTAAGTAGTCTGAGAGCCCAGATTTGTGTTAGCGCCAGGTAGCTGCTAACTCTGCTTGGACGAAGAAGTCTTATGGACTCTGACAGGTTGGAGCTTCCCTGCCCTTGCAGTAATGAGTGCTGAATTGACCTGAAGGAAAGGAACATGGCAAAACCTGATACTGCGTTTTAACTAATGATCATTGTTTTTAAAGCCCCTCAGAGCACTTCTGAACCCTGAAATGTTTTTTATAGCTGCTAGATAAGGTTACAACATTTGTGCTCTAAGGAGAAAATGTTATAAAACCCAGTAACAATAAAATTCTAGTGCAACCTTTCTCCCTTAATTTATATTTTTGCACATGGAATGAAAGCATGCTTGTTTGCCAAAATGGCTGGAGTTACATGAATATCAAAATGGGGGCTTCCCCCCAGTGTAACAGCTGCAGAAACACTATGGTCTATCAGTGAATGACCAGGCAAACTCAGTCCATATCATTTGTCTGTTGAAACACACTTAGGAGCATAAACTTTACTAAGAGAGGGATCTGTGTGGATAAAAAATGCTGCTAGCAAGGATTTTCTTGCTATTTTCTAAGCCCATGAGAGACTTTTCTCTCTCACAGAAGAGGTAGCAGAGTTATGTAAACAACCAAACACCTGCAGCCTTGAAAAGTCTTGTTTATGGTATAGTAGAAAAATATTTTGACAATGGATGTTTTAGGATTTTAGTCAATCATCCCAAGGGGTGGCTGATCCTTTGTCCAATTAGACTATGAAGAAAAAAGTCTATAAAAGAGTTTGTAAAATAATTAAATAAATCAATCTTGCTGCACTTCTCCTCCCTATGGCTGCGGGACATGGTGATATACCCTAGGACATAGGGCTGTGATAATATTTGGTGCTGCCCGACATGATCTGCACGCTGCGAAGTGTCCTGCTGCTGCGAGCCAAGCCGAATTCCTGTAGAGGTACGCTGTTCCCCTTCCCCCCCAGGACCGGGAGGTCCAGCGGGACTGAGAAATGGTGAACAGCGGCTCACAAACCGATGCTGTGGTAATGGACTGGAAAGGTGTTTTCAGTATAATGCACACCTCCATTCCTGAGAACTCAGTTCGGGAATTATTAGATTGGGCTACCTTAAAAGGGATTTCCATGGACAGAGATACTGCCCTGGACTTTGCCTTATGGTAGGAACTTGTCTGTGCTGTCTGACAGGGAATCCTGTTTTGGGACCCAGAAGTGTTAGGATTATACCGAACTTGGCGTTCGTTATTTATGCTGCTGACTGACCTTGACTGTGGCAGCAGAGCTGGCTTGCCTATTTCGGTGATGAATGACGGAGGGATGTCCAAGGTGGACCCCGCTGACTGGGCTCCAGGGGCAAGTGATGGTAAATCCGAAAAAACACCCTCAGCTCCACAGGCAGAGCCTGCACCGCCTCACCCTACACAATCACAGGACTCCACAGCTGCCAGGGAACCCGCACCAGCAGAGGCGGGGGTGTCAGGGCAGAGGGAAGATGCACAGTACACCTTGCCGCTCGGCTCGGCAGCAGCCACGGCTTATTCAGGGCCGCGAATTAGCGGTTTAGTGAATTGGACCATGGCAGCTCCTAGCCTGTTTTGTATGCGCCAGCAGAGCCAAAACTGCCCGGACGTCCCTTCTTGGCCGATGCGGCTCCAGGCGGGCCTGCACCGAGACTGCCTGGGTGTGGTCCAGTGCCCTCCTTGGTGCTGGACTGTTCTGCACCGCTGCAGAACCGAGCTATCTACTTTTTTAACACAGCATCTGACTTTGCTGACAGAGCTGCTGAGCATATCACGGAAGCTGGAGGAACTGCTCAGCTTGCAAAAGCAGCTGCTGCAGATGCTAGAGGCACCCTGCTGTGCGGGGTGCACCAGGCCCGCGCCGCCCGCGGGAGATGTGGCTCCGAATCAGGAAGCGGCGCGGCCAGCGGCAAACCCAGAAGTAGCGCTGCCGTGGGAAAACCCAGAAGCAGCAGCGGCAGCCGTGCCCCAGCCAGCGGCAGCACCGAACGCGGCTTGGAGCAAGATCCAGCGGCGGCACCGGGCGCTGGCACGGTGGAAGAGATGAGCGCGGTGTCGGGCGCGGCTGCAGCGTGGGGGCCAGCGGTGGTGCCAGGCGCTGGCATGGTGCAAGAGATGGGCACGGCGCCAGGCGCGGCTGCAGCCCTGGAGACAGCTACAGCAGCTCCAGTACCAGTTTGGTCGGGATCAGCCGAGACGGCATCCTGTAAATAGGCTGCTGTTCAAACTGCAGCGCAGCCAGCTGTAGTCTGTGCTGTCTGTTCTGCCGCTAGCCAACCTAGCCAAAGTGCCCCTCTCCACCCACCTCTGTTCACTCACAGCGTCTCTGAGTTGCCTTTGCCTGATGATTCCTCGTCAGAAAGTGAGGTTGATTAGGTTCTGGCCCCGGGGTGTAAAGCTGCCATAGCCAGGCGGCAATGGAAAGGCTGCTGTGGTCTTGCCCCTGGACCTTTCAGGACTGCACGGTAACAGTGCGTCCAACCCACTACAATCGCTTCTTAGTTAAGATGCGAGTGTTGGAGGAGGGAGATTGGAAATTAATGGAAACACTTGGAATGCCAAATAGATTTGAGGATTCTGGGGGTAATCGGGAAGCTGTTACACTCCAGCTACAGGCTGTGCCAGAAGTTCAGGATGGTAGTGATTCCCCAAAAGGGGAGATCCAAGCTTTCCCAGTGTATAAGGCTCTCCCAAATTCAGGGGAGCATGACAAACATGAGGTGATTGCTTGGAAGGTTGCCCAGGATCTGCAATCCAAGGTGGCACAACATGGGCTAGGTTCTGCTGAGGTTATGCAGATAGTAAGGGTGATAAATACAGATTTACTTGCTCCATTTGATATCAGACACTTAGGTCAAATTCTATTTCAACCTATACAATTTACAGTTTTTGAGAAAACGTGGAGAAAGCTGGCCGACAAGGCTGCATTAGGGACTATGCAGCTCCCTGCTGCCGATCCTAGATGGACAGCAGGAACGGATGCTCTTATGGGAACTGATCCCTTCTCTGATCCCAGCCTACAGGGTACCTTGTCCTCTAGCATCCTGCAGCAAGCTCAACAGGTCGGCATGGCTGCCCTGTTGAAAACCATAGAGCTGTCTGCGTCTAGAGAGCGATATACTGAAATAGTTCAAGGGAAATCAGAGTCATTCCTCTCCTTTGTAGAGAAAGTCGCGGCTTCTCTCGAGAAGCAGGTTGAGGATGACGGGTTAAGGCAGATGTTGTTAAGGCAGTTAGTGAGAGATAACGCAAATGAGGAGTGCGGAAAAATCATAGATGCCTTATCAGGGGATCCTGAGGTAACAGACATGGTCGAAGCCTGCGCTAAGGTGGGATCTGGGAACCAGAAAAGGTCTGCTTTGGCTGCGTTCCTGCAGTCTGGTCATGCATCTTCTGATAGTGAACCAAAGCAACCAAAACAGATGAAGAAACAGAAGCGGCCTAAGCCGAGCCAAAAAGAGAACACACCGATCCCTCAGTGCAAAAGGTGTGGCAGGCCAGGGCATTGCTCGGACTATTGTAGATCTCTGACTCATGCCAATGGTTGGCCGTTGTGAAGAAACTTCCGCTGGGGTGCAAGGAGGGGGAATTGCTCTCCGATGCAGTCGCTCCCCCAGAGAGTGGCACAGGTAGAGGCACAGGCCTACCCAGCCACCCTAGAGACAGCACCCAGGGATCAGACGGTTTTGACGTCCACACCGCAGCCGCAGTCGTCTTAGACTCTAGCAGTATTTATAAGGTTCCCTTGGATGCATATGGACCCTTAGCCCAGGGACCCAGTGCAATGCTGGTGGGAAAACCTGACGTTGCCCATCAAGGAATCTTAGTGCACTCAGGGGTTATTGACGCTGACTTTAAAAGTCAGATTTGCGCTATGGTCTCCACACAAAAACCCCTTCCTGGAAAGACCTGCCTTGCTAAATTAGTGCCTTTTGTGTCCCCAGGATAGAACAACAAACTCACAAAGATAACAGCAGTGGATCTCCGGGACTTCCGCAGGCCTTCTGACCAAAGGCCACAGATGACATGTACCCTGATCCTGCCGAACGCCCGTCCGCCCTGGACTCAGCTTTGAGGTTTGATTGATACGGGTGCTGATGTAACTATCATCTCCTTCTCTGCATGGCCTCCCTCATGGGCTTTAGCCCTGGTGGGATCGGCCATCACAGGAGTAGGAGGAACCACACAGAGCTATTTAAGCAAACGGCCTGTGGTGGTGAACGACTCAGAGGGGCACACAGCTACAATTAGGCCTTATGTTACTACCACTTCCCTTAACCTTTGGGGATGGCACGTGTTGGCAGCTTGGGGGGTACGGATTGGGACAAATTTTTAATAGGGGTCACTGTGTGTAAGGGCACACCTCTGTGGTGGCTGACTAACACACCAATCCAAGTCAGGCTCTGCTCAGTTAGCCGAATTAAGGGCTGTTGGATTAATGGTCTTTCAATGATTCTCGCAGGAACCTTTGAATTTGGTTACTGAAGCCGACTAGAAAAAGATTTGTATACAATCAGTCACCTTACAGTACCACAAATTCAAATAATCCAGTTATTCTGAATCATTTTCTCTCATTGCAGTCTTCAGGTGAGACAAAACTGCCCTGGGCAAAAGTCTGGGTACAGAATTTACTCACTAACCAGTGGGAAGGCCTGCATGAGGTTATCGTTTGGGGTCGTGGGTATGCTTGCGTTTCCACAGATACTGGGGTACGGTGGCTACCTTCAAAATGCGTTCGCCCTGACCTACGGCACCAGAGGCAGAACAGGCAACCTCCAAATGATGACCAGAATGCCAACCACCCAAATGGCGACCAGAATGTAGATCATCAGCCTAATGACTCTTCTGATGATGACCAAGATGTCAACCATCAGGCAGATGGTCCTTCTACAAGCAGAGACTGGGATGGTCCTTCTACAAGCAGAGACTGAATTTTAAATTTCTTGTTATGGAGTCAGATAGTTAAAGCCTTAAGGACATATTTAGAATTAATAACTGATGTAAATTTCTATTTAGGATTAATAGTAGAGTTGTTATCTTATCAAACAAAAAGGGGGAATGGTGGATACAAAAATGCTGCTAGTAAGGATTTTCTTGCTATTTTCTAAGTCCGTGAGAGACTTTTCTCTCTCACAGAAGAGGTAGCAGAGTTATGTAAACAACCAAGCCACCTGCAGCCTTGAAAAGTCTTGTTTATAGTACAGTAGAAAAATATATTGACAATGGATGTTTTAGGATTTTAGCCAATTACCCCAAGGGGTGGCTGATCCTTTGTTCAACTAGACTATGAAGAAAAAAGTCTATAAAAGAGTTTGTAAAATAATTAAATAAATCAATCTTGCTGCACAATTCCTGCCTGCTGGATCTTCTCTCCTCCTCCTCCCTAAGGCTTCAGGACACGGTGATACACCCTAGGACTGCGGTAATAGTGGTAACCTTACCCTCTCAATTTCACAGCTCCCAAACCCACTCCAAACCATCCAGCAACTGCTCCCAATGAAAAAGTTCTAGAACAAAAAGCCAATTCTGGCCTTCACAGCCCCTTTGCAGTCTAGAGGAAACAAACCAGTGGTATACTCTTTCCTTCTCAACTACATGTAGCGCATAATCACGTTCTCTCAAGGTGGCAGAGTCCTTGGCAGAAGCGACGCGTCTCCAGCTGCAGCTTGGATGGAGAGACGCGCCAGGCCAGAAAGCATTTGCCGGCCTTCCCTCTTCCCTGTGCAACCTGATTCTTGCAGCACAATCCCTTCCATAGACCTTCCCTGTTGCCGAGTTGAAGCACCTAGAGCTCACACAGAGAGAAGTGTCAGGAAGGAAAACGTTCCAAAAGTACCTCCTTCTCTTAACAGCATATAAATTACGCACAACACACTTGCGGTACTCCCTGCATCTTCCTTCTCAGGTAGACGTACGATCACATTGTTCTTCGCTCTCGCAGCTTGGCTGACAACATCCACCAGCTGTTCTCCTAGAAAAAGGCTCAAGAAGAAAAAGTTAGTGCTGGGCTGCACCTTCCCCTTGCCACATGTAAGTCCCACCAAACTCACTGCTGCACTCTACACTGCATCTAGCATGCTGTTCTCTGCATCTCAGCACCGAAAGTTTAAGCGCATTGTTTTCCCACGGGGCACTGGACAACCAATGGGTAGGAGCACAAGAAGCTGCCGTTGAACTTTTCTCTTGCAGCTGCTACCATGTATTTGGCAGGCAAGCAAGTTGCAAGCACGCTCTTCTTGCCACCTGTACGCTGCGCACACAAGCCCTGTGTGCTTCCTTCTTCACCTTATGTAACAAGTTGCACTTTCCTTCTCCCGGAGGCGAATCGTGGTCTACTGCTTGCGCAGAACGCTGTGCCGGCAGCAAAGAGCCCTGGCGCGCTGCTTCTGCCGAAACATTCAACTTTGCCACTCTTCAGCGAGGACGCTGCACACATCCACACTGTGCTGTGCACGCTTCTTCCTCAGCTCTGGGTGCAATCATATGCTTTCAGATTCACAGGGTCTGAACTGTCCATCTAGCTGCCACTCAGGCAAATGTGCCAAGAGAGACGCACTTGCTGTATTAGTCCTTTCAAAGTGGCAGGCTTTCAACAGAGCACCACAATCTGGGCAATGAGAGGGGGTAATGAAGAACACGCTCTTGCCCTGGCACACATTTCTCTCTGTGTGAGATGTCTATCCGGATCTTTGCTCCTTGTGAGGCTGTAATGGGGGCGGTGGTACTTGGAGCTGAGAAGGGCCGTGCAGAGAGCAGCACGAGCTGACGGCGCTTTGCAGGTTGTAAAGGAACCAGGGCTGCCCCATGACTGTGGTGCAAATACAAGTTTCCACAAGCAAGCTCCCGTCCAGCTTGTTTTCCTGGCGTAGTTCTCTGTGCGAGACGTAGGAGAGCAGCTTTCCCTTTTGATTCAGAATGCAAGAGAGGCAGAATGTGGTGGTAAGTAGCTCTGAGAAGGGAAGTGCATGACATCGGCGTGTTTCGGCAGAGGCAGGGCGCCGGGGCGCTTGGCTGCTGGCAGTGTTCTGTGCGAGAAGTAGACGACGATTTGCCTCCGGGAGAAGGAAAGTGCGATGTGTTACAAAAGGCAAAGAAGGAAGCGGCAGAGCACCGGGCTTGTGTGCGCAGTGTACCGAATTGCAGAAGTCCAGCAAAAGCTCGTTCATGATCAGAGGAAGCTGAGAACGCTGTTGCTGCTTCCAAAAGGAACGTTCAGTGGTTGGACTCCTTCACACTACGTGGAGAAAAACCCTTTCGTACACCTTCAGTGTTGCAGAGTCCGACAAGGTAGAGCTCACACAGAAGGACGCATCAAAAGAGAAGGGATTCTTACAGTACCTTCTTCTCTTAGCAGCCTTGAAGCTGAGCACAACAGACTGCAGCAGGGTACCTTCTTTCTCAGAGGATCATGGTTCTTGTTTTCTCTTACCCTCATTGAGAAGTGCTGGCTTTTCCAAGGGGATCTTCCAAGGGATGCAATCTCCTTATCAGCAGGTCTCCCTCCAGGGCAGGGGCTGGGCATACCCCACAGTCTTCCACAGAAGCTGGCACGGCCTCCCTGGGACACGTCCCAGCTGGTGGCCATCCTAAAGCCGGGGCTGTGACACAGACAAGGAACGTGTGGGTCAGGGCGCGAATGCTGCTCTGACCCCGGGGCCCCGGGGAGCGCTGAAATCAGCAGGTGTGGCAGAGTCCCCTCCGAAGCAGACCTGCCAGTCCCTGAGCCCTGGCAGAGCTGGTGCCCGTCTCCTGCCCCAGAAACCTGTGCCCCCAGGGGGCTTCTCTGCCAGAGGGCAGCCAAAGCCAAGATGCATTGGGGGCTGTGCTCCTTCCTACAGGGGGCTGTTGGCAGGAGCACCTGGAGCAACAGGGGGCAACACTTGGCATCTGACACGAGATGTTGCTCCTTCCTGGAATGAATTTTATCATGGAAGGGATTAGCAGTAGCACCAGAACAGCATCAGCTGCTGAGTTTCGCAGGACAAAGAGATTCTACTGAGACACTGTGAAGTTTCCTTGTACTTTTCTGTCTTTCTTGCATTCTGGAAATAAAAGAATCGGCTCAGCCTCTGATATTCAACATTTCAGTTGCTGTGTGTCTGGCTGCGGCAACTCACGTCCAAACACAACTGCGTCCCTGCTGAGCAGGGCAATGGGCGGCTTAAAACAGGGAGCTTCCCCAGGGAACATCAAGGGAGACACCTGGGGAAGCGCAGAGGATAGGGATAGCTCTGGGAGGAGAAGCTGTTCTGTGTCTCTGATGATGGTGCCAGCACCCTGAAGGAGCAGCCAAGACAGGCCCTGGAAGCAGGCATGTCCTGCCCTTTTCTGCTGTCACATGGACATGGAACACACTTGTTGCCACAGGTCCAGCAGACGTGATGCAGGAACAATGGAGGGCCATGCATTGGTAGGGAATGGCCTCCAGCAAGAGCAAAGCAGGATCCTCTAGCAGCAAAGCCTGAGCTTGTGAACCGGGCCATGTCCTCTTCACACAACCAAGTGCTTCCCTCCACCCCTGAACATCTGCAACCACTCCCTGCTTTTCTTCAGTTCTGCTGCATCTTCCTTTGTTCCAAGCAAGTCCAAAGTTAGTTTGGAAGCTCATGCATGTGTCTTTAAGGTGCCTGAATGGAGGAGAAGGATGGCATCTGCAGTGCAGGGCTCATGTCCCATCAGTCTCGCTCTCATGGTGGCACTAATGCCGCTGCCTTGGTACACCTGACTGTGGAAGGTGAATCTGCCCTCAATCACGGCCACTGAAGTCAGTCAGGGGCACAGGCTGCAGCTGAAGCTGCCAAGCATCGCTGTGAGGCTGGCAAGGCAAGAGAAAGCCATTGTGGCCAATTCTGCTGGAGCCTTTTGCCAAGCCACGTGCAGCTGTGCCCACAGAACTCCTGTTTGGCATCCCGGCTGGTGCGGATGCCTCGTTGAGCCAGTGCCGGTGCTCAGGCTCCTGCTGTGCCTGTGCACACTCTGCTGCTGTTTCTCTGGTGTCCAGAGCATCTTTGGTGGCAGCAAGAGCAGCCCTGCTTGAGGAGACGTCGCCGTCCTCCCCATGGTGGCAGCAGCTGTGTGGGTCCAGAGCTTTGTGTCGGGGGGCCGCAGTCACAGCACCGTGGCCTTGGCAGCCACGGGGGCCTGTGCTAGCCACCAGCCCTGCCTCTGCCAACTGCCCCTTATTGGCAGCAGCCAGGGGCCGTGCCCTGGCAGGGCCCCCCTGCCCTCCTTGTCCCCAGCCAACCCCGCCTGGGCACCTCAGGGTGGTCCCCACCTCCTGCTGAGGCCTGGCCTCGAGGGCTTCTGCCACAGGCGTGGGAGACGCTTTGGGAAAGCGCCAGAGCAGCCGGATGGCAGGAACGAGGTGGCTGCCTGGGGGCTGCTTCTGGCTTCTGACACCCAGTTGGTCAGACCTTCCCACCACCTTGGCCCTTCAGGCTCTCCCCCAGCTCAGCCAAGCTGCCTGACAGCAGCACAGCCCCGACAGAGCACCAGACGAGCCAGATCAAGAGGCACCTTGGAGCCCTCAGCAATGCCGCCAGCAACACATGGGCAGGAGGATACAGATGGCGGTTCCTGCCTGGGACAGGGCTTGTGGCCATCTCCCGGCACCAGTCCTGCAGGGATCCCCGCAGCTCCGGCCCCTGCCCACCCGTTCTGTCAGCACCACTAAGGCTTCAGCAGAACCACCAAAGGCCAAGGGGCTTCTGGCCATTTTCCCTTCAACACTGCATGCCCAGGCAACCTGTTGAGCACAAGCACCTCTTCCAGGGCGCTCCCTATGCCCTGCAGACACTGGCCACCAAAAGAAAACTCCTGGGAGTCTGCATATTATAACACATTCTATATTTACATACTAAAGAAAAATGAAAAGAAGAAAAGAACTATCATAAAGAAAAGGAAAATCCCTGCTGGCTCAGGTGGCCCCAGCAGACAGAGCCTCCCAGATCAGCTCTCTGGAGCTCATGCGGCACAGCAAGCCACAGCCTGACAGATGAGGCCGTGTCTTCCATGCCCTGCGGAGCTGATCTTGCAGCCTCCGGAATGTGGAGTATGGAGCTCTCTCTACTGCTCTGAGGACATACACTATTTGAAGTGCCAGGCTTCTGATGGCAGGGCTGATGTCCTCTGACAGGTGTTCAAGGGCTGCAAGAGAGAGGAACAGAGCCATGCTCAGATTCCGGATCTGCAGGGAGCCAAGGAGACCCCCTTGCCAGGGCTATCCCAGCCCGCTCTTGCCATGGCCAGGAGGGAGCAGGGACAAACGGGATCAGCCTGAAGTTGCTGGCCACAAATGCCCCACGTGTTCCTGAAAAATCTCTGGGCTCTGCCCAAGGCACCCCTCGCCCACACAGGGAGCAGAGCCCTCCGCAGCCGGGGCAGGGATTGCAGCATTGCAGCTCCCTCTGAAAACTCCTGTTGACGCCTCGCTGCCGTCACTCACCTCCACAGATGAACTTGAATTCTGCCGGCTGCCTTCTAAAGCGCCGCCCGGCGATCCCTGGGAACACAGAGCCTGTCACGGCCCCAGCGGCACAGCTCCCTCCCAGCAGCACTGCCAGCCCCGTGGCTCTCCTCCGCCCGGCAGGGCTCAGCCCGGGTCCTTGCCGCATCCTGACGCCCGAGGGCAGGCGGGGCTGCACGGCCCCGGGCCCGGATCCCGCTGCCGGGGCAGCAGCCGGGGCCGGGGCCGGGGCCGAGGCCGAGCTGCGGCGGGGCGGGGAGGGGCCCCGGCCTCGTGGCTCACCAATGAACCTGACGGCCGCCTCTCGCAGGGGCTCCTGTGGGCTGTACAGGTACGGCAGGGCCCGGCGCAAGTGCTCGGCCGCTTGGCTCCTGTCCTCTGCCAGCTGCAGAGAGCGCCAGGAGGGAAGGGTTGGCGCGGGCTCAGCCCCTTGGCCGGGCGCTCCCTTCGCCCGGCCCTGGCCTCCCCTGCCCGCACAGCCCCGAGGCCCGGCCAGCAGCCGCTGTCGCCGGGCTCTGGAGAGGGCTGAGGGCCGGGTGCTGCCCGGGGAGCTGCGGTGCCGCCCTGCCCCACAGCCCAGCTGGGCCGGCGCTCCATCGGCGCCCGGCTCGGCGCCAGAGGAGGGTGAAGAAGAGCCCACGCGGCCCAGGGAAGGGAGCAGCGTGTGGGGCGCAGGCTGGCGCCCCTGGGTGCAGCACTGAGGAGGGGTGCAGCTGCCAGCCCCACACACTAAATGCCACAGTCAGGGAGCTTCTCAAAGCTGAGACTGGTTTCCAGGCCATCCGTACCAGATACTCGCCGAACTTCTAGAGTTTCTCCTTCTTCATGGGCTTTTTGAGATCCCTCCTCTTCAGGAACTTGGCTGCACAAAGCAGTGTTTTGTGAGAGGCCTGGAGAGCAGCACAGACACAGAGACGGCACCACAGGAGTCATGTTTTTGTGTCAAGGCGTGGAGGAGGCTGCAGCCTGCAAGGCTCCAGGCCAGGAGGCAGCCGAGCCTCCTCACAGGGCGACACCAGCAACCAATAAATCCTTACATCTGCCACTTCCTGGTTCTCATCATGGCAGTGGAAGAAGAGGGGGAGCAGGCTCTGACGCAGAGGTATCTTGAAAGGCTTTTTTCCCTCTTCCACTAAAAAGTCCTGCATTTCTTGAAAGAGGATCATGGAGAGCAGCTGCACATGGCTATTGTCCTGTATGAAAGGAAGAAAAAAAGTCCTCAGCACTGGCTTAGCCAGGCCCACCTGGGCACAGGCCTGAAAATCCACAGGACACAAAGTCTCTGGGAGGCACCCAGTGGCTGTGGCTGGGAGCACAGAGCCTTACATTGTCAAAGAGTGGTAGGAGTGCCTCAGCCAGCCGGAGGGCGATGGGGCTGGGTATCAGCATGTCTTTGTCCAAGACTGTAAAGCTGAGTATAATGAGTGTCATTGCAACCATGTCTCCATATGTGTCCTGCAGGAGCTCCACGGAGTTTTCAGTCAGGCTCCATATTTTTTCAGCCTGTGTGGAACACAAGGCTGTGCAACCCCACCCTGCAGGCACAGGGCCCAGAGGCCAAAGGCCTGTCCCAAAGCCCTCAGGCAGCTGTACCGGGAGGCAGGAGAGCTGGAAGCAGCTGCCTCAGTGCCCAAAGCCCAGGCAAGCCCAAGGGACTGCATTCTCGAGCCCCACGCTGCCAGAACAGCTTCAGCTGCTGCCCCCTTCTGACCATTGAGGGATCGTCACTGAGCACCAGGAGGGCCCTGAGTGCCAGGTGACACCTCTCCATGCACTTGGTCTGCAGATACTTTGACATGATCTCCAGGACACTGTCACCCCATTCACTCAAGTCCAGGCACTCGAGGACCTGAAAGGCACAGGGCAGTGACAGGGGAGCCGTCAGGCAGGAGCCCGGAACTGCACAGGGCTGGGCCCAGGCAGCAGCGCAGGGCGCGGGCACCGTCCCAGGCAGCTGCGGCTGCGAGAGGGCAGAGAGCTGGGAGGCAGCTCAGCGAGGCAGCGCTGTGTAGCGAGGGGGGGGTCCCGGGAGCAGGGGAATCCAGCCAGAGTCATGATACGAACACCGATACGATTTGAGCATTGTGCTCCCCTCTTATTATTCCGTTACACCAAGTTATACTTTTTCCAAAGTTCACACCCCTTTCTCATGAGAAAGCCTCTAAGCAGTGGGGGAGCTGACCAGTGTATACCTTTTCCCAAGGCTGTTCAAGGCTGCCAGCTAGCAGGTACCTTGCAAGCCTGTTTTCAGCCTGAGGCTCCATCAGGGGTACTTCTGCAACAGCCCTGGGATGCCCAAACCCTCCTGGGGTATCCTATATTCCACAAGGAATCCCTCTACAGTGCTGGCCATCAGGCTCACCTCCACAAGGAATGCCAGAGCAGGCAGATCCCAGCGTGGCTTCTCCCTGCTGAGCAGCCTGAGCAGGTGGAGTGTGATCTGGGAACACAAGGGTATGGAGACACAGGACATTTCCCTGGCAGGGCAAAAAAGGAACCAAAACCCTGAGCTGGGGGGCAAACCTCTCCTGGGACAGACTCACACAGGTCTGGTCTTTCCCCACCAGCCTGCAAGGGGACCTGGGCCCTTTGGCAGGTGTCTGCTCCTGGGCACCCTGCTCTCCCGGCCTTTTGCAGTCTGCTCAGCCGTCCCCCAGTGATGAGGCCCTCTGGCCCACGACCACGGTGCTGTGTAGCCGAGATGCCCCTGACACAGCGCTCTGGGCCTGTGCAGCTGCTGCCACCATGGGGAGGATGGCGATGTCTCCTCAAGCTGGCCTGCAGAGTTGCTGCTGCCAAAGACGCTCTGGACACCAGAGAAAAAGCACCAGAGTGTGCACAGGAACAGCAGGACCCAGAACGCCTGTACCTCCTCAGCAAGTTATCTACAGCAACCAGGATGCCAAAAGAGGGGATACTGTCGGCACAATTTTACATGGTTTGGCAAAAGGCGTCAGGGAAAGCGGTCACAATGGCTTTCTCTTGCCTTGCCAGCCTCACAGCGATGTTTGGCAGCTTCAGCTGCAGCCTGTGCCCCTGACTGACTTCAATGGCCGTGCTTGAGGGCAGAGTTGCCTTCCACAGTCAGGTGTCCCAAAGCACCGGCATTGGTGCCATCGCTAGAGACTTTGGTGGGACACGAGCCCTGCACTGCAGCTGCTGACCCTCTCCTCCATTCAGGCACCTTAAAGACACATGCATGAGCTTCTAAACTCTAAATGCAGAATTTCCTCAGAACAAAGGAATAAGCAGCAGAAGAAAATGCTGAAGAAAAGCAGGGACTCGTGGCTGAGGTTCAGGGCTGGAGGGAAGTAAGCATTTTGGTGTCTGCTGAACAGATGGCCCAGGTCACAAGCTCAGGCTCTGCTGGTAGAGGATTCTGCTCTGGTCTTGCTGGAGGCCGTTCCCTACCACTGGAGAGCCCTCTGTTGTGCCTGGATCGAGTCTTCTGGAGCCGTGGGAACAGGTGTGTTCCATGTCCTTCGAACAGCAGAAAGTGGCAGGACATGTCTGCTACCAGTGCTTGTCTTGGCTGCTTCTTCATGGTGCTGGCACCATAATTAGAGACACAGAGCAGGTTCTTACATCACAGAGTTATCCCTATCCTCTGCATCTCCCCAGGTACCTCCCTTGTTCACCAGGGAAAATCACTGCTCATGTCCGTCCATTCCCTTGCCCAGCAGGCACCCAGTTGTGTTTGAGCATGAGCTGCTGGCCGCAGCCAGGTAGGCAGCAAGTGGAGCATTGAGCATCAGAGACTGGGCTGATGTTTTTTTCCAGAAAGTAAGAAAAACAGTCAGAAGAACACAAGGAAACTTGACAGTATCTCTGTAAGAATCTAATTGTCCTCTGAGAGTCAACAGTGGATAGTTGTTTTGTGCTGCAGATAATCACTTCCAAGCAAAAATCATTCCAGGAATGAGCAACAGCTTCTGCCTTCTGACAGATACCAAGTGTTGCCATCAATTGCTCCAGGTGCTCCTGCCAACAGCTGCCTGCAGGAAGGAGCACAGACCCCAATGCATGTTCGGCTTCTGTGGAAGGCCTTGTGTCCTTCCTGCTGCAGCTGAGTCAGCAGCTGTGGGGGCTCCTTCTGCTGCCCTGAGCAGGCAGACCATAGGAGCATCTGCTTATTGTTTTAACTGTTCCTGAAATTCCTGTTGGGCTGTCTTAGACACTCAAGGGAACATCTTCCTTGCAAGCTGGGGAAGCTTGGGTGGGGAGGGGGTGTTGCCAGGGCACGTGCCAGTGTGTGCAAGGGCTCTTTGTGATGTGGTGCAGCATGGTCACCATGGGATGGAATGGGACAGGGTGTCCCAGGGCCCTTTGTGACACGTGCTGACATAGGGGCTGGCAGAAATGCAGCCACGCCACAGTGCTTGGAGCACACAACAGGACAGGACGGGACAGAGCGGTGCTGTGAGGAGCCCCCACACAGCCAACTCATTCCTTGCTGACCTGGAGCTTTTCCAGGGTGTTACTGTTGCAGGTGACCTTGAGGCCAGACTGTGGGTCGTGGTGACCCATAGCCTTCCCAAGGTTTTTCTTTTGCAGGTGCCCTGGAGGGCAGTCTTCAGGACTTGCTGACCAGAGCCTTTACAAAATGTCTCCTGTCACTGTGGCAGGAGCCCTCGAGGACAGACTGCAGGACTTACTGTCCTGCAACCTTGCCAAGGCTTCTCTGTTGTAGGTCCCTTCAAGACACGGCTGTAGCACTTGCTCACCCAGAACTTTTCTAAGACATCTCTCTGGCAAGTAGCCATAAATCCAGACATTGACATGGAACAGAGACCCCCCAGCATACCCAAGAAGGTGGAAAAAGGCCCTGGTGCTGCCCCACCACAGCAACGTAATGAGATGGAGCAGTTCCAACTGCTGCAGAAGGGTGAGTGACAGAGCTGGGCCACAGGGCTGGTGCCTGCAGCCAGGTTGGCCCCATCCCATCCCATCCCGTCCCATCCCATCCCATCCCGTCCCGTCCCGTCCCGTCCCATCCCATCCCATCCCATCCCATCCCATCCCATCCCATCCCATCCCATCCCATCCCATCCCCTGTGGACATTCCCCTGGAAAGGACAGAAGAGGGACTGGGGCTGAACCCCCTGAACTCGTGCTCCACCCCCTGGCTATCCCAGGGCTGTCCCTGCCTGGGGGGCGCAGGGCTGGGCTGTGTTCTCTGGCCTCTCCTGCAGCTCCTCAGCTCTGGCTGTGCTTGCTCTTTGCCAGATGCAGCCATGGATCGGACACAAGAGCAGAACTTTGCCCATAGGTGCTGGCGCTATATAGGCCAGGTACTGAGAGCCATCCCCACCTTCTCAGCCAAGAATCATGGCTGGAGCACTCAATGGATTATCCCTCTCTTCCCTATTGTTCCTTCTTTTGCAGATGTTTACAAACCTTACAGGCACTAGGTGTCGAGAGATGATCACCATGCTGACCAGGGCTGCGGCAGAGTCTGACCCCATGTCCACTCAGAGCATAGCTTCTGCTCCCAGCCTGGATCTTTTTGGGGAGAGAGTTGTGTCCAGTCCGAGTCAAGTAAGCAGCCTGTGGCCAGGGCTGAGTCCCCCCAGGAATCACGTAGGGCCCCAAGCCAGGTCCACTGGGCCTCCTCAGCCTTTGAGGCCAGCCCAGTGTGGTGGGAAGGGAAGCGCGTCTCAGGGGAAGCTGGGGAAGTGCCTGCTCTGACAGCTCTCCAAATCTCTCTGTGCCTTCTCCAGGTGCCAGGCTTTGTTAGGAACATCCACCAGAGGCTTGTGTCCAAAGTGCCTCCAGATGACAGGCTGTTCATGGACATCCTGAGGCTGACTGATGCACACCCCACTGACGTTGCAGTGACCCTCCTGCGCTGTGCCCCATCATGTGACAGGTACAGGGCCCACCTGCCTTGAGGGCTTAGGTTTAACCAGCCTTTAGGGCCCATCACTCTGTACAGCCAGTCCAATGGGGTCTGCTAGACAGGCAGAGAGTTCCAGGAGCCACCAGACCCTGTTTCCCAGCTCTGGGATGTCAGCCCCTAAGCCTGATGCTATGCTCCTTCCCTACCCCTCAGAGCACTGTGGCTCTGTCACCTGGGCCCCTGTGGCTGCCCAGGCCATAGTGCTCTGGCTGAGACCCTCCGACACACATCTCTGGTCCTGCAGAGGTGCTGCAGTCATGTGGAAGACCATAGCCTCATCAGGAGAAACACTGGACAAGGTGCTGCCAACACTGCTCCGTGTGATGCAGGACTGGCCACTGCACAAAATGTACACCTCTGATGGGGACAATAAGGATGTCTTTGCACTGGCTGTGAGTTTCTGGAACTGGCCTTTGCTCACCCCTGGGTTGCTGCTCCAGCAGCTCCCCATCCTCCTTCCCCCACTGCATCTCCCTGCCTCAGGCACTGGGCTGAAACCTGGGTTGGAGGCAGGTTCAGGGACACCAGGCCTGGTGTTACCCTGCATCTCCCCTGGCCTCTCTCTTGCACGCTCAGGCCCTGCCACTCAGCACTGAGCGCTGTCTCTGGGTGGTTTGTCCTTTGCAGGGAACCAGGGTGGTTTGGGAGATTCTCCGCCTGCCCTGGTGCCCAGAGCCATTTATGGAATATTCCCCCCATCTCCTCGTGGCTCTGCTCTTCCAAGTTTTCATCAGTACAGAGCAGATGCCAGAGGAGATCAGTACTTTCTGGAGGAGATGTCAGAAGGAACATGGCCTTCCCACCAGCATCAACAGGTGCTCCATCCCAGTCCTCCTGTAACTCCCATGTCTCCAGGGCTGAGGCCTGGGCTCCCAGCGTGACCTGGGCTTTCCTCTGCACACAGGTTTGCAGTGCAGACCCTGAAGGCCCTGCTCCGCCGATTGCAGTGTCTGGATTTACTGGTGGCAATGGAGCGCAAGCGTGCCTGGGACACGCTGCTCTGTGCTGACACCCACCACTATGCCGTGGGTCTGCTGGCCAGGTGAGAGCCCCTTCTCCCCACTGCTCCTCCTCTTTGTGCCCGGGACACCCCACAGAGTCACCGTGGTCATGGGCCAGAGGGCCTTGTCACCAAGGGACGGCTGAGCAGACTGGAAAAGGCCAGGAGAAGAGAGTGCCTGGGAACAGCTGCCTCCTAAAGTACCCATGTCCCCTTGCAGGGTGGTGGGGAAAGACCAGACCTCTGTGAGTCAGTCATGGGACATGTTTGCCCACCCATCTCAGGGCTGATGGTGCCTCTTTCCCCCTGCCAGGGAGATGCACCGTGTCTCCATACCCTTGTGTTCCTGCATTGCACTCCACCTGCTTGGGCTGCTCAGCAGGGAGGAGCCACGCTGGGATCTGCCTGCCACGGCATTCCTTGTGGAGGTGAGCCCGATGGCCAGCACTGCCTCGCTGAGCTGCCTCCCAGCTCTCTGCCCTCCTGTAGCCACAGCTGCCTGGGACGGTGCCCGCGCCCTGCGCTGCTGCCTGGGCCCAGCCCTGTGCGCTTCCGGGCTCCTGCCGGCCGGCTCCCCTGTCACTGCCCTGTGCCTTTCAGGTCCTCGAGTGCCTGGACTTGAGTGAATGGGGTGACAGTGTCCTGGAGATCATGACAAGGCACTTGCAGAGCGAGTCCAGGGAGATGCATCGCCTGGCAATCAGAGGCCTCATGGTGCTCAGCAAGAACCCCTCGATGGTGAGAAGGAGGCAGTGGCTGAAGCCATACTGGCAGCATTGGGGCTGGGGAACTCAATCACTTGGAGCTAGCTGGGCTTTGGGAGTTGTGGCAGCTGCTCCCAGCTCTCCTGTGTCGCTGGTCAGCTGCCTGAGTGCTTCGGGACAGGCCTTTGGCCTCTGGGCTCCATGGCAGCAGGGTGGGGTTACACTATTGGAGCAGTGTTGGTGGTGCAGCCGTTCATGGATGCATAGCACAGCCTTGTGTTCCACACAGGCCAAAAAAATGTGCAGCCTGTCTGAAAGCCTCATGGAGCTACTGAGGAATGCAGATGGAGAGGTGGTCAGGATGACCCTCTCAGTGTTCCTGAATGTACTCCTGAACAAAGATATCCTAATATCCAGCCCCACGGCCCCAAGGCTGGCTGAGGCACTCCGGCCACTCTTCAACAATGTAAGGCTCTGTGCCCCCAGGCACTGACACTGGGCTGCTGCCTGGAAATGTGGTGCCCTGTGCATTTTCAGGCCTGTGCACAGGGGGCCTGGAGAATGCAGTGCTGAGTTTTTTCCTTTCCAACAGGACAACAGCCTTGTGCAGTTGCTCTCCATTCAGCTCTTCCAAGAAGTGATGGAATTGGTAGTGGAAAAGGGAAAAAAGCCCCTGAAGAGGCATGTGAGGCAGAGCCTGCTCCCACTGTTCTTCCACTGCCACGATGAGAACCGGCGTGTGGCAGAGGTGAGGACTCTTGGGCTGCTGGTGTCCCCCTGGGAGGGAGCTTGAGTGTCTTCCTGCCCTGGCACCTCACGGGCTGCAGTCTCCTCCTGGCCTTGGCACAGGGACGCGCGTCCTGTGCCCTGGGCTGCGGTGCCATCTCTGGGTCTCTGCTGCTCTCCAGGCTTCTTGGGAAACGCTGCTTTGTGCAGTCAGGTTTCTGAAGAGAAGGGATCTCAAGCAGCTGCTGAAGATGGAGGACTCATGGAGCTTCTGTGAGCGTGTGGTAAGGAAAGCTTGGAAGCCCCAGCCCCAGCCTGGAGAAGCCCCCTGCCCCCAGCGCTCAGTGTGCAGGGCCGGCAGCTGTGCTCCCCGTCCAGTGCTGCACCCAGGGGTGCCAGCCTGTGCCCCACACGCTGCTCCCTTCCCTGGGCCACGCGGGCTCTTCTCCAGGCTCCTCTGGCCTTGAGCCAGGAGCCGATGGAGTGCTGGCTCAGCTGCGTAGCACCCGACCCTCTGCCCTCTCCAGAGCCCGGTGACAGCGGCTGCTGGCCGGGCCTCGGGGCTGTGCGGGAGGGGGAGGCCAGGGCCAGGCGAAGGGAGCGCCCGGCCAAGGGGCTGAGCCCGCGCCAACCCTTCCCTCCTGGCGCTCTCTGCAGCTGGCAGAGGACAGGAGCCGAGCGGCCGAGCACCTGCGGCAGGCCCTGCCATACCTGGAGAGCCGACAGGAGCCCCTTCGAGAGGCTGCTATCAGGTCCATTGGTGAGCCACCCGTCCGGGGTCCTGGTCTCTCCCTGCCCCACTGCAGCAGGATCCGGGCTAGGGGCCGTGACAGGCTCTGTGTTTCCAGGGATCACTGGGATGCTCATGAAAGGGCAGCCAGAAGAGCTGCAGCTCATCTGTGAGGGTGAGTGAGGCCAGTGGGCTGGCAGGGGCAGCTGCAATCCCTGCCCTGGCTGCAGAGGGTTCTGCTCCTTTGTGTGGATGAGGGGCAGCATGGGCAGAGCACAGAGACATTTCAGGGGTCTGTGGGGGATTTGTGGCCAGCACCTTTCAGCTGATCCTGTTGTCTCCTGCTCTCTCCAGGCCATGGCAGGAGCGGTGTGGGGACAGTCTTTTCAGGGGGTTTCCTCACAATGACCCTGGGTCTGTTCTCTGTTCCAGCCCTTCAAGCCCTGAGCACAGATGACAGCCCTTCTAACACAAACCTGATTGTTCAAGTCATGTTAAATGAAAGAGCTGAGCTACTAAGTTCATCTTCTGGATTGAGACAACCAGGACAGCACCAGATCCCATGCAAGAGGAGACCAGCTGGAGCTCCAGGCACAGCTGATGCTGGGCATACCTGAGCCTGCCTGGAAACTCCGGTGGCTCCTGGCCTCTCCCTCCCTCTCTATTGCTCCCTCCCTGCAGCCCTCAGACCCTGCCTGTTCCCTTCTCCTGCTCCCAGCTCATCCCTCTGCTTTGCTTTCCATTAATAAACATTTCAGCTTCTTCACCTTATTTGTGTCTCTGTGGAGCTGAAGTGGAGCAAAACCTGAGCCCTGGAGCACACAGGCCCCATCCTGCCATTCTTTTCTGTGCTGTGTTTTGTGCAGAGACAAACTAGGGGAGATCAGGCTGGAAAGGTCCCTTCCATGAAGGTCCAGTTTCACATTGTGGAGTTAAAGGTCTTGCTGAGCACACCGAAGGTCAGCAGTAGGACAAAGACACCAATTCCAGAGTCTGCAGTGGCAATAAAGATGCTGAACTTGGGATTGAGCAGTTGGTGTGGTGACTATAGAAGGATAAACTGGAGTCCTAAAACTTCTTTGATGCTGTGATGTTTGCTCAGCAGCTGAGAACTTGCGTAGAATTGTAGTTTTTCTCTCAGCTTGGGAATCACAGAATCCCAGAGCAGCTTGTCTTGGTAGGTATTTTAAAGATGGTGTAGTTCCAGTTGCCTGGCTATGGCCATGGACACCTTCCATTATAATTGGAAGAATTGGACTATCCATCTTTACCTTCCCCCTTCTGGATTTTGATCTAATGTGAAAATATCAGCTGGTTAAAGTGAAATTTTGTAGCTCACAGAACTAGGAACAAGAGTTTCCAATGGGAACAGGAGTTTCCCAATATCCCATCTAAACCCACCCTCTGGCAGTGGGAAGCCATTCCCCCTGTCACTCCAGGCTCTTGCCCAAAGTCCCTTTCCAGCTCTCTCGGAGCCCCTTTAGGCCCTGGAAAGGGCTCTAAGGGCTCCCTGGAGCCTTCTCCATGCTGAACATTCCCAGCTCTCCCAGCCTACCTGTGTAATGCTCCAGTTCTTGTGTCGCTTTGTCGAGACTGACATAACAGCAGGACACTTCTTGTAATCCAAAGCCATAAAAGTTCTTTTATTTTCTCTACTGCTACTCTTACACCTCTTCACAATTGCTGTGGCTTATTGAGATTGGCTGCTTAGCAAACAATGACAAGGCTGTCTAACAAGCAATGACCATTCAAGCAGTAAAACAATTAGCTATACAAGCAATAATATAGTTGTTGCATATTATCCGCAAGTTCTTCCTTGTACACGCTTAACGTCCCATAACAAGAACATCTTCTCCTTGTGTCCAGAACATCTTCTTTCATTGATTAACTTCTTGGCTTTCTCTGTGGGTTTCACCGAAGCTGCAAAATTTCATGGTAAAAAAATGTCACGGGTAAATTCTGACTGTCTTTAGGTCTGACTCTGAGACGCTCTCAGTCCAGCTGTCACTCTCACCACTTTTGGAATACTTCCTGGCCCTTCCTGGCCTCCTCTGGCCAGGATCCCTTGAGGATCTTTCCATCCATCCCAAAGCCACCACAGCTCACACAGACAGAAGCTGCCTACAGGAAGAATCTGCCCTAAGGGAAGAGCACACACAAACCTTCCACTGCTGGAAACACAGAGCTGGGGAAGAGCAGCCCAACCTCCCAGCACTGAGGATGGAGTCTTGTTTCACTGGAGACAGCAGCTCCCCCTGTGGCTTTAAACAAAACCAAAGGCACAGTCATTGATTAGAGGCCAAATAAAACAATGTCTTCCACTCCTGCCCACTTCTCCTTCAGAGAACTGACAGGCCGCTGAGTTCAGACAACTCTTCTTAATGAGATGATAGAATTCTAGACAATGGGGAAAAAACCCTCCCCTTTCTTCAGAAGTCTTGGAAAGTTCACTTCCAAACCCAGAACCAACCAGGCCACCTCTTTGCCTCAGGTTTTTTTTCCAAGGGAAGGATGGCTCTTCCATTTTTTAACAGCCCTGATGCTAGTTTTCCATCACCAGTTACTCAGTGGTACAAAACCTTCATGATAGTACTTCTAGTTTGAAGCTGAGAGACTCCATCTGCTTCCTTGTTTACACGAGCTCACACCTTGGAAATTGTCGCATCTCCAAGGTCCATCAAACTCTTCCCAAATTCCACTTGAATCCTCTGCCATGATTAGACGCAAAGCTTTCTGCTTCAAATCTTTCATAACTGGAAGACCAGACCCCACAAAGCCCTTGACCATCCACTTTTCTCTAGCTAGCTCTAGTCTGGGAAAAAAACCTTCAAGCCAGACCGTTTTCCCATGGTTTTCTGTTCTAGTCTAAAAGACTCATAAGCTTTACTACAAAGGAGTTCAAATCCACAGCGAAATAACTTATTTCTCTCATTCACCCCATCAGAGGTCCTGGTGGGACCATCAAGTGGTACAGATGCAGTATGGAGCAGGGAAAGAATTAGGATCATAATCTCTTCTCCAAGTCCAATTTTCTCAGTGAGGTTGGGAAAAATCAGGAGAATGTCGTTTACATGAGAAGATTTAAGTCTGTTTTTAGTGGCTGGCAGGCAACACACATAGGGAAACATTTCCTCCTCTATCAACACAGGCAAACTATAACGAACACTATGGAATCGAGGAGTAGAAGTTATCAGGGTGCCTTTTACCGAGGTGATGTCTCCCCAAACACCAGCCAGTCTAACTACAGCTCACGGGAGAGGCAATGAGGGCCTCTCTTCTCCTGGAATAGGTATTGTACCTGTTTACCTCCTTTCACACTGCCAAAAGCAAATTTTCCTTATGGATAAACATTTAAGAAAAAAAGAATTCTAAGTTAATTGTTAAATTTGCCAAGATGACAGTCCTGGGACAGACATTTTTCCTGCTGTACTCATGCTCTTTTCAGAGCAGCCTGAACCAGTTTTCTAGCCAAGAGACCCCATATCAGCACAAATACCCACCCCTCAGTACTACAGTTATTTACACCTTGGCTTTTGGCTGGAGAGAAGTGTCCTGAAAGCCCCGGCAGGACCCCAATCATCAGCACAGGTCACTTGTGCACAGTCCAGGTGCACACAAAGCACACACTGGCCTCAAATTCCTCCCTCCTGACTCAGTTACCTTTTGGAATGCCACAAAAGAAGGAATTCCAACCTAAATCAGGCTTTCCTCCCCTTCCCTGCCTTCTGGCCACTGCTGGGCAAGGCCAGTGCTCCCTCTCTGGCCTGCTGGATTCAGTTTGACTGCTCCAAGCTCTCCCCCACTGTGGAATTACAACTTTAATGTTACACAGCGGTGTAACCAGACCTAGAGCTGTCCCAAAGCACGTGAGCTAAAGAGAATCCTACAACCACTGATGTGGTATCAAACACTAAATTAGTGGTTTCAACCTTTTCTGATCACCAAGCACAGCTATTGAAGTCAGGAAAATGAATTTAAACTAAGCATAATGGGCTCATTTTTCAAAGCCACGTTTTACAGGTTCACAAAGAACTGAACTTCCCCAGCACATGGATTTCAAATCCCTGGCCAAACCCAGTAGGTCAGAAAGGGAAAAACATAGTTGCTGGCAGTGCTGGAAGCACTGGTTTCCCTGCGTTACACACAGCTTGACCTAAACTGGAGGAGAACCTGAGGCCCTGCTCATACCCACTGTGAATATGGCATCAGGTATCTGTGCAGGTTACACTTCATCAGCAAAACAATCCATGGAAAGAGCATGTAAGTAGTTCCTACCTGTGCTTTCCCAAGGCAAGATGGTTTTTCCATAGAGCAAACTTTTTTTGCATCAAAAAGATTGTTATCTTTTTGCTCAGCTGGAGAAGAAAAAGATGAGACCTGCTAAATTCCCCTAAGCCAGGCAACACAAAAACTCCCCCAAAACAACCTTTTCAGTTGGGGTCAAAAAGAACCTTTCATTCTACTTTTTCAGCATTTTCAACAACCTATCGAATTTGTTTTGTCTCTCTTCAAGCAAAAAGCCAATTCAGCTTTGAAAACCATATATTCTGGTGTCCCAACCAACACATAAATGCATTTCTCTTCCACCCCTCTCCTCCAAATACCTCTTACAATAGAAACATTCAAACTCACTTTTCCTGGGAACTGGTAGAACTCTGTGTCAGCAGCTCAGTGTTGCCTGATGAAAACCCCACTAATTTCCAGTGGGTTCTGCCTGCTTGGATTTTCAGTTCCCGTTCCCCCAGCTCCTTCCTGCTCTGGCATCTGGGGCAGTTGTTTCCACTGGGCAAGACAGGAGGGTTTCACACTTGATCTTTCCTCGGAGCGGCAGTCGGAGCCTTTGGGTCCTGCTTTGTCAACCTTTCAAAGCAGCATGTTCTTCCACTCTTACAGGAGGTGCCTCACAGCCCCCTGGAAAGGCCACTAACCAAATCCCCTACAGCTTTGGGCTGCTTGTTTGTTCCCAACCCCAAGGTATTTCACTGAAGTAAGGGGTGAAAATCTTCCTCACAAAGAGGAGCAAAGGGATCCTGCCCCTCCAAACAGAAACTCCCCAGCCATCACCACTCCCGTTCCACCACATCGGGCCCATTATCAGACGGGCCTCCACTAAAACTCCAGTTTTTCTCTCCTGCAGGAATTTTGAGGCCCAGGGAATGGCTGTGCCCAGGAGGTTTGCCAAAATCTGCTACGATTTCACCGTGTGAATCGCCAGCAAGCTCTTGGTGCTGAATGATGAAATCCTGGAGCTAAGAGATGCTTGGGAGTATTCTGGGAGCTTTCATGGACTCGGCAGGGGTAGGCACCATAAAGTTGCACCAATCAGCACTTTGATAAGTTTGATCACTTGGGGTTATATCTTTAACATAGGGGAATGTCATCTTTCCCTGTTGCAGCCATTCAACTGTTTTAAGCTTATAGTTAAAATTGACGCAATAAACTGCTTTTGAGGACCCCAACAGATCTAATTCTTGGGGTTCCTCTGGTGCATGGGGGAACAGCTGTGACCACTCGTCCCAGGAGTGCACTGGGTCGGGCTTTTTTCCAGCAAACGGATATTCATTAGGTTGGAGTGGAATCCTGACCAGGGATGTCGACGTAGGGTCTTCAGCACCGCTCATTGACAAATACATGCTGGACTGGTTGAGGGCTGCTGCCAGTGGGGTCCAGACATTCACTTTTGGCCGAGGCACAATTCACGCCGCAGATGGAATTACAGTCAGGATTGTAATGAGCTTCAGATAAAAGATCTCCGTGCTCATGCATGCGAGTGGGTAGGTCTCTCTGTAGAATTGAGCAAATACATGTAAGTATGGGACTTAGTACAACATAACATAATACTTCTAGCTCCCACTCTTTTCAAATAAAGGTAAGTAACTGGGAGGAGGGTACAGGTAAGTCTGTAAGGGATAGATGGGGTTGGGTAGGGATACATAGGGGCATTAGCAGGGGTAAACAGAGTCGCACGGAATTGTCTGCCAGTGGTGACCACAAGGTGCTTCTTCAGTTTCTCCACCTCCTTCTCCATGCTGCACTGATGACATCTTTGGGCTCTTCACTGTTGTGTGGTTTTAGTTGCTTCTCAGATTGCAAATGTTGTGTTTTCTGTAAAAATGGTTTGACCCATTTTCCAGGGACCCATTTCAACCCACTTGGGGTGGACACACACGAGTACCCGCATGGCCAGGTTAGCAACTGATATGGGCCCTGAACTTGCTGCATCTTCGGGTCTCTGATGAGAACAGGTGGGTTTTCTTTCAATTTTGCCTGCTTAGAGGTTGTAAAATGCCTCAAAACAGGGGTGGTTAAGTTCTTCAAAAGAGTTATTTAAACAGTTGATAGTAAATAAGGCTTTACACAGCCTACCCACGGGTGTGTTGACTTCCACTCCTCCTCGCTGTTGTTCTAAAACCCTCTTAAGGGTATGATGGATCCTTTCAATAATTGATTATACGGTTGGGCAGATCAGGATACAGGTAGTGTGAGTAACTCCCTACTGTTGAAAGAAGTCTTGGAGGGCTTTGGAAATGTATGCTGGTCCATTGTCTGTCTTGATTTCTTTGGGGACTCCTAAGGCAGCAAATGCCTGTACTAGGTGTCATTGTATGTCTGTTGCCTTTTCTCCCGCATGCGCAGAAGCATAAACTGCACCCGAGAACGTATCCACCAATACGTGGATGTATTTGTACTTTCCAAAATGGAAGTGGGTAATGTTATGAAGGTGGTGGCTTTTGTGGGCCTGCTTACATGTTTACAAGTTGATGGGTTGATATATTGTTGAGTGTCACGATCTGCTAATACAAGCGAGGGTCATGATGATTCATTTATAGATCTCAGAGTGCAAAAGGACACAAGGGATTTCAGTTTTCATCAAAACAGTGCACCTTTATTAAGTGCCCACAACATGGAAATGTGATAGAGGAGAGAGATAAAGAAAAACAAAGTAAAAGAGTAGACAGGAAGAAAAGCAGGGGGAATAGCTACCAATGGATAAGACAAAGTCCTCTTGGTCTTCTGCCAATAGATTTGCCTTCTTTCCGTGGGGAGATCTCGTCTTGGTTAATTTAGAAAGTCCCTTTATAGTCCTTTTCAAAAGCAAGGGGCAACTGGCCAAGAGGTGGGGGAAATCTCCAACCACTGTTATGAGGCCTGTTGTTTTGGGAAACGGGTACAGGACAGGTGTACAGGATGGGCCGTTTCTTTTCTCTTCGGCACAGTTCTTCCCGCCTTGGCAGCAAGAACAGCGCAGTCCACTGTGACCTGCACTAGTTTCTATCAGTTCCCAGTGGGCACAGCTGCAGGCAACGCTTGGCAGATTTCCCACCTCAGCCAGGCCAGGACTCCTGTGTTCAGTCTCTGTCCTTGGCGATGATCGTGAGGCAGATGAGGGATCTTCAGACCATCTCTTACAGCACCCCGTGACTCACGATTGTCGTCAGGAGAGCTCTACCAGCACGATTTTGCAGTGCTCTTGCAAAGTCTTCAGGACTCGTCAATGTTGGTAGCTGTATTGGCTTGACCCTGAGTTGATGGACAGTCTTTAAGACCAATTACGCTTCTCACAATTTACATATTTAAACTGCACAGAAAGGCGGGACTTCCCCTTTTGGTCGGAGCTCGCTTGCTGGGAGGTGGGGGCAGCTCGGGGCCTCCCGGCCCCGCCGGGCCGGGCCGGGCCGGGGCCACTGCCCCTTTCCCCCTTTCCCAACGCTGTGGCACGGACCCTGGGTGGCTGGGGGGGACTGCCTCAGAGCCACAGGCAGCTAAAACCAGCCATGGACTGCTCACAGCTAAACCCATCCAGCGCGGCTTCTGGGGACCGGCGGGTCCCTCTCCTCTCCATGCGGAGCCAGCGGAGTCAACGGGAGCCGGCAGAGCCTCCTGTCTGCAGCCAGCACACTTCGTGCTGAACTGAAGAAGACACCACGCAGCCAGCAGCACAAAGGGAGCGAGGCTTTCCCTACCATAAAGCCTGTACAAGAACACTCTTCAGCATGGCGGCTTCAGAGTCAGAGAGAAAGAGAAGTGAGTCACGTGGGACGGAGCTGGAAATGGTGACGGGAGAAAAGAGGGCGGTGCCGCGATTCTGGCACGCAGCTTAAAAGAAACCTTCTTGCATGCCGTGGTAAGAAACTGTAATACCACAAACTGTTTGTCTCTTTAATCCATTTGAAGAACATGGGGGGATGGAGTATCTTCGTGTGCCTGTGAAGATTGTGAAGAATGCCTATGCCAGGCTATATAGTAGTAAGAGGCTGCTAGAGACTTGTGGCGAAGAAAAAGCTTTTGTGTGCAGGCCAAAAGAACTTATCCTTAAAAAGATGAATAACCCCATGTGATGGCCCATGTTTTGTAGTGTGAAGGAACTGTGAGATTTTTCATGGGAGAGATGTTCTACACACAGCAGATTGTTTGTTTCCGGGCGGATCTGCTGTTAGTGGCAGTTTGGGAACCACGTGCAACTGAAGGAAAAACCCTTTTTTCCCTTAAGCATAAGAGAGAGACTTTTCAAGAACTGGAACACTGACTAACATCCCATGTTCTGTTATCCCTTGTGTGAGCTAGGTAAAAGGAGAGAAGTGCTGGGGGGGGGGGGGGGATTTGCTTTAATTTTGTTTTGTTATTGTCTCTTTACTTTTAATTCTATTAGTAATAAAACTCTTTCATTGTACTGCAACTGTTTAAGGTTTGTGCCTGCTTTGCTTTTCTCCTAATTCTTATCTCACAGAAGGAAAATAAGTAAGTGATGAATATTTTGAACCAAAACCACTACATTTAATTGGTGTTTCCACCCGGTTTCGAACTCAACCCGCTACATTAAATGGTGGTGAATGCGGGCAATTAATGGGCACTGTGAGATGAAGATTAATTAAGAGAAAATAATAAGCAGAGCAAGTATAAAGTTATAAAATTAAGAAGAATAATAGAAGAAATTTGCTTTGTAGAAGTGGTAAATATTCTAGGGGTGGAGGTTTATGCAATTTGTTTTCTTTTAGCTCTGGTTTTGCTATTTTAAGTAACTTTTGGATATGTAAATTTTAAGAAGCGAGGGGTGGAATGTATTGGGTTGACCCTGAGTTGATGGACAGTCTTTAAGACCAATTACGCTTCTCACAATTTACATATTTAAACCGCACAGAAAGGCGGGACTTCCCCTTTTGGTCGGAGCTCGCTTGCTGGGAGGTGGGGGCAGCTCGGAGCCTCCTGGTCCCGCCGGGCCGGGCCGGGCCGGGGCCACTGCCCCTTTCCCCCTTTCCCAACGCTGTGGCACGGACCCTGGGTGGCTGGGGGGGACTGCCTCAGAGCCACAGGCAGCTAAAACCAGCCATGGACTGCTCACAGCTAAACCCATCCAGCGCGGCTTCTGGGGACCGGTGGGTCCCTCTCCTCTCCATGCGGAGCCGGTGGAGTCAACCACCACCCGTGTTCAGCATCTTTCTTTGCTCTTTCTAGAACATGATGTATTTCTTTCACATTGTGATGAATAGATACCAAGGTTTTCTGTTGTTTTTTCTTGATCTTTTCCAAAATTTCAATTAAATCTTGGTGAAGCAACAGTTGCTTTACCAAAGTAAGGTTCATCCCAACGGAGGCAGGCAATAGTTGGTGGATCAGTGTGTAATTGGATTGTAAAAGGTGATAGGAAGTAACTGGGGCTAAATAAGAAAAATCACATCCTATGATTTTAGTAAAGTTACAAACACAAAAATTTGAATGATTTTTAGTATCTACTACTACATTTTCTATAAATACCTTATCACAAGCAGTTCTTAAGCATGCACATCCATTGCCTATATACACAAGCACTGTTTCAGGAATCTTGTTAGGATGAATTTCAAAATGACAGATATTTAGTTCTGTGTCTAAACAAATGTCTTGAGCTCTAATTGCATTACTTTCACAGATGAAGCCTTGTTGTTCTCAGACAATACAAGTTTCCAAATTAACAGTTTGCCACTTCTCACCAATTTGATGGGCCCATTCTCTATGCTCAAACAGCTAGAGAATAGCTCCATCATGATTCAGCCCTAATGCAATGATAGGGAATATCGAATGCACTAAAGCATTATGTATGGTTAGTACAAAGGCTGTGGCTGTGTTTGTGATGGGATTGTAGGCAAAATCCACTAAGTTCCACCAGGATTGGAATTCTCTTTCAAAATCAGTGGCACTGTCCCAGATGATTTTCTGAATTTCAGTAGAAGTGCCTTCTTCGCCTTCTCGTATAATTGAGGCAGCAACTGACTGCATCCACAATTGAGCCTGGATGCAGCTGAGAGCCAAAGAAATGTTTTGTGTAGCACTGAGTGTGTCAATTATCAATTTGTGGTCATTCACATTTACCTTTTCCCAATTTGGTGATAATGTTTGATAACAACCACTGATGGGTTCCCAAGGGTAATAAGGACGACTGCAGTGGTGGTTGTATTTTAGTCAAATCTCTAGTTGTGGCAGCCAATTTATTCATTAGTACTTCTAAATCAATGCTATTTAAGATTCCCAATCCTGTTCCCACAACACCGGTTATGTCTCTTTGTGTTCGTTTCTTAGAAGGGTTCCACTTTTGCAACCAGGTTGGCCACCCCTCAAAGGAAGTTTGCAGAAAAGGTGAACAAGCTGGCTGAATTTCTGAGACATTGTTTCGCATCAGCAATTTGACTTGTTTAAGGGACCATGCTGGATTGAACAATATTTGTTGTTGGCCTGTTTTCCCAATTATATATGGTCCAATTTCAAAAATTCTCGGGCTCAGCATCACCGGTGGTTGGGTGTTAAGTATTACAACATCAACTTCGAGTTCCTCTCAGTATTTTGTATTGTTTTTACCACACATGGGAAAATTGTAGAGCAGTTAAGTTTAGCCAACAATCTTGATTTTGAATTTCAGTAAACAAAACACGGCTGTGAGGTCCTATGCTATAATTGTGTATAGGTTTGGTACCATAAAGGAAGGGAAAACATTATTCTTGTCATCTAACACAAGGGGCTGCTTGTACCATGGTACGTGACTACTGCTCTCAGTATGGGCTTTGCTACAGCATTTATTTTGAACTATAAGTTAAACCTTTCAGACTTGGCCGATCTGCTGGGTTATTTTGCCAATTGCAGGTTACATAGGTTGGTTTGGTTAAGGTAAAGTTACACCAGCAGTCGGTTTGTTCATTTTTGCAAAGCTTCATGATTTCAACATTGTTGGTACTGGGGTCTAAGGTGTAGTTACCGACAATCTTCTGACGACAATGTAGGATGAAGGGGGTTTGTTTGTCACACACCCACTCCGTTGTAGGGCAGAGTTTGGCCGTAATGTTGGGGTGCAAATCTCTTTTCCCATCTGGTTTTAGAAAATTCCCAGCTATTGCAATGGTGGAAGCTTTCTCGTAAAGAGATCTTTCTACTTTTCTGCATCCTACCTTAATTTTTTCACCAATTGTTCCATTTAGGATTCTAGTCCAATCCTTCAAGTCCCATGCCCATTCACTTGGACGGTATACCTCAGAGTTGTACAGTACTACAGTCGCAAGGTTTGGGTGACGATCTCTGGGATAGGATCCTAGAGCACTAGCGTACCTACCTAATGGTAGCTTCAGACCACAGCCACTCAGCTGGTTTTTGTCCATGGTGTTGTGGTAGGATGCAGATAAGTATTACTAGTCTTATCATGGTTTATGTGGTCTTCATGTCCCTCGGAGTTCTTCTGTGAAAAGTAAACACAACAGAGTCTGCCACTAAGAGGCAGAAAATTAAAATGATGGAATTATCCAGCTTGTATGCATCCAATGCTCTCTCCCTAGGGCATCAGAGGCTACCCATGCATATTTATTCAGAGGGCTTTTTAGCACTTGTGGTACTCCTCCTCCAGTAGGGAGGTCTACCAAAACAGGTAGCGTGCAGGATTCTTAGAATCATTTGGTCCCTGTAGTGAGGGAATTATGCTTGGAGCTGTTGGGCAAAAGGCAGTGATTTTGGGACACGTGTTTAACCCCCACCTATCATTCACACCTTTCACAGCTTCCCATAGCTGAACATCCCAATTTCCCTCCTGTGTTTTCAAAAGTCATTTCAAGAGACCATTGGTCCTTTCTACAATCCCGTTAGCTTGAGGGTAGTAAGGGGTGTGAAAAGTCCATTTAATCCCTTCGCTTTTTGCCCAATCCTGTACAACAATCCTGGCAGTAAAGTGAAACCCATTATCAGACTGAATTTCTTGTGGTTGTGGGAAAGTTCCAAACCATCCCTGCAATGCTTTAACAGTATTATCTCCTGTAGCTCTTTTAAATGCATCAGCCTGGACTAACCCAGATGTAATCTCTACTCCTACCAGCACAAAGTGTTCTCCTCCTGACTTTTCAAAGGGGCAGATATAATCTATCTGCTACGCGTCCCAGAAGCCTTTACCCTTTCTTAAATGCAGACAATCATCTTCCAAAGGGTGTCTTTCTAGCCGTGTGCAGCATTGTTCACAGGCTGATATGCATGTTTTACACTTTTCTCTGGTAACAGGCCAACCACGAGCAAGGGCTTCTTTGTACAAATCTTTTGCACCTGTGTGTTGTCTTTTTACATGCAACCATTCTAGGAAGTGCTCCCAGTCCTCTGTAATTTGATCTTTTTTCACAGGACTTAGTCTTGCTAACTCATCAGCTTTATTGTTCCACTCTCCTGCTGGATTTCCATCTGTCTGGTGAGAGGCTACCCACCCCGCAGCAAAACTCCCTTGACTTGCAATATTTAGAATTTCTTGCCACTTTTCCTTTGCCATACTGGGATTCTGTTAACTTCCCAGTCATTTTGCTGCTGAAATGAAAGCCACTCAGTACATCCCTTAAACACAGCATAGGAATCGGTGTAGATACAGACAAGAGAACTATTCTGTGCCTCACGTTGGAAAACACTCCACACAGCAATCAGCTCGCCAACTTGGGCGCTGCCTTCCCCCTCTGTGATAATTCGTTCACCTGAGGAAGTGTGGAGGGCTGGGGCCTTATATTTCCACACCTTTCCTTCTCACTTGGCTGAAGCATCCATAAACCAAGAATTTGCTGACTGTTTGGGGGGAAAAAGGAGGGGCTACTTTAATGACTGAGGCAGGTTTGTCTTGGCTGCTACCCAAGTTTTCAGCCTCTTGGATTGCCAGATCTTCTACAGCTCCTTCAGTTATTGAGAAGACGCTACAATAATGTTCAATCTGAGCATACCACTTCCTTACTGAGGCCCTCTGGGCCACCCTGTCAGGCGGGGGGGGGTCCCCGTAGAGACTGTCTTAATAACTTTGAAAGGGCCTCTCAAAACAATTGGTTGTTGTCATGTAATCTTCTCCACTCCTAGGAGAGCTAGGCTAACCACAAACAATCCTTTTGCCCAGGTAGTGTATCTTTTTTCAGCATCTTTGAAGCCATGGGAGTAAAAACCAACAGGCCTCGTCGGACCCTCAGGACCACGCTGCCATATGTGTCCTGACAACCCTGAGGAGGCAAATCCCCATTCCACCTGGAAAGGATCTGTAGGATGAATAGGGCCCAGGGCTTGGTGAGCTGTTGCTCCAAAAACCAACAATTGCAATGCTTCTTCCTGAGAAGCACTCCATTCTCATTTTACCCCTTTTCTCAACAAGTTATAAAGAGGTCTGGCAATTATGGAAAAATATGAGATGTGTTTTCTCCAGAACACTAATAAGCCTAAAGCATGTTGGAGATCTTTTTTGGATTCAGGCATTTTAATCTGATCTAAAGAGGTTAGGGTATCAGGTGGGATACATGTCATACCTCCCTTCCACCAAATTCCCCAAAAATTTCACTTCATGTGAAGGCTTTTGGATTTTTTCTGAGGGAATTTGCAAATCAAGGCTTTCTAAGTGGGAGATTATTTTCTGTTGGGTATCTCTCACTTCTTCTATTTCATCTCCTCCCACAAGGATATCATCAATGTATTGATAAACAGCTACATTGTCAGCTTTGGGTATTTTTTCTAACTCTTGGGCTAAAGTGTGATGAGCCAGGGTAGGGGAATGTTTGTAGCCCTGGGGAAGGCTAGTAAAAGTGTATTGCTGACCTTCCCATGTGAAAGCAAAACGGTCCATATCTTCTGGCTGTAAAGGTATCATAAAAACATGTCTTTGACATCTATAGGTGGCATGATTGAATGAGCCTTTTCTTGAATCAATGTTATTAATTCGGCCAGGTTTGGGACTGCTGCTGTAAGAGGGTCTGTGTTGGCATTTAGCCTGCAAAAATCTATTGTCAGCCTCCACTTCCCATTAGGCGTTGGCACTGGCCATACCGGAGAACTGAAAGGAGAATGAGTATTAACTATTACTCCTTGTTCTCGCAGCTCCTGTATCACTGGTTTGATACCCTCTTTGGCACCCAGGGGGAGGGGGTATTGTTTCACGTTAATTACTTTGCTGAATGGTAGGGAGGGTGCAGCTTGGAGCAGTCTGATGTTAAAACGTGGCGTGCCAAAAGACCACAGAAGATGCTCCAAGTCCTCCCACTGCCTCCCAGCAAGGGCATTCATCCCTAATAAATTGGTTGGAATATCTCCAATCACCAGATTAATAGAAAGTTGGTTTTCCTCTCCAGGCAAAGTAAGTTTGACTAAGGCCACATTCATAGATTCTGTTGTTCCCAAGGCATTTAAAACACAACATCGGTTCTTTGTTGGAACAATTCCACACCTCTGGGCATCTTTCTTTGTCAGCACAGAAATTTGTGCCCCAGTGTCAATCAGAAAAGTTACAAGTTCCTGTTTAGGGCCTGTAATAGCTGTGATCATTATATCTCCTGTTTTATTTTTAGTGAGCATTCTCAGGTATACCCATGCTCTGTTTCTTCTCCCACCTGTAAGAAACGGAGAACCTAGTTTCCCTGGTTTTGAGGAGAAGCTGTTTTGGCTCATTGCCCAGACCTTGATGGAGAAGTGGCTTTGACTCACTGCCCAGATTCTCAGGGAGGAGGGGTGCACTGGGTTAAACTGATGGGTTTGGTAGAATGGGTTTTCGGCAGTGCCAGTTAGACACTACCTTACTCAATTTATCAAGGGGTAAGCCATCCATCACATCTCTGGGGACCCCCTTTTTGATGCCTAATAACCACCAATGCTGACGGTTAGAGATCTGTTTTACATTCTCTGGTTTTTCACTATGAGGAGTCCGAATGTACCTCACGCTTTTTGTTTTTTCTGATTTTTCCTCTGGGATTTTTATAGGTCCATATTTTCTACTGTAATTAATCAGCTCTTCTGCAACCTCACTCCATGTCCAAACTTTGTGATCACCAGCAGGTGAATTTGATTGTGAACCTGGCGGCTGAGAGGGGGTTGAATATGGAGTAAACCCAGGATCGGTAGATCAAGTTTGGTCACTCGGGTTTCACAGGAATCTATCCAGCCTCTCTACGGGACCTACAGCCGCTATGGTTTTTTGAAGGACAATTGCTGTAGCTTTGAGTGATTCTGGAAGGCCTCGAATTAAAGGGATCATTAGTTCAGGCTTCACAGGTAATTGCATCGGTGATTCATATCCAGGAGTCAATTTCCTTTCATGGATCATTTGCAGACAGGTGGCTTTGTGGATACTTTCTAGAAGTTGTTCGGGGGTACCAACTGTAGCTAAAGGGTCTCCCCTTTCTAAAGGATTGAGTCCCCTGGCCCAGAAAGCTGCACGCTGAGTCAGGGACCATGTGCCACCTTTGTCTCCTGTTGTTAAGAAAACTCCATTTCCCCAATATCCAGTGGCCTCCTGTTCCGTTAATTGAATTTGGTCTCCTCCAGTGAGAGACACTTGGAAGACATATTCCGTCTCAGATTCGTGGGGGAGCGCCTGTACTCCTTTTTTAACTTAGCCAATTCAGTAGCAGTGTATGGTATTTGTTTAGTGATGATATGCGATTCAAAATCTTCATCATTGATATAATTATATTCTGTTTTAATCAGAGGTCTCATAGGAGGGCAGCAGTTTTCCCCACAATTTTTCACTAGCACTAGTTCTTTCTGGGGGTATATTTGGTTAATGTGAGGAGTTTCCTTTTCCTCTGTCTCTTTTGGTGAGTCAGCATTCTTTGAATTCTTAAACTATTCCTCCCTCAAAGCAGCCAGCAGCAAATGATTTTCATTCCTTTCTTCATCTAATTGTTTCTGTAAAATTTCCACTAGGTTTTGAAGGGAATCTATGATTGCTTTCTCTTTACTACACCGCTTAAAACGGTGATGTATAGCTGCCAAAAGGCATGCTCCTAAAACAGAGCAGATTATGGCCTTATCTTGGCCAAATTTAAATTTTGTCTCATGTGGTAAAGAACATACTCTAGCAGTCACACTCTCCAAATTCAACCAGCTTTTTTGAGCCCATTCTTCTCCTCCTGGAGAGGGCCTGGCATTATGTTTTGCTAGCAGAGCATAAAATGCAGCTTTATCTTTCGCACTAGGGTTTTCAGTCATTTTATGAAGGGATCAAAACCACCACAGGGAGGTAAAACTTAATTACACACTGCAACACCCACAGCTTCACCTGTGTCTCCCTTCGCTTCCCTGGGTGGGAAAAAACTGCCTGGGAGGTACTCCTTAAATTACTTATTGTTGTCTCTTCACTACACCAAGCAGTCCAAAACCAAAAAATGGTTCCCCCTTTTACACTAAGAGATCTTTTGTGAAAAATCTGAAGACAGAGCCCTCAGCTGAGTATGGGGTGCTTTTCACCTAGGCGTGTGCAGTTTGCAGGAAATTCGAGTCACCCCCCTTGCGTTCTAGATGCCACTCACCCTTTTCGGGGTGTTGGGCTAGGTGCGGCTGGAGCGAAATGTCCTACCCCTCTTACAGACTACACACAACCTTGCAACCCCTTCTGTCTGTCAGACATCCTGTCCATGACGCCAGTTTAATGTCACGATCCGCTAATACAAGCGAGGGTCATGATGGTTCATTCAGAACAGTGCACCTTTATTAAGTGCCCACAACAGGGTAATGCGATAGAGCAGAGAAAGAGAGAGAGATAAAGAAAACAAAGTAAAAGGGTAGAGAGGAAGAAAAGCAGGGGGAAGAGCTACCAACGGATGAGACAAAGTCCTCGTGGTCTTCTGCCAATAGATTTGCCTTCTTTCCGTGGGGAGATCTCGTCTTGGTTAATATAGAAAGTCCCTTTATAGTCCTTTTCAAAAGTGAGGGGCAACTGGCCAAGAGGTGGGGAAATCTCTAACCATTGTTATGAGGCCTGTTGCTTTGGGAAACGGGTACAGGACAAGTGTACAGGACAGGTGTCTCGGTTTTGAAAGACAGGTGTCTGCTAAGGAAGGCAGAAGCCCCCCTTGAAGTGGCAGATATAACCCTTTTTCCCTCCAAGTTATTATATTTTGAAATCAAGGGCCTTTAGGCAAAGATGTGGGAAATAGGAATAACAGTTCTTTACTATATATATATATATATATATATATATATATGTATATGTATATAACCAGTCAAACAAAACAACAACAACTATGGCAGTAACAGCACACACAAACCCAGTCCCAGCCTTCTCGGCTGTCAGGCCCTTTCCCCTCGGGTGCAGTTCCGCTCGCAGGCGGCAGGGGCGCTGGCGGCTCCCGGTGAGCAGGGCAGGTGCGATGGTTCCCCCGCGGCTGCAGGGGGCGCTCCGGAGCGAGCTCGGGGAGCACGCGGCACCCGTGCCCTGGGATCCCGGGAAGGGATGGAACAAAGGCTTCACAAACCCCTGAGCAGCCAATCCCGGACTCTCAGGAACAGCAGGCTAGAAATGGCAGGCGGGAACAGCAGGCTAAAGCGGCAGGCTAAAGCGGCAGGGACGAACGCAAATCCCGGGTGGCAGGCGAGATGTATCCAGATGGGAGAACCCCACGGATGCCCAGGCAGGCAGGGCGAGCAGGGCTACAGCGTAGCGAAAACTCGAAGCAGCAGCAGTGGGGCAGGGCAGCCACAGCTCGGCCTCCAGCAGGGCAGGGAAAGCGGCTTTTGGGGTCCCGGCGTTGTTTCCAGCAGGAAGAGAAGAACGGCCAAAAAGAAAGAAACAGCAGCTCCTTTCTCTGCAGCTTCTCTCTCCAGACGCTCAGAGCGAACTGCCCCACACCCAGGTGTAGACAAAAAAAGTAGCCAGGCCCGCCCCACTCCCTTTTTTGTCTTTCTTAAGTACAGCTATTTGTCCCCTAGCAACATGCATATGGGAGAAAATTCCTTTAACAGAAAAAAAACCTAAGACTAAACTAAAACCCCAACATTATCCACCCTGAATTTTTTCCCATACTAACATGTTACATGAAACTTAACTTTTTTTCTTAACCATATAAATCTATGCATTACCCAAATTATATACAAATATACATGCTGATACTGATACAAGTACAGAGCCATGGGTAGTTCACCCTAAAACAAGGTCCCCTTGAGGTAAGCATCGGGTCTCTCCATCCTTTTGCATCACCCACCAGGTGCAACCTGGTCCCTGAGCAAAAACGACCCCACGGATGGGTTTGTCTTTGCTCAAGGCAGACTTTACCCAAACAGTTTTTCCAAGCATACCTCTCATGTGCACCACTGGAACCTTATCTCCGTCTGTTGTTTGTAGGGGTTCGGATTGGGCAGGGCCTGCTCGGCTGGTGGAGCCTCGGGTGTTAACTAACCAGGTGGCTCTTGCTAAATGCATCTCCCAGTTTTTTAAAGTCCCCCTACCCAGTGCCTTCAAGGTGGTTTTAAGCAATCCATTACACCGCTCAACCTTCCCAGCTGCTGGTGCATGGTAAGGGATGTGGTACACCCACTCTATGCCATGTTCTCTAGCCCAGGTGTTTATAAGGCTGTTCTTGAAATGAGTCCCATTGTCAGACTCGATTCTCTCAGGGGTGCCATGCCTCCAAAGGACTTGCTTTTCCAGGCCCAGGATGGTGTTCCGGGCAGTAGCGTGAGGCACAGGGTAGGTCTCCAGCCATCCTGTGGTGGCTTCTACCATTGTGAGCACATAGAGCTTGCCTTGGCAGGTTTGAGGCAGTGTGATGTAATCAATCTGCCAGGCCTCCCCATACTTGTATTTGGACCATCGCCCACCATACCACAGGGGCTTCACCCGCTTGGCCTGCTTGATCGCAGTGCATGTCTCACAATCATGGATAACCTGGGAGATACTGTCCATGGTTAGATCCACCCCTCGGTCTCGTGCCCACTTATAGGTGGCATCTCTGCCCTGATGACCTGAGGCATCATGGGCCCATCGAGCTAGGAACAGTTCTCCTTTATGTTGCCAATCCAAGTCTATCTGGGACACCTCTATTTTCGCAGCCTGATCTACCTGTTTGTTGTTACGATGTTCTTCATTAGCCCGGCTCTTGGGGATGTGAGCATCTACATGACGGACCTTCACGGATAGCTTCTCTACCCGAGTGGCAATGTCTTTCCACTCTTCAGCAGCCCAGATTGGTTTTCCTCTGCGCTGCCAGTTTGCCTTATTCCACCTTTCCAGCCAACCCCACAGAGCATTGTCTACCATCCATGAATCAGTGCAGAGGTAGAGCTTTGGCCACTTCTCTCTTTCAGCTATGTCCAGAGCTAATTGGACAGCTTTGAGCTCAGCAAATTGGCTTGATCCACCTTCTCCTTCAGTAGCCTGTGCAACTTGTCGTGTGGGGCTCCATACAGCGGCTTTCCATTTCTGGCTAGCGCCTACAATTCGGCAGGAACCATCAGTGAAGAGGGCGTATTGTCTTTCACTCTCTGGTAGCTCGTTATATGGTGGGGCTTCTTCAGCACGTGTCACCTGCTCCTCTTCTTCTTCAGAAGATAACCCAAAAGTCTCACCTTCCGGCCAGTTCGTAATTATTTCCAAGATCCCAGGGCGACTTGGGTTTCCAATTCGGGTGCGCTGCGTGATGAGGGCAATCCATTTGCTCCAAGTAGCGTCGGTGGCGTGATGCGTGGAGGGAACCTTTCCTTTGAACATCCACCCCAGCACCGGTAGTCGGGGTGCCAGGAGGAGTTGTGCCTCTGTGCCGATTACTTCTGAGGCAGCCTGGACTCCTTCATAAGCTGCCAGGATTTCCTTCTCTGTGGGAGTGTAGTTGGCTTCAGACCCTCTGTAGCTTCGGCTCCAGAATCCCAGTGGTCGGCCCCGAGTCTCACCAGGCACCTTCTGCCAGAGGCTCCAGGACAGACCATTGTTCCCGGATGCAGAGTAGAGCACGTTCTTCACCTCTGGTCCTGTCCTGACTGGGCCAAGGGCTACAGCATGAGCAATTTCCTGTTTGATCTGGGCGAAGGCTTGCTGCTGTTCAGGGCCCCAGTGGAAATCATTCTTCTTGCGGGTAACCAGGTAGAGAGGACTCATGATCTGGCTGTACTCGGGAATGTGCATCCTCCAGAAACCTATAGCGCCTAGGAAAGCTTGTGTTTCCTTCTTGTTGGTCGGTGGAGACATTGCTGTGATCTTATTGATGACCTCAGTGGGAATCTGACGCCATCCATCTTGCCACTTTACTCCCAGAAACTGGATCTCTCGGGCAGGTCCCTTGACCTTGCTCTTCTTGATGGCAAAACCAGCTCGCAGGAGAATTTGAATTATTCTCTCTCCTTTCTCAAACACTTTGGTCGCAGTGTTCCCCCACACAATGATGTCATCAATGTACTGCAGATGTTCTGGAGCCTCACCCTTTTCTAGTGCAGTCTGGATCAGTCCATGACAGATGGTGGGACTGTGCTTCCACCCCTGGGGCAGTCGGTTCCAGGTGTACTGCACGCCCCTCCAGGTGAAGGCAAACTGAGGCCTGCACTCTGCTGCCAGAGGAGTAGAGAAGAATGCATTGGCAATGTCAATAGTGGCATACCACTTCGCTGCTTTGGACTCCAGCTCGTACTGGAGCTCCAACATGTCCGGCACGGCAGCGCTCAGTGGTGGAGTCACTTCATTCAGGGCACAATAGTCCACAGTCAGTCTCCATTCCCCATCAAACTTGCGCACAGGCCAGATGGGGCTGTTGAAGGGTGAGTGGGTCTTGCTGACCACCCCTTGACTCTCCAGCTCGCGGATCATCTTGTGGATGGGGATCACAGCATCTCGATTTGTCCGATACTGCCGGCGGTGCACTGTCGAGGTGGCAATTGGCACTCGTTGCTCTTCCACTTTCAGGAGCCCAACTGCAGAAGGATTCTCAGATAGTCCAGACAGGGTGTTCAATTGCCTAATGCGCCCTCTGCCTCCACAGCAGCAATACCAAATGCCCACCTGAGTCCTTTTGGGTCTTTGTAATAGCCATTCCGGAGGAAGTCTATGCCCAGAATACACGGGGCCTCTGGCCCGGTCACAATCGGATGCTTTTGCCACTCCTTCCCAATCAGGCTCACCTCAGCTTCCAAAAGGGTCAACTGCTGTGATCCCCCGGTCACCCCAGCGATGGATACAGGTTCTGCCCCCACATGTCCCGATGGCATTAAAGTACACTGTGCCCCAGTATCAACCAATGCATCATATTTTTGTGGCTCTGATGTGCCAGGCCATCGGATCCACACCGTCCAGAAAACTCGGTTCTCCCGTGCCTCTTCCTGGCTAGAGGCAGGGCCCCTCTAGCCCTGGTTATCATTCTTTCCCTGGGTGTACATGCTCGAGGTACCTTCAAGGGGATCCGACATATCATCCTCCCTTCTGTAATATCTGGCAGCTCGGTCACGGGAGGCTGAGGCTACCTTCACCTTAGCGGAACCCCCTCGGTTAGTGCCTCCCTCCTTGAGTTCACGCACCCACGCTGCCAGGACAGAGGTGGGTTTCCCATCCCACCTTCTCATGTCTTCCCCATGCTCACACAGGAAAAACCACAGCTCAGCTCATGGGGTATACCCTCTCTCTCTAGCAGGGGGACGACGGGCTCTGACTTGGGGGCCTGTGACTCGCACTGGTGCCACACTGACCCTCCTCATCTCCTCCCTCATCTCCTCCCTCATCTCCTCCCTCATTTCCTTCCTCATCTCCTTCATCTCCTCTTTGAGGTCCTGGACCACAGCAGAGACATGAGCTTTCAGCGGGCCATTGATCATGCTGTCATAATGCCTGAGCTTGCTGGCAACAGAGCCCACGGTTTCTCGGGTATTGTCAGCATCAATCGTTGCAATGAAGGTGGTGTATTGCGATGGCCCTAGCCTTGCCAGGTTCCACATCATCTGTCCTGTGCACCTGACCTTATCGGGGTCATTATCATGCTGTCCATCCCTCCCAAAGAGTACCTCTAATATTGCCACCTCTCTTAGCTGTTGGATCCCTTGCTTGAGTGTCTTCCACTGCATTCTATGATGATACTCCTGCATTCTTTCTTTGTGAATGAACCTTTCTCTCACACTCATTAAGAGCCGCTCCCAGAGAGAAAGGGGCCCTGGCTCCCTCACAAATACCTGGTCCACACCTGGGTCCTGGGTCAATGATCCCAGATACCTTGCCTCACCACTATCCAGTTGCACACTTGTGCCCATAAGGTCCCAAACCCGAAGCAGCCAGGTGGTATAAGGCTCACGCCCCCTTCGCACAATGTTGTTTCGCATAGCACGGAGACTGTCGTACGATAGGGACTCAGTGATGATTTCTGGCTCTGGCTCTCCTGCTGGTTGTGAGGGCCCTGGTTGCCCATCATCATTAACTGGTCGTACTGATTTGGTCTTACACTTCCTCCTTTGCACAGGGGCGACTGCTGCTGGCTGTGGTTGTCCTTGTGGTTCAGCTGAAGCCTGGACGGTTGTAACATCCATGGGTTCTACTGCTGCACCATCGGACTCACCCTCTTTGGGGCAGGGAGAGGGTTTTTCACTAGCTGAGGAGGTGTATTCCCTTAGCAATTGGCATATCTCCTGGCGCACCTGGCCCATCTCCTGGCACATCTCCTTGCGCACCTGGCCCATCTCCTGGCACATCTCCTGGCGCACCTGGCCCATCTCCTGGCATATCCCCTGGCGCACCTGACCCATCTCTTGGCACATCTCTTGCATCCCTTTTGCCAGTACCCCCACCCAGTTTGGGTAGTCCATTTCTGAGGTGGGCTGTTGGGCGGTATCAGTCTGTGGGGCGGGGTCTCTAGTGTCTGGGGCCATGCCAGCTTCTGGGGCAGGATAGGGCTCTGGGGTAGGATCTCTTGTGTCTGGGGCCATGTCAGGTTCTGGGGCAGGATCAGGCTCTGGGGTAGGAACTCTACTCTCTGGGGCCATGTCAGGTTCTGGGGAAGGATCTCCAGTCTCTGGGGCTGGTGTCCGGGTAGATATCCAAGCCAATGTCAACTTATCCTTGAGTGCTAAATAGAGTAGGCCTATCAGCAGCAGATGGTTAATATTCAGAGGGAATTTAAACCCTTCGAAAATTGATGGGGTGGGCCTGAAGAACTGGTTGAGGGGTTGGGGGAAAACTTCCCCTGGTGTCATTTCCTCACAGAAGGTACCATTGTTAACATAACCCCAAAAACATGTGCTCAGTGTGTGATAGCCGTTTATCCATGTGCCCACATTACGGAGGAAGCTAAAAACCCATGAATTCCTCACCTTCTCGACCCATAACAGCAATGGTAGCCTTAGTCAGAGGACCCATATTCAAGTAAGGAGCTGCAAAGGGGAAGAATATAGCCACGGCCACATGCCACCCGAACCAGGGTAAACTAGACCACATAGTGCAGCCTAACAAGGTTCCTATATCTGGCACACAAAATAAAGTTATCCAAGAACTGTTATTCCTTTTTTCCACCTCTCTCTTAATGCCCTCAGGCCCCACATTGGGCGCCAAGATCTGTCTCGGTTTTGAAAGACAGGTGTCTGCTAAGGAAGGCAGAAGCCCCCCTTGAAGTGGCAGATATAACCCCTTTTCCCTCCAAGTTATTATATTTTGAAATCAAGGGCCTTTAGGCAAAGATGTGGGAAATAGGAATAACAGTTCTTTACTATATATATATGTATATATATATGTATATGTATATAACCAGTCAAACAAAACAACAACAACTATGGCAGTAACAGCAAACACAAACCCAGTCCCAGCCTTCTCGGCTGTCAGGCCCTTTCCCCTCGGGTGCAGTTCCGCTCGCAGCTGGCAGGGGCGCTGGCGGCTCCCGGTGAGCAGGGCAGGTGCGATGGTTCCCCCGCGGCTGCAGGGGGCGCTCCGGAGCGAGCTCGGGGAGCACGCGGCACCCGTGCCCTGGGATCCCGGGAAGGGATGGAACAAAGGCTTCACAAACCCCTGGGCAGCCGATCCCGGACTCTCAGGAACAGCAGGCTGGAGCGGCAGGCTGGAACAGCAGGCTGGAACGGCAGGATAGAGCGGCAGGCTAGAGCGGCAGGGACGAACGCAAATCCCGGGTGGCAGGCGAGATGTATCCAGATGGGAGAACCCCACGGATGCCCAGGCAGGCAGGGCGAGCAGGGCTACAGCGTAGCGAAAACTCGAAGCAGCAGCAGTGGGGCAGGGCAGCCACAGCTCGGCCTCCAGCAGGGCAGGGAAAGCGGCTTTTGGGGTCCCGGCGTTGTTTCCAGCAGGAAGAGAAGAACGGCCAAAAAGAAAGAAACAGCAGCTCCTTTCTCTGCAGCTTCTCTCTCCGGACGCTCAGAGCGAACTGACCCCACACCCAGGTGTAGACAAAAAAAGTAGCCAGGCCCGCCCCACTACCTTTTTTTGTCTTTCTTAAGTACAGCTATTTGTCCCCTAGCAACATGCATATGGGAGAAAATTCCTTTAACAGAAAAAAAACCTAAGACTAAACTAAAACACCAACACTTAACTGCTGTACAATTCTCCCATAAAGTCATGTGTGGTAAAAACAATACAAAATACTGAGGGGAACTCGAAGTTGATGTTGTAGTACTTAACACCCAACCACCGGTTATGCTGAGCCCGAGAATTTTTGAAATTGGACCATATATAATCAGGAAAACAGGCCAACAACAAATATTGTTCAATCCGGCATGGTCCCTTAAACAAGTCAAATTGCTGATGCGAAACAATGTCTCAGAAATTCAGCCAGCTTGTTCATTTGAGGGGTGGCCAACCTGGTTGCAAAAGCGGAACCCTTCTAAGAAATGAACGCAAAGAGACATAACCGGTGTTGTAGGTACAGGATTGGGAATCTTAAATAGTATTGATTTAGAAGTACTAATGAATAAATTGGCTGCCACAACTAGAGATTTGACTAAAATACAACCACCACTGCAGTCGTCCTTACTAGTCTTAGCAACCCATCAGTGGTTGTAATCAAACATATCACCAAATTGGGAAAAGGTAAATGTGAATGACCACAAATTGATAATTGACACACTCAGTGCTACACAAAACATTTCTTTGGCTCTCAGCTGCATCCAGGCTCAATTGTGGATGCAGTCAGTTGCTGCCTCAATTATACGAGAAGGCGAAGAAGGCACTTCTACTGAAATTCGGAAAATCATCTGGGACAGTGCCACTGATTTTGAAAGAGAATTCCAATCCTGGTGGAACTTAGTGGATTTTGCCTACAATCTCATCACAAACACAGCCACAGCCTTTGTACTAACCATACATAATGCTTTAGTGCATTCGATATTCCCTATCATTGCATTAGGGCTGAATCATGATGGAGCTATTCTCTAGCTGTTTGAGCACAGAGAATGGGCCCATCAAATTGGTGAGAAGTGGCAAACTGTTAATTTGGAAACTTGTATTTTCCGAGAACAACAAGGCTTCATCTGTGAAAGTAATGCAATTAGAGCTCAAGACATTTGTTTAGACACAGAACTAAATATCTGTCATTTTGAAATTCATCCTAACAAGATTCCTGAAACAGTGCTTGTGTATATAGGCAATGGATGTGCATGCTTAAGAACTGCTTGTGATAAGGTATTTACAGAAAATGTAGTAGTAGATACTAAAAATCATTCACATTTTTGTGTTTGTAACTTTACTAAAATCACAGGATGTGATTTTTCTTATTTAGCCCCAGTTACTTCCTATCACCTTTTACAATCCAATTACACACTGATCCACCAACTATTGCCTGCCTCCGTTGGGATGAACCTTACTTTGGTAAAGCAATTGTTGCTTCACCAAGGTTTAATTGAAATTTTGGAAAAGATCAAGAAAAACCAACAGAAAACCTTGGTAAATGTTCATTACAATGTGAAAGAAATACATCATGTTCTAGAAAGAGCAAAGAAAGATGCTGAACACTGGTGGTGGGATACTCTTTTTGGGTGGGCACCTACTGCTACAGGTGTCCTGAACAAATTGTGTCATCCTATCATTGTTCTCTTGATTTTAGTTTTGATTGGCTTTGTTTTATCAGCAATCTTATACATCATGAATTGGAGAATGAGGAAACGGTTAACACAATTTACATCTGTAATAGATGTCCACAATTTGGTCAATATCCCATCCACTGTGGACACCCCTAAGGTTACTGACACAAGACGAACTACACGAGTATTGAAATAAGATAAGATGTGATAAAAAATTACATGTGTATTTTGATTAAAAAATTACTTATTCCTTCTTTTTCCTTATTTTTTTTAAATTTTTTTTTTCTTTTCTTACTTTTTATACCCTTTTTTGGGATATGCTACCAACATTGATGAGTCCTGAAGACTTTGTAAGAGCACTGCAAAATCGTGCTGATAGAGCTCTCCTGACGACAATCGTGAGTCACGGGGTAGTGTAAGAGATGGTCCAAACATCCCTCATCTACCTCACGGTCATCGCCGAGGACAGAGACTGAACACAGGAGTCCTGGCCTGGCTGAGGTGGGAAATCTGCCAAGCGTTGCCTGCAGCTGTGCCCACTGGGAACTGATAGAAACTAGTGCAGGTCACAGTGGACTGCGCTGTTCTTGCTGCCAAGGCAGGAAGAACTGTGCCGAAGAGAAAAAAACGGTCTGTCCTGCACGACCTGTCCTGTACCTGTTTCCCACCTCTTTGCCAGTTGCCCCTCGCTTTTCAAAAGAACTATAAAGGGACTTTCTAAATTAACCAAGACGAGATCTCCCCACGGAAAGAAGGCAAATCTATTGGCAGAAGACCAAGAGGACTTTGTCTCATCCGTTGGTAGCTATTCCCCCTGCTTTTCTTCCTCTCTATTCTTTTACTTTGTTTTTCTTTATCTCTCTCTCTCTCTCCTCTATCACATTACCGTGTTGTGGGCACTTAATAAAGGTGCACTGTTTTGATGAAAACTGAAATCCCTTGTGTCCTTTTGCACTCTGAGATCTATAAACGAATCATCATGACCCTCGCTTGTATTAGCAGATCGTGACACTCAACAATATATCAACCCATCAACTTGTAAACATGTAAGCAGGCCCACGAAAGCCACCACCTTCATAACATTACCCACTTCCAGTTTGGAAAGTACAAATACATCCACGTATTGGTGGATACGTTCTCGGGTGCAGTTTATGCTTCTGCGCATGCGGGAGAAAAGGCAACAGACATACAATGACACCTAGTACAGGCATTTGCTGCCTTAGGAGTCCCCAGAGAAATCAAGACAGACAATGGACCAGCATACATTTCCAAAGCCCTCCAAGACTTCTTTCAACAGTGGGGAGTTACTCACACTACCTGTATCCTGATCTGCCCAACCGTATAATCAATTATTGAAAGGATCCATCATACCCTTAAGAGGGTTTTAGAACAACAGCGAGGAGGAGTGGAAGTCAACACACCCGTGGGTAGGCTGTGTAAAGCCTTATTTACTATCAACTGTTTAAATAACTCTTTTGAAGAACTTAACCACCCCTGTTTTGAGGCATTTTACAACCTCTAAGCAGGCAAAATTGAAAGAAAACCCACCTGTTCTCATCAGAGACCCGAAGATGCAGCAAGTTCAGGGCCCATATCAGTTGCTAACCTGGCCATGCGGGTACTCGTGTGTGTCCACCCCAAGTGGGTTGAAATGGGTCCCTGGAAAATGGGTCAAACCATTTTTACAGAAAACACAACATTTGCAATCTGAGAAGCAACTAAAACCACACAACAGTGAAGAGCCCAAAGATGTCATCAGTGCAGCATGGAGAAGGAGGTGGAGAAACTGAAGAAGCACCTTGTGGTCACCACTGGCAGACAATTCCGTGCAACTCTGTTTACCCCTGCTAATGCCCCTATGTATCCCTACCCAACCCCATCTATCCCTTACAGACTTACCTGTACCCTCCTCCCAGTTACTTACCTTTATTTGAAAAGAGTGGGAGCTAGAAGTATTATGTTATGTTGTACTAAGTCCCATACTTACATGTATTTGCTCAATTCTACAGAGAGACCTACCCACCCGCATGCATGCACACAAGCCCGGTGCTCTGCGGCTTCCTTCTTTGCCTTTTGTAACACATCGCGCTTTCCTTCTCCCGGAGGCAAATCGTCGTCTACTTCTCGCACAGAACACTGCCAGCAGCCAAGCGCCCCGGCGCCCTGCCTCTGCCGAAACACGCCGATGTCATGCACTTTCCTTCTCAGAGCTACTTACCACCACATTCTGCCTCTCTTGCATTCTGAATCAAAAGGGAAAGCTGCTCTCCTACGTCTCGCACAGAGAACTACGCCAGGAAAACAAGCTGGACGGGAGCTTGCTTGTGGAAACTTGTATTTGCACCACAGTCATGGGGCAGCCCTGGTTCCTTTACAACCTGCAAAGCGCCGTCAGCTCGTGCTGCTCTCTGCACGGCCCTTCTCAGCTCCAAGTACCACCGCCCCCATTACAGCCTCACAAGGAGCAAAGATCCGGATAGACATCTCACACAGAGAGAAATGTGTGCCAGGGCAAGAGCGTGTTCTTCATTACCCCCTCTCATTGCCCAGATTGTGGTGCTCTGTTGAAAGCCTGCCACTTTGAAAGGACTAATACAGCAAGTGCGTCTCTCTTGGCACATTTGCCTGAGTGGCAGCTAGATGGACAGTTCAGACCCTATGAATCTGAAAGCATATGATTGCACCCAGAGCTGAGGAAGAAGCGTGCACAGCACAGTGTGGATGTGTGCAGCGTCCTCGCTGAAGAGTGGCAAAGTTGAATGTTTCGGCAGAAGCAGCGCGCCAGGGCTCTTTGCTGCCGGCACAGCGTTCTGCGCAAGCAGTAGACCACGATTCGCCTCCGGGAGAAGGAAAGTGCAACTTGTTACATAAGGTGAAGAAGGAAGCACACAGGGCTTGTGTGCGCAGTGTACAGGTGGCAAGAAGAGCGTGCTTGCAACTTGCTTGCCTGCCGAATACATGGTAGCAGCTGCAAGAGAAAAGTTCAACGGCAGCTTCTTGTGCTCCTACCCATTGGTTGTCCAGCGCCCCGTGGGAAAACAATGCGCTTAAACTTTTCCTCATCAGTCTGGGACTGTAGGACCGAATCTTTGCAATCAAGAGACAAGAGAGTTGTTATTAACACTTAAAGCAAGTTTCTGTGTGTGCTTGAATTATTTGTGCAGTTCAGAAGCTGTACATTCCTGGACTTACCTTCCTATTCCCAGCCTTGCCTACAATGTCTGGGCCTTCTCTCACCTAACATTCCGCTTGCTTTCCCCCCACTGGTCTTGCCTTCCCTACATCTCCATTGACTTGCCTAGAATTGCCTACACTTTGATTGCATTGCCTTGCCTGCATGAAAGGCGAGGCAAGGCATAGCAAAGAGCAATAGGCAAGTCAAAGCAAAGCAAGGGAGTAGTAGGCAGGGCAGTGCAAGGGAGATGTAGGCAAGGGAGAGGTAGGCAGGGGAAGGTAAGATGTGGCCAAATGGCTCAGAGTGCCTTTCCTTGGGAAGCAAAGGATATAGTGCCAGTGTTGGTGGAGCAGATGTTAAGTTACCGTGGGGAGGAGTAGCCCAGTAAGACATTTCTGTCTTGGCACGTTCTGTGTAGGAGCAATTGTTAGATGTATTGGATACTGGAGGCAGTATCTGACTTTTGGTTGGTAAGTACCTGAACAAGGATGGCAATGCTTTCCCATGGGAAGGAAAGCACTTAGCCCCAGTGTTTCAGGTGCAGATAAGAAGCCGCCTCGTGGAAGTCGAAGGTGGCAGCAACTTTCTGACCTGACATACCTGGTGGGGAAGCACTGCCTCAGTTTGTACAGTTATAGAGTCAGTCTCCATCTTTTGAAAGTGGTCTCCTGAGAGGTTCAATTTGGCATGTGGCTTCCACTTCAGAAGAGGTGGCCTTCTGAAATTCTGGCAGTCCACTTCTTTTGGACAAGGTAAGCAGCTATGCTCAGTCTTGACGTGCAGCTGATAGAGTGACCAGGGCAGGTAATGCCCAGTTACAGTGTTCTGGCACCTTTGTATGGGTTCAGTCCCTGGATGTTTTTTCTTTTGGAAGAGGGGATTCCATTTCTTTTGAGATGGGGTCATAGTTCTTCTCTTTGATGGGTGTAGTTCAATGGATGCAGCTGAAGTTGTAGGCAGCAACAGCTTTCTCAGCTGGCACTTCGGGGAGCTTTGTTTTTACTGGATGTTTTCAGGTTTGTAACTGGAGCCTGCAAGACTGCAAAGACTTCTTAGCACTAAGGAGTTCGTGTTGTCGTTTGGGTGTGGTGCAAGTAAGAGTTTGTATGTGGAAGGGAAACACAAGCAAAATCTTTTTTTCCTGACTCAATTGATTTGAGAGCCAGGGACGTTTTCAGCTTGGCTCTGTCCGTGGGGTGCTCTCGAGCGGGGCTTGGTGCATTTCCTTCTTTTGAGAGTCGACAGCGCCATCGAGTGGTTGTCTTGATGAGTGGGAAGCGCCTGCCCAGGGGCTGAGCCCGCGCCAACCCTTCCCTCCTGGCACTCTCTGCAGCTGGCAGAGGACAGGAGCCGAGCGGCTGAGCATTGCGCCGGGCCCTGCCGTACCTGTACAGCCCACAGGAGCCCCTGCGAGAGGCGGCCGTCAGGTTCATTGGTGAGCCACGAGGCCGGGGCCCCTCCCCGCCCCGCCGCAGCTCGGCCCCGGCCCCGGCCCCGGCTGCTGCCCCGGCAGCGGGATCCGGGCCCGGGGCCGTGCAGCCCCGCCTGCCCTCGGGCGTCAGGATACGGCAAGGACCCGGGCTGAGCCCTGCCGGGCGGAGGAGAGCCACGGGGCTGGCAGCGCTGCTGGGAGGGAGCTGTGCCGCTGGGGCCGTGACAGGCTCTGTGTTCCCAGGGATCGCCGGGCGGCGCTTGAGGGGGCAGCAGGAAGAGCTCGAGCTGATCTACAAAGGTGAGTGAGGACCGCGGGCTGTCAGCAGGGGCTGGCGGGGGGAGCTGCAATCCCTGCCCCGGCTGCGGAGGGCTCTGCTCCCTGTGTGGGCGAGGGGTGCCTTGGGCAGAGCCCAGAGATTTTTCAGGGGCACGTGGGGCATTTGTGGCCAGCAACTTCAGGCTGATCCCGTTTGTCCCTGCTCCCTCCTGGCCATGGCAAGAGCGGGCTGAGATGGCCCTGGCAGGGGGGGTCTCCTCGGCTCCCTGTGGATCTGGAATCTGAGCATGGCTCTGTTCCTCTCTCTTGCAGCCCTTGAAGACATGGCAGAAGACGTCAGTCCTGAGGTCTCAAACCTGGCATGTCAAACATTCTACATCCTCCAGGCAGCAGAGAGAGCTCAATTTTCCGTCTTCCGGAGGCTGCAATACCGACTCAGCTGGGCATGGAAGACAAGGCCTCGTCGGTCGGCTCTTGGCTGGCTCCGCTGCTGGAGATCTGCCGAGAGCTGATCTGGGAGGTTCTGTCTGCTGGGGCCAGCTGAGCCAGCGGGGACTTTTCTTTAAGATTGTTCTTTTCTCTTCTCTTCACTTTTCTATTTTTCCTTTAGCATGTAAATATAGAATGTGTTATAATACACAGAGTCCCAGGAGCTTTCTTTTGGTGCCCAGTGTCTGCAGGGCACAGGCAAAGAGGGGAGAAAGGGTGCTTGCATTTAGCAAGTTGCTTGGGCGTGCAGGGTGGAAGGGGAAATGACCAGAAGCCCCTTGGCCTTTGGTGGTTCTGCTGAAGCCTTAACGGTGCCGACAGAGTGGGTGGGCAGGGGCCGGAGCTGCGGGGATCCCTGCGGGACTGGTGCCAGGAGATGGCCACAAGCCCTGTCCCAGGCCGGATCCACCATCTGTGTCCTCCTGCCTGTGTGTTGCTGGCGGCATTGCTGAGGGCTCCAAGGTGCCTCTCTGTCCCGCTCCTCTGGAGCTCCGTTGGGGCTGTGCTGCTGCCAGGTGGCTTGGCCGGGGTGGGGGAGAGCCTGAAGGGCCAGGGCAGTGGGAGGCCGTGAAGGGATGAGGTGCTGCAGAGTCCCTGATGGGACAAGGCAGTGGGAAGGCACAAGGGGGATGTTGAGGGAGTGGGTGGCAGGAGGCTCCAAGGGGACCGAAGGCCGGGGTGGTGGGAAGGCCTGAGGAATTGGGTGTCAGAGGCCCCCAGGCAGCCGCCTTGTTCCTGCCACCCGGCTGCTCTGGCGCTTTCCCGAAGCGTCTCCCAGGCCTGCGGCAGAAGCCCTGGAGGCCGGGCCTCAGAAGGAGGGTGGGGGCACCCCCAAGGTGCTGAGGATGGGCTGGCTGGGGACAAGGAGGGCAAGTCCCCCTGCTGGGGCACGGGACAAGCCTGTGGGAAGTCAGATAACCTGAGATTTTATCCCCAAAATGTTCTTTCTGTCCCCTAAAGTTTACCTCAGGTTTTGTCACAAAATTTTCTCTGGGCTCTCTACAAATTACCTCAGACTTTTCCTCAAAAGCAATTTTATTCCCTAGAGATCACCTCAAATTTTCCCGCCAAAACGTCCACCACATGTGCTCCACAGATTACCTCTGATTTCATTCTCCCAGTCCAGTGATTACCTCAACTTTAACCCCCAATTATTCATTCTGTTCCCTACAGGTGACACCAGGTAATTCCAGCATTCCTCCGCTATGAAGTTCTCTCCCTTTAAGCTCCTTCAGGTTTACCTTCCTGTCCTGGGTTGCAGTGTATTCTATTACCATCCCCATCAGCCGTTGAAATCAGGTGGGGCAGTGTTTCCTTGCCTCCTCCCCCCAGACTATCTTGCTGTTAATGGCCCATCATTGTCCTGCCGCATGACTCATAGATAACTCCCTCTGGACTATCATCTGTTAATGAGCCCAATCAACACCTGGCCTCATGACTCATTACCCCATTGTGAGATGCTCCACCCAGAGGGAGGAACCTAGCATCCCAGCGTGGATATAAGCTGAGGCTGAACACCAGAGACAAGGCCTTTCCACTGGATTTCCAGAGGACAGGAGCTACACAGCCACCACTGGACCTTCTGAGGAAGAGCAGACCCTCTTTTCTACAGGATCACCGCTTCAGAGGACTGCAGCCACCATTCTAGCAGACTGCTACCACCACCCTGCCTAACAGGGACTCAGGTTGTATCTTGACTCTGTCAGTTTGAACCAGTGTTTTCTTTTAGTTTTTTTTCTTTCCTTTTCTTTAACTTCCCCATTAAATTGTTATTCTGACTTGGTGCCTCCCACTGGTTTGTTTTCAAACTAGTACACTTCCGCAAACTGAAACACCCTCTAGTCCTGTGCAAACACTGCCCCATCGCCCTCTGTGTGGATCAGGGCAGGGCTGCCCCAGGGCCTCTCCCACACCGCTTATGGAAGCCTGCCCGGCGCCTCGCCGAGAGGGGCGGACACAGTGGGTTCGAGTTCCCGCCCCGTGGCTGAGGGGACGGCAGGGTGGGAAACACCCCCCCTTCGGCACGGAGGAGGCGGCGCCAGCACAGCGGGGACCCGCCCACCCCTCCTGTGTCCCTCAGGGCGTACCCACGTCCCTTCAGCAGCCCTTGCGGACCTTCAGCGACCGGCACGGCCGCTCAGCGACATGCAGCATGCCCGTCTCCCCCTCAAGTGACACTCATGTTCCCTCAGTGACTCCGACATACCCTCAGGAACAAGCCAGACACCTGCATCCCCTCAGTGACCCCCATGTCACCTCAGTAGCATGCAGGGCACCCGCACGCCCTTCAGAGACCTTCATGACATCTTTAGTAGTTATATTTTCAAAAATTAGTTGGCTGCAGAAATATTAATTGCTCCCAGGTATTTAATGCTTCATGCTGCTTCTGTGGTAAATCACTACAGCAAATGGGTTCAGCCTTGATCTGATGGAGCAGCAGAACTGAAGAAGCAGCAGATGCTGAGTAAAAGTAGGGGCTCCTGTGGTTGAGGTTCAAGGCTGGAGGGAAGCACTTTGTTGTGTGAAGAGGAGATGGCCCGGTTCACAAGCTCAGGCTTTGCTGCTAGAGGATCCTGCTTTGCTCTTGCTGGAGGCCATTCCCTACCAATGCATGGCCCTCCATTGTTCCTGCACCACGTCTGCTGGACCTGTGGCAACAAGTGTGTTCCATGTCCATGTGACAGCAGAAAAGGGCAGGACATGCCTGCTTCCAGGGCCTGTCTTGGCTGCTCCTTCAGGGTGCTGGCACCATCATCAGAGACACAGAACAGCTTCTCCTCCCAGAGCTATCCCTATCCTCTGCGCTTCCCCAGGTGTCTCCCTTGATGTTCCCTGGGGAAGCTCCCTGTTTTAAGCCGCCCATTGCCCTGCTCAGCAGGGACGCAGTTGTGTTTGGACGTGAGTTGCCGCAGCCAGACACACAGCAACTGGAATGTTGAATATCAGAGGCTGAGCCGATTCTTTTATTTCCAGAATGCAAGAAAGACAGAAAAGTACAAGGAAACTTCACAGTGTCTCAGTAGAATCTCTTTGTCCTGCGAAACTCAGCAGCTGATGCTGTTCTGGTGCTACTGCTAATCCCTTCCATGATAAAATTCATTCCAGGAAGGAGCAACATCTCGTGTCAGATGCCAAGTGTTGCCCCCTGTTGCTCCAGGTGCTCCTGCCAACAGCCCCCTGTAGGAAGGAGCACAGCCCCCAATGCATCTTGGCTTTGGCTGCCCTCTGGCAGAGAAGCCCCTCGGGGGCACAGGTCTCTGGGGCAGGAGACGGGCACCAGCGCTGCCAGGGCTCGGGGGGTGGCAGGTCTGCTTCGGAGGGGACTCTGCCACACCTGCTGATTTCAGTACTCCCCGGGGCCCTGGGGTCAGAGCAGCATTTGCGCCCCGACCCACACGTTCCTTGTCTGTGTCACAGCCCCGGCTTTAGGATGGCCACCAGCCGGGACGTGTCCCAGGGAGGCCATGCCAGCTTCTGTGGAAGACCTTGTGCCCTTCTTGCCACAGCTGTGTTGGCGGCTGGGGGGGCTCCGGGTGCTGCCCCGAGCCCACAGAGCAGGGGACCGTTTGCTTATGGCTGGAGCCAATGCTAAAGTCTCTGTTGGTCTGTCTTAGACACTTGGGGCAAGGGATTCCTTCCAACCTGGGCCACTTGGGGTGGGCTGGGGGCAGCCCCAGGGCAGGTGGCAGAGTGTGGAAAGGCCCTTTGTGACATGGTGCAGCATGGTCACCATGGGATGGAATGGGACAGGGTGTCCAAGGGCCCTTTGTGACACGTGCTGACATAGGTGCTGGTGGTGACGCGGCCACGCCACAGTGCTCGGAGCACGCGACGGGACGGGACAGGAAAGAGCGGTGTCGTGAGGAGCCCCTGCACAGCGCACTTGTTCTTTGCTGACCCGTAGCTTTTCCAAGGTGTTATTGTTGCAGGTGACCTCGAGGCCAGACCACAGGACTTGGTGACCTGTGGCCTTCCCGAGGCTTCTCTTCCGTAGGTGCCCTCGAGGGCAGACCATGGCACTTGGTGACAACAATCCTTGACGAGGAGTCTCCTGTCTTTGTGGCAGGAGCCCTCTGAGACCGGACTGCAGGACTTGCTGACCTGTAGCCTTCCTGAGGTTTCTCTGTCACAGGGGGCTTCAAGGCACAACTGCATAACTTGCTGACCCAGAGCTTTCTGAGGCATCTCTCCTGCAAGTACCCACAAATCCAGTCAGGGACATGGAGCAGAGACCCCCGACCATGCCCAAGCTGGCCTGGGTGAATGAGGAGGAAGAAGGCCCTGGAGCTGCCCCCGCACAGCAGGCCCAGCCGCTGCAGGAGGGTGAATGACAGAGCTGGGCCACAGGGTTGTTCCAGCAGACGGCTTGGCCCCATCCCATCCCATCCCATCCCATCCCATTCCATCCCATCTCCTGGGAAAATGCCCATGGACAGGACAGGAGAGGAGCCAGGCCAGACCCCCCCACAGCAGTCATGCTCCATCCCCTGGCTATCCTGGGGCTGTCCCTGCCTGGGGAGCGCAGGGCTGGACTGCGTTCTCCAGCCTCTCCCGCAGCCCCTCCGCTCTGGCTATGCTCGCTCTTTACCAGACCCAGCCATGGACTGGACACAAGAGCACGACCCCGCCCGTGGCCGCTTCCGCAGAACAGCGCAGGTACCTGCAGCCATCCCCACCTGGGCTGGGCCTGCTGTTACTGCTCAGCCGAGCACCACACTGGCAGCACCCCTTGGAACATCCCTCTCCTCTTGCCCTTTTCCTACAGATGGTTTCCAAATTCATCAAGAGAATTTGGGAGGAAGAGACCAGCATCATGGGCACTGGGGTCAGAGCATACTCCCACATCTTCAAAACCAAGACCAGTGCTGCCCTGCTGGATATGCTTGTGGAGGAGGGCATTTCCAGTCCAGAGAAAGTAAGTAGCCTGTGGCCAGGGCTCAAGCCCCCCAGGAGTCACTTGGCCACCCAAGCGACGCCTGCTGGTCACTTTAAGCCTTTGAGGCCATCACAGTGTGCTGGGAAGGGAAGCGCTTCCCTGGGAAGTTGGGGACATTACTCCCTCTGGCAGCTTTGCAACTCTCCCTGTGCCTTCTCCAGGTGCCTGCCATGGTGAGGTACATCCACCAGTGGCTCCTGTCCAATGAGTACAGTCCTGAGTACAATCTGTCCAGGACCCTGCTGGATCTGACCGAAGCCTACCCCACTGATGTGGTGATGACTCTGCTGCGTGTGGCCCCATCATGTGACAGGTATGGGGCCCACCTGCCCAGATGGCCCAGGGCTCACCAGCCCAATCACCCTGTGGAGCCTGTCCCAGGGACCTGACAAACACAGAGTTCCAGGGCCCTCTGTCTCCTCCCATTTCCCAGCCCTGGCATGTCAGCCCCTGAGCCTGCTGCCATGCTCCCTCTCTGCCCCCCAGGGGCCAGTTCCCACAGGGGTGGGCTGCCTGTGTGCTGCTGGTGAAGAGCAGTGCACAGAGGCAGGGCTGACAGCCAGCTCAGGTCCCCGCTGCTGCCCAGGCCATGGTGCTGTGGCCAAGATCTCCCCTGAGACAGAGCTCTGACCCCACAGAGCTGCTACGACCATGTGGAAGACACTCATGTGCTCATTCAGGACTGCAAAGACAGTCATGCTGCTACTCCTCGATGTGCTGGGGAGCTGGCCAGAGCACAGCACGCGCACCTCCGATGGGGATGCCACAGATGTCTTTGCCCTGGCTGTGAGTTTCTGGAACTGGCCTTTGCTCGCCCCTAGGTTTCCGCTCCAGCAGCTCCCCATCCTCCTTCCCCCACTGCATCTCCCTGCCTCAGGCGCTGGGCTGAAACCTGGGCTAGGGGCAGGTTCAGGGACACCAGGCCCTGTGCTCCCCCTGCGTCTCCCCTGGCCTCCCCTTCCATGCTCTGGACCTGCCACATGGACACCTTGGCACTGAGTGCTGTCTTGAGGTGGTTTGTCTTTTGCAGGCAACTGTAGTGATGTGGAAGATCCTCCAGGTGCCCTGTGTCCCACATGTAGTGACAGTGTATTTGCCCTGCCTCTTTGTGAATCTGCTCTTCCAAGTGTTCTTCAGCACAGTGGAGATGCCAGAGGAGGTCAATAACTTGTGGAGAGTATGCCAGGAGCAACACGGCCTTGCCACCGACCCCAACAGGTGCTCCATGCCAGTCCTCCTGTCCCTCCCATGTCCCCAGGGCAGGAGCCAGTGCTCTCAGCCTGACCTGGGCTTTGCTCTGCACACAGGTTTGCAGTGCAGACCCTGAAGGCCCTGCTCTGCCGACTGGACTATGAGGATGTGGTGGTGGCCATGGAAAACAAGTGTGGCTGGGACATGCTGCTTTGTGCTGACACCCAGCACAACGCCATGGGTCTGCTGGCCAGGTGAGATCCCCTTCTCCCCACTGGCCTCGACATTTGTGCCCTGTGCCCCGGGTGCCCCACAAAGTCCCCATGGTCGTGGGCCAGAGGGCCTCATCACTGGGGGACGGCTGAGCAGACTGCAAAAGGCCGGGAGAGCAGGGTGCCCAGGAGCAGACACCTGCCAAAGGGCCCAGGTCCCCTTGCAGGCTGGTGGGGAAAGACCAGACCTGTGTGAGTCTGTCCCAGGAGAGGTTTGCCCCCCCTGGCTCACGGCCTTGGTTCCTTTTTCCTCTTGCCAGGGAAATGTCCTGTGTCTCCATACCCTTGTGTTCCCGGATCGCACTCCACCTGCTCAGGCTGCTCAGCAGGGAGGAGCCACGCTGGGATCTGCCTGCCACGGCATTCCTTGTGGAGGTGAGACTGACGGCCAGCACTGCCTCGCTGAGCTGCCTCCCAGCTCTCTGCCCTCCTGTAGCCACAGCTGCCTGGGACGGTGCCCGCGCCCTGCGCTGCTGCCTGGGCCCAGCCCTGTGCACTTCCGGGCTCCTGCCTGACGGCTCCCCTGTCACTGCCCTGTGCCTTTCAGGTCCTCGAGTGCCTGGACTTGAGTAAAAGAGGTGCTAACAGAGTCCTGAAAATCTTGTCAAGGCACCTGCGGAGTGAGTGCAGGGAGAGGCATTGCCTGGCACTCAGAGGCCTTCTCGAGCTCGTTGATTATCCCTTGATGGTGAGAAGGGGGCAGCAGCTGAAGCTGCGCTGGCAGCGTGGGGCTGGAGAATGCAGTCCCTTGGGCTTGCCTGGGCTTTGGGCACTGAGGCAGCTGCTTCCAGCTCTCCTGCCTCCCGGTTCTGCTGCCCGAGTGCTTCAGGACAGGGCTTGGCCTCTGGGCCCTGCGCCTTCAGGGTAGGGGTTCACAGCCTTGTGTTCCGCACAGACCAAAAGGATGTCGAGACTGACTAAAAGGCTTGTGGAGCTCCTGTGGGACACAGACAGAAACATAGCTTTGATGACGGTCATGGTACTCAGCTCTTTAATCTTGGACAAGAACATGCTGATATCCAGCCCCATCGCCCTGCAGCTGACTGAGGTGCTCCTACCACTCCTTGACAATGTAAGGCTCTGTGCCCCCAACCACTGCCACTGGCTGCTACCCGGAGATTTGTGCCCTGTGGATTTTCAGGCCTGTGCCCAGGTGAGCCCCAAGCAGCTGATGCTGATGTCTTTTTTCATCTTTTCATACAGGATGATAGCCAGGTGCAGCTACTCTCCATATTGCTCTTCCGAGAATTGGTGACTTTTCTAATGGAAAAGGAAAAAAAGGTCCTGAGGAGGATTGTGAGCCAGAGCCTGCTCCCACTCTTTTTCCACTGCCATGATAAGAATCGGCGCGTGGCATGGGTGAGGACGCGTGGGCTGCTGGAGTCGCCCTGTGAGGGGGCTCGGCTGCCTCCTGCCTTGGTGTCTTGCAGGCTGCAGCCTCCTCCTGGCCTTGGCACAGGGACACAGGTCCTGTGCCCTGGGCTGTGGTGCCATTTCTCAAGCTCTGCTGCTCTCCAGGCCTCCCAGGAAACGCTGCTTAGTGTGGCCAAGTACCTGAAGAGCAGCGATCTCGAAAATCTGGTTAAGAACAAGAAGCTGTGGATGTTTGGCGAGTGGCTGGTAAGGATCGCCTGGAAGCCCAAGCTGCAGCCTGGAGAAGCCCCCTGACCCTGCTTCCCAGTGTGTGGAGCTGGCAGCTGTGCCCCTGTCCAGTGCTGCAGCCAGGGGCCACGCGGGCTCTTCTTCACCCTCCTCTGGCGCCGAGCCGGGCGCCGATGGAGTGCCGGCCCAGCTGGGCTGTGGGGCGGGGGCGGCACCGCAGCTCCCCGGGCAGCACCCGGCCCTCTGCCCTCTCCAGAGCCCGGTGACAGCGGCTGCTGGCCGGGCCTCGGGGCTGTGCGGGAGGGGGAGGCCAGGGCCGGGCGAAGGGAGCGCCCGGCCAAGGGGCTGAGCCCGCGCCAACCCTTCCCTCCTGGCGCTCTCTGCAGCTGGCAGAGGACAGGAGCCGAGCGGCCGAGCACTTGCGCCGGGCCCTGCCGTACCTGTACAGCCCACAGGAGCCCCTGCGAGAGGCGGCCGTCAGGTTCATTGGTGAGCCCCGAGGCCGGGGCCCCTCCCCGCCCCGCCGCAGCTCGGCCCCGGCCCCGGCCCCGGCCCCGGCTGCTGCCCCGGCAGCGGGATCCGGGCCCGGGGCCGTGCAGCCCCGCCTGCCCTCGGGCGTCAGGATGCGGCAAGGACCCGGGCTGAGCCCTGCCGGGCGGAGGAGAGCCACGGGGCTGGCAGCGCTGCTGGGAGGGAGCTGTGCCGCTGGGGCCGTGACAGGCTCTGTGTTCCCAGGGATCGCCGGGCGGCGCTTGAGGGGGCAGCAGGAAGAGCTCGAGCTGATCTACAAAGGTGAGTGAGGACCGCGGGCTGTCAGCAGGGGCTGGCGGGGGGAGCTGCAATCCCTGCCCCGGCTGCGGAGGGCTCTGCTCCCTGTGTGGGCGAGGGGTGCCTTGGGCAGAGCCCAGAGATTTTTCAGGGGCACGTGGGGCATTTGTGGCCAGCAACTTCAGGCTGATCCCGTTTGTCCCTGCTCCCTCCTGGCCATGGCAAGAGCGGGCTGAGATGGCCCTGGCAGGGGGGGTCTCCTCGGCTCCCTGTGGATCTGGAATCAGCATGGCTCTGTTCCTCTCTCTTGCAGCCCTTGAAGACATGGCAGAAGACGTCAGTCCTGAGGTCTCAAACCTGGCATGTCAAACATTCTACATCCTCCAGGCAGCAGAGAGAGCTCGATTTTCCGTCTTCCGGAGGCTGCAATACCGACTCAGCTGGGCATGGAAGACAAGGCCTCGTCGGTCGGCTCTTGGCTGGCTCCGCTGCTGGAGATCTGCCGAGAGCTGATCTGGGAGGTTCTGTCTGCTGGGGCCAGCTGAGCCAGCGGGGACTTTTCTTTAAGATTGTTCTTTTCTCTTCTCTTCACTTTTCTATTTTTCCTTTAGCATGTAAATATAGAATGTGTTATAATACACAGAGTCCCAGGAGCTTTCTTTTGGTGCCCAGTGTCTGCAGGGCACAGGCAAAGAGGGGAGAAAGGGTGCTTGCATTTAGCAAGTTGCTTGGGCGTGCAGGGTGGAAGGGGAAATGGCCAGAAGCCCCTTGGCCTTTGGTGGTTCTGCTGAAGCCTTAACGGTGCCGACAGAGTGGGTGGGCAGGGGCCGGAGCTGCGGGGATCCCTGCGGGACTGGTGCCGGGAGATGGTCACAAGCCCTGTCCCAGGCCGGATCCACCATCTGTGTCCTCCTGCCCGTGTGTTGCTGGTGGCATTGCTGAGGGCTCCAAGGTGCCTCTCTGTCCCGCTCCTCTGGAGCTCCGTTGGGGCTGTGCTGCTGCCAGGTGGCTTGGCCGGGGTGGGGGAGAGCCTGAAGGGCCAGGGCGGTGGGAGGCCGTGAAGGGATGAGATGCTGCAGAGTCCCTGATGGGACAAGGCAGTGGGAAGGCACAAGGGGGATGTTGAGGGAGTGGGTGGCAGGAGGCTCCAAGGGGACAGGAGTCATAGCTTTTCCGAGGCGCTATTTCTGCAGGTGCCCTCAAGGGCAGGCCATCAGACTTGGTGGCCCAGAGCTTTTCCGAGGCACATCCCATCCCTGCAACCGGTGCCCTCGAGGGCAGACCATGGCACTTGGTGACAACAATCCTTGACAAAGAGTCTCCTGTCTTTGTGGCCGGAGCCCTCTGAGACCGGACTGCAGGACTTGCTGACCTGTAGCCTTCCTGAGGTTTCTCTGTTACAGGGGCCTTCAAGGCACAACTGCACGACTTGTTAACTAAGACCTTTCCTGAGGCATCTCTCTTGAAGGTGCCCTCGAGGCCAGACTATGGGATGGTGGGCAGATTCCTTGGCCTGTTCAAAGAGTTCAGGGGGAAAAGAATGAAAGGCCTTGGAGCTGCCCCAGCACAACCACCCGAAGGGCTGGAGCAGTTCCAGCCACTGCAGGAGGGTGAGTGACAGAGCTGGGCCACAGGGCTGATGGTGGCAGCCAGCTTGGTGCCGTACAATCCCACCTGCTGGGGACATGCCCACAGACAGGACAGAAAAGGGGCCGGGCCAGACCCCTCCGCAGCAGCCAGACCCCCTGGCTATGCCGGGGCTGTCCCTGCCTGGGGAGCGCAGGGCTGGACTGGAGAGGCGTTCTCCGGCCTCTCCTGCAGCCCCTCAGCTCTGGCTATGCTCGCTCTTTGACGGATGCAACTGTGGACCGGATACAAGAGCACGACCCCGCCCGTGGCCGCTTCCGCAGAACAGCGCAGGTACCTGCAGCCATCCCCACCTGGGCTGGGCCTGCTGTTACTGCTCAGCCGAGCACCGCACTGGCAGCACCCCGTGGAACATCCCTCTCCTCTTGCCCTTTTCCTACAGATGGTTTCCAAATTCATCAAGAGAATTTGGGAGGAAGAGACCAGCATCATGGGCACTGGGGTCAGAGCATACTCCCACATCTTCAAAACCAAGACCAGTGCTGCCCTGCTGGATATGCTTGTGGAGGAGGGCATTTCCAGTCCAGAGAAAGTAAGTAGCCTGTGGCCAAGGCTCAAGCCCCCCAGGAGTCACTTGGCCACCCAAGCGACGTCTGCTGGTCACTTTAAGCCTTGAGGCCATCACAGTGTGCTGGGAAGGGAAGCGCTTCCCTGGGAAGTTGGGGACATTACTCCCTCTGGCAGCTTTGCAACTCTCCCTGTGCCTTCTCCAGGTGCCTGCCATGGTGAGGTACATCCACCAGTGGCTCCTGTCCAATGAGTACAGTCCTGAGTACAATCTGTCCAGGACCCTGCTGGATCTGACCGAAGCCTACCCCACTGATGTGGTGATGACTCTGCTGCGTGTGGCCCCATCATGTGACAGGTATGGGGCCCACCTGCCCAGATGGCCCAGGGCTCACCAGCCCAATCACCCTGTGGAGCCTGTCCCAGGGACCTGACAAACACAGAGTTCCAGGGCCCTCTGTCTCCTCCCATTTCCCAGCCCTGGCATGTCAGCCCCTGAGCCTGCTGCCATGCTCCCTCTCTGCCCCCCAGGGGCCAGTTCCCACAGGGGTGGGCTGCCTGTGTGCTGCTGGTGAAGAGCAGTGCACAGAGGCAGGGCTGACAGCCAGCTCAGGTCCCCGCTGCTGCCCAGGCCATGGTGCTGTGGCCAAGATCTCCCCTGAGACAGAGCTCTGACCCCACAGAGCTGCTACGACCATGTGGAAGACACTCATGTGCTCATTCAGGACTGCAAAGACAGTCATGCTGCTACTCCTCGATGTGCTGGGGAGCTGGCCAGAGCACAGCACGCGCACCTCCGATGGGGATGCCACAGATGTCTTTGCCCTGGCTGTGAGTTTCTGGAACTGGCCTTTGCTCGCCCCTAGGTTTCCGCTCCAGCAGCTCCCCATCCTCCTTCCCCCACTGCATCTCCCTGCCTCAGGCGCTGGGCTGAAACCTGGGCTAGGGGCAGGTTCAGGGACACCAGGCCCTGTGCTCCCCCTGCGTCTCCCCTGGCCTCCCCTTCCATGCTCTGGACCTGCCACATGGACACCTTGGCACTGAGTGCTGTCTTGAGGTGGTTTGTCTTTTGCAGGCAACTGTAGTGATGTGGAAGATCCTCCAGGTGCCCTGTGTCCCACATGTAGTGACAGTGTATTTGCCCTGCCTCTTTGTGAATCTGCTCTTCCAAGTGTTCTTCAGCACAGTGGAGATGCCAGAGGAGGTCAATAACTTGTGGAGAGTATGCCAGGAGCAACACGGCCTTGCCACCGACCCCAACAGGTGCTCCATGCCAGTCCTCCTGTCCCTCCCATGTCCCCAGGGCAGGAGCCAGTGCTCTCAGCCTGACCTGGGCTTTGCTCTGCACACAGGTTTGCAGTGCAGACCCTGAAGGCCCTGCTCTGCCGACTGGACTATGAGGATGTGGTGGTGGCCATGGAAAACAAGTGTGGCTGGGACATGCTGCTTTGTGCTGACACCCAGCACAACGCCATGGGTCTGCTGGCCAGGTGAGATCCCCTTCTCCCCACTGGCCTCGACATTTGTGCCCTGTGCCCCGGGTGCCCCACAAAGTCCCCATGGTCGTGGGCCAGAGGGCCTCATCACTGGGGGACGGCTGAGCAGACTGCAAAAGGCCGGGAGAGCAGGGTGCCCAGGAGCAGACACCTGCCAAAGGGCCCAGGTCCCCTTGCAGGCTGGTGGGGAAAGACCAGACCTGTGTGAGTCTGTCCCAGGAGAGGTTTGCCCCCCCTGGCTCACGGCCTTGGTTCCTTTTTCCTCTTGCCAGGGAAATGTCCTGTGTCTCCATACCCTTGTGTTCCCGGATCGCACTCCACCTGCTCAGGCTGCTCAGCAGGGAGGAGCCACGCTGGGATCTGCCTGCCACGGCATTCCTTGTGGAGGTGAGACTGACGGCCAGCACTGCCTCGCTGAGCTGCCTCCCAGCTCTCTGCCCTCCTGTAGCCACAGCTGCCTGGGACGGTGCCCGCGCCCTGCGCTGCTGCCTGGGCCCAGCCCTGTGCACTTCCGGGCTCCTGCCTGACGGCTCCCCTGTCACTGCCCTGTGCCTTTCAGGTCCTCGAGTGCCTGGACTTGAGTAAAAGAGGTGCTAACAGAGTCCTGAAAATCTTGTCAAGGCACCTGCGGAGTGAGTGCAGGGAGAGGCATTGCCTGGCACTCAGAGGCCTTCTCGAGCTCGTTGATTATCCCTTGATGGTGAGAAGGGGGCAGCAGCTGAAGCTGCGCTGGCAGCGTGGGGCTGGAGAATGCAGTCCCTTGGGCTTGCCTGGGCTTTGGGCACTGAGGCAGCTGCTTCCAGCTCTCCTGCCTCCCAGTTCTGCTGCCCGAGTGCTTCAGGACAGGGCTTGGCCTCTGGGCCCTGCGCCTTCAGGGTAGGGGTTCACAGCCTTGTGTTCCGCACAGACCAAAAGGATGTCGAGACTGACTAAAAGGCTTGTGGAGCTCCTGCCTCGAGTGCCTGGACCTGAGTGACTGCGGTGACAGCATTCTGGAGATGATGTCAAGGTACCTGCAGAGCGAGTGCAGGGAGAGATGTCACCTGGCACTCAGAAGCCTCATGGTGCTCAGCAAGGATCCCTCAATGGTGATGTGAAAAACGATGTTCACTTTTGTAAAATTTTAAAAAATGTTTAATAAAAGGGACAATTAGGAGATAATAGCAAAAAGGGTATTACAGCCGGGTGCTTTGGCAGAGAGCCAAAGGCACACCTCTACATCCAAAAGATCGTCTTTAAAAGTACATCTCTTATTGTATATTCATCACAATTATGCATGATTCATAAATTCTTTGGAGTTTCTGTGTATCATCCCATCAGCCTTATCTTCCTCCTTGGCTCCATTATGTCTCCGCTCCCTCCATAAATTCTTCTCTCTGGTTTCTGGTTGTCTTCTTCTCTGATAAGATACTCCAAGAATGTGAAGATTTTCTCTGCCTATCTTTTCTAAATTGACTACATAAGCAGTAGACATTCTATATAATGTATTACATTACAGAACCTAGGTAAAGTTTTTCTAACATTATGGAACATGCGAAAAGCCAACATCACAATACATTCATAACAATACCTTTTTTTCTTTTTTTTACAGATCATTTGGCTTGAGCAGTATCCCTTGTTTTCTAGCCTTTATTATTTGCTCATTTTTCTCCCAAATCAATCTTGCTTCTTTGAAGGGGTCTTTGATATCATTTTGCGTCTTCAGCATCATGATCTTTTGTGCTGTTCCAGATGTAGCCAATTTTGGTTCCACAGGCATTGGTACTATTTGCATGCCTTGGACTATGGTAGATATTAATCGAATAAAATAGGATCAGGCAAGGGAGAAATATCAAGCCCGCAGTGGCACATAAAAGGAAGAAACCTACCTACTTCCACCATTCTATTCCCAATACATTATCCCACCAGCTAAGTTTTAGTGTGGATTCCCACTTTTGGACCAGTACATGGGCTATTTTTCTGATATTTTTGGCTATATCTAGGATGGCATCCCTGTGGTCATCTATCTTCAAACAACAATCTGATGTATTAAATTTTCCACAAACACCTCCTTCTTCAGCCAATAGATAGTCTAAACGCAACCTATTTTGATACACCGCAGCTCTTGTTTGGCTTTGTTGGCTAGCTAGTAATTCCAATGCCTGACCAGTTTGGTTCGTTATTATTTCTACAACTGCTTGGAGTCTTATAATCCGATTCAGCATGTAAATTGTGGTTCGATATCCCCAATTCCCATCTTGTGCCCAGGTGGCTGGCCCATACATTTCAATTATACACTCAGCGAGCCATTCCTCATCTCTCCATTTTTGAGATCCTCCAATCAATTCTCTTTTATTTCTTTTTAAATCCTCATACACTGGTATTCCTACTTGATCTCCGTCTGGCTCTGGTAAAAGAAAGAATCCTGGGTGTATGATTCCCAGGGTACAACTCCCTTTCCACCAAGAGGGGAGCTTTGCATATGCCCTTTTCCACATATCCAAATTAGACCATCTGGTGCCTTCCAGTAATCAAATTTTTGTTGATTTATATTTTCCCAAAATTTTTATATGTCTGGGATCCCAAAATAAGGATTTTTGTTTGTATCATTGCATTGAAAGAGTTTGATCTTATTACTGTACTTACAATTCTCTTCCTTTGTTTTTCTCAGAGTCCAATACAGAGCTGGTTTCTCAGGAACTCTCCATGCAAAAGTTCCATTACTGACTGTATAACTTTTACAGGGAGTATTTCCTACTTCGTTGAGGAAATTGCTCCCAGTACACCAGAGACACTCCTCTCCTATCACTGTTGAACTCAGTACCCACCCTTCTGCTCTGTTTTCTCCCCTTATCTTTGTCCGATTTCACTTAAGGAGTTCTACTGGGCCTAAGCTACTGCCTTTCCATGGCCATTCCTCTGTCATCAGAGGCCCTCCACAGACCCAACAGTTGGTTACATTAAGCTCCTTACCTATCCTTTCCCCTAATTCCACAAACAGGTTTTCTCCAAATTTTGAGATATCCTTTTCATCTTCTAATTGTTGTTTGAGTTTCACATACATGTCTTGACTTGGGGTCGATACAGAATTAGATTGCTGTGCTAGATTTGCCTTCTTGTTTACCAGTTGTTCTTTTACTAAGCCTGAGACTTTACTCCCAACAATATATGTGAAACAAATCCATCTTTCCCCTTTTGGACATTTACCTCCCAACCTGCTACCACTTGCTCCTAAGTATAAATACAATCAAGTATTTTTTTCCATTTTGCATACAGTTTCCTAATTTGGATGGGTTATAACAGTGACTGTTGACATGGGTATGCGCAATGAAAATGGAACCTCGGTGGTTTTCCATATACAGCTTTTGGTAATACCTATGGTATGGCTTTGTCGGTATCCCCAGAGGGAAGAGACAAAAGAGGAGTGACAGATAAAGGAATAACAGAAGTCCGATATGGCTTATACCTCCACCTCCCATGCCTATGGGGTTGCTACCCACAGCAGGGGTATATGATCTTCTTGGTGGCAAATACAGTGGTCAATTCGGTCTTGCCCTCTATTTCCTCGTCACTTCCTCTTTGCTAATTTCTAAGCAAGTTGCTTTTGACCCTTCTTAATTGTAGCTTCCCACTGTTCCTCAGGTATCTCCCATTCAACAGGCACTAGTAATTCCCATCCACAAAGCAGGGTTACTATTTCAGCTGTTCTTTGCTCTACCTGGATGGGGAATAGATCTGGCATTCGACACTTCATGCAATGAGAGTGTCATTTTAGTGAACTACAATACCAATATTTTTTACAGTCTAGACCTTTACATTTAACCCAGCTAGCATGTCCAGTACTGGGATGAATCAGACAAGGTATATGGTATGACACTGTTAGAAGTGACAATTCCTCCTCTTTTTTAAATAAGTCACAGGCTAAGGCCAGAATATGAGGACTCTCTGACCGAAATAGTCCTGATCCTCCCGTTTGGAGTGGAAGTATTCCTCCCCAAGGGGGGTATTGGAGGTGTCTCAGGACCTGTCCAGGCAACACTTGAAACCACTGATATAAGCTTGGCCTTATTTCCCAATCAGGTGTGATTCTTGGTGCATCCCTTGGATCATTTGGGTCTTCCCAGTGCATTACCACACAGTTCCTGCTTAAGAGTCAACTTGGTATCACCAGGCTTAGATGTTATAGTCCACTCCTTAGGTTCTTCCAGGGGTCCTTTGATTCTGCTGGTGTGGAGCCACCCTTGCTCCTTGGTCTGGATCACTGCCTCAGTTGTCAGTAGTACCTGGAAAGGACCTTCCCATTATGGAGTTAAAGATTGCTTTTTCCATGTTTTTACTTTGTACCCACTCCCCTGGATAGATATTATGGATTTTAAAGTCTAAATGTGTGGTTTGAGGGATTATCCCTTGCAACCGCGAATCTTCAAGGGTCCTTGCAATTGCACTGACATATCCTTTAACACTCATTTCCCCTACTTCATAGGTAGCAGTTTCATGTTGAGTGGTCAGAAAGGGTAACCCAAACATCATTTCGCAAGGTGACACTCCCAGGTCTGACCTGGGTTGTGTCCGCACCCTCAATAAAGCCAGAGGTAGGCATTTTACCCACGACATTTGAGTTTCAATTATTAATTTAGTTAAGGTTCTCTTTAAAGTTTGGTTCATCCTCTCTGCCCATCCTGAATTCTGTGAATGCCATGGGGTATGTAGTTCCCATTTTATTCCCAAGGCTTGAGTTAGTTGATGCAGAGCTTTTGATGTAAAGTGTGTCCCTCTATCTGAGTCTATCTTATTAGTCATTCCATACCTAGGAATAATTTTTTCTAAGAGGATTTTACATACTACATTGGCTGTGACTCTGACAGTGGGAACAGCTTCCACCTAATGGGTAAGGTGGTCTGTTATTACTAACAAGAATTTCCACCTCTGTACTTGGGGAATTTCGGTAAAGTCCACTTGGATGCTTTGAAATGGTTGGAGAGCTAACTCGTGACCTCTTGAAGTTGTTTTTCTCATCACCATTTTATTTGCTTTTTGACAAACTATACATCTCTCCTGACATAAACTTTTTGAGCCTCTTTTAATAAATCATTTAATGATCTCTCTTGCCAGTCTTCCAATTTTTCTAGTTTCTTCCTAATATCTGGTCAAGCATGAGTGACAAAATTGACTCTTAGTAGAGCCTGCCCAGCTACTGTCTCGGGATCTATCCCAGAAAATTGTTTCATATTTTTCCTAAGTCTCCCTAACCATTCAGTTGGAGACTCTTCCTTTCCCTGCTGTCCTTCAAAAGCCCTTTTTAAATTCTGCCCTCTAGGTGCTGCCTCTTTTATTCCTTTCATTATTAAATTACCATAATCATTCATATTCCTTTGCCCAGCCTCTTCATTGTGATTCCAAGCAGGGGGTGTCAATGACATCTTCTGGTCCCCTGGTGGTCCCTGATGGTTTTCTCTTTCCCAGATTCTCATACCCACAACTCTAATCATTTCTCGTTCTTCTTGAGAAAATAATATTTTCATTATGGCTCGCATCTCTTCCCAAGTGAAAATGTTTGGACCTAAAAATTGATCTAATTGTTCAGCTGTACCTATAGGATCGTCCAATAGTCCTTTGATTGCTTCCTAAAATTTCTAACTTCTGCAGAAGTGAGGGAGATGTTTACAAATCCTGTTCCCCCAGCTCCCATTGGAACTTCCCTTAAAGGGAACAAACGGACCTCCCCATTCCAATTCTTGTGTCCTTTTTCTGTTATGATACTTCTTTCTTGTTTTGGGGAGGGGGGGTCGGGAGAGGGCTGTTCTGTAACTGAGCTCCTTGTACTTTGGTATGTTGCTTCCTCCCTAAGAGGAACAGCAGAAGTGGTTGTTGCCAGAGGAACGGTGACACAGGCGAGGGGGTGGGGGCAGGGGGTAGGAGTCCTCTCCAAAGCTGATTCCTCCAGGAGTGGGGGGGTGTAGCAGGGACTGCCACCGGAACCGCCAAGGGACAAGTTCTTCCGGCGCATACCAGGCCCCAGCGTGGACTCTCTGCATGTGGCCCACAGCAGTCATGGCAGCAGGACTCCGTGCCACCAGTGGACCCAGCGCGGCCGGGTTCAGTGGAGCCGTGGCAGACAACGCAGCGGGGGCAGGGGCTGGTGAAATGGCCGCAGACATTGGAACCGGGGCCGGAGCCAGGATCAGGGCCGCCACAGGGGCCGGGGAAGGGGCAAGGGAGGAGGGAACCCCAAAAGCGGTGGGCTGGGCTGCCATGGAACAGATACCCGGACTAGGGACGGGCAGGATACCGAAAGTGGTGGGCTGGGCTGCCGCGGAACAGATACTCAGACTAGGGATGGGCAGGACACTGAAAGTGGCGGGCTGGGCTGCTGCGGAACAGATACCCGGGCTAGGGACGGGTAGGACACTGAAAGCGGCAGGCTGGGCTGCTACTGGACCTGCGGGAGCTGGAGGGGGAGGAGGGAATGCCGGGGCCACTGGCAGAGCCGTGGCAGACAACGCAGCGGGGGCAGAGGTTGGTGGAACGGCTGCAGACATCGGAACCAGGGCCAGAGCCGGGACTGGGGCTGGAGCCAGGACCGGGGCCAGGGTAGGGGTAGGGGTAGGAGGAACCCCAAAAGCAGCGGGCTGGGCTGCCACAGAACCCGCGGGGGCTGACGGGCGCGGCAGGAACACTGCGGCCACCGGCAGAGCCGCTGCCGCTGGGACAAGTGGTGGAGCTGCAGGTGGTGCCATAAGAGCCAGGATGAGCAGGACTGTGGGCCCCAAGACCGGCGGTGCAGCTGTGAGTGGCGCAACAGGAGCCTGGGCCTGGGGTGGGGGGGCAAGCAGGAATTGAGGGGGCAGTGCTTCCAGGGGGTCCCAGCCCTTCTCTTTCTTGTTTCCCCTTTTCTCCTTTTCTGGGTGTTGGGGTTCCTCCCCCCTGGCGTGGGGTTCTGGGAGAGGGGACCCTGGAGTAGAGGCATGGCCTACAGGGTTTCCCTACTCCCTGGTCAATCCTGTTCCCCATTGGTTGTTTTGTGTCCCCCTGCCGGGGGAGGACCCTGGTTGTCCCCTGATTGCTCAGTTCTTCAGCAGTTCCCTGGCCATGTGGCTGGAAAATAAAGATCTCTGAAACTTCTATCAAGAATTGGTCCACAGGCTTCACTGTCTGATGCATGTTGCAGGAGACCCCACTGCAACGTCTGGGGTCTCTGACAACTTAAAACTTCTTACCCCCTTAGGCTCTATGTTTCCCACCCAGCATGAAGCATACATGCCTTCTTCTGTGTTAAAGGGTTCTTTCGAATTTACGAATACTTGTAAAGCCTGACAGATCCAAACTTCAAAAGAGCCGTATCTAGGCAAATAAACCTGGTCAGATCTTATTTCCTTCTCAGCCCAATCAAACATACAAAACTGTATCATTTTGACTTTGCTCTTTTTTTCTTTTACTTGGATTACTATTCCAGTTAGCTAACATAACTCCCAGAGGGCTTTCCTGAGGTATCTCTGCTGGCATGCCTCTATTCCATTTTTTATTTCCTGATTCTTGCTTACTGGTTTTATGTCCCATTTTCTCAGAATCTTATCTACCCTTCCCAGGCTTTTGTTTCCCACTTTTTTTTTTTTTTTTTTTTAAACAATCCGGACCCCAACTTCCATTTCCCCTTTCCTCACATAAAATACAGAAGTTCCCTCCTCTTAATACAATATGCCTCCTTCCAGAAAATAAAGTTATACTTCAGGGTTTAACATTTCTATTACATACATTTTCATTCATTCTCACTCACTCATTTTTATTGTTCCAACATCTCTTTCTCAAGCACTATCAGTCACAACAACACAAGATTAAGGTACCTTTTAATTTCAAATTGTTGGCTAATATCCACCCGTGGGCCCAACGCTCCAGGTTTCTTGGATTCAATCCTCAACTTGACAGAATTAAGCCCGAATTTCTTTGATTCAATTCTCAATTCAGCAGTCTTAAAACCCAAATTTCTTTGATTGAATTCTCAATTTGGCAGAATTAAGCCCAAATTTCTTGGATTCTATCCTCAATTTGGCCATCTTAAAACCCAAATTTCTTGGATTCAATCCTCAACCTGGCAAGTCTTTAGGGGCCCTCTTACTTTTTGTCTCATTTCCTCATGATTTGTACTAGGAAACTCTTGGCTCCCTTTCTTCAAGGGATCCAATCCCTCCCCTAAAACCCAATCCCAGTTAAACTGGGGGTTCTTTCACTCCTTGTATCTTTCACTTTGCTTCTTTACTGACTGCTTCCCTCGTGAAAGAGCAGAACTGCAGCTTCAGAAGCTCCTCACTCGCTTTGCAGGTCTGGGGGTAACCAGCCCGCGTCTCATACACACATATTCATCCCCCGTATCCGCTCCTGTCATAGGTTAGCAAGCATAGTCCCAGAAGGGACGTCCTTGCTAAGGGGTGCTTACAGTTTCCTCTGGGAAGTGATAGAACCTATCAGCTGGCCAGTTTGAATATGGACAATTCTCTAAGCCACTTAAAGTTGTGAACACCTCTGTGATCCACATTTAAGAATAGGCAAACTCCCCCTCCAAGCTCTCTCTCGTTTCCGGTGCTGGCACAGGTGGCTGCGGGCCCCGTGCGGGGGCCAGCGGGCCCGGCCAGGCCCTGCTTGGGCCAGGCCGGGCCGGGCCACGGCCATCCTGGAGCCATGGACCTGTTCCAGCCATGGAACCCCCCCCCACTGCCTTGCCGTGGGCAGCCGGAGCGGCTCGGCTCTCCCCCCTCTCCACTGCGATAAGAAAAATTCAACATTCCATCTGCAAAGCTGCAAGGCCGAGGTGAGATTAACCCTTTTACTGCTGTGAAGAGCTGAAAACCTGAGGGAAGAGAGGAGATGCTTAAAGCTGAAATTCTGTTGTGAAGCTATGATATATCAGAATATCCTGTTGTAATTTCATGAAGATCTGGGGGGTGGAGTGTTCAGCTCGTAAGCAAAAGCACCTGCGCTGAGATAGGCAGATGCTGACGCAGCTGTAATTTCATGAGAAGTTTGGACAGGGAGAGATGGACCAGATGAGGACTTTTGCTCTAAACGGGAAAGGAGAAAACCTCAGTACCTGGAGATGCTTCCAGAGATAGTCTTAACGATGAAGATGATGAAGACCCTTTGCTCCCAGGGAAGGAGAAGGGCCTCTGTTTTTTTTGTTTCTGAACGGCTCAACCTTAAAATTGTACCCCAAGAAACTTCAAGAGTGGACCCTCGAAAGCAGTTGCGGGAAAAGCTGCAAGTCGGGGGAAAGGACTCACACGCAGGCAGAGAGACTCCTCTTCCTAAATGGACTGAACGATATTTGGAAGTGGGTGGCTGTCTCGTTGTGATAATGTTTTCATAGCATGAGCAAGAAGAGACTTCTCTTTCTAAATGGACTAAACAAGGTTATTATGGCAGTGGTAAACAGACTGAACATCTTAAGGGTTGTTTTTCACATTGTCAGTGGGAGAAGGGAGGAAGGTGGGGGGAGGAGGAGAGTTCTGAAGGTGGTATAATTTTTTTTTTTTTTTTTTTTTTTTCCTTCCCTCTTTTAGGTCTGTTAATAAACTTTATATTCTTTCAAGTTTGGTGCCTGCTTTGCATTTCTCCTAATTCTTATCTCACAGCAGATAAACAGTAATGAGTATTTTGGACCAAACCACTACACTAAATTGGTGTTTCCGCCCGGTTTGCAAACCGAACCCGCGACAGCAGCCCAGTCTAATAATTCCCAAACTGAGTTTTCAGGAATGGAGGTGCGCAATATGCTAAACACACCTTTCCAGACCAGTACGACAGCGTCGTTCTGTGAGCTGCTGTTTGCCATTTCTCAGTCCTGTCGGACCTCCCGGTCCCGGGGGGTAAAAGGAACAGCGTACCTCTACAGGAATTCGGCTTGGCTCGCAGCGTGCACGACACGTCAGAGAGTGCAAATCACATCGGGCAGCACCAAATATTACTGCAGGCCTGGTTCCTACGGTATATCACCGTGTCCTGCAGCCATAGGGAGGAGGAGGAGGAGAAGATCCAGCAGGCAGGAATTGTGCAGCAAGATTGATTCATTTAATTATTTTACAAACTCTTTTATAGACTTTTTTCTTCATAGTCTAATTGGGCAAAGGACCAGCCACCCCTTGGGGGTGATTGGCCAAAATCCTAAAACATCCATTATCAAAATATTTTCTACTATACCATAAACAAGACTTTCCAAGGTTGCAGGTGGCTTGGTTGTTTACATTCCCTGCTACCTCTTCTGTGAGAGAGAAAAGTCTCTCACGGACTTAGAAAAATAACAAGAAGATCCTCACTAACAGCATTTTTGTACCTACAACAAGGAACGTGTGTGGGCTGGGGCACGAATGCTGCTCTGACCCCAGGGCCCCGGGGAGCGCTGAAATCAGCAGGTGTGGCAGAGTCCCCTCCGAAGCAGACCTGCCAGACCCTCGTGCCCTGGCAGCGCTGGTGCCCGTCTCCTGCCCCAGAGACCTGTGCCCCCAGGGGGCTTCTCTGCCAGAGGGCAGCCAAAGCCAAGATGTGTTGGGGGCTGTGCTCCTTCCTACAGGGGGCTGTTGGCAGAGGCACCTGGAGCAAGTGTAGCTTCCAACAATCTCCTCTCCATTTCCAAATGCAAACATCAGCAAACACATGTTGGAAAAGTCAAATGACCTGTAAGGGCCCATCTTCCCTGAGAGAGTGGTGAGGCCTTCGTACAGGTTGCCCAGAGAAGCTGTGACTGCCCCATCCCTGGAAGTGTCCAAGGCCACTCTGGATGGAGCTTGGAGCACTGTGGTCCAGTGGAGGCCCTGCACAGACACCCCACCAATCCTGTGCATCCCTGAGAGTGTTGTCCAAATGCTCCTTGGGCTCTGTCAGCCTGGAGCCATGACCATTCCCTGGGGAGCCTGTTCAGTGCCCCAGCACCCTCTGGGGGAAGAATCTTTTCCTGATATCCCACCCAAACCTGCCCTGACACAGCTCCAGCCATTCCCTCAGGTGCTGTCCCTAGCCACAGAGAGCAGAAATCCGAGCTATCCCTTGGGAGGAAAACACGGGCCATGATGAGGTCTCCTCTCTCTCCTCCATCTCCTCTTCTCCAAGCTGAACAAGCCAACTGACCTCAGCTGTTCCTCATACAGCTTCCCCTCTTGTCCCTTCATCATCTTCATGCCCTTCTTTGGATACTTTCTGCTAGCTTTAAATCCTTATGATACTATCAGAAAGGTTGCTGCTCTTTTCTTCATGCATCTCATGACCCAACAGTACTGTATGCTGTGCAGAACATGATCCTGGGTGATCCAGCACTACCAATAGCACTGGTATTTGTTTACATGTGGAAATACTTGTGGTTTCCTGCTGAAAAGTTTCTAAAGGAGCCAGGCTTTCAATGATTCACGTGGCACTTAGTGTGTGGGGCTGGCAGCTGCGCCCCTCCTCAGTGCTGCAGCCAGGGGCCATGTGGGCTCTTCTCCAGGCTCCTCTGGCGCCGAGCCGGGCGCCGATGGAGCGCCGGCCCAGCTGGGCTGTGGGGCGGGGCGGCACCGCAGCTCCCCGGGCAGCACCCGGCCCTCTGCCCTCTCCAGAGCCCGGTGACAGCGGCTGCTGGCCGGGCCTCGGGGCTGTGCGGGAGGGGGAGGCCAGGGCCGGGCGAAGGGAGCGCCCGGCCAAGGGGCTGAGCCCGCGCCAACCCTTCCCTCCTGGCGCTCTCTCCAGCTGGCAGAGGACAGGAGCCGAGCGGCCGAGCACTTGCGCCGGGCCCTGCCGTACCTGTACAGCCCACAGGAGCCCCTGCGAGAGGCGGCCATCAGGTTCATTGGTGAGCCACGAGGCCGGGGCCCCTCCCCGCCCCGCCGCAGCTCGGCCCCGGCCCCGGCCCCGGCCCCGGCTGCACGGCCCTGGCAGCGGGATCCGGGCCCGGGGCCGTGCAGCCCCGCCTGCCCTCGGGACCGCTGCCGCCCTCTCGCAGCCGTGCCCTTGGGTGTAGCTGTTGTCGAGGCAGACATAAAAGCCACACTAGTCGTAATCCATAGTTGAGAAAGGTAGAAAGATTTTTTCTTTTATCTACTGCTATTCTTATACCTCTTCACAGTGGCTGTGGTCTAATTTAAGATTGGCTGCTTAGCAAACAATGACAAGGCTCTCTAACAAACAATGACCATTCAGGCAATAAACAATCAGCTATACAAGCAAAAATACAGTTGCTACATATTATTCACAAGTTCTTCCATGTACACTCTCAATGTCCCATACCAAGAACATCCTCCCCTTGTGTCCAGAACATCTTCTCTTATTAATTATCATCTTGGCCTTCTCTGTGAGTTTTACTAAAGCTGCAAAATTTCACTGTAATATTCTCACAGGTAAATTCTGACTGGTTTCAGGTCTGACTCTATGAGATTGTCAACGCAGCTGTCAATCTCCTCACTCGAGCGTCAGGATGCGGCAAGGGCCCAGGCTCAGCCCTGCTGGGGGGAGGAGAGCATGTGGTCGCAGGGCTGGCAGTGCTGCTGGGAGGGAGCTGTGCCGCTGGGGCCGTGACAGGCTCTGTGTTCCCAGGGATCGCTGGGTGGAGCATGAGGGGGCAGCAGGAAGAGTTTGAGCTGATCTACAAAGGTGAGTGAGGGCCACGGGCTGTCAGCAGGGACTGGCGGGGGGAGCTGCAATCCCTGCCCCGGCTGCAGAGGGCTCTGCTCCCTGTGTGGGCGAGGGGTGCCTAGGGCAGAGCACAGAGAGCTTTCAGGGGCACAGGGAGCATTTGTGGCCAGCACCTTCGGGCTGATCCCATTGGTCCCTGCTCCTTCCTGGCCATGGCAAGAGCAGGCTGGGATGGCCCTGGTATGGAGATCTCCTCAGCTCCCTGCAGATCCGGGATCTGACCATGGCTCTGTTCCTCTCTGTTCCAGCCCTTGAAGATATGGCAGAGGACATCAGCCTTGCCATCAGAAGCCTGGCAAAAGAAACTTTCTACCTTCTCAAGGAGGTAGAGAGGGCTCCGATCTCCATCTTCCGGAGGCTGTGAAATCAGCTCCGCAGTGCATGGAAGACACAGCCTCATCTGTGGGGCCCTGACTGGCTGTGCTGCATGAGCTCTGCAGAGAGCTAAGCTGTCTACTCTGTCTTCTGGACCCACCTGGACCAGCGGGGATTTTCCTTTTCTTTAGGATTGTTCTTTTCTTCTTTTCATTTTTCTTTAGTATGTAAATATAGAGTGTGTTATAATACACAGACTCCCAGGAGCTTTCTTTTGGTGCCCAGTGTCTGCAGGGCACAGGGGAAGAGGGAACAAAAAGTGCTTGTGCTCAGCAAATCGCCTGGGTGTGCAGTGCGGGAGGCAAAATGGCCAGAAGCCCCTTGGCCTTTGGTGGTTCTGCTGAAGCCTTAACGGTGCTGACAGAACGGGTGGGCAGGGGCCAGAGCTGCGGGGATCCCTGCGGGACTGGTGCCTGGAGATGGCCACAAGCCCTGTCCCAGGCAGGAACCACCATCTGTGTCCTCCTGCCCATGTGTTGCTGGCTGGATTGCTGAGGGCTCCAAGGTGCCTCTTGATCTGGCTCTTCTGGAGCTCCATCAAGGCTGCGCTGCTGCTGGGTGGCTTGGCCAGGGTGGGGGAGAGCCTGAGGGGCCAAGGTGGGGGAGAGCCTGAGGGGCCAGGGTGGTGGGAAAGCCTGACCAACTGGGTGTCAGAGGTCAGAAGCAGCCCCCCAGCCATCAATGCCCTGCCACATGACTCATAGATAACTCCCTTCGGACTATCTTCTGTTAATGAGCCCATCAACGCCTTGCCTCATGACTCATCATCCCATTGTAAAATGCTCCACCCAGAAGGAGGAACCAAGCATTTCATCCTGGATATAATCTGAGATTCTGAACGCCACAGACAATCTTTCCACTGGATTTCCAGAGGACAAGAGCTACATAGCCACCACTTTCCTGAGGAAGAGCAGACCCTTCTACAGGACCACAGCTTCAACAGAACCACATCCACCACTTCAGGAGGACTGCAGCCACCATTTTATTGGACTGCTACCGCCACCGTGGCTAACAGTGCATCAGGTTGTATCCTGACTCTGTCAGTTTAACCCAGTGTTTTCTGCCTTTGTTTTTTTGATTTCCCTAGTAAATTGTTATTCTGACTTGGTGCCTCCCACTGGTTTTCAGACTAGTACAATCTCTCTTCAGAAGTCACCTTAAATCCAATCAGTGACATGGAGCAGAGACCCACAAGCGTGCCCAAGATGGCATGGGTAGAGGAGGAGGAAGAAGGCCCTGGAGCTGCCCCAGAAGAGCAGTCTGAAGAGGTGGAGCAGTTGCAGTGGGGGAGACCGAGCTCTGTGGCTTTAGGCAAGAGTGAGTGAGAAGTGCAGCAGCTTGGAGCCCAAGAGGGGCCACAGAAAGGCCCTCTGGGCAAAGGGCATTCCTGCCATTCCCAGGGCACAGATACGTGAGAGTGTGCTGGGCACCTTCAGGGTGCCACGGCTGGCTTTGCGCTGGACAACGTCCTTGCAAGCAGGATGTCTTGGGGTGACTTTATGATGTTGTATCCCATATCGCTGCCCTATGCCCAGAAATTAATTTTGTGCCTCTCTATGCCTTTAAACTGAGCCTGAGAGGGGGGAGAGAAAAAAAAACTGAGCAAACTCTTCAAAGCAGTTTACAGTTTGTTTCAAGGACACAGAGATAGAGACGGTTCTCTGCATTCAGCTGCAGCAGCAGAGAGAGAATGGAGGGAAACACCCTGTTTGCTTTTTTTCCAGCCAGCTTTTGGCCAGTTTTTCAGCTCCTTTTCCTCCGGAGAGTTGAACTTTGTTTTCCTGGGACTCCGATTTTTCCCTCCTTCTCTGCTGGACAGTTTCAACATCAGAATACATTGGGAGGACTTTCCACCAAGGCCTTGGCCCTGGAGGTGGGCCCACCACCCCATCCCAGCTCCAAGGAGGAGGGGAGAGGCTACCTACAGAAGGACTCTGAAATTTTCCCAGGTTTTTCTCTCCATAGCATTATTATCCTTTTCCTGTGTGTTTGCTAAATAAATAGTTTTTATCTCTTTCACTTTCCTTTGAGGAAACTTTATTTTTTCCTGAACTTGGTGGAGGAGGGGTGGTTGTAACCTGCCTTCTCTCAGAGGATATATTTCCAAATTTGCCCAAACTGGCACACAGGGCTGGGTCTTTTCTTTGCTGTTGTTGGCCTTTTGCTGTCGTGCTCCTTTGGCTGCCTGGAGACAGGAGGGTGAGAGCCCCTGTCTCTGAAACCTGAGGGGGGAAATGGAGCTCTCCCAGCTCTCAACCCCCCCTGGATGCAGGGCAGGGCCTTTTCCCCAGCCCCAGCAGCTTTCTGGCTGCTGGTGGCCCCTGCCCAGCACAACCCGCTGTACTTGAGGCACATCACTGCGGTGTTGGCTGCTGCCCCTCGATTTTTTGACGGGACATGAGGGTCACTGAGGGAAAGCTGGGTGCCCCAAGTGATGCTGAGGGGACATGTGGGTCACTGAGGGAATATGAGATTCACTGAGGGGACATCCACCAGTGGTTCATGGCCAATGAGTCTGGTGAGCACAGGCTGGACAGGACCCTGCTGGGGCTGACCGAGGCACATCCAGCTGACGTAGGGATAACTCTGCTGCGTGTGGTCCCATCATGTGACAGGTGTGGGGCCCACCTGCCCAGACGGTCCAGGGCCTACCAGCTCTTCACCCTGTACAGCCTGCCTCAGGTGTCTGACAAAAGGAGAATTCCAGGCCCCTCTGGTTCCTCCCTTTCCCAGCCCTGGCATGTCAGCCCCAAGCCTGCTGCCATGCTCTCTTGTACCCTGTGCATTTTCAGGCCTGCGCCCAGGTGGACCTGGAGCAGCTGATGCTGAGGTAATTTCTTCTTCCTTTCATACAGGATGATAGCCAGGGGCAGCTGCTCTCCATGCTTGTCTTCCGGTCCTTGATGTCATTTCTAGTACAAGAAGGAAAAAAGCCCATGAAGTCTGCTGGAGCCTGCTCCCACTCTTCTTCCACTGCCATGATGAGAATCGGCGCGTGGCATGGGTGAGGATGCGTGGGCTGCTGGAGTCGCCCTGGGAGGGGGCTTGGCTGCCTCCTGCCCTGATGCCTCGCGGGCTGCAGCCTCCTCCTGACCTTGGCACAGGGTCGTGTGTCCTGTGCCCTGGGATGTGGTGCCATCTCTGGGTCTCTGCTGCTCTCCAGGCTTCTCAGGAAATGCTGCTTTGTGTGGCCGAGTTTCTGAAGAGGAGGGGCTTTGAAAAGCCGGTGAAGAAGGAGCAGCTGTGGATATTTGCCAAATGCCTAGTAAGGATGGCCTTGAAGCCCAAGCTGCAGCCTGGAGAAGGCCCCTGCCCCTAGTGCCCAATGTGTGGGGCTGGCAGCTGTGCCCCTGCCCACTGCTGCACCCAGAGGTGCCAGCCTGTGCCCCACATGCTGCTCCTTTCCCTGGGCCACGTGGGCTCTTCTCCAGGCTCCTCTGGCCCCAAGCTGGGTGCCAAGCCCCAGCCCAGCTGGGCTGTGGGGCGGGGCGGCACCATAGCTCCCTGGGCAGCGCCTGGCCCTCCGCCCCCTCCAGAGCCCGGTGCCAGCAGCTTTACAGTGCCCCTGTAAAAGTCAAGTGCTTTTCTGGCCCGGCCCCATTTGCATGGCAGCAGTTGGTTTAAGAGCTTCATTGTGGATCCTGGTTCTTCGAGTCTGAAACAACATGATCCTGCATAGAGCTGGGAAGGAAGATGAATCGTCTCATTGGCTGTGCAGCTTGTAGGCCTTTCCTGTGGGATCAGTTGCTAAATGTTTCTAGCTTTGTAAGTGGACCGTGGGAGCCTGAAAGTGCATGAGGGTCCATAGAGCTGAGCACACAGAGCTGTGTTTGCTGCACTTTATAAGCTGCAAGGAGAAAGTGAAGGTCAGCGCTTACTTTTTGTTCAAGGAGCTTTGGTATGGGAGCTGGACATAGTAAGTTTTGAAGCTGGACTTGGCCAGAGTGACGGAATGTGATGGGACGTGTAGCTGAGCAGGAAAGTGCGTAACTCCAGAGTGTGTTGCTTTTCACAGAATATGAGTTAAATGTGGAGACAGCAACAATTTGATGAGCAGGCACCTTTTGTGACCAATATTTACAGTTGATACAGTTAGTTTAGGTTCAGGAGCTCCGCATGATTGAAAGAGAAATGTGATCATACTTTTAGTTTGAAAGGTAAGCTCATAGTCCTGGTTCGCATGGTGTTGCTATCCTTCAAAGTAAATGTGAAACCCAGGCTATTGTTTCCAGACGAAAATCAATGGAGCTGGGCTCAGTGAGAGAGCAAAAACCTAAAGGCACATCAGCTGAAATGAAGAAGCAAAATACAAATTTGTGTTGTGCAGTTCAAAGCTGCATAAGAAAAGTGATACCCAGCACTGCCTCTTTTGTTCTAGGATGTTTTGTTTAAGGCAGTGGATCCTGAGGGTCTCTAGGCAAGATTCAACATGCCACTCAGAAGAAACTTCACCTCCTATTTGAAACCCTCAATTAGCACCACAATTCAGGGCCAAGATGAATTCATGTGCCAGGAAAGAAACAGTTGCTGGATCACCCCTTTTCCTGGCAACTTTTGAACTAGACACCACAGCATCGCTCTATGTGTGTTTCTTCTCAGGAAGGAACATCTGAAGCCCAGGGACAAAATTGCAAAAATCCAGCAAAAAGCTCTTTCACAATCAGTGTCAGTTGAGAACATTCCTGCTGGCTTAACGTGTAACTCGCAACAAGTGAACTGCATCAAACTCTTTGGCGATATGCATTTTCCTGCAATCTCTCACTCTCGGAGATCCCAAACACCTTCCAATCTTCCATCAGCTGCTCCCATACAAAATGTCCTAAAGCCAAAAGCCAGTGCTGGCCTTCATCTTCCCTTTGAAGTCTGTAAAGCAGACCAAACACACTAGTGATTTGCATCTTCCTTCTCAATTATATTTAGCATCACATTCTCTCAAAGTGGCAAAGTCCATCGCTAAACCGAAGCATTTCCAGCATCAGTTTGGAGGACTGAGAGATGTGCCAGGACAGAAGGTGCTTGCTGACCTTCCCTCTTACCTGTGAAAACTTATACTTGCAGTGCAATCACTTTCACATACCTTCAGCATCACAGATTCCAAGCAGCTGTCTCACAGAGAAGTGTGTCAGGACAGAAGGCCTTCCTAATTTACCCCCTTTTCCTAGCAGCCTTTGAACTGCATGCAACACACTGAAGCTAAGCACCTTCCTTCTGACGTATATGTGCCATCACATGTTTCCACTCTCTCAGGTCCCTTTCAAATGTCCAGCATCTGCTCTAGAAGAAAACACCAGTGCTGGTCTGCACCTTCCCCTTGCCGCATATGAGCCGCATTAAACTCACCCGTGCGCTGTATATTTCCTTCTCCGTTAAATATACCATAATATTCTTTGGATCTTGGAGGCTAAAGTTAGATAGGATTATTTCCACTAGGCCTCAGAGAGGAGTATGTGCCCACACAGGTAGCTTTCTTTCACCTTCCCACCTACAATTGATAATTTGATTTTGGCAGGCAACTGAGTGGCAGCCTCGCTCTTCTTGCAGCCTGTACACTGTGCACACAACCACGGTCCTCTGCAGCTTCATTCTTCGCTTTATGTAAGAGCCATGCTTTCATTCTCCCAGAGTGTGAAATGTCCATCCACTGCTCGCACAGAATGCTGTGCCGGCAGAGAAGCATTCCAGTGCACTGCTTCTGGCAAAACATTCCAGTGCCATGCACTTGCCTTCTTAGCGTTATGTGCCATCACATTCTATCAGTCTTGTAGTCTGAATCTAGACAGAAAAGTTTTCAGCTAAGTCTCACACAGATAGTGTCAGGACAAGAAGCTTGCTTGGAGCTTGCTCCTTATGGGTGGAAACTCGTATTCACACCACAATAAAGTAGCAATCCTCTATCCTTTACAACCTGCAAACTGCTGTCAGATTATTTTGCTCTGCACATTCCCTCTCTGCTGTAAGTATCATCATGCACTTTCAGCCTTGTAATGACCAAAGATGTGGATATACCTGTCACACAGAAAAATGTGCCAGGACGAAAACAGTTTCTCATCGCCAAGATTCTGGTGGTTTGTTGAAATCTTTGGATATTGAAGGACTAATTCAGCAACCGCTTCTCTCCTGGCCCAGGCTGTTGAAATGCTGCCGTGACAAAGACATACCTAGCAAGTGCTTGTGTTCTGGCACACATTTGTGTATGAAAGGACATTGACATGTTTGGTTTCTGCAAATTTGAAAGTGCATGACCTTACCTGAAGCTGAGCCGAAAATTGCAGAGCAGCAGAGTGTGACTGCAGTTCCTACAATGCAATAGGGAGAGAGGACTCCGCTTACGGAACGAGTAATACAAGTTTCCACAAGTAAGTGGCATGGTCCAAGCAAGCTTCTTGGCTTAGCATATTTATCTGTGCTAGATCCACCTGAAATATGTTCAGTTTTGATTCAGACTACAAGAGAGACAGGATGCGATGGTATGTAGAACTGACAAAGAAAGTGCACCGCTACAGGTGTGTTTCAACACACATAGTACGCTGAACTGCTTTTGTGCTGGCACAGTGTTCTGTGAGAGAAGTAGGTGGACATTTTGGACTCTGGGCTAATGAAAAGATGTGATGCTTTAGGAGGCTGAGAATAATTCTGTGGAGCACCATGGTTGTGTGCCCTGTATATAAGATGCAAGATGAGCGTCACTCAGTTGTCAGCTGAATTCAAGTTATCAATATTAAGTGGGAAGGTCAGTGACAGCTACCTGTGCTGGTACATATTTCCATCTGAGCCCTATATGGAAACAATTCTATTTAGCTTTAGACTCTACGATTCAAATAATATTTTGGCAGAAGATGCTGAGAAAGTAAGTACATAGTGCAGAAGTGTGTTTGGTGTGTCTGACATGCAGCAAGTGCAGACCAGCCATGGCTTTTACTTTTTAGAGCCTTTTCTATGAGAGCAGCTGCTGGATGCTTGCAACAGAGCTGCGAGAGTGAAAACGGTGACAGCTCGTACATCTGAGACGGAAAGTACAGAGCCACAGTGTATTATGTGCAGCTTAACAGCTGCTAAGAGAAGGGGGTAATTTAGGAATGCCTTCTGTTCTGACACTTACCTGTGGAGAAGAAGCTGGTTGGATTCTGTAACCCCGAAGGTCCATGAAGGTGCATATCTCCAGGTTTTGTGATGGAGTTTAATGAGTGTGAGTTACATGTTGAACTAGCAAGAGCATCCTCAGCTGACACTGATTGTGAAAGAGCTTTTGGCAGGACTTTTGCAATTCTGTCCCTGGGCTTTGAATGTAACACTACAACTAGCTGAGAAGGAATGCGCGTAGACTGAGACTGAGGTGTGTAGTTGAGATGTTGCAAGGATAAAGGGGTGAATGAATTCATGGTGCTCCCTGACTGTACATGCAAAAATTTCTTCGCCCCTGGACCTTTCAGGACTGCATGGTAACAGTGCGTCCAACCCACTACAATTGCTTCTTAGAGTCAGTTAAGATGTGAGCATTGGAGGAGGGTGACTGGAGGTTATTTGAAACACTTGGAATGCCAAACAGATTTGAGGATTCTGGGGGTAATCGGGAAGCTGTTACACTCCATCCACAGGCTGTGCCAGAAGTTCAGGATAGCACTGACTCCCCAAAAGGGGAGATCCAAGCTTTCCCAGTGTATAAGGCTCTCCCAAATTCAGGTAAGCGTGATAAGCATGAGGTAATTGCTTGAAAAGTTGCCCAGGACCTGCAATCCAAGGTGGCACAACATGGGCTAGGTTCTGCTGATATTATGCAGATAATAAGGGTGATAAATACAGATTTGCTTTCTCCATTTGATATCAGACACTTAGGTCAAATTCTATTTCAACCTATACAATTTACAGTTTTTGAGAAAACCTGGAGAAAGCTGGTCGACAAGGCTGCATTAGGGACTATGCAGCTCCCAGCTGCTGATCCTAGACGGACAGCGGGAACAGATGCTCTTATGGGAACTGGTCCCTTCTCTGATCCCAGTCTACAGGGTACTTTGTCCTGTAGTGTCCTGCAGCAAGCTCAACAGGTCGGCATGGCTGCCCTGTTGAAAACCATAGAGTTGTCTGCGCCTAGAAAGCGATATACTGAAATAGTTCAAGGGAAATCAGAGTCACTCCTCTCTTTTGTAGAGAAAGTCACTGCTTCTCTCGATAAGCAGGTTGAAGATGACGGGTTAAGACAGTTGTTGTTAAGCCAGTTAGTGAGAGATAACGCAAACGAGGAGTGCAGAAAAATCATAGATGCTTTGCCAGGGGATCCTGAGGTAACAGACGTGGTCAAAGTCTGTGCTAAGGTGGGATCTGGGAATCAGAAAAGGTCTGCTTTGGCTGTGTTCCTGCAGCCTGTTCACACATCTTCTGATAGTGAACCAAAGCAACCAAAACAGATGAAGAAATGGAAGCGGCCTAAGCCGAGCCAAAAAGAGAACACACCGATCCCTCAGTGCAAGAGGTGTGTCAGGCCAGGGCATTGCCCAGACTATTGTAGATCCCAGACTCATGCCGATGGTCGGCCTTTGTCGGGAAACTTCCGCCGGGGTGCAAGGAGGGGGAATTGGTCTCCAATGCAGTCGCTCCCCCAGAGGGTGGCACAGGTAGAGGCACAGGCCTACCCAGCCACCCTAGAGACAGCACCCAGGGATCAGACGGTTTTGATGTCCACACCGCAGCCGCAGTCGTCTTAGACTCTAGCAGTATTTATAAGGTTCCCTTGGATGCATATGGACCCTTAGGCCAGGGATCCGATGCGATGCTGATGTTACCCATCAAGGAATCTTAGTGCACTCAGGGGTTATTGACGCTGACTTTAAAGGTCAGATTTGCGCTATGGTCTCCACGCAAAAACCCCCTGTAACTATTCCTGAAAAGACCTGACTTGCTAAATTAGTGCCTTTTAAGTCTTGTGTCCCCAGGATAGAACAACAAATTCATGGAGATAACGGCAGTGGATCTACGGGACTTCCGCAGGCCTTCTGGACTGCAGACATCTCTGACCAAAGGCCACAGATGACATGTACCCTGATCCTGCCGAACGCCCGTCCGCCCTGGACTCAGCTTTGAGGTTTGATTGATACGGGTGCTGATGTAACTATCATCTCCTTCTCTGCGTGGCCTCCCTCATGGCCTTTAACCCCAGTAGGATCGGCCATCGCAGGATTAGGAGGAACCACACAGAGCTATTTAAGTGAACAGTCTGTGATGGTGAAGGACTCAGAGGGGCACACAGCTACAATTAGGCCTTATGTTGCTACCACTTCCCTTAACCTTTGTGGACGGGACGTGTTGGCAGCTTGAGGCGTACGGATTGGGACAAATTATTAGCAGGGGTCACTGTGCGCAAGGGTGCACAGTATCCTACACTCCCTTTGCAGTGGTTGATTAACCTACCAATCCGAGTCAGACTCTGCTCAGTTAGTTGAATTAAGGGCTGTTTCTCACAGGAACCTTTGAATTTGGTTACTGACGCCAAATACAAAAAGCTTTGTATACAATTAATCACCTTATGGTACCACAAAATTCAAATAATCCTGTTATTCTGAATCATTTTCTCTCATTGCAGTCTGCAGGTGACAGACAGCTGCCCCGGGCAAAAGTCTGGGTACAGAATTTACTCACTAACCAGTGGGAAGGCCCGCATGAGCTTATCGTTTGGGGTCGTGGGTATGCTTGCGTTTCCACAGATACTGGGGTCCGGTGGCTACCTTCAAAATGCGTTCGCCCTGACCTACGGCACCAGAGGCAGAACAGGCAACCTCCAAATGATGACCAGAACGCCAACCACCCAAATGGCGGCCAGAATGTAGATCATCAGCCTAATGACTCTTCTGATGATGACCAAGATGTCAACCATCAGGCAGATGGTCCTTCTACAAGCAGAGACTGGGATGGTCCTTCCACAAGCAAAGACTGAACTTTAAATTTCTTTTTATGGAGTCAGATAGTTAAAGCCTTAAGGACATATTTAGGATTAATAACTGATGTAAATTTCTATTTAGGATTAATAGTAGAGTTGTTATCTTATCAAAAAAAAAATGGGGGAATTGCAGATACAAAAATGCTGCTAGCAAGGATTTTCTTGTTATTTTTCTAAGTCCGTGAGAGACTTTTCTCTCTCACAGAAGAGGTAGCAGGGAATGTAAACAACCAAGCCACCTGCAACCTTGAAAAGTCTTGTTTATGGTATAGTAGAAAAATATTTTGACAATGAATGTTGTAGGATTTTAGCCAATCACCCCAAGAGGTGGCTGGTCCTTTGTCCAATTAGACTATGAAGAAAAAGTCTATAAAATAATTTGTAAAATAATTAAATGAATCAATCTTGCTGCACAATTCCTGCCTGCTGGATCTTCTCTCCTCCTCCTCCCTATGGCTGTAGGACCCAGGCCTGCGGTAATACCTGACTGCAGTGCTAATCCCAGGTTTCAAATGGAAGGTGAAGTTTCTTCAAAGATGCATGTGGAATCCTTTCAGTCTTGTCCAGAAACTTCAGAATCCACTGCTTTAAACAAGAAGTCCTAAAAGAAAAGAGGGAGTGCTGGGAATTACTTTTCCTGTGGAGCTTTAAACTGCACAATACATGTTTTTTATGATGTTTCTTTTTTTTTTTTCAACCACCTGCACCTTTACATTTTTGCTCTCTAGCTCAGCCCAGCTCCATAATTTTAGTCAGGAAAAAACAGAAAAGAAAGCAGTTACTGCATTTAGCATTCACTTTGAAGAATATGATGAGAAAAGGGGCTAGGAGCTTTTCTTTCAAATAAATGCACTATCACCTTCTTTCTTTCCATCATGCAGTTGCATGCTGCTGTTTTTTAATTTACTGTTCAGCTTCAGGTAACCTCATGGACTTTCAATTTTGCAAAGACCAACGTATTAATATACTTTTGTGCACAAAGATGTGCCAGAACAGAAGCAGTTGCTCAGTATGTCTTTGTCACAGCAGCATTTAAACAACAGACAATTCGCACTGGGGTATTCACCTTCCTTCTTAGCTAGATGTACTCTCACATTTTTCACTCTTGCTGAGCCTAACTGTAGAACTAAAATATCCAGGAGCTGCTGCCATAAGAATGGACTAGGAGCAAAATCTCAGCACTGGCCTGCCTATTTCCCTTGCAGCCTAAAACCCACAAAAACCACTGCTGTTATTTAGTTTTCTTCTCAGCAATCACATCACATTCAATTGCACAGATTCTGAAGCTAAACTGAATAGATTTTAGCTAGACCTAACATAGGAAAATGTGCTTGCACAGAAAGCTTTTACTGACTTTCCCCATTACAATTGCTAACTTTCACTCAGAGGGCATTCAAGTGGCACTCACTGATTTCTTGCAGTCTGTAAATGGCACACACCCAATGTTGTTCTGCAAGTTCAAACTCAGCCAGCTAAGTACCATCCTGTGATTTTAGTCACCTAAAGTGTCCATTTCACTAGGATAAAAACACTTCAGGAGAGAAGCACTTACTGGTGTGAAAGTGATGGTTCAATGAATACCAGTTTTAACAGGTAAGAGGGAAGGTCGGCAAATGCTTTCTCTCCTGGCACATTTATCAGTTCAAACTGCTGCTGAAAACTCTTGGGTTTAACAGTGGACTCTGTAACATGTGATGCTATATATAGTTGAGAAGGAATGTGCGAATCACTAGTTTGTTTGGTCTAGTTTATAGACTGCAAGGGGAAGATGAAGGCAGGACTGGGTTTTGGTTCTCAGACTTTTTCTTTGGAGACAGCTGCTTCCACTCTGTCTTGGTTTGAAAGACAGGTGTCTGCTAAGGAAGGCAGAAGCCTCCCTTGGAATGGCAGATGCAACACCCTTCCCTCCGAGTTATTATAATTTTGAAATCAAAGGGCTTTTAGGCAAAGATGTGGGAAATAGGAATAACAGTTCTTTACTATTATATATCTATATGTGTATAACCAGTCAAACAAACAATAACTATGGCAGTAACAGCAAACAATCACAAACCCAGTCCCAGCCTTCTCGGCTGTCAGGCCCTTTCCCCTCGGGTGCAGTTCCGCTCGCAGCCGGCAGGGGCGCTGGCGGCTCCCGGTGAGCAGGGCAGGTGCGATGGTTCCCCCGCGGCTGCAGGGGGCGCTCCGGAGCGAGCTCGGGGAGCACGCGGCACTGGTGCCCTGGGATCCCGGGAGGGATGGAACAAAGAAGCTTCACAAACCCCTGGGCAGCCGATCCCAGTGTCCGGCCGGACCCTCGGGAACGGCAGGCTTGAACAGCAGGCTGGAATGGCAGGGATGAACACAAATCCCAGGTGGCAGATGCAATGTATGCAAATGGGGAACCTCCCGGAGGTCTGGGCAGGCAGAGTGAGCACGGCTACAACATAGCGAAGGCTCGAAGCAACAGCAGGGCAGGGTGGCCACAGCTCGGCTCCGAGTGGGGCAGGGAAGGCGGGCTTGGGATCCCGGGGCTTCTCCAGCAGAAAGGAAAAGCAGCTGAAGAAAGCAGCCTCCCTCTCTGTCCGAATGCCGGAGATCGAACTGCCCACACACCCAGGTGAAACAGAAAAAAGCAGCCAGCTCTTTTGTTTTCCTTAAGTATCTGGCCATTTGTCCCCCTGGCTACATGTATGGGCAAAATTCCTTTAACAGGAAAAAAAAGAAAACAAAAACAGGAGAGCTCCTAAAACCCCAACACATTCAAACCTTTCCCACCACCTAAATGAGGTCATGTTCAATAAAAGTTACAGTTGAGGGCTGGTGGGAAGGAAAGAATGGCACCACGACTTTTCATGTCAAATCCAGAAGGGAAGGGACGGCTATTGTGGCACAATCCCTCCTAGCCAATGGCACAAGGCTGGGAAGGTCTTTCCATGCAGTTGTTTTGCTTCAGTGAGGGAGGGAGGGAGGCAAGGAGGGAGGGATGGCGGGAGGGCAGAAGGAAGGGCAGAAGGAAGGGCAGAAGGAAGGGCAGAAGGAAAGGCAGCAGGAAGGAAGGGGGGCAGGAAGGAAGGGTGAAAGGCTGGGAGGGAGGAAGGAAGGAATTCGGAAGGAAGGAAGTCGGAAGGAAGGAAGTCGGAAGGAATTCAGAAGGAAGGAAGGAATTCGGAAGGAAGGAAGGAATTCGGAAGGAAGGAATTCGGAAGGAAGGAATTCGGAAGGAATTCGGAAGGAAGGAATTAGGAAGGAATTCGGAAGGAATTCGGAAGGAAGGAAGGAATTCGGAAGGAATTCGGAAGGAAGGAATTCAGAAGGAATTCGGAAGGAATTAGGAAGGAAGGAATTCGGAATTCGGAAGGAAGGAAGGAATTCGGAAGGAAGGAATTCGGAAGGAATTCAGAAGGAATTCGGAAGGAATTCGGAAGGAATTCGGAAGGAAGGGAGGGAGGGAGGGAGGGAGGGACTTGTGGTTGTGGCATCACAAGGTGTGGGGCTGGGTGTGATGTGCTCTAGAGCCTCATATATCACATGGGGCAGTCCTGGCTGTGAGGCACTCTGCTGCCTGTGTCATCAAAAGGGGCAGGGCTGTCTGTGATAAACTCTGGTCCCTGTGACATTACAAAGGGCAAGACCGGTTGTTATGCACTCTGCTTCCTGTGGCATCACAAGGGGTTGGACTGGATGTGATAAACTCTGGTGCGTGTGACATCACTAGAGGAAGGGCTGGCCCTGATGCACTCTTATGCCTGTGATATCACAAGGGGATGGACTGGCTGTGATGAGATCTGCTGCCTGTGACATCACAAGGAGAGGAGCTCTCATGCCTTTTCACATCACAAGTGGCCTAACTGGATGTGATAATGTGATACACTCTAGTGCCTGTGATGTCACAAGGAGTGGGGATTGCTGTGATGCATTCTGGTGCCTATGACATCACAAGAGGCCAGATTTATGCACTCTGTTTCTGTGACATCACCATGTGGCAGGGTGGGCCATGATGCACTCTAGTGACTGGGAAATCAGAAAGGACAGGGGTGGCTGTGATCTGCTCTGGTGCCTGTGAAATCCCAAGGGGAGGGACTTCTTGTGGAGATCTGCTGCCTGTGACATCTCAAGGGGCAGGGCTGGCTGTGATACACTCTGCTGCTTCTTATATCACAAGGGGCATGGCTGCCTGTTAAGCGCTCTCAGGCCTGTGACATCACAATGGGCTGAGCTGGCTGTGTTGCAATCTGGTGCTCTGACATGACAATAGGCAGGGTTGGTTCTGATGCACTCTCTTCCCTGGAATGTCACAAGGGACAGAGCTGGCTCTTATGCGCTCTGGCTCCTGTGACATTACAAAGGGAGGGACTGGCTGTGATGCACTCTGATGCCTATGAAATCAGAAGAGGATTGGATGTGATAAGCTCTGGTGCCTGTGACATTGCAACAGCTGGGGCTGGCTGTGAAGCAGTATACTGCCTTTGACCTCACCAAGAGCAGGGCTGGCTGTGATGTGCTCTGCTGCCTTTGAAATTACAAAAATGGGACTGGCTGTGATTCACTCTGGTGCCTGTGACATCATAGCCACATCACAGGTGGCAGGGCTGGCTGTGATGCCATGTTGTGGCTGTGACTTCACATGGGGAGGGTCCACATGTGATGCCATCTGGTACCTTTGATAACAGAAGGGGTAGGGCTGGCTTTAATAGGAACTCCTGCCTGTGACATCACAATGGGCACGGCAGGATGTGAGACTCTCTGCTGTCTGTGACATCACAAGGAGCGACACTGAGTGTGAGGAGCTCTGGTGCCTATGGCTTCCCATGGGGCAAGGCTGCCTGTGATCTCCTCTGGTGCCTGTGACATTACAAGAGGTGGGGATTGCATGATGCCCTGTACTGCCTGTGATACAAGGGCAGGGCTGGATATTATAAGCTGTGGTGCCTGTGACATCACATGGGGTGGGGTGATCTGTGATGTGCTGTGGTGCCAATGAAATCCCAGGCGAAGCAGCTTGTCTGTCAGGCACCCTTCCGCCTCTGACACTGTAAGGGGTATGGCTCAACCTGATGCCCTCTGGTGCCTGTGACATCACAAGTGTCAGTGCTGGCTGTAATGCACTCTGGTGCCTGTGACATCACAAGAAGTGGATCTGGCTGTGATGCACTCTAGAGCCTGTAACATCAAAAGGCGTGCACCTGGCTATGATACACTCTGCTGATCCTGACATCAGAAGGGGCATAATTGCCCTTTAAGCACTCTGGTTCCTATGACATCACAATGGGTGGGGCTGATTCTGATTTCACTCTCTTTCTTGGAACATCACAAGGGGCAGAGCTGGCTCTGATGCGCTCTGGTGCCTGTGACATCACAAGGGGCTGGGTTGCATGTGAAGCACTCTGGTGCCCGTGGCATCTCAAGAAGCAGAGTTGTCTGTGATGCGCATTGGTGCCTGTGATATCACAAGGGGTGGGACTGGGTGAAAAGCAGTATGATGCATGTGACATCACAAGGGACTAGAGGGCATATAAAGCCAGTGACATCAGATGGGGAGGGGCGGGTTGTGGTGCACTCTGGTGACTCAGACATCACAAAGGGCAGGGCTAGCTGTAATGTGCTCTGGTTCCTGTGACCTCCACAGGGGCAGAACTGGCTGTGATGCTATGTGGTGCCCACCACATCAAATGGGGTAGTGATGCCCTTAATATGTTTGACATCACAAGGTGGTGGGTGTGCCTTAGTTCCAGTCTTATGTCTGTGACATCACAAGAGGTCAGTCTGGCTGTAATACGCTCTGGTGCCTGTGATATCACAAAGAGCGGAGCTAGCTTTGATGCTCTCAGGTGCCTGTGACATCACAAGTGGCATGGTTGGCTGTGATGCCCTCTGGCGCCTGTGACATCAAAGGGGGTGGGACTGGCTGTGATTGTGGGAGTAGCTGGACTGGAAGCATGGATCTGCTGGATGATTAAAGAAAAATTACTAAATTAATTATAATTGTATCTTTTGTACAGATCATGACCAGCTGAATAAGATGTTTCTAAGGGAGTGTGTGTCCTTGGGCTGGAAGATCACCATTAAGGAATGTTATGTGTGTGCCAACTTGGAAGACCAGTTGGTGTGTGGATGGGCATGACTGTATGATATCTTATTTGGCTGCATAGTCGGATCTGCCTGTGTAACCTTATCAAAGAGCTAATCAAGAAAGTAAAGTTAGTTAGTGTTGCATCCAATACTGACTCGAGCTTTCTCAGTTGTGCTAAACGGTGCTCTGCGTGAGGACTACTTGGAATCTGGTGGTGACCCTCTAATCCAGCGGTGAAACTAAGTGGCCACAGCCTTCAATCAGAAGGCCAACAATAACCCCTATTGAATGGGTGAGTTGTGGGATTAGAGCAGTAATGTGCGGCAGTCTGCCTTGCAAGAACATAAGCTTTACTTACCTATTTTGCAATGGCTTTTGCAACCTCCTTGCTATAAACTTCCAGATGCTAATTGTTCAGCTGTTAATGTGGATTCAGGAACATTGTACTTGGTTCCCAAGGAGGAACCAAGTCCCCTCCAAGGAGGGGACATTTGATGGTAATGTTTGGAAAAAAGTGGGGGAGGAGTCAAACAAAAAGAGATTTAAAATTTGCTGTGCTGGATGAACTGTTTGCCACCTGGCACATTGTATATACTGCTTTAACTGCCTTACAACCTGGAGAAAAATTTTAAAATTTCAAACCTCAAGGGCTACAGAAAATACTTATAGTGAAATTAATGAAGGTCAGGATTTAATGCCATCAGAAGATTGTGGGGATAATGATAATCCTACAAACTCAGGTCCAGTTGCTCCTGAAAAGGAACCGGATTTTTGTCCCTTGCTGACTCGGGTTAAGACTATAGGTGCTGTTACTCCTGGTGCTGCTTTGTTTTTGCATGCCTCAATCCATCCTCCTGTTTCTCCATCAACATCTCTGTTTCCTGATACGCCCATACCAAATGAATCTCTCATGCAAAAAATTCGCTCTGTGGCTATTGAGCAGGGTGATAGCAAAGCTTTACACGCTTCCCCTGTGATATATAGACCTTGATGTCCTGTGGAGTGGGATTCGATTCCTTACAATATGATTAAGGAGATGAAAAAGTTGATATGGGAGAACAGGCCTCAAAATGCATTCACAGTGAACCTATTGGAGGCTATCAGTGATTCTCATGTGATGACTCCATATGACTAGAAAATAGTGCTTACCAGAGCTAGTACAGCAAATGGAATATCATGATCTGGTAACTGAACAGTCCTTGGAAAATGTAACACAGGGGAATGGTATTCAACCTCAACATTAAGAAGGTACAGGGCAGTTTTTAACTCCCCAGGCACAGGCTGGTATGCAAAGGGAGGTGTTTAATCAGGCAGTGTGACCGACTCTCATGGCCCTACGCTGAGTTCCTGAGGCAGGGCAAAAGCAGTACTCTTTTGTGTTGATACAACAGGGTCCACAAGAATCTTATGTTACATTTATTGACAGATTACAAACTGCAATAGCTAGGCAAGTCAGAAATGCAGAAGCTGCAAAAGTCTTATTGTTTCAATTGGCTTATGAAAATGCAAATTCCGATTGTCAGGCAGCTTTAGCTGCCATGAAGGGTAATGTAGGAACCCAGAGTGCCGAGAATATTTCTCTGCCTTTTTTTAAGGGTTTTTACCCCCCTGGACAGCACTGGTATAGCTTTTAACCTTGGAAAAAATTACCAACAGTCAGACAACAACTAGAAAATACAGTGGTGTGAATTAGGTTATAGACTACTATGTAAGATTGTCACAGGGTGAAAAATTTAGAGGTTTTAGGCTTCTCTTTATAGTAAATAGATAAGAGTAAAAAATATCAAAATGGAGGATTGTTGTTGTTCTCTAGACCTTCTTCTCCTTCTTCTACTACTCCATATTCTGCAGTAAAAGTAGTTTGGATTGATTGGATAGAAAATTCCGCAGTTCCTAGTCGTGTTACTGAATAATTGGTAGGAAAGTAAAAATAATGTATGTTTTTAGTAACTATTGGTTAAAATGTCTTTAAAACGCTGTGTAAGTCTTGATAATTGCTCTCTCTCGCTCTCACTCCTACTTTTCTGTCTTCTGTGCTGTACCTGGGTCACGCTAGTGGCTCAGTTCCTCTGATAAGACTTAATAAACAACTATCTAGAAGCATTGAAACTACAGAAGACGTCTCGCTTTATCTTTTAAACTCCTTGCAAGGACTTTCAGCAAATTCTCTCCCATCAAGAGAGACTCGATTTATGGCATAGTAAAGTGTCAGGGTAAAGCAACTGAAATGGGGAGTATGTTAAGATCCGTCAGAATGTTGGCACTGAAACTCATAGAGCGAATGTGCTTGTGTCCTGGGTTGCAGTGTATTCTGTTACCATCCTCAGGAGCTGTTGAAACCAGGTGGGGCAGTGTTTCCTTGCCTCCTCCCCCCAGACTATCTTTCTGTTAATGGCCCATCATTGTCCTGCCGCATGACTCAGAGATAACTCCCTCCAGACTATCTTCTGTTAATGAGCCTAATCAACACTTTGCCTCATGACTCATTACCCCATTGTGAGATGCTACACCCAGAGGGAGGAACCAAGTATCCCATCGTGGATATAATCTGGGACTCTGAACACCACAGACAACCCTTTCCACTGGATTTCCAGAGGACAGGAGCTACACAGCCACCACTGGGCTTTCTGAGGAAGAGCAGACCCCTTTACTACAGGATTACCGCTTCAGAGGACTGCAGCCACCATTCTAGCAGACTGCTACCACCACCCTGCCTAACAGGGACTCAGGTTGTATTTTGACTCTGTCAGTTTGAACCAGTGTTTTCTTTTACATTTTTTTCCTTTTCTTTAATTTCCATTAAATTGTTATTCTGACTTGGTGCCTCCCACTGGTTTGTTTCCAAACTAGTACAGCTTGCTATGACACTTGCTCAACAATGGACCTTGAAATCAATCTGGTAAATGTTTTAACTGTGGGCAAAAAGGGCATTTTAGCAAAACATGTCCTCAGAAAAGGAGGACTAAACAAAAAAGAAGTTCTTTACAATTATATCCCCAATGTTGGAAGGAATATCATTGGAATAATCAGTGTTGCTCAGGGTATAATAATCAAGGCAACCCCTAGCAGGGAAGCTTCTGGAGGGGCTCGAGAGCTGGTGCCCCTCAAACCAACAGGGTCAATGTGGTTGGTCAACCTCAAATGCAGCTACAGCCATGGCCGGCTCAAAACGTACTATCTATGACCTTATCCCAACCACAGCAGGCAGCACCAGTCTTGACTTGGCCACCTTTGATGAGATCTTAATTGTGGGACCAAACACTATTTTACTGGGGACAAACATATATGGGCCTTTACCAAGGAAAACCGTTGGGTTGTTAATTGGTCAACCCAGTGTTACAAAACGTGGAATTTTGGTCCTACTAGGAATTATTGATTCAGGTCATGAAGGGGAAATTAAACTCATGATAATTGCTAATAAAACACTGTGTAAAATTTTGAGAAATGAACGTCTTGTACAATTAATATCACTCCCCTATTGGCTCCCCTCAGGCTCCAGGAAACGGGAGGGGAATAGGAGGATTTAGTAGCTCTAGGGTGCCGCAAGTTATGTGGGCACAGGAAATAGAGCAGCAACAACTTTCTCTTACATTAACAATTAAAACCAAAAAATTTAAAGGCTTACTGGATACTGGTGCTGATGTCTCTATAACAGCACAGAAGGATTGGCCTAAGGGGTGGTCTCTTGAACCAGCGTGTCTTGGTTTTGAAAGACAGGTGTCTGCTAAGGAAGGCAGAAGCCTCCCTTGAAGTGGCAGATATAACCCCTTTCCCTCTTAGTTATTATAATTTTGAAATCAAGGGCCTTTAGGCAAAGATGTGGGAAATAGGAAGAACAGTTCTTCTTTCCTATATACATATACATATATATATATATATATATATATATATATATATATACACATATATATATATATATAACCAGTCAAACAAAACAACAACAACTATGGCAGTAACAGCACACACAAACCCAGTCCCAGCCTTCTCGGCTGTCAGGCTATTTCCCGTCGGGTGCAGTTCCGCTCGCAGCCGGCAGGGGCGCTGGCGGCTCCCGGTGAGCAGGGCAGCTGCGATGGTTCCCCCGCGGCTGCAGGGGGCGCTCCGGAGCGAGCTCGGGGAGCACGCGGCACTGGTGCCCTGGGATCCCGGGAGGGATGGAACAAAGGCTTCACAAACCGCTGGGCAGCTGATCCCGGACCCTCGGGAACAGCAGGCTGGAACGGCAGGCTGGAGCGGCAGGCTGGAACGGCAGGCACAAACACAAATCCCGGGTGGCAGATGAGATGTATCCAAAAGGGGAACCCCCCGGAGGTCCAGGCAGGCAGGGTGAGCACAGCTACAACGCAGCGAAAGCTCGAAGCAGCAGCGGGGCAGGGCGGCCACAGCCCGGCCTCCAGCAGGGCAGGGAAAGCGGCTTTTGGGATCCTGGCGTTGTTTCCAGCAGAAAGAAAAACGGCCGAAAAAAAGGAACCAGCAGCTCCTTTCTCTCCAGCTTCTCTCTCTGGATGCTGAGAGCGAACTGAACCCACACCCAGGTGAAAACAAAAGAGTAGCCAGGCCCGCCCCACCCCTCTCTTTTGTCTTTCTTAAGTACAGCCATTTGTCCCCTAGCAACATGCATATGGGGAAAAATTCCTTTGACAGGAAAAAAACTAGGACTAAACTAAAACCCCAACACAGCGTTAGCTACAATAACCTAGCATGGGAGGCAGTCAGACACCCATGAGAAGTGCCGAACAGCTACCAGTCGTAGGACCTGAAGAACAAACAGGGTGGATACAGCCATATGTTCTCAATACATCTCTTAATCTTTGGGGACAGGATTTGTTACAGCAATGGCATGGCACTGTTACCACTGGCCACAAAATTTATCCTGATGGGCACTGATACAAAGCCCCTGCTCAAACTTATGTGATTAACAGACCAGCCTGTTTGGGTTGATCAGTGGCCTTTGAAAGGGGAAAAATTAGTCCAGGCGCAAAAACTGGTACAAGAGCAGCTACAACTGGGACATATTGTGCCATCCACCAGCCCCTGGAACACACCATTTTTGTGATTCCAAAGAAAACTGGCAAATGGCGTTTGCTACAAGACCTGTGTGCTGTTAATGCAGTTATGCAACCTATGGGAACAATGCAACCAGGGTTACCAAATCCTTCTTTAATCCCAATGATGCCTTTTCCTGGTCTTAAAATCAAGAGTCATACATGGTTAGAAGGGGAAAAGAGATTTTACCTTGGTATTTATTTTAAGGATCCTTAGGTGCACACATCCAGGTCATGTGCGTTGAAATGCACCCCGCCGAATCCACCCCCAAAAGATCGGGTATAACATTATAGGTTTTACTAATTAGCATATCTATCAAAGATTCCCCAATGAGAGGCTCAAGTGAGCCCCCCTCCCCAAGGAGCCTTCCCCTGGATGGTTCTATCTTAGTTTACAGAATGTGTTCTGGAGAGGACCTTGGGGTCTGGGGCACACTGATCCCTAGCTACGAAGCTTCTAAAACATTTAGTCTCTTAGCTTGACAAACAAGTCCAAGAATGTAGGCAAAAAGCACTAAGAATACAGAAGTTGTAAAAAAGTTGTAACAGCGGTATAAAAGGCAAAAAAATCTTCATGGCATCACCAAAGCATTGGCAGCTATAGATTACAGTGCTTTTTTATGATACCCTTGCACCCTAATGACTGTAATATTTTGCATTTTCTGTGCCTGTACTGAACAATGCTGGTCCTATATCCCACTGTGAGTGGATTGTCCTACCACAAGGCATGAGGAATAGCCCTACTATATGTCAAGGACTAGTTACTATGGGTTTACAACCTAGCCACTCTACTTATCCAGAGGCCTTAATTTACCATTATATGGATGACAGTCTAATTGCCACAGAACAACCTATGCAATTACAAATGGTGCTAGAACATGTGCTGTTATCTTTAGCCCAATTTGGGTTACAAATTGCACCTGAAAAAATTCAAACAATGCCTCTATAGAAATATGTTGGATGGCTCTTGTCAGAGACATCAGCGTGTCCTCAAAAATCAAAATCTCTAACAAAATGGAAACTTTGAATGATGTCCAGCAACTTTTGGACACAATAAAATGGGTCTGACTTTTGTTAGGCATTAATATGCCTGAATTAACTATTTTGTTTTCTTTGTTAAAAGGTAATTCAGATTTGTCTTCCTCAAGGCAATTGACAGATGCTGCGGCACAAGAGTTGGAATTAATTGCACAAAAAATTGCCAAAGGTTCAGCACATCATTATGATCCCTGTACTCTTGTGACTGTATTTGTTCTAAATGCTTTACAATTTCCTTTAGCCCCCATTGGACAATGGTCAGTGCTGCATAACAAGAGTTTTTTGTTTGAAATGGATATTTTTACCTAATAACCAGCACAGAATCCTAATTTCTCATTTGGAATTAGTTGTAAATCTACTTATGAAGGGGTGATTGCGTGTGCAAGTTTTATTTGGCAGAGACTCTGATTTTATTTATTTACCATTACAGCGCCATGATTTTGAGTATTGCTTAGCACAATCTGAGTCATTACAAATTGCCCTAGGCGATTATATCAATCCAATTCTCCACAGTCTAGCCAGGGATAAGATATTATCCTCTTTATGTTTTTTGGATATTCAGCCTGCATCATTATGTTTAGAGAAGCCCATTGCTCGTGCTCAGACTGTGTTTGTAGATGGATCAGGGAAATCCCATGAAGTGGCTATTGTATGGCATGGCAGTATTGACTGGGCACATTCTGTCGCTCGAGTTATGGGATCTACACAGTCAGTCGAGTTGGGGGACATTGTTCACACATTTTCACTTTTTCCCCAGGAGCCTCTTAATATAATTTCTGACTCTGCTTATGTTGTTGGAGTATTAAAACAAATGCATTTTGTTTTTATGAAAGAACTTGATAATGAACCCTTGTTCAGTTGTTTTTATAATTGCAGGATTTGCTGCTCCAACAGCAGCATCCCTTTTTTGTCTTACATATCCGCTCTCATACAACCTTGCCTGGGTTTATTATTGAAGGCAATGCGCTGGCAGACAGTTTTACTGTAAATTTTGCTCATCCAGTTAACACTTTTGAATCTGCTCATGCTTTGCATTCCTTTTTTAATCAGAATGTGGCTTCTTTACAAAAGGCTTTTGGGTTGACAATGTCCCAAGGAAAGGACATTGTACGGACATTCCCTGACTCTCAGCACTTTGTTAATATATCTTCTGCTGCAACTGTTAACCCTAGAGGTTTAAAAACAGATATTATTTGGCAGCCTGGTGTAATTCATGTGTCTGCTTTTGGATGCCTGAAATATGCACATGTTTCTGTGGATACATTTTTGGGCCTACCATGTGTCTCAGTCAGCCCTCACCAGGGGGCAGGCCAAGGATGTCTGACGACACTGGCTTTGCTATTTTGCAGTTATGGGTGCCCCTGATGAAATAAAAAGGATAATGGGCCTGGATACATGGCGCAGTCCACTCGACTGTTTTTACATCAATGGGGAATATGGCACACTTTCTGTGACCCCTACCAGTTGGGCAATTGTGGAATGTATGCATCTCACATTGGAAAACATGTTGTTAAAACAAAAAAGGGGGAATTGTATCCCTCAAGAACTATTAGACATGGCCACATACACTTCAAATTTTTTGAATCACACTTGCCAGCTGCATCTTCCGATGGCTGTTGAGCGACTTTTTATGCTCCCTTAAACCTTTTCCAAAAACCTGAAGGTCTTGTGTAGAGACCCTGCTAATAGGCTAATGGAAGGGTCTGGGAAAGTACTAACTTGGGGGAAAGGGTATGCTTGTGTTCTGCTTCCCACAGGACCTTTTTGGATTCCAGCAAAGTTCATCAAACCCTGTCATGAGCTCTGGCTTTGTTGAGACGGACATAACAGCACGACACTTGTTGTAATCCAAAGCCGTAAAAGTTCTTCTGTTTTCTCTACTGCTACTCTTACACCTCTTCGCAATTGCTGTGGCTTGTTGAGATTGGCTGCTTAGCAAACAATGACAAGGCTGTCTAACAAACAATGACCATTCAAGCAGTAAAACAATTAGCTATACAAGCGAAAATATTGTTGTTGCATATTATCCGCAAGTTCTTCCTTGTACACACTTAACGTCCCATAACAAGAACATCTTCTCCTTGTGTCCAGAACATCTTCTCTCATTGATTATCTTCTTGGCTTTCTCTGTGGGTTTCACTGAAGCTGCAAAATTTCATGGTAAAAAATGTCACGGGTAAATTCTGACTGTCTTTAGGTCTGACTCTGTGAGGCTTTCAGACCAGCTGTCAGCCTCATGAATAATCTGGATCAATCAAGGCAAAAACCCATTACTGCAGATGGTGCAGATGTCACTGCAGCACAAGTGAACCAGGAAGAGAGAAGCAACTGAACCTGCTACAGAAATAACCTGGGGACAACTGAAGCAATTAGATCAAAGTGCAAGTACTATGATAGCTGCTTCAGGAGCACCATAAACACCTACAAATGTCTTTCTTGCTTACCTTGCTATCTTCTCACCAATAGCAAATTGAGTGGCTTTTTCCTTATAATGTTGCTTTTGTCTTTTACTAATCCATTACATCCTCCTGATTTTGTGATTGGTACATATCTTTCAATTTTACATGAAAATAATACTTTTAAGATAACAATTTCAAATCCCTATTATTTTAGCTGTCTAACAAATCAAAATGTTAGAATACATGATCTTTACTTTGCAATGATATTAATACAGAGGACTGAAGTTTGGATGCCTATAAACGTAACACACACTTGGGAAAGTAAATCTGGATATAGTAAACTGGCAAAAATTCTTACACAAACATGTTACTAATTGAAACAGTTTTTAAGCTACTTGATTGATTTTATTATTTTTGCAACTATTATAGCTGCCACAGCTGCAATAACTATCACTTTGTTAGCACACTTGGTGAAAACAGTCCATGAAGTTGTTGAAATATCGGGCAAATGGATTGGCAAACATGGAAATGCAAACAACTATCAATAAGCAAATTTTAGCCAGTTTAGATGCCTTAGAAGCTGCAGTTATTTGGCTAGGTGATCACCAAGAGGCTTATAAAACCAGAATGAGTTTGCAATGCGATTGTGAACATCAATCCCATGGCCTATGTGTCACCCCACTGCCCTGGAATAATAATATAAATAATTGGAAAGATGTTAGGGCATACTTACAAAGGGCATTTGAATCAAACATTAACAGTGCCCAGTGTATCAAACAACAAATGAAAACCACTCAAACTCTAGCACAACAGAGTGTATGGGATGAAATTTCAGATAATGTGAAATGGTTGAATCCAAAAAACTGGTTCTCTGGGTTAAATTTACTTATTTGGATTTTTGTTAACGTTGGAGTTGTTCGTGCATTGTTTTTTATTATAGTCTTGTGAGTGTTCTAGGGAATAATTAGAGTATGCACTGCAGAAGCACAATTCCTAGCTCCCCTCATCATGTGTCCAATGTTCCAGGACAAAAAAGGGGAAGTGTGGGAGCAGCTGGACTGAAGGAATGGGTCTGCTGGATGATTAAAGAACAATGACTAAATTAATTATAATTGTATCTTTTGTACAGATCATGACCAGCTGAATAAGATGTTTCTAAGGGAGTGTGTGTCCTTGGGCTTGAAGATCACCATTAAGGAACGTTATGTGTGTGCCAACTTGGAAGACCAGTTGGCGTGTGGATGGGCATGACTGTATGATATCTTATTTGGCTGCATAGTCGGATTTGCCTGTGTAACCTTATCAAAGAGCTAATCAAGAAAGTAAAGTTAGTTAGTGTTGCATCCAATATTGACTCAAGCTTTCTCAGTCACCACATGTGATGCGCTCTGGTGCCTGTGACATCAGAAGGGCCAAAGCTGGCTGTGAGGCACTCTGATGCCTGTGACATTACAAGGGGTGGGTCTTATTGTGATGCTTTCTATTGCCTGTGACATCTCAAGTGGTCGGGCTTGCTGTGATGCAACCCTTGGCCTGTGAAATCCCTTTGGGCAGGGCTGGCCATGAGGCACTCTGCTACCTGTGTGATCACAATAGACCGTGATGGCTGTGATGTGTTCTTCTGCCTGTGATATCACAAGGGGCAGGAGTACTACAATGTGCTATGGGCCCTGTGACATCACAATTGGCAGGGATGGCTGTGTGGCACTCTGGTGCCTGTTACTACACAAAGGGTGGGGCTGGCTGTAATGGCCCATTCTGAATTAGACATCACAATGGTGGGGGCTGGCTCTGTTTCACTCTGGAGTTTCTGACATCACAAGGGGCAGGACTGGTTGTGATGTGCTCTGGTTCCCTGTGACATCAGAAGGGGTGAGGCTGGCTGTGAGGCACACTGCCACCTGTGAAACCACAATGGTCCACACTGGCTGTGAGGCTCTCTGCCGCCTCTGACATCAGAGGGAGTGGGATTGGCTTTAATGCGCTCTGGTGCCTCTGGCATCACAAAGCTCAGGGCTTGAGTGGTCTCTTCCCCCAGTACTGGATTGATCTTTGGTTGACAGTTTCTGCCTGTTCCTGTATTGTTTTGATTTTGTTCGTCTCCAGGTACTGGAACTGGATATTTTTCCATAAAAATGAAGCCCTCTGTCTGCATGGCCCCTTCTCCAGTCATATCTTGTTCTTACTTTTTCCCCAACAGTCTTTGCTTGGCTCTTGGTGTTTGAGATATCCCCATCAGCCCCTTCTTTTCTGGGCTCCTACACATGCCAACCATAAGTTGCTCCTAAGTGATCTTTGAAAGGGTGTTACTAATTTAGAACGTAAAGCCTGACAGCTTTGTCTTCAGCAAAGATATGTGAGTAAAGACAGTGCTTGTGTCAAGCAGTATAGAGCTTAACACTGGATGAATTTACAAATTCCTCTGCACCATCCATGCACCCTGGATTTCTTTGAAAAGCATTTCTCACTAAAAATGTAGCACAATATTAGTCTCTAGGACATCCTGACCCCAAATTAATAACTATTGATATTAATAATATCAATTATAGATGCAGCAACTGATTTTATCCTCTCTACCTGACCATCCAGTTTAGCAGTCACATTTGGAATATTCGCCACGAGTATTGGTGTTTAAATTCAAGTAACCACATACTCCATGTTCATGTAACAGCAATAGGTCTAAAGCCAATCTGTTTCTAAGGTCCTGGCTTGCAACTGTCCAGGTTAATTGAACTTTGCATCCAGAGGTGGGACTTTCCCATTCAAAAAGCAAATACTGCTTTACTATTTTCCACCAAGAGTATGCAGAAAAAGGCATCCTTAAGATCAATCACTGATAACTATTTATATTCCCTTTTCAGTTCTGTCAAGTGTGTGTATGGATTAAGTACTATTGGATGAGTATCTGGTACTATTTTATTAATGGCCCTTACATCTTGTACTAATCTATATTCCCCATTCTGCTTTTTAGCTGGTAATATTGGTGTGTTATATTCTGATTCACACTCTTTCAATAATCCATATTCTAAAATATTTTCTATACCCTTTTCTTGCCTCCCACCTAATAGGATATTGGTTTTGTTTTACCAGCGTGGCTTCAAGTTTGAGAGTACTCCCCACTGGTTTAGCCACCTTTGATACTCCTGCATCTCAGTTGCCCATACTAGCAGGGTTACAGGATTCTCTACCTCCTCTAGGACTTCTTCCACCTCATTTAATTACTTTAACATAAAAATCTTTACCTTGACAGCTTTTGATTCTGTTATTTGAATTTGTATTTCCCTGTCCTGGAAATACATCCATTTATTTTCCCAATAAATCTCCCCCTAAAAAGAGCATTGGACATTCAGGCTTATATAGAAACTGATGAGTAATCCAATTCTTTCCTAATTTAAATTTCGTGGGCTGTAAAAAGGACCAAGTTTCACTTTTCCTGTAGCACCAATTACATTCACCATATGCTTACTAAGTTTTCCTTTACTTGTATTCAATATAGAATAAGTTGCCCCTGTGTCTACCAAAAATTCCACTTCTTCTTTCCCCAACCTCAGTGTAACCAGGGGTTCAGCTGGGGTAGAATTCCCCAGTTCCCTTCAATCTTCACTTTCTAATGTAACAGCCTGTAAGACCAGCTCTTATTACCGCAGGCCTGGTTCCTACGGTATATCACTGTGTCCTGCAGCCATAGGGAGGAGGAGGAGGAGAAGATCCAGCAGGCAGGAATTGTGCAGCCAGATTGATTTATTTAATTATTTTACAAACTCTTTTATAGACATTTTTCTTCATAGTCTAATTGGACAAAGGACCAGCCACCCCTTGGGGGTGATTGGCTAAAATCCTAAAACATCCATTGTCAAAATATTTTTCTACTATACCATAAACAAGACTTTTCAAGGTTGCAGGTGGCTTGGTTGTTTATATTCCCTGCTACCTCTTCTGTGAGAGAGAAAAGTCTCTCATGGACTTAGAAAATAACAAGAAAACCCTCAGTAACAGCATTTTTGTACCTACAAGCTCTAGCTTTCCAGCCTATGGCAGTCTCGCTTCCAATGCCCCTTTTCGGTACAAAATGCACTCTGGTCTTTCCATAGTCATTGTCAGGGAAATGGTGGGACCTTACTGCCTGCCCTTCCCCTTGCTTCCGCCCCACTCCCAACCCCCTCTTTCCTCTCCCCTTAGAACCCTCTGGAGGTCCCTTAGCACACCCTGGAGTTGCAAGGAGGTTCATGTCTCTTTATTTTCCCTTCTAGCTTGTTGTATTTCTTTTTCTTTATCCTTGTTGTGATACGTTTTCCAAGCTTCATCTAACAACTTTCCTAAGTCACTGTGCATGACTGCACTCCTTCCATTTTCTGGAGTTTCCTTCCAATATCTGGGGCCGACTGCCCTATAAAGATAGTTGCTAACTGTATGGCCTCCTCTGGATTCTCAGGAACCAGATTAATATATTTTCCGGCAGTCACTTTTAATCATTCCATGAAAGTCATGGGGGATTCAGTACTGTCTTGCTTTACCTCATGCAGTTTTGACTAGTTCATGGCTTTCAGTATAGCATGCTTTCACACCAAATAATACCTATGTCTGATATTTTGTTAAATGATCTCAAGGCCCAGGTAAATTAGGGTCCAACCTTGGGTCTGGTGAAGAAAAATTCTGATCTACAGTTCCTTCTAAGTCCCTCTTAGCGTATCCCCTCTCCACCTCCTTTCTGGCCATGATCAACACTATCTTTTTCTTCAGCAATATATCTAACATCACTTGTATATCATTCCGGTCAGAGCCCTGAGTCCTAATTGTGGTTTCAAACACTTTAGCAGTTCCATCTGGGTCTTCTCTATAAACTCCCACCGCCTTTTTCCATGACATTAAATCCACTATTGAAATTGGGGTTTTCACAATTACTAGACCATGATTCCCAACCACCTGCCAGAGGGGAGCCATAAGAACTTCCCTGTCATCTCCTCGTCACCTTCTAGTGTGTCCTGCAATTGGACTAAAATTCTCCAATCCCCCAAAACTTTCTCTCTGTTCCGATCCACTTTCCCACAACCTACTCTTATGTCTAAACACGTTTCCTGGCAATTCATCATCCCCACCATTCTTTGTTGAGGAGCAGCCATCAGTTGTCTCAGTTTGAGACATGTTTAGGGGGAAATGCTCTGGAAGGAACGTCTCCTCCCCAGAAGACAGGTTTCAGCACTCCCTCCCCCACCAATATGAAAGGAATTTCTTGGATGAAAGTGAAAAAAACTATTTATTTAACAAGCAGAGTGCCGGCAGGCAAAGAAAAAAATGAGTAATGTTAGGTAATAAACTTCCTCACTGTGGAGGAAGCTGGTGGTTTTAGAGTCCTGTCTGTAGCTGGCTCAGCCCCTCCCAAGGCCCAAGGCCAGGATGCAGCATCCCTGCAGCCCCCCTGCCAGTCCACAGGGTCCAATGATCTGGTTCTCAGATCACAGCTAGGCTGAACAGTTCCAGAAGAAGATGAAGAAATTACGAGAGGATTTCAGTGTGCAGTCCTGGGAAAATTTATTGCCTCAGCTAACAGGCTGGCTAAAAGCAGGAAGGTGCTCCCTCAGCTCTACAGCGGTGAGAATGCAGGGGAGTGTGTGTGAATCCTTGAACACAAACCACACTGAAGAATTCGGCTTCTCTCCTTCCTCTCCTGGACCCAGCTTAAAGCTGTGGAATCCATTTCTGGGCAATAAGCAGATGATAGGGGAATACAGTATCATCATAAAATCACCCCAAGACATTCCACCCCTTATTCCATATCATTGGCTTAATGCCCAAACTAATATATTCCAACTCTAAACACACACATTTATACATATATACATATATACAGCTATGTACAAATAGTGGCAGTGACATTCAGAAAGCAGTGGTTTATAGGCATTCCAACACTACATGTGGTTCTGACCCAACATCAGATCTCCCTACGGTACACAACATGTTTCTCCATCCCTCTGCATTATGCACCATGTGCAACCCGCAGATGGGTTTGTCTTTACTCGAGGCAGAATTAATCCAAACAGTCTTCTCTAACAGACCTCTGACATGCACTACTGGGACCTTGTCTCTGTCTACTGTATGCAGGGGCTCAGATTGGGCAGGGCCTGCTCAGTTAGTGGAACCTTGGGTGTTAACTAACCAGGGGGCCTTTGCTAAATGCAGCTCCCAATTTTTGAAAGCTCCCCCACCCAGTGCCTTCAAGGTGGTTTTTAACAAGCCATTGTACCACTCCACTTTCCCAGCAGCTGGTGCATGATTAAGGGATATGGCACATGCACTCAGTGCCATGTTCTCTAGCCCAGGTGTTAATAAGGCTGTTCTTGAAATGAGTCCCATTGTTGGACTGTACCATGCCTCCAAAGGACTTGTTTTTCAAGCCCCAGGATGGTGTTACGGGCTGTAGCGTGAAGCACAGGGTAGGTCTCCAGCCATCCTGTGGTGGCTTCTACCACTGTGGGCACAAAGTACTTGCCTTGGCAGGTTTGAGGCAGTGTGATGTAATCAATCTGCCAGGCCTCCCCATACTTGTATTTGGACCATCGCCCACCATACCACAGAGGCTTCACCCGCTTGGCCTGCTTGATCACAGCGCATGTCTCACAATCATGGATGACCTGGGAAATACTGTCCATGGTTAGATCCACCCCTCGGTCTCGTGCCCACTTATAGGTGGCACCTCTGCCCTGGTGGCCTGAGGCATCATGGGCCCATCAAGCTAGAAATAACTCCCCCTTGTGCTGCCAATCCAAGTCTATCTGGGACACCTCTATCTTTGCAGCCTGATCTACCTGTTTGTTGTTTTGGTGTTCCTCATTAGCCCTACTCTTGGGGACATGGGCATCTACATGGCGGACTTTCACAACTAGCTTTTTTACTTGGGCAGCAATGTCTTTCCACTCCTCAGCAGCCCAGATTGGTTGTCCCCTATGCTGCCAATTAGCCTTTTTCCACTTTTTCAGCCAACCCCACAGAGCATTGTCTACCATCCATGAATCAGTGTAGAGGTAGAGCTTTGGCCACTTCTCCCTTTCAGCAATCTCCAGGGCCAACTGAACGCCTTTAACTCAGCGAGTTGGCTTGATCCACCTTCTCCTTTCAGTAGCTTCTGCAACCCATCCTGTGGGACTCCATACAGCTGCTTTCCACTTTCAGTTCATCCCTACGATGCGACAGGAACCGTCAGTGAAAAGAGCATAGCGTGTTTCTTCTGCTGGCAGTTGGTTGTACGGTGGAGCTTCTTCAGCACTTGTCACTTGTTCTTGCTCCTCTTTGTCAGTGAGACCAAAGTTTTCACCTTCTGGCCAATTTGTGATTATTTTCAAATCCCAGGGCAGTTCAGGTTCCCAATACAGGCGTGCTGTGCCTTAAAGGGCAATCCCCTTGCTCCCTGTGGCATCAGTGGTGTGGGTAGAGGGAACCTTTGCTTTGAACATCCACCCCAGCACCAGTAGTCGGGGTGCCAGGAGGAGTTGTGCCTCTGTGCTGATTACTTCTGAGGTGGCTTGGACTCCTTCAAAGGCTGCCAAGATTTCCTTCTCTTTTGGCTTCGGACCCTCTGTAGCTTCGGCTCCAGAATCCCAGTGGTCAACCCTGAGTCTCACCAGGCACCTTCTGCCAGAGGCTCCAGGACAGACCATTGTTCCGGGCTGCAGAGTACAGCACGTTCTTCACCTCTGGTTCTGCCCTGACTGGGGCCAAGGGCTACCGCATGAGAGATTTCTTGCTTGATCTGGGTGAAGATTTGTTGATGTTCAGGGCCCCAATGGAAATTGTTCTTTTTGCGGGTAACCAGGTAGAGAGGACTCACGATCTGGCTGTACTCGGGAATGTGCATTCTCCAAAAGCCTATGGCACCTAGGAAAGCTTGTGTTTCCTTCTTGTTGGTCGGTGGAGACATTACTGTGATCTTATTGATGACCTCGGTGGAAATCTGACACCATCCATCTTGCCACTTCACTCCCAGGAACTGGATCTCTTGAGCAGGTCCCTTGACTTTGCTCTTTCTGATGTCAAAACCGGCTTCCAGGAGAATCTGGATTATTTTCTCTCCTTTCTCAAATACTTTTGCTGCTGTGTTCTCCCACATAATGATGTCATCGATCTACTGCAGATGTTCTGGAGCCTCACCCTTTTCCAGTGCAGTCTGGATCAGTCCATGGCAGATGGTGGGACTGTGCTTCCACCCCTGGGGCAGTCGGTTCCAGGTGTACTGCACACCCCTTCAGGTGAAGGCAAACTGAGGCCTGCACTCTGGTGCCAGAGGAATGGACAAAAATGCATTAGTAATGTCAATAGTGGCATACCACTTCACTGCTTTGGACTCCAGCTCATACTGGAGCTCCAACATGTCTAGCATTGCAGCACTCAGCAGTGGAGTTACTTCATTCAAGCCACGATAGTCCACAGTCAATCTCCATTCCCCTACAGATTTGCACACAGGCCAAATGGGGCTGTTGAAGGGTGGGTGGGTCTTGCTGACCACTCCTTGGCTCTCCAGCTCACGAATCAACTTGTGGATGGGTGTAGGAAACAGAGGAGTAAAAATTCCTGCAATTAGGGGAGGATTTGATTTACAACCCTGGAAGAGATTAGGTGTGGCATAATTGACAGAGATTTATAGACCTTAAGCAAGAAAACTACAAACCTATGTTTTTATAGTTATAAGTAAAAATATGCACTGGGTGTTGTGGTGAAGGGTTTTAAGTATAATAATGTGATTTTATAGGTTAAGTTAAGAATTTAGATGCTGTAAAAGTAGTCTCTGTATGGACGTGACATGACAGGCTATTGGGTAAGACACAATCGCACTGCGGTGAGAATACCACAGGTGATAGGTCATAAAGTCAAAACAAAGTTTTGTTTTAAGTGCCTATTAGATTAGAAAGTTATAAATTACGATGTAACCTTGGATCTTGTGACTATTTCTTGTTATGGCGACTTGTTACTAAATCTCACGCCTCTGAGACGGATGCTTGTTTGTTACTTTAAGTAATAAATAGTGTATAACTGCAATAGTCCCATCTCTCTTTAATAAGAACTCTGACGATGGTGAAAGTGACACAAATTAGGCGTAAATAGATGGGAATCACAGCATCTCAATTTGTCTGGTACTGCCAGCAGTGCACTGTCGAGGTGGCAATTGGTACTCGTTGCTCTTCCCCCTTCAGAAGGCCTACTGCAGATGGGTTCTCTGATAATCCAGGCAAGGTTTTCAATTGCCTAATGCCCTCTGTCTCCATGGCAGATATCTCAAACGGCCACCTGAGTCCCTTTGGGTCTTTGAAATACCTGTTCCGGAGGAAGTCTATGCCCAGAATGCACGGGGCCTCTGGGCCGGTCACAATGGGATGTTTTTTCCACTCATTTCCAGTCAGGATCACCTCAGCTTCCACCAGGGTCAAATCCTGCGATCCCCCCGTCACGCCAGCAATAGAAACAGGTTTTGCCCCCACATGTCATGATGGGATTAGCATGCACTGTGCACCAGTGTCGACCAAGGCCTCGTATTTTTGTGGTTCTGATGTGCCAGGCCAATGAATCCACACAGTCCAAAAGACGAGGTTTTCCCTAGCCTCTACATGGCTAGAGGCAGGGCCCCTCTAGTCCTGGTTATCATTCCTTCCTTGGTGTTGGGGTTTTAAGAGATCTTGTTTTTTTTCTGTTAAAGGAATTTTCCCCCATTCTGTTACTAAGACGATAAATCGCTGGGTGCTTAAGAGAAGACAAAGGGCCTGGCCACTCTTTTGTTTCACCTGGGTGTGGGTTCAGTTCGCTCTCAGCATCCAGAGAGAGAAGCTGGAGAGAAAGGAGCTGCTGGTTTGTTTTTTTTAGCCGTTTTTCTTTCTGCTGGAAACAACGCCGGGATCCCAAAAGCCGCTTTCCCTGCCCTGCTGGAGGCCGGGCTGTGGCCGCCCTGCCCCGCTGCTGCTTCGAGCTTTCGCTGCGCTGTAGCCATGCTCACCCTGCCTGCCTGGACCTCCGGGGGGTTCCCCTTTTGGATACATCTCATCTGCCACCCGGGATTTGTGTTTGTGCCTGCCGCTCCAGCCTGCCGCTCCAGCCTGCCGTTCCAGCCTGCTGTTCCCGAGAGCCCGGGATCGGCTGCCCAGGGGTTTGTGAAACCTTTGTTCCATCCTTCCCCGGGATCCCAGGGCACCAGTGCCGCGTGCTCCCCGAGCTCGCTCCGGAGCGCCCCCTGCAGCCGCGGGGGAACCATCGCAGCTGCCCTGCTCACCGCGAGCCGCCAGCGCCCCTGCCGGCTGCGAGCGGAACTGCACCCGAGGGGAAAGGGCCTGACAGCCGAGAAGGCTGGGACTGGGTTTGTGATTGGTGTTACTGCCATAGTTGTTGTTGTTTTGTTTGACTGGTTATATATATATATAGAGGAAAGAACTGTTCTTCTTATTTCCCACATCTTTGCCTAAAGGCCCTTGATTTCAAAATTATAATAACTCAGAGGGAAAGGGTTTATATCTGCCACTTCAAGGGAGGCTTCTGCCTTCCTTAGCAGACACCTGTCTTTCAAAACCAAGAGACACTTGGGCATACATTCTAGAGGTTCTGTCAAGGGGATTGGACATACCATCTTCCCTTCCATTATGCCTGGCAGCTTGGCTACGGTCAACAGGAACTACTTCCCTTCTGGTGGAACTTCCTCTCTGACTCTTGCCCTCCTTCAACTCAACGCACCCATGCTGCCAGGACACAAGTGGGTTTTCCATCTCACCTCCTCATGTTTTCCCCATGGTCACACAGGAAGAACCACAGCTCAGCTTGTGGGGTATACCCTATCTCCCTAGCTGGGGGACGTCTGCTTCTGGTAACAGGGCCTCTGGTCTGTACCAACAAGATTTGGAGAAGGTTCTCTTTAAACTCCTTCCTGAGTTCCTGGTGAGCCTCCTCAATCCTATCTTCCATTTTCTGCATGTGCTCTGACAGACTTGTTTCCACATGCACTTCTTGCATGTGTTCAGCCATGCATGGTATCTGCATATGCCCAGAGCTTTCTCGCCATAGTAATCACAATCTCATCCCCCTCATTCCACTTCATCATTGCTAAAGCAGAAGCATATTCTTGTGGCCCAAGTTGTTTGAGTTTTAGCCACATCACTGGTGTACATTTTACCAGGTCTGGACTCTTAATTGTTTGGTTATCTGAGAAAACGATCTCTATCACTGCCACTTCTCTCAAGCACTGAATCCTTTGATCTATGGTCTTCCACACAGTTTGCTGCACCTGGAGATCTTCTGGGCACAGGTATCTTTCCTTCACACTTCTTAAGAGCCATGTCCAGAGACTGAGAGCTTCGGGCTCCCTTGCCATCCCTTGGTCGATACCCACATCACATGACAGGGATCCCAAATTCCTTGCTTTGGTACCATCCAGAATTGTATTATCGCCTGTGGTGTCACAGATATGGACCAACCAACTTAATATAGATTCATCAGACTGTCAGGTGTAATCCTTTCTTAGGTCATGAAGGTTTTCTATGGACGGAGATTCAAAAATGATTTCTGGTTCTGATTCCTCTGCTGGCTGTGAGGATCCTAGCTCCCCATCACCATCCACTGGGTGAATGGATTTGGTTTTGTGTTTCCTTTTCTGGACAGGAGCAATTACTGTTGGCGTAGGCTCCCTGTCTGGTTTAGCTGCAGCCTGAGTGACTGGGGTGTCTGCTGATTCATCCTCCTGCCCCTCTGGCTGTATCTGCTGCCCTACAGTACCTAGCAGTGTATGATAAGCATTAGCCAGGGCCCAGCATATTGCAATGAGTTTCTTCTCATTAGAGTTGTCACTGCACTTCTGTTTCAGATATTTCCCCACCACAGCTGGGTTTTGAATTTGTTCAGGGGGAAAGTTCCAGGCCATTGGGGCAGAAAATTCCTTCAGGGTTTGGCCTATGTCCTCCCATACCCCACACAACTCAGAATTTTCCATGCCTCGGGCAGGTGTCTTGTCAGCCCTGCTAGAAATCTCAGCCCTCATTCTAGACAAGCTGCAGACTGTATAGAGGAAACTGACCAGATAAAACACCAGGAAGGTGGTATCTTTAACATCCAGGGGAAAGCAAACATTCTCAAAAGGTGACGTACCAGATTGGAAGGGGAAGAAAGATATGAAGGGCTGGGAAACATCATCCCCTACTTTTTCCCTACCAGACTGGGTGTAATTACTAATAAACCCCCAAAGCAGGCTACCGAGACTAGGATGGAGAAACAACAGAGCATACACATTTTCAACAGCTCCCAGTACCTCTGCTAACCTTCTATAAACCATTACTACCAAGCACATCAGTATGCCAATCCTGATTCGTATCCCTGCTCTTTATATGCCAGGGACAAAATTGCCCCTGTGGATAGGCAAACATGCCTAGAGACCAGGTACACATTATTACATCAAACAACATGGTGAGTACTGACTACTGTACCCCAATACAAAGTGTTTAAAACCACAATGTAATTATTATTGTTTTTTTCACTTTCTCCTTCCCCACCTTGGGCACCAAATTTTGTCTCAGTTTGAGACAAGTTTAGGAGGGAAACGCTCTGGAATAAACATCTCCTCTAAAGAGGAGGTTTCGGCATTCCCTTCCCCACCAATACAAAAAGAATTTCTTGGATGAAAGTGAAAAGAACTGTTTATTTAACAGAGTGCCTGCAAGGCACAGGGAAAAAAATAATAATGTTAGACATTAAACCTCTTCATTGTGGAGAAAGCTGGTGGATTTAGAGTTCTTTCTGTAGCTTGGCTTCTCCCGAGGTCTTGGCTGGGATGCGGTGTCACTGTGGCCTCTGCCCTTCTGCGGGGGGGGGGGGGGGGGGGGAGGTCCCAAGTGCTGGAGAGCTAGCCAGAGTAACGACACAGACACCGATACGATTTGAGCATTGTCCTCCGCCTTATTGTTTACCTATACAAGCTTATATCTACTTTGCAAAGATTCACGCCCTAGTCCCTCTAGATGGCCCCTAATCCATGGGGGAGCCGACCAGTGTATAACTTTGCCAAGTACTTTCAAGGCTGTCTGCAGCCAGGTGTTATCCAGGCTTGCCTGCAGCCAGGGGCCAGTTCAGGGCTTTTTCCTCAGCAACCCTGGGTTGTCCAATCTTTCCTGGGGTACCATATGCCCCTGTTCCACAAGGAATCTCTCTACACTGCCCCAGTCCACAGCGTCCGATGATCTGGTTCTCAGATTACAGCTAAATCGAACAGCTCAGACGAAGCCACAGAAGTCATTGGAGAAATGCTATTGTAGTCCTGGAAAAACTTCTTGCCTCAGCTAATGAAAAGAAACTAGCTAAAAGCAGGAATGTACTCTCTCCCGCCACAAAGCTGAGCAACATGGGGGACTGTGTGTGTCTGAACACAAACCGCGCTGAGGAATTTCTCCAGCTCTCTCCCCATCTCCTGGACCCAGCTTAAAGCTGCAGGACCCATTTCTGGGCATAAAGCAGATGATAAGGGAATACAGTATTATCATAAACTCACCCCAAGACAATAGGATAATTTCCCCAAAATTATTAGCATATCTTCTCTCTCCTTTACATGTGTTCTTCTGTCCGGGGGGTCTCTTTGGTGGTCCCTGACCAAAAAGTCATACCTGACTGCCTGGTGAACTGGTAAAAGTTGACACAACTGGGCTGGTTGCTTTCCAGTTCTTTTTGCTACAGAATAAGCATTGTGCAGGTCCATAGGGCAGTGGGTTTTGAAGAATGAGCATTGTATTAACCCTCCAGGTGCAAATCACTTTTCATCTGGCAACAAAATAGTGGTAGAACAGACAGCAGTGTCTGCTGCAAGAAGGGAACAGCTCCTGGCCCCAGGGCCCACAGCTCTTGGGCAGCTCCTGGGAAGTGCACAGGGAATTAAGGAGGTATTGAAGGTATAGGGCAGCAGCCTACTGCAGGAGCCCACAGGGGTCCTGGGGCTGATGTCTTGGTATATCTGCCAACACAAGCAAAGCAGCAGCATACGGGGAAAGTCCAGGACCCCTGTACTGCTCTCATGTGCACCTAAGTGTGGCACCATGCTGTATGCCCCCAAGGAGCAGCTGCTCATCTGTGTGGATAAAGAAATCCTGGGCAACATCCTGTGAAGTATGGGACACAGGGGCAGGGATGCCTGGGTGCTGTTGTTAGAGCCCACAAAGTTTGTCCTCAATGTCCAGATCAAAGCCCTTCCCACCCCCACCCCATCCTCACCACAGGCTGCTCCTGGCAGTGCTCACCCCTCAGCCCTTCCAAGAGTTCAAGAGGTGTGGTGATGCAATACCTTTATTGTATTTTTATGTAAGTTTTCTGTACCCCAATGGTTCAAGAGGTGCTTTGCTGTTTGACCTCAGAACCTGCATCTCAAGTGCTCCTTGCTGCAGAGGATCACTGAGGTCAGCAGTGCCATCCAGGCTACAGATGACTGCAGCACCTTTGGGCATTCCTTGAAGCCAGGGAGGTGAAACGAACTCTGATGGTAAGTGCCCATATCTGGGGCAGTCCCACAGGAGGGCTTTGCTTTGTGCTAGCAGGCTGCTTTCACCATAAGCACCACTGTGTTTTCATATGAGCTACTGAAGCTGTGTCCCAAGCTGGTGGGGCCCTTGGATGCTGGTGCTTGTGTTTGTGGCTGGGGAGCAGGATGCTTGCTGAGGTGCTTTTGGGAGTCCGTGGGCATGATGGGGCAGCACTTGTCAAAGCGTGGCCCCAGGGGAGGTAGAAGGGCTGTCTCACGCCCCTGCCCACTCTGTGCTTGCCACTCTGGGACTTGCAGGACTAGATCAAGGGGCCAGAGACTCCCTGGTGTATGGGGTGTTTCAGGTCCTGGAGGAAGTTGAGGTGAGGTCTGCTGGGCACACTTGGAGTCCCTGGCTCTGGGGACTCCCAAGTGTGCCCAGCCCAGCTGAGGCCACCCCCATGAACTTGAACATGGGGCCGGGAGCTGCCAAGGCTGTAAAGTAGGAAGGAGTTCCTCATTTCAGGTGACTCCTGAAGAAAGGGAGCCCTAGCATCTCAGCCTGGAAGTGAGGGTTTGCCTACTGCCTGAGAGGAGGCAGGAATTACTGGAGTAGTACTCTCTGGCCTGAGCTGGGGGTATTCCAGTATCGCAGTCTGCATTATCTGGAGTTTATCACAGCTGGCAAAGGGAAGGATTACATAGATCTGGACCCCTTGCAGTAACATTGCTGCAAGATTGTAAAAGCTGGTGTGCCCTGTTTCAGACCAATAAGGCCATGGAATCACCCACCCCCCATTGGCCTCTATTTCCCCATCCCTGGCAGTGATCAAGGCCAGGTTAGACAGGGCTTAAACAACCTAGTCTTCTGGAAGGTATCCCTGCCTATGGCAGGGAGATTGAAACTAGATGGTCTGCAAGATCTCTTCCAACCCAAGATCTTCTGTAATTCTGTGATTTTATTTTCAGCCTGCTGGCTACTATGCTGGGGGAATAACTGATAAGTCAGAGCAACCACTAGTATCACCCTCACGCCTTCATCAAGTTATTTTCCCACATTTCTGCACAGGGCCATATACAAAGACACTGCCAGGCAGCAGGAAGCATTCTCACTAGATAATGTTGGGTAACAGGAATTCAGACAAACCTTGGCTCTGAAAGCGCACAAAAGGACTGAACCCTTGTGACTGCTCCCACAGCAGTTTTTTCTTTTCAGGCAATCTATTGCTGAAAAGCATGGATGTAAAAATGAAGCTGATGAGCATCAAAGATGGTTGTTGATTGACGAGGTCCACAGCATCAGGAGCATGCAAAGTGGTTATTACCTTTGCCTCAGTGCTTGTGAAGGTGTGGGTGTCATTTGGTATCTACTGGGGGCACAGGGATGTAATACCTCATGGACTGAATGGGCATAAAAGTATTCAGCATACCACCTGGCAGTTGAGTCAGCAGTAAGGAAGAAGCTTCTTGTTATTAGGATTCTTGATAGCAATACTTTTAGCAATGATTATACTGAGAACCCTTTAAACTTGCCTGCCCTAACTCCCCTTACATAACAGATATGAGGCTCTGGTATTAGAAAGTCAGAGACATGATGGGATGGATGCTGATGCCTCTAAGCTTGAGGAGTCACCATAATCAGGTTTGTTCAAACAAAGCTGCACAGTGGTTTGTGCAGTGTGGAACTGTGATGTTCTCAGACTTCGTAAGCCCAAATCATTGATACCAGTGTTTAATTAGTGCTCAACACCACGACAACATATTAAGTCTTACCAGCAGTCTTCACCAGCAGAAGCCACATGATGACAATTTCTTAATGATACTATTCAGAAGTACACAGATTTACAAGTTCTGAATTTTCTTCTCCTATTTACTCCAGAGCAAAGCAAACAACATCCCAAGTGCTTTTACTCTAGAGGAAGCTGTAATGACCAATTAGTAGAGTCATTGCTAAAGCTAGGAGAAACAAAACTGAGAAAACTAGTAACTCAATACAGTTTTAAGTCTGGTACTTATTGGTAAAACAGGTCAGCCAAACTACTGACTTTGGCTCCAACTTCTTTTTTATATATTTAGCTTCAGAGTTACTTGGTCCAAGTTCCATCTTGTTCTGTATCACTTCACAACAACAAACCCAGTACACATCATCACAGTTCTGAAGCAAACCAAAAGTGTATTCTACAAAGCAACTAGCAAAACGAAAATTTAGCTGAACTGTCTTTTGCTTTTGAAGCCACCTGCATGACAAATATTTTTTGTCAATAAAAAGCCAGATGTATTTTAAGAAAACACATTCAGATATTAAGTTTGAGCAGCTCCCTTTGATCAAAAAGCAAACAGACAACCAAGTTGTAGCAACCAAAGTAGTTACCAATACTCTGAAAGCATAAGCCAGCAAATTAATAAAAGGCATCTCCAAAATCTCTGAGGTAGAAACATGACTTCTCACTAAGTGCTCTGGGGATTTTACTCAGGACTGTGTCATTAGCACTTGAGGGACATTAGGCATGCTTCTGGTCTAATTTTTCAATCTAGTTTCATCAAAGTGCAAAACCACTCTGCAGCATGAAGAAAGGCATGGAAATGGATATGACTGGAAAGTCACCTGGCCAACATGCTCTCGACCCAGACTACAGGGCTCATGTTGACCAACACTAACACAGACATAAAATCACAAAAAGGAATAGTGGCCTGTAGTTTCCTAAGTACAACAGAAAAAATGTGTTCTCTTTCCAGATGAAAGAGCATATGATTACTTGAGAGGCTCACCTCCAAAACTTCACAGGGGAAAACTCCATTTAAAAAATAAAAAATATGAAAATCAATTGCCATTCAGCCAATACCCTAGTGAAATTTTCTTAAACACCTCTTGAAATGAAAGAAGCTCTGGTCATTGACACACTGCATTTTTCACTTCAGCTATTTCAAATAAAAATGTTATAGTTGAGAAAGCTACAGGTAAGTGCACAATGGTTATAAAATATCCAAATAGTTTGAATACTGGTTGGTACTACTTTGGTAAAAATCAGCAGCACCTGCTCTGCTGATGACACTTCAATAAATATAAGACAACAACATGTTTAACAGTTAAGAGTACTGGCTAATAGTTTTTCTTAATAGAACTCATACTTGTTTAAAAAAACAACCTGAGAAAAGAAACTTTACTTTATTAATAAAACAAAGAGTTAAAAGGTTACTATGACATTTAGAATAGCACACCAGAGATAATTGTAAAACAGCAACAAATCCTAATTTTAAAAAATTCACACCTACTAATAGCAGGCCCTGTCCCTGGTAGACAGCTCTGCATAGTGTTCTTCCTGCAAGCTGCCAATCACCTTTCCAGAAGGGGGAAAAAAAATTAAAGGCATCAGTAAATTTAGCTGCCCTTTTAAGCATTTCCAACTTACTGTGAAGTAATTCACAGAAAGCAATTACAGAGGAAAATTCAGTGCTGACATTTTTTCACAATCATGCCATCAGAGCACAAATAGGGCTAAAGCACTTTTATTTACACTTACTCAGTTTGTAAAACCATGTGTACATTGCCATCATTTAAAGTGCAAGCTACATGTCTTCTGAATTAACCGAAGGCGTAAGAGGTGCTATGTAAGATAAAATACTGCCACCAGTAGTTATACAACTAACTACGAATGCCAGTAGCATAGTTCAAACCCTGACCAGCTTAGTGTGTTACTTCCTCTTGTATATTACCAGCCAAAGACATATTCCATAGCTTTAGATACAATACTTTCATCTTTCCTAGGAGTTTGTCTGTCAGAAACCACCTACAAGGCAGGGAAAAAAAAACAAAAAGAGAAAATACAGAGAATCAGTCAACATATAGTTAACAGTTTTTACACTAACCATTTATTTCTTCTTTTCCTAAGCACTACTGTATTATAACAAAATATGCTTGAAATATTTTCAAAACAAGCCCTTAATCCCTGGAAAAGTGAGAAATCATTAATTTAGTATTTTTTATTATTATTTTAGAGACTCAACAGACTAAGCTTGTACTTGAACGACATCATTAAAGAACTGACAGCAACAGATAAAAGCTAAGGTCATATTGAAATTAATGTCTGTACAGCCTCATAGAGCTAAGGGGAGACAACACAAAAACATGTTTCTGTTTCCTTGAAAATACCTGATAGTCACTAGTGGAAGCCTTATATGCTGTTGCAAGAGGTCTCATTGTAGAAATCCTTGTTGTACTATTTGCAGGTTGTATTGGTGTGCCAGCAGGTTTTGTAGGTGGAGTGAAAATTGAAGACATTGAGGATGTAGAGCTTCTTTCAAAGTTTTCCATCACACTCTTAAATAGAGGGTTAATATAATGTAAACAAACACTGAAAAGCAGTATTCCAACCTTTATCATCTAAAGTTATCTACTATTTAAACATTTTTGATAAAACATATTTGGATCGCAAAAGATAAAAGTCGCATCAGTACAGAGCATACAGGTACACATGATCACCAAGCACTTTCCTCACTGCAATAATTTACATGTTGAATTATGCCATTGCAAAGTAATGGGAGGTTGGAATCTGTTCACTGTCTGTACTAAAAAACCAAGTTTGAAACAATGTAGAGAAAATATACTGTATGACTTGCAATAAACTTCAAGTAGTAACTTGCTTCAGGCCCAGATGAACTAAGTAGCCTAACACCCTCTTCCTAAATATTTCTAAAATATTTAACCTGATCCATACAGTATGGTCTCTAAGCCTTTACCAACTTGCAGCTTTTTGCTCAGATTCAACTTGCCAAGGTGTTTCACTCAGTCCCCTTAGCAAATGCTAGAAAAGGAGTCAGAAGGCTCCATTTTGTAAGCTTATGTTTAGAAAGGAATGCATGTAGAACGAAGAGGTAGCAAGAGTTCCACAGTTCCACAGAGGAACCACAAGTTCCACAACAAACCAGAGGAAACAAGATGGTAAATAACAACCAGCCTGGGGAGATGTGATTTGCTGCATTTAGACTCAGTGAAGCATAGCATTCAAGCAGCCTAAAGACGGCAGAAATTTACCAGCACATTTGGTAGAAGAGTGCTTTCCAAAATAAACAATAGGATTGGTGTACACTGTGGGTGGCATCTGACTCTCTGCTTAGCACAAGGGGAACCCATGAAACGAACTAATACTTTTAAATCAGAAGCCTAAGCGCTAATATCAAATCCATAATGTCTAGTTTTCAATTGCAGGGAAGTCTTACCAAAACCAAACCTTCAATGGGTTAGTCTCCTGAAATTTTTTTCCTCCAAAAATACAAGTTAATGACTATAGGTTTATTTATTGGTATATGAAAGTGGATACTAGCCACAGAAGACATGAGAATTCAAAAGCAATGAAGATTAGATGCCTGGTAATTATATGTCTTAGATCATTACTTCTAGAGCTTCAGCTTACAGGCAATTCATTCATCGATACAAACTGGACACCAAAATAATAAAAAGGCAAGGACAGACCACCAGCAGAAGCCCACAGAGAAAAGGGACACAGAATTACTTTTGTTTCTGAATTTTATTGAGTGTAAGAAATGTTTCAGACTGCTAAAACTTCAGTAATTGCAACTTCAATTTCTAGGGATGCCTTCTCAGAATGGTTTATATTGGAAAGCTTATATTACTCTTTGGTATCATCTATCCTTAAAGGAGACAAAACAATTTGTGCACTATAGAAGAATGACTTATTTGCTTAAGCTAATGTACAAGTACCTAGTGCAAAGTGCTGCAAGAATTAAAGGTCAGGGCATTGCCAATACCTAGATGCTAATAGCTCATGTTAGTATTAAGACTACAAGACAGCCATGTCTACCCCAACTACTACTTACAAGAGATTGACATGTTTTTCTAGGGGCAGGTGAGAGAATAAGATTGGGATTTTCTTGCTTACAAATTTTCAGTCCAAAGTACTAAGATAAACTCAAGAGCCAGAAGCACACAGTCACATAAAAAAAATAGAGAGGTACAATTAGGAGCACCAACAGTCTTAATCTGCCATTACGTCTCTATTGCAGGCCCTAAAAGCCAGAAATTCCTGTCAGGAAACTTATCTCGTCTCTTACATTATGGTTTCACTTCCTTGTCTCATATAGCAATATAATTCTGTGCATTCTAACTTCCAAGGAGCACAGAGATTGCCCATAATGATCCTTCTCAGCAGGAAATGTTGACAAATACTTAAGAAAAAGCTTACGTAAATGTGTAACAGACTACATCTATATAGATGAACTACCTACAATTTGCAATTCCAAAAGAAAAAAAAAATTAAAGAGGTCAGGAAAAATAAAAAGAAAGACCAAAAGCAGTGCCTTATATTTAACTAAAAACAACTATTAACTTACTTTATCTATACAAGGCTTGACACCAATCATGATAGATTCACCAAAAATTCTTCCGTCTTTGCTTAAGGCTTTCCGGGCTTGAAGCTTAGACTGATATCGAATATGCATCCAGTTTCCCGTGTTGGACATCTGTATGAGATTAAGTGAACATTGTGAAATGTAGTTTTTTAAATGCATAATTTGCAATGTTTTCTGACGTAAGTGTCAAACTAAGACATACCACATGCTTTAATATGTTTCCATATTGAGCAAACTGTAGAAGAATATAGGAAGCTGATGCTTGAGGAAATCTGAAAGACAGAAAAAAATACTCAAAAAATTATGAGTAGTTTAAGAATTCAGGTGTTAAGATACAACCCTATGAAGCATTTATAGAAATCCAGAAAAGACCACTGTAATGACATCAGAAGCAGTGACTTGAGAAATACCACCTTCTAGGAACTTTACCACACACCCCCACAGTAGAATGGTGCTTCTCTAACCAGAAAAAATAATGTGTACCTTAAGTTAAGATGCCTCCCTGAAATGTGTGTTTGCTTGCTTGAACCATAGCTGTATTTCCTATAGCACCTACCAATGCCAGACAATATCAATGCCCAAGTATTTCTTCTCCATATGCTGTAAAGACTTCACCCAGGATTTTCTAATACTTTGGAAATCAACTTACCCAAATACAGTTACCCATGTGTCATCAAGTTGATCTTCTGAAGTAAGGGAATCACCTTGAGTATAAAAAGGATCTAGCTGAGCAGGAGATAGAGTAGTCTTCTTAGGCTGCCCAATACTTACAGGACTGAACATGCCTGAAGCTGTTAAATTGAAATGGTATTGTTGAACAAATTTCTTTTGCAAGACAGAAGTTTATAGTAAAAGAATAAATTCAGTGTCAAGCATTTCACTTGTATATGGAAGAGTTTGATGGGGATTTACTCACAGACACAAAAAGTAAGTCAACCATAATTTCACATCTGCAAACACACTAATAATTTTTTATGACTAGCAACCTAGTGTTCTCTTTGACTTCTAAACACCAACAGCTTAATACAGTTGCCAAATAGAAACAGGCCAACAGAATAAAGCTTAGCAAGAAGACACCAGTTCATAGACAAGATATCAAACCTTGTGAAGACAGAAGGCAATCCATCAGTCTCAGCTGCTTCATTCAATTACAACCACCCCCATGCTCAGTTCAATACCACATTTGGAACAAGGAACATGTAAAGTTGATTGAAACTCAGTCAGGCTCAGAATGGATAATTATTTCCTACTCATATCCATATACCTTTTGAAAAGCTAAAAAATACACAACCTCTTCATAAATTAGCAAGGAACTGATGTAGCTTGCACAGTGATGATTTTTCTGTATTAAAGAAAACAGTAAGAAAAGAGATTAGAAATTTTGACAGGACATCTACCTGCTCCCGGAGTCAATGGAAGAATTCCAACTGATGGGCTCTGTGTTAAAGTAAAGCTGGCCTGCATTAAGATACAGAAAACAACAAATCATTCTTATAGGTATACTGCTCAGATCAAAAGAGTCATTTTTCAAGTGATTTAAACATTCAGGTAATAATATTAACTGTTTGGCTTAAGTTATTCCAAACTTTTAAAGGTATGAACAGATATTCGCATGTATATTTAATAAAAGATTACCAAGAGGTATTAATGAAAAGTTGACAATATATTTGACATATGCTTTGTGAAACAAAGTAGGTCTAAGTATCAATACTCAGAACCTTTTAGTTTAACTTCTCAAAATAGTCATGTCACTATTGCTGCTCTATTAATAATTCACGCATTCATGTGCATCCTGACGGGAAGGATATTAGTATCCTAAGTTTATCAGCATTTTCACTGCCTAAAGGGTCCAGAAATCATGGAAACATAACCTCCACTTGTAGGGAGACTACTACTAGACTTACTTTCCTGCTCAACTATTTAGTGCATAGAAGGAAAGTATACTTTGAGTTTTAGATGGTAGTAGTTGTTTTAACATAGGATTTCAACACCCGAAACAATTTTAGTCTATTTTTAGCCTGAATCATGGCATTTCTTAGATACAAAATCAAACAACCTGGAGTACCTGTAGACCTAGGAACATGTGTTCTGATAGCTGCTCAACATTTTTTGAAATTTAATATCCAATCCTTTAAGACACTATTGGATTCTGCCCTTCACAGAGAACCTCAGCTTTCAGAAAAACTTTTCAGAAGGCAGCACTCAATAGAAAGACTGCTCATTCAATGAAAAGTGTTCTCCTTGTATCAAAAGGGTTCAGTGAAAAAGGACCTAGTAATGCTTGATTAGTCAGTTAAGCAGAAGAGATTATTATAAAATTTACCTTGTAGGAAATTGAGTGTTCCTCTTTCAAAATTAATCCCAACTGTCTACCAAAACTTTGATTAGCTATTTGACTTGGAAAAAAATTTGCTATGTTTCAATAAGTGCCTCTATTGCCTTCTAAAATATAATCATAGAAACACGAAATTATTAAGGTTGGAAAAGATCTCTAAGATCAAGTCCAACCATTAACCTAGCATTGCCATCTTGACCACTAAACCATGTCCCCGAGTGCCACATCCACACATTTTTGAACACTTCCAGGGACAGCAATTCTAACACTTCCCTGGGTGGCCTGTTCCAGTGCCTGACGACCCTTTCAGTGAAGAAATTTTTCCTGATATCCAATCTAAACATCTTCTGGTGCAACCTGAGGCCATTTTCTCTTGTCCTATTACTTGTTACCTGGGGGAAGAGACCAGCCTCCACCTTGCTACAACCTCCTTTCAGGTTGTGAAAGGGTCCTTCTGGCAATCAGCAGCCCAATAAACTTACAAGAAAGTGAAAAGCTGCAATAAGGCTGAATTTGTATGTACAAAGCATAACTGAGGCATGACTTGCATTTTTCATTTCCTACTGTATTGCAAATTAGCAACAACAGGAATTTGCTTCATGACCACACCTCTTGTTTAGTGTACACAGGAACAGGTACACCGAACAACCCAAACTAAGCAACAGCATGATCTGAAGGATCATCAGTCATTTTGCTACAGCAGTTTATACAACTAAGTTTGAGAATTCACTGATGCAGTAAGCTGCCTCACATCTTCTGCTAAGAACAGGCCAGTACTGAAGACACTTACTGGTCTTTTTGAGGATAGAGGTGTTGATCCAAGCCCAGGACTAGATAACTCATCATATATGCTTCTAACTGGTGGAGCACCACCTTTATCTTTATGCGTAGGAACTACTGGTTGTGGGGGAGACCCTCCTGTAATTCAAAGGAACAAAAGACCATGAGAAAACTTGTAATTTGCTTTGGTGCTACTTGTTCTTCAATAACAAATTCAACCATGCTCTCATGTTGATTGTTGTTGAGACTGTTGATTGTTTCACTGGAGGTTTGCAAAGCCATCTGTCCTAGCAAACTGTTCAGGTTTGAATGTTCTAGGTAGGAGCATCACATGTGTCTCAAATGGCATCCTACAGAAGTACCATTTAGAACTTTCAGACCTCTTATTAACCCATTCTATTCACTGTTTACAGGTTCTTTTTCTGAAGTTCTGAGCATGGCTGTATCTTTCAATTTTAAGCCAGGCTAGGAGTCTATTTTAATTGCTTCAAAGACTAACTTATGTATAGTAGAGACATAAAAGCAAGACTTTTAAGACTTGAGATACCCTACATGTTGAAGAACCATACCAAAATGCACAGAGACATTGCACATTGCTGTCCCATTCCCACTGTCCAAATTCCTTAGCTTCCCATCTAATTTCACATTAAATAGAAATGTAAGCTCTTGAGAGCAGGGACTAGCTTGCACATAGCCAGGATGAAGCTAAACCAGCTGCCCTCCCATTTTGTAAACTTTGGGACTTCCAGTATAACAGAGAATTAAACTCCCTAAAAGAACTTCACGTATCTTAACACTTTGTGTGGATTTACCCCAGGGAATAAAAAAGTAGTTTGCATCAAGTTCACACTTCCAAAACATTTGGAAACCAAGCTTTTCCAAATTACTCTTAAATCCTAAATTCTGAGCTTCAAGACTCCACTAAACTGTTTAACACATATAAGAACTGATACTGTTACATGGAATAATGTGCATTACATAAAGCACTCTCCCATCAAGGTTTTCAGTTGAAGTGATCTACTTGATCACTCCCTTTGGGAATTCTGTGTTAGTATCTTACTGGCTCCCTTTTTCCTAAAATTGATACTCTGAGGCTGCAATAAACCCTTTAAAAAACAATTAGGTGAAATTTACGTGATTACTTTCAATTTCATAAATATTTTCATAAGAGGTTTGCTCCCCAGACAGATAAGGGCAGGCAGACAAGAGCAAGAAGCAGACCAACAAACCTCCAATTATGGAACATTTTAAGTTGGTAGGGACCTAGAAAGAAGATCAAATCCAATTCTGCCTGACATTCAAAGAAGAGAATATTTTATTAAGATAAATTTTTGCAATACTTTAATCCTCAATTTCTCCTTCAAAGTGACTAGCAAATTAACACCATCAGATATTATATTATGCCAACTGATTTAGTACAAAAGCCAAGATTACCCATGACATGTCAACTACTCACTCATTCTTCTCAGAGAAGAAAACAAACATACAATACTAACATGGGTAAAGAACTTCTCCTAGTCTGATTAATTAGGTGGTCGAAGAGAAATGAGTATCTACAGCTAGGAAAAGTCACTACTCCAGTCCAATGACAGCAGATATCAAGACTGTAGCTACAACCACTAGATACTAATTAAGAAGTATATTTTTAGTTTTTCTCCACCCAGTTTTTTTAAGTTTGACAATCTGTAAGTGGCCTTTTAGAATTCAAAGAAATAGAAAAATTTCTGCAAAGAAATTAGCAGTTTGCACAAGCTGTGTTTAGTTTGCCAGCAGATATCTCCGTTTTAAACAAACAGAACACATCAATATACGTGTAACTGACTTGTAAAGAGTCATATAAATTGATACTGTATTAGGAGAGGTTCCTATTACCTTCCCTGTAAAACAAACTTTTCCTGATACCAAAACTGCCACATTTAAAACATTTATTATAATCAAATACACTGAGTTCACCACTTATTCAATCAGTGGAGTTTGCTTATAGAAAGATATAAAACTATAAGGATTCAAGTCTGCAACAGCATGCAGAACAATGAGACAAACCAATTTTTTGGTTTCAGGACAATTTTTCAGCATTTAACATATTCCGACCTGCAAGTAGTGGAGACCTTGTTTCCATTACACCAACTGAAGGGCCATATAAAGCACGTGGCTGCGGAGTCACTGGTGCAGGTAAGTCACCCATCAAAAACCCAGGGAGAAATTGAGCACTAGTTCCTTGTTTTGGAGACGTTGGGGAGCCAAGAGTCATTGGTTCAGCTCCTGAAAACAAAATTTTAAAATATGAAAAAGACAAGTGAGCTAACTTTTCCCATTGTGGGTTCTATTAAAGAAATGTAACACAAGATACAATAAGTGATTAAGATCACAGAATCCCAGAATCGCTAAGGTTCGAAGGGACCTCTGGAGAACATCTAGTCCAGCCCCCCTGCCAAGGCAGGGTCACCCAGAGCAGGTGACACAGAAACGTCTCCAGGTGAATTTGGAATGTGTCCAGAAAGGGAGACTCCACAACCTCCCTGAGCAGCCTGTTCCAGTGCTCGGCAACCTACAGTGTAAAGAATTTCTTCATCATGATGAGATAGAACTCCTTATGTTTTGCTTTATGGGCATTGCTCCTCGCCCTGTCGCTGGGCACCACCGAAAAGAGCGTGGCACCGCCCTCTTGGCACCCGCCTTTGAGATATTTACAACTATTGATGAGATCGAAGGCGGTTTAATCATTCATTTTACAGGCAAGCCAAGTTTATCACAACCGTGCATTTTTCGCAACTACAAGTGGCGGCCGATCGATTTAAACCCCCTCCTCTTTCGCTTCACCCCAGCGCGAATCGCCCCTTCCCGGCGTCATCTCCCACTGCCCACTCCAGCTCAGGAGCATCCACACTCCCTCGCCTAGAGCAGGAGGTCGGCCCCGGCCCCACTCCCCTCTCCCGGCGAGCAGGCAGCGCCGGGAGACCCGCCGGGCACCTCCGGCCGGGAAACGGAGCCCTCTGAAGCGGCGCCCAGCAAAGCCGGAGCACGGCGTGAGTGGGGAGGGAGCCCGTGGGCCCAGCTCACCTGCGGGCGGCAGCTCCATGGCGAAGGCGGCCATATCGGCCCGGATGGCGGAAAGAAGGCGGCGGCAGCGCCTCCGCCAAGCACTTTCAAACGAGACGGAGCTTCCTGCCGCCGTCACTTCCGTTCCGCCCCCTGACATATTGTGATGAAGCGGGGCGGGCGGAACTTCGTCGCGGGGGTGAGGTGTTCGGGGCTGGGCATGAGGCCGGCCCGGGTTGTCGCCTCACGGCTCCTCGGCAAACGGTCCCCCCGTGGAGGGCCAGGTCGTGAACGGAGTTGAAGGAACCGCGGTTACCGTTAAGGGGATTGTCCTGGGTTGCTTCCACAGGCTGAGAACTCAGAGCAGCTTCTCTACACTGCCTCCCCAGGGAAAGGGCTGTCAGTCATTGCTAAGGCTGCCAGCACCACAGCCACCCGCGTCCGCCGGGACAACGCAGTGAGCTGTACCCGCACGGACACGGGGGAACGATGACCACGACCAGCGATCAGATGCAGCGGGGTTGCCTAAACCCCGCATTAACGTTTAGCACAGAATCATGGAATGGGTTGGCTTGGAAAGGATCTTAAAGCTCATCCAGCTCCATCCCCTGCCATGGGCAGGGACACCTTCCACTATCTCAGGTTGCTCTGAGCCCCGTCCAATCGGGCCTTGGACACTTCCAGGGATGGGGCAGCCACAGCTCTTCTGGGCAACCTGTGCCAGGGCCTCACCATCCTCACTGTAAATAATCTAATCTAAACCTACTCTCTTTCTTTGAATCCATTCCCCCTTGTCCTGGCACTACATGTTCTTGAGCATGAGCAATTCATATTGAGAACAAGAAAGGTCGTGGTTCAAACATAATGATATGCTACAGTTCAAACTACTGGTACCAGGACAGAACACCAATCTTGAAACCAAACCTTTAAAATCACTTTATCACACAATTTATCCAAACACAGTGTTCTCTTTATTTTGCTGCATATTAATATATCAAAGCATTAAGAGCTGGCATGAAGGCCACAAAATACTATTAAAATCTTGTACAGATTTTTTTTTAAAGCATGACATATTAAGACAGTAATTTCAGCCTGGAGTCTCTCACGAGAGTCAAAATTACATACCCTATGATGTCTGTTCTTTACATATCATGTGGAATGGAGTGAGAGGACAGCATGTGAGGACCAAATGTGAAGAAAAGACAGTACCATGAGCAGAGATGGATCATTATCAGCATTTTTTTTAATCACTGTTGAAATGATTTACAAAAAAACCCCAAACCTGCTAGTTCCAAGACTGGAATCATCACGATAATGCACTTCAAATCACTACTAGATGAAAAACAGTATAAATACACAAAGTATTAAAGCATCCTAAGCATTTTGAGCATCCTCAAAAGACCATCATTTTAATTTAAAAAAAAAATTAATGGCTTGCTAGCCCACAAAATTCCATTATATCATCTATAGTTGCAATATAATTTTAAAATCCAGTATCAAGGTACTTCATTATATGAACATTTTATTATCTAGATTTTACAACCAACTAGGAATGCACAGATTTGGAAAGAAAGCAATTTATTTCAGTTATTTTATTTCCTTTCTCTACTGCCTGCATTTTCTGATGGTTCAGTAAGCAAACCATCATTCTATTGTTTTCTAATATTTCAAGGAAAACTGAGCTTTATCTTTTTATTAGTGCCCTGGTTTTAGGCAAAACTTCTTTGAAGTCAGTACAACACCATTTGGCTTTTTGATGACATGCTGGAAAAAAGAGGGTCAAAGGAGGGTACATAAAGGCTTGAAAATGCACATGTGAAAGGGGATTTCAAAATGACACATTAAGGTATATCCAACATATGTTCCTGTATAGTCAAAACAGATTATTTCACTTCTCCCTTTAGATCAGTCATGATTGTTTATGCTTCCGTTTGCCTTTATAATCTGTTCTTGGTACTTGTGAAGCTGCTCCATGAAGCCAGGATTTGGACAAGCCGCAGGCCTTGCATTTTTCACCAAGGAAAAGGCTCTGGCAAAGCTCAGTCTTTCTGAATTCATTAGAAAACCAGTGACTACAGCCGCTGCACGGGAGACTCCTGCATTACAGTGAACCAGTACCACGCCATCCTCCAAGAAAGAAATGAAATATAAGTTGGGATAGTCATTAGGTAGATAACAAGTGTAAGAAACTTTATATAAAATTCTTTTAAGACTTATTGAAAGCTCCTTGCTGAGCTCAAAGCAAATATTTACACATACAAGTCCAAATACAGATATAAGCATAAGTGTGAAATTAAGTACTTTTCTACCCCAAACCCTTTATTATTACCAAATTCTTCAAACCTAATTCATACCATATTAGTAAAATACATCCTCTGTCCTTCTTCCTGAGGCCCTTCATTTAAAACTAAACCACAGACACCTGAGATACTAAAGTATCTGATCTAATTGGGTGGCAATTTTGAAATAGATTTTATTTGCAATATGGAAAGGAACTTGACAGGATCTTGTTAAAGGTTAAAAACATAGCAAGGCAGCAAACAGCTAGGCACAGAGGCAGATTCTAGAACATCCTGTAGTTCCAGTCGCATGTCTCTTGTGTACTCTGCACGGAAGATTCTGGGTAACAGGGATCATGTACAGGAACAGAAAAATTAGAAAAGATACCATGTGATTTGCAACAGATCTCTTCCTTCCCATCACACAACTGGTACAACTGCAGCAGCTGGTATAGCTGGTACAACTAAGGTCCCTTAACTGGGAATGAGGGTGCAGAATCCAAAACTACTAAACCTCCCATAAACTCACAAATGCTCCTTCTGGGGGTTGAATTCAGGCTTATCCTGAATTATATATAAAATTAATGGTTTTTATCCTACTTAAACATTTCCCACACAACCTTTGAAGACACCTGAATGGCTCTTTTTAGGCACTGCAAGTTTTGTTATGAAATAACACACCCAAATTAATGCAAAGACAACTAGACAATCTAGCACATCTTAAGCAATATTTGCAAGGCCCAGGCTTTGTGATGTTGTCATGTTTGTATGTCAGACTATGATCTGGAAAGGGCTCAGTCCAAACTGTCTGCCAGATGCCCCTTTGACACAAAAAGAAACCACCAAATCCCCAGCACCTCCATATTCTGAATGAAGATACTGAAACATGATGTGATGTGCTCAGATACTTGAGGCTAAACAGAACTATTCTAGTTATAAAGAGCCTGTTCTGTCTGCCCTTAACAGGCACAAGTTACTTAATGGGAATTTTACCCAGAGACAAAAATAACATGGGTAAATAATATGCATTGGAAGCAATTTTTCTTTTCCTTTGTACAGTTCATACTTTGTTTCCCTCTTTCACATTTAAGTTTGATGTGTCTTTTTAAATAACTGGTTTGTTTTGCACTGCCAAAAATTATACAGTGATACCCATGAATCCTGAAAATTATTGAACATGAATGAATCTGGGTCATAATATTAAACCAACTGTAATACTGAGAATATTTATCTTTCCTTGCTAAAGTCCATTGTTTACAATTCATACAAAACCAAATTTGGCATGTCATTCTTAACTACTTTTGTATTAGCTATGAATACAGAATAAAAGTGAGAAACAGATTGCAAATAGAAAACTCATCTCTATTTACCAAGAACTCCTTGCTCTGATCCTGATACCCTAAGTTTTCCTGCCCAGAAATGGTCTATGGACTTGCAAGAACCATATAAGATTCAAGAACAAGTTGGGGCTTTTTTTTTTAATTTTTATGGAGAGAGAAGCAAAATCACCTTCCACCAACAGAAAAGGTTTATACAGTGGTTATACACAGTGGGCAAAAAGCCTCATCAAGGAAAGAAATTTAAAAGTAGCATAACGTTTTTGGTGAAGTTGAAGACTAATATAGTCTTTATGGACCCATTTTACTTTGCAGTGGAACAGAAGCTTTTTTCCTTAGGAAAGACAGAGGGAGCAATAAGAAGCGTTGTTCATGAATAAGCAAAGATTTTATCTTTGGAAACACAAGATTTCAGAAGTTTTATTATTAGATATTAAACATATAAAAAAGTATCCCTCATTCATATTCCCTCAGTATTATGACGTGACATGGGTCACTGAACATATCATGGAAAACCTGCCTACCAGTTTGGAGCCTAGAAGAAAAGTTGAGCTCTGATCATATCAGAATCCGTACAATGGTGTCTAGAGACTTGAGCCATTACAATCTTAGAAAAGTGAATCCTGTTACAAATACCCAGCTGGCAATGACTTACAGAACAGTGCAGGCTTCACTTGCATCCTCAAATTCACGTGCTCTCATACTTCCTTCATTGAGTTAACCACGTTCTAGAAATAATTTCTCATATATCATGTTCTCTCACCAGTGAACATCTCTTCCTCCCCCATTTTAGGAGATGAAACAGTAGTATCTCTGTGATTACTTAAACAGAAGAGCACTTCATGACACAATTTATCATAAGCTCTTTTAACACTATTTTGACAAAGCAAATAAAGTAATTCAAACCACCCAGAGATCTGTCTCTGTATACCACTATCATGTGCTTTTTGAACGGATCCTGGAGAACAACTATTCCATCAATTACCTTCCCTTTCATCCACCTCTCCCATCAGAAAATTACTAATATTGCTGTAAAAGTTTTCCTGAAAACTCCTTAACTTACAAAATAGTAACTGGGACATAAACACCAGAGGCAGAAAGCAAAACTGAGCCGTTATGAATGGACACTCTCATTTAGAAATGAACTGGAAACCGTAATAAGAAACCTTGAAAAGGTCATTAAGTGACAATATGTTATCACATAGCTTGTAAATTATAAATGAGAGAAGGAAAGAACACTGTGACACAAAGAAAACTGGGGCAAGATCATCTTTAATCCCAATCTACATAAACAATGAACCTGACAGATATGGTAGAATAACATGCAATAATGTTTGATTGTTGAGTTATAGTCTGGATACCAAAACAACGGTTGTCGTAAATTAAACAGTAAGCCTGAATTTAACAGCTGTGAGTTGAGCATGTTCCTGGTTACAGATAACTCTGCCAAGCAACTCCAGAAGGGTTTTTCAGCCTATTTTCTATGTCACATCCTTTCAGGATTTTGTGAGCAGTTAAAATCACTTTTGGCTCCAAAACTACTAACACATTCTCTGATATTCTTGGTATATATTTGGATTCATAGCCTCTTCTTTGAGCAGCCTGGTCTAGTGGGAGGTGTCCCTGCCCATGGCAGGGGGTTGGAGCTAGATAATCTTTAAAGTGCCTTCCAACCCAAACCATTCAATGATTCTATGATGAAAAGCACAAAGATGGTGAACAGCTGATGATAAACCACACAGATCTGTAAAAGCCCTGTTTCTTGCTTCTAATCCAGGCTGGTTTCTAATCCAAAACAACATCCCCAATGGATAAGTAAATTTCCTCCATTTCCTTCTGTCAGGGATACTGACTTAGATTTAGGATGCAATTTTTCCATCTAAACTCAACCTCTGGTCCAACTGTATTAAAGAAGCATTTCTCTAAAACTCAAGACAGTCATCCTGAAAAAGCAATGCTGGAGGGAATGAAGATTAACAGCAGTGCCATGTCTCTAGGAATGCTTAGAATTTACTTGGATTTTCTATTTAAAATTTAAAAAGACAATGGCAAAACTATTCATTTGGTACCGTATTTTCTTTTAGCAAAAGAAGCTGCTTTAGTTCTTGAATAGTGTAATAAATAATCTAAACAGGATAGCTACTAACATTAATTATTGATAGACCATACCTGGATCTTGGCTTTCTCAATAAACTCAAAACATTCAGGGAAATAGGAGGTAATATCAGTTTCTGGGAGGTCCAGAATGGAAATGGTCTTGTATATAAAGTCATTGAGGAAGGCATTTTGGACTCCATATGCCACATTTAGAACATGAGTGACCTAAGTAAAAAAAAAAAGAAAAGAAAAAAAAGGCATTTTCTGAAGACAGCAAACAAAATGAGTAGTAACAAAGGTGAGTTAATCTTCAGGCATATAGAGACTCTACCTTACACAAGATGCAATGTTCAGTTTTACATACATATGCTGTCTGTGGTATGCTTTTCTCCAAGCAAAGTTTCAAAGTGTGCTAAAACATACTGTGATAAATCTCAGGGTTTTTCTGAGAGGAAATGAAAAGATCATTGCTCAAATGCAGACTAAAAAGTGGATTTTCAGCAGAAAAGGGAGTTGTCAGCACATGGTTGGAAAATAAAAGAGAAAGCAATAGGAATGAAAGCAGACCACCCAACAATCCCCCAAATTTCAAGCCTGCTCTAACCCATCAGCTTAATGTTCCTTCTGGTTGGTTACCAGAACCACTTGCTGAAGCAGAAAGATTACAGAGTAAACTGTTCTTGGCAGGCGACACCACCTCTGGCCTCCTGCCATCTCTGCTCTGTCCAGGCTACAGTCAGGTTGTGGGTTAAGTTACAGTAAAGTGACATTTAGATGGCACCAGATGCCAACCTGGTGCACACCCTGTCCTGCAGAAGCACCACTGTTCAAAGGCCTTATCACCCCATTACTGCAAGAGAGAAAAAACAAAAGTTTGGGACAGACTTAGAGAAGCTGCTTTGTTTTTCTAGTTTCATCAATGCCCATAAGGCAAGGGAATGGTGCTGCTTAGTGTCTGAAGTGGAAACACATATAGCAGCATAGAAATCTGTTCCATTAAACAGCTCTAAACAATCATCATTCTTGAAGGGCAGCAAGACTCTTTTCAGTGGTACCTAGCAACAGGACGAGGAGCATTGGCCATCAACTAAAACATAAGAAGTTTCACCTCAGCATGAGGAAGAACTTCTTTAGATTGAGGGTGGCCGAGCACTGGAACAAGTGCCCAGGAAGGTCATGGAGTCTCCCCGTCTGGAGACATTCTACACCCACCTGGACACATTCCTGTGTCACCTGCTCTGGGTGACCCTGCCTTGGCAGGGCGTTTGCACTAGACAATCTCCAAAAGTCCCTTGGAAGATTCTGGTATTCTCTGAAAACACTTCAGTTTCTCGTGAAGCCAACAGAAACCCATCCACCTGCAAATGGAGCAGCCTTTTGAAAATGCAAGTGGAATACAGTTTTCCTCAGATTTGCTAGAGAATATTTTAGAATTTTTAATTTACAAGTGAAACTCACTGCACGCATTACGCGAGATGCATTTGTATGTCCCTGTAACGTTACCTTATGCTTTCTCATCGTCTCCAGGTCGTGAGCAGCATCCTGTGACCCTACGGAGAGAGAAAGAACGTGCCCGTTGCTGCGCTGAGCCCCTGCCCGGCCGGCGCACCACCCCCTCTCCCTGCACGCCGCCCCCAGGCTCACTCACCCAGCAGTAGCCAGGGCTTCACCACGCCGACCTGGAGGTCGGCGCTGAGGTCCTGCACGAAGCCGCCGCCGGGCGCCGCCTCCTCTACCTCCTCCATGTGCAAGCAGGCGCCGCGCCACGTCTCGATGATCCTGCGGCCCGTGAGCGTCGTCACGCGGGTGCGCTGCTTCCGCAGGTTGGCCCTGGAGAAGCTCCGGATCTCTTGGGTGAGGGAGTGCATGGCGCGACTGCCGGCACCACTCCGCATCGACCGGCCCGCGCCGACCGTCGGTGACGCGCCCCCCGGGGGCGGTGCCTCGGCGCGCAGTGCTCCCCCCGTTCCGTCCTGTCGTAACTAAAGCAGCCTTTAAATCGAAAATCCATGTTTCCAGTGCCCTGCTGTTTTGGGCAACAGGCCATGCAGCAACGCCTGTCTGACTCTAATTGGGACCTGCTTGTCGGGAAGCATAGAAAAACATTGTAAGCAGCTAAATGGAAAATAATAGAATTAAATATATTGGGTCTATTTTTTCACCAGAGTCATTTGACTAGTGACCAAAGACTAAACAAAATCAGCTTCTTATGTTTACCGAAGAGGCAAAATGAAGAAAAGGGAGGCAAGGTGACGCTGCTTCCCCCTTATTCCCAAATGACTTAATGCCCACGTTTTCACGTATTCTCCATAGTGTACCATTTGTAGTGTTCCACAGCTGGTACACAGCATAAAATCACAGCATGGTTTGGGTTGGAAGAGACCTTAAAGATCATCTCGTTCCAACTCCCCTGCCATGTGCCTGGACACCTTCCACTAGACCAGGTTGTTGCAAGCCCTGTCCTGGCTTTCAACACTTCCAGAGATGGGGAATCCACAGCTTCTCTGGGCAACCTGTTCCAGTGCCTCACCACCCCCACAGTAAAGAATTTCTTCCAGATATCTACTTCCCCTCTTTCAGTTTGAGCTTATTGTTTCTTATCCTATCACTGAGGTTCTTGATAAAGAATCCTTCTTCCTTGTAGGTCCCTTCAGATAGTGGAAGGCTACATAAGTGTGTGAGATGTTTGTCTGCAAAGTTAGATGGTAATACTGTTAAATGCTGCCAGAAGTACATTTCAATTTGCTAACAATCCTCTGTGCTGGCTTATAGAATAAGGACATATTGCTACAGTACTTCTCCTCTTGTAATATTCCTCAAACTTATGCTGGAGGGATATGATGACTCTGGAAAGATCCTCCTGATAATTCCCCAGAATGCAGTACAGACCAAAGGCAACTTAGCTCCATGTGAAGAGGTCTACAAATGCCTTGCCAATTCAAGATGCAGAGATGCTCTTAGGAATTGCAAGAGCATTAGTTATTTCTGGGAATGCCAGAGGCAATTTTCTAACAGGAATTAGACATAAAATCAAGGTAATCTAAAAAAGGGCAGAATACCCCACACACTGTCTGCAGAAGCTAGAGTCTAAGATAAAATCAAAGATGCTTAGTGTAGGGAGAGGAACAGTACGGAGATCTGGGGTAGATCAGAGGTTAGGGTGACAAACGCACCTTTAAGTATGAGGTTTTGTAACATTCTGCATGGTAGATATGTGGCTTCTCTGAAAGTGGGCTGTGCTTCATAGCAGTTAACTTAAAACAATAATAATGCAGAAGTTGGTTCATTTGGGTTTTTTTAAGGCCTTATCAGTTATTTTGATGAAGTTGATCAGAAAGGAAGCTGGCCCAAGCCAGCAATTACATAGAATTTCATGTCTGTTCTCAGGCCATACTGGCTCACTACAGCTGCCTCTGTGAAAGACAAGGACATTAGGGTATCTTGCAAGAATGCAGAGAACCTTGTGTCTGGAAATTTGCAAGGCCTTAACTAAATTTGTTTGCAGTCCAGCCCCAGAATCTTGCCCTTGGAGTAACCAGGTGCTTTGTAGCCAACTTCTGGCCTGTGTGAGTATGAGGTGTGCTGTGCAAGCATTTGCAAGACTAAGACAGATCTGTAAGACACTCACAATTAATAATACAACTATGTGCTGTTCCTTAATTTAAGAGGAAGATGCAACAGGTGCAGATGCAGAAAGGCAGCTGACTCCAAAGTAATGGATTCCTTTTCTGCTAGGGATGTTGATCCTGTTAAAAGTTCCTTAAACACCAGGGGTCCCTACTGGACATAAAATCTGTGCTGCTCTTTTCTCTCTGAAATCCTAACACACTGCAGATATTTATATGCAGAATTACTATATTATTTAGTGTGTCCATGTCATAAGCATTAGATCTAGCTTGGATATTCATAGACACGATTTCTTATAAAGCAGGCCTTTCCATGATGATGTCAAATTGTTAATACTGTTCATTACAGAAGAGAATAATGAATTAGAGTTTAAAACTGGGATTTCAGTTCACAGATGAATTCCTATATTCCTCTTGCATGCTTTACTAAGAGTAGAAGACTTCTCTAAAGCTGTGGCAGGAGCTGGATGCTTTCTCTACTTCCTTGGCTGAATGTATTTATGGTATTTCTGGATCTTCAGGTTTTGAATAAGCTATGTATAAATGCAAATGCAGTAGTTTTAAGTAATTTTTAATGTTATGGTTCTTCTGTCAAGAAACTCAGCAGAACCTGTTCTATGGGTATGAACTAAGAAATGTGTACTGTAATTACTAATTATTACAAAAAGCAGCTTGTACCTATTCAAAAAGCCCATATGGCAGTGTATCATCTTTCTGCTGCATCTATTTCCTTCCACTATTATTTTGGTGTAGGTACTGTCTGTACTTAATGATACAAAAGAGCTGGTTTCTGTCAGAAGAGTGATAACCAGACATTCTAGATAGCTGACTTTGAAAAAGCACTCTTGCATTCTGAAAAATGCATAGGTTAGAGGGTTGAGATTATTTGTAAAATGTACTGAAAATTGACAGTTGATTCTGACGTTGGTAATTTAACTGGAGAACTGAACCCTAATTACACTAATTACATCACATTTCAAACTGCATTTACCAGATGACTTTGAGGAGTAAGAGAAATGGGTGAGAAAATCAAACTATTGTCAGCTAGTACCAAACTCTAATAATGCCTCTGCTCCAGACTCTATGTTCCTTAGCTGAAAATAACAGAGAAGTTGAAAATAACTCTGTGCATCAGTTGGTGACTGGATGACTGTGAATCATGAATGTAGTGTGGTGATGAGAAATGCAAGTGTGAAGGTGGAATGCATGAGGAGATATTTAGAACAGAGAGAAGGAAATATATGGTATAAAGTTCTAATAAGCATTTTTGGAAGTGCAGTGTGCTATTTGGGGATGATGGTATTCAGGAAAGTTGATCTCATACTTGAAACAAGTGCAAAGAATAGTTTAAAGCTTAAATTGCACTGCATATGTCAGACTCTCATCAAAGCACTCATGGTACATGGATCCCTTCGAGACAGGCAGCTCCTGTCCATGATGACTTGGGAGGGAGTAGCCTCCTGCAGAAGGGCTATGTCACCACCATTTGTGCCAAAACACACATAAGCACTTCTAGCAATGACTTACCCACTTATACACTCCAGGATGCTGTGTCCCACATAGCCTGGAGGCCCTTAGCTGGAGCAGAGTCTTGGTTTCATCTTTGCAAAGTTGTCGAGACATGATGCCTACTCCTGCTGGGCTTTCCCTTTCTGAAGCAGTTTGGAGTCACAAGCTCAGGATCATTCACACCCTGAACAACAGGGCAAGATGGTACATTGGAGGATGGCTGAGTATGACATGCTCCCATTTCCCTTCAGTGGCATATGTCTGTTCTCCATGCCATTTCCTTCATGTAGAGAGGTTTTGGCTGAGAGACACTTATTTGTTCTCATCAGTTTGCTTTTCATCCTTTAGACTTGCCAATATCTGGTAGGGAAGGAATATTCTGGAAGAAAACTAGAGTCTCAGCAATGTTGATGGAGAGTGATTTGTCCTCTTTTCCAGCCTGGTTGTGTACCTTTGTCCCACATCCTGAATGAGGATGCAGATATTAACTCCTTTATTTCGGTATCCAGTAACACGCCTAGAAAGTCTATCCTAAGTGGAATCCTGACTAGAAAGTGAGATTTAAAAAAGCTAGTGAAGTGCAGACAAAATCTTGAAATGTTATTTTACAAGGAAGAAAGAATTTGTAGCAAGACCTCTTCCAGAACTTGATATAGTGAAGAGTAAAACATCCACAAGGACTCTCAGTTTTGTGTACTGAGACCATTGCTGAGGTGAACTGTGAAGGCCTAAGAAACTGTAAGTTTGCCGGTTATTGTGGGTTTTGGGGGTTTTTCCTAGGATGGCAGGAATAAGGGGTAAAGGCAGAGGCAGATTAAGTATATAGCATTTTAAATGTGTTGCTGTAGTAGTTGGTCCAAATGGGAAGCCAGACCATGCTGAAGGCTATGTACAGAAAGTTAACTGCACAAAGTGCTGCAGTTACACATACTGTGACCTGGTTGTGAGTGAGCCAAGCTTTGCTGGAAGGTGTTAGTTTGTTCTGAATTTCTGGCTCTGCCAGTTTCTAACACATTGCAAGTGCTAGACCCTATTGGCTAAACAAAGTGCAGTTACTTTTGTGTGGGAATAAAGTGAAGCCAGAGGTGGTGGGAGTCATCTGTACATATTTTTGTGCTTTTTTTTTTTTCATAATTGTTATGCTCATACACTGCTGCAGAGGGTTTTCCACTGTAAGGGGAAGTATATATCCTAAGCACACATTTACATATCCTCTCTTCCTATATTCCTTTGGCATACAAGTCAAAGCATCCATTAAAGCCATGCTGCTAATGCGTGCTCCATCATTCTTGACCAGCTTTATCTCTGCAGTGTGTTAGGTAAGAGCAGAGGATGCATCTTAGTCAAGCCCAGAAACAGAGCCAGTTCCTCAACTCTTTGGAGTTTGGGAGACTGAGCTGGTAATCTAACTCTGACAAGGTGCAATATGGAAGCCCAGTCCAGACTGCTAACAACTGTGAGCAGAGGCCTAGTGGTTGATCCTAATAATATTATTAGGTCTGTGACCTTCTTCAAACACAGCCTTTTATCCCTGGCTGAAGGGTAGGCAGCTTATCTTTGTTTAATCTTTTTATTTCAAGCAGCACAGTTTGCTGGTTTTTATAAAGCTATCCTGATCCAGTGGTGTTTCCACTGGCATATCTCCTCATACTGCTGCAGGGAAATGTCCCTGGAAGCAAAGTCATGCCCATAACCAAAGGCATGGCCCTACAAACAGTTACCAAAGCATCCCTCTCTGCTCTCACCACACTTTGTCGGCAAGCCATACAAATGAACAGACAGATTCACTGATCTAAAGATGTGTGTTTTTATAGTGTATCAGGGATTGCTCTTAATGAAGACCACTGAGGAATAGGGTAGAATGCAAAGCTGAAATATTTAGTAGCCAAAGGGAGTAACCCTAGGGACCTGTTGGTTTGAGGAAGATCTGGCAGCACTCATGTCTATGTAACATAAGTAGGATCTGAGTTCCATTTGTGCTCAGGTTTCTGTTCTTCAGGTGGACTTGAACTTGCTTCTCTGCAGTCATGTGTTAGCAAACGTAGATGAAGATACATATATATATATACACAAACACACACATATATATAAATTGTTCACATGTTCACGTAGCTTGGTGTAAAATCAGGTATGACAGCTCAGTAGTAGTTACACAAAGTTAATCAGGGAAAGGAACAATATCAAGAGACTACAAGAACTTTTTAACAAAAATGCACATGTATGAAATACCTTCCATTCAGGTTGGCTGCTCTGCAAAGGAGTGATGACTAACTATGCAGTTAGCACAGACCATCAGTCACCAAGGCAGTTTTTCTCCACCACTTGTGTATTATTTCCTTTTAAATATACCTTCACTTCAGAAAAACCAACCTAAGAGAAGTTAACCTTGCAGTAAATCCTGAAAAAAGCCTGTAAGGGTCAGGACTCTCAAAAAGAAATAAGAAAATCTGAGCTCATCTTTGAGAGATGACGTTAACATGAGTTTCTGTAGTGCTTTCAAGTCCTTTGAAACCTGAAACAAGGTATTCTTTCTCTATTTTAGGTGGCAGAGGTGAAGTAAAAGATAAAGTTACGATTTTTCAATGATTATTATGACTGCTCTTAATTTGTTGGGATTTTTTTGTCAGAATACTCAAATTTCCATTTTGTACCTCAGCTTTTAACAGTCTACTTCCGTAAAAATGCAATTAATCTGTCTCACAACCTTTCTGTTTCTCTACAGGTTTGTTTCAGTGGTCATTTGAAGACAGGAGAGCTACTTCAGAAAAAAATCCACAAAAATTTCTCTTGCTTTGAACACCAAGCCCACAGCCTCAAAATTAAAGAAGGTAAAAATCAAATTTTATTTCAGAGTTTTTGTAGCATCTTATGTATAGCTTTTGTTAATGTGTAGCTTCCACAAAACAAAATATTAATGTTACCATTTGTACCAGGAAGAATAGCAAGGTTTTTTTGTTTCACAGAGTTCAGGAAGGAAACCATTATAACTTGTAGTCAGGATCATAGAACAAATACAGTAGCAAAGTTATTTTATAGATAATGTATGTCGGGGTTTGATGCTGGTTAAGCACCAGGTACTCACGAGAAATCTTTCACTCATTTTCTTCTGCTATAGCTGAGCAGAGGAGGGGAAAACAAAATGAAGGCTTCATGAGTTGAGATAAGGATTACGGGAAAAACATGCTAAGGCAAAACAGGTTCAAAACTTAAACAGTGTAAAGAAAATTTATTATTAACAGAAATAATAGAAAAAAAGGGTAATGAGAATTAAAATAAACTTTTAGAACACCTTTTCTTCACAGTCCCTCCCTCTTTCCCACTGACAGCACAGAGACACAAAACATGGGCTCTTTAGTCAAGTTTGTCCCTTCTAAAAATCTTTCTTCAGTTCGCTTAGGGAAAGGAGTTTATTTTTTTTCTGCTGGGCCGTGGCGTCCTTCCCACGGGAGACAGTTCTTTGTGAACTTTTCCAGCGTGGTTTTAACTTTCACGAGTACCACTCCCGCCCTACAACGGCTACAAAGTGAGTCGCTCCCACGGGCAGTCTTCCCACAACTGTTTTGCATGTGTCATTAGTTCATGAGGTGTAGGTTTTTAAAGGTGAGCTGGTTTAGTTTGGAAACCAAGTATCCTCTCTTCTCTATCTTCTACCTTCTCTCTGCGTTGGAGTTTCCTACTAGGTTACAGCTTTTTCAGCATCTACTCGCTGCAGTGTGAGCACTTGTTCTCACCGGCTGCGAGTGGATCTCTGCATGCTCCCATGCACTTCATGAATTACAGGGAAACAGTTTGTTGTATTATAGTCCTCACCACGACTTTGTAGAAAAATCTCAGCTCCGCGCCCGAGACACCTCTTCCCTCTCTTCACTTACCTTAGTGTTGCCATGTTGTTCTCCTCACGTATCTTTACCTTTTCCTTTTCTTTGACTCGGGAGAAAATTGTTGTCCGTAGATTCGCTTGTTCTCAAGTTCTATCAATTTGAAAGTTCTTATACGGTTTTGTAGAGCTGAAAAGTTGATTTCGTCTGGGCTCCGTATCGGGGAATTGTTCGCCACGCCCCTTGCTGTCGGCCACCGCGGCACCGGCTCTATTCAGCGTCTCTCTTCATGTGGGGCGCCGAAAAAAAGAAGCTGCTGCCGCCGCTTCTGCCTTCCGGCTCCCAGCACGGCTAGTTAAAAACAACTAAACAAGCAAAGTTCATTACGAGCCATGGCGAGATAGCGGCGGCCGCATGGCCCGGCGGCCGCATGGCCCGGCTGCGTGGGCCCCGGAGAGGTGGGCCCCGGAAGCCACCTCGCCGCCCCCGGAAGAAGAAACGGAAGGCCCCCTTCTTTTTCCCTTGTTAAATATGTCGTCACAGAGGCGTTACCAACTTCTCTAATTGGACCAGCAACCTGCCTATCGTCAGAGCCATCAGTGATTCGCCCTATGCGGGATATAGCGGAAGTTTCGAGTAGTTTGACCTTTCGGTAGCCGGCGCTGTGGCTCCCTCCGCCTACTAAAAAAACCTAGACTGTTTTAAACTAACACAGTGTAATTAGGTATGTAAGTAGTACCTGCTCTTACTGTTCATCATGAAGTGATGCCTTCTGTAAGTAGGCTAACGGCGAAGTGGAACATGCGTAAACACAGCATCTCACATCCTGGGGGAAAAAAAATGCTGGACAATACTATTCCTGTGCATATTCTTTTCTTACCTTACCAAATCACTACCATTGCAAAGTGCTTGGTATTTGTGTGTTGGAAGCAGTTCCCTGCAGGCGGTGAAGGAAAATTAAGCTGTCTGAGCCCTGCCTCTATGTGTATTCTATGTCTATAGTTTGATCCAGCCAGCCCAGAGCTGCCTTATGACTTCATTCCACTTACAAGAAGAGATCTAACTTTTCTTTTTTTCTCAAAATATTGAGGCAGGACATGACCTATATTATTTCTTTAAATTTCTGTATACAAGACACAGTTAAGCTAAGTGAGCCTTTGCTATGGGATCCTCGATGTTTGCATAGGTTTGCATAGACTTCTGACACATTCATAAAAGATAAGTAGATCAACAAGTATTAAATGCAAGACAGTGTCTGTGGCTCTCAAAGTCCCTGAGCTGCAACCTGTTGGAGTCTGAGAGTACACTCTGCAGAAGCAGTGATACGTGCTTGTCCTCATGCTCTTCCTCAGTGCTCCATTCTTTGGCCACAGGATACAGACAGGATACTAAACTTGATGGGCTTTTAATCTGCCGTTCTTAGGTTTTTATTTTCCTTCTGGTCAAACGAATAATAAAAATGAGTAAGATCAGCATTATGAAGTTTAAAAATTCCATAAAATCATATTTTATTTACATAAATCCCTGACTCCAGAGGCTACATCTGTGAACTTTGAGAGAATGTATATTGCAGGTGACAGAGTAAAGCAAACTCGTAAGTAGTGTTGATGGGGTAAAAACTACTATGTTAACCAAGTTTGTAATTAAATATTACATGTATCAGCAAAGAAAATGGTACTTCTGGGATATTTTTTTTTCTGTGAGGACTGAGACAAATGTATCAACATTTGGAGGATAGCTGAAAGTATTTGAAAACCGGGGTTTCAGAAAGAAGAGAACTGGTAACTTAAAGGAAATACATTTTTAGAAAAAGAGGTGACATCTTGGAACACACCCACATAGGCACACTCAGAAAAAAACTTTTTTTTTTTTTTTATGGTATACTCCAAAGAATGACCCAGATTGACCTGAACTGTCTCTTAGTGTTTCATTCTTTTCTTTTTTTCTTCAATAACCAGACAGACTGAAAGGTTAGGGGGTTTTTAATCTTTGGGCATTTAAGTAAAAAAATTACAGAAGCATTTTGCTTGAACTCAAAAGCTGTTCCTAAGCTTACCTTACTTTATCATTACTTTTAAATTACACAAAAGTTTCCATTCTGATTGCCTATTAAAGTAATTGATTAATTATTTGATTATTTTTATATGAAATTAGTTTCTATATGTGGACCATAAAGGAAGTTTGGGATGATGTAGCCATGTTTTCTGATTTACTTTAGAAAAACTTGTAAATCATTTAGACTTAAATTAATGGTATAAAACTAGATTTGGATGTCATTATGAATAGATTTGATGTAATTAATTTACTATCTTGTTAATGTCTTAATTAGGAAGGTTTCTTTCCTTTGGGACTATCTTGTAAAAACAAGTCATGAACAGTATTTCCTTTCTTCCTTTTCCATCCCACATTTTTAACCACACTGTCAAAATCATCAGAAGGTCACTGAAGAACAGTCCTCAAATGTCGAAGATTTTCATTCAAGTTTGATTGACAGGACAAATGTCCTACCAAAAAGGCCATCTAGTATTTGGAGTACCAGTCAATGACTCTTTGTGAGCAGCACTGAGTGTTCTTGGCTTCATCTTAATATTAAAATGTCACAATTTTTCATGAGGTGTAATGGCTGTTTTCTGTCCAACTCTAAACAATGAGCTTCATTAATTGAAGCAGATGAAATCTCTGATGCTACTTTGCTAATTGCATTCCTTGTTAATTCCTCGTTAATTCAGCAAGTTGAACAAGAGACTATTTTTGTCATGAACACTATAAAGAGAAAAGAGTCTTCTGGATTAGACATGATTATTTTGTGTGAGTAACACTTGCTAGATCATTAACAATTTTATTATCAACATCAAAAATTATTGCAGGGAAAACAAACCAAAACAAACCGGGAAGATATATATTATGAGTTATACCTATAAGCCAAACTTTTTTCAACCATGTTATAAGATATTTATGCTATTAACATCCTTCCAAAAAATTTAAAAATTAAAAAACCTTTAACACTACAACAACAACTACAACAACAAAACCCTAAACATTTTATCACTAGAGAAATGTATGTGGAAAGCTCTAAATGCAGTAGAACTAATCCATGTAAGGAAATCCACTAGTAATGATTGGTATCGATCTTCTGATGAATGGTTTTATTACTTGTTAGGAATCCTTAAAATTGTGGTTTTGTTATTTCACATTCTGCTTTGTAACTCTTAACAATATTACTTAAGTTGAAAAAACAAATTTTAAATACACAAAATACGAGTTGTTTGACTCCTCTATACAGCAAATTCTTTGATATCTAGTCCTCTGCTTCAGTAAAAGAAGTTATGCAGTTTCCCTAGAGAGCAAATCATTAGGAAATAAGTACTTTTGAAGTATTCATGCTTCCTGTAGGAAAGTTACTGTACCAGGTTTCCCCATAAGCAAAATTTTCTGCATCTTACTTCAAAATAGGCTATTTGAACAGCTAAACTTAAGATGCCAATTCATCCCGTCTGTTTTTATTGAGTGACATAAGTTTGATGGCCGCACATAATTTTTTATTGTGGTAATCTTAATAACCACTGAACTTCAATTCTTAGCTACAATTATTTGAGGTATGACCTTTATACTCCTTAGTGTTCACAGCCTTATCCTGTCCTTCTACCTTTCTCCACACACAGGTTTCACACAGCATATTGGGATAGACTTTTGTCATAACATATTCCATTTCTGGTGTAAGTTGTGTATTTCTGTGCTGTGTGAAACAACTGGGGATTTTTATACCCTCAAAAAAATTCATGTTTCTTTTTCAAATGGAAAAACATTGTAGATGGAAATGTGGAAGATAACTGTAGTGGGTTTTCAATCTTTTTCCCCAGATCAATCATAGGTGTGACAATTTGGGTGGTACTCATGTCATCCTTCTGCACTAGCTTCCTTTTTGACACCCACTTTATCTCTAAAAATCTACAGTTGCACTGTTCTGTCACATGTAAACCTCTAACTTTTAAAGATCCTCACTGACTGGTAAATGTGATTTCCAGAAACAGTGGGGGAAACCCTTCATTCTTTGGATGTTTCTTGATTCAAATTTCCCTCCCTTAAATATAAGGTAAGTTTAAGGCAGGGTTGTTTTGGTTATTTTTAGTCTTTGCTGGATGAATCATAAAAGCTACTGTATTTTAAAAGGGACATGCTATTCCACTGGGTTCTCATGAAAGAACAGGAGAGGAGGGTAACCTCTATAGGTTATTTTTGTACATTTACAACTGTAGCCACTTGTGCTACCCCACTAGGACAGAAGTGTAACACATGCTGAAGAAAGTAGATCAGAGCACAGGAGCTTACATGTGCCTGATGAGTGGGAAAGACTCCACTACTAGAATAAGTAGTAAAGGAGGTATGTTTATTCCAGCACTGGGACACGCGGGGCATAGCTCCTCCAAAGTCATGCATACCGACAGCTGCATTCAGCTTGGTATATATCAGGTTACAAGTTCCATATTCATTGAGTTTCCCAATATGCCTATACATATTCATCACCTAGCCCCGCCTAGCCTCGCCTCGTATTACAATGAGGCCAAAAGTCATTTATATCCACGTTGCGCTTGTGCAGTGTTGTCTGGTGGTCGTGGGCAGGGGTCTCCGAGATGAAATAAGAGTCTTCCTTAGATGAAGTAAAGAGTCTTCCTCATCCTGAACTTTTCACCTTTCCTCCCTGTGCATGCTCTTTATTCCCCTGGGCTAAGTCCACACTTCAAGACTGGTTTGAGTTAGTTTTAGGTTAAAAACAGGATCTTTGGTCAAGATTCCTTCACCTTATCAATAGTCTCATATCTTCTCATCCTGCTTTGGTAGGCAAAATAAGTGTTGGGCAAGCAGTATGCATTGCTTCTAACAAACCAATTCTTAGTAAATCATTTAACCTCTGCTTCCCCATCCCCCTGATTCAGTCCCCCCTTTTCTAAAGAGTTAGTAAATTCTTTTACTAATACATAAATTCTTTTCCTAATGATTTTTTTCGGTAGGCATCCCTCAATGCTTTTCCATGTGTGTTTGACAAAGTAGTTAAAACCGATAACCTTTTTAGTACTCTGTAGTTCCAAATAAGCAATGTGATAGCACAAGGCAGGCACTAACCAAGGTTCATAAGACAATTATGGGGTGACATAACGTATTTAGGATAGCAGTTGCAGTAGGTGACCACCCGAAAGGGAGTCCCACCAGTTATGACTTGCATCTTGTTTTACTCTTTGCAAGATTCTGCTGATTTCTTGTGTGTCATAATGGATGGTGATTAAGGTCTTTTTCCCGTTTCTTTGGATTTCTCCTAAAATCTCAATTAGGTCCTGATGTTTCACTAATTGCTTTACTAATGTTAGGTCCATCCCAATAGGTGTGGGTAGCAATTTATGGTATATGGTGTAGTTAGACCTTATCAATTGATGAGACACAACCGGTGCTAAATACAAAAAGTCACACCCAACAATCTTGGTAAAATTACTAATACAAAAATTAGAGTGATTCCTGGCAGCTATATTTATATTATCTATCATCATAGAAGTGCAGATAGTTCTTAAGCACACACAGCCTTGGCCAATATATACAAGTACAGTTTTTGGTGAAGTATCTGGGTGGATCTCAAAGTGACAAATGCCTTGTTCTGCATCAAGACATATGTCTTTGGCATCAAGTGTATTAGTTTCACAGATAAATCCTTGTTGTTCCCGTGTGATGCAAGATTCTAAATTTACTGTTTGCCATTTTTCTCCTACCATCCGAGCCCATACTCTATGTTCAGAGGGGTAAAAAACTGTTCCTTCGTAGTTTAGTCCCAATGCAACAATAGGATGAATTACATAAACTGTGGCATTACATATAGTAAGTGCAAAGGCAGTAGCTTATGTTAGTCATTGGGTCATAAGTGAAATTTACCAAGGTCCACCAGGATTGGAGCTTTCTTTCTAACTTAGTAGCATTATTCCAAACAGCTCCTCGGATTTCAATAGGGAAAACGCCTTCATTTCCTTTTCTTATAATTAAGGAAGCTGTGGACTGCATCCATAATTGAGCTTGTATGCAGCTAAGGGCTAATGAGACATTGTCCTGAGCTGTGCCAAGTGTGTTTAATATCAGTCTGTGGTCCAGGTCGCTGGTATTTGCGAGGTCTGGGAGTATTTTTGAGACTTGCCACTGGCTGTTTCCTAATGCTAATAGGGAGGATTGTAGGGGCTGTTTTAATTTGGTCAGGTCACTGGTTGCCGTGGCCAATTTATTCATCAGTATCTGTGAATCAATTCCATTTATGACTCCCAGTCCTGTTCCCAGCATGTCAGTCATGTCTCTCCGCATTCTGCCTTTGAGGGGTGTTTGCTTTTGCAGCCAGGCTGTCCACCCTTCAAAGGATGTTTGTATTAAAGGGGAGCAGGCTGGTTGGATCTCAGAAATGTTAATTTGCATTAGTAGTTCTACACGCTTAAGAGACCACTCTGGATTAAACAGCAATAATTGCTGGCCTGTGTTCCTCACTACATAAGGGCCAATCTCATAAACTTTTGGCTCAGGTTTAAGTGATGTGACCTAGGTTTGGATCCGATTGCCGGTGTAGGTCATAGTAGGCCTAGCCATGACATTTATCTGGAATTTGAATGAGAGCCCATTACTGTCCTGGCCCCAAAGACAAACTACTTCAACTGTCTGTACTAATGTAAAATTATACCAACAATCTACTTCACTTGAATGACTACAGATTTCATTATGTTTGTCTGTAGGAGTAGTTGAGACACTAATTTGGGTTGCTTTTTTTATGAGTAGTTCCGTTAATCATTCGGTCTCCTATTTTGATTTCTTCTCCTACAGTTCCCTGAAGCTGCCAAGTTCTTTGTTGTTTTTCCCATTCTTGCTTTGTATACACTTGGTTTCCGTGCATGACCACAGTCAGCAGGTTTAAATCTTTTAAATCAGAATATTTCCCCATGAGTCCAGTAAACTGCATAAAGGCTTGGGACCATATGTCTTCTCTCCTATGAATAACTTCCCAACTGGAAGCTACAATTATGACTGTGAAAAAACCAATTTTCTGGGTTATACTTGCATGCCACCCTGACATTTTCATTTTGTTCGGGTAAACTTCAGTTTCAATTCATCATCCCCAGGGGTCACTTTCCAAGGGGCCTCTGGAGCCTTCTTTACTCGGGTATGGTGAATCCAGGCACTCTGTTCTCTGATCTTAATCGCGGTGTAAGTGGTGAGAAGCACCTGGAATGGTCCTTCCCACTGTGGTTCTAGAGTCTTTTCTATAAGAGACTTAACATATACATAATCTCCAGGCTGAATGTCATGTACAGGACCGTCCAAGTCTCAACTTCAAGTTCCAGCCACATGTTTTCCAATTTCTCTAAGCTGTTTGTCTAAAGCAATCATATAGGTGGCTAGCGTCTCTTCCCCTATTTGGGTAGATATGCCTTTCTGTACACCATATGGTCTCCCATAAAGCATTTTGAAGGGGCTTAGCTTTTCTTTAATTCTGGGCTTGGTTCGAATTCATAACAATGCAAGTAGAAGAGATTGGGGCCAGGGTAGGTTAGCTTCTTGCCCTAATCTCACAATTTGCTGTTTAATCAAATGATTCATTTTCTCTACTTGACCACTCGACTGGGGATGGTATGGAGTGTGGAGTTCCCAATCTATGCCTAAATGTCAGCTAGTTTGTTATACCACCCCTGAAATAAAATGAGCTCCCCTATCTGAGGACACTGTGGCTGGAACTCGGAATCGTGGTATTATTTCTTGTAGTAACACTTTGGTTACTTCTCGAGCCTTAGCAGTTCTAGTAGGAAAAGCTTCTGGCCATCCTGAAAAAGTATCTGTCAGCACTAGGAAATATCAATACCCCCCTTTTCTTGGAAATTCTATAAAATCAATTTGCCACTGCTGTCCAGGCCCATGGCCTCTCCCAGTCTGGCCCATTTTTGGTTTGGGGGTATTTTTGGGATTAGTCTGGAGGCAAAGGTTACACTGTCGAGTTACTTGCACAACAGTTTCGTATAAGCTTCTAGCAATCATTTTCCCAATTAAGTAGTTATATAAGGCATTTGTTTCCTGGTGTGTTTTCTGGTGCTCCTCCCTAACTACTGACCATAGCAAATGAGAGGGAATAACCACTTTTCCTTCTGCAGTGATAGCACATCCCTCTTGGTTAAATGTTCCCCCTTCATCTTTAATCAATTTCTTGTCCTTTTAATCATATGTTGGCTTACTCTCTAGGGAAAGTTGTCCATCTGGGATCAAGGCTCCAGTTGTTGTTACCTCACCTTTTCTGCTTCTTTTGCCTCTCTGTCGGCCAGTTCATTTCCTTCTTCCAATTCTGAGCTCACCTTTTGATGTGCCCTTATGTGCATGATTGCTACCTTCTCAGGTAGCTGGACTGCTTCCAACAATCACATTACTTCTTGTGCATGTTTGATGCTCTTTCCCTGCGAATTTAACAGTCTTCTTTCTTTCCAAATGGCACTGTGTGCGTGTACAACTCCAAATGCATACCTTGAGTCTGTACAGATGTTTATTTTCTTTCCTTTTGCTATCTCTAAGGCACGGGTTAGGGCGATTATTTCAGCCTTTTGTGCACAGGTGTTTGTTGGCAGGGGTCCAGATTCTATCACCTCCTGGCAGGTGGTAACTGCGTATCCCGCATGCCGCTTTCCACTGATGACGTAGCTGCTCCCATCAGTAAACCAGGTTTCTGCATCTTCTAAAGGGGTATCCTTTACATCCGGGTGGCTGGAGTAGGTGGCTTCGATAGTTTCCAGGCAATCATGGCGTACCGGTTCTCCTTGATTTCCACTAAGAAAGGAGGCTGGGTTGACAATGTTAGTTACCACTATTTCTACATCATCTTGTTCCACCATGATGGCTTGATATTTCAGGAACCTTTGTGGGGAGAGCCAGTGACCACCTTTCACTTCCAGCACTGTGGACACTGTGTGGAATACCAGCACAGTAATTTTCTGACCCAAGGTGAACTTGTGTGTTTCTTGGATGTTTAGCACGACTGCTGCAATGGCTCTGAGGCATCCAGGCCATCCTTTGGCTGCTGCATCTAGCTGCTTACAGAAATAGGCAACTGCCCATCAGTAGGGGCCCAGGTCCTGTGCTAGTATTCCCAGGGCCATCCCTTGTTTCTCATGGGAAAATACAAAGAATGGTTTACTCACGTCTGGAAGTCCTAGAGCTGGAGCTGACATGAGGGCATTCTTTAGCTGGCTGAAGGCCCGCGTGGCCTCCTTTGTCCACTGGAGATCTCTGCTTTCCTTTGTAATGAGCTCATATAGTGGTTTCACGGGCAGCCCATAATTGTAAATCCACAGTTTGCACCATCCTGTCATCCCCAGAAAAGTCCGTAACTCTTTCACTGTCTGGGGCTTTGGGGTTTGGCATATCGCTTCTTTGTGGTCTTGCCCGAAAGTGCGCTGTCCAGCACTGACTTCATAGCCCAGATAGATCACTTTTTGTTTCACCACCTGAGCCTTTTTCTTAGATACCCTGTACCCTTGGAGTCCCAGAAAGTTTAAGAGGCTTACCGTCCAGGCTACGCAAGCTTCCTCTGTTTGGGTAGCTATTAGAAGGTCATCCACGTACTGCAATAGCTTCCCTTCTCCTGGTGGGGCTTCTCGGGACTCCACGTCTTTTGCGAGCTGTTCTCCAAACAGGGTGGGACTGTTCTTAAATCCCTGGGGCAACACCGTCCATGTGAGCTGGGTTTTGCACCCACTCTTAGGGCTTTCCCATTCTAATGCAAAAACTTCCGGCTGACTTCATGGAGAGGGAGGCAAAAGAAGGCATCCTTTAGATCTAAAACGGTAAACCAAGTTAGCTCTGGTGTTAAGCATGTTAACAGAGTGTAAGGATTCACTACCACAGGATAGAGATCTTCAGTTATCTTGTTAACAGCCCGCAAATCCTGTACCACCCGGTAAGACCCATCAGATTTACGGACAGGCAGGATAGGAGTATTGAAATCAGACTGGCACTCTTTTAACAATCCCAACTGTAAGAGTTTTTCAATTATTGGGCTAATTCCTTCTCTGTCTTCCCTTTTGAGGGGGTACTGTTTAATTCTAACTGGTTGTCTTCCCTCTTTGAGTTTGATCTGTATTGGGGTTGCATTTTTGGCTCTCCCAGGTACATCTGTGGCCCAAACTCCTGGGAACACTTGACTCATTCTCTCCTCTCTAATTTCCTCTGCGGAGTCTTTGGTTGTTAATATTAAGCTCAGTATTTCCACATACTGTTGGTCTTTTACCTCCAGAATAATTCCCCCATTCCTAAAAATAATGGTTGCTTGTAATTGTTCCAATAGATCTCTTCCTAAAAGTGCTTTTGGACAACTGGGTAAATATAAAATCTTGTGAATACCTCATTGTTTCCCAATTTTATATTTCAACAGCTTGCAAAAATAAGCTTTTTCAGATTGACCAGTTGCTCCATGTACCACAATAGTCATCCCCTACAGGCATTAAAGCTTTATTTAAAACTGAATATGCTGCCCCCATGTAGGTACAAAAATGCTGTTAGCGAGGATTTTCTTGTTATTTTTCTAAGTCCGTGAGAGACTTTTCTCTCTCACAGAAGAGGTAGCAGGGAATGTAAACAACCAAGCCACCTGCAACCTTGGAAAGTCTTGTTTATGGTATAGTAGAAAATATTTTGATAATGGATGTTTTAGGATTTTGGCCAATCACCCCCAAGGGGTGGCTGGTCTTTTGTCCAATTAGACTATGAAGAAAAAAGTCTATAAAAGGTTTGTAAAATAATTAAATAAATCAATCTTGCTGCACAATTCTTGCCTGCTGGATCATCTTCTCCTCCTCCTCCTCCCTATGGCTGCAGGACACAGTGATATACCGTAGGAACCAGGCCAGCGGCAATACCCCCGTATCAACCAAAAATTCTGTTTCTTTTTCCTTTTCCCCTAGCTTCATTATAACCAGTGGATCTGCTAGGGTAAAATCCCCCAGTCCTCTTCAATCTTCTTTCACATGTGCAACCACCCTCCATCCTTCTTGGTCTCCTCTGTTCTGGCGGTCTTCTTGTCTTCCCTCTGGGCGCTCGTTTTTCCAATGACCGAACTTCCCACAAATTGCGCATTGATCTTTACCTAGCCAGGTGGGCCCTGTCTGGGAGGTCCTTGTCTGGAGGGTCTCTGTCTAGGTTTTTCTCTATTTCCTTCCCTTACTACTGCTACTAATTTCCTCATCCCTTGCTTGTAACTTTCTTCTCAATTACTGAATACCCTCCAAGCTACATCTAATAGAGTTTCCAGGCTCCTCCATTCTGGCCCCTGAAGTTTTTGCAATTTACGTCTGATATCTCCCGTGGATTGTCCGAGAAACAAGGATACAAGCTGTTGTACCCCTACCTCGGTCTCAGGATCCAGCGATGTATTGCAGCACATTGCATCCCTCAGACGATCCAGGAATTTGGATGGTGAGTCGGAAGGACCCTGTCTTGCTGCATACAAAGCTGACCAGTTTAGGGTCTTGGGAATAGCCCTTTCCACCCTTTTTGCTATCCATTCTTGATAACCTTTTAATTTCTCTAATTCAGCTGTTCTATTTGGACTCCAGTGTGGTTCCTGGAGTGGGAAGTAATCTTTTGTATCTAATTGTTGTTTTTTGTAATAGTCCTCTGCCAGGTCTCGAGCCACTTTCAAAACTAACTGTTTCTCTCTGTTTGTTAGTCCACCCAATAGTAATTGTATATCAGCCCAATCTGGATTATGCTGTTTGATTATAAATCTCAAGCGTTCAGCGGTACCCGCTGGATCACTTCGGTAATTTTTGGCAATGTTATACCATGCATCTAGGTCAGCAGTAGAGAAAGGTATTCTAATCAACATTGTATTCCCATCAGGTGCCACTGCCTCTCTCAGGGGGCACCATCAGTACCTGCTTCCTGGTTCAGGATGAGACAGGACTGCCCGGGGGAGAGGGGGTTGGCATTGGTGTTCCTTCCGAGTCTGCGTCCTCTTCCCTTCTCCTAAGGGGAGGCTTAAGCAAATAGGTTAGTTCATCATCATCTTGTCCCTGAGCTGCTGCTTTATAGACTTTGTCTGACCTTGTACATCTCTGACCTATACTGCACGACGAACAACACCGCTTAATTCTTCCTCAGCCTTTTTTATTTTCTTTTTCAAGAGCTAACACCATAGGATCACTGGGGAGTTTAATTCCACAATCTCTCTGCCATTCAGGGTGATTTTGGAGAGAGAAAAATGCATCAGCATAGGAAACTTCTTCCCATTTACCTTCCCGTCTCAAAAACAGCATTAACTGTAGCAAGGTATTATAATCTAGAATTCCATTAGATGGCCATTTTGCTCCATTTTCTAATTTATACAGTGCCCACCATTGGGTACAATATTTTATAAGAGTTCTTTTATTTTCTGTGCCTCCAGTTCCTACTATCTCTTTCCAATGTGCCAAAATACAGCCAAGCGGGCTTGCTCTGGGGATTTCCTTACTCTGTCTGGTTCCCATCCTATTCAGAGTTTGAGTTCACTCAAATACTGTGTCACCCCTTTGGGGTCGCCTGTATAGTGTATAAGCCACCCTTTATAAATTCTCCTATGCCTTCTGCCAAGCCTGCTTCGCTGTCACTTGAAATCTTCTTCAAAGTCTTTACTACCTCCTCCCAATCTGTTTCTAGCACACTATTTTAGGAATGTGATGCTCCTTGCCACACAAAAGTTTTAAAACAAAATGTTCCTTGCTTTGCCAGCACTCCGGGCACAGATCTCTGCTTGCTAAATAAATAGAATTGTAATGTCTCTGACTTCTACAAAATCCACACTGAGCTAAAACCCACAGATGGTGTGGGGCTGGAGTCTTCTTATACCCACACACAAAGCAGGGAGTCCCTTTTACTACTCATGCAGATAGGACACATGAACGGAAAGAGTCGGGGCTATACCTCTACCATATAACTACTGAGGGAGGGGGCAACGACCTCCCTCCCTGCTTAGCCACTGTTGTTTCTATCTCCGTCTCCTAGTTTTATCTCGCTTCCACCCAAACCTTTCTTCACACTCTCTCACAGTTCTTTCACAGTTTTCTTCCCGAACCTCTCAAATCTCAGGTACCAAATGTGACTTTCCATACACAGTCTTTAAAATCTCAGGCTCAAAATCAACTTCACTAGAGTACCCCTGATAGCACTGAGAAGTGCCGCCTGGCAGAAGAGCAGTACCACCTCCTTTTACAAACTTTACACTGTATTAATACCCATGCAACATGCCACCCTCCCATTGAATAAAAAGTTCTGACACATCCACACAAACAATCTATTCCACGTACTCTTTCAAACCCTAAATCCTCTGCTGCTGGTTGTTCCCAGTCTAAAGTCACTAATCTTCCTGCAGAGGTTCTGTATATTCCCTCTAAAGGAACTCGTTCGCCTCTCCTCTCTATCCAATGTCCTATTGGATTTATAAATTCCCACAAATCCAAACTGAACCACTGAGGGGTAGGGGTTCTTCTAAACTCTTGCCTAGCCACAATTCCAAAATCAACAATCAAGCACCACCCCAAACAAATGCTTCAATACTACACACTCAAATAACACACGGCAACACGCACGTCTCCAACTTACAAATGAATAGGTGAGCTAATATACGCCACATACACATAAAAGCAATCCAACAACAACCAATCCAACACAGACACAAATAAAGCAATCCAACACAGACATATAAGCAACACAGCGACATTCAAACCAGCTACTAGTAGCAAAAATGTTCACAACACTCACCTGTAATAGCTTCAGGGTCCTGCTTATATTTTCCCAACATGGTAACAAGTTCCGGCGGGACCCCCCTGGAATCACCCGATCCACTCTCAGGATTGCTGGCAGCCACTCTGGCGGTTGGAAATTCCCCCTGCTCTCTCCTGTAGCCAGTTGCTTGCAAGCCCCACCTTAACCTCACAGGGACTATGCTGTGCGCGGGACGTCTCCTCGCAGTTTACCAGCAGTCCTGGCCACGCGTTCGACTTACAGGCACTCTAAATGCAAAACATACCATTTTATCTGCAGTTTCAGCAGGTCGTTGTCCCTCCATCGCAGTGAGCGAGCCGAGGGGCGGAGTTCCTCCAGGAAAGCCCTGGGGCATGCCTAGGACGTCCGCTCCTCAGCAGATCCTGCGATCAGACAGAGTTTCTCCTGGCTGGCTCACCAAAATGATGAGTGGGAAAGACTCCACTACTAGAATAAGTAGTAAAGGAGGTATGCTTATTCCAGCGCTGGGACACGCGGGGCATAGCTCCTCTAAAGTCATGCATGCCGACAGCTGCATTCAGCTTGGTATATATCAGGTTACAAGTTCCATATTCATTGAGTTTCCCAATATGCCTATACATATTCATCACCTAGCCCCGCCTAGCCTCGCCTCGTATTACAATGAGGCCAAAAGTCATTTATATCCACGTTGCGCTTGTGCAGTGTTGTCTGGTGGTCGTGGGCAGGGGTCTCCGAGATGAAATAAGAGTCTTCCTCAGATGAAGTAAAGAGTCTTCCTCATCCTGAACTTTTCACCTTTCCTCCCTGTGCATGCTCTTTATTCCCCTGGGCTAAGTCCAAACTTCAAGACTGGTTTGAGTTAGTTTTAGGTTAAAAACAGGATCTTTGGTCAAGATTCCTTCACCTTATCAATAGTCTCATATCTTCTCATCCTGCTTTGGTAGGCGAAATAAGTGTTGGGCAAGCAGTATGCATTGCTTCTAACAAACCAATTCTTAGTAAATCATTTAACCTCTGCTTCCCCATCCCCCTGACTCAGTGCCTGCCGGAAAAGGCTCTGTAGGTACATGAAGGTAGTTAAAATCGTAGGCCCAACAGAAGCCCTACAGTTTTTCTGTGCGCAGGAACACCATAATAGGGGCTTTGCCATCTGTATTCCATCATCAATGCACAACATTTTGAACACTTCCCAGTTTCAAAGAAGTCAGAGATTATTTGTGGTTTTTCTGGTCAGTGGGCAGTTAGCATAGGCTAGCTCATCTTTGTGACAAAGATTTGAAGGCCATTAAGCATTCTGTGTATAATTAGTGGCCTCATAGACATCTTGGAGATCACCACTGGGTATACTTGACTCTTCAGCCTGTAGGGAAACTGCAAATAAAATGCCCTTTTCTAATCTAGGTGGACTCTGAATCCAGTGGCCTTTCTGATTTCAGTATTTGCCAGGAGATTTTTAAAGCTAGCAGTGTAATGCCTGCTTAGAAAGCTAATTTAAGGTCTACAACTGTATCAGTTCAAGAACTTAATTTAGTTGTGTAGCTCATTCTGACAGCCCTCCTAAATTTTGTTTCATAGCCGGTGGGAAAAGTCTAATCCGTTTGCTCAATGGTTTCTGCAGGAGTTAATTGTAATCCAAGCTCTGAAACTAAACAATTGAATCTTGATTCCTCTTCTGCTCTAAAAGTAGGCAGTGCCTCAGGCTGGAACAGGCCAAATCTTAGCCCACCAATGCCTTCTAAGTTCATTCTGTTTAGCCATGCTGATAACTCACGTGTAAACAAATTTCTTCTTGCAGTCCCAAACTTCTATAGCTAGCAGGCTGACATTTGATTAGCCAGTTAAGCATCGTGGGTTAGTAATGGACCTGGGACACGCTGAGAAACCTGGTTCTCAAATCTTGGTAACAACCTGCTTCTCTACTGATCGAGATTCATTCGCATAGTGTTGGGCTAGTAGTCCTGGAGCAGAGTTGTCATACTTGTCCCTCCGGTATGAGCAGGATTGCTTGTGCATTCTGGAACTGGCAGGCATCTGCACTTCATGAAAGAATAGCTGCTATGGTATTTATCATCTGTTTCAAAATTACTTTGCACACCTCTTTTATGTCCTCCCTCTCCTACATTCATGTTCTTTTAAGTTCAAAGGTCTGGTATCTCTGAACAACTGCTGTGTTCATATACAGCCTCAGCTAAAAGGATGCCAAGACACACACATAATTGAGCAGGGACTTGGCACATGTATGAGCTTGCATGTTAAAGGGAGAATAGATTAAAATAATGCCCAAATACCTTTAAGGTGAGGAAAGAAGAGAACATGGGAAATTGCAGTTATGCTGGCTTTATGATGGATTAAATAGTGAAAAAGGTTTGGATTCATCCAGAAAATTATAGATTGAAATCTAATGGATCTGCCAGCTTGGTTTAGTGAGGATGATAGGTCTTTTGAACCTGTTGCTTCTTTATATAAGATTAAAAGTCTGTCTGATAAAGGCAACTATATTTTTCAATGCTACTTATGTTTTTAGGGTCTCTCAACAATCTTATAGCCTTTGTATGGTAAATTATTCAGCTTGTGTGCTTTTACATGCAAGTTCAATAATGTCATAAATACTTATGTATTATTAACAAATAAATACTAAGACATGACCAAAATAATTGGGGTTATGGTGACGATATAAAAATTCTGGTATGTTAAAATTACAGTTTGTCTTCCTGTTTTGAATTATTTCTACCTGAAAAGGAAATATTGAACAAGACAAGTCCATAAAAATTGTTTCCTGACTTCTGTTGGCCAGAGGTGCAGAAGTCATGCAATGGGCTGTGCTAGATTGCTCATGGAGAATTGTACTAGTTTGAAAACAAACCAGTAGGAGGCACCAAGTCAGAATAACAATTTAATAGGGAAATTTAAAAAAAAACCAAAACAGGCAGAAAACACTGGGTTAAACTGACAGAGTCAGGATACAACCTGATGCACTGTTAGTCAGGGTGGCGGTAGCAGTCCGATAAAATAGTGGCTGCAGTCCTCCTGAAGTGGTGGATGTGGTTCTGTTGAAGCTGTGGTCCTGTAGAAGGGTCTGCTCTTCCTCAGAAAGTCCAGTGGTGGCTATGTAGCTCTTGTCCTCTGGAAATCCAGTGGAAAGGTTGTCTGTAGTGTTTGGAATCTCAGATTATATCCACGATGGGATGCTTGGTTCCTCCTTCTGGGTGGAGCATCTCACAATGGGATGATGAGTCATGAGGCAAGGCATTGACGGGCTCATTAACAGAAGATAGTCCGGAGGGAGGAGGCAAGGAAACACTGCCCCACCTGGTTTCAACAGCTCCTGAGGATGATAATAGAATACACTGCAACCCAGGACAAGAATGCAGTTGATGATTGCCGTTTCACTGAAAATCCTGGCCAGCACATGGCCATTTCACATGAAAATCCAAGCCGGAAGTTAAACTAAGGAAAAACAGACAGGAAAGGAAAAAAAATATATAAATACTACTACAGAGATGTAAGTTAAAAGTGTAGCAAAGACTTAGGTGGCAACATAGCCTACTCTGCAGTAGTAAGTTGCCCACTACAGGTTTTAAAATAGCAGTGCTAGAAAACTATAAATCCCTGTGCACTGTTCAGCCTGGAGAAAAGAAGGTTGCACAGAGACCTCATAGCAGCCTTCCGGTATCTGAAGGGTCTAAAGGGAAGCTGGAGAAGGACTGTTCCTCAGGAACTGTAGTGATAGGACAAGAGGGAATGGGTTCAAAATGAAATAAAGGAAATTTAGATTAGATACATAAGAAATTCTGTAGTGTGAGGGTGGTGAGGCCCTGGCACAGGCTGCCCAAAGAAGCTGTGGCTGCCCCATCCCTGGAGGTCCAAGGCCAGGTTGGATGGGGTTTGGAGGAACCTGGTCTAGTGGAAGGTATCCCTGCCCATGGCAGGGGTTTGGAACAAGATGATCTTTAAAGTCCCTTCCAACCCAAATAATTTTATGATTTTCATTACTGTCTGAAACCCCCATAGCAAATTAAACCCTGTACTGAACAGATTACTGACTTTAAAAGGACCAGAGTTGAGCTTGACCCAAAACTGAAGTGCTGTTTCAAACTTGCCCTGAACTCATACTTCTGGAATAAAAATAGAAAGCTGTTCAAATCTTAATCATTAATAAATCATTGAGGAAGTAGAAGTTGTTTGTTTTAAAAATAATTCTTAGCCTTACTCTCTTGTTTATTTAATTTTACCACACTTTTAAGAGCTGTGCTGTTACTGACAAAACTTTTATTTCAACGTTATTGCTATTCTTGCTTCTAGACTGGTGAACACATATTGTGTGGTGCAGACATTTTTATCATCTAATATCCAATACATTTTCCTACTGGAAAATCTACATATATTCCTGAAGTTTCTACATAAAAGTGCAGCAAAAGTAGTATGACAACACAGGCTTAACACTGTTGCCATTAAAATTGGTGACAAAACTGTGGAGTGCTTAAGTACACGCATTGACATTGACCAACAGTTAAAAGTCTGTGTGTAACCATGTTACAGTGATAATTCAGATCATCTATTTAGTATTAGGTCTGTATCATGGCATAGTATTAAAAATTCCTTGTGTCAAAAGTTCTTTTGTACTGATATTGATCCTTTCCCTATTCCAATATTTGGTATGTTTTCAAGAAATGCAGATAACTTGGCAATATTTACATTAAAAAAATTATAGTAACTCAAGGTGCTCCTTATAATAGGATCTTGTAAACACGCTGCTGAATAATGTGAGAGTTTAAAACCAGGATTCTACTACTAAGGGGAGAGTTAGTAATTTTTCCCTTCTGTGCCTTAGCTTGTTATCTATGCAGCATGGATACGTCTCAGAGTAGTTACAGAGAGTTTGAGAGTTTTCCAGTGAGCTCCGTTAAGCACAAGCCTTATCAAATCAAGTAGCTCTGACTCCAGTGTGATCTGTAGTTTTTCTACTAATTCCAGAGGAAGAAAGATTAGGATGTTAGATCATAGATGTTTCAATACAACACACAAAAACTCACAATGAATCAGCTCAGTGACATCATCCCACTTGCTTGGCCATATATAAATTACAAATTCTGTGATTGTTACTGTTTGAAACTTCCAGAATATCCAATATGGCTAAAAATAATTGATTATGAAATTAAAAATGGGATGCTGTTGTGTTAGCTGTAGGTGTGTAGGTGAGAAACAAAAAAAGTAGTAGTATTTGTTCTTTAATGACTTTAAGCTGAAGGAGGGTAAGTTTAGATCAGATATTAGGGGCAAACTCTTTACTGTGAAAGTGGTGAGGCACTGGAACAGGCTGTTCGGAGAGGTTGTGGATTACCCATCCCTGGAGAGGTTGAACGGAGTTCCTGGTCTAGTGGAAGGTGTCCCTGCCCATGGCAGGGGTTTGGAACAAGATGATCTTTAAGGTCCCTTCCAACCCAAACCATTCTATGATTCTTATTTTGCAGTACAACTACGTGAGAAACATCTTTGTTTCAACTAGAAATACTACAGTCGATACTTCAAAAAATAATTTATAATGGAAGGAAGATGCTTTGTGGAAAGTATTACTACAGATATTATTCATTAAATCACATTAAATCATATAGCATTTTATGCTTTATAAATTTAAATAGCAATTTGAATATTTTTGATGTTTTCCATAGACTCCAGTAGTGAAAAGTCAGGTCTAACAGGTCTGACCTAATTAATCATTACAACATTGTTGCTAGGTACTCCTGACTCTTGGACACGAAGCTGAGAAATAAAATCATCTGATAAAGGCCAATGAATGAGTCAATAGCAGACTTCAGATTGGAACTCTAAGTTCTTGCTTCCTGGTTTTATTCTGAATCATAAATTGTCTTGTAATTGCTAAAGTGAAGAGAGAGGTCAGTAACAATTTAACTACATTCAGGCTTCTCACATTCATTTCTATGCTTTCCAAAATAGATTAAAACATCTGAAAGACTGAGACTGTCTGATTCTGATTTCTAGTGCAAAAATGTGAACTGAAAATGAAATAGAAGTATTATTACACAAAAAATGAGCACAGATGGTGGTGCCACTATATAAAAAAAATGAGATTAGAAGGTTAATTCTTAAGCCTGTCTCTCATTCCCTAGACTGGGAATCCCTGCATCCCAGCTGGTTGTGCTGGCCTCTCTGCGCTGCAATCATCTCCCTAAGAGGTTACAATAAGGGATGGCTCTTCTGGAGGTCTCTTGTTGATATTCATGGCATAGAAATGTCATCATTCCTTAAAAATATATGCTTTTAATTTCCGTGGCTTCAAGTGAAAAAAATAGCAGCGATGTGGCTCATCTAGTTGGTGATATGGTGTTTCTCTGAATTTGCTGTACACTGGTCTAGAGCAACAGCTCAGGGGGATGGCAACAGCCCCAGGGGTATCCCCAAGTTCTTCCCATCACAGAGATGTGATGCTCTGGTGCTGATGGAAGTGCCCTCAGAAAACAAGGGTCACCAGCAGTGACAGTGTGTCTGTATTACTCTGTGCAGTGGTCTGCTGGGCCCCAGTTCTTAATTTCAGTTGGTTAAGTAAAAAAATCAAAGAATCTTTAAGGTTGGAATAGACCTTTAATATGATCCAGTCCAACAGTCAATCCAGTACTGCCACTGTAACTCCTAAACCACATCACCCACTGCCAGATCCAGATGACTCTTAAACACCTTCAGGGACGATGACTCTACCATCTCCCTGAGCAACCTATTCTAATGCCTGACTACTCAAACAGCAAAAAAATGTTTTCTAATGTCTGATCTGAATATCCCCTGTCTCAGTTTAAGGCCATTTCCTCTCATCCTCTCACTGGCATGGCAGAAGAGACTGACCCCGACCTCACTCCACCCTCTTGTCAGGGAGTTCTAGAGAGTGTTGGGGTCCCCCTGGAGCCTCTTCTTCTCCAGGCTAAACAACTTCAGCTCCCTCAGCTGCTTCTCATAGGAACATGAGCTCCAGACTCTTCACCAGCGTCCTTGCCCTGCTCTGGACAAGTTTCAGCACTTCAATATCTTTCCTGAGCTGAGGGGCCCAGAACTGGACACAGCACTTGAGATGTAGCCTCACCAGTACCAAGTACAGAGGTATGTTCATTTCCCTGGTCCTGCTGGCCACACTGTTCCTGACACAAACCAGGTGCCATTGGCCTTCTCGCTCACCTGGGCTGGCTCAGGTTCACCACATGCTGGCTCAGGTTCAGTTGCTGTTGACCAACACCCCCAGGGCCTTTCCCCTGGGCAGCTTTCCAGCCACTCTGCCCCAATCTGTAGAGCTGTATGGAGTTATTGTGGCCAAAGTGTAGGACTTTCATTGTTTAAGTAAAAAAATGGAGTTGATTAAATTAAAAAGGGAAGTTGATTAAGTAAAAAAATGGGGCTTTCATAGACTCACAGAATGGTTTGAGTTGGATGGGACCATAAAGACCATCTGGTTCCAACTCCCTGCCAGGGACAGGGACAGCTTCCAGTAGGCCAGGTTGCTCAAAGCTCCATCCAGCCAACACCTCCAGGGAGGGGGCATCCATAACTATATTCGGTATAAACCTTGAAGGAAAACGGACGTTCTTCACTGTTTCGAAGCACACTTTGGGATTCTACCTGAAACCCCCCTCACACATCCATCCGTGCCCCCAAACCTGCGGGAACCGGGGAACGGTCAGCACGGGCGCTTCCACCGCCCGCCAGCAGGGGGAGCCCGAGCGCCGCCCCACGTGACCTGTGCCCACGCCCCGCGGAGGCACTGAGCGCCGGGCCAGGCGGAGAGGGAGCGCCGGGCCAGGCCGGCGGCCGCGGGGCTGTGAGCGGCGGTGGGGGCAGTGGAGGGCCAAGATGTCGCGGTCCGTTCTGCAGCCGAGCCAGCAGAAGCTGGCGGAGAAGCTCACCATCCTTAACGACCGCGGCGTCGGCATGCTCACCCGGCTCTACAACATCAAGAAGGTGCGGGGGGCCCCGGCGGAGAGGGGGGTGAACGGGGAACCGCCCCGGCGCGATCCCCACCGCCGCTCAGGCCGGCGCTCCGCTGGGCTTGCGGCTGTGCCGGCTGCGCTGGCGGCCTAGCGGCGGGGCCCGGGAGGCTGGGCGGGAGCCGCGCCGCCGCCGCCCGGCCCGGGAAGGGAGGGCCGGGGCTTTCGTGCGGCCGCCGCATCGATACCGGGGGAGAAGGATGAAGGAATGGAGGAGGCCGGTCCGATCCTCGCGGCGCCCGCAGGAGCGGGGCCTGGTCCTGGCGCGGCCCCCGGAGCCGCTGCCGCCCCGCTGCCGTGCGTGACTCACACGAGCGGGCAGCGCCGCGGGGCTTTTCCCACGCCAAAACCTGTCGCTACCGAACGGAAAAAGAGGTTTGGGGTAAAATTCGTAAGGTTGATTTCGATAAGTTCGAGGCCCGCCGTTGCTTAGCATCTCTCGGCGTGAGATGGAGCGGGTGTTTGGGGCTGCCGTGGTTGCTGGAGCTGCTCCCCGGCTGCCGAAGGAAGTGGATCGGTGTTGGCCTGGGTGAGGTGGCTCGGCGGTGCAGGAAGCTGTAGGTCTGGATGTTGAGAGAAGGATGGGTCACGCCTTCGTGCTCGGTTAATTTCTCTTCTGGAGGTAATCGTTATGTTTTCCTGTAGGAAAGAATGTAGTTCATGGCCACAGAATCATAAAATTATTTGGGTTGGAAGGGGGCCTTGAAGATCATCTAGTTCCACCCCTGTGCTGGGTGCTTGTATCCTTCCCAGCTTCATTTTCCTAATGAGTGAAATATTGTCTGAAAGTGTATGGCCCCTCAACCCACCTCCTGCTTTGTGGGACAGGAAACAGGACTGGAGAAATTAAACCTTGTCTTGATAGCTCTGCCTTAGCCATTGTGAGTCTGGGCTCTGTTTTCATTCCCAGTGTTCTGATATAGGGACACTTACTCCTGTTAAATGATCCAGTGCCTACAGACATGTTTCTGCTTGGCATGTTTGGATGGCGGAGTCCTGAGCATGTTGGCCCATATGGTGGTAGCCTCTGCTGTTACTTATGTCTAGGAAGTGATGCAGGTGGACAGGCTCTCTGCAGGGGAGCATCAGCACTGGGGATGTCACCACTTTTTCCTGCAAACCCCAAGAACCGAGTCCAAAATTGCTAGGTCTTGGATACAGAGAGAGAGTAGGCATGACCAAGTGGCTTGATTATTGTGTCATGTGTAGTTTTGCAAATATGGAGATGTCCCAGGCACAACTCTTGTGTATTCATGTAGTGATTTGTGATTCAAATAGTAGTTTTCTTTAGCTGCAGTCAGTACTGCTTGACAGGGGTAACTGGCTAGCTCAGATGGTGAGCCCAGAAGTCTTGGGATTGATTGTTGTATTGTGAGTCTCTCTTCAGCCCAGCTGCAGCATCACTGACTGCTTGGAACACTTTTGTTTATTTCTTTTTTTTTCCTCTCTGTAAGCTATCAGTTCCAAAGCTGCTGTTTAAGATTCTGTCATAGCTGCCTCTGTTGAAGATGATACCGAAACTCAAGCTACTTGATAACCACACAATATGTGGGTTTGCGGTTAAAGGAAATGGTTAAGACTTTTTTAATAAGAGGAAGTGAGAGGTTGAAGTATATGTAGCAGCAGTAGAGATTGCTGTAGATGCTGTCTAGAGAGTACAGATTTTCAAGGATTAAGAATTTTCTCAACTATTAGAATCAAAGCAGGAAAATTTTACTTCCCAAAGAATCGCAGAAGTTGTTAAAAGCAGTTAGAAACATAGATTTTTTTATACTTCATCTTCCTATACAAATTTCAGTTTTGTTGCTGTTGTGCTTATAGCTTATAATTGTTCATAGTTTCCTGTTTACTGACCTTCTGTGCCACTGTTGTCTTTTGAAACAGTTAAAAATTCATTGTTTTTAAGACAGAGTATGTGGCTGTATGTTTTTTTTGCCTCTGAGAGTGACATGGAAATTAGGAAAAGTGAAGTTACTCAGGTAATAGTGGATGATGAGACAGAACTTATATTTCCACCCTGTAAGGAGGTGGATTTTTTTGTTGCTGTTGTTACTTTGAAGGATGGCCCTTTGCTTGCTGCTTTCAGCTGTCTTTTGTGTTGGGACCAGTATTAGTACTGAACTTGGAACTCTTAACATTGTGGTTTCTCTCTTGGTTTGTTCCTTCTATTTTTTAAGAATTTATCCACAGTTATGTAGGTTATTGTCTACCCTGTAATTTTTGTCATTATTTGTGTACAACTGCACCTCTATAAACCAAAGACAGCAAGGGTTTTTCATGCCATCCTGGGTCAGGTGAAGCTTGGATTTCATGGTTACCTTCCAGAGGAGACCGAGTCTTGTGTTGGTAAACCTTGTGTAAATGCTGCCATTACTAACAACTGTTTTGTTACAGAGTGGTGGCAGCAGAGAATAATCTTTTTTGTGGGCCTGTCTTTTGTTTGTTTATAAAATCCTTGGATACTAGGATGTGTTTACAGTAAGAAATTTGATCTTGAAATACCTGAAGTAGAGATTTAGCCAGAGCAAATCAAGGGGGTGTGATTTTGATGAGAGTTGAAGTAGCACTACAGTCAACAGACCTGCTAGGGATCAAAGTTAAGGTTTTGAATTATTTAGAGTATATGTTAATCAACATGATGAGTCTGTTATTTAGCATGAATTGCTTTGCTAGCAGTGTTCTGTTGTTCTTCACAGTATAGGTTTTACCTTTGTTTGCAAGATGTTTTTTAAATGTGATTAACAAAAAAAATTCTTTTGAGTTTCCCAACTCGATTACATAGTATCTGAAAAATGAGACTCTTAAACCAATTCTTGGATGTGAACTGCATAACCAAACTGAAGTCGTAAATAAGGAACTTAATAACTGTTTGCAGAGGCTTTAGCTGACTTTATATTTTCTTTAAAGATGTAATAGTGAAAATACTGGATTTTTACCTATATTGAGGATGTTACTTAAATGTAAGTGGTTTTGCTCAGGCACTTGAGTCGTTCTTCAGGACACAGTGGGAGAGATTTTAAGTGACTGGAAGACACTGGGGAAGTTTCCAATCTGCAGAGTTCTGAAGTTTGGAATGGTGTAGGATTTGATCACCCTTTGGACACGAAACTCTGTGCTGGAGTGCGGACCTTTGAGCTGAGAGGAAAAGCTCACCAATAATTTAGTTTTGAATTGTAAGGTTGGTGTTGAACAGATAATAATGTCAGGTAATGTCTTCAGGTCACTGGGAAGTGTCTCAGGGTGGGGTAGTATTGCTTCCATAGATGTCAGCAGTTCTTTAAAGGTTAAAATGGCAGTATATGTTTGTGTCTGTGGTTTTGGAGGAATGGCTTATAATACTGTCTCATTGATAAGCAGAGGAGGAAGCCCCAAACAAACTCACAGTGCTGGTAATTAAAAAAAAAAAAATTCCTTTGCTCAAGAAGCAAACACTGACTGGTGATACTATGTCATACACTCAGAAAAGCAATTAAATTTGTAAAGAAACAGTAAGACTTTCCAATAAAATAAAAATGTCCCATGATATCTTCTAAAATATACAGAGTGGATTTTTCCTTTTGTATCAAGAGTAGATGCCCAGAATTATTTTGCCTTGCTTCTTGGCTTGCAAATACAAGTTACCTTGCTCCCTGCAATCACTGTTCATTTTGTGTTGACACAAAACCAAATCCAGTTTTAGTTACAAGAGATTTTTAAAGTTGTTTACAGAGGAGATACACCTAAAAAGTAGTAACAGTTCCCATTTGAGATTCAGAATAGACAAGGCTTTCCCACTGCCTTGCTTCTTTTTATTAAGATGTTACTTTATAAACTACATTGAGGAAAATTTTTGTGGCAGTGAAACTTCTCTTATTTTTTTTTATCCTTTGCATTTCACCTGCCCCATATTTGATTAATAGAACCAAGTGCTTAAATGGGTGCTACAAACACAAGAAGACAGTGTGAATTTATCACTGTACAGATGCTGTCAAACCCAGTATATTTCAGTCATCGACAAGGTGATGGGTCACTCTAGTATGGACAGTTCAGAAGATACTTTATGCGTTGACCTTAGCAAGGCTGCTGACATGACCATCTGATTGTTCTTATGAACAATCTAAGGAAGTACAGTCTGGATGAAGTTGTGATGATGAAAGCAGATGGATCACCATATTAGGGAATGATTGTGAAGATCTCGTTGTCAGACAGAGATCAACAGGGTCTTGTTGGGTTGTGTATTACCTCTGGTTCCAATCACTGTTTGCATCAATAACCTAGATGATGGCTACAGTGAGCTTAATAAATTTATACGTAGGAAGCTGGGCCAAGCTACAGAATCTAATTGAAATTCAGCTTGAGTGTAGGTATGGTCTAACAGACTTGGAGGTGGCTGAGCAGGTATGATTGTAAGCTATTTTGTACTTAGTGGAATTTAAAGGACAAAATGAGAAGTAATGGGATATCAAGTCTGGAGAAAATAGCTGGGAAAGGTTGGGGACATCCCAGGGCAAACAAGAGCCAGGTAAGTTTTGCTGCAAAAAATCAGGGATGACATGAGGTTATATAAATCTGTGAGCAAGATGTCTGAAGGAAAAGTAATCCTTTTGCTCTACATCTCCTTCATGGAGATTCATTGAAAACGTATCTGGTTGACTACTCTTTTCAAGGAAGATGTGGACAAAATGGAGAAAGTTCAGAGCAGAATAATAAGGACAGGTGGTGCAGAAAATTGGACCCATTAAAAAATGGGAATGTTTTTTCAAGTCAGCTTATAAGTAATACAAATTTTTAAATATTTAGGACTGCTGTAGAGAGAAGGGGAATAGTTTGTGCCATCCAGTATGACCACCAGAGATCAAGAAGTGGTGGATTACATTAAATATTGGAAAACGAAATTTAATATTGGAAGATATTGTGAGAATGTTTTTGAATGTAGCATGTTCGAGACCTGTAAGTAAAGATTTGGCAGACATGTCCCAGGAGCAACACAGATACAACTGATCCTGCCTTGGAACAGGAGAGGTAGGTGGGCAATTTCTCGAGGTCCTTTCTAGCCTTTTCTTCTGATTTCACATGCATTTACATTTTACTTTGTTGAATTTCTGAGTAGTGATACACTAGGATTTAAAGTAAGGTATATACTTGGAGTTCAACACCCACCAAATAATGAGTAAATGCAGGGAAGAAGTCTTGCTTAGATCTAGGAAACACTGGACTTAATTTTGAATTGAAATGAAGCTACATTATTTTTCAAGTTTTGAACCCTAGTAAATAAAAAGTGCAACAGCTGTTAAATTTCTAATAATTTTGTGCCATATTTTGGGTATGCCCCAGGCCTTTAGAGACTCTTCCTGAAGTAGTTACATAGAGACTTTCTTCAGCTTCCAGATCTTGCTTGAAACTATTAGCATAATTTGTATCAAGATACACGTTTACCTTTCATAAAGTATCATTTATGTAACTACAAGAATAAGTAATGTAGTTTACTTAGAACAAGATTATCCTAGTGATGCTGGTGTAGGACAGTTAAATTTTAGCCATCAAAAGTATTAAACTATAATAATTTGTCCATGTGTGACCAACAAATTCTTGCACCTTGTTGGAGAGACTTTAAGAGGGACAAGGCTTTATTCACAAAACTTACCTGGGACTAGCCTGTTTAATAATCAACTTAGGCTTCCACAACCTAAAATACAGGCAAGCAGTTGTGGTAGGCTTAATCAGAGATATTAAAGCAAATGTAGTGTGAACCACTATTCAAAGCAGCTTTTTATTGTTTATTCACCTCTCTCTCCTTCTCAGTGGTTTTGCTTTTTCAAAATTAGAGATTGTGAGTTCATATTCTTAATTGTTTTAAATGCATGGCAGAAACAAAGAGTATATAATAGGTTTTATCTTACAAAAATGTAATTAATGGTGAAAATGTCTCTTTGAATGTTTCTTTGACTTTAATATAATTTACAGGATGTACACCTGGAAACCAGGCATGTAAACTTAGAGATATATCTTAGCATGAAGTCTTTAGTGCCAGCAGCTCTTACGAGGAAAGAAGAGCAGTGCCTGACTTTCTGCCAGTGCCTGCCTTTCTGCCGTATCAAGAGAAAGGGCTGTAGTAAACTGCAAGTGGGACATACAGGAGCTTTTCCTGTTTTTGAATGTGCGACATCCTGAAAGTGTTTCCATTTACGAATCCAAGTTACTAATTTAGGGGATGGCATAGTTTATACTGTCACAGAAATTCCATTAATTTCCTTGTTAAATTCACTGAGGTTTTTAGTGCAGATTCATTTGTAAATGAAACTTAAAGATGAAGTGATTTGTTGGCTGAGATTATTTCAGTGTATGTTGCCACAGTCAAGTGGAATTGTGCTTAGCAGTGTTTTATCTCAGCTCTGCAGTAACAGTAAATCAAGATTTCTTGAAGTAATAAACACATTAAATTGCTGCAAAGTATGGTTTATGATAATCTGCTGATATAGGAGGTTTGGGGGATGAAAATAGGAAATTTTTAATTCAAATGGCCCTGTTTCTCTTTTATTGGGAGACAGCCTTGCTGCTAATTTGGAATAGGTTGGGTTTAGCAGCAACAAAAGAAAATATATAATAGGTCTTTCCATAATACAGTAAATATTTAGGCTTTATTTTTTTACCATCCTAAGCCATGTAACTCAGGTGCTACTTCCCAGTGTTCTTATTCAAGGGCACATAACAGGTTGATGTTGAGTCATGAGTGAGGTTCAGGGGTTTTAAATGCTAGTTTGGGGCACTGACTACTGACAATGACTGTACCTGAACATAAACTTCCTTTTGTTCAGGCCACTTCAGCTGCATGTATATAGTAATTTTGTTGATGGATGTTTTTTTTTTCTTCTCCTTCAACATCCTCTGCCCTCAAGTAGGAAGTGAAATGTTAAGCTCTGATTTTTGCAGTGATAGCTGTAACAGTATTGGGGCAAAAGGTCTCTTTGCTGTGTATTAATGTTGGTGTATTCTGGGCCAAAGGCAGTTGAACTATATTCTGTTTTCCTCTTTAGAGGCTACTTATCTTAGATGTATGCCTAAAGCATTAAGATTTTTGTTGTTGAATGATTTGTTGTTGGCTGCTTCTGAGTGAGTACAACGTAGCAAGTATAGATATGTAGTATTCTAAATTTTCAAAGTTAAATTAGTATAGAAGAATCTAATAGCATCAAGGGAGGAAGAGAATCTGAATTTTGTTTAATAATAATATAATTATTTACCTCACTAGGGTAGGTAGGAAAATGCTGCTTTAATTCAAAACATGGCCTAGTGAAGCATGTGAAAACAGTGCATGTTAGTCTGATCTCTCTGAAGCTTGATAACTGTGCATATGATAGCAAATGAGTATTGTGAATGGCAAACTTCTTAACTATAGAAATCATATTGTTCTTGTTGGTAGTTGCACAGAATGGTGCACAGAATAACTTTACTTAGTTGAGAGCTTATCATAGAAGGATACCATTCTAAAGATCTGTGGAAAGAAATGCTGTGTAACTTGAAGGAAACCCAGCATCTGAGTCCATTAATTTTTTTTTAAATTATGTAGATTAGTTTCTAACCATAGCTTTGCATGATCTTTTTCAGCATAGCTGCTTAACAGCTGTTTAGTAATATACAAAGAAATTCAGAATTGACTGCTGGGAGATTCTTTCAGTGTAATATTTCAGGACTGAAGCAGCTGGAATCCCATAGCTCCAGAGCTGTGTTCTGTGAATGCTGCACTAGTAAGAACATTTTTAATTTGTGAATTTCTTTTTAATGCTCAGAATTGTAGTAATTCTGGATTGTGTGTTTTTTCCTAATAAGAAATGAATTGAGGAATAGTTATTGCAACCCACAAGGGGGAAAAAAGTAGTATATGAGGCTGAGAAAGGGCTACTGGTTTTGGCTGGTGCTCAGAATTCTATGTGAATACTGGAGAGCTGTATATGGACAAATGGGTTTTGTATGTTCTACCACAATGTTCCTATCCATTACTGTACTCACAATGGATTTTGTATTGCCTAATACAACCATTAAAAGCAAGAACTACATTTCTTATCTACATTCTAAGACTATTGCCCTCAATGTCTTTGTTCTTTTTAGAGCAAAATTCTGTTTGTGTGCCTTAACACACGTTCATGCTTGTGCAAAAGTGCTAAGTTTGGGGTTTGTATGTTCATTCTTTATGCTTTATAGGGTAAACTATAGTGAGTTTGAGGTCTGTTCACCATTTTGGGAGAGGTTTAACTCATGGAGACTGTTTTACCTGTGATACTGAATGCAGGTAACTGTATGGATGAAAACTGTATTGATGGAACAACAGCTAGTAATCTGTTAATACCAGTTCTTAGAAAGGAGCTGAGCTGCTGTGGAACATGGGAGAGTGAAGGAAAAGCATTGACCCACTCGTTCAGTGATGTCAATTGTCCTCTTTTAATTCAGTCTGTCTAGGTAGGCTTGTACAGCTTTCTAGAAGTTGGAATTTTGATGCGTGTGAGGGATACTTCTAACATCTTGCAGGAATTTTCTTATTTATCAATCAGTCTAGTGTAGTTTATTAGTAGGAAGAGTTACAGTTGCTTCAAGTATAATGTCAGCTAACAACCGATGGAAAGAAGCAAACGAGGAGCATATTCACATATATTGAGAGGATTGCCAGTTAGACTGAGGATAACACTTGTCTTTTCTGGGGCCTGAGTTCTGAAGCCACAGGAAGATGTGCATGTCGATGTTTTCAAATCTCTGTTTCCTTGTGAATGTGTGTGTAAGGGCTTGGATAGAACCTAAGTTTTAGTAAACATTTTGGAGAGCTGATTTATAGGAAGGAAAACAAATGTTTCTAGGAAAAATAAGGAGTGTATGTGGAAGTAGTGTTTGAATTCAGACTGAAAAATTTATGAAGTCAACAGTGGCAGATTTCTTGTTTCGTATATAACAGCAACCATATTGGAATTTAACAGGGCACAAATATGTGTCTGTTAGGTTGTTTTCTTAGTAATCTTGTTAGTAGAGAAAGTTACATGTTTTGCAGCAAGAACAACAAAATAATTTGACAAAGGTTCTGACACCCATGACACGGATTTAATTAAAACTTCATGAATTTGAAGCTCTTTGTTTAATATTTGCTGCCTATTTACAGTATAGTTTGTACTTTTGAAATTGTATAGACTTTAAGGTGTGTACAAAATAGGTCTTTTTTTTGGCATATGTGGTTTGCTGCTCTAAGGATATTGAAGCAACAATTTAATATCTAACATACTGTGGATGTTGCTGAATTTATTTTCATTATAAATTCCTCTTGTATTATAGATACAATACTGTAATAAAGTTTAGTACCTTTGTGGGAAACTTAGCAAATATGAGAGTTTTGATATCAGAATAGTACATGAGTATACATCATGATGGTCATGTACTACTGGTAGGTGTTTTAGAAACTTTCAATAATGACTCTTTTGTTTTTTTTTTTTTCTTGGCTACCGTTTCTTTTTCAGGTATGTAAAACTTCACTGAGTTTCTCTCCTTTTTTTCCCCTGTAGTTGCATGTGATGTTTGTTAACTTTTCCCTCTCTACCTGAACTTAGTTTGGAAGTACTATTAGTAGTTACATGTCTCGGTATATTCACAGTGCTTTGCACAATAGTGAAATTCTAATAAGTACATGTAAAGTTTTTTGTGAGTATTAGAATAATCAACATCCAGTAGAAAGTGTGCTGACTAGAGTAACAGATGGTTGTAATGTTCTCTTGGATGTAGGTAATAGTGTATTAGTTCACATAAATGTAATACTTTAGAATTTAAGAGTAATTTGTTTATATGTAATTTCTCTCTCTTTTTATTACACTGCTTTCCCAGCAAGGACAAGTTTGGAAGGTTTGCAAAGCTTTTCACCTTCCCTTTGCCCGCTTGCCCGCTTTCAGAATCGGTCTCATACTCCATGACTTCTGTCTCTACAGTCCACAACTCAGTCATAGAAATCAATGTGGAAAAGTTTTTAAATGAGCTGTCATTCGAGTTCACTCTGTTGCATAGAAATGCCTAGCATGTAATTCAGTTTTGCATGAGACGTGAAACTCCTTCGCAAACCCCTCTGAGGAAAATAAAACTAAATTAATATTTGAGAGAATTACAGTTTGAGCACATATTTTGTCATGTAAGTAATGCTGCTTTTAGTATATTGCTCCAAATGAAATGGTATCGCATGGCTCGCTAGTCAGAGTAGCAGAAAAGTAGAGTCTGACAGCATGCACTGTAGCTGGCAACAGTAGGTGCTTCCTCAGGTGTTTGTCCACAGAAGCTGTTCAGATCCATCTACGTAAGTTACTTAGGAGACCTTACGGTTGCGACTTCACATTAAAATTTAGTGAAACTTTTTGATTCCTGCTTTTAAAGCTCAGCTGTGATGCTGTAGGAATAAAGAACACGGGTAAAACTTCAGGAAAGAGACTATGTTAGGCAAATATTGGTGGTTTGATTGTGGGATGGAAAATGGTCTTACAGTTAACAACTGGGAAAAAAAAATTCAATGCAGATTGGTGGTGGGGTGTTTAGTTTTGTTTCACAAAGGATAGTTGAATCATTTAATGTACCCAAGCACTGTCCTCCACAGATGATGACATGATTGAATTTTCTAACAGTTTGTTAACTCCAGATGAATACAACACTACCTCAAACCAGGAATAGCATTAAAAGGAAACATTTTTTTTCTCCTTCTTTTAGGATTGAGTTTTTTCCCTCACTGCTGTTCTGCACTAACTGCTTTGATACTTCCATGCATCTTTTTCAGTAGAAGAGCATCTCTGTACTGTTTCCCATTGCATATTTCAGCTGTGACAGTCCCTGCACTTTGCCTTTCATTTTATCACCTGCTCACTAAAACCAAACAAACAAAAAGAGGAATCTTTCTAGTTTATCTTCAGATTGGCAACTATCACTTAGCTTTACATGGATGATTGTGTTTCTACTTCATTTCGTATTGTATTTTTTTATAGGCATGTGGTGACCCCAAAGCCAAACCATCCTATCTTATTGACAAAAACCTGGAATCTGCTGTCAAATTCATAGTCAGGAAGTTTCCAGCAGTAGAAACACGCAACAACAACGTAAGTAATCAAGTGGCTGTATAACTGTTTTTCTCGCTAGCCTTTCAGCACAATCTGGGAGGTTTACATTTTCTTAAAAAGCATCTATTGCTGGCAGTTGCAGTTGGAATATAGTTGTTGATTCAAATGTCTGACAGGATACTTCAGAAGGACCTATCTCTAAGGAGAGAATAGTATACTGTAATTCTGGATGGTTTTTTTTAAGACAGGACACTTTCTGGTTTTCTTTTTGCCTGCTCTCTTCTATTCCGTTTCAAAGAATTGTCAATGGGAAGAAATCCTTGGAAAAATCATGCCTTACTTTAATAGGAGAAATTCCTGGTGACCAGACTGATTTGCAGAAGGTAGAAGTTGTATAACTTTATTTGTGATGTGTCCTAACCAGCATATCAGTAAAAAACACCTGGCTGCAAGGTGGGAAGAAGTGTTTGTATTTTACAGGTACCCTTGCCTATGGAGTTAGTCCCTGTGGGAATAAAGAATGCTTTAGTACATAAGGAGAAACATTGTGAAGTACAAAAATATGGAAATATAATTGTTTCCTCTTCATATAGTGAGTTTAGCTGCAGAAGTAAATTATGTTTTACATTTGAGTGACACAGTATTGCTGAATTTGACTTTGAAGCCTTTTTTTAGATAGTTAATATTATTAGGCTAGAGGCAGGCATTTTGGCAGGTGATGTGCACTTGTTTCCCTGATTCAATTTGAAAGACAAGGGAAAGATGTTTGTTTTACCTGCTTATATTTCTTTCCAAAGGTGGAAAATGGAGGTAGGTGTTGGGTTTGCATGTTCCCTGCATGGAACTGCGTGCCTGTGTGCTTGGGAGGTTTAGGCTTGCTTTAAGCATTCAGGTTTCTGCAGAATGGTAGTGATGATAGCAATGAGAATAATTAGTTTCTTTTACATTGCCATCTCAAATTTGTATGTAATGTCTTCAGTAATGCCAATGGGCAAAAAAACCCCCCAAAAAACAATTGGAGGAAACAATTTCATTAACAATGTGCTTTTTCACTTTAAAACTTGTACATGCTTTGTACTCTGTAATTGCTCATCTTTGTATTGAATTTGGTTGTTTTAGTAACAAATATGGACATTCTTTATCGAATTTATGTAAAAATAGGAAACCCGTTAAACTGTGTTTGGTAAATGGTATTCTCTAAGCTTGGGTGGCAGATCTGCTATTAAAGGTAATGTACATAGAATGTACTTATAGCACTTGAATGTATGCTTTAAATGTTTTCCAGTTGTTGATTATGAATTTGGACCTTAACTAATGATAGATATTTAAGGATTTGGTGCTGTGAAGTTTATGGAAAGAGATCAAAGAAAACTTGCTATATTTTGACAATCACAGTTTCCAAAATAGGACACACTCATAATGTTTTGACATTGCCATGTATTTATTTACTATGAGCCATCCAGGCCTGTGTTTATTAAGCAGAGTTGACAAAAGCCTACCCTCCTTATGTATGAGCACAGTTTAAAGTAGGATTTTGAGCTCTAGCAGTAGGCATCTGGGGTTTCCATCCTGTGGTCAAAGCTGACGGCAGTTTGCTTAGTTATTTACAGATGTTTCCCACAGAGTGTTGTAACTCCCAAAAAAGAAAAGGGTGGTCAGAGATTTAAAAGGGCAAGAAGCTAATTGGAACAGACATTAAATAAAGATTATTTAATGTATATTTAATTTAGATTATTTAATGTCTATTTAATGGTTAAAGAAATATCACAAAGGATTACAGCAGTGAAAATAGCTAAGAAATCATAAGTTGTGTTTCTTCCTTGCAGTGAAAATTCCAGGACACGCTTTCAAGAGGGGGTTTTGGATTTTGTATGTTCAAATGCAGCAGTTGCCACTGCCTAGCACTGTGTACCTATGCTGTTAGTAGTATCTTTTAACATGTCAGTAGGTGATGGTGCCAAAAAAGCTTGCATTCAGTTTTAGAGAATAGGTAGTGCCAGCCTTTTTTTTTTTTTTTTTTTTGGACCTATTTTAGCTGTTTTTTCTCAGGCACTGTCATCTACAGTGTTTTGTGTCTTAGAAATGAGTGACACATTTTACTGAAGAGTATGAGCAATGTTTGCTGTAATCAGATGATCTTGAAAAGCATGAATTTTCATTCTGTTGAAACAAGTAATTCTGTTATATTTGCTGTTGATATCTTTTACATCTTTATCCATGGAAAATACAGTTCCTGGTTTTGTTCCTCCTTCAGTGTTTGACATGCTGAGCAATGTCTGACAGTTGCTGATTTTTGGTATTGTACTGAGAGTGAACGTTTGTGGACAGTTCAAACAGTGAAGTGACTGATCAATCTTAGCTGACCAGGCTGGAAAATGAAATGGAGTAGTTCATCTTCCAAAGTATTAATTATAGATAACTCTGCACCCTATCAGTTCATAACTCTCTCTCCCATTGTGTGAGGGCAGTCCCTGTGATGTCTTGCCCTTTCTTTTCCAATAGCCATTGTGAATCATATAACCTTGAAAGTGTGCAGCTTGGAGACCAGGCTCTTAAATAAACTGTTAATCATATAGGCTACCAGGGTAATATTGCTGCATAGTGCATGAAATAACCTGCAAAGGAAGGAATGTATATAAGCAAAAACTTGAAGGATTTGGAAAGTGAGAAACAAACAAGATAGATAGATAGAGTCCTGTGTTGCGGTTTGACACTGATTAAGCACTGAGCACCCAAGAAAAACTATTCACTTACTTTCCTCTGCTATAGCTGAGCAGAGGAGGGGAATTAAAACTTCATTTTCATGAGTGAGATAAGGATCAGGGGAAAAATACTTTAAGGCAAAACAGGTTCCAAATTTAAACAGCATAAAGAAGGTTTATAAAGAACATTTGAAAGGAAAGTTTCTTCTGTGTTTGGGGGAGCTTTACTGTTTATAATTATTTTAAATTGACTAAAGCTTTGTTTTGAAAAAGCCTTCTAAGCTGCAGATGGCTTCCAAAAACTTTATAGCACCATTGTTCTTGGTCAGGTCTGTGATCTGATTGTACTTGTATTGACTCAGAGTAGCATTTATTTTTACTGAATTTCCTGGACTAGCTTCAGAAGGAAAGTTCCAAAGTAAGGGATGCAGAAGCAGCCTGATTTTTCTGACGGCTGTTTAGACCTCATCCTCTTATAAGGGTGAACAGGCGAGGCTCTTGTCACAGAAAAATCGAGATGAACTAAAAAAAAATGTTGTAGGACCTAAAAGTTACTCTGTTCTCAGTCAATGCTAATACTTAATGCCTTTTAAAACCATAATAAAGTACTTCGTAATGGGGAACTGGAGATGCAGAGAGAAAGGACATAAATTTTTTGTAGATTGTGAGTAGGGTTTGATAAATCCGCTGCCTGTGCAGGTAAAGCTCCACGTCTTTGTGTCATGAAGTTGTAGCCCGCTTTCTGCTTTCCCAAACACCACATATGACAAGTAGTGAGAATATCTGCCTTCTTTCTTGAACATATGTTTTTCTTGGTTTGTTCCTCAGCAATTTCCTTGTAGAAAAACTTATATTTTTACATGTCTCTTGGAAAAATTGAGGTTCAGTCATTGCTTAGCACAAAGCAGACCAGTGAAGCATCACTTTGAAGTTTCTAAGTGTATGGCTAGTGAGAGAAAGGTCTGTTTTCCAGATAATGCTAGTCTTCATCATCTAGTAGGTATGTTCATATCAATTCAATCTGTGTTTTGTATTGACTAATTTTCTGCTGTATTGTGTCTGTGGGTACTGGAAATAAGATCGCCTGGGAGCAGAGGACAAGCAGTGTAAGCTTTTCCAGCCTCCCAGGGTTAGGTTCTATAGTTTTAAATTAGTTCACTTTACTTTTTAAATTTTTGCCTTTTCCCTTTTCGATCCCAGTGTGTGTGTGTGTGCTTGGTTTGCCTATTGTGTCTTTCACAGTTTCACTTCATAATAAGCTGGTTGCATAGCAAATTAGCTGGATGTGGGAGAGGTGTTGTGGACACAGAGTGGCTGAACCTCCTTGGCTAAAGCTTATTAGAAGTTATTAATGCATACTTTTATTAAATGCCTTCTTCTATTTAAAAAATTAAAACCCACACTTTATAACCAGTCTTGGTTTTTAATTTGTGATAGGTGCTTCCAGTAATTAGCCTTTTTCAAAATACTTAATACAAATAATAACCTGTTTTTCAAAGTTCTTTTTCTTTCAGCCCCTGTAAGTGGTACAGTACATCAAAGAAAATGTCATTTGTTTTTGTTTCTAATGAAGCATTTAGTACTGTAATTTTCATAGCACTAGCAAAGATAATTTAGAAACTGTCATCTCTGGAAAAATAACTTTAGGGTCTCAGCTCTCAGCCTCATGTATTGGTAATCCCTTTTCACTAGTCATTTATTTTTGAGGAAATTATATGGTCATTAAAGCTATCACAGCTGTTTTCTTAAGTCTAACTTAAATTATCCCCATATTCAGTAAATTTTAATATTTTTCTCCACCTTTCTGGGGTGTTAGATCTCTTGCATGGGTGACTTGACTTTTCAGGTAACTTCCAGCTTTCTTAAGCAAAAAACCCCCAACTCCCCATATTCCACCGTAAAACTTAACTGGCCTTCTGACCGTGAGGACAAAACCTTTTCCAGGTAAGGGGGTGCCATGCACAGCTTCTTGTTCAGCTCTGTTCCTGCTCAGGGAGCTTATAGTGGTAAAGGACCACAAAAGAGATAAATTTTCCAGAAGTCACTGAGGCAGCAGTTCAGGTTATCTGTGTTTCCCCTGCATGAGTGAAGTCAGATGATAAGCAACTATTCTCTGTTCAGCTTTGTATGAACAGTTAAGATGTCTTATGCTTGAGAACAGAATATACTAATGATAGTTTATTTCACAAGAAACTGCAAAATATCTACAAATAATAAAATTTTATCTACATTTTTACTAAAAAGTCATTCAGAATTGAAATTGCTCAGCTAATGCCTTGCTCTGATACAGCCATACTTACTGTTCTGGTTTTGTATGCAGTAGCATGTCTGATGTCTTCAGTTGTTACAGGTAGAAGACTGACTTAAAATGACATATCCTATATAATAGAATATAGTATATAAAGTTTTTCAGTCTAACAGTAATTTGTGAGTGAGCATTTTTTTCATAGCAACTCCAAGAGGTCATGTGAAATCCTGAAATATCTTCAAAATGTTTCACCAAACAGAATTCTCATACTATAACATATTTTTTCAAAATAGTAAGTGCTGTCAGCTGCAAAGTTTATATACATGGTTTAACCTTTGACTGGGCCTGAATTTGAGATAGAATAGCATCCAAATGTTGTATTTTTTTTATCATTATTTGTAATAAATCATTGTAGTACGCTGCTGTAAGTCATGTAAGTCCATACAAGTCACTTGCCAAGGTAAATAAATCTTGCTCCGTTGTTGCTTTATAGTGTCTGCAGTACCTGCAGAGGAGTGACTGTGTGTAACATTTTACCCTCTGCTTTATCCACTAAAACTCTCTTTGTTTTAATGATTGACAATTTAAGAGCTTGGCCCTTAAAAAACAAGAAAGCAAACAAAAAAACCCCACTGAGATGGCATTCAAAAAATAGTATGAATTGTAAAAAATTTGCAAAAGTTGTAAATGAAGTTGAGAAAATGGGGAAACTGTTTCTTATGGCTGAGAGGCGGATGAGTTTTTAAAGAGAAGCCTCCCTGCTCCAGTTGTCTGTCATTATTAATTCTCTGGGAATGGTAACAGTTATGGAGCACCACGGGTGGCTATTTCCTTTTCCAAACACTTACCTTAGTGCTAGAAACTTGAAAACAAACTAAAATAGATCTTGTGGTAGACATACATTTGTTAGTAAACACTTTAAATATTCTATTTTATCTTTTTATATGCAGCACAGTACTTCAGAAACTGCTTTTAACTGGAAATAAGAAAACCAAGGACATATCCATAATTCTAGAGTTAATTTACGGAATTTAAAACTAATTTTCTTCATTTTCTTAGTTGCTTCTGTCTTTCCCTGCTGTTCTGCTATGGATTTTGTAGACACAAAATGTTGTTCAAATTAATTGTTTCAGATGTTCATCTAAAGACTCTGTAGGTGACAAGCATAGTGAGTATAACATGACAGTAAGAATACTGGCAGTGATGATTTACCTCTCTCTCCAGAAATGTAACAGTCAGAATTTATAATACTGCTTTTTTGGGGGCTTATATTCCAGCTGGTAAGATTAAGTTGATGGTATTTTCACTGAGGACGTGGTAATATCTATGGTGTTGGATTGTAGAAAACAAATACAAGTGTTTAATGATCAAACTTGCAGGAAAAATATCACACTGATATAAGAAGCAGAAAACTCCCCTTCCTACTGTCTACTTCTGGATCATGAAATAAGTAATTTTTTCACATACTACTGCTACCAATCAAATAAACATGATAAAAAATTCTAGGACTTAGGGGTACCCTTTGTTTTTACACACATAAACCTCTCTGAACAACCTCTTCTAGTTGTCTAATCTTTTTTGCAAGCTGTGGTATTAAACTGGTATTTATTCACATGATTAGTATGCCAGGGCTGCATCATTTCTCCCTTGTCTGAGCCATTGTGTTCATATAAGCTCTAAGTGAGGCTGTCTTGCACTTTCTGATTTGTTTTGTGCTTCTTTTAATGTCCTTTCTCTGTTTACATAATTGACTGTGAAGGATCTTAGGGATTTAATATAAAGAAGGAAAGGCACAAGTTAAAGATCAGTTCCTTCTCCTGTAGGTAATATATTCACAAAGTGTTAGCTTCACTCTTTGTTATTTATAAATAATATTAAAACATGATCAGAGATGTGGTTTTTTGTTAATAGGCAAAAGAAATAATCTCAGATTAATTATTTGGGAGTTTTTTCAGTCTTGCCATATTACGCTGAAATTTCTACAGGTTTTCACAGGTCTTAAATCTAATTCACCTCATGCAACAAAAATACTGTTGGTATAATTTGTACTTCAAATTCTCCAAGAATAAATAAACCAATTTACAGCTAACCAGTCTACAAGGCATAGTCAGCTATAGTAAAAAGAATGATGGTTAAAGAGTTATTTCTTCAGTATATCCTGTTTTAGGATATACCTACTTTTGTTGGTTATTGTAAACTTTGAATAATGAATTGCAGGCTAAGGAAAAAAGCAAATGCAAATCAAAATAGCACCAGCAACTTCTAACCAGCTGTTAGGAAATTAGTAATGGAAAGTTTTAATGCTGTGGTTGTGCAAAGAGCTACACCCACATTCCTGAATGATAAAAAAACAAATAAACATCCAAGACACTGCATGCTTGTAAGCTGTTCTTCTAAACATCACTGATCAGGCTGTGCTCTATAAATTGAACTATTGGCCCCATATTGATATAACAGTCAGTTAATATATTGTTTTACTTTCATAGTACTATTTTAAGTAAAAGTTTACTGACCCCTTCAACACTCAGCATTCAAAGAATGATCATCTTAACTCTGTAGGAAAGTTTTAGCATCACTTAAGTATAAATATTTCTGCGAATATAGGTAGCAAGGTAAGAATGCACAGCAGTGATTCCATAATCCTTAGCTGAGTGTGGCAAATACCTCCCTGTACTCTGTACAGCTTCACAGAATTTCTCAAAATCTATTATTTCTTTTGCAATCATAATTCCCATCTCCCTGTTTGCCATATCTCCCCACTTCACATATTCTGGCTTGAAATTGTGGTGTCCTGCAGGCGTGGACATTCAGTTGCTATTTGTTATACCAAAAATAGGTGTGGTGTACAGCAACCTATAATCTTGAGAGTCTTCTTCAGCATTGCACCTTGCTTACTATGAGTTAGGATTGCAGTGGGAAAAATGTTGTTAAGGCGTTATGTGCAGTGGTAATGAGTTTTGGTTTTGTCTTCTCTCTGCACTAGAATTAATCTTATTTCTGGGTCACACCCTGTCGTCTCTTCCTGAAAATTCTTGAAAGGACTTTTCAGATTCATCTGGTTCACACTTGTATTAGTTGCACAGAAAAAAAACCCTATTTCTGCTTAGTCTTCTACAAACTGGCAAGAAATGCTTGAAGCACTAGGGCCAGGGTGCAGTATTAAAACCACACATCTTACCTGAATTTTCATTGCGTAAGAACTGTTGACTGATGAAGCAGTCCTGAAAGTACAAAGCAGGCTTTCCTCTGGAGTGGCTCCAAGTATAGACACAAGCTGGCCTGAAAGTGTACTGGAGCTGCACAGACCTGCTGGAGCTCCGGAGTCTGTGTGTGATGATGCTGGGTGCTTTATTTTCTGAGCTCAAGGCAGCTGAAGTTAAAGCTATACACTGGGAAAGGTATAGCTTTAATCTTCATGCTGAGGATCAAAATACAAGTCATGGGATTTGAAAGCAGATTTTTGTACAGCAGCAGATTAAATGGAAATAACCTATTTCCTGGTGCATGAGATTTATCAGGACAAGTTACAAAATAAAACACGTACTTGCACCGCTTTCAATTAAGCCTCAACTGATGGCTATGTGAAAGAGACTTAAATAATGTACAGGCAAGCATTCAAAGCCCAATCCTTGGCAACGGTTTAAGAGTAGGCAGGAGTCTGTTATAATGTAGCCATTCTGATTTGCTCTTAACTGTCTATTCTTGTCTTCCTTGACAATAATGAAAGTCTTATGGCTCAAGGCTTCTAAAAAATTATCATCACCTCTAAAAATTCAGTGGAAAGAAGCGAAACTTATTTTATGTATGATACCTAGTTGTGGTCCAGGCACTTTGTTTTAGGAATTTAGAGGAATTTTGATGGTTTACATAAAACAGAGGATACAGAGCACAGCTTTATAAATGAGAGTGAGCTGAAGAAGCATACTCTGTTCTAACCTCTCATGAAAGTAAGCTAATTGATTTGAAGCAGTTTTTAAATCTTTCTTATAATTGATTGCTCTTGTTGAGAGAAATATATTATTTAACTTGATCATCTTTAATTTAAAATCATGCAGATTTTTGGAGGGCACTTTTTCCTATTGTGACTGCTTTAACTCATTTGAATTCCTGTGTCAGGAAGGAGATGTAATTTGTAGCTGGATATTGCAAGTTAAATATCTTGCAGTGCAGACTGTCATACATAGATAAACAGAATGGCTGTTCACTAACAGCTGCTGTTTTGTGTTCTTAATTGTCTAAGTGATCAATCTGGTTCCTTCAGAAAATCTTTAAAAATAAATGATATTTCATTTTCTGTTTAAAATATTAAGAAAAAAGAAATCCATGTGAACTATTTTACATTTGTATTCACGTTTGCCTCTTCCATTTTATCCACCAGTGTCTAATGCTAGTGTTTTGCTTCTTTTATGTTTCTTTCTTTTGTCGCTTTTGTTTGAATGTATTATTGTGTTTATATGGAACTGGTCAAAGAACCGTTACTGTATTTTATGTTTGTATCTGCATTTTATTTTGCATGCTTAACGTGGCTTTGCCTGGATATTCTTTTTGGTAAGTTCAGAATTTAAAAGCATAATGTTTTTCTGTAGTAAAGTTTGTAACCTGCCACATTATGTTCTTCCACCTCAAGTAACGTAATTATTTTGGTTTTGGCATACTGGTTTGTGCTCATGCACTGTTCTGCTTTTGCAAATCATACATATGGTAACACTTTTCCTAACTACCATTTTCATCTCTAGCTGAGCTAAACAATATGACTCTGGTACTAACATGTACTAATGTAACTTTTATCTTCAAAATGTGGTTGGCAGCTGTTAAAATGATCAGTGCTGAGTACTCTGTGTGTATTTGAGGCACACAGACCTCAGAAAACTGTGTTACAGCTTCTTTGCATAGCCTGGTGGTTACTCTGCGCTTCACAGGTATTACTTTTCAGCAGTCTTCTCAAGATCTTCTAAGAACAGTGTGCATGTTTGTGTTTCTCTTTTAGCAACAGCTTGCTCAGCTCCAGAAAGAAAAATCAGAGATTTTGAAGAACCTGGCATTATACTACTTCACGTTTGTTGATGTTATGGAATTTAAGGTAAGCTATTACAAATGTGTAAGTTGTTCTGTCACATTAGGTTTCTGTAATTTTATTAATGAAATAACACTATATAATGAAATAGCTGAACTTGCAGCTTTGTTCTTCAAGTTAAAAAAAATGAAGCTCCATCACTAATCGTAGTAATGTGATTTAATTATATCTTGTTAAACTGAAGTTATTCCTTTGTTTTTCAAGGACCATGTCTGTGAGCTGCTGAACACTATTGATGTTTGCCAAGTCTTCTTTGATATTGTAAGTTTCTAGGTGTAAATTTTCAAAACTGTTTCTATTCGGAGTCCTGTGGGAAGAAGGACTTGCTTTTCTTAGTCCAAGAAACATCACGTCTCTAGTAATAAATGCAAGAGAAATAAAAACAATGTAGGGTTCAGATTTCTAACTGTTATAATAGAGAGACAGACTTTTCTCAGTACGCTTCTTACAGACAGTAGTAGCAGTATTGTTATGAGACATAAAAATTTTCCAGTAATTTTTGATTTATTGTATCTGCAAGTTAATTCCCAGTCATCTGTATGCTTATGCCTTGTGAGACTCACAAGACAAGAATATTACTGGTGTCCACCTAAGCTATGTGAGGAGGTCACTTTTGGGGTTGACTAAAGCAACTACAAAAGCATCTGAAAGTCTTGTATTTAAACCCACCCTGACCCTCCTCCCCCCCCCCCCCCCCCCCCAAAAAAAAAAAACATAGAAAAAAACCCCCTAAAACCCTAAAAGAAAACCTCCAACACCTTTTCCTGTTGGTTTCAACTTTCTTAATGTTCATAATGTCCTCTTGTAGGTTTTTGTCATTATTCTAAATTTGCTCGACTAGATTAATAATATGAAAAAGGAACAGGTATGTGTTCTGTGAAATGATGTTACAAGGCCAGTGGGATATGTGCTAGTCTTTTACATTAGGATCTTACTAAAATACAGTTCATAGGCACGGCACTGCTGACTGCTTAGTAACAAGAAAAGTTTTCTTATCTGTCAGGTAATGAGTAACACTTAGGCCTGGAAGGATTTAATTGGATCCTTTGCTTTCATGAGTACAAACAGTTCTGGGAATCTGAATGAATAAATTAAGGTTATACAAAGTCATGTGCAACCAGAACAAGAACTTTGTTCAAAAGACAGCCCATTGTATTTAAAAAATTCTGAAAGTTGATGGAAGTGTAAGGTAAAATGTTATATGCTTGTTTCTAAAAGTTTTAGAATGATAATGTACTGGTTTTCATTTCTAGACTGTAAACTTTGATTTAACAAAGAACTACCTAGATTTGATTATAACCTACACCACTCTAATGATACTGCTGTCCCGAATTGAAGAAAGGAAGGCTATCATTGGATTGTATAACTATGCCCATGAAATGACACATGGAGCAAGGTAAAAAAAATTATTGTATAAAAGATGGGTATAATGTTAATGATAGTAACAGCTATACCTAAGTGAATTGTTTGGTTTTGCTTTTAGTGACAGAGAATATCCACGCCTTGGCCAGATGATTGTGGATTATGAAAATCCTTTAAAGAAAATGATGGAGGAATTTGTACCTCACAGTAAAGTATGTAACTACTTTTCACAGGCATGCAGTAACCTTAATTGGGAGAAACAGAGATAAAAAGTAAATGGAGTTTGTTCTGTCGAAGGCCATTTGTTATAAAATTTACATGAGATTTCTGCTTACATTGAACATCTAGGGCTGGGGATTGATACCCTATTTAAAAGCAGAACCTGCAGAAATACAGGAATGATAAGACCCATTTGGAAGGTGCCATTTTATTCACTAAGGATTAGAAATTAATTAAAAATCAGTTGTAGATCATCTGAGAATAGCTACTTCTGTGTTTTGTGTAGACTTGTAGCTTGAAATTAAAGAGATTCACAATGTTTCTATGAAGTTGGTTGTTTTGTTAGATTGCCGTCCTAGATGAATATGATTTTCTATTTTGTAACCCGAGGGGTTTTGCTTTGTATTGTCCTTAAACTGGGAACCCTGGAGATAACCACTGCCTCTTTAACAGTAGCTCCTGTACTCAAGCTGCTGAGTTGCCTTCACTGAGTTAAAGGTGCTCAATTCCTTTAGTCCATTCTGTACAGATGTTTCTAAGTTTCTGTTCTTACATGGTTGTGTTGCAGTTCTGTGATGTTTTATCTAGGCTGTATTTTCATGTAAGAATACCTTAGAAAAGCTTCAGAAGCCTCGCCAAAGTCAATGTAGATCCTGTTTTATCGCTTCCCATTTGTTCACTAGATTTGCTATCCTGTCAAAGGAAACTAGATTTCTCTGATCAGGACTGACCAACTATTATAAAGATGTTACTTTCTAGGTGCTTGCAAGTTAATTGCCTAACAATTACAACTTACTTTGGAATCTTTGGCAGGAGCTTAAGTTAAATTCTAAGTTATTACCTCAAGTTTTTAAGGTTTGCGTTTTTCTTTACCTATTTTGAAGTTTAGGTACTGGTTGTGTTTTACTTCTCTAGTTTTCTTGAGATTTTTTGCTATTTCCTTAAATCTTTTAGGATTGCCAGTAGAAGTTCAGAGTTTTCCAGCTACTTTGCTAAGTGCTCTGAAGTGCAATAGTTTCCAATACTTCAAATTTGTCTGTAATCTTATTGTTGTTACACTTTCCTCTCCATGATTCCTGTCTTGATAAGACTTACTTAGCTAAGGATCCCATCTACAAGTAATATTTCTAAGTAATATTTCAAGTAATATTACATTTACAAGTAACAACATCTACAAGTAATATTTACAAGTAATAACATTTTAGCAAAGATGCTTTACTTCTCAGTATTATCTTTATTTATGCTCTTGTATTTAATAGTGGATCAGTCCTTTTCATTGAAACATTTGTGAAAATGCCTTTCAGTCTGATTTTTGCTCTTGTGCTTATTTTGTGCTAGAAGTATAAATTGAGGTCAGGGATCTCTTCGGGTGCCATATTGCACTCTCATGGAAATGCACACTTTAAGTTGTCATCCCACTGCTTTGCAGCAAACCTGACAGTTGTTTAGTCCTTTACATTAGCTTCGGCAGATGACTTTGGTCTTTTTACGTGAGTGACTTCTTCTCTCACAGTGCTCAGATCTGTCTCCCTGAGGATTCCTACAAGCGCCAGTATTGGTACAAAAGTCAGGGAAAAGACTTTGGATACACTTGCCTGGATAAGCTTAATTTGCTACAAAGATGTTCCTGCAGACAATATCTGGTCAAAACAATTATAGTTTGCTACCAAAGAGGGAAGAACATACTAAAGGAAGTGGCAGGGAAGGGAGTAACACAACAATTGGAATACTTGAATAAATAATGAACAACTTCCAGTTGTATGTGAGAGGGCTTTTGTGCCTTATTGGTTTTTTCCCATGTCCTCTAATTCTGAATTCAGGATTTTGTAACTCTAGCTAAAAATAGAAATCAAACTCTCTTGCTTCTTCGCATCTTTCCTCTAGCCTGGAGTAGTCTTTTATGTGTTAAATAAGCTAGATGCAATGGGGTTTAACCTCAGGTTTAATTTCAGAACTGCTTCACTAAAATGTTTTGATGACTGTTAGTAATAATGCTGAGGAAACAGCTCTACTGATGAAATAGTACTAACCATTCAAACTAACCATTAGCCTGCTTTCTAGTCCCTTTCAGATGCTCTGATTTCACTCCAGATGGTGTATCCTCGACGAAATCTCTCAGCTGACCAGTGGAGAAATGCACAACTACTGAGCCTCATCAGTGCCCCCAGTACAATGCTTAATCCTGCACAGTCTGACACAGTATGGTCTTTTAATTTACATTATATGATAGAGTTAAGTAAGGTTTTCTGTAAAATAGTTGCCTGTTGAATTACCTCTACGTGACTTTTAATCAGAGAAGTAAATAGGCTGATTAGTTTCTTCTGTTACGTTAACTTGTGCCTTCAGTTTCCGTATTTGTTGACCAAAAGATGAAGGGAAGCAATGTTGACTTCTGCAGCCGTAGAGGAAAGGAATCCTGTGTATCCTCTTAGGTGTTTGTGATCCAGGAGACTGGAAATCAGAACTGGTCCTTCCTTTAAAATTTTTGTTTGCTCTTGCTGCCTCAGTTGTGATATGAATGGTTATCTTTCTGAAAAAAATTGAAGCTTTAACGGCTGTCAAGTTATGATTAGTATCCATCAAAAGCTTTTAGTTCTTAAATATTGTTAAATACAATGTTTATTGAAAATAAATATTTGTCAAAATTTGTTCAAGGTGGTGGAGGGTATGGAAACTCACATAATATTCTAACCCTCAGTTTCTGAAGTGCTGAAACACTGAATCGCTGTTAGCGGTCAGCAGCCTTCTATGATTCATCAGCATTTAAGGCTTTGTTTGTCATTTTTTGCTAAAAAGTACTTATAATTAGTGTGCTACAAATTACTGGTTTTTTAACAGATGCCGTGTGAATACCTATCTCTGGATGCAATGGAAAAATGGATCATTTGTGAGTAAAATATTCTGAAACGGCTCATGGTTGTATTAAAAAATCGGTTAACATTTAAAAGACTACTTGCTTTCTGTACTGTACAATACCTGTTGTATTCGAATAAGATTCTGGAGGACTTGATTAAATCTCATTTGTACATACATGCAGTGAAGCTAGAATTCAGCGCATGCTGCTGGAATAGAGTTTGTCATCAGTATGTTCCAGACTTTGACTGGAAGTGAGGGCTTTAGTTATTCTGATGAAAATAGTCAAGTACTATCAGCATGAAGTAATTAATTTTACAAAAATATTGCAAAAATACCTCCATTAGAAATAGGGAGGTATTTTTTATGTATTAGAAAATGTTTTTCATTAAAGAGTTTATTAATGATCTATGCAAACTATTTAAGACAAAATACATAATCATCTCACTGTTCTCTTACTGTCTTTGTGCATCTGGTTTGTGACATACATCAATGTGAACTTCTGAAGTTGGATTTATTTTGTGCCATGGAATCCTAAATAGTGATGCTACAGCTTTGAATCTTTGGAAACTTGCACTTCAAAGCAGCTCTTGCTTGGCTCTGTTTCGAGACGAAGTGTTCCATATTCACAAAGCTGCAGAAGATTTGTTTGTAAACATAAGAGGGTAAGCTTTTGTTCTCCTTTCAGAATCTCTACTAAAAACACCCTATTTCTTGAAGAACTGTTTCAAACAGGTTACTTCTGCTTCACACAAGTTCTGCTTAAGTACACAAAGATTTTTTTTTTTTCCCCTTGGTATCTTGACTGTTTCTTTAATGCATAAATTTTAGGGGCCTGATTTCATAACCACCACACCTTTTTTTATCTCAGTACTGAAAGCCTGGTGAATCAGTCTCTAAAATGGCAAGTCTCTAAGATTAATGATCTCACCCACAAATCTGAGGGGAAATTATGTTACGAATCTAGAGTTTGCTTGAGAAATTGCATCTTGCTGCCACTGTTTCTGCAGTACATTATATGAAAACTCAGAAACAAAGCTGAGACCTCTACCAGCAAACACCAGGAGCCCTTTGGTAGAAAGTATTTTTGGCTTGGATATCCAGTTTTGGCGTTTAGCTCTGCTCAGGAGCTGGTGTGAGTTTTCTGCTTGCGATTACATTGTAGCTCCTCTTAAGTCCCACTCAGCTCTTGCTAAAATGTGCTACTGATTCTTATACTGTATCTGATTGGTTTTTACTTGTAGCTACAACAAGCGTATTAACGACATCAGAGAGTGCAAAGAAGCTGCTGTTTCACATGCGTAAGTGTCTTAAAAAATTTTTCTGACAGATTTTAGTATTGGTTTTCTTAAAACAAACTTATAAAGATTGTACAAACAGAATTTGTCAAATGCTGAATTAGTAATGCATTTTCAAATGAGATCATGTACTGATTGTTCTTTTAAATCTGGATTTGCTTAATGTCATTACCAATTGAACTTCCCAAGTTTTAGATTATTTTTCGAATTATCAGGATGGAATCATTTAGTTTATTCTTTAGTTATGTTTTGTCTGGTTACCAAATGTGAATGCAGATTAAATAGAAATGTTTTAATGTAGTCAAATGCGTATCACAGAGAGGGGGCAGAGAACTTGGGGTTTAAATTTAATGATACTTCAAGAATATATGGTGTTGGTGATGAGGATGCCAATTTTTTGAACTACATTCTTCAAAATTATGAACTTTCGAAGTTGGTATAATAATCTGCCTACGCTTGATCTTAAATGCTTTTGAAAATCAAATGTTCTGTGGCTAGCATAGTGGATAATGTATGTTCTTTCGATGCAGCGGTTCAATGCATAGAGAGAGACGCAAGTTTTTACGTTCTGCACTCAAAGAACTAGCCACTGTCTTGTCTGATCAGCCAGGCCTGTTGGGGCCCAAGGTAATGATGGCTCTTATGGTTTGCATTTGTGCAATCTTCCAGTGTGTTTCTCAATGGTAAATCCAATATTTATTTTCTTTGGGGGGAAAAGACCCCTCACTTCACTCTGACAAAACCTACTTAATTTTTTAAATTCTTGGGTTTTAGAGACTAGTTGCCTCTTGAGTGCATAAACTATCCAGCTGCTGTATATATTGATAAGTTTGTGAACAACTTTTGTTTTTCAGGCACTTTTTGTATTTATGGCATTATCCTTTGCTCGTGATGAAATTATTTGGCTTCTTCGTCATGCAGATAATATGCCAAAGAAGAGTGCAGATGATTTCATAGATAAGTATGTTCATTTTTAATGCAATACCTTCAGTACTAGAATTTCACAGACAAAATAAATTTGAAGGCAATGGAATCACAGGAAAGGTTGGCTATATGGAGCAGTTAGGAATGTTCAGAAAATTTTTACTTGGGAGTATTAAGTGTCCCATCAAAACAGAAAACTGGAAATACTGTCCTAGAAATTGGAGCACATCAGTGAAAATTCATTTATAAAATAAAAATATTCTATTTAAGTTTTGGTTTTTTAACTCTGAATAGGCAAAAATAAAGCTTTTTTATGTTGCATTGATGAAATCAATGAAGGAGGCAAGAAAACTTTCAAAAAGCTTTATTTGTTGATTTGTAGAATGTCTCTTATAGCAGAACTGTCTTTTAAATCAGCTAAGCTTTATTTATGTAATATGGCGTTAGTTCACCCTAAACAGATGGTAAAAATGAGACATATGATTACAAGATCTTACAAGTGTGGTTAGGCAGGAGACTTCTCAAGATTATTGAACACAAGGTTGAACTGAAAGACTGCAGGAATTTAAACAAGTAACAATCACAAGGCCATTTATAGAGCTGGAGTGGGAAAATCTTGGGTTCTCTCCGCTGGACTTAGGTGCTAAGGAAAGATGGAGGTTCCAGACCCTTTCTGAAACCATCTTAACCATCCTCATGGCTTGAAAAAAAGCCAGAAAAGCCATTATTAAACTTGTATTTTTCAGGTTTTACCACTTTTTGAGAAAAAAAAATTTTTCAAGTTTACAGAAGGACTTCGTATTCAAAAAAAGAACTGAATATTTATACAAACCTTTGAGGACTACTATGATGGTATCCTGCTAACTTAGTCGCTGTTGAGTGGATTTTGTCTTGCAGAGAAAATTACCTATGTGAGCTCCTTTTACAACATCAACAAATATTTTCATACAGAAATACCTATTGGTAATTGTTTTAAAAGCAAGGTGTAGGAGGAAATCCCCTTGAAAAGCATCCCACTGATAGAAATTGGTTTTAATAATTTGAGTGATACTTGTAAGATTTTCCTTGTCTTTTTGCCTAGGCACATAGCTGAGCTAATATTCTACATGGAGGAGCTCAGGGCACATGTGCGAAAATACGGACCAGTGATGCAGAGATACTATGTACAGTATCTGTCTGGCTTTGATGCAGTGGTCTTAAATGAGCTCGTGCAGGTATGGCAACATCATGGTTCTGGGTTCTCAAATGCAAATTTTAACAAGGGCTTTTTGTCCAAAATGACTTCATGAAAGGCATCCCAGTTTGTGGATTTTGATGAACTTTATGGAATAAGACAAATTAACTTGTTCTTTAATTCTGGGATTTAGAGTTGTACTTTTGGTTTGTATATAGAATCACAGAATATCCCAAGTTGGAAGGAACCCACAAGGCTCATCGAAGTCCAGTTCCTAGCCCTGCACAGGACACAGTTTGCCAACAATCCCCCCCGTGCCTGAGAGCATTGTCCAAATGATCCTTGAGCTCTGGCAGTATTCGGGCTCTGACCCAAGCCCCAGGAATCCTGCTCAGTGCCTGACCATCCTCTGGGGGAGGAAACTTTTCCTAATATCCAACCTAAACCTCCCCTGACACAGCTTCATACCATTATGAGTGGTATGAATTTATATACTTCAGTATTCATATAGGAATATTATGAAGCACTGTTATATTTAGAGACAGTGAAACAGGTACTGTCACTGAAGGAGTGTAGAAACCTTTTCTTATTTAGCCCAACCAAGAAATGATAAACTTTCTTAAGTGCTTTGGTTGTATTCCCTAGTGACCCCACTAGATGGAGCCCAAACTGAAATGAGGGGAAAAAATGGACGTGAATTTTAGTTGTTATTAGTTCATAATAGCTATCAAGCACCAGATTATACAAGTCATAGAGTGGTAATTTAGATTTTTTCAGCCTTTAGGTTTCAATGTCAGTTATTGCTGGAATTATGAGAAACTTCTGTGTTGCATTATTTAACAGAAATGTGATCCTATTAGTGGCTAAAACTAAAATGATTTTTGTTGGATTTTGTAAAATTTGAATGTTTAGTAAAAAAATTTCGAATTTTTTGTAAAAAAAAAAATTGAGAGAGGAATTTTTTGGAGGCAAAGTGATGCTAACATGGGCTCCATTATATCCTGCCATGGCCAGGTTTTCTTTGCAGACAGGACAGAAAATGTAGCATGGCTACATTTACTGAAAGATTTTCTCATGTTGAGCTGATGTTGGTTTAGAAGCAATCTTTTCTAGGTATTTGTCATCAACCAATGAATTAAAACATGAAAACTACTAAATAGCACTATTTGAAATATTCCATTGATTGAATTATTTTGTGTAGGTTTTTGAACATTTCAGAGTATAGCTGATGAACGGGGCATGGATACTGACATTGTTTCATAAACCAAGTTTAAAGTAATAATAATAATAGTAACAGCATTTATTTTAGAATCTTTCAGTGTGCCCAGAAGATGAATCAATCATCATGTCCTCTTTTGTAAACACAATGACTTCACTAAGTGTGAAACAAGGTAAGTTTAAATGATCTTGGAAAATTGGTAAGAGACTGGCAGATTCCCCTGAAAAGCTTCATCACTTTTGTTTCCTGTAATCAGTAGAAGCAGATAAAGTGCATTTGTTCCTTTGTTTCTCTTTCATTTTTATATTTGCTTCTTGTGGTGTGTCCCTTTTCCAAAGAATGCTATTGGGTAGTAATCCTACCTTTTAATATAGAAAACATTACACATATTTTCATCTAGGTGTTTTAATTTCTTTTGTTGTAACTGCACTGAATCAAAATTCTTGGGTAAAAACATGAGGTTCATTACCCATATCATTCTTTACTACTTTGGGGTTTTTAGAAGGTCTGATATAGTATATCTGAATTTGTAATTGTTTTCTAAGGGTTTTCTGTTCTGTATTTTTCCCTGATGCAGTTGAAGATGGAGAGGTATTTGACTTCAGAGGAATGAGATTAGATTGGTTTAGATTGCAGGTAAGAATTGATAAATATGCATGACACTTCACTAACTTAAAACCAAAATATTTCATAGATTACTACTGTTCTAGATTACCTGTCACACTGCAAGTGGGTGACAGGCTATCTAAAAATAACCTACTCTTAAACAAGTACTTTAACAGATAATTTGCTATGTCTTCATATAGCTTCATCTGCTTTGGGCACTTTTTGCAAATCATCCTTTGGGGGTGTTTGTAACAGTTCAGAAATAGAATGTGTTGAGGCTGAGCCATTTGGTGGGTGTGCAGAGTGTGATTCAGCCTGCCTATGCTGGTAAAGGAGTGCTTACAAGTTTATGTTTTGTCAATACATTTGTTCTGCAGTTTATCTGTGAATTAGTGTTGTATTCAACGGATATTTAGAGACTTCACTGAAAGGCAGTTTGCTTTTTTTAAGCTGTAGTGGAAAGAGAAGGATACCTACATGGTCTTTAAATACTGCGCAAGCAGTATTTAACATTGGTATTGAGCAATAGCAATGGAATTTGCAAAAAAGCAGCTGCAGATATAACATATAAATTGTGTTGTGTCTTTCCAGGCCTACACCAGTGTTTCTAAAGCTTCACTTGGTCTTGCGGACCATAGAGAACTAGGAAAAATGATGAACACAATTATTTTCCACACAAAAATGGTAGATTCTTTGGTGGAGATGTTGGTTGAAACCTCAGATCTTTCTATCTTTTGGTATGCTACTAACCTGATGGTACAATTTTTTTATTACTTACTGTTTGGTTTGTCCTTGCAAGTGTAGTTTTTAAATAGCACACTTCGTAGTGTCTTGGGGATGGTCGATTATCCCATACCGTTTTTGAGGATTTTGATCTGTTTTGTTGTGTTTGTGCCTAGGATGGCTGCTGTCTGTGCCCCAGCCACCATCCTCCCTGGTATGGGATAGGGGATGGAATATCTTGGGGATGGTTTATTATCCAATACCATTTTTGGGGTTTTGATCTGTTTTGTTTTGTTTTGATTTGTGCCCAGGGGTGGCAGCTGTCCCCGCCCCACCCCCATCCTCCCTGGTTCCGGAGCTATGGCGATGTTTGGGAGCCAAGACGCAGTTCCCAGAGGGAGTTGGTGGCGGGGCGAGCAGCAGCCCCTTTCTTCCGGCGCAGGCGGTTCGACTGGACACATGCAGCCGGTATCTTGGACCAGGGGTCCTGCTGTTTCTGTGGGTTTTGCCTGCTGCTTTTTTGGTTTTGGGGTTTTTTTTGTTTGTTTGCTTTGTTTTGTTTGTGGGGTGGTTTTTTTTTGGTTTGGTTTGGTTTTTTTGCTTCGGCACTGTGACTGAGTTTGCCGGCTTGGTTTCTTTTGCTGCTCTGCTGTTGGGAAGCCCAGAGCCAGTGCGTGCCCCGCCAGGATCTAGGAACACCCTCATTTTCCCGCCGGGGGGCTGCCCCCCCCGCCCCTGAACACCCTCCGCACAGCTCGGGGAGGATGGAGGGTGGGGCGGGAACAGCAGCCACCCCAGACACAAACAAAACAAAACAGACCAAAATCCCCAAAAATGGTATGGGATAATACACCATCCCCAAGACACGTAGGAAGATAGGCCAGTGGAAGAATCAATAGGAATTTCTGGTTTCTAGCAGAATTAGTTTGAAAAAGGTATTTATGAACATCTGTCAGAGATATTCTCCAAGTAGTCATGTAATTGACCACGAATCATTTTCAGATTCTTCCTTAATACTTTTTTGCAAAAAGTGCAAGTTTTTATTGTGCTTATGTGGTAAATGTCAGAATAAAAATATGATGATGATAATAATAGTGTAAAATAGAAGTCCAAATAAAATGCATGAGAAGTAAATGCAGAAAACAAACATTATGAAAGCATGGGGCAATTTTTGGTATAACTACAAATCTGATGCTAATCGCATCTGATTTGTGTGAAATAAACCTTATTTGTAGCAAAAATATATATATTGTATTTAAATGTCTGATTAATAACTGATTAATTCTGTTCAGTTTTTATAGTCGTGCTTTTGAGAAGATGTTTCAGCAGTGTTTGGAGCTTCCCTCTCAATCAAGATACTCAATTGCATTCCCACTGCTTTGTACTCACTTTATGAGCTGTACCCATGAACTATGCCCTGAAGAGGTAATTTTAAAATTTTAGTTATTTTCGTCTCTTATTCAATGTAGAGTGAACTAGAGCCGAACACTTCAAGAAGGTGTTTGTTATGGCAATTTAAGATTTGAGGGAGGAGAGTGCTAAAAATGTAAAAATGAAAGTAAAACAAGTAGATACCTTGTTACATGACTCTTCATGCATAACTCTCTAAATCCTGTTCTGAAGTGAGAAGGCATTTTGATCTTCACTTTAAGGAGAGATTATGTTAGATACAAAAGTTAGATGGCTTTTCAGGCTTAGATGCTAATAAATTCTGTATGCCTATTAAAACTTAGAAGCAACCATTTTCCTGTCAAATGGTTTGTAAACTCATAGTTAGGAGAAGAAAATAGGAAGTTGGGGATTCTGTATGGCTTGTTATAGTTTTCTTCAGTAAGAAAAAAAAAAAAGTGATACACAGTATAATGCAAGGATTTGCTTTGGTCGGAACTGGGTAATGGAAACCCTGTTGGTTATAGTTAGAAATTGAAAAATACAGTGTTGCTTGAAGAAATGGACCCTTTGTTAAAGGAAGCAGTTTGAATCTGAGGAAATTCTTTCTATTTTTGTTGTAATGGCATAAATCCTTTAGTACATTTCCTGTACGTGCCTTGACTTTGGAATTAGTCTGGGAGTTAACTTGGTCGTATTTATGTAGTGCCCATGCAAATGTGTTTTCCTTCTTAAGAGTGCTCATCTGAAACAATTAGTTGCATAAATTTATTGTAATTTACACAATACGGGGTTGTGTATATTAAACATACTATTTAACATAACTTATTTAAACATAAACTTCATTGCAATATACATTTATATAGTTATTTTCCTTGTGTGCTTTGCTTTAAATAGCTGCTAATGCTATTTATACTAGACAAGCACTAAAAGGTTTCCAGGAAAGCTTAACCCTTCAGGACAAGAGACATCTTTGAGAACAATTATAGTAACAGTAAAGAATCAGTAGCCAAAGTCCACTGGACACTAGTTACTGTGCATTCAGCTACAGCAAGCACATTTTGTCCCAGCCAGCAGAAATTGAAATTCAGTTTCTGAATTGTATGCCTTGGTAACTATTATCGTATTGGAAGAATAATCTTTGCTGTGCTGTGTATAATGTGTCGTAGTGTGGCTGATAGAAAGTAAACATCAGTGGTGAAAGGAGGATTTCAGCAAGACAGAGACTGTGCTTGTGCAGATCCAGTGACAAAAGAACAGAATCCAGAAATTAATGTAGCAGGGCTTTATCATTGACTTTTTCAGTGGTCTAAAGGACACTGCTTTCTCTGTAGCTTGAGTTGCATGCTCTTTTCCCCCTAGACTTAGTATTGGCACAAATTAATGAAGAGGACATTCACAGAGACCTTGGAGTATTGGACACATTAAAGTAGATTTGCTCCAAAATTAAATATGAAAACCTACTTCTTCAAAATTTTTGGTTTTACCTCTTTCTACAGAAAATATTTTTAATGTTGACTTTGAAAATTTCATGGTTCAAATTGCTTCCAAAAAGAAAAAAAAATAGCCTGGAGTCAAGATTATTGAGGAATAATTAATTTATTATTTTCCATATCCTAGTTACATGATTAGTGAACTGTTCTCTGCAGCGCTGTAAGACCGATGGGAAACTGAAAATTCTGCTTCCTTTTCTCCCTTTTTTACAGCGACATCATATCGGAGATCGTAGTCTTTCCTTGTGTAACATGTTCTTGGATGAAATGGCTAAGCAGGCTCGAAATCTTATCACCGACATATGCACAGAACAATGTACACTGAGTGATCAGGTGAGTATGGTTGTGTCTATTTTAATTCTCCTTTGAGATTTTCTCCATTCAACTTTCTGGATTTTTATGGTTCTATTTCCTGTTCACATGTTTTCTCTCTGTTTTGGGTAAGCTTTCTGTTCATAAAATTGAAGGTGATTTGAGCAAGAATTTTTAATACTAATATTGTGTCAAAGGAAGAATGAGTTATTTGTGTGGTGAAGTGTGCTAAAAAATTGGATTTTAATTTGGAGGGGCTATTTCTTTTTGTTTACCAGTTGTTGCCAAAACATTGTGCCAAAACCATCAGTCAAGCAGTGAACAAGAAGTCAAAAAAACAGACTGGAAAGAAAGGAGAACCTGAAAGGGAGAAACCAGGAGTAGAAAGCATGAGGAAAAACAGATTGGTTGTGACAAAGTAAGCTGCTTCTTCTGTTCCTTTCACCTTGAATCCTAAGTCAAAATGTGTTTTTACATATTCAATGCATCTTGCTTAATTTGTTTGAATAAATTTAATTGGCTGTAAGTTCTACAGCTTTGTGGTTTGTGAGCTTATGATGGTTCTGTGGCTTGTATAGAGACTGACTTTTGTTACAAAGGTAATAGGAATGTTTGTCACTTGACTTTATCCCCTTGGCTGTTTCCTGAGCAGAAAGAATCCCTGTGCTGGAGCTAGGCTTCCTGAATAGTCATATTAATTGTGGGCATGTGAGTCCAAGGAGTAGGCGGCATCTTCTATTCTACCTTTAGCACTCTTAAGTACAGGCTGGGCAGGAAGTTCTTGCTGCTGTAAGGCTGATGGCTGACATGGAGTTGTGGCTCCAGTGCCTGAATCAAGTGGGGCATGTTTCCTTGTTAGTGGCTGTAGAAAAACTGAGAGCACCACCAAATCAGTAGCAAAACCAAAAGCAAACCTGGAAGAGGTAAGAGGAAAGGTTAATAAATACAGTTTGGGGTGTAAGAGATTATAGGGTAGGAATGGCTATAAGATAGGTGTAAGGAGAGATCAGAGATCAGGATGGTAGTGTGATAAAAGTATGAAGAGGAAGTAAGCTAAAAAAGGGAAGTGTTGTGATTGGGGGTGCCTAAATTCACACACTACTGAAGGGGGGCAAGTGGTTTTGCTACAGCTGGAACAACCAAACAGCAGAGAAATGTAAAGATTAGAGAGGTTGATGGAAAAGAACTTAGTTTAAGATTCGTTCCCCCAATATTTTTAGGTTTTTATTACTGCCTACTAGGAAACATTATTTGTATTGTTTAGTTCAGTTAGGGAAAAATCACTTTAACAGTCTAGTCTTTTGGGGGGGGGGGGGAACATATATGTGTGTGTATATATATATATATATCTCTTAAAAAAATAAATCTCATATCACTGTATGCAATGCAGATCAGTATGTAATTGTAGGATGTGTTCTTGGCCAAAATACTGGTTTTTAATTATGCTAGAAAAATGCTTCAAAGCAGAACATGATAATGAAGGGTTAGACCTGTACCTGCTTTTGAGGCATTATCCATTCAGCATGTGCCTTCCATTATAATATACACTTACATTATATTAAATATTTTTCTTAATTTCTTGTCTATTCTAAAGCCTGGACAAACTGCATACTGCACTTTCTGAGCTCTGCTTCTCTATCAATTATGTACCAAACATGGTGGTTTGGGAACATACGTTTACCCCAAGAGAATATTTGACATCTCACCTGGAAATCCGCTTTACCAAGTAAGAAATATTGTAGAGTTAGAAACATTGATACACAAGATAAGCCTTTGCTAGTTTATGTTGGAAATACTGTGTACTTACTACATTAAACTAGGTTTTAAAGGTGGATTGTGAAAACCATGACTAGAATTCCAGCTAAATGATTAAGTTACATATGCAGACATACACAATAGTCAGTTCCTGTTTTAAAATAAAATATATTGAAATCCATATAATCTATTTAACAGCCAGATCCTGCATTCCCAGTCCTGTGTATTTTGTAGGAGCTGGTGATGGCTGGTTTTAGGTATTTATGAAGACATGTATTCCCACCATTCTTTTGCACAGTGTTGGGTTGTTTTCAAGTGTTTGAGTCCAGTGCCTTGCTGAAAGGAAGTCTAAAAATCAGAAGGCAAGACCTGACAAAGCCAACTGAGATTTTTTTTTTTTTTAATAAAAAGTGTTGATGCTTGATATTGCTGTCTGTTCTTACCTTGATCTTCTCATAATTTTTTACAGAAATAGGCAAATGGCAACTTCTGGAGAGGACTTCATATTAAATGAGCCACCTATCCTACTATTTTATACCAAAAATTACTAGTTATATATTTCAAGCAGGGTATAAGGCTTAATCAGTTTAATCATCAAGACATAATATTAGGTCACTGGAGCGTTCCATCAATAAGATAAAGTGGCATAAAAGTGAAGATAACTTCATGACATTTTAAGAAGTCAGCTCTTCAGGTTTATGAACTTAGACCACTGTTGGCTTATTATTTTAATTTGGGGGAGGTCAGCTTGTAAACTGGGGTTGAAGCAACAGACACATTATTTTGAGACTGCTTTCCTCCTTCTTGCTTCATGAAAGAAATGAAACTTGTTAGCTGAGCAGAATAGATATTCAATTTCTAATTATTTTTCAGACCCTCAAGTGGCATTTCTTTCAGAGGTTTGCAGTGTTCCTTTAAAGACAGTGTTCGTGTTTCACTATTAGGATTTGTTTACTGTTTCAAACTGCTATGTGTCACGTGTGATTGGACTGGAGCTTATTATTATGCCGTTTAATCTTGTTATTGTATCAATTTTGAATTTATTTTAAGATAAGAGACTGCCTCAGAAGCAAACTGTAGAAAATATTTACTTACATATGTCCAAGCAACAAGTTACTTTAAATAATGTGGTGTTCTCCTCCAGACTAACTCATGATGAAGGTTGTGATCTAACGATTTCTTTTTTTTTATTGCTGTTCTGCTTTTGAAAAGTACATACTACTTAAAAGCTTAGCTCTTAAAGTCTGAGACCATTGTAAGCTTAAAGTAAACACTACAACAAGTATTTATTTACTAAGAAGACTTTGCTTTTAAGGATCCCCTGATAAAGTTTGTTTGAGGATCTGGTTCCAGTGACATACTGAGTAAGGTCCATGTCCGTGTATGTTAAAATAGAATATACAGTCCTTCATGCAGTTCTGTTCAAGCTTGAAAGCTAGCCTATGAACATCTGTTATTAGAAGCCTGGTTTTATTTATAGTGAGAATTTGAACAAATTAAAGTATGTCCTGCAATTTCTTGACTCCTTGATTAAAGATAGAAAACTCTGTGTTAGCTAAAGGGAGATGTATTTTTCATTAATAGGATTTCTATTTATTTACTTAATGTATAAATTGGATGTATTTTTCAATTCATACTACACTATAGCTGTGTGGTTTTTTTAAAGGTTTTTCAAACTAAAATTATAACAGCAGCTTTGGTGAAATAATTTTTTGAGTTAATATGCTTTTAATACTTCAATGCATGATTGCTCTTGCATTTCCCGGAAGTCCTTCATTTTAAAAGATGTCAACGTTAATTTATTTTCCAAAATATTTGTTACATAAGCCTTGCACAGTGTGGATCACTCATATATATATAGATAGATAGATAGATAGACAGATATAGATATATATATATAGAGAGAGAGAGAGGGGGAAAAAAGCTTTCTTTGAAAAGTACTTGGTGAGTACTCTTAGTCTCATGAAATTTTTGCTGGAACCACTGATACAGTTGTCTTTGGAACCTAAAAGAGTTTTTAAAAGTGACAATGTAGTATGTGTATTGATTAGAGTTTTGTAGTTGAAGATTTGAGAAGTATTCAAGTAAAATGAATATTTTCCATGCTTGAAAGTATTTCAGGCCAGGTTGGATGGGGTTCTTGAGCAACCTGGTCTAGTGGAAGGTGTCCTTGCCCATGGCAGGGGGGGTTAGGGGTAGAACTAGCTGGTCTTTAAGCCAACCCAGGCCATTCTATGATTCTATGAATTTCCGCGGATATGAAATCATCTTTATAGTTCCATCTTTGTTCAATTTTTACTAAGAAATGAATTTATTTGTTTCTAATCCTTTTGTTTCTAAAAGGTCAATTGTTGGAATGACTATGTACAATCAAGCAACACAGGAGATTGCAAAGCCTTCAGAGCTGTTGACCAGTGTAAGAGCCTATATGACAGTCCTCCAGTCAATAGAAAACTATGTACAGATTGACATTACACGAGTGTTCAACAATGTTCTGCTTCAGCAAACCCAGCATTTAGATAGTCATGGTGAGCCAACCATTACCAGTCTGTACACAAATTGGTAAGTAATTATATGAATGCTTGTTACAAATTTTTTAGAGATTTTTTGTTACTGCTGTTTAATGAAAAATCTGGAATTGGAGAAGTGGAGTTATTTGCTAAGTTTCCAACATCACATGTTTACTTCTCTCTATACCTGTTAAAAGCAGTTTAAAGTTTGCCTATTGGCAAACTTCTGACACTTTTTATAGGGACAAGATATAGAGTAAAATGCAGGCATCAGTTGAACTATGAAAATAAAGCTTCAGTCTATGAGCCTTGCTGTCCCTTGTCACACAACTATACTTCATCTGTATAGAGTATCCATGAACATGTGCCTTTTCATCTAAAACTTTTCCCCTTTCTGATAAGGTATTTGGAAACTTTGCTACGGCAAGTCAGCAATGGTCACATAGCCTATTTCCCAGCCATGAAGGCATTTGTGAATTTGCCTACAGAAAATGAATTGACATTTAATGCTGAGGAATACTCTGACATATCAGGTAAACTTTGATATTTCTACTCAATATTTGTGAAGGACAGTTATTGTATTGCTTGAGTTACTGGAATAACAGTAACTCTCAGAGCAAATGTTACTGAAATAACAGCTAAGTCTTAGAGTTAACATTCGTTAGCCTTCAGTAGTATTTTAAGTACTTTTTATTCATGCTGCCTCTTGCCTCACTTTTCCTATTTTTGGTCAAAGTAGTGTTGCATTTAAGCTAAAGAAATGGGTATATTATGTGTTGGTGACTGCTGCTTCAATTCTACTACCATACAAATTCTTGTCTTTAAAGTTACACTTAGGGATAAAATATTTTTGCACTTAAAACACCACGCTAGAGACATGATGGGCTGCAAATAAATGAAGAGGGAATGTTTGAAGTATAACAGTTTCTTTTATTTCTCAGAAATGAGAGCCCTTTCTGAACTTCTGGGACCATATGGCATGAAGTTCTTAAGTGAAAGTCTGATGTGGCACATCTCTTCGCAGGTTGCTGAGCTTAAGGTAACCTTGGAAACTGGTGGGTGGGAAGGCAGTAGTTTTCTGGTTAAGCTTCCTTTAGCGTATTTAATACCTATGTTTCTGCATGCCATCTTTTTAAAATAACATCAAACCTATGAAGTAGAGAATTTTACTGTTCTTTTGTAATAAGTTTGCGCAGCCAGTATGTGTGTATCCCACATTCTTCGACAGCTGAATGTTCAGGACTTTATGCAGACTGTTCATTTCTGTGTTAGATACCGTAAGTTAGAAGTCAAGTCTCTTTATCATCAGTGGGAAGAGAAGTGTTTCTCAAGATTTCCAGGTGCTCGTGAAGCCCTTACCCAAGACTGTTGATTCTCCAAATGTTGCAGGAAAATCTCAAATCTATCTTAGTACTCTATAAGGACTTAATTCTTAATTATGTTTGTATGCATCTATTGTTTAGTTTACATGGATGAAAGGCTTCAGGTCCTTTTTTCTTTGTTAGTTTTCCTCATTTTTACATATGTCTTTCCCTCTGGCTCAGCAGTAACAATTTATTATAAGTCTGTGTTCTGATAAATAAACCTCACATCTACGGCAACACAGACAAATAATAAAGTTGATGCAATGAAAAAATTTGGAAATGGGGACATGTCAAAGAAATTAGTTTCATGTATATTCAAAACAGCAAACAGTGTCAGGGGAACCACTTGGTACCTGTGCAACTCTTTCTGGAAAGAGGTTTTAATAAATGTAATAATATATACTACTTTCTCCAAGTAGTCATACTATTAAAATATCACTAATTGACCTAGATTTTTTTTTTCATATGACTTGTTCTTTTAGTGTCATTTCCAAATTTAATTCCAAGTTGTTATAACATCTCGTAATTTTCAGTTTATTTAACCACTGATTAAACTAAGGTATTTTTTGTAACTATTCATGCATGCTGTATTTTGTAACTATTCATGCATGCATGAAAAAGTACATGAATACCTAAGAGATCTAAGGAACTTCCTTTTTTTATTCAATAACAATTTATTGTCAGCATACCAGACCTTTAGAAGCGTGTGGTTTTAATATATCCTGTGTTACACTTTCAAGGATCTTGTTTTCTTTGTAAACACTTAAATTGCAGTGCTGCTGAAAGGCTGGGATGTATGATAAAAAGGTTTGAAGCCTTTCATTCACTCTCACAGCTTTAGAAGAGGGGTTGCTTATGCTTTCCAAGCTGGCTTAAGAGCATGCAGCAATCCTGACCTGAGTGCCCAGCCTGCCAGGGTAATTGATTCCTTATGCGTATTCCAATTCTTGAGTTAGAGCATAAGGCTTTCCAGGTGAGAATGGTGTGGTTTTAAAGTTAAATTCTGTAACTCCTCGCTATGCACAAAATGGCATCTGTCATGTTTCAAGTTAAGCACAAAGGCCTTCAGCAAGTGTTTGTTGCTTTACTGTTTGTGCACTTACTGACGGGTCATCATATTTCCTCAAAATCAGCACAGTTTATACTGTAGATGTATTTTTTTAAAACAACTTCAAATTGTGTCTGAAATCCATTGTTTTCTGATACTTCTGAGGGTAAGCAGAGCATAATGTAGATCCACATGGCCTGACCACATATTGGGAGGAAAAAACAAAGTAATAAAATGTTCATCTCTTTGGCTGAGATAGTTGGCTTAGCAAGAGAGCACTGAGAAGCATCTGTGTTTGGGAGAAGAAAGCAGCAAAAGGAGAGCACAGGGAATTTATTACAAGTAGGGTTCAACATGCTTACTTTGCTTCCTGCAAAGTGGGACCAGGTGTCAGTTTTGTATCTGAAGTTTAAGACTGGGGCAAGAAGGGGAAGATTGCCTCATTTAAGTCACTATTTGAACTGTATTCCAGCCTACTCCTTTTAAATCTTAAACTGATATGCTGGTTATCCTTTGGAAAGTTGAAAACTTGACTGAGTAACAATGTGCATGGGCTATTGCCTTCAGACTTGCATTCTGGAGAGCTTTGAGGGATTTAAAGTAAAATGCCAAGTTCTGATACATCAGTTGGTTTAAAATTGTCCATTTCAGTGCAAACCAGTCTTGCTTTGGCTTTTCAGCATAGAAGTACATCATGTGCGTGCATATGTGCACTCTACTCATAGTCGTTGAACAGTTTGGGTTGGAAGTGTTGCCTATAATCAAAAGAGAAAAAACCCTTGCAAGAGTGTTAGAATAGTAAAGTGAAAAGCAGACCTTTACTGGAAGCTTACAGGTGTCCCAGTGGTGATGGGCACACTCACCGCCCCATTTCTACAATTTTATAAGGTTAATTAATTAGGATATCTAACAGGTACATCCAGTAGGAGATTTGGTTGCCCCAGTAACCCACCTCTGGGTCAGCCCCTTGGAGTTGATCCAAGGGCTTCTTTGCCCCACTTCTTGTTATGACTTCTCAGATTCTGGTTGGAAAACAAAATGATGTTCTTGTAGGCCCTCTTCCTGACAATAAGACTAAACAGTACTTTCAGGAATGTATTACAATGTTAGCTTATTTGTTCTAAAATCTAGGGGAAAAGGGTAGGAAAAGTACTGGATCTACAACCATGCATTAGCAATCTACAAAACTACAAATGTATGAAAAACATATAAAAAGCTTAGGTATCAGGAGAGAAGTGACCTTAAAGATTCTTGGTTAGTTTGCTGCATTTTCTATATTTCTTTCCTTGCTTTTCACTAAAAATAAAAAAGTAAGGACAGTAGGTGGATTATGGATAGACTTGATCTTATGGGAATAGTACGATCATGATACAGTGTAGTTGTTGGACAGATCTGCTTTGCACAGGCTACTTACTACAAAGTGGGAGTAAACACAGACCACCATTGATTTCATAGCAGCATTATAGATTGTATTGGTTTTTTCTCCTCCTGTGGTCACAGGAATATTTACTCTGAAATTTAATCTGCCTGCTTGCCAGATGCTATGTTTCACCCTGTTCTCAGTGTGGGTTGAAGTGAAGTAAAATAAAACTATTAAAGCAGCTAGCAAAACTGTCAAAGGTTAGATCTTCACGGATCCTTAGCAGTAGGTTCCTGCAGGTATGTCTCTTAGGTTTTATGATATATATATATATATAATCATGTTCCAAGCTTAGAGTAGCCTACATGTTTGATGAATATTAATTTTTCCTGCTGCTGCCTCTGGTAATTAAGATGGATTGGAATGTACCTACTTGAAAAATAAAACTATTGATAATCACTTTGGAAGACCACCCCCAATCCAAAATATCTTGGTTTCTCCCTCCATCCTTCAGTTCTTTTTTACCTTGATATCATTTAGTATATTTGTATTTATTAATATAAAATATTAATTGAAGTTTTCTTTAAATAGAAGGAAATACTTTCTTCAGTGTTAGAAGAACATTAAGAGATCTACATTTTCTTAGCTGTTGATTGTCCTCTATCTAAGAGAGAATCACTTCTCCCTTTCTGAAATAGGATACTTAGCACTCAGACTGCAAAAATATTTTTATAAGAATAAACTACCTATTTTTTGCTTGAAGAGAGTTTAAAAATACAGCTTAGCACAGCTGAAGTTCCTTAGCTCACAGGAAATTTGGATCTGACATTTTAGAGATGTGATTATGCAATCTCTGTAATTTAAATTTAAACTGATACATATTTGGAGAATGATTTCAGGAAAGTTGTTACATTTACTCTAATGGTACAAGTTGCATGTATGAGAGCTGTTAAAAATTAGAAACAGACACATTTTCTTTCCTTTGCCCAAACTGACATGAAAACTACTGCACTTGAGTTTAACTGTTTCAGGCTATGGTGTTGGGACTTGAAGGTATGTCTTTGCTTTTATTTATATTATAGTGGAAGAAAATTTCAAGTAAACTGCATCAGGGCTTAATCTGACTTCCACTCTTGATTCCATTTTTCAATTTTACCAGCATTAAATTTCAGCATAATTAGTGAAAGCAGCAACCCAAAAGAATTGATTACTTTGTGAATTTACATTTTTATTGCAATATGTATACTTTTCTTCTAAACAGCTGAGTGGCACAGGGACCTATTGTCTGATTTTACTGAGTTACATTCCTTTGCTTTAAGATGTGGTACACATTGCTCAGTACAAAAATCATGTTCTAAGAGGTATCTAATCCTCTGCTTTTTGATTCAGAACTTTTGTGTATAGTAGTGACTGATGATAATATTGATAGTCGTCCCATTAAGAACACATTAAGAACATCTGTATTCCATAGGGTTGGTTGCTTTTCTGCCAAGTTGAAATGTCCTAAATCAGGCATTTATCCAGTTAACATGCTAAAATCTATAGCTGACATGAGTCCTTGCTTCTTTATAGAAACTTGTGGTGGAGAATGTTGAAGTTCTAACACAAATGAGGACCAGCTTTGACAAGCCAGACCAGATGGCAGCACTCTTTAAAAGATTATCATGTGAGTAACTAACAAGATCCTACTAAAGATACAGTTATTTTTTATATCTGCCTTTGTAAAGAAAATGAGAAAAATTAATTTCTCTGTATTGAGTATCCATAAGCAGCAAAATGTATGTGAGCTCATGTAAACTGATGGATCATTTTAAACTTTTCTGGTCTTCTCATGTACAAAGTGAGATTTCAGTGTTATGTAGTGCACAGGCAGTATATTAGTGGTGAGTCTTAAGCATCATTTCAGGGATGATAATACGTAGCTGTAGCAGCAGTAATCTGGAAGCCTGGTACATAGCTGTAGAATGTGAAACAAAAAATAATTACAATAAAGAGACATTTTTGGACTCAGGAAAGCACAGAACCAGCACTAGCATCCAGTACTGTATACTAGGTTTCATTCCAGGAAGTGGTAACTGTGATAGTCTTCTACTGAAAATCCCATTGTGGATTCAGCTATAAAAACCTGCTTTAGCACTAGTTATTTTGGCTCTTCTAAGGAATGCCATTGTTTCAGTACCTTGCTGTTTTCAATATTTTGTTAAATACTTTGTTTCTCTTATTTGAAGAATTGAGCTTCAACAATCACATTGACAATAAACATCGGCACTTTGTTCATTGTTCTCTTTTCAGCTGTTGACAGTGTTTTGAAGAGAATGACAATTATTGGTGTTATCTTGTCTTTTCGGTCATTGGCACAGGAAGCTCTTAGAGATGTAAGAAAGAACTGAATATGTTCTGAATCATTTTCATTGTATTTAACTTAATGGAATGATAGAATATTTAAAGCGTCACTGTTCAGGAATGCTACCTCTTAAAAGGTTGACAACATGTGGGTAAAATGGCAATACTCAGTTGTAACTGAACTTCAGATTGCAACTTGGGGTGAGGGAATCTATTTTTTGAGTAATATTCAGAGAACTGTTATATTAAAACATCAAATTTTGTTTAGATCATGTTTTCTGTGTTTACTCATTTTAAAGGCTTTTATTTCACTTCTTTATTGAAAACATTTACTAGGTTTTAATGTCTTAAATCTACAAAGCAATACAAATGCGTAAAATAAAAACCCATTTAAATAAAAAATAAGCCCAGTAAAGTAATGGTAGTGTCTAACTGATGATTAACATGGGAAGTAATTTTTCTCATTTTGTATGTGTTTGTGTCTCTTAGGTCTTATCCTACCACATTCCTTTCCTTGTAAGTTCCATTGAGGACTTCAAAGATCACATTCCAAGAGAGACTGACATGAAGGTAATGTTTGACTGAAGGGGTGATAGTGTTGTTTTGGAGTTTACCAAAAATATGTAAGCGGCAAGGCTTTCATGCTTAGTGTTGAACATCCAGACACAAAGAACGCCTTTTTTTTTTTTTTTTTTTTTCTCCCCCCCTTAAGAGCTTAGTATTTGTGGATCTGCAGCCTCCTAATGTTCTGGGGAAAAAAATCTCAACCAACTGCTAGGATAAGCACAAATCTCTGTATGCCTGTGATCACATTTAAGAACTTTCATAGACTTAAGAACAAGATCTATCAAGTGTTAAAACATGACAAGCAGAAGAATGCTGAGCTGCTTCATGCTGTGAGCAGTACAACTGGTAAAACTAAATATTTCAAGGACTCTCTGTATGTGGTTGGAGCTCTGTGCATGTAATAGCGACAAGTCTGATTTTGACCTTAAATTGAAAATTTTTGTGAACCCACTGTATGAAATGCTTGATAAAAAAAAGTTAGCAGCTTAAGTAAGGTTCTGAATTACAGTATGTTTCCATCCAAAAACCCTTGTTGGCACATCACATGGCTTCTGAACACATATGCACAGTAGCTGACGTCTAGCAGGGTTTTAATTTCTTATTGCAGCTTGGAGTCTGTGAAGGATTTCAGCTGCTTAATGGTATTGCAGCAGTTTGATTTGTAGAGAATGTGCAGTGGGATATACGATGTACATCTGTTAAAAAAAAATAGAACCCTAAGGTATATTACCGTGTCCTCAGTCGTAGGGAGGAGAAGATCCAGCAGACAGGAATTGTGCAGCAATAGTGATTTATTTAATTATTTTACAAACTCTTTTATAGACTTTTTTCTTCATAATCTAATTGGACAAAGGATCAGCCACCCCTTGGGGTGATTGGCTAAAATCCTAAAACATCCATTGTCAAAATATTTTTCTACTGTACTATAAACAAGACTTTTCAAGGCTGCAGGTGTTTGGTTGTTTACATAACGCTGCTACCTCTTCTGTGAGAGAGAAAAGTCTCTCATGGGCTTAGAAAATAGCAAGAAAATCCTTGCTAGCAGCATTTTTGTATCCACATCCTCCTCCTTTTAAAAGTTCAGAGTCTATCATTGTGGGCTTCATGATTTCAGAAAACGCAGTTCAGTAGTTATATTCTGGATCATTTTCAGTTAAAATTATTGAAATTTTACATGTATACTATTTCATTCCAAAATATCATCACATGCTCTTTGAAACTTGCAATGCTGATAAACCAGTCGTGAATGTCTGATGTTGTTCTGCCAATTGATGGGGCAATTTAAAGAACACAGACATCAATGGAAAGAATGGTCTTATTTTACTATGAATATAAAGGCAACACAAAAGTAAAATGATACATTCAATAAAACTATGCACTCGGCTTTAGCAACAAGTGAAAATAAGCAAGGTAATGCACCTAATTATTGCAATACGAGAGAAAGGATAGTGATTGAGAAAGATACATCACCAATTGCCTAAATACTTTACCATCACCCAGAGTCCACAGTCGCTGAGGAGCCCTGTTTCGCAGCAAGGACCTGGTGAACCCTTCCCAGCAGCTGGGAAAATCCTACGCGGTGCGTCCATCCGTAGGTGAGGTCTCCAAATTCGCCCCAAAAGTTAGTGCAGCTTTTATAGGCCCAAATCAGCAAGTCAAAGTGACTTGATGGTATTTTTAGCACAAAAACTCCTGGATCTGATGGCACACGTCCCAGCCAGCAGGGGCCACGGTTTGGCCAGAGCCCAAGCCTCAGCTGGGAGGGTTTTCCCCTAAAATACCCTACAAACAAGCCTCTATTCATGTCAGTTGGGAAAGTTTCTTAAAATGATACATTTCTTGCAGATAACTAGACAAGGTTATACAGAGCTAGCATGTGCATCTTTGTCATCTATTTTTAGCTAAATAATACTGATGGTGTTCACACAGTGCCCAGGATTTATTTTGTAAGTCAGCTCTGGCCGAGGCCTGCTACTCAGGCCTCAGCACATCAGATGTCCCAGAAAATACTGAAATTCATACCACAACAGAGGAATTCTGTGGAAATGCTATGGAAAATTAACTTCAAATGTACAAGCTCATGATAAAAATTATATCAAAATGATGCAAGTTGCCTTTGTACCTCTCAAGAAAAGCCTTTCTAAAATTCCTAATGTAGTTGTGGAGAAAATGATTGATCTCCAGAGCATCATGTTCAATACATTATTGAACTCGAGGAATCAGCATCCGGAAGAGATGAGATGGGACGTTCACTGCTTACTTTGCTTGATCTTTTCAGAAAGCATCTTTCACCTACTGGTATCAAGGAAGTGCTAAAAAGTAGGATGGGATAAAGGCTGCAACAGTAATCATTGAAGACATTATTTTACCCTTAACATTTTTAAGCTGATGATTACAGATCATTTGAAACAGTTTAGTGGACCTCCAAAGACATTACTGAATTCATTTGTAGCAGCAGATGCGAGAAAGTGTGGTAACTGCTGCTTCTTTTCTGGAAGTCAGCAGAGTAATTTACAGTCACTGGAATAATTGCATGGAAGAAGAAATGCTATCTACTGCAAAATAAAACCCTGCTGAGGGCTGCTGTCTGGCTCTTGCCACATGGCATTACCTAGTTGCCTTCTGCTTCACATAATATTTGGCTGTTGGCCTTCTCTGTCTCTGCTGTAGTTCTGCTGTGATTCTTAAATATACCTATTTTGTGTATTGGTGTGTGGTTTTTTTAGTTATAAGTGTATGAGATAAATTCTAACTGCTGTGGGTGTACTCCACCATGCTGGTGTACGCATGATACCAACCATAGATGTCGTGTCTTATGGTGTGATGTGATGCCATGTAGACTTGTTGGAGAGTTCACAGCTTGTCTGGATAATGTTGGAGGACTGTGCATGGAGGAGCCAGACCTGGGTAATCTTGTCCATAGTGCCTGTTGAGAGTACTGGAAACTCTTGACATGTACTCCCCCACAACTCTCTGCCAGAGCTTTGTCTTGGAAACATCTTGTTGGAAGGGCCAGAACTGTTCTTCGAGCCTGCTAACAATTAAGCCCTGTGGACAATTAGCAGCTCGTTGTGTGACCTTTCTCTTGGCCCAGCTGAGCAACTGTAGGTAACAGTGTCTTCTTTTGGGACAATAAGGTAACTTTTTTTTTTTTTTTTTTTTTTTGAAAAGCACATCAAGATCTTTATAAGGTTTAGTACAGTGGATTGGAACAGTTGCCCAATTGGGCATATTTTAGGACATAATAACAGTAATTTCTTATGTACTGAATTTACCAAACAAAGTATAAATAGTCTTAAAGCTGTTGATGAAATGAATACTTGTTATGAAATGTTACTTTTATTTTACTATTCCCAAAACTTATGATTTGGGGTGACAGTCAAAATGGGATTTTGTTCTCCTTTTATTTGGATATTTTTAATATTAAATTCTTGAGCTGTCTATACAGGCTTTTAGAAACAGGCTTACATTTGTTCCACTGTACATGTACTGACAGGACAAGGGGGAATGGCTTTAAGATGACAGAGAGTAGTTTAAGATTAGATATTAGGAAAAAAATCGTGACTGTGAGGGTGGTGAGGCCCTGGCAAAGGCTGCACAGAGAAGCTGTGGCTGCCTCAGCCCTGGAGTGTTCAAGGCCAGGTTGGATGGGGCTTGGAGCAACGTGGGATAGTGGAAGGTGTCCCTGCCCATGGCAGGGGGTGGAATGGGATGGACTTTAAGGTTCCTTCTAACACAAACCATTCTGGGATTCTATGATTCTTTTGAGCCTGTTGGCTGTAAAGCATGCCCTGTAATTCTTTTCATGTAGGACTGTACAAACAGCATTGTATGCTTTTCATACCAAAGCTTGCCCTCAGGTAGCCGGGCTGGAGTACACAAGGATAGTCTGCACAGTATTCACTACATGGAACTGCTCAACTATACATGAAAATTTATGGGAAAAGTGTAATACTTCTTGAATACTAATGTCAGTAAGACATCACTAGTGTTTCCTGTATTCATTTGTATTTGGTGTAGACCTGCTTTTGCAGAGAGTCGTCTGAACTGTGGTTTCAGAAACTTTGTTGAAATAGTAAATGGAAAGAGAAAACAACAGTGTTGAATGCTTGTTAATGGTAACAAAACAGACATCCTGGGATGGGCTGGGAAATGGAATACATTTTAAGATGTTCTTAGTTCCTCAAAGTGCTGTGGCCACTTAAACTGTAATTTTTGGGGCCTGGAGTCAATGAACTCTGAATCTGTGTAACATTTGCGTCTTGTAAGATTTCTGCATTACTCTCTTTCACCAGATTGTGACTTTTGGATCTTGGTTAAAAATGCCGTATTTGTAGGTGTTAGCTGATACTTTAGATCTGGTAGAGAAAATACGTTAGTTTCTTTTGAACATTAAAGAAAGATGTAGAAACAGCTAATTGGAAGTCAGGTTGTTGCTTTGGAGGTAATGTAGGAAAGTATATGAGTTTTGTTTGGCTTGACACAACAAAATTACCATCTGGAGCCCAAAGTACAGACGCAGCTGTTCATTGGAGGTTAGAAGCAAACAAAACCTGCAGTCTCTGTCTAATATTTGCCAAATCTCTAAAATTCCGTAGTGCCTCAAACTCATTTTAAACATGACCCCCAAAACTGTGCTTCATCATCTTTACATGGAAGTATTCAGTGTTGTCTTTCTTCTGGTCCTCAGGTGGCAATGAATGTATATGAACTGTCATCAGCTGCTGGACTGCCCTGTGAGATTGATCCTGCCTTGGTCGTAGCACTGTCTTCCCAAAAATCAGGTAAGACATTCCAGTTTCAAAATATAAATGTTAAAAAAAGAATAGAAGTGTTTAAAGTGCTGGGAGGAAACTTGTGTATCTTGACTCCTTTGTATTCCTTCAATAAACTTCATAAATGGCACAAGAGGATGAATTACTTGTGCCTGCTGTTTATTGGTGTTAGCTTGAGAATCTTTTCAAATATGTATGAATGGACATGCTGACCTAGAAAATGATAACAGGTAGATGTTGAAGGAATTTAATGGTGACCACTGCTGTAATTTAAGAACAGTGACAATACAAGTGTCTTGTGAACAACTTGATCAGTTCTGTTGCACAGATGTGTGATGAATCTGTCACCTAAGTAAGCATTAAGAGCTAAACGCAGCTCATGAATTTCACAATATTTTGTTACCAGTGTGTCCTACAATTGTTAACTTGAAGTTTACAAGGGAAAACATAGTAAAATAAACATGTTAGAGAATTAGCATATATCATGCTTCCTCTCCATTGCTTTAAGGCACTGCTGTCTAAGCTTTTCAGTTTTGTTTACTCTGGCATGTTCAAAGACATGAATGACTCCTAAGTGTTTTTTGATGGTCTTCAGCTTTTTTTCCTATCTTCCTTACTGAGCATTTCATTACTTTTTTCCCCCTCTGTGCGTCGTGGATAGTTAATGTTAGAATGAGACCATGAATATTTTAAATGCTACCTAAGTTGTTTTTTCTTGCTTCAATAGTAGTTATTTTGAGAGGGGAAAATACAGAGGAGCATTTCAATATTTGAATTTAAGTCCCAAGCACAATTTCTTTGTGCACTTAAAAAAAAGCAACCCAAAGTGCATTTGTTCTGTCTACATTATATGCACAGTATACAGAAGTATATCTTTGTAAGGTATCTGATATCTGAAATGGCATTTTAAATAGATTATTTTCATTGTGGTACTATGAAATGTTTAAGCTAGGTAAATAAGACAGAGAATTTCTGTATATTCTCATAATGGTTTATGATCTTGTATTTTGATTGTTAGCTTTGGAGTTTGAAATATTTTGCTTTTATTCAGTTTTCATAGAGAGAAATTCTGTATGTCACCAACTGTTGCCTTTTTTGTCAACTAATCTTAGGCTAATGTGTGATGATGCTGCTATTTTTGTAGGCACAAGGTTTTACTGTGAATTGACATGAGTACACCATCACCTTCTGCTCACTTGCCAAAGGGAGAGTGCAAGAGAAGCTCTTCTTACCTTAGAGCAATAACTGGATTTATATACCAGCATGAAAGGTTTACTAGTCTGCTCATCATATTAAAGACTTAGTAACTAAATCATTAGAAGTAATAGCATGGCAGTGGCTCCTTTTTATTCTCCTAGATAACAGACTGGACATTTTGCAGCCCTACTCTGTGTCTTTAGGCAAGACTGAAATTAATCTTCCTCCTTTCACAATAAAGACACTGACTTCGTTGGATTTTGCTTTATATTTCAATTTGGTCAAACATTTTACATTCTAATCTACCTGCAACTAAAATGAAATATTTCAAGATTACTTCTGTAATTAAAGAACTTCATTATTTTTGTTTTTAGAAAACATTAGTCCAGAAGAAGAATATAAAATTGCTTGCCTTCTAATGGTCTTCGTGGCTGTCTCCTTGCCAACTTTGGCTAGTAATGTGATGTCTCAGTATAGCCCCGCCATCGAAGGTAATGTAGTCACCTTAGTATTTGCTGGGAATGCTGTCTTCACAATAGTTCTTGTGTCTTGAATACATTCACCTTTAATATTTAATTACATTTTATAGTGAGCAGATTTAAAAATTAGCCTTAATTCAGGCAAGTTCTTTTGAAAGTACTGTAAAAAGCATTTACTTAACTCTTATCTGAGAGAACTTTCTATGAAAAATTAGTTTGGTACTTGGCAATTTTCAGAAAAGTTCAGACACTGCAGGGGGCAGTCTTGTCCTAACATGTAAGTGTTGGAGCACACGTTCTGCATTAATTAGTGTGACACTTATTATCTAATGTAATATATTCTCATAAATATTAATATTTCAGTAATCTTTACATTGGCCTTGGGCCAGTCATACAAGGTGTCTTTATTTAATATGTTGTTCATATTGGCAAGCATAGAGTTTTGAAAACAGAATCTGGAAGGTGTAAGTGGTGAACAGAATTCTTTCCTACACAATAGTTCAACTTCCTTATTTTAAAAAAATAATCTTTGCCTCAATAAAATTCTTTGCATGTAATCCACAGAAGTTTTCTTTCTCTTTTTAAGTTGAAAAAAGACAGTGCTGTTCCAATACATACAAAAGTCACCTTTTGGCTGTTCAAGCTATTTCCTTTGTAATGTATAACATGACTCACATAAAAGACCATGTTTATACTGCTTCCATTCAGTGGGATGCATGTTTTCTCTAACTAGTTTTTAAAGTTGCATTATTTTTAATCTGCTCAAAATTGTAACACACAAATTAAGTGTAAACTGGCTTTTGAAAATTTTAAGTACCAGGAAAATACCAAAAATTTTGAAAGCTTTATGTATCACTCGATGTAGTATGCAAATCACGTTTTTTAGAGACCCAGGACTGTTGTTTTACATGGGTTTAATCAGTCTTTTCTTCAGTTTTGAATGATTAGGGATCTGTTTACTCTAGTTTCATTTTAAAACAGATAGTGTAGACTTCTCCAGTTGTGAAAAATGTTATATAAATCTGATTTATGAGTAGAACTTGAATATTGATTTGAAAAGTTAAGAATTTTCAAGGTAAAAGCTTTTTCTCATGAATGGGGATAACAATCTGTAACTTGCAGAGTTGTTTCCTGTTATTTGTGCTCTCGTAGTATTTCTATTGCTCTTTGCAAGCTTTTTCCAAGTCATGATGCTTGAATAAAAATCTTGGAATATAGGCAAGAGCAGGGAATATCTACTGTGATTGGTGAGGGGCACGGGTAGAAACTTCCTTGATTGAAGGCAATCAGGTTGACTGTCTTTACTCAGTCCAAATGAACTTGTTTATGTGTATGTAAGATCATATCTCTTAAAAATTACCTAGTTACAGTTTTATAAAAGAAATCCTCTGGAAGTACTTCCTGCTACCATTTTCTCCTTCAAAGGATCTTACCATCTGTAGAGTCTCAAAATCTGTATGGCTTGCCAGGAGGGCAGTACTGAAAGTTTTACTGGTGATTATATTTTCACATTTACCCCTCTTCAGATTAATTGCTAAGAATATGTCAGGCTAGCTAGAGGTTCTCAAGCAGGTTAGAGCTCAGGTGGGTTTGCCTTCCTCAAACTTTGTCTCTTCCTGAGACCCTCTTAGTCATTGTTTTTAGCAGGCTGAAACAACAGATAATTATTTTCTGCCTGTTTTATATCATGTAGCTTAAATATTCCAGTTTATGTCGTTTCATTTACATTAAATAACTCTTCTGATGAAGTCAGGCAAAGCCTTGTTTCAAAGTGAGTCCTTAAAGTACGGTTAATAGATGACATGAAACTGTGACTGGAGAGAAGTTACATCTTGAGCTCAAATAAGCCCATATTGGGAATTGCTACTGGTTCTGTGAGACATGGCCTATGTATTACATAATTCTTTACTGAGTGGGCTCTTTTATTGAGAGAAAATCTAGCAAAAGGTATACATAAAATATGTTTGCTCCTCAAAAATAACTGAACTAACAGAATAGACCTTGTCATTCCTGCCTTCCTTGCATAATACTACTTTTTCTTGTGTTCTGCCCTTATTGTAGAACATCTGGCTTGAAACACTTAATATCAATGGTATTTCCAGAATGTGAACTTAATAAATTCTGCTTTATGAAGTAAATTCCCTGGACAAATCCTGAATTAATCCATCAACAAGTCACAGATTTTAAGGAGTTTCAGCTTTCTAGTTTGGCAAGACATATCTCCCAAATACAGACAGTGCTTGGACAGCTGTAGCAATGTCTGCATTCCCTCTGCCTACTTCAAGATCAAGTCTGTTTCTTACACTAGTTCCAGATCAAAGTCTAACAGACCTTTACTTTTGTTTCCAGTACAGAATCTGAACTGCTAGTCAAATACCAGGCTAGAGGTCTAATTTGTCAACTAGAGGCTAGAATAGAACCTGCAAGTCTGCAAGAGCCATAGTTCTTTTCTAAATACTTAAAACCGGTTGGAAGACAGCAGTTCCTTTGCTGAATTCCCTTGTTGATGCTTTTTCTACAGCCTGAGACATAAAAATGAAGTCACTTGAATAAAACGAGCCTCTTCAGAGACAAATTCAAATTTGAACCAGAATTAAGCAGAACAGATTTTCTTGACTGATATTCATGTAAAAATAGGAGACAAAGTTGGAGTATCAAATCTGGGGGCCCTGCTGATGGAGATCCACAGGGATCTTCACTAGGACCTACTAGTCAGCATATTCACAGACCACCTGGATGGGGGGCCTGAAGAGTGAGGTGAGAAAATTTATATATCATGCGAAGTTGTTGAGGGTATTAGAGGAGTGAAGAGCTGCAGAGAGGTATGATACTGAGTAAACTGGGGAAAAAATGACAGCTAAAATTAATTTTAAGTAACAACAGGGATATGCATGGAGAAAACATGGATTTTTCTCATGTGGAGTGATGGGGTCCAGCTGACCTCATTATTCAAGCATGAACTTGGAGTTATGATAAATGGCTGAATGAAAAGATGAGCTCAGTGCTCAACAATGGTCAAAAAATAAGTTAAGAATCAGTGTGTTTGCATACTTGAGTACTTGTTAACTCCTTCAAAGACCTTTTCATGTGCTCACACTTGCCCAAGATACTTGCCCAAATGTATATTAATTTTGTTGTAAAGTGGTATATTTAACTTAGTTTGCCTGGAAGAAATATCAGGCTTACTGAGGAGCAGTTCTCTCTTTGAAAACTGGTGTAATTTAACCACCTTCTAGGGCTCTGAAGCCTGGGTGAATTTTGGGCAAGATGTTACGTATGAAAATCAGAAATGGAACACCTTTGTTCTTGAGCAGCTCTAGATCTCTTTGAGGATTACTGTCTAAGCATGAGATGTTCATTTAGACAGAGGGAAAGAAATGGTCAATTGACTTGTGAAAATCTAGTCTTTTTGGCCTAGTCAAGTGTTAACACTCTGAAGTTGTGTAGACTATATATATCCCATTATCCAATATATCCATTATTTCTAAAAGTATCTTTCTCAGGTTGTTGTGATCATTAGGATTTGGAAGGGACATCTGTACTTCTGGTGGCTTTCCTGATAGCAAGTTCAGTGTGGAAGAGTACCTTACTCCCATTGTGTAAGATGCTAAAAGTTCTTTCATTGTCACAAGTGTCTTTAATCTTTGGTGATATTTTCCAAAGAATACTGTCTTTTCCAACATGGTGCTGAGGTGATTTGAGTATGTTTTTGTTTAGGGCATTGCAACAACATTCATTGCTTGGCAAAAGCTATCAATCAGATTGCTGCGGCTTTATTTACCATCCACAAGGGAAGCATTGAAGACCGTCTTAAAGAATTTTTGGCTGTATGTATAACTTTATTGCTACTTTTTAAGATGTAGTGTTGATTCGGGATGCAATGCAATTGATTTCATAGAAATCTGCTTTTGATGCACAAGAGAGAAGCATATTTTCTATATGCAAGTCCAGACATAGATTAAACTTTGCAGTAGTTCTTTATAGACACTTTTGTGGGAGGTTGGAAAGTTAGAGGAGTAAATCGGTGCAAGTGTCATAATTTTTTTCAGTATAATCTAGTATTTTAGCACATACCGTTTCTCATGTTGTGTGGCCCGTGACTGGAATAAAAAAAATTGCAGTGCATATAAAATCAAAATTCTGTCTAGCTGACTTTTTCTCATGATGTGGTGGATACTTTAGCTAGTTACTTTCTTTGTAAAAGTAAAATAAACTTCAGAGTGGCTTTTGCGTTGTACCTTTTGACATGCCTGCCCTTCTTAAACAGCCAGGTAGCAGCATGTTACAGGGCTAGTTGGGAAGATGAAATTTTTTATGCCTCAGAGGAGATTGATGATGAAAGCTACTTGTAATCTTTAGTGATGCTTAGAAAAAAAATCAGAAGTCTTAAGGTCATGATGATGTGTTTTAAGTACATTTTGGTGTGCTGCTTGCGTAGAAATAAAAATTTTTAAATGGCTCTTAATTAGCCAGTACTTGAAGGAAACTAAAGGCTAAAACAGCAGCATCACTTTAATTTTTAAAAATTACTGTTGATTTTGAGTGAATTTTGATTTTTCTGTTTGGCATTAAAATGTGTGGAGAAAAAGCCCCTCCCTCTTTATTTTAGGTAACTTTGTGTGACTAGAAGTTCACATAAACAATTTTTCTTTTTTTTTTTTTTCCTTAAAAGAATCTTTCACTTGTGGAAATTCATTGCATTTTGTAAAACAGAAAAAACCCTATGGCCATTGACCTTGTCTAATGCAACTGTTGGCTGTAAAACATGAAAGAGAAATGGTTGTATCAAGTTGCATACATTTGACAAGTGAAGGAAACCAGTATAGTTTCATATGATAAAAACACTTTTGGTATGAGGTTTGCATTCTTTTAGTGTTACAGACTGCTTTCCAACCACTGCTTTTACTGCACAGACTATGACTTGATGGTTCAGATATTTTGTTAATCTTACTATTTTAACACTTACTGTTAGTCTGAAAGAAAAGCATTTCTCTTGAGAAAAAAATTGCTGCTGAAGATGATCTGCTTTCCTGTCCAAGCTAATTAAATATGAAAGGAACTTAGGAGGTTCTTTAATGCTGATGAGTGTGTACTATGTATCTTTTGAAGTATGCATATTGATTTCATATTAAAAATTGATTCATGACAGTTTTTTCAAGAGGAGTGTTGAGTTAGATTTTTGAAGTTAGTATTTTAATTTAAAATCCTTTTCTGGTAAACGTGGTTTAGGCATGTTGCCATTGCTTGATGTGAGGGCCTAAATGATGATTGTACATCTGAAAGTTGGAAGGGTTTTTTTTCAAATTTCTGTTAGGCATGAAAACACGGTGTATCAAGACATCTACAAATTAAGCATTTTACTGTATTCTGTGATCCTGAGCTTGTAAATACCTAAGTGCATCTTAGAAGTTTCTAGGGTTGCTTATGGTGATGCCTTTTTCAACCTAGAAATGAAGCAACACACTCGAGATAATATTAGTATGGGAGGTAATATAAAAGTGGATCTTTATTGGAGCCTCAGGGACAGTTATGGAAGAATGTCCACAAAAGCCCACCCACATGGGGTGAATACAGTTTTTATAAGTTTAGCAAATTAGCATGATTGACAAAAAGCACCAATTAAGAGGACAAGTGATGATGCAATTCCCCTCCCCACCTTCCCCCCCCCCGTCAGGCCCCTTCTCCAGAGCCCCCCCCCCCCCCTTGGTACTAGCTGTACTTTGTTTATAAAAATGTATCTCGAAGAGTTGTTCTCAACCTTGGTAGCCAGGAAGAATCACGATAGCACAGGGGCCTTGTACCCCCTGGGGCTTGGAGCTCTGGAATATGTGTTGGCTTTCTGCCTAGGGAAAAGGCATGGAAAAGTACTGGGAAAACTAGGCACTAATACAATGGGCTACAGAGCTCCAAATGTATGTATAAAAATACAGAGAATACATAGAAGAAAACCAGACAAAAATCAATAGGCATAATTTCCTCCCTTTTTAGAGACTAACAAGACTTTACCTTGTCTAGTCTCTACTCCATATTTAATCACACCACCAGTTTACACAACCGTCTATCATACAGATGCCAACTGTAACTACAGCTACTATGAATATTTTTTATCCAGGCACGGTTTGGTAACCATGAAGTGAGTGTGTACGGAAGGTATATTGATAAAATATTTTTAATTTGCAGTTCGGATGACATTTCTTCAATTAAAAACATAGCTTAGGAAGTAAAACTTTTTCTGTTACAAAATGGGTAAAATTTCAATCGATAAAAATTTCAATCACTTTAAACCTTACAAAAATGCAGTAAGTTGAAATGTATATTGGGAAGGACAGAGAAGTGAGATCTTGATCCCCTGGGAGTTCTGTCACTGATTTCAGGAGACTTTATAAATTGTCAACCAATGATTACAACAAAAAGTTCTCTGCAATAAATTAATTCATTTTTTATATTAAAATAGCTTATGTCATTTATTAAACACTACTAGGAATAAGCCAATATGGCACATTGAGACTAAAGCCCAGTGGTTCGTGTGCTCAGGATTACTTGCTTTCCTTTGTCATTATTAGTACAATACAGAGTCCATTGGCTTTGTATAACAAAATAGCAGCAGCTCATCAATGCTTTATTTATTCCTTTGAAATGCTCATTTTATGTAGCTTGCATCGTCTAGTCTACTGAAGATTGGCCAGGAGACAGACAAAACTACTACAAGAAACCGAGAATCTGTTTACCTACTACTAGACATGGTGAGCATTTGTGTGTTTTATTTGTGCTACTGACTTAAGGAATAGGCTCCACACTGCATCGTTCAGCCAAGGATTTTTGGGTCTCCCCTTGAGTGTTGTAGCTCACAAACCAGTGGAAATAATTTTTTATTTTGTTCTTCCTGGCATTCTAATGTCAGTATTTTTTTTTCATTCCCCCAGCATGCACACATTTTTGCCATCGTCTTTTTATTGCTTAGAACATTGTATCACGCTTTCAGATAATTTTCATTGTTCACTTGGTACATACAATATTGAAACGAAATGTCACATTTAAGAAGCAGTGTTCGGAGTGTGTAGGAGAAAATCCTCTCTGCTCAGAGGATTTCCTCTCAGTATTCAGTATCTTTTGGAAGATGACTATTTATATAGGAAAGCGAAATACTTGCTTTGAGAAGCAGTGTGTTTAAATGTAGGGGAGAAATACTACTATAAACTTGGTGCAATTTATTTTTGCTGTGAAATATGTGAGTGGTGGTGTGATGCAGGCTGGAAGGATCTACGTGAAATAGATTATCAGTAGCATGCAGTAGAAGATGCTCTGCAAAACCTTGTGTTTCTGGTATTTTTCAGATTGTGCAGGAGTCTCCATTCCTGACAATGGATCTCTTGGAGTCTTGTTTTCCTTACGTCTTGCTGAGAAATGCATACCATGCTGTCTACAAACAAAGTGTTACATCTTCTGCCTAAGTATCTGCTTACTGGAGATAAGACATAGCACGCATCTGTGTGGCCTCAGTTTGATCCGTAAACTGTGGAGCTATTTTACTTTATGGCCTGACAAACAGTTTTGTGAATTATAAACTTTTTCCATAAAGTTGTATTCCTAAACAGTGGTTTCTTAATATGGTTGTACTACAATATAAGCTTGGTTGATTTTAGGTTGCACATTCATCATTCATTGAAAAATTTTTTTCTCGTTGCTTTCTTTTTTTTTTAACTTCAGAGCATCAGTTGTGTTTTAAAAATACTACTTCTGCTATATGTTTTTTGATATTGATCATGCAAAACAAAAACTGCTTGTTTATTTCCCAGAAGAAAAATGTATGTAGTGATTATTTTAGATAGAGTAGTTTTCATCTGTGCGTAAATTATTTCATATAGGGAGAGTTATAAACTTGTACCTATTCTTATTGAAAACAAATATTGGATGTGCATTTCTGTGAAGTAATTGCAGCATTTCTAGTTTTATTTTGAAGCATTCACTGATCTACATACTATGACACTATCTAACACTAAAAATGTTGTAGGACTGCTTATCCTACAGACAGCAATCCTCTCCCAATACTCTTAAACAACTGCAAGTGGTGGTGTTTGTATAAAGCATAGTGGAAATTTTTTTAAACTAACTTCTGTGGTGCCCTGTTGGCATTAACACTACCATTGTACCCTGCTGTATAATAAACATTCTTACACATTTATCACATGTTGATAAAATGTTAGCCCTTAACCACTTTTTATATGTTTTAAATTTTTGAAATTCAAGTGTACCTCCCATAACATACAATAAACACTAGACTGTATTATCTGTAGGTGAATTATTTTTAATATAAATGTTATCCTAGTATTTTAAGGTTTAACTGTGCTGTTGTGCATTGATTTAAATCTCACAGTTCATTAAATATCAATCCTTAGAGCTTTTATGTGAAGACTTCTTTTAATCCTTCAACTTTTGGCTTTTGCAATAGTGAATCTTGTAAAAAGTTGGAAGAAGGAATTAAAAGCAATGTTAAAAGTGTCAGTTTAGTGCCATTATCCTTTAAATCTTATTTTTACATAATAAAGCAAGAAAAGCATTTATATAGCATGTAGTGATCCCAGTTGTACCCATAGAAATAAGTGTATTGTTGAAGTATGAAACTTGAAATAATCCTAGAACAGGCAAATGTTGCTAAAACCATAACATCAGGCATGACGGAGAAAGATGTATAACAGTCCCTCTTTTATCAGTCATGCAAATTGGCCTTGCAGGATAGCATGGGCTCATTTAGCCTGAAAGCTGACCAGATGGTTGTGCCCTGTAATCCCCGATGTATAAAAGCTGTGTGTTCCTCAACAGGCTCTGGACATTGTATAGAGCCCCTGTTCTTGGTGCAACTTCTGTGCATGCTGGTAACTTTTTCTATTATGAAAGAGCTGTTGTGTGCTCAGTTACAATAGCTTCCTCTGTCCAGAGGAAAAAAGTATTGGAATAAAATTGTCCTAAGGAAGTAAGACAGTACATCTATATTTTTCCTAATTGTGCAATTTATGTTATAACTGTGGTAGTGTTTTTAAATTGATAAGTTAGTACCATACTGAAGAAGTTTGTTCATAAAGTAATTAGGTTGAATGCAAGACATAAGAGTTCTACTCTGTAATATTTATTATCTAATACATTCAAATGTTCTGATTTCAGTTAAGATTTTGATTATGATGTAGCCTTTTGTGGGAAAACAATGCCTATTTTCAGGATGGATTCTTGAAAAACTCCAGTTTAAGAAATAACCTATTTTGTGTCTTTAATCTTTTTAAATACAAAACAATTGTATGTGTCCATTTGTCTCAGATCCTAGATTTCCACTGTCTGTGGTGTTAGTGAACCAAACCTAGAAAATAGGTAATCACTGACAAATAGGTAATGAGTGCAGTATCTTTGCAAGAAGCTGGTTCTGACACAGTTGGATTAGATTTAGACATTAACCTTTTAGACTTGGTTGTTTCTGTGGGAGCCCTTACATGTGGTGTCTGGCACACAAATCCCTGAGGTGATACCTTTTTAACTACACTACTGCTTTTTAACTACTTCCTGCAAAAACTTGGGCAAGCTCAGAACAAACCACAGAAGGGGAAAGTTGGAGAAGAATCATGTGGACTCATCATCCATGTGTTGATTGGGTTTGGGCAAGGCTGGAAGGGTTTCTTTGCTTTGTCTTGCTGCATTTCTGTTGTTCCTGGTTTCAGCTGAGCTACCACAGAACTATTTAGGGTTCAGCCTGCTCATGGAAGGCAGAGCACATCAGGCCTAGTCCTCGAGGCAACCTGTGTCCATGCACTACACAAACTATCAAAAGCCTGGTGAACCAAGTTTGTTGGGAAGGAACATAGAGAAAGAATTTTTCCTCTGGAGCCTGCAACATTTTGTCACAACTTAGTAAGTTCGGCTTTGGCTACTGTATATCAAGACATCTCAGGTGGCCTTTTGTGCATTTCCAGATGTATTTGTAATTCCTGGAGCACAAAGCACAGATGGCTGGGCTGAGCTGGCCCCATCTGGAGCCAGTTTGGATCAAATGTCTAATTCACAGGGGAGGGTTTTGCCTCATCTGAGAAACAGTGCAGAAGAAGAATGTCCATCCCATTGCTGCCCAGAGAACTATTTTTATAGTTTAAAAGACCTGTGTGCCAGGACAAAAGATTACCATTTAAAGCAAGGGCTACTCCTAAACCTTTTTTTGCTGTAGCAATTTGTTTTCTATATAGGAAAAGGAATTGGTAACACTTGGACTGTGCCACTTTTGTTGCACTGGAGAAAGGCATTCTCCCCAGCAAATGTTGGAACGAGGCCAGTGATTTGAGGAAAGATACAAGTCTTCTTCAGCAGGTCGTCATGGGCTTTCACTGACTTGAGCTTATTCATTCCAGATTCAAGAATTTCAGACCGTAAGTAAATATGCTTGGCCTCTAAACTGTATTTTTTCCAAAAGCTTCCCTTGTCCTGGGATACACAGTTGTGACTCATACTAAAAGTGAGCCCTCAGTTACGTACTAGTAACTTATAAATTCTTAAAGTTCGGGTATGTCTGAACTAATGCTGTAATTTTTTTTTTTTTTTTTTTTGTGAATGGCTCCTTCAAGCTGAATGAAACTCACAGCTAGGGGTTTACGTGTAGCAAGTCATCCTGTTCAATCAGTGAAAGAGATTTTTTAGACATAGACTTCAAATTGGTCTCACATCCAAATTCAAGCATCCTTTAAAACCACAGTGCATTTTGGATTCAGCAGAAGTAATTGATTGCAGTTGTATTCACTACTAAATGGGGCTGATAAATTAAGGACTGGAAGAATGTAAGGAATTGCTTCCATTTCAGTCCTTGTGGTTAGCCCTGAAACATGGACACAGCTGGCTGTCCAGAGCAAGGTAATTGAAGTGGAAGCTACACACATAAATGATTTGGTTTCATGGACAAGAATGGTTTTCAGTGTTGTCAAATAACCAATTTTCAAAAATACTGAATTTCTACCTGTATTCCTCTGTAAGTACAATTTTAAAATTATTTTAATGGTAAAGCTAAATCTTCCCTTGAAGTGACAAAACATGTTTACTTTAATTGACCACTCCTTGTGTGCTTTTGCTATTTGTCATGTTACAAAGTCTGTAAATATTTGTACTAACTCATAACAAAATCAAAATGTCCCCCTGACCTGTGTCCAAAACCATATTCATTTGCTATTAGTCATGCTTTTTCTAGCACTCCTGGGTCAAAATGACCTGTTCACTGGATATAGTGTCAATGTGTCTTACACAATTCAGGAAGAGAAATTGTGAGTATTAAATTCAGAATGAAAAGCCTCTATTTAGCTTTGCATGAAGTAAGGGTATTTTGAGTAATTTCTCGTGTAGACTTTAAGGTTGTTGCCCTGCTCATGATCTTAGTAATCTTATGAAGTGCCTTATCACAAACAGTGAAGGTAAGCAATAAAAATTACACTGACACCTGTGTGAAGAGAGATGCAAGCTGCAAAGCTATTAGAGCTGTTTTAAACCCCAGTGCTCATGAATCCAGTTCATTTTTCACTAACCACATGCTTTGCTATCTTGTCAGTACTCACTCATGTGGCAACCAGGATATGGGAAAGACCATATCACAGGTTACCTGCAAACTCTTCTTGCTCTCTCTGCCCTTGTCATTAGCTTTTGAATCTGGCTGAATTTGAGGGAATCTCGATGGGCAGCCAGTGCAGAGAATGGAAGTCTTGTGTTTGGCAAAAGCAGTATTACTTCTTAATACAAATTCAACTATCATTTTAACAATAGCAAGGACACAATCTCAGCAACAGTGAAACCATTCCTTGCATAGTCACACAAAGGAAAGAGAAGTATCACAACAAATGCATTGTAAACTAAGATTATGTTAATTATGGTAATACAGAAGAGGCCTGAAAAGAAAAGGGAGGTAAGACGGGAAAGTGCTTATCACATAGCCATCAGAGAAGTTGGAAAAGACATTGCTCAGTGTCTCTGATTTCATTTTGTGACTCTGAAGTCATTTGACATTTTGTGGATCAAATCTATATTGTATCTCACAGACTTCAGAATTGCACTTAAAAATTTCAGCTGCTGTATCCTCTTTATTCCATACTGCACATGAAGCAAACTTATCCAGCCTTAGGACTGTTTGTAAATAAAGGATCCTTTAAAGTGTAAAACTTTGAGAAATCTTACCATGAACTTGTGTTTGCTAAGACGGAGTCAGCAGAACTGGATAGGACCATCTCTCATGCCTGCTTGTTATGAAACACTAAAGGTGGTATGTACTGTTTGGATTTAGTTCCATGTATGTCTAAACTGGAAGATGTCAGGAATGATGTTGAGTGTTACAGTGAGATCAGGTAAGTGAAAGAGTTCATCTCAGCCATTTCTTATTTTAGATAACAAATCACTTCAAAGGGCCAATAAAATGAGCTGACCCTATGGCGCTTGCTTTAGAGGTAACTTTATTAGGGGAACAATTGCACCACTGTTTCCATAACAGTTTTTGTTTGAGTGCTAAGAAAACACATGAACTTTTTTCTAGTAAAAACTCAAAAACTAGCAACAAGGAAGTTACAATAAATTTTAATTTTATCATATAATACTAACTGTTTTCTGGCTAACCCATGGTTCCCCAGGCACTGGTTGAAGGTGGTCACAGTCTTTTGCTAATGGGTGTTGGGATCAGAGTTCATTTGTTTCAAATCTCTCTCCAAATGGTAGAAGTGAACATTGTGTTGTGGATTTTGTTGGCAGAGATGACACTTAGCACAGTTGCCATAGGTATCACATGCCTCTCGAGGAGGGTGCTGGAGCATTTAAAACCAACATCACATCAGAACTTCTCAAAATCCCAGTTACTAGCAGAAGATGCAAGCAGCAAAAGAGTAATTGCATATCAATATTGTAATTTTGCAGGTAGGAGATGGAGACAAAGAACTGCAATTTAAGGACACAGCCTATGGCATAACACTGAGGTGCCTGGATCCCAGCTTCTAGATGTACATGCTATTAAGGTCTCAGTGACCTTAGTGTGCAGAGGAGAGGGAAATTAAAAGCAGTGATGACATCTGAGGGCCATTTTAAAATTATCCTGCTTGAACCAAGTGAGATGGAGCTGTGAGGGTAGTTTGCAGAAGCATTGGAGCTGAGATGCAAAGCAGATAAAAGCCCTGCTGCCTTCGTCCTAAGGAAAGCTCTCAATTAAAATGTCCCATGGTACTGGAAAATGGCCTTTTCTAAGCTCACATTCTAATTATTCCAGCTTGGTGACTGACAGCCCTGCAAACAGAGGATGGGCTCATTGGGTATTTCATTAGTCCTTAGTGAGCAGGTGAAATACACAAGCTTTTCTAAGTCACAAAACGTTGATCAGGTTTATTCCTGACCAGTTAAACTGATAAATATTTGTGTGTATGCATATGAGCTACGTTGCTAAGACAGGATTTGTGTTTCCAATTTTAGTAAGCCTGTGGAGCCCTTCAGGGAGGGGGAAAAAGCAGCGTTGTTGTAAGAACAGTCTATAAAGGTGGGGACAAAAAAAATCTAAACAACACACCCTACCTGAGAAAAGCTTGTTGGAAGGTTAGTTTTATACTACGGGAGTGACAGCAGAATGGCCACACTTAAAACCTATAAATAATTCATAGAAAAATGCCACTAGCTTTTCCCCTTGGTATTAGTTGAGCTATGGAAGTTTGTTGAGTAGAGAACTAAAGCAACTTTAAAACATTTAGTTCTCAACACTGTCACCCTATTATTTACTTTTTTAAAAAAAATCTTAATATCATCAGGATATAATTGGAGAAAAGTAAGCATAGTAATAATTTACCGGCTTTGATTTTTATTCTACCACAACTAAAATGTGTGTGGGATAAAGAACTGGAAGTCCCAGAGTTCCCAAAATATCCCTCAACTCACTGTTTTGGATGGGGTAGGGCTTCAGTATAGCCTGGTGCATACTTTGAAGGGACTGTAAATCATTAGACATGGTGAATGCTGTGGACTGCTGCAAAGGGCTAAAAGATCTGGTGGGCAAGGAAAGGCTTCTGCAGAAAAATAAGATTTTCTAGAGACTGGGCACTTATTTTAGACTAGGCTGTAGATTATGTTAATGTATAATGGCTTCACACTGAAATATTGTGACCAGCAGCTCTTCCTTAATTTTGGGGTATCTTTGTATTTTCTACCTTCATTGTTGTCTCTCACAGAAGTAAAAATAAAGTGGCAAAACATGGAACACCCCGACAAAGTCACAGCAGCAGCTGCAGCCTCAGCAACTCCCCCAGTTTTAAAGCTTTTCAGTAAATCAGAGATGGGATGAGAGAAACTCAGTTGTGAAGTTAAAAATAATCACTCAGGAGCTATGCATATGAAAAGCACCATCAGCTGTGCAAAGGTCTGACAGAGCATGGGGCAATTGAGGCGTACAGGTAAGGCAACTGGGAACCTTAATCTGGGAGAATTAAAAACTTCTCTGTGTGTGGGTTAGCTTAACACGAAATTTTTTTTACAGGGCTAGATTTCATAGTTTTCAGCATGCTGGAGCATCTGCTGTTTGTATGGCTCTGCAAGCGTGTTAAAAGCTCTCAGGACAGGTGATGCTTCTTCTCCCAAATTTGCTGAGGTTGCCCTTTGTGATCCCACTGGTAATGGCTAAAAACATGTGTAAAAATACACAGAAACTGGGCTGGCCTCTATTTATAGGTATTACTTAATCCTTGGTGCATCAAACCCAATCAGCTCCCACTGAAATGAGCGGTGAGTCTGAGTTTCAGCACCTGGTGATATTAGGCTGGTACTGCAAAACACAGCTGTTTGTGTGAGGCTTATTTTCAGGCATGGGTGTGATTTGGTACTTAATACTGCTGAGCACTGCTAATAAATCTGGGTAAGCAGCAGCAGAGGCAGGCTCAGGCCATGCAACCAGAGAGACTGTAAATCTGAAATAGTAAATTTATGGTTTAATGAAATTAAATTCTGAGTGGTTATGGCCTTTAAGCTAGGCCTCTCAAGTTACTTCTGCAGGGGCCAGGCTAGAAATGCTGTGTAATGTGTAGAGTATTATAGAGCTCTGCGGGTTTGGGTTTTTTTGTCTTAAACGCTCCATCTGGAAGCAATTATAACTTGGAGAGAGTTCAGTGGATGCAATTGTTTCTCTGTCGTGGTCCATAGTGGGAGAGAAGGATGTATTTTTCATTATCTGCGTGGTCATTGTAATTGACCCAGTTGCTATTGGGTATAGCAATTTGCCACATTAGAGTAACAAATTTAATGCATATTGAAATCGAATGTCTGCACATAATGCTACCACAGAGGCTGTCTCGCAGTCATAAACACTTGAGCAGGAGTTAAAACCAAAAAAAGAAAAAAACTGTATGCTGGGAAGCAAAGCAGCCAAGCATCCTCCTTTGTGTCCCCTCCCAAGCAGCAGCAGGACAACCAGTGGAACAACAACTGCCTTCAAGACACTAATTACATGTCAATCAGTACTGTTAAGTGACTGTAGATTGTTGTTCATCTTTGCCCTGGGGAATTGTTATATTAATACAGACTGATGAGGAACAGCGGAATTGAGTGAAAATGGAGTTACTTTGCTCTGAAACACATGCAAATGCTTTCCTAGTTTGAAGTCCCGGAGTTTAGGTACTGACCAACTAACTGTGCTTTTATTGCCTCTGAATTTAAGATGTGCTCTCCCAAAGAAATAATGGCAGTCGCATCCCTTGCTTTAAGTGACTGCACTCTTGATGTGTGCTAAACCAAGTGGTCAGGAAAGCTGTTGACATTGTAATTCAGCTACACAAGGAACAGGAGCATTTCTGTTCCACCAGAATTTCTTGGCTCACATCTGCACAATATTTTACAATGAAAATGATCTGGGAGGATTTGGGGGAAGGTTGCTAAGACACATCAGGAGGTCCAGCTTTCTGTCTTCTGCTGTAAGTCCCTTCAGCATGGCTGAGTGCTTTGAGAAGGACATACAACTCACAATAAATCTGGCAGTGTTTTCCCACAGAAACACTAATCCAAGTTCCAATGGCCAGGTGGAAAATCAGCACTGCAGGTAGCAAATTTCATTATTCAGAAGCTGTAAACTCTGACATGGCCACAAAAATCTGGGAAAAGTCCTAAGCAGCAAACAAAATCACCCTGCAAAATAAGACTGCTATGAGAGAGTTATGTGCATATGTGTCTCTGTGGATAAATTGAAAGCCTGTAATACAGAATTGGCATAATTCTGTCTTTGAAATGCATGTCAGTTAGGCTTCTTGGTGTTTAAAGATAAAGCAGCATATTTTCCTAGTCATACTACTAATTTTACCCATAACATGGATGCAAAACACTGGGCAAATAGAGGAGTTTTGCTGCAAATTCAGGAACACTGGCAATTTGAGTAAATATTACTAGGAAAAAAATCTAGAAGGCATGCAGACCCCAAGAGCAAGGGATAGTTAATAATGAGCTGTCTAATAAAAACAGCCCCAAATATTGCAGTCTGAAAGACTGCATTAAAAGAACCTTTTCTTCTTTGCTACTTCCACACCATCCATGGAGAAGCCTAAAAGATTATTAAAATAAGTTAATATTCCCCTGTGTCTTATCTACCTGAGGGAGCTGTAACAAGATCCTGGCTGAAACAGGAAATATACAATAAATCCCATTTTTATGACTCTGTAAGTCAATGATTTTATAGTTTTAGTAACAGGCATGTAAGAAGTATTTTAGGGTTTGGTTTTCAGTGAGTTTCTTGGCTGTTTTTGGTTTGTGGTTTTGTGGTTGTTTTTCTAAGGCAGTGTATATAAGCAAATTAAATCACGTGTAATCCTGAGATTGCCAAAGAAAGAGAACAGGAGAACAAAAACCCGTTCTAAAGAAGTGTTTTTCTCAGCTAGTTTTATTCTTGGGAACATTCTGAATAGATACGGTCACCTTTTTTCAGTTGGAATGGGCAGGACCAGACCATAAAGAACAGTCCTGGTTTATAAACAGCAGCCCACGGGGTCCTTGGGCAGCCTAAACCAGTGGGATGATGGGAAGCTCCCCAAGCACAGAGTGAGCTTGCATCTTCTCTGAACACTACCACAGGTCACTGCTCTGAAGGGTCTGGCAAAACATACAAACTGAAAGTGGAGAGATGACTTCTTATAATGCCACGTAGAGCTTACAGCCTAATGCAGGCTGTTCACTCCAGTGCTAATGAGGTTTATGGTATCTAAAATACAAATGTGCCTGCACACAGGCCCCTGCATCTTCAGGGCAGTTGTTAGACGAGGAAAAATAACACCCTTGTTCTGCATCTTTTCCTGATCTCAGATTTTCCCTTTCTGAAATTCATACAATCATAGAATGTCTTGGGTTGGAAGGGACCTTAAATATCATCTCATTTCACCCCCCCTGCCATGGGCAGAGACACCTTCCACTAGACCAGGTTGCTCCAAGCCCTGTGCAACCTGGCCTTGGACACTTCCAGGGATAGGGCATCCACAGCTTCTCTGGGCAACCTGTGCCAGGACCTCATCCCCTCACAGCCAAGAATTTCTTCCAATATCTAAACCTGCTCTCTTTCAGTTTGAAGCCATTCCCTCTTGTCCTGTCAGTACTAGTTTGTTTTAGACACATACTCATGTCTCAGCCACTTGCAGACTATGGAATTAAATGCATCCACAGTATATACTTAGTTCCTCTTCTCTTAGAAATGTAAATACAGATTTGTTGATCTGCTGAACTCTGCCCCAAGCCAGAATAAGTGGGACCTGTTTTGATCTGGTCTTTCATCCTCCCTATACCTCCCCTGGCCTATAAGCACCCCCTGCTTATAGAGGTAAGATGCTGGGGTGTGTATATGGGGATGTTTCTTATCTCTAAAGGGAGACTATAACACTTCAGGATAGAATTGATGCTAACAAATACACTTGGGACTGCCTTGACTGCAACGTGTTCATCTTGACCAAACCCATATGTGTTTCTTACTGTTGCAAAGAAGGCTTCAGATTCCAGTTTTATTTTTTAATGAGGTCATATTTCTATATTTCTATTCAGTAACGTAGTTGTTCCAGCCTAAATTTGAAATACATGTATTTTTTTATTTTAAGCCATGAAGTTTTCCTAATGGACAGTTCTAACAATGGAGCTGGACATCCAAGCCTCTCAGAAAACCAGCTCTTGCTTCTTAAGCCTGTTGCTGTTTATCTGCCTCCTGCAAGAGAAGAACAAAGGGGGGCAGGCAGTTGGGGGTGGGGGGGAAGAATAGATACTATGTAAAGGAAAAAACAATACAGAAATAAATTAATGCCAGGCATCTGGAAGCCGTTCCTTACTTAGTTTCCTTTTGGGGAAGGATGCAACAACAAAGTCCACAATCCCTTTTCATCTTCTCTGCAGCCCTCCTCATTCTGCTCTGTTTCTGTATCCCCAAATAATGTTGGTTGGCCATGCCTAGAGCTGTGAGGGTTATCCTGCCACCCCCTGCTGAAGTCCATCCTCATGGCACTCCAAGGCAACTAACTTGGTTTTTTTAAATGGCGTTATGGATGAGTAAGTTGGATGCACTGTTGTGGGTTACAGTCGTTCTTGTGGGGATTAATAATACTACTACTACTAATAATAAACAAACAACCCCTTTTTTCTGTAATTTTTGTATGAGCTACTCTAGAGGAAAATCCCTGCCTTAGGCCTCAACCCCACTGAGTCCTTGTTTATTCTAGGAAATGACTTTGTGTGATACTATGGGCTGTATTATTACTCTTTAAATTTATAGGTCTGTACCAACCCCCCAAAGTCTACCACAAAATTCACAAGCATGCAGTGCTGATCTCAGTCTGCTGCCTGGGCATACTTTGGTTAAGAAATTCTTGCTGGTCATGCATGACATCAAGCTCATAGAATGATGATACCATAGTTTGACTAAGCCCTTTTGCAGTTGTCCAAGATAAGGGATTTGATTGTTGTCACAACGCACCCCCAGAGTTTTAGCACTGCCCGCATTGATGGAAGCTGTCGAAAGAGATTTTGTTTCCTTCATAAATCTTAAGAAAGTGGTGGGAGAAAAGGGGGTGACATTCCTGACAGCACTATGGTAGCACCCAGAGTAAAAGCTACTTTTTATTTTGAAACTGGTAGAAAATATCAGATACCACAGCACATGCTTTCTCAGCTAACATACAAACTCCCTAGTCACCATTTTCAGTATGTAAACCTATTATAGTTCCAATTAGCAGTTTTGGTGTTGTGCTGCAACTGCATGTGAAGACAGAGAGTAGCTTGGTAGTTCGCCAACCAGCCATTTTATTTTCCTGTATATGTAACTCCACATGCAGGGCAAAGCACTGTGGCCACATTTTGATAGCATGAAACCACAGCCCTCCCTCACTGTCTCTTTTTCTGCTTTACCAGACTGCTCATGTGTTTAAAAAGGTGTCAAGACTGGCCATAGTGCTTCTGTATTACAGAAAATAACTTGGCAGACACGGGGGTGTAAATGTTTGGTTAAAATAGCAATGTTTCAGGTCAGCAATCAGATTGCCTAGTTCCAGCCAGAGGTGAATTTTTACCACCTCATATAAGCTGATTTATACTGGAAGCATTAAGAGGTAATGAATGCAGACAGCCCTGTGGGCTAGCAGCCCCCAGTCCTGCTAGCAGCTGATCCTCTCCCAGGCACCAGCTGCACCAGGAACTTGCCAGCAGAGCAGGGCAGTGGGTGATGCTCTGCCAGCTGAATGGATGGGAGGTATCTTCACACCAGCATTGGAAGATGTGAAGCCAGATTGCATAGGAATGTGTTTTAATGTTTGTGAGCTCATGGGGATGCCAGCATTTGCTGTCCTGAAATAATTTTCAGTAATTTTACTATTTAAATAAAGAAGTGCAAGGTCCTCTCATGTCAATCATGTAGACTTGGGACTAAAAAATTAAATTTTTGGACTTCATAGCCTTACTGCAGGCATAGGAATATTCAGTATTATCAATGCTTTTTTCCTGCAAAGCACAGGAAATGTTTTTAAAGCTGTTCTGTGTAATTATCAATCTGAAAAAATATTCTCAGAAATAAAATACAGAGATGGGAGAATTTCATATTGAAGCAGAAAATTCATGTTCAAGTAGTTCGTTCATGTTAATGGGTACTTTGCATTGCTCTGGCCCATCTCACTGGACTCAGACTCTCAGGGATGCACCGCTCTCACACTCACCGCAGTCAGGTAAGGTCCCAATGTATTCAGTTCCCAACCAGCTGGATAAGGTTTTTATTAACCACATACTTTTTTAACATGTAATTTTTTATATTGCAAGGGAAAACTCAAGCCTGAGGCTTTGTTATGACTAAATTTGAAGAGCTGAGAAGATGAGTAGAAACAGTTCTCTCTCTAATTCCCCCTGCAGATGAGCAAGCTTCCCTTTGCCTGCCTTCCTGGCTATTTTGCAAGCCTGGATGCAGGCTCAGGGTCAGGGGCAGCCTGACTGATGGCTCCCAAGGCTGTCGTATGCACATGTGTGTGAACATTTCTGCCCCCCTCTGAGGCCCAAATTTTCTTCTAGGAGTACAGGGAACAAGGCTTTGGTCCTTGAAACTAACAACTGCCTGTGGAGGTGGGCAAATAAAAGGTACCTTTACTCCACTGGCCATATTATAACTCCTTGTTTGCTTGGCATGTGCCTTTGCTGGAGCCAGGACATCAGCAGCTGAGTTAAAGGATCAAGGTTTCATCTGCAGTCATAAAATTAAAAACTGCAAGAAAGCCTTTCCAGGCTTAGGACCCTGTGTTTTTGAGTTTGTATCCATGGTTGCTTTCACAGCCCATTCACGTTTTTGGTCTGGTTTCTGAGCAGTGGCTTGTGGTAGGTGTGTTTCTACTCACAGGTTTGATTTAGTGGCAGAAACTGAAATAATAAATGCATGATCGAGCAGTTGCTCAGTATGTTTATAACTGGAAAGAATTTATTCAGCTAATAAATGTCAGCTTGTTTTCTCTGTGCAACCTGGTCTAGTGGAAGATGTGCCTGTCCATAGCAGGGGGTTGTAACTAGATGATCTTTAAGGTCCTTTCCAGCTCAAACTGTTCTGTGATTCTGTGATTACATCAAGGTGCTTTTTTCAGATCAAGTCAGAACTCCCTTTATTGTGCCAATGCTCTTCAAGGTATCTTAAACATCTGGCCTCTTCAATTTTTTTTTTTAACCTTCTGAAAAGAAAACATCTCCAGCTGCTCAGCCGAATCTCCCTCATTTTTAAGCCTCTCAACATTACTACTCTCCTCTAAAACTGGTCACCCATCACTGTCTAGGTGACGTGCTTTTGGTGTGCACCTCCTGCTTAAGCATTTGCATCCAGCATAGTGTGTGCAAAAAACCCAGGTCTTTCCTAAAAAATATATGAATGTATTTCCGAGAGATTGGTCTGAAATCGTGTTCATGTTCACAGTAAGGTTTTTACTTCGGGGAGAATTTAAGCGCTCGCTTGCTTTCCGGCGAGGACGAGGCAAATTTCTCTCTCGTTCTTCCCAGAAAGCAGAGCTCCCCCTCCCCTGCCCGGGGCTCTCCTTTGTTCGGGGCCGGGCTGCGGGGCGGAGAGGCGGGACCCCGCGAGCGCCCGACGGGGGCAGCGCGGAGGGGCTGAGCCAGGGCGGGCGGAGCCGCCCCCGCGCCGCGCTGTGCCCGCTCGGCCCCTCGGTTACCGTCGGGGCGGGCGGCATGTGGCGGGGGTTGCCGGTGCTGGCCCTGGCCGGGCTGCTGGTGCTGGGGCGGGCGCCGGCGGGGCGGGGGGCGGCCTGCGAGCCGGTGCGCATCCCGCTGTGCAAGCCGCTGCCCTGGAACATGACCAAGATGCCGAACCACCTGCACCACAGCACGCAGGCTAACGCCGTGCTGGCCATGGAGCAGTTCGAAGGGCTGCTGGGCACCAACTGCAGCCCCGACCTTCTCTTCTTCCTCTGCGCCATGTACGCGCCCATCTGCACCATCGACTTCCAGCACGAGCCCATCAAGCCCTGCAAGTCCGTCTGCGAGCGCGCCCGCGCCGGCTGCGAGCCGGTCCTGGTCCGGTACAGCCACGCCTGGCCCGACAGCCTGGCCTGCGACGAGCTGCCGGTCTACGACCGCGGGGTCTGCATCTCCCCCGAGGCCATCGTCACCGCCGAGGGCGCGGGTGAGTGCGCGGGGACCGGCACCGGCACGGGGACAATGGGCGGCGGGCGGGGAGGGCAGCCCAGCCAGCCCGGGAGCCCTGCCTCCCCTCCGACTGTTCTCGGATTCTCTTTGCTTTGCCCTTCGCTCTTTTGCTCTTTTTTCTCTGCCTTTAGCAGCCGCATCGCTGCCGGAAAAGTTTTGCTGTTGGGCACAGAGTGTGTGTGACAAGTGACAGCCCCGCCACCGCTCTGGGGAGCGCTTACGAGTGTGGGAGCGACAGCCCTCGTTCCACATGAACGGGAAACGTTTCCATACCACTCTTCGGTGATCCATCGGCAGCGGCTGCTGGCAGAGAAGGAAGAGCCACCAAAGTGAGGGGCAGCCCTCAGGCTGCCGGCTCCCTCCTGCTCCTCTCTGCTCATCTCCAGCTGCTCTCTCCCAAAGCAGGTTGCTCCCCTCCCACACAAGGCCACCACTCCACAGACTTTGGGGAAAGATCTGTGCCCAGAGGAGGCCCAGGCAGGAGCTGGGGGCTGGGGTCTCCCCAGACACCTCCTATGACAGTGGTGGTACATGCACACCTGAAGGGGAGAAAACATGCTCATCTCAGTGGTTAGCACTGAAGGTACAGGTTACAGCACAGGTTCCTCAGCAGGTCCCTGGGCTCTAGATTTATGGCCAGGTGAGGAGCGTAGCAAAGTGCAGCCTACCACTATGTTTTGTTCCCAACGTCTCTGAACTGAGCCAAATGCTGCCTCCATCACCTGAGTCAACTCCAGCACAGCCCTGATGATGTCTGACCACTGTGGCCTCAGAGGGGCTGTTGGAACCCCTCAACTTTCTCACTGCATCCTGTTTCACCAGCTGAGCTCACTGTGATCCCACAGGATGGCTGGTGCTGGGTGTCCAGCTGCCACCCAGCAGTACTGTCGGAGGCAGGAGCATCTCTGCACAGTCAGACGAGGACTGCTGACTGCTCAGGCCACCACCATGCTACAAACCTGCTGTGGTTTAGGGATCCTGCTCTTGTCACAGCTGCCTTTGGGCTGGAGGAGTTGGCAGGACACTGCTCCAATGTGGTGAGCTGAGCACCACAGAAATACTGAATTCAAGGAGCTATTGAACGGGAAATTAAACCAAGCCAGTGGGTGGCTATCACGAGTGAGCTCTGACCTTTTACAAAGTGACTATGGTTCGTGTATGTTTTCAGGAAAGTATTTGCTGCTGATGGAACCAGGCGACCATTTTCTTTGATGCAAAGTTAAAGTGATGGTGGCTCTGCCAGACCTCTCCATCAGAGGAGTGGGAGAGCAGTACTGGGGTGGGAGAGCTGACCAGAGGGGTCAGAGCAGAGCAGCACCCATGCACCCCACAAGCTTGCTGTGCTGCTACCTGGCTCCTTCAGTGCCCACTGCTGCAGTGCTGGGTTATGGGAGCTCACTTGACAGGCAGCAGATCTCACCTCTCTGTCCTCCCGCAGCAATAGCCTGGGGATGAAAGGGGGATTTTTCATGCTGTGCTCAGCACAGTATTTGACTGTGCTTCTGTCCCACTATCAAATGCTTTATGTATCCCACTGCCAGTAATGCCAAACACCGTAATTCCTGTTTTCTTCTCCTAACAAAATATCATGCTTCGGTTTCCTGACCGTGCCCCCCAGCGCAGCCTTCCCAGGTAAGCTGCTCTCTCCATCTCCATTTATTTACAGGCCAGACAAACTCTACTCCTTCTCTGACTCCATTCCCTTACCCTCTGCACCTCTTGAAACCTCCATACCCTGATATCTCCAGTCATTACTGCTATTTCTAACTTCTAACTGCTTCCCTCTTGCCTTTTCATACTTTTTTCCCCAGCCCATGAATGCAATCATCTATTTTTGCCATCAGCTGCTGCTCTCTGAGGGCTGCAGTCCTGCTGGGGTAGTTTTGGGGAGATGTGGTTTTGAGCACCAAGCACCTTTCCCTGCAGCATTGAGGTGCTTTCAAAACTACCTTAAAAATGGCTCCAACATGAGCAAGGTTTGGCAGGTCTGCAGCGATCTGAAAGCAATCACATTCAAATCTGGAAGGAGGAAGCTTGGCTGAAATAGCCCCCAAGTTACCTATTTCTGAGGACCTCAGCAGTACAATAACCTCTTTGAGGGATTCCAGGGCCAGATCCATGAAAACTCTCTTTCAGTGAATGAGAACCTGATGACATTCTCATTTCTGGGCTGAATATTTTGAACTGATGCATTATGCACCAGACTGAAAGAATCCTTCTTGAGGGAATAAAACTGTTCTTTTAGAAAGCAGAGGGAAGGATTCCTGTTCTAGGAAGAGGTAAGGTGAACACTTTCAAATCCAATTCTCCAAATAAAAGATTGCAGCCAAGTAGGAGACACGAATAACCAACTGCCTGATGAGAAGCATGCAGAATACCTGCTTGTATTTGCTTTCATTTATCTCCTAAGCATTCTAGCCCCTTCTGCTGTCTGTAAACTACATCTAATAGAGCAGTCAGAAATATAAATCCATTGTTTTATGGCTTTCTGCTGTAGAAGGGGCTTTTTCTATTCTTCGGTAGTGAAATCTTGTTTTTGCTTTCATTCTTTTGCTACCTGTAACAGGGTTCTACTGTTTCCTCTCCTCTTGAGGTTTCTGCATTATTGCTGGTGAACATTACTACATTTATCTAGTCCCTTCCATAAGGGAGCAGCCTTGCAGATGATGTAGTCAGTGTTTGTCCTTGTCAGAGCAGGGACTGTGTTCACAAGCCCAATTTCCATCAGTTGTATTCCCTGCATCCCAGTAGCCTGTGACTGTTGCTATAGAGGAACTGTGGTTGGTAAAATCTGTTATAAATCCCAGTAAGAAGTTCACTTTCAGCTGTTGAGGCATAGTCCACCACAGACATCTTCTAGGACATCTTTCCATTTGAGCCCAGGTGGTGAGAAAGATCTAGACACTTCCTGTCACAGGACCAAGGGGCTAGTGACATGGTGAAGGGGTGAAGCAGCTGCTACTGTGTCTGTGATGGAGAAAGCTGACAACAGTGCTGTGTTTTGGGCTCAGTTAGAGGAACAGCTGTGCTCACACCCCGGGCTCGTGCTGATCTCCAAAACCTGAGTGGGAGTGCTGATTTGGAGGTCTTAAGTTCCTCAAGTTACAGAGACCAGCTTGAAACAAGTGTCATGTGGGAAGTGTATGTTTCTCAATTTTTCATTCTCTTTGGGAAACATCTGGGTTCCTTTAAAGCCAGAAAGCAGAGGGATGCTACAGGCATGGTGTAGGTGTTCTGGAGGTGAGTGTGATGCTGAATATTTTGGTTTTTTGTGAAAGATCCAACAAATCATCATCCAGGATGGAGGATGAAAGAGCATCTTGACAATACATTAACACCTCAGATATCAAAGAAGTGCATGCTAATGTCTGAAGTGTCCTATGGCATTTATCCCACATCCCTGTCCTGTGCTTTTGGAGATGAAAGTGGTTCTGCTTGCAGACATTAGTACAAGCTGTCTTACATCTCTGGGAAGTCCTGTTCATTTGCTCCATATATTTGTCTTCATGTGCATATGCTTATTCTTCCTCCATTCTATAAGATTATCTGCTTCCCTCATGGCACGGCACTGCCAAACCTTCTTAGGTCTGTGAAGCAGCAGGAACTGCTGAGAGACAAAACTGTCTCTAATCTAGAATTTCAGAGGCAGGACCTATCTTTAGTTTTACAGGTAATAAGTGACCAGTGTTGATGTTGGGATGCTGACTGAAAAAGCATCTTCAACATGTGTCCTTGGCTGCTACTGCCTAGCAGAGTGTTTATGTCTCGAGTGAAATGTTTATTCCTGTTTTGAAGAGGGAACTAACAACAAAACCAGAGCAGTGTGATTGGTACTGTGCGTATGGGAAGACAGATCTATCAAGCAGGTTGTCTTATCTTCTTTAGATAAGAAAGTATCTTGAAGTCATATTGGCCTGTTAATAAGATGTTGGAGAAAAGGGAAGCAACATCACAAGGTATCAACCATGTGTAGGTAACACCCAAACTATGATAAAATATCTGAGGAGAACTTTGAATTTTTTTTAAAAAAACACCATCTGTTAAACATTAAAGAAAATTATAGACTATTCACATGATGGACACCTATTTTCTTAAATAAATATGAACCCATGATTTCTCCATGTTGCCCAAGTCCTCTGTGTCTGTCTGCAAGAGTTCATAGTAACCCAGTATGTTAATTTGGCATTACAGGCTTAAAAGACAAGTGAACAAGCCATTTCCCATGCTTGTTTCTTACATATTATTAACTTAATTTCCAAAACAGTGGTTTCCAAGCTCCAGATCAAATTTGTTGTGACTCAGTTTTTGCCTAGCTCTACTTAGAGCAGTCGATGTTCATGACAGTGCTGGGGGAGTGTTACAGACTGTGCTGAGGATGAGCAGTCATACCCAGGTTATCATTTATAAAGTTGAGATTTCTTTAGGTCTTTGCTCGAAACTTGGGAGCAGCCTCATTTCTCAGTTAGATAATAAATTTTTTACAAGCTTCAAGCTTGAAAGAGGACAGGAGCAGTAAATAAGAGAATTTAAATCTTAGTAATGAAGATACCACCAATGGTGTTTGGCGCTCGCTACAGTTTGGCTGAGTCCCCTGGATTTTACAGTCTAAGCATTTAGTCAATACTTGGACCATTAAATGTCATCAAAACCTGGTGGGATCTGTTATGAGGAATCATTTTTTACGTGGAGCAGCCATGTTGCTGGCTGCTCTACAACTTGGAATTTGAGTTCTTTGTATTAAATGTTAACTAGAATCAATTTTCCTATCACTTGGCTTTTCTGTGCATGTTTTTGCTACCAACTTAGCAAAGATCCTCGCTGTACTAAGAGCTGAAGTAAATGACAATGAATTCATGCATTGTGGAAGGGTTTCTTAATTAATGGGACTCACAGATGTCTCAATCTGAAGAAGGTACCCAAGCAGCAGCCTCTGGCTGTGGTTTAGTTCTTTGGAACAGGGTGCCTGGAGTGGCTTTGGTAATAGCTGGGCCACATTCTTTAATCATAATGACAATCAGGATCGTGTTATTTTTGGCCTTCCTCTGCCTTTTAAAATTTTTATTTATTTAAACAGTGATATAGGAAATATGTTTGCTCAAAACTAGGTATTACCAAGTTGTTTCTCTTTTCCAAACTTCTCATCCAAATCTGTGGTACGGGCATTGTTATTTTGTACACTTACTGTGTACATGGCTTTTATTTAGCTCTCCTTGCTAGTGTTTTGTGGTTTTTTATATAGAATACCTCTGAAAAGCAATTAATTGAGATGGCTTACTGGAAAAAACTGTTTGGATTTTGTCCCCTGCTCCTAAACAAAATTTAATAGGAAACTCTTGGATTGGGCTTCTGGATATAATATTCCCCTCTTTGGCAATCCTGCTAATCATCACTGACACGTATTTCTTTCAAAAAGATTGCTTTGCATAGATAGAACCTGGCAGAGGGTTTGCCCGTGAAGAGAAGTGGAACAATAGGAAGTCATTTGTTTGGGGTTTTTTTAATAGCTTTTTTTTCCCCCCTCTCTGTCTGCGTTACAGCTGATGGTCTCAGCAGTGCGTGTCTCCTGGTGGAGTCAGGCTGCTAGGGACAGGGGCTGGGAATTCATGGGTGCTCACACCCACTTAAGATCTGACAAGTAGCTGGTTGCAGGCCTGGCCTGGACCCTCTTCCAATCTCCTCTCTGGTAGGTGAGAAGAGACCAGACTGTATGATCTTAACTGGGGAAAGGGTCAGAGAAATGAGAAGGCTTTCCTGAGAGGTGTCATACAGTGGCAGAGGTCTCCAGTCCCCTCCATGGAGCCCGTGCTCCTGTCCTTCTGTAGAAACCAGTCACCCCTAAATAGGCATGAGTGCATTGGAAAAGATAAGCATCAAGGCAAGGTCAATACTTGCCTGGCCCAAGTCCTTGCAAGTTAGGAAATGATCTATGAAGTGATGTATCAGTACCTGTTCACCCTTCCTTTGCTCACTGATGGGCACCATGCTCTGACCACAAGGCTGCACTGATGCCTTTGTGCAGGCACAGAAACCAAGTCACTTCCATTAATGGGTGCTTTGCACACAGTGTCTGAATTACTCCGGCTGCACACCCCGCTACTTCATTGGGTAGTACTAGTTTGGGGTAGGACAGGTGACCCGGCAGTGCAGAATTAGGAGGTGGGTTGAGGCTGTGGTGTGTTGTAATTTGGTTAAAAATAAGTTGTGTACCTAAGAGAGTATGGAAACATCTGGCATAAAGCAGGTTAGTTCCATGCTTGTTTGCAGGACCAGGTTTATGCTGGCCATATCAAGTGCTCACCAGTCCTCCTTGTGTTGGTGTGAGCTCAAAGGACAGTTCCTCAGCCAATACCCATGAGCGTCATACTCCACATTGTCCAGGAAAGTCTGTGAACCCTTTACTGCACTCTGGTTTATTCTGAGTTGTAATTTCAATGTGAATTGGACTTGGTTTGCTTGAGCACCATGAAGTCATGCCTGCTTGGGATCTGTCTTTGGTTTAGGTAGGGACAGTGCACTTCAGGGCTTCTTTTTCCTTCCATGGATGGAAGATGGTAAGCATTTAATCTGATACTTCTCTTGTCTTCTCTGTGATGAAGATTTTTTTCTGCTCCCATTAACAATTTTGGTGGAATGGGGAATGTGCTTTGAAGGTATGAACAAACTATCCCTGAAATACCTGTTTTGGTAGGAATTTTAGCTTGCTGGCCCACATGAAAAACCAGAGGAGTTGGCTTGGGCATATGCAGATAGCCTTCAAGGAAACCTGAGAATGTGGCCAAGGCAGCTGTGTGAGAGGGGCAGTGAAGCTGGAGAGCTTTCTCTGCAGGGGTTTCGGACGCCCAGAATGGTGAACATCTGAGGCCAGTCCTAGGTACACAGAGAGGCCTATATAGCCGCCTCTCTGTGCTTGGTGGCTGGAGGGTTTTGCAGACCTTTTGTCTGTAGCTGGAGTGGATGGGAGGATTATCAGACCATAGACCTGAGTGCTCGCTACGCTTTTATCACATCAGACATCAGAAGGAATTGTAGATTTAAAGCTACAGCTTGGCTAAATGAACAAGACAATAGATAACTGCCCCAGGAGAGGAAGAATGAGAAGTGTGGTTATCTTTTTCTTACCATTTGCAAGAGTGAAGTCATTTTAGTTCCTCTTTTATCATGTCCTGGAATACTGGAACGTGTTTGATACAATATAAAATGCATTCTTAATGCATTGAGAATAACTCAGGTGAATAACCAAAATCAAACATGTAAGTAAGAATCAGCTTGTATAGTTGGACTTGTTACAAGGCAGCATGGTGAAGATTTGGAGGTTCTATGGAAGCACCTGATAAGCAAACACCAGATTGGCTCCATAAAAATGTTTGGTTTCTTCTATAAACTGAGATCCTGTAGTAGTTTGAAACTTTCTTTGCAAGAAAATGGATGTGATATTGCCTTGGTTTTGAAAGACAGGTGTCTGCTAAGGAAGGCAGAAGCCTCCCTTGAAATGGCAGATGTAACCCCTTTCCCTCTGAGTTATTATAATTTTGAAATCAAGGGCCTTTAGGCAAAGGTGTGGGAAATAGGAATAACAGTTCTTTACTTTTATATATATATATGTATATATATATATATATATATATATATATATATATATATATATAACCAGTCAAACAAAACAACAGTAACTATGGCAGTAACAGCAAACAATCACAAACCCAGTGCCAGCCTTCTCGGCTGTCGGGCCCTTTCCCCTCGGGTGCAGTTCCGCTCGCAGCCGGCAGGGGCGCTGGCGGCTCCCGGTGAGCAGGGCAGGTGCGATGGTTCCCCCGCGGCTGCAGGGGGCGCTCCGGAGCGAGCTCGGGGAGCACGCGGCACTGGTGCCCTGGGATCCCGGGAGGGATGGAACAAAGGCTTCACAAGCCGCTGGGCAGCCGATCCCGGGCTCTCGGGAACAGCAGGCTGGAACGGCGGGGCTGGAGCGGCAGGCTGGAGCGGCAGGGATGAGCACAAATCCTGGAGGACAGACGAGATGTATCCAAATGGGGAACCCCCCGGAGGTCCAGGCAGGCAGGGTGAGCACGGCTACAGCATAGCAAAAGCTCGAAGCAGCAGCGGGGCAGGGCGGCCACAGCCCGGCCTCCAGCAGGGCAGGGAAAGCGGCTTTGGGATCCCAGTGTTGTTTCCAGCAGAAAGAAAAACGGCCGAAAAAAGGAACCAGCAGCTCTTTTCTCTGCAGCTTCTCTCTCCGGACACCGAGAGCAAACTGAACCCACACCCAGGTGAAACAAAGGAGTAGCCAGGCCCACCCCACCCCCAATGGGCAGCTCTTTTGTCTTCCTTACGTACAGCCATTTGTCCCCTAGCAACATGCATATGGAAAAAAATTCCTTTAACAGAAAAAAAAACTAGGACTAAACTAAAACCCCAACAGATATTTTATTAACTACAGGATACTGAATATAAAAGAGCATCTGTTCAATCTTTCAATGCTATTTTCTATACCCTTTGCTCTTCATGTTGGTTAGAAAAATTAGTCCTGAAGTCTCACATTTTTTTTTAAAGTTAATTATTATGTGAGGGAATTAGTTGTTTTTCAGTTTTACTCTTGCCCTGACTGATTTAGCTCCATCCTCATTTATGTAAATGAAGTTTCATGTTGCTATGAGTAATATAAGCATTCATTAAGGTGGAGATTTTACATTTTTTTTTAAACGAGCAAAATTAGAAGGTTATCTGAGTAATATTATTTTTCTCGTAAACAGGTATTTTAGAGAATGTATTTACAGAATTTGTGATTAAATAATGATCCCATCCCTTCAAATGTAATCCACACATCTAAAGCTGTCACGAATACTGAGTACGATGAGTGTTCCGGGCTGTCTTACAGCTCACGCTGCAAGAGAGGAGCTTTTGTTACATTTGTCCTACATTGTAAAGGCAGCGGTGTTGCCTCCATGATTATGTAAAGATCTACAAAAGATGATTGTAGGATACTAGATTCCAGAATTGGAAAAGCAGCATAAATGACTAAGCATGCAAAATTACAGAAGGGCTTTTTCTTTGAAAGCTCATTTGTTTTTCTGTTTGATGTGCCATTCTAATAAAGTGTCCTGCCTCTCTCCCAATTCAGTGTGTTTTTAAACTGAGGGGAAGGTCTGAAACATTTATTTTGGCATTTCCTACAACAGTATAATTATGGTTGGTTGATTTGATTTCCTCAGTAACCAAAAAAAACCCCAAAAGTAATTTCTCCTTCATTATCTAATTAAATGCAAACATTACATGTGTTTTTTGTAGGTGATCAAAATTCATTACATAAATGTCAATCCTTGTCTGAAACCTGCCAGTCTGTAGCAATGGAAATGGGATATTTAGTATGCTTCAGCATTTAACATGATATGCTGGATTCAGGTGAAATTTGGGTAAGAAATTGTGTCAACTTTACTGGATTGACCTCTAAAACATTGCAAACTGTTTATTAATGAAGTTATTAAGTTTCCATGTACTAAATATTAGACAAAGAGAAAACATTGTAATGTATGTGTAGTGAAATAATCCAGTATTAAAAATACTAACATTTCTTTACGTATTTTACAAATCCATGCCAGATTTCCCTATGGATTCTAATAACGGCAACTGTAGAGGTGCCGGCATTGGTAAGTACATTCTTATAAAACTGTATAATAAGCTGAAGACTTTCAAATCCTTTAAATATTTGATTAAGTAAGAGGGATACTGAGTGATAAATACTGAAATACTTTGTCTTGACTAAGAATACTGTAGATTGTGCTTTTGCATTCCATGGGCAGGTGGGATTTGGGGCTGGTCAGCCTCAAAATGTCCATCAAAGAAAGAGGGCTGTGCTGATTTTATTGAAAGTTTTTTTTCTTGGACAGAGAGAGTAATCATTGAATTGATTTTTCCCTGGGCAAAACCAGTGAAGATAATGGTTCATTCTGACCTTAAAGTTCGCAAATTAAATTCAGTACTCTTCGTAGATAATGGCAATACTCGCGTTAGCCTGAGGAGATTGAGGGTGGGACCTTCTGAGGCTAGTTTTATTCCAGCAGGTCCCCTATTGTTTTTTATTTCTGTTTTGGTTTTGCTGGAACTGAATAAAACTGAATAAAACCCCTTGAACATTACCACTACTTGCCAATGCAAAGAAGCAAAGCCCAGGTTGGTAACTAATAATTATAGGAATGCGAATTTTTTGCTCAAGCAAGTCAATGACTGTAGATTTCCTTGAATTTTATTATGATTCCATCCGAAGTTTACCTCTTACGTCTTTGTCAAAAAATTGACACTTGGAAGCCTAAAATTGGCCACCACGTCTTTCCTTCTGCAGAGGTGTTGATGAGCTACAGTGTGCATTGATGTTCACTTCAATAATGTAAACACCTAAGCATGGTTGTTGAACCTAACCTTAGATACCTATATATATAATTTCAGCATTAAGCTTTGTGACCAAATTGCAAAAAGGTATTAGTAATGCCCAGTTTATAATACAGTTTTAAAATTTAATCAGCAGGTCCCAATGTGAAAGCAGCTGTATAGGTGTGAAATGTTCTTTAAATCACAGTGCATACCCTCTAGAAACCCAGGTATAGTTAGAAAAACTCACAAAAGCAAGCTTTGCTTTAAATTGTCTTGAGCATGGGACCATGTCTGGAAGACTTGCTAAAGATATTTGTTACGTTAGTATCTTCATAGTTTTAAGTCATTTTCAATTGTGTGGCATTGAGAAAGTAGGGATTTCATGCTCGACACTGACTGTACAAAGAGCATACAAGCTTCACTTTGACTATGAAAGCAAAGCTGCATGCTCTCAGTGTCACCTTATATCAAAACTATGAAGCGTATCTTTACTGCTGCCTGTCCATAGGCATGTAGAAAGCATGTAATTCCAGTGAGTGACCCGGCAGTGGAAGAGGAAAGTTTCAGTCATATTGTTACTGTTGTGATGCTTTTCGATGACTGAAAGCAAAACCAGACCTAAAAAAATCCTCACTGGAAAATAGGGTATGGATGCACAGAAAAATTGCTGGTGCAATATCTGCTGATATCACTGCCTTTTACTGCACATACATGACTTCCAGTTCAATGTGCTACATCTGTTTGAACTGACAAACGCAGTTGGACCCTGTTTCAAAAGGCCATGCTTCAAAATGGCTTTATTTATATGTTCAGTAAAGTTAATTTGTAGTTTTGCCATTGTAAATAGAGATATTTTGTTTGTTTTGCAAGTAGCAAACTGATGTAATTTTTTAAAAATCCCATTCTCCGCTCTGTGGTTTCTGCAGCTTATTGCTTGTGCTGCTGTGCATGGTCGCAGGCAACAGTACTCTTGCATTATCCCTATTTGAGACACCATTTTTCCCTGGCAGTATCTGCTGGCAAAACCTTCTCTCTGAGTCTGCATGGGGTTTTTTTGGGAGACCTTTTTTACCTCTATTGGCAGTGAACTACATTGTTTTCTGCTTCATCACATGCTCCTCCAGTGTCTTAGAAAATTTTTCTAGTGTTTTTTTTATCCTTGGTTTGTCAGGGAAGTATTTGCCAGGTGTGAATGCTTGTACGGGACAGTATTACAACAAAGTTTTTGATTGTGCATGCACATATATTTAAGATGACACAGACGTTCCTTGGTAGCAATCCATGGGGAAAACCATTTTCCTGTGTAGTCCATGTCTTACGGCATTTACAGAGTGAAGTTTTCAAAGATAGAGATTTTGAGCAGTTGTTAGTCCTCTATTGACTTGAATGTTTAATGGCTAGCTGTGATCTCAGTCAAAGCCAGTGGGAGCCTCTGCTGCCTGTCTCTGTGCTTGGGACATACCATTGTTGTGATCCCAGAGCTCTTCTGGTAATTCTGTCAGCTTCTGAGGAGGCTGTCAGGTAGGATGGGATTTTCCCTCAGCATCAGGCAATGCAGTACATTTTTATAGCCACCTTTTGTGGGTGTTCCTGCTCCCTGGGGAAAGGTCAGCATTTGCCTTCCTTTGAAAATCACTGTACCAGGAACTGGGAGAGAGGAATTGGTTCTGGCTCTAACTTTATAACTGACCTTGGCAAATGACTTTCGTGTTAGTTTCTGTATCTCTAAATAGTAATTAGGAATAATGCAGCACTTTGTAAAGCTCTTTTAAATGTAAATTTAAAAAGCATGAGGGTAATTTAGAAATAGAACTAGACTAATAAAATATATTCTGAAATTAATAAAGTAAGCCAATACTGTCTTAAAACTGAAGGAAATGTGAGACTGTGTTGTCTTGCAATTTAGCCTATTTTATTTTACCTGCAACAGTGCAAAGTACTGTATAGCAGGAGAATGTTATAGTGTATGACTTGCTGGACTTGAATGCTGAGGTGCCAGTGTGAGCATGGCTCATACGAGAACATCTTTTATGCTCTGCTTCAAGACAGCTTATAACAGCAGCTATAATTTGCTCTACAGTATCCATGAGCTCACAGAGGCAGAAGGGAAGCCAAAAATCACTTCCCTTCTCTGCTTTTTTTATTTTAACACAAACTCATAGGAAAGTTAAAGTCTGTAGTACTCTCTCTATATATATATATAGATTCCTGAGGATGTGTTTGAAGTTCAAGGAAACAATATGCTTTTCTTTTGAAATGTTTTCCTCTTTTTGGGTATTTTTTTTTGTATTTTCAGCTACAAAAATTCTTCCTATGGAAAATAAATCATGATTTGAGAAGTTGGTAACCATATGATTCCATCTTTTAAATTTTTTTTTAATATGCAGGAATCTTACATAGCAAATAAGAGTTCTTTTTCACTCTTCATGTTGGATTTAACTAAATCACTAGCTTATATGCATTGATATTTACAATGATGGTGTATAGAAATAAGTTGGCATTAAAATAGATGGCCATGCATATGTAATACTGGGATCTGCTGTTTGAAATTACTCCACCAAACCACGCTTAGACACTAGTGTAAAATAAGTAAATATTTGCATTAGAACAACCAGCCCTGAAATACCAGTGGTGTTAATGAACATGTGGGTCGGGAGCTTCAGCGTTAGCACTCCCTGGGCACTAATGAAAATGTTTTTACCTCTGTTAGAGTTCCCAGCTGTCTAGCATCTGCACCTTTGGAAATGCTGCTCTGACAGTGCTCATTTGTGTTGTTTTTTGAAGGCTATCCTTATGGCCACAAGGACTAAGAATTTCTCTATTTTCATTAAACTTGGGCTTCTGGGTCATAATAAAATTGTGTAAAATTTACACAATTCCTAATGGTGAATTGGATGGGCCTCTCAGCAACCTGATCTAGTTGAAGATGTCTCTGCTTATTTGCAGGGGGTTTGGACTACATGACCTTTAAAGGTCCCTTCCAATGCCAACTATTCTATGAATTGCCTGCTAGCCAGAATATCCAAGTTTGCTAAACTAACCTGAGATACCTAGTATTCAAAAAAATGTTCAGTCATGTACTGTCATAGTATTTGCTGTGTCTCTATTATTGTCTGTATGATAAAAGGAACAGAAAGGAGGGCATTCCTTAAGTCTAGTACAGAAGAGAGAACAGCATTGCAAGGATGGAATTATAGCACCTGCGAGCACAGGAGTGACCAAGATTGAACCTTGAATTGGCTTAAAATGATGATTTTGTCACTTGAGACTCAAAGTCTGTGTGTCTTTGTTGTTGTGTTGTGGTTTGGGTTTGGCTTTTTTTAAATTTCAGTATGTCAGTTTTTCTCCTAGGAACATGTAAGGTCTCATACACAGTTCCACTTCTCCCAGTAGAATAGGCCAGGAATGCCCTGTGGTTTTTAGTATTTTACTGTAATAAACAAGTCAATTCAGTGAAATTTTTGTTAGGTGTGACCGCAGGGGTTTGGGAAGATTGTTAATGAGTACGTATTCTTTTCTTTCTAAACAAAGCTTTCTGTTTCTGTAGACCGCTGCAAGTGCAAGCCTGTAAAAGCTACCCAGAAGACCTATCTACGCAACAACTATAACTATGGTAAGAACAGCTGCATGGCCAGCTCCCAACTTCTTTTAAGGCTGCAGGAAGGGGAAAGTTTTCATTAAAAAAACCTAAAAAAGGTCACAGTTACTGATGGTAGCCCAGTGTTACTTATTACAGGAGGAAGGTGTAGTCAGAAACATTTTCAAATTAGAAGGATGGAGGGGATTAGCTTAATATGTTAGTACGAGAGTCTTTGTTGAGTTATTTCAGTTTTAGTGCAGGCATTTGGTGTTCATGTACTTCTCTAGTGTGAACAGTGATGCAACAAAAATGACATTGTGGGCTGCTGTGCCTGAACTGCCTCTGTGATTTCCAATATACTCAGCTTTTGCAGAAGGGGATGTTTTTAGTAGCTTTCATGCCCACTAGCTCACCATGAGATCTAACAGGTTCTTTTCCTTCTGGTGTGTCAAAGCCAGCAATGGACATCTTGCCAGCTGTGTTATGCTGTCAGTAACACCTGTAAAAGTGCATGTGTCCTGCTCTTCAGGCATATCACAGGTCCAGGCTAGTATTTTTCTTCATACTGTTTGTTTCAAGCAAATTAGGCTGATAAAGCCACTGAATATATATCATGGGAACTGAACAATTGGGCCCTTCCTTTTTCCCATTAATCAGGTGAAGAGCCTTAGGTTTGGTGAACTTAAAGGATTTATTTAAATGGTAGCGATTGTATAATATTTATTAGGATTACACATTTATAAAACCAGAGTCAGACAATCTTTTTTAAAATTAGTTGCTGTTAAAAGCTAAAAAATTATAACTGTATTCAAACACTTTTTAGGTCACTAGTCAGTTTTATGTTGTTTTGGTGGACTTGTTTATAAAAAAATTGGAGTGACTGTTCTCTAGGCAGAAACTGCACATGGCAGAATCATTGAGCATGCTCCTGCCCATTTTCTCAAGCTTTTGAAATTAAAGAGGTTTCAAAATGCATTTGAAATATCTCCAAACTAAAGCAATGTTTTATTTTGAGATCTTAAAAGGTTTTGAGAAAGGGGATCACTTAGGGTAAATTGTGCATACTAGATGCACAAGTTAGTGTTTGTTGGCAACTGCATTTAATGTGCCTGCATGCTGGTTAATGGTTGTTAAGGGCAACGTATGTGAAGTGAGGAGATGTGTAAGTCCATGGTTTTCTTTCTTCTATATTACCTTTTTCATATAGGAGACATTTGGAATTTGGGGTATCTCCTGTTTGTAGTGGAAAGGGACTCTTGTTTGCAGGCTGTGATTGATGTGGCATTCTCTAGAGCATGACCTCTGGGTTGGCTTTGCATTTGCATGTGGTATCAGTTCACTGGTCACCATGAGAGAATGAAAAGCTTTCCCTTTGAAAGGCAACCCTTCCTCCTTAAGGCAAAAAGAAGGGGTGAGAGAGGAAACAATTAGAGAGGTCATTGGGTCAAGATCAGGAGCATTTGAAGTTCATAAAAAGCAGAGCAGATTAGTGCTGGGTCACTGGAGAGAGTAAAAAACATAAGGGCCTGTCATCCAGCAGAAGTAGTGATATGAGAAGTTTTAATGCACATTTGATTTTTGTGAAAGGTTCAGAGTGATAAATAAAGTTTGGTCATCTGTAATGCAGGTAGTCAAAGAGGGAACAGTCACAGCTCAAGGGAGAAGGAGAGCATACAAGAAATAGATTTAATATATTTAACGTGGAAAGAGTGAAGAAGAAAGGAAGGAAGTCAAAGCCTGATTTAAACAGGATGTAAATCCAACTGGTACATATAACCCCTGCTCCTGACCATATCATTAAGAGACACACAGAGATACCTGGACCTCCTTGGTGGAGGGTAAAGTAATGAAGGGAAGAGATGGGGGCAGAGACATTGCAGGAGTTCAGCTAAACTTCTGATAAAGGACCATGCAAAAGACTAAACCCAGACGTCACCAAGAACAGCTTGGGGGTGACCTGGATTATCTGCTGCTTCTAACAATGCTCTTTGTGACTTTTCCCCAGTCATTCGGGCTAAAGTGAAGGAGGTGAAGACTAAATGTCATGATGTCACTGCAGTAGTGGAAGTAAAGGAGATCCTGAAATCTTCCCTAGTGAACATTCCAAAGGATACTGTAAGCCTTCACACGAATTCTGCCTGCCTGTGCCCACCACTCAGTGCCAATGAAGAGTACATCATTATGGGCTATGAGGACGAGGAGCGCTCCAGGTAACTCTTTCTGTGCTATCCTTGCAGCACGTTTGTTGTTACTGTTCCCCTGTCATAAAGCTGAACATCAGACCCAAAAGGAAGGAAAACTTGGTGTGGGTGTCTGTGCATCTCCTTCATGGTATTCAGGGAGGGCAAGGCTCTCTACAGGCACAGAGACCTTAGTCTTGTGTGTGTTGAGTTGTATAGCCTCTTGATGGAGTAACTGGTTGTCTCTGTTGTGTAGGTTACTCTTGGTGGAAGGCTCCATAGCGGAGAAGTGGAAGGAACGTCTTGGTAAAAAAATAAAGGTAAGAAAATACCTCACCAGAAGTCATATGTTGTGGGTGCCATAAAACATCTATCTATCTTTTCAAAATAAGGGAAGAAAATGCATGTGCTGCCTCCAGTTAATTAATATCATGTATCAAAAACTAACTTGGTGTGTTATTTGCTGTATTACTTAGAACTGCATGCTGAGTAAACTAAAGGGATACATTGAATTATTCCAAAGTATCCCAGTGTAGCGGCAGTCAAAACCTCTGTCTCAAAAAAGCAGAGAGTAGGAGTCCTTTAACTCTGTAGGCAAGCTGTGCATTCCACAACACATGCCTGCTTAGTTGGGGTTGTGATATGAATTTAAAAAAACAAACAGACTTGGGGGCTTTACAAATGTTTTTCTGACTAAGTCAGGATTATACTTTTAAGATTTAATATTCTTTAAATAGAGTTCTGCTCTCACCAAATTTTGTGGATTAGCAACTATTTTAAAGTCATCTTCCTGACTTGGCTGAGGGAGGAGCCTGATAGGGAAGTCATGTCACAGCAAATTGGAAGCAGTGAGCTCAAATGCAAGCCATGTATTATAGAATCATGGAATGGTTTGCCCACCTCGTCCCACCCCCTGCCATGGGCAGGGACACCTTCCACTAGCCCAGGTTGCTCCAAGCCCCGTCCAGCCTGCCCTTGAACACTTCCATGGATGGGGCAGCCACAGCTTCTCTGGGCAACCTGTGCCAGGGCCTCAGCACCCTCACAGTCAAGAGTTTCTTCAGTATATCTAATCTAAGCCTGGTCTTTGTCACTTTAAAGTCATTACATGCCCTTGTAAAAAGTTCTTCTCCATTTATCTTGTAGCCCCTTTAGGTACTGGAAGGTGCTCTAAGATCTCCCTGAACCCTTCTCCAGGCTGAGCAACCCCAACTCTCTATATGAAAATATATTCTGTTTTTTTCTTATTTAAATGTTTTCTAATGCCTTCCAATTTCTGTAAGGATTGCCTTTTTATGTTTCAATGCGCTGCAAAGTATCAGTGGTTTTGACATTGTTAGGAGTGTCACTTTACACAGAATATTCTTATTTTGACACAATTTCTCAGCTATTGATTTGCCATAATGGTGTTGTGCATGTGCAAACCAGTCTGCTCTTCCACTCAGCACTTTCTTCATCAGTGTAAGGGTCACTGGCAGGAAAATACTGTTGTGTTTATAAATGCAAGATTTTCTGTGCACATTTCTTACATCAGTGGAGATTACAGGAGTGAAAAGATACAGGGATCTTATTTCAAGTTGTTGTTTGATTTGGCAGAACCCTAGGAAATCCAGTGCCACAGAGGAAATATCACATTGCTGCCATGGGCTGACTTCTGCTCAGTTTCAGTTCTTGGGTGGTAACATCATTTGTTGGAATTTTTTTGGGGAACATACTTACTTTCTCACTTGTTTCCTTGTCATCTGTGACTTGCTGCCTTTGCCCTCGCACCCAGCCTGGGGGTGTTGAGGACCCTGCCACATCCCCACCCACTTGTCATCATTGTCTTCCTTTCCAAGAGCGTCAACAGTTGTACCAATTATATTTATTATGTCTTTTTTTTTATTTATTGTGGTTGCTATTGCCTGCAAAAATAAAAATAAATAAATAATAATAATTTTTAAAAATTAACAAAAATCACTTGACTGTTCTTTCATCCTGCTTCCCCCAAAGACTGCATGAGTAGCTTCATTTAAATTTTCTTATTTTGAAGGTGAGTCCCCCTTGCGCTGAAGCCATTGTGCCTTGTATCAGACCCTTCATTCAACAGAGGCTACAAGAAAGCCAGGAAACAGTTTCCCTATTTAAAGTGACTTTTCCCAATAAGCTCTCATTCCACCCTTGAGCCCAATGCAGGGTAACGTGGTGGAAATAGTAACGGCTTTTCTGCTTTTGCTGCTGTTTGTGAACACGTGGCTCTGTAATCTCTCTTGTAATTTCTTTGCCTTTCAATCTGCAGCGCTGGGATCAGAAACTCCGCCACCTTGGAAAGGGGAAGGGAGAGTCCGGACACAGCGACTCGCCTCTGAAGCCTGGCAAACCCAGCAGTGCCCGGCAGGCACGCAGTTAGATGTGGGATGCTGCACGGTGACATGCAGGGGACTGTCTACCAAGACTTCATTGTTGGAGCAGCAAAGGAGAAATTGCACTATTGCACGTTATATTCTAATGTTTACTACAAAATAATGTTTTAGCTTTTATTAGTTTTTATTCTCCCTCTTGTTGTTTTCCACCTTTTCCTTTTTGGATATGGGCAAGCTCTGGAAATGTGTATTTTTTTTCCTGTTACTAAGAACTGTAGAAAACTGCCCTTACAAGATGAGGAAAGACAATTTACCTTTTTATTTCCTGAATCTTCTTAGGGAGAAAATTCTGATACAAGCAGGAATGAAATCTGGAAAAGACCATTGCTTAAAGTCATGACTCACATTGGCTTCCCCTGTTCATTCTTTCTTGGTCACTATTTGCTGAAACTTGCTCTGTTTTGGGTAGGTTGTTATCTGGGTTTAAGTGTATTGGTTTTTATTCTGAAATATAATTCTGAAATACATAAAAAAAACTGTTAAGAGAACTGTTTGAATCAGTACAGCTTTATTAAATTTTCTTACAGATAAACCAGTTGTATAAGGCAAAGTCTAACTTAAAATATTTCCTGCAACAAACACGATGTGCATGTACACAGGGAACCTGGGTTTTCCAGTGCTCTGGACCTTGAAGGAAAGATTGTCTAGTTCTGTAACCAGAACTTATAACATGCTTCTTCTCTTATAATGGCAGTTTTTTTTCCCCTTTTCTCAGCTGAGTTGTAGGAGTAGACAGACTCACCAGGCCTGCTTCTCAGCGCAGGTCTGCCTTTTGATTTTGTGATGTTATTCTTAAATCTGTGCCTACATAAACAAGTGTTCAATGCTCAGTAACATATGTCCAATAAAGAATTGTAGCCGCCAACAATTCCTTACCTGACTTCTGAACCAACATCATATTTCTAATACTACTCTTGAAAATTTAAAAAAACCCCAACTTAATATTTGTGCTTTAATAGAATTCTTTGCAGATAGTACCAACATATTCAAAATTACCTTTGTTTTTCTACTCTCCCATGCTTAAAAGAAATTAAAATGAGGTACATCAAAGAACAATCTTCTTTGGCATAGTCTGCAGAGGGGAACCGGCTCTGCTTATAAAGAACAAATGACTGTTGTGTTCTAGTGGTCAGTAGTCTTTAGTACACTAGGGCTGTCTTTCAGTAAGAAAACAGTGTTGTTAGCTTGTGGTTTGAAAATATGATCATGATAAGTAGGACAGAAATATTTGGGAATATTATAATAATGCTGTTTTAAGATTTCAGTTAATAACCAGCAGTCTTGGGACAGATTTTCCATTGGGCTGGGTACCAAGAAAGTTGAAAAAGAACAACTTCCTGCAACACTCAAATTTTTATTTATAATTGAAAATAAAGGGATAATAAAGCAGAAAGATTGGTTCTGAAAGCTGGGAGAAGGATATTAATCCTCCAGGTATTAAATCCTCAGTATTTTCTCAGAATCACACAGATCACAGAATCATTCCGTTTGGAAAAGACCTCCAGGATCATCAAGTCCAAGCTGTGATTGATTTCCACCATGTCAGCTAGACCAGAGCACTAAGTGCCATGTCCAGTCTTTTCTTGAAGACCTCCAGGGAGGGTGACTTTAACAAGTATTTCTACTGAGTTGGTAAATAACTGAACAATTTGTTAAGTTGTGAATAGCTTGTTAAATAATGTTAAAAACCTCATTATTTACCCCAAAGCATCCACTGAAATCACGTAGATGAGTGCTGGAATCACAGGTTCTGCAGTCACCGTTCATCATGTCGTGTTCTGCTATGAAAAGAATTGTGAAATCATAAAACCCTGTTAAAGATGTAGAAAATCCCCAGACAGTTGGAAGTTTATCCTTCTTAGCCACCACTTCTGAAGATGGGCTCTCCCATACCATTTCTCTGTGATTGACAGCCACCTTTATTTAATCCACTTGCAACCCAATACTGACATTAGTCGCATTAAAAATTGCCAGAGCAGAGCACAGTGCTGCACTTTAAAACCTCAATAAGAGAAAAATGAGCAGTGTTTGTAACAGTCACACACGTCATGATGTTACAGGGAAAATATTTCCCTAATTGTAAGCCACCAGATTGCTTTTTTTCTAGAGGAATTAATCATTTTTCATTAACACGTGAAAAATGAGGGTGGCATGATGGGCTGCTTGAAAGAGGCAGGAGGCATTTTTCACAATCCCTTAATTAACTGAGGAGCCTTTTACATACTCTGACACTGCTTTTACCCCATCACAGTGATTTCGGTGACTGAACCTCTGCAGCATCACCCAGACTCACTTGTGCTGGTACAAATGACATCCAAGGACAGATGGCACAATATCAATTATTTCAATAACTTTGAGCAGCATCGTTCCCACATCTGTTTTGTGGCCTGGAGCATGCTGAAATGCTCTGTTGCTCAAAAGCTGCAGTTACTGCTTTACCACATCTGTGAGAGCTTTGTGACAAGATGGACTGTTTTCTTGCTTCTTCCCCAGGAAATCCTTTTCTGCTCTTTTTGTGCATATTTTTGATGTGATCCTACCTTCAAAAATGCACTATATAGCACATTCTTCTGTAGGAGCACACAGCCTTCAGCACAGTGTTTTCAAAAACATCCACTTGAGATGTGACTTTGCTTCAATTTCTAATGCTTTTTGTTCCTCCAGTTTTATTAATTTATGTAAACACAAAGTCAAGTATGTTCTAAAAGTTTTGGTTTGTCCAAAGTCGTGTTGCTCAGCTGTAAAGGAAATGGAGTGTCAACCACAATGTTTGTCTGATAGAAGAGCCCCCAGAAACCATCATATGGGTACAGCAAGGGAAAAGCGCAGTGCAAGTGAGGAAAAACATCCAAAGCAGACAGACTTGAGACTGAACTTTACAGTTTCTGATGCGGCTGCACCTGACGGCTGCATGCCAGGCTGAGCTGTGGGTCCAGCACTGGCTCCGCTCCCTGTGCCCTCAAGGTGGCCATTTTACACCAGTGTGGCCGAGCTGGTCCAGGCTCTCCTCCATCCTAATTCCCAGTCTCTCCTGCATCCTGCATGTGGGCTCTCCTCTGTCCTAACCCTCAAGCTTTCCTCTATCTTGCTCCCAGCCCTCCCGCCCATGCAGAGAGTGGGAAGAGCTCTTCTCCATGACCCCCAGGCACAGCACAATGTGACAGAGCTGTGAATGCAGCCCCTCAGCCCACACCAAGCATACCTCAGGTCCCACCACCATCCCACCCACCTGCTGTATGCAAGGTACTGCAGGAACTGGTGTGGAGTTGCAAATGGACTTTCAAAGAGGATGCTGAATTAGAAGAATAAGAAATACTTAACAACAAAACTGTTTCCATTTGAGAACATCACTGTGATGCATTTTGGACATTGTAGCTTGGTGCTTCCATTCTCATCCACACCATTGCCTGGTGCCTGTGTTTTCCAGACATGCTACCAGCACAGACAGCTCTGCCTGTGATGGTCACAATAGGTACAGCAAGGTGAGCATCATCACTGAATCAGCAAATCCTATGAAGCATATTGTCAATCCTATTTAACTGCTGGGCTTTGGATTTTTTTTTTGTTTGTTTGTTTGTTTAAGAACTCAGTGACTGTCAGTTAATGTTAGAAGGAAAACCTGCTGCACAAAAAGCCAAGAAAACCAAACTTTTGAGTAATATATTTACTACTGCCCTCCTGTCCTTACTCTCAGAGCCTTTGGAAGAAAGCACGGTTTGTTATTTTAAATATTGCCTAATTAGATCTCTTTTTGAGATTCCTTGTGTCAGGAAAATTAATCCACAATGTCAGAGGTTTATGTCCAAAAAGGAGACAGAGGAGACCGGCAACTTTATTCAAACAAAGGGAGAGGTCATGGGGCATTTCCCATGGAGTCTCTCAAGTTGCTGGAGGATGCAGCCTCCTTTTTATCCCAATTTCCTGGCCACATTTCCATCTCTCCCCATTGGCTGAGGTACTTGAGAGGTACAGACTTCCCAAATAACCTAATACAGACCCTGTTTTTCTTTGTATCTCTGTTCTTTTTCTCAAAGTCCAGGAATTTAGCACAGCCTTGGGTGAGTCTGTGTCAATTAGTGGAATTCCTCTGGAATTTATGGTTCCTCCCATTGCTACTTTCACCTAGCGGTATCTGGCTTTATCTACTAGCAGGCCCACAGTTTGTTTGTAAAGAGACATCCTTTTCATTCCTTTCACCTGAACATCCCATGCAATCTAGAATTAGAGACTATGGTGTGAAAATGTGGTGCTTTTTTAATCTTCCCTAAGTTGGGTAGAGCTTTGCCTTGTGTTCCCAAGTCCTGCACTCAAACTGGGTCAGTGTATGCTAACAGGTAGTGTTATATTCAATTAATTTGTTCGTAAAAGTCCTGCTTTCCATCCAGCGTCTATTTCATTCCTCCCTTAAAGTAAGATCCTTCTACTTTGTCTTTCAGTCCCCATAGCTAGAGCCAAAGAAAAAATAATGCTGTGTGAGGATGAAGAAAAGGAAAGGGGTACAGTCTGGGAGCAAACCTGCCTCTGTCACTGCAGAAAGAACAGCACCTGACCTCAGGTGTCACTAGGGACAAGAAGCAGCTGGTTTTGTCATATCCTGTGCTGGTCAGTGCAGTGTTGGTAAGTGATTCTGCAGTTTGTGCAGGGCTCTGCCCTCCCTGGAGCCTAGGTCTGTCACTTGTTTCAGGAAAAAAATACCTTGAATTGCTTTAGAGCACTGGCTGCACTGAGGCTTCTAGTGTGGGCTCAGATGGTGTGTCCCTTTTAAATGACTTTCCATATGCTGGAAGGAAGGCTGATTTCACTCTGTTTTCCAAGATCTTATTGAACAATATAGAGAAAGTACATAGCTTTTAATCTTGCCTTTTGACCTGCAGTGAAACTACTTGAGGGTCATGGTCAGTCTATTACTTTTGTAAAAAATTTTGTAACTATGAAAAAAATGCTCTGTAGTCATTAAGAGTTTCATTCCAGAACTGGTTTGTTTGGATGCAGCACCAAAATCCCATAAAAAGAGGGCAAACAGAACAGCACGTGATAGCTAGCTTGTTAATGGTGTACAATGTGGTTATTTTCCTGGGTGATGCACATGATGCACATACCTACCAATGCACATGTGACCAAGTGTCATGGGATGTATGGAAGGATTAAAACCATGCCTTTCCCACATCTGGGTTAGATTAGTCCAGAGAGAAATACGCAGCTTAAAATCTCTGCGAATAATTAGCCTGACAAGTTGCTTCCCTGATGCAGCTCAGCAGATGAGGAGGCAGGAGGAATAAACACCAAAGTTGCTTATTCACAAGCATTGTCTCTAATTTCTGGCAGGGGTTGACGCATGGCTTTAATAAATCTGCTCTGAACATATTAGCAATGGCATGAAAATAACAGAGCTTGATTTCAGCCTGGGAATTATTATTTTGGAGTATATTTCCTTCCATTGAAGCCAATAATTATCAGGGTCTGCAGTGTGAGAACAACTTGCACATTTTGAGAAGAGCACAGTTGAAGAGCACAGAGAGAAGAGCCAGTCAGAAGAGCACAGTTCAGTTGATCAGGGTTGCAGGACTAAACTGGAATCAGGGTTTTCATTTTTATAATATTCTAGCGTGTAGAGTCTGAGAGAAGTATCAGTTCAGCAAAGTATCGAAAATGGGATGAAATATATCTACTCTGAGTGACACCCTAGATTTGCTTCCCCATTCCCTGGCACAGCAGCATACTGTGTAACTTTTTTTAAAAATGTCCTGTCTGTTGGACAGTCCAACAACTCCCTGTCCTGCAGGAGAAATCTTAGTAAGTCATTCTGTCATGCATGGAGGGGTATTTGCACTGCTTCTATAACACAGTACAGGATATTTGATTATTACTCACTTTAGACAGTGCTGTTGGAGCATGGGTAGATAAAGGTTCAGGTGATGCTTGCTGTCTTGCTGCACGTGAGCTGTGCACTTGCCCTTTCCTTAGAGTAAACAGCAGAGCCTTATGCATAAGATGCATTCCTGAATGGTCATTGTGCCACATCATTAGGAAGGTGACACCAAAACACAGCATGGCCAGAAAACTGTTTGTAAGTTCAGTGTCACTGACAGCGCCACTAGCATGGAGGTCAGCTGCAAAAGTGCTTGGGCTTGACCCTCTTTGTCAAAATGTTCTTGTTGTCTGTGTTTTGTGGGAAGAGAGGGAAAAAGCTTACCTTTTTTCCCTGTAGCATTGTTGGGTGAGATGTATTTGGCTGCCCCTCTGACCTGCCACCCTGGAGATTGCAGTCCCCTACCCTGAGCACCTGGTTCTTCCCACACTTCTCAGCCTCTGGAAAGCATCTGCCTGTGTTTCAACCCTGGAACTGCCTCACACAAGGCTTCCTGGACATTTGCTACACCTCAATTTTTCAGGAGAAATGTGTGTAGATGCAGAATTAGCTGAAGCCACCTTAGGAGCAGCAGCTGTTTTGGTGGGCAGCTTCTCTTTGGTTACAAAGTAGGGCAGATGAGGACATAGGAAATCCTGAGGCTGAATTAGTCCCTCAGTAATTTTTTACAAATGAGTCTAGGTTATGCTGTGAAACCCATGGGAAAGACTCCACATCAGTGCTGACTGAGCCCACTGCTGCAGTCCGGGTTGGGGATAGCAAACCAGGTCACCACATCCTTCGCAGAGCAGTTTAAATGCCCACATGGAGCCCAGACAAGCCTTGTCACAGGGGAGATTACTGGCTCTGAAGTAAACACCCTTTGCCGGTAGGGTGCTCTGGGCCAGCCAACTGCCCCTCTCCTACTTCAGGGCTTGGAAGGTTTAATGGGTGATGATGAAGGGAGATAGAGGAGGGATAGAAAAGGAGTTTCAGGACAAGAGCAGCAGAAAGAAATTACTTGTGACTCTGTTCTTGTGCCCCTTTGCTAGGCAGTGTGTTGTAAAAAGCACAGATATGTTACTGTATAACTAAAGGCAACATCAGACTGTCACAGGTGAATAGGGGGACTGAACGCATGTGTTATCAGCAGATCTAATATTAGGACTTGCTGAATTTTGAGTGCTGAACACTGCAAATCTGACCTTCCTGTGCAGTTATCTAGGGTTTGAAATCGGACAGAAGACTTTGATCACTTTATCCTGTATGATCCATTGGAAAATTGATCGTCTTTGTCCTCCATATGGACCTGTTTCTGTCCTAGGTGGTGTGGCTCCTTCTGGCCGTGTCTTTGCATTGCTGAGGTAGGGAAACCCACCTTTTTTTGGTCCCAGACTGAGTATCTGGAAGTGGACGTTGGTCACCAGGTTTTACATGCATAATCCTAGCTTTTTCCAGCATTTCCCTCTGGGAGATTGTCTGAGTGACAGGATAACCAGGCTCTTCCATCTCATGCACCAGTCTCCATTGCCCCAGGGACTTCACGAAGAGGCTCATAGTATCTCTGCTCCCCTTTGCCAGCATGGTGTTCCTGCTGCCCGTGGCCTCATGGAACCTTTACCACTTGCACTCTCACTCTGACATGCCGTCTAACATTTCTGAGGACTTCCTTTCTGATACAGGCATCCCTTCTATTCAACACTGGATGCCGGTTTGTTTTTTGCCTTGCAGCTCTCCCTCTCTGCTTTCTTGTGGCTTTCTGCTCCACTGTGCCCTCTGTGTTTCCTGGCTGTTTATCTCCCTTTCTTCCGGTCATTGTTCCCCATTCCCGCAGCTAGAGCCAAGCCTCCTGCCCCCAGCTGATGACTATCAGGGACATTTGGGACATTTGCTTCCTCCCATTGCCTCACATCCCCTTTCAAAGGGGTCTGTGGATATCAGTTACAGGGAAATTTGGCCTATCTGTGGAGAATTTAAACTGAAATGCCCAAGTGTTCTTGGTACATTGTTTACCCTATGGCAGCCCTCATGATTAAATGTAAAATTTCTCACACCATCCCAGAGTGCCAAGAAATTAGAGTGCTGGAGCTGCTGAGACAAAGGTCTGGCTTTTCCTTGCCTGTGTGGGTGGATGAAGAATTCCTCCCTAGCTTTGCCCCTAGAATTGACTGTGTCTAAAATCAGAGCTGCACAAAACAACTCCAGTCCCCAGACAGCTGATATTTAATACTTCAGGCTGTGCAACTATGAATTTCCTAAATATTTTGGTGCAGAATTACAGACTAGCAATGGAAAGCTGAGTCTTATTAGAAGTACTGGGCAGCCTTAAATCCCTTGTTTGAGGAACCCTTTGGCTGACACCTAGATACTAAGTACCGGGTAACCCATTGCCCAGCGTAGACAGTTTCTTGAGCACAAAACACGACACAGGATGTTCTCAATACACTACTTGAGGAAAAGCAGAAAAAAAAAAAAAGTTAGTGTTTGCCAGCTGCGTTTCAGTCCATGATTTTAGCACATTTTTTCTTGTGAGAGGCTGAAAAGTGGTGGGAGTCTGGAGGGGAGATAGAGGCCTGAAAAGAGTGCAGGCTGAAATGGGATAGGAGGCCAAAGAAGTGTGGAAGACTGGAGGGCAAAAAGTAGAGGCTGAAACTTGGGGGGAGGCTAACGTACTGTGGGACACTCACAAAATCTTTTTGTGAAATGGAGTCTGAGAGTCTGATGAAGAGTGGAGGAATAAGGAGAAAACATTAAATAGAGTGGAGGCTTAATATAAAGGTGAGCCCCTAAAGGGGTAGAGGAACAAAGAAGAGTGGGAAACTGAAAAAGAACAGAAGGCTCAGTGTAGAAGGCAGAGGCCAAAAAAAGTGTGCAAATGCAGTAAATAAGGAAGGCTGAAAAAAAAAGTGGAGGCTAAAAATGAGAAGGAGGCCAGAAACGAAGTGCAGTAGCAAAGAAAACCGGTGAGAAAAAAAAAAAGTAGAGTCTGAAAAAGAGTCAAAGACAAAAAAAAGGTCAGTGAGAAGAAACAATGAAAAAACATAGGCTGCAAAAGGGTAGAGAGCCAAGAAAGGGTGGGAGAGAGAAAGAAATGCAGAAGCTGAAAGGAAAGGAGGACACAATTATGCCAGAGACAAAAGAAACCCCAAAGTATAGACCAAAATGTGGAAGGTGAAAAGCCAGGGAAGAGTGTGGGGAGGAAAAGAGGGGCAAAAAGAGGTGGGAGGCCAAGAAGGGAGAAACTGGAGATCAGGCAGAGGCCAGAAAAATATAAAGGCTGAAATGGGGTAGAAGGCTGAATGAGGGTAGAGGCCAGAAAAAGTGGAGTCTGTGAAGTGGTGGGAGGTTAAAATGGAGTGGGAGGCTGAAAAAGGGTAGAAGTCTGGAAAGGGATGCTAAGTTGGAATGAAACTTTAGGAGAGAAAAAAGTGGAAGCTGATATGTGGTAGAAAGCCAAACAGGGTGAGAGGCCTGAGGAAAAGTTTAGGCCAGAAAAGAGTGGAGGTCAAATTTTGTGGGAGATGGAAAAGCTGTGGGTGGCTGGAGCATAAGTGGAAGCCAGGAAAAAGTGAAGGCTAAAAAGGAGTGGAGGCTAAAATGGTGTGAGAGTCCAAAAAGAAGTGGGAGGCTGGAAAGCAAGAAGTAGCTAGAAAAAAGTGGAGCCCTAAAGTGATTGGAGGCTAAATTAGAGCGGGAGAGTGAAAGGGTTGGAAGTGTGGATGGGAGAGAAAGGAAAGGGGATAGGAGAGGCAAAAAAGATGTGTATGTTTTAAAAAGGATGGGAGGCTGGAAAGCAAGATGTGGCCATAAATATAAAACCCTAAAAGTGGCGGGAGGCAGGAGGGAAGTAGAGGCCAGGAAATAGTGGAGGCTGAAAAGAGGACAGAGGCCACAGAAAAGGGCAAGGTGAGGCTGAAGAAGGGCAGGGCAGGGTCAAGGCAAGGTAATGGAGTGCAAGGTAATGTAAGCCAGGCATAAGCAAGGCAACACAAGGCAAGGCAGAATTTAAAGTATGGTCAAGGTATTACAAACTCACCCCTTCCTCTGAAGCATAATTGGGTAATGAAAGAGCATTCTATTGAAATACCAGTAAATTGGATACCTTTTTTTGGGTGAATATTACTTTCTGGTTCACAAACTTAACTGGTGTTCTCCCAGATGTCCTGAAATGGGTATTTCAGACAGTGGCTTCCCAGGAGAGCTCTGTATACAGTGCTATTTATTAACAATTTGCTTTTTAAGGGAAAAAGTTTGCTTCTTCAGCTTGAATGTATTAAAAATACAAAGACATCAGTTTCCTAAAATATTAATGTTATATTTTCCTTATAGACTGGACTTTATGCGGTATGCTAGCTTGTGCCAACATTGTGCTCTTAACCTGTGACTCCTAACACCTGCCATAAAATACAAGTAATTCAGTCATTCAGTCTGAAGAGTTTCATTTATGCATGCCATGCACAGGGCTTTGTACCTTCAATGTAGGCAGTGATGTTTTCTCCTCCATCCACACAAGCCAGAGCTTTGACAAGGTGGGAGGTTCTCCTTAACACTGATGTAGTCACAGAAGGCAGTCACAGTCAGCTCTGCCATGAAGGAAGGGGTTAGACTTTAATATCTTGACCATACTTCAAATTCTTAATTAAACAGCAAATTGTTGTGAATGGTGAGGATTATTCAGTGTGAGAAGTGTTTTCCATGCCTGTGCAATGATAACAGAGCCATTGAAATACTACTTTTCCATATTTTCAGGCTGTCCTAACAATTACAAGCAGGGTATTTTAAAAGCAATGTTTTGCCTGTGGGTTTAGATGGCTGGTTCTCTGCATTTCCCTGTCTTGCAAGCCAATAAAACAGAGGGGTATGGAAAACTCATACTCTGGATTTACATTCTAGACCTCCAGTCTTGTGGCCCACTGCCTGCACCATTCCTTGACAATGGGGTGAGCCCTGGTGACCTCACTGAGGGTATTTCCCTGTGTAGCATTATACAGTGATGAGCAGCAAGAGTTGAGGTCTCTGACCAGGAACCTGCAAACTCTTTACATCAACTCCCAGGCCATAAGAATTCTCTCAAACCTAGATATTAAAAATTGGAATCTTCCTGAAACATAGGCCTTCTTTAGGTTACCCGTCTACTTTTTTTAGCATGTCCACTGCAATTTCACATCCATTTTCACACTGAGAGACAAAGAATGTGCCCGTCAATAATTCTTAAAAAAAAAAAAAATCAACTTCTAGCTGTAATTGCCTCCAAAGTATCATGGCTAATTAAAGCTGTACCCAAAAGTGAAGGCAGGACTCTAGCTGCTGGGAGCAGTGTAACATTAAATGCCAGCAGCTGTGGCCTGTTACTGGCCCTCCTAGTAATCAGGGAAAGAAAACGAGTAATTAGAGAAGTTTGGTAAAATGAAATTATATGGCATAACTGGGCTTTACCTGCTGCAATAACACAAAAGCTATTGTCTTACCTTGGGATGGAATACACTGATTTAGTTTCTGTTTGTTTGCCTTTTGATGGTGTGTTTGGGCCATGTGCTTTAATCATGGGTAAAAGGACTGTAGGAATGAGAATCATCTGCTAGAAATACTACATTTTATCGACCTTGCAAATGGAATTCCTGAAAATTACCCAGAAGTAAGTGTCACTTCTAGTCTCATAAAAAAGCAGCAGGTTTGGCTAACAGCTGTGTGATGTCTTGATTTTTCGTTTTAAAAATTATTTAGTTCTGTGATTCTCACTTCTGGTGAGAGCTGTATTCAAAGGGTCTATGTGTGAGCACCAGGGCCTGGCCACCTTAACAGCGTCAGTTGAAGGTTTTGGTCTAATTTCATGCTGCTGCTTACTTTTGTGACTGAATTACTGAATATGCTGAATTTGCACTTGGAAAACAGTTCTTGTACCTTTTCCATGCCAAACCTCCGCTTAGGGCAGGGGTCTTCAGGTTAGTAATGCAGGCAGATATTCTACATGGAGCAGAAGGTATTCCATAGGGTATTACATATCTCCCTGATTCCCCTCAGCTTCAGAGCACTGAAGTGCAACATTCTTCTGGTTCTTTTAAACAAGGTTCTCTATGTGCCCTTCTCTAAGTGCAAATACTGGTTTTTCAGCAAATGCCACATGAATTTGTAAAGTGTACCCTTAGGGTCTTTCAAACCCAGCTCTGCATTAACACATACCAACAAAATCACAGTGCAGTCCTGGTTTTAACTTTACAGAGATCATTGGGGAGCTTTAGCTGTTATTGGGACAGTGATCTTTGTTTCCAGATGTTTTTTGGGTGGGAATCTTAGGAACAATATAAAGTTCTTGGATAGGAATGTGTCGATGGTAGAGAGTTGTACTGGAGGTTTTCATGTAGGAGTTTGCTGTTAGTAGATTGCTGGTTGTACAAGTCTTATTGTAAGAGAAACAATGAGTTTTAAGCTGCAGAATGCAAAAGAAGGATGTTAATTTAGCGTGAATTGATGAAAACTGGATGCTTTGTAAAGTGCAGCATGAGGGAAAAAGTTGAGGTTGTCTGTGCAGTGAAACTGCTACAAAAAATTAGTGCAGAGTGGTCCAAGGAGGACTATGTCTTCCTGGTGTGTTTCCCAGTACGTCAGATGATTATAAGCTTAAAGTTCAAAAAATTCAAGATTATTTGAAATAATTTTGGAAAAATTTGGTCTTTGGCCATAGCTTCTCTTAAACAATAACAAATTATTTTCTCCCTCCAGAGAAAACTTGAGTAAAAGTAGATCAAGAGGGATAGGTAGCATTGAAACTGCTAAATTAGTGTGAGGATTTATTTTGGGACCTGATGGGCATTAAATTCTCTAACATGTTTGGCATTGCACTACCACAACTTGTACTAACACTGCGCTCCAGAGGATGCAGTTTAAGGTGTTTTAAGGCTCACATTACTTAGGTGAGTTTCAGACCAGGGTCAAAAGGAATTTATTTATTCTAAAGGAATAAATAAAGGCCAGGAGCTCTTATTATAATCACAGCTTAGTTAATAACTGTTCTCTATTTAATTTTGGAGTAGTATATCCTAGTGATGTGATAAATACAGTGGCAGGACTGTGATAAAGTAAGTTGTTGGAAAAAGTAAAGTGGGTAAGGAGCCAAGCAGAAACAGATGATAATGACTATCTTTGGTAAAATTAAAAACCTTTAAGTTCACACTTACGTCTGTAAAGCCCCCCAAAAAAGTCTTCAGGAAGTTGTAAACTCTTTAAAATTCAGAGCAGAGTAGGAAATGATAGTATGAGGTAGTTAAGAATGCCATGGGTCATATGTGTCTGTTTCATAGGCCTTGATGCCTAGAGCTGACAAACAAATTTTATCTGTTTAATGTAAAGTGTCAATAACATCCATTATTTAGTGAAAGAGAGGGGGCAACATAAGGTCTCCAATTTTATCCAAAGTCACCTTGTTAACTTTTCTCAGGATACCAAATCTCTGTGCTACAGATTGTGAGCTACAACGTGAATAAGTTTCATATGAGCCAAGTAAAATGATGTTTTATAATATACTGTTAGTATATATTCTTTATCTTCTTGATTACAGTTGTCACTTGTTGATGTTCATGATATTCTTGGAACAGTGGGGTTGAGTTTTCCAGGATGTTCTTCACAGTACATGTTTTTTTAATGCCGTGCCCCATTTGTGTTCTGTGGGATTTTTCTGTGTTTTTGTTTGATTGATTTGTTTTGTTTTAAAAAAAGTTGGTCATATTGGGAATATTATGACTCTTAGATGCATAGAAAGGACACAGGTTTCTTCTTTCTTAACTCCCAGAAACATCCATGGATTTCTCCTACTCAATATTTGTCAACAGGATACATAAAAGAAATGCAACTTTTAAACAAATTGAGTAATATATAGGTTAAGAATGCATTTAAACTATTAATTCCGTGTTGTATTATCTTCAGCGGGGAAATTAGCATATAAAGCAGAAGTAAATCACATTTTCCAAGGTCTTATGAGACACTGTTTATCTTGCTTCTTTTAGTTATATTTTGAAAAATTACCTGGGCCTTGATTAACTAGTGCAGAGACTCTCCCTGACTCAAAGTTGTTTTGAAGACAAGTTGGTCTTTGTGGCTATAGCATGTGGTTATAGGTTGATGTTAAGCACTTGTTAAGAAAACACATCTACTTTTTGGCATAGAGTATAAAAATATGCTAACTGTACATTCTCAAATGACCTCATTAAAAGACCTGCCCTTTAGATACGAGGGGAAGACTGTGTTATGCTACAAATTAAGGGCTTAGTCAGGAGGCAAATTTCTTTTTCCGTGTTTTTCAAGGAGAATGCCTATCTTTGTATTTCCTTTTACACATCTGAATAGCTGCCTATTCCTACACGTGTGATTCATTCTGCAGAGAAGATGTCAGAGCTGTATTACTTGACTAACTCAACGGGAGTATAGCCATCTTGCTTGAGTCATCCAGATGGTAATACTTCATCAGGCGTACAGACCTCTGCCTCGTGACATGCAGGGCTTGAAAGAGGTAGGGAAAGGAGAAGAAAAACCCATGTGTATGGGTGCTCTTCACCCTGTTGGCCCTGCTAGGAGCCCATTCCAGGCAGGTTTTCCCTGCCCTGATGTTTGTCATGAGAAAAAAGGTTGCAAAAGGGATCTGGCCCAACACTGAAAGGGGGAATTATTTTTGTCTTGAAGAAATGTATTGGCTAACAGAAGTGTTTCCTACCAAGCTCTAGAATTGTAACATTGTGGATACATTATTGATGGGGACAGAGCAAACCACAAAATATTCTTTCTGAAAAGAATTATGAGTCCAGTAGAGCGGATCAGTGTTTCAGAGCAAAAGTCACTTTTAACTTAAAGTTAATTTTTAAATTTATTGTTGTCCTTGTTGTCATTAAGTTTGTGTAAGAAATGGATTAACTTTTAAAATTTCACTTTTTTGGTTTGACCACGAGAGCAGGAGTTGACTGGAAGCCAAGGACTTCTGAACAGTTCAATGAATTGGGAAATTCCAAACCCCAAAGGCTTTTCATTCTTCATTCCTTTCATTCTTTCAAAAATAATGCAGATAGGCCCAGCGGCAGCTTGTAAAGAATGTAGAAACCACTCTTGAGTACCAAAACAGGATGATTTCAGAAATTTGCAAACACCTTGCCATGCAAAGCACCTTATTTTTTACAACCTGCTCTACCAGGTAGGCGCAGGAAGGTATCCAAAATGGCAGTTCTAACCTCTTTCATGCTTAATTGTCCTGTTACCTAATTTAGTAGAAGTGTTAAGGTGATGGTGTCCAAACAGAAATGCAGGAACTATCCATGTATGGGCATGAGAGGATCTAGGGTGACTTTGGCTTGTTTACCTGCAGGAGGTGGAATATGTAAAGGACTAAGTACTAGCACTTAGTAAGTGCTTCTAAGGGAGAGGAGCCTGCAAGAAACTAAAATTTGCAGATTAATGTTCTGTTATTTCACAGAATATGCCAAGTTGGAAGGGACCCACAAGGATCACTGAGTCCAGCATCTGGTTCTGCACAGGACCACCCCCAAGAGTCACACTGTATGCCTTAGAGTACTGTCCAAATGGTCCTCAAGCTCTGTCAGGATTGGTGCTGTGACCACTTCTCTGGGGAGCCTGTTCCAGTGCCCAGCCACCCACAGGGAGAAGAACCTTTTTCTAATATCCATCCTAAACCTCCCCTAACACAGCTTTAGGCCATTCCTTTGGGTCCAGTCACTGGTCACCACAGAGGAGAGATCAGTGTCTGCTCCTCCTCTTCCCCTCACGAGGAAGTTGCAGAACCTGATGAGGTCTCCCCTCAGTCTCCTCCAGGCTGAACAAACCAAGTGCTCCTCATACACTCCTCATAGAGCTTCATAAGTGCATACAAGGTGCTTCTTTTTGCCCTCCCTTGAACGTTCTCCAATAGCTTAGTATCTTTCATATATTGTGCTGACCAAAGCTGCACACAATATTCAAGGTGAGCCTGCCCCAGTGCAGAGCAGAGCAGGACAATCTCCTCCATCACCTGGCCAGCAGTGCTGGGCCTGATGCCCCTAGGACACAGTTGGTCCTTCTGACTGCCAGGGCACTGCTGACTCATCTTCAGCTTTCCTTCAACCAGGATCCCAGGTCCTGTCCTGTGGCACTGCTTTCCAGCATCAAATTCCCCAGTCTGTCCATACATCCAGGGTTGCCCCATCCCAGGTAGAGATTCCAGCACTTTCCCTTCTTGAACTTCATCTGGTTGGGGATGGCCCAGTCCTCTAAATTGTTGAGGTCTCTCTGCAGGGCCTCCCTGCCTTTGAGGGAGCCAACAGTTCCTCCCAGTTTTGTATTGTCTGTGAACTTGCTTAATATCGCTTCCAGTCCTGTGTCCAAGGCATTTATGAAGATGTTGAAGAGCACAGGGCTGAGGATGGAGCCCTGCAGAACCCCACTAGTTACAGGTCACCAGTCTGGTATCACCCCATTCACTATCACCCTTTGTTCCGGACCCATAATCCAGCCGCTCATGCATCCCATGATATGTTTATCCAGCTGAATGCTGGACATTTTATCCAGAAGGATCCTGGCAGAGATGAAAAGCTTTACTTAAAGTCCAAAGAGATTACAGCTGGCTTCCCTTGATCAATCAGGTGGGTTACCTTGTCACATAAAGAAATCAGGTTTGATAAGCAGGGCTTTCCTCTCATGTGCTGGCTGTGATCTGCCTCTGGGTCCTTTTTGGAGCAGTTCCCACTTTGCCCGGTCAGCTCTGGACGCAGCAGGCTGCGGGGGCCAGCCTCCGGAATCCGGGAGACCAGAGGTCTGGCTCGTGGGTCCTTCCACAGGACTGCCGCAATAGAGGCAGGTGGTGGAAGAAGGAGGCAGGCTCAACTGTAGATGAAATCCAGGTTTATTGTGTCTCTGAACAGGGGACCCCGCCCCCGGGAGTGTCCAGCAATGAGCCACCCTGAACGCGCCTGCGAGGGGTTTTATGGGGGGGTGGCGACAGGGGAGGGATGACAAAGGCATCGAATCAGGGAAGGAGAAGGACGGGTCTGCGGGATGAGGGACACACAAGGGAACCTATCTTGGGAAAGGAAGGGAGGGATCCTCCCCCCAAGACCAATCACTCGACGCCCCTGCCAGAACTCTCTAGAAGCTTGGGAGGGGTGCCGGAGCGATTGGCAGGGGTCTGGGAGGAGACAAATAGACAAAGCAGGGTTATGAACACGAAACCAGGAGGGTATAAACTGGGATGGTACAGTAACACGAAACCCAAAGGGGAGACCCGGACTGAACCAAACAAGACACACTCCCACAGTGATCAATGACTGCATTGTCTTTCAGGTGTTTTTCAATACTTCCCAAAATAATCTCCTCCATAATTTTACCAGGCACTGATTAGATATCTATCACACTCCAGCAAAGGCTCTAGATCTCATTTGCTGTAGGCAGTGCTGTAGAGTGAGAGTAGAGCAAACCGGTTGCTTTCTAATAGAATCTGGACTTTTTTTTTTTTCTCCTTCTGTTTTTGTTATGCTTACTGAAATTCCATGTGTTTATGGGTCATTTTATTTTGTAGCAAAACTGCAAAAATCTCTTGTAGGAAATATGGGAGGGATTAAGCAATGCCTCCTAGGTAGTGTCTGTTTCTCATACCCATTCATCCCTCTTTTCATCATTCCTCTCCTTCTAAACATAAGGCACCTCCATCTCCATCATTCTTAAAAGCACAAAATACAGAAAAGAGTTAGATTGTGTAGGTGTTGCTTCCTGAGGATGCTTCAAAACCTAGTTTACAACCTGTATTTTGAAGTTCAACCTATCTTATGGAGGTGTTCAAGGGCAGGTTGGATGTGGCTTTCAGCAACCTGGTCTAGTAGATGGTGTTTCCACCCACAGCAGAGGAGCTGGAATGGAATGATCTTTCAGGTCCTTTCCAACCTAAACCATTCTGTGATTCTGTGATTTTGGCCTTTTCTCATTCTCAGAGCCTTAATAGCTCCATTAGCTGCTACAGTCTTACCAGATGCAGAATCGCAATACAAATACCTAACATGAAACAACAGATTTGGCTAACTGGAACAACAGCAATTTTGTGAATTGCTTTCTGGAAGAAGAGCCCCCTTGTTTGTCATGTAACACTTCGATCAGAAATGGAACAGTTCTATGAGTGTGGCTCCAGTAACTTCTCTGAAGCTGCTGGTGCTGGTGGTCTGCAGCCTGTGGATCACTGGCTGGACAGACTACAACTACTTGCTGTTATGGTTTTTGGAACTTCTGCAAATGTCTGAGATGAACAGAAATATAGAATAATAGAATAGAAATATAGAGTAATTCATATAAATCTTCTTCAGGCTGCTCAGGAATTTTTCCACTGGAGTTTTACATATCTTCAAGGATGGAGATACTGTAGTCTTCTCCAGTGTTTGACCATCCTTGTGATGAAAATAGTTTTCCTTATATCTGATGTATATGTTATTATCTTCTGAGGCCTGCCAAAGGCTGTATCTCATCTTAATGCTGCAGTTTAACTGCATCTGAAGCAAACAGTGAATGAATTAAAATATATTTGTGAATATCTTTGTATGGCAAATGAAATTTAAAGAAATACTTTCTTCCAGGCTAAGAGTCACATAGAAAAAAGTTTTTATTGAGTTTCTGACATTTCATGCAAGCCTTGAAGCTTCCCTCTCCCCCAAAAGTAAAGCAAACACAAAACTAGATTGATCTTCTAAAGCAGTGGAGTGATGGAGTCCATCACTATGATTCGATGTAAGTGATTACATTCAAAGCACTGAAGAGCCGTGAAAGCAGCATGCTTCCCTCCTGCTTTATCCAAAAATACAGTCTGAGACAATGTTGTGATGGCTGAAGGGCAGCAGCAGTTAATGGAGCTTTATTGAATTTTTCCCTTAGTGTTGAGGAATGACACGTGGCAGGAGGAATTTGACACTGAGCAGTTGCTGAAGATCTACAGGTTTCCTTATTTATCCAGGCAAGAAAGTGGTATTTTTTTTAATGTGACTATTGTTTGAAATTTCAGCTATTTAAATGGAGCTAGAACATATAATGGACACATTAATACTTTTAAGATAACTTTAAATGAAATTATGCAGGCAAATAACAGGAGCTAAGGAGGATGAGGAAAACCAGTGCTTCCAGTCTAAGACTTCACTCCAGCATTTTCCAGATGAATTCTGCATTGAGCCGCTGGAATAGTTTCACCCTCAAAGCGTGATACAGATACATGAAATAAGAAATACACTGAGCACAAGCTCTTTAGAATATTGCTTGAAATATTTTCTTCTAAAAATCTGATGTTAATGTTCCAAATTTCCTTCACTTGCTTGCCTGTAGCTACATCTACAGTTTAAAGTGATGGACCTAAATGAAGAGACATAGGTATGAATATGTTACAACATGTAATTAACAACTTTGTAGTAACTTTCAATGTGAATATTTCCTGAACCTCCACAAACCTGATTCTCTCTCAAGTACTCTGTCTTCACTGGTGTGCTAATGCTCCAAATGTCCTTGGTTATGTGTCTCCTAAATGTGGTAAAACAGGCCTTCAGTTGCTGCCTACTATGGAAGTCAGAGCAGTAGAGTTTTGCAGCTATTTTGTCCTCTTCTGAGATGTCTTCTCTCTCTTTGTAGTGCGCTGTGGATCCTTTTCCCTGATGTTATTCTCACAACCCAGGAGATGTCCCTGCTTTCCTCTGCAAGGTTATGCTTTCCTGTCGCCCAGAAAGATGGTTCAGGGAAACTTCCAGATCCACTGCAGTTTATCTATAGCAAACAAATGCTAAAGTCTGTGTGTATAAGTGCTAATTTTCTTGTTTGTTCTAGTGCGAGATTGCTTCATTAAATACAAACATTGAAATATTTATTCATTGGGGTTTGGTGAAGTTTGCATGGTTGGTTTCCTGTAAAGTTCAACAGGACTCCAAAGGGAGGATGTATGTATCTTCTTAATGTGACCCTTGCTCTAATTGTCATCCTGCGAAGGATGTCAGGTACTGAATCTGAGGAAGATACAGTTCAGAACTCTGAATCACCCCAACATGAGCATCATTCCATTGGGGATGCATAGCTGCAAGCTCCATCTTCTAGAGTACTTTTTCCCTCTATGTTTTTAAATACGCCTTTTGTAAAAAGACTTCTCTAAACTCTGTAACACTTCTCAAAGCCTCCTCAGAACTAAAAAGAAGTAAGCTTTGGAGAGTGTTTTTTCCTCCCCAATACAATTAGCATTGTAACCCACTTAAATTTTCCCAACAGTTTACTGAGTTTTAGGAAATATCAAACTCCTTTTAGAAGACAGGAAAACAGATTTTATTTGACCTGAATGAGGAAATGCAGAACAGCTCAGGAAGCTTCCCTGAGTGCTTATTAAACTTTCTAATTACTGTTTAGCCCATATAAACCTCCCAGCTAGAGTGCAAATATTTTGAGGGTTGAGCTGATAGTGGGAGATTAACTGGAACAAGTGTGTTATTAAATGTGGTTCAGACCTTGCATATTTAATAATGCAATTAATGTCATAGAAGTGATCCCCAATTCAGTTCTACAAGAAAAACACTCTAGGAGCTCTCTTACTTCACAGTTGAATGCTGTGAAGAGGTGGGGATGGAGGTTGGACATGCATGGAGAGGAGGAAGAGGAGGGGTGGAAGTTTGCAGGGTCCAGCAGGCAGGGGGAACTCTATCAGCTGTCACTGCATGATGCTGATCCCTAGGGCAAAGCTCAGAGGGAAGCTCTTGGCACTGACCAGAATGAAGTGTGTATGAATCCAGTGAGAAGAAGGATAGGAAAACAGCGACAGTTTCTTTGGCCAGAGCATAGCCCTGACCTTCCAAGGCAGTAGCTGTGTCACAGTGCGGAGGAGTCAACAGTGCCTCTACCACAGGCAAGGGCTGCACTTGCACTTATGTGGCTGGGGGTGCTCAAGGGGAGACTCTGCAAGGAGAAACAGCGGGTGCTCAGGACCCAACCATGGGCTGTGCCTGTTTTCGAGGCTTTACTCTGGACTAGCTCTGGTCTGTGCCTGCAGTCTGAGCTCCCCTGGATGACAGAAGCAGACTACCAGTTTAGTATGATCCCAGAGCAGTCCAGCTTTTGTGCTTTGAGGATGCTCTGCCATGTGAATCAAAGTGTGGAAGTTGGGGATGATTGGAGGGTTTTCTTCAAAACTGGAAGCAAGAGAGGTGGTTGTTCCATGAAGACCTAGCATTGCTGCTTTGTCTCCTCTGGGGCCTTTTTAGCCTCATAGACTGAGCTTCCCATTCTTCAAGCTGTCTCTGTGTGCTACAGTTTCTCTAAATAACCAATGGAGAGAAGATGTTTGTATTTGTTTAATCCACACATGCGGAGAATGAAGAAAATCTCTCCTGGTCACAGTTTACATTTTACAAAATCTTGCGTCTTAGTTTTTAATGTTCTTCTCCCAGTCCTGGTTGTCCCTTGTTTCCCCTTTCTCCTGAGCAGGCATTCTCTACCAGACATTATCACAATGCACTTTCTAGAGGAGTTCTAAATGTGAAGCTAATCCAGCAAGTCAGAGGCTAGTTTCAGGCAATCACTGATGTTGCTAGCCCTAACATGAAAAAATTTTGGTAAATTCGTGTGATCATTTTTGCTCTCTAAGTATCTGGTATATGAGTAGGTGTGAGAGATGCAGAGAACATTACAATGAGTCAGTAGGAACTTTAGTTTTCGGTACAGGTTAGTCATGGAAAAACAATGCTTTGGCGTAGAAGGGACCTCAAATATCATCTCATTCCACAACCCCTGCCATGGGCAGGGACAACTTCCACTAGATTAGATTGTCCAAAGCCCCATCCAGCCTGGCCGTGAACACTTCTAATTAGGAGTGAAGAAGATGATACTTGTTCAAAAAAACACAGAACTTTTTTTTTACTGTTGCTCTATACATTTCACATTATTGTGGATCTCTGCAAACTTCACTCCCCAGTCTTCTCACTGATGTGCTTTGAATGCCTTTTTCACTCTATATGCTTCATTCTATTTATGTGGTTCTCCCCCTTCTACCTGTTCTTTGAGGATGTAATCTCCTCCAGAGGCTGCCTTGTCAGCTGACCATCCCCAGCTAGGACCAGAGCAGTGCTTGGGTCAAATGGAAATTTACCACTGCAGTTATTGATTGCACTTGCCAGTGCTGTGTAAATACTTACTATATTTACCGAAGCAGCTTTACTACTAGAAAAAGTTCTCTGCAGGTGGTGTTCTGGAACCCAGGAAACTGGAAATTAACTGACCAGTGTGTTACCTGCAACCACCTCCTCTTGCTCCCACCCGTCAGCTCTTGGCTAAGGGTGGGAGCAACTTGCAACTCTAAGGGAGATTTGCCCAGAGAGCTGAATCACAGAGAATACGCCCTTTGCTGTCTTGCGACATCTCAAGAAATTGTTTTCCTGAGCTTTATTTCTAATATATTATTTATGATGTGTAAGAAGTAATTAAAATACTGACACTGCTCAGGTGCACTTTGTGTGTAAGGAAATGTAATGTTAAATATTTAATGTAGCTATTTAAAAACCAAATTCATATTCATGTAGCGCCATCTGTCACCAAGCCTCTGCAGCTGCACAGGACAAGGGCATTTTATTTTTATTGAATTAACATAACTCTTGGCAGCACCTAAAAATAACTTTTTTAGGGGGAAAGAAAAAAAGAAAAGAAAAAGGTTTCATAGCTCTTATTTTACAGAGTGTTTTGTAATACTGCATCCAGCTGTGTGAACAGTGAGTTTGGTGAAGCTTATCTGTGCATGTACATGGAAACCAGACTCAAATTGGGCTATGGGGGCTCAGCAAAGAAATCTGAGACTTATTTTGGCTTGCTCAGGGTGTGGGAACTCTACACTTTGTCCTATCAGTCTCAGGCTGAGATGGATGAAGATGGGCAATACATACCAAGCAGTCTTCAAGACTTCAGTATAGAGCCATTGTCCCCAGTATCCACAGAACAAAAAACCCTTTGGCATGAGTGCAACAAAGGCTTTTCTGCTCCTTGTACCTTTTTGATCTATGTTTGCCAGCCTCAGGTTTGTTCTTATTTTTCCAAGTTTTTATCCAGTTGACTGTTGGGCTGTGAGCACATCTCTCATAGTTGGGGAGGTGGCCTCATGTAGGAGCACAGCCTGGTTCACAGCACAGCACTTGCCTACAGGTATGTGCCTGCTGACTTTCAGGTGGCTCAGATCAATTCCCAATGACTTTCCAATCAGGTTTTCCAAGCAACTACATGGGAGGCTTGTTCTCTGCTAGGTGTTCATAATCGCATGCTTAGTAAAATGATTGACATGGAGAAGTCATGGGTGAAGTATTGACTCTTCACTGTTAGTAATTTGGTGAATACAACTAGCAGTTCCAAATAGTATATCCGCTGATTCTACTGATGAAATGTTTTCATCAAATCCACTGCAACATAAAAGTTTAGTTGTGTTTTTTTCTGAAACACTTCAGGTAATTTTGCCTATGTAATCATTATCTGCCACAAGTCATGTGAAGTTGCAGTTGTATTGGCTTGAACTCAAAACTGGAGCACAACTGGCAATATTTGTTTTGTTTCCCTCACACTTGAAGACCTAAAGAAAATAGATGAACCTAGGTGTGTTGGTTTTGCACGGCCAGGTTTTTGGTAGTGGGCAGCCACAGAGGTGACTTCTGTGAGAAGCTGCTGGAAGCTTCCACCATGTCCAGCAGAGCCAATCCCTGATGACTTTGAAGATGGACATGCCACTGGCCAAGGCTGGGCCAATTAGAGAGGTTGGTAATGCCTCTGTGATAACATATTTAAGAAGAAAATCAAATCAAAGTACACACAGTTTTTCTTCTAGCCAGAGAAGGGGAGGAAGTGAGAACATGTGAGGGAAACAACATGGAGACACCAAGGTCAGTGGAGAAGGAGGAGGAGGAGGCACTCCAGGCGCTGGAGCCGAGATTCCTCTGCAGGCCGTGGTGAAGACCATGGTGAAGCAGCTGTGCCCCTGCAGCCTGTGGGGGTCCATGGGGGACGCAGAGATCCACCCGCAGCCTGTGGGGGAGGTGCCCATGCTGGAGCAAGGGGATGCCTGGAGGAGGCTGTGCTCCAGTGGGAGACCCGATGGAGAGAGGGAGGCCCTTGCTGCCAGGCTGGAGCAGCCTGTCCTTGGAGGACTGCACCCCATGGAAGAGTGACCCACACCACAGCAGTTTTGGGAGGACTGTTTGCCCATGGGAGGAATTCACATTGCAGCAGGTTTGGCAGGACTGCTGCTCATGAGATTGGAACCACACTAGAGAAGTTCACGGGGAACTGTCTCCCATGGGAGGGACCCCATGGTCTCACAGGGGAAGGACTCCTCTCCTGGAGCAGCCAAAGAAAATCTAGGGTGACGAACTGACCAAAACCCCCACGTCCTGTCTCCCTGTGCTGTCAGTGGGAAAGACAGAGGGGCTGGGGGAAAAAAGGTATTTTAAAGGCTTATTTTACTTCTCATTATCCTCCCCTGACTCTGTTAGTAATAAATTCACTTTGTATCTTTAAGTTGAATGTGTTTTGCCCTTGGTATTTTTTCCCAATCCTGATCTCAATTCATGAACCCTTCATTAATTTTTTTCTCTCCTCTGCCCAGCTGTGGCAGAGGAGGGTGAGCAAGTGGCTTTCATGGGTGCATGGCACTGGGCCAGTATTACACCATGCCACTAAGCGAACTGGGCTGAAACAGAAACAAGAAAGCTAGAGTGGATCTCAGGAGCTGCTCAAGGGTGGAAGCACATCTTAAATCCCACATGTGTGTGCTTACAGCTTGTTGAGATCCTATCATTACTGAAAGCATTTTCTGCTCTTCTGCAGTGACATGGACACTGGACTCAGCACAGCATGACTGGAAGAACTGCATCCTTCACACGCTCTCCTGCTGGAGACTTCCATGCTGTAAGCTTTGCCTGTGACAAAGTTGGTAAAGTAAGCCTGGCCTCAAGAAGTTTATTTGGATTATTTGAGTTATTGTGGAAGGCCAGGAGAAGAAAGGGGTATTGATATTTGCTTACCAAGAACTGTGGTTTATATGTATGCAGAGACTGGGAAGCAATGACGTTTCAGAGTATTCTCTGCTGTATCCAGTGGTGGTTGTGTTACTTCAATTCCTTGCAGTATATGAAGCTTAGAACTTAGAGAGAAAGTAGCAGGGTTTCCTTGTTGTATTGCAGCATCCCCACTGGCAGATCTGGCTTCACTGAATGGAGATGGCTCCTTGTGTAATCTTTAGGGCTAATTTCCTCTAGATTGTCTGGGGACATATGAGTCTATGTGTGAGCTGCCTGGCACAGCTCCAGAGGAGGGGAATCACATTGGGTTTGTATGGCCTGGTTTTGGCAGCGGGAGCACTACATGGGTGGCTTCTGTGAGAAGCTGCTGGAAGCTTCTGCCATGTCTGGCAGAGGCAATCCCTGGCGGCTCCAAAGATGGACGTGCCACTGGTTGTGAATACAAAAATGCTGCTAGCAAGGATTTTCTTGCTATTTTCTAAGCCCATGAGAGACTTTTCACTCTCACAGAAGAGGTAGCAGAGATATGTAAACAACCAAATACCTGCAGCCTTGAAAAGTCTTGTTTATAGTACAGTAGAAAAATATTTTGACAATGGATGTTTTAGGATTTTAGTCAATCACCCCCAAGGGATGGCTGATCCTTTGTCCAATTAGACTATGAAGAAAAAAGTCTATAAAAGAGTGTGTAAAATAATTAAATAAATCAATCTTGCTGCACAGTTCCTGCCTGCTGGATCTTCTCTCCTCCTCCTCCCTATGGCTGCGGGACACAGTAATATACCTTAGGGCATTCTTTCTTTTTATTTTTTTTTAATATTTGGTGACCCTGACGTGATCTGCACGCTGCAAAGTGTCCTGCTGCTGCCAGCCAAGCCGCATTTATCTAGAGGTATGCTGTTCCCCCCCAGGACCGGGACGTCTGACAGGACTGAGAAAATGGCGAACAGCAGCTCACAAATCAACGCTGTGGTAACGGTCTGGAAAGGTGTTTTCAGTATAATGCATGCCTCCATTCCTGAGAACTCACTTCGGGAATTATTAACTTGGGCTGCCTTGCAAGGGATTCCCATGGACAGAGATACTGCCCTGGACTTTGGCTTATGGCAGGAACCTGGCTGCGCTGTCCAGCATGAGCTCCCGTCTGGGGACCCAGCAGTGTTAGAATTATTCCGAATTTGGCGTTCATTATTTATGCTGCTGACAGACCTTGACTGTGGTAGCAGAGCTGGCTTGCCTATTTCAGTGATGAGTGATGGAGGGATATCCGAAGGGGACCCCGCTGACCGGGCTTCAGGGACGTGTGGTGCTGGATCCAGAAAAACCCCCCTGGCTTCACAGGCAGAGCCTGCGCCATCTCAGCCTGTACAGTCACAGGAGTCTGCGGCCCCCAGGGACCCCACGCCGGCAGAGGCGGGGGTGTTGGGGCAGGGGGAAGCCGCACAGCCTGCCTTGCTGCTCGGCTCGGCAGCGACCACAGCTTATCCAGGGCCACAATATAGCGGTTTAGCGAATTGGACCGTGGCGGCTCCTAGCCTGACTGTGCATGCATCGGCTGCGCCAGTAACGCCCAGATCTACCTTCTTGGCTGGCGTAGCTTCCAAGCGTGCCTGCACTGAGACTGCCTGGGTGTGGTCCATTGACCTCTATGGTGCCGGACTGTTCTGCACCACTGCAGAACCGAGACGTCGAACTTTTAATACAGCATCTTACTTTGCTGACAGAGCTGCTGAGCATATCACGGAAGCTGGAGGAACTGCTCAGCTTGCAAAAGCAGCTGCTGCAGATGCCAGAGGCACCCTGCTGTGCGGGGTGCGCCGGGCCCGTGCTGCCCATGGGAGACGCGGCTCCAAACCAGGAAGGGGTGCAGCCAGCGGCAAACCTGGAAGTAGCGCTGCCACGGGAAAACCTGGAAGCGGCAGCAGCTGCACCCCAGCCAGCGGCAGCACCAAACGTGGCCACAGAGCAAGGGCCAGCAGCGGTGCCAGGTGCCGGCACGGTGGAAGACACAAGCGCAGCGCTGGGCGTGGCTGCAGCCCTGGAGACAGCTGCAGCAGCTCCAGTACCAGTTTGGTAAGGACCGGCCGAGACAGCATCCCGTAAAGAGGCTGCTGTTCAAACTGCAGCGCAGCCAGCTGTAGTCTGTGCTGTCTGTTCTGGCTCTAGTGAATCTGCCCCTCTCTGCCCACCTCTGTTTGCTCACAGCATCTCAGAGTTGCCTTTGCCTGATGATTCCTCATCAGGAAGTGAGGCAGATGAGGTTCTGGTGCCGGGGCGCAAAGCTGCCATAGCCGGACGGCAATGAAAAGGCTGCGCCAGTCTCGCCCCTGGACCTTTCCGGACTGCATGGTAACAGTGCGTCCAACCCACTACAATCGCTTCTTAGAGTCAGTTAAGATGCGAGTGTTGGAGGAGGGAGATTGGAAATTATTGGAAACACTTGGAATGCCAAATAGATTTGAGGGGTCTGGGGGTAATTGGGAAGCTGTTATGCTTCATCCACAGGTTGTGCCAGAAGTTCAGGATGGTAGTGATTCCCCAAAAGGGGAGATCCAAGCTTCCCCAGTGTATAAGGCTCTCCCAAATTCAGGGGAGCATGAGAAGCATGAGGTGATTGCTTGGAAGGTTGCCCAGGACCTGCAATCCAAGGTGGCACAACATGGGCTAGGTTCTGCTGATATTATGCAGATAATAAGGGTGATAAATACAGATTTGCTTTCTCCATTTGATATCAGACACTTAGGTCAAATTCTATCTCAACCTATACAATTTACAGTTTTTGAGAAAACCTGGAGAAAGCTGGCCGACAAGGCTGCATTAGGGAATATACAGCTCCCAGCTGCCGATCCTAGATGGACAGCAGGAACGGATGCTTTGATGGGGACTGGTCCCTTCTCTGATCCCAGTCTACAGAGTACTTTGTCCTGTAGCGTCCTGCAGCAAGCTCAACAGGTCGGCATGGCTGCCCTGTTGAAAACCATGGAGTTGTCTGTGCCTAGAAAGCAATATACTGAAATAGTTCAAGGGAAATCAGACTTGTACTAGTTTGAAAACAAACCAGTGGTAGGCACCAAGTCAGAATAACAATTTAATAAGGAAATTAAAGAAAAGGAAAAAAAAAATAAAAGAAAACACTGGTTCAAACTGACAGAGTCAAGATACAACCTGACACCGTTAGTCAGAGTGGTGGTAGCAGTCTGGTAGAATGGTGGCTGCAGTCCTCCTGAAGTGGTGGATGTGGTTCTTTTGAAGCAGTGATCCTGTAGAAAGGGGCTGCTCTTCCTCAGAAGGTCCAGTGGTGGCTATGTAGCTCTTGTTTTCTGGGAATCCAGTGGAAAAGTTGTCTCTAGCATTCAGAATCTCAGATTATATCCAGGATGGAATGCTTGGTTCCTCCCTCTGGGTGGAGCATCTTACAATGAGATGATGAGTCATGGGGCCAGGTGTTGATGGGCTCATTAACTGAAGATAGTCCGAAGGGAGTTATCTCTGAGTCATGCGGCAGGGCATTGATGGACCATTAACAGAAAGATAGTCGGGGGGAGGAGGCAAGGAAAACACTGCCCCACCTGATTTCAGCAGCTCCTGAGGATGGTAATAGAATACACTGCAACCCAGGACAAGAGTCATTTCTCTATTTTGTAGAGAAAGTCACTGCTTCTCTCGAGAAGCAGGTTGAGGATGACGGGTTAAGGCAGATGTTGTTAAGGCAGTTAGTGAGAGATAACGCAAATGAGGAGTGCAGAAAAATCATAGAAGCCTTACCAGGGGATCCTGAGTTAACAGACATGGTCGAAGCCTGCGCTAAGGTGGGATCTGGGAACCAGAGAAGGTCTGCTTTGGCTGCGTTCCTGCAGCCTGCTCACACATCTTCTGGTAGTGAACCAAAGCAACCAAAACAGATGAAAAAACGGAAGCGGCCTAAGCCGAGCCAAAAAGAGAACACACCGATCCCCCAGTGCAAGAGGTGTGGCAGGCCAGGGCATTGCCCAGACTATTGTAGATCCCTGACTCATGCTGATGGTCGGCCTTTGTCAGGAAACTTCCTCCGGGGTGCAAGGAGGGGGAATTGGTCTCCAATGCAGTCGCCCCCCCAGAGGGTGGCACAGGTAGAGGCACAGGCCTACTCCACCACCCTAGAGACAGCACCCAGGGATCAGACGGTTTTGACGTCCACACCGCAGCCGCAGTCGTCTTAGACTCTAGCAGTATTTATAAGGTTCCCTTGGATGCATATGGACCCTTAGCCCAGAGATCCAGTGCGATGCTGGTGGGAAAACCTGATGTTGCCCATCAAGGAATCTTAGTGCACTCAAGAGTTATTGACACTGACTTTAAAGGTCAGATTTGTGCTATGGTCTCCACGCAAAAACCTCCTGTAACTATTCCTGAAAAGACCTGCTTTGCTAAATTAGTGCCTTTTAAGTCTTGTGTCCCCAGGATAGAACAACAAACTCATGAAGATAGCAGCAGTGCATCTATGGGACTTCTGCCGGCCTTCTGGACTGCAGACATCTCAGACCAAAGGCCACAGATGACATGTACCCTGATCCTGCCGAACGCCCGTCCACCCTGGACTCAGCTTCAAGGTTTGATTGATACGGGTGCTGATGTAACTATCATCTCCTTCTCTGCGTGGCCTCCCTCATGGCCTTTAGCCCCGGTGGGATCGGCCATCACAGGAGTAGGAGGAACCACACAGAGCTATTTAAGCGAACGGCCTGTGATGGTGCGGGACTCAGAGGGGCACACAGCTACAATTAGGCCTTATGTTACTACCACTTCCCTTAACCTTTGGGGATGGGACATGCTGGCAGCTTGGGGGGTATGGATTGGGACAAATTTTTAGCAGGAGTCACTGTGCATAAGGGTGTACAGTATCCTACACTGCCTTTGCAGTGGCTGACTAACACCAATCTTTGAGCTGCAGTGGCCCAAAAGAGAAGTTAGACGCCCTTCATCAGCTGATTCAGGAACAGTTACAACAGGGGCACCTTGAACCTTCTACTAGTCCCTGGAATACTCCTGGTTTTGTAATTAAGAAGTAGTCAGGGAAATGGAGATTATTGCAGGACCTCCGGAAAGTTAATGCAGTAATGGAAGGTATGGGGGCATTGCAGCGTGGCATGCCCTCTCCGACCATGATTCCTACGGGGTGGGACATCCTGATCATTGATTTGAAGGATTGTTTTTTCACAATTCCTTTGCATCCTGATGACAAACCAAAATTTGCCTTTACTGTGCCTGCCGTTAACAATGCTGAACTTGCTAAGAGATACCAATGGAAGGTCCTCCCTCAAGGGATGAGGAACAGCCCAATTATCTGTCAGTGGTATGTCGCCCAAGCTTTAGCTGGAGTCCGCAAGCAGTTTCCTGATGCATGCTGCTACCATTACATGGATGATATCCTGGTGGCAGCATCCACCCAGGACGAGCTGCTGAGAATACAGCCTCAGATGCTCGCTGCTCTGCATGCCTATGGATTAGAGATAGCTCCAGAGAAAGTTCAACAGCATCCTCCTTGGAAATATTTAGGAGTGAAAAATTTGGACCAAACTATCCAATCACCAACCAAATCGCCAAGAGGTGTGTTTCCCAGATTCAATTAAAACCTTGAATGATGCTCAGAAACTGCTGGGTGTCATCAATTGGTTACGACCTTATCTAGGTCGAAACCCGAAGCAACTTTCCCCACTTTTTAATACATTAAAAGGGGATCCTGATCTGCATTCACCTCGGGAGTTGGCTCCAGAAGCGCGACGAGCACTGCAAGAGGTCCAACGGGCTGTTTCTGCTCGTCAGGTTTATTGAATGGATCCCTCCATTGCTATCACTGTTTTCATTACTATTCCAGACCTCCATCCTACAGGTATCATTGGCCAGTGGAATGCACAATGGCATTTGCATATCCTAGAATGGGTCTTCTTGCCTCACCAGCCAAAAAGGATTGTGACCACAGTGTTTGAATTGGTCGCTTCTCTGATAATCAAATGCCGTCAATGGTGTTTGCAACTGATGGCTGCGGATCCTGCAGTAATTGTCATTCCAATCTCAGAGGAATACTTTGAGTGGAGCCTCATCCATAGTGCTCCTTTGCAAAGCACGCTGCAAAACTTTTCAGGGCAGATCACTTACCATCTGCCCAGCCATAAATTACTGCAGTTGGCAAAATCAACCGTACTTTCCTTGCGGCCGAGAAATAGTCGAGTGCCAGTGCAAGGCCCCACTGTCTTTACGGATGGTTCTGGGAAAACTGGGAAAGCCATCATTACCTGGAAGGAGGGATCGGAATGGCAGGTGCTGAAGGAACACGAGTCAGGCTCTGCTCAGTTAGTTGAATTAAGGGCTGTTACCATGGCTTTTCAGCAATTCTCACAGGAACCTTTGAATTTGGTTACTGACTCTGCTTATGTAGCAGATATCACCCAACGCTTAGATTGTTCACTTCTGAAGGAGGTGAACAATGCGGCTCTGTTTTCGCTGTTGCAAACCTTGTGGTCTGCAATTCAGGCTCGAGTGCATCCGTATTACATTCTGCACATTTGAAGCCACGCCAATTTACCAGGTTTTCTAACAGAAGGCAATGCCAGGGCTGACATGCTGGCCAACCCTGCGTGGATAGGGCCACAGCCTGACAAAATTGCACAAGCCAAGGCATCGCACGGTTTCTTCCATCAAAGTGCACATACCCTGCAGAAGCAGTTCCATTTAACGCCAACGGAAGAGCGTGACATTGTCAGCGCTTGTGCTGACTGTCATGGACTCACTGCACCTTTGCCAGCAGGGGTAAACCCCAGAGGGCTAAAAGCCTTGCAGATTTAGCAAACAGATGTAACACACATCCCTGAATTTGGTTGGCTAAAATATGTGCATGTGTCTATTGACACTTTCTCCTCAGCTATGTGGGCTACTGCTCACACTGGAGAGAAGGGCTGTGATGTCATTGCCCACTGGAAATTGGCTTTCTCAGTCCTGGGCGTGCCAGCTTCTGTGAAAACCGATAATGGTCCTGCCTACGCCTCGGAGAAGACGCGGCAGTTCTTACACCTATGGGGTGTAGACCATACCTTTGGTATCCCACATTCTCCTACTGGCCAAGCCATTGTCGAACGCGCTCATGGTACCTTGAAGCATGTTTTGGACAAACAAAAAAGGGGAATGCATGGAGAAACCCCACAGAGCCGACTAGAAAAAGCTTTGTATACAATTAATCACCTTACAGTACCACAAAGTTCAAATAATCCTGTTATTCTGAATCATTTTCTCTCATTGCAGTCTGCAGGCGAGAGACAACTGCCCCGGGCAAAAGTCTGGGTACAGAATTTACTCACTAACCAGTGGGAAGGCCCGCATGAGGTTATCGTTTGGGGTCGTGGGTATGCTTGCGTTTCCACAGATACTGGGGTACAGTGGCTACCTTCAAAATGTGTTTGCCCTGACCTACGGCACCAGAGGCAGAACAGGCAACCTCCAAATGATGACCAGAACGCCAACCACCCAAATGGCGACCAGAATGTAGATCATCAGCCTAATGACTCTTCTGATGATGACCAAGATGTCGACCATCAGGCAGATGGTCCTTCCACAAGCAGAGACTGAACTTTAAATTTCTTGTTATGGAGTCAGATAGTTAAAGCCTTAAGGACATATTTAGAATTAATAACTGATGTAAATTTCTATTTAGGATTAACAGAGTTGTTATCTTATCAAACAAAAAGGGGGGATTGTGGATACCAAAATACTGCTAGCGAGGATTTTCTTGCTATTTTCTAAGTCCGTGAGAGACTTTTCTCTCTCACAGAAGAGGTAGCAGAGTTATGTAAACAACCAAATACCTGCAGCCTTGAAAAGTCTTGTTTATAGTACAGTAGAAAAATATTTTGACAATGGATGTTTTAGGATTTTAGCCAATCACCCCAAGGGGTGGCTGATCCTTTGTCCAATTAGACTATGAAGAAAAAAATCTATAAAAGAGTTTGTAAAATAATTAAATAAATCAATCTTGCTTCACAATTCCTGCCTGCTAGATCTTCTCCTCCTCCTCCCTACAGCTGCAGGACACGGTAATATACCTTAGGGCATTTTTTCTTTTTAGTTTTTTTTAATAGCTGGTGACGGCTGGACCAATTATAAATAGTGGTAACACTTCTGGGATAACATATTTAAGAAGAAAGAAAAAAAGTTATGGTGCAGTTGTAATTGCGGCCAGAGAAGAGTGGAGTGAGAACATGTGAGAAGAAAAATTCTGCAGACACCAAGGTCAGTGCAGAAGGAGGGGAGGAGGTGCTCCAGGCACCAGAGCTGAGATTCCTTTGCAGCCTGTGGTGAAGACCACGGTGAAGCAGCTGTACCCCAGCAGCCCATGAAGATCCACAGGGATGCAGAGATCCCCCCCCAGCCTGTGGAGGAGCCCCACACCAGAGCAGGGGGATGCCTGACAGGATGCTGTGACCTATGGGAGACACTTGGAGAGAGGAGCCCACTCAAGTAGCCTGTCCTTGAAGGACTGCACCCCATGAGAGAATGACCCACGCTGCAACAGTTTGAAGAGGACTGTTGCCCCTGGGATGGACTAGTGTTGGAGAACTTCACAGAGAACTGTCTCCCATGGGTGGAACCCCACGGTGGAGCAGGGAAATGACTCCTCTCCTTGAGCAGTGGGAGAAACCACGGGTAATAAACTGACCATAACCCCCATTCCTATCTCCCTGCACCATTGGGGTAGGATGTAGAGCTGGAAAGGAGGGAGGAGTGGGGGAGAGGTGTTTTTAAGGGTTTCTTTTAATTCTCATTATCCTGCTCTGACTTTGTTAGTAATAAATTCAATTCATATCTCTAATTAGTGCCTGTTTTGCCCATGACAGTATTTGCTGAGTGATCTCTCCCAGTTCCTTATCTCAACCCATGAACCCTTTGTTAAATTTTCTCTCCCCTGTCCAGCTCTGGAGGGGAGTGAGTGAGTGGCTTTGGTGGGTGCCTGGCATCTAGCCATGGTCAACCTACTACAGGAACCTACCCCTTCGGGATCAGTTTATCACCACATAGCTCTGCTGCAGAAAGCTGAGCCGTTTCTTTCCTCCCATTGTTTATCCCTTCTTCCTCTTCTGTGTATCTCCTTGGGTCTGGGAAATGGGAAGCCCTAGGCAGAGCTCCCTGCTTTGCCTTTGCAGTGCAGAGTTATCCCAGTTGCTGTGGTCAGCATTCTCCATCAGAGGCAACACCTGTCCCAGGTACAGGCAAGGAAGTGTCACGTTGTGAAAAAAGGCAGCAAAGCTTTTGAAAACCCACCCATGTGACAGAAGTACTAAATGTGTCACATATCTCTCAGCCAAGAAATGCTTTTAAATACATACTGAGTTTAAGCATGTTACTTCCTAATGTGCATGGCAGAGTAGAAACCCATTTCTGTGTATAAATATATTTAAATGTGCTCTTGAATGCTTCTCTCTGTGAGTACTTTACATATTACTGTCAGGCCTGCAGATAGCATGATGGCATCAGCAAACAAGATCTAGAACTGAAACTGGCTTAGAAACCAATAGTAACCTTGACTAGTATCCCTGGTAGCGAATAAATAAGGTGGGCTTTACTACCGCAGGCTCCCTTTTTTCCTGTCCAGCTGAATGCATGTCTTGTTTTAAGACAATTTAAGGGGAACACTCTAAAATGAGTTACCTCCTCCTACTCTTAAGTTTTACCTCCCTTTCCACCAATAACGAGAAATTAATATGAGTAGATAAAAGTGAAAAAAATAACAGCTTATTAAAAAAATGAAATAGCAATAGGCAAAAAATAACAGTAAATAATCACTAGTTACAAAGTTGCTGAAATCTCAGGGACTCCCGCCGGGGAACAAAGAGAAACTCAAAATGGCAGCGTGAAACAGTCCCCAAGATGCCGCCCACCACAGACAACTGCTTGAGGGCAGACAAAGAGAAAATGGCAGCAGCCCTCCCCCCCTTATCGCCCTGGTGGCACCAGCTCCGCCAGCGCATGCAGCTTGGCATACTTCGGCAGCTGGAACTTGGACAAGGGCTGGAACCCGTGGAGGGACTTCGCCTTCCTCTTGGCAGCAGAGAGCAAGCAGCGGGCTGAGGTGTCCCAGAGTTCACATGCCTTCCCCTCAGTCAGGTGCTGCTGGTGGGCTGGGGTGACTGCACAGAGTGCAGCCACTCTCAGTGCCATGCCGCAGCTAAAGACAGGTGCTGCAAAATTCACTCTGAAACAGTTTTTGATTGCGAAATGCAGCTTCTTGAGTTGATACTCTTGTAAGTAGAGGCAAGAAAAAGCCAAGAGGCAAAGGGTAGAGATTGACTCTGCCTGAGTGCCTTGACGTCTAAAGAACCCAGGGCACCCCCAGCCCCTGCCCTCCCATTCCGTTTTCTGGCCGCAGGATCCTAAATAGTTTGAGTAACAAGTTTGAGCACAGATAGATATGGAATACAATTAACATTTTGAGTTACCCAGGACAATGTACCATTAAATGAAATTAATTTCTTAGCTTTGCGCTGAGGGATAGTCCTGAGGGATGACTGGTGGCCCTTACAGTGGTTTGGGCACCCTGGCTTGGGTGCTCACTGCAGTCCTGTCCTTCAGCAGCAGCTTGCAGGATCTCCTCCCAGAGCTGTACAACAGGCTGTGATTTTTCTTTTCCCTCTGGAAAAGGGCTTCTGAATATGTGCGCACAGATTTATTATGCAGACATCCACAGAATAAGAATAAACTAAATCCCCACATCACCAAACAATGTACCATTTGGGATTTAATGAAGACTTCTCCCCCCACCACACACCAAGTGGATGCTCTATAGTTTAAATTATGTATATGTCTATTACAGAATAATCAGTGCTAAATACATATGCATACATAGAGCACAATAAATTATGTATCTTGCCTTAATATTTCATGAAGAAGAGCCATGGCATGTATTGATTTCATTTAGACCTGACTTCAAGAGAGCATTTAAACGTATTTCTATTTTTAAATCCATGAATCATCATAACAGGACTGTTCAGGTGCTTTCAGTTAGATGTATACTTAACAACCATGCTGAATTCGAGCCATAATGATAATCAGATTAATATTTTGAACCAGTGCCCGAGGAAGTGAGTGGGAGCCATTTAATCTATTTTACTAGGCTCTTGCAGTAAGATTAATTTTTTAAATATATTTGTATGCATATATATATATTTAATGAGGGAAATGGAAGGTAGACATTTACTGAGAAATTGAAGTCTGTCTGAGCCTGGAATCACCTTATCTAATCATTAATTTCTGTAGCAATCTGAGAAATGAAGGCAAGATATCTCAAAATGCCACTGGCAGCCACTCACTCATTCCTCCAATGCCCAGGACATGCCACACTGAAGGCTGAACATTCCCCTGCCCATGTGAGTGAGCCAGCATCCTTTGGGTAACAGGAACTCATTTTTACCTAATGAAATTATTTGGATTATTTTTCTGTCCTGAAAGATATTGGGGGGGGGAGGGGGAAGGGTTAATGGACAAATTGTTTAAAAACACTTCCATAGCACAAGAACTTAAATCTCACTGGCAGACTTGGAGCTCTGATCAAACTGGGGGGAGGAGGGTTAGCCTGAACAACCAGGGAAGATAGGACTTCCAGATGTTTTTCTGCACACACATCTATGCTGCTGGTGAATTAGCTTGTTTTGGGCATTTTTCTTATCTTGAATCTGCAGCTTTCAACTACGTGCTTGGTCTTCTCTAAGACAATTGTTGAGATACATTAATTGAGAGGTCAGAAAGGACCAATATATCTGATCAAGAAAACAGTTGCATTAAATAGAACATTTAATTTGGTCCTGATGGCAACACTCGGGAAACTGCACATTCTAGAATGAATCTGTCATATAAACATGCACACACACATCACTTCTTGTTTTTGTAGAAAAAATCAGGTAACAACACCTGTGACTCTGCTTTGACCCTCGCCTTTCTTCTCCTGGACTTATCGAAAATTTCTCTTTGAAGAATGTGGCTACAAGTAATACCATAATCTACAGGAAGACACAAAAAAAGCTCAAGCATAACCTAAAAGCCTAGTAAACTGATTTCCACTAAATTACCTTTTCCTTTCTTCCTCTTTTTTCCTCTCTTTCTCCCTCCAGGACACAGGCAAAGCTGATGGTTTTATCTTCAGTATTTGCAAACTACAAGGTCACTGGGCTTTTCTCTTTAGGTTTTTGTCAACAAGTAGAAATAATGGTAAATGTTTCCCTATGAAAGCATCCTATGTGAACTGGCTCTTACTAAAGTAAATTAAATAGCTTGTGTTTTATCACTTTATTGTTATTACCATTATTTATTAATAGCACACTGTATTGGGCTTTTGTTTATTTTTAAAGCACAATGTTTGCAGTTAAATCTGTATGTTGGCTCACACATTAATATGGATGCAAATATTGAGCCATTCTCTGAAAAAAAATATCACCTATCATGGATCTTTAATACTGCTGTGCTTTGCTTCCACAAGGTATTCTTGTAGTGAACTGACAAAATCAGTCCAGACCTTACCTATGGTACTAAAGTCTAGGTAGTTGATTGGTTTTTTTGGCTGCTGTAAGAACCAAGTTATGTTGGGGTGGTTTGTTGTGCGTTAGGAAAAGTAATTTTCAAATTGTGGCCTGTGGAGCCTGCCCAGCCTCTGCCCTGGGAGGAAGCCTGCTGAGATAAGAGGAGATTACACAATCTCCCAGCAAGCCCCCCTTAGAAAGGCCAGAACTCTTCTGTTACAGTGAGGGAGAGCACAGAACCATGATCCTCTGGGAGACCCTATGTAGATCCTTTGTAACCAACCCATTGGCTTTCACCCTCTCACACCCACCTTTGTACCCCCACAAAAGAAGCCCGGCTAGCTCAAGTCGGTAGAGTGAGCCTGTCACTGGCCACCTTTTGCAGGTGCAGGACAATAAAGCCACCTATGCAGGAATGCCATACGGGCCTCTCGTCTCTCTTTCCTGGTCTGGCCTGGAGATTGCCTCGCAGAGCAAGAGCTGAAATCACTAGCTGAAAATCACTGAAAGAGCTGTTAGCCTGCTGAAACAGGCACCTCTTTGCAAAGGCAGTCCAGCAGCTGAGGGAAAGCTGCACAGTCCCTGGAAGACGGTTCCTCGAGGGACCATCTCTCTGGACCGGTCATGGCTTCCTGGGTCTGAGCTACAGACCCCAAGACCAGCCGCTATAGTGGCCATCAAATTCTGAACCTCCGATGGGTCCCAAACATTTTGTCTTAAACTGCCCTCATATTGCTCAGCTGTAACTTCTGAGTCCAGAACCAAACTACTGAGACTACACTAAATGCAGTGGGTTTTTTTTCAGTTGGAGAGGCCATATTAGTGGGATTTAAATGATGACAAAGCAATATTGAATCCATTTCCATTTACGCAGTCTTTTTATTTCCTAAGAAAACCCATAGAGTGTTATTTATTGTCTCATCTGAAAATGGCAGAAAGTGGAAATGAATTATTTTTCACTTACCTGGAAGGGTTTAAAATTTGTGGAGTTCACAGAGTATCAAACATTTAGGAGGTTCCCATATCAAGATGCAACTTTCTTCAGTTTGCTTCTGTAGATTAAAAGGTTTTCATTTATATTTTAAGGATTTATTTCATATGTCAGTAACTGTTAAATATCCTGTAGAAGAAAATCTCAGAAGACAGCCATTTGTAGATACAGTCTTTTTTATCTGGGGCAAAATACAAAGACCTGCAAGCAAGCCAGTATTTAATTGTATTATCTAATGACATCAAAATTTAGTTATGGCTCTCTTTAATAAAATAAATTTGGAGTCTTAGATGATAATTCTAAAATTAGATCATGCCACACCTTATGGCTGTCAGCTCACTTTGTGAGATGAGCCAAGAGTGTTCCACACTCACTGCAGAAATGCTCTTTTGTTTCTGCTCAGAGGCTCTGAGTTGAAAAGACTTTTTAAGAAATGGCTAAACTTGATGCATTGTTTAAATTACTTTTTTTTTTGTCTTCTTCCTAACAAAATAATTACTGTGGCTGTTTTAAACCAGCAGATAGATAATATAATGGAAAGTACTGAATGCTTAGGGAAAGCGTATGAGAACAGAGAGAACTTACAGAGGTCCTGATCATGGCACTCCAGGCTCAGAGATGCCAGGGAGTGAATGGTCTGACCCTGTGCCTTCAGCAGGTGCCAGTGCCCATGAATTTGTCTCTGCTTTCTTTTATGTAAGTTTTTCACCTTCACAGAGTCCTCTGCTACTGAGTTCTGCAGATCAGCTGCATCTGTTCCCATAAAGATGCCTCCTGCTAGGCAGAAAATAGCCTGAGGCTAGTGTCACTGGTAGATCCCATGAAAATCCTGACTGAAAGCAGGGAGAGCTGCCCGGTCATTTATGATAATGCCAGTTCCTAAATTTGGCCTTAAGACTCAAGCTTTAGCTTTTTTTCCTATAATGGGAAGATGTTGTGATTTCCACAGCAAGAATGAACTCTGAAATTAATGCCTGAGAAGGTGAAAGGAACAAAAATGAACTCTAGAACGAGGTGAAATATGGTGTCAGATCAGAATCCTCTCTGTTTCTGCATCTGCCAACAAGTTTCTGTGCAACCCTGATGTGCCCATCTGAATAGAAGATAGAAATGTTACTCTTGACCAAGAAATGGCACAGCTCCCAGCATGTGGGCACAGGCTGCCTGACACACTTTGCTGTCTTTAGCCTCACAGCAGCTTTGGAGGACAAGATGGTGGCTCAATGCCCCTTGCTTCCAGCCTCGCATCTTAGTACTGAGCTGTTCTGCTGTGCCTCTCCAGCCAGTCATCTCCTACAGCACTAGTGTGGCATTGATTCATAGATGTCTGAAAGTGTTTATTAAGAGCAGAGTGAAGATGCTTTAGAAGAAAGGCATGCTTGCCTGTTGGGCAGCAGCAGCTTGAATACCTCACTGCTGCAGTTATATTTGATGGTGCCTGTACTTTTCTTCAGGAAAGCTGCCAAATGGCATTTTATTCCTACCTCGGAGCTCTATGCAATGAAAAAAAAGTGAATTTCCATGCTTTTTTTGGCCACAAAAGTGCCTGCAGGTCTTTACACAGCTTTATCAGGCTGGGATCAAAGCCTGACTCAGACCAAAAAGCGCCATTGGGACTGATGTTGTTTGTGCTTAAAAGTCAGGGCTTTATCAAGTGGCTCAGACTAGGGTGAAGGTTGCCACCATCCAGCCAATTTCCCCAGAACCAAATGACAGAATTACAGTCTGATCCTCAGCCCAGGGTCCCTGGAAGGGGCATCTTTCTCCTAAATATTTATGTCAATAGAGGGTTTTTATTAATTCCTTGTCATGACTCCTCTTTAGCCTCCAAGCCAGGTGTGGCAGCCCTAGGACCAGCTGTGGTTTTATCAGGATTTTGCCCCAGTTTGAGTGTTAGAAAAACTTACCCAGATATATTTCTTTAATCTTGCTGATGCTCCTCCACTTTTCTTTCTGCAGCAAATGGACGGCCACGAATTTCCTGCCATGCAGATAATTTTTCTAGGTTTGTTTCTCAGTCACAGTGAGTGTAGACCTGTTGTCCTAATCTTGCTGGCAGATTTTGAGTCCTTTTGACATTGATCTGAAGCCCACTGAAGGCCATAGAGGTTCTCCCAAGCTTCAAAGTCTGAACTGCCACATTTCTGCAGGATAGCTTGCCTTTGCCACATCATTTGGACTGCCCATCTGTTGCTTAGCTACAAGACTAATAATAAGAGCCCAAATGATAGCAGAGTGGGCACTGAAGCATTTCAAATATGACAAGACCCAAAGGATGTTCATCAGTGTATGTGCAGGAATATTACACATCCTGAATTCTGAGGTTTTAGTGATCATGACTGTTAGCTTTTAGCTTACACAGCTCTGGTTGCTACTAGCCTGGCTTTTGCTGGATCTGGCTTGTTTGCAAGCTGTGACCAGAGACACTGATTTTAAGGAAGGTGTGTGCTTGGGGAGAAATTGCTAAATGAAGGTGCTTGAAAGAGGGAAATAGCACAGGAGGGGAGCTCCTTGGGGGTTTCTGTAAGGGAAAACTGTGATTGTCAGAGTTAAATCCTAGTTGCTGGAGTCAGGTTATGCAATGCAGTATCAATGTGAACTGCAGAACTAGCCATAGCTGCTACGTATTATTACTGATCTGTGTCCACAGCAGCAATACCTTTCAGCTCTTCCCTGACAGTTTGTGTAAGGGACTTACTTTATAACTTCACAAACTGGGATTGCATTTTTGCAGCCTCATGAAAATGAGTGACACCAATTGCCCAGGACACATCTTTGGTTTCCACAGCAGCTACATGTGAAAGACATGTACCAACATTAATTAACAGTCTGGAGGTGAGTGCTCAGCTCAACAGCTGAATTTAGTAACAGTTCATCTGAATGCAATAGAAGGTTTCTCCAAACCTCCAGCAGCATCTAGTAGGACTCATGCTTCAGCTTTGTGGTGACTGTGGCTGGAGCTTGTATGGAGAGGTAGCCTGGGAAAAGATTTTCTTGAGGTTCAGCTGCCTTCAGTGTGAGTTAGCAACAGGAAACAGAGATAAGAGCCATCAGCTGGACAGTGCTGGACCATCACCAGAGCAAGGTCCCAAGGAGAGGCTGGAATGGCTTTGTGCTTAAGAGCTTCCTTGGAGCAACTGGTTGTGTTGGTCTGTAGCTCGAAAGCAAACAAGTTCCTGCCTACACCTCCAGTGTGATGCCAGACCAAGGGGACCTGTGGGAAGGGCAAGGATTGCAGTTTTGGTTTTCTTTTCATCTTGTCTCCGAAGATTGCTCTTGGTGTTTGCATTGCAGATGTGAGCTTGAGGAGACACCACAGCTGACCATGAAGGGGTCAACACTTTTCCCCATGTTTTAAGACACAGAAATGACATGAACAAAACCTGATCAGTTAAGAGGAGAGGAGCTCACTATAAAATACTGTGTGCTGGATTTCTGGTTCATATATGGTGACACAGTGCTACTGGGAAAACGTGCACCAAGGGTGATTTCACATTGTTATAATTTTTTATTAGCAGCTTAAGCATATATGTAAGTAGTGAGGAACAAATCCCTCCTGTGAAAGTGTTAGTGCTTTTTGACCCCTAAACTCAAAAACCAAGAAAAACTCTTGGTGAAATACATGGTGATGTGATCCCTTTAGAACATCAGGGCAAAACCCCAAAACTTGTAATCAAGTGGGACAACGTTGTGTTGTTGCCTAATAAGATACTGCATTAATGTATGGAAATTCAGCTCATGGGGACTTGTGCCATATATGTGCAATTTATGGAGTTGTTCTAACGTCAAGAAAAGAGTCAGAGTTTGGAACACTGCCCAGGTTTTTTACTTGCTTTCCTGTATACTCACTTGCCTGTCACTTCTAAACCTGTTTTGCCTCTCACTTAGCAGTGGAGTTGTGCCCAGGTAAAGGCATTACTTGACCACCAGCTAAATATTAGTTTCATAATGCATATCCATTGCTTGGTCCCAGGGTATCACTCAAAGCAAATTATCCTGCTCTGTTACGTTGTCTGTTGATCACTCCTTTTTGCCTTTTATCCTTGTTGTGCTTTTTCCTGTCTTGCAGAAAGCCAAGGTGCCAGGCCATTAGGAAACTGAATTATTAAAACTTTGTATTGATTTTTCTTGACCATATAGCTGATGTTATCATGCAAGGACCTTGCCTTGAGCTATGCAGAAAGGGTTTTGCTAAACACTTGACAGCTCTCCTCATTCCTTTTCTTCATTACCTTCCATCTCTTTCCTACCCCATCATTTCCAAGAGGAGGAGGTTCTGAAAACCATTATGTGGAGTCATTTCATTTCACTGTCAGGCTCCCTTTGCTAGCAGCCACACAAATGATGAGATTTTTCTTTCTTTTCACTCTGGAGGTACACAAACCGATCAGCCCATTTGCTAAAGGCTGCGGCACACCATGGTATCCATGGCAACACACCAGCCTGCGCAAGCATCTGCAGACGTTTCAAAAATCAGAAATACCAAGCGATGACAAGGAGTTGCTTCATACAATGGATGTTTATAGGTGTCACAACCATCTGAAATACTTCCCTCTCCACCCATCAGCTCCTTGATTATAATGTGCTTTACATTTTTCTTGCAGCTCTTTTGTCAGAATCCAAGATTCAAGGCTGAAGTAATCCTTCTTTCAATATTTATTTGGTTTGAGGTTTTTTTCATTTAGATCACTGGCTGAGGTACCTTATGGGAATGATCACCCCAAGCATCACTGTTAACCTTCCTATGTGAAATGAGTTGGAGTACAGGCTTTTCAAATGATAAAATCCACAGATGTAATTGGAAAATAAATGGTCTATGTCAATCCAACTAACAGAAGTAGTTGTGTGAGTGCTAGGCTGAGTGGTGAATTGACCCATCATGTTGCATGAATTACTGGTTACCTATAGTGATGATGGATTTAATAAGATCAATCAACCATTTTTGGGAAATATTTTTATTTAAGTTTATCCACCTGCTGGCATGGCAGAGACTATGCTACTGTGTCTACAGCCACTGGTCTTCACTGAACCTGTGGGTTGTTCAGATCTACTTTAAGGAGGTAACATTCAAGTGCTCAGGCTGCATTGCAGCTGAGCTAATTGCAGAACATGTATCAGTTCACCAGACCAAGCATTTACCTGCAAAAACATCTGTAATTCAGAATGGGTAACTCATGGGCACTGACACTTAGAGTTTCATGCTAGTGCTGACCCTGGCTAAGGAGCAGTTTTATAACATAAGAAACCAACAGGCAGTCTTCAGGCATTAAGGACCACCTTCTTCAACTCAGGAAAGTATTGCTGCCCCATTAAGATGTGGTGGATGTGCTTATCCATCAGACTAGGGCCATTCTCAAACCTAGACTGGACAACTGTGTTTGTTGCTTGCACAAAGGCTGAGTACAAGGCCGAGTTTGAAGTTTGGTAATGGGAAAGAGCCCAAGTACATACATGCTTAACCTCCAGCCACAGTTATGGTGGGAAAATAGCCCCTCATTCTGCCTGTAATGACTTAAGACGTAACATCAGTATTTTATTCATAGAAAAGCGAAAAGAAATGCAAAGCCCAAACACAAGATGAATTATGTTGCCCCATATTGTGGTGTTAACTTGATTAGGCTAATCTGTTTTCAACTGATGATTTAAGCTTTAGGCTTGGAAAATGCAGTAACATTTACATGTTTGGATGTAACAAGAGGATCATATTAAAAAGCCTTACTAAAATGCCACTTTAATAAAACAAGGTTATCAGTGCATCAGAGCACTGATGAGCTTCCATGTGCAAGCATGCAAGCATCTCACAGATTATTTCTAAGGTCTTTAATCCTCAGTAGCTACTGTTGGAACAATTCAGACTTTCCCTTATGTTGTGGTTTGATATTGGTTTAAATATCAGGTACTCACAAAAATCGTAACGAAGGCTGCCTGAGTTTAGATAAGGATTAGAAGAAAATACTCTAAGGGCAAAACAGGCTCAAACTTAAAGGTATAAAGTAAATTTATTATTAACAGAGTCAGAGGAGGGTAATGAGGAATAAAATAAGGCTTTAAAACACCTTTTTCCTCCCCAGCCCCTCCCTCCTTCCCACTGACAGCACACGGAGACAGGGTGTGAGGGTTTTGGTCAGTTCTTTGCTTGAAATCTTTCTTCAGTTCGCTTTCTTCTGCTATACTGTGGGGTACTCCCATGGAATATAGTTCTCCTTGAACCTCTCCAGCATGGTTCTAATTTCAGGAGCACCAGTCCCGCCCGACCTGCTGTAACATGAGTCCCTCCCACGGGCAAAACCGTCTTCCCGAAACTGCATGGCGTGGTTCATTTAGTCCATGGGGTGGAGTTTTTTAAGGATAAGCTGATCTAGTTTGGAAGAAAGGGCCCTCTATCTCTAGAAGCAAGGGCCCTCTCTCTCTGTTCAGATCTTTCACTGGATTACAGCTTTTTTAGCATTTACCCACTCCGGCGTGAGCACTTTTCCCACGAGCTATGAGCGGATCTCTGCATCCCCCGTGGACTTCATGGATTATAGGGAAATAGTTTGTTTTATTATAGTCCTCACCCCAGTTTGCAGAGAAATCTCGACTCTGATGCTTGGAGCACCTCCTCCCCCTCTTCCTTTCCACTGACCTTGGTGTCACCATATTGTTTTTCTCCACATGTCCTCACTTCCTCCTCTTTCTCCAACTAAGAAGAAAAAACCTGCTGTTCCTAAGTACCATTGCCAACAAATTCCACCAGTTCAAAGATTTCTGCAGGATTTCGCAACACTAAGAAGTTGATCTCATCTAGGTTCTATGTGGAGGAATTGCTCGCCATGTTTTCGTCACTGGCCACATGGTCCCCGCCACAACTGTGCTGGTGGTTGCGGCCACCACAGCACTGGCGCCATTCAATGCCTCTCTTCACACGGGATGCCAAAAAGGAGAAGCTGCTGCTGCCGCCCATGCCCTTCTGCCCTCAGTATGGCTGGCTAAAAGTGGCCAAACAGGCAAAGTTCACTGTGGGGCAGGCCGTGCCGAGATTGAGGCGGCCGCGGCCGCTGCTGAGATACTCCCAGCCGCAGCACCTCACCACCCCTGGTTTTGATTTCCTTCTTAAATGTGTCATCACAGAGGCGTTACCAACTTCTCTAATTGGGCCAGCAGCATGTCCATCTTCAGAGCCATCAGAGATTGGCTCTGTTGGACACAGTGGAAGTTTCGAGCAGCTTCTCACAGAAACCGCCTCTGTGGCTTCCCCCCCACCAAAAAACCAGGCTGTATTAAACCAACACACCCTAGAACAGGAAATTAAATCTCAGAAATACTATATTCCTCGTATTCTGACCATTTGACTATTCAGTAACTTACACATCATATTTATTTTGAAAAGCAAATTTTTCATGTAGTTTAGCTAGAGATTCAATGTGCAAAGAGATTTCACTACATAAAACTTACTGTGTGTTCTGTTTATCTTCTGTTTGTCCTGTAAGTAGGCAGAAGGTTTTAATTTTTTTCATTAGAAGACCTGGTAAGGCTGAACAGTGCATTAGTTTTATTCCCACAAGTCTCAAGATAGACAAAGAAGGCAATGCTTGTAGTAGCGAGAAGCTAGAGATGGCAAAATAAATAACCCAACCTGAAACTTCCTCGCAATCATCATCCTTTAACTAGAAAACGTCAAGAGCAACAAAACTTATTCTCCTAGAGAGTTTGGGTTTTTTTCTTCTTGTTCAGATGGAAATTTAATAGATGAACTGCTGTTCTGTGCCCCAGAAAATGGGTTAAAGCAGTGAAAGTTGGTTTAGGTTAAGAACTTTCTACAGCTGGATTGTGCAGGGATCAGTACTCTCCTCACTTCATTTTGAATACATTTACAAAACATCCTGTGAGATGTCACAGCAAATCTGACATCAAGCTTTCTTCTCTTCCACGGAGGAATCAGCCCCATAACCAAAATGTCACAAAGTTTCAAGAGCTGAGAGGAAAAAGTAGCTGGGCTAGGTAAACAACAGGGGAAGAAGCTCTGCACATAACCATGAACTCTGTAAGGGACCAATACAGTCCATTTTTCACATTGGTTCATTGTCTGGGGCCTCTTTCCTTTCAATCCCAGCAGTAAGAAATGAAGGTGTCTGCTGTAGTGCATTCTTTACTGCAATTCTAATCTCCTTGCAGCCCCAGGAGCTAGTGGCCCAAGTATTTTGTACCCTCTGTCTGCTTTCAAATTATTCTACTTCTAATGCAGAGACTGGCTTTTGACATCAAAAGCATTAACCAAATTAGAGTGTAGCTCCCTGAAGCTAATTCTTCCATCATAATTCACATGCGTACTTAGAGTCTCTTGGACAAAAAGACCAAAGATAACTAAATCTAAAAAGGCAGCATTGCTCTTGTACAAGTTCTTCCACTGGGCCAGACCTCACCTTTGCTTAAAGCTTTCCTGTAGCAATCTGAGACATTGACATTTACAAACACATAGTATCTCAAAATAATCTTCGAATGGTAAATGTAATCAAATGGGAGACAGGCAGAAAAAGGAAGGCTTTTACATGGAAATGTTACTATATGAGCTGATGAGATACAGTTGATTTTCTTGTCAGAATCAGAAAAAAAATTGAGCATAGTTTGTGATGCAAAGCCAGGGATAAGTCCATGCTATTATCAGTGGAAGCTTTTCTTTTGCTTAGCCGTTGATAAGCATTTGAAGGAGCTCTCCAGCTCGCTTTTTCCCCCACAATTGCCTCTGTTGGGCACTAGAGGGACCCTAGTTTTCCAACCCATGAAAACATCCCAGCAATGCCGAGGCGGGAGCCCTGCCTTTCCCGGTCACCTTAACCTAGGTGTTTCCAAGGAGAAAGGTGGGAAAAAACTGCTCAACGTGCCCACAGACTGCAAATATGCCACTGAGAGTAATGTGCAAGGGGACCGTAGCCATACTTCTTTGTTTCATTAACCTCACTGGTGCTCGCAGCTCTTCCCATCATCAATAAATAAAAGCTGACTTTGTCTTGACTGCTCTGTTTGCTCAGTTAATGTTGTGACATTGGCGCCAAGGCTTGAGTCATTGTGTTTTTGAGAAATTAAATGTTTCCTTCCCCAGTCTGAAGTGATGCCAAATACCTAAGTTGCCACTACTGCATCCCAATAAACTCTCAGGAGAGCAGTGGAGAATTGTTACTTATCTATGTAGTAAGAGACACAGTATTAACAAAAATTCCTTTTAAAACACCATTTCCCAGACATAGTTTCAAATGAGTCTGTTCTAAAGACAGCTATAGACAATGTAATTACTTTTTCTTTTAGTAGGCAGGCAAAATATCTGCTGTATTTGACTTATCAGACTTCCATACAGACATCCATAATTCAGTATCTCAAAGCTTTACTTAAAAGGTCATGGTTTATGAGGTGATACAAAAATTCTTTTTTCCTTTGTACAAAAAATCTTTTCCCACTATCGCCTAGTGGAGTGATGCTTTCTGATCTCTGCATGCATATTTATAATAAAAATATGTGCATGCATTTTAATATCTCTAACATGAATTAAAATATTTTTTTCTGTCTTAAAACATCTAGTGTCAACACTGCTGCTGAATATTTAATATGAAGTATAATGTAATTTAACTAGATAATTATCTTGGGGAAAATGGTGACTGCCATTTTTTTCTGTGCTTATTTTTCATCATCTTTGATGATTGTTTAAAGGAAAGATGCAACTGAATGACTAACTTCCAAGACTCACCTTCTATCTCTCTCTGCAGGCTGCTGCTGAAAAGAGGCGGGCTGCTGCTGTACTGCATCTGAGCTAGAGGCAAGGATTCTTTGTCACACATGGAATATTCTGAGCGTGTCTCTGGTTAGTTACACCACCCCTCTGATCTCTAGGAATGTTTATGGACAGTGCACAGTGTATTGTATGTGTCTTTCCATTAAGACATCTTTTCATCTCTTCCATGATACCCGTTGCAGTATTTGATTCCAATGGAAGTATAAGCTGTCCTTCCCCCCCCGCCCCCCCTTTTTTTTTTTTTAATATTGTAAGCTTTAAATTAATCTAATTTCCATTTGGATGAAGTTTAACTTTTTCTCCTTGATGAAGTCAGCTGCTCATTTCCTCACAGGGCTGCTTCTGATGAGGCTTTATGTTAAGCCTGCATTCACATTATCTAGGTGGTGACAGGAAGGACAAAGTTCTTGTACTTGTGGGGAGAAATCCATCAAGGTCTTTGCATGGATGCCTAGGCCTCCAAGGAGAGGCACAGAAAGAAAAGAGCAGAGAGAAAGGCACTGCTGGTCTTCAGGGTACTGCGGATACTGGTGCACATTCCTTATGTCCTGAACCAGTGTCTTTCCTCCTGGCAGCCTGGGAGAAAGACTGACTGCAGAAAATCCATTTCTTCTGAAAGCATCTCTTCTGGAAGGATGTACATCACTGATGGTGAGTAACGAGCAGGGAACATGATGCCTTTGTCATTTTGGCAAAATCCTGCTCCCTTTGCATGGCACTGATTTACAGGTGAAATGTGAGAAAACAGCAGTGGTGGGAAGTTCTCTCGAACAGCTTGAGGAGGGCTCAGGAAAGGTACCAGAATAAATGTTTGTAGTCTTCACTCTTTTCAAATGAAAATTTCCTGATTTACAAATACACAAAAATACTTAACAAAGTAATTTGGCCTTCCCAAGTCACTTCATTAACAGTGAATGGAATATATGTAAAAGTTAATGTGGAATATATGTAGCAGTTGCTGAGGGATGGCCATTTCTTTATGAAGAAACAGAAGCAAGGGTGGGACCTAGGCTTTCCTGAACTGCATTTTGACCACTCAGTCTAAGACACAAATTACAGATGTGAAATCTTCTAGATAACGTGCTAAAGCCCATGAAGAAAACAAGTATTCCTGAAAATCATGCTTGAAATCAAGCTGGGTACCTAAAATTAGTTTGGAAAAAATATAGATAACTTGCTCACAGTGATGCAGTAAAATGCAACCAAACTGAAATTAACATTTAAAGTTATTCCAGTGCAGTATGGATAACAGTGTGCAATCTAGGCCCCCAAATATAAAGAAAAATAAAGATATTTATCTTTACTGAATCAAAATGTAGGACCTTCAAACCATTATTAGAGGCTAATACATACATGACATACTCAGAAGTTTTGGTTATGATTCTGACAGACTGACTTTTGCACATGAATTCTTAACAAATTAAAATTTGCTTAGGAAATAGAAGAGGTAAGAAAGCAGCATTTTACTCTTTCATCTCCAGCACAGGTTGATTGAAATGACATTGTTCTGGCCATAACAGGTGAGATGAGCTGATCCTGTAGCCCTACCACACCAGCGATATTGCAGGAGGAATGACTTTGGAGTATAGCAACTGTAATGGACATCCTGAGGGGGACAGTTCAGTTCGAGAATGTGGTGACAAAATAATAGGACATCTTTTATTGCCGGATTCCAGGAAATGGCTGGAAAGCCCGGCCCTATGAAAGAAGTGTGGAAGTGAGCAGGAGCGCGGTGTCTGAGGGTGTTGTAAACGCGTTTTTTCACCGATCTCACTATTATTTGTTCTCTTTCTCCAGAGGAAAAAGAGGAATGAGACTGAGCTGGACTTGCAGCGTTGGAAGACCCAAATGAAATCAGGTGAGGGGCTTTCGGGAAGGTGTTCTACCAGGAGCAGGGCAGGGCCGGACGCGGTGACACGGCTCAGCTGGAGGCTGGGCGCGGGCTGGGTGTCCCGGAGCGTCGGTGTCTCTGCAATGCAGGGGCCGGGGCGGGGCGGGGTGGGGCGGGGCGGCAGCGAAGGGCCGCTCCTCCACCTCCTCAGGCGCGGAGGCCCTGCGGGAGCGGCGGCGGGGCCGGGGCGGGGCCGGAGGCGGGTCTCGGGGGCTCGCGGCGTGCAGGCGGCCGCGTCCCGGCGACAGCCCCGAGAGGGGTGGGGCGGGTCGGGTTGAGCCGGGTACGGCGCGTCCTCTGGGTCCCCGTCGCTGCCGGCAGCCGCCGTGACGCTCAGGTAAGGACCGTGCCGAGCCCCGTCGGAGAAGGAGGAGGACGGACAGACGGGCGGGGCGGGGGCGCGGGGCCGACGCCGCTCCGGAATGCAGGGAAGTGGGGGGCAGCCGCGCGCGCTTCCCGCCTTACGGCCGTCGCGAGCCCTTTTTTGGGGGCTTGTGCCGGCCGGGTCCCGCGGGTGCTCCCTCCCTCCCTCCGTCCTTCGGTCTCGGTCCTTCTTTGGTCCCTTCATTCCCGGACCCAGACCGGAGTCCTCCACGGGTCGTCCCCCCGCGACCTCCCGGAGGTAAAAGTGGAGTGGGGCGGTCCCCGGTAACGCCCGTTTTACCTTCATTGGGGCTGCTGCCTCTTTGGTCTCTAAGAATCTCCAGGCTGTAAACCCCTTTGGAGGATGTGAACCTCTGTCCTCTCCTGCCCCCACCCTTAAGCTTTTCTAAGGGGATCTGCGCGGCTGAACAAAGAACGTTGTGTGAGGCGAGGGGGTGCGAGGGCTGTAAGCGCTGTTAATTTGCATCGGGGAGGGGAAAAGAAAAACCCACCTAAAAAAATGATTCCCTGTATTGCATGGATCAGGGAGGAAACAGCCGTGCACGGGAGCCCAGCGGCGAACAAAGCCTTTTTATGTAAGAGAAAATGATGTAAAATGTGCCTGGCTCGGATGGCTGCAGGTAGGAGCCGTAGGCGTGTGCCGCGCTGCGCTGCCATGGTGCTGCACCGACCCACCAAATAAACCGTGCTCGCCTTCATCTGTCCTGTACTCATTCGAGACACTCCGACCTGCCCTTTGGATAAGATGTGCTTCATGGAACACCTTCGGGAAAGAAGGGGGTGTGCCCCATGCCGGGAGAGTTGATCTCCGTGTGGAAGATACTGACGTGGTTTATTTCCTTGGGCTCAGCAGGAACTTTCAATTTTCCTCTGAATAAAAATATTCTCTTGTGTTTTTGGTGATTTTCATGTAGGGTTTTTCCTGAGACAGAGTAGTAGGTTTTCACTTGTAAGTGAGCATTAACATAGAGTCATGCAGTAGAATGGGATGTATGCACACATATGTTGTACGTCTTACTTATTCTAGGTTTCTAGCATACATTTTTGTAATCTATCGTGTCTCTGTGGTCATGTCAATAAATCATACTCCGTACTTTCTCAAAAAATCACTTGCTGTCCAGCATTTGTGCTGCTTGTTGTTCAGAAAACCTGTCCCTTTTGTTTTCAGAAGGATTCTTCCATATGAGATTGAATCACGTATCTTTTTGGTTCTGTTTCTTCCCATTTGCTCCACAAACCTTTGTTTTTCTCTCCATGAAAGAACCTGTTTCTTTTCACCTTTGCTGGTTTGGACTAGCAGGGATGTCTAGACTACAGATCTCATAGGGGATAGACCCAAGAAGAGGCTCAGCTGCAGAATGTATTTATTTTCTATAGCTTCTTTCACTTCCCTCCTGACTGGATGGTGTAATCACAGCATCTCAGCCCATGCCTGGGACGAGAATGTGCTGAGAGGGCATGACATAGTGAAGTTGCCCCTGTGTTACGTCATAGATCACGAAGAATTGATTTGACGAACAGTGAAAGAATGGGCTATTTCCATGGGTGTGCTACAAACTCTCTTCAGTTAGCGTAAAGGCAGTCCAGTTAAGTTTGTGGGTGGTTGTTCATTTCTGCAGCTGATATTGTGAAAGTGTGATATGTGTAACGGAGCCCAAACTCACCCCTGTAGCACCTAGGACTGGGAAACACCAAATTCCTCACTGCATATTTAATTTGCAAGACACTCAGCAGTGGGCAAGACCCCAGTCTTAAGGTGGTACCAGTTTCCTGGAGCTCAGGGATTTGCAGGTGAGCTAAAGTAACACACTGAAAATAACCCAAATGGCTTAGTGAGGCTATTCTGCATGGAAATGAAACACAAAGGTGTGCCCTGGCACAGGGCTCTGAGAAGAGGGGTGGTCTCAGCAGTGGAGCATGGTGCCATAAATTCTATCTCTTCTCATCTTTTCTTATCTCATCAAGGGACAGGATTTGGTTAATGGAACTTTTCAGTTTGTTGCACCCATATTGCACATTGCCTGTGGGTGTTTGAGAGAAGCCAAAGAGCTGTCATCCTGAGAATTAAAAGTTGCTGTTCTTCTGTGGAGAGTTTTAGCACACTGGAGGGCAGATCATTGTGCTTATAATGCAGTTTGTTACATAAAGCAGCATTTGCAGCCTTGATTTAGAGGTCTGATGTGATTGTTACAGTATGTTATGTCATACCCACTTACCTGTGTTCTTTAATATGTTTGGATAATACAGAAACAGTTGTAATTTAATGACCCCTGAGGTGCTGTGCCAAGGCAGGAGTGACCTGATCACAACAGTCCCTAAATGAATTGTTGCAGTCTGTGGGCTAAGAATTGCCTTGTTGCTAGATGTCTTTTTCCAGAAGCATACCTTTCGCTTTCAGTTTGTGTCATGCTCCTTTCTGTACAAGTTACCCTTTGCTAAACCACATACCTGGATTCACAGAGGAAACATTTGCTATGTGTGCTGACACCAGAGTGGGCTCTGGCCCCCTCTAGCTCTGGCATTGTGCTCACTTAACAACTGTCTGTAGAAGTTGCTAGAAATATCTAACCACAGAAACAGGGGTGAGGCCCATTGCAGATTCTGCTGGGCTGTTTCAGCTTCACCCCCCAGTGTGGCATGTCATGCACGTGTTGGAGACAGGTTTGTTTTCTTAATGGGGTTGGAAGAGGAAGAAGTCAAAAAGAATTTAGGTTGTGAGGACTTCATGATGGTGGCTTAGCGAAAGTCACCTCTTGATTACTAATGTGTCTGCAAAGGCACAAGGTACTGACAGAGCTTGTAACACATCTGCAGCATATGTAAGATCTGAAATCTGATCTGCCATGGTGTGACAAATTATAATCAGCTTAAGAAAGGAAAACAAAAGTTCTGCTGGTGCCTAAAGCCTGAGTTCCCTACAGATCTTTTGCCTATAGTGCGGGCAGTGGCTGTGCTGAGAACTGATCTGGTAAAACTTCTGTCTCTCAGTCAAAGGAAAAAAACCCCTCCCCTTGGCATTATTTAGGTTCCAGAAGAGGCATTTCTGGCTGCAGGACACTTGAAGCTGAACTGAAGCCTTAACTAGGAAGGGATTAGGGAGTGTTGCACTTAACATGCACACAAATAATGACCAGAAATTTGGAAAGGTGTAATAGGGGTCCTAAGGCTAGGTGACTTCCCAGGGTCCTTTCTAAACTGAATTATCTGATGATTAGATATTTTGGGTTTTGTACTATCTTAGTCCATATGTGCACTTGATGAAGAAATAAAAGTATGCATGTGCTGATATATAGAATTGTTCCTTAAGACCCAAGGGTGCTTGTTTTGGTCCATCTGTATTTATTCAGTTCGAACACATGCTTAATTGCACGTGAAAGTCAGCTGTAAGCATGCTTAAAAGTTAAGCGTGTGTTTTTACAGAAAAGGGAATGTTTTTTCTGAAAAGAGAAAGAGGATAAATTCACAGTATGTGGGCTCAGTGTTGTAAACCCCTTGATGATATTTAGAGATACCAAGTACCTCCAGAGAAAACATGGAAATGTGCAGTGTTCTCTGATATCACTACATGGCTTATCTCTTCCCAAACACACATGCACACACTAAGGCTGAGTATGGGTGAGTCTTGACATATTTAGGGCTGGTTCTTTTTCTTCAATCCTTCTGCTTCATGTACAGGTGTGCTTATTAGCAACGGTTCTGTACTGCATCTCAGTTAATAAGAAAAAACAGGATGAGACTGATTTCCATAGGGTGGAGCTGATTTAGAGGATTGGTGCTGGAAAACAGAGGTGGTTTAAACTGCCTGCCTCAGTAAAGGAAAAAGGTTTTATTTCATGGGAAGGTTTAATCACAGGTTATGCTACTAAACTATATGAGGCTGTTTTAGAAGGACGTTCAACGTGACATTTGTAATTGCTTTCTAGGTATTGGAGGAAAGAACTGATGTATCCATGGGGTTAATTTGGACTGTTGTGGCCACATGGGTTACTGTACTAGCTGTTAAGAGGATTTGAGATCTTGACTGACCCATTTTACTTTAACACTAATTGTTTGCTGTTGTATTAAGGAGAAAAGATGAGCTAATCCTTATGGTTTTACACTCAGTGCTGTTTTTCCCTACAGCAGTCTCGCAGATGAAACTGATCTTTGTTCTTTTGTCTTGATTGGGGAGGTGGCAGAAAGGGATAACAGACATCAGCTTCAGAGTGTTAGTGTTTGTACTCAGTATCCTGTATCTTTGTTAGGGTGCCAGTTTGAAAGGAATTATGGTGAAAAGGTGTGGCTTTGGCAATCTCAATGATATAAAAATTTATCTATTCTCTTTATTTTCTGAAGTCTGTGAGACAGGTTAGTGCTGGTTGAAAGGCTTGACCAATGCAATGGTATGCTGTTTCTCTTTTAGCATTTTTAAAGTACATGTTTTTCTAACTTTCTGTGATGTAGTGAGACTATTTATTACACCACAGAAACTATTCATTTATTTTAGCACATGATGCTTTCAGATAAAATATATATGTGGTCCATATAGTATAAGGGAGACAACCAGCAGTGTTAAGTCGAGAAACTCAGAATACTGTGATGAGTTCATTGAATCACCTGACTTGCACCATCTGGAAAGAGACAATGCCATTTGCAGATCTGTTTTCTGTTTATTAAAAATCTGGGGTACTTTTCACCGTCAGGGAAATAATCAGTTTATACCTGAGAATTCTTAAGTTACGGATTTGTAGGTAGAATTAAGGTCCTCTAGCAAATTTTTCTCCTTCATTTAGAATTGGCACTCATGGGTATGAGGACCTGAGGAATATTTCTTTTCTTGTGTCAAGCCTCCAGCAAGAAGTAAGAAGATTTCTTTCTTTTAGTACTTCTTGTAGCTGTAAGGCAGTTAGATTGCAGTAGCTTCCAGTGAGTTGAGTCTATGAAAGTTACTTTTCTCTCTGTGAAACTTGTCATTTTATTCCCTGAGAGAGTTTTAAACTAAATTTCAATAGCTATTTGCAAAATTAGTTGTATTTAAAGCATATGCAACCTCTGGATAAACAATACAAAACCCCCCAAAGAAACCAAACCCAGCAGTCCAATCATGTCAGCTAACTTGGCAGCATTTAATTATAGGATCTATTGATTCAATTAACCCTATGTGTTCACTTTTTCTTTTTTTCTGGAGAGAATGATAGGGGCTGGTTACTGGTTTAGAACTAGGAACTGTCAGTTCTATTTTTAGGAACATAGATTATCTCTTAGAACAGCTGCTTGGCTATATAAAACTTGCCACTTTTCCTGAGGTTCTGATCTTGGATGAACAAAGCTAGGAAATGTCTCAAAATAAAAACATATTATGAAGGTTCTGAACACCATTTGGGACATGCTTTTGAAAACTCCTGCCTTGGTCCAGGCAGATGCCTGGACTTGATCCAGAGATGAATAGTAGAAAATGCTGTAGACATTCAGAAGTGGCCTGTGTGCTTCACTGCTGGGCCAGAATCCTGTATCTGCTGGCTGTGAGCAAAGATGGATTGGCCTCCTTCCATATGTATCTCAACCACGGTATTGTCCAGGCTGTGCCCAGAGGAGCCTCAGGTGAGTTTGAGGTACAGCTCAGTTTCTCTCTTTTTGTTCTCCTCACTTTGTGTAGAAGGTATCTGAATAGCTTGTGCAGCAAGTGCAATTGGAAGGTGCCAGACAATTAGTGCAAGGACATTCTTATGTCTGGGAAGGCTCAGAGTCTGAGGGAGTGTGAAGAAACCATTTTTTCTATGTCTGCTGTGAAATGGGCTGAAAGTGTGTGTTCAAACCCCTTTGACTTTAAGGAGGGTTCAAGTGTGGATTGGAATTATGGTTAGCTGGAAATCTGGTCAGCTTGTTTTAGCTAACCAAGTCTTCACGTGCCAACTTACTCTGTTTTCCATAGCAGCCCCTCTGTGACCACCAGGTCTAAGCAGAAAGATCTGATCCCCTCTTGGGGACTTTAGCCAGACCCAAGGCTGTGCCAGTTCCTACTGCTAACACTTGATAATGTTAACATACTTTTACTGTCTCCTGGCTGATTGTTGGACAAAGAGACCCCACAGTCTTTTAATGCTCCTGCCTGATTCTTGCCGCTGCTTCCATGTGATGTGGTAAGGTGTGCCTGGGCATCCCTTCCTCTTCTGACCACGTGGTATCACTCAGACAGCAAAGCTTCTCCTTTTGTTTGAAGTACTGCGACTGTGGCTTGACGAACAGCAGCTGTATGTTCGTGTGCAGGGTGACTGCTGCTGATAAATCCCTGGCTACTGGTGCCTGATGTGCTTTCAGGTGTTGGGCTGCTCCTCTTGCAGGCTGTGTTACAGGGTGTGCTGGGCAGGCAGGCTGCCCTGCCTGTTTGCAGCAAGACTCTAGTCATGTGTGTAGGCATTTGTCTGCTTCCCTTGAGTATGCTGAAACTAATACTAGCTTTTATTTCCCTCAGCAATTAGAAGATTGTTCAAGGAGGCTGAGAAAAAAACCCCAAGGGCTCAAAAAGGAGACATGCAGGGATGGAGCTGGATGATTTGCAAAGGAGAATGAGAACAGACCTTGCTCAAGTGGTCTGGATGGTCAGTAATTCATAGCCCATCCTTCTTGTCAACCTATGGCTTGGGGTGGGAGGGCATCAGAGATGAAGGCAGATGTGATGGCCCTAAGCTGTTTGGATACCCTATCCTCCTTCAGTGCTCTCCTGCCCATGTATTACAAAATACTAGTGCAGGGAGGTAGCCACAAGAATGGGAGGGAGATTTCTGAAATAAGAGTGTCAGGTCCTCCAGATTTGTATTAGAGTTCTTAATTTGCACTGATTCAGTAAAGGCAGTGTTAGGGCCAAAGATTGCTCTTGACAGGCTGTCAGCATACACGTGGAGTCAGTGCCAGGAGCCCAGGGCAGACCTAGGTAGTCAGGGTTGTGGCTAAGTGTGTCTAGAAGGATGTGCCCATCCTCTGTCTTCTGCAACATGATTGATTTGATGTCCTATAAAGAAAATCTCTCCCAGGAAAATGATGAAGAAACATATAAATCAGGCGGAAAGAAACTGTGTATTTCTTTTGTTTTAGGGAGATAAAATATATGTATTTCTTGAAGTAGTAAAAGCAAAGTTGGCAAATTTGTGAGAGAGTTGTCTTGGTTTGAAAGACAGGTGTCTGCCAAGGAAGGCTGGGACCTCCCTTGGAATAGAAAGTGTGACCCCCTTCCCTCCAAATTATTGTAACTTTGAAATTACAGGGCTTTCAGCCAAAGATATGGGAAAAGGAATAACAGTTCTTTACTAGTATGTGTGTGTGTGTATATATATGTATGTATGTATATGTATATAAGTATATATGTGTGTGTATGGATGTATAACAAGGCAGACAAACAACCACAACAGCAGCGACAACAAACAAACCCACAAACCCAGTGCCAGCCTCTCTCAGCTGTCAGGCACCTTCCCCTTGGGTGCAGTTCTGGTCACAGCCGGTGGGGGCGCTGGTGGCTCCCGGCCGGGCAGGGGGTGCAATGGTTCCCCCGCGCCTGCAGGGGGCGCTGTGGCGCGAGCGCCTCTCTCATCATGTGGGTGATGGCGGGCGAGCTGGCGGGAGGGATGGAAAAGGGGCTTCTTTTACAAACCCACAGGGGCAGCCGATCTCGATGCCCCTCAGGATGGCAGAATGGGCTGTAGCGGGAACCTTGGAGCAGCAGCAGGAACGGCAGAGGCGGACACACCCCAGAGTGGCAAACAAAATGTAGCAGAAAACTCCGCAGCCACAGCAGTAGCCGCAGGGTATCCCAGCAGGCACAGGATGCTGGGTTAAAGTGTAACAAAGAAGCCCCAAGGCAGAGGCAGAAAACAGCGGAGCTGGGCAGTGGCAGCTGGGCTTCTCCATAGCAGCTGCAGCACGCAGCTGGGAGACACACCCTTTGGGAACGGGGAAGGGGTCGGGGATCAAGGTCCCAAGTTTTTCCCCTGAGGCACCCAAGTAGATGGTGAGGGTCCTTTCCAGTGTGATCGGGTGTTACTAAGGTCCCAGTTCACTGGCTGCTCTTACGAGCAGAGGCTCACCCACGGTAAAGAAGAAGCAGTGCTGGGCTGGACTCCGCGGTGGCAGTGAATTCTTCCTGAGGTAGCAGCAACTCGACCATTCCGTCTGCCCCAAGAACGAGAGAGGAGCCGAGCCCAGCCCTTGACCTCCCAGCCAAAATTTCGCTGTATCTCTGCCTTTCCCAAGAGAAAAATGCCCCAGCTACGAGAGCAGCCATCTGCACCCTTCCCCCCACCTTGGCCACTTCTTTTGCCTCTTAAGTACCGGTTGTTACCAGCTCTTAGGCAACAAATGGGACAAAATTCCCTGAGAGAAATAAAGAAAAAAGAAACAATCCTAACCTCCCACAAGAGTAATTAAAAAAAAAAAAAAAAAAAAAGAAAAAAAAAAAGAAAAGAAAAGAAAAGCAAACAAACCCCTGTGTGTGTAGGGGGAATGCTTAATAGCCTGATTCATTCCGAAGAGCAAAGGATAGAGTGTGGTAAATAAGAGCTTTCATTCCATGCTGTTCTATAAAGTTAAGCTTTTCAGGCTGTAGAGAGCTGGTTGTGCTTCTCAATAAAACTTAGCAGAATATTGAATAAGCATTTCTTATTACCCAGTGCTGTCTGTTACAGCATATAATAAATTTGTCTAAACTTTTAATAAAAGGCATTTTGTATTCTTGCAAATTAATATATATCATTTTATACTCCACAGTTTGCCAGAATTAGCAGCAGTGATTTATAGATAATACTTAAGGTCTTTTAGTTTAGATAATTTTTAATGGTGTGCTACTAGAGTTGCTTAAAACATTAGCAGTATTTTGAATGCAGTATTAAAAATTCTTCTAAATGTACCTTTCAATACGAATAGTTGAGAACATTTTTTGTGGAATGCATTTGGAAAAAAAAAAGTCAAACTGCATGCACTTAGAATGACCTCTAATACTCTTCTCTGAGCAAAAAAACCTGAATTCACGTAGGCTTTTTTTCCCCTTCAGTTGTTTTGGTCCACTGTACACTTGCAGCATCACTCTTAGCAATAAATGGAATTAATAATTTGTTGCAAAGCTTTAATTGATAGTTACAGGCACTTGGAAGTTACAAACACAATTCTCATTTTACCATATTTATGATATTGATACTTCAGATGCTGGAATGTGTGTTTATTTAGATAGTAATGGTATCAGGATGCCAGCACTGACCTGCATCATTACCTGTAATTACCAATAGGCACATTCAATAACCATAGGCACAGTCAGTCAGGCCTTTCCCACCAGCCACCCTGGAGACCATGAGTCTGTTTAGAGACTGACCTTTGGGTGGGTGCTGACTTGTGAAAGTGCTGCCAGTGTTGCTCGATGTACACTGAGTAGCTATAATTATGGGGACTTCTGTCCTTTGATTCATCTGGACCAAGTTGTCTTTGAACCCTGTATTATAAGCTCAGGCTTTGTGACACTTCCAGTAAGTAAGCAGTATCTGCTGAAACAATGCCCTTATTCAATGCTTTGAAATCTTTGATTCTACTTTTTGTTTTTTAGCACAAATGGGATTTGTACACTGCTATTTATGAGATAGTCGTCCTTGACTGTAATTAATTTATTTTTAAAAAGATGCTGACAATGACAATATTTAATTGGTGGAAGGCATGTACCTCTCTGAACCGGCAGATAAAAGTGCTGTTTTAAGGCAGTTACTCTTTTTTTTGTGTGGGGTCATGAATTTTCTGTTTTATTCCAGTGATGGGGACAGAGCAACTTGGTGAATGTGCAAGCTGTACTTAAAGTAACTTGTTTACACTTTGAATTAAGTATTTTAGGACTGAATTCTTCTACCACCTATTACAAGCAGGAAGAGGGAATAAATTCTTGGAAAAAATATTGGGCAAAACTAATGTATTCCATACTTCAGGACATGAAGCCATGTTTACTACTGGGGTCAGAAAGAAGTACTTCCTTGCAGACATTGTATTGCAGATTTGGGATTATGGGGCGTTACTCTGAAATACCTCCATGGGTGGCACCAGGTGATTTGCCCTTACTGCTCTGCCAAACTCATGTGAATTTAAATACTGAAGTTTCAGTTACTTGGAAGATTTGAGTTGTTTTTGTTTCTAGTTTGTTTTATATACTGATAGAAGCTGTAAATTTTCTTTTCTGAGCAGGACAGAATTTTCTTCTGCATTTTAAGTTATTGCAAGATCAGTCTCAATGACACTGCTTATTCCAGTGTGCAGCTGAGTAAGTGATTTGTCTTAATCCTGGGATGGGAGAGAGAATGAATATTTTACCTGTACTGTGTGTTTGTTTTATGTAGCAATGTTTTGGTGTCTTTTTATTGTTTGCCTAAAGGAGAGGGAAGCCAAGTGAAAAATGAGCTTTCCTCCAGTGAGAAAGTGATCTGTGGGCACACTAAAAAGGCAGCAAAAAAAGAGGTCAGAGACATGTATATTTTCACTATGAAAAACTAGCTGTGGGGACTTGTTTCAGCTGTTAGAGGTAGGTTTCAGAGCTCACAGGTCAGTAGGAATAGAATTTGCCTGTTCCAGCAGCTATTGAACAACAGATAAAAAAGAAGTGGCTATCTCCTTATATTCACCTCTTTTCCCCATCCAAGCACAACTTAATTTTCTTCAGGATTCTGTTCCTCTCATGACTTTGCAGTTGGAAAATCTGGTATATTTATTTGCCCTACTGCTCTTACCTGCAGGCAAAGCTTGATCTAGATTGAAGTGTAATCCTCCTAGATTAATAAAGAAGCCCTTCCCCATGTCTGTGTCGCTAAGCAGATGAGTAGCTCTTTGAAGAATGTTTTGAAGCTTGTGAAAATAATTTCTAGCAGAAACTTGCATTTAAAAAGATATTAAATATACAGATAGTAAAATGAAAAAGCAAGTGTGCCTCAAGAAAAAAAGGTACTACATCTCTAGTCACTTGTTAATATTTCCCTTTCCGTGATGGATTTACTTCATAGCTGAACTTGAAAATCCTTCACAACTGGCACTGATGCTGGACAATTTCCTTTCCCAACTGTGGAAGGTATCTTTTCAGCTTTATACCGGCTAGCGCTTGTATTTCAATGCCTTAGAAAGCCTCGAGCAGCCTTGAGAGGTAGCACGGGCGATCTAGCACTTAAGTAGCTCTAAAATCGGTACCTGTATCAGCTGCAAAGCAAATACCATCAGCAGAAGCAAAGAGGGAGAAATATAGCTCCCTGCTCACTCAATTTCCTGCAGTTAGAAGCTTTCAAATGAGACAGATGACAAGAGATGTTCACAGGAAGATAGCTGAGCTGAGACAGAGTGGAGCCTCCCCTCGAGCATCTTTTATTTGGAGAAGGGGAAAGGGGCGGACTGGGGGCGGACCCGGGGTGACCGGCCAATCAGACACTGCTAAAGAGTTTGAGTTACATTTGGTTTTTTTGCCCTCGCTTAGAACAAAGGAGCTCAGAGCACATGGGCAGGAGCACGTGTCTTTGGGAGGGGAGGCTCAGAGCAGGCAGCAACACCCAAGGTAGGTCTGGCTGCATTTATCTCTTTCAGTTTGTTACCTTTCAGATTAATCACTCATTTTGTATTGAAACATACCCCTGGGCAGAGCTCCACATAACTACAAAACCTGCTGTATAGATGAAACCATGGAAAAAGAACATGTGATATTCTTCTGCTGGATTTTGTTTTGAAATGAGATGTTGCTTGTTTTCTGAGGAGCTTGGGATCATGGGCAAGACAACTGAGATGAACAGTGCATATGAGCTTGGTGGGGCTCTGGGATAGTGGTAAGAGGCTCTGGCATGTCCATCACAGGTGCGCTGTTGATTTTGGCTTTAGCTTGTCCTTTTTGCTTAGATCTTGATCCACAGTAGAACCAGAAAAGGTCTTCTTCGCTTGGAAATTATTTGTGTTGCAATTTTCTGGGCAAATTTTAGCGTTCCCTTTGCAAAACGATCCTCTCTGTATGTACCAATAAATTGATCAGGGCCTGTCATATCCCCATAGGCAGTGAAGGCCTAGTGTGCCTATAGACTGTGCCAAGGACTGCTGGGGCAGTGGCTCTTCAGGGTACTTGGGTGCCCAGGACCAGCAAAGCAGATTCCTGGCTGCTGGGCAGAGTAGGCCTTTTTGCCAGTGTGTCTCTGAACAGCAGCTGTTTCCATTTTGTAACCTGCTAATTCCCAAGCACAGCAGGAGCATCCTGACTCTCTAGAGTTCCCCAGCACAGACCCCTTTTCCATACACTGGAAGGAGTCATGAGGGCTTTTGTCTTTGCTGTAAAAATGAGTTTTCCCTGTCATGTTCGAGAAATACTGACACAATTTTTCTATGCATGTCCACTGACACTGGTACCCATACATAACCAGTCTGAAACATTCACGAGAACTGACTACTGCAAGTACCCAAGTAAATGCTTTCTGGCTTTAGCCTGAAATGTGAGAAGCTTTATGCAAACTAAATCTTAGCACGATAGTGGGAACCAGGAGAAGCCTTCCTGTTCAGTAGTCTGGGATGTGGTCTCTTGGCAGCCAGGGCTTATCCTAGCTGGTTCTGTGGGGGTCTTGTGCCTGTTTGCTCCCATGATGCCTGGTCCTTGCCTGACCTTGTGGGAAGCTGGCTCAGTAAATTGAGCTGGGGAAATGCTAGTGCTGTATAAAAATGACTTAATTTCTACCAGTCCAGCTCTCTAAATTGTTCTAGAGCACTGATGAAGGGGAGGGGCAGGAATGTGTGTCTGGGAGCTGGAAAGCTTTTACTTGTCTTAAAGACAAGGATTTTAAGGAAGTTAAATGCTCCATTTTGAAAATAACGTTCACAGGATCAAACCACACTGATAGGTTGCGTTGCTCCCTGAAAGAAATCAAGCTACAGTGGTTGTCAGTCTTGCTTAGTACATTTTAAACCACCTGCTTTCTATATAAATGGTACTATTATTAAAACTACTCTTACCTTGGAATTTAATTTTTTTTAAATTGTGAAGAACACAAAGCATAGGGTCACAGTGAAAATTTTGCACTTCCTGTTAACAGTCAGAAATAGTCTTGGCACAGGCTTTTGGTGATAGTCACAGGGAGATAACGTATGGTAATAAACAACCCTTCTGGGCTTTCTGCTGTGGGCTCTGAACTTTGCTGTGCTGCAGCTGACTAGCTTGCAATAAAGCCCTTGTGTGTGTCTTTAATGAAGGACTTTCCTGAGGTAGAAATTGCCTTCCTTGGAATTAGGGGAGGAGGAGTGATGTGTATTGTGAGGAAAAGCTAAGCCAGGAAACACCTGGCAACCAGATGGCCCTTAGCATGCTGCATTGTACCCACACCTTCATTAAGCATTATTTTGTCTGTCTCTGGGTAATAGATTTAGTGGTTTGGGGTCACAAAGAATTAGAAAATTGTAGCCAGTTGCAATTAAACCTGAGTTATTTTTAGAGGACAAAGAACTGAGCTGAAAACTGAATTAGAGCTACTTGAAATGTTAGGGCTCAAATACTGGGGTGGTATTTTCTAGGTGACCAACAAAGTAGCCCATGCACTCCAGTCAGAGGCACAAAGCCACCCAGGGTGGTGGCAGGTGGGCTAGAGATGGCAGAGCTGTGAGCAATGGCAGTAATGTGGAACTGACATTATTTTACTTCCTGAGGGCAGCTGGCATTATGTACTTCCCTCTGAATATTCATGTGTTCAACAGATAAGGGTTATTTAGACTATTAGTAGAACTGTGTGGTTTGCACTGTGATTTGTATAAGCCTGGCTCAGTATATTACACTTATGTTTTACCTACATTTAATTTTGTTCTGTGTTTCCCCATCAAAGTGCCTGTAGTCCAAAAAGGGCAGGCTCAAGGTTTTTAAGTTTTCAGGTAAGCTGTGAGAATATTATAGGCAAATAGAGATATGGGCAGAACAGTACATAACATTTTTTGTGTTGTTGACCAATTGGCAGCCGTTGGTGGCATGTGGGTGGTCAGGAATTCAGGCTGACCCTGTGTGGTTGCACAGAAGTGAGCAAGAAGAAACTGGTCTCCCTCCTACATCCTCAATACTCATCTGCTTTCTCCAGCAGGTAAAAGAGGTGTGGCAGTACTGAGGTGTGTGGGTATGTTTTGGCTGTCTCACAGCTGCATTGGGAGATGCCTTTTCTTGTGGGAGCTGCTCTGTGAATCAGTGGCTCAGATCTCCTGGTTCTTGCTGAATCCAGGACTGATTGATACCACCTTGTAGTGCTTACCTGCTCATTGCCCTGCCTTGAAAGGTCTTTAGCTACCTTGGGAGAATAATACATGCCAAAGAGACTTTGCTAGTCCAGGGACTGTGTAAATGCAGAATGCCGTCCTTACAAACACTTTGGAGCATCTTCAGGAAGCTTGAATTGGTTGTTAATTACTTTCATTCTCATGATGTTGACAAAATAATAAGAGCATTGCTGGCTTTAATCCTGTATATTCTTTTGAGCAGCTTCTTTGCAGAGAGTGTATCTTGTCAATTTCATATTAAAATGTTGGTAAGCACAACTTGAAAACACTTACAATTGGAACACTAATTTAATTACTTGTTAGCATTGATATCAAAGCCTATTGTGAATTTAATGCAGTGAGTTCTGAGGAATCCACCTAAAAAACCTTGTTTTATGTATTGCTTCAGTTTTTAAGTCTACATCCTGTGGGGTTGGTTCTACAGCTGAGATCCTTGTTAAAGACAATCTACCATTATGCAATTGAAGTGTTTGTGTTTTATTAAAAACAAGCCAATGATACTCTACCATATGATATGGGGCAGCCACATAAATGTGGAACAACTGTCTTGAAAGGGTGGATCAAGTTGTTCAGTATTTTCATTTTCTAGTCTCTCTGAATCTGAAAGGCTATATGGCATTTATTTTACCCTCAGGAGAGGAAAAATAAATCTTCGCAGTTCTTGAAAGCTACTGTCCCAGGTTAGGCAGTCCTTACACTAATAGTTTGCTACCCAGAGAGGCAAAAATGTTCTTTTGCTGTGCATTGATGGTGTCTTCAACCAGTGAAAACCGCACAGCAGCAGCTTGGAAAGAAAAGCAGGGGAGATGTGCCTGAGGGATTTACTATGCAGCTCTTGGTATTCCCTTGAGAAGAGCCCCCCCTTGTCTTGAAGTTGAAATTAAAATGTAAATCCTAAAATAGGTGTAATTAGGGTACTTCCTTTAGACAATGTCTGGTGCAGGCAGCTTTAGTTTTGGGTGTGTGCAGGTTTCTTCAGTGTTTGAGCAGCGAATGAGGGAGGAGATGATTAACAATTAGCGTATTGTGTTGGTGCTCTCCAAAGTTGGGACAAAAAACAGAACATGAGTTCTTTTTCCCCAGCAGTCCTGCTGCTAACAGTGTGTAAATCTGATGACTTCTAAATGTACAGAATTACTGCTCCAGTAATGCATTGGTATTAAAATGAGCAGAAGGTTCTGGTATGGATCTTTCTGTATTTTGTGTGGCATTTTGCAGAGTTGAAATGGAAAAGTCCTGGGATATCTTGCCTTGGCAGGGGCTGCCATGGGCCTGCCAAAGTGCTAAAGACCTCTGTGAATTGGGTTGCAAGGTGGCTTGCCTTAGCTAGGAGTCTTTGTCTCTGCTGAGCTTGGGTTAGTCCTTGAAAGAAGCATATTTTGCAAACATTGAAAGTGGTAACACAGGCACAATAACCTCATTTTTGTCAGGGAGCTGGAGTTAGTTCTAACGCTGTGCGGAACTTCCTGGAGGCCTGAGCATGTATGAAGCAATAGGGAGAGTTTTGGTTGGAATGGGCCTGGGGAAGCAGGCTGGGACTCACTCCCAGCTGGAAGCTGAGTGACTGTGGTGTTATTCTTCGGTGTTGGGGTTTTGGCACCTGCTTTCACACTAAATCAGCTGTTGAGAATGTTGTAAAGGTCTGTAAATGTCCCTGTAGAGGTGCTTAGGCTCTCTGTATATGTCTGACAACTTTAGGCTTCTTTTTCTTTTTCCTTTTTTATCTTTTTTCCCCCAGAGTTGTGGTGTAGTGTAGGGTATGTTAATGACAAAATAGTTTCAAGACTTCAGACTTATAACCAATTAATAGTAGTAATTATTGTTTACAATTTTACTTTTGTAGGGAATGTCATGAAGTACTTACTGAGATATGTCATACAGACATTCATGGTCTAAAGAGGTCTTAAATGGTCTTGAGTTTTATGGCTAAGGCTAGCATACTTTTTCAATCGAGAAAAAGGCCTCTTTCAGCCTAGCTTTTTAGAAGTGTTATGAAGTGGTGTTGTGTGTGATTTAATCATGGTCCTGTACATTGATGTTTACTTTGATGGCTCAGAGACATAAATCATATTATAGCAGTGCTTTAAAATAGTGCTTTTTCACATTGTCTAGCTTAATATATTAACTAGGGAGGCAAAAAGCAAAGCAGATGTTTGTTTTCCTTTTTCCATACTGAAAAAACTGTTGTTCAATTTTGGTTTTGCCATGTAGATTTTTTATGGTGACAACTGGTGCAATCATGCTGCTAGTCAGCTGGAAAAGTGCATCTTTATAAAATGTCATTTGATATACTGGAAAATGCTTGGCTGGGCTAATGCTGACACTTATTCTAAGCAAATAGATACTGCAGTTTCCTGGAGTCATATAATGGTCTACTTTAAGTCCTGTATTTGTGAATCTTGAGCTATGACTCAGGGATTTAATTTTTTTTTTTTTCCATTTGGGGAAGAGACTAAAATAAAGATGATTTTCTAAAAGTGTCCAATCCTGAATCTGACGATTTTGTAGAGAATTACTGCATTTCTGTGAAACTTTAAAACCAACTCAGTTATTTACTAGAGAATTAGTCCTGCTTCATAATGCTATTTTTTTTTATTAGAAAAATTCTTCAGGAAGTTTTTTTCCCCCCCAAAGTGCTATGGATATTAAAATTTCCTTACAGAACTGATTTGCATTGCTGTGAAGTTCCCCAAGGATATTCCATACATTGATCCTTTTATTGATTTTCAGTAAACTTTTCATTGTACATCCTTACTCATAAAACTGTTTATACATGTGCATGTCTATGTGTGCACATATATGACTCCACTGAGCTGAATGGAACTTAACATACAAATACTACTGGAGTCTAATACTTGGACTGTGTTAAACAGAAACAGTGTCAACAGTAGGGATGTGACAGCCAATACATGAGAGCTGTCACCTGGACAGTTTTCAAGTGAAATATGTTTTACCTGCAGTCAACACTACATCATACAGTTTTGCAATCATTTCAGTTCAGCACTGATGTGCATGAATGACTAAACCCTTCTGCATACTACATTCACATGCCAGGGCTATAGCTCCTGCACATACAGAAAAACTATAAATAGGAAGCTTTTCATATGACAGCAATGACTTACACAATAAGAATAATGTAGTGCTATGCCGAGGAAACAAATTGTAAAGAACATCTGTGGATAGTCTGTGAGAAATATGGTGTGTAATAAAGTATATGTAATCTCTCTCAGTTCAGTAGAAAACTCTAAAATGTAAAGAATGATAGAATAACCTGTACATGTCTTTTGAAATATGAGCATTCATATTATAACAATCTTTATGATCAACTGACAAGAAAAGAACTATTAAATAATCTTATTAGATTCCTGTTTTGCCCTACTTGCCAAGCTGAGATGATTTCTACAGTATATATTGATAAGTATGCCCCTTAGTCCTTTTCCCTCAGTTGCTTGGTTGCATGAATCATAACTGTGAGAACCTTAGATGGAATAAATAGGTTTTGTTTCTTGTTCTGTGAAGGGGAAGGTTCTGTGTTCTACTTCCTGTTGCAGGAGAGGCTGATGTCAGGTCTGGTTGTGAGGCTCAGGTTCTTGATTGAATCATGCCACAGCCGGGCCAGGAGACACTTCAGAGACAGAGTCAGAGAAGTGGGTATTTGCTTTATTCGGCGCGCCGGGTGTGTGGGGATCGCTCCTCCAAACACACACACCAGTGCTCCCTACAACACCGTATTAAGGGTTAAGTTATGAATATTCATCACATTCCTTGGGACAGGTGTGGTTATACAAATTATTTCTCGGAAGTCATTAGCATACGAGTCACGCATGCGCTGTGTGTCCTGGTGGTCGCACTGAGGAAGACCTCTCCTCTTCGTCGGGGGTCTTTTCTGATGAAGACCAGTAGTCATCCTCTCATGAACTTTTCACCTTTCTCCCTGGGCATGCGTAGTCCTTTGAGGAATGATTCAGCAGTCTCTGAGATGATCCTTGTCCCCTCTATCTTGACAAGATTAGGGTGAATTTGGCTTCTCAGGCTTTGTAATTAACATCTGTCTGAATTAACATTTGCTGTCTCCCAATAGTTAACTTGTGCTTACATGAGTTAGTTATTGACTGCCCCTTTTTCATGATTGCCAGCTTTACTCTCCTTAAGGAAGGGAGCTGTCATGCACGATTTTACCAAGGGCCCTGGATAGCAGATCGTGTCTGGGATTTCACTATGAATTCAATAGGAGAGGAGGAATAAAGGATAGAAAATGGTGATGTGTAATCTAGAGCCTGTTTGATTCACTGAAAAGAAACATGTATTATCATCTTCCATTGAAAGAGTTTCCAAAGGCAGATTAAATATTGTGGGAAGTTGTTGTCTCCTACTGAGACATTCTTTACCTAAAATCCTCATAAGAATTAAAGGCTGCTTTATATTCAGTTGGTAAAGTTAGTGCAGCACCCATTTGGTAACAAACCTATTGCTTTCATTTATTCTCTACAAAGCTTGTGAGAAGGACAGTAGTAACTTGGATATGATTGTTAATGTTCTTTCTGTAATTTTCTAGACTGTCCTACAAGTGAGCAGCATAGAGACCTTGCTAAAAATTATGGCTTAATTACTGATGTATTGGGATTTATGAAGGGATTCCTTGCAAAGCAAGAGTAACCGATAACAAAATCAGTGGCCTGCCAGCTTTAGATGGTTTTTTTAAAGGAAGAAAGTGCAGATCCTTCAGTGTCACTTGTACATTATTTCACGTATAGTATGGTGACTTTTGGGAAGGATGAGGGAGACATCCTACCTGTTTGGACCATGAACATAATCTGGCAAATTAATCTAAAAACATAGATCTGTGAATATGCATGCAGGTGAGCATTCATGTGAGTTTTGTTCTGTACTCATTTGTCGGCAATTGAATAACAGAGCCAGACCGGCAGGGAATCTGAATCATTTATTCAAAGGAGTGAGTTGGTTTTATACACTTTTCCAAGGCACAGTGTTTCCTTATATGGCGTGACCTATCCCATGTTGCCACATCAGCAACACTTTCTCAATGTCCTTTTATGGGGTGGTCACTCGCTGTTCACTCATCTGTCAGCTCCCGGCAGGCTCCTCTCCGTAGGGGTCTGCCCTGTGACACCTCCTCCCCCCAGGGTCCGGTGGAGACAAGCCTCTCTGTACCGCCCTGTGCTCCTTTGTTCTGCCGTGTGCCTCTGCTGGCAGGTTTTACAGCTCACAACCCAATTCTACCTTGTAATTCCCCATACTCATTCAAGGAGCAGAGAGAGAGAGATTAGTTTGTGCTGGGTCTGAAACTGCAGTGTTTCAAAGGTAACCAACGTTTCTATTCATTCTTTCTTTGTATGGTATTCTCCAGACTTGATAGGACAACAGTTAAGCCTGGAGTGTAATCTCCGGAAATCTTATTTTGAGAGTTATTTTCCAGTAAAACAGCTAGCATGCTTTATAAATCTTGATGTGCTACTGGAAGGTCACCTGCTTAAACACCACCAATCAGTATTTACTTTTTAGGTATAAGTGAAATCTGCGCCTGTATTATGAATTGTTAGACGTTAGGGATTTTTTAGTTACTGTATCAAAGTTTCATTTTGGCATTTTCCAGTCAAAGACAAAATCTGGTTTTGGGTGGTTTTTTTCCAGGTTTGGTTGAGGCCATTCTCCTTTAGCAAAAAACAGGTATCTTATGGCATCAATGCATGCCTCTGAGGTCCCAGCCTGTTCATTAGGGATAACAAGGAGTCTGTGCTTGTTGACTGTTGCACGGTTAGCACCTGAAGTGTGGTTATTCCCTTTCCTGCTCTTTAAACAGTGCATACCCTGCTGTGGCACTGTCGTCAGAGCTGTCAAGCCTTTGGGGCAAAACTCATCCTTTGCTCAGAACAGCCTCTGTTAGGAGAGAATCTGTGGGTATAAATTTCAAAATTTTAGGTATATTATAAAAAAGGCAGGTTTCAGTCTGCTCTGAAACTGGCTCCTAAATATGAAGGGAGAACTATGTTGATGCCAAGAGATCTACAGAGGAAAGGAATGCTTGAACTGAGCATTTTGTCTGTGTTCTGTGGTCCTGGACTCCTGTGTTATGTCTGAAGTAGGTGGTTGTGTGTCTTTGTTGTGTGCGTCTTTATCCCTTTGGTTGGACTGACAGTTGCCAGTGAATGCTTATAGAAGTGGCAGCCACCTCCTCTGCCCTGCCTCCTGAACTAGTGTGGGCAGGCAGGGGAGTGCTGCCTTTTAGGAGAAACATCACTTCATAGTCCCTCTGTCCTCCAAAGATGTCTGGGTGATTTGTTATTTCCTTCATGGTTTTGATCTCAAGAGTATTATTTTGGTGCAGGTTCTTAAAGCCCTAATGCTGTTCCCACATGCATTGGTGATAACACCGTGCACTGTCCAGGTGCCTATACAGACTTCTGATTCATAAATGCTCATTAGTTTGTATCATGAATATTAATCCCATAAGCCAGCTCCAATCAGCAGCTGAATTGGGGCCAAGTTCAGGGGGGGAACCAAGTCTCTTTGAGTGCAGGGCACATAGAGGAGAAAAGGGCAGGTCTCAAATCAGCGTGTAATTCAATTATTTTGGTTTTCTTGAGGCCTTGAAGCAATGCAGTGCAGGTTTTTCAAAGATGACATCACAAAATACTGGGATATGCTGCCAAATCCATGTGGGTGGAGAAAAAAAGGAGGTGTTACTGACTTTATAAACACTTGTGCTTCTGTTCACAAGAAAGGAAGAAAAAAAGGAACAGACTTTCCCAGTGGTTCTCTGAGAATGTAAATGCCACATAAGTATTTTGGTTAACGGCGGAAATGGCATTTCCTGTGCTGTCTTTATTGCTCAATTGCCTTGTCCTAGTTACATAAGTTGTATTTTATCAGCTGGAGCATATGCATAGAAAACCAGTTGGAGAACTCTACAAGTCATTCATCACTTTCTCACAATTTCCAGCTGAATTACTCATACTCACAGTTGCTGTGAAAAGAGTGCTCAGGTATCTGCATCAAAGCATTGAAGTTGCATCCTTTCACCTGTAAACTAAATATTTTTTGCCTTATATTTGATGATCTATAGGTAGAAAACTTGAAAATTAGCACAAACATCCATAATTTTCCACAGAGGCAAATCTCAAAAGTTTTTAGCAGTTATGCTGCTTTTTTCATCCTTGATAAAACCTTATTTCTTGTAGTGGTTGGAGAGAAATTAATTTTCACACTTACATTTACGCCTTATATGGTGAGGGATGCTTGTCACCAGCCTACATAAACCATTTGCTTTACAACAGTATATTGATCTGCCCAACATAATGTTTTATTTAGGTAACCAAATCTAAAGAAGATTCTTTTTATCAAGAGATTCTGTGTGTAGAAAATTAATTATGACAGATGTGTAAGTAATGTTCAGATAATTTTGATTTCTTTAAAAGAGGACAGTGACTTTTTAAATATTTGGCAGTGCACAGTGTGGCCTGGAAGTAGAGACTGTCTATGGCTGTTCACTTTGATTCATAGGAGAAGAGGCTTAGAACTGCCAGGACTCACAGAAGTGTTTAGTTGCTCTCCATTCTGGTCCTCTTGCTAGGCTGATATAAGATGGCCCTCTAAAGATGCTGTGTAGTTTTTATTAATCTTGTTATCAAGTGCACTCTACATTAGAGTGCTTTGCTGTTCAGTGCTCTGAGATGCTGCAGAGCTGGGGCAACATTATTTGAAATAGTAATGACCAACTCAGTTTCAAGCATTCAAAGGAAGGAGATATTGGAAGAAAACAAACTAAAAAATCTAGCCCCAAATGGAGTGAAGGACACAGTGTTTAGAATAGCAGAAATGTGGGAATCCGTGAGGCTCGCCTTATATTGCATGTCTCTGTAAGAGCAGGGATTTAAATTGTGTAGTGACTTTTAGCAAATTGGAATGTGAATGGAGGAACATACTTGTTTTTGCCTCTTTTCGCAAGCCTGACCTGAACCTGCTTGCTGGTGGAAGCTGTTAGCTATGGAGCTGTTGATCCCAGCAGCAAAACCAGCCTGTTGTACTAATCATTGAAGCAGGTATTGGGACTTCTAGGTCTTGTTTGCTTAAATTGGCCTAGTAGTGCCTTTCAGTTAGTGGCACTAGGGTGAATAATATAGTCAAGATTTGTCTTGGTATTTTCATTGTAAGCCATTAATCTTAAAATGTAAGTTATTAAATTACTATAGATGAAACACCAAAGAGATTGATGCTTGAGTCCCTTGGCGATTGTGGAATTGCAGATTAAGTCCTCACAATTTACTTAATCAAAGGATGTATTTATTTTTTCAGAAAACATTCTCTTGTGAAAAAAGTTCATGGAATTGCTGATTGGAACAGAGGTACAGCTGAGACTCTCAGCTTCCTTCCGAGAGTAGCAAGCTCCTTTTGTGCATTTCTTTAGCAGCTTTCTATGATGTACTGATATGTAACGACTTTACTTTTTTGAACCTCTGTCAGGGGCAGATGGGCCCAAAACTCCTCAGCACTCACTATGGAGTAAAACTACTGTGCTGACACGGTGCCTCATAGATAATGTGGCTTGCTCCCAGTTTCCAACATGCTCTCTTCTTTGTTCTTCTCATTATAATTAATGCTGCAGGAGATATTTTTGTTAACATTACTTGTCTTTCAAACCAAAAATTTCTACTCTTTTGTGATATGTCATATCATAAGGTGATACGTCTCCAAGTTCATTGGATCTCTGATGTCAACAACAGTTTGTATAGTTCAGATTGTAGAACAGCTTTAGAGCATGGCATCTTTCCTGCTAGTCTGAAAAATCTAGATCTTCAAAGAAAATGAGTACAAGTGTTTGGCTCTTCTTTGAAGTGATCTGTTGCATTCCACATGCTTGCAGGTGTGGATGTAGGGGCCAGAACCTCTAAGGCTGGTATTTTCAAAAGGATCTGAGTGAAATGTAGTGGGAATTGGGATGCATACAAATCCTGAATTTCTTTTTACACAGGCCCATTAAATCATGTGCAGCTCATGGCAGCTGGCTACTGCCCATGCAATTTGTTCCCTCATATGTAATCCAAGTTAAATGTTCCCTTTCTGAGCAGCTCAGTGTCTGGGTAGGTGACTGCATGGAGCTGTTTGAGGTAGACATTCAGGCTGCCCAGGTGCCACCTGGCTGAGGAACCTGTTGTCCTCCTCCCAGTTGTGCCAGAGGACTTTGGCCTTGGTGTTGATGTCCTCATTCCCTCCATGCAGTTTAAGTAAGACCAAAGAAGATAAAAACTCTTAGGTCTTGAGTACAGGAACAATGTTCCTCTTCAAAAAGTGTGTAATTATTTCAGCTCATGAGATGGAATGAGGAAAAAGGCTTTAGTGGTCATAGTTAAATTTTTATTTTGAGAGAAAGAGAACATGTGAACTTGTTGCTCAGTTTACTTTTCCTAATGCTCATTAAATTTATCTTCAGTGTGTTTTCATTATGTTCACGTTATCTAATGAGCTTGCAATGACTCCTTCTCTTTTTTCACCCCCAGTTCTCATCTCTGCTATCACCATGAAAATAAGCATTCTGTAGAAACGGGTTTTGCTGCTCTAAATGGAGTTCTTTTTAATAAATATTGATTCAGTGTCTAAAACCAGAAAAGTCATGGTTTGTCTCCTGGATCAGGTGGCTGTAGTGATGAAGACCAGCTAACGCAGGAGCTTTTGTTTTGTTCTTGGAGACAAGTAGTTTTTCTGACAAAGGATACGCAACTTTAGAAAATCAGGAATTACAACTACTTTGACATCTGGTGTCAACCAAAAAAACTGAGTGTGTTCAAGTATCAGAATTCTTTTTTTTTGTGGTTAAGACTGTGTTTCCATCATAAGGGCTTTTAGTATCTTTAGGGATGACAGGATAATAGTAACTTGGCAATTAAAGAAAAAAGAAAAATTTGCCAATTGAAAGTTGTCTTCAGATGTATTCCCCTGAGTAGATTTCTTTAACCATATCATAACAAAAAAAAATTGTTATGTTTAGATTATATCAGATAAAAAAATTCCTAGCAGTCTGTCATCTGGGGTTGGATCTCTGTGGTGAGAACTGCCATCTCAAAAGGTGAAATTCAGTTTTGCTGTTGCCACTTGAAATTTTACTTTTTAAAATGCCTGTTTTGTTTTGTTGTTGTTTTCATAAAGCATGCTTAGCCTTCCTGTAGTTGCAAACAATCTGTGTGTCTCCAAATTCTAGCTCTGCTGGAAGTGCTGGGAAGTGAGGCTCCTGGGTCGTGTTGGTAGGTCCTGGCACGCATCTGTCTGCCCCTCTAGAGACACAGGTATGTTTAAGGTTGTGTCCCTGCATGCCATGGCTGTTAGTGAGGGCTAGCTTCTTCATCACACAGCATGCTGCAACAGTGCCATATGGATGCATGTTTATGGATACAGATCGTGATCCCTGCAGTGTGCTCTGGAAAGAGCCATTCTGGTTCCACTGGAGTGCTTTAAAAAGGAGTGGATTGCTCTGGGAAGCCGTGACTCCATTGTGGTTCTGCACGCCTTCCATTCCCCCTTCTTCCTTTGCCTTCAGTAGAACCAATGCCTTACATGAAACCCGAGTGATTTTCAGGAAGTCGTTCCAGTCTGCTTTGCAATAATTCTCTCTTTGAGTGAATTTATTTGGCAAATTAGCAATAGTGTCTGGCATACTGCATGCAGAGTTTCCTGAAGGGGAAAAAAAAAAAAAAGAATTTAATATGAAGAGTTAGTTTACATGTCTCTGTTTTGAAAATGAATTCTTGTCCTGTTCTGGAAGCTGAATGAATAGTCCTAGAAGCACAGAGGAACAGGAGTAGTAAACATGCAGCTTCAGTGCAACACTTGAGATACTGCCCTATGGAGAGGCAGACCTGGAGACTCCAGCCTAGCACTTTGGGGTGGAGTTGCTGAAACAATCCTCTCTAAATAACAGATCTTAGTGTTTGTTTTGCTGTTTTTGAATAAGTTGTGAATCCTTGTTTGCATTATTCATCAGGCCTCAAAGATGGAGAAATAGCTTTTAATGAATTCATGCACAAATATTTTTCCATCAATAACTGAATCAATTCCTGGAGGGCGAGCATATGTTTCCATTTGAGGCGTGTGACCATTCAGACCTTGGCATCTTTGCTGATGCTACCACTGAAGAGGCCAGCTGTGTGGATAATGGATCTTGTTACCCAGCTTTCTATCTCTCAGCAGCTGGACTGCACCATCATGGAATTTCATGCAGGCTATTTGCATGAGGGTTGGGTGAAGCAGCACAGTGAGTGAGGCCTAGGGAAAGCTATTGCAGATAGGCAGTGCTGTAGTACCTCCCAAAATAATATTTTTTTGTTTGTCCACTTCTTGGAGCTCTTGTGCTTGTGGCAGAGGTTACTGCTTCAGCCACTGATGCCCGTTCCTGACTGAGACAACTGTGCTGCAGGCTCTCTCTCCCGGTTTGGTCATCTGAGTAACTGTGCTACCTTAGCTTGGTTCAACAAATTCCTGTAATTAGCTGGATTGACAGCTTGTGGGGAGGCAGCCCCAGTAGGAGATAGTGTGTTTATGGTGACTGGGGAGTAGTAACTGGAGAGCTACCAATGCATTTTCTTTTGTAGGCAGTATGAGAAGGCCAGATTTGTGTTTATTTTTTTTAAATCTTTCTTGCAGTTTAAAAGCAGCTCTCTGTTTAGGGTAAGTGTTTGCATTTGAGCCTTTGGAACTGCTTGTGATCAGAGGCACTAGCAGCACCTGCAAGTAGACACCTTAGCTAATGCTTGGTCCCTTCGCAGTTTTGTGACATCTTGGGAAGGGAGTTTAAAAGACTTGGAGAAACTGGTGGGGATGAGTGGGTGAATTGAAAACAAAATCGTTTGGTCCAACCTATAATTGCAGGAAGATGTGTTCCTTTGTTTTGTAGACAGAGTACTTTCAGGGCTTTGCCCTTGCTGGCTAGGATTACATGGGCCATGTGACAATCAAGGGCATTCTCTGCTGCTATAGACCTGTGGTAATTTATAACTGGATGGGTCATTTAATTTCTTGCTGGCAGGTTAGGAATTTTTCCTGTAGTTTTGTACCCTCTCTTGTTACTAGGTCTTTGCAGATTTAGCCTTGACTTGTGTCTATGCTGGAGATGAGATGCTTGCTGGCAGCAGCTGCATAGTTTGTGTGTGCAGGTTTGAGTGGTTGTCCTGAAAAGTCTGATAGAATTAGATGGAGTTCTTAGATTTCACTCTCTGACCAAAAGATGACAGTGATTTGCTTAAAGATATCCTGGCTGCTTAATTACATCCTTTATTTTTAGAGAATTCCAGTCACTTCAGATGAGGGATCATAAATATCTAAAATGTGTTCCTTTTACAGAATTTTATTTAACTAAATGGATTGCATGACACTAGACTGTAGCGGTGCAGGTGGCTGCAGCTACTCTTTGTCCTGAGGAGAACTCAGACAACCAGCTGTGGTGGTTATCGACCCAAGTTTAGCATGTAACTTTGCAGTCATGGTGAGAACCCATGATTCCCTTGTTTTGCCTTTTGCATGTTTTCCCCTGATGGGTTAATGTTTTGTCGTCTTGTTTTATGTATGAAGTTATGTATATTCATCTTCCTTCTTTATATGTATTAGTTCTAGAAAGTTGCTTGTTCCTCGACGCCCCATTGGATCCTTCCCTGAGTCCCTCCTATGTATTGTTCCCATTGGTTCCCTTCCTGTCAATCCCACCTGCTTGTCTCTATCCCATTGGCTGAGATCCCTTTCCCCAACTATTCTGTACCCAGTGTAAGATCCCTGGACCCTCCCAGCATTTGGCCTCTTTGTCCCTGTCTTTTCATGGGGAATAAGCCTGCATGGAACACATACGGAGAGTTCCCTCTCTTTACTTCTTTGCCTTCGCCTGCGTGCCTGCTTAAAAGCAACAGGAAGATATAGCCCCTTTTGAGTGAGGAGCTCTAACCCATTTTCATTGTGTGTTGGGCACTGAGTGCTGCCTTCCAGAGGGGTTTCAGTGTTGACCTCCGGGCTTCTTTGTGTCGGCATGCGAGGGGTAAATCCCCCTTCTGCCAGCTCCCAGTGGCTGGAAACCCCTCCACGAGACCAACCTCTCCAGTCATTGAGACGCTTTTGCTGCACAGAGACTCAAGTTTGTTTTCAGAAGCTAGTGAGGGTTTTCTCTTTCACTCAGGCTCAGTTTTCTGAGTCATTTAGTGAAGTTTTAGTATGTTTTCTTCTTGGTAGGGAGTCTGATCACTGAGAGTTCAAATGATTGCTCCTTTTTGTGTGAGAAATACAGTCTGTCACAGCAAGCAGCGTGGATAGACGTGAACTCCACATGTGCCACTGCATTTCTGGGAAATGCCGTAACAGTGGTATAATGTGTCATTGGGAGCCACTGTGCTATTTCCTAGTAAGATTTAGCTCTAAGCTGGAGTTGTACCCATAAAATACTTTTGTTCAGATGTAATACATCGCATCATGGTGTTTCTTGCTTTCTAGACAGAGGAAAAGCATCGAATCTCCAAAACATAATGGGAACAGAGGTCTCACTGCAAAATAAGTTAAGAGCAAAGGTTTGACAAAGTAAATCAGAATTTCTGGTAAGCATCTTATCTTATATCTGATTTTGGGAGTGCCACTCTGCAGAATTGTAGTGCTTTCCTGTCTCAGTTGCACACAGGTGCATTGTTTTTTAGCTGAAAAGTGCTACAAGCCACCCTTCAGACAGGTGAGCTCTGGAATCACAGCTAAGTATGAGTAGGGCATAGTATGGCCAGTTGGAGGTTCTCCAGTGTAAAAACAACATTGTTGTGTACTGGAATTAGTCCAATGGGTGATTAAGGGGACAACAAGGTTTGAGGAGAAACACAGAGGGAAATGTTTTTCTTCCATCTGGAAATGTTTTTCTTCCATCTGCCAAGAGGGGAGGTTATGGAGGAGTTTCAATGCTGCCTTTAGCTACCTTGTGGGTAGAGAGGGTATTAGGTGCTGCCAAACTCTTCTTGAAGTGCACGATGAAGGAGCCAGGGCAAAGGGTATAAGTTGAAACAGGTAAATTCCAGGTAGATACAAGAAAAACTTTTGTATCATGACGGTGGTCAAACATTGGAACAGAGACTCTGGGTGGTTGTAGACTCTTCAGTCCTGGAGATATTTTGAAGCTCAGTTGGATGAGGTCTGGGTTAACTGCTTGAGACAGATGCATAGACAAGAGACCTCAAGAGGCTCCTCCAGCCTGTGTCATTCTGTGATTCTAGATCTGTGTGAAGACTGTGGCCTCTTGAATGGAAGCTGATGAGGAGGATCAGATGTGCTTGAGAGTAGTCAGCTCTTGTGTGACCTATGGGTTGAGTTCTAGCATTGACTTTGAGCGTTACAGATACAGTAAAGCAGGTGTGCAAGTCCTTCTCCCATATCAGCTCACGCTCTGCTGGCATTCTGGTTTGGAGGGTTTACTGTAAGCGGTTGAACAATAATTTCGTGTAGATATGGTGGAGTTGCGAAGAACAGCAAAGGAACATCAGTGGATATACAAAACTAGCTTTCCAAAGCAGACTAGTTTTTTCCACTCCTATATTTGTATACCCTAGCTGCTTATTAAAAGGAACTCTTCTATGTGATGTTCCTGGCCCGGCAAAGAGTCTATTTTAAGTGACAGAGAATGAGCTGTATTGTTTTTCCTGAAGAGAGAGGGCACAGAGGCCCAAATGGGTCATCGGAAGATCATAGCAAAGATAGGAAGAGGGTGGTTTTGTTCACAACACTTAACAATTCAGCTGCTGAACAACCACATGACCCATGGACAATTCATGGTCAAACCAGCTGATTCTGCACAGCAGCTATTCTCTCTGAGTATCAGAATGTGCCCACTGATTGTAGGTTGCATTTTTCCTGCTCCAGCTAGTCTGTGGGTGACAAATGTTTTTACTAAGACCAAGCTGCTGGCTGTTGTTATAACTTGTGCCAAGGTTAAATGTCTTCTGCCTGGTTAAGACTGACTTTTATGAGGTGGAGTGTGGAAAGTGAATGAACCTGGGAGAAAAACAGGAGCAACACCAGCTTCTGGTTTGCATCTCAGTACCACCTTGGGACTCTGCTATGGAAATGCTTAGACTAAAAAATGTGTTTCTTTAATTATTGAAAACATCTTTCATAAGCTCTTAAAAAGTGTTTGAGATAAACAGCACCTATCATTTGTGGCTAATATCAGACTATTATTAAGATTTCTTGCTTTCACAGTGATCTCTTCATTCCAGTGCATTACTGAGCTTGGGCTCTCTGAGCCCTGCACAGTATCCCTTAGCAAATGCGTATGGCTTGGGAATATATGAACTTCGTATTTGTGTAACCATCACTCTAACAGCAGAATTTCACTGACCTCTGAAATTTTATCTGGTAGGTTCTGATCAGACAAAATTAATCAGAATAATTTCTCTGGTGCTGAAAGCTTCACATGTACTGCAAAATGGAGTGTGAGAAAATCTACCATAATGTATTTCCTGAACAAATCTTGTTGCTTCTCTGTCTTGGAGAAGGATCATAATGATAACTCTCTAGATACATTTGCTTTCCATCTGTCTTGGTGAATGAGAAAGGGAGATGGAGTAGGAAATCTAAACTTTGTTTTAGAGGTCTTACAGGCACCATTGCCTATAAGGCAGTATGTTGTTTAACAACTCAGGGGCTGTTTGCTTAAACTACAGGAATTGAGCTAGGACCACTTTACTTTTCACTAATAGTATGTTCTTGGGGAGTAAAATGTTTGTTTGTATCTACTGTCCCAGTGTTATTACTATACATGAGGGTTGGTAAGTCTTTTGCATTTTTATTTAGTAGGTGGATCACACACAGACAAAGAAACATTGAAGAAGCAAACCAAAGCCAGCTAAACCAACAAGAAAATGAACAAAACATCTGTGTCTGGGTAGAGATGTTTAATTAGTTCTCCCCTGTGGTCTCTTTCCTATGCTGCTAACATTGCTTTGGTCAGTATCAAAAATACATACTTTGGAGTTTCCCAAATATGTAGTATTTGCATATTGACCCAGACAGCAGCTGCGGTGTGTGATTTGCTTGTGTGGGAGGAGGAATTGGGAGGTTTGCGAGGTGCTTGTGTATTGGAATCTCAACCTTCACCTCTCTGTCCTCCCTGCAGGAACAGCTGGGAGCTGTGCTGCTCCCCTTGGGAGATCAGGGGTGTGTTTGGTGTCTTTAAATCAGAAAGTCTTCAGAAGTTCTTACAGTATTTCTGATGCAGCATGACTCAGATGAGGTCCTGATTTCATCTGTAGCTCCATGACATGTCTGGTATGAAAAAAATTGTCTGATAGCATTTTATTTTCATACTTGGCGAGTTGTTGCATACCAGTAATCTTCTCTCAACAGGATGATAAGTTTATTTCCATTGATATATTATATTAAGATACTACATATAATACTATTACTATATTAAGATAGAAAAAAAACAGTATACTACAGCCAGTAGAAGTGGTCTGTGAATGGTAAACAAAACATAATTTTTTAGTGTCATGATACTAAATGAATTGCATCTGCATGAAATAATCCTTCATTTGCTGTATTGCTGTTTCTGTTTTGCTGCTTCTTTCCTGCTATTAATTGCTTAGTTCAGCTATGGTAGCTTTGTTTCACTGTGTACTAGTTTGAAAACAAACCAGTGGGAGGCACCAAGTCAGAATAACAATTTAATGGAAATTAAAGAAAAGGAAGAAAAAAGTAAAAGAAAACACTGTCAAACTGACAGAGTCAAGGTACAGCCTGACACCCTGTTGGGCACGGTGGTGGTAGCAGCCTGGTAGAATGGTGGCTGCAGTCCTCTGAAGCAGTGATCCTGTAGTAAAAGAGTCTGCTCTTCCTCAGGAAGTCCAATGGTGGCTGTGTAGCTCCTGTCCTCTGGAAATCCAGTGGGAAGGGTTGTCTCTGGTGGTCAGAGTCCCAGATTATATCCACGATGGGATGCTTGGTTCCTCCCTCTGGGTGTAGCATCTCACAATGGGGTAATGAGTCATGAGGCCAGGTGTTGATGGGCTCATTAACAGAAGATAGTCCGGAGGGAGTTATCTCTGAGTCAGGCGGCAGGGCAATGATGGGCCATTAACAGAAAGATAGTCTGGGGGGAGGAGGCAAGGAAACACTGCCCCACCTGGTTTCAACAGCTCCTGAGGATGGTAATAGGATACACTGCAACCCAGGACACACTGCCTTTGTACTATGGGTGAGGTTTGTGTAGGAAATAATGAACAATGAGTGGAACTCATTGGCTTTAGGATTTTGTGTTTGCTTGCACAATTAAATATGTTCTAAAAGGCTGAAATCCCAAGTATATTATTGCTGCCACTATAAAGCCAGACATGCTGCTTACATGTTTAAAGATCATTATTTAAGGCTGACTGAATGACAGGTTTCTTCCTCCATACTGGGTAAAAGTCTGAAAATATTAGGGTGTTTCTTACAAGAATGCCCTATAGAACTACTGATTGCTTAGATTTACAGTCCTTTAGAATATTACTGATACCTTAAATAAACTGTGTGTCCGCACAGGTGAACATATATTCTGCTGATAAACATATTTTTAGATTTTGATGTTCTTGACTAGGACTGACAGAACTGTGCCAAATATACATCCCAAGTTTGTGAGAAGATTTACTGTCCAAGGAGATAGGTAATTTTCTTTGGGCCTCTGTTATTCTGATCTTCTTGGAGCCATAATCCATGAAGCCAGTTGGGTTTAAGGGTATAAATATTGTTGTAAATGAGACAATAATACAATTCCTGTGAGAAGCCTGATGGTTAGTTGATGATCATTAATTAGTACTTTTTTTCTCATTTCTAAACAGAGTGGAGAGCAAAGCAGAGTGTCCATCAAATGAGTACAGAAATTTTTGTTAATCCTTCTGAAGTGCCTTCTGGTGGTAATGAAAACTGCATACACAATTAAAAAGAACCAAAAATAGTATTTGTCCAGATGAGAGGTCATGACGAAGCGATAAACAAGGCAACATTAATGGGCTGTCAGAACTGTCTGTGCGCCAAAAGAACAGAGAATAAAACCAGTTTGGATTTCAGCAGCTAATTCAGGACAGAATGTCACTGAGGGCAGCAAGCCCCAAACTTTATCAGTATTTAGGGTGTGTTCTGATCTGTCCCAGGGCATTTATTTACTGTTTTTCTTACTGAAATTGAAGATGTTTAGCTCCTAGAGCAGAGCTTCCCCTTTTTTAATTCAGCCCTGTGGAAATCTTAGTATGTGCAAAGAGTTGTCGAGTGGAGTCTGTGGAGTTGCAGCAAGGCTGAGAAATGTTTGTGATGCTTGAAATTGGGACTTAAGTTTTAATGTGGCTTAAGTGGATGCTGAAGCTAAGTGTCCTTGCTATAAAACTATTCATGCTGCAGCAGGAACTGTGTGTGTGCTGCAAGGGAGGCTGTCTAGGTTAGGCGGCATAATTATTTGTAGCAAGATGTTGTTCTGGACATCAGAGTAAGACAAGGATGGAGGAGAGCTGAACCCTGATTAATCCAGAGTTACAGCCATGCCCTGCTGTCCCCACATATTAGTAAAGTGTCTGCTCTCTGTTGTCCCCAACTTGAACATGTACTTCCCTTTAAGGAGAACATCTGCCTTTCAAGGGTTGCAGAAGGTGGCTTCTCGCCTGAGCTGATCTTGCTGTCGGTAGGGCTGGAAATGTAGGACTTTGGCTAATGGTACTTTTTAAGAAGTGGGTTGCAGCAGCTCCAGTGTTAATAGCAGAACTGTAAACTCTGCCCGAAATGACTGAGGACCAGGTGCGAGGTGTTTGTGTTAGCCTTGGTAGGTAATGAGCTATGGTGTCGTACCAGCTGCTCACTACATTGTACCATACCCATTCTCTCAAATTAACCCTTGTGGTGCATTTTTCTACTGAAATAATTCCTTATCGTAGTAATACTGTCCCTACCCAGCTCCATGGGGTCCCGCGTGCCTCCACAGAAGCACAGGTGGGTTCAGTAATACAGTCGGTAGCAAAGAGTTGAGAAGGGCATTTGCGTGCGTTCCGCCAGGAGCATTTGTTGCTGCTACACTGTCGAAGGTGGCAGAGGCAAATACGAGCATGATCCTGAAACTCACAGTTTTATCTAGGGTCGGGGAAAAGGTAGGACTAGGGAATGGGGACCAATGGGGAAGCTCTGGGGGAGTGATGAGGGGTGGGGAGTGACGAAGGGTAGAGGCTGACAGCCAACTGGGAAGTCCAAACTGGGATAGATTACCATAACAGAACAATGCATCCTGGGAGAAGCCTTTCTGGTCACCCTAACATGAAATGGTTCTTGTCGTACTAGGGACTTGTCTTACTGAAAACTCTCTGTCCTTGTAGTGTATGTTCACCGGCCACGACATCATAGGAACTGCAGTAGTTATTTCCCTTCAACATTGAAATTTTTCACTTTTTCCTTTATGGACTGTTCTGTTTATTGGGTTGGGTTTTCTTGCTATGATGTCTCCCTATTCCAGTGCCTTCTTTCCCACAGTGTTGGTTTTTTGGTCCCATACTGTTCAATAGTCCTGGCATTCCCACAGGCTGAGGACCACAGCACATATCTGGATGCTTCTGAAAAGAGAGGTCAAAGAGTAATAAATGATGCGCAGTAGCCTAAATATGCCAGACAGCCCTGGACACCCAGTGCGGATATTTGTGATGTTATGATGTTTTAACCTATTGCAGGGTTTAATTAAATTTATGTCAGTCTAAAAGAGTTTATATTTTATATTCATTTGAAAGGGAGAATTCTCTTCTTCAAACGCTGCATTGAGTTCCCCTTGATCTTTAAATCACAGACTCGTCTGAAACTGTTGACATCACCAGACGTACTATATGGTGGCAAACAAGGATGCTTTTTTTAAAATGTAAATCAGGCCAGATAGTTACATTTTAAGGGTGGGGAGAGAAAAGCAGTGAGACATCTGTGATTTAATCCTCTTATCATTGTTTTCATGGCAGTGGGAGCTAGATGAGAAGACAGGTTTGCAGGGAGGGCTAGTGAAAAGTTTTGTGCGTGACTGGGTTGTTGCTGGGCTTTGCTTTGCACTGCCACAGCTAGTTTTACTTGTGTACAGGCCACTTGGCTGTGTTTGGCCAAGACCACCTTCTAATCAAAACCAAACCAAGTTCCAAAGCTGGCATCAGTAGTGACAGACTCCCTTCCTGTACAGTGGAAGCAGAGCTCAGCAATATGCAGCAGATGTTGCCCACTGGATGACAGATGCATTTAAAATCAGTTGTAAAACTGGATTTGGGATTTCACAAGTTAAATTGAATAAGAACATGTGCTATTTTACGGTCTGTGGGCTTTAAGAGATAACTGTATTTTTGATAGACTGAAGTTTTGTAAATGAATAAAAACCAAGTCTTGGAGCTCTGCTCTAAAAAATAGGACACTGCATTGCACCTGGTACTGGAAAGACAGGTTTAGTCATTGTTTTGTATATAAACTCCATGTGGGTGATCATGTGTACCTTCTTTTCTCTATGATGCAAAGATCCAAGACCCAGAAGTGGGCATATAAATGGAGATGTGAAGACAATTAGGTTGTGAACAAATGTTGCACTGTTGCAGCTGTAGAGTTGCTGGGATGTCAAATGTGTTTTGGTCCTTGTGGTCAGAGCAGCCACTTTAGGATTCTGTCACACAGGACTCTGTTCTGGTCTATTCTGCTGCCAGAGTGACTTGGTGGCAGTGAGATGGCTGGGTACAGTTGTGGTAAGGGCTCTGAAAGCTGGGGAGTTACTCCGGTTGCATTTCAGACCCAACCTTTGAGGTCGTGTAGGTGCCAACATAGATTATATTGCAGTAGCACTGCTCCGCGTTTTTTTTATTTTTCTTTGTTTTTCTTCTTTTAGTTTTGGAAGTGTGTGCTGCATGTATGGGGAGAAGGCCAGACAAACATCAGTATCAGTCATTTTTGGGAACTGAGAGTTGAAACAGTTTGTACTGGTACATTTTGAGGCTTTCTCTGAAATAACACCTAAAGTGAAATCAAACTTCATAAAGAGTAATATGCTGGGAAGACCATATTAAGGTGTAAACAGTGGCTGAAAAACGGCATTTGCAGTACACAATGCACTTCTCACCAAGGCCTTGAGGTGAAATGGTGGTGTGGCATTCTGCCACTACCTCTGTTTATTTTCAAGCATCTGTTGTTCCTTTTAAATATTTTGTGTCCTTTTGAAGTATCATTTTGATGATTCGGCGATAGGTGGAAATAAGATGCTGTGATATATTGTGGCTGCCTGAATGGTTGAGTGGCTGTGCCGATGGGAAAACGATGTAAGGATCAAGAAATTACTACTAAGTAAAATATCCCAGCTGTCCCAAGCACTGAGACTTACAGCATATGATAGAGACAAAACCCCTGTATGTTGCAGAAAAGCACAGAACATAAAAGAAGTAGCACTTACATATATACATTATAAGGTAAGTAAACTTCTAAGAGATGGCTTTCCTCATATTGCTTCTCATTTGAGAATGGAAAGGAAAACTCTGATCAGGTTTGCAGCTCTTCAGTGATTGCTTTGAGGAATATCTGGTTCTTTCTGCTGTATTATGTGGGTGGAGTGCCCTGCTTTGTTCTCATCTATTGCCAGCCTGATAGAGACGCCATAAAAAAGAAGGTTGAGGAGATGTTACGGACCATCTCTGCCACCCTACCATTGTACTGCATAGAGATATTTTCCTTTATATTATTCTACTGTATAATATACTGAAAATTCTCATAGGAAAAAAAATCCCAACCAAAGTACTGACATCTTTTATAGTTTCAAAGTATTCATTTGGGGAAGAGGGCATGGCAGTTGTCAAACATCCCTTTATGGTGAATTCAGTGGCCTCAAAACAAAGTGAGAAGAACAGAAGGAGTGAATAAAATGCCTTTCCCCAGAAGGCTGGTATTTGCAAAGGAAACGCCTGTAATGGTTTGAGCATAGAATCTCCATTTAAAACTGTGATATGTTTAAGAAAAGAAAGGGAGGGATTTCCACTGGGGAAACTCGAGATCTATGGAATAATTGCCAGGAATGGAATATAAACTAGAAAGCAAAGATCTACATTTGATCTGCACAAAACTGAAATAGTTAGGAATGTTTTCAGAGTTTGTCCTGTTATTACAGGAGATAATTTAGAAAATAATCTGAAATGTTTGTGTCTGATGGACAAGTTTCAAAAATAGTATTTTATAATTTATCTAGTAATAGAAATGCTTCTTTCTGCAGCAGCAGATACTAATGATTGTCTTCATTAAATGTTACCATATAGCATTGTTGCAGAAATTAATTTTAATTTTATGTACCATAATGAGGATGGCTTGCATATAAGTAAACACTGGTCAATATAAGCAAACACTGAAAATGATGGGAAGCTTTCACTAGCATAATTTAGAGGAAATTAAAAAAAATAATCTTTTTCCTTTGCTTCTCCTGAGCTACTTGCACACTGTGTGCAAACAGTTTGAAATTCCAAAAGTTTCAGTGTCTGGTCAAAGAAAATCAAGCAACCCTGAAGGATAAGGAGACTTGACTCAAAATGGAAAGCCTTTTGCTGTTTTTATTTAATACATTTTTCTAAGACTTTACCTATTTTAATCTGCAGGCAAGACATAATTGAAAAACAGTATGTTCCCATGGCTGTTTTATTAATCATGATAAAATTAGATTTATCAAAAAATTCGTCTTGTATTTGCTTAAAAGTTTTAAATATGTAAATACACAGTAAGCCTATTCTGAAGAACACAAAAGATGTAATATTTTTATGACAGCTGCCAAGGCAGCTCCATTAATTAGCCTTCGTCGTTACAGCAGGAAAATACTTATTACCGCAGGCCTGAGCCCTATGGTATATCACTGTGTCCTGCAGCCATAGGGAGGAGGAGGAGAGAAGATCCAGCAGGCAGGAATTGTGCAGCAAGATTGATTTATTTAATTATTTTACACACTCTTTTATAGACTTTTTTCTTCATAGTCTAATTGGACAAAGGATCAGTCACCCCTTGGGGTGATTGGCTAAAATCCTAAAACATCCATTGTCAAAATATTTTTCTACTATACCATAAACAAGACTTTTCAAGGTTGCAGGTGGCTTGGTTGTTTACGTAACTCTGCTACCTCTTCTGTGAGAGAGAAAAGTCTCTCACGGACTTAGAAAATAGCAAGAAACTCCTTGCTAGCAGCATTTTTGTATCTACAATTCCCCCTTTTTGTTTTATAAGATAACTCTACTATTAATCCTAAATAGAAATCTACATCAGTTATTAATTCTAAATATGTCCTTAAGGCTTTAACTGACTCCATAACAAGAAATTTGAGTTCAGTCTCTGCTGTGGAAGGACCATCTGCCTGATGGTTGACATCTTGGTCATCATCAGAAGAGTCATTAGGCTGATGATCTACATGCTGGTCGCAATTTGGATGGTTGGCGTTCTGGTCATCATTTGGAGGTTGCCTGTTCTGCCTCTGGTGCTGTAGGTCAGGGCAAACACATTTTGAAGGTATCCACTGTACCCCAGTATCTGTGGAAACGCAAGCATACCCACGACCCCAAACGATAACCTCATGCGGGCCTTCCCACTGGTTAGTGAGTAAATTCTGTACCCAGACTTTTGCCCAGGGCAGTTGTCTCTCGCCTGCAGACTGCAATGAGAGAAAGTGATTCAGAATAACAGGATTATTTGAATTTTGTGGTATTGTAAGGTGATTAATTGTATACAAAGCTTTTTGAAACCGACTTTTTGTAGTCGGCTTCAGTAACCAAATTCAAAGGTTCCTGTGAGAATCGCTGAAAAGCCATGATAACAGCCCTTAATTCAACTAACTGAGCAGAGTTTGACTCGGATTGCTGTGTTAATCAACCACTGCAAAGGCAGTGTAGGATACTGCGTGCCCTTACGCACAGTGACCCCTGCTAAAAATTTGTCCCAATCCGTATCCCCCAAGCTGCCAACACGTCCCGTCCCCAAAGGTTAAGGGAAGTGGTAGCAACATAAGGCCTAATTGTAGCTGTGTGCCCCTCTGAGTCCTTCACCACCACAGGCCATTCGCTTAAATAGCTCTGTGTGGTTCCTCCTACTCCTGTGATGGCTGATCCCACCGGGGCTAAAGGCCATGAGGGAGGCCACACAGAGAAGGAGATGATAGTTACATCAGCACCTGTATCAATCAAACCTCGAAGCTGAGTCTGGGGTGGATGGGCGTTCGGCAGGATCAGGGTACATGTCATCTGTGGCCTTTGGTCTGAGATGTCTGCAGTCCAGAAGGCCGGCAGAAGTCCCGTAGATCCACTGCCGTTATCTCCGTGAATTTGTTGTTCTATCCTGGGGACACAAGACTTAAAAGGTGCTAATTTAGCAAGGCAGGTTTTCTCAGGAATAGTTACAGGGGGTTTTTGCGTGGAGACCATAGCGCAAATCTGACCTTTAAGTCAGCGTCAATAACTCCTGAGTGCACAAAGATTCCTTGATGGGCAACGTCAGGTTTTCCCACCAGCATCGCACTGGATCCCTGGGCTAAGGGTCCATATGCATCCAAGGGAACCTTATAAATACTGCTAGAGTCTAAGACGACTGCGGCTGCGGTGTGGACGTCAAAACCGTCTGATCCCTGGGTGCTGTCTCTAGGGTGGTGGAGTAGGCCTGTGCCTCTACCTGTGCCACCCTCTGGGGGGGGGCGACTGCATTGGAGACCAATTCCTCCTCCTTGCACCCCGGCGGAAGTTTCCTGACAAAGGCCGACCATCAGCATGAGTCTGGGATCTACAATAGTCCGAGCAATGCCCTGGCCTGCCACACCTTTTGCACTGGGGGATCGGTGTGTTCTCTTTTTGGCTCGGCTTAGGCCGCTTCCGTTTCTTCATCTGTTTTGGTTGCTTTGGTTCACTATCAGAAGATGTGTGAACAGGCTGCAGGAACGCAGCCAAAGCAGACCTTTTCTGATTCCCAGATCCCACCTTAGCGCAGGCTTCGACCATGTCTGTTATCTCAGGATCCCCTGGTAAGGCATCTATGATTTTTCTGCACTCTTCATTTGCATTATCTCTCACTAACTGCCTTAACAACATCTGTCTCAACCCGTCATCCTCAACCTGCTTCTCGAGAGAAGCAGTGACTTTCTCTACAAAAGAGAGGAATGACTCTGATTTGCCTTGAACTATTTCAGTATATCGCTTTCTGGGCGCTGACAACTCTATGGTTTTCAACAGGGCAGCCATGCTGACCTGTTGAGCTTGCTGCAGGACGCTACAGGACAAAGTACTCTGTAGACTGGGATCAGAGAAGGGACCAGTCCCCATCAAAGCATCCGTTCCTGCTGTCCATCTAGGATCGGCAGCTGGGAGCTGTATATTCCCTAATGCAGCCTTGTCGGCCAGCTTTCTCCAGGTTTTCTCAAAAACTGTAAATTGTATAGGTTGAGATAGAATTTGACCTAAGTGTCTGATATCAAATGGAGAAAGCAAATCTGTATTTATCACCCTTATTATCTGCATAACCTCAGCGGAACCTAGCCCATATTGTGCCACCTTGGATTGCAGGTCCTGGGCAACTTTCCAAGCAATCACCTCATGCTTCTCATGCTCCCCTGAATTTGGGAGAGCCTTATACACTGGGGAAGCTTGGATCTCCCCTTTTGGGGAATCACTACCATCCTGAACTTCTGGCACAGCCTGTGGATGAAGCATAACAGCTTCCCAATTACCCCCAGAATCCTCAGATCTATTTGGCATTCCAGGTGTTTCCAATAGCCTCCAGTCACCCTCCTCCAATGCTCGCATCTTAACTGACTCTAAGAAGCGATTGTAGTGGGTTGGACACACTGTTACTGTGCAGTCTGGAAAGGTCCAGGGGCGAGACCGGCGCAGCCTTTTTCTTCGCCGTGCGGCTACAGCCGCCCGACGACCTGGGGCCAGAACCTTATCTGCCTCACTGCCTGACGATGAGTCATCAGGCAAAGGCAACTCTGAGGTGCTGGGAGCAAACAGAAATGGTCGGGGAGGGGCACTTTGGCTAAGTTTGCTAGAGCCAGAACAGACAGTAGAGACTGCAGTTGGCTGCAATGCAGTTTGAACAGCAGCCTCTTTATGGGATTCTGTCTCGGCCGGTCCCGACCGAGCCGGTACTGAAGCTGCTACCGCCGTGTCTGGGGCTACAGCCGTGCCCAGCACCGCGTTTGTCTCTTGCACCGCAGCAGCGCTAGGCGCCGTTGCCGAAACTGCTGCTGTTTCTCGCTCCCTGGCCGCGTTCGGCGCCGCCACTGCTTCCAGGTTTTCCCGTGGCAGCGCTACTTCCGGGTTCACCGCTGGCCGCGCCGTTTCCTGGTCTGGAGCCGCATCTCCTGCGGGCGGCACGGGCTCAGCACACCCCGCACGGCAGGATGCCTCTGGCATCCCCTGCAGTAGCAAGCTGAACAGGTCCTCCACCCTTCGGTATATATTCGGTAACTCTGTCAGCAAAGGCAGATGCTGTATTAAAAGGTCGATGGCTCGGTTCTGCAACTGCGCAGAGTAGTCCAGCACCAAGGAGGGCAGCGGACCACACCTAGGCAGTCTTGGTGCATTCATGCCTGGTGCTACGCCGGCTAAGAAGTTAGATCCAGGTGCATGCGCAGCCGGGCTAGGAGCCGCTCTGGGGGTCCAATTCGCTGAGCCGCTAATTTGCAGCCCTGGATAAGCCGTGGTTACCACCAAGCCAAGCGGCAAGGCAGGCTGTGCACCCTCTCGCTGCCCCGACACCCCCGCCTCTGCCGGCGGGGGGTCCCTGGGGGCCGCGGAGTCCTGCGAGTGTGCAGGGTGAGGTGGTGCAGGCTCTGTCTGTGGAGCCAGGGGGGGCTTTCCGAATCCACCATCATTTGCCCCAGAAGCCCGGTCAACGGGGCCCCCCTCGGACATTCCTCTGTCACTCATCACCGAAATAAGCGATCCAGCTCTGCTGCTACAGTCAAGGGCTGTCAGCAGAATAAATAACGACCGCTGGGTTTTGTATAATTCTAACGCTCCCGGCACCCCAGACGGGAGCTCATGTCGGACAGCACAGCCAAGTTCCTGCCATAAGGCAAAGTCCGGGGCACTATCTCTGTCCATGGAAATCCCTTTTAAGGTAGCCCAGTCTAATAATTCCTGAAGTGAGTTATCAGGAATGGAGGTGCGCATTATACTAAACACACCTTTCCAGACCAGTACGACAGCGTCGTTCTGTGAGCCGCTGTTCACCATTTCTCAGTTCTGTCGGACCTCCCGGTCCCGGGGGGGTAAAAGGAACAGCGTACCTCTACAGGAATTCGGCTTGGCTCGCAGCAGCAGGACACTTTGCAGTGTGCAGATCACGTCGGGCAGCACCAAATATTACCGCAGGCCTGAGCCCTAGGGTATATCACCGTGTCCCGCAGCCATAGGGAGGAGGAGGAGAGAAGATCCAGCAGGCAGGAATTGTGCAGCAAGATTGATTTATTTAATTATTTTACAAACTCTTTTATAGACTTTTTTCTTCATAGTCTAATTGGACAAAGGATCAGCCACCCCTTGGGGTGACTGGCTAAAATCCTAAAACATCCATTGTCAAAATATTTTTCTACTATACCATAAACAAGACTTTTCAAGGTTGCAGGTGGCTTGGTTGTTTACGTAACTCTGCTACCTCTTCTGTGAGAGAGAAAAGTCTCTCACGGACTTAGAAAATAGCAAGAAACTCCTTGCTAGCAGCATTTTTGTATCTACAATACTGAGATATTTGATCTTCTTTTTCCCACGGCTTCTGCAAAAGGAGTATATTGTGCACTTTTTCACAAGGATACTTGCAAGCACAGATGTGGTTTTTAAAATAATAAATTTTAAAATAAAAATTTTGCTGGAAAACAACATTGAAGGTTGTGTTATTGTCAAACAGAACATAATATGAAAATTCTTTATTTCCCCTTGTAACATGCAGTTTGAGTGAGCAACTTCAGTTATTCTGATTATTTTTCCTTAGCTGTTGTCTAAATGTTTATTGTTGAATATAATTTGTCTTTTGGAAATTGCATATAGAATGTATAGGCTCCTCTTTCTCCCATTATAAGGCATAATTCATGTGTGTATGCTTTCCTGCAAAAATAGGTAATTTGAAAGTCTGATTTCTTGATCTGGAACACCTACTTTACTTGAAGGGCAAGGTTCTGGAAGCTCATGGTGAGGTATTTGAATGAGAGAATTAAATCCAGTGACATTTTTTGTTGTGTTAAATACCTTAATAAGATAAGTAACACCAGTACAACATTTTTTTATTGGACGATTGCTGCTTTAAAATTTGTAGAAGTATTAGAAAGAAAAACTGAAGTCTTTTCTTGCAAGGTGGAGAAAATAATAGAATTATCCACAAAATGTGAGAAGAAAAGCAGATTCAAGTTACAATTTTTCACGAAAGCGGCATAATTCTACCAGCATCACATACCACCAGAGAGCTGTTAAAAGTTTATTTGATTACAGGATTAGCCAGGCCACAAACACTTTTTAACTTTTATTTTCCTTCAGAGGCTGTTGCTCCTAGAGGGAGGTACCTTCCTGCGTGCTTTGTGCAGGGGCGAGGGGGCACTGTGATGGCCACAGGCCAGGCCTGCTCCCACTGCCCGTGGCGTTGTGCCAGAGTGGCTCAGTGCTTATCCACAGTGTGATAGAAATGGGAAACTTGGGGCTCCACTGTGATTCAGGACAGTTTTCCCTGGCCCAAATAACAGTGTGTTTTGTAGTCATCCAAAAGCTGCTGCTGTGTGTTCAGCTGGACAGTTGCGGTCTCTGCTCTTGTAAAATCCACAATCATTTTCTGGGCATCTGAGAAGAGGAGGAGCAGGAAGGATATTTAGCTTGTGGTTCTTCAGAGAAACAGCCAGTACTGTGTTTTGAGGTATGTCTGTGTATCTATATCTATATATATCTGTGTGTGTGTGTGTGCTACCTCCTCAGTGGATCATTCAAACTAGGTACATGCAAGGCAAAGATCCTTTGCACAATTTAGTAGCACATTTTAGCTTTTTCCTTTTTGGTTGCAGAAATTGCGTATGTTTTGTTTGATGAAAGAATATGGTTTACAAGACCCAGTTCTGGGTCATATTTTATGTGTATCTAATCCTGTTACCCTCTTGAAAAGGCACAGAATGTTAGAACGTGTACTTTTTTTTTAGAGGTGATAAGGAATTTGTATTCTGTTTTCTGTACATGCTACCATGTTTTCAGAAATTCCTCCCCTAAAGCTAAGAAGTCTAAAGAATTGGTGTAACCTTAGCCATTATCTTGGAAAGCAAATGTAATGTTATCAATTTATTTTCTAATCTGACAGGAAAATAAATCCTTTAATGTATTCCCTATATGCCATGTTAAGCAGATCTTCTCTAAAGAAATCCTTGGTGTAGCAGCTTACTGAATAATTCACGTGATTCAGAGATAGAGCTAGAATATGTAGGTGAGTATTTTAAGTATTGGTTAATAACCAGAACTGGTGTCCTGGACAGGTGTGAATGGTGAAAGCAAAGCTGTCCGTTCATATAATTAGAGTTAACACTGTATAAGATGACGCAAATGATTTCCTTGTAAAGATAAAACATGTGGAAATGAATAAAACCCCGAGCAACCACTGGGGGTTTTTATTTACCCGTCTCTTATTCTTCAAGAAAAGGACTAGTGAAAATGTTCCCTGATGGGGATGACGAGGTGTGTTCTCTTTGCTTGTCTCATTTACCTTGGTTGGTATTTTATTTATGGTCTCAGGTGGGAAGTTGTGCTTTGGTTCTGTGCCCTGTCTTAAGGCAGGTACTTTCTGGGTATATGGGAATGATGGAAAACACACAGGCTGTGGCCACACAACCAGCTCTGGTGTGCTGAACATCTTATTGATTGTTGTGCTTGCCTGCAGCTCCATTCTGTTCTGCTGCAGCGATGTTACACCTGCCATGCTATCGTGGTGGCATCCTCTTCTGGGACTTGGCAAAGTAACTTGTCTGTGCTTAACAAGATCTATCCTCAGTGCTCAAGAGACTTGCAGGTAACAGTGGGTGCTGAAGCTTTCTCTTACTGGGGATGTTCTGGCTTTTGATTCAGCCTTTACCATATGTTCTCTCCTTAGGGCAGAATTATCTAGTTCTTTGGTTCTGTTACCATTACTGCTGGCATATTTGCCTTTGAGCTAGGGGCATTGCAGAGTAGGCCCTAGCCCTAAAGGCATCCATCAACTCAATGTACCCTTGTTTGTAACTGTGAGTGCATGTGACTTGAGTGATCTTTGCTGATTGCTGCATGGTCATTTGCTCTGTTGAATGTTCTTTCTTCCCTGGTCAAGTACAGAAGAGTCCTCTCTGAGGTATTTATAGTTATGCAGCATTATATGTAGGGCTTTAGCACAGACATTTTGCCTCTCTAGTGCACACATCCTATGTCTGCCTGAGGACCATAGATGGCAGGACTTAGTTGCAGTCAGCTGATGGGGAAAGCAATTTTTGAATTGAACTATGAGTGTTTATATCTTGAGTTTTGTAAGGTGAAAGTTGAGATGAAATCTCAGGGCTAAGAGAAGAGAAATCATGGAGTTCTTGTTCCTCCTTCGACTGTTACAGCACTTGGCTTACATCTTCCTCGGGACTTCTGGAAGAACTAGGAAAAAAGTGCTGACAAGGACAAAAGTAGCTGGCCTTATACCAGCACACTGCTAATATTTAAATGGTGTAGAGGAAAGGTACTTGAGGATTGCAAGAAGATAGTGGGAAATCAGAGGAAAGTGTGCAGAGCAACCTGCTGAGAAGGGAATGCTGAGGGAGGAGTCTTGGAATTGTGTAGTTTGTCCAGGTGGATGATGACAGGTACTTGAGCACTGACTATCTTAGCTAAAGACAGCTGATTTTAAGCACTGACATAAAGTGGAGTAAACACCCATATCAAGGTTACTGACAGCACATGTGTTTCCTGATTCATTCCATGTTTTTATGCAGGGGCCATATATTTTACGGTTTTCCTGGAGTCTGTGTGTTTGGCTAAGATCTCACATTTAACACATGAAGGGAGGAAGCGGGAAAAATCCTAACATGTGGACAGACAGAAGAGCCTATATTTATTTGCTCTATTTAGTTTTCAAACAATTTGGCACCCTAAGGGTTCTTGACTGCATGTCCTAGAGAGTCTCTGCCTCAACTAGTCTTTACCAAAAGTGTCCAGCTACCCAAAGCCACTGCATGTCTCACTAATGTTACTCAAGTAGACTGGTGATAGGATGATAATAGGAATTGATTTGTTTGTTTTGCTGAGAGATTGCAAAAGGCTGCACAGTAAATTGGAAGGGGTGAAAGGGAGGGAAAGCCTAAAACATAAAGCCAGTATAGTGCAGACAGAAGCTGAAAATTGGATGATGGGACTGCCCCGGCGTGATATGAGGCTGCTTTATTCCTTAACAGTCTGCTTAATGCCCAACGACACTGTATCTTTAAGATGGACCCGGGGGCCGGGGCCGGGGCCGCGGGTGCGGGTCGGTTCAACGGCTCAGCGGAAGGGCTCTGGTTGCAGCGGCGCTCCACCGTTCTCTGCAGGGAGTGCACCGGGAGCGCTGCACTGCTTCTTCGTGGTTTTTGTTTGTTCTCGCTAACTGGAAAAAAAGTTTTGTTGGTTTATTTTCCCTTCCCTCCCCCTGGCCTCCCAACCTTCCTTCCCTTCTCTCCGGTCTGGGGAGCCTGCGGGGTGGCCCGGGCGGGCCCGCGGGGTGGCCCCAGCTGGTCCGAACGCCGGAGAGAGCCAAGCCGTTGAGCGAGGGGACACAGAGGTCCGCCAGCTTCGCCTGCTGTGACGAGAAGGACCAGTGCTGGAGAAAGCAGCGGGTTTTTTCTATCTGTTCTCCAGTTTCACCTGCTGTGGGGAGGAGGACCGGTGCTGGAGAGTCGAGCGGGTTTTTTTCCATCTGCCCTGCTCCAGGCTGCTGCGTGGACTCCCCTTCCCCTTCCTGGAGACTGGGGGGACCAGTTGCCAGCCCGCGTATTTTTTCCTTCTCTAGGCATTTGTTGTATTTTGAGGTTTTTTTCTGTTCTGCCCTGTTTTGTTCTGCATTAATAAACAGTTCAGTTTCTTTCCACTTTCACCTGCTGTTATCAATTTGTCTCATTGGCGGAGGAAAGGGGGAGGCCCTCTCCCTTTGGAGGAGGTGCTCATTCCAGAGCGTTTCCTCCTAAAATTTTGTCTCCAAAAAACTGAGACAGAGACTTACCAGTAAGAAGAGCAAATTTTTTTCTGAAAACTGCAAGCTCACTGTATATAGCAGAGAAAAATTAGCTGCAAGAGTAGAAGAGGGCACTGAGACTGCAGAGTCATTATGTCATGTTTTCTGCAGCTCCCGTGCATTCTGGACTCTATTCAGCAGGGTCAGAGTGAGCTGCTGGAGGCAGAGTGAGCAGCAGAACCGTGTCCCTGGCGCAAATATCCAGCAATCAGATAGTCAACAGGGGAGTTTCCAGACTCAGCCCTTGCAATGTGAGGTGTATGTACCTAACTCTAGGGACTGGTGTTGCACCCAGGAAATGATTTGTGCTTGCAGTGTGCTCTTGCAGCTTGTTGGCTTACCATACTTCTGTGAACCACGTGCAGGTAATTCTGCCTGTGGTTTGACATTGATGCTTATGAGGAAATTGCAGACACTAGGCTTTGCATAGAAAGGATTTGGCATCTGAAGTCCTTTTCTTGTTGTGCTGTCCTTTGCATTGCTCTGTTAATGATCTTACTGGTGCTTTTTGAAACCTGTAATTACAGTGGTCTCTGTGATTGATGGGAACCAGCATTAAAGGATTAATCCTGAGTAGAACTGAGTATTTTGTGATCCTTGAAGTATCAACATCAGCATGCATTGGCACATTGCTGATTAGCTTGATACAGTAGTTGGCAGCCAGCACAAGGCTTTTTCTTTAGATAGTGTGCACTTCAGCCACTGCAGAGGGACTCAGTGTGAGAATTACTATGCTATAGGATTAAAAAAAAAAAAAATCCATGGCTCCATGCCTTCCAGGTATCAGTTGACACAGCAGAAGGCTCAAATCAGTGGTGCTCTGGGTTTCATCTGAGTGGAAGTAGTAATTCTGATTCAGTGGCAGTCTTGTGCTTGGAGGAGCCAGTGTTCAGAAAACAATTATAGAACCTACTATAATTGAATAGGATGTTTAATTTTTAATATATTTGCTCTTTAGATGTTTGTGTCCTGATTACCTTTCTTTTCCACCTGCTTTCCATTCCTGTGTTCTTCAAAAAAATAGTTTACATAGTCTGTGTGTGTGTGTATATATATATACATATACATGCAAACACATCCATCCATCCATCCATGCACACCCAAATACTGATGACCAGAACTTGTGCAGCTTATAAACACTCCACTTTTGTTCATGTGGATCCTGAATATAATGACTTCAAGTGGCCTCTGCCTGTGTGGTTAGTTTAACATTGCATGCTCTGTCTGACACCTTCCCTGTCTTAAACCAACACATTGTCTAGAATTTTGACAAGTGTATTCTAATTTATTTAATGCTGCAGCTGTAGTTGCCTGTTCACAAGTGCTTTCCTTGTATCTTTTGAAAAAAAATAGGCTGTCAAAGAGATTATTCTAGAACCAAAAGGTGTTAGTAGAAATGTTGCATGGGATGCCTTCAGCCCTGTGCTTGGTATGTCTTGATTTTACAAGTGGTTATGTGATAAGATCCACTGAGGTTAGCAGGGCTTTTTAAGTGATGGAGGAACTACTTTCAAGAATCACAGCTTGCTGTGTCAGAGCCCAGTTTCCTTTTTTTGCTCATAGCATAGTTGCCACAGTGGTCAGCTTAGGGCTATTGGAGCAGTTTTCTGAGTATCTGCTTTGAGTGACCAGTCGCTGTTAAATCAGACTCCTCATTTTGAAAGCCCCTTGAACATATGAAAATCTCTATTTTGAAAAAAAGATTGATGAATTATATATGTAGCATTTTGAAATGTACCTAGACAAGCTCTTTGCTCAGCACCTATAATTACAGTGTTCCAATCCTGAATAGAGGGTTTCAAAAGAAGATAACATTCAAAGCTACTCATTAGTTGTGTTACTGTGTGTCAGCCTTTTTAATAAAGAAAAAGTGCATTCTTTCTTCACCAAAATACAAATACAATAGAGATAATGTCACTTCCCAAGGAAGGGTTATTTAAAACTAGAGTGATGCTTGTGCCTACTAATTAAAAGTTAATAAATCTGTAAAAAATGGGGTTTCTAAACCAGATTTGAATGAGTTTGCCACTGTCACTTGTAACTGAGGTCTCTTTGGTAAGGCACACAGAAAGCCCTAGTATGTGTCCTTGCCTTCCCCTATTAACCTTTTGAACAGGTAGTGTAGTTAATGTGCTGTTTCTGTGATGCCACTCTCATTCATGTATGGTCTAGGAGGCCACCAAGGGCTTAGTATTTATACATTTTATTCAGAATTTAAACACCCTATTTATTTAAAAGTTTTAAAATGAATTCTAAGTTCTATACACTTCCACATGTGTTTCTGGTATGGCTGTAGAAATAGATTGAGTGCTAGTCAATCCTTGCAGCTCAGACAGAGCCTCTTTTGTCATGTTGCAGCACAAAATGTTACACAGATTCTTAATGCACTTGACCTCAGTTACATCTAGATGATGTATCACAGACCAAAAAAAGCTGTTAAAGGAACCTTTTAATATTGCTGAGTCAAATGGCTCATTTCAGGAAACACTGGAAAAAATGGTGTTTGTGCAGTCTTTGTGGCAGCCTTCTGCATACATATTACAAAGCAGTCTTTAATTATGGAATCACATTATTACTTGTTTCCGCAGAACTCCTGCCTCATTAAGTGCATGTTCCTCCATTTGGAACACCACTTGGTGCTTTTGCTTTTCTCCTGTACTTTTAGAACAAATCTTAATTCTTTCTGTTTTCTGCAAACTGTGTAAGACTGCCCTGAAAATACAGACTTTTCTATATCAGTCATTCTTAAATTATCTTGCTTGTTTAAGAAGTCGTATTTCAGAGCCCTGCAGTAAAATGGATGGGCGCTTTCACTGTAGAGGGGGAAAAAGTTATTTAAAGTCCGAGTAACTTTACATGTAGGTATCCAGTGGAAGCTGCTTGGGGTCACTGTGGAGTCATCAACACTCTGCTCTGGCCCCGTGTGAGTAATTTGGGCATGGAGAAAGGGGTTGATTACCAGAACCTGGCTAGAGTGGGGAAAGAAACAGTTGTTTAAACTGTGCATCAGGAAACTGGAATTTAAACTGCTCAGAAAACTTAACTTTAACTTTTTCTTTCCTGGAATGTCAGAGTCTTTTTACTTTATTCAAGATTGATATATCACCCTATTTGAGTGTTAAAAGCTTAGGTTACCAAAAATTGAATTGATTTGTTATCTGGTTAAAATAAAATTCCCCAAAGTAATCCTTCATGTGTGTGACATGTAGAAACTCCAGAAGAACTCTCACTGATATCTGATAGGAATGCCTTAAATTAAACTTGATTTTTAGAAGTGAGTGGCATTCATCTCTGTATTATTGAAGCTTTGCATTGTATTATTTGATTTGCTGTTTCTTGAAAGGAAGCTGCCTATGGTGGTATTGAAAGAGGGGTTTTTTAGCTATTAAAGCTTAACTAGTGCTGCTCCTAGACTTTTCAAAGTTGTGAGCCAGTTTGACGAGAACTCTTAGCATCAGGTGAGACTGTGATCAATGTCATCTGACTTGAGGTCTGTAAATGTGTCTGAAGATTTTATAGGGAGCTTGCAATAAATAATTTCTCTGTGCCTCAGTAACCCTTCTGTTCTGGGATAACTAATCCTTTGCTGTATGGTACTAGAATTGGGAAGGTGAAGATTGTAGACTAGGAGGTGTTTGGACATTAAAATAGTAGGAGCCTGTAAAGGAGAAGGGAGACTGTTCATTTAATACTTTCTCTTGAAAAGTTGTGATTGGCAGGGCTGAGTGTGGTGATGTGGTTGGAAAGTGGTGGTCACTGGTGAAGCTCCAATTTACTTTGTGGGCTCAGGACCACATATGAGAGTAACAGGAAAAACACTTGAGGATTTATTTAGGGAGTGAATGGGAACATGTAGATTCTCAGCAGAAGAAAGCAAAGATACTTTTCAAGCATATTTTCATCACTACGGAGAAAAGAATAACTCACTTTATGGTTTCCTGACGCAAGTGTCCAAGATGGATCCTTAACTCCTGTGAACTGGTGGCATTTCTTGGCATTTTGGTAGAGCTATGCTGATCTGTCCTAGCTAGAACTCAGGCCTTCGAGTATGAAATCTGATGGAAGAAGAAAAAAGTTTCAGGCAATTTTTTTCCTCATAGAAAGCTTCCGACCATATTAACTCTTACAGTGTTGCTGCCAATAAACTGAAAATTTGTAAGAGCAGATAATAAAAGGATATGGTTTAATGTTACTTGCAACTGGATAAACTAACTAAACTCCTGAAAATCAGAACTGCTATGGGGGAGGCATTGCCTGTGAATGAGAATGTGGAAGAATTAAAAATTTGCAGGCTCATACTAACAGAAGTACCTTGTCATGAGGATAAAGGAATTACTTGAATAGGAGCAGTGGTAGTAACACTGATCTCTCTTGATAGTCAGGATTTTTTGTCTGTAACATATTTTCTTGCACTGTTGGTACCCTTGCAGTGTTTTGAGTTGCACCTTTGAAAATGTGTTCAAACATTAAAAAATGGATAACAGGATCAGTTAGAAAACCAAACAGAAGCGTTGAGGCTCTTTCACTGCAGAAATACTGGCAGCACTCAGTGTACTTTTCGTGTGAATTCCTGTCCCTGAAACTGGAAGATTAAAGTTGAAAGGGTACATGCTCCTGGAAAACTAGGCTCTTTGCTCCCATTAAAAGTGTTGAATGTGTATCTGCTCCTTTTTTGCGCAGCAGGGAAGGTGCCTTACAGATCTTTTGTTACTATCTCTTCAGTTCTGAGCCATAGATCATTTCTCATGTGTAAACAATCTCAAATATTCTGGGGGTTTTAGAACTCATTAAACTTTCCATTTCACTAGAAGTGGTAAGAGAGGCTATCAAAAAGTATCAAAGTAGATGATAAACGGTCTAAGGTCAAGTAAAGTGAGCGCTGAAATTTCTGTCTTTTTAAGGAAATGGAAGAAGACTCTCTTCTTCCTTCACACAGACTGCAGTGAGCAGGCTGCTGGACCAGGAGGCTTCAAATGTGAACTGCAGTCCAGAATGTCAGTTAGCTGAGTGTAGCTTCAGGGCCAAGGCCTTCAGAGTGCAGCCACAGCTCCTGCAGCTCAGCTTCATGACATGCAGGTGGGTGAACAACCAAAATCTTGGACTGTCCATTATCTTCAGTGAGCAGGTCAAAGAAAGGTAAATGCACAAGGCTGGAAGAAATTGCAAGAGATACAATGCAGACCTTGGTTGTGGAAGCAGGTTCCCTGAGATAGCTCCATCCTGTTTACCTGTTTCTTTTTGGCTGTCCAGTGAAGGCAATTTACAGCTTCAGAGGGTTCCTAATTTAGTTAGATTGTCCTAAATCGCCTTTGCAAGTCTTTCAGACATGTTGAACAACTGCTAGCTTTATACTTTGGAGGGTTATCTCCTGGGCTAAGGCATGTCTGTGTGTCAGACAACAGTTAACAGTATGAGTTAACAGTATGATGTCTCTGACAGAAGAGCTCTGGAAAACCTATTAGGAGCCACCTAATCAGTGGAAGCTGAATATTCAGTTGTTCACTTTGCTATTAGTGTGGGGTGTGACTTGCCTCCACCTAAGAGGCAGCACATCAGAGAGGAGTGTGGGCTTGCACTACAGTTCCTGCTGAGAGTGTTATGTACTTGGACTCAGCCTGTTGGGTCTCAACTAAGATGTTGGTGGATGAAGCTCTGTGTGGAAACATTTCCTTTTTGCTGCCTCTGCAGCAGCACTGTTGCAGCACTTTGAATCAGTGAGTTTCATGGCATTGATTTTTGGATGATTTTGAATGTGATGAAATACTTGTAAACACTCTCAGCTCAGTGTTTTCTGGCTGCTCACATAAAGCATTGCAAAGAAGTGAGCCTCGGGCTCACTAACCCTAACCCGCTGAGTGCTCATTCAACCCCCCCCCCCCCCCCCCACTGATTATAGCATGTATGTGCTGCCCTTTTCCAGTAAATATGCTATATTGTAATAGAAAACTAGGTCAGACCAGTTTGTTTTGGTTGGTTCTTTACAGAAGTAGATTTGCTGATGTGGGCCATCTGTCTTTCAGATATTATAATTAATTCACAGTTTGTTTTGGTAGTCTGAGTTAGGCTGACAGGTCTCCAGTTCCCTGTGTGGTTATCATCCTCTTTCCTTTTTATGGTGGTTAGTGGTTCTGCGCTTGCTTTCAGGCAGTGCTTTAGGTCTTCCCTCATTTCCTATGAGTTCACGGTGTCAGTGGTTTCATCTATTAGTGTGTAGTTGGTTTCAGTCTGTTGGTTAGGGGTTTTTTTTAATGATAAGAAATTTGTAGTAAGATTTCATCTGTTTAAGTTGACTTACCTACATGAGTCCCTTCTTTAAACATATTCCTCTGGTCAGCACTGTAGTCAGTTGATGTCCCAGCTTTGTTTTACCATAAAATAGTTTTTGTCTGTATCTTTATTCCACCTTTAGCACTTTTCTGCACTTTCTTGGCTTCCTATGAAGGAACTGACCTGTCTGTAGTTGCTTAAAAATCTGTCTTTTTTTCTTTGGGATTCACTGCCCGTAATCTGCTCTACTTGTTCCTTCCTTATATTTGAATAGTTGATGTTATCATTTCACGATTATCATTACCCAACCCATCTTCCACCTTCAGATTTCCAAGCAGTTTCTCCCTTTTACCAAACCAGCTCCATCTTCTGAAGTGAATCGTCCCCAGGGTGTTGGAAGATGCATCCAGTTATGCCAGTGAATTTTTTGGATAAGTTCAGCTGTTTTTATATACATGCCCATCTCTTGGGGCAGGTGTGTACTGAAAGATGGAAAATACTGGGCCACTTCATTTTCCTATCAGATGTTACTGGAAAGCAGTTAGTGAAAGACTTTGGTAACCAGAGCTGTCAGTGTGACTCCTTGCAAGAACACTGACTTCACATAAAATCTGACAGCATTAACAAATGCCACTGTAGTTACAGGAAAGGGGTAGATAATTTTGTTCAGGGTGGACTTTAAAGACAGCTCCTGATTCTATCAGCCAGCAAATATTCAGAAGTCAAAATGCCAACATGTCGCAGTGCTAATCTTGTTTTCTCTGTGTCAAGCAGTTGGCATGGTATTTTATTAGTAGTGTTTTCCAGAATGTGTCCCAGGTGTTCACTGCTGGCTGCATGAGTCAGGGCTGTGATCTGGAAAATCTTGATGTTCCTAAAGTGGAGTTAACTGAGTGTAACTGTAGCAAGAGTGTAAATAGGTGTCTGGTGTTTCATGGCCATTTTAGCAACAAGTCTGTTTCCCTTTTATTATAACCACAGATGATAGGATGAGTCTGGAGTCTCTAAGGAGTAAATAATTGTGGGCCAAGCTGTAAAAATGCTGGAAATTCTGCTTGCTGGAGGTGCCAGGGTTGTGTGCTTGTCCATTATTTGCTCATCTGAAGCTTGAGGAAAGGGATCCTGCTGGTACCATTCCTCCTTGTCTCTTGGTTTGGATATGAACTGGGAGCTCCTCAGAGATTGGAGGGTGCTGAATGAGGTTTTGCTCAAAAGGGGAATATTATGTATGAGTTGTTACATGGTTGTGTTTTGCTGACCATTACTAACAGTGTCTGGACAAGTAGCATTTTCCTAAAGAATGCTGAATCTTTCATGCATGGCTCTGCACCTGGGGGTGGGACCTTAGACAAATCTCGTTTAGCAAGTCTGACCGGCTTACCGCTATTTTCTTCTCAGATGTATGGAATTAACCAAAGATAATAAGGTCCACTCCTGGCCAGTATATTGTAAGAAATTACTTTTCATTTGCTGGTGTTGAGAGAAAAATAGAAATAGTTGAGCTTGACTTTCCTTCTGCTGTTCTCTGGTTACACCTCCATCTTCATCCTCAGTTATGACAGCAGTGTGCTGTAGAGACTTAAGTCTTTTTCTGCTTTCATAAAGTTGCCCCATGCTTAAAAGAAGGAGGTAGGGATGGGGTCCTTGCTTTCTGCTCATGATTCAGCCTCTGCTTCCTGTTAACTTTGGCAAGACACTGAATCTGTCCTTTTCTACCTTTCTGTGAAAGTAAATGTTTTCTTCTCTAGCTTTGGTAAAGTCAGAGATGAGAGTCCCATTCCTTTCAGTGAAAACCTTTATTTAGGATATGAGTACAGTGAGACATAGCAACATTCACTAGAAGTACAATTTGCTTTTATTCCTGCTGACATTTATCTTCTCCCTGTCTTTCCCCTGTGAAGCAATGAGCGTCTTGAATAGCTTTGTCCAGCTGTGAGTTTTGTTACCCACATTTTGGCAGAAATTAGTTCTGCAGGTAGGGTGTGTGCTGATTGAAGATGATGGGCTGGAAAATGGTCCATTTGTTGGCTGTTGACTTGAAGCTGGGTAGGGAAGTCTGTACTTCTTCCTTCTCAGGCAATTCAGTGCAATTTGTAAATGCCAACAATTTGCACTTTATAGGTGCTTCTCCCTTGCCTAGCCATTCCCAGGATTTGCAAAGCAGTAAGTAGTCCTCATTTATGCCATTGTGATGATATTATACCCATTGTAAGATATGGTTAGTAACTCAAGCACAAAGCAGTTAAGGACATGCGCAGGGTCCTGCAGTAAAACAGCTGTAGCACCAGAGAATTCTCCTCTGTGACAGCTCAACAGCACTTCCCTGATGCAGGTTTTCTGTGGTACATGATACCATGTTACCTGATACCGAATTAATAGGCCCCATCAGTCTGGTCTGCAGCTTGTAAGCACATAATTTGTTACTGTGCAGCTTAACTGTGGGATTCCTGGCAACAAGTAAGCTTTTGGCAAATTAGGTTGTATTATCTGCATTGTTAATTTGCTGACTCCTTGTACTTAGGGCTGTTGCTGTTAGTGTCTTTCCTAATTTTTGGCAAATCATCCCCAGTGAATCTAGCTACATGAAAGGCCTTCTGCCTTCAGATCATCTTCTTTCTGTAAAGAAGGAAAGGGTTTTATTGTTTCTATGAAACTCTGATCGTAATGGACACCATAGTATAGCCTGTACTTCAGAGGAATCAGCTTTTCCACGGATATTCACTTTATACGAAAACAGGCATTCTGAAGGCCTGGGCTCTTTGGTAAGACATGGTCTGATGCAAATCAAGGGATGTAAGCTATAATGGCAAGAGAGGTTCTAGTCACCGGAAAAGAGAATTTGGTATAACTTTGCACATGTTACTAAAAACGGAGGAGGAAGGCATTTTGTTATTAACATGTTGCAAGTCATGAGTCTTTAATTCATATAATAAAATTAAAGCTTTTGCCTTTAACAGCTGCCACTAACTGAGAGCTTTTTTTTTTCAGATTGTGGAAACCTGAAATAAAATTACCTGTGACTGACAAGGTGACAGCAACACCACAAGGTGGGTCTTCTGTTTTCGTTGGTCTTGTATCAGTCATACCAGGGCTCCGGAAATGTTGTGCGTCTTGACTTTACTGAGATGGATTGCCTAATGAATCTCTGGGGCTTGTTCAAACAAACCCAAATAGTTTGACAGGACTCCTCCTATGCTTGCATGTACATGAGTTATGTATTGTAATGGTGTTCTAAACAAAGAAGATACATACATTTTCTGGGCTGTACGGTGAAGGTGTTTATGGCACAGAGGTGGAAACAAGTGAAAATAAAAACTCACTGGGGTTTTTGCCAACTTTTTTGTGTAGACTTCTGTTTTCTGTAGGAAATGTCCTCTTGTCAATGAGAGTTGAACTATCCAAAAAGCTGCTGCTGCTGAGCACAAGCACTGCAAGTTGAATCTGTGATGTGGCATTTTTTTCTTCTCACGCTTCAAATTTAGGATTCACATTTAGGAAAAATGTTCCAGGACGTGTGCTGATTACTTGTGTGTCAGTCACTACACGCTCACCTTGTCTGACGATTTGTTGCTCTGTTTTGTTGCATTGTTTTATTGAGGTTGTTTATGGGATATGCAAGTTTGCAACACAGCCCAGATGCAAAGAGATGCTGATCCCAGGATTTCCCACTTGCACCCCTGATATTACCTGTTCAGAGGGGAGTTTCTGTAATGGGTACAGACGGCTTTTAGTTATTTGAACGACTCAAGTGAAAAACAGCACAAAGAGAGCTGGTAAATACCATTTTCCCTTTATCCAGTGGTTGTTGGAAGAAGAATTACTTGGTCATTTCTCTTCCAAGAAAGGTTAAATTTTCAAGCACCACATTTATCTGGTGACACTGCACAGTCATGATGAAGTTGGATTTTGTTCTGGGGTTTGGTTTTTTCTTTTTCTGTAGTTGGTTCTTGTCTGTCTTCTTTCTAGGGCGGGAGAATGGAGTAAAAACTGGGACATATGTTGCCTGCGTCTATGTGCTGGGGGCAGTTCCTGGTCACAACATTGATGCTCTTACTGCAGTCTCACATTTCTCCTTAGAGGTCATAGTTTTTTCCTTTGTGTGAAGGCATGAGTCTTTCTGGAGTATGTATCCACAGCCAGAGTGAGTGGCAGTATTTCAATGCAGAGCAACAGTCTCTCTGCTGGGTATTTCAGAGTGCATTGCTTGTCACCAGCTCTGAAATACTGCTTTATAGCTGTGATGGGCTGCAGTGCAGATGTACCACTTGTATTTCTCAAGGTGTTTTAAAAAACTGCCACAGTCATGTAAGCCTTCTCTCTTGCAGTGAGAGAAACAGGTGAGATGTGAGAATTTATCAGCAAGGCTCTTGTTGTCATCATTCTTGAATGGAAACTGCCAGGAGCCCTGCTCACGGTATTAATCCTTATCCAGTGAGAAGAAGTCTAGCTTTGATTTCAGTGAGTACAAGATGTTTCCTTTATCTGCTGCTTGTCAGCCTCTGTATGTCATTGAACTTGAATCATTAGGCAAAAAGTTAAATGGTCAGGAAGAGATAGGTCTTTCAAAGCTGTAATAAGGCCAAATCCAAAAACTTTTAATAGGAAGGAGTGATTGAGGATCTGAGCTAAAAGTGTAGACAAAGCTGTTTGGTGGGTTCTCTTCATGAAGAGCAACAGGGAAGTCGAGGAGAGTTCATTCTGCATTTCACTTCACCTGTGCTAGTCTGAGCTTCAGTAGTCTTTGTGGCAGGGTTTGAATGCGCTTGTCTGTTCTTACCAAAGATTTATCACAGTTGATGTGTGTAACCAGGAAATTCAGAGCAGGGTGGTGAACTGTCAGCTGAAAGGGGTAGGTAAACTGTTTGCTCTTAGAAGTGAGTAGTAATCCAATTCTTCCAGCGCCTAGCATATTGGTACTTTTCAGCTGTATTTGAGCTGCTCACAGTTTATCAATAGAAGCTGTGTTCTTGCATAAACAGAGAGCAAAAGACCTCCTTGTAATTAAATAATCAGTTGTCTAAATCTCATTTTATTAAGCTGAACACACAGTACAGACTAGAGAAGCGGTCCTGCACCAAGGCTGTTTAAACATACCAAACTTAAAAGATTTGATTAGATTTTGTTCTTCTCTTTCTGTCTTCTCCATGTGAATCTAAGGCATGTGCAGATCATGCTCAGCTCTCTTTTTTTGTCTTGACTGTCTTCCTTATAAGCCTCTCTTAGGCTTTTACACAACCCACATAATGGCACAGAGAAGCTCTTCACCCATTTATTGGTCTCACTCTGTTGCATCACTTTCTTACTGCCCCAAAGCACCTTCTTGCTCATCAGACAGCAGTGTATCTTTCACAAAGGAATGAAAGCAAGACTGTTTGTCTCAGGCTTGTCTCTGCAAGCTTAGGCATGTATTGAACATAAATATTACCTAATTTTTCACACTTGAAGGGCAATAAAACCCAAATTCTCAAAAGAAAGCATTAAGTGTAAGCACAACTGTTGTGTTTTACTGAGAACCTGGAAAAAAAAAAGGCAACAAAAAGATGGGTTTATTTCTTATCAGAATATTTCACAGGAACAGCCTAAGTATATGTAATGGTACCAAAGGCTGTACTAATTCATGGTGAATTTCCATGTGGTATGAACAAAAAGCAGAAGAGAATTTTATCAAAAGCCAGAAGACCTGCATTGCCTAGCCTAACATTAGGCCCTTGTATGTCACTACTGCTTGCAAGCAGTGTGCTTACCCTGCTCTCCTCCTGCAGAGAGCAGAGACTGTGGATGAGCATCTCAGGAAGCTGGGAAGGTCACATATGATTGAGCCATTTTCTGAAGAACCTCTCTCTTTCCACTGAATCGTGAAAAAGAATATCGAATGTATAGAATGAAAGAACTTAGTGAGTTGGTGTTCTTAGAAGCCCTGTAAACAGACAGAGCTAGCTGAACATTTGCCTTTGTTTTTAAAAGATACAAGATCTGGCATCACCACTTATACCATGGAGTCTTTTGTAGTTCCATCTTTAAATTGCTGCTCTTTTGGGCTGTTTCTCTTGTACGAGTGATCTGCTGTAGCCCAGCAAATAAATAATTCTAATAAGGCACCTGATCTCTTGGAGAAATCTGAGTTTCATTCTACCAGGGTATACTGGTTCTCTAGTTCCCAGTGTAAGATTATGCACCTCAAGTTGTTTTGCAGATGTGCTCACAGGTACACACCATTACCATTCTCTCCTACTGTACTGCTAGGAACAGAAAGCGTAAAGGGATTCAGCAGTTCAAATTGCTCCCACGGCAGAGGTTCCTGAGGAGAGCAGTATCATGTGTGGTACTGAGGAGTGAGAACAGTCCACATGGTCAAACATCAGGATGTTATCCTTGGGCCCTCCTTCTTTCTCTGTGACAGGTTTTCTGTATTATATTCTCCTTGTGCTAAAATTAAAAGAAAAAAGAAACGAGAAAGCCACACTTACCTGTTGAAGGCATTGACATTACATCCAACACCCTTTGGTTTGATGGCTGCTAGATACCTTAGAGAGAGAATCATGTGAGGCAGAAGCTATTTAGACTAAGCCTTCACTATTTATGTTGAAGTCGTAAGCAACTTGAGCTTGCCCCAAAAAGATCCAACAGCATTCCAGCTGATTGGAAGTGCTCCTTGTCTTACTGTTCCAAGTTCCCCTCTTGTAAGAAGGAGCCCTCCAGCAGGGTGTGGGGCAGAGGGAGAGAGAGTTTCTCCATGTAGCATTCTCCTCTGGTGTTTGCCCCCAGCAGCGCTTTGCTGGGATGTGCAGCACAATGTCTTGCACTTTTAGTGGGCAATCCTGTTAGCCCTGGCCAGTAGGAGGGCTGTGATCCAGCCTCTATGCTGCTGAGTTAGAAAAACACATGACCTGGGCTGCATCCAGCAGTTGAGGATGGAGGCCATCAAGCTGTGACATTAACCAGCTCTGGCTTCTGGCCTTGCAGAACTGTGTGATGCTCCCTGTGTTCATAGGTGGAAAAGCAGGAAAGATGTTGGTGTGATGTCTTCTTCCCCAGAAGCTTGTGGGTAGGATGGGGACCAAGGAACCCCTAAGTGCTGTATCAGGGAGGGAAAAGGGGTGGGAGGTGCTGAATGAAGGTGGTGGCTGTAGAATTTTTGCAGACAAACCAGTTGGCACCCATATGACTCTGAACCAGGTGTGCTTGTAGTATGAAAGTCTAACAGACCAGATTTCTCATTGGCATGGCTCTTACTGAAGTCATCACAAGTATGTTGGTATTGCACAGCAGCAGAACTGGGTTGTTGGTTTAGTTTCTTTCAGGTGCATCTGGGCATTTGGGTTACATGTCTAAACTCCACTTGCTCAAATAATCTGAAGCCTGAGATTGTGAATATACAGAAATAGGTGTTCTTTTAAGGGCCACTTTTCGTTTTCTGAGAGTACGTATGATGTATAAAGATGCAGGTTTCTGAGTAATAACAAATGCCTGGGTTAACATTCTACCAAACACCAGATGTGAAACCCAGAGGCTAGCAAAGTATTTATTGAGGGAGTGTCTGAGGAAGCTGTTCTTATTGATGCCAGCAGCTCCTGAGTGCTAGTTAGTTAATCAAGTAAGTGTTTGTGGGTTGTTTTTTAGTTACTAATTCCATTGCCAGCAGTGTCTTCAGGAAAAAAGAGGAAAAATGGAAGGAACAGGTGGCGCACACAACTTTTTTTTAAAAGGAAACAGCGTGTTGTAGAACTGCAAGCGTCTGCTTCTACTTAATGCTTAGTCTTCAAACGCTGAGATGCCATTCATTTAGTGGAATAAATTACTATACCGGCTACTAGGCCCTTAAAATACTTTTTAACCTTATTTTATTCAGTTAACCACATTCCTTATTACCTCCGGCATACCGTACCAGGAGGCTGGAAGGCAATAGGATAAATAGTTTTGATTAGATCCTTCTCCAGAGCAAAAAGTAGGAGTTTTAACTTCCATGGGAGTAGGAGCCAGACCTTTTTTTTGTGGTGGGCAGCAGTGACATCATCTGAGACAGTCTTGATGAAGAAATGTTGTGCCCTTCAATTCTAACCTGAAAGGTTTAAATAATGCCAGACAGACAAATCTCTTTGGAGATAGAAAACATCTTTTATGAGATTATTTGATACAGCAGGAAAAATAGATAAGTTTGCAGGTGAATGGTGAAGACCAGGATAAAAGTTTCTAATCCTGAAAGCTTTTTTGGTGTGTGGTTTTTTTCCCCTGCCCCCCAGGTGTAGGAGATACTATCTTTATCTACAAGATTTGCTTCACTTACAGCCTTTGAAAATAGTGGCTGTAATGCCTTTACATCTCCAATGTCTTTTATTATTGGTGGGGAGAGAGCATTTCAGTGTGTGTAGCACCCAGAGGTAGAAGCTTTTCTGTTGCTTAGATCCCCAACTCATAACCTGTTCATAGATTTTTATCTCTATTTCTTATGTCTTCACAGGTTTCTGGGCACATAACCACTTAACAAGTGATATGTCGAAAGTCTTTCTTCCATAGAGTCACTCACAGTTTTTTTTTCTACTGGTACCAGTAGCAACAGGACCAGGGTTAAAGCTATTCAATCTGATAGGATCATGTGAAGTGTCTCACTGAAGCTCTGCCTAAAGGCAGTGTCAGATTTTCCAGTGTGGCCAGGTCTATAAGAGAACAGGGTTGACATCCCAAGGAAAAAAAGATTACAGTCATAGGAAGAATCAGTTATTTTTCTTCCAGTTCTTAAATGCTGTAAGCATAAACATGCCTCATCATCTAAAGGTAATACAGGTAATAAAGGTAATCCTTTTGTGTTGCTTCTCACCTTGGAAGCATATGGTACTAATGGGAAGCCATTCACCAAATTCTTGATTTTCAGGCTTTGAAAGGTGGACTGTAGAATTCACTTCATTTGTCTGAGCAATGTATAAAGGGAGGAGTTACTGACTTTAAAACTTCCACATGAAACCCAACTGGGTTTGCTTGGAACTGATTTTCCTTTTTACTATTACAATACAGTATGTATATATATATGTTAAATATATATAAATAAATAATATTATATCAGTTTATCTTGTTGTATGAATGAAACATTTAACACTTTTAAGAATACACAAATCATATGTCCTGTATTACATCTGTGGATATTTTTGTGTAGCTGAAATAACTTTTTCAAGTTTATAATTCCTAGGCTGTTAAGACTAGTGTCTCAAATCCTGATAAAAGCAAGTCAACTCTATGCTTCTAGGGGACCAGATAATGTTTTGATTTGGATCAAAAAAGAGAAGAATACTTCTTTAGACTTCCATGTCTCTGTTGTCCATATTTACCCACTGCTGGCACACAGGGCTGCTTACACTTTGCTGTGTTTCTCCATCACATAGGTTTGTAATCCAAATGCTGTAAAATGTGGTGCTTTACATTGCTGGACATTGATATAAATGCACTTTTCTCACACTTCAGTGTTGTGGTTGCTTTGAGCTGAGCTTCCAAAGGCCCATATTCTGAATAAGAATCAATGGGAATGGTACTGCTGAAAATGTGGAAACCTCAATCCTTAGTTCTTAAGTGCATTTCTAGGAGAGATTTAGTTGTGGTGTAGAACTGTAGGCAAGAATTCAAACGATTCATGTGCTCTTGACAGGGCTGTCTCACTCTGACTTCTCTTTCCAACTGTTTTAATGAAAATCTCAGAGATAGGGGAAATTCAATGCATTACCAAATGCATTGGTGCTGCATTTGAAATCAGAGTTTTATAAGCTTCTGTTAATTATTTTTTTCCTTGAGGGACCTGCTGACCTAAATAATGATCTTTCTATAGAAAACATTATGGAAGTATGTGTAATGTAGTTAGGAGCCAGGTGGGTGGTGAGGCTCTGTGTGTTTGAATGTTTAAGTTTGAAAGGCTTTTGGACCTGGTTTGGAAAAACACCAGTCAGGGAATAGTGCCTGCACAAAAATTCTTGCTGTGGAGGTGGGATGGGAGCTGAATGTAAAGGTGCAGGAGTCAAAAATGAGTTTGAACTCATCCAAGACCATGGGTAGAGGGAAGCCCCTGTTCTCCAGCGATGTACAGCCCCAATGTACAGACCATGGGTAGAGGGAAGCCCCTGTTCTCCAGCGCTGTGTCTTTGCCTGCCTTGTGATGAGGGTGCCAAGTTTAGAAGCTGGAAAAATGCCATGTTACTCTTTTGTACAGGTATTTTGTTCCAGAGTTGTGGCAGTGAAGAAGGAGCCTTCTTGGGGATCCAGTACTGAAGTACGAAGTGTCTCCATTAGGAGACACTGTTAGTGTTTCCAGTTTGCATGTGAGGAAATGAGGAACATTAAGATAATAATGCTATCTGCGGGCAGTAAGTAGGCAAATTGTGACCCAGCTGGGATCAGATTCCAGTCTCCTGAGCCTCATGCAGCGCTTTGTTTTCTCTTCCATCAAAGTGCCTTTTTCTGCTGTACATCTTAATTAGCAGCTTATCCTGATCTAACAACTAAGAAAGAGCTTCATAGTGCAAACAATAACAGTATGGGCAGATATGTGTATAAAATTGTATTTTGTTTCTAATTAGAGCAGGAGTGCATGCCTCTGAGACACTTTACAATGTGCTCAGAAGGAGAAAGTGTGGACTCCAACCCATCAAGTAGGAAACTATTGCTTTGGATGAAAAGCTGATGCTTTTTCAGGCAAATACAAAGGCAAGTTTCATATGTGAGAGCTGAGCTAGAAAGCTTGGTCTTTTAAATACAATTCTGACTAATTCTGCCACTGTTTTGTATTGGCAATTATGCATTTTTGTAATAAGCAAGAGCTGAAGCTAAAGATTGCTGTACTCAAGCTCTTCATGTCAGAATGCGACTGTGCATGTTGTATTTGTGTAGAAGGCTTGAAGCATCAGGGCCAGATGCTTTTTTGTCTCTGAAATTGCTTAGGTCCATTGATTTCAATAGACTTGCACCCACATGCAGTTACAGCCAGCAAAAACAGGCTCTTGAGTCTCAGAAATACACCATGAAGATACTGAACAACATCTGTAGCATAGCAACAGGAAAGCCTTTATGCCTTTCTCATTTATGACTGGTCTCAGACCCTGGCAGTAATAGTGAGCATATGGTGGAGGGTTTGTTTTCTTTTTGGTCATGCCAGTCAAATTGTCTCGGAGCGTAATGCCGACAAAATTTAAAAAAAACAGATATGGTAGTGGTTCAAGGATTCAGGTTTGAGGAACATCATCTTTGGTTCAGTGCTAAGGTTTGGGAAGACATCACACAGCAGCATGACTGCATGATTTCTATTTGCTTTCCATGGCATTGAGCTATCCCCTGTGTCAAGTTTGGCCTTCCTGATTCCATTAGAAACCATGCCAACAGGGTCTGGCATGTTTCCTCCTAGGCAGGACTGTTGCATGCTGTGTGGGCAGCAGAAGTCCCAGGCTGCTGTCCCATGGCAGGCCCTTTCTGGGAATGAACAAAAGTGCTTTTTGTACACAGCAGAGAAGGAGGTGCTGGAGCTGGGAAAATAGTTGGGGGCTGTGAGCAGGCAATTAAGTATTCCTCAGGATCAGCATCTCTGCTTGTGATAATCAGCATTGAGGCCTGAGATCAGTATGGCACCTGCTGATGCGGCTGCTTTTTGCCTGCTGTCAGTTGTGTCACAGTCTTATGCAAATAAACCATGTAAGAAAATGAATTACTTAAATCAAGCCAATTTGGAAGAATATCACCAGATTCTGTACCAGCCAGCCAGCCACCTGAAAGATGTCCTATATTTACACAAATGTAGCAATTGTGTTTTCTTCAGTATCTGTGTTTTTTACGTTATTTGCCTTTAATTTGTTCAAAGGCAGAGTGGGAAGCAGCATGAGTGTCGTAACTATGTCCTGTAATTACGCAACCAAAAGAAATAGAAAAAAGCCTTCTGGGTGTCTTCTACATTCTGGGATTTATTAGGTGTCCATGTGCTGACAGAACAAGATGGGAAATTGCTTTCAGTGTTCATTTGTTACCATGTGAGATGGAAGAATCAAGTCTCACAAAAACACTGTAGCGCAAGAACTTGGCTTTTTTGTTTCTGCTCATCATGGGCAATTCCCTCCCTTTTTAAAAAATGGTTTTCTGGTGTCTCAGTGAATAGACAAAAGTGATTCTTTGCAGTATTGGGGCGAGCACCTTACACGTAAAGGATATTTCAGAACAAAATCTAGAGCTGAGTTTGAAGTGTTTGGTCTGTTCCTACAGCACTGCTAATCACTAACTAAGAATAGAATAATTTGCAGTTCAGAGAAATGCTGTAATCTATTCATGCCTGTAGGAAAATATTGCTTTCACTGTGTTCTTTGGTGCAACTGTAATCATTTCAAAGAAAAGAGGTTAGGAAAGTGTGTTCTGCTGCATGTCAGCTGCAGCAGCTCTGTGTTTTCTTGGCTACTGTACTGATGCAAAACCGTCTGTTCAGGAAGATGATAAAACCAAATGTTCAAACAGAAGAAGCTTGCCAGTCGTCCTGCAGTTCCGTGCTAGGACGTGATGGATGAAGTCAAACTGCCTGAGTGCTTGTGTATTCCTGGCTGGAAAGGCCAGAGAGAAGTCAAAAGAGAAATGGGAGACACCCAGACCCAGCTCCTGCTGGTGGGAGGACACCACTCTGGGACCCTCAAAATCAAACTCTTCTGTATCATGTGGCTGCAATGAAGGCAGCAGGTGTAAAGATGGGTGGGCCTTGCAGCCTGTTTGCTGAAGCAAGAAGGTTCAAATTCAGCTGAGCCATACATGGAGAAGCTTCCTAGTTGGAGGAGACCTGTGGGTTTCGTAGAGAGTATGCCATTTAGACCCTGCAGGTTACCTGTACAAACAGTTTGGTAGGTAATTTCTTTTGAATTTCTTCTGATTTTTTTTAGCCAGAAGTCAGGAGCAGGATGTCAGTTTCCTTCATGCTGACTTCACCCACCCTTCCTCTGTGAGTCCTCATGGTGGTGGAAAGACCTGACTGGCATAAGGGGACTGCTCTTGTGTATAGAACCATTTCCTGTATTTCTCATTGAGAAGATGAGTTTTGAAGATGCAAGCACTCTTCTTTGGGAGCAGTATTCATAGGATGAATCATGGATGCTGGCCACTGATGTAGTTGGTGTTGTCTTTTTTAAACTGTAATCTCTTTAAGCAGCTAAGGAATGAAGCTGAGGCTGAGGGTTACCCAGGTCTCTTCAAGGTTACAGAGTATATTTGCAGGAGAAGCAATCTGCATCTCATTTTTAATCTTTAGAGTTAGTGTCAATGCAGAAGAGAGTAGGCAAGCCTCAAACAACTTTATTGTGGTTATGAATCATGTGTCTGGCACAGCAACTATGATTTGTGGTTTCAGGGCATTTTTAAAGGGCATGACTTTGTGGGTAAAACTTGCTCTTTCAAGTGTAAAAAAAAAAAAAGAGAAGGACATTTAGATTAAGTAGAATGACTGAGACTTGGTATAGAAGTTTTTAAAAAGCAGTGGGGTATTTTTCTGTATTAAACATCAGTTTAGAGTCTTTGAGCAGGAAAGCCTAAGATTAGCTTTACAGGTCTGGAAATATTGCTGGCCTGTCTGCAAATCCTGTGTTTCCCTCTTGCACAGAGCCCTTTGTAGCTGGTGGCAGGGAATGGCATTTTGCAGAACCTTCTATCAGTGGGCAACACGATCCAGCCCTGCAGCCAGGTCAGTGCAGGCTGAACCCTTGCTCTAAGGTTAAAGGGGTGGTCAGTGCATTCTTCTCTGTAATGGTTCAGAGTAGACACTGCCCTGTCTCTATTAGATTGTGTCTGCCTTCATCAGGAGGCAGTATCTGCTCCCTAATTAGCTATATACAGCACTTGGAAGTTGGAATTTGGGTGTAAATTCAGTAATGGCACGTGTGGAATCAGAAAGACATAGAGAAATGGGGTAAAAGTCTGAGTTCTGCATTTGCAGGTGCAGACATAGTGAAAGGGGATGTAAGCCCACAGGGTGTTTTTCATACCAACTTTCACAAGGGCAGCAGATCTCAGAAGGCCATTATCTACCCTGTGAGTCTGAAAATAGACTCTTTGGTCTAGGGGATAAACAAAAATGATGCTGTGTTAATGAAAGCATTTGGGACCTGGTCTGGTCACATTGCTCTGGGTCTGTTTTCCAGGCAGATTGAACAAAATATTTTAGCTGTGAAATTCTGAGAAACAGCCTGTAAAATGTCAGTGCTTGCATTTCTAGAAAGGCTACTTTCTTCAGCTGATTGATTTCCTCTGCAAGTATGCTGCTTAGTTTTGAAGGTTTATATGAATTCAGTGTGTGTCTCAATATGTGTGCCAGTAGACTCTTTGCATGGGAGCTGTCACATTCACCACTTTGAGTTAAAGCTGTCTTTAATTCTGTTTAAATCTTGCCCTCCTCTGGAGATGTTTTCTGATTTCCCCTTGATTAACAAGTATTGCTGCAGACCCTCTTCTCCACCAGTGAGCAGTGGACCGGGGCGTATTGGTGAGTTTTTGGGAGATGGGCACTGCTCTTGCCCCCCTACGCATCTTGTGTTTCAGAGACACACAGCCTGTATATTTTATGGGGCATTGTGTCTTTCCACAGAGTCCCTGTGATTGTGTATCTCCTCTTGGTCTTGTGTAATGTGGTTGTGCTGCGTTGTGCTAGGTCATGCTTTTAAACCACAGGACTTCTGAGTGCTGATTGCAAATTGAAAAGGAAAGACTTCTTGGATTTTCAGCAGGAAAACAGTAGAAGACATGACCTTTCTTCTGCTCCTTGGGGTGGAGCAGATATCCTTGTAGTGTTCTGCTTTGAAACAAATTGGTAAATAGGAGGGATGTTTTGATCTATAACAGGTTAGCTGCAGAGGTCTTTGTAGGCTTCCTAGGTGCTGAAGGAGATGGATTGGAAAAGACATTTCATAGAGATGAGAACTTGGAAAGAAAATTCATGCAGAGATGTAGAAATAGCTTATTCAGGCAGGAATAACAAAATCTAGGAAAGTTAGGCCAAATGAAGCACTGCAGATGAAAATTTTGCCTGAGCACAGAGAACAGGCTGTAACTATTTATCATGATGAGGTTAGATCGGGGATGGTGTAAGCTGCAAGGAGTGTAGCAGCTAGGAAATAAAAGTGGCCAAAAGGTCAGTGCTCAGAGTTAGGTAAATGAGCCATTTTGTAAGACAGGGCAGGGGCGCAGTGCCAGAGCTCCTTGGAGATGTGATTCCAGAGGTGATGTATTCTGGTGTTGTCATTGACGAGAACAGGGCTGACAATCACTGGCTGCACCTTCTGTGCTAGTTTGAATTCATAGGGATTTGCTGTGATGAAGTTAGTACACTATGGTCTGCACATAAAGAGTTGGTGAAAAACTAAAGGGTTCTCTCATGACCATTGTTTTTTACAGTTTTCATACTTTGCAGTACTCTGTAGCTGTGTATGATACAGGAGACAACTTGTCTCCCCAGGTGAGGGGGAATCTAGCAGATGTGAGCCTTGTGGGGGTCTGGAGGAGCCTGTGACCTGCCTCTTGATGAGCAGGGTGCAGAATTGATTTAAAGACACTTCAGTGGAGAGAGGCACAATGTTCAGCTCCACATTTTGTAAGAGCATGTCTTCCTGTAGTGGGAACAGCATTGATTTCAGGTATTAAATGCTACACGTGAATAAAGGGAGAGACAGTGTCTTAAATATCTTGAACTTCAATTTGCCTTCTAGTAAACATAACTTCCTAATCCCCCTTTCTGTTTGCTGGCTGTTGGAAGATGGATTTCCGTTATCAAACATGATTATGACCTGAGTTTTTTCCTGAGCTTTCAATATCGATTTAATGGCAAGTACTTGGGAAATACACAGTTCTACATGTTATGGGATACTTCTTTGAAATGTTTTTCTTGTAAAATAACAAATGGAACAAGATACTTGTTAGAGTACTATAGGAACAGTTGTTGCATGATTGTATTAGGAAGGGTCTAAACTAGGCATAAAAGTGACTTTAAAGCCTAACTTCTGAATTACTGTTATTTTTGACCATTACATAGTTCTGAGAGTACACACCAGGAGGTGACAACACTGCCACATACCTGTCCAATCAACTTACCTATGCTTCCAAGACCAGATGTTCTATGTGTTACATATTTAAATGTGCAGTTTCATGTAACTTCTTCCCCAGACCAGTCCTTTCTTATGGTCTAGATTTTGGCCTTCATACCCATGTCTGCAGCCTAGCAAACTGCTGTAATTTAGCACTGCTGCAGGTCCCTTGCTGTTGTGCTGGCTGCATGAGAGCCAAACTCTGCTGCAGCATTGGATTTGCAGGACAGCAGTGGGAGTGTTAGGGGAAGAAGGTGCTAGTTAGTATGTGTGTGGGGTGCAGAATATGATCCTTAATAAGTACAGAAAACAGGTGCTGAGGATGGAGGAGTTACCAAGTTTCTAGAAAAGCTGGTGAATGGCTTTTCTAGGAATGATAGTTTAGAGCCATGTAGTGGAAACAGTAGAACCAGCCTGAAAAATTGGCTCAGCAAGATCATGGTAGCTCAGCAAATGGTAGAAAAAAGTCCTAGGTTTTCTTGTTCTTTATTAGTGTGGTATCAGGACTGATCCAAAGTTTGGTGTGCATGTATATGTGTATGTGTGACCATGACTAGCTTTGAAAACTGTGATGGCAGAGCACAGTGTAATATCTCTGTGAATCTTGGTCCCTTGACCAGCAGAAAGGGCGAGTGGGTTTCAGGCAGGCTGTGCTCCAAGCCCAGTTCTGCTGTTGATTTCCTGGGTGACCTCAAACAATATAACAATAGGGGTAGTGATATACTTAGCATGCTGCTTAGCAAGTCTGCTGTCCTTACGTGTGAGTTAGTAGTGTTGCTGTTGGGAAAACTGGTTTCATAAACAAAAACAAGCTTTCAGAGAAGAGTTGGCATAATTTGAGAGAGGCCTATGGTTTACTGCCTGCAGAGCGCTGAGGAATAACTAGTAAAAGCTTCTTGAAGTCCTAGCCAGATTTAACAGCCAAACTGTCATCATCATTGCACATCACAAAAGCTGTTTGGGAGGAGATTTACCTGTTTGTTCATTCATGGCATAGACCAACAACAACACCCTGCAATAGCAGCCACATTTGTGCAAACATTTCCTCATTCTGTGACGAAAGCACTCATATTGGCAGGTTAGGAAATGATTATATTAAAAGGTTTTGCCTATAGCTGTGGACCTGGTTAAGTAATATGCTATTAAGCTCAATTAGAGTGGTAGAGTAAAAACAGATGTAATACTTGCGCAAGGAAAGAGCATGTAAAGACCTGAATAAATGAGGTGTTATGAATCATGCTCCTTTATGTGAGTAGAGCCACTGAAGTCAGGGTCTCTGCACCTCTGTTTCATGGTGTTTCTGTTACTGTTTTGTTGACTTTATTTCGATGCCTTTTGTTGACTGAAACATTTAAATGTATTTATTTTAAAACCCAGTAACTGAAGCTTGATACCACAAATGAACAAAGTGGACAAAGCATCTTCTGGAATCCTTTATGCTTTGCTGGTATGGACTGGAAAGAGACAGCCTCTCTGTTCCCTTTCCTCCCAACTGCACAAGATTGCAAGTTAGGTTGTCTTGTGGTAACATGCCTTTTGGAGGGAGTGTAAAACCATCCTGTCCCTGCATGATCCATGTAATACGTGGGAAAAATTTTTCTATCTGGTAACCAATGAGGACAATTTCCTGTAAGCCAGTTCTTGTGGTCTCTGGTCTCCAGCCAGATCTATTTTTACTGCCTTTTTCTTCTATTTTTTTTTTTTTTCCCTGCCCCCCCAAATTTATTTTTTCTTGAAAAGAAAAAAATGTCTGTTTGGCAATGTTACTGTCATGATTCTTACATGCAGACCGGCTACAGTTCCAAAAGGCACCAACAAAGGTAACATACATTCTGATCACCTTGAATTGAAGCTTTTGAGCCACATCATAAAGTCAGCATCAGTGCATGAGAGCAGAAGAAAGGGAACATTTGCCTGTGCTGGTTATCATTGTTGAGCTAAAGCCAAGTTCAAGTAATTTGGTGTTTCTGCAGCCAAAAGCATTTTGGTTCTGATACTGCTGACCCTTGGGCTGATGTAACATAAGGATCTAGGAGCATATAAGTAGTTGGAGTAGAAGGCCTGATAGTTCACCTGACTAGTGAATAAAACCAAGAAGACTTACACTGAGAGTGCAAGAGGAGTCTATTACTGTCCAATCTGGTGTTAGTGAAGGAGGTCTGAGTGTATAGGCAGAGTGAGCAAATTAAATGGGATCCAACTAAAAGTGCAGGAGGGTAGAGATGTGAGAGGGGAGTCATTTAGAACAGTCATTTTCCACAAATATCAATGGATATCCTGGCTGCAGCTATAGAAATGTCATGCTGCAAGTCATATGTGTATTTAAAACCAATCTCAGTTTGTTTGAACTTTCTTCCCAAGATTTAGGAATCTGTAAATCTTTCAAAAAACAGTTAACGTCACGCAGCAGGAGAGTGAGTTGGAGATACGAGTCTATGATGATAGAAATTGGGCTTGGAAGGCATTCTGGTAGCCAGGTTCTTAGGAGTGCTGAAGGAGAAAGGCAGGGCAATGCTGTGACAATTACTGTTTCACACATCATAGTGTCAGCTTTGGAGTGCTTTTTCCCCCTCAACTTTGCAAATCTCATTTCTGGACTGGATCCAGAAAGCTGCACATTCTGCAAGCAAAAAGCCAGAAGCATGCAATGTACACACGAGGCAAAGGGTGGATTTCCTAATAAAGGGACAGTGAATGTGTGTGTTGGAGCTTTCAACCAGATGCCCTGGTTAGTACCCGCAGTAAGGTAATTAGATATTTAATTAGGAAGATGAGTATACCTGCTTTCCCATAGGTAGTAACAGTTGACAAAAGACATGGAGAACTTAGCCTCAGGAGTCATTTGGAATCTGAAACACAGTTTGTACAAGTCAGATCTAGCAATAGTTGGATTTTCCTCCCATTACATTAGTGTGTTGAATGGTTGTTGGTTATGTTTTAAATGTTAACCTGGTTACTCTAGGATGAGCACATGTGGTCCTCTGATCTTGAAAATGGGAAGCATTTAAAAAGTTGCCGTTAGGTTTTTCATGTGGTTTCTGGATACTGATCCTTGGAGCCACTGTGACACTTGTTAGTTCTCAGTGAACAAATGCTTTCATGTATTTTTTAAGAAATAGATTATATTCAGAAGATGTACTGAAATCGCTTTTTTGTAAAATGAGATATTGGCAAATTTTTTGTGCTACAATGACAATAAATCATCATTGGCAGATTTGAGAGGAGGTGTGACTTCTGCCCTCTCGACAAGGTGCCACTATTGCTTTGAGACGTTGCTGGGTGGTGGGAAGAGTTACTCTGGTCTTCACTGGACACAGCTGCAGCCTTTGCAGCAGTGGCATTGGACTGACATTTTGTTGCAGGAAATCATCTGGTTATTACATGTTATTCCTGGGAGTTGCAGCATTACTTCAGCTAAATACTGTTGAGTAGATTGGCAGTGATATTTGCTGTGAATCATCCTTGCTAATGAACCTCTTTGATAGAGAAACAATAGTTATTAGCGAGATGATGTTTCTGTTGTGAATCCCTGTGCCTTTTTTATCTTTATTGTCCTCTGTGAACTATTTTGCGAGTTACCATTGGGCTGAAGGGCCTCATTCTCTTCATTGTAGAATCAAATATGTTGGTGTGAGTGGAAAATGCCTTTAGTAACAGGAGGGGCTTTTTGTTATTTTTGTGTTCTAAAGGTGTTTGCTTCTGTCGTGTTTTTATTTTTTTTTTTTTTACGTTTGAGTAATCATGAATGACTGGAATACCTTGAATCAGTGATACTTGGAAGTGCTGCAGGTAGACTGTTTAATGGTATTTTTGAAGTGCCAGATTGAGGAACATGGACATTAAATGATAAAGGTGATACAGTTGCCTTGGAATGCTGCTATTTCCCATCACTTTAGGAAGTGATAGGCTTCTTCCCTCCAGAAAAATAATGAAGTACAGTCTTAATTTTCAAGGCCATAAATAGATTCTAGAGGATTATGTCTATGATTAAAGTTATTCTCTTACATAAGAGCTTTTTCCTAGGCTGTGGCCTGAAGCCTGAGATATGAATGTGACTGTTTGTTGTCTGTCTGCTTAAACATCCTTCTTCTCTTGGCTCCTGGTTGTGCAGAAGAGATGTTAGTGAACTCAGCTCGTGTCCTAAGGAGATCAGCCTTGTGGTCAGTGAAACTGCTGAGTGAATGGAACAAAATGTGCAAAAAAATATTTAAAATGGAGATGATCTATTACATTGTCTGGAGTCCACTATGTCTGAGGATGGGGTACAAGGCTGGAGGAAGCTCTGGTCATTCCAGCATGGTAATGCTTACATCCCAAGTACCCTCTACATGGTGCATTGAGAGCATAGGAGTATGCTATTTTTTAAAAAAAGTCTCTCTCTTGTAACCCAGATTACATCTCTCTAGAGTAAAAGAGTGTTTATACTGCAAAAAAAGGAAGTTGACATCTGTTTAGCAACCCATCAGATAAAAGAGACAGTTCTTTTCCAGTTGCATCTGAAACACCTGATGCTTTTGGTGGAACATGCTTGGTGTGTGTACACATTCATCTGTGCAACCTTGTTTTTCCTTGCAAAATTGAACTGTACACTATTATGCCCATCTTTGGAAACACACTGATTCCTTGTTTGACTTTAGAGTGATTTGAACTGTAGAATTCTGCCCTGCTCCCCACTCTGATTTTAAATGTTCTCCTTGAGGCAGAGGAATGAATGCTCTAGGTGAAGCATACAGGATCAGTCCAGGAGATGTCTGTGGATGTAGGTGTGGACCAGGCAGTAAAAGGAGATTCTTTAGAAGCTTGAGAATTAGCAGAGGATGTAAAGAGGTTTTGTGCTTCTATGGGTGGAAACCAGTTTGTGCCGGTACTTCCAGGGCTATCCTAGTGGTGGTTTAGCTCGTGAGAAAACATCAAAGGCCATGAGTAATTGCATTCTCCAGAGCTCCTTTCAAAAGCAGAAAACCATGATGGAAGTGATGCCACAAAGGCTCACCCAAATGGGTGTTTTTATCTACAGTTTCTGGCATTTAGGCAGCTATCCTTCCAGTTTAATAATACTGAGTCACACCTTTTGTTTCTACCCTTCAAGTCACCAAGGTATCTCTCTTGTCCTCTACTCATGCAAAGCAAGAAAGGATTAGAGACACTTTCCAGACAGGAGAGCAGGGAAGTTTCAGCAGCAAGGGAGCCACTCCAGCTGGTGCTCAGTCCATAGCAAGGAATGCAGTGATGAGACCTGTGTGAGGAGCTGAGTTTCTCAGCAGCAATGTGAGTCACATCCCTGCTTTCCCAGCATGTGTGGGGCACTTGGCAAAGGGGTGGCTTTGCTGGCCATTTATTTGCTGGAGACTTTTCTGCTAAAGCAGGTGCTCTGTTGAGGACTTAACCCTGGATTTCTAAAAATCACAATCCTGTGTCCTTTTTATTTCCTTATCTGCTATGCATCTTAGACTTTGTCTTATATCCTTTTCCATTTTTTTCTATTTTCTTCCAGGTTTTTTTTTCATGGTCCCTTTGATGGAAGAGGGTATGTCTATTAGTGTAAGTTTTAGCAGTACTTCAGAAAACAGGTAGGTTTGCATTTGTATGGGAGACTTATATCCCCTTTTTGTGTAGTCCTTGTTGTAGGGCAGCAAGTATGGTTTAATAAATAGGATATGAAACACCCATGTTTTGCTCAGCCTTATTGACATGCCGTGTTTTATACAAGCTATGAAACTTGATACTGCCTCTTTCATTTAGAAGGCTGTGTGCACTTTCTTTCTTTGATGTAATTTAGTTGACGGCAGTGGGGTTGTTCCTGACTTACACTAAGAGAAATTAATAGGCAGTGAAGAGCGACACAGGTTCACACCCACTGTGTGTTGACTCATTTGCTCATTGGCTTCTTTGTAGCAGAAAATGCTTTTAGGGTACCCCTGAGGAATGTATCTAAGTAGAGCCAAGTTTGAGATGAGGTGTGTTTAGCTGAGGGCTGTTCAAAGCCATGGCTTATTATATGATTTGTAATGAAGGTGAAAATCGATGTTTTCATGTGGGAAAGGACTAACATCCGCTGACCGGACCAATTAACATGCACGCCTGTGGGTTTTTTAATTGCATTTCTAATTAAACTGAACCAAAGGGTTGTTTTAGATGTCTTCTGGACGAAGACTTGCTGCTATGAACACATGCAACCCTGCTTGTGCACAGGGGATGAACAAGACAAATTTCCAGAGGCCCCTGCCAACCTCAACCAGTTGTTGATTCTGTTCTGGGAATGCACAAGGACATGTGCTTTTATTGAAGTAGCTTGCTTCATGCCCTCCTTAGTTTTCTGACTGTGTGTTTCATTTGGGACATTTCCAGTCTGTGAAGTTACCTCATCTCAAATTTCTCCTTGCCTTCTCATTCCTTCTGCTGGGCCCCGATCTCAGATGCTGATGTTTCATCACTATGGTCTAGGAAACTGTTGCCTTTTTATGGTAGTTCTTGCACCTCCCTTAGCTCTGATTGATTTTGCAATGTGAAATAAGATGCAGGCTCCAGCACATCAGGCCTCACTGTGCCAGGCCAGAGCTTGGCTTTATATCTGGATCAAAGCATCTGAAGTGTACTTAGGTGGAGCCATCTTCTCCAGTCTACTGGTGGGCTGTCAGTAGTTTGCTTTACCTTTCCCATGCCAAAGCTGTCTAGATCCCATTAATAGTCTGGGCCTGTGGCTAAGATGCTGAACATTACTAATCCCATCATCCAGAGAGCTTGGGGTGAAGCATCCTCTCAGCGTCAGCCAGGGACTTAAAATATGGATGATGGGTAAATCCAGTCTTGACAGCAGGCTCTTCTTCATTGATGGTGTAGCTATGTGCTTAGTGTCTTCTGTTCCTCTGGGACTCCGAGGACAGCTTGGTCCTTCCTCTTTGTCTTTCTGGCTCAGTTTTCTCTTCAGCCAATGCTCTGTTGTGTCCTAGTTAGCTTTTTCTTCTGTGCATGCAAAAACTGTGTGGCTCTGAAGGAGAAATATCTTGTTCTCCTGTGTACAGCATTTTTAAGTTAATAAACAGAGATGTTGCCATTGCTCAGCTAGGGGAAGAAGTAGTACTAAAACTGGTGAAGTTATTGTTTAGGACTGTAATTAAACTTCCAGACTTACGTAGTAGAAGGTCGATATACCAAAGGTTTATGCCCGGGAATTCAGAGCCTTTTGTTTGGGTTTTTTGTTTTTGTTTGTTTTTGTTTTTTGTTGTTGGTTGGTTGGTTGGTTTTTTGTTTTTTATTTTTGTTTTGTTTTGGGGTTTTTTGGTTGTTGTTGGTTGTTTTTATTTTTAAATTAAGGATTATTTTGTTTGATGATTAGATGAACGGGACCAGAAGTAACTAAATCAGCCGGCAAACCTGCCAGTGACTCTGGTGGGTTTGTCGTGAAAACTATCAAGTAGTTGACACACAGCTCAAATTGCATACAGTACTCAATACAAAAGTAAGTCATATAGACTACTAACCTTGTGTCCTGCAGCGGGTAAAATACAACAAGGCTGGTTGGAGCATCTGTAGTAGCTCAGCATATGGAGGTATATGTGTGGAGGCTTCTAAATAAATGCCGAATGTCTTCCAAGTTGGCTGAAGGGAACAGAAGGGAGAGGGGTGAATATCTTGTAACTGCAGATGTGTTGCCATGGTGACATGAACCAATAAGCTAGAGCAAGCCTGGGAGTAATCTATAATTGAGAAGTATAGGAGAGGCAAAGTGGCATTGCTGTTTGCAGAGATTCAGGTACATAATGGGGAACCTAACGCCACGTTCATCGTGCTTAGTCCTGTCCTCATTCTGAAGAGTACTTAGAGTTTACCTACTGCTGGTTTTCAAAGGCTCCCTGCCACTTGAAACACATATATTTGTTTCATTTTTAATAGCAAGTTGTTGACCTCTGCCAACATCCGATCCCAGTCAGGGATTTTTATGTACTGCACAAATAGGGTATACATGCTGCATCTGGTAACCATACTGTAAAAGCAAAGCAAAGTTTGGTCTGTAACTTCTAGAACTGCTGGTTCTGTATTTCAGTTGCACTATGGGAACTGGATAGTCCTGTAAAGACAGAACACTAAAGCCTCAAGTCAGAGATGCCACCAAGCATATGATTTACTCTTAAGTGCTTAAGTGCTCTAAGTGAGGATGGATAGCCCAAGTGCCTAAAGTTATACAGATGCTTAAATGCTTTGTAAACTCAGTGTTTAAGGACTTCATCCCAAAGGATGCTGGAGAAACTTCCACTGAAATAAGTGAGGATGAAGGAGTCCTCGTGCAGTTTCAGCAGCTACAAGAATTGTATGAAAGAAAGCAAGCACATTATTGCTATTACATTATTGCATACTTTACCATGGAAAAAATAATTAAAATTAATTCTGGGTTTGGTTTAGGTTTTTGGGGGGCTTTTGGGGAGTGAGGGGGTGTGAGGTGGAACGGCAGGGGTGTATTGTATGATAAGTATTTGGACAATTTAATCAGCATTAAAACCTATTTTAATTATAAAACCAGTATAGGTAGGAAGTTGAATGGGATTCCACAGACAATCCATCCTTTTGAGGTCGTGAATAGCCCTTTTCATTTCCATAGAGTTTTATAAAAAAATGTTAAAATAGGAAGGAAGTCTTTTCATTCAAGATCATGTTTATGATCCATCCCTTACAACAATTTTCAAACTGATGTTACACACACTGGGGTACTTGTCTTCTAACATTACTTACTAATGTTAATGGAATTGTGCACTCTGTTTTACTTGTGTTTTAAACATGAGAGATACTTTACAACAAACAAAACATTCCTGGTATAAAATGTTGACTGTCCAGCAGATCTAGGGTTTTGCTCTCTAGCCGAAGTTGTTTAAAATAATAAAAAAATCAGCTGCTTTCATCAGAAGTTGCAGTATTTAAAGTAGTAGTCTATATCTAGAGAAACTGTGTATTTACACCATGTAAATGAAGAACTTTGTTTCGCTGCCCCTTTGATATTTAATGATGACTGAGATTGCAGACTCGTTGGAGAGATCTTCCACTGTGTTTCAGTAATACCAGCATTTTCAGAATCTGAAATTTTTTTTGTTACACAAGTTCCCACTGAATGAAAATAGGTGCACATAGCTTCAGGCAAAACAGCATTTTTACCCCACCATGAAAGAGATCCTGGAGATGCTAGAAAATCTGTTTGTGATATGCTTTTAGTGCTCATTTTCCACAAAAATATCAATCCTGTATAACACCTACTTATCTATATAAATAATCTTGCTCTGTGTTTGTACAGTACCTGGTACAAGGCAAACCCATTCTCAGCAGTTTCCTAAACACTGTTGTGATCAAAATAAGTAATGAGGTTTGGCTTAATAGGTGTAATCTTTCACAAAGGGGTGTTGGGGAGAAGCTTGGTCCTGGCAAGAATGGGAGAAGTTGTAATTGTATAGGGATTATAAAGAATGTAAAATTCTAAGATGCAGTCAGTTCTGCAGAGCAATTGAGCACCAGTATGAGTTTGTTTGTGGTTGTATGGCTGGGTTTTTAGTACTGCTGGTGTGAGACATGTAAGCTGTGCCAAGCCTTGATGTGTAGAAGGCAAATCAAGTCATTCCTCACTGAGCAAATCAGAACTCCCTACAGGAATGTTTTTCACATTGGTCTGACTGGTTCAATGTGAGACATTTCAGGAAAGAAAAACTTCGTGAACGAACAAAAAGTTTCAGCTTCATTGCAGTTTCTCTTTGAATTGGGGGGGCAGGAGTGGTAAAACCTTAAGTAAACCCTATAAAGAGTCAAGAAAAAGAGCTACAGGTTTGTGGATATTTTTATTCTTGCACTTTGTTTTTCCAGTTCTGATACTGTGTATCCCCTGATCTTAAGTATTTACCCCAGTACTTCGGAGGCTCAAAGTTACATGCAAGTAGAGGAAAAAGGCCATGCATTCTCTCTCTCTCCTGCCCATCCCTCTGTACTCTGCTCAATTATTTTCTATGTTCATACAAATAAAAAAGATAATTGTTTTCCTCCTAACCTTACTTGAAAACAGCCCTCATTAAATTCTGTGGTGGGGAGAGGGTTGGATAGGATGCCAATGTGTTGAAGGGCTTCTCTGTCTGGCTTGGGAAGTGCCTTATGTAAGGAGCTGTTGCACCACAGCAGAACTGAGGGAATGGGGACAGACGGCGCCTTTGAACGTGACTGTAGCTGGGATCCCTTATGGAGATCTTGAAGCGACTGTGGTGGCCCTGGGAAAACAAAGTGATGGTTCTTCCCCACCGTCCAAAGTGCATCTGTGCTCTGCCTATTTGGAGCTACGTGTTGTTGTGGCCTTGCTGCTGCCTGTTGGGGTGAAACTGGCACAGAGCTGCCTCCAGCCCTTTTACTACAGACAGGCAATGCAAGGGAGACAAGACTTTGTTATCCAGTAGCACCCCGCTGCTTGGAGAAATGGCATACATAGTGTTTTTCTGATGTTCTCCTAGCTGCTTTTTCTCACCAAACAACCCAGCTAATGCCTAGAAGATGTTCGTGGGAGTGGTTCTGAATTAAAACTTCCTGCAGTGTGCGTTGCACATCTTGGAAAGTGGAAGGTTACCATCCAGCAGACATGCTCTGTGCTACCCCTGGCAGCAGGGTGTTAGCTCGGAGGGAATGTAGCAGGACAAAATGATGGTGTATTAAATTGAAAATCAGAGCAGTGGAGGGGAGAAGCTGCCAAAATTGCAAATAAAATTATTTGGGTGGGTTAAGGAAGTTGGTTAGCCAGAAATTAGAGCTTGTTCCCCGGTTCCTTTGCTGTAGTTCAGAGATGCAGTGCATAGAGTGGTGCTACTGCTGCTTAACTTTTGATTCATTGTCCTTACTGATAGAAAGTTCCTCCAATACTACCTAGATGTTTAATGCTTTAATGACCTGTATTTCATGTCCACTGCACGTGTTCTCTGTTGTGCACAGTAATCTTGTGAATATTAGAATATGATACTTTAATCTCTGCTATTGTCTGAACTTCTGTTAATTTAGTCTTTCTGCATAGGTCTTGCTTTATTGGAGTTATTTTTATTGCTGCAGCAAACTGGATAGCCAAAGGGAATGAACTGCAAATAATCCTCCCAGAGAAAGGGCTGTTGGTCCGTGGTGGTCATGGAAGGGCTGCACTGGCCTTGACAGCTGTGCTGAGCAGAGCTGCAGCTGTGTGACACAGGTGAGGAGGGGGATGCTGCTGAAGCGCAAATGAAATCAAGATGTGTCTAGTAAGGGTCTGAAGTCCCATCCTTAGTTGTATTTGGTTCAGTGGCTCAGCAATTGATTGCTTAAATAAGGGCGGTTTTTCTGTCCTGTCAGCTTTATTCTTGGCCACATCAAGTACTCTGAGCAAGCTGCCTTGGAGAATTCAGCCTTTGAGCGCTTCTAATTCAGAAAATGGATTTTCTGGATTGTGAGTAACATGTTTGTGTCCTTGTATTTCCCTGTGGTTCTGTCAAACGAAGTTTTTCTTTTTCAGCTTAGAGAGACAGTGAGAGGTGGAAGAGTTGAAAAAGGGAAGAACTGCATTCACTTCAGAAAGAAATGTGGTACTTTGCACCATCCCAGAGTGCTGTGAGCAGTGATGATCCTGCTGCTTGTTCTGCAGCCTGGCGCAGGCTTTGGTGGGCATGGAAATGAACAAGCACATGTTTACCACTGAGAAGCTTGTCTTTCTCTAATATGAGTATAGTCCTTCTGCAATATAGCAAACCAACCTGGACTTGGGGATTAGGAGTTTTGCACTAGGCTGCAATCCTTTAGATATTTATGGGGTTTTTTATACAGATAGACATACGTCACTCTGCTAGAGAGGTACAGGAGTAGCAATTTAACAGGAAGTAGGCTGTGTGACAATGTAGCAACTACTCAAGCTACTTTGCACTCTGTATGTGAATTTCACACAGAGTTCTCATGGTCCTGTGCAGGGCTCTGGGGTGACAGCAGAGGGAATCACAGGGCTGCCTCAATATGCTCGTTATGGTGGTGACTCTTACGGGTTGAAGGCTGCCGGTGCATGGTCTGTATGGCTGTGGCAAACATTACTGTGAGCTTGTGACAGACTGGGCTTTGAGAGCAAATCTTCTGTAAGTGAAAGGAAGTGTGTGTGTCCTGGGGTGAGCAAGTTGTGGGGGCTGCTGCATGCTGGTGCAGCTGCACAGCTGTCACACCTGAGTGTAAAGTGAAAAAGGCTGCTGCAACAAAGTGATTCACATCTATTTAGCAAGTGCTCCTGAGTAATTTGGTGGGCTGACACCAGATCATGACAATACACGTTGAAGGGGTTACTGGTCTCATCAATCAGCTTCTGCTTGGCTGCTGCTCTGTTGCAGCTTCTCTTGCCCTATTTCTTCTTGAAGAACTGCATAGCTGCAGTGATTTTAAATTTTATCTTTATCCTAACCACAGGAGATAAGTGTGATATGGTTGATATTATGACACATCAGATTCCCTTGGTCTGTTCACTGGCTTCTCATTTGGTTTTGGTTCCTGCTTCCACACAGAGCATACACCTGTGTTTTCTGTCATCCATGGCTATAAGAAAACAGGTAGGTGAGGCCAAGATGTGAAAGAGCAATTTATAAATGGCTGGTTATCAGAGCTGTGTTTCTGTCATGAATTTATGGTGGCGTATGAGTGAATGACAAATTTTGTTTGGTCTGTAAAACATTAGAGTAGAGCCAATTTGGACATGTAGCCTTGTAAAGCACATAATGCCGTCTCTGAAATAATACTGGTTTCTTAAACACATGTGCATAACAGATGCTTCTGAAGCAGCTATTTGTACAGGGTGTTTAAGAAACTGCTTTGAGTATCTTCCTCAACAAGTTTAATTCATGTTTCTTACCCCCAAGTTATAGTGCTCTCATCTGCTAAAGTCTTAAGTAAGGGCAGTTTTCAGTAAGATTAGTTTTGCATTCAAAGTTATTTTTTGGCTTAGAGAGACAATGAGAGGTGGAAGAGTGGAAAAATGGAAGAACTGCATTCACTTCAGGAAGAATTGTGGTACTTTGCACCATCCCAGAGTGCTGTGAGCATTGGTATGTTGATGCTCTTCTTGAAGAAGGAGGTTGATTTTTTAGTAATCCAGTATGTTATGAAATTTACTTTCAGGCAGTGATGTAAACAGCCATTAGCTTTCAGTAGTAGTTAGAAGAGAGGTAACACACGTCTTTGCAAACTAGGGCATGCACAGATGAGTGAGTTAAATTGAATGTTGGCTCATATAAAATGATGAGTGGAGAGTGCTGGTGTCCCATGCAGACTGGGTCAAAGATATACCAGTACAAGCAGCTGTAGAGACTCTCCATCATTTGAGATGACAGAATTCCTGTGCTTTGAGGAAAAGGGCTTGGGGTCCTGATTTTCCACCAGCATGAGAATGAAACATTCACAGTAATTTTGTTTATCGGAATATTTGTTATGTTGATTCACAACATTGGCATCAGGCTGTTGGATTAAAAGTTGCTTGACTATAGACACACTTTGTACTCTTAAGAGTACAAAGGTGCTGCTTTGTATGTGATTATGCAAATGGGACCCTGGTGTGTGTGGGTGAAACATAAGTGTACCGCTTATTTCTACTGGCAGTCAGGCTTCTGAAAAAAACGTGCAGAAATGAAGGAATCTGGTCCTGGGATCCACCTATGTGAAGCATACAACTGCTTTTCAATATCATGATGAAGATAGAGTATTTGGCGTAACAGCCGGGTGTGAGGAGACACTGCCTCAGGGAGTGTGATAAGTCTCTCAGCAGTGGCACAGGACTCTCAGTGGCTACAAACTCTGGAGAGAAGGAATAAAGCCAGCCAGAGTCACATGTTGGTGTTTTGAGGGTCCCTTTAGGTAAAGTTTATTTAGCTTTCCAGGAAGCTGCAGTATTTAATCTGACCTGAAGCAGCAAACAGATGGAGGGATGTATTCTGTCAGAGAAGAGAGCTGTATTTTTGGCTTTTACTTCAAGCAAGAGATTTGTAGGTGGCTTGCTTAGTGTTCCATGAATTTGATGCTCTATATATTGCTAAACGGAGCCTGTCTTTTGTAAGCAACATAATTTTACAGCCTCCTTATGCTTAAACTGCTTCTTCACTCAGGAGTTAAAAACAGGTTCCTTCCAAATTTGTTGCCCTGTTAGACCATACGTTCTGCTGCTGCAGGGAGCAAGTCATTCATGTTGGCTTAACTGGGAGTTACTTACATCCTCCAGTGGAGCCATGTATTTCACTTTACAGATGAACCAGTGTATTCTGATTTTGTGTTTACATATCTGAAAAGCAGGATCCTTTCAGGATTAATTTCTTTACAAGGCTTTTAACGGAATGGAGGCTCTTTCCTGTTAAATTGAACTCAACTTGCGCAAGTGCAGATGTATAGAAGTCTCTCCTTTCCCCTGAGACCATGCCCAGTTAAGAGGAGGAGAAAAGTGAACATTCTTGGGAAGGTTTGTTCTTGTCATATTATAGCCTTATAAAATAGAAACAAAACTAAAATTGTTGCAATGCTGCTTAAGTAAATAAGAGTTTGAGTTGGGGCTTGAAAATAGTTCGTTCTCCCTTTTTTTCAGGGTAAGCTGTGCAGCATTTCAAACTGGCTTGTGCTGGGAGCAGACATCACCAGCAAGGTATTTCCTGTCTCCTTTTGCCAAATGCTAATAATAATAACAACAACAACAATAAAGTTCTAAAAAATATACTCAAATCAGAACTAAGACATGCATGACTTCATTTGGCAGCACGGGGCTTGCTCTACATAACTTCTGTCTTTATTTTTTTACTTATATGCCTGCCAAGAGCTTCTGTATTCATTTTCCCCTTCTCACTCCGTCTTCCCCCTGCTGAAGGAAAGGCATAGTGTATCACACTCTGAGCCAGAAGAACATATGGGTTGGGGAGCTCCAGCTGACCAGTTCAAGAGCTTGGCTGTCATGTGAGCCTTGCCAACAAATTTTAGTGTCACAGGGAAAACCATGAGAACATTTCTGAAGTTTCAATCCTGCAGAGAGTAGCCAGGAAGGAATGAGTGGGAATTTCTTTTTCATTGAGGGAAAAAAAAGTGAACGTATTTTGAGTCTCTGAGCTGCCTCTGCTTCTGAAATGGTGGTACCCTGAAGAGGCAGGCTTAGATTTGTGGCACATTAAAATGAAGTAACAGTTTCATGGTAGTTGATAGTGGTTTATGACACATCAGTTCCTGTTTCTGCTTTGTTTTTGAAGCTGCTTCAGTGCACCCAGCTTCCTTTCCTTAACTACTAGGAACTCTGTGAACCCCTGGCTTGTTTGTCTCCAGCTACAGATGGAAATGCTGGATAGATCTCAGCATCCCATTTTGCCTAGGCAGCATCTGTGTTTTCTGAGGTAAAATCTAATACACAAATATGAACATAATTTCTGGAATCAGTTAGAAACTGTGCATCCACATGATCCTCTGTGTATGTGTGAATTGTTTTCATTTGGCTTGTTAAATTCATTAAAGAAGAAAAAGCTTCCAGTGGAGCTTGATTCTGATGAGCCTGTATGGGTTAAAAGAAGTAGTTACTGTCCAGAAATCACTTTCTTTTGGCATGTGTTCCCTCTAGTCCTTTGTGATATCACCTGAAGGTTTTTATCTGACATTGGTTTTGGATTGAGTCTGCATTGCTGATGGTGCATTTGGCTGTAAAGATGAGGTTTAATTGATTTTCAAGGGTAGGAGAAAATGGTGTTCTTGATAACCGTTGCAATTTCAGGTAATGTATGCTAACACTGATGTGTGAGCTGCTCAGAGCTAATAATAACTGGCTGACGTGACCTGACTTGGCTTTAAAATGCCTAGTAGAGCTTGCTGTGGCCTTGTAAAGAGATTTTGTATTTTTGTGTCTGTCTGCTGATGGCTCTCTAGTGTACATCTCCCTAGCATTGCATCAGGATTTAATCACAAATCAGGTTGCTCCAATTATTTCTCCTGGTAAGACTTCAACCTTGTTTTGGCTCCTTAGGGTGGAGGGGCTTTCAAGAGTGGGTGAAAAAGCTGTATATCCTCCCAGTTTGTACCAGAGGACAAAAAAAACATATAGACCCTTCTCTGCCCATTTCCTGGGGCAGCACATGATTTGTGTGTCTCCATGACATTTCTTGAAAGCTCAGGGTAACAGCCCTACATGATTGATTAATAAATACCTTGGTAGCTTTGACAGGGAACACTGGGCATCTCATGGCCACTTCAGAAGGGCAGCAGCAGGCTGGAAAAACTGTAGTGTGCTAACTCGCCTGACCTGCTATTTCTGCAAAGTTCCCACCAAGGATCCTGAATTTTATTTCAGAACACCAAGGAAAAATATGGAAGAGTTTGGAAATGTCAGTGCTGGAAGTGGGGCTTGCCAGAAGTAGTAACAGACCAAACTTGTAAGACAAACAATGCTGCACCATGGACTGACTATATCACCCCATAATCTGTATTAAAAATAGATTTTACTGGCTCTGGTTTTAGCATGATCCATTCAGTAATTCATATGGCATTCCCATATGTTAGGGTGAGAGGAAGGTGGAAATAGTGGGAGTGGGGGAAAAAGACACTGACTGATCCTTATGCCATTTCAGTTCAGTTAATTGCATGTGTTTAAAATGTTGTAACGTGAGCAGATGGGGTGTTTCACAGTTATGTGCTCTGTGTGTGGATATATACACACACATACATATATATGAAGTTCTCTAGCACTTGATTCCACAGGGCTGTGCTGAGGCTTTACCAACCACACATGTTGGGTGTGTATGGGTGGGAGGATGGCATCAGTGGTGGGATGGGATGAGTGATTGATTTAGTACTGGGATCCCCAAAACCACATGAGATGTGCACGTGTTCAGTGAGCAGTCCCAGAGCTTGCGGCTGTGTTGCATTTGGTGACAACCTCAAGACACTCTTTCAAACGTTGTTGTGTCTTCTTATTTGAAGCCACACAGCTCTGAAATCAGTAAACAAATTTTTTCAGGAATCTGGGCCTCAAACGTACTTAGTACTTAAATACCAGGGTAGTTTCAGTCTGGGAATAACTTCTGGAAGAAGGAGACCTGTCCCTGGAAGCAGTGGTTGTGTATCCTGCAAAGTTGCAGGAATGTGGGTTCCCTCCTCTTGCTAAGATTGCTGGAGCAGCCAAGCTGCTGAGGGCTGCATGCCAGTAAGCACCATCCAGCTCAGGCAGCATTCTGGTTACAGCTGGGATAATGGGTGGTCTTCTGACCATGGTGAAATCCCACTTCAGTCCTGACTCTGCAGTCTCCTTGTTCTCTTTTGCTGGCAGCATCATTCCCAAGCCTGTGATGGATGGGTCACCAAGTGACCTGGCTGCTTTCCTCAGCTATTTTCTGGTCTTGTCCCCTCAGTTTTGTCCCTCTCGCCTGCCCTCCACCCTGGCCCCTTCCACACAGGTGCTTTTGGGGAAGGGGCAGCCTCCTCTCTGCACAGAGCAGCCTGCTATTCCTGTGTTCTTCAGCAGGAGTGTGGCAAACAGGCTGTTTTCATCCTTGCTACCACAACCCTCAAAGGATAAAGCAGATGGCACTGTGCTTAATGAACAGCCAGCCTGTTTGTCAGCTCGGGCTTTGCTCTGTATGTGTATCTCATGTTTGCCAAAGCTGGGCTTTTCAACTGGAGCCTCTGCTCCTGCTGGGATCTCATCGGGAAGATGAGGGGCTCCTCCTCCTCTCTCTCCCCAAACTCTCGTCCCTAAGGTCAGCCTTTGCTCAGATCAGCTCTTCCCTGAGAGCAGCCAGGCTTTCAGCAGGACCTGTGTGTATGGCTGGGCTTCAGTTTGTGTAATGTAATTTCTCTGAATCTTCAGATAAGACAAATCTTTTATTTAAAATCCACTTTTTTTTCCTATTTTTCTGGTCCTAAGGAATTCTTTGGGGTGGTCTTTAGCTTTTAAGAGCTTGAAAACACTTGGCTGAACCCAGGAGTGTTGCTTTCTTTCACTTAGACTGGTAGAGACATGTTTGGCCAATTTCAGCATGAGCTGTAAGTGATTTAGACCCAATGGCTCTTTGCTTATAGGGATTTTGTTTAATTGTTGCTTTTTGTGTGTATTAGTTCTAGTACCAGTCCATACAGCATTTGCTCGCAATTTTCAAGGTGCATCCTCTTTGCTTTCTTTCCTGCTCCCCATGGATTGGGAGGTGTGAGGAAGGATCTTGTGGCAGCCAAACCACTGTGCTGTCCTCAGCGGATTCCTGTGTCATGCAATATCAGCTGAAAGTGCCTCAGCAGGTCCCAGCTGAGACATCACCTCACCTGCAGCCTGGCAGGCGTTGTCCATCTGTACTTACACATGCCGACAATATGTTTGTACAAGTCGATGCAGGACCTTGTACGCTGGGGCTTATTTGGGACTGAGGTATCAAGCTGCTGCTGTGTAGATAAAATGGAAACAATACAGTGATCTTTTGCCCTACTATTGGTTAAGAAAGGTCAAATGTGTAGCAAAGCTGGGTTAAAGAAACACTTTCTCACTCAGTTTCTGGAAGTCAGGGCAGAGAGGCAGGGGCTGGGCTGAGCTGTTGCCTCTGGTTCTGGTGAACTACTTGGTGCCTTGCAGCCCCTTTCCTTCTCCCACCCGTTATTTTGTCTCATGCATTTATTTCATAGCAGGTGCCGTCACACTGGAAGAGCTTTCAGTACTGAAGAGTCTTTGTGGGCTTCAGAAGGAAAATAAGAATAACTGACTGGGCAGTATAGGCAAGGGATCAGCTGTCACTACCCTTGGTATACCCAGGGGAAATAAGGCTATTCAGTCCAATGCTTTTCAAGAATGAAAGATTAGTTCAGGATGAGGGAATCTTTTGGTCTTCTAAAGGGGCAAAACCTTGAGCCACAGAAATTGAATAGCAACATGTAGAGTGGTAGTTGAATAAAAAATAAAATGAGAACACAGAAAAAAGCCTTAAGCTCTTTAGTTTATCTTATTCTCCAAGTTCTCTGTCAGATGGCTAGCACCTGCTCGATGCCTGGGTATTAGGGACATACTGTCAGGAGACTTTATCTTCAAGTGATACCTGCCTTTACACTCTGCCTTCTGTTCATCTGCTGATCACACGTTGCAGGGTAGAAAGCATTTTCTGGTCACAGTGACTTGTTTTTCAAGTTGCTGAAGTATAAAATAATTTCTACCAAGGAGTTACAAAGTAAAATAATTTTCAGTTATTTCTGTCTTGGCTGTATGTTGGAGTCAGTCTGAACCAATGCATGTGTTTATACTTATTGATAAAATATTGCTTTATATAGAGGATATTCTCACACTTGGTTTCTCCCTTGTTCAAGGGAATGAAAAGAGACAAGGAAAAAGGCTTTAAGGTACATTAAGAGATGGTTGAAAGCCAAAGTCAGAGAATTGTTATAAATTTCAGCAAACAGGTTGAAGAACAAGGGAAAAAAGATGGAAAAAATGTAGTGTTAGCAATGTGAGTGTGTATTACACATTTATGTAATTTTAAATTTACTTACATTTGCTCCTATATTTATAGCGTAGAAAAATTTCAGAATTATCCTAAATCTCTCAGGAGAAGACAGTGTTTTCTTACCTGAAAGCATCAGGTGTGACCCCTAGGAAGGGCCTCTAGAAGCAGAAATCAGAGGATAAGCTAAGCTCATGCCTTTTTTTCTTCCCCAGAATGTTTTAATGCTTCTAAATATTCACAGTGTTTAACTGTGTTTAATGGTTGATAGATCCTGTTAAACTCCAGAGTAACAGAGTATTTTGGATTTGGGGAAAGGTGGGTGTTGCGGTTTGACACTGGCCCAACGCCAGGCACCCACGAAAGTTGCTTATCCTCCCTTGCCACAGCTGGGCAGAGAAGAGAGAAAATTAACGAAGGGTTCATGAGTTAAGGATTGGGAGAAAATACTCCAAGGGCAAAACACATTCAACTTAAAGATACAAAGTGAATTTATTACTAACAGAGTCAGAGGAGGATAATGAGAAGTAAAATAAGCCTTTAAAATACCTTTTTTCCCCCAGCCCCTCTGTCTTTCCCACTGACAGCGCAGGGAGACAGGACGTGGGGTTTTGGTCAGTTCGTCACCCTAGATTTTCTTTGGCTGCTCCAGGAGAGGAGTCCTTCCCCTGTGAGACCATGGGGTCCCTCCCATGGGAGACAGTTCCCCGTGAACTTCTCTAGTGTGGTTCCAATCTCATGAGCAGCAGTCCTGCCAAACCTGCTGCAATGTGAATTCCTCCCATGGGCAAACAGTCCTCCCAAAACTGCTGTGGTGTGGGTCACTCTTCCATGGGGTGCAGTCCTCCAAGGACAGGCTGCTCCAGCCTGGCAGCAAGGGCCTTCCTCTTTCCATCGGGTCTCCCACTGGAGCACAGCCTCCTCCAGGCATCCCCTTGCTCCAGCATGGGCACCTCCCCCACAGGCTGCGGGTGGATCTCTGCATCCCCCATGGACCCCCACAGGCTGCAGGGGCACAGCTGCTTCACCATGGTCTTCACCACGGCCTGCAGAGGAATCTCGGCTCCAGCGCCTGGAGTGCCTCCTCCTCCTCCTTCTCCACTGACCTTGGTGTCTCCATATTGTTTCCCTCACATGTTCTCACCTCCTCCCTTCTCTGGCTAGAAGAAAAACTGTGTGTACTTTGATTTGATTTTCTTCTTAAATATGTTATCACAGAGGCATTACCAACCTCTCTAATTGGCCCAGCCTTGGCCAGTGGCATGTCCATCTTCAGAGTCATCAGGGATTGGCTCTGCTGGACATGGTGGAAGCTTCCAGCAGCTTCTCATAGAAGCCACCTCTGTGGCCCCCCTCACTCCCCCAAAAAAAACAGGCCATGCAAAACCAATACAGTGGGAAACAGCTGCTCTGTTTGACAGTCATATGGGCTATGTGCAGAGATGTCTTTTTACTGATAAGATGCTCTTAAGGCTCTCCAAAGACATAAGGAAAAGAAAGCTGTTTGGTCCAGCCAGTGTCTTTCACTGAACCTTGGCATGTGCTCTTTATGTGACTTGCCTCTTTAATGTTGAACCCTGCCCTCAGGAGAGACCAAAGAAGAGATCGGAGAAGAGATCTATGTATGTAAGAGTGGGGACCAGTGGCAGAAGAAAATCTGAGAAAGTTGTTTCCATCAGGGAGCTCTCCTGCTGGACTAAGGCAGGGAAGCAGTTGGAAGCCAGCAAGGATCACCAAATACAATTGGGGTAATAAAAAGGGCTGGAAGAAAAGTGTGTTACCCAGCACTGCAGTGGCTAGAGCTCAGCACCCAGATGTAATCAGTGGATGGTCTTTGAGAAACACTTGGCATGAACTTTAATAGAGCTCTTATAGCTTAACAGACAACGTCTTGTAGCAAAGAATTGAAATATCCTGGAGTAGTATCACAAGTTAATAAAGGATCAGGCAGCTTTAACAGATGTGAATTTTCTGACTCTTGACCTGCAGCTCTCTGTAGCAGGTATAGGTTTTGTCACCAGCTGGTGAAAGCTGGTTATTTTTGCATGGCCCTGTGTACTTTTATTAGTAAAGCTGTTCATGAGTTATTAATGACTTTTCATGTTTCCTTTTTATAAGAAGTGCAAAAAATATTTCTTTCTCTGTTCTTCAGAATTTAGTCTCTGAATATGAAAGAATAAGAGAGTAAATAATAAATAAGAGAATAAACCTCACATACGCAATGAATAGAGTATAAATTCTATAATGAAAATCCATTCCTTTTTCACTAATCTCTTGTCCTGTGAAAGCTCTGTCAGGCAGGCGATTTATATCTGAGTGTAAGCAATGAAATGTTGAAGAATGATGTTGCCAGTTGCAAGTTCCAAGGCTTGCTGTTGGCATTGACCAGAAAGCAAAAATGCTTAATGAAAGTAGTACAAAATATTAGGAAATTGCAACTTCTGCTGTTAAGAGAGTTGCATCCCAAGTTTGTTGTATTTGAGTTGATTTGGGGTTTGCTTTATAATCTGAAGTCAGTTCGTAGGAGGTAAGTGTGTGTCTTTGGAAGAGACTTACTGTACTGAGGTGGGTGGGGGGAATGGCCCTTGGAGCTTCCTTTGTGCTACTAGAATGCTGTTGAGCCACTGGCAAAGTGCAAGTTCTGCAAAGGGAGAATCCCAGGGAGACTCAATAAAATAGCATAGTGCCCAAAATCCAGGGCTTACAAAGGTTAGACTAACACTTTATGAGGAAAACGTCTCTAACAAGATCCCAAGCAAGTAAAAAATAATATTAAAAAAGCCCACTTTCCTCATAAACTAGATCTGTTTATTGGGCTTTTGTGGCTCCATGGATGTACCTGCAGACAAAGTACAGCCAAGAACGGGATCTGCGGGAGCCATTCTGCCACATTCACTGGGTGAGTGGCTGTTACAGCTCCAGCCATCCTGCTGATGGCAGTGGGGGTATTCAGGGGATGGCAGAAGATGACTTGAGCAAAACCAGCAGACCAGAAAATACAGTCTTTGTGTGGAGCTGGGAAGAAGTCCCACTATTGGTTGAAGAGTTGCAGGAGGATGCCCTCCTGTTCATGGCTTCTGTTCAGATCAGGCTTCAGACAGGTTGAGCCATGCTCTCTGTTGCGTTTTCTGTCATACTTTCTTGCAGTGCAGTGGATTAGTTGCTTCTCATTGGCTTAGCTGTGGTGAGCGATGATGTTACAGTGTAAATCTGAAAACGCCTTTGTGGTTTGCACTGCCACAAGCCCCACACTTGGACTTGGGAAGGCTTGCAAGGGTAGCTTTTAGGGGATCAGTAGTTAATTTGGAGTTGGTTATCCTGATAATGGGAGCTTTTGGTTCACAGTACAACCCTTACAGTGCTTTCTGTAAATGATGCAGAGTTGTGCATTGATTTTATGGGGTTTGGGGTTTTTTTCCTTTTTGTTTCTTTGTTTCTTTTTGTTTCCTCCTCTTAAGAAATTTATCTAGTCTGATCTCTTCCTGGTTTTGAAATGGTAGCTTTTTATTCTTTATGAGGAAAACAATGCATTTCAGTGTTACTGAGTTTCATTAACATCTTTCCCCTCAAGTATGGCAGCAAGCCAGTAAAATAATTGTGCTCTTTGATTGTCTCTTACCACAGTTCGTTTGCTCAGAAACTGTCTTGTGCGAAACTCCAGGCCTTGAACTAGAGGCTGACATGAGTGTGCCTGACTCCACTGCTGGTGGGCCTTTAAAAGGTGTCAGTGGAAATTCCTCTATACAAGATTCAGCTCCTAAGAAGGGATACCCTTCCCCCTGTGTTTTGCTACTGATGTTGGTCCTGCCTTGGTCTGCAGGGCCAACTTCCAAAAGCAGTGAAAGCTCAAGCTCCCATCAACTATGTGCAGAGAATCATCAGTTAAGAAAGGCACAGAAAACTGGATGCTTGTTAATATTCATCCTTAAATTATTTATGCAGCTGAAAAGAATAAACAAGTGACACTTTATATTTTGTTACAGCAGTTTCCTATCCTTGTATAGTATTGTTACTGGAGAGCTCGTGTCCAGAAGGGTGTTTGGTGACACCATCTGCTGAATAAGGTCTTTCAGATGCATCTGTCTGCATTAGTAATGAGAATGCTTGCTCTTGTCTTACAAAGGAACCATTTCTTTTAAATATAACCCCCTCCTTCGCAGTCCCTCCACAAATGATACCATCATCAGAATTCTCATTACAGACGTCTTTCATCCCTTTAATGTTGGATGAAAATCTCTTTGTCTTCAAGTTCCTTCAATTATTAATGATTTTGTTGTATTCTTTTTGCCAATTGGTGCAGAGAGAACCCTGGAGCAAATGTGTATTAGCTATTCCATTTATTCTCTCTTCATTCCTTCTGTGGTCTTTCTTAATGTCTCTCCTGGTTTCTTACTCAACAGGTTCTGCATCATTGCTTGGGCTTTTTTTTATTCAAATATAGGAGCCATTGTGCCCCAAAGACTAACTTTATTTTTGAAACCTTCTAAAATGAGGTAGGGAGCCTTCTTGCAAATGCTGGGAACATATGTGTTTTCCAGTCTCTACTGTGGTGTTAATAAGTGGTCAGACAATTATCTGAACCAGTTGCACCCTATGGACCAGGTGGAAGTCTGGGGGATGGCAGGTCACAGACCCAGTAAAACTGTCAGCTCCAGATTCTAAAGTACAATCTCAGTGGCATTGTGGAGAGGCAGCCTTGGTGCCCTCTACACCCCACTGAGGTCCTCCAGCAGCAAAGAGGGGAGGAGTAGGTGGGATTCACGTGGAAGAGCTACAGGCCTTGTCCTCTGAGAGACTGAGCTGATGTAGTGGGAACCCTATAGGAGCTCCCCTTGGCATTCCTTTTACAGCCCCAGTGTCCCTGAAGCTGTAGGCTTTGCAGCTGTCTGGACCTTAATGGCTCAGATTGGGGCTGAGATTCCCAGCACTCCAGCTGGCCCGTATTAGATAGGTGTGGAGGGAGCAGTGCTATACTCTGCACCAGCAATTCTCATTAGGCTTGGGAAGGTTGGAGAGAAGGCAATGTAAGTCAGTCCTATGGCTAGGTGAATTTTGCTGGAGGCTGTACCAGTTGCCCAGTTAGAGAAACTAGATGCCTGCAGGACAACAGGATCCTTATTGTCTTCGAGGAGGATGCCAGCATATCTAGGCACTGCTCTTGGTGCTCTTTATATAAAAATAAATACATAAATAAATAGTTTAACCTTCCTCAGTAGCAGGGGTTTTAATTACTGCACATACCACACACACACAAATTTGCTTTTAATTAGCCCAGTGAATTACTCTTTTATTCCCCCCTCCTTGATCCTCCTCACCCATCCCCCCCCCACTGATTTAGAATGTAATTGCTTTCTTGCTTTATCTTCAAAAATTATTTATCTGAAAGATTTTTATTACTGTTTGGGTTTTCTGTACTTTAGAGAAACCTATCTGAAAACATGTGCTTTACAAGGAAAGATTAGAAGAATGTTTTCCCAAACTCCTTTTTGCTTATCTGGACTCTCCCCCATTTGCCAGTATCTATCTTAATGTGCAAACCCCACATTTTGGCATTTCTCCAGCCGAGACACCACCACCACCACCAAAGAAAATGGAATAATTTTCCCAGTGTTTTAGGGATAGCATCCCCATTAGGATAAATAAAACTGTGATTTGTCTTTTTTTGCCCACAGTAAGCCTTTTCCGGTCAAACTACTGTTGATCTACATAATTCCTGATCTGTCTAGGTATATGTTTGAGGCCTTGTCTCTCAAGATGCTGTTCAGTCCTTTATTTTTTCCCCTTGGTTTCCTGCTTTTAGATCTGGGAGCTGCTATGCAGTATGCTGTAATGATCTTGGTTTTGGAAGATGCTTTCCTGTGAGAAACTCATCCTAACTTGGGGTGAAACCCAGATTTTATAAATGCAAAATCAGGAAGGGTGAGATGAGTTTGCTGGCATTTGTTACTGACAAACAGCTATTGCCAGAAGTATTTTTTAAGTTGTGCTCTTGCCCTGTAGGTACTTAGGTACTTGTAAACTGCTTGTTTATTTTTCCAAAATCTTTGCAAAGGTGGCGTTTAACTGATTGGTTTGTAATTTTCCCTAGCTTCCTTTCAAGAGACCTTCTAAGAGAGAGTGTGGTGTTTGGGATGATGTTTGTGAAGATAAAGCAGACTGTTGTCTGGTTTGTTTTGAAGTCTTAAATACTCTTCTGAGTCAGGGAGGATCCACACAACTGTCTATGCTGCATCTGCTTTGTTTTGAGTGTTTCTTAAGTTGCTCTTTCCTATTCTAACCTGAAGTTCTGCTTCTTTTTAGAACAATCATATGCAGTATTTGCTCCTTGTTGGTCTTGTGAAAATTGAACAATGTTGAGTACGTTGAGTCGAAGCCTTTTGTGCATCATCTTTGTTATGCCTCTCTGCTGAACCATGACTTGTCCTGTCTGCTTTTCAGATCATACTGATTCTTCTTTTGTTGCCTTTTATGTTACTGGCTAATCATAATTCAGTTTGTTCCTTAACTTCTCTGATAATGTTCCCATGGTTTTGCTTTTCCTTATTTATATGGGATTTGTCTCTGTTTTCTCCCCGATTTTTATTTGAATATTCAGGCTCTTAAAAAGCTTAGCATATTCTTCCTATGTACTTGCAGAGTTTGTTGTTAAAGCTGCAAAACTCTCTTAATTCTGCCTTTCCATTCTGGTTATGTATATCTCTATAACCTTGCACAGAGCATAAACCCTTATCTTTTGAGCTGTACATGCTTCTGTTGCCTGCCAAACTGAATGGAAGTCTTCTAAAGAAACTCAGGTAGAATGGTAGAGGAGCCAAAACTGGCAGTTCCTCTCTCCAGCCTCTCTTCTGCCTTTCCCCCTTTTAAATCCAGGTCATATTCTCCTTGGTGCCCTGGAGTTGCTGTAGGATCACTTCTCTGCTAAACAGTACCATCCTTTGAAACCAGTGTAAACCAGTGTCTGGATGGCTTATAGTAGCAAGGATTCTGGTGGCAGTCATTGAAACAGTAGGAGAAGTTTCCTGACTTACTGGCAGTACTGCCATTTGTGCCTGTCATCTAAAATACCATTAATCAAAGTATTACTTCATCTAACAGAAGATCATGTCCCTTGAGGTATATGAGGCAAGTTCCAAGGTCCTTCATTTATCCAAAAATCCCTTTTGTCGAGTGACTTTCATGTTTTCCACCCAATTCTGATAAACCAGATTTGACTGTAATCACATTACACTTCCCAAAAGTCTCCCTGGTGATGGTGATTGGATGTGGCACCCTTCACTTTGTACCCTGAGCTCATGGACAGTGTGAGTGCTGCAAAACAGCTGCTGCCTTTCACCCTTGGGGCAACTACCTGGTTCAGATGAGGGAAGTAATTTACATGTACAAACAGCTTAAAAATAATTGTGGACAGAACTGTGAGACCAGAGTGAATGAAGGCTATGTTTAAGTTATCTAATCCAAGTTTCCAGTCATTAAACCCATTTTAGTCATGATGTGGTAAGTGCTGTGGGTTCAGTGGAGCAGTGGCCGACTTAAATGTGTCTAAGCAAAGAGGGAATTGGGATCATTGTGTTAACCACAGGAAATCTGCTTTCATGATGATGAAAACAAGAATCAATCATAAGTTGCTAATGAATTAGCCTACAGTATCTGCTATGTTCATTTCACAGTAAATGTGATAGTCAGAATCCATTAAGAAACCCTTGCAAGGGGGTCCTCTGCAAAGGCAGTATCTGTACCGTGCAGTGCACACTGCCAGCCCTCCTTACCTTTATCTGAAATGCTACAAGAGTGTGCATAAATACAAATGCTCATCCAGGAGCACTCAAGTCAAGGAAGGGCTTCTGGTGGTTTTAGCAGGGCTTTGTCTTAGACGTCAGAGTGGTTGTTAACTGTGGTTGGTTTTACTGGAAATCTGCTGTCTGTGAAGGGCAGGTATTGGACAGGCTCAGTTGCATGCAGAGGACCTGGCTGCCCATGTTAAGAGGGGATAAGCTGTTGCACCATTCTAGCAGTTCCACATCTGAGCCCATGTAGGTCAGGCTGAAAGCCAGCAGCATTCTCGTAAGGCAGCTTTTGTTGTCTCTCCTCTGAGGTGAGGACAGAGCTGCTTCCCCTCCACACGGCTCAGCTGCTGGGAGCTCTTGCATGGGTTTCTGCCTGATTGCCTTCCTTACATAAAGTGTTGCTAAATGAGAAGCTGTTGGAACCAATTGTGCTACATGGTACTACATGTTACTGCAATTTCTATTGCCTGTCTGGTTGGTTTTGCTGTCGAGGAACAGCAGTTAGCTGAGCTAACCAAATTAAAAAAAAAAATTCTTGAAGGAAAGTATGTACACAGGAGAAAATAATCACCTGGCAGCTTTTAGGAAGGCAGTACTTAGCTGCTAGAGAACATATTTCTGAGAAAAGATTGATCTTCAAGTTAAGGAGCAAATACCTTTTCAGTGAAAGGGGTAACAGATACCAGGCATACTATTTCAGGCAAACATCTATTTTCAATACTGCATTTACTATATACCAGTGTTCTATTGACTGAAAAATATTTACATGTTTTCCTAAATATAAATGGTATTTGAATTGAAACACTACCCAAAACCTATGATTAGACAAAAAGATAAACCTGTGTATTTTGCATTGCAGTTCCTGCTTTATATGTCTTTAAGGCCATGCCAGCTTTGTTTATATTTTAATTGCAAGTTTTGCAAAATCTGCTTCAACAAACGATTCATTAGTTTAGACTATTTTGTTGATAAATTTAATACAGAATAATAGCTAAGGCTTCTGTTATGACATGACACTTAATTTAAAAGCATTAGGTTACCTGATTAAGTGAAGTACAAACTGATATATTAATAAATTCTATTACAGTAGCTGTGATATTTTACAGTAAGCAAGTTTTTATCTTGACTCATCACTCCACTGGCAGGCCAGGAGAGAGAAAAGGTGAGAACAAGTGGTACAGATTCTATCTGCAGTATTTTCTTAGTCATAAACTGTGATAGGATGGAGAAACAGTTGGTGTTTCTCTTTGACGTACAGCTTGTCACGTGGACACCCATCAGGACAAGGGCTGTGTGTTCACTCATATAATCTTTGAGCCTCCCAGTAATGCAGTGTTGCCTGCACAGGCCTGTCTCACAGCCCTCAAAGCCATTGTGTTCGTGGATGTATGCAGTGCAGTGATCTGGTTTTGTGGAAAGTCACGGCACTCTCAGGTGGCATTGGTTTCTGCAGGAGGGTTGGTGCTATCAACTGCTTCTGACACTGTGGACACAGGGAATCAACTGAAAATTTAGGCTCCACTTCCAAGGAAGTGGAGTCACAAGGCACTTCTAGGCTGTACTAGTTGGGACACATCAGATGTCTTTATAATGTTTCAGTGATTCCCTGAGATGGAGGTTTGCTTCTGCCATGTCAAAATTTGGGGTGTGATTATTTGCTCATCTCTCTGCTTTTCCTTTGTGGATGGATTTTGAGGTTGGGGTGTTTGTTTTTGCCTAGCTGTCAGTGACACTAGCACCCCAGAAACAGCAGGCCGAACAAGCAGTGAGACCAAACTGTTCCCCTCCACATGGAGTACACAGGATGGAGGGGATGGTTGATTTTGGGGTAACTATACAAAAGCTTGTGTTGCAGCTGTTACTAGTGTCTCTACCACATATACATACAAGGTTTAGGGACTAATAAACACATTTCATGAATTTTGCTTTCTTATTCTCTTGTTCTCACTGGTCTCTAAGCTAGAAACTAAGGATTTCCTCAGAAAGCCAAAGAATTTGGTAGCTTCAAAGGGTTAAGTGCAGTACTGGTTGTTCTGAAAAACAGACCTGGGAGTACTTAAATTTCCTACATCTTCCAGCTTGATTTTAGTGACATGTTGGCAGAGAGAGAAGTAGAAAATCCCTTTCTAGATATTCCACATATTGATTATTTAGTTGAGGAGAGTCAGCTAGGATTCACAAAAGAGAGATCATGCCTGAAAGTATCTGTCTGACAAGTTTAAAACAAATAAGCTGAGGTAGGGGAAAGAGAGGCCATAATATGCCTGGGATTTGAAGACTCATTTATATAACCATGCTGCACAGAAGCCCACGTTGTATCAGTTAGTGTGTCAGTGGGTGCAAGAGAGCTGGCCACAATAGTCAGCGTGAGGGGATGACTTTGGATGAATACTGGGAAAGGGTAATGTCACCAATACAGGCCTGTTTTATTGGTAGCCTGGGAGGAAGGACAGATGAGTCCTGTACAGATGTTGAAATCTGCTGTGGATATAAAGCTGGTGGCACCACTGGTATAAAGGAAATAGTATGATTAAAAGGGCCCTGGACTGGCTCTATGAGGTGGGCAGATCAGCTCCTGCATGCTTGTACTTTGAGGAGAAGACTAAAAACAAAACACCAGGGTCCCTCTGCATCCTTAAACTTTCTAACCTGCCTTGAAATCCTTGTTACCCACTGAAGCTGCTAACTGGGCCAGTGGCTTTTCCCTAATTGCTGCACATCCATCCTCTCTGTTTTCAGTAACCACAAAGAGGAAGATGGTGACTCCAGCATTATAGCCCTCCTCACTACATAGCCCTGGTGAAAGAGCTAGCGTGCTAAACTGCATGTGTTTTTCTAGAATTTATTACTGCTCTTCTATTTTGTTTTTCCCCTGCCTTGAGAAGGGGAAAAAAAATAAAAGCAAGTTTTTCCCTCAAATGGATGGTAAAATAGATAAACTGATGTTTATTACTACTGCAGAAGAACAGACAATATTTAGAGAGTCTGGTGAAGCATCTATCTCCTCTTAAGCTCTCCAGAAGGCAGAAATCCCCAGCATTGTTTCAAGTGCTAAGGCAATAGTGAATAAAAAGAAAATTCCCTGTTCCAGGCCTATTTTTACCAGAGTGGTGCAGTTCCTGTTCAGTAGACCTATGCCTCTTAATCTACATCACTAATGATATTGGAAACTATTTTAGGCATTGCATAAAATGTTCATCCAGTCTTTGCTAAAAAAGAAGCAACCAACCCACAAGTCCTTTGTTAAACACTGGTTGCAAGGCTTCAGCAGTGATTTGGGTAGAAAGATCTTGGGGTGAGGTTGTGGAAGTGTCTTGCTTTGTTTTGGAACGGAGGTTGTGTGTGACCTTGGGAAAGCCCAAACCTATGATTTTCTTTTTCCCCCCACCCCCACCTCCCCCACCCTCCTCATTATCCTGGAAATGAAGAGAGCCACTACCATTATCTCTTTAGGGTTTTGGCTCTTTTAAGTTAAAATGGCAGCTGTCTTCTGTTTTGCCCAGCATCTTGCACAGAGGGACCCAATATGCAGCTGGGCAGTAATGAAGTTGAGTTCATTATCTTGTGTGAATGTGATAATGAAAAAAAATCCACCTGAACCAGCAAAATCTTAAGAATTTAGATCAGGCCTCAGTCACAGTCTCACTACCTCCTTTACTGAGATTGTAAATGTCTTTACTCCTCTTTGAGAGGAATAGTGCTGGAAATGTAATTTAATTATTTCCAGGAGTTTGACTTGTCAGCTTCCTTATATTTGTATTTTCACTGTGTCGGGGTGCATTGATTTTATGTGAAGAGTTTCCTGCTTCTGTGACTGAGCCAGGTAAACATGAGGTTAAATCTCAGACAGGCCTGAGTGTTCTCTGTGTTCCAGCATCTATCTGGATTAGGCACTTCGTCCCTGTCTCCTCCTATGCCTTTTGTCTTGTCAGAAGTATTTTTATAGGTACGGAAACATATATCGCAGGGCAACCAGAACAAACTTGATGATTAAGATGGTTTTTATTTGCAGTATCTTAAGATTGAAACCATTTGCCATGGGCTGTTTCAGCAGATTGTGTCTCTGGAAATGCTTTCATGGGCAGACTGAAGGTGATTTGGGTGGGTGGTTGAATATTCATCACTAGGCTCCAGGGTATAGGACACAGGCTGGCAATTTGTATCCATCGCTTGTGAGCCACGTGAGTTCCGTTAGGAACCTCTGAGAGAAATTACAGGACAGTTTTCAGGACTTCTTATTTTTCTATCATCCCAGCTCCAATGATGATGTTGCTGGGACCTCCCAGAGCTCCTGGTTGTTTTGGGGAAGAGTGGCTGGTGAAGGGGAGCTGCAGAAGTGAGGGAGAGATCGTAGCAATGCTGTGAACAAGCACCAACTGGTGAATGGTGGAACTGAGGAAAATGGTGGCAGGATTAGGGTTTCCTTGGTTTCTGCGGAGAATGATCTCTGCAGTGGGAGGTTTGGCAGCAGCAGGCACCCCTTCCCATGAGTCACAGGAGGCTTTTTCAGAGGAAAGGTCTAAGAATTGCACTAGGGCCGCTCTTGCTCATTTTTTTTCTGTTCCTTCCAAAAGGCCTTTTTGCTGCCATGTGGTACCTGCTCCACTGTCATCCTTGTCCCATACAGCCTACCTTCCTCCATTTCCTCATCCTCCTCACTGCTGTGGTGGTTGAGAGAGTGGGGGAAAACTGTCAGCTCAGGACAGATGCTCTTTAAGTTACTAAGATTTGTTTATAGCAGTGAGGGTGGAATTTCTGTTTGATGCAAAGGTTGATGGATGTGTGAAGTCATCATGTGGTTGTGGGGGAAGGCAGAAGGGAATTGATTCCCTTTGTAGCCCTCTATCCCCACAGTTTTGGGAGACAATCCCTGGAAATCAATGGGAAATTTGTTACTCCTTCCTGTAAGCCCCTTGGCCCACTCAAAGGTAAATAGGGTTTGTTGGACCTCTCCCAAACTTTGCGGTAGGGAGATGTTTGATTTTCTTGTTGATAGCCTTCCCTGTCAAGTGGTCTGATGTCATGGGGACTGAGAAACGCCAACTTACTACTGGGAAGTGAACCTAGTTGACTTCTGTGTCCTGAGTGCAGGGAAATTCAAGCTTTTCTTCAGTCCTTAAGAGCGTGCCGGGCTCATCGGTTACTCCTGACTGCTCCTTTGCTGTGTATGCTGTTTCATTACAAACTTACAATGCTTGAAAAAAAACCAGTTCATCTTTTAATTTTTCTTCTACTCTTTTTAAAAGTTCATTTATGTTTGTTTACCCCTTCTTTGCTAGCCCTCCACAGCTGAGCTGTTGAGCTCCCCAGGTCCTCACAGAACACTGGGTGATACCCAGATTCATAGGTCCCTTTTCCTACTGAGATTAATATTGTCCTGAAGAAAGCCTTGGAATAGGGAGATGAGATCAAAGCAGACACAACAACTGAATAGTGGCACTAAAACTGAAGTCCTCACTTCACAAAGAACTTGTTTTTGAGCTGAACTGTGCAGTGAGCCCTATTATACTCTTGTATTAGTCCTGAAGGGTTCCTGCTTGCCCCTCCAGTCCTGCAGCACTTCTACATTTTCCCTGGTTTTATTTCCCCTTGGTGTGAATAAGCAAATGCAAGGCTCGAATAATAGCACAGTCAAGCTGGTTCCAACATGTGAACAGAAGACTAGATAGAAAAATAAAAGGGAAGAGAGAATTGCCTTCTTGATCCATAAAGCAGAAAATACTAAATCCCTCCAGACCTGCTTTTTGTCATGTACTGTCCATGAACCCTGTTTGGGATTTGGATCAGCATCACGGCAGAATCCGGGTGCGCTGCTGCTTGTGTGCAGTGCAGGCTTGTGTGTGTCTGGCAGCAGCACAGAAGAAACCAGTTGATGATATTCATAGGATTAAAGGCCCAGTTCCTGGGGACACACTTGGTTGGATGCAATTAAAATGCCTGTCAGGCATTTGATACCAGCAACCCCTTGACAAATTGCTTCAGCAGCCGCGAGGTGCAGCATCCTATTGTAAGTGGATGATGGCGGAGCTGGCTGGCTTGTCATCGTTCTCGAAATTTCTGTGGCCAGTGAACTCCCTCTTCCTCTCCCACTCATCCTCTTTTCACCACTGCGGGGACTTTTTCTAATTTGCAGTTTTCCTTTTCCTGACGTACACATGGTAGATACAAGCTGGTGGCTTACAGACTGCGTCTGTCTGGAGATAGGCAGCGAGCCGATGGATAACAACACTCCGGGAGAATGATTATGCAGCAGTTATTTAAGGATAGGCTTTTGTGGTATGGCAGCATATGAGCTGGTAATGATTTTATTTAAAAAATGTCAGGTTTGTTTTCTTGTTGAGAATTTGAAAGAGCTATACCTTTATGCCGAAGCTTTTTGGATTTTGTCTGCTGTAGATTAAAATCGGTAGCAGTGCACACTGGATGAATTCAAATGGATAGGTAATAAACTTCTGTGGATTTGTTTATAAATACATTGATGCATGCATAATGTGTATTATATGCAGACACACCTTCTTACACAGATGACTGTATGGATATATTTATGCATTTCTGTCTTTGTATCATAGAAGAAAAACTTTTCTTATAGCTAAAAAACTGTTTTTCAGCAAAAATTAAGTGTTTTCAGGGTGGTTTTGCCCCTTCCTTTGTTTTGTATTAACAGATTCTTCAGTGTATAGTCTTGGACACCGTGCTGATTGGAATCTTCTTTTCAACGATCAGAAAGGTAGGACACCTCTCTTTCAATGTGAGAATGAATGTGGTACTGGGTGTGGTTTGCTCTTTGTTATTTTGTTTTTCTTTTTTGATTTAAACAAGAGTTGGGGTTTTTTTGTTTTTGTCAGCTTTGCAGGGATTTTCAAATTGTTGTGCCATGCACTGTAAAGTTATTTTTGATGTGTAAGCATATGCTCTGGGTAACTAATTAGTCCTTTCAGCTGCAGCTACCAAAGAGCAAGATACAAACCTGAATACATATCTATTGTCTTGTGTTAGTATAGTGAGAGTGCAAGCTGCCTCCTGTCTTACCACATTTGGGGTCCTAATACTGATTTTTAGCATCAGCAAGGACAGGGTTAAACTCACAGGCTTGTTCTGAGCAGGTATAATCTCTCACAGGAAAGCAGCTCACGAAGCTCATTGTTCCAGCAGCCTGTCAGTGCTGGGTGAGCATCTGATGGCTTTTTGACATACCACTGACACTTCAGAAATTGTCTGTATATCAAAAGGGGGAAAACAAGCTGGGTTTTTTTGACAATATCATTGTTAATTTCCAGGAGTAGCAGTTTATTGTCTTCTTCCCCCGATACCTTTTGGCTGTGGTTGCTTTAAGCCCTTGCCCCCTGTAAAGGAGAGAGGGAGATAAAACGTTGCAGAATAAAATTTGTAAGTTACTTTGTATTGGACTTCCAGATGTGTCAGGTAGCTAAGGAATACAGATTTCATTGATTTGCAGTGAGGACTGTGCTCCAAAAAAAAAAAAAATAAAAAAAAATAAAAAAAAAAATCAAGGCAGGATTGAAAATCTGCTCGCTTCACCTTCATGGAGAGAGGGAAAGTTATATCCATCTTGAATTAACTTTGTAGGTGCCACTTCTCACCCAACACCTACCGAACCAGACTTTATGATGTCCTTCTCTGTTCTGGTGTCCTACAGGTGATCATACTTCTTAAACTCTGCTTTTAGACCTGGAGGAAATGTGTGCAATCAAAATATGCATGTGTCTTCAGTCTGAAATTTTAGGAGGCCTTTTAAAAATGTGAAAAAAAACCCTGAAATTTTTCTGGAAAGGCCGTTATGTTTCACTGTGTGAGAAAGCCTGGACTCCTGAAATGGCGATTATGGGTCCCCCTGACAGGCAGGAATCCCAGGCCAGAACCTGGGCACTGGCAAAGGTGTGGGCCACTGCTAACAGCACAATATGCCTCAGAAAGGTGATGAATAATCAATGTCATTGAAATTGATTTCTAGGTCTGGTTGATAGATTCTGTTTTCCTGTTTTTTGAGGGAAAGCATTGTGAATTTTTCCAGATATTCTCTCTCCTGTTTTCTTACATACAATTCTATTCTTTGTTTTCCTCTTCTACACATCTTTCCATTCTCTTGGCCCTTGCAGTTTTTCTGTCCTTGGCAGAAGGCTTTTTACCTAAGAGATTTTCCTGGCTGAATAAAATTCTTGAAAGGAATTCTTTACTTGCTAGTTTATCTTAGCTGCTTTCAATACGGTTTCCTCCCGGCATCAGTTATCACTAGACTCATTGAAATAGAAAAACCTGTAGTAAATAGTGTATAAAATGCTTTAATTTGTGAAACATGCATTCAGTGATTTGATTTTAGCTAAGAGCAAGTCCCTTCTCTTCCCTCTACTTTTAATTTCACTTCCATTGTCCAAGGCAACAAGCCAAACTGCAGTCTCATTCTGATTTCATTAATGTTTTGCAAACTCTGTCTCAAGGACTAATATTGCTTGCCTGGGCTTGATGTCAGAATCCAAGGTTTTGCTGCAGCATTGGAGAAGGGGAAAGGAAGGCTTCTCACAAATAGAAAGGATGCCATTGTTAGCAGACAGGTAGAACTGCCTAGTTTTTATAGTATTGGTGGATAAAGAGTCCAAATTGTTGACAATGTGATCCCTTCAGATCCCAGCAGGTTTTCATCTGCCGTGGAAATATCTCCTGTGCACAGCATCTAATCAGTCCTCTGTGGTATCCTAAAAACAAAGAAAAGGCATCAGCTATTTGTTAGTAAATCAGAGTTGGTGGAGACTGGATTTTTTTATTACATAGAAAAATACATATACATTTCTTATTCATCTGATTTAGCAGTCATTTTAGCCTCCTGCTTTTATCTCAGTTTTTGGGATTCATGTTACAAATCATTCCTTCAGGCTACAGAGAAAGAAATGAGATGTTATACTGGCAAAAATGGAAATTATTTCAAACAACATAGTTTTCTTGACGAAGCGGTAAGGGGTACTTAGGCTGTAAGAAGACAATTAATTCTAGATTGACAGGTCTTAAAAATCCTGTGGCCACAGGGGTAGCATAAGCTGGCTTGGAATATCAAAAGGAAAACGTTTTGTTAGCTGATACAAAAAGGCATCAGAAGGCAGAGTGTGCAGTGGCAATGAGGTGCGCTGGATTACAGTTTGTGGACTCCAAGGCATACACCCAGGATGATGTGATGTTTGGCACTCACCTTCAATTAAACATATGACATGGTGACCAAATGCACTGAAGGCATCCGGAAGGAGCATGTGGTGTCAGTTCATCTCCAGAGCTCAGCTGCGGGGAGCAGCATCAGGAGTGAACTTGGGTCCATGTCTGCCCCTGTCCTGAGATAATAATCTGTTTTTTAACCCCACTCGTAATGATCCTCACAGAGGAGCTAAGGAGGCCATTTGCTTTATGGCTGTTCTAGGCTGGGTCTCAACATCCTTGGTTTGTTTGCTAGGGTTAGATCACCAGTATTAATGTTGTCTTGTCCTATGACTACATGAAACAAGTAGTGGTTTGAGCATTGGAATGAATGGTGCTGACTTTGATTTATGTCTTGTGCTTGATGAACAATTCTCAGTGAAGATTTTCCTGCTGTTTTACTGATTAGAAAGACTGTCTCCTAGGCAGATCATTTGGTGGCAAATAAGGGTCCTGTATTATGACTTCTTTCAGCTGGAATGTGAGCAGGGTCACTTGCAGGGTCTGCTTTTTTCCTTGAATGTCAGTTTTCATGGGAGTTGTAGGAAGGCAATTACTCTGTAACAAAACAGGCTGAAATTGGTCAAGGGACTCAAAAGTTACTAGCTGCAGAGAACGTAATCTGCATAACACTGGTTTTCAGTGGCTAAGACTGGAGCTAATATATCCTGATGAAAGTTCTTTCATATGGGTTTGCATCTTGTGTCCTCTCCTCCCCTGCCACAGCTTCCACTATCCAAGTTTCTGTGTGGCTGTGTACTGCCAGCTGGGCAGGACATGGCGTGCTCTAGAGCTGCACTGGCTGCTGACTGGCCATTGTGCATGTGCTTCCTGTCTGGAAGGTCAGAGGCAGTGAGTGGTGAGGTTATGTTAGTGCTTTCTTCATTTAAAGGAAGCATTCATTTTAGGGTTTTTTTTTTCATTTCTAGGAAGAAGTTTCTGTCCTTAATTCTCTGTCAGGCTATATTTAAATATTAAAAGCTAGGGATAGTTAGACAGCAGAAGTTTGGTTTAGTAATGTTAAAAAGGACCCTGTGTAACCTGTCAAGAAAGTAATCATCAAAGCACAAGAATCCAATGAAGGATGAACTGGACAAGGAGCTGGGTGACATGACTTCAACTGGAGGAAGAAGGTGCACCTGATTAGGTGCAGGCCTGTGGTTCCTGTGAACGGCTGTAAACTGCTGGGTTAATTCCCAAAAGTTTGTGTCCTCTTTCTTTTCCTTTTTTTTTTTGTCTCCAAAACAGACAAAGAAATGCCAGTGTATTTCTCAGGAGGAGTATTCATCAGCTTTGCAAAATGATTGAGATCCTTGGTTACAGGAAGCTGCAAAATTTGGTCATGAGACTTAGTATGGTGGGTTTTGTCTTGGCTGCAGTAACAAAGGTGTTTGTGGCATTACTGCAGTAGCAGTAACAATGAAAAGGTTAAAATACATTTACTAAGGCTTGATTTCTCCCAGCTTCACCCATCGACTTAACTCTTTCTTCTTCTTTGCTGTATTGAATTACATTTTGATCATAGAGGTCAGTGATGACATTTAAGATGTTAATGAATAAATAGTAATCAATTAATCTGTCCCATTTCATACAAAAGAATGGCAGTTTCCTGATGGACACTTAGCTGGCATAACAAAGCTGGAAAAGGCAGAGTCTGTGTTGCCAGTAGCATGCTAGAAAAAAACCTCTATAGCAGCAATGCTGCTGATTCATGCTTTACAACCCTGGAATGTTCCCTGAAAGGCTTGAAGTGCAGATTAACTTCCTTTCCCCATCCTGGTCAGGGGACAATTCATTCCATTATTTGCCACCAAGTAAAGCGTCTAGATGGTTATGCACTGCTGCTGTTTTCACTGACCTTTTATGGTCAGTGAAACTGACCTTTAAAGCTCCTAGCATGGAGCTTTTGAGAAGTCATGGGCAGCTTATTTTAGTACATTGGGTGTCAGTCAGTGCTAAATCACAGAACCTATTTACATGTATTTTCTGAGTCATCCCCAGTTCTTGTGGTAAGGTGATTTTTTTAGTGTATGTGGTTAGTAAACTGCATTTATCTCTACTTTTTCTTATTTGGTGTGTATACTTTCCCTTAAAAATGCAGATGTATAACTTAATTGGCTAAAAGAAAATGAGTCACATGTAAGGAGGTGCCTTTCTTTAGCCTTTTCATTGTCAAGGGGAAGGGGTTCATTACTGCTGGAGGCAGGAATAGAGCAGTGGGGGAAAGATCAGAGGTGTGTAAGAGGTGACAGGATAAAACTCCCTGTATCATCCAATCCAGTTGCCTCTGTCTCTGTGGTTCCCAAGTTGCTTCCTTCCACATGCCCAAAGGGACCTGAGCACTCTGCTGTTCCTCAGCATTGTAGCATTTGATACTGAGAAGCTTGATCTTATGGTAGAATTCATAGCCCTGGATTTGTCTGGGGAGAAAAAGATACATGGGACATCTGTGGGGACTTGCACAACCTCGAACACCTATTTCCAGTGTTTAAGGTACAAATGTGGAAACAAAGTCATGACACATCTCTGTGAAAAGTTCCTTGACAAATCACTGCCAACTGTAAGTACAGGTCAGCACAGTCCAAGCGTAGGTAGTACAGCAGAGAGGAGATTCTGCTGAACTAGTGTCTCGTTTTTGCTCTGGAGAAAGGCTCTAGTTCTTCCTGCTCTGTAGTGCCAGGAGCACTGTTCACCAGCCTGTACATCCCTGTGCTGCTAGGCTGTAGTGTTGGTCAGTGTGCTCTCAGGCCTGTGCTTCTGGCAGTACTGCACAGGCGAGGGACTGCTGCTCTCTTGCAACTGTATTTTACCTCTTCTCTGAGCATCGGGAGGGTTTTTATTGGCATTTCTGAGCTCATAGTTTGCAATATAAGATGTCAGTAGTTGATTTGGGGTTTCACAGGCTTAGGAGTCTCTCTTGCCAGTGTGGATTTTCTGCATCCCCCACCTATTTTTTAAAATACTTGAGGCTGAAGTATCATGGAGAAAGGGCAGCAGGAGTGGAAAACACAGGGCTGTAACAACATGGAGATTGATCAGGCTCTGCCTTTGGGTACTCTAGCCCCGGAAACCAGCCTGCCCTACTGGGATTCAGCACTGCTGCATTGTTCTTCCCTTCTATCCCGTCCTGAGCACACCAGAAGACGAGCTCACTGGTAGCTCCAGCTTGCCTTTGTCTCTGTCTGCAATCAGAGGTATAAAAGCCCTGTCTGCAGTCATAGTCTACCTGAAGTTGTCTCTGGCTGGGGTTAGATAAGACACAAATCCACTAACATTTCATAATTTAGGACAGAACTATCTGCTTTAGGATTTTCACAGTCACAAGAGTTTAACTGAAATCTGTTTCATGGTGGATTTACTTGCATTGATCCAAATCCCTTCTCAGTGTTTTTTAGTGGGATTATGGTGGCGTGGTGGATGAATTGGCATTAGACTCCTCTATGTTGACAATGGGGTGTAAACCAAGTTTATGATAAATCAAGACGGCTGATACCTGTACTGATAAATGCATATTAAATCTGGACTTAGTTGTTGATGCATTTCGAGTGTATGCACCAAATCTGTGTTGCCAGGCCTCATCCTGGAGCTACAGCCGGGTGTAATCCTGGCCACCCACAAAGGTGCTCAGCCACTCTAAGGGTTAGCTATCCAGTGAGGACAGATCCCTGACCCAATGACGTTCTGCTCCAGTGGCTTTCCCAGGCTTCTGGCAAAGTCAAGTGTAGTCTGACTGTTGATCCTGTGTCTTTTTAAAATTTATAGGAAATTGGAAACACACATACTTTACTTTTAAATTAAACAAGGTGCAGTTGAATGTGCAGTGAGCTCCTCACTCATAATACATATTCTGCTAGAGCCAGTGAGCAGCTCCTACATGTATCTCTGAATCTCTAAATGACAAGACAACATTTGAGTAATCTTTTCTTGGGTTTAGCAACATCATGATAAAACTGAAGGAACAGTAGAAGCCAAAGAATGAGTCAAGATGGCACTGATATTTTTTAATAGGCATATTAAATAGAAGTTAAAGCTACAGATTGAGAACCTCAGTAATGTGCTGAATGCCCTCAGAGAAGATAGAAAGTTAAGATTTAAAATTCTGTGATCCCCCCTCATCCCATAGTCCTATGCATATACGAAAAGGGCCTACATCTCTTTCCAGAACCCTCTGGGGTCCACAGAGGTTTGTGCTCTCAGCACCTGATGCTGTGGGCTCACTGTACTCAGAGCTGCTCTTGATGTCCCCCTGAACAGAAGCTTGGTTTCTCCTTGGGTGGATGTGCATTGCCTAGGAGAATTGATCCTCTTCTTGGAAAGTTGCCATGAAGTATGGCTGCAGTACAGCTAAGCATATTAACAATCATTAAAGTAAGAATTGGTGCCATTATTTGTAATGGTGGTGTTACATAATTAGCAATAAGAACAGCAATACTTGTAAGGTCAGAGTGAGGCATGGGCAGAACTCACTAACTTGAGACAACCTTCCCTGCAACATACACAGAATGCCCTTGAGTGTCTAAATGAAAGTGCTTACTCTTAGGTTCATGGTATTTAGTGTCCGATAGTAAAAATGTCTCTCAGCAAACACTTGTGGAAGTAGTTATGAAAAGATAAATTCAAGACTGATGTGTACAACTACTAGAAGTAGTTTTACAATTGTATACTAGCCACTGTGTGTAAAAACTTTAAATACCAATGTGTGCATTACCGGGGGAAACTTGAGCACTTTAGTGATTAATTATAGAACAGAAGAGATGGAAACCATACTCCATGACACAAGTAACACATCCATGCAGCTCGTAAATAACTCCCTGAAAGAACTCACTAAAGAATAAAAATCCCCAAAGAAACAAAATCAAAAGAAAAGAAAACAAACAAACAAACAAAACCAAGGCAGAGTTCTCTATGGTTGCCTGGCGCTGTCATTCTGAACTGTTGCACATCTCTTGGTTCCCATTAATGTCCCATTAATGTCTCTGTGTCCCCTTAGTGTTGTGTTTTGCAGCTCTTGGAGTGGGTGAGTGTGTGTGAGAGCAGAGTAATCAGAGATTTTGATCTTCATAAACCTGTTAGTTCAGTGTGGTGGGATGATGGCCCTTAGTACACTGAACTGGCTAGTTTGGATCCTTGGGAGTGTTTGAGTGGGCATAATGTTATTGTGGTGAAGTCCTGTTATTTTCAGTGTTGTTGTCCTGTCACTTTTACCTCAGAATGATATTTACAGATTGAGCAAAGCCTAGAGCCTACCTTTTTTTGTGTGCTGTCATTTCTCATTTTGTGTATCAGTAGGAAATGCAACATGTTTAATCTTATTTAACATATTGAATGGAGGGAACAGGAGCAGAAGGGTGTTTTGAATCTCACAGTTCCTGCTCCTGGGCATTTGTGGCTTGGCAGCCCAGGTGCAGGTCAGGACCCTCCAGGCAGAAGGCTCTGCACAGCTGTATTGCTATGGTTTGCCTGCACAAGTTGGACATGGATGTCTTCAGGCAGGAGAGTCTCCACATGACCAAAGAAATGCCTCCTGATTCTGTTGTGTGTGTGCTGGTGATGTTGTTCTTCACCACGTGTGAAGGCCACCACTCCTGCTGTCAGCTGTGTCACACTGGCACTGGGACTCCAACCCTCCTGCACAAGCAGGAGGGACACATCTGTGCCTTTTGCTGAAGATCATGTTTATTTTTTCTTCTCTCAATTGTAATGAGATCTGTGGAGGAAAAAATCCTCTAACTTCTGCTGCTGTTTGAAACAGGGCTCACAGAGGCTTAAGGCTATTGCAATATCCTTTATAGGCAACTTGGTAGATGATTGTGGTTCTGCTTCAGAGATGTCTCAAGCACCAAAGCCACCTCAGTTACCTTTTGGATTGTGATTTGATGCAACAGTGACTGTACTAAAAATGCTTCTTGTCTGTGCAACCCAAAACTTTTTTGTTGTTCTTCATATGTTAAAGGTTAATCTGAGGCCAGCAGGCCAAGCATAAGTATTCAGCCATGGTGAATGGCTTTGAAAAATATTTGTGATTTTCCCCCTAAAATATCAACCTGTCATTAGCAGTGGAGAAAAGCAGTGAGATGTACAAAAGCAGATACAGGTCAAATCATTGCGTCTGTGTCCACATGTTCACCTAAATTTTGTTAGTGTTTGTGTTTGCATTTTCTGGAGTTCTCTTTATTACAAATAGCCCTTGTAATAACACTAGTGTGACCTATAAAATTCCGTTCTGCAGCATCCAAACTGGCATGAGAAATACCAAAACAAACTCTTCTATCTAATATCAATGAAGGAGTGCTGGAGTTAGAAATACTTTTATGAGATCTGTTGCAATAAAGTACTGTGGACAAACTAATTCCTGGAACAAATAAGATTCTTCCTGTTACCAAATATGAATTTGTCCTGTGCATAATCAAATATAATACAGAAATGTAGACTATAAAACCATGGTGTTAGGAGGGGAAGAAAATAGAGTACCTTCTTTCACTCACTCAGAATTTCACTCAGTTTATAAAATCCCAGTGTTTGGGATGTTTTAGGGTGGGGTTTTTTTTGAACTTTCTACATCTGTCAGAAGGGAGATGACTGTTTCTATCTTGTCAGGCAGAAAGATTATTTAGGTGTTCTGAAATATTATTATTGAGCTAAAATTGATAAAATAATATAAAAAATACTCCTACTGAGCCTAGTGTAGCAACTATGGAATTGACTGTTGACTTGAAAAACCTTAGACAAGGCTTGCAGTGAAGGATGATCCTGGATGTGAGCATCTCCTTTCCACATCTATTTCTGTTTGAATAGTTTGCTAAATGTAATGAAAGGCCCAAACTGTTCATATGCATTCTGTCAAAAATATGTTACCACCTTTGGATTCATGTTATGGTGCTAATATGCTTTCTTGCAATTTTGCTCCTTTCTTCTTAAAACAAGAGAAAGAAATAGTTGTATAATAAACCATGTCATGAAAAAGTCATATGTTATGACAAAGCTTAAAAAGGGTTTTGAGGATTTACAGCCATGAGTGTTTATGAGAACTAAACTAATTTTCATTTCTAAGCAATCCTGTTTGCAGAGATCATCAGGAGCTGGTTATCTATAAAGATGAAGTAGTGCAAGATGTCAGTGAGGTGGGAAGCAGGGACCCTCAGGAAGCTGTAGCTGCAGGCCATGCCTGAAATGCTGACTGGTAGGGCTGCAGCAGATGGGCCGCCGGGCAGCACAAAGACAGTGGCACTCTGCCTCTGCAGGTTTGCTGTAGGAAGGTTAAGCCTATGGATTGAAGTAATCCTTGCAATATTAAAAGCCTCAGTCTTGCAGTGTCTGTAGGGGAAGGGCCCGTCAGAGATCCCAGAAACTTGCCGAGATGTCTCTGAGTGTCTCTCACCAGCCCCTCCAATGTGTCTCCTGCTGTTTTTCGGTTGTCTCTGGCTGTTGGTTTGTCAGGCTCATCATCAGCTTTTGCTTTTGGTTAAATGCTCCCTGACAGCAGAAATTGGCCTTGGCTATGAGCCCCTTGGCTGTTTAGCAGAATTAGGTCTTTCACCGATCCATGTCCTTCAAAATCCACTGCCGCCCACTGGCTCTGGCTACCCCAGCTGACACTGGTTTTCTGGTCCTTTTGCCCCGTGTCTGTCACTGATTCTGTCTGTGCAGAAATTCTGTATCTCTGAAGTGAAATGGGCATTTTCTTTCTGGCCCTCTACTGTCCATGGCAGCTTGTCTCAGAACCCCAATGAAATGCTGGACTTGCCAGGCTGCCTGCCACATTTCCAACACAATGTGCCCCTGGCTTTCCCAGAGCTGTGCTGTTTTGTCCCTGGGTCTGAAGCATGTGTTTGCAAGGCACAGGGGGGTAGCTTATCACTGCTGAGCAGGAGAATCTGTCCCAGGCTCTGCTTATGTTATGCTTGATGGAGAGAATGGGTGAATAGCTAAATGAAAGCATGGAAGGAAACCCCATGACCTCTGCACCTGTTTCAGGTTAGAGGGCTCCATGGGACAAGAGCCAGCCTTTGAATCAGCACATCTAGAGCTGGGCTGGGCATAGGAAAACTACTTCTGTGTTTAAATAGACTTGATGGCTATTGTGTGGCTGCCATCTGTCCTATTTCACACACGATAACTTTGTTTTATCATCTTTAACCTTGTCTTACTAGGTCTCTAAACTGCTGGTCAGTCTGCATTCATTGTTGAATAAAGAGGTGGCCACTTTTCTTAACAGAAAATAATCTTACTACAATAGCGGTAAACGAGCCTTTTCCCCTGTTTTGGCATGAGTGCCTTTCTGCACAAGAAATGTGGTTGATAGCAGGGGCTTCACTGCAGCCTTTATCCTCCTGATTAATCACAGCACTTTAATAAGATGCTTTGCTTTAAACAGAAGACAGTAGCCATCTAAACTATAGCTGAAGCATTAAGCATTGAAAGCCAAAGTACATGTTATAATTTTTTTATATTAGGAGGGGGAAAATAAAAGGAGGGTTTCAAGGAGAACAAATGTTGGGTGTGGAGGATGCTTCAGGGAACTCTGTAAAAAAATTGTTAACAAGAGTAAAGAGGTTTGAAGGAGTTTTCAAGTGGGCTAAGAGTAACAAAAATGTAATGGCAAATGTATAATGCACTGTAGACATTGTTGTGCCAGTTCATATCCCAGTCAGTCTGCTCACCTGCTGTCAGGAAGTGGTAGTGATTCATATGCTGATGGTTGGTTCCACTGTCTGCATGGCAGTATGGAGCAGACTGAAGGTCTTGGTATCTCTGGACCAACTCCGGACCCAGATATGCGCAGCAGCTGCAAGAGACCTGCAGCACTGCATGTGAGTGGGAATAGGAGTCACTCTGCAGTTCATGTTTTATTGACCTGTTCTTTCCAAGTGTTCTCAACATCAACAATGAAGACTTTCTAAAAGATTGCAAGCATTGAAGTGCCCAAGTGACATTCTTCCCTTTGACAACCTGTCATGAGAGTTTTAATACTTGCAAGAAAGGAGGAATTTTCTGGAAGATTTCTGTAGGTGTTTCTTGTCCTCCGAGGTTAAGCCCAGGCAAGTTCAGGGTTCTCCTGTTGGTGTTGGAGGTGTCCTCTTACTGTGTTCCTGAGGGCTGCAGGTAGCCCTGTGGTTGTGCAGAGACAATTGAATTGTCCTTGGGTGCTTAACACTGTCACTTGCCAGTGCACATCTGTGAACTAAAAATTGAATGGAGTCTTAGCTCTTTCTGTAGCAAAATCCTACACAGGTTTCTGTGCTGACAGGGTGAGAGGGAGGGATGAGTCCTTCTGGATGTGACATACAACAACACGCTCAGGACCTGGCTTTTTTCACCAGAAGTGAAAGTTGGGAGGTGGTTGGTACATGAGCGAGTTAATAGACAAATGAATGTTGAGGTCTTTGTAGAAATGTACTGGTCTCTTTTTGCCTGTTTCTAGTCTTTGTCCCTTTGACATCTGTTGAGCTTCCACAAAAGATTTGAAGTGCCCCAGTAAGCACTGCATAAATCCATTCTTAATATATCCTAAAGGGGTTATTTTTATGGAATGCTATGCATGGGCTGTTGAGCCAGGGGTGGTGGTAGTTGGCAGTATCAGCAAGGGAATGACCAAGAGAATATTTCCTTTTGGATGCTTGTGGTCACAGCTACACTGTGTCAGGGGTCCCTTGCTGCTTGGAGGGGAAGCATCTATCTGCAAAAATTAAGCCAAAACTTGAAAATAAAAAAGCTAATCAACCAAAAAGAAAAGTGGCAGAGGAGGAAGGGGAAGAGAAAGATCCTATTCTGTTTTGAATTCCTGTTGAGACTGGCCACCTGTATGGCTTTGGTATTGTTCTGTTGTAGAAAATGAACCTTCATTCCTCCTGCCCTAACTATGCCTAAACTACAGGAATTGGTATCATTATCTAAAACCTGTAAATATCTTATATTCACTTGAAACGGGGGTGATTAGGTCAGTCACTTGTCAGGAGTGGACATAGATCATGCAAAAGGATTCACAGGTTGAAGGCATTGATGTTAGAATGTGCTGTGGATGGGGTAGGTGCAAACAGCTAAATGATAGTGCTTTGGTTTTTGCAGCAAACAAAACCTGTAGCATAGCAGGGTGCTAGCCTAGCATTTGCTTGTATAAGCAGAAATGTCAAATGCTTTTATTGTGGTATCTAAAACACTGGAAATGAACATTTTAACTGCTTAAAAGTCATCATATGCAAAACTTGCTGTTAGGGCCAAAGGCTCACTGTACTCCTGTGGGTACTTGAATCCTGTTTGATTATGCCAAGACAGAGCTATCAGAAGACCTGGGTTTAGTTTTTTCCTGGCCTAATAAAGACCCAGATACTGAAGGCCACAAAAAGAGAAATGCTCCTGGACTCAGAGCAATGAACTTCCTATTACTCTTCTCTACTCTCCATCAGAAAGCTGAGATCTAACAACTGATGTTAGCACTTTAATACATAATTTCACCTTCCACTTTCTTGAATCGCTTAATCTTGCCGTAAACTTGTGTGTTTGTGTGCAGTCAGCTCTTAAAGGCTTGTCTGCATGCAAAACTTGTACCATTTGACCCATAGGTATATTAAGGGGCTGTGGATAATTAAACAAGTGTGCACTTTCTTTGTTGTATGCCCAAGAAAGACCAAAGTTTTCTTCACTCGGGATCACATCCCTTCTCAGTCAGTCTGGCTCTTAGGTCTGTAGAGATTTTAATGTTATGTGACACCTATATGGTATCATATCACTTGGATGTGATGGTTTATGTGGTTTCAGGTTTGACATATGAATTCCCTTTTTGGAGAAAACTCACTTCCTGGCAAAGGGGTAGGGACTGGAGGTGATGTTCACAGTGGCAAATACTCAGCTACAACTGCCTCTGCATGACAGCATCCAGGATGGAAGCAGATGCTTTCTGTGAGGACATATACCACATTGCCACTGTGTCTCTCCAGCTGGTAGCTGCCATTGCACTGTGCACCACAGCTGTAAAGCAGCTTGGGATGGACTCATGAAACCAACTCTTGGATCCTAAACACTCCTGATGTAACAGAATGATCCTTCTGACTACCCTTTTCTTAAGGGCAGGAGAACACAGGATTGCGTAAAACAGATTCTCCTGCTCTTCTCTCTGTGTTACTTGTGAGAAGTGTGTGATACTGTCAAGAGAGCATGGTTCAAAGCCTGCTGAAATTCAGGTGAGAACTTTTGTCAGCTTTGACGGGTTTTGGATTGGTCCCCTAAGGACCTGCTTTGATCAGTAAAGAGAGTGCACTGGGCAAATTTAGGTACTGACATGAGAAGGACTGCTCTTGCTAGTGGGGGCCTTTTCTGCTGAGGTTTGCAGGTGACGACAGTGGCTCTTAGTGTTCCCTCCCGCTGCTAAGGGAAGGAGAGGCAGGCTGTCTGCAGGGCACAAGGCAGCTTGGCCTGGCAGCTGGGGAGGACGGCATGTCAGATGCCAGCTCAAAGAGCATGCAGAGTGACTTGTACAAAGTGGAGCTTAGATGGCATGACCTACTTGACATAGAACACCACTTCACCTCAACTGCAGTCAGTCTTGTTCAGGGAGATGATGGAGTAAACATGCATTTTTTAACAGGTGACAGGTGAGATAAAGATGAGGAAAGTTAATTGGAATTGTCACCATAGAGTCTTTTGCCAGAGGCTGGCATTATGCTGAAAAGTGACATCAATAATGTTGGCAGGATGGGACAATCTATTGTTTAATATTAATGACTAAAATTCACCTTCTAATTATTCACTTAAATTGAGGTAGGAGAACTTTGGCTTGCTTTAGTTTCCAAACTGCCATTTCCTCTAAAGTACTCGTGACTGCTACAGACAGTACTGTAATACGACTCTTAAATCTGAAAAGCTCTCAACATTTTGCTGGGAAAGTCTGTTCCTTGGTTGATCATCTTCAGTGGAGTAAATTAATATAATGATCTGTACATTATTAACCAGCTACGGTTAAGGTGTAGTTGGGTGGGAATGTAGAAGTGTTTGAGTGTGTGCTCTATGTATACAAATAAAGGTGCTTTAATTCACATATTTACATTATTATAACAAATACTTAGACAGTAATTGTGATGGACCTAGCTGAATGTTAAAGGTAAGAATGGTGGGGGAAAGTACCAAAAAGGCCCTTTAAAATAAATTATTACTTACAAGTAGTTTAATAGCAACACATGGCTGTGTAGGCTCAACCTTAAAAATTAAATTTACACTGAAATGCTTTCATTTCTCTGTTCAAATTTGTATTGTTTTATTGACTGGTTACAGATAGTACATTAAAGCACATGCAGTCAAAATGGTGTAAACTTCGGAGATGGCTTTTAGCTTCCTAGTGTGTGTTCCAGTATTTCAGAACATGTTAGAAATTATTATTTGCCATTGGGCACCTTTTCAGCTGTTGGGGGAAGGCTGAAAATTGGGCACAAATTTTGAGCTCATAGCATTTTTAGGGCAGGCCACAGTGAATATCTCCCCTCTCACTCCCTTGTGAGCTTCTTTAGCTGTCGCCGGTTGAGGATGGTTTCCTGTTAAATTGCTTGTGTCACTTTTGGAGATGATTTTCCATGAGTTGGTACTTTCAGTGATCCATAGGAAAGAGTAATGTTATGGAAGCAACTTCTAGTAGGGAACTTCTAGCACATCTCATTCTCAGAGGTGAGGCTGTAATTACTATTTAAAGGCAGTTGCTGTTTGTGTGCACATGTGCTGCAGTAGGAAATATGCCTTTTGTGCCCTGGTGGCTCTTAGTTTATCACCTCTGGAAGCCAAAATGTTAGCCCTCATCATGCAAGATTTTGCCTCTTGTGTAGTGCAGTTCAGTTTTCAGTTCTAGTAATATAATATCTTTTGCAAGTTTTTTTTTTTTTTTTCTGTAATTGGTAAGATCAGGGTGGATTGTTTATTTATTTCAGCTAGTTACCTTATTTTTCTTAGGAATAACAAGATTGGAACAAGTAACTCACAACATGCAGTTTACCCGAAAGAATAGGTCCCCTCTTCCAACCCCTCAAGTTATCTAAGCACCCATTAGTCTCTTAGCATTAAAACAGCCTTGTGGAGTAGCATTAAGCAAGGCTGCTTCTTCATAGGCTGTTAACAACTGAAGAGAACTGAAGCAAATTTATTGCAAGTACACATATAAATACAATAAATTGTTTTATATTCTTTTCTTGCTTTAAACAGTTACTTTCATACTAAGAGTGTGCTTGGTCTTTATCTTGGCATTTTTTTGTTTTACTTTTTTGAGGTTTGGGCTAATAGGTTAAATCCTCTTGATCTTTTCAAGCTGTTACTGGTGAAGCGATGAGTAAAGTATACCATCTCATATATCCATCTGAATTGAAAATACCCTGGCCAAATTTTATCCCCTAATTACTGATATATAAGGGATTGTTTTCACCCAACTGCACAGTTGCCAAGTAGAGGTTGCGTGGCGGCAGGAGGATATAGCCTAATTGAGGAAAACCGATTATTTTGTGACATTGAGCACATATACTGGGTTACAGGGGATTAATTCTGTCTTCGGGTTCCCAGACTTTATGGCCCCACTGTCACACATGTTCAGGATGAGTTGTGTCTGTATTTACTTCTGGTGGAGCCTGTTGCTGGGACACCATATGTCTCTACAGAATTCAGACACACATTTTAGGTAATGTCATATTGGTGGCAGCTTCTCCTATCAAATGCCTTTTTTTTCCCTGAGTGAAGAGCACCGTGTTGTAGTTCTGCCTTTGTAAGTCAGACTACACTTAGTCATTGATAGAAGGCCTTTGAACTTCTCTGTCTCAACTTTGATTCTTGTCTCCCAATATCCCCATCATTAAATTGGGATGTGGCACAACTTGGAGCACATGCCTGTGGTCTCTTTGGCCAAAAGAGGGAAGATTGTAGGTTCTCTCAAGCAATTTTGGGTTAATGCCCCCATGACCAGAGTCTTGCAAGGGCATAAAAGACCTTGACAGTCAATAAGAAGAGCAAAATACAGCTTTAAAAAATATGCTCAGCCAAGAGGCAATTCATTTCAAAAACTGTTTTAATTGGTTTGTAGGGGTGAGCTACTTCACATGGCATATGTTTTCTGGGAAATGCTCCAGCTCAGTATTAAGAGGCTACAAGAAAATTGGCACTAAACAAGTGGATGCAAGGGGCTTGAGGGAGTGAAACCTTAATAAAGGCTGATACTGTCTGATTTACCTCAAAGAGGCTCAGTTCAAGTGTCTTTTAGTTTCCAGAGGTACTGACAGTTCTGTTGCCATAAACAACAAATCAATCAAATTGAGTTCTACCTAAACTATCTATGTTTTAAGGCCACACTCTTCTGATAGAGTCTAGAGTTGTGCTGTTTAGGTTACTGTCATTGTTTTGAGCTGAGCCAGGTCTGGTAACAATATACCTCTTTAGGAAGAGATCGAGCACTGGCCAGGTGAGCATAGAGAAGTGCAAGTGATAGGTATAGTTGTTTTAATAGGGTACAGTTGTATTCTTCTGATATCCAGTGATGTCATCACTGGATAGGAAATCACCCTTTCTTTGGGAGATAAATCCCAGTCCTTTTCCCACAGTCTTAGAACATCTTCTCCAAAAACACACTTAGAACTGAGGAGACCATCTCCCAAAGGAGGGAATGCGTGTACAGGGTGTATGTCACCTGACATTCTCGCTCCTTACCCAGCTGGGTCCTCATCCAGAAGGAAAGAGAAAACATACCACGCCATGGCCAGTCCAATGAGGCAGGAGGTGTGCTTTCTTTTTGGTGGAGAAGGTGCTGTTCAGCGAAATGCTGTTGTGCATGCCCAGAAAGAAAGGTGGAATAAGGAGTGGCTGTCCATTTGCAATAGGTAACTGAGCAAGGTTTTCATTCCTTCCACACCTCTAGGTTGGCTGTTACCTCCTTTAATCTCCAGTCAATGTTTTCTGATCAATATGGAGCTGAAGAGTGTCCTTCAGCATCTAAAAAGAGAAGTGGAAGGAGGGGCCAGACAAAGCTCCCTACTACTCCATTGCTCATTGCTCACTTCCTCTTTTCATGTGTTTCCCCAATTCCTACAAAATCCAGAGAAATCTATTTCTTAATGCCTTAGAATAAGAAGCAGCAAAGCACTGGGATTTCTTAGTTTGCATCCAAAATACCAGGTCTTCTAATCATCTCAGAGCAGCAGACATGAAAGCTCCTTCCAGAGAGATGTCACAAAGGTCACACATTTTCCTTTGAATAATGAGCAGTGCTTTTAAAGGAGCTTAAGATAAACTTCAGGCCTGTGGCCCATATGATCTGTTTACTGCATATAAAGAGTGTAGCCCTTAGCTAAGCAGGAGCAATGATTCTGTCACTAGAGCTCAGACTGAAACTCCAAAAACCTGCCATATGCTTTCCTAATGTACCATAGAGCCTGTGCATGTTTTCAGGCAAGGCATTTTGTCTTACTTAGCCCCAATTCATAATTTTTAGAAAAAATGGGCACAATAGCACAATACAACACAGTTCTTAAATATTTTTGAAAATGATTCCACATAAAAACCTCAAAAATCAGAGGCAGGAAGCAGGCAATAGCGAAACAGCTGGGAAATGGGAGCCAGGTTATGGAAGAACAAACATAAGATAACTTTCCTGTTGTATAACTTACATCTGAACATATTATGCACTGATGCTGAAGGACGAGTTGTTTGTTTACTACAGAAAGACTCTACATCATAAATACAGGTACATAGGAACAACTGGGATTTCCTTTTCTCTCTTCTGTTTGTCTGTATTGGGATATAAACTGTTCAAGGATCAGTGCCTTTTCTCAGTATGGGCACTGCCTACTTTTAAGAGGTCCCACTGTCAGCCACAGCCTGCATGTGTTAAGGATGTACTTGGCATTTGGGTATAAACTAGAAGTAAGTAGAATTGGATCCTACAAGGTTGTTGGTGCTTGCTCTGCTGATCTCTTAGAACCATAGAATCACAGAACTATTTGGGTTGGAAGGGACCTTAAAGACCGTGTAGTTCCAACCCCCTCTGCCATGGGCAGGGACACCTTCTGTTAGACCAGGTTGTTACGAGTTCTGTCCAACCTGGCATTGAACTCTTCCAGGGATGGGGCATCAACAACTTCTGTGAACAGCTTGTTCCAGTGCCTCACCACCCTCCCGGTAAAGAATTTTTTCCTAATATCCAATCTAAACCTCCTCTCTGTCAGTGTGAAGCCATTCCCCCTTTTCTGTCACTCCATGCTCTTATAAATAGTCTTTCTTGTCGGCTGCCTTCAGATTCTGGAAGGCTGCACTTAGTTCACCCCAAAGCCTTCTCTTTTCGAGACTGAACAATCCCAATTCTTTCAGCCTTTCCTCACAGGAGAGGTTCTCCAGCCCTCTAATCAACTTGGTGTCCGTCCTCTGGACTTGCTCCAATATTTTAGAGCTGATACAGCTGTGGGATACAGAACTCAAAGGCGGTTTGCTGAAAAATTGAGGTCTTTCAGCCCTGTGGTTGAAAGCAAAAGCTTTTTCTCAGAGTTCAGGCCCCTAAGTCCCTGGTCCTGAGGTACCAAAAGACAGCTGGAAACATGTGAGCTGGTTTGACTCCGTAAGGTGCACCACAGGACTGACCCCATAAGTGAGATGGGGCTCAGCCTGAGCTCAGTCTGCACAAGGCTGTGTGAACAGACTCCAGCAGTGATTCTCCAACACTGTATGTCTCTGTGCTCTCAACAGAGGGAATCCATGGCTGTAGTATCTGGCAGCCACTGTCTGGCTAATTTGTTGCTGGAATCTGGTGGTACCTTTCATATGTACAGGAAAAGCTGCCTCATTGAGCTCTGGGTGTGTGTGGAGCTTTCTGCCTTTGCACAGCAGCCATGGAAGTTTGCTGTTCCTCTTGGCTGAGGATATTTTGATGCATTACACACCCTTGCTTATGTTTCTCTAGCACAGAAGTTTGCCCTCAGCAGAGCTCATTGCCTGACAGGTGCTCGTCCAGGATCAATCCCTGCAAGTGTTGTCACATCCTCCTGCATGTGACGTAAAGGGCACAACAGTTCTGGAATTGAAAGTAAAACCTTTACTTCCAGCATCATGTTAAGCAGTGTGATCATCCTCTTCTTTTAAGGAGATCTATTATGTCTTTACACTTATGGAAATAATTTTTGAGGTGTAGAATGGGGTTATAAATTGTAATAGCCTCGAAATAGAAAGCGTAAATTTTGTCAGCAAATGCATTAGTGCAGAAGTTGAGATTCTCCTTATTGTGTTTTTCATTGCCAACAGTGGACAGCAATGAATAACATGATGCCAGAAGTAAAGGTTTTACTTTCAATTCCAGAATTGTTGTGCCCTTTACATCAGAGAAAGGGTGATAGAAAATGAGGACGAGGAACTGTGCGCATTTTGGCTGGCTATATAATCTGTGCCTCCTGCAGTGCTGGCTGTTAGCGTTCCTGGTGAGTTTGTCTGATTTTTTCCAGTCACCAGGATTTTCATAGGAAAGGGGATATTACGATGGGGATTTAAGAGTGCACTAGGACTCTTTCAACTTCCTCCGGTTTTTATTTCACTGCTCCATCTTGCCCTAGTCTTATGTCACAATGTTATCAGCTGTTTATTAGTCCTGTGTTGGGAATTGTCAGTATCAAACAGGATCTGAGGCAGGCCTTGCTGAATCCCCATGGCATAGACACCCACCTGCCCTGGGATGGCTGCGGGCAAAGCCTGTGGGGAGGTGCAGGGCCTCACCCTGAAAATGGTGAAACCTCAACAGATCAGTGCTCACTGGCCCATCTCAAACTTCCTGCTGGAACGAAGACCTTTCACATTAACTGAATGTCACCTAATGCTCAAAGCCTTTGTAATTTGCAAAAAGTTGCCTCTGCATCTGCAGATCTAAAAGCTGAGTGCCCTGTGAGGTTACTGGTGAGATGGTGGGCAGTAACAGGCAGTGGTGATTCCTGCTTTGTCTGATGTGTGTTACCTGCAGTGGCTGGGAAGCTCAGATTTCACCCAGAATTGCCCACTGGAGCCTGGTGAAGCAGTGAAGGGTGACATTTCCTCTGCAGTTCCAGGCTCAGCCGTCACAGGCTCAACTGAACTAAGTACTTGGCTGTAAAAGAGGAGGTAGGACTGATTTCTATAGGATGTTTAGGCCCTCAAGCTGCTGCAGGATTCTTCACATAGCTTCTTGCTTATAACAAAAGTAGTTACGAGTTAGTATTATTTTTTAAGTGGGGGGGGGGGAAAAAAGCACAATAGTTCCTCCTGAACCCACAATATAGTGGTTTTCCACTTCTGGCAGCTTGTAGTTATTTTAAAATTTGCGAAAATTGTGGGGTATTTTAATAAAGTAAACAAAGCTATCTGAAATGAGTGCTCTAAAAGGAAAACACTCCTATTTTTACTAAAACCCTAAACTTCAATAAGGAGACAAAAGTGTGTATTCTTTATGGGCACTCTGGCCTCAACTTGACCTCAGCTAGCCCTACTCTTAATAACATACATTATGCTGAATTGGGCTTTTATGAGTTACAGCTTAAGCTATTAAATATAGAACATTTGGTTTCCCAGGAACTACATAATTTTCAAATAAACAAGTGTTTTGAATATATGCATTACTGGGGAGAGTCCTCACAGGAAACTCTTCTCCCAGATGAAAGCTAGTCAGTTTATTTTGTCTTGTCTCTGGAGAAAGTAAGAAAGGTCTTGTTTCCCAGAATTAGGTTTGGAGTTGCTACTGAAGTAGGAAGTTGAGCTTAATGGAGTCTATCTACTCAAACACTAATTTAAACAGAAAAAAAAAAAATCTATTTGTAACATGATAACTGTTTTTTTGGGAAAAGATTAGTTTCAAAAACTACCCTATTCCTGAAAATTCCTTCCCTTTTTCTGATTTTAAAATGCATTTTTTAGGCATTCTGAAAATGGAAGAAAAAATTCATTCAGTTTGAAATAGCTCAAATTCCTGAAGGAAAACTTGAAGTAAAAACCAAGTAAAATGTAACTGAAACATTTCATTTGACCTAGTCTGAAATACTTAGGGTTTTTTGGTATCTTGAGTTTGGATTGAGAAACATTTAGAAACCGTGTAGGACCTGGCAAGGTGATCTCTGTCAGCTCTGGGCATCGATGGTCAGTGCAGTACAGCACTGTTCTGCCCAGGGGATTCCTTCCTGGTTTAGTGCAGCCCAGTAAGGAAACACTAACTTGTGTTTCAAAAGCAGCATGACTGCTTTGCCTGGCCCCTGATTCCAGCTGAAATCCTTCATGTTTTAGCAAGGCTCATTGGCTCACAGCGTGGGATACGGAATCAGCCTGGGATTCTACTGCTGCTGGAGCTGAGAGGGTGCCCATAGTGTGAGGGGACCACTCCAGTAGCCATCCATGTACCCAGCATGTGGACAATGCCAGTCCATGTTTTTTTAGAAGCAAAAGAATAATGTAATTAATAAAAAATGCAATAGTAGGAAAAAAGTTAATAGTCAAGTGGTTACAGGAAGACTTGTGTCTTTAGCTGTATTTATTGCCACATTGTTTTGTTCCAGCCCTGCTGCCTGCATCCTGTGTCGAAAGAGCCCTGAAAATAAAGTAGGATTTCTTGTAAAGCAGCCAGGCAGAATGGATTAATGACAGGATGCACTTGCAAGTGCCCATGAATCCCAAACCCAGCTGAGAATTGTGGTGGCTGCTGTAAGCTGTGAGGCTGGCCCTATGTGCCCATGTGTTCTAGACATCAAATGTTGGTGCTGGTGAGCACTGAGCCTTGGCTGAGGGTGTCAGTCATTGGCAGGAGGTTGTGTGGGAATGCATCCTGAAGAGCTTATGCAGGATGAGCAGGGCAATGCATGTTCATGGGGCCCCAGGAGAATGGAGGTTGAACGTTTCTGCTGTGAACTGGGCTCCAGACTCTTTATGAATTGCATAAATGAAGGGCGACATACTTGCTGAATATAATGGTGTGAACTTTGTGACTAGAAATTGTTTACACATCTGTTTTGGAGAGAAGATTTGAGCCTGCCCTTTAGAGCCTCTCAGGGAGCCACAGTATGTTTTGGACCCTCTACCCCAGCTTGAAATTCTCTTTTATGGCATCCCTCTGCCCAATCCAAACATTCTGCTTAAAAATGTGTTACCTGCATATAGTGAGATATCTGTGCCTGAATACTTATCAGCAGAACCCACCTGTACACTACTGCAAATAGACAAGGGCTTTCATGTAACTGGATGGCAGGAGAAGAGGCTTTGTCAGTATTTTCCTCATTTCCTTATTAGATACAGAAGTCAGAGCTTGGGGATTTTTTTAGAGAATCCAGAGACTGAGGCTCTTAAGAACTGGGGAGCTATCACGCTGTAGACTATTTGGACAGTTTTCCTACTGGCACACCTCTGTGGCTGACATGACTATGGCATTTGTGGGACCCATGTTCCGTAAGCACCTTTAAATGAATTAGGTATTTCTTACCAAATGCCTGATGATAGGCAAAGGTCACTTGAGTTTGCTGCTCTTAAGAGTTGAGCAAGGACGAGAGAGAAGACATGTGGAATGAAGGGAAAATACTGAAGGGGGCAAGGCTGGATATGGATGTGCTGGTCCCAGCCATCCTGGGTTCTGGGGGTGATAATGTGACTACTGGTGAGTCCTGTTTTACAGGGTAATAGTCTCTTCCTGGCTGATTCTGGTATCATATTGTCTCTGGCATAGCACATTGCTAATTTCTATAAGTCATCAGCAGGTTACTAGTTTTTCCGCAAAGCAGGATGCATACTAAAAGGAATTATATGGCAGGTGTCATTGTTTCAGCAGTCCCTGGCGTGGGAGAGACACTCCTCTTTTGTGAGCAGTGACTTTGGTCGAGCAGAAAATCAAGTGATGCTCTGTCTCGGTTTTGAAAGACAGGTGTCTGCTAAGGAAGGCAGAAGCCTCCCTTGAAGTGGCAGATATAACCCTTTTCCCTCTGAGTTATTATATTTTGAAATCAAGGGCCTTTAGGCAAAGATGTGGGAAATAGGAATAACAGTTCTTTACTATACATATATATATATATATATAACCAGTCAAACAAAACAGCAACAACTATGGCAGTAACGGCAAACACAAACCCAGTGCCAGCCTTCTCGGCTGTCAGGCCCTTTCCCCTCGGGTGCAGTTCCGCTCGCAGCCGGCAGGGGCGCTGGCGGCTCCCGGTGAGCAGGGCAGGTGCGATGGTTCCCCCGCGGCTGCAGGGGGCGCTCCGGAGCGAGCTCGGGGAGCACGCGGCACTGGTGCCCTGGGATCCCGGGAAGGGATGGAACAAAGGCTTCACAAACCCCTGGGCAGCTGAACCCGGGCTCTCGGGAACAGCAGGCTGGAACGGCAGGCACAAACACAAATCCCGGGTGGCAGACGAGATGTATCCAAAAGGGGAACCCCCCGGAGGTCCAGGCAGGCAGGGTGAGCATGGCTACAGCGCAGCGAAAGCTCGAAGCAGCAGCGGGGCAGGGAGGCCACAGCCCGGCCTCCAGCAGGGCAGGGAAAGCGGCTTTTGGGATCCCGGCGTTGTTTCCAGCAGAAAGAAAAACGGCCGAAAAAAAAAGAAGAACCAGCAGCTCCTTTCTCTGCAGCTTCTCTCTCCGGACGCTCAGAGCGAGCTGCCCCCACACCCAGGTGTAAACCAAGGAGTAGCCAGGCCCGCCCCACCCCCCTTTTTGTCTTTCTTAAGTACAGCTATTTGTCCCCTAGCAGCACGCATATGGGAGAAAATTCCTTTAACAGGAAAAACTAAAACTAAACTAAAACCCCAACATGCTCTATTTCAGATTTAACTTGGATGTGCTGTGAGTGGTGGTGGGCATTTCTAGGGACTCTCAAGGTGCAGACCTTCAGGCAGGCCTGGAGGAAATGACAGCAGGGGATGTCTGGAAAATCCCCAGCAAAGCAAGCAAAAAGCTTCCTTTTTTCAACTACTGAAAGACTCTGCTATACTTAATTCCCCTTTACTCTGTAAAGGTAATTTGTGCATTCCAGATTGCTAATGGAGATAAGTGGTTTAGAGGTGACTTAAGAGATAACAGGTTTAAAGCCTCTGGGAGATTTTGCTCAGCAGTTGTATTGTGTATAGGAAGTGCATGTATTACGGGAATGTGTGTGAAATGGGCTTCTCAGTATCATCCTGAGCGAACCGATGTGGTTCTTTCCAAAACAGTGCCAGTAAAACTTCCAGAATGTGCCATGGGATGGGATCAGTACCGCAACACTACTGCTTGGCTGGAATGCTTTAAACTGGGGAGAAGGAAGAAGCAAAAATCCAAAGTATGGTACAAAAATTTTTTTTAAAAGGTGGGGAACACTGGCTAAATTGTGCTGCATTCTCTGTCATGTTTTCTCCCAGGTGGAGGTCTTCAGGCAATGTTTTTATACCATTTGTATTTATCTTGGATGTGTCTGGTGGTACATAAGCCACAATACTGGAGCTGTGCCTTCGAGGATGTGTTGTAGCAAATGTCTTCTGTGTCCCTTCCTTATGGTGCTTTGGGCCTTCTAATCTCAAAGACATCCATATCAGTGAAAAAAAACACAGCTTAAGCTAGTTTCCAGGGTACTGCACAGCTTGCTCTTGACTTCTCAAAGTTAACTTCAGTGCACTTGAAATTAGAGATGACATAGAGCCAACTGATTACAGAAACCCGTGGACTGACCATAGGCTAACATGGCTTCCCCCTGCAGTGCCAGAGCAGCTGTTCATCCTGAACCATTGCTATTCTCTTGCCATTGTTTTAACTGGCACACTGGGAAAAGGCTGCACTTGGTTACTACAGGATTATAGAGCTACGCACCATTGTTACATCATGGCTATGCTGGGAATGTATGTTCAACCTTATCATTAGATGCAGGAGCTGAGAGACCTTGGTTTTGATCTTGTCTCGGACAGTAACCTGCTTTGTTACCCGCAGAAAATCTCTCAGTCTACAATCCTGTCAAAGGGGATTTTTACTTTTTCAAGAGAATCATCTGAAATTTTATTGACACCCTTGAATTGTATAATATCACATGGATGATAAGAAAAATAAACTCACCCCAAGGCAAAAAAAGTGATACATTTTATTGTGTCTTATTTTGTATTTCCATCACACCTCTGATATACCAAGTTGATTCTTGGGTATAGGATGTACTGAGGAAATTTTCTGTCTGCCTAGTATATCACAGGAAAATCTTCAGGATAAACAGAACTGGTGTGCCCATACAACCATTTCATGGGTGTCTGAAATAGCTGGGACCTCCTAAAATACTGTAGTACATTGCTATGCCAGCATCTTCATTAGCAGTGAGTCTTATGACAGCGTTTCTTCTGGAGAAAAGAATCCTCAAGTGAGACGATGGACCCAAACCAATGCAGCAGTTCTTGCTTTCTAACCCTGTCTTGTATGCTCATATGTCCTTAATTTCTTAGTAGCAGAAGACATCCCCCCTGCCCCATCAGTAATGCGAAAGCCTCGTGTGTTGTCCTTTGGAAGGTGGTTGTTTCATCTACCTTGTATGTTCACCTCAACACCATGCATGGGCTATAGCTCTGTTACGGTCCTGGATGCTGTAGGGAAAGGAAACCCACCTTTAATTTTGGACGGGAGAGCCTGGAAGCCAAAGCAACAATGAGCTTAGCATGGATCAGCATATGCTGCTTTCCTTCAGTGGCGAATGTCAATAAGCTCCAGAAGGATAGGGCTGAACAGCAGCAGCTGAGAAAATGCCCTCACTGCTGCTGAGTTGAAGTGTGTCCCTGGAGTGGGGCATCAGAGACCTGAGGCCAGTCTGTGGTGTGTACTCATGCCAGGCTTGTCCAGATGTGCAGCATCCTGAAATCTATGCTTAGCAAAGCTGAAGTGGCTCTGGCTAGCTGTCAGTCTCGTTGTGGTGCTTTGTCCTAACACCATCCCAGTTCCTCAGGCCCTCTTCTTCCCTCCTCTCCTCCCTCCCTTTTTCCTCCCTCTGAATCACTGTGATGACTGAGGGAAAGACTCTTACACTTGTTGGTTTGCAGCAGCTTGGTGTCAAGGCATTTATAAGGAGACGAAAGGCAATGACTGATTTTCTGTGTTGACTGTCTCTGTCACTCATGACTGAAAGCCCTTTGCAATCTTGGCACATCCTGGCTTTATTCGCTGTGAGAGATCTGCTTGGGAACAATCTGATTTCAACACACACTCTTGGATTTGCATCCATGAGCTTACTCAGGGTTAGGGCTTGTTTTAGAAAGTGCTGTTAGTCCAAAGACAAATTAAATGCAGTTTAATAAGATGCATATAGTACAATACCTGTGTTCTGAAATAGGTTAATCTTTTTTCTGCTGTTCACTGAAAAAAAAAGAAATTTTAATAACTTCCTAAAATTTCTTAGTAGTGTCTTTCAATGTCTTGGCTCTGAGAGGTAAGGGGAATGTAAAGTAGTGTCCCAAATGGAAAAGTCTTCAGTTTCCAATGGGAGCTGGTGGTGCTGGACCACAGTATAGAAACATATGAAGTATGTCTTCTACATGTGTGATATTGAGGTGAGGATGGCATGTACCTAACAGGTGGAAGATTTCTCAGTCCCAGATCTTAAATAAATATTTTCTCTTGGATACCAACTTGTAGGGTTGGTGGTTTCTGTTTCATTAAATGACTATTAGACAGTCCCTGTCCAGAGTCTCTAGTGAGCTTTTCCTCTCCAGCATGTGAAGATACAGCTTGTGCCCATACAACCATTTCATGGGTGTTGGAAATAGCTGGGGCCTCCTAAAGCAAATGCAAGGACTGTAGTACACTGCTATGCCAGCATCTTCATTAGCAGTGAGTCTTATGACAGCCTTTCTTCTGGAGGTAAGATTCTTCAGTGGAGGGAGATGGCCTGAACTGTGGCTGAAGTGGGTAACAAGAGGAACTCAGCAACTCTCTCTGCACTGCTGACAAACTGAGAAAAAAAATAGGCCAGCAATCCATCTTGCAAGTCTCTTAAGCTATCATAAGAATTTATAGGAACTCATTATACAATAAATTATAGATATAAAATAGCAGGTGGTATATCTTTCAAGCAATATGTATTAAAATTCAACATGACAAGACCAGGAAAACAGCCCCCAGACCTATCTTCAGTGAGTAACTACAAGGGATGTAAGTTGTGGTGAAGAGAAGTGGAGTGTTAATGATAGGTCTGTGCCAGTAAACACAACAAAATGCCTCAGTGGTAACTGTTATCAGAACGATTTCCTTCCCTGCTAGTTACAAAATCATATAAACTGTTAGAAACACCATTTGTAAAATCCAGACATCACATTTTTCCATCAAATGTAGCAGTTGTCTCTGTCTCTGAGGTTCCTGAAACAAACCATGGGGTCCTAGTTGGGCTGCTGAATACAAGCTGTGAAAATGTTGATATGTTCATTTTATCCTTTGCTTTCCTTGTCCTTCTCTGTTTCCATTCTTTAATCCTTAGTGGCAGCCACTAATGTAGCCAAGTTACTTCTGCATCAAGAGGATCAGGAAACTGTTTCTCAAGCCAAATGTGCTGACACTGCTATCCTTGATTTTCATTAATGATTGAACAGTGTCTCCTGTCTGCTGTGTATTTCAGGCCGCACTTAGCCAAGATTCTGGGATGCTGAGACAGCTTTTCATCTTCCCCATCTCCTCCTCACAGTCATAACCAAGTCAGACATTGTCTCCTCTGCCTTCATGACTGTGAGCCGCTCACACTGGCAGTAGCAACCCCAAGATGCTTTTCCCGATGAATAGACCTTTCTCAGCTTGCAGGGTTTTAAAAATTTCTTTTAACCTATTGACAGATTTGGTGTGGATGTTTTAGTGAAAGCGAGTCACCAGACAAGCAATGGGAGTTAAGAAGTGTTGGGAGTAATCCAGTCATTTTAACGCACATGAAGTATAATAGTTTTTGGAATAAATAAATTTGTGATGGTACCATCAGCATCACTTGTTTTTGCATCATTAAAACCTCTTCTAAATCAGCTTGGTCAAAAGGGAACATGTCCGTACTGCTAAGCCGGCTTTCCAGAGGCAGACATGTTCCAGGAGTGAGAGAAGTACTGAGTTATGTGCTGCCCAAAACTAACTCAAACTGGTGGTGAAAATCTCGGTACAGGTTTTTCCTCAGTCAGTGTGGCTCTGGAGTCTTGATTCCCAAGTTGAGGCAGCATCTACTGCAGTCCTTTCTGAATTTCAGGGCCACATCTGCAGCCGTGGTAAGCTGCTGACTTCTGCTGATGGTCAGTAATTTACAGCACCACAACCTGGCCTCTGGTTTGCCTCCTTTAGCTGCAGTGGTTTAAAGACATTTGCTCTCTGCATCAACCCTAGCTGAAGTTCCAATATAGTTGACCTTCATTCCCTAGCAGTTTGGAAATTGAATAATAATAAATGTGTAGTGAATTGTGCCCTGCAGATAACCAGAATATGTTTTCTGGATCCCTTTGAAAAATGTCTGTTATTTTAAGCCTCTGCTGCCAAGGGGAAAGCATGGGGTACATGAAAAGTACGGAGGAGGAGAGCGTAGTGTAAAAGAAAGAAGCTATGGGGAAAGGCTTGGTGCTAATGGATTGGATCCATTTGCAGCATTGTTGGGCAAAGCACTAAATGCTGAAAAGTAATTTGTGGCAATTTAGGCTTTTATCATAGCATGTATGTTGCTCTTGAGGTGTATATATAGCAAAAGGCAAGCTCTCAGACTGAAGAGTTTGTAACCTTAAATGTGCATTTCTGCAAGCAGCTTGGTGAAGCTAATAGATGTCTGCAAGGCAGAGTCAGGGCCTCACGTGGATGGGCTGACCCCTCAGGATAACAGCACAGCTCCTTTCTCAGGAGAACAAGTGGAACAGCTTCAGAAAAGAATGCACTTAGTCCTTACAATTTTCATTACAGATGACTCTTCAGAACAGGTGTGTTGTTGGTTAGGTCATACAGAAGTGTTTGAACACACACAAACCCTCAAATGAGAGAGTAAAGAAGATCCTGAAAAAGACAGATATATTTTTTTAAATTAGTACAATGTATGAACTTATCAATCCTCTTGGTTTTGAGAGTTATATAAGAGGAGAAGTAGGAGTAAGCGCGCATTACTGAAGAACAGATACAAATACCTTGTGCATAAAATAGAACCTCAGTTCTCTGTTGTGCATGTGTATGTATATGCACACTGGGTTTTTGCTATCAGTTTTTGTAGGTAGAAGTCAAAGTGTTTACCAAAAAGAAGGAAAGGCAATCCCTAATGGATACAGCAGAGGAAGTAGTATGCTCAATCCACAGGCAAATGGCAGAGCCAGAATGAACAGGTTTCCTTGACTGTTTGATGCTAGGTCACAGTGCATCCACCCTAGAGCTGTCCAGCCCTTTGTTAGTCTGCATCAACAGAGAATCTGTCTGATGTACTTCAGTGAAAGAAAGTGTGCTGAATGCAATTACCAGGCTGCATTTGTGGACAAGACTTCAAGTTTTCTTCATTGTGTTAAGCTTGCATATCCTGACATAGGTTTCCATATCCAAGATTGACAGTATTAATCACAGCTTCCCATTAGGAGTGAAAAAACCACTTGTCTGTTTTGTGCCCTTTCACTTGTGGAAGGTGTCGCTTGGAGCAGCCAAAGTGCCATCCCCTGCCGTCCTGGCTCTGGGGCGTCAACAAGCCAGCACGTCCCTTCATCAGAGCACAAAGCTTTTCTAAAGACACTGCCAGTTTCGAGTACTTCCTTATTGGGACAGTTTCTTCTGGATTTCTCTCTCAAGCAACGGGGTTTGGGAGAAATACAAACATAAAGAAACCCTTCCTAACACATTCTGCACTGTGACTATTAGAAGACACTTACAGGAAGTGGAAAACCCCGTTAATATATGTGGTGCCACATTCTGACCAGGCACTTAAATGCTTTTTGTTTAAGTGCCCTGAATGTGAAGCTGTGGGCATCTTGGTGTGGGTGGGTGTCTCTTCTGTTCTCTAGCGGAAGAACCTTTGAATCATCTCATTTTCTTCCCTGTCAGCAAGAGGTGGAAATGGTGGTAACAGCCTGTCTCCAGCAAATTTGTGGGACAGCAAAAACGCTGCCCACTTCTGGCATCTGTATTTTGATTGTCTGGTATTTTTGGTATTCTGCTGGTGGCTTAAACATACATTTATTGCAGTGGACCTTTAGCAGAGAGCTGATCAAGGTTTCAGTTCAGACTACTGGGACACTTGTTTAATGGTGGTAGGATAAATCAGAAAAGTGCAAAGCCAAGTTTGTTTTTGGTAAAAGTGCCATACAAGTAGTAGGTGTCTCCATCCTTCTATTAATGTCCCTATTGAATGCCTCTCTCTCGTGCACTTGCCCCTCGCAAGAGGGGTGTTCCACCTCCTCTGGTTCTGACTCTGTGGCCTTATGTTGCAGTGGTGACACATCAGAGGGTAGTTGGGATGCTGCATGCTGAACCTTTGGCTGTTGAGAACATTGATCTTTCTGCTGAGCCAGAGAAAATTTAATTAGCTTATTTTAACATTCATCTTTGTCCTGTGGGTTGGTAGAGTTGGTGCTGGCTGGAGCCTCATTTCCACATATGTCATTTACTGTAACTAATTATTTATTATTATTATTAAGGGAATGGTGCACTCTGCTGACAGCCTCTGCAGTAAGGTGGAATAGTCACTTTTCATTTATTTGCTGTCAGAACCATCTGAAACCTTTCCCCTTCAGGGCAGTGAAATCTTTCTATTCTTGTTGGATGTTAACTGGGCAAACTGGTGGAAAGCTGTAGTTAGCACAACCCCATGCCAGTGATCTGGTACAGACAAGGTGACTAATTAAGTGAGAGAGGATGACAGTCCAGGAAATAAAAAAAACCTGAACTGCTCTCTAGCTTAAGGTTAGTTGCCTTTGTGAGTATGCATTACGATTCTCTCTGATTTCATATTTACATCTTACTTTTTTTCATTACCTTAATATTACCCTTCTTTTTAATTTGGTTTAGTTACGTCTCTAGTTCCTGGGAATGCCTGCCTTGTTCTTGCTGAAGCTTTAAAACAGTGAATTCCCAAACAAAAGCATTAACTTGAGTCAGATACCCTATACAGGGAATTAATTTCTGAACAACTATAGTCAGAAAAGTTACAAGTGTCTTTGCCATGTGAAGCTGCAGCCTTAAATATAGATGATAGTACTAGCTGGCCCCATAATACTTGGGGGATACTCAAGGACCTGTGGCAAGACACCCCTTTTGCCCAGATTGAAGCCACTTGGGTATCTGTCTGCTGCTTGCACCTGTAATGTTTTCCCCAGTGTGCTCTGGTCAAAGACTTAGAGAAAGGAGAGAGGATGTATGGTGAGGCATGCGGAAGCTATTTCAGCAAACTAACTACATTTACTGCCCAGGCATTTCTCTATGATTAAAGAGGGTTACAAAGAGGGCAGTAATATCTGTGATAACCTTTGCTACTTATCCCAGGTAAACTTAAGACCCTCTGGTACAACTTAGGCAAGAAAAACAATTTAAAGCAGAAATTGTAGTAGTTCCCTGCCTTGGTATCTTGAGCTGTTTTTAAGTGTCATATGGGAAGTCAGTGAGGGACTCTTGCTCTTCTTCCATTACTTTCTGTGTATCTTAGCAACCACTTTCCTCGTTCCTGCTTGGGATTTCCCTGCAGTAGAGACTCTGCATATAGCAGCTCTTGATGGGTCTCCCAGTGGAGGGAGTCTGGCTGGAATTGTGCTGTGCTCCATCTGCCTTCCCTGCTTCCCTGATGGACAGGTTTTTGGAGCCAGTGGCAGCTTTTTTCAGGGCTGGCCTAGGGAATAAGCAGCTCCTTGGTGGTCCCAAAGCAGACTGGGCATAGCAGGGAATCTGAATTAATGGGACTTGGGAAATAAAGCTGAGAGAAAAAGGCTCGGACAGAAGTGTACACATAAGATGTAAGGACATTTTATAGTCCTTACAGTGTTGAGTTTATGCTAAATTTGCTGCATAGAGACTAAATAGTGAACATATTTTTCTATTTCTTTATAGGAACAGAGCGTTTCCCTTGTTCAACAACCAGACGCAGCATCCTATCACCTGCTTACTCAGGTATGACCTTTTAACTCATTAGCATGGTTTAACAAGGAGGCTGCTTCAACAAACTAAGAAGACTTGACGAAACTTCTCTAGCTCCTGGAAAACTTAATTTTTCTGGGGCTACTTCCTGGTTTTGCAATACTCCTATTTTTAAAAAATAGGAGTATTTTAAGTGTTTCTTTTTTAAAAAAGCCTCCTGCATCTGATGGGAGCCACAGTATCCATTGTCAAAGCAGCTGTCTTGTTTTTGGCTTAGCAAGAACCTGCTTACAGCCCTGGGTGGAAAGGGCCTGAGATGGTGGTGATAAAAAGGCAGAGCATCTGAGAGAGGTGACAGTGCTCCTGCACAGTGCTCTGGTTTGTCGTGTCCTGCCGCTGCACTGAGTCGTACCACAGAAAAGATGAGAATGATTTGGCAGGTACAATGCTTCCAGGTCTCCAGAAACAAAAATGATTGGGTCGGATCAAAGAAATACACTTTTTCTCCTCTTTGGGAAAGAGAAACATTCAGGAGACTCCTGTCCCAGAAGAATAAAAAGTGTTAGAGAGAACCTGTGGTGCCTCTGTCATGTAGATGAGCAGATACATGTTTTGTCAGTATATCTGTATGCACATGTATTCATTTTAGTTTGATTTTCAAGCAAGCATAGTTGCTGTTCTCACAAGCATGAGTTTAAAATGCTAAAGACAGAATACTGAACTCCAGCAAATGGGAACAGAGTTTGATTGAAAAACTACATCTGAAGCATAAGGAAGAAATGCAGTGTGAGCAAGGTGGCAAAGTACCTAAGCTTCTGCAGGTATAACTTGAGCAGAGCAGGGGGAAATGCTGCCATTATTTTGGGGGGAAGTGGTGTGTTTGCTCTGGCCTTGCAACACAAGCAAAACAAGGGTTTCAGTGAGCACAGATGCCTGTGCAGGAGATGCCTGTAGAAGCTCATGTAAGGCATAACAGGATGGTGGTCCCCTTCCCTGGGTGTCCTCTCAGCCCAACAAGCTGGAGGAGGTTCAGACTCTGCATCCTTTGAAGAGTAGCATGAGCACATACATGAGCATGGAAGTTTTATTCAGCTAGTAAAAGTACTTACTCTGCCTTGTCACTAATAAAAAGGAAGGTGCTGGATTATGGCCGTTCACATTTCTTCTGTGAGATCATGCTTGAACAGTGATCAAAGTCAATCTCCCATATTCTCTTAGAATATCCTGGCAGTCAGTGCAATGCTTCTGAGGCTGCCAGGATACTTAACAATAAAAAAATGGAAGGATCAAGCACAGGTTTAAGGGAAGGCAAGCTGATACTACTGGATGAAAAAAGGTAATAGTGTATGGTCTCAGATTTGTATGGACATGCATATAATGCACTTGTGTGTGTTTGTATTGGGTACAAGGCTGGTTTTGGACTTGAGCTATTATAAACCCATAAATCTATTCATTTCCCAACCATCCCCTAGTTTACTTCTGTGTGCAGTGTCTCCTGGATTTATGAATTTGAAGGAAATTGAAATAGAGAATCAGATTTGTCTCTCTGCATTTGTAGGCTGTAAAAAGCAGACACACAAGTACAAGGCAGTTGACTTTCCATATGTGAGCTTTTCTGTCTCACAAGCCATGGCAGCACAGGCCAGACATGAGCTGTGGAGGCACATAAAGTGTGTATGTGCCAGCCTCTCCTGTCTCTGAGACATATGGTGTGCCTGAGGGTTAAGCTGCCTCTTGTTTCACAGAATTTCAGTGCTACTCCTCCTTTTGGAAAGCATGGCACATGCAGCCCAGTGGTTTGGGAAGGAGCCATTCGCCTTTCTGGGCCTCAGACTGTGGAAGGGCAGGGGTGCCACAGCCCTGGCCTTTGCTCCCATCAGGCTCCCATTTGCTCCCGGAGGCAGCCAGCATGTCCAGCACCCTGCAAGCTCCTGACAGGCAGGAGGGGCACCATAAGCAGTGATCCTGCATGCTTCAGGAATTTTCCCATGGCCTCAGAATACCCTTGCAGCAGTGCAAGTACTAAATGAAGAATTAAATTAGCCTGTAAGACTTAAAGTAACAGGCAGTTTTATTGCAGTTGCCGTTTCACTATTGATAATATTCCACTAGCGATAAAGTAAGTTCTCAGTTGTCTGCTATGCAAAGATTAAATTGTCTTTGCAGATCCCACCCTTAACTGACAGACCTAAATTACTGCTCTTGAAATAAAGAGTATATCCATGGAGTGCTCCATAGCCTCTTGATGCTGCCGAGATGCCACAGACAGTTTAAGAAGTTGGCAAGTCTGAAATGAAAAGAGAGAGAAACAGTCATACATCAGCACTAGCGTTTTCTTTGCAGGATTGCTACATCACTGATTAGGAGATAAAATACAGGTATAAGATCTTGTGAGCATTACTGTCTCTCCTGTCCTTTGTCTCTGGGTGACTAAAAGTAACAGTGAGAACTAGCAGTGGAAATAATGTACCAGAGATGTGTGACAAGGAATGTTGTGATAAAGGAGGTGGGGGCTCAGGAAAAGGAGATGTGTTGCCCCTTGTGTAAGAGCATGCCCCAAGGCTGGACTGCTGGATGGGGAGGAGGAGTAACAGAACCAGGAAGGTGGCACAGAGGGCCTCAGGAATGGGTGATAAAGGTCATGTTCTCTGAGCTGGGATGTCAGTACAGCCTGTTTGCAGCATTTGAAGCTGACGATTTAGCTTTGGAAGAGTTGCAGCATTCTCTGATACTGTGGTTTTGCTTCTCATGCTTCTGGGGCAGCTGCAGTGACTCTTCATGCTGGTCACTGGGCCCTGTGATTCCCTGTGCACTGTGAACAAACTCAGCATCTCCTGACACGAGCTTTTCTCTGTGTGAGCTGTCTTTCTTAAAGGACCTCAAAACAGGAAGGTACCAGGACCATTTGCTCATCTGGGGCTGTTTCTAAGCAGGAGAGGGGAGCTCTTAACACCTTCCAAAGGCTGTCACATTGAGATTACAGGTAATTTTGAGTAGCCTTTTGAGTATAAGCATTGTTTGAACTTCTTTTTCTACTGTGAACCTACTAATGCTCAGGAGGAGAGGCATGTAGATGGGGTTGCAGCTTGGCAGCAGATCTGAAACAGAGCCTTGAGGGCAGTAGGAGGTCAAGGTGAGCATGCCGTGTACTCAGGGAGAACATTTGTGTATTGATACATTGTTCGATTAGGCTGGAACCTCTTTGGATACAGGCTCATCTTAGATGAATTTTGTACAGAGCATAAGTACACCACAGCTTGTATTTTAGGGTTAGAAATTTCCCTCGTCAATGACTGAAAGTTAACATTATACAGGAAGATGTCAGTGAGGAATGATTAGAACCATTTTTAGAAAAGGGATATGAATTGATACTTACTAGAAGGGTTTCCTGTAGTAGCTGCAGACGAAATGTTGGCTTGATTTCTGAAGAGTCAAAATTTCTGTAGATGTTCTTTTTTCATTTTGCTTACTTTGGATTGGTTTTTTTCTGCAGTGATTCTCATAGCACTACGGAAAGTTTGCAAGTGGGCAGAGTGCAAGGCAGAGCTTAGTGGTATTATTGGCATTGTCTTCTCTTTTCCTGTGCAGTTGGCTTGAGTGCCTCCTGCTTGGCATTGGGAGGGCTGCAGTGAGGCATCCCTACCTGGGTGGTTCTGACATGGGGCTGAAGGAGGCTCTTGGCACACTTACTGTCACAGTCATTCCTCCTTCATCACCTTTCCTCTTAAAAATAGGCTCCTACCAATGAGTAGGCTGTCCTACAATCTGACTTGCAAGAAACTTTTAGCTTCCAGGTAAAACTTACAAAAGGTCCTTGTACCAAACTAGCCATTCCCTCCTTTGTGTTTATCACTTAGCATCCATCTACCTCTTTCCTCCTTCAAAAGGAGGGCTGTCATGAATTTTGTAATCAGCTTCCCTCCTTTATTCTGATTGTCTTAATAGCCATTATCTGCACCTTCATTCATTTGAAAACACCTGTTTTGAACACAAGCTGTTTTGAACATTCTGTTACTTGTATTTGTGAACTATCAAAGGTAGGATTTGCTACATTTTGAAAGGATTCAGATGTGATTGTTAAGCAGTGGGAAGCAAACAGAATGTCCTCTGTCACTATCAAATTATCATGATGACAGTGGTGGTGTTAGTAATACTCTATGTAGCAGACTGAGTCACTAGTAGATGTTTAAAACTTGTTTACAGCCAAGAAGCAAAGCAATTCAGGCAGAAATTGACAGACAGAGGTTACCTGACTTGCTGCTGCTTTTCAGTAAGCCTCTTCCTAACTCTTTGGATGCAAGAGGTAGGCCAGAGAGACCAGGAGGGGAGAGGAAGAAGAAAATGTCATCCTTCCTTTCCTCTCTGTTGTGATGAGGCACAGAGTTTAATTTCAAGGAAGAGATTGGTAAGGAAGAAAAACAGGAGTGTCCTGTGTGTTGCATCTTATGCTTGATGCCTTTGTCAGGATCAGCAGCCAACCCCAATACAGAACTTTTCCATTTCTGTGCAGTACTTACGTGACTTTGCAGAGGGGCAAAATTAAGCAAGTGTAGGTGAGTTGTTGAGCTGCATTTTGGTTTCGTGGACACTGCACTTGTTTCTGCATCTCCAGCAGTCAGATCAACATAATCCCACCTGTAGCTCAGGAACCAGTTCAGTGTGGTAACACTGAATTCTCACAACTGTGAGTTTTGTCCCCTGGATAATGTGGAGGGAAGGAAAATTCAACACCATGGAATAGAAGCTCATCTCTCCTAAAGGCAGTTGAATTTTTGCTGTGAACATCCTTTTGAAAACTAATCATCTTGCTAAGGATTATAGCTTTACAGCTATAGGAAAAAGGAACTGCTCACACTTGTAAAAATGACAGTTTCAGTTTTCAAAAGTCCGTGCCAAGTGGTGCACGTCAGCCCTTCTTTCACAGGAACTGCAGGTCAGCTCTGTGTTGTTCTGATGTCTGTGCTGTCAGGTGTGACTGGTCTAGGGGCCTGCTCAGAAAGGCCTTGTATCGCCTGTCTCCACAAGTGGTCTGACGGACCACATGTCCCCTGTTCATCTTCACAGCAAACTCTGCTGTTACCAAAAAACACCTTAGTCCTCCTGCCATGTTCTCCTGAACTTTCCTGTGGAGCATCTGGTTCTGGCTGGTGTCAGGACAAGGATACAGCACACAGGGATGTGCTTGTGTCTCTCACTGAGCCGGGGCTGGAAGTCAGTGCTGCCTGCAAAGTGGTTGGGGGGAAAATTATCCCATCCCCACTTAATACCTGTAAATGGCTTTGTAATGCAAGTCATGAGTGCCTAAGTAATACAGCTTGTAAATTCAGTGCTAGGGAACCTGACACTCAGAGTTAAGCCTTATTTAAGTGTAGTTAAGCAGTTGTGATAGTAAACATGCTTTTGAAAGAGGTAGTGGGAATAATGGGAGTGCTGTGAGCATTTTTCATGAGAGAAGTTTGAGAGGCATAGATTCGTTTGTCGTTTGTTTTGAGGAATGACACTTATGAGACAAACAGATGTTTGAATCCTAATGTTTTTTACAGCATAGTTGATAAAAGAAAACTTTCATAATCATGACCAAAAAATACTGTCACTGTCATCCTTAAGATGAGTCATTTTTTTCCCCTTATTTTTAATCCCTCTGAGACTTTGGTCCCTTCTGAAGCAGGAAGTTATTATTCAGTCCAGTCTCTAGCCATGACATTTTGGACAGCTGGAATAATTATACAGGGAGGGGAGTATAATACACCATGTGATTAAAGCCGAATGTTCAAGTGAGGTCTTGATGTGAAAAGTGAGATCCTCACATGGCTTGTCTCTTTGTTGTTTTCCAAATCATCCTTGAATTTTACATCAGAAGACTTCAGGACGTTACTGTAAGATTGCCGGTTGTTCTGCCTTTTGCCATGTCTGTGTGGGGTATCTGAGGTAAACTGCAAGGTACTTTGATCAGGAGTCCTGCCTCAATGACTAATTCATGTTGTTGCCCATACCTGCATCTCTATGGTTTCCTGCAGCGTGGTCTTAGTAACAGCTCCCTGGTATTCTTATTTCAGTTGTAACTTCTTTGACGCTAAAAAAAATGTTTTGCTTTTTTATACAGTTACTCTTGCATCAGTTTGGCTGCTAAAAATCATAAAAACATCCACTCTGTGCTGAAAACAGAACTAGACACAACAGGATTTTGAGTCTAAGGTTAATGGTGGCATGCCTGGGAACTAGATATTGTGTACAACAGCTTTTGCTGTGTTCCTCTTAATGCTACATGATTCATTGCTGTAGCTATCATAATATTAGTAACTAGGTGTCCAAGTCTGATTAGATCACTGTTGTGTTGGATGCTCAAACAGCAGAGTTGTTCCAGACCCCAAGGAGCTTACAGTCAAGTCTCCACAGAAACATGAAGCTGTAAGCAGCCGGAAAGCACACACTGGTGAGACTGCATTTGCCACTGTAATTAGTACCTTAGGGACTCCATAATTCATGCTGGGAAGTTGTAGATAGAAAACCAGCCTACAAGGGATCAAATCCTATTTTACTTGGGGGGGGGGTTCAGTTTAAAATCCAGTGTATAGTGAGTTGTAAAATACAGGAGGTCAGCTTCACCTCTTGTTTGCTGTTTTCATATATTTTCCATTGGGAAATGTTGTTTTCCCTAATACAGCAGAAGTCTAGTTAATAATGCGCTCTATTTCTGCATATTGTTCACTGTATCAAGTAACAGAAATGGACAAAATAGTTCAGCTCCTTTTAAAACTAATGTAAATGCTGGCCTTAGAACAGAATTGGACCACCCTGCTTCCCCTTTTTCCCCCTAGGTTCTGAATGTTTAGATAACTGGCTTCCAGCTATCAATGAAACCACCTGGTAAAAGTGAGAAAACCTATTTCTTTCTGGCCTGAGTGAGGAAGATTTGGTAAAGTCATGAAAGTGCCTTCTCTTGCAGTCTGAAATGTATCTAGACCTTCCAGAGTCAATCTGTACTTTGAAGTACAGGACTTTCTCTTGGTTTGAGTTTCTCCTGAAGTCAGGACTTTCTCTTGGTTTGAGTTCAGCTCAGTGCTAGAAATGGTATTGCCAATTGAACTGTTTTTAAATTAAAATACTGGGTATTATTTGTCAGTGTGGAGTGGCATCCAGTGTTGGCTCTCTACTTAGAGCTTGTGATGTTTGTCACTACTCTACATACAATCTCTACCCCAACTCTCCAGCCCCTGTATTCCCTTCCTGTGGTACCATGTACTGCTAGTTTTCTCATCTTCTTGGTTCTCTGTGGAAGATTCACACACTCTACAGTGTTCTCTCAGATTCCCAGCATTTGATTATTCCTTGCATACCCAATTTGCCTTACCTGCGTTGTTTTTTCTCATTCTTCACTGAATGATCTCCATTTACTCCTTGGACCTTTGGGATCTCCTGACTTACTTTGCATTTTCTCAGCAACTTTCTGTGTCCTCTCTGCAGTGACTTGTCTCTCTCTGTAGGTTAACCAGCACCTGTTTCATCCTTTACCTGTCTGTGCTTAGATGGTTCATTCGGTCAGAGAGAGTATGTGCTGTGGCTGCATGTGAGCTCCACATCTACTGAGTAGACCACCAGGACACTGCCAGAAAGGGGAAATACAGTCTGAGTTCTTCTCTTTGTTTTTTTTCCTTCATAGAGGCATTTATCCTCTCTTTCTCTTATCCATCTGTGGATTTCCTAAGGTGGTAGGTAAGAGCTTAGAATTTTCTGTCAAGCATGGTAGAAATTGGTCAGTGTGACTGACAATTACAAGTGTGGATAGACACAGCAGACAGGCAGAGACAGGAAACAGGAGCGCAAATAGTGTAAGAGAATTAGGGAATTTGTGTGTTGCTTGTGTGTTCACATATCTTCAGCTAAGGTGACCAGCAGAATCAAGCAGGCAGTTTACAATAGTGGTTTAACATCAGGGAGAAATCTGAAGGATGTGTTGTGTATATATGGAGGCACGTTGGTATCAGGGACTTGATGCATACCTTGTGATTTATGTTTTCTTAAATGAATTCTGGCACTATATTGTGTCACGTTTTTAATTCTTACCAAAGACAGTTCTTTATACAAGTATTTTTAGAAATGAGCATCCATCAGAAGAAATGCAGCAAGCTTTATATAGATTCCTGGAGGAAAGATGTGGGAAGTGCTGTGGAGTATCTGTGAAAGAAGTTGTTTAGAGACAACCCAGTTGTCAGGCCAGCAGCCCTATGGTGTTGAAAAAAGAATCTGCATTTTTGTTTGTTTTTATGATAATACCAACAGCAGGGACTCCTTAATGTATTTTTTAGGCTGCAACCTTCATCAGAGATTTCACATCCGTATTTTAAACTCTGGCTATTCTTGCTAGTCCTGACTGATGATTGAGAGTTTTAAGGAATCAAGGTCCCTTTCAGCAGCACCGGAGTCCTGAGCTGAGCTTTGAGGCACCCAGGGACTGGAGCTGTTTGACAGCCAGAGCTCAGGGTAGCCTTTGTGCCCCAGATCCCTCTGTTTCCCCCATGTGCTCTGGAGAACTCTCAGGCTCTGGTGTCAGTGGTCAGTGTTGTAGTCCTTCTTTTGAGTCTCCTTTTTGTGTCTTCAAGTTTGTCATGCTGCCTTCAGGCAGATGCTGTGTCTGACAAATGTCTTTTCTTGAACAAAACTTTCTGAAATCTGGATCCAAAGGGTTTGGTTGGGAGCCAGAGCATCTTTGCCCATGTGGAAGAGACAGCCCTTGTCCTGAAAGGTTTGCAGCATAAATAGGCAAGTTACACACTGTGTAAATATTGTAATACATGTTTTACAGCTGGGAGAACTGAGGCATGGGCTTGTTTATTCATAAGTTCAAGTAATAGTGCCAGGTGACCAGCAGAAGCCTGGACTAATTCTAATCTTGGATCTCAGTGCCTCAACCATAAAACTGCTCTGCCTTTCTAAAGATCCTTGTGATTGTAGGAATATCTGTATTAGACCACAATTGGAGAAGGAAGAAAACCTCTTTTTGAGTGAAATAATCTTGAAGGCACTTCCACTGGTGCATGAAATTCTTCAGCCCTTAGTGAACTTTAGCAAATTCTATGCAGGTAATGCCTAATGGAAGAAGACAAATTACCAGAATATAATAAATTAACAATCATCCATAGAAGAGGTGAGACAATCATGGTCTTAGCAGGCTATAGATAATAAGAGGGAAATCTCTTTTCTAATGTTACTAATCTCCTGGTAAATCCATGCCTATGAAGGGTAAGTCAAGCTTTTTCTTAAACGCAGTGGTTTTTTTGTCAGTGGGAGGTTTGGATGACCATAAGCATTATTCTTCTTCTATTTGTAACTCTATGGGGGCATGATTCCAGGGTCACTGCAATTAGCAGAAAGAAAGAGAGAAGGAAAGGAGGAAAAACAATAGAGAATTATGCTATTGAGCCAAGCAGTTGTCTGAGCTGGTCCTGCTGGCCTAAACTGGCACAGACACTGTGTTGTGGGTCATCTGCATGAAAGCAGGTTGCACAGAGCTCAGACATGGCTGATGTCATTCTGGTTGTTCTGTGTGTACCAGCTCAGCCCTCTTCTTGTATCTCTTTGCACCATGTCTCATCCTCTGGTATGATATGCCCATGGTCTTCTGAGTATATATGGTCAAGCTTTGCTCATGTTTTGCCTGTGTGGTGTACAACCCATGGAAGTTGGTGGGAGTCAGTTCTGTACGTGTGCAGGAGCAGGAAGGGGTTGACATGGAAGCTCCAGGCAGTCAGTGGGTACAGATTTGCAGGTGGGATAAATCAAGGTAGTTCTCTTGACCTCAGTGAAATTACCTGTGATAGATGCTCCTTAGAATTCTTCCCCAAAATATGACTGACAGTGATCTAAAAAAATCTCCTTTAGGATCTTGCTGAGTGGGGGTTATCACACTCTCCACGTCTCATGTTCTAAGTTCCAGCAAATACACTTATATTTTTTTGCATGGCTGAGAGCCTCTAGTATCACTGGAAGATGTTTGTGCCTCCCCCAGCCTAGGGGGTATAATCTCCCCATGCAGCCTGTGTGATTCAGATAAGACATCTCCATCTTTTAGGGTATCCCCTGCTGCTGGTGCATGGATTTGTTCCCTCCTCTGGTGGAACTCTTTATCATCTGTGATGCTTAACTCATGACAGGTGAAAGTGCAGCTGCAAGTGCACACGTTACACATAACATTCGAAATGGAGAGACCAACTGTTAATGTTGTGTAAAGATGCAAGTGAAGAACTGGGAGAGCCTGCCTGCTCCACTGAAGCTATATCAAAAGTCTGTTTTATCCCCCTTGTTTCAACTCAGTTTACATTTGCTTTTTGAGAAGGTGGGATCCAGGGTTTCTGGCATAGGTCATGTTCATGCCATCTCTCTCTGGCTGATAGATTTTTCCTCATGGAGCTGCTGCTTTTGAAGCCTGAAGGATGCCTGATGCTCCAGTATGGACAGTGTTGTGGAGAGGGTGATTGATCTTTCACAGGGAAATTAATTCTGTTCTCACCTTCAATGAGATACAGTCTCGCTGGTCTCTTAATTACAATAGCAATCGTTTCCCTGCTGTGGAGGAGTATAAATGTATTTTAAGAGAGAGCTTTGTGACATGACTCCTTTTGAGTAAGTGGCTAGTAAGTTGTTCTGATCAGAGGTGTGAAACTCTTTCCCCATTCTTGCCCACCACTGCCTGCAGGCCATTCCTACCATCTGCATCAGTTGTGGCATTTAACACATACACTGCTGGCCAAGCTGCTTGGTGTGATTTATTACTGGCTTTTGTTTCGGCCACGGTCTAATTGTCTGATTTGACTTGGCTGAAGTCTTGGGGTGCAAACTCTGGCTTCTAGTCAGACTAGTCAGGAATGCAGCGTCCGTGTCCATTAATCCGAACATAAGACTGTAAATTAAAAAAAAAAAAAAGAAAACAAACAAAAAAACCAAGAACCCTAGAAGATACAGTGCTATCACTTGAGTTTCTAGAAGTATATATATATATATATATATATAAATCAGCATAAATTTATAAAGCTAACAAATTGGTAAGATGAAGGGGAAAGCAGAGTGTTTCATAGCTTCGATTTATCTCATGTATCAACAAAAAGCCTTTTTGTCCTGATTAGCTGTCAGAGTTGCCCTCACATTTAAGATATATGTAATCGTCTGGTTTTCAAATCAAACCTTGTATCATGGTGCAGAACATGTATGTGTGCTTTATCTTCCTTGAATGGAATATTGTATGAAAGTACTGGACAACAACCAAACTGTCAGGTAAACTTTTTCCAGAATAAAGTATTCAGCAAAATATATCTCTCTGGGTATCTCTGCTGCCTCTTACTGCAGAGGGCTGGGGAGCTTGTGAGAATGCTGCAATGCAGCAAGTGTACTACCACTGATTAGAAGTAGATTTTTGGTTTTTGTTTTGTTTTGTTGTTGTTTTTACCCCCTTTCTGCAAGCTTGTGGGTGGCATTTTAATCAAGTTCTCATGGTAACAAACATAATTTAAAAGCATCAAAGCCTACAAAATTAGGCTTTTTTCTGTATGTGCTTGAGGTGGGTGTTCAAGTCATTACAACTGCAGTGATGCTGGTTATTTCAGGGTTTCTGGTGCAGAGATGACAATGGAAGTAAAATGGAAGCAGGTGTTGCTAAATGCAGAAAACATTCATCATCTTTTTACCGGGTTCTATTGTTGCCCTTTCTGTAAAGAGGGTGCAGTTAAAGTAATGTGTAATGTACTCCTTACATTGCTATTTCATTTAGATGTATGCCAGCATCACAGTTATGCCGTGTTTGTAATTTCTGGGGGAGGCAGTTTTATTGACTGATGTTTTGATTCATTATTGCAAACATGAGCCCCCATCAAAGCACACATGAAAATGCTTGAGAAACTGTGGAATTCTGTGTGGAGTTATCATGTATTTCTGCATATAGGAAGAAATGCAGAGAAAAACAACAAGAAGGGGTTAAAATTAAATCATGAAGGATCTGATTTGAATGCCTCATCTGTTAATAAATGATCTTGAATACATGACTAAAACATGCTAACTCATGGGTGTCTAGTGCTTCGCCACGTGTAATGTAAATGTGTTCAGTTGTGTTTGATGCTGTATTGCATCCAATAATTTTATAGTGCCGTGTATTTGCAGTCCTGTAAATAGTCAGTGACCAAGGTAATGCAGGTCAGTAATCCTGTGGGGATGTTGGAAAATTTAAGATACAGCTCACTCTTAGCTGCTGAGGAAAAAAACTTGATTTACAATGAGAAAATGTACTGGGTGTTTCCAGCTCTGAATGCTGCACTGATCATCCCTAATGTGAGCTCTTTCTGTACCTTTCTGGCTGCAGGAGATTGTTCTGGCATGATAAGGAGAGCTTTGGACAGTGTTCATAAATCTTCCTGTTGTCTTTGGAAATCTTTCACATTAGAGCCTCCTGGGGTTTTGAACAGGTAAATCAGTAGAGAAAGCAGTAAAAGGTCAAGAGCCAAAGAAAATAGAGCCATGTTGAGTTTCATGCTAGGGAACAAAGAGAGCAATGAAATATTAACTATACGGAGAGAACTGATTATACAGTAACTTCCTATCACCTTTGTGTTCATTTAGTATTGATAGAAACCTTCTATTTAAAAGCATGCCTTAGTAGTTCCTTGCTGTGGCTAAGGGAAGAATACCACCTGCATTTCAGAAGCTGCAGGTGGTTATGAGCAATGGTCCTTGGAAGCTGTACAATGAAGTGAAGTGCACTGCATTCTTCAAAGCAGCATATCATTTGAATGGTTGATGTCTGAAACATCAACTCTATTTTTTAAATGGTAAATTTTTTTCACTGATCATGGGCTTTATGTCAGATACAATGAACTGGATATTGTAGTCTTTATTAATCTGATGTTGACAATATGCACTTCACAAGTAAAGCCCTCTAAACTAATTGGAAATTTGAAGAAAATTGAAATGTCTTGAGGACTGCAAAAATTTGCTTCAAGAAAAATCTCCTATTTTTAATATTCACAGAGGAACACTGACAAAGCACCAGAGTAAATCCTCTCTGAAAATCTTTGCCAATTGGCATGCACACAGTAGGGTTTGATCCTAGCAGTGTTTCAGGAAAAGGAGCTTTTAGGATTTCATTATTCTAGTTTCTGCTGCAGCCCCATGCATGTAAAGTGTTTCAAACTGGAAACAGCTAAAAGAACAGTAGCAAAGTCATTCTTTTTATAGCATGTAGGTATTCTGTCAAAAAAAAAAAAAAAGTGGTTTTCATAATTTCTTTGGTTTTGACAATGTGTATGTAGGGTACCCCGTGATGGTGGAAAATACTTTGATATTCTACCCTGTAGAAAGGCCTCCAAATGCCACATCAGCCTAATGAAGTGCAAACATCACGTGTGGGGTGGGAGAGAACTATGACAATCTGTGAATTGATCAGGAAGTCTCTATCCCTGAACCTGTGTCTTCATCTGCATTTTCATGGCTGGAGAGGTGTTTCAGAGATGAGTGTGAAGCTGGACACGGGCTGCATGCTGAGGCACATCTTTTTGTGTGCCCGGAGAGGGGATAAGAGAAGTGAAACTGAAGAGGGACACATTGGCACAGGTGCAGTTAGTTTGTATTTTACTGAATTTACTGCCTGTTTATTCATGGGTGCATTCTCACAGTTTTGATGGGGATGGTCTTTTGTTTCAGATGGTACCAGTCTAGATGCAGAGAAAGCAATGGTGGTTTATTGCTTCTGATCATTTTTGGAGGTGAGGAGGTCTCTGGGCTTCAGAACAAGGTGTCCTGCTGTTCTGCATGGTGTCCATTGCACAGGCTGTTAGGAACCTCAGTATGACTCTTTGTGCTACAGCCTGGGCACTGTCCAGGACAAACTTTGTGCCAGGGCTCAGGCTGCGTAAATTCAGGTCATTTTGCACCTTTGAGACTGGATCTGGGGCAAGTATCTTGCTGCCTGTTACTCAGCACTAGCTTGCTGAGAGATTAGGGGGAGGCCTTGGCATGGTGTGCCCCTTTCAATGGCTGCGACCTGCCTGGGGACGGCAGATAGAATTAGCTCCCTCTCCTTTGCTTATGGTCTCTGGAAGAGGAGAAGGAAGTACGTGCTTTAAAAATCAGAGGAAACCAAAGTTAGAAAACATGGCCAAGAACTTGTGAAGCAGGGAGTGAAGGGCAGAAGAGACAGTTTTGATAAAAGATGTGTGGGGAAAGGTGAGGATGGGAAAGCAGTGAAATAGAGGTAGGTTGTAGAGAGGGGCTGAATGGGAGAGAAGTCTAGGAAGGAAAGCTGGAAGTTAATAAAGGAACGGGAATGAGGAAACTGCTGCTTGGGATGAAACCTGCAGGAGAAGACCTGGAAGTGGACATTGGTGTGGGAAGGGTAACACTTGCAAAGTCTGCAGTGGTGAAAGCTGCAGACTGGACAGTAAACATGGACAGACCCTGGGTGAGGGACTGAAGCCCACGGGGCAATGGCTGGGCACCAGGTGCAGTAGGTACTGGAATAATCTAGACAGAGGGAATGGGAAGAATAAAATATGTTTCTTGAACTAGGCAGTAGCCTACATATACAGAAGGAGACCCCGTTAGGATTACGCAGTCAACCCTCTTTTCTTTCACAGCTCAACTCCTGAGGTAACTGTGCAACCTTAATGGCATTTCAGATAGCTTTGTACGTGTGATAGATGTTGACACACCTAGACAAAGTCCGATTTGTGACAGTTACTTGTTTTGCTCCTTTTGCATTATTGGCAGTTTTTAGTATGCTCTATCAACAAAAGCAGAACAAAACTCCTAAACAAATAAAGTTAAGCACTACCCAGATGTGTATATTCAAACTGAGTTTTGTTGCTGCTTGATAGACAGTGATTTATTCTGTAAGTTTTATGCCCTGAGCTTTCAGAAATACACTACTTTTCATTGTGAAGCCCTGCAGAAGTCTGGCAGTAATAATTAGCAAGCCATAAAAATCGACCTAATTTGTGGGAAACACTGAAGAATGCAAGGAGACATTTCTGTTCAAGGAGCTAGGAACAAAAGTGCATGGTTACTGACCCAGTCATGTCAGACCTAAATTTTGAGGGAATCCCAAGTGATAAGTGTTCTGAAGTCTGAATACTGCCTATTCATTCAGCCCTTCTAGCAGAGTGAATGAATCATCTTTTCAACCAGAGACAGTCCCTCTGGGTCAGAATCGAGGTCATTGGTGGGACATATGTTTCAGACTGCTTGCCCTACATGAAAAAAAAAAACATACACGACTTTGCTTACACCATTGGAGCTTTGAGCCTCTCAGCTATAAAACATTTACACACACTGTCTCATCAGACCTCTTTGCAATTGGTGGCTCTGGATACATAACCAGGTCTTTCTAGAAGGGCCATTTGTCTTCCTTGTTGCTTATGTTTTGTTCCTCTTCTGCAGCACTCCTACTGCAGAGCACTTTTCTTAGCTGATCTTCCTGGTGATGTCCCCCACCTTATAATTACCTCAGTGTCACTGTAGACACCTCAGTGCTGCCTCTAGATTTTTAACATGAGGTGATCATGTTGATTCCACAGAACAAGTTGAAAATGGGCACCCCCTTTCTTCATGTAGTGAACCAGTTCTGTGGAAGTAGCAAGATGTGGTCTGCAGAGCCTGTTTTGCTGCATCAGCAGAGGGATATGGAAGAGCACAGGTCTGGGATTAATGATGTGTTTCAGTTAGAAACTTATCAGACCAACAAAGCTGTTCATTTGCAAGAGCCTGCATGATCAATAGATGCTTTTCATTTGCAGCGCAATAGTCTATGTCATACAGTGTATTTTCATTAGAAGTTGTTAAACACTGTGATGCTCAGAGAGGGGATGTGACATTTCATCACACTTAATGGCCTTTAAAAATGAATGACAAGAAAAAAAATCAATTGAAGTCAATATTAAAATAGCAAACAAAGCCTCTAATCCACGTTAGAGCTACTTATTATTTACGTGGTAAAAACATTGCTTTTCCCAAAAAGGCTCAGATGAGAATCCATGGGGAAAACAATGAAAGGAAAATTCAGAGTTTGCTTTGGAACCTGTTTAAAATTCCATCATGCACCACCTGCTGCACAGTGTAATTCCGTACAGTGGGAAGAATCATTGCTGTATTTATTTACCGGGAGCCAGTCACCAGTGAGTTCTGTTCGATGCACTGTAGCACTCTGTGGAGAGAGGATTGTTTGTTTTTTCTGCTTTTCTTCTCCCTGCACACTTGTGTGCATTTTTGTAAATATTTATCCCGTTCCCTTCTTTCTCAGGATGAAGAGTTAGCATGTCTAGTCATTCCTTTCACAGAAACTTCTCCAGATCTTTTATCATCCTGGTTAAGCTCTCTGTACCTTTTCCATGTCTACTTTCTTTCATTTGTGATTAATAATTAATGTTTTCAGGCATCCTAAACGAACATTGGCATTAGTGCTGCTGACAGACTTTGCGAAAGAAAATGTACAGAGAAATTCAAGATGAATCCAGGATCCAGGCTGGATCCTGGGTACCTTTCAAAAAAGACATCAGAAGCCCTCGAGCACATGTGTGAATATTCTGTGTCCATCAGTGCTCTGCATGACCTATTGTACCTGTTGTACTTTTTATGTCTTGACCTTTTAGTGGAAATCTCTAACTGCAGTCCATGGAAGGACACAAATAGGCTACTTTCCTTGTCCAGAAAGTCACCTTTGGGATACTTTCTGTGTGTAGTACAAAGCATTGGAAAAAGCGTGATGATGTGGATCCTCATAGACATGTAGGCTCCAATGGAAATCACCAGAACTGTGTCACTTTGTAGAGACTGCGTCGGAAAATGCCGATGTTTGGCTTAAGCTCTGTGGAGCTCCTTGCTTCTTCACATGGAGCAGCTCGTGCTGGCCGCTGCTCATACCAGGAGTCTAGACTGGATGGATTGATTGGAGATCAACCTAGATTTCCTCCTTCCCACTGTCTGTCTGTATTAAAACAACACATGCCATGGCTTGGGGTTTTTCCAGACCTTTTCCTTGGTCAATGTGTTCATCAGTCTCATCCTACCCTTCTTGACATGCTGTTTCTTCATCCAATGCAACTTTCTTACCTTTCTCTACTCACTGCCCCTGGGCTTGTTCAGTACCTCCCACAAACTCATTTACTCTTCATCTTATCCCAGGAGCATGCCACTGACTTCACATTCATCAGCTCCCTAGCCCTGGGTGGCAAGAAAAGGGGTGGCAACAGAACAAGGTTAAACTCAGCCTGTAGAAAGAATCAGGTAGTTGCACGCACCTACGAGAGCTTAGGGAGGAAATGAGTCTCTGGAACAGGTCTTTGCTATGACAGCAAATCCTGCAATTAAGATTTCAGAAAGGCTGACTCAGTGACTTGGTTCCTGCTCATGCTTTAGATATCTTAATTTTCCAAGTTCAAAAACCCAAGGAGTTAAAAATTAAACTAATATCACTGTAGTTAAGGTACAGGCTGGGGCATATATACTCCTCTTTCACTTCCAGTGCACATTCCAAGAGCTTAATTGAAGCACTTTTGAAGGAAAAACTTCCTCTGAAAGCAAGAGCTGCAAAATCAGCTCCTGTGGCTCCAAGTTCCTTCAGTACTGTCTCTGTCCTCCCTGGCCTCTTGTTTCTCTGCATGAACAGGCTAGACAGTGACTGCCTGCTTTATGTTCTTTTGTAGGTTGATTGAGTAAGAATTTGGCAAGGTAAACCTACCACATGATAAAACTATATCCCAAATATTGTGATTTTACTGTCTATAGCATTTAGAGCACAGAAGATTAGATTTAGAACACAGAAGATGTGTATTCTCATTTTGAGATAGGGAGAGATTATTTTATTTGCCAGGGTATACAGTCATGTGTCATACAAGTGGGTGGCTGAGTGTGGACAGCATATTTTTAAGTCATACTAGTATAAGGGTGTATTTAATTTAAAAGAAGTCCTTTATTTGTAACATCATTAGTTAGAGAATAGTATGAAGGGATGAAATAATCCTACCACTTCTGACCAAGGTTTTGCAGTACAACAGGTATTCCCTAGGAAAAAAAATTCTAGCACTAGCTAATCCATGCCAAATTTGCTGTAAATATAGAAACAAGCTGAATTTGTGAATAACCTCTTTCCCGATCAGTTTTCCAATGCTTTGTCTCCTTATTTCTGTTTATTTATTTACAGTTTGAAGCTTTGGGCCACAGCTAAAAGCTTTGACTCCTGTTGGTTATAATGGGTTCCTGGGCCCTCTAAGGTTTCCTGACCATGAAACTGAGAATCAAAGCCACTTAAGTGAGTCTGGGTATAGGGACCTGGGCACCAACTTTCTTCTGCCTGATGCTCTTTTTCAGCATGAATAAACAATGTCTCTGGTGGACAATGCAATGCTTTTACTTTACTGTGTGCTTGGCGTGATTGTCTAGTGTGTCTGAATGTTAGGAAGTGAAGCTCAAAACACAGCAAAAGAATAATCTACTGCCATTGACTTGGGGAGGAAACCTCTTTCACATGAGCAAGAATTTTTACCCAAAAAAGCTGGAGCAGCACATGGCCTTGAAGATCCTTTCCTGTTATCACCTTCATACTTCATTTTAGCATCATCATCTTTTTGCTGCTTGTTCAGTTATAGAACAATTGACCATATTCCTTTAATTCAGCATATGGAAGAACAGAATTAAGTTAGGATAGCAGCTGGATCAGAAACTCCACCCCTGGATCCCCTTTTGGGTTCTTGGCTTTGGAGAGGGTGAAGATAGCTGTGTTTCAGAATTCTACTGTAGGCCGGTTCTCCTGCATGTATTTAGAGGGAAAAATCTGCAGAAATTAGCCCAGAACATATGTTTTACCCTTTGTAGTAGCTGACATGATGACATTCCCAAAGACAGCATCTGGGTTTTTTCAAAGATCATGTTGTAGCAGGGGTAGAATTAGTTTTCAAAGGTAGGTAAGACCTTTGAAAAATCAAAATATGCAGACACATTTACAGACGCAGCATTTATTTTTTTTTTATGATTAAAAGCTCACTGAATAAACTCAAGATCATGTGTAAATATGTCATGCTTGATGAGATCTTGGTGAAACCAGAAGAAATAAGGGTTGTGTCAATAAGTTCTGTATGCAGAGAAGGCAAAGACATACCAGTGTAGTTAAAGTGCTTATTATGGATAAATGAGATTTTGTTCGTGTGTTTTTGCTTAGCAGACAAGTTTGTGGCACGTCTGCTGAATGGTCCAGTTTGCCTCACCTGCATGAAGAGCAGCTCCCTTGCAGCTGGCAAGAACAAAGACCTGTCCTATGTGGAGAATAAGCAAGTAACATATTAGCATAATTAATTAATTCCTCACTGCCTAATGTGAGCTGTCATCCATCCTGGAATCTCTTGAGACAAGATAGGCAACATCAAATCAATGTGTCTTAGCAAGGTCAGTGGGAAAAACAAACCCTTAAGATTTTCACTCCAGCCTTTTTGTGGGTTACCTTTACCAGCCCCTGTCCAAATACAAGTGCTGATCAACTGTAACTTGAGGGCAAAGGAAGCACATAGCTATGTGGCCTGCTTGCAGGGTCTGTGGCAAATACCCAGTTTGGCTGACACTTCTTCAAAAAACAGGTTTGAAAATGTGAGGCTGAGAATTAGAAGATTGTAATGTGTATTATATGCTGTAGTTACTTTCTGTACCTGTGCAATAAATAAGAAGATGATGGCCTTGTCTCAGCTGTTTATAAGCACTGAAGGTTATAATGGAAAAGGCAGTGGGGAGGGGAACCAAGCATTCAGTGTTCATTTTTATTAGCCAGCCAAGGTTTTAGCTGGCCAAACTTGTGGAATGTGGGCAGCATTGACAGTGCTTTTAGTATCATGTCTTTGTGAGTATTTCTAGTAGTTCTACCTTGTTTTCCCTAGCTTGCAATGGCTATATCACATTGTGTACTTCTTCCCTGACTGATGAAGAATTTTCCTCCTCATGTAGTATTTTGAGTACTCTTGTCTTATATAGCCCATCCTCCAACTCAGCTGTGGTGTTGTCATGGGTCTTCAATTGCCTTCTTACTGAGGTTTGAAGTGACTGTGTTAAGAGGAAAATACAAAAAAAAAAATTTCTTCTTTTGGATTTCCTGGGTGCAATCTGAATCATCTTTTGCCTTCAAAATCACCTCCATAAACTAAAGCTTTCCTCTGTTCCTCTTAGCTTTTTGAAGAATTGTTTGTAATAAATGGGGCAAATCTTTTATAATTACATTGGGAGGAAAAACAGACTGTAAAAGTACAAATAAGGACTGAGTTGTTGAGTGTTTTTTTCAATAAGCCTTCATTATAGAGCTGAAAATCTCTGAGTGTACTGCGAAGAAAGGTTTAATTTCCAGTTAGATTATTGCAGTGTTTTAAAGAACAAGGGGGTTAGAAGACAAAAGCTGTGCAGAGGGTGACAAAGTATTTCAGTTGGGAAAGGGATCCTCTGTTTGGTGTGTGCACTCTAAGCAATCATATGTAGCAAACCAGTGAACTGAATTCCCTCTGAAAAGCCTTAAGAGGGCTTTGAATGTTTCTCTGCCTGATCATACCCCAAATGACTTCATCTGACACAGCCCTTGGAGCTAGTGCTGTTTGTTTATGGTGGGTTTTAATGTGCCTTCTGCACTGGGGGTGAAAAGGCTGATGTAGCTACATATGTTGGTGAATCTTTTTCTCTGCCAGAACTGAAGTCAGAGCCTTGGCACAGGTTGTTTAGATGGCTGCTGGCTAAGGGCTGCAGAGCCTCCTGTTTCAGACAACCCTGCCAACTGCAATGCCTTCTCTGAAGTGCATGGTGCCCATTTGAAATTGTGCTTGGTGGAAAAATCAATGTAGCATGTCTGGCTTTGAGATGCTCCCCTGAGAGGAACCCTGTCCTTGTTCAGGCGTTGTTTCAATGAGTCTCGTGGAAACAAAAAGCTGAGAAATTTGGGAGCTACCAGGAAGCTTCCTGGCTTCCCAGAAGCACTCCTTCCATCCTTTAGTCCCTCCAGCTCCCTTAAGGCAGGAGAGATCTCAAGTAGGATTGAGCAGAAACTGCCTTCTCTGTTTCCTGATCAGAAGACAAGGCTGTCTTTGTGCCTCATCTTAAGATGTGCAGAACTGTACGCACTTTAATCCAGGGACACTTATGTTTCTTTGTGTTGGCACCTGCACTAACTGCTATGGCTTCTTTGGCGCTTTTCCCATCCTTACTGCGGACCAAATTTATTGGTAATAAGTTATTGCTGTATTTCATGTTTCAGGTGTCACTTGTCAGTTGTCATGGTGCTGTTGTTATGGTTACCATCTCCTTCACCAGCTAAAAAGCCTTTCCTGTATCCTGCAGGAAGCAATTGTGATAGGAATGTGGGGGTTTGTTGGAAAGGGTTGGTGTTAAAGCAAGAAGGTGTGTACAGAAATTCTTTTTGTCTAGAAGTGAGCTCTATGGTAGATTTTTTATTGGGGTTTTTTTCAGTCACAAGCTGCTAGTACCATGATGTCACCATTTCAAGAGAGAGGGGCGCTCAGTTTTACATTTCTGGAGTTTGAGCAAGTTGATACATGGTCCCTGAGCACAGGAGTGAGGGCAGCCCTCCAAGCTGGGCGAGAATGTCTCAGAGGGGAGCGTCCAAGAAGAGTCAGCTCAAGTGCTTTTTGACAGCCCAGAGAAATGAACACCTTCCCAAGGGAGTAAGGAGTAACAAGTGAATGGCTCATTCTTGTACCTGTGCCTGTGTTCTGCATTGGGACAGACGTGCTTCCTACCAGTGGAAATGGAACATGCTGCATCTCATCCCTCCTGTACAGCACCTGGGTGCACCACCTGGCCGAGCAGAGTTTGAAACTCAGCACAGAGCAGGGCTTGGTCAGATAAACATTTCCCCAAGTGAAAGCATTCTGCTTTCTTTAGGAGCTGGGCAATTTCTGCAGTGGGATGACCCCCTCTTCCCACCTGCCCGGCTCCACTGGTGTCCAGCTCAACTGCTGGGAGCTCTGAAAGGGGTTTAAATCTCTGCTGTCCCGGGCCTGGACACTGTGCAGGAACTTGTCTCTGCTGTGCCAGTGCTGCAGGTCTGATCCACTGCTTTTGAGGCTGCAGCCATCCCTCGTTCTCGGCTCTGGCAGGCATGCAGACTGTGGTTCATTTTCTTCATCTTCCCACAGTAAGCCTCTTTTGTTCAGCCTCTGGTCCAGGCGCCATCCATTATTTTTCATTTGTTTCGTAATCCAAGGTACAATCAAAAGGGTTTGAAAGAAAGAATTCTTCACAAAGAATATGTGCCTATTGACTAACTGCAGTGTGGAAATGGAAAAGCCTTTACAACCCATGAAATGCTAGTACAAGTGCAAGGAAATGAACACTGCCTGCATTTTTAAGGGATGCAAGGTGTTGCTTAAGGGAATGGTCTTACTCCTATTGTCAAGAAAGAGGGATCTAGCTGAAAGCTAGTAACTCAAGCAGTGGACAAGGAAGAAATAAGTTGTATTTGTTATAAAATACCAGAGAAATTTGTTCATCGTTTATTAGGCTAGCGAGGTAAAGTGGCTCCCATGGAGAGAATGTATAATTCTCTCAAATAATATTCCATATTACTGCAATTACAGCACTTAGACATTTAGCATCAAGTGTAACTTTGATTAGTCGTTTTGTGGCTTCTGGACCATGACTGTGTTTAGGAAGCTGACATGGTCCTCATTAGACACCATGAGACTCTCCCTATCCTTGCTGTGTTCTGTCATTCTGTTTGAGCAATGTGAAACACACCACTCACATCTGAAAATAATCACATTAATTTGAGAGATGTTAGCTGAAATGCAGGAGTGAAATGGCATCCAAAATTTGCCTTCTTGTTTTGTGAATGTGTGGAGAGTCCACAAAGAAGACAACAGCATTGGTAGGGTTTGTGTACTGCATACCACAGCCTGAGCTTTTGAAGGTGGCAGGAGGTTATTGGAACTTGTCCATCTAAATTTCCCACTAAATTGCCTCTTGTTTCTATTCCGGCCTCCTGATACCTACCTGCTTTCCTTGGTTCTTCTAGATGTAAGCTGTTAGTAAGTTAAATTTACTGGTGAATTCCATTGGGACCTTTTAAATCACTGTGCCTAGTATTTAATATTCAGATCCATCATCCCCATTGGACAGCTGGTGCATGGTCATGAAATTTCTATTGTTGTGTTATTTACCAGTGTAAGTTCAATCGCACCCTATTTATGTATAGTGTAACTCATTTTGAAGATATCTTAATTTCTTGTTTAATTCTTGGTGCCCTTCTTTCTGCAAAAACTTACAAACATGTCACCTCATTAATTTCTTTTCTCTGAAAGAAATTCTCTGAATCTCTTAAATTTCTTTAGAAAAACTCTTCTAGGCAGTCTCGTTGAGGAGTTTTGGAAGCCGTGGACACCTGAGGTCATTAGCCACATCTGTGCACCCTAGCCTGCATCTGCGGAGTAATCCCCTCCCTCTCCTGGCTCTGGACTTGGACACAGCTGGGACTCAGGGCAACTGAGTCAGTGCTCTGGTGCGTCTGAGCTAAATTGCCCTCTGGGAAACAGAATTTGGTGCTGGAGCCATACAGCAGGCATACCTCCCCTCTCTTTCCCACTGTGCTCAGGATCTGGCCATACCCCCAGTTTGTTTTTCTTTTTGAGGAGTGTGTTGTCTCTCCCTTAAGGAACGTCCAGTGATAATTTTTGCTTGAGCTAGAATTGTAGCTCTTCCTCTGTGTATCCAGGTGGCTGTTTCTCTTAGCTGATGAATTAGCTTCCCTGAAACTAAATACCCTAATTTCACTCTGAGTGAGCTCATGGATACAAGAGCAGGTAAAAACATGGCTTGAAGCAGGAAGGCAGGCTATTTGCAAAAGTCTTCAGTATTGTCTTATTCTGTTGTCTTGAAAAGTAAGACATTTGTAGAAAATTCATCCATTTATATGCAAAGGCAGTGTTAATATAACACTAAGATGATTCTGGACAGCTAGCACGACAGGAAATTTAAGTCAGCATTATCTTGGGTTTTGCATATCATGGCCTCATGCTGTATGACTGTGGGTGATTTGCTGTGCACGGAGTTCAAAGCATTCGGGCTTGGTTCAACCCAGCCATGGCAGTGGGAGCTGATGTCACATGAAAGAGCTTATGGATTAATAAATATGTGGAGAAATAATAAATATGTGTAGAGTGCCTGCAAAAGGAGGAGGTAACTGCAGCATCAGACTAACACAGTTCTGTGCTCTGTGCCCTCGATCAGAGAGTCCAGCTGCGTTGCTTCTGTGCGTCGCAGAAGTGACCTCGGCATCAAGAAAGGCGCTGGCTGGGCGCGCTCGCTGGCTTCTTTGCAGAGGAGACACGGCAGGAGCCGATGATCTAGGCTCACGTTAGTTCGGAGATAAAGGAAGACAGAGGGGGTTCTGGTAAGGCTTCTAACAGGTTTATTGTCAGAAGTTTAGCAACCAGAACACGGCAATGATCATAATGGCACCCGGAGGCTTTTACCTCAGTTTTATAGGGGGTTTGAAAACCGCGGGGAAAGGGGAAAACAACCAATGAGTTACAAGCCAGGGGGAGGATACAATGTAACGAGAACCACTGGGGGAGGAAACCGAGAGGCGGGAGGTACAACAAAGAACCAGTGAACAACTGAGTAACCGAGAATTTTCCCGAGTAGGGAAAGGCAGTTCGGACCCGGGCGTAGCCCAGTGGGGATGCGGCTTAAGCTTCTGAGCTGCCCATTGACCCACCCTCCGAGTCTGTGTCTTGGGGAAACTCGATCCACGGGAGGACTTGGGATTGATTGGCATCTTGCCGCCCCAGCCCCGCAGTGGTCTTGGTCATAGCAACATCCGACCGCATATCCCCCAGGAGATTTGTCCCTCTGTGTTTAATTCTAAGTATTTTCTGTCTCTCTACAGTTCCCAAATGGCTGAAAAAGCTGGGAGGCCTCATTTTTATCATCATTTCTCCTTCAGGTTATTAGTTCAGAAGACAAGATGTCCAGTTCAGATCCCTATTTCTGTCCCCTCAGTGCACTGCCTGAGTTACAAGGACATGAATTTAAGGTCTGTGAAGTATCTCTTCACTGCTGCATCACTGCTGCTGCCAGTGAGGCATGATCTCATTGAACAAGCAATGGCTTCAGCAGCATCCTCCATGTCACTCTGGACAATGAAAGCCTTTTTGGGAGGGCTGTGCACAGCCCACAGGCATGGGTCAGTATCACTGATGTGGTCTGTGGTGCTCAACAGCACCTACTTGATCCCGCTGGAAGGAGGGGACATTGCCCACACCAGTCCTATAAAGTGATTTGCGTGGGTGACTTTGATCAAACTTCAGGATGAGGAACATCCTGAGGGAGGAGTGTTACTACAGTCCTGTGCTATGTAGCTAACACAGCCTACCCTGTAGCTTTGTAGGCATGGTGTGGGCCAGAATGGCTTTGGAGTAAGGGGCTGTGCTGGCAGATTGGTGCAGCCGAGGCTGGTACTGTCTCGTGAGCTCCACTTGCTCTTTCTGCTTTGGTCAAGCACCTGCCTTGGTCACCCCCTCACTACCACTAACCTTAGACAAAGAGTGAGAACATGCTGCAGGATTGCTGCTGTGTATTCCCTGATAAAGCAGGTCTGTTGTAATGGTTAGCAAAGAAAGGCTCATAAAGATCTAGATCAATTTTAACTAAAGCAACATGACATTTTAGAGGACTGGATGTGCCTTCTTAGCTATTTTTTTTTTTTTAAGCCTTCATTGCAGCATATGCAAAGAATAAGAAACTCATGGTAAAAAGAGGAATTTTTTGCTTCCCTGAAGTACAGTGTTTCCCTAGGTTGTCCAAACTATTCCAGGTTTCTTCTTGTTACATAGCTATCACTACTGAAATTCTGCTATATTATCTGGCCACTCTTGGTATTTCTGTGTCAATATTTGCATTACCTGATTCATTTAATTCCATTATATGCTAATTAAATGACAGAAAAACAACTCACTTGATGGTGCAGAGCACACCAGTGTATTCTGGATTTTAACCCAAGCTGTGGATGAATCACAGCACACAGCAGATAGTCATTGCTAAATTTCTGAGTACAAAGATGTATTGTGTGACTCACTCGCTGTGTCTCTCCTACCATTATAAACTCTGAGAGCACTTGATGAATAACAGAGAGGCAAGAATGAATTCATCCATGCTTTACTCTGTAACCATCTTTTATAAATACTGAGACAAATTCTGCCTCCAGATACACGCAGCTCGCATTGAAGTCTGCCCACTATATTTATTTTTAAAGATAAAAGCACTTCTGTTATTTTCACTGGGGACTTCTGTGACACAGTCCATTGTGAGGATGTGAATATCCTTCCTCAAGAGCTTCAAGTGAAGCAGGGAGTGTCTGCCTGGAACCAGGAAGGACACTTCAGGGATGATAGCTACCAAATTGCAGTGGTGGAATATAACCATTATTTGTCCCAGTGATTTTCAGAGCCACATTCCCTACACCTGGCTCTTTCATAGCCCTCCCTGTCCTGCTGTGTCTCTGGGCTCCTCTCATGGGTGTCCCAGGGGCTGAACTGGTGGAGCTGGTGGGCAAGTTCTTGCTGCTCCTGGGTCTCACTCTCAGCTTGAAAGCACACTGGGTTGTTGAGGAAAGCCTTGAGTTAGGGCTTGGGCTTTTTCTTTGGTTGTTTTTTGTGGGGTTTTTGTGTTTTTTTCCTGAGCTTCCCCAAAGGACATAAATGAGAATTGTCTCCCTTTTTTTCCCAGAACAGGATTTTTTCTGTCCTCTGATCCCAAATGTTGGTGGCTTTGGGTGTGTGCTGCTCATTCCTGTAAAAAGGGAGACATTTGTCCAGTGGCCTCACGTTTTGGAAAGCCTCTGATCAGAAAATGTACTCTAGTATCATGCAGTAAACAGATCTAGAGGCAGACGTATATTTTTTTTGTTTGTAGGAGGGGGTGTTTGCCCAACTTGAGCTGTTCTTTGTAATGACACCATCAGCTCTCCTGGTATGATGTGAGATGGCTGCTTTAAAGCTCTGTCTGGACATGCAGAATGTCTCCCTGTTGAGTCTCCCATCAGGGTAAAGGAGGTGGGGAAAGAAAAGGGATATGGAGTGTGTTTACTCCTTTCTTACTTGTGGTTGACTGAGGCATGTGATACTGCTCAGCCCATCATTGTCATTACAGCTCAAAGGAAAACCTGGACTGCAAGTTTCACCTGCTCCTTCAGTCTTTATGCAGTTAGTTACCTCCAGGGAATTATGCTGGATCAGGGGAAGAGTGGGTAGAGCACTTTCTAAAGCAACATGATTTCACCATGAGGCAAAAGAGTTTTTAGTCCTTGTTGGTATGGAACTCCAGTTTGAGTCATGTATTGTGAATGAAACCTAATTTTGTGATTCACCATGATTTTTTAAAAATCTGAAGTAGCTCTGAAATCCATTATTATTAAATTATAATATCAGATCAGAAAGAGGTCAAATTATCAATTATGAATGATTATCTGGCAAATAACAATAGCCTTTTCTCATGTTTAGAGGTTTTCTTCGAAGTGACCTGACAGTATGGAAACCTGTTTCTTTTTATGGTTTGTTTTTTGTTAAATGTCTTGAAAAGATGTACTATGCAGTTTGTGCTGCCTTTTCTAGACTGCTCGGCCTCTGTGATATGTGGCTGCTTGACTGCATTCTGCTCTCTGCTTTTATGTTTTATTTCTTCTGGGGAAAAAAAGAGGTGGCAAGTCCTTTTGGAAAAGGCCCGCTGGTTTTCACTTTGAAGTAGCTGAATCAGGGCAGGTCACCTTCTCCTCTCCAGAGGCTTCCTTATCATCAAAACACGATTATGATTTATTGCCTCCTAGGTTTACATGTTGAGGAGCTACTGCTGCATTTATCTGTGAGGAATAGCCAAGTGCTATGGCTTATGCGGTGGCTTCTTTCCTTGGCTTGGACAAATGAGAGCCAACTAACAGGAGAGAAATATGTGTGAAGTAGCACGTAATGATTAGTTTTATTTCTGTACAAATACTGATAGTCAAAAGAGAATGTAAGTGCTTATGTGAGAAACAAACTGTTCCCCATGGACTGTTCTGGACAAAAGGGAATGGGTGTGAATGTTCACAGAACAGCAAGTGAGGGGATTTAACAGCATTTAAGTGAGGGTCAAACAGCATGGGTGTTCAGGAACCCAGTGCAAATTCCCAAATCTGGCTTCTGTCACAACAAGCAGCAGATTGCATGTGCTGGAGAGGCCGCGTCACCTTGTGCTTCTGCGCCTGACAAGCACCCCCTTGGTGCAACTGCAGCAGCAGCTTCACTTGTAGCAGTTGTGGCCTTCTTCCTTTATTGCCCTGGGACGGTGTTGTGGCACTGTGATGACAGATTCATTTCTTGTTAATTGGGTTGATATTTTAACTGTAATTAATGAGTTAAAATCAGATTATTGAATGGGCAGCCATCAAGAAAATGGTGCTAATAATTGCAAGGCATGTGAGAGTCAGGGAAGACTTGACCCATAATTTTTACTTCAGGTGGTTTCTTTTGGGTTTAAATCAGTTCACTCACAGCTAAGAAAAACACACTGAGATGCTTCTTTCCTCTGCCAGACCTGAATTTACCAGCAACACTGCTGGTGACGTGCTTGTGCTGACAGTCAGGGACATGGTCACCCATTTGGAACTGATCTCTCCTGCTCATGTCATTACAGGCAAGTGGTGAAGGCAAGGAGCCATGGCCGAGGATAGGAAAGACGAAGCCAAGGCACCGCACTGGACTTCAGGTCAGCTAACAGAGGCTTCTTCACACCCCCATTCACCTGAAATTAAGGATCAGGGTGGCGCAAGTGCCGGACTGGTCAGAAGTGCCAATGGATTTTCGTACCAAGAGGATGAGGAACTGAGGCTGGGCAGCCATGAGCAGCCAGGGACATATGCTCAGACCAAAGAGAATGGGATCAACGGAGAGTTGTCATCGGGGAACAGGGAGACTGCAGGTAATGCATCTCGATGCCCTGCTGCAAAACACAGGGCTCCGCAGACCTCTGGGTATTTCTCCAAGGGGAAATGTTAGGTGGAGTCAAGAATGCCCTGGGGCATGGGGGAGCTGACAGGAGGGTGTATGTGCTTTGGAAGGGCTTTAGCTCTTCACTGCAAGAGCTACATCTTCACCCAGGCTTACACAGGTCATACATACTCAGGATTCTGGGCAGTGCTCTGAGAAGGCTTCAGGAAAGGCATAACCATGCCTTAGTGCATCTTTGTAACTGGGTCAGGGTTACCTGTCAAGGGATGCGACAACAGACTGGTGCAAAGCAGCTGCTCAGGTCCTCTGGGCTATGAGGGAGTAGGAAACTGCCCAACAGTTGTGCATGGATGGCTTGTGCATTTGTGTGTGCAAGAAAGATGGATTCTCCTGTTGTTGCTCACAAGTAACAACACCTTCTTGAAACCATGTACTATTTGCATAAGCAAGGTATTGCTCTTTCTGACTGGGAACACCACAGTTCAGTGTCAGCATTTATTCATTCTTGCCCAGCCATATTTTGCTGGATGCTCTCTGGGATTTTGTCCATTTGTAAACTATGTAAGGTTTTTAGAATTCAGCTTGCTATTTGCAGAAAAAAAAAAGAAGAGTGTGACTGTGTCAAAATGAAATATGCAAGGCAAGTTTCCTGTTTTAGAAGTAAATGCTAATTATCTTTGTGCAGAGTTCCTACTCCAAACCCCAAAAGCGCAGTGCAAGAAGAATTTCTCTTGTATAGATGCAACTGCCCTTGATGCATCCGTTCATGCATGCTAAAGAGATCTTTCTAGTAATGTTTTGTTGGCTGTTGACAGCATTTGGAGATGCTGTCCATAACTTCTCAGCAGCTGGAGAATTTTAAGGATCCTGGACCATACAGTCATTTCATAAGCAATTGTGCTGGAAATGGAGATCTCTGCTAAAAGTAAATGTGTTTATATTTTAAGTCTCTTCTTGCAGATTGACTTTCAAATTTTGACTAAGGTAAAAGAAATAATGTGTGAGCATTCAGGTGAACACAGTGTGGATGATTGGGGAGATGATAACAAGGTCTTGTCTCTTTGCTGTAACCCAACTTTACGCTATGTTTAGCCAGCAAATAAGCAGGAGGGGTGAGATGCTGTAGTTCTTAGCAGTGAGGAGACTGAGTGCATTTCTCATCTTTGCCACAGATTTGTCGCTCCATGTTGGACAAGTTTCCCCATACATATAGAAAAGCAGGGATAACTTTAAAGGATGAAGAGGAGTTTCCTATCCTTAGAAAGGGAGGAGAGAAATGCTTTTCTCAGGCTCTCTCAAGCTCAGGATCTGAGTGCTGGTCAGAGAGAGATCCGAACATTTAATTAAGTTTGCAGCTAATGGGTGACAGGAGGAAGGAAACCACTGCTGGCCATCAGCAGGCATTCGAGTAATGCCTTTTCATGTCGCTTTTTGAGGCAAGTGGTTAAAAGCAGAACAAGACAAAATGAGGAAGAATGTTCTAGGGCATGCAGTAGTGCTGGACACACATTTGCTGAAGGAACAAGATTACTCTTGATCCAGGTGAAGTTTGCTTCAGTCACCACTTTGTGGCCTTATTTCTTCCTTCCCTGATGTTTTCTCACTGTCTGCTCAGACTCTAAGATCTCTGGTGTGGAGACTTACTGTTGATAAGCTTTTGTTTGGGAGTCTTAATATAGCTTATCTCATGACATCTTTGTCGTTGAGCACTGGAAAAGTCTGTAGAACTGCTTGCCTTCGTGCCTGAATTCCTAGCTCTCTGGAAACTTGTGCACTGCACGCTCACACTCTGGCTAAGCCCACATTTAAATAATGCAATGTAAGCCACCCTAGGATACTTAAGATCTGTGTTTTTCAATATTTTTTGTCTTTTTGAAGGAGAAACCAGTTGGCAACTTACTGTAGTGATAGAAAGGGACCAGAGTGTCTATTGCCACTTTTACTAGTATTTACTTAGCTGGATGTGCTTAATGCAATGTGAGGCAGGACTTCTAGATCTTTGGTGTTCAATTCAGAGTTTGATCTTGAAATCAGAATTGTTATTCACAACAATATTTAGTCATCTTTGCTGCGTTTGCTTGCAGATTGTAACTTCAGTGTGGTGTTGCATCAAGTACGGTTTTTAAATACCACTCTGATACACATAATTGTCAATAATGTGAATCATTTAATCATTTGTAGTAGCTTACTGACTCCAAACATCTGAGCAGAAAATGCACAGGAAGCCAAGGTCAATGGAGATAATTAAGCCAAGCTGTGGGTTTGAGTAGACGTACAGGGATTTTATTTTCTCTGGTACAAGTCCAGCACTGTAGCCTAGGAAATCTTTGGCTTCTCAGCCTTCACGTTGGAGTCTGTAAATCCCCAGCAACTGCAACAACCAGCTCATGCGCAGCAGAGCACTAGTTTAAACAGGGTTTTCCCAGGCAGCTGTGTGTCTCTCAATCCCTGGTGCATTTTTGAGGTGTTTCACCTAAGGAAGGAGCTGGGATTTAGCCACAAAATGGCCCTCTCCTAGGAAGAGGTGTTCTGTAGCAGGGCGATAGACCCTTCAAGGCACAGCAAAGCAGCACGACACCCATTCGCAGGGCTTGTGCTGTAAAATCAGAGGGCTGTGTGTTAAGGGAAAAGTTAGGATAAGGCCACTGGGACAAACGCATCTTATGCCAACACTGATGCAGAGGCAAGGGATGATAATGGGAGAGGAAGTAACAGTTCTTCCCAAAACGCATCCAGTCCATCACTACAAGTGACATTTTTAGGTTTGCACAGTTAAAATGTGCCTTTGTGTATATTTGTCTCTCTCTCTCTCTCAGCGTCTATGTAAAGAGTTACTGAGCCTGACCTCAATTTTTGGAATCCTCTGAATCTGGCTGATGTATTGCGTTTGATTGATCTGTGTCAGTATCATGCTGGTAAATGGCTGCATTATGGAGACACATCGATGCCTTCCTTTCAAATGGACCGATGGGAACGTGGGAGGGTGCACAGAGCTGTGGACAGGGCAGCCTCAGGGCCTGATCCAGCAGCCACCCAAGTCAAAGGCAGATACGTGCAGGAGAATAGGCCAGGTTTTTTGGCATAGCCCACAGGAAGCTATTAGGGGTGTGATACAAGTGTGTGTGGTAAAGCACCTATTTCTTTTTGTATGCATTTTGTGGCTATAAATTCGTATAAGTACTTGGGCTACCCCTGGCAGATCAGCTGAGTCCTGCACTTCTGCCAGACACAAATCCCATGCTGTTCTGGAGGTGCTCCTGAAGACACTTTGCCTTCAGTGCAGTCTGCAGCATCCCACAACCTGAGACCACCAAGTTTCAGTGTGTTCTCCCTGTTTCATGCCTGTCCATGTCCCTTTTCACTTGCACACACAGAGCATCTTTGGTGAGGACCATGGAATTATAAAGAGTGGAGAATGAGATCTGTAGGTTTTGTCAAGCCAAACATTTTCATGTCACATGAAATGTGTGATGCAAAGAGATGTGATAGTGTAATCCTCAGAAACTCACTCTGAAGTGGGCTGACAAGGAAAGCTTGGATTGGACCCCATGGTAGAACACGGGATGTGTCTGACTTGCAGTGAAACATGGGAGTGGCAGCCTTTTATTTGCTCACTGGAAAGTTGTGGTCAGCTAACTGGGAGGAAGCTGTGAGGAGGAGTACAGATGCGCTGCAGCATTCTCTGGGAACCAGCAATTCAACATAATCCATTTTATTTGAATTGCAAGAACATCAAGCTGCAAAGGTTTGGCTTTTTACACTTAATATGCATCTATTTTTTCAGTAATGTAGTAACTAACTAGTCAAATTTATATAATTAGGGATAATAGTGGTGAACATTGTGAAGCATCTTCTACAATATGTCTTTATATACAGTGACTCAACTGATTAAGTGCTTTCTTCATTATATGCCAAATTCAGGTTTGGAATTGGAGGGAGTTTGGATTACCCACACTGTTACTTGATGAATTATTTTTTTGACAGATGAAGGGAAAGCATTTCCTGAAATCTAATACCAGAGCCTCAGGACAGTGTCTGTGTCCTGGTGTCAGACAATGTTGAGGGCAGTAACATGTCACACCAGAGTGACAAAACTTAGCCCTTCATTAACTGGCAGGGAAGCCAAACCATGTGGGATGCGAAGGGATTGTGGTAAAATGTAGCAGGTTCAGATTGCTGACATGGCACAGCAATCCGACTGCAGGTTGGGCACTTTTGGCTCTGGAGTCACGAGGAAGGTGGATAAGAGGCAGTCCATGACCAGATCCATGAGAGAGGCTGGAATTTGTGGTGGCTGGGGGAACGCAGACGCTGGTGTGTGTTAGTCTGTAAGCGAACCAGAAAGAGAGCGCCCTAGGCCTGTGAAGAGGAACGAAGAAGTGGCAGTATTGAGCTGAGGGAGGAGTAAGGGGCTGAGGAATGTGGGGGAACAGACTCAGCAGCAGGAGAGCTGGTGAGATGGAGGCTGTGAGGGAGCAAAGCAGGGGTGGGAAGAGGCAGGGAAAGAAGGAAAATTTTAAGATAAGCTAAGGACGATAGAAAGAGATCCAATTTTATCTCCTTATCCAGAGACAAACCAGCTTTTGTGTGATGGTAGATACTACTAGCCCAGAAAGGAGGGGATTCAGACAGCAGGAAACAACTGAAAACTAGGGAGGGACAAACCACATTACAACTTGGAATGTAATTTATTCTAATTCAGCCCTTTGTTTCAGGCTTTGTTCAGCTGGACTAAATGGGCGTCTGGAACAGACTTATTCCTCTGACCATCTTTTAAACAAGCATATTTCTATAAGGTGCATGGAATGTGAGCCTGAAAGACTGCCCTGTCGTAGCAACTGGTGCTTGAGCAGAGTCCCTTTGGGATAGCTATGCAAAAAAAGACCAACATGTTGAAGGCAGGAATTGTGCTTGTTTCAGCCTCCTGCTGTGTGTCAAGGAAACAGTCTGTATCCCATTTTCTTCCATAGGCTTGCCTTACAGTAGCCAGTCTTCAGGTAAAGAGGATCTTGTTCACAGCCCTCATCAGCACAGCACTGTTAGAAAATCACCATGGTGCTTAGCTGTGTGGGCTGAGGGCCCTCAGTCCCTCTGAACTAGGCCTGGAGCTGCAATGGAGCAGAATGGCAGCACCGTATTTGGGGTCACTAAATGCAACAGCCTCTCCAGGCTGAAATGCACTGAGAGTCATAGCCTGGTCCCCTGGTGTGCTAATGATTTGTTCCCTCATCTAGTGACATCTGATTTGATCTCCTTTTCCTTTCTCTCTCTCTTGCCGTACAAGTGGTAATGATGGCACTGGCAGTAGACATAGAAACAGGCCTTCTTTGTTTGGAGGCCTTTTCGGTCTTTCTTTCCAACAGGACTGCTTTTGTCAGAGCTTTTCTTTTCTTTTGGCTGTTTGCACTGGCTGTCCTGCTGCTGCCCAAGTCCTTCTGGAGTTAGTAAGCCCCCCCGCCCCCCGATAAGCCCTGAATGCCTTTTTCCCAAAGGAGCCTCCCAGCCTTGTTGTCAAATGTGCATTTTCAGCAAGCAGCATGTCTTGAGCAATGCAGACAAAATGCACAGTAGGATGTAAAACCAGTGACATTCAGAGCTGAATGTGACTGCTGGGTTTGTCCTATTTCTGTTACTTATTTTACAGAGTTGGAAGAAGGTATCTTACCATGTCATTGGTGGCTCCTATGGGAAAGAAGCTGTTAATTAGGCATTTTGATCTCCCTCCCTTTGCCCAGGAAATGTGACAGTAATTACTGTACACCATCATCTCTGCCAGTTTAGATACAGGCAAACATACCAGGCGACTGAAACTTTTCTTCTCTGTTTTAAGTGTAGTACAAGTGTCATTTTCTGGGACATATAGACATATTCAAATTATGTTGCTGAAGACAGTGAAGGTGGGGGCAACCCACTCTGGGGCACTTGTAGAAAATGCTGGGGTTTTTACCAGTCTCTGTTAACCTTGCTATAAAGATCTTTCGCAGTTGTTCTGCAGAGGACTGGGAATGAAGGCATAGAAATTCTATCTTTTCACATTCCCTACCTACAGCTATCTTCTCCCTGACTGTAAAATATTCAATAATTACTATATAGACCAGTCTCTGTGGGTTTTCCTGTGGCTGGCCTATCAGTCAATCCGGTAAGACATTGTTTTTTGTCCAGTCATAACCTCTGTGAGGGGCTGGCTCTGCCCTCCCACCTCATCTTGGGGCTTCAGAAATCAGTCAGTGATTGACATGTATTGGTAGGAGCTTGGAGGGTCTCGCACAGTTGTGGGCAGAATGCAAAAATTACTGCCTGAAAGGGAGTAGGATGAGATAACGTGGTGTGCAGGTGCTGTTGGTTCCCATGGCTGGGAGTCAGACACATAGAGAACATCAGCCATAAATCTCTTTTCTCCCTGAGCTTTTCTGGGAGTGTGTGGTTCAGATTTGCTTTTGAAAACCAGGTGCAGTAACACCATTAGAGCCAACTGCTGCATTTGTGCCACATCAGTGTTGCATCTGGCCAAGAGCAGGCATCAACCAGCCATTTGCTCTGGGCTCCCTGTTGGTGTTTCAATTCACTTTAGTGGTTTTTTGTTACAATACAAGCATTGCAAAAGTAGCTGTGCTTCCTTAAGAAGCAAGAGCAGCATTCCTGTGTTGGCTTGGCAACCAGCACTTACTTGGTGCTGTCAGAAAATGTAATCGATAACCTTGGAGATGTAACAAGGAAGATCGCTGGGATATGGATGAAGCATCTTTCGTAACATGTTCCAGCCACACCATAGTTTAGGCTGTATGCCATAAGCTCTGTTTATCAAAGTTGCCTTTTGAAAACATCTGCAGCCCTTCTTGGGGGACTGCTGTAGCCAGGAGAGCTATTGCTGCTGAACCTGTCAAATATGGAATGCATTCTGGGAGTTTCATTTTGCCTTGTCTCTGCTTCTTACGTTTGCCTTTGCCCTCCCTCCCCACCATCCATGTTTAAGTACCTGTTCTAATGAGGGCTGCAGACTTTGCTGTTTCTGTTGGTCAGATCTTGACCATCCAGCAGTGGCATTAGCGGAGTGACTGGTGGGGCAGTTGTGCCCAGAAGACACATTTTAGTTTGTGGCCTGTTCTGCTAGAGTCCTTTTCAGTTTTCAAAGTGTGTGGTAGGAGACAGCTTGTGCATTTGTAAATTACATAAAGTAGACAGGACTTGTAAAAGCCAGGAGAAAAGGTACAAGGGTGGAACGAGCTACCCCAGATCAACCAGGAGGTCTGTGCAGGTGGAGCCATGGACAGGTGGCCCAGCACAGTGCAGGACTGTGTGGCACCTTGTCTTGGTTTGAAAGACAGGTGTCTGCTAAGGAAGGCAGAAGCCTCCCTTGGAATGGCAGATGTAACCCCTTTCCCTCCGAGTTATTATAATTTTGAAATCAAGGGCTTTTAGGCAAAGATGTGGGAAATAGGAATAACAGTTCTTTCCTATTATATATATAACCAGTCAAACAAACAGCAATAACCATGGCAGTAACAGCAAACAATCACAAACCCAGTCCCAGCCTTCTCGGCTGTCAGGCCCTTTCCCCTCGGGTGCAGTTCCGCTCGCAGCCGGCGGGGGCGCTGGCGGCTCCCGGTGAGCAGGGCAGGTGCGATGGTTCCCCCCCGGCTGCAGGGGGCGCTCCGGAGCGAGCTCGGGGAGCACGCGGCACTGGTGCCCTGGGATCCCGGGAAGGGATGGAACAAAGGCTTCACAAACCCCTGGGCAGCCGATCCCGGTGTCCAGCCAGGCCCTCGGGAACGGCAGGCTGGAACGGCAGGCTGGAGCAGCAGGCTGGACCAGCAGGCGGGAGCGGCAGGGATGAGCACAAATCCCAGGTGGCAGATGTGATATATCCAAGCGGGGAACCCCCCGGAGATCTGGGCAGGCAGGGCGAGCACGGCTACAACGCAGCAAAAGCTCGAAGCAACAGCGGGGCAGGGCGGCCACAGCCCGGCCTCCAGCAGGGCAGGGAAGGCAGCTTTGAGATCCCGGTGTTGTTTCCAGCAGAAAGAAAAGCGGCCGGAAAAGAAGCAGCAGCTCCTCTCTCTCCCAACGAGGAGAGTGAACTGACCACACACCCAGGTGAAACAAAAGGAGCAGCCAGGTCTTTTGTTTTCTCTTAAGCACCTAGCGATTTATCGTCTTAGTAACAGAATGGGGGAAAATTCCTTTAACAGGAAAAAAACTAGACCTCTTAAAACCCCAACACACCTCCCCTCAGTCTTCTGCCTTCTGGGCTGGCCTCAGCTCTGCCCCTTGAGAGAGGTAGAGATGGGGCACTTCAAAGGCTCATTCCTATTGTTTTTAAAGGGTCTATCATGGTCTCCATCACCATGATGGCATAATAAAGACTTTCAGAAACACTGGGCAATATTTGGCACTGAGCAGAGGTCTCTGTAATTGTAGCTAGAAGGTGGTATTGCTGGGGACTGTGCCAGCATATAATCTTTCATTCCAGTTTTGATCTGAGGGCAGGAAGATTTTGAAGAAGGTTCATTACTAAACAACAGAGCCTTGTTTTGCAGGCACACAGCTACTCTTGTTTCAGGCAGAGCTGAGATGGTATCTTCTCCAAAGTCACCTTGAAAGGGAAGCAGCAGGTTCTTACATGATGGCATGGGATGTGCTGGTGGGCATTGCTGGCCCCATTTCCAGGTCCCTTGACCTGTGTCTGGAGGTGTGGTCATTAACCCACTCAGCCCTGCACTTCGCAAATCCTTTCTTCCCGTTTTTCCATTGTGGAAGCTCAGGTGTTTGGTTTATGCACTTTCCAGCCCAGGCTAAGGAAAGCCCAGGACAAGGCATCCCCAGGTCTGCCTGATGGGGGCAAGTCGTGCCAGCACACAGGCTGAACATCAGCCCTTCCACACCCACCGGCCACAGTTTTAACCTTTGGTGGAGAGGAGGTAGGTGCCATAACATCTCTTACAGAAATGAGAGTCACACAAAGTCTGCTGCTCCTGGCAAGGAGTGTCAGGCTTGCTGATTCCTTTTTTTTCCTGTTGCCAAGCCAACACAGCCCTGCTTAAAGTGAGATCTCTTTTTAAGCTCTACTGACAGAAAGTATGTAGCCTGGGAGCTTATTTAGCATTCAGGAGTGCACAGGCGCCCTGTGACGTCTGTGAGTCACAGCCAGGCTGGCTGACAAAGGAAAGGAGGATTTTGTTTTTCGTTTTTTTCCTCTTTTCCTCTAGCATTTGCTTCTCAAGGTTAAGGGAGATAGGGAAGAGACTGCGAGTACTTTGTGATTGGGACCTCACTCTGTAGTCCTCACTGAGGCACAACTTTCAGGGAAATTAAAAGAAAATACTACTTTGGGGTATATTTTCTGTACAAAGTCCGAGAGAGATATATATGCAAATTCCTTGATTCAACTAACCGTGATGAGCTACTCTATTAAATTTGGAAAGCAAAGGCAATCTGGGTTTTAATTTGAGTTAGAAACTCAAAAGAAATAGTAGAAGGAAGCAAGGGACAACTCCCTGTCATTGTCTTTCATGCTGTTTTAATCTGTGATACAGATATATATGTTACAATATAGAGAAGAAACCATCTCCTCTCTTGCTGTATTCATATCCTGGGTAAGGACAGCAAAACTTAGTGTGTACTGGTGTTTTCGTTAGAGTTTTTTGTTTTGTGGAGTTGCTACTGGTAGATTAACTGCTCACTTTAAATTCAGTCCTTCTAATGATAATGACAGATTTGCTTGCCTTTTCCAGCTGAAGAGATGGAAGTTAGCACAAAATAGTTGGCATTAGCTGGCAGATGAGCACTGATGGTCCAGTGCATATTCCTACCAACAGCTGATCTGGAAATTCAAAGACAAGACTCAAAGTTAGATGTCTGTGTGATGGTGTTTACGCTGTCATTTGTTGTTTGGGAGATTCTGAGCAAAATGTTTTCATTTTCTCTGCTGTTTCACAAACTGACTACAGAGCACAGTGGTGCTTGGAAAACCTCTTCTGAAGCGATGATGTAGAAATGCAATTTTGGTTGTTTCTTGGGGTTTTGTTAGTACTGAGGCATTCCTCATGATATGCAAAAAGTGCAGGAAACTCAAGGCATCCCAGCTGTGTACATTAGATCATGGGAGTGAGCCCTTCTCCTGTGTGTGGAAAACAACTGTTCAAAACTTTAGTTTTAGTTCCATGCAGTATATGGAAGATAACTGAGAGATATCATTAGCTCCAGGGCAGGAAAACCTCTTAGCTGCTTCCTAGAGAGTCATTTCACTCAGAACTGAGAAGATTGAATAGTTCATGGAAATCAGTTTTACTTGGAGGCACTGGGAGGGGAAAATAAACCCCAGGTACTTTGCTTTTTGTTCCTATTTCTTTCCTTGAGACTAATTCATAATGATATATGATCAGTTTGGTACAGCTTCCAGCAACCCATATAGCTTATGGCAGTTAGGATAAAACTGATTTACAGTCTGGTCCTCTGCCCGTGTATCTGGCCAAACAGATACTTCTGCTCTTCTTTTTGAATGTATCAGCCGCCAGTGCTGTGTAGATGTGGCAGTCTTGCTGACGTACTCAAACTGTTTTCATCCACAGCCTTACACCACATATAGATGGAGGGAATAGGATGAGGATACAGAGACAAGGGAATAGGATTCAGTGGTGACTTTTGCTTTTTTACCCCAAATTCAGAGTATGTGCCACATCTAGAGTAACTCAGCCTGCACAGGTTGTTGGTGAGCTGAAACTAATCCCTAGCTGTTCCTGTGTATGAGTTGCTTTCTCTTTCCTTTCCCTGTCATCCTTTCTCTCTATTTAAGAATATTCCATCCTTCTCAACAATTGCTCTGTCAGCTCTTCCTTCTCTTTCTCCTTTCTCACTTATGTTGTCTGCCTTTTTTCCCTCTTGATCTCCGTATGTGCTTCCAGCTTTATCCCAGCCAGCCAGTGTAGCTCCTCTGCGACCTGGAATTTCCACAACTGCTCCTGCTTTTCAGTACACTTAGGAGCTCAGCCTCTGGATGCAGCTCTCTTGGAGGTTGCAGTGCCCCCAGCCCTGGTCTCAGCTCTCCCCTCAGCAGCTGGACATATCCAGCATCATGGCTGCAGAAGCTTGCAGGTGTTTAAGTGCCACGGGAAGATAGCTTTGGCAGAAGTGGAATTGGTAGTTCAGAAGGTCACTGAACCATAGAATGGTTTGGGTGGGAAGGGGTCTTAAAGCTCATCTCGTTCCAATCCCATGCCATGGGCAGGGGCACCTTCCACTAGACCAGGTTGCTCCAAGCCCTGTCCAACCTGACCTTGGACACGTCCAGGGATAGGGCAGCCACAGCTTCTCTGGGCAGCCTGTGCCAGTGGACTGATGGGCACAGAAGATGCCCTGAGGGCTTTTATGTGCATCTCTCACATTTTCCTTATTCAAGAGTAGGTGCACATTTCTCTTTCTTAATCACATTGCACACATAGAGATGTGAGCTGGTAGTCTCCAAGAGTGGGCAGGCAGTGGGCAGGAATGGGCTGTGTGAGCATTTGGGGATGAGTCCTGGTCAGAGGCAAGACTCCCTTCAGCTGGGGCAGTACCAGAAAAGAGGGTGAGAGATGGGAGAACTGCTGAGCTTGGCTGAGAACTGCTCTGAAAGTCCATCCACAGCACAGCCTCTGTGGGACTGGGTTAATCTATATATGACGCGGAGCACGTTCAGCTCTGCCTGTCTGTGGGGACACTTGCACATGCTCCTTGGAAGGAGCACCATTCCTCCATTGGCAGGAGAAACACACCTGCCTTGGTATAGGTGCAGGCTGGACTGGGAAGGAGGGCTTAGAAGAGATCAGCCATGGAACTGCTGCTGCTGAAGTGCAGAGCTGGGGTGGACCAACACCATGAGCACTAAGGTGAGCAGGGCATGGCATTGCTGCATTTTATGGGTTAAATATCCCCTGATGAATTAAGCCAGCATTCTGTTGGCATTGACAGATTGGTCTTCAGTCCTCTCCTGACCAGGCATGATTAAATCCGACACAAAATGTGCACAGGTTAATGTTAATTTTAAACTTAAATCCAGCAAAGTTTCTATAGCATGCTATGAATCCTTTTTAAAAAAGATCAGAGAAAACACTGTAAAAAATGTTTAAAATAATCCCAAAAGGAGCTAAAAATGAATCTTAAAGGACGCATCACCTGCTGTAGGTGGCTGATGCTTCATTGACTTCTGCAGATGTTCTTAAAAGTCGGTTTGTTTAAAATGTTAACTTGTACTGAAGTCCAAAACTAATATTGATTTTAAAGTGGATTATCCATTATGTGTATTTATTCACATTCAAATGATTAAATATCTGGTTCTCTGTTTTGAAGCCAAAGTGGTTTCTTCTGTTTGAGTTCTAGGGAATGAATACTTCGGGGAAAGATATAGCTGCTTTGTGTGTGCAGGTGTTGTTTTGAGCTGATACCAAGTCCCAGGAAAGTCAGTGGGACATCACTGCATTACCCTGGCTGAAGGTCTGGTGTTGTCAGCTTCAGTAGAGTATGTTAGCTCTAAATTGTATTGCCCATGCATCAGACAAAACAGAATTGATAGCTTTTCCCACCTCTGATTTGGCTGGGAAATGCTGAAATGCTGACAGTAAATATTTTGTTCCAGGCAGTAGACTTAAGAAGATAGACTCAGGGAATGCACAGGAAAAAAGTACTGCAGTAATGAGGCCTCATTTTTAAAGCATCATTATACTGACATTGGTATGACTCTTTTTTAACATACTTACATATTTCAAGGGGGGCTGAGGAGGGGACTGATCCCTTGGTGTTTTGTTCTACAGCTGCTAGACAGCGTGGCAGAGGCCTCTGTGAAATGAATGTGCTAGGGAGCCAGAGGAGGGGGCTCACTGGAACTTTCACAATGGCTCCTGGCTCCTAGAATGAGTCAGTTTAGATTTTGCACTGTGTGATTTGCACTGTGATTTGGACTATGTGGCCAACTCTCTCACTGAAGAAAGTCATCAGGAAAATTTCGTCAGAGCAGGGGAACTGTTATACACACAGAACATGTGGAAGCAATCCAAGGACAGGCAGCCTGAGCTTCCCTGCTGCTTCCTTGAGTGTTGCAGAGCAGCTGAGGCTGCCCACGTGTCCTGGGTTGCAGTGTATTCTATTACCATCCTCATGAGCTGTTGAAATCAGGTGGGGCAGTGTTTCCTTGCCTCCTCCCTCCGAACTATCTTCTGATGCCCTGCGGCATGACTCATAGATAACTCCCTCCGGACTATCTTCTGTTAATGAGCCGATCAACAATGCCTTGCCTCATGACTCATCATCCCACTGTGAGATGCTCCACCCAGGAGGAACCAAGCATTCCATCCTGGATATAATGAGATTCCAAACACCACAGACAACCTTTCCACTGGATTCCCAGAGGACAAGAGCTACATCGCCACCGCTGGACTTTCTGAGGAAGAACAGACCCTTCTACAGGACCACAGCTTCAGCAGAACCACATCCACCACTTCAGGAGGACTGCAGCCACCATTTTATGGGACTGCTACCACCACCCTGACTAACAGAGTGTCAGGTTGTATCCTGACTCTGTCAGTTTAACCCAGTGTTTTTTGCCTTTATTTTTTTTGATTTCTCTGTTAAATTGTTACTCTGACTTGGTGCATCCCACTGGTATGTTTTCAAACTAGTACACCAGGAAAGCCACTCTCCAGCCTTGTGTTTGTACCAGAGCACAGCCAGGCCAACATTGCTCAGCTGCAGCCAGGACTCCAGCTATGCACCAGATTGACTCTGATGTAAAGCAGACAGCACAAGAATCACAGAAGCACTAAGGTTGGAAAAGACCGCCAAGATCATCACGTTCAAAAGTGTTAAGGAGCTGGATAGTGGTAGTTCAGATTTACAGTCTAGAGTTTAAGGACAACATAGGAGGGGCTGTTGAATACCCCAAAACACAGAGGTGTAGTGCATTTGCAGTGGGGCTCACCAGGGTATGAAGCTGCTGTGCCAAGTACTCAGCTGTAGCTCACCTATTCCTACTCTTCTCACACACTGACTGCCATACATCTTTCCCCAACGATAATCTGAATGTTCCTACCTTGGGGATCCAATGGATTAAACCGTCAAAACTTTCTTTCCCAAAACACAGACCTTTTCTGGCCTGTTCTACTGGTTAGCTGGTGAATCCTGGTGATTAAATTAATCTGTCCCTGTCCTCATAGATGCTGCACTAGCTTGAAGTCAATGAGTTTATTAGGGAAATTATACTTGTCAGTTGTGTTGTGGTTGCACTTAATTTAAAAGCTGATGTTCCTATTGTTTGCCTTCATACCTCCTGCCAATTATTGTTAATATTGCCAACATCCAGATCAAGGACCTACTTACAGCAAAATATTTACACTCACAAAAGTTGTTTGAAAGCCAATATTTGAATTCTGTGACGCTATGTTACAGCTTTTTTTTTCAATCTCAAGCACTAATCTTTTGGCATTTTTGGGGGTTTATATAACTTATTCATACTACTTTGATTGCTGCTGTACATTTGTCTTTTAATCTGCATGCAAAAAGGCAGTATTTAGAGCTGTCATGATCGCAGTGATCAAGTCCAAGATGTATCTTTGGTTTTTCCATCCCAAATGTCACTCGGTGATGCCTGGTTCTTTTTTTTCACCCCAACATTTCAGTAGTCTTGACTGAAACAAGTAATCCACCAGCTTCCAGGAGAGCTGGGCATCAATTCAGGACCTGTCTTTAGGGGACTGGCTAATGCCTCTAAACAAATCGAATAGCTATTTGGCTTATAACCCGACTGCACTCGGAATTGCAGTACCTGGGGGGAAAAAATCCATAGGTCCTGTTTGCTTTTCAAATCGTCAAAGATAGCAAATAGCCATTTTGTATCTTTTCTTTCTGCAGGAATTTGTGGGGTGTTTTGCCTCACAAGGCAGTGCAGGTTTCTTTGTGCTTTTGTTGTTGACTAGATTCAACTGTGCCAACAGTTAGTGCTGGTTACCTTGGAAACTGAATCCCACTGAGGATTTTGACAGGCACATCTTGACTGAAATTGCTTTGTTTTCACAATTCTGCAAGTATACATGTAGCTAATCCTTTTGCTGTACTCTGTTCTTTCCCTAAAATGTAGCAAAATTAATGAAACATTATTTTATCTTTTCCATCTGATTGCAACTTTCTTTAATCCCTTTTTTAGCCTCAGTGCTCCAGGAATGTTAATTACCCTTTACTTTAACTGAGCTCACTGTTTTTTCTTGATAGGTGTTTGAGGGGTGACCCTATGAATGTGTGTGAAGTTTTGACATGATTTGCAGTATCCTTTCTGTCCCTCCTTCCTATTATCCCTTTTCTTTGGTTTTCTCTTGGAGCATTTGTTGTGCCATACGGTTTAAGCGTGTTAAACTTTGTTTATGCCTTAAACAAGTTACGCTTTACAGAGACCAGGTGGCATCTTCTGTGGCCACAGCAAACTCAAGGTCTTGCTGCCACCCTAGTGGCATTGGGTAGAGCTGTTGCCAGAAAGAGGGAGGGGTGATGCTGCTCCAGTCTGGGAACACTGTCCTGATGAAATTGTGGGGATGTGAAATGCATTTTTTTATTAGGAGGAGCTGTCCCTGTTGCTGTGAGATGGGTTCTCAAGGTGGGAAGAAGCAATAGATAAGTGGGCTGAGTGATCTGGCTGAATGGCAGTAATGAAACACAGGTGACTACAGGCAGGAAAGGAGAAGAACTGAGGAGACACTCTGGTCTGACTGGAGCAACTCTGGCCTCAGAAATCACTGACACTGTTATATGAGGTGATGAGCAGGCTGTTTTCAGGGCCAGTTCCTCTGCTGGCAGGATCCTTGCATCAGTGCCAGTCACATATCTGTGAGGCAGGGAGAGGCTGTGAGCCCTGCCCACAGGCAGTGTCTCCTGTCAAAACCAGTCCTCAGAATAATCATACCGCATTGCACAGGGGAACAGGGGAGAGTGAGAAGATAAAGACTGCTGGATGAGGGCTGTCAGAAACAAACATCTGAACAGTTTCACCTAAGACATGGTGTTCATAGCAAACTCAGCTTCTCCATGGATTGAGCCTGAGGTTGTGGTAGGTTGGAATAGAAAGAGGAAAAAGTGCTAGAGGCTGAAGGAAAACCACTAAAAGGGCATGTAAAGAACAGACATCACACATCACTGTGAAGATGTCTCACAGATCTGATTTCTGCTCTTGCCTTTATAGTTGCAGATTTTTTAAAAAGGTATTTTTTTGAACTATTTTGTGGAAGTATTTATGTCAGGACCTGAAAGCTCAGACACCTATTTTAAAAGACTCTTGCCACTGTCTGGGTATCTGTCTCTTGGGCTGGTAAACATGTCTGTTATAAAAGTTAACGGAATGGAAAAGCATTGTGGGAAGTAGAAGTTTGTAGATAATGTGCTAATGGAGACATCTACAGTCCATTGACAAATGCAGCAGGATTGATAAGGAATGAAGGAGAGCTTTGAAATTCCATCTTGGCCTGTTGCAGCGGGGATTACTGCAACAAGTATATTTCAAACCAGGAGTCCCGTGGAAACGAAGTATATATGGACAGATTCGTGGTAGATGTTTCAGAGATGTTTATTTCTCCAGCCGCATGGCCGGGGCTCAGCTCAGGAACTCCCCCAGTCACGGGACCCCAGGGTCCTTGGCCACCCCGAGGAACCCAAACCAACCAATGGGAAACAAAGGTGACCAGGGGCAGGGAAACCCCATGTCTCCCCCCCCCCAGGGCCCCTCTCCCAGGGCTCCATGGCAGGGGGAAGGGACCCCAACATCTCACCCGTTTTATTTTAATAAAAGGAGAATGAAAACAACTGGATAAACATAACAAGAACAGTTTCAAGACAAAACAAGCCACTCCTCTGAGTCTTTAAATGTCCAAACAGATTCTGTGGAACATCTTAGGGCTGGCACAAGGGAGACAGAACTTGCCGGGCATGCTTTGTGGGGAAACTGAGGCAGGAGAGGGTTTAATTTTTTCCCTCCCTCTTTTCATCCCCCCCTCGGCATCAGAGAGGACTTGTAGGGAAATGGAATTGTATAGGGAAGCCATGGGGTGAAAAACGGATTAGGAATAAACTGGGGATAGGGTAAACTTAGGAAGGGGTTCATATTGGGTATAGGGTAAAAGGGGGAAGTAGGCTGTGGGTAGGGAAGTTGCTGGGATGGATATTGTTTATAATTTTGTGCATAACGGCTGCCTTTGATGGGAATACCTCCAGGCCCAGTAACATTTGCTGCTTGTAAACCCTTCTTTCCTTGCACTATATCAAACTGCACAACTTCTCCATCTCCTACACTCTGCAGGTAATTTTTAGGGTTATTTCTTTTAATGGCAGTTCTGTGGATGAATAGATCTTCCCCTGTATCATCTCGTGTTATAAATCCATAGTTGTTTTTTACATTGTACCATTTCACAGTTCCTGTGACTTTCGTGGCTACAACTGCTCCTATCATGTGCTTGCGTGCTCGTCGTGGCTGCCGGTCCCGCGTGGCCGCTGCCTCGCCGACTCCGACGTCTCGGCTGGGCCCCCGCGTTGCGGCTGCTCCGCACCCTCCGAGGGGCGCTGCTCCGGTGTGTGTCTGGGCTCTGTGCGGCCCCACGTTGCCATCGCCGCTGGCTCCGTGCCCTGTGAGTGGTTCCGCTCCGCAAACTCCACGCTGCTTTGAGAGCAGCCCTGTTTCGGCTCAGTGCTGCGCTGCGCAGCTTCTCGTGTTGCTGTGGAAACCGCCGCTTCTCCCTCCACAGGGCTCTCCGCGCCAGTCGCTCAGAGCGGCCTGCCACGCCGATGCCCGGTTCCTGGCTGCTTGTGGCCCACGGCACCCACGGCGCCTGCGGCATCGCTCCCTCACTCACAGTCGCATGGCCAGGGACCCCAAGACAGGGATGGGGTCCGCGATAAGGCGCGCGTTCCCGAGGGAGCCGGGCGCATCCAGCGCAGGCACCTCCGCTGGCACGGCTGCAGTCATGTGCTCCCGGGATGGCGGCCGCGCAGTCTCGGCCACGGGATAAGTATGATCCTCTGCTTTAGGGGTAATGGGACCATATAAATGCTCCTCAAGAGCTTCCCTGATTATAAGGTATGCACGGAAAGCTTCTCTTTGATCCCATACTTTATCCCATATCTTGTCCCAGAAACACCCCTCACAAGATACAGGAGGTTCAATATCAAGAAGTAAGTCTCGAGAAATATAGGAGAACCTTTTGAAAAGCCAGTTAAAAAAAAGTTCTAGATCTCCCGGTTCCATAACTTTTTTGTTTTGTTGTTCAAGGATTCCTTTAACTTCTAGATACATTTCTTTCTGTGGCTCAGAGAGCCCCATTTCCCACGATTCTTCCATAGTCCAGAGAGAATATCCAAACCAAGATGAGAAGAGAGAGGTCTGGAGTGGTTATTTTACTCACGAATCTTCTTCAGGGATCGCTATCTTGCTCGCATTCCTCCACCAGTTTGTTGCAGCGGGGATTACTGCAACAATTTCAAACCAGGAGTCCCGTGGAAACGAAGTATATATGGACAGATTCGTGGTAGATGTTTCAGAGATGTTTATTTCTCCAGCCGCATGGCCGGGGCTCAGCTCAGGAACTCCCCCAGTCATGGGACCCGAGGGTCCTTGGCCACCCCGGGGAACCCAAACTAACCAATGGGAAACAAAGGTGACCAGGGGCAGGGAAACCCCGTGTCTCCCCCCCCAGGGCCCCTCTCCCAGGGCTCCATGGCAGGGGGAAGGGACCCCAACATTGGCCTTGTACAGGATCTCATCCCAGATACTGGATCGTGCTGTAGCCAGTCTTCAGCATGTAACCTCACTTAACAGCCTCTGTCTGAGTCTCTGTTAGGGAAGGGGTATCTGGAGGGAGTGTCTGAATGTCTGAATGATGCCTGCTTCAGTGTAAATCTCAGTGCTAGAGAGGCTGAGGTGGAGATGGGGTAGCTCTTGTGTCCCTGGATGTACTTGTGAGGAGGGCAGCAGCCTTTGGAGGCAGCAGGCCTTCTAAACCCAGCCAACAGGGAAGGCTGTGGCTCCCCGTACCACCAGCACCTTGTTCCGCATCCCCTATGCATCCTAGTACTCTGTAAAGGTCTTATGTCACTGAGTCGTCTCTGGGACAGGGAAATTCTAGATCTCCTGTTTTGATATACTGGGGTTTATAGAAGAATTGGGATGACTTCCAAAACCAGGAGCACAGAGTGCTTAATTCATTTGAGTTTTAACTTTGGTTTAAATTAGTGTAGGTCCCCAGACAGGACTCTGTCCTCTCAGCAGGGAAGAGTCCTCTGTTGCTGCCACAGAGCAGCTGTGGGACTGGTAGCAGCTGGGCAGAGCTGACCTGGCAGCCCTGTTGGAGCGTGGTGTGAAGTGACCTTAGAGGGAGCAGCAAAACCACTGTCCCGGTATGTAAGCCCCTGGCCTCTCACCTCAGCCTACTCCCTGTCAGGGCTTTGGAGAGTTCATGCTGAGGGTTTTCACTGTGTTTTCTCTCTGTTATGGACATCCAATTCAAGGACTGCCTATACTTCAGGGTACTGTATTCCCTGAAACCAAGCTGTGAAGCTCCATCTGTGTCCTGTATCATGAACAGCTGACATCTTGGTAAAAAGGAGCAGCATTTTACTCTCCATAAAATGCAAAGAAAAGACACGTTGCTGTTCTTTGTGGAGTCTAAGGTAAAGCCATACTCCTTATTGCCTTTAAGAAATAAATCTGTTTGTCGTAACTTGTTGTATGTTGGTGCCGTGTCTGTGGTATGAAGTAGAGTCAGAGAGAGTCTGCCTGTTTAAAGAGAGGGAATGTAAATGTCTACAAGCAAAACCATGTCTAATGAATACATAGTTAGGCATCCAAGCTGCCTAACTCTCCTTTTTTTTTTTTTTTTTTTTTTGGGGGGGGGGTAGGCTGGAATTGGTTTGTTTGTTTGTTCTTTATCATTAGGCTGCCTTGAACTTTAACTGAACCATAAGAAAACTATTAAAAGTCTCAATAGCAGCCCTGTGAGGATTTGACTTACCCACTGGATCTTCTATTTATAGTGTCCATTAGTACAGAAATGTCTGTCCTTTTGCAGCAGTCATGTACAGCAAAAGCACTGCTCTTCTGATGAACTGCCCATGCCTCCCATGTCACCCAAAATATCCATCAGCACTGTTCAGAAGGAAGCCTTTCTTGATTAAAGAACACTGCCAAACAAAACAAACTGAACAAAAACACAAGCCCAGAGGCCATTTGTATTTTTTTTACTTATTTTGTATAGCCTGAAATAGAAATTTCTGTTTATCAGGAGACAACCTTTCACCCTCAGACATATCTCCCTGTGGAACATTATCTTTGTCCCAAGCAAATTAAATTAGGAAGAGAGATGAGAGGGTAAGAACTGTCTTCCAGGCTTGTAGAGCCCATTTGTACCAGAGAACCGGGCTGGATGGGAACAAGTATAGATTCTCTTACAAAGGAAGCAGTTTTTAATAAGGATTTGTCTTAACCCTGCTGGGAGGAGTGTTGCAGTTTCTTGGCTGTTGGAAAGCAGTTGACCAAGTGGATTTCCTTTGGATATGCTCTAGGGTACTAAGTCTGATACATGTTTGCATATTCTATATCAGAAATTAATTTGAGCCTTTCATTAAAGTTTTCATGTGAACATAAGCTTCAAAAATCGATTCTTTTAACAGTCTTTCTCATTGAATCTTGATTTGTTCATCTGAGCCAATAGTATAGTCTTGATGATGTTGCTTTTGTCAGTGGTGTTGTGATTAGTAGCTTGGTGGAAATTTTGACAGGAGGGCCATGTGCCACATCCTCCAGATGTGAAGTGGTGGCAGGAATTGGTGCAGGGTTTTCTGTAGCCGTGGCACTCAGTGAAACTCTGTGCTGTTCTCCATGCTCAACAGAGCTGTCAGGGCGATGCTCTTTCCTGCTCTGAAAGAGCAGAATCTGAGCAGAGATATACCACGTATCAAGGGATGCTTTCTGGAAGAGCAGTTTGTTTCCCACTGATGGAAGGTGCTGCAACATGCCGTGGTGTGTGGAGGGTGCCACGTGTCTGCAGGAGGAGGATGGGCCAAGCCGCAGGTTCATTCTCCCAGGTTTTCCCAGAATCACTTGTGCTTTGCAAGCTGCGTGTGCCTCACAACACAGGGAGCCGACAGGACTTGTAAGGATTACAGATTTGTGTCCAGTCCACTGGTCTGCAGCAGCAGCACTATGTGAGAGTCTAGGAGGGTCTGGGAAGTGCCTGTTTTGTGTTTCTCACGAGAGGAAGGAACCAAGAGGTGCTGAGAAGCACCCCCAGAAACCAGCAGGTGTGGAAGCAGCCCAAAATGAGGTGCAAAGCCCCAAAATGATGTGCAGGCCCTGGAAGGCAGCTGGGAAGATTGCTGGGCTTTAAATCAATATCCCTGTTCTTTGATCTATAGGACTGGCCACATGTGTGACTTGATTGATGGGGTTATGGTGCTCGATTTGATCTTCTTAACAACAAAGGGGAGTTTCATCTCATACTAGGGATGTGTTGTTGAGTAGAACAGAGAACTAGAGCTACTATTCGTAGTCTCCTCCTCCTACAGGCACCTATATCATATGTAGTCCATTTCATAAATGTATTGAGCCTCATCTGAAAAAAACAATTGATTTGTTTCCTCCAATGTGGAAGGCTGCCAGAACATCTCACCCCTGACAGTAGAAAAGCAGCATCTTTAGATTTCTAATCTGAATTTATCCTTGGCAAGTTTATATTCATGTATTTCAAATGTTTTTTCAAATTAATGTTTTTCAAATTAACTTGTTTTTTTCATTGCTTGGTAGTTGTTCTGGCATATTCATCCATCTACTTTTGCTGTTGGCAGCAGCCAGTGGAACTGTTGCAGTCACTGCCCTCCAGGTGACCAGCCAGGAGTGCAGTGAATTATAAGGTATAAACAGCAACAATTAGGACTGTTCTTTGCTAATAGGTGGGGGGTTTTAATATCTCATTAAATTGTTTGTGTAAAAGAAAGATAAACCTAGCACTTTGGTTTTAGACAAACATGGCTGTGAAAGTCAAGTAGTTCACATCTATGTTTTTTGGGGAAGACAATTGGCTATTCTAAAGCACAAATTAAGAGGAATAGCTTCACATTAAAAGTACAAGGGAATTCTATAAGAGTAACTGTGAAAAGAAATCATTATTAATCTAATGGACAGTCCCTTGTCAGCGTGGTTGTTGTGAAGTTACATGTAGGGCATTGATTTAAACACACTTGCCCTTCCCAGCCAGTTCTTGCCTGAAGGACATGGTAATGGGTGAGCAGAGCTTTTATTCCTGCCCTCAAGATGGTGATTAATGGGGACTCTGGCAGGAGCAGGGTGTATTGACCTCTGCCATTATAAACCTCTATGTCTACATGAGGGTTGGAGAAGCAGTGAAGTTTTGCTCTGTTCCCAGGTGTGCCCAGCTGTGCAGCTGGTGGGTTGTGACTGTGCAGCTTGTGGCCTTCCCCAGGGCTCAGCTCCATCTGTATTGGGAACAGTTCTCAGACAGCACTTGGATATAGCTGGAGAGGGAAGCAGTTTATTTCCATTGAGTTTTGCTGAGAGAGAGAAATATATTAATTAATGACTAAGGGAGAGCAGACTCATATAAAGATAAGAACCACAAACCCTTTTTTCTCTGAATTCTGCTGGACCAACCTTTAGGATCTTGATTTGTTACATCAAAGGTACCTGAACTTCCAGAGGGCAGAAAACTTCTCTTGTTGCTTCCACATGCACCTGTGTGCCTGATGACATTTCACTGCATCTTTGAGTGGGTCTGGAGTCGAGCTGAGACAGTTTCTCAGTTTGGAAGAATTCACTCCTTGAGTGGTCCTACTACTACTACTCTCTGCTCACCAGAGCAGCCAGTTCCTCATCCCTTCTCAGGTGTGCTACGCCTTGAGGGCAGTGGTGAAGAGCAAAGCATGGGTTCTGTGGCACCCAGCTCTGTCAAGCATGCAATGCCTGAGCCAGCTCCATGCACAGAGCATGTTGCAGCCCAGCAGCAAGGAGCCCATTCCACCAAAAAAATGTTATCCTCTGCAATCCCTCTGCATGATACTCAGACTTACTGTTTAGATAAAGCTTTGTGTAGCAGTCTTAAAAGGAGTGAGGAAGATGAAGTCTTGATTTTAATCATGCAGGAATGTTATTTGGCCCTTTAAGTCCCTCATCAGCATAGATGGCTGTCTGGGAAGTGCCTTTAATGCATACTGTGTGCTGCTGAGGAGGAATTAGCATTCAAAGGGCATGTTAGAATGCAGATAACTTCACATATTAAATGTCAAGAAATTCCATTACTCAGCTGCCTACTTTTGCAAATCCCTGTTTGCAAAACAGTACCTACAGAAATTTTTCTGGACATTTAATAGATGATCATCTTAAAATACTGCAGTTGCTGCACGTTGTCCCTAACAGAAAGAACATTAAATAATGATGCTTTGTGCATCTTGCTTAGAGCAAGCTCCTGATTTTTATAAATACTTGGCACTTTCCACTGAAATCTTTGGAATATCTGGTCCTTCTCTTTTATTTTTAATGATTTCCTTATGTTTCAGGAAAAAAGATTACCTTTTAAAAAAGGATAAAGTTAGCCTCTGCTTTTTTATTGTTTAAGTTAATCTTTATGATTTTAAAACACCATTCTGAATAGCATGCTTTTCTTTCTTTTTTTCTGACTTTGCTACTGCCACAGAAGAAGTGTCTGCGAGGATAGTACAAGTAGTAACAGCTGAAGCTGTAGCAGTCCTGAAAGGTGAGCAGGAAAAAGAAGCCCAGCACAAAGATCAGCCTGGATCACTGCCTTTAGGTAAAATGAGACAAAGAATGTTCCAGATATCCTTGTGTCTGCAAATGTCTGTATGTATATTAAAAAATGCTGTTCCAGCTGTGTATTCAGGTTGGTTATGGTTGTGGGTAAACCGTAGCCACCACTGGATAAGTGCTGGAACCACAGGATTATGGCAGGATCCTTGTATTCCCGGTTCTTCATGGCTCTGTGAATGTCTCAGTCCCTGTTTGCTCTAACAGTTCTCAACCTTGTTTCTGACTCCCGAGTAGCGTGGCCATGGGTGTGTTTGGTTGTAGGGTATTGTCATCATGTTGGTTGGAACTGTTTGCGTTCAGCCATGTACAACATGAAGGATTAATGTCTGAAGAGGCAAAGAGAGAGTGGCATATAAAAAGAAAGTGAGGCTTTGCTGGTCGAGTGGTAGCTGCTTAAATAGATGGAGGGGGAGCAACTCCACAGGAAGCAGAAAGGAATGTGGCACACCGGGTTGAGAGCAACGAGGCAGAGTGAGGGCAGACTGTGGAAGGAGTCACATGTGGTAAAAGCAAATGCCAGCAGTCTGTACAGGAAATGGTAACAATGCCACTGGTCCATGCTGTGTCTCCATCCTCCTGTTGCCTCCTTTGCGAAATATCTCTCTGAAATATAAGTGTGTGTGTGTGTGTGTGTACGTGTATGTGTGTATCTATCTATCGATAAATGAAGGTAGGTATACAGCCATTTGTACCTAAAGTGCTTCCTCCTTGCCAGAAAACTTCTGCAGTAGCTCAAAATACGTACACCAAAGGCCAGAGAAAACACATACTCCATCTTGAGGTAAGGAAGTCTTGCAAGCCTGTCCTAGGACAGATTCTGCTGAGTGCACGTAGGTTGTGATTAAATCAAAACAATGCCCTGCAGTGTTTCCCCTACAGGCACCATGCCTGCTTTGGTGCAGTGCTTGGCCCTTGCCTAGGAATGATTTAAAGTCAGTGAGTAATTTAGAATATTTGTTGGAAATTTGGTTCCCAAGGTTTTTTGCTTCATTGAAATTAACTTAGAACTGCAGCAGGGAGATGTGTTGCTTGGTAATTGCCTTCTTTGCAGAGACTCAGTTTTACATGGAAGACCCCAGTTCTCCAAATCACTTCACTCAGGCCTGGGAGAGGCAAAATGGATATTCAGTTCCATCTAGTCAGATAAGTAATTTAAAAGACATTGTGAGAAGTATGTCTTCAGTTAACAACTGTTGGTGTTACAGTTGCTGTGGTCAGATGCATTGTGATGAATTTATAAATCTCTGTCCCTGGACAGCACTTCTTAAGGACAAGTCACATATCGTCTTTTCCAAATCACATTGAAATCAATAGGAGGAAACCTGGAAAATTCTGTTGGGGCTTTGAAAGTGGCCTGTCTGTGCTTGGCAGGAAGCCCTAAACTGTAAACTGAGATCTGCCTGTTGAAAGGTGCCGTTGATAAGACAGATCTGTTAAAACAGATTTGTTTGGCGTTTTTTTTTAAACACTTGTTAAGCCCCAGGAGTGGATATGTTTTTAAAGAAAAAAAATCTCAAAGTGATTGGTATGAGATAAAATGCAGAGGTTATGCTGAATTCATTTGAGAAGCTTGTTTAGGATTTCATCATACCTGAATTAATTGAAAAAAAAAAAATAAATCTTTTGTTTTCAGCATCTGATCTCATGACTGGGAATGAATGTAAATCCCAGTCCAAATGCATCTAAGTTTTAACTACGCCTTGTTCAGCTGAATCACTGTTATGTCACAGCTGATAACAAGTTCCCTGTGCATTTAGACAAGCAATATTTGCATGTGTTCTGTGATTAACCTTGAACTCAGCAGAAGAAAAAAAAAGTGTGCAGAATGGAGTTTTTTCCATGTAGTTTTTTTCAAGGTAGATTGAAGAGATTGGATGCCAGTTTCTGATAGTTCGTGTGAATTTGTAATAATACCACATGTGCTCAGATGCTTTTTTGTTGTTGCCTTGGGTGACTCAAGGTTTTTTAAGAGGCAATACTGATTTAAAAGAGTATCTTGTATTTGATTTTTATATTGTGCTCTATGACCAAAATTTTGTAAATAATTCATACCATTAGAAAACAAACCAACAACAGAAAAATAAATCCTTTTATTATCATTTCAAAAGTCCATGTATTCTGCTAGGGTCTGTCTGAAAATCCAGCAGGCATGAGTCCCCATCAGATTAGTTCCTCAGCTGGGCAGAACCCAACTGACTGCAGCTTGTATCATGTATTGCTCTTCCTGGAATTAACAGCTGTATCTCATTTTCACTGTTTGATTTCTAGCGGTTGAAGAGTCAGCTAACCTGCCTCCTTCCCCACCTCCTTCACCAGCTTCCGAGCAGACTGGAGTTCTGGAGGAAGGTAAGAGTCTCCTGGACATTCCAGTGCAGAGCTGTCAGCAGGGGGATGAGACATGAATCTAAAGGATGGGGGAATCAGAAAATTGAGATACTTTCTGCAGTGGAGATACATCTCATGTGAAAAGATAAGACATTCCCAGCAATAACTCCCCATCTGCAAACCAGTTGCAGCGTATAGATGAGGTAGACACATGCACAGAGGTAGCTGAGGGATATGCTAAGAACATCCATGCCAAAGAAAAAGAGATAGTGTTGCTCACTTTTTTATTTGTTGTATGCAATATGAGCCAAGATGTCTGCTGTCCCAGTGTGGTCACCGGAACTGCAATTAAGTATGAGTCATCTTTTGTTTCTTGAGATTTGTTTGGCTGCATTTTTAAAATTACCATTGCCTTTTGGTTTGGAATCTTAAATGCATGAAAGCAAGGAGATTCAGAGCTGGATCATTTCTTTGACCCCCAGCCTGTAATTCATGCTCCAGTGTCTACATGTATTGGGGTTTCAGTACACAAAGTGCAGCAGTCACATTTGAGTCTTAAAAAGCAAATCTCTATTCTGTTCTGCACAAGTGTTCAGTTTCAGTAACCCATGGCCACTGCATTTTCCTCCTGCTGAAATCTCCTCTAGCAAAGAACTGAAGCGTTGGCTTAATGTTAAGCAGAGGCCTAAATCCCAGTGAAGCGGCTGCAGTGTAAGCATGTGCGTGAGTGCTTTGTTCAACAGAAGACAGCTGCTGCATCAAGGCCATCAGTATAGGGAGACAGCCGTGTGTTAAAATTGAGCTGTATCATGGGGTTAAGAGGGAAGGATTTGGGTTCAGAATCTCCAGGGGACTGTCAGTTAAAATCTGCCATGTCAGTAACATTTTTATGTGTCCACTTACTTCTTGGATTTTCTTTTAGCATTTTCTCTTTCTTTTTGTTACATAAGTGCATGAAAATAATTTCTTATCATCTACTGAACAAACTTTGTTGGTATTTTAACACAAAGCCTCTATGAATTTTGCAAGTGGATGGTTGCTATTTCACATGCTAGCATGCTCTGATTGAGTTTTTGAGGACACTGCAATTAGGCATGTTCCATCATGCAGTCATTTTTGACACAGTGAAATTACAGGCTGTGGTAACAACAACATTTGTCAGTCCACTTTACTGGAAGGGCCTACTGGGTGTGGTTACTAACAGTTATAAAGAACTTGAATTTGTTGTTTTTAAAAAAACATCTGCCCATTGTGTGTTTGAAAAATAATACAACAATTCCTAGACTCATCACTCAGAGGCAGTGGCAATCAAAACTATTAACTGAAAAGAGAACTCGTAAGGCATTAGCAAAGGTTTTTAGAATTGTTACCAGGGCTTTATCACTCTTTTTTAATATATAGTTCACTTGGCTAGTCCTGTGTATGCTTTTTGATTTTTCATATCACGGTAAAGGGCTTGTTCTTCTGCTTCTTGCCACTGTCAAGGTTCTTCCATTAGCCTCAGCTTTAGGTTTGGCTTTGTGTGCTGCTTATATCAGCTGCATATTTGCATGTATTTTAGGATTTTATAAAGTACTTATATTTGTTAATTGACAGGAGGTTGTAGATTGGCCCCTAAGCAAATGGAAAGCATTTTGCTAGTTGTACTAACACAGGAAGGTGGCAAAACACTCTACAGCTTGAGGTATTATCTACTGCCAGACTGCAGTTCCCAGCTGCGCAAATGACTCAGCAACTCACTTAACATTGTTGGTTTTCTCTTTACTTTCACATAGAATTGAATTAAGATAATAGCACTTACCCTGCAGAGGTGGTTACAAGCACTGAAAGGACAGTGTTTGGGAGATGTTTCCATGATTTACACAATGTCATGGTTTTTAATAACTTTCAAATAATTTTCTTTAACATTATTCAAAAGAGACTTTTCCATGACATGGAAGATTTTGATTTAATGCTCCATTTTTAAGAGCAGATGGCTGGTTTGTAAGGGAAGTATGGACAAAAGTGATGTCCTGAGTCTTTAATGCACTGTGCTGGAAGCTTCTTGTTTATGTCTGGCTCTCAAACAGGAACTCACAGTAAAGTTGTTTGAAGCAGCAGAAAGAACTTGGAAATAATTTCACCAGAAATATATTATGTTGCGTGCTACAAAAATATCAGTGTTATCAGTTCAGTGTAGTAAAAATGGTAGTAAAAATCTTGTGCTCTGCTCGGTATTAGAAGATATAGTCCCTATTTTCTGTGGGTAAGTTCAGTTTTTGGTGGCCTGAGGGAGCCAGGCCTGTCAATTTTACTCGGGCAAAGTTCCCATTCAGAAGAGTTTGCCTCAGTAGGGTTTGACCCAGTTTTACTGTACTTGTTTAAACCTCCCATTCCCTATACCATCTGGCTATCCATCCTCATGCATCTTAACATTGTCTGTCTTTCTGCTTAGTAAAATACAGTTTATTAATTTCTTGAACAAAATAGGTGAGTACGTGGTGTATCTGCCTCAGACCTTTTTTTTTCCTTCTCCTAGAAGCTTTTCCTAATGCACTTGTCAGTGTGTGTTGCATTGCTTTGAATCCAAGAGACTTCTTCAGTCAACGTAGGAAGGAAATCACTGTTGTAGACTGACAAAGGTGGATGTGGCCAGCCATGCAGCAAACACAAATTAAAAAAAAAAAAGGTAGGAAAGACAGAGAGGTTTTTGGGTCAAGTTTATTTCATGAAAGAAAGGAGTCAGTTGGATGTAGGTTTCTTTGATTTGGCTGCAGGAAAGCATTCAAATGAACCTGTCCCTTTTTACTGCTGCAGAAGGTAAGAGAACTGATTTGCCTTATTGAAATTATTATATTTATTTCAACTATAATATCATAATTTTGTTCAGGAAATTAAATTCTCCCTAGCACCCTCTAATCCGTTTATCAGTTGTATCTGGTCATGCAGGACTGATGTAATACTCTAATTTCTCGGCATTTCTTTTGTGCTCTGTGCCTTTTGACGACAGTCAACAACGTCTTCATGTAAAAAAATTTTTAAACATTACAGGATAGAAGGGTGCCTCTGATGGACTGTCTTCCACTTTAAAATAGGCAGGTTAGCCTTTATATACCAAGTAAGAATGTTTTATAAACTGAAAAGAAACAAGTGTCATATGAAAATGGATCTATTGATGGTGAAAATTACTTCTTGAAAGGCATTCTCAAAATATACAAGGAAGGTAAAGCAGAATTAGCCTTTGTGAGAAGTGATTTTAATCTTGGACTTTAAAATGCATTAGGGATTTTTCCCATGCTTTGAGATGGAAAAGATTAGAAGGGACTATAATAACAAAGGATTTTTCTTGTTGCTGAAATAAAAGCATAGCCTCCTTAGAAGACATCATTATCCTGTTAATTAAATTATTGCATTAATTCTGAAAATATCTTTATTCAAACTGATAAAAAAACAGTGTAAATCTGTAAAATAGCCACAGATGTAACAGCCCCAAGCAGTACCAGGCTTTGCACTCCTGGTGATTTTGGACCATCATAATAGCATGTATTTTCACTGCTGTCAGTTCCTGCAGTTTTAAGGAGCAGAGGCAAGGCCTCTGTTTTCTTGCCTACAATCTGTTCAGAGCCCATAAAGAAGGGATTTTCAGCCTTGTTTGCAATAGTATAGAGAAGTCCTGGGATTTCACCTTCACTCTTGTTGATGCATTTTGCTTTTGAAGGTCCATGGTAAATGTGGGTAAGTAAACCCACAGTTGGAAGGAGAACCTCCCCTTCTGCACATCTCCCTTCTCTATGTTCAGCTTCTGACCATATTAACCTTCTCTTTTTCTCTCCATGTTGTCTCAGTTCCAGCTGAAGAGGTGGCAAGTGATTCAGCTCATTCAGCTCTTGTGTTCAGTAATTCGTGGGCTGGTGTGAGGGCACCCTGCAGAGAAGGGGGAGTTGAAATTTTGAACCTTCTTGGATTTAGGAGGGAGTTGATTCCTGGTCTCTCATGCCTTGAACTGTGGGCTCACCCCCTTGCAACTTGCCTTTTGCAAACTGTGAGCCCCCTCAAATCTGTTGCAGAATTTTGTAGATGCTTCTGTGGAGAAGAAATCCACAGGTTCTGCACTGCAAGTAGATTGAGATGATTCTCTGCAACCTTGCTTCTGGCTCTTAAGTGCTAGGGAAAAATGGGAAGCTTGGGCACAGCGCTGTGCTTAGCATTTCCTATTGCAGTGCTCTGCAGAGCTTCCTGCTTGGCAGAAGTGGGTTGCCAGGTTGTCTTTCCACACCTGCCTCTTTTAATATTGCATAAACCCCTGAGTCTGGGGGTTGGATTCCGCTAAAAAGAGAAGCAGCTAAACTATTGGTGGTTCAGGCACTCTTTGTTCCCTGAAAGAAACTGTGAATACAGTTCTCTTAAACTGAGTTCCATGTGTGGTCTTTGTGCCCACAGCATACCTTCGGTCCCAGCCAGCCTGAGCGCTGGCACTAGTCTTAAACATGGGCGATCTTTCTTTTGCAGGACAGTGATACATAGAGAAGCTGCTAATATTGACATTCGTTGCTACTTTTTTTCCTTTTCAGGGGTGATTGAGCCTGAATGGGTTGCTCCTTCAGCAATCCTTTCCTAGGCAGAAAAAATCCATGCCATGACATTACAGGACACTTGCTGCCAGTTGCTGCAGAAAGCGCAGGTGCTTTTTCTAAAGACACAGAGGTTGTTTTGTTATGGTGTACTATAGAAAGAAACTTAAACCTTACTGTTGTTTGCCAGGAAGAACCTTAGAGCTCTTAGGATTGGTTTGGACCAAAATTGTTTCCAAGACTTGGGTAATGGCAGTTAGGGTAGCATTCCTGAGCCATCTTGTTTTGGCGTCCCACAAATAGGTTTGTTATGCTGCCTGTGTTAAAGCCTTGCTTTCTGGCTTAGTGTTTTAGATCTAAGAGTGGAAGCTTTGGGGGCTCTGGGGGAAATCCTCTAAGTTATAATTGCCTGGAGAAATAACCAGGGACACAAAGTATGGACTTGTACTTGAAGCTGGTAGGAAATCCAGTCGAACAGCTCAGTGTTCATCAAACTGCTAGTTGTCATACACTGAGAATAGACTTCAACATCTTTTCTCTAGCACTAGAATGTTTAGTTTTTCATAGCTTTATTCATGATGCAAGGACTCCTCAGCCTACAGGAGGTCCCCTAGAGGTCTCCTCTCTGGTTTGTACGGATGAGGTGGTAGGCCAGTCATTTTCATTGGGTAGTGTTATTTTTCTTTGTCTTGCAAAAACAACTCAAACTACCCCTCCCTGTACCTGTCAGTAGCTGGTGTAATCCCGATTATATGATTTTCTGCAAGGCTACAGTGATGGCTGAATAAAGCTGTCATTCCAAAGCATTAGCAAACACCGAGGCGGGAGCCAGTTCATCCACGGAAACATGACACAACAGCGTAAAATATAGGACTAACAGAGACTGCTGTGAGCAGCAGTTTGTGGCTTTTACCAGGAAAAAAAGGTAGCTAGCTATTTGGGGAAGGGTTTTTCTTTTGTTGTTTAAACACTGCTTATTTATAGGAAAAAGAAGAAATTTTGAAACAGATACAAGAAAAATAAAGCCACCACTGGCCAAAATGTAAGCTGGTTTTCTTTTTAATTAAAGAACTTGTAAATTTTACACTTCTAAGTACTAAATCTGATTATTATGATGGATACAACTATGTCAGGACACTTCAGAGGTTTTTAGTGTAGTTAGTCAGGTGTATAATACATATGGGTATAGTGCGACATGTGAGATGTGGTTTGTGCACAGCATGTGTTCTTCTAAGTAATTAGTGTGTAGTTTTGAAATTCACTTACTCCTAGGGTTGGTTTCTGATGTTTGTAAATCCAGTAGAAAAGGCCAGGTATATGGTCCATGTGTTAAAATGCACAACTGCCTCATTCCTTCATCCTGCATTAACCCATAGCCTGGATGGTGTCATCCACTCTCCAGCATGACATAGTGGCTGGTGCTGCTAGAGCATGTGTCCATCCTGTCTTATTTTTTCTGTGTCTGTCTGTCCTGCAGCCTTTGTCTGTGTGTGTCTGTTTGTAAATGCAGGGGTGGAGGACTGCAGGGAGTGGCATAGACACCGGACGCCCTCCATTTCAGTGTCTGTGCCCAAGGAGGAGCCCTACAATTTGGATGAGGAGTACTATGAACACCCTTTGTTCAGCTTGGGGTGGACTGGCTCTAGTACACACCCCAGTGCCACAGTGAAGAGCACAGAGGTCTTGTTGGGCCATGATGAAAGTGAACTGAGCATGGTCCCATTTGGTTCCTCTTCCCCTCTACTCACCTGCCATCTGTTCCATTCTTTATGTGCCTGGGATTGCTGCCTTCTGGGGAGGGAAACCTAGTTGTATTTTCTCCCCAGATGGAAGTGACGCCCCTCCAAAAGTCTCTCCATGTCTAGGTAAAGCTGCAGCATGAACAAGTGCAGCTTTGGGGTCAGTGTAACCCTGATTCCCACTTAAATCAGGGCTCTTGTTCTTCAGGCTTAGCTTATAGCAGAACCAAAAGGAGAAGCTAGGTAAAGGAACTGGAAGCTAATTTGTTCTTTGTGCCAGAGAAATACTGCCAAGAACAGTACACAAAGTAGGCCAAAATATTGTTACTGAAAGTAAGTCAGTTGTTTACACAATGGGGAAAAAATATGTCTTTACCAAAGATAGCCGTGGAAGGACTTTAATTCTCCAGGAGGTGAAGTAAGTAAGTTTTACCCCAGTGTACACAGGTAATTTCAGGCCGTATTGGGTCATGTTTGATTTCCAGTTGTTTTGTGGACACACTCCATTTGCGTTGTGCCAGCTGACTGCAAACACAGAGGGGAAAAAAGCCTCTCTGTACCTCCTTTTCTATGAGCTGAGCACATCAGTAAGTAGTGTTTTATCAGTGGGGATTATGTAAAAGTAAAATGGCTTTTGAGGAATCAAGGGAGAAGCTTTTTCAGTGACTAACAGAACAGCTGACTTCTCAAAGGTGAAATAGATGATGTTTCATTTCACAGCACTCAGTCTTGGGAGCTGAAGTTAAAAATAGTAGTGAATCCTCTAAAGGTTTGTGTCTCAGGAAGATAGAGCTGTCTCCCTGAAACTGGTCACTGGGTCATTTTAAGAAAAGCAGAGTTTTCAGAATTAAAAGGATAATTACAGAATTAACAGCCTAATACTGTAACAGCACCAGTAAGAGATCAGAGCTAATAATTGAAGATTGTTAATGTCAGCATGTCTAACTGAAAGTAGGGAGATAGAAAAATCACAGGGATAGCCTTACTTTAGCTGTGTGCCTGTAGCTTTACATAACAGACTGGTTAGTTTATGGGCAGTTTCCTTTTCAGTCATATCATCTGCCTCTGGTGAAAATGTAAAATCTCAGAACGTATATGTGGGGGAGAAAAAAGGGGAATAAGGTGGATCATGAGTGGAAAGACAGGCATTATGAGACCCTGAGATCCTCTCAGCTGGTGAGAGCATGGTGCTAAAATGCCAAGATTCAATCCCTGTACGGGCTGTTCACTTCAGAGTTGGACTCAATGATCCTTCTGGATCCCTTCCAGTTGAGACTATCGTGTGAAACAGCTGTCCTTGCTGGCCAGCAGTCTGTTTGGCATAAGAGTCTGCTGCATAAAGGGAGGTTATACGATACTTCTGTTAATTCAGGGATAATTCTCTAGCTTGAGTAATTATTTTTATTCATGTGGCTTTGTGTAAAGTGTTTCAGGAAATGAAGGAGTATTGCTCAGAGTAAAATAAGAGGCTTTCCTTAGCATTTTTTAATTGAGAGGGATGCACATACAAAAGTACATAAAATCAGAAAAAGAAAAGTAAAGCAAGTTTTTCAAGTCAGGGTCTTTTGTAGCTGGAGACCTGTTGTCCTGCAAGGCTGCTTTTACAATCTGCCTATATGCAACTATTTCTGTAATGCTCAGGCATTGGTCCAGGTCTGATTCTGAATCTTCTGGCTTCTGTTCATTTAAGATACAGTATCTAACCTTAATTATCTTACATGTTATTAATAATGTGTTGTTCTTTACATAGTGATATTTTCTCAGCCTCAAATAGTGTTTATGTTTATTAAATCACTCTTTTAAGGCCATAGCTGAAATGGATGATTGATTGTCTGGTTTTCAGTGGGCCTATCTCCAGAGAAAAATGAAGCCCTTGTAATACCAAGAGGCTGGATACAGCCATTTGCAGATTTAAAACCACTTTTAAATGGTTCTTAAAATGAAGAGTCCTCGTGTTAAAATAGTGATTTTTACATACAGATTTCAGATGTCAGGCAGCGTAAGGGAGAAATTGTTTATAAACCCATTAGTGTAGGAATCTTGGCAGAAATCTTGCAAAAACCATTTGTTATTAGCCATGCATAAGGCCTGTTAAAACTATGAAAGTTCTCAGTATTTTCCAAATCCAGGATTCATACAATAGATTGACTTGCTGGCATTCAGCAGTCTGTATTACCAAGGTCAATGGAAAGAAATCAATGCCTCATACCTTCCTCCACCTCAGTTGAATGTCTTGTACTGGACTAAACAGCACATTTATCAGAAAAATATCAGTGTACTTTGAACTCATTGATGCATTAGTGTTGTCAGAGCCATCCATCATTCCTTTACATCTCCATTTCCAATGACTATTGACCCACTGTCATCCTTGGGAGAGGTATGCCTGTAAAACACTTTCTGCTCTCATCTTACAGCATAAACATGCTTGTCTGAGGGTAGGCAGGCTTTTGGTTTGGTTTTTTCCCTAGGGAAAATTCAGCTCCATGGTGGCTAAAATGAACTGGTACTGGCAGTCCTTCACAGATTTAAATCGAAAATATTGAGCTGAAAAAATTATGTAATGCAGTCCTGAAAGGGTTATGTAAAAGCAGTCCTGTTCAGCTGTGCGCTTGGTGTTTAGTGTTGGTTTTGATGTCACCTCCTTTTTTCCACCCCTGAGAAGAAGAACCAGTAGAGTCTGATGGCTGTGGAAGTGAAACCTGCTGCTCTTCCTGGGAAGCAAGTGGGGAAAGAGCACGGGCCCCTTAAGCCTTTGGACCAGGCAAAGGGCCTCTGTGAGGGTCAGTCTGATTCTGGTTCCGTGTGTCATGAAGACAAAGTGCCAAGTGTGGCATTCAGCAGGGAGACTGTGACCTTTGTGGTGGGAGCACTCCTGAAAGATACACCCCCTTCCTTGGCTGAGGAAGGTGTGTCCTCCTTAGATTTGCATGTGTTTGCTGCCAGCAAATCCTTCTCCGGCTTTTTCCAGTGCTTTCCAAGGCTGCTTCATTTTCTGTTTTTTCCCATTTATTGGTATGACTGCTCTTGTTATTATGCTTGAAGAGTGTGTTGTGGATAATATGATTGCGTAGGTGCTGTATGACAACATGGTTTCCCACCGCTGCAGCTGATTCCTGATTTTTTACTTTGCCATGATAAAATATGCTTTGCAGCTAAGCTTATTCCTGTGTGTAAGCCTTCTTACCCCATCTCAGATGTGTTTGCCAGTCACATTGCTAATCTATGTTTTTTCTTTTCTTTTTGGTGCAGAGGTTCGTCTGCATTTATTTCAAACAGCAGATTTACTGCCTTTGACTGTGAGATAAAGATGCTTAAACTGTAGAAATGTTTCCGTTTGCAGTGTGCAGGTTTTTTGTTTGGTTGGTTTGGGGTTTTTGTGTATGTTTCAGTGCTTTCTGGTTTAGCTTCCTTAGAGCTATTGCTTCTTATATCATACCCTTGTCATCCATTCAATCCACCCCTCCTCTCCTCAGTCATTGCTAGAACTCTTATTTTTTGTGTGTGTCACCTTATTACAAATGGTTAACCCTGCTGGAGTGCCCTTCTTAGGCAAAATCTCTATCACTTCCCCTGGGACGTTTCCTTTGAAATGAAGGTTAGGATTGGGTGCACTGGGTGAAGTTTTGACTTAGTCTCTGAGCAAAATATTTACTGCAGTCATCTTTCAGTACATAAGAACTAGGCTTCAGTGTTTTTCTTTTAGTGGTATTTCTCTTCAGCCCGTGGAACAAGGTGCAAAGACACCTTGTGTGGAGTAGTGATATACCCACTCCCTACCTAGGTAAGGAATCTTGCATTTAGGAGGCTTGTGTTCTGGATGGCCCAGCTGAAGAACACTGAATTCCTTTGGCAGTCAGAATATGTTTTGATGCTGTTGGTATTGCTCACTTGCACTACAGTAAAAGACACCAGTAGGATACATGGCGAAAAGCAGTATCTAGCTATTTAATTTCTGTGAAACGAGGATGACATCAGCCCAATGGCCATACTTTATACTTCATAGGGTTTGCAAGTCAGTCACCAAATGTAAAAACATAAAGGAGCAAAATTACTGTAGTTGTAGATTTCTGGTTTGATTACCTGTAGAGTTTAGAATGGCAGTTGCTTTTTTGACTCAGTATTAATATATGCAAATATTTAAAGAATGAGCAATACTTGGATACTAATCGTTCTAAAAACAGTCAGATTCATCAGAGCAAAAAGATGGCTCCATGGATTTCAAATCAGATCTGAGGAAATTCATAGTTGACTCAATGCTAGTTGTAACAAGCTTTAGAAAAAACTCATAAAACCTTTTTTACAGATTAGTGCAGAAAGATATGCCACATTCCGCAGTCTTTTTCTTCATGTTTTCCATTATGGGAAGATTTCAATGAGATAGGAATCATTATCTTCCACAGGACATTAAAAAAAGATCAAGCTATTAATGATTAACAGAGTAGGCATTAAAAAAGAAACTTAACTAGGTATTACTCTCTGAAAATATAGTGGCAGAGTATACGAGTAGCCTTTTTAGTTTCAAATTAACTTAATAAGGGCCTGATCTAGAGTCCCAGAAACATGCCAAGTATTCTTGACTTCAGCTACAGCTGGAGGTGACTGGCCATTTTGAAGACCAGACCTTCAAGATCTGGGACTGTTAATAGGTCTGTTGCTGATTTCCACATGGTGGTTTCGTGACAGCAGTGAGATTTTGGTCATTTGACAAAGAGCGAGTGTTAAAAGTTGTTACAGTTAAAAAGACAGCCTCTTCTGAAGCTTGCAAAACCCTTTGCATGCATTATCTCTTTAGTTTAGGCTGCATGTAGTATAAAAATGTAAAAAATACATAGAAATGTATAACTATGTATGTTTTAAGTATCAGCAACACACAAAGGTACTATTGATTCCTTTAAAGTTGCAGACTTTACTAACACAAAACTAACATAAGAGTCCAGCAAAGCTTCTAATGAAGTGAGGTTATTTGTGGCTTTGCTGTTGTATATACAAATCATGAAGATGAAGAATTTACATGAAATCATCTCATTTCAGTGCTTACATTTATATGTGTACAACTCACATTTTTTATTTATTGAAAGGAAACTAGTATTTAACATTTTAAAGCAGATTTCTAGGCAGATGGCCTTGCTGGATGCTCACATCTTTCTCCCTTTCCATTCCATCATTCATACCAAAATGTTGTAAGCCACATGACTGCCTGCCTGTAAGTGCTTTAAATAATTTTGCTATAAAACCCAAACAAACTACTTCAGATTTATTTGCAGCCACGAAGATGGAATTCCATGTCCAGGAGGGCACACGCCCTTTTGCAGAAGAACCATTAGACACAAAGCAACATGACTCTGGGAAAGACAGTAAGACTGTTGAGCAACCTAAATATGATGCCTTAGTTCCACAGTCAGCAAAAGCAGAGGCTGCAGATAAAAAGGATTCAGAGAGCAAAGACAAAGAAAAAATGCTTTCATATCCATCAGAATGGATCTTGAAAACTGATTCACAGAAGAAAGGGGAAGCCAGTTTTGCAGAACCTGCTGCTAAGCCTCCTGCTCCTCAAGAACAAAAGCACTTGTCATCTCAACTGCCTGAAGAGAGCAGGACGGAAGAAAGGACTGTAGGTATGCCCTCATCAACCAATCAAGCTATGGCTATCAAATTTCAAGACAACCTCAAAGATGTCAAAGGTGGTGCCATCAGCCATGGTGAAAGTTCTCTATTGCTACCAGAACCCAAGGCAGAAGCAGCCAAAAGTGAACTTCCTTCAGGCCCATCTCTTGCTCTCCCGCAGGAGCTTTCACTCAAAGATGGTTTCAAAACACACCAGGAACCCACTGACCAACTGTTTGCCAAAGATCTCAGTAAAGATGAACAGATCCACAAAGACAGGACATTATCTCTACAAGAAGTCTCAGCAGTAACTGTAGATGGCTTGAAAACTCCAAGCACCCCAAAAATCCCTCCATGGGGGGAGGAAAAGGACATGACTAAGGATGAGAGCGATGAGGAAGAAAGGTATGACTTCTATGATAAAGGGGAGGCTCAAATGTTAGATAATGGTAAATTTACTGCAAAACCTGAAGTTAAGACAGGCTCCCTAGACAAAACAGACTTTCAAAAGGATGGTGAAGCTAAAAAGTCACCTGATACTCTCAAAGCAGAAAAAGAAATGGACCAAAGTGAGCTCGCAGCAGCAGCAGATGTGAAAAGGGAGGCACAGCAAAGCACGCAGGTACCCCCAGCTAAGTTAAGCCATGAACTGACCCTTGATAAAACAGTAGAGCACCCTGATAGCACTCAGTTATCCAGAGTAACAGAGAAAGCTCCTGAGGTACCAGGTTTAACCACTGAGAAGACTCCTACTCTTGAAGCTTCTCAAGAGAAAGATGTTAAAGAAGATACTGCTAAGACAAGTGTTTCAGCTCCTCATCAACTGAAAGAAGAGGAGGATCAATCAGGAATGTCGAAGTATTTTGAAACCTCTGCTCTGAAGGAGGAAGCATTTAAAGCAGATGGTCTGAAACAAAGCAGTGATTACTATGAGCTAAGTGACGCTAAAGAGAGTAAATATGAGCCTTATCAGAGAGGTCGTCTAATACCTGAATATGAAGAGGAGGAGGAAGAGGAAGAATTACAGACAGAATTGAATCAGCAGCAGAATGTGCATACTCGTGAAATGGGGTACAGTACCCTGGCTCAGAGCTATACACCAGACACATCTGAAGAACCTAGTTCCCCAACAGAAAGAATGTTCACTATTGACCCCAAAGTCTATGGGGATAAGAGAGAACTTCACAGTAAAAACAAAGATGACCTAACTCTGAGCAGGAGCTTGGGACTTGGGGGGAGATCTGCAATTGAACAGAGAAGTATGTCTATTAACTTGCCCATGTCCTGCCTGGATTCAATAGCCCTAGGATTTAGTTTTGGTCGTGCACATGATCTTTCTCCCCTCGCTTCAGATATTCTAACAAACACTAGTGGAAGTATGGATGAAGGTGATGACTACTTGCCAGCAACCACACCAGCACTGGAGAAGGCCCCCTGCTTCCCCATTGAGAGTAGAGAGGAAGATAAGCACATGGTAGAAGAAAAAGCCCAGCCTGAGACCTTGGCTGAGCCATCTTTCCAGGCCAAAGATTACTACAAAAATGGGGCTGTCCTGGCTCCTGACCTGCCTGAAATGTTAGATTTGGCAGGGACAAGATCTAGATTAGCCTCTGTGAGTGCAGATGCTGAGGCAGCACAGAAGAAGTCAGTTCCTTCTGACAGTATTGTGGAAGACAGCAGCACAGCCCTGCCACCTGTAACAAATGAAAACCACGTAATTCTAAAAGCTGAAAGTCAGCTGGAAGACTTGGGCTACTGTGTTTTCAATAAGTACACAGTACCACTCCCTTCTCCAGTTCAGGACAGTGAGAATTTAACGAGTGAAACCTGTCCCTTCTATGAAGGCACAGATGAAAAATTGAGACGTGGCCTCACTCCTGACCTGTCTTTAATAGAAGTGAAGCTGGCAGCTGCTGAAAAATCAGAAGACTTCCTCAGTGAAAAAGACTTAGGTCAGCATGGTGAGCCCATTCTGGTGAGGGACTTTGAGCAGGAGAAAAAGGAGAAACTGGATACTGTGCTAGAAAAAAGTGAAGATCAAGTTGACTCTAAAGAGGTCTGTTCCATTAAAGGAGTAGAACCAGAGATGACAAGAGCTGAGGCAATGTTAGAAAGGAAAGAAGAAAGTGTGGCTAGTAAAGTTCATTTACCTGCCAATACCATGTATGACAGAATTTCTGCTTCAGAGATAGCAATAGAAAAGGATTCTGTTTGTTTGTTGATGGAGAAGGAGAAGGCTCTTAGTGTTGTTCCTGAAATAGCTGAGATAGAAGCTCCAGTTAAACCAGATTACAATGCTATTAAGCATGATATGGAGGTGGCTGCAAGGAGAGCTGACCAAGAATATCAGAATAAGTTAGACGCTAAGATTAGTGAGGTTGTTTCTCTTCCTTTAGGGAAGGACAAAGCCTCTCTTAAAAGAGCAGAGCCTGAACCCAAAGACACTCAGCAGAAAGATGAGACCACCTTCTCCAGAGAAGCAGAGGATGCAGATGTACTTTCCAGGACTGAGCCTAGTTATGTGAAGGACAGCACCAAACTGTCAGAAACAGAAATTAAGGAAAAAGTAGCTAAGCCAGATCTGGTACACCAAGAAGCAGTTGATAAAGAGGAGTCTTATGAATCTAGTGGAGAACATGATCAAGCCCAAGAAAGTTTGAATGGAGAATCTGTGAAACCAGAGGATATCAAAACAGAACATCCAAAACCTGCCATGTCTGGGGAAGAGATGCCTACACAGTTACCAGCAAAGGGGATTTCTGTGGAACTCCTCTTTCCAAAAGCTGAGCCTCTTCAGGAGGAGCCTGCTGAGATTCAGATGGAGAGCATACCACAACCTGTAGAGGAAGTTGAAGAGATTCTTGATAGAGCTGTGAAACCTATGGAAACCCAAAAGCTGCTGCCATGTGAGCTGGCAGCTGGAGCCCTGAAAGGGGAAGAATATGAGGAAGAAGAGGTGGAAGCAGGGCAAGAAGCAAAAGAAGAGGATAAACAGCATCTTGTATCAGAAATGCCCCCAGACTTTGGCAAGCCTGCTACTGAAGAAATGGGAGCCAAGGGTAGCCCAGAAGCACTGCCTGAATTGAAAGGAATTATTGAATCAGTGGTGACAGTAGAGGATGACTTCATCACAGTGGTGCAGACAACAGTTGATGAGGGTGAATCTGCTTCTCACAGTGTGCGCTTTGCTGCTACTCAGCAGGAGGACATCGAAACAGGAGACTCCCAGGCTGAAGAGGACCTTGATGTTGAAGAAGTGGAAGTTGAGCCCAAGGAAGGCTCCCGAGAGGCTCCTGCTTCACCCCAGAGAGAAGAAATCCTGCTCACTAACTACAAAACGGAGACGTGTGATGACTACAAAGATGAAACAACAATTGATGACTCCATCATGGACACAGACAGTCTCTGGGCAGACACTCAAGGTGTGCATTATCCTTTCTGTTTTGTCTGTTGAATATTTTTGCTTCCAAATCATAATGATTGAAAAGCAAAATTATTACAGTTATAAAAGTAATCTCAGCATGTTTCAGAAAAATGGTAAAAATTAAATTTTAATTTAATCATCTGCTCTGTCTTCAACTACTTTTTCCCTGCTCCTCCTAAGTATTGTTAACATTTGTTACTAATCTCTTCTTTGTTGTTGTAATTTGCTCTGATCCTACAGATGATGATAGGAGCATCATGACTGAACAGTTAGAGACTGTTCCTAAAGAGGAGAAAGCAGAGAGAGAATTGCGAAGATCATCTCTTGATAAGCATAAAAAAGAGAAACCTTTTAAAACTGGGAGAGGCAGGATTTCCACTCCTGAAAGGAAAATAGCTAAAAAGGAACCTAGCACACTCTCCAGAGATGAAGTGAGAAGGAAAAAAGGTTCATTTAACACTCCTATTACAATTTTTTTTTATTTTCTTACTGTTTTACAGTATCTGGTTACCCTGTTATACGTGATGTGCACCATAATGTTATTAACGGTAGTGGTTTCTAATGAGATATTGTACAATTATGTGAGAAGCCATGTGCAAGGCTCACTGCTCCACTGGTCCTATTTCATTGTAGGCATCCCCACTGATCACTGGGTAATGCATCTGAACCAATGCACCAGTGCTTCCCCTCTTCCAGCGTAGGATTTGTTCCTATGAAGAAGCAACGCGTTGGGTTGGAGTTGTGGAGCAGTGGGCCTGACACTTGATGTATTAATCATATGAAATGGTTTGCTGAGGTTTGTTTCTGATTCTATGTTTTTGTGTTCTTTTTGTCCATAGCAGTGTATAAGAAAGCTGAACTTGCTAAAAAAACTGAAGTTCAGGCCCACTCTCCCTCCAGGAAAATCATTTTAAAACCTGCTATCAAATATACTAGACCAACTCATCTCTCCTGTGTTAAACGGAAGCAGACAGGTGACTGCATTCTGTTCAGTTATGCAATGTGGCTGGCAAACATAGACATTTTCTTTTTAAAATTTCATAGCTATAGCAGCTTCTCTATTTTTTTTTCCTCCAAGAGTGTCAGTCTTCACAAATAGTATTGCGTTTTTAGTGTTTTGTACCATTTTTCTTTTATTCTTTCTTTCCTGGTATTTGTTTATTTATTTGATGGAGGCCATGATCATGTATGCTTGTCATTGCTTGGGCCTCCAAGCACTGTGGTTGTAACTTGGCATCGTGCTTAGAGTGTGGTGTTCTAGGAATCTCTACTCATCTTTTTTTTGTTTATTTTTTAAAAAGTTTTTTTTAATGATGCTTTATTTTTTTTTCTGGTGGGAAATGTTGGCAACTTAAACCATGGTATGCATTTCCATTATTCTGCTTTTTTACTCTCATGCATAATAAGAAGTGTTTCAGACTTATATTTTGTTTATTGATGATATCTGTATAGATAATTCCCAGTCTGTCACTGATGTTTATGCTGTACAGTCAAAATCCACAGGGAGAATCCAGCTACATGCAGCATGGAGCTGCGAGAGAAGAAATCTGGGCTCACACTGCGAAATGCATTCCTAACAAAAATCTTAATATTTGGTAGAGGAAGATGAAAGGAAGAAAGAAATTACGCCTGTTACGACTTGATGGGTGTATCATTATTTAGAGGACCAAAATAACTCTTCCAGCATTTTCACATATCATTCATGGTTCTTGTGAGTTCAGAGTGGAAGGATGAATATCTTGACTTTCACTGTGATCTTAAAAAAGTAATTGCTAAAAGAGGCCAGCTTTTCTGTCGTGTCACATAGCCACAGGCTATAGTGTGGTTGTTTGGAACTAGGGCTATTAAGAGAAAAGCCATGCACAGAAATGCAGAAGTGCATAGGCATCTTCTCACAGCTTAGAAATTAACAGGAAGATTCATTACCTGTCATATGGTTAAGCAAAGCAATACTAGAAGTGTCCCTAGGCAGTCATTCTCCTGCAGTTTTGCACCTGTCACTCCTGTTGTAAATGTAGGCCCAATGTCAGCAGGGAGGTCTGACCGGTGAAAATGCAGTAAGAGGATGGTTACATGAGAGCAGGTTTAGTATCGTGCCTCTGCTGTATGAAGTGCAGATTGTATCCTAGCTGTGTTCCATTAGGACACCAGAACCCAATCCCATCACCTTGCTCCTGTGATGAATCTCATCCTTTTACTTACCCATCTCAGGAGAAATGGAACCAGGAAAGGAAAGGCTGGTTCAGTCCCCTCTGTATTGCACTGGTGGCTCATCCTCAGTTTGCAGTCTCTGGGCTGTCCTAACTTGCGCTCTGGACCAGAATTACCCAAGAGAGAGGAATTTTTAAAGTAATTAAAACAGTTCTTGCTATCTCTTGCTGCTTGCTGAAGCACAGCTTGATAGCCCAGAAGTTACAACCTATAATTCACGTATTCTTTAAAAAGCCCCAGGGGGTTCAATAAGCTGTGGACATGGCTGGGGGAAGGCACTGGCTTTGTCGTGTTCTCAACTTCATCTACACCTCTACAGCTGTGTGGTCAGTGCTGTTGTGCCCTCAAGTACTCTACCACTATGTCCTCTGAACTGTTCTGACCTGTAGCATCCCAGAGAGGACTAAGTCATACCAATGGACTTGGATAAGGAAATCTGCCCTGTGCCTGAAACATGTGCTGCCTTGGCAACTCTCAGAGGTTTTTCTCTCTCACTGCAGTACACAGTGAAGCACAAGTATTAGTCAAAGTGAGAAATATAATACAAAAACTATCTCCCTGTACATTTAAGTGCTGAGGTGGAGAGCAACCAAAATGATGGACCCAGAGTGTTCATAAAACTTCAGAAATGTGGCTTGAACTTCGAGCTCTAAAGCAGAAGAGCTTGAACCACACCGGCAAGTGATCAAGAATATTTCTTAGAATGCTTCAGTATACCCATTGCCTCTGGAAAAATTACAATATGCCTTATTTTCTTCTACCTCACATTTTTATACTTCCTGATGGGACTTGGGGGAAGACCATGAGAGAGAGTGCAGTGCTCTGTGATATTTTAAGAGTGCAGGTGGCCATGTTATCCTACATATCCCTGATCTTGAATGTCTCTCCAGGGTCTAGAATCTAGAGGGACATTTTTTCTCTCCCATTTTCTTTTTATGTACAATATAGCACCATTTATTGAAGCCAGTTTTGACTGTCAGTGCATCCTGTTTGGAGTGGTCTTGTCAGCTTTAGTGATGCCTGGGTAATGAAACCCCCCAAAAGTTCTTGGCACTGTAGTCTGCAGAACTTCAAGTGTGTTGCAGTCAGTTAAAATCTCCACACTGCATTTACCATAACTTCAAAATGAAACATGTCCATTCATAAGATACAGATATCTACCAAAAGAAGTTAATATTTTCTTTTATTTTTCTGTGCAATGGCCCAGAAAAGTACATCTTTCCCCTAATGCCCCTCAATACCTGAAAAAAAAATCCCACATCACTGGTAAGCACTGGCAAATACCAGTAACTTACAGCACCATATCCATGAGGCAGGGACTGCTTTTTGAGAGACTTGTCCTTGCCATTTGAAAAAGAAATTGCATGGCCAACCCTCATGAGAGAGTTGGGAAGTCTTTGCCTTGACTAGTGTAGCTCCATGAGTGAAACCCCCAACCTGGCCTGTGTTTTGTTGGTGGCTGTGAGATGCTACTGCAGTTGTGTTATCAGAGGAGTGTTTTTGGAGGCAAGGCCAGGACAATGACCTGGCCATTATATGTTTCTGTTTCTTGTTTTCAATTCTGGGGTCGCCCCCTGACGTGAAGCATGTTTGTTGTGTATTTAAGCCAACAGCAGGGCCTGTAAGAAATCTTGTGTTTAGATGGAGAAGTTGTGGTTGTTACCAGGTACATCGGTACAAGTGACACAGCTTTTTTTTCCACCTCACAGTGATGACTGGTTAGGGTTGAATGCCAAGGGAAGGAGGAAAGAAGCTGTTTGTGGTTATCCAGAAGAGATGGAAACCAGACCCAAACCAGCAGTAACAGCTGTGGTGAAGTGTGACACAGGAAGGCTCTGCTGTGCTTGCCCTTCTTACAAATTCAGACGAACTGAAGTATGCAGTTACATATTCTTTTCCTCCTCACAAGTTCTCTCTCCTACACCTTTGACTAGAGTGGGTAGTGTGACAGAAAATCAGGGATAATGTCACCATGCCTGGGAGCTGCACTAGAAAAAGGAAAAATTAATCTGACCTTTCCTGTATGAGGAATTAGGGTTGGTTTTAGAGTTGGAAAACAGTTGAGTTTATAGCAGAAGGTTGTCATTTGTGATTGCTGTCCTACTTCTGCTTTTACCAAAGGCATCCTGGCACAGGTGCCAGAAGATTTCATGTCTAGGTGTTAGGTGGCACATCACTTCCTAAGCAGCAGCATTGGGGTGAAGCTAATAACCTGATTTCCAAAAAGCTGCCCCATTCAAAAACCAGTGTGGATGGAATCAAAGTCCAAGAGAAAGATCTTACCTCAAGCCATGTTGTATCAGATAAATGAAATACTGAATTAATGTACTTGATCTCCCAGATAAACCTTGAATTTCTAAATTCTTGAGAGCTTAGTTGACCATGACATAGTGACCTTGTTG